>NW_027191425.1:0-2511085 GCF_041260175.1 Vanrija albida | reverse complement strand
AACCCCCTAACCCTAGGTCACAGAGCCAACCCAGCGCGGGTTGGCTTCATCGGGGTCGAAGAGGTCGGGGATGACGCGGGCGGCGACCTTCTTGAAGGTCGAGTTGCTGATCCGGAAGACTTGCAGCGAGAACCGAGAGTATGTCGGGTCTTCGCCGCAGAGAGCAGCGAGCCGTGCGGATTGGGGCGTCGCGTTGGACTCGTGCTCTCGCAAACGTGCCTTCAAACGATAGCCCCTGGGTGGCTCCTCGTGCCCCCGCAACGACAGGCCCGCTGTGCCCGTGTACATCGCCGCGATCTGGGCGAAGGGAGCGGAGCCAGGCTTGGCGAGGGTGCGGAGGGCGCCGAACACGTAGCCGTCGCGACCGGCCCGGTGCTTGGCGACACTCAGGTCGACCAGATGCTCAGCGTACAGCTTCTGGTGGCCGGCCAGTCGCTGCATGAGGTCGAGCTGTGGGGATCGCCGGAGGATGAGAGCCACAACGTTGGCAGGCGAGAGCATCTTGCCGGACCACCTTCGCCTCCTTCCCGCGCCGCTCGAAGTGCCACCGCATCATGTACCACAGCCAGAAAAGCTGGGCATGGCGGGGCTCGAGGCGCAGGTGGGGGTCAACCCGCATGGTTGACGGGCCATCGTACTTGGTGTACTGGCACCAGAGTGGTGCCGACCCCACGAGCCCCCCCGTAACGACAATGTTGCCAATGCCCTCGGTTGGGCCGGTGAGCGGCCGCTTGGGGTAAAACCCCTCGAGCAGCCGCTCCTCGTAATCCTCCGGGCACGAGTCGAGGTCGGGCCCGGAGAGTTCGTCGTCGGACGCCTGTGACTTGGCGACCTGCGACGAGGCGAAGATGAATGCCGCAGCGTTGCCGTGGGGCATGGCGCCGGCCACCAATCCGGCCGCTCCCAGGCTGTGGCGTCGCTGGCGGTTGGTGGTGGGGGTGCTACCATGCGGGAGCACGACGGCCTCGGTGTCGCTGCCGGCTCGCCGAGCTGAGCCGACATGCAGAGGGGCACCCCCGTCCTCGCTCTCCGACGACGTGGCGCTGGGCACGGCGACGAGAGTAGGTGGTGACTTTGAGAGGACGAAATGTCGGCGTCAAGGACACCGCATGGTTCTCGGCCTCGTCATCCGGTTCCGCGAGATCGTCCTCATCATCGGCGTCCTCGCCGGCGTCTTCTGTAGGGGGGATGTCGGTGTGATGCGCGTCGTTCGCTTCAAGTACTTCTCTGAGGCATCCACGTCGCAATGCCGGAACTCATGACTTGATGAACAAATGGAAAGAATTGAGTGATGGGGAGAGGGAAGGCGTGGGTTATCAAAGATGAGAGATGGAGAGAAAAGAGAATCGAGTTACGGGGCGAGAGCTACTTATAGTCGCCGAGGGGGGCGGATGGGGGTCGGGGGCATTGCTAAGTGCCCAAGGGGTGATGTGGCGTCTAGCGAGTCGAGCCTTCTTCTACCACAGAGAGCTCTTCTCCTCTTAGACGACACATGGCGCGTGAGGGTGCCGTCGGTTGCGGTGCCACAGCCCCACACGAGAAAACAAGGTGGCAGCGTCAGTCTGACCTTCATGGTCCCATTCACGCCCCACACCATCTTGGGGATTTGCCCGCCATAGGTCGAACCCTTCCTCTTTCATTCTCGGGAAACTACTCGGCGACTCGCCGTCAGCACTCGAGTCCTCGAGACCACGATGACCACCGGCGCCGGCACCTCCAAGCCCCACATCACCCGCCACGCCTCAGCGACCATCTACAACGCCGAGGTCATGCACTCCCTCGGGGGGCTTAAGCTCAACGCCGCGGGGACCGCGCCGACACCCAGTCCAAGAATATGGTAGGCCACCGTATAGCCTTGGTTGCCATTGTGACCGACGGCGCAGCCTCAGAAGACGGTAAGGCACCGAACGCCCGCACGAAGGCGTTCTTGCACCGCAGCGGCATGCCGTCGCCCGTCCTGTGCAGTTGTCCACTCACCTCGTCTTTGCTTCTACGCACCGCAGCTTCGTATTTACCCGTTCTAGCTCTTCTGTACCACTCGTGGTACGCGCCAGCTCGTCCGTAGCCCCTCGCCGTCAGCCTCATTTGCTTGCTCGGTGGCCACCCCTCGCCGCTCCACCGCCTGCCTTCCTCCGTGCCTTCGCTCCCCCACGGCATGCCCAGCGACTACACCGTCACCCCGGCGCAGCCGTGCAGGCGGTGCAAGAAGCACAAGCTCGAGTGCATCGTCAAGGCCGAGGCGCGGGGCAAGGCCTGCAAGGCGTGCACGAAAGGCCACTACGCCTGCGAGCTCCTCGACGACAAGTCAAGGACCTACAAGTCGGTGTCTCAACAGGGCACCGACAACAAGGACACCGCAGCGCTGGCCAGGTTCGACGCCGCGCTGGCCAAGGACGGCGCGGCCAAGAAGAGCGGCTGCAGCTCGGCGGTGAGTATTTCGTTTACTTTACAGTGCGCTGACCGACCCAGCTCGTCAACGAGGGGGGGTGACCCCACGCACCCTCCTCAAGGACATGCCGCGCGACAGCCCCGAGTCTGTCCTCATGGAGGCCATGGAGGACAAAGCGCAGGCGGCCCAGAGGGCCCACTCGGTCGCCTGGGCAACCTACGCCGGGCGATACGCCGACGAGATCTCCAGAGAGATCGTCCATGGAGCTCCTGGCCAAGGCTCAGGCCGTCATGCCGTATCAGGCGGCACTTTTCCGAACGGCCATGAAGGCCGAGGACCAGAAGCTCAACCGAGCGCTGGCCTCGGTCCGGGCAACGAGCCGCAAGCTCGCCCAGGGCATGGTGGCGGGTGGCTATGCCGTCGAACGTGGGTTTTTACTGCATGGCTGACCTATCAGTGGCGCGGCAAGGAGCCTCCCAAGGCTCGCCGCAAGCGCGCCGCCGCCGACGAGGAAGACGGCGATGAGGAGGACAGCGAGCCTGAGGACGACGACGACGACGCCGAGGAGGTGCAAGATGGAAGCGCCGAGGAAGAAGACGGACAGTGGATCCTCCAAGGTGAGCTGTACCGAGCCAGATATCCTAACTCTGCAGAGCAACGATTCCAAGGGCAAGACCAGGGCGGGAGCGAGCTCGACCGGGAGCGCGACAGACAAGAGCAGCAGTGCGGGGAAGGTGACGAGGGACTCGGTGGCGAACAACAAGGTCAGGGCGGTGAGTGAATCGAACGTGAGTACAACCCCACCCCACCCCCCCCCCCCCCCCGGCACGGTGCTCAACTACAACCTGGTCCATCTGGTACGTCTACAAGCCCCCCTTTCGACGGCATCTCGGACGACGAAGTGAGTAGCCACCGCACGGCCTACCAGCGCTAACACTTTAGGCCATCCTTCGCGATGTACGCATCTACTCGGATAATCGAGCTGACTTTACAGATAAGCGAGCTCATCGAGATCCACGATTCGCTCGACGAGCCCGCTCGTCGCAACGGCAGCGGCGACCGTGTCGGCCCCCTTCAGCCGCAGCCCCTCTCCCCTCCCTCCTCGCCCCGGCAGCAGTGTTCACCGCCCCATCACGCTCAGCTCCTCCCCCTTGCCTCAACGCGCCGCCACCGGCGGGGGCTCCTCCTCTGCCCGCCCTCGGAAGCGCCAGAGGTACTGAGCCGTACCCATCACAATTGTTTCATAACACGCAGCCAGATACATGATTGGCAGCTATTACAATGGACAAATAGGACCGTGCGCCGCAGACGTGGATCGCGGCACTCGACACTGACACACTGACACACTGACTTGCTCACCCGGCTGTTACGAGGAGGCAAGCGACAGACATGACCCCAGCCCGACAACGACGTCCGGGACCCGCCGGGTGAGCTCAGGCTGCCCATGGCGCTCACAGTCACATCCTCTCCGTGTATAGAGTCCTGGGGTGGCTTCGCCTCGCGGCTCGTTACACGCACACCTCGGCCACACCCCGCGCCAATGACGTCAGCTGGGCCATGCACACAACACCAACTCGTCCAACGCCCCAACGACCCACTCCCTCTGCATCCCCCAATAGGCCTCACGTCCAAGCTCGTAGCGCTGTCGGCCTCGGCCATGGCGGGGAGGACGACGCCGACCTGTGCGCGAGCCAGCCCCTGCGCGGTTCCTCGCCGACAACGTTGAGCCCCTGATATGCGACCAAACAAATCCCTCACACCCGAGTCACGATGGCTGAGCGAGCCCACGTTTCAAGCTGCCTGATTGCACTTCTATTGAGGCTTTTCCCGTTGGTCTGCTACCCTTGACCCCGTCTCCGAACGACGTCGATAACACCCAAACACAGGGGAATGCGCCGGACGCCAAGCCGTCGAGACCCTTAGGTGAGGCTGAGTCGGGCAACGCTCCTTCGGCAGGAGTCGTCCCTGTGGCGCGGAGAGCCACCAGGATAAGATTGCGCCCAGATGCGATCGAACTGGGGAGACGTAGGCGGGGGGTAGCGGTGCCGAGGGCGCCGACCGGAGCTCACTGGTGTCAATGACTTGCAATGCGGTGGCTTATTGCATACCTCGGCCAGACCTGTTCGCGAGGAATGCGGGAGTCGGTGATGCTTGTCATACGACGATCTGCGCGGCATGCGCATGGCCCGGCGTACTGTCGCGTACTGAAGGACAAAGCACCCAGCCGACGGCTCCGGCCACGTTATTCAATTCACTCGGCGACTGACACCGAGGGGCGTCGTTGAACTAACCACGACGAGAGCGTGAACCCAAGGCAACACCTACGCAACAAGTATACCTGCTCCCAAGGCGACAAGTGGAGGTCACGACCCTCGCTGCTGCGTTTGGATCAAGGGGCGACCGCAGTGAACTGGGCAGTGCGCTGCTCGCCCCTCTGCCGCCCTACAATGCAACCTCAGTGCCAGATCGCTTGGCATTCCGTCTGTGTATGTCAGGTACGGTACCGACGCGAAAGAACAGGTACACACGATCGCCCGACAGGGTGCCAAGGGTTCCAGCCAGGGAAGATGGAATGTGAGCGCAAGCGTCTGTCACCAGAAACTTGTGGGGATCCGATATCAGCAAACGCCGATGCGGGAACACGTCCGTTGCAGAGCGCTTGGGACGAGGCGACAGGAAGCTAGACGCAGCGCGAGCTGGTGAGGTGGTACTGTAGGTGTCCTCCGGTATCCGTGACACGCCCTTGAAAAGAGGCTCGACCGAGGTTTGGCCTGCGAGTGTCAACTCGTTGGGGCGAGCTCGAACAAGAGTGATGACAAGGGGAGTAACCACTGGCACAGACAAGCCCAAGGGCCATGCTTGGAGGCCCTGGTGACGCCAGGGATGACAACACTGCGGCGGCGCTGCTGTCGCCTCCCCATAACACGAGGCTGACGACGACGGCATGGATTTTGCCGTCAACGAGAAACACAGCTTGTCGGACCTCCCAGAGGTACGTATTCCCCGAGGCCGACGGACTCGGGGCTTAGGAAGAGTGGTTCGGGGCCGAACCCGGCTCGGCGACTGCGTTTCAGTGGCGGCCCGCGGGCCCACCGGTCCTCGCGCCGCGAGCTCAGGTCCACCGGCACGGCGACTGACGTGTCGTGGCGGCCGAAACAAAGTGCACTCTGGCTTGGTGGCCTGGCGTGGCGCTGAATCAGACCCGATAGGGGAACCAGTGTTGTGGTCGCGAGGAGATGTAGCTGCAGGTCTGGGGGTCGTGTTTACTGCTGAGCGCAAGCATAAAAGGTGGACCAGTCGCTGTCTCCTCAACCATGCGTTATCCTCAGTGGAAATAGGTGAGTACTTGACCTCATTGGTATACTAACGCAAGGCAGACAACCACGCACCAATGCGCCTTGTCACGTCTCTCGCCCTCGCGGCTTCGCTCGCGGCCCTCGCCTCGGCGGCGGTTACCCCCAGCCGGACGACCAAGTTCTGGGGCCAGTCTCCGGCCAAGCGACAGGTCCAGCCTTCAAACCTTCCCAACAACTGCATCTACACCTGCTCCCAGTTCTCTCAAGAGCTGAACGGCATGTGTGCGATCACGACCTCGCGGTGCGAGTCAGTCCAGGCGGCGTCGGGGGGAACTTCCACCGACGTTGGGTGCAGCACTTGGTCTACGAACTGCAACCAATTGGCGGCGCAGTTCGAGGCAAGCTGCACTCAGTCGACCAACAACTGTGTCGACTGCGGCACTGCCTCGACTGACGCCAACAACTTGTGCACCCAGACGGCCCAGGCGTGTCTCAACGACCCCGCCGTCCAGGGTGGCACCCAAGACCTCACGACGCAGTGCTACGTCGCCAAGGCCGTCTGCGACTGGGAACTGTCGCTCTTGGCCCAGGTCACGACCTGTGGAACGGCCGACTGCGCCGCCCCGTGCTACGCGTTCGTTGCCTTCCCGGCGATTGCTGGCTACCTCGACGAACTTTGCTCGGCTGCAATCCCCCGCGGTAACAACTGCTTCAACGCATATTCGACCGTTTTCAACCAAGCCTCCGCCCTGGGCACTTCCTGCTCAATCGCTACTGGCTTTACCCCGTGCTTTAGCGTCGGTATCTACACTCGCCCGTGCAGCTACTTTACAAGTAACCTCCAGACCATCATGGCGTCCGGTGTCACCACATGCCAAAATGGGCTGACTGCGGGTACGGCCGCCTACAACAGCTGTGCCTCGGTGTGGGATTACAACAGTGCTTTCATCCAAGAGTACATCTCGTCCATCGGCTGCTGAGAGATGCCTGGAGCAGTAGGGTTTGCGACGACATGGACAATGACTTTGATAGACGACGCTTTTATTGGGATGCATTATTCTACAGTTAACATCAGCTGCTTCATGTTGGAAGAGTGCGAGCTGCGTTACTAGTCACACACAGTCGCTGTGAAGGCGAGGGTGACGATAACAAGCACCCTGTCGCACGTTGAAGCCTCCTGATATGCCATGGGGTCAAGTGCAGCCCAACTGGGGGTTACCGCCCAGCACATACGCTCTGCAGTGGAAGCAAAGCCACAGCTGACGGAGAACAGATCGACAGCCACGTTGATGACGCGCATTCACCGGAACAGAAACCCCCGATCGCCCAGGCTGCGTGCTCGTCAACTGAACCGAACAAGCATGCAAACCCCGTGCTGAACCCTCCGCAGCGGCGGCGAAGCGCCAAAGCGCCACCCGACGCCAGCGGGAGACGACGCGATGCCCCCGCAGATCGCCCAGGCACACGGCCAAGTTATCGCGTCCGCTGCAGCAGTCGTCGTAATACATACTCGGGTCCTGGTTGTGGCTTATCTACGTTGTTCAGGCATTTCTGGGGTGGTGGCAAGAGGGGGGAGTGGTAGTCGTGGCCGAGTTGGGGCTCTCTCCTGGTGGGTTGAGGGCCGCTGTCGGCGACTGTCGGTCAGGCTAGTCTGCATTCGGGTGGGGCAGTAAATTGAGTACTGAGTACACGTGCGTGGCATTGCCAAGAGAGAGTGGGGGCTGTGGTGAGGGATCAGAAGCATGAGCCGTCGAGTCAGATAGCATCAATGCCAATCTGCCGTAGGAGGGACACTCGGACTCTTGTACATGGGCAACATCACCTCCCTCGCCGCCACCTCGTGCTTGGCATCGCCATTGGCCACCTCGGGCTTGACATCGCGGTCGCTGCCAGCGTGCTTGAGCTGCGGACGGAACGCTTCGTCCGAGTCTTCGCCATCAACGCGTGCTTCCTGCCCCCCATCTACTTCTTCTACCCTGAGACGGCCGGCGTGTCGCTCGAGAGCGTCGACAAGCTGTTCGCGAGCGGACAGGGGTATGGCAGTGGCCACCTGGTCGAGGACTCGACGATGTAGAACTTGTACCCGATGTTCTTGATCCCGATCGGCGTGATCTGAATCATCATGTAGTTGAGTTGCACGCCGTTGAGATGGCCGAGCCCTTCTGGCCGAGCGCGAGAGGCAGGATTTCAGATGGGTACGCCCACACGACGGCCTCGAAGCCGATCTGGAGTGAGCTCGTGGCGCCGTCGCTCGCTCGAGGGGCCGCAGCCTTGGACCTGAGGCATTCGTCGGGCGGTCACGCCCATGGCGTGCCGGGATGCACCCAATGACCCTCATAGCCAACGTCCTCTGATGTGTATGCTGTAGAGCGCTCGGCGTGATAGTTTCACAGTCGAGTGCTGCTCGTGACACATCCGTGGCACCGACGGCCACGCCAACACCCCGCGCCAATGACGTCAGCCGAGGCATCCACACGACACGACACCAACTCGTCTATTGTGCAAACGACCCACTCCCTCTCCACTCCCCATCCACCCAATACAATGGGCCTGACCTCCAAGCTCGCAGCGCTGTCACCGTTCGGCCACAAGGAGCGCGGCGACGACGAGGGCGACGCGTTCGACCCGACCTCGACGGCCGGCGGCGGCCTCGGCCATGGCGGGGAGGACGACGCCGACCTGCGCGTGAGCCAGCGCCTGCGCGTGTTCCTCGCCGACAATGGCATCGTCGCGGGCGCCGACGCCGGTGCCGAAGCCGCGCTGCGCGACCTCCTCGCCCGCCCCCACTTTCAGGTCCCGCCCGACGTCGTGGACCGGTCCCACCCCCTCACCGACTACTACATCTCGTCGAGCCACAACACATACCTCCTCGCGCACCAGCTCTACGGCACGTCGTGTCCGTCGGCCTACGAAATGGTGCTCAAAACGGGAGGACGCTGCGTCGAGATCGACGCGTGGGACGGGTCCGACAAGGACGAGCCAAAGGTCACGCACGGCTTCACCCTCGTGTCCAACATTTCGTTCAGATCGGTGTGTGAGACCATCCGGGACGTGCTGGATGCCGAGCGGGCTGAGCACGAGCGCAACCCGAGTGGCCACCCCCCTGCACCCGTGTTCCTGTCGCTCGAGAACCACTGCGGCGCGCACGGCCAGCAGCGCCTAGTCGACATCATGACCGAAGTCTGGGGCGACCGGCTGCTCGACGCGGCGGTCCGAGCCAAGGGCCACCAGGAGGAGATCGACGACAGCGTGCACGTCCGCCTCGACGAGCTCGGTTCGAAGATCTGCGTCATGGTCGAGTACCACTTTGACGACGAGCCGGATGACAGCGACGACGACAGCGACGATGACGACGACGCGGATGCGGCTGCCCAGGCCAAGGCGTACGCGGCGGAGAAAAAGGCAGCGGCCGCCGACGCCAAGATCATCCCGGCGCTCGCCGCCATTGGCGTCTACGCCCAGAGCGTCAAGCCGCCAAACAACTCGTGGTTTGAGAGCGAGCTGGACAACGCGCCGCACCACCACCTCATCAACGTCTCCGAGTCGGCGCTCGGCGCGCACCTCCCCTCCGAGGCCCACAAGATTGCCAACCACAACGCTCAACATCTCATGCGCGTGTACCCCCGCGGCACGCGCATCCGCTCGTCCAACCTCCGTCCTGTGCCGTTCTGGGGCATCGGGGCTCAGGTCTGTGCTCTCAATTGGCAGCGCTTCGGCGCCAGCATGCAGCTCAACCACGCCATGTTTGCGGGGACCGAGGGGTACGTGCTCAAGCCGGCGTACCTGCGCGGGACGCCGATACCTGCGGAGCCGACAGACACGCGCCGCCGCAGCCTCCGCCTCCGTATCGCCGGCGCTTCCGACGCGCCGCCATCCACCGCGCCGTACGTCTCGTGCGTCCTGATCCACCCCGACGACCTGGACAACGGCCCTCCCAAGCGTAAGACGGCCAAGGACAAGGACGGCGACGGCGCGGACCCCATGTGGGACGAGACGCTCGAGTGGGAGTATGACGCACACCGCAGCGAGCTCGTGTTCCTCCGCATCCTTCTCAAGAGCGACGAGAGGTTGCAGCGCAACCCGGTGATCGCCGAGGCCACTGTGCGTCTCCTGTACGCGGTCCCCGGGTGGAGCTTCATCCGCCTGTGGGATCTCGGCGGCCACCTGACAAAGACGTCGCTGCTGGTGCACGTGGAGATTGAGGATGTGTAGGGAGGCGTCGTAGCTCACGGATAGGCCATGTATAAGTACTCTCCTGGCAGCGGCCGCGTACTGACACTGCTGACGGCAGCGCAAGAACCCGCACCTGCCGCTGGCACAACCCCGCCACATCCACATACACTATAGATCGAACACACACACCCTACGGCTGCCCGGGCGCGCGGCATGAAAACGACGCCGTCGACTTGGTCTCAAACGCGTCGGTGGCTATCTGCACCCCGGCGTAAATCCCCAGCCCCGCAAGCGACAGCGCGGCGATGAACAGCACGACAAGGCCGAGCTTGGCGTACCAGTACGGCCTGAAGCCCCGCTTCCACCGAGACAGATCCCGCCATGTGTCAACCCGGTTGGACCACGCCGGCTGGCCCGGCTGCCACGGCAGGTCACCCGCAATCGCGTCCTTCTGAACCCAGAACCCAAGCAGGAGGATTGGCGGAAAGGTGTAGGTAAACTGCAGGATGCACGCCGCGCCGATGAGCGTAACCAACGCGTTGAGATTCGGGACGGCGGATCCAACCACCCACGCCAAGGCCCAGTACAGCGCCATGGTAATCGACCAGATGACCGAGCCGCGGCGCGTGGCCAGCGTCGGCGCGCCAAAGTACTCGCGCAAAACGTTCTGGTAAAACACCTTGACGCCGACGTTGGCATAGAGAACCCCGGCGAGCCCAGTGCACACCAGGCCGATGGCATTGGCCGCCAACTGCAGCGGCACATTCGCAAAGTTGAGCGACGGGAGGATCGAGGTGTACTGCCCTTGGCTGGGCGTCAGCGCACACTCCCACCCACACCCACTAGGAGTACACAAACAGCCCAAAGAACATGTACAGGCTGTAGCACAGGAACTGGCTGAAGAACGCCGCCTTCCAAAAGTCGGCCGGGCGCCGCATCTCGGCCAGAAACTCGGGAAAGATCATCGCGCCGCCGTAGGCAAGACGGCGAGCTGCACGCCGCCGACCTGGCTGTACCACCCGACGGTGTACGACGGCACCCACGCGGAGTGGGCTATCGGCTCGGACAGGTCAAGGTGGCCCGACATTGACGGTATCGGGGGGTAGGAAGCAATGCCCACAAGCACAAGCGCCATACCCGCCAGGCTCAGGAAGATGTTGACACTCGTAAACCAGGCAAAGTTGCGCAGCCTCTTGACCTGGCCAGCGAGCGCGCCGGCCACCGCCCACACCACATTCACCGCAATGTAGCAAAACTTGTAGTCGATGATCGTGGCCAGCGCCTGCCCGTTGCCCACGATCAGCGCCGCGACGTTGAAGAGCAGCTGGAGGGATTGCAGAGTGTTGAAGACGTGTCGAACCACCGGCCCAAATGTCCGCTCGCCGAGATCCGCATAGCAAGTGATCGGGTAGACCTCCGAGTCGAGATGCAGGTACATGCGCCAGAGCACCTGGCCCGAGGCAAACGCCAGGATGAAGAAGAAGGTGTAGACGAGGACGCCGGGGCCGTACCCGAGCTCGGCAAAGGCCATCGGTGCGGAGACGGGGCCGAGGACGTCGGTGGTGACGAGGAAGAAGACGACTTGCCAGGAGGCGACGCGGAGAAGGCGGTAGGCGGTTTGCTTCTCGCTCTGGATCTGTGCCTCAAAGTCGTCGCGGGGGAGGGCAACGCTGGCAGAGGTCTTCTCGTCGGGAGTGGCCAGAGGCTTCTCACCGATCGGCGTGTCTGCGGGCGACTCGATGGCTAGTGTAGGGACGGGCTCGTGCTGGTGAACGATCGTATCGCGGCGCCCTGTGACCGTCTTGAACACCACCGTCCACGGAGAGTCGGGGATGGGACGAGGGTCGGTGGCTTCGCGCAGGTGCTCGATGAACGCGTGGAAGAGATAGACCTCGAGGGGCTGGGAGTTGCGGCTGCCTGAGTGTGAGCGGCGTCCCAAGCTGAGGTGTCTTACGATCGAGGTGCTCGTCTGGAGAGGCCTGCTCCAGTAGATCGCCCTGCGCGGGCCGTTCCGGGCTTTCCTCCACCTCGGCGTGGGGGGGTAGGGGTGTCGACATGGTGGGGACGTCGCCGAGTGGCGAGAGGAGTGCCGATGCTGCTTCCTCGCCGGCAGCACCACCCTTTTATCCCCTTGTTGTCGGCAGACCTGTCGAATCCAGCGGCTCCTCGGCACCCATTGTTCCCCAGAAGCTCCAAACCTCCGATGCCGAGGTGTCTGCACTCCGAAGGGGCAGTTGGACGCTCTCAACAATAGAGTCGTCGACCATGACGTCTGGCTTCGCCACCAGGTAGGCGTTTGACGACTGTGGGCAGTGAGCAAGGCGAACAGGCGTGGTTTATGAGGCAAGCACCATGGTGGAGGCCAACAAGAAGTAGAGCTGCGAGGGGCAGGTATGAGTCACGCTCCTGTCGCGACCAGCTCTGCTCTGTCACCACCCAACTCGTCAGATTGGCTGCAGTCTGTGCCAAGACAGCACCTTGGTCGTCCCTCTGGCTGATAAGTCCGAGCTTGCGGACGGCCTCGAGCCTGGGGAGGTGACACATGCTCCTCCCGGCCGGCCCCACGCTGGGACAATAGAAGACCAGCAGCACGGACGCTGGCAAGAGTCCGTGCGACCTGTCGTGCTCAAGGCGAGAGATGGCGTCCTGCGCAGGGCACCTCGGCCACGCTGGCAGAGTCGCACATCGAGTCGCCTGGCCGTCAGAAGCGCAGCACGTGTCGCGGGGGTCGCCCGACTCACCGCAGCCGATGTGTGGGGTCGGAAGCACTGTGGGGTGAGCGAGGAGCAGAGGTCGCAGTGCCCGTGGGCAGTCGGCGTCTTGGCAAATGCGGGCCGAAGCCAATCTATTCATTCCAAAGGCTATTCAGTGCCTCGATCTGCCATCTGCCCCCACTCTGCCGGTGGGCGATGGCCGACATGGCCATTCCCCGCACCAGCGTCACAGCTGGCCAACTGCCTCACCATCATCCGCAGTCACGAGCGCAGCGCTCGACTGGGCATGTCAGCCAACCCATGCATCTACAAACACGGAGGGGCGTCCACAACATGGCAATCGCCGCAAGTCACGTGATTTAACCGCGGATACCCGACTATCAATCTCTTGTCATCCAGTCAGTCATCTTTCTCATCTTCTGCCATCCAACACACTTGCCTGCGCATGGCTGCTTGCTTGGGAGCACTGGCAGACGCATAGCGTGGTAGTGCCGGCGAACATCAACTCGCAGCGCTCTCCCTACCACCACCGTCAACCTCCCCCACCCGCCATGTCGTACCGCTCTCGCCAGGAGGAGGAAGAGGTCCCCCTCACGGCCTACGGCGGCGACGACCACCGCGACGACCTTGATCCGGTCATGGTCCACGTCCCAAAGTCGCGTGGGCGGTCAAGGCAGCGTAAGTGACGGCGACCGACGCCAAGCGGCCTTCACGCTGCGACGCCCGCTGACCCCCCGCAGACAAGCTCAGCCGCGCCCACATCGTCATTGCCATCATCGCTGCGATCGCCGCGCTCGCCGGATACCTTTTCGGCAAGGCCTCTGCCTCCCCGGCCCTCTCCCCAGCCTTTGCGACCGCTCTCGACGGCTTAACCACCCTGCCCCACTTCAAGGTCAACGACCCGAACGAGATGTTCAACTATCGCTGGTGGACCGAGGCCAAGCTACGGTCGCTCGTCGCCTGCATCATCCGCGGCAACTGCCCTCCAAATGCCGACAAGGTGGGTGGGGCGTGGAGTGGGTCTGACCCCAGGTTATCATTGTCAACACGATTCACTGCCAGTGGGCGCTGGACGACGACTACCACGGCGGCGAGGGTATCTGGTGGGTCAGCCGGGTGCCGCGGTGTACTGACGCCTACAGGTGCCTCGGCATGGTCAGTCGGATCTCCCACGCCTCGCTGACCTCAGATTCGCTCGTGGGAACGCCAGGGATACACCGTCCTCCATGGCGGCGACATTGACTGGCGTGAGTGCACCGCCCGCGCCCGCTGACCCCGCCCAAGCCTTTGTCTACAACATCTATCGCCAGATCCCCGACCTCGTCAAGGTCATCGTATCGGATGGCGGCGCAGACGACCGCCGTGGAAGCCACGTCCACTACCTCAAGTCAAAGGAACGCCCCGACGGCATCCCAGCGTGGAAGGTGGGTCTCGTCCAGGCCACGCTAACCCCGAGTTCTTCCTCTTCAGCTACTACCCCACTGGCATCACCACGGAAATCGGGCCGGCGTGGGCCGTCACCGCCGAGCCAGGCCGTGGCGGCGACTACTCGATCGAGATCGACGGCCGAGGCGTTGCGTGGCTCACCACGGGCGAAGAGGACCTCGACATACGCACAAAGCAGCACGCCACGCGTGAGTACCCCAGCCGCTCGCGTCTAACCCCAGGCTACACGTTCCTCGGCTACGAGCTCGAGCCCAGCGCCGAAGACACGACGTTCTCGGACCCCGACTCCCGGCCATACCGTGTGTGGATGATGGCCAAGTTTGCGAGATACTTTACGCAGGACAATCAGCAGGTGTACGACATTGGGTTCTACGACCGCGCGTTCGAGGAACTGGCCCCAGAGTTCCCCGGGCTCGAGTTTGTTGGCGGCTGGCAAGAGGACCGGTCAGAGGAGGACCAGGCAAAGCACCCGCTCCCGAAGCACGTCAAGAATCTCGGCGTGCTCAACGCGGCTCGATTTGAAGAGGAGTTTGCCCAGTCGAGGATCATGCTGGGCATGGGCAATCCGACGCTGAGCCCAAGTCCCTACCGTGCGCTTGCCAAAGCCGTTGCGTTTGGGCACCCTGTGAGTAGCAGCGACCGAGTGTGGCTGACACTCGCAGCACAAGGTCAAGGAGGGCAGCACCGAGTGGCCGTTCATGCAGCACGACTCGATGGCCAAGGTGCCTGAGCCGTAAGTGTAGCGGCTGCCACCACTGACCCCCAGCTATGTGCACCAGATCGAGGCGTACAACTACACCTCGTTTGTCGGGGCTATCAGGAAGGGTCTCCGCTCGCCACCAACCAGGCCGTGAGTCGACCCCACGCCCGGCACTAACCCCCAGCCTCCGCTTCCTTCGCATGAGACGGGACGTGGCGGACAGGCGGCTCGTCGCGTTTGTGAACGCCGACTGGCGCGGCGAGGCCGAAGCGATTCTCAAGGCTCGCCACGCCGGCCACGAGACGCAGTCTGGTGGCACCCAGCTCAAGGACTTTGTGTTATAGGGTATTGTGTCGCGACGGATTCATTGGGTACTGTGATAGATGATACGGGTAGGTATCTGGCGGGGCGACCAAGGCGTAGCTTGCCCGCACCACTTGAGCTGCTCCTCCACACCACTTGCAACAGACTCACTATCCCGTAGCAAGGAACAGGGAATGTGGCAGCACTAGCCCACCCTGCACCTCGACGGAATGCTGCCAGCGGCGTTCCACCAGCCCTGAACTGCGCGACTAATTCTACATCTGTCTGACTATACAGCTCTATGGTTTCATCGTGAATGAAAACTAATGTCCGTGATCTGATCGGTGAAAGTTTTACACTGGAACACAGGCGCCGTCGACGAGACGATGCCGGCGGAGGCAGCCGTCAACGAGGCACTCGCCTCGGACACAGGCAACCGCTGCTACTCCAGGTAGCTCGCTGCAGTCGACGCCGCGGGCGACATCAGAGTCGTCACCGTAGCCGGGGCATCCACCGCACGACTCGAGATCATTGTTCACGTCAACACATTCGAAGCCCCCTTGTGGCAGCGGGCACCGGTGGTACCCTTGGGGGCAGGCGGTAGACAGCGAGCGGCGCCTGGGCTGAGGAAGACCGGAAACGCATTGCTGGGTCGCCGGATTGATGCACTGGCGTCCGCAGGCCACGTAGCCGTTGAGGCACTGAAATCTGCAGTTGCAGTCGAGCGGCACAAAGTTGCTCGTGGGCCAGACGCATGCGGTGAAGAGGTTGTTGGCGGTCTGTGAGTTAGCCACAGCTCCAAACCCGCTACCTACCAAGTCGTTGTAATAGTCTCTAAACAGCCTGGCGATGCACTGGGTGTTGGTGAGGCCGAGCTCTGGAGCGTCAGCACCATCCCCCGGAACACCACTCACGCTGGCCATCACAGTACTTTCGAATGTACGGTCCATTGACACGATACGTGTTCGTGCCCGACGACAACGCGTTCAATGTCTCGGTATTCTCGTCGGGGAGGATGGCGCCGTTCTGCCAGCACCATCCCCGCTGGTTGGTCTGGGTGAACCCAGGGATGGCCTGTCCGAAGCCCGCGAGAACTTGCTTCACCAGTCAGCAACCACACACACCTGGGCCACGTACAACTCGGGGGCCGGGGGGATTGATCGGAATGTACTGCCATCCCAAACACGTACACCCGGTAAAAGTCGCGGCCTGTCGAGCAACCAGTCGATGGGCGATGGTGGGGACCTCTCCAGACGGCGCGCCGGGGCCGACGACCCCGTAGTTGGCCAGGACGGATGCCACCAGTGACAGTGCGACCAGGAGCGTGAGCGTCCACATAGAGGGGGCGAGGGGGATGGGAGGGGTGTGATGCGCGGCAGCTCGAGTCTTATAGACTCTTACGGGTGGGCAACCTCAGTGGGCAGGCAGTGGCCCAGGCCAGGTCCCAACAATGCCATCGAGTACCCCGCAGAGGGAGAAAGCAGGGATGCAAGCGGTGCCGTGGCTGCAGCAGCAAGTGGACGCATACCCCTGGGCACCCCCGGTGCGGCATGTGGGTACCAGGGTGCCTGCAGATCAGGTAACCTTGGCCGCGTCGCAGACTGGCGCACAGTGCCATGTTGACAGATCCGTACGCCGCATCGCAGCGACGTCTCAGGACCGCAATTCATCAGAGCTGAAGAGGCACCGATGACTGGGCAGGGGCCGATTGCGGCAAAATACGACGAGACGCAGCGCGTCTCTCTCCCTCCCAACATTGTCCACATCCGGCGGTACACCAGCGTACGCAGCAGTCCACACTCCCACCCGATTTATGGGAGCCTGGAAAGAACTACCACTGATGTGGGATCTCTCTGCGCAGTCATCCAGCGGATCAGCGCAGTCATCCAGCGGATCAGTGCCGTGGCGTATCTGTCCCGCGACGAGGCGGCGCCAGTGGCACGCGGGACGTCGTGGCGTCAGCCGGCGGCATTGCCAGTGCCTGGCGATCCACACGACCAGGCGTATCCAAGGCCCGGCGTATACAGACCCAGGGTGATTAGCATTCAATTCACGACGCGATGGTGGCCATGACCGAGCAGCGCCGGTAAGCTCGGAGGTGGCCCCTGGGCCGACACAAGTCCGACACCGAGGCGGCGTCTTGCGGCCACCTCGGCGGAGCTGCCACCTGGCCTCCGTCGGCCCCATGCCCGCGGAGCTGCAAAGCCAGCACGCCAGCGCCAGCAACTAGACCAGGGAGGGATGCTGATCTCCGGCGCCACCGGTTCCAGATCAGTTCCAGCTACACGTGCCGAGATCCGCTACCACTCCGTGGTTGCCCTGGTAGTGTGGAGCCGGCTCCACCGCCTCCACCGCCGCTCAACTTCCTCCGCATGACGTCGCACACTCCCACACGTTCATCTTTTGTTCTACTGACAGCGTCGCAATCACGCATGGCCTGGACCCTACTTGTGCTGGTTGTACGCGTTGATGAGGTTGCGGTAGTCGGGGATGTGGTTGGACAGAAGACTGCCGAGGCCCTCAATGTCGTTGCGCCAGTCGCGGTGGAGCTCACAGGCGACGCCAAACCACGTCATGAGCTGGGCACCGGCCTGCTCCATACGCGACCAGGCCGACTTTTGGGTGAGCTCGTTGAAGGTGCCCGAGGCGTCGGTGACGACAAACACCTCGTAGCCCTCGGCGAGCGCAGAGAGGGTAGGGAAGCACACGCACACCTCGGTGACAACACCGGCGACGAGGAGCTGCTTCTTGCCGGTGGCCTTGACGGCCTTGACAAAGTCCTCATTGTCCCAGGCGTTGATCTGGCCGGGGCGGGCGATGAAGGGAGCGTCGGGGTGGATCTCCTTGAGCTCGGGGACAATGGGGCCGTTGGGGCCGGTCTCGAACGACGTCGTGATGATCGTCGGCAGGTTGAAGAACTTGGCAACGTCGGCCAGGGCGAGCACGTTGTTCTTGAACTTGTCCGGGTCAATGTCGCGGACCAGCGAGTTGAGGCCGGTCTGGTGGTCGACCAGGAGCACGGCGACATCGTTCTTGTCGAGGCGGACGTAGGGCTTGGGCATTGTGGCGGTAGGTTGGGGAGCTGATGAGCTAGACCCCGCCTGCAGACCACACTTTTATACCATTCTGTGGAGCGGTCCAGCAGCGCGTCATGAAGCGTCCACGTCCGTGTCGACGCCGTGAGTCTGTCACCACGGTGCCAAGCAACCGTGATAACCGAACCCGCGATGATCTTTGTGACTGAACGTCCCAAACAGGCAACTCGAGTGCGTCACAGACCGTCAGACGGATCAGCCAGAATCTGGCTGACGATGAGGAGGGAGAAAGGTTCCCAAAGCGGTAATTTTTCGACGCAAAGCAAACCTTGCGTGGCGGGTTCCAAGAAAGCGGTACGCTCTGGACAACGCGTCTGCGCTTCCTCCGCATCTGGCGTCGAAGCGCTCTGCTGCGTACGGCGACCGGCAAGCTGTACCGCGGCCCGCTCTATGCCCGTGATGCCGTGTCGCGTCCAGCAGTTGGTCCGTCCGTGGGCACATCCATCGGGAGTCAGGAAAGCACGCTTTACGACCGCATCGTCGTAGACTTCGTCGCCGAGCCAGGCCTTTTCTTCCCGGCGCTGACTGAGATCGCGCAGGCTTGACACTTGCGACAGCTGACGGCACGTGGCACCCAGTCGGACCGACGCCGATCGGCTCAACACGCTCGTTTGTTGCACCACGACCCACGGCATCCCGCTCTGTGTGATCAGTATCTACGGTGCACTTGAGTCCGCGTTGCCCCCATCAGCCTGTCGGCCTGCGGACGGCTCAAATGTCCCAAGCTGTCGCCATGGTCGACCAGTTCCCGGTGTACCAGCTCCCGGTGTACCAGCTCCCGATATCACGACGCCGCACTCACCTGGCGTGGCCGCGCCGCTTCCCCGTCCGGCCAACGCTGCGCCAGACTTGCAGTGAAGTAGGAACTGACAGTAAGCAGCACGCAGACGCTTGTCGACGCCATGGGCAAGGTTGATGGTGACGGGGCGGGTGCCTTGACTGCGCGGCGTCTTGGGTTGCAGTCGCTCGAGGTTGACACGCGCGCTGTCGCGTCAGTCGTCCTGTGTCATAGCCCCATCTCACCCGACACGCTCAATTGGCACCCCCGCCCTCGCTCATTCGGCCTTTAATCACACGGCAGACCCCACACGACATACCGCCCCCTCGCCATACCGCCCCTTCTGCACAACCCACCTCGCCCGACTCACCCACCCATCGCGGCCGGTCCACTGGCCCATCGCCCCACTCCTCCTGATGGCTTAACACGGTCCTGTCCCGTGACGGGCCCAAGACAAGTCTCTACGCCACGCTGCATTTCCAAGGTTCCATTTCCAAGTCTGCTCTCTCACAAACTGGTCGACTTCGCCTGGGTAAAGTCGGCGGACGTCGACCGCGGCCACGGCCACGGCAACGCGGTTCATGGTTCGCCGCAGCGGACCTGTGGGGTGGGGCGGTCACCCCACGTGATTGCGTTGTTGGCCGCGGCGAGGTTGCGACGCGACACGGGTCGGACAGCAACGTTGCCATCGGCCCACGCCCGCCACCATGCCGGTTCACCTGCAGCGGTGAAGCCAACCAGCTGGCCACAATCTCCCACTCCGCGTTCACCTCGCAGACGACCTCCGGGGCCACCCGGAGCACTAGCCAGACGTATCATTTAATAAGACATGACGCCGCCGCGTGGACAGCCGACTCAAACACCCGCCGGGTGCAGGCACCGGTGAAGCCCGATGCGCGCGCGTGTTGAGCCGACGGTAGCGGGCCGACGTGTAGCGAGGCTACCACCTTGCGCTGGTTGCTATGCATTAGGCCCAACCTGCTTGCTCTGGAATACCTGGAATACACCCTAAAAACCGCCGTATAAACACCGTGCCAAGCAAACCCACTGCTAACCGCCGCCTACCGCCCCCCGCCCACGCGGCGGCGCGATGCCGCGTTGCCGAATGGCCGGCGTCCAAGCTGGGACCATGTGAAAAGGGTAAAACTAAACAATAGGCCCATGACGATTAGATAGCATGCTCCGCCCGGTCATTTCCTACTCGTCGCCCACTGTGCGGCCACTCCGTTATGCCGACAGATCCAGGGCTAGCCGACTCCCTTGCCAGCGCCTACCTGAGGCCGCGAGCCGTTGCTAACTGGCCGGCCGTCAGGCCGACGGTTCCGACCGCCGTTCCTCCGGCGACCAGGGCGCCGGCAGCCCGACACCTCGACGACAGCGAATGAGTCAGCGACGGCCGAGTTTCAGCAACCGTGTCGACTCAGGTCAACAGACCAACTCAGGTCGGCCAACTCAGGTCCTCAGGTCAGCCTTTTCGCAGCCATGTCCATCCGCAGTGCCATGGCGCGGCCGGAGCCCGACGACGTGGAAAAGAGTGAACCTGGCCAGCTGCTCAAAAGCCCATGGGTCTCCACGTACAATTTCCATTCTCCCCACCTCTGCCCCTCACTATGATTTCCAACGACAAGGTCGACCACTCGGAGCAGTCGAGCGTTGTGCTGAACAACGACATTGAGAAGACGGGCGCGAGCAAGGCCGAAAACTACCACCAGACGCAGACGACGGTGCACGATGCAGTTTTCGGCGACATTGCAGAGGGCGAGGGGCCAAACTACAGGGCGGTGGGTAGCGGGGGTGTGGCGGAGAGGCAGCTGCTGATGGCGCCAGGTCGGACCCAAGGGCGCGTTCGTGCTTCTCACCAAGGTCAATCTCGGCCTCGGTGTCCTCGGCCTCCCCAAGGTGATGAACGTCCTCGGTCTCATCCCCGGCCTCATTGTCATCTTCGCCATCATGATCATCTTCACCTACTGCGCTACCATGATTGGCAAGTTCAAGCTCGCCCACCCCGAGGTCTACTCGATCGCCGATGCGGCGTACGTCTTTGGCGGTCGTCCTGCCAAGGAGTTTTGGTTCTTTGGCCTGACCCTTCGTAAGTGGCACCGCCCGGCATCCTCCTGACCCCCAGAAATGATCTTCTTTGTCGCCGCGGGCTGTGTCGGAATCTCGACCGCGCTCAACGCCGTCAGTGCCCATGCCACCTGCACCGCGGTCTTCATCGCCGTCGGCGGCGTACTCGCCTTCCTCCTCGGCTCGATCCGCACGCTCGGCAAGATCACGTGGATCGGCTGGGTTGGCCTCGCCTCCCTCCTCATCGCCATCTTCATCGTTACCATCGCTGTCGGCGTGCAGGACCGCCCCTCTGCTGCCCCCCAGCACGGCCCCTTTGACAAGGAGTTCCGCCTCTTTGGCAAGTCGACCTTTGCCCAGGCGACCTCGGGCGTCAACCAGATCCTCTTCGCCTACGGCTCCACCCCCATGTTCTTTGGCGTCGCGTCCGAGATGCGCGAGCCCCGCCAGTTCACCCGCGCGATGCAGGGCTCCATGTACTTCCTCACCGTCATCTACGTCGTCGTCGGCACCGTCGTGTACGTGTACTGCGGCAAGTTTGTCGCCTCGCCTTCGCTTGGCTCGGCCGGCCCTCTGCTCAAGAAGGTCTGCTACGGCATCGCCATCCCCGGTCTCCTCGCCACTCTCACCCTCTTCACCCACATGGCCGCCAAGAACATCTTTGTCCGCGTCCTCGCCGGCAGCAAGCACCTCACGAGCAACAGCATGGTTCACTGGGTCACCTGGCTCGGCATCACCGCCGGCTGCGCCATCATCGGTTACATTATCGCCTCGGCCATCCCCATTTTCGACACGCTGCTGTCGTTTATCGGCGCACTGGTTGTCCCCTCGCTCTGTGTCATTCCCTACACCTTCATGTGGTGGCACGACAACTTCCGCTACGTGCCCAAGGAGGACCGCACGCTCAAGCTCAAGTTTTACGCCGCCATCAACGTTGTGTGCTTCTTCATCGGCATCTACCTCACCGCTGCCGGAGCCTACGGCGCGATCGACGAGCTCATCAACACGTCTGTCGACGCCAAGCCCTGGTCGTGCGCCGACAACTCGGGTACTGTCAAGAGCGACTAGGGGGATATAGGTTGTGTATAGTGTCAACATCATGTAATTCTTGCATCTGCGCGATTTCGGGCCGGGCCGGTTTTCGACGGAGGCGTCGACGGGGACGCTGTCGCGTGTTGATTTTGCCTTCTACTCCACTCGCGGCGCATAACCGACAGCTTGCGCCTGAAGGATTGACCAAACCCCTGCCAACGACTCGCAGATGCTAGGCCTCCACGCCGTAGCCTTGGCCACCGGCCTCTCGCTCGCAGCCTGGGTCGAGGCTTCTCCCTCCCTCCCGCCAGACCCCAGCACCTGCCCACGCGCCGACTTCCTCCTTGGATGGTGCGGCATTGGGCAGCACGACTTTTTGTTTGCAGACGGCGGGGTCAGCGGCCAGCACCATTGGGGCGGCGGGACTGCTTCCCCACTGGTGGCCACCGCCCCCGCCGGCCTTACTGATGGTGACAAAGCATTGTAAGTGATTACTCGCGCCCTCGCCCTCAGCGTGCATCCCCACATCCATTGTTCATCGCAGTGAAGACTCGTCTCAAAGCGGGAAACAATTCAGGGTCGATTTGGTCGCCGCACGTACTGTAAGCCGAGGGAGCGTGGCAAAAATCGCCGCAACGACGATCTCGCGGCTTTACACTCCCCGAGGCCAGGTGCTTTCTAGTAACCAGTAGCAAGCGCGGTGTTGCGCACCCACGCCGGCTGCACCCAAGGCAATTTACATAAATACACTGCTGCTCCATCTCCACTCGTTATCTCGTCCATTATCTGACAAAACGTAGCGGCGACGACGACGACGCTACCCCCGACACCATACTCCCATATCCAGCTGTTTGTGCAGCCCGCCGAGTGGCCAACACGTGCCGTCGCGCCCAACCCGCCGCCTTTATCCCAACCCAGCGTCTATCTCGCTCCCACACCACCGCCATGCCCAGCACCGAGACCTCGACTTCCGGCAGCGCCGCTGCCGCCGAGACGCCGTTCAAGTTCAAGGGCGACCACCGAGCGTGGAACGCCATGTCGGTCCACATGCGCCAGTTCCACAACTACTTCAAGTACGAGTTTGACAACATCTACAAGGTGGGTCGGGATGTTCCTGCAGTTGCTGACAAAACCAGCTCGCCGACGGAGGCTTCAAGGAGGAGGGCCAAGCCCTGCCCCAGTTCCTGCGCCAGGCCAACGACCTCGCCGCGTCTCTGACGCAGCATCACGGCCTGGAGGAAAACTACATCTTCCCGGCTCTTGCGAAAAAGCTGCCGGAGAAGTTTGGCCCCCATGGCCTGGAGAAGGAGCAGCACAAGGGCATCCATGATGGTGAGTAGCTGCGGGGTTTCACACCACTAACCCCCCAGGCCTCGAAAACTACCAGGGCTACATTCACTGGGCGCGTTCCCACCCCGAAGAGTACGACGGCAAGAAGCTGCGCGCGATCATGGACAAGTTCCGAGACGTCCTGTACGCCCACCTGGACGACGAGGTGCGCGACCTCAGCGCCGAGTCGCTCCAGAAGGCCGGCTTCACGCTCGACGAGCTGCGGCGCGTCCCCATGTGGCCCCGCTTCTAGACACGCCGACGCCGACACCTTGTACATGTACAATCTTATAGCATAGCATAGACGTGTATAGTAGAATCTGCATGAAGAGGCGCCAGTGGTCGCAGAAGTGGGCAAGGAGGCCACCGAGGCAGTGGCTCGGCGCTGACGTCATCGTGCTCGGCCATCCTCCCGCCTTCGTGTCATTCACCGCATCGCATCTCCGTCTCGTTCTTCATCAACCCCCTCACCCCCGCCATGTCCAACCCCCCACTCGAGATCATTGTCAGCGGCAGGCACTCGGTCCAGCGCCGCCCGCAGTTCTGCGACATCCACATCACCGTGGCCAACGAGAGCGATGACGCCGCCAAGAGCTTTGCCGCCGTCGAGCAGACGGCCGAGTTTGTCCAGATGCAGATTCGCAAGCTAGCCCCGCCGAAGGAGCCGCGCGCCGCTGCACCTGGCACCGCGCCCGCCCCGTTCCGCCCGGGGGAGGGAGCCAAGTCAGACACAGAAAGCGCTACCTCGGCCGCGACCACCTACGGCGACGAGGACGATGTCGCCCAGGCGCACGAGTGGCCGCCTCGCCACCCCGAGTTCCCCATCTCGACCTGGAGCATGGCGCGTATCTCGACGTCTACCTGGGTGCCATACACCCCCAACGGTGACGGGCCGCGCAAGTACGAGGCGCGGGCGTCGTTCAAGGCCAGCTTCCACAACCTCCCCGCGCTCGAGGCCTTGGTCGATCAGATTGGGGTAGGCTAGCACCGTCTGCAGCGCTGACTCGCCAGACCAAGGAAAACGTCCGCATCGACAACCTCACGTGGCACCTGTCGCCGGAAACCGGTGCCTCCATCGCAGGCCGTATCCGCCGCGCTGCCGTCCAGGACGCCGTCAACAAGGCGCAGGACTACGCATGGGCCGTGTCACCACACGCCAAGGTGGTGCCCATCGAGATCGCCGACGCCGGGCTCGGCGGCGGGGGCGGTGGCCCGCGGTTCCACGCCGCGCCTATGGCTGCCGCCGCCTTCAAGCGCAGCGGCGGCGGCGGCGGCGAGGACAGACTGAGCTTTGAGCCCGAGCCTGTCGTCGTCGAGGCGAGCGTGACGGCCAAGTTTGTCGTGCAGTAGGTTGTAGGGGTAATGAAGCGTGCTACGAGCTGTGTACCGGCCTGTGATACATTGTACATCGGTGCTACGCCTTCATGGCGGCCTCCTTGAACGACGCAAAGTCTACAACCCGCTTCTCTCGCCTGGCCGTCTCGGCCGCAAACACGACCAGGTGGCTGTTGAGCACGTCGTCGGGGGTAACCCCAAGCTTGCTCTGGTCGTCGTTGTGGACAGCCGAGACGAACGCTTCGGCAAGGCCAAAGTCGCCGCCGCCGTGCAGTCCGACGCCGGCCTTCGGAACGTGGTGCTTCTTTGTCCTCGACAGGAAGTCGAACACGGTCTGAGAGTCAGCCAGGGCGCCGCCGGGCCACTCACAAACGTCTCCATGTCGCCAATCAGCTCCCCTCGCGTCCCGTGGATGACTGTCCCGCGGTTGCACTCGGCCTCGGTGAACGCGCTCATCGTGATGGCCGCGGTCACACCGTCCTCGTACTCGACATTCACCACCTGGTGGTCGACGACGTCGTTGCCGGCCTCAAACGCGCAGACCCCATACGGCCCCGTCTTGAGCGCCTCGGTAACCGTCTCCTCGTTGATCTCCTCGGCATTGACAACATGCACCGCCCACTGATGGTCAGCGCTGCACGCCCGGTCCCACGCACGTTGGTGTGCTGCTTCCCACTCCCCTGGTGCTTCTCCAGGTACACCTTCTTGGCGCTCCACACACAGTCCTCCTCGGCCGGACACTCGAGACATCGCTTCGCGTCCCCAGCCTCCTTGGGCTTCCGAGACGGCTTGAACAGCGACAGGCTGCCAAACGAGCTGACCTGGACGGGCTTGCGGCCCGACAGGTAGAAGCTGACAATGTCGAGGTCGCTGCGGGCGTCAGGTTCGCCCACACCGCTACCCACTGGCAGCACTTTGCCATGAGCGCAAAGGTCGTCTCGGTCTCGCTGCGCCAGTTGCCGCGGACAAAGCTGTGCACAAAGTGCTCGTTGCCGACGGGCTCAATGTGCTGGATATTGACAATGTCGCCGAGCACGCCCGAGTCGATGACGTCCTTGATGGCCTGGTTGTACGGGCTGTATCGTAGGACGTGGCCCACGCCGAAGACTAGCGGGCTGCCCGCCTCGGTGCGCCCCGTCTCGATCTCGCGCACCATGTTGATGCAGTCCGGGATGCTCGTGGCCATGGGCTTCTCGCACAGGATGTGGTAGCCGAGCTTGGAGAAGGCGCTGACCATGGGAGCGTGGAGCTTGTCGAGGGTGCAGATGGCCACGGCGTCGGCGAAGCGGGGGAGCTTGGCGACGTCCTCCCAGTCGTTGAAGAGGTGTTCATTGTCGAGGCTGCAGTCAGTATGGATCAGTGGTAAACTCACCGGTGGCGACGGGCAAACAGCTTGCGGCGAAGGGGGCGAGGGTCAGCGACGGCCACGACTTGGACTAGGTCGGGATGGGCGACGGCGTAGTCGGCATAGACGACGCCTCGTTGGCCACCACCAAGGATGATGATGGATACTGGCTTGGACGAGGGGGTCGGGGCTGGCATTGTTGACAAGGGGGTGGTCATGGTGGGAGCGGAGCCGATGGCTTTAGATATGGGAGAGGCCTGCTGCCCGAGCGAATCATGTTCCGGGTATTGGTGGGGCGATACGGCGTGGGATCCGGCTTCGAGTATCTTGGCCAGAGCAGAGGACCGAGCGGGTGATGCTGCTTCGGCGTCTTTGCCGTCGGCCCCACAAACAGGGACAGACGGGATGGAGAGGGAGGAGGAGAGGAAGAGGACGTGCAGCCGCGGGCTTTGTGGAGGGGCCGGTGTCGGGCCGAAAGCGGCGCTGACATTGCTCCTCCACCAGCTCGCAAGCGATGACAGAGACGCTCTGGTGTTTTCAAAGACTCGGGGCCGGCCAGGAGCTGGCGCTGGGCATGGGCAGACGAGTCCGACTCGCATAAGCCGTGCATCGACGGTTGAGTTGGACGGACGTGTTGGGCTTGCCCGCCGACACACAGCTCTACCCACCAACCTCTAACGCATGCATTGTAATGGGTAATGATACAGGCAGCCGATGGTATGTGAAATCGCGCCGTGGTAAGACAACAGTGATAGTCCCAAGAGTGAAACAGAATGTGTTCAAGCAGCTCGACGCTGTCGGGCCTCTTCGAGAATGAGCTCGATGGAGCTCTGGTGGATGGGTTTGGGAAGCAGCTGGTTCGCGCCTGCCTCGAGGTACTCGCGCTGGTCTTCGCGCAGAGCGTTGCCGGTACAGCCGACGACAAAGACTCCTAGTTGCGCTTGCCGAAGCGCGCGGACGACCTCGACGCCAGTCATCTGTGGCATTTGACTAGTTGTCAGCGGCTGTAACCCAGCACCACCCACTTGTCCAAAAACACCACGTCGTAGAACCGCCCCTGGCTGTACTCTGACATGATCAAGTCCAAGGCCGTCTTGCCATTGTCCGCGTTGTCGACGTCGTGGCCGAGCCGCGACAGCATCCGCGACATGAGTTTGCGTGTGAGCCTGGCGTCAGCGTGATCAACGACACTGGACCCACTTGTCATCGTCGACGACCAATGTGCGCAGACGAGTACCGGCCGGCTGTGCCGAAGCCATCGGGTCGCTGACCACGCGCGTGGCCGCCGGGGTGGTAGGGGCCGACGACAACGCCGTCATCGGGACGCTCTCGACAGAGTGGCCCCGCACAAACGGCGGGGGCACGTCCCACATTGGCGACCCGTCAGACACGCCCATGGGATACCGCAGCGTCAAGGGCGACGTCGGCGAGCCTGGTGAAACAGTTGGCGTGGCCGAGGCTGGCGTGTCGGCGAGCGCCGCCGCGGGTATAGGAATGAATGCTGGCGCACGCCGTGACACTGGCGGGCGCGACAGAGATATCGGAGGTGATGGGAGTGGTGCGCATCTCATTGGCGGTGTTGGGGGCTGCTGGCGAGGCCCCAACACTGGCGTGAGGTGGTTTGGTCCGGCCAAGGCGAATGGACATTCGAACCTAGAGTTGGTGGCGTCAGGGAGCTGCTCACTCGCGCGCGCGCCACTTACCAGACAGTCGTGCCGACGCCCACCTGGCTGTCGACACCCAGCCGCCCTCCGGCGAGCTGGACAATCTGCCGGACAAGGGCCAAGCCAAGCCCTGATCCCTTGCCGCCCTGGCGTCGGCCCACCTCGCTCTGCGAGTACGGGCTGAACAGGCGCCCTTCCTCCATATCCTCCTCCTTGATGCCGACGCCAGTGTCGGCGACTTCGACGCGCACGACGACCCACTTGGCCGGGTCGTCGTCGACAACCTTGTATTCGCCAGACGGCTCGCTCGACATGGCCGTTGAAGTGCCAGCCGGCTGTGAACCGACCGACAGCCGCGCGATCTCGACGTCAATGTCACCCTTTTCAAGATCCTCGATAAACGCCTTGGCGCTGGCTTCCTCCAATTCACCCGGCGCCTTGTCGGCGGGAGGCACAGAACGGACGATGGACGTGGTGATGGTCACCGACCCCTTTGGCGTAAACTTGATCGCGTTGGAGACCAGGTTCGAGGCCACCTGCCGCAGCCGCATCTCATCGCCAAGCAGCAATGGAAGAGCCGAGATACGCGGGTCCCAGTTGAACAAGAGGTCGATGCCGGCGGATTGGGCTTGCAGTCGGTGGGCCAGCGCGATGAGCTGCATCGCCTTGTGAAAGTCGAACGGCCGGGAGGTAAGGACGAACATGCCCGACTCCATGCGGTTGAACGACAAGACGTCGTCGAGAACCTGGCGTCAGCACTGCCCGACTCCCGACGCACATTCTCCATCAGACTCAGCGAGCTCGACAACCCGTGGACCATGTCGCTCTTGTCTTCGTGCAGGTTGTGGAACACGCCCTCGCCGCGGAGGTTCTGCACGGCGAGCAGCGCCGTGTTGAGGGGAACGCGGACTTCGTGGAAGACTGGTCGTCAGCCCGCATCGCGGCATGGACCTACTGTAGGACACGAAGCGCTCCTTGGACTGCTCGGCCTTGCGCTCCATGACCTGCGCCGCTTGCACAGCGCGATACTGCGACTTGAGCTCCTCGCGCAGCTCGAACAGCTGGCGCCCAGACCGCTCCCGCAAAAACGACAGGCCGATGAGGAAGGTGTGATAGATGACGACTGCTGTTAGCACAACCCCGCCAGCTCCACTCACATCCAATCGGCGACCTCCAGTAGTCGAGCGGAATCCCTCCTTCTTGTGTACTCGACGTCAGGAGCCAGTAGATTGACGTTCCAAAGGTGCAGATGAGGTGGACAAAGCGATTTTGGCCCATGAACAGGAGGCCGAGGGTTGGGAGGCCAACAACGTAGCCGGACTGGCTTGTAAACTTGCGGATGTCGCAGTCATTGCCGGGGGTTCCAAACTGAATGTCAGCGGCGTGGCAGCTTCAATGCCAACGTACCCCGCAAATGTACATCTCCGCGGCGAGCAGGAACTAGAATCAGCGTCGAACCCGGGACCCACACTCACAGACCACGACCACACCGAGACCATCAGGCAGAGCTGATAGCTGCAGCGATACAAAAGGCTGCGCCTGATCGGCCAGTTGAGGATGAGCATTGGGAGAAGCGGGAGGGCTGGAACGCCACAGAGTATCACATATGACTGGTGGTCAGCAGCGACACGCCGTTTCGCCTCACGTATAGCTGAAACTTTGTCGGCTTCTTCATCAGTGCGCAGTAGGAAACCCAGTTGATGAGGAGGAGGAAGGACGAGAAGATTGCGCCACTCTTCTCGGTGAACCAAGCCTGAGCGGCATCAGCACTGAACCGCCGACACACCCACCTCCTTTCGGTACAGCGCCTCCTTCTTGTCGTCAAGGAACCTGGGGTTTGCAAAGTAGACGATGGCGGGCCAGATGCGGAGCTGGAAGATGAGCTTGAACCAGGCGAATGAGCCGATCCCTGGCGAGCGGTAGGCTACGCTGCCGGCCGTGCTAAACGTCGCCGACCTGCCCTCGATTGAGCGGCGCGTCTGTGGGCTTGCGATGCCGACCGAGGGTGTCGCCGGCGACTTGTCCGGCGCCTGGCCGAGCGTGGTGTAGTCGGCGTCGACCACGACGTAGGATATGGGCCCGGGAGAGCCAGGTCGCGGGCCGACAGACCCCTCCGACCGCCCAATGTTGCGCCTCCAGGCTTTCTCAGCCCCGAGCCGCGGGTCGGGGTCAGAGAAGTGCGAGTCGTGTGTCGATCCCGGCGCCGTCGTCGGGTCTGTCGCGAGCCGTCTGAGCCAGTCCTTCATCTGGTCGGTTCGACACCGGCGGCCCTCTGCCAGCGGGCTCGTCTTGTCGTGCATGGCGTCGTCGGCCGGTGGCCACGGCGGCGGCCTCCGCCCGGACATGGTGGTGAGAGCGAGCCGAGCTGGCGATGAGCACCGGGGGTGTCGTTTTGTTGGCGAGTAGGCAGCGCGACGAGCTGTTGTCGAGTCCAGAGCCGCGGTAGTGTAGTCGATGTGAAGAGAGATGCACAGTGTCTTGTCTTCGCGGTGTCGCTGTAGGCGATGACAGCGACGACAGCGGCGGCAGCCGCAGCCACCCAGCCAGCCTGCAGGTCAAGACAAACAGGCGAGACAAACTTGAGTAGGTGCCTGATGCCTGAGGGGACTCTGCCGCCGCCGCTCTCCTCCCGGCACAAATACCACCGTGAGATCGCTTACCCTTGATCAGACCCCTGTTGCGGCGCTCGCGCTCTCCTGCGCAGTGCACACTCACAACGACGCTGTGACTGTTTATTAAATCAGCGGCGTGTCGCACCTACGCGGGAGAGGCGTCTCTCCAAGCCCTGCATCGTGGCTGAGCTTTATTGCTGCCAAAGTTCATCCCAACGTTCTGTCGTTCGAGTTGCGACGACGAAACACGGCTCTAGTGACGGTTTCGGGAACTAGCAGCATGAGTCTGGCGCTAGTCTAGATTCCAGCAACGCGACGCGTCAAGCAGCGGGTGGGGGTGGGGTTTTTATGCCAGGAGGGTAGCAGCCTCACGTCAATGACGACCACGACAGTCACTCTGCCCGACGCCGCGCCGCGCTGCGCCGCGCCCTGCGCCGGAAGAGAACCGACCTGTGCGAGGCCGCCACCGGTACCTCGGCGCCAAGGGCATCATTGTGCGCAGGCGGGGCACGGTGGGTGCGAGGCGTGTGCTAGGTGACTGTTGGTCGATCAAAGCCTGGCCTCGGTGTTCTGCCCCATAGCTATGCACAACTGGCCCTCTTGTCGCCCTCTCCACCCGCCATCTCGCCGAACACGTGAGCCGCGGCGTGGGTCGCGAGGCGGCGTGGGTCGCGTGGCCATCGGCGCAGTGTCGACGCTGATGGTCTTGCCTACGCGCTGAAAAATTTGCTGGCACTGTCTTATCTGTTACAACTGCTCATTTGAAGGGTCTCGGTAGCCGCAGGGTGGTGTTCCAGAGCTGTCCGAGAAACACAAACGCAGCCACGTCCTCCACATTGCCCAGGTTATCAGTCGCGCGTGCTTGTGCGCCAGGAGGGGATCCGGAGAGCGAGCTCGATATCCAGCTGCTTTTGCTGCGACGACATCACGTGAGTGCGTCGTCAGCCTCGACACGTCGGCGGCTTCCGAGCCATCGAGCCATCTCCGAGCGCATGTCGCCCAGCCCCCACCCAGTCGACCTCGTCAGGCGCCGCACAGCATCCTCGAGGCCGTGAAGGCCCAGCTGAGTCGTAGAAAGTAGCGCTGCCGCAGATGATCACGCCGATGTTTGTTGACAACAACTTCTGCTCATTCCTGCACAGCGTGCTCTCGCAATGGTGTGACGCAGGGTCAGTGTCAGTGCGTGCCGGAGCACCACGCGGGCCTAGCGCATCCACGGGCTGGTCGAGTTCGGCGCGGAGTTGTGAGCCCCGGTCGCATCGGCTTTGGTCGAGGCCCGTCGGCGCCACCACATCGCTCGCCTGGACGACTGAAATAGATGCCGGAGGTGAATGGAAAGTCCGGGGGTGGGACATACCCCGATCCGCAGCTGCGCGATGAGTTTATCCCCCTGTCAGCCGAAGCCCCGCTCTTCACAGCCATGCAGACTACATGGGACTGCGTAGACTGGCTTGGCGGATCTCGTCTGTCTGGCAATCGCGGCTGACGGCTGACGTCCATGTGGTGCAGCTACCGTGGAATGTCGGAAGGCTGGTAGCGAGGAATGTCCATGTCGCGTGATGAGGCTAAAGGTGGAGGCCGAGGGGAGCACCCGGGTCTTCGCCACGGTGTTTATACTGCGCTGCGCGCTGCGCACTGAAGCGAGCCCATCGGCGTGGACACGAGGCATAGCTTGGCGGGAGATCGTCTAGAGCCATAGGCCGGGGGGAGAAGTGGGTCCGACTAGGCGTAGCTCCCGACGTTGGTTGCGTGAGAATCTGCAAGCGTCCACTTGGAATCGCTCGGTTCTTGCAGGCTCGCCGGACAATACGGATACACTCCGATCGAGAGAGGTACGTACAGACGACCAATTTGATTTCACCATGCACGTGTGATGATTGTCGACGGAACGAGGGAACGACGGAACGACGGAACGACGAGGGGGCGAGACGCCGTGAGCCGAACGCCTCCGCCTCGCTCCCACCCTGCCAAGACTGGGGCAAGCGGCGGCAGCTACGAGACAGTATTGATCATCTGCCTGCGGTTCATCAAACGGCATTCACCGAGCGCGTAATCAGGCAGCCGCTGGAGCTGGCCACGATACGACCATTTGGAACGTGCTGCACCAACAGAGGCCTCGGCCTCGTCTGTCGGCTTCCGAACAACCCTTTTGCGCCGCGCGCCGCGCCGCCCGCCGCCGTAGTGTGCGAGTGCCTGAGCTGCAACCGAGGTGGTCATCAACGCACTCATGTCTGGCGGCCGCGGCTGTGTCTGTCGCCCTCACTCTTGCCCTCGCTCGCTCTTGGCAGGCATCTTGTTCCAAATACGAACACGTTGGTGCCGCCGAGGCCAACCAAGACATTGTATCTCACGAACCCACATGGATCAGAGGGCCAGAGGCCAGAGGGCAGCCAGAGGGCGGCCAGAGGGCCAGAGGGCCAGATCGCTCCAGGCATGCGGGCGGGCAAACGGCAATCGCCCACCCCGTCGTCCGAGCCGGCGCCGGTGGCCGCCGCATGGCCGAGTTGTGCACCCTGCTGCTGCTGCACGCTGCACGCCGGCATGTCGCGAGGCAGGAACATGAGCACTAGCGGGGGCCTCATGGCCTCAGGGGTGATTCCGCCCGCGGCCCAACCTCCGACATGTTTGTGGGCTGGTGCAACCCGAATGGCTAAAAATGGGTACACGGATGCATGGGCGCGCGGATGACACCATCCACAGTGCACGCACATGCACGCACATGCATACAGAACGAGTGGCGGCGGCAGCAGTGGTCAGCGGCGCTGCATGGCATGCTGCGCCGGCCCGCACGCGACAGGACGCTAAAGATACCTGGCCCAAGTTCTTGGCAGGATCTTTTGCGGCATGGAGCCCCCAAACGCCACAATGTCACGAACGTGCGATATCGTCGTCGTGGCAATCAATCAACGTCCGCGATTACAACTCTCCGTCGGCCCGTGGGACTCGAAGCAGGCTCCGGGTGCTGCGCCGTCGCTCACCCCCCGGTGCCCCCTCGCCCTGGCCCTCCTGCATGCCGCAGCCTCGACCAAGTCTTGGCCACGCACGTTTCGACGACGCCAAGACTTTGGCGAGGCCGTTCTGAGTGGCTAGTGGCGCCGTCGACACTCACTCGTGTGACACTGACATTGCGGCGGCTCGCGGCTCTCGAGCAGCAGCGCATTGCAACAACGCCGCCAACGCCCAGCACGACGCCCGTGGGCCGTGGGTCTTTGTACTGACCCCCGTCTGGGCCTAGCTGCATGTAAAATCTGACCATTGCCCCAGCCAAGCCCGCCAGGCTCAAAAGGACGCCTTGGTAAACGCTTGGCCGTTCTCATCATCCCTTTCCAAGACCTCTTCTCCTCCTATTTCGACTCTCCCACTGCTCTTGGCTCTAGACAGGCACTCCTTGGCCGTATCCGCAGCAGCCTTCGACAAGAGCTCGCAACAATGCCGCTCACCCAGTACACCTACGTGCTCGTCATCGGCACCTTCTTTGCCGTCCTTGACGCCTACAACAACGGTGCCAGTGAGTAGCGCGGCCCTCCCTTGCCCGGGTTACCACTCACACACCCAGACGATGTCGCCAACGCTTGGGCCACTTCGGTCTCGTCGCGTTCGGTCTCGTACCGCCAGGCCATGATCCTCGGCACCATCTTCGAGATGCTCGGTGCCATTACGGTCGGTGCCCGTACCGCCGACACCATCAAGAACGGTATCATCCCCAACTCGGCCTTCCGTGGCGAGGCCCCCGTCCAGATGCTCGCCTTCACCGTCGCCCTCGCCGCCGCCTCGTCCTGGGTCATGTGGTGCACCAACCACTCTGCCCACGTCTCGTCGACCTACTCGCTCATCTCGGCCGTCGCCGGTGTCGGAGTTGCCACTGTCGGTGCCTCCAAGGTTCAGTGGGGCTGGAACAAGGGCAAGGGTCTCGGTGCCATCTTTGCTGGTCTCGGCATGGCCCCTACCATTGCCGCCTGCTTTGGTGCCATCATCTTCTCCCTGATCAAGTTTGTCGTCCACGTCCGCAAGGACCCCGTCCGCTGGGCCGTCTTCACCTCGCCCTTCTGGTTCCTCGTCGCCGGCACCATCTGCACCCTTTCCATCGTCTACAAGGGCTCGCCCAACCTCGGCCTCAACAAGAAGCCCGCATGGTACATTGCCGCCGTCACCCTCGGCGTCGGTTTCGGCCTTGCCCTCGTCTCGGCCCTCGTCTTCGTTCCTTACCTCTACTGCCTCGTCATCAAGAAGGACCAGTCGCTCCGCTGGTACCACATGTTCCAGGGCCCTCTCCTCTTCAAGCGTGTTCCCGTCACCTCGGAGGACGGTGTCAACCGCAACGTCCGTGACTACGCCGTTGTCCAGCACGACGCCGACCTCGAGGCCGAGGACGACGAGAAGACTGCCTACGGCTCGCCCGACGCCAAGAACGCCAACTTTGCCTCGCCCGACGTCCTCAAGTCGCTCCCTCCCCCCGCCCTCTCCGCCCCCGGCACCCCTCTCGAGGCCAACACTGCCGTCGCCTACACCAACGGCAACGCCGAGGGCCAGACCAAGACCTACAAGGAGATCATGGCCGACAACCAGGCCAAGTTCCACGCCAAGCTCCGCAAGGGCAAGGGTCCCCTCGGCTGGGCCATGCGCGTCCTCCACAACAACCCCCTTGTCCCCGGTGAGGTCTATGAGTGGAAGAACATCAAGATCATTGCCAAGCGCATCCCCGCCATGATCACTGTCGGTCTCTTCTACGGTCTCAACTACGACATCCACGCCGCCCAGTCGGGTGTTGACGGTACCCCCGAGGGTGACCGCATGAAGCGCGTCTACTCGCACGCCCACAAGTACTCGAACGAGGTCGAGCACTCGTACTCGTTTGTCCAGGTTCTCACCGCTTGCACTGCCTCGTTCGCCCACGGCGCCAACGACATTGGAAACGCCGCCGGCCCCTGGGCTGTCATCTACATCACCTGGAAGACTGGCTCGGCCGCCGCCTCCAAGGCCCCCGTCCCCGTCTGGCAGCTCGTCTGGCTCTCGGCCACCATCTCGGTCGGTCTCGTCACCTACGGCTACAACATCATGAAGGTCATGGGCAACAAGATCACCTACCACTCGCCTTCGCGTGGATGCTCGATGGAGATGGGTGCCGCCCTCACCGTCCTCATCTTCTCCCAGTACTCGCTCCCCGTCTCGACCTCGATGTGCATCACCGGTGCCACTGTCGGTGTCGGTCTCTGCAACGGTACCCTCAAGGCCGTCAACTTCCAGCGCGTTGGTCTCCTCGTCTTCTCGTGGATCATGACCATCCCCATTGCCGGCACCCTCGCCGGTGTCATCATGGGCATCGTCCTCAACGCCCCCCACTTCAAGGGCACTTAGATCAACACGGCACAAAAGTTGGCTCCTTCCTCATTTAAAATAGACTAAAAACCTGTCATTACCCGTCTCTGGTGGTCCTAATATGCATTCGTACAGCGAATAGAGACCCTGCTGCATGCTACTAACTGTGCTTCTTGAACCACGCCTTGGTGTCCTCGGCGCTGCCGAGAAGCCAGTTGGACCGCGCCTCGATGCCCTCGAGGGCCTGTGCAAAACTATTCTTGTACTTGCGTACGTCTGGGGGTCAGCGCAAACACGTTCGCAGCACGCACCTCTTGCCGCAACAAACTCGGTGGCGTGCTCGAGGTCGGCCTTGCTCGACAACGTGCCGAGGACGCCAGCGATCGCGCCCTTGAGGCCCATGCTGCTGCTGAAACGGGCATTGAGCTGGGGTGTCAGCGCCAGCTTGGCAATCGCCACCCACAGCATCCCAGTTGGCTTCAAAGTACTCGACGGTGCGGCGGCGGGCAGTACGGTTGGCCGCGAGTTCCGACAGGAACGATGCCTGCTGTCAGCGAGTATCACGCCAGGAGCACCCACCACATCCTGGTCCTTGACCGCCTGGGGGTCTGCGAGCAGCTTGAACGACCGGTCGAGCAGCGCGGGCTCCTTTGCCGATGCGATCGCGGCCAACGCGTCGAGCTTGGTGGACGGGTTGGGCGGGCTGTTGTAGACCGCGAGCAGCTTCTCGTACTCTGCCACCCCGCCATGGGCCACGGCCTGGCGGAAGACTGTTCCCTGGAGATCCGGGGGGATGCGCGAGTCGTCGCCGTGCTCGAGGAACGGCTGGAAGCGCGCCTTGAGCTCGGCTACGACGTCCTTGTCGCCGCCCGAAGCCGCGACACTGACGGCCAGAGTGCGCAGCTGCTTGAGGGTCGGCTCGTCCTTTTCGCCATGGTCGTACCCCAGCCGGTCGACGACGGGCCGGAACAGCTCGACCCGGAGCTTGTCGACCGCGCTGCGTACCGCCTCGTCCTCCCACCAGATGCCTGCCAAGCCCGAAAGGAAGCCGGCAATGCCAGAGAACGGGAGGTAGTCGGTCTCGTGTGGAGCCAAGGCGGTGACCAGGTTGAGCGCGCCCGACGTCTTGGTGTATCCTGCTGCGGTGAGGGCAGCGGCGTCAGACACAAGGCCGACGCGGTCGTCCACGGAGAACTGCTGGGCCTGCTCGCCAAGCTTGGCCAGTCGCTCGGCCGAGTACATCACCCGGTAGACGCCGACCGTCTCGGCATTGAGCTTGAAGACGTCTGAATCCACCTTGAACGTCGCCGAGCGCTCGTTGAGCACCGCGTCGTGGTCGACCGCCGCCTTGCCATCCCGAACCGCTTTGATCTCGAGCGGGATCCACCACACCGTCTCGTCCTCGTCGTCCTTGACGTCCCCCGTGATGAGGAAGCGGTGCTGGGTGAGCTTGACCTCGCCGCCCCCCAGCTCCTCCACCGACACCACCGGGAAGCCAATCTTGAGCACCCAGTTGTTCATGACCTCGCCAATGTCCTGGCCCACGGCTTCACCAATACCCGCCCACAAATCCCTCGTCGTCGCGTTGCCGTACAAGTGCTTCTTGAGGTACAGCGACACGCCCTTGAAGAACTTGTCGTCGCCGACAACCCCCTTAAGCATGCGCAGCACCGACGCACCCTTCGAGTACGAAATCGCGTCAAAGATCTCGCCAATCTGGTTCGGGTCGCTGCAGTCGACCTCGATGGGGTGAGACGAGCGGCGGGCGTCCAGCGACAGCGCGCGCGCCCAGTGGTCGTTGATAAACTGCGAGGTCATCTTCCACTCTGGCCAGATGCGCTCGGGCAGCACGATCGAGCCCATGAGCGTGGCGAAGGCCTCGTTGAGCCACAAATTGTCCCACCACTTCATCGTGACAATGTTGCCAAACCACATGTGGGCGACCTCGTGACACTGGGTCTGGCCGATGCGCTTGATGGCCTCGAGGGAAGAGCGCGGGTTGCAGAGGTACGCCGTCGTCCGGCCCGTGATCAGACCCCAGTTCTCCATCGCGCCGTACTCAAAGTCGTGCGCCACGAGGGTGTCGAGCTTGGGCAGCGGGTAGGCGATCTCAAACAGCTCCTCGTACACTGGCAGGGCCCACTTGGCCACGTCGAGGCCGAACTGCGCCTGGTCGAGCTGGTTGGGAGTGACGTAGATCTTGAGCGGGATGGTCTTGCCCGTGAGATTGGAGTGGTACACGGTCGAGAGGTGTCCAAACTCGCCGCACGCGTAGGCGACGAGGTAGGTGGAGATCTTGGGCGTGGTGTCAAACGTGGTGACCACCCAGTCGTCGCCGGCCGCAAACTCCGGCTCGAGGGCCGGGTCGAGCGAGCCAGCCTTCCACGCCCCGCTCGACGCCGCGCTCATGTTCGACAGCACCGTCTCGTTGCTCCGCGCAACCATGGAGATGGCAAACGTCGACTTGAGAAGCGGCTCGTCCCAGGAGGGAAAGGCGCGGCGCGCAGACGTCGGGGCGAACTGGGTGAGGGCGTACCTGGTGTCAGCCATGCCTCCCACACCAACTCACAATGGCCGCTTGCCGTCCTTGTCCGGGTCGCCATCCGAGCGGTAGTAGCCCATCATGCTGCCGAGCTTGCCCTGCCATTTGAGCAAGAGCTGGGCTTTGGACCCGGCCTTGGCGCCGCCGAGCGACGAGATGTCGACCGTCGCGCGCTCGTTCTCCGCGTTGACCGAGATTGCAGACAGCGGCAGCCTGGCCGCCCCGCCGGCTGGGCCGAAGCGCACATCCGTGACCTTGAGCGAGGGGTGGAGGTGGAACACAACGCTGGTCGTGTCGTCGAGAACGTCGAGTGAGATGCGGGCGGCGCCGGAAAAGGAGGGGGGCGACGCCGCGAGGTCGGTCTGGATCGCGAGGTCGTAGTGGGCCGGGTAGACGTTGGTGGGGAGCCGGTAGTCGCCGGCTGGCGCGCTGCTGCTCGCCATGGTCGCAAAGGAGCGTTGATGGGGCGAGGACGACGAAGAGTGAGCCTTCCAAGGTCGTGTCGCGAGTGACTTTTGGTGCACCACGCGGTAACGACAAGTCGTCGGCAAACGCCGTGACGTCAGCGCGGCAACATCGACCGTCCATATCGCTCTCTTGAGCATCCTCGGCGGTCGAGAGGCGCGTCGCGAGCTGGGACGCGACGCTGAGCTGGCCACGGGGTGTTGAACTGATCCGGAGGGGTGATGCACGCAGGCAGACGACTGCATCGACGCTGTCAGCTGCCCGAGGTCCGGCCGGCTTTCTCCGACGGCGCCGAGGATGCTCTTGTCCATCTCCGTCCTCGACGTGCACTCGAATCGCTCGTCGAGTCTCCAGCGCGACCAACGCCGACTGGCAGCCTCGGCGTGCTTAATAGCCAGCCTGCAGGCCCGTACCCGTCAGCTCCGCCCCGCCCCCGCCATCACGACATTGTCATTGCTGATTACAAACACCGAACAACACCGAGCAGCCAAGCCCGTCCACTCGACGACTTCGAGCACGGACATTATGACAAAGCGAGACGTGACGCGGCAGGCCTCTGACGACTCGGCGCCCATGTAGCGCCCGTTCGCCAGGCCTGATTCTTATAGACTGCCAGCTGACAGGCTCGTCGACCCCACTAACCACCATGACCTACCCGTCCACCCAGCAGGCCATTGTCGTCAACGACGCCGAGGTGAGTAGGGTGACAAGCCCGGTACTCACCCCAGAACGGCGTCACCGTCGCCACCGTGCCCGTCCCCGAGCTCAACGCCGGCGAGGTGCTCGTGCGCGTGGCGTACGCTTCCCAGAACCCCACCGACTGGAAGCATGTCCAGTACATTGCCGCAGCGGGCGACCGCCTGGGGTGCGACTTTGCCGGCGTCGTCGCCTCGTCCACCGACCCGGGGGTGAAGATCGGCGACCGCGTCGCCGGATGGGTCCACGGCGGCAAGTACAAGGACAAGGGCGCGTTCGCCCAGTATGTCACCACCGACGCCAAGCTCGTGTGGCACGTGCCCGACAGCCTGCCCCTCGACCAGGCCGCGACCTTCACCGCGCCCTTCTTGACCGCGGTGCAGACGCTCATCCAGACGCAGCACAGGCCCTGGCCCCCGGCGAGCGAGGGCGGTTGGGTGGGTGCCGACGAGAGCGGGACTGACGCCAGATCTTCATCTACGGCGGGTCGTCGGGCGTCGGCCTCTTCGCCATCCAGGTGGCCAAGCTCCAGGGGTACAAGGTTGTGACTGTGGCCTCGCCGCACAACTTTGATTTGGTCAAGTCGTACGGCGCCGACGAGGTGTTCGACTACCACGACGCCAAGGCTGCGGTCGACAACGTCCGCCGCGTCACGGGCGGCGGGGTCGCCGTGGCCCTCGACACCATCTCGCTCCCCGAGTCCCAGGCGATCTCGGTGCAGACCTTTGGGGAAGGCGGCGGCCAGCTCAACGTCATCCTCGGCATCGACGCTGCGGCAGCTGCCCTCCGGCCCGACGTCAAGTTTGTGTACACGCTGCTGTACACGTGGTTTGGCAAAGTGCGTGCGGGCGTGGACAGGTGGCTGACTGGTGCAGGAGCTCGACTACCGCCGCCGCGGCTCCGACACCGCCGCCATCATCCCGGCGAGCAAGGCCGACTACGAGTGGCACGTCGAGTCGCTCCGCCGCCTGGCTGACCTCGTGAGCAAGCACGGCGTGCGCGCCCCGCCGCTCGTCATCCGGGGCGGGCTGGAGGACATTGCCGCTGGTCTCGACGAAATGCGCGCGGGCAAGGTCAGCGGCCAGCGCCTGGTGTACAAGATCGGCGAGTAGAGTGGCTGTAGATGGTAGGATGAATGGGAAGGCAACCGCCGAGCAGCTGGGGCACTGACAGGTTCCCTCGCGATGTATCGGACAGGCCAACTGCAGGCCACACTGTCGCGCGCCCAACTCTACACGCCCCATCCCCGCACTGATCGGATCCAATAAACCTAAGAAGGCTGTTGTCTGCAGGGGCACCGCGGCGCCAAAGGCAAACAGGCTCCCCAGCCTCCAGCCACGCCCGCGGGACCGGCAGAGCTTGACGGAGCAGATGTGGGGCCTGCACACACCACAACACGATCACCTCAAGCCGGTCGGCCAATTGCCCATGGCGCAATTAGAGCATATCGACCGACACGGCGTCTAATATTCACGAGCGACGTGGTTGCGGGTGCCTAACCTGCTGCGGCCAAACCCCACCGGCGGCGTGCAGCCCCGAGCTCGCCCCGAGCGGCCCCCGGCGCGTCTCCGAGGTCGGGGGGGTGCATGCGGGGGCGCTATTTTCTGCAGACGGGGTCACGGCGTCGCGCTCCACTCCGAATCGCCACTAGGCTTCGGCGTCCCAAGCCGCTGACGCATGGAAATTGTGCAAGACGTCAGGCGTCAGGCGGAGACACTGCCGCTGTGGTTCCTGCGCCTTTCTATCGCCGGCGGCAACGTATGTAGGGTTCGGCGTCTCAGGGCGACCGCAAGGCGAGGCACAGCACGAGGCCGGGCACCAGAGCTTGTCGTCGACGTCACGTCGTACTGATCGAGCCGAGCTGGCAAACACGGCCGCCAGCACTGGCACGCACGCCACTTCCAGACCTCGGGTTCGGAGGCGGTTCGGAGGCGGTTCAGCCGAGGCGGGCCGAGCACGACGCCAGGCGGGCGGACACGCCTCGGAGAGGGGGTTCGGATGAGCCATTCCCGCGCAGCCTCCTCTGCGACGAGCACCACTTTTTCGCCCAGACAACAGGCAGGAAACTCGCCTGGAAACTCGCCTGGGCGTCTGCAGACGCCGCGGAGGTCGGTCCGGCGTCCTCTGCCGTCAGGTGGGCCCACATGCACAGAGCCAAGAGCAACTACACCCGCCAAGTGAGCGAAAAGGGCCACACGGCTGCCGGCGGCAAGCGACTAGGGTGGACAGGGCCGCAGTTTTTTTCACAACCCCCGTCTCGACCAATGAAGACGACACAACACTGCGGCTCTTTGCAATGCTGCACCACCCTGCAGCTCGTCGTCAGCTGCATGCGTAGCCGCCGGCCGACCACTGCCGCACTGCCGCCGGTACTGGGCGGCAGGGGGGCAGGGAGGGGGTCGGCCAAGGCTCTCGCCCGGCAGCGGCATTGACAATTTTGACCCACGTCCCTGCGTCACCACTTTGCGGTCATTGACCTCGTCCTCGCCACCTTCTCGTCCCCGGCCTGGCGTGCCCCGAAGGGCTGCAGGGCTGGCTCCATCGGGGCACGTCAGGCCAGCAAACGGCCCATCCTAACTCATGGTTGGCCCCCTTGTGCTCGCGCGGCGCGCCAAGTTGCGCAGACGACCCCTCTTGAGCCCCACCGCAGGTGCTGAGCTTGCAAAGCGTGCGCAGCAGTCCCCCGGAGCTGGCGAGCCCGCCTTGCCCCTGCGTCCCCCCGTGTTTCTTTCCTACTTATAGCTCGTGCGAGCGACGTTGTGTTCTTCCCCCCCTCCTCCCCCACCACTCACCATGTCGCACGGACACGGTTGGAAGAACCAGTCAACATTCCCCCTCACGGCGGCCATGACCGAGGGCAAGCCGTTCCAGCAGCAGGTCGAGGCACCTGCTGCTGGCGCCGCTGGCTCGTCTGGCTCGCACCCAGAGTCGATCAACGAGACGGTCATCCAGGCCGTCAGGAAGAAGAAGGGCGAGACGGCCAACCCGCTGGCCGACCTCAGCGCCGACGAGGTGCTCGCCCACGCCCAGGCGTTTGCCGAGGCCAACAACCTCCCCGTCGAGTACCTCCGCAAGGGTGCGCTCGTGGCCAAGTCGCCCAACCAGTACGACTCGCTGTCGATCCTCTCCGACGAGGACAAGTTTGAGCTCCGCCGCGAGAAGGAGCGCAAGTTCTGGCAGCCAAAGACGTTTTACAACCTCGTCATTGCCTGCTCAGTCGCCGCCGCCGTCCAGGGCATGGACGAGTCGGTTATTTCCGGTGCGCAGCTCTTCTACCCCAAGCAGCTCGGCATCGACGGTGCCGAATCCGAGCGCAACCGCTGGCTCAACGGCCTGGTCAACGCCGCGCCCTACCTCTGCTGTGGTGTCCTCGGCTGCTGGCTCACCGACCCGCTCAATAAGGCCTTTGGCCGCCGCGGCACCATCATGTTCTGTTCCGTCGTCTCCATCATCTGCTGCATCTGGCAGGCGGTGACAAACACCTGGTGGCACCTGCTCATCGCGCGTTTCGTCCTCGGCATCGGCATCGGCCCCAACTCGTCCACCGTCCCCATCTTCTCGGCAGAGTGCGCGCCCGCCCCCATCCGTGGCGCCCTCGTCATGCAGTGGCAGGTGTTCACCGCCTTTGGAATTGTAAGTGGCACTCCCGTCGACACCGCTCACACCCCAGATGCTCGGATACGTCGCCGACCTAGTCTTCTTCCACGTCCCGAACAAGCCCCACATTACCGGCCTCAACTGGCGCCTCATGCTCGCCGCGCCCCTCCTCCCCGCCCTCGTCGTCCTCATCCAGATGCCCTTCCTCCCCGAGTCCCCCCGCTGGCTCATGGCCAAGGGCAAGTACGAGAAGGCGTACCGCGCCATGCTGCGTCTCCGTGGCAGCGAGGTCATCGCGGCTAGGGACATTTACTACATCTTCATCCTCCAGGAGGAGAGCGAGTCGACGGTGCGCAAGGGCAACCGCTTTGTCGAGCTCTTCAGCGTTCTCCGCAACCGCCGCGCCACCCTCGGATCCCTCCTGCTCATGTTTGGCCAGCAGTTCTGTGGCATCAACGCCATCGTCTACTACACCGCCACCATCTTCACCAATGCCGGCTTCAGCGAGATCTCGGCGCTCCTCGCGTCGTGGGGCTTTGGCATGACCAACTGCATCTTTGCCATCCCCGCCATCCTCACGATCGACAAGTTTGGTCGTCGCCCCCTGCTGCTCAGCACGTTCCCCGTCATGGCCATCATGCTGCTGTTCGTCGGCTTCTGCTTCTGGATCCCCGAGGACTCCAAGGCGCGTATCGCGCTCATCGCTACCGGCATCTACGTCTACACCGCCTTCTACTCGTCTGGCGAAGGCCCCGTGCCGTTCACCTACTCGGCCGAGGTCTACCCCCTGTACGTGCGCGAAATCGGCATGTCCCTCGCCACCTCGGTCACCTGGACCTTCAACTTTATCGTCGGCCTCACCTTCCCGCCCATGCTCGAGGCGTTCAAGCCCCAGGGCACGTTTGCCTGGTACGCGTGCTGGTGTGCCATTCTCTTCGTCTGCGTCCTCCTCTTCCTCCCCGAGTCCAAGGGCCTCACCCTCGAGGAGCTCGACCAGGTCTTCTCGGTCCCCACGGGCGTGCACGCAAGGTACCAGCTGTGGAACCTCGGCTGGCACTTCCGCCACTACATCCTCCGCAAGAAGGAGCCGCACCAGACGCTCTGGGAGTTTGGCGGCGACGACGCTGATTCCGAGATCTTCCAGGACAAGGGCACCAACCAGGTGTCGACGGCCTAGAACTGTAGATTTACACTAGCTATTGTTTGCATTGCATCTGCATGAAGAGGGAGAGGGGAAACTTGATTCATTCTTTCAGGAGGATAATTATGTACGAGGGGTTTACGCCGCCGCGACCTCGGCCTTGAGATTGGTCTGGGTCGTCGACACAGTGTGCACCGACGCGCCGTCGTTGAGGACCACGCGGCGCTTGCCAAAGTGGACAACGCCAAACACCGACGCGAGGGCGACGACGGCGGCCGCAAACGCCACGCCGACCGCCGCGCCGATGCCGCCACCAGCGACCGTCGACAGCTTGCTCGTGTCCTTCACCATGACTGTGGCCGTCGCGGCCGAAGCCCCAGCGCTAGCAGCGTACACGGCCACGCTCTGCCCGTCGGCGGCCTTGTCCGAGGCCACGGTGAGCAGCGACGACGAGTTGGCGCAGGCAAACGCCGGCGCGACGTACGCGCTGGCCGCGACGAGCGACACGTCCGCACACTGGTAGTAGTACGTCTCGGCGCCGTACATCTGGTAGAAGAGCATGAGGGTGACGTCGTCGCCCGCCGCCATGCCGAGCGCGCCAAAGTCGGGCGCCGGCGCGCAGAACCCGCCCGGGCTCATGTCGAGGACCGTCGGCGCGTAGCTGCTGAACTGGTGGAAGTGGGTCGGGTCCGCGTTCTTGACGTACATGACCTGCACGTTGGCGGCGACGCTCAGGCTCTGGACCGAGACAGAGCCGCCGCTGAGGGGAAAGGTGGCGCGCGCGCCCGCCGCCTGCCCGCCACACGGGTCGTAGGCCGCCTGGCTGGCGTTGAAGCCGGCCCGAGGGGGCGGGTAGTTGAACTGCATCGGGCTGGACGTGAAGCCCTGGGTGTTAGCGGGCTCGAAGGGGGTGCTTACCGCGATGAGCGCGTCGGGCGTCGTGCGCTTGGCGATGGGCGACGCGGACGCGAGCGCGGCGAGGAGGGTGAAGGCGGCCGCGAGCATGGTGGCGGAGATGGGTGAAGAGGGGTGGGGACGGGTGGGGACGGGGTGGGGACTTGGGCTGCCACAGCGTCCGTTCATAAGTCGTGTGGCGGCGAGAAGAGTCTGCGCTCGAGGCGAAAGTCAGCGCCATGTCGGCCGACTTGGGGACAGCGCGATTATTGCGATGTGTGGCGGGTTCCGGAAGCGACGGCGAGGAGGCGACTTTCGGTCGACGAGGTGCTGCGGGAGCCCGGGGCGGTGTGCCACTGAGGTCGCCGGACGGGGAGCAGAGCCCGTGTCGTTGTGCTCGTGGAGATGCGCCGCCGCAGCTTCCCGAGTCGCAACCTGCCTCGACATAATGGCAAGCCTCATGGGCTCACGAGCCACCGCAGCTCTTTCGGCCGTCTTATCTGATTAAGACGGCGGGGAGGGGGCGAGGCGGGGGCGGCGAGCGCGGCGACCAACACCTTCGTTTGCCTCGGTAGTGAGCGCCTCGTCGCCACGCCCCGCTGCGCATCGAGGCCAGGCGCCGAGACGCCGCGAGGACGGGAGGGTGGCGGCGGCGATTGCTGTCTATCAGATAAAACCCGTGCTATTTCGAGCAGCGGCACTCGCCAAGATCCCGCCGTGGCTGCCACCTCGGCCGATGGTGGCTATTCTGAGGATGTGGCGGGGGGGTGGGGGACGGGGGGGTGTCGGCGGTCAGAGGTGTCTCGAGCTGCGTGAGGGCCACGAGAACAACGTCAGTGCAAGTATAAAGCGGCCTGGAGCGCGACTCGACGCCTCCACCACACTTTCTTCCCGACCCTTCCCCCCCCCCCCACGCCATGCTCGCCGCCCTCCTCCTCGCCGCTGGCGCCGCCGCCGCCGCCTCCCCCGCCATCACGGTAAGCCGGCCCCTACACCCCTACTTACCCACGGCAGGACTTCAAGACGAGCCCCGTGGCCTTTGCCTACCCACCCCCCCGCGCGTTCAGCGCGTCCTCGGCCGCCGCGTACCCCTGCGGCGGGGCCGACCCCGGCGCGCGCGTGCCGTATCCCCTGTGTGAGTGGCGTCGGCTCCTCGCTCGTGACACACACCAACGCTGCGCCTAGCCGGCGGCCGCATCTCCATCGACGCCGCCACGCTCGCGGCCAACGTCAACATCATGTACGCCAACAAAACCGCGCCGACGCTCTTCCACGACTTCTCGACCTACACCGACACGGTGCTCGACATGAGCGTCGGCGAGTGGTGTGCCCCCGGCCCCGACTTTGCCGCGCTCGGCCAGAAGGCGGGCACCAACGCGACGCTCCTCATCATCTACCAGGTGGGCACCTCCTTGGGACTCTGCTAACCCCAGTTCTACGGCAACGACTCGAACCCGACGTACTACACGTGCGCCGACGTTACCCTCGTCGAGCCCGCGGCGTACGCCCAGCCCGCGTTCACGTGCAGCAACACGTCGGCCATCCTCAACGTCGCCGCGCCGGCCGACAGCCTCGTGCTCCACGGCAGCAACTTTACCGGCGCGCAGGCGGGCGCCGACGGCGAGAACGTGACGATCAGCTCGACGCCGAGCGCTGCGCTCGCCGCGCCGTCGACCCTCGCCGCGGTGTCCGGCTCGGCGTCCGCCAAGGCCTCTGCCGCCAAGTCGGCGGCGGCCAGCGCCAGTGCCAGCGCCAAGGCGTCCGGCGCCCGCGCTCTGACCGCCGGCGCCGGTGCCGCTGCGCTTGCCCTCCTCGCCGCGCTCGCCCTCTCGGCTTAGGCATCGGCGTAAGCACTAGTAGATAGTAGGGAGGGGCTTGAAGCATGATGCATCAATCAGTACTGCCAGCGTGTGAAGCGACGCCGCGACCCGTGTCAGTACCGGCCGACTTTGGAAATGGCTTGGCGAGGCTCCGAGTGCCATGCCGCGTCACTTCGGGCAAGTCGTCTGCGGCAAGGCGTCGAGTGTCGTTCTCGTACACGTCGTGGTCACGCGAGCGAGCTGCATTCCTCGCGCGACGTCGCTGCCTATACATGACCTCGCGCAGGTGCCAAGCCCCGGGGTCCCCAGCCGGCGTCGGTGCCTGCGCACGCTGGGTCCCCTCGGCCGACCCTGGACCTACGCATCTCATGTCGGGCGACCGTGTCTGATTTGTTATAAGGGGAGGCGTGGGCCATGCAAGTTCACTCATACACGATGCAGCGTGCCGTATTGCTGCTACTACTCTTCGCCGCGATCGCCGCTATGCTCGCTGCGCAGGCCGACGCCGAGGTGAGGTCGCCGACTGGTCCGCGCTGATCCCAGACGCTGGTGTCACGACGGTTGCCGGGCTCGATCGCGCAGCAGCGAAGTCGGGCGAGGGCGCAGGATGCGCAGCGAGTAGAGAGCGATGCGTCACTGGTAGACGGCGCTGAGAAGCCGGAGCGTGAGTGCGGGATGCTTGCTCCGCTGACCCCTCCAGCAGACGACACCGGGAACGACGACGACGGCACCGAGAACGACGCCGACGCCCCCCCGCCCCCACCCCAGCCACGGCGCGTGCACGAGCCCTCGTTTGCCTGGAGCCCGAGCCCGAGCCCGCTCCCCGTTACTGGCGAAGGCGTCATGGCCGTCGTGTTCGCCGGCGTGCTCCTGTCCGCGGCATACTTTGGGCTCTAGCGCCGCAGTGGAAGTCGAAGAAGATGCCGCAGACCAGCCGGCCGGGCGCCGAGCGGCCCGCGTCAGTACAAGTATAATCACCAGGCACGTGCACATGTAACTCTTGCATCAATCAACTACATCGTCCGTGTCTCGTGCTTGCTCGTGAATCGTTGCTGCTCGTTGCAGTCGCCGCGAGGCCAGGGCCGGCTTTGGAAGCCTGCAACTGTCAGCGCCAGTCCCCCACGCCCACCCACCTAGCCGCGGTGCTCGACCGTGCGCTGGTACTCGTCGACCGAGCGGAGGTAGGCGTCGGTCTCGCGCTGGTGCGCCTCGAGCTGGCGCTGGTGCTCCTCGAGGCCGCGCTCGTAGTCGCTCTTCTCGTTGTTGCCGTCGTTGTCGTTGCGCTGGTTGCCGCCGTCGCGACGGTCCTTGTCCTCGCCGCTGCGCTCCTCGTCGCGCTTGCGCTCCTCGTTCTTGCGCTCCTCGTCACGCTCACGCTCCTCCTCCGCGCGCTCGTTCTTCTCGTGCTGGTTGTAGGCGTAGGCGCCGCCGGCAACCGCAGCGGTGGCGGCGAGGCCGGCGCCGGCGACGGCCGCAATCTTGCCCTTCGACCAGCCGTTCTCGCCCTCGGCCTGGGCCTGGTTGTCGTTCTCTGCAAGTCGTCAGCTCGTGCCTCTACCTCCCACTCACCCTCACCCGCGCCGTTCTTCTTGTGCTGGCTGTAGGCGTACGCGCCGCCCGCCGCGGCAGCGACGGCCGCGACACCGCCGGCGACGGCCACGCCGGTCTTGTGGTCCTGGACAAACTCCTTGACGTCGCCGCCAAACTCCTTGGCCTTGTCGCCAAAGCTCTCGTGGTTGCCGCCGGCCTGCTCCTCGCCGTCGTTCTCCTTGCTCTTGTTGTACGCGTAGACACCGCCGGCGGTCACGGCCGCCGCGGCGGCGAGGCCTCCCGCGACCTGGAGGCCGGTCTTGTGTTCCTGGGCAAACTCCTTGACCTCGCCACCGATGTACGAGAACTGGGCACCGACCTTGTCGCCAAACGACTGCTTCTCGGCGGGGAAGGTGTCGTTCTGCTCGTTGCGCTCGTCACGCTCGTTCTCCTTGTGCTTGTTGTAGGCGTAGGCGCCGCCGGCGACCTTGAGGCCGGTCTTGTGCTCCTCGACAAACGACTTGGACTGGTCGTCGTCGCGGCGGTCGCGCTGGTCGTCGATGCCGACGTTCTCGACGCCCTGGGTGATCTGGTCGAGGATGCCCATTGTGTGTGTGGGGGGGGGGGGGGTATGGGTGTAGAGGGGGTTGGGGAGTGGGGAGTGGTCGAGGGGGGAAGGAAAGGTTGAGTGAGAGGATGAGTGAAGAGAAGGAAGACGACGACGAGGGCGGTGTTTATAGGCGACGCGACGGGGGCGAGGGGGGCGAGGGGCGCGTCGTCGTGTCGCCGGTGCACCGCTGTGCCCAAGATTGCGCAGATTGCAGCAGACGGCGTGATCGTGACGCACAGTGTGCGTGTCGAGTAGAGCCGATCCATGACGCCCGACAGCAGGTCCGGGCAGCGGACAACGGCGACAGCGACCCTCCCCCCTGTCGATCGTCAAAGGGGCACCAGCCTGCAGCATCACGCGCACCGTCGTCATTCCGCTTTCGGCGTAGCCATCGGGACGAGCGAGCTCGGGGTGACGCCGCGCCGCGCCGCTGCACGCGCCGTCGTGGCGATCGCCTCGTGTCCCTGTACCCGCTCTCGCTCCCCCCCTGGCAGTGCAGATGGGCTCACTCGCCCCTCCTTTGAGCGTTACGGACGCCCTGGTCGTCTACGCCCAGTTGCCCCTCTCGCGCGACCGACGGACCAAACGCCACACGCCATCTGCACCGACCGCCGGCGCCACTTTGCACCCAACTCGGGGCCGAGTGTCGCTTGTCGTGACGTCGGTGGGGGACAGAGCGGTTCTAGAATGGCGACGAGGACTGGGGTCAGTAGCGAGCAGGCGAGTGGGTCGACTCCAGCGCGTCAGAGTGCCAAAGGAGTGAGACGCGATGCCTCGAGCGCGATCGAGCGCCTCGAAGCTGTCAATGGGCGATCCGGCGATGCCGATTGATGCCGATAACCACGCGGTCTCTGCATGTCACACACGTGGTTGCCCACGTGGCACACATGGCATTAATCCGCTATCGGTTCGATCCTCGGCGACGATTCTCGGCGACAACGTCCGTCATCATTCCATCGCGCCACCGCTCTCCCAGCCCCCAGCCCGCCTTCAGCGGCATGCAGACTCTATTCAAGCGGCCAGGAGCCCGGAGCCCAGAGCCCATGGGGAGAGTAAGACATGATATCCCGCGCACGCAGCTCCAACACTGACAAGACGCGACATTGATTCAACCCTCGTCCCATTGCTCGGCCACCGACCGCCGCCGGCTGCAGCTGACCCGCCCGCCCTTAGTCGGCATCGATCCAAACACTGGGATCTTGTAGCTATCCTCGTCTGACCCACCCACTTCACACCGCTAGCGCGCACCATCCGGCCGCTGTAGCCATGGCCACGGGGAGCGCGATCGATAGCGAGTCCTCCTCGTGCTGGTATAAAGTCGGACAGGGGTAGCCGGAGACGTTACCCACCTACACTCACCATGCCTGCGCGAATCAACAACGGACGAGGACCCTCGGTGTGCATTATCGGCGGAGGCGTCAGCGCCATCAGCCTCGGCCTCGAGCTCGACAGGAGGGGCCTGACCAACTGGGCGGTGAGTTGACCCCCAGGCAGCTCCCCGCGCAGCACTCATCCCGCAGGTGTACGAGCGCCTCGATGGCATCGGCGGCACCTGGTGGACCAACCGCTACCCGTGAGTTCTGCTCCTCTGCATCTGCTGACCCCGCAGTGGCTGTCGTTGCGAGTGAGTCTGCGGAATCCCGGCAATCCCCAGTGGGGACGATGTCTAAAACTCATGTCCGCCCACCAGCTAACTCTCTAGCGTCCCGGCCATTGTCTACAGCCACTCGCGGTTCCAGAACCCCAACTGGACGCAGACCCACCCCCCGCGCGAGGAGATCCAGGCGTGTGAGTGGAGCCATCGACCCCAAGACTCGGGCTCACGCCGCAGACTGGCAAGACATTGTGGTCAAGGAGAACCTGCTCGACCGGTTCCACCTCAAGCGCGAGTACGTCAAGGCCGACTGGGACGCCAAGCGCAAGCTCTACACCGTAACCCTGCGCAACCTGCACACTGGCGAGCTGTTTGAGATCGAAGCCGCCATCCTCGTGTCCGCCTCGGGCTTCCTCTCCGAGCCGCAAAAGATCAACACGCTCCCCGGCGTCGACAAGTTCAACGGCCAAGTATGGCACGCCGCCAACTGGCCAGAGGAGGCGACCAACGAGTACCTCCACGGCAAAAAGGTCGCCGTCATCGGCAACGGGTGCAGCGGGGTGCAGATCGTCGCCACGCTCGGCCTCGACCCCGAGATCGAGGTCATCTCGGTCGCGCGCACAAAGCAGTGGTTCGTGCCCAGCCCCCCGGGGCACCCGCGCAACTCGGTCCCGTACGCCGAGTGGCGCAAGGCGCTGCGCCGCGCGTTCCCCCCGTTCCAGTGGCTCGAGCGTGCGCTCCTCTGCACCATCATGGACTCGACGTTCTACTGGGCGCTGCAGAAGGACGGCGCGAGGAGTCGCCGCTTCCTCGAAAAGGTGCGTGGCGAACACGTGCCTTGCTGACGCCCAGTGGATCGGCAAGTGGATGCTCCGCCGCTATCCCGAGAGCATGCGGGCGAATGCCATCCCGTCGCACGCGTTCGGCTCGAAGCGCCTCATCTTTGAGGACGGCTACTTTGCGGCCCTGAACCGACCGCACGTCTCGGCGCACTTTGGCCGCATCGAGGGCTTCACGCCCAAGGCCATGGTGCTCGACACGGGGGCCGAGGTCGACGCCGACGTCGTCGTCATGGCCACGGGCTACGACGCCGAGGGCTGCACGCCGCTCGTCAACGCCGGCATCAGCACGGCAGTGTACAAGTCGCGCTCAGAGTGGAAGGTGTACCGCGGTGTGATGATGCCCGGCTTGCCCAACTTTTTCATGCTCCTGGGCAACAACCTGGGTCTGAACCACATGTCGATCACCGCCGTCGTCGAGATCCAGGCAAACTACATCGCGCAGCTCGTCCAGGCCATGTACGAGTACGAGATTGACACGATCGAGCCCAAGCAGAGCGCGACCGACGCGTACGACGCGTACATTGCCGACCGGCTCGACAAGACGACGTGGGTCACGGTGCGCAACTACTGGCGCGGCGACGGCGGCACCGGGCGCATCTTTACCCACTACCCCGGTCCGTCAAGCGCCTGTGGTACGAGAACAACACGCCGATCTGGGACGACTTCCACGGCACCGAGGAGCTGGTCGCGGCGCAGTACCGACGCCGCACGGTGCTGTCGGTCCTCGCGGCGTTCGCCCTCGGCCTCTTCTTCAACCCGTCAGAGACGAGCACCAACCTGCGCCACGTTGTCGTCGTCGTGCTGACGTCGCTGCTGGTTCACCTCAAGACGCTCGCCGCGGCCGTGCCGTTCGTCGACCGCGTCCCGGCCGTCGCAAAGCTCCTGCACTCGGCATAGGCGAGGGGGTGGGGGGGGGGGGGTGGAGGCGATAGTGATTCTGTATGCGTTGTAGCTGTGATGAGATTGTGTCGCGTGCGTGCCTCGGCGGGTACTTGAGCGGGAGCAGGTGAGGAGGCGGCTGGGAGTTGCACCGACCTTGCGCAGCCGCCTGCCGCGCCTCGGCATCTCTAGCCGCCCGCCCCACCGCGGGTAATCGCATGAGGCCGACATACCTCCATGGGGCCGGCCTACCCCAGACTCCGGGCGCGATATCAACTCCGGGCCGCGCCTGCATCGTCGCATCACCCATCCCACCATGGCGACAGACACGACGAAGAAGCAGCTCAGCATCCAAGAGTGTAAGCGGGTGCGCCGGCGCCACTGACCACAGGCGACGCGCTCCTCACCTCGCCCGGGACAATCTTCGAGATGGAGGAGCGCGTGCTGGGCGGGCGGCGCCAGAAGACGTGGAAGCACACGCCGCCCACGTTCCGCTCCTTCCTGTCCGCGACGCTGCCGCGCTGGGCCGCCGACGGGCGCGAGATGGTGTCCGAGCCGGTGCCGGAGCCGGCAGCGTACTATGCGCGCCGGCGCGTCTCCTACGCCGAGGTGTACGCGCGCGCGCTTGCCCTCGCCGCCTGGCTCCGGGAGCGCGGCGTGCGCGCAGGGACACGCGTCGCCATAGGCGGCATGAACAGCGCCGAGTGGGTACCACGCCGGAGTGGCACTAACCCCCAGCTGGATCGTCGCGTTCGTCGCTGTCAACCTCGTCGGCGGCTGCGCCGTCCTGCTCAACTCGACGCTGCAGCCCGAAGTCCAGGCCCACTGCCTCACGCTGACGCGCCCGGCGCTCATCCTCGCCGAGCCAAAGTACGCCGAGGTCATCGCCCCGCTGGCTTCCGGGCTCGCGGCCAAGGGCGTGGGGAGGGTGAGTGGCGGCCGAGGCGGCGCTGACGCCAGATCTACTCATGGGGCCATGTGTACCACCTCCCCGGCGAGGTCCAGGACGCAGTGGGTGACATTACCCACGTCGACCCGTCGCCCGAGGCGATCGCCGCCGTCGAGCGCGGCGACGACCTCGGCGGCTACGGACCCGAGTCCGACGGCATCATCTACTTCACCTCCGGCACCACGTCCATGCCCAAGGGCGTCATGCTCACGCAGCACCAGTGCCTCGTGCACGTACTTGCCGGCTCGATCCGTAAGCCACCCTCGAGGCCCCACTGACGCCTAGCCGGCGCCCGTGCCCGCCTGCGCGCGGGCGAGCCGCTCGCCTCGGCCCTCGCCGTCGCCGAGCCGCCCCCCGTCCAGCCCGTCATGCTCCTCGCCGTCCCCCTCTTCCACGTCACCGGGTCCCTCGGGTGGCTCGTCCGCGCGTTCGTCGTCGGCGCGCGCATGGTCTTCATGCGGCGCTGGAACGTTGAGGACGCCGCGGCCCTCATGGCCGCGGAAAAGGTCGGCTTCTTCGGCGGCGTGCCGGCCATCGCGACGGCGATTATCCAGAGCAACCTCCTCCCGGCGGACCACATCATCGAGGGCATCACGTACGGCGGCGCCCCGCCCCCGCAGCGCCTGGCCGCGGACATTGCCAAGCGGTTTACCGGCGCTTCAGCCCAGCACGCGTACGGCATGATCGAGACGGCGGGCCTGCACACCGGCGTCGCGGGGCAGGACTACCTCGACCGGCCCGAGGCCGTCGGGCTGGCCGTGCCGACGGCGGAAATCCGCGTCGTCGACCCCGTCACCAAGCAGCCGCTCCCACCCGGCGAGATGGGCCTGCTCGAGTGCCGCGGGTCCAACATTATGAAGGAGTACATTGACAACCCGAGTGAGTGCGGGCGTGTGGCGCGGCTGACGTGCCAGAGGCGACGCGCGAGGCGATCAACGACGACGGGTGGCTCAACACCGGCGACATGGCCAGCATCGACGCAGAGGGGTACCTGTACATCCGCGACCGGGCCAAGGACGTGATTATCCGTGGCGGCGAGAATGTGCGTGGGGCTTCGGGGCACGCTAACACCAGATCGCGTCGGCAGAGGTCGAGAACGCAGTGTACCTCGACGGCCGGGTCGCCGAGGCGGCCGCGGTGCCAGTCCCGTGCGAGCGCATGGGCGAGCGCGTCGCCGTCGCCGTCAGCCTCGCGCCGGGCGCGACGGCTACCGCGGAAGAGATCCAGGCGGCCGTCAGGCCAAGACTGCGGCACGTCGCCCACCCCGCCATCGTCGTCATCTGGCCCGAGCCGCTGCGTGAGTTGCGACTGTGCCCCAGGCTGACCCCAGCCCGCAATGCCAACCGCAAGATCCTCAAGGCTGATATCAAGAAGGTCGTGCATGGGCACTGGGACGCGCAGGGCCGGCAGGAGGCGCGGGCCAAGCTGTAGCCGTGAGGAGGGAGACGCTGTAATCGTTGTAAGACGCATCAATCATATAGCTACAAACACCCCCCCCCCCCCCCTAGCGATACTCATCCCTGCCCTTGAACAAGGAGTAGAAATTGCGCACAAAGTAGTCCTTTGCAAACCAGCGGATGATCCAGCGCGGCGCAGCCCACATGCCAAACCACTTGAAATCGAGCACGCCGGCGCCGACGGCGTCGCCCGTCCCATCGCCGAGCGGCACGACAATGCTGCGCCAATCGATGGGCGTGTACCCGCGCGCCGTCTCCACCCGGCCCGCCTCAGCCGCCTTGACGTGCGCGGCGATGACTTTTGACGCATGGCGCGACTCGTACACTGCCAGCCCGGCCGTCTTGCGCCCAGCCTGCGTCGCGACGTCGCCGAGGGCATAGACCCGTGCCAGCGCCGCGTCGTCGCTCACGACGCGGAACTCGGCGTCGACGACCACGTGCCCCGCGCCCGTGACCGCCTCGCCGTCGACCGCGCTGACGAGAGCCGAGTTCGGCCTATTGCCGGGGGACGCAAAGATGTAGTCTGCGCGCACGGTGCGGCCGGACGTGAGGGGGATGTCGTGCGCGCGGTCCAGCTTGCCGGTCGCCCCGTCCCACCCGCCTTCTTTCCAGTCCCCGCTCGGGAAGACGACGCGCTCGCCCAGCGCCACGTCGACCCCGCGCGCGGCTAGCTGCGCCTCGAGCGACTCGCCGATCCACTCCGGCACGGGCGCGTACGCAAAGTCGTGCGCGGCGGCCTTGGGGCGCGGCGTCGACTCCGACGTGAGCAGGAGCCGCGGCTGCGAGTGCACGAGGGTGACCTTTTTCCCAGGGTAGTGGTGCGACAGTTCCTGGCGTCAGCTGCGGCCAGCGGCGCGACCCACCCCCGCGACCTCGACACCAACGGCGCCCCCGCCGACGATGAGGATGGCGTCGGCCGCGCCCATGTCGGCCTGGACGGTGCGCAGGAGGGCGTTGTACTCTTCCAGCGTGGACCCCGGCGCCGGGCGGAGCGGAGGGGCCTGGCTCGCGCCAGTGGCGACGACACAGCGCTCGAACGGCACGGTCTTGCTGCCCTCAAACTCGGTGTCGAGGGTCACGGTGCCGTCGCCCAGCGCGAGCACCTTGGCCGGGCAGATGAGCCGGTGCCGCGAGCCCGGCGGGAAGACGGTGCCCTGCGTCAGCCGGCCGGTAAGCTTGTCCCTCTCTGAGCCTGGGACGACGACGGCGCGCACCAGCGCCGGGAGGTGGATCGCAAAGTCGTTCTGCTCGACAAGGACCACGCGGTAGGAGGTGGGCAGGGACGTGGCCAGCGCGTTGGCCAGCGCGTGGCCGGCGAACGAGGCTGGCGTCAGGCGCGTCGACCGGGGGTACTCACCGCCGATGATCACTACGTTCTTGGGTGGCTCAGACATGTCGGTGGCGAGGGTGAGTCGCGCCTCGCGCCGTCTTTAGTACCCCGGCGTCGCGTCGGGCGAGAGCATGGCATCCGGCGAGGCCGACCGGCCGATTGTAGCAGCGCGGCAGAGCTCGTCGCGGGGAGCCAAGCCCTCGGCTGCGGGCAATCACCTTCGGCCGAAGATCGTCGTTATCTGATAACCGCTGGGTGGAATGGCACGACGAGTGGCGCACACGCATCGCGGCCGGCGGCCAGCTCGCTATACTCGCTGAGACAGGTGGGATAGGCGCTGCCGCGGCTGGCAGCGCTGGCTGCAACGCAAACACGTGGTGCTGGACGCCGGCCGGCGCAAACCCCGGTCCTCCGCACCCGTACTTCTCATCTGCCGCTCCCCTCTGCCACTCGCTCGCCACAGCGACGCAACTAACTCTCCCAAGCACCTCACCGCCCCGTACCTGCTGCAGTCGACGTCGACGTCGTCGCCGCGCGCGTCGTCGACAGATCCCGGGCCAACGGCCCAGGATAGCGCGACCCGATGACAGCATCGTGGGACCAGGAGGGACCAGGAACGGGCCGAGTTCGAATGTGACAACAACCCCTTGGGCACTTGGGCAGCTCGCATCCGAGTCGAGTCGAGCAGCACATGATCCAGCTCTGCTCTCCTCGACGACGGCCCCGACCTACTTCTCACCATCGCTCACCACTAACCCTCTTCTCCATCACTCACAATGGCCCTCCCGCCACCGCTCCCCCCGCGCCGCCAGTCGTCCGCGCCGAGCTCGCCGCCCAGCGTCCCGCCCGGCCGCCCGACCGAGCAGCGTCCAGTGGTCACCACCGGCAGCGACCGCGCCGGGATCCAAGACGCCCTCGAGCATTCAAACGAGCGCCCCACCGTCATCAGTTTCCGCCGCACCCCGCGCGACCCGGACCAGCCCATGACCCTGCACGAGGCGACCAACGAGGCGGCCCTCAACTCGATGTTCGCGGTCGCCAAGCCCAAGCCGCCGCGCGTGCGCGCGCCGCCGCCCAAGCCCGTGCCCAAGCCGGCGCATCTGTCGTCGCCACCCGAGAGCCCAGACGCCCGGCCGAGCGTCGCGAGCCTGGCTCAGCGCTTTGGCTCGAGCTCTGGCGAGCTGGCCCCCCCGCCCGCCAGCATGCGGAGCAAGGTCACTGGCGTGCGGTACACCACGGCGCATGCGAACCCCGTGCCTGTGCCGCGGGCGACGTCCCCCGTCACTGGCCCGCCTCGGGTCGACCCAACCGCGTTCCCGCACATCTTCGACGCCATCTTCGCGCGCGCGCTCAGCGCCGACGACGAGCGCGACCACGCGACAGCGCTGGCCCTGCGCGCCGTGTGCCGCGGGTTCCGGGACCGTGCCGACGCCTACCTCTACGCCCATGTCATATTCGACGACCCGGACCGGCCGGCCGGCGTGCTCGACGAAGACGTCGTGCCGCACGAGGTGGCTGTGGCCGTGGCGACGCGGCTCGAGATCCGCTCGGTTCACGGCCGGCTGCCGGCGGTTCCCTTCTACGACGCTACCGGGGACGACATGACGCGCTGGCTCGCCTGCATGGGCAAGCACACCACCATCGTCGACTACCACTGCGCCGTCGACGCCGCGGCCGTCGCGCCCGACCTCGCCGCCGCGCTCGAGGGCAAGCTGGCCCACTGCCGTCGCATATGGCCCTCGGTGTCCGTCCTCCCCGCGTCCACGATCGTCGACTACATCGACATCACGTCCGACGGGTTCTGGACGGCGACGCACGACGAGGAAGACGACGACTACGACCCCATCCCAGTCATCCCTCCCGTGCCCGAATCCCCGCACATCCACCTCAACGTCATCAACGTCGTCTACTCTGTCCGCATGGGCTACTACTCGATCCGGTACAAGGTCGGCGAGCGCAAAGGCCTCCACCTCGCGTTCACGTTCACGCAGCGTGCCGACTCGTGCACGAGGAGCGACCGCACGCGGATTCCCATCTCGTTCTCAACGTGCCATGTGATGAACGGGCCGCAGCCGTTCGGCTTCCTCGGGCCGCTGTTCATGCACCTGCCAAACATCATCCGCGACAATCGCGCGACCGCGCTCATTGGGCTCGAGGACGTGCCCGAGATCCTGATGGGGATGAAGGGCGTCGGGGAAACGTTCTTCAACACGCACATTGTCGCCCAGGGCATGGTCATGTGCTGCCCCATGGAGTATGTCATGGGCGAGAACAGGTACGACTATGCCGACCCCGAGACGGCGGCCAAGAACTGGATTGGCATTGGCGGCATCCCCGGCGGGCGCGAGGTCGCGGGGACAAAGTGGGCCGTCATGTCCAACCAGGTGATGCGGGGGCAGGCGGGCGACAAGGTCGTCGCGTTCGAGTCGGCGGCCGGGGCCACGCGCGTCGCAGGCAAGGTCGCGCGCCTGTGGTTCCCCTTGCGCGACGAGCACACGATGGACCCGCCAGGCGCGACCTGCGACGCGTTTGGGCGCTTCGGCGGCGAGACAATCATGTGCATGATTGCGTATTCCAAGGCGCTCATGCCCGACGACCTGCCTGCCATCGGGCGCATGTTCCATGCGTTGGCGAATAGGGGCAGCGGTGGGTCCGACTGCGTGGTGCAGCAGGGAGTTCCCCCGCAGTAGTACAACAATGCATCGTGTCATGTCTAGGGCTTGGCCATGTCTAGAGCTTGGCCATGTCTAGAGCTTTGCCTGCTTGCTGATCCCACCCTCGAGCTCGGTCTTTGCCCGCGCGCGCAGGTCCTTGCGCAGGATCTTGCCGCTGGGCGACTTGGGGATGAGCTCGACGACGGCAATGCCGCCGCGCAGCTTTTTGTGGTTGGCCACGCGCGCCGCGACCCACGCCTTGATCTCCTCGATGAAGCCGTGGTGCTCGTGCACGTGCTCGTGGCTGACCCCCGCGTCGGGCGACGCGACGACGTACGCTCGTGGCAGCTCGGTCGCCTGGGACTCCTCCCACACGCCGATGACACCCGCGTCGTGCACCTTGGGGTGTTGCAGCAGGAGTGCCTCGAGCTCGGCTGGCGCAACTGCGGCGAGGTTAGCATGCGTGCAACCGGTCCCACGCCACGCCCACTCACCCTGGAAGCCCTTGTACTTGATCAGCTCCTTGGACCTATCGACGACCGTGTAGAACCCATCCGCGTCCACGACCATGATATCGCCCGTCTTGAACCACTTGCCGTCGTCGCTAAACGTCTTGCGCGTCGCCTCGGGGTTCTTCCAGTACCCCTTCATGACACACGGGCCCTGGACCCACAGCTCTCCCGGCTCGCCGAGGTCGACATCCCTGCCGTCCTCGCCGACGAGGCGCGCCGTGAAGCCGGCGACGAGCTGGCCGCAGGAGCCAGGCTTGGAGCGCGCGGCCGACATGGCCGTCTGCACTGGCGACGTCTCGGTCATGCCGTACGCCTGGATGACGGCGATGTGGGGGAACCGCTTCTCAAACGCCTGCGACAGCTCGGCGCTCATGGGCGCGGCGCCGGCCAGGAACGTCTTGAGACTTGACAAGTCGTACTTGTGCACATTGGGCGAGTTGACGAGGCTGAGGACGATGGGAGGGACGACGGGCGCGTGCGTGACATGGTACTGGGCATCAGTTCGGCCCGTGGCAGTTCAACCCACCTTGCCGACAGCACTCAGTACGCTGTGCTCTTCGTACTTTGGCAGCACGACGACCGGGACGCCGATAGTCAACGGGCGGAGGAGGACAATCGCCAGGCCATAGATATGGCTCATGGGGAGGATGCCCAGGATTACATCCTTGCCACTCTCGAGCGGCTCGTAGATCTCAGCCAGGCCCTGCAGCTGGGCCACAATGTTGTGCTGGGTCGTCTCAACCCCCTTGGGCAAGCCAGTCGTGCCAGACGAGTAGCACTGCCACGCCGTCTCGTGTGCCTGCTCGCCGTTGAACGTCTCTGGTGCGCCGGGCGACACCCCAAAGTGGTCGTACAACGACTTGTACCTCGTTCCGGCAGGCAGCGCACCCGGCTGGGCAAGCAGCAGGACGTGCTCGTCCGCGATGGGCTTGTCCAGCAGCGCACGCGCCTTCTCGAATCGCTCCAGCGTGGACGGCTCGAGGAGGATGAGCTGCGCGCCAGAGTTGTTGAGCTGGTGGGCGACCTCTGTCGGCTCGCTTGGGCGCGTCAGTAAGCGACGAGGCGATCCGAGCACGAGCTCGCCATCAACCCACTAGGCATAGTTTGCTGGCGTGATCCGGATGCCGGCGGCTAACAGGCCGTACGCCGCCTCGACCCACGGGATCGAGTTCATGCCCCAGAGGCAGGCGACGTCACCGCGGCCGAAGCCGAGCGTCCGCAGGCCGGTCGCGAGTCGCAGCGCATTTTCTTTGAGCTGCCGGCGGGAGAGCGTGTAGCCGGTGAAGCCGTCAATGTACGCCGGGAGCTCGGGGTCGAACGTCTTGACTGGGGAATCAGACGGCGAGTCGGGCAAGAGGAACTGGAAGATGGACACCTCGGGCGCGGGCAGCGTCCGGTAGTGCGAGTAGTATGGGATGGCCATGGTGTGTGTGGGGGGGGGGGGGGGGTACGCCGACGTCGACAGCAGCGAGAGGGTATTTAGTCGTGAGCAACAACACTGACAGAGAGAGCAACGACGTAAAAGTTGGCCCGTCACCCAGCTCATGACCGCAGCGCGCGGCTCGACGCCGACGCTGCTCAACTTTTGACGAGCCGATGTTCGCGTCATCAGCAGGACGGATGTTCGGCTATCGGCGCCTGGGACTGGGCATGGGGGAGTGCAGCGGCCCGGCAGGCAGCAGTCACGAGCGATGGCGCCATAGCTGCTGCTGCCCTGTGCAACGACGAGCTGCTGTGCACGAATGCGAGAGCAGAATGGACCGAGTCGCAGCGCGATAAATAACGAAGGAGATGCGCCGGCGAGCACGTTATCGCGGCAGGGAGGGCTCGGCAGTCTCGCCAAAGTGGCCGGGCCGACGAGGTCACCCCGCACGGCACGCCTCCGCGACGCGACGCGGCGCGGTGCGACGCACGTCGCGTGAGCTATGCATTCCACTCGGCCGTGTGAGCGTTATCGACGGCCGCGCTGCCACTCGAGACGACGCCAGAGCGATCCCGGAGTGGCGGCGATCCTGCGTCATGTCCGACCATCTGTGTGTCTGTACTGAGCGACCAGACAACTCCGGCTGCACCCGTCCTGATGCCGACATGCCGTGCCCAATCTACAGCGTCCAGACAATACACGTGTGGCTACAGAGGTATCATAGCGGTCAGCTCGTCCCAACACCCGCGGCATTGACTCTCTCCCGGAGCGGGGCGATCGCCGACATCGTGTCCAGGCGCGAAAGGTAGTCGATGTATTGCCCTGGGGTTAGCTGATCCCGCTGACCTGACGCACGCAGGTACATGACCGACATGGAGGGCCCCGACGGCATGCCGCCCACGCCCGCCTGGTGTGCACTGGCCGTCTCGATATCCGGCAGCAGCGTCGACGCGACGTAGCGGATCTTGCTCAGCCCGGGAAAGTGATTGATCGCAATCAGCTCGATCGGGAGCGCACGCAGCACCTTGAGCAGGTTGGACATGACCAAGTCGCGCGCCTTGCGGAACGTCGCTTCGTTCTGCCGCAGCTTGGCGGCCCGGTACTCGTCAGAGTAGATCGGCGCCGAGTGGTTGTCGGGCCATGGCACCGTGGGCGACTGCCAGCGCATCTGGACCAGATCCCGGCGGTACTGGACCGCGACGAGCCGCATCGCTTGCTGGGTCACGTAGAGGTTCGACTGCTGGACCATGACGCCGTGGTCGGTGAGCGAGAGGTTGTTGCTCTGTCGCCAGGTCGCCGCTGGTGGGAAAGACGCCCTGGTGTGAGCGTCGTCGCGAGCCGCACTCACGGTGACCTCTCCGTGTCCAGGTCCGTGTTGAGCCTGAGGAACTCGGGCATGTCGAGGAAGACGTCGTCGAGCTCCTGGATGAGGGCGTCGAGCTCGGCTAGGCGGGTGAAGAGGGCCACGCCAGTCGGAGGGACGACCGTGTCCTGTTCTCTCCGCGAGAGGATCTTGCCGGCGACTGGGGTCAGTAGGCGTCTCAGTGTCCAACACACCCCGGTACATTGCCGAGCAGTAGTAGAAGCCCCACAGCGGCGACGGAGACGGCGGTACCGAGTCGTCGGTCGGGGTTCCAGTCGCCGCTTGGTACAGCTGCTCGTCGTCCATGGTCGACGGCAGGCCGAGGCCGCCGCACAGCGCCTCGTTAAAGTGCAGCCGCGTCTCCTCGTGGATCCCTCCAGACCGGTCCGAGCCGTACATCAGCCACCACATGCGGCGCATCATCTCGCCCTCGATGGGGTCCATTGTGGCGTAGCTCTGGGCTGTCAGTCTGCCGCAGCGACCCACTCACACTCTCGCGATCGAGATTGCGCTGCAGCATCATCGAGACGTTGCTGCCCTGCAGTGATCGATACATGTTCTGAAAGCCCAGCCCGTAGGCGCAGCTCCTGTGGGGTTAGTGCTCCCACGCAGGTGGCGGCTCACGTCGCGCTGTGATGTTAGTAGTGCACACATCCAACCCGACCCACCCGTAGATGATGTACACTGCCGGTGTCAGCGCCTATCCCCCAACCACACCCACATCGACTAGACGTGTATGTCACGAATGGCTTGCCGAGAAACTCGAGTGACGCGTTGTACGTCCTCTCCAGCAGGTCCGTCCCCTCGTCCGACGACAGCGGGACGTTGTTCTTGGGCAGGTGTAGCAGCGCATACATGACGACGGCCACGACCATGGCAGTCCACTCCTCCTGGCCGTCGCCCTCCTCCCGACGCGCGGCGAGGTCCCGCTCAAACGTCGGACGGTGGGGGTACGGCACGAGCCAGAACACGTAGTCAAAGTAGAGCTTGACGAGCGCTTCGAGGGTGTGCCGTGGCAGAATGGCATCGAGCGGGTTCGGGCGCGGGTTGGACGAGGGGTACAGCGTGCTGGGCATGGGCGGGGTCGGGAGCTGGAGGGGCTGGGCAGGGAGGGCCGCTACGGTCATCCCCGCCGCCGACCCCGCCTCCATCGACACGTCGAGCATGCTCGCGCGCGGGTCGAACGCCGCGGCCGCAGCGTCCACCGACCGCTGGAACATGGCGATTGGAAAGTCCTGCATCCCCGGGGGCGGCACCGGAGGCACCGAGGGTGGTGCTGTATGCGGCGGTATTGCTGACCGCATCGTTGGAGGCGAGGTGACCTTGCGCAGCGATCCGGGGGCGGGGCCCGACTTTTGTCGGACGTGTGTGAAGGTGCCTTGGTGTTAACGCGCGTCAGGAGCCCGCGAGCTCGCTCACAAGGGATGGCCGCCTTGGTGCAGCCTGTACACTGCCCGTTGATGGTTGTCGAGCGATCACATCCGATCCTGGGTGTAAGCCGAGTAGCAGTTACCCCACTTACTTGCGAATGCGGCATGCTGGGGCAACGGTCAGCTGCGACATTACGCCGACGAGGATCCTCGGAATGCGCCGAGCCAGGTCGGCATGCGACAGACACACTCACCATCACAAGCCTCTGGGGTGTCAGTCGCATACCTCCTGTCACTAGAACTCACTTGCACTTAGCTCGGATGGCCGCGAGATTGGGTGGAGTGGGGGATGGGGCATGCCGTTGATCCCAGGGAGGTTCATCTGCGGCGGGCGCGCGCTGCGCGCGTCGGTTTGGTCTGGCAACCTGCCCCGGCCTGTTGTGCGGTTGCTGGATGGGCGGCAGTGCGAGGTTCCTATCACTGCTCTAGACACGCCGTGTCAATCAATGTAGAGTAGAGGCGCCAGTACGAGTTGATGGACGCCGCAGTGGCGAGGGCGACCATCGGGCAGCGATATGGGGCAGCAGCGATGGACCACGATGGAACAGCCCCGCACGTGAGAGCAGAAGCGACCGCGCGACCTCGACACCAGCGTCGCGACCGCTCTCGTTACCAGCGTCTCCAAGGGATCTAGACGCCTGACTAAATGAACTACCCAGCTAGGGGGTCCCGTCGCGACCCGTCCAAACCCGTCGTCTACTGAAACTGGGTAATGTCGTCACTACTAGTCTTGGCGGCCAACAATGTCCGTCTACATTCCGCATTGGTGGTCACATGCCCGCTACCCAGAGTCTGGCCCGCGGGTCCGCGCGCGTCTCGCTCCGAAAATACTGATAACTGCAAGCGAAAGATGATCAGTTTGTGGCGCGTTGTTGCGCACTGACTTGGCAGCGTCGCCCAGAATATCACTGATGAGGGCGCCAAGGGAAGGCAGGTGCCTCACGACGGCTCCATGCCATCCCCAATGCCACTCCCAAGCTGATCTGAGTGGTCAAGAGTGTGCCTCTTCTGCTGGCCTCGGCTCTCTGATCGTCTCGATTCCCGACCATTCGCGCCTATTCTGGGACAAGACGGTCGTCTGATGAATGACGCTGGGGCAAGTGACCGTTTATATCTACAAACCTGGAAACGGGAAGCGGCGGCGTCAGCGCTCGAGTGTGGCCGACGGCCTGGCGGTTCCAGTGGTCTCCGCTGTGGCGAGGACTCAACGGAGGACTGGAACGCAGCACCTGAAGAAGGTCTCGTTTTCTTCCGTGAGACCTTGGACCGCGAGGTGGAACCTTCCCACTCCAGCGATGAACGCCTTGTGGTGAACGAGGTGTCACGGCGTGAACCTGGGAACCGAGTGGCACTGTTGTTGATGTCGAAGGCGCGTCTGTGGCGCAAGACAGCCCCCATTTCGCTTGGAAGTCTCTAACTTTGTGCACACCGACTCGACGCTCTGCATCCTGGAGAGCTACTCGCAGGTTACGTCTCCTAGCTGCCCCCCACGGCCGCCCCCTCCACTACACCCCCGCCCGGCTTCTGCGCGACTGTGGCGTAAAAGTTAAAGTACACCTCGTGCCACTCGGCCTCATTGAGTACGCTCTCGGCCCAGAGCATGACTTGCGCGGGCGTTGCGTCGTTCCCAGCGATCCTAGGCGCGAGCAGCTCGATAACGGCCAAAAAGTCGGCTGCCATGAGGCGGCCAATCTCGCCTGCGCCGCTGCGCGCCAGATGCGCCGGCGCGACCCGGGTCACTCGGCCTCCCAGCCCCGCCGCAGCTGCGTGTGCCGCGAGCTTTGGCGCCACGTCCGGGTCCGCCCCGATCTCAAGCACCGTGCCGCGGACCACTGGCGTCAGCTCACCACCCTCTCCCCGCCCCTACCCTTCTCGTTCCACACCCGGAGCCTCGGCGTCATGCCCAGCCGCGCGTGGATGTCGAGGTGCGCCTCGGTGAGCTGCACCCACCCGCCGGGCTTGGTGACCCGTGCGAGCTCGGCTATAACCCTCGGCCACTCGTCCGTCTGTGCGTGTGAGTGGGCCCCTCGATGCGAACCCACCTCGATCGCGAGAATCATGGCGCGGTGGTGGACAAGGTCGAAGTGGTCGTCGGGGAAGGGCAGCCCCTCAAGCACGTCGCCGAGGGTGAAGGTAATGCCCGAGTCAGGCGCGGGGGTGTAGGTCGGGTGGTAGTCGACTGCTGTGGCCTCGGTGGCGGGGTAGCGCGACTTGACCGCCTGGGTGTGAGTGCTGCATGCCGCTGCGCCCACCTCGATCCAGCTCCCGGGGCCGCACCCCACATCGAGCACCCGCCCGCCGTGCTCCAGGGCCACTGGCGCGAGCACTTCGGCGCCAAAGAGCAGCGTGAACAGCACGTGCTGGCAGCGCTCTCGCGCAATCTCCTTGGCGTCGTCGCTGAACGGGTAGATGTGGGACGTGTGGCCAACCATGCTGCGGGGCGTTGTGAGTGAATGAGCAGTGAGCGCAGCGGGCTCCGAGAATACCCAGGTGCCCCAGCCGCCCCAGTCGGGGTGAGCGGCATTGCGAGCGCACGCCCCCACGACCATGCTGCACTGACTGCATTGCACGACCCTACTCAACTCTTCAGAAACGACCGCTGACAGTAACAACGCGGTTGTGCTCGTCAAACTTGAACGTAGCATCCGACTCGTCGTCTTGGAGGACCATGGTGCTGGCGTCCGGGGTGAGGACGCGCCAGCCGCGCGCGTACCCCAGGGCGAGGACCGACTCGCGCGCGTTGATAAAGCCGCCGGCAATGATCGACATGGACCAGATGCCCAGATTCTTCACTGTGACGGGCGGGAAGGGCGCGTCAACCAGCACGAGCAGGCGGCTGCCGTTGCCCGCATCGATCGTGTAGTATGGTCCGCGGCCGAGGACGCCGACGCACAGCTGGCCGAGCTCGTGCGCGAGGTCGAGAATGTCCTGCTCGTCGCTCACCATGTTAGGCGGGAACGGCAACTCGGCCTCGGTGAGCTCCTTGATCCCGTGCGCCTGTCCGTACTCCTGCAGCTTGCGGCTGACGTCGTCGCTGCGCGGCATCGCCCAGCCCCAGAGGACCGACCTGGGACCCGGCGCGATCGACGCCATGAGGTGGCAGCGTGTGTTGATCGTCTTGCCGTTCGGCGCGGAGAAGATGAGCTCGCCCTTGGCAAAGTCGGAGTGGAAACTGTATTCGTCGCCGAGCTCCTCGGTCTCCTGCACCAGCTGGCGCTGCAGGAGCTTGGCGTGCATCTCACCGCGGGCAGTGAATGTGCCGAGTGTGGGGTAGATGGGCCGGAGGCGGCCTATCTCGTTGGGGAGCTGCTGAATGATGGGCGGGCCCGCGGTGGGCACGGGGGACGGGCCAGAGGCGAGAGCGAGAGGAGGGGGGGATGCGGCTGGGTGTGGAGGCGGCGAGCCGGCGTACTGTGCCGCGAGGGGTGGTGACTGGGTCGGGTGAACCGGCGGGGACTGCGCGGGCGCGTAGGGGGACGGCGCGTAGGGGGACGGCGCGTAGGGGGATTGAGCTGGGGGAGCGTATGGCGACTGGGCTTGGGCTGGAGGCGATTGAGGCTGGGCTGGGGGTGCGTAAGGAGACAGAGCCTGGGCTGGAGGAGCGTAAGGAGATTGTGGCTGGGCTGGAGGCGCGTAAGGCGACTGAACCGCCGGTGCATATGGAGATTGAGCTGGAGGAGGCGCGTAAGGAGACTGAGCTGGAGGCGCGTATGGCGACTGCGCGGGCGGCGCGTACGGCGAGACGCCAGGCTGTCCTGGCTGGGGAGCGACGGCGTAGACCACCTGGCCCGGTTGTGGTGCAACGAACAGCTGCTGGCCGGGAGGGTACTGTCCTGGTTGGGGAGGAGGGTAGCCGTGGGGCGGTGGCGGCTGGTGCGGCTGCTGCTGCTGGTGCTTGTTGTCAACGTCGTCCTGGAGCGGCGAGCACATCTTGGGTCGCGCGCAGGCTCAAGATTAAGTATGCAGGAATGAGAACAAGAGTAGCATGAGCGCCAAGAATCGCTAGTAGTGCACTGCAGCGGTCAGGAGGTCAATAGCGGGCATGGGTGAAACGTTGAAGAGCGGAGAGTGGGAGGAGTGGGTCGAGTAAACAAGAGATCACGGGACAGTGTAGCCGCGGCTAGACGGAGACGGAGACGGGCGACTTGCACTGCAGCACACCCCTCTGCAGCTCCTCTACTCGTTACTCGTGCATGTACATTGTCTACAAGGCAGTCCATCGGGCGTGGCAGTGCTACCCGCAGCGCATCTATAATGTTCTCACTCAAACTGCTCTCTCCAACTGCTCACTCAAACTGCACGACGCGCGCGACCCGCGCCGCATCCGGCACGATCACGGACCCCTCGTACTCGTTCTTGTCCCCGCAGTCGCGGAACACGCCGGGGATGCTCGCGGCGATCACCCACGCCTCGACGTATCCGCTCTGGCCTGGGGGGAGGAAGAAGCCCTTGCCAGTGGTCGATGTCGCCGACGCGTTGTAGCTCCCTCCCGCGGCCTTGACAATGTACCCGGGGTCAATCCCGCCGGCAGAGGCGTTGGACGGCGGGTGGAACTCGACGTTGAAGACGGCCTGCCTGTTGACGTCGACCGCGCACGGGCCAGCGCCGGCGGCACAGTTGACCTTGTCGGAAACAATCATGCGCACCGTCGTCGCGTTGGTGAGCCACTTTGTCTGGTCCTTTTCCATATCAAAGCGCGTGCAATTTGGTCGCGTCTGCAGCGGGCTCGCGCGCGGGACGGGATGGAAGCGGCGTGGTGGGAGGCCCTCGGCATTAACGACGACGGCGAGGAAGGCGAGGGCGAGGAGGAGTAGCGGGAGGGGTCCGAGGGGTGTTTTCCGTGGGCTGCTCGACTCCTTGACCGCCGTGCGCGAGTTGGTGGTGCACAGCTGCCGGTACACGCCGTTGTTGGCCAGGCAGCGGCCAAATCCCTCGAGCTCGTCGTCCTTTACGCCGCAGTGGACGAGCGTGCTCCCCTCGGAAATCGACATGTTGGCCGTCGTGCAGCATGTCTGTACGATGCTGGTGTTGTACGTGAACGAGCAGGTGTTCATGGTGGTGGGGGTTGCGAGGGGGGCGGGAGGGTGGCCAGACTTGCCTGCCCACCTATTTAGAGGCTGCGTGAGTTGGCCGTTGCCGCCAGATGCCATTGATTTTATGTAGATCGCCTGCGGCGCGCTCCACTGCCGCCGCCTAGCATCTTGGCAGATGACCTTGTGGAGAGGAGGGAGTGGGAGGGGTGGATAGTGGAGCGTCTCTTTGCTGCGGTGGTGATGACGCAAGGCACCTTGGCACTTCGGGGTGAGCCGTTACGGCACGCACCGAGCAAGTAGCCTAGGCTGGGCCTGGAGGTGAGTTGTTGCGGATGCATGACGCAGGGTGGTGGATCCCGAGTGGCAGCGAGGTCGGCTGCGCACGGCGCCCGACGCGTCTGCGTGCGTGTATACAACTGCATAATGCCTCTGAACAATGTACACAGGCCGGCATCTCGACGCCGCCTACATCTCCCCGGCCTTGGGCTTGCGCGCCCACACCGTGACCCAGTTCATCCACACGCCCTGCTCCTCGCCCTCGACCATGGCCTTGCTCGCGCGTGCGCGCTCGTACGCGACCGAGTTGCCCGAAAACGTCGCGAGCACAGGCGACAGCGCCTGCATCACCGCATAGTAGGTGTTGAACGCGGCCTCGCCGAGCCCGCCGACGTCGGTCCGGTCCCAGTACCCGCGCTGCACTTGCACGCTCGCGCTGGGCAGGCCCGCCATGGTGAGGTACTGTGGAAGACGGTGCGCGGCAAAGTACTCTGTATTCCTGGCGCCGAAGAACTTTTCCTGCGCTGGGGCATGTCAGCGAGGCGGGGGGATAGCGCCCCACGCACACTCATCCTCGAGCTCCTTGATCGCGCCGGTGACAGCCTTGGGCGCGTGGAACTTGAGCTCGAGCTCTGTCAGCTGGATCCAGCCGCCGGGCTTGGTGATGCGGATGACCTCGGCGATGGCGTGAGGCCACTCGTCAGCCTGGCGTCAGTGACACGGTGCCGACCTCAGGCCCACTCGCAGAGCCGCCACCATCATGCGCATGTGCGTGACGTCGAACTGCCCGTCGGCGTACGGGAGCCGCTTGAGGACATTGCCAAACTCAAAGGCCACGGGCGTGCTGGGGTCCGAGGCGAACGTCGGGGCAAAGTCTGTCGCCGAGCACTCTGCGTTCGGGTATGCCGCCTTGATGTCCTGGAGTGTTAGGAGGGACGCGGTACCCGCCCACCTTGATCCAGTCGCCTGGGCCACAGCCGACGTCGACGACGGCCGGGTGCTCGTGCGACTCGATGTACTCCTTCACTGGCGGCTGAAGCAGCCCGCCAAACAAGCCGACGATGAGCTTGTGCTGCAGCGTCAAGCGGGCACTCTCATCCGTATCCGCAGGAAGAGGGTAGATGCTCTGGGCGTGAGCACAGTCGCCACAACCGCCTCACATCCTTGTCCGAGTGGTACGCCCTTCCGTCGCTCTCGGGGACGTTCTCGAGGCCAATGACGACTGGGCCGGTCATGGTGAGTGGGTGTCAGAACGGCTTGCGAAGTCAGCACGCGCCCACGAAGGCACACATGGCAGCTCGGGTGAGTACCGAGGTCTGTCTACGACGCGTTTGTCTGCGCACGGAGCGAGTGCGGTGATACCGCTTTGTGACCCCGCGGGCTGCGGGGCAAGCTACAGTCAGGGGTGTGCTCGGCGGCCGATCGGCAAGGTTCGAGGGAGGGACGGCTTGAACATGCTTGTCGTTTGAACAAGAGAGACACAGCAAACGGCGGATATCGTCCCTGCTGATCAGGTGCTCGCCGTCGCTGTCGATCCGGACCCAGTCTGCATCGTCTCGCGCCGTTGTCAAGCTGCAAGCCACAAACACGTCGACATGCATGCCATTGTTGACACTAGAATGTGACTAGCGGAAGAAATTCTAAACGGGCGGGGACTTGCCTGACGTCGTGGGGGAGGGAGGAGGGACGAGATCGGGGGCGCCGTCGGGGGCGGGGGAGCACGAGGGGAGGCAGGGGGGCGAGGGAGGCAGACAGGAGAGTGCACTGCGCGCAGTCGAGCACACCCACGCGCCATGTCACCAAAACAATGCCCATGCTCCCACACACTGCCCGCCATCATTGACATGCTCCAAGCCATCAAGATGGCAGCGATGACACCTCAGCAACATGGAAAGCGTAGGGAAGCGGCCTTGGCAGCAGTGAGCTCGCCGCTCTTGCCGCATCTTGGCTGCGTACGCAGCATGTACCAAGAAAAGCTGTGAGCCTCGGGTGGAATGCGGGTGGGGCCGTGACGCGTCCAAGACAGGGTCGCGGTGGGCCTTGCCTTGGCACGCCAGGCCGTGGCAATTCTCTCTCGTGCCCGTTTCTAGGGGGTAGCTCGGGCAGCTCCTTGCATCTCTGCGTGGGTTGGACCTCTGTCGCCAAGCAAAACAGGCAGTCGCAGCGAGGACCCAGGGCGGGGTCACGGCATGCACGCTGGAATGCTCAACTAGGCTTTGAGTTGTAGTTGACCTCGCACTCTCCACTCATTCTCACTGCATTGCTCACTCGACCACTTGACCTGCGAGTCGACACTCTCCTTGTCTGTAGAAAACGGCACGACCACGACTGGACTCTCTAGCACGACCTCACTCTCCTTTTCCCGAACCCCCCCCCCCTCCCCCCACCCCCACAATGGCCTACAACCAGCAGTACGGCAGCCAGCAGTATGGCAACGATGGCTACGCCCAGCCTAGCAGGCAGCAGCACATGACGGCCGACGAGATCTGGGCCCAGGAGGCAGGCTCGAACCGCGACCTCGTCCAGGGCGGCCACAAGGAGCAGTACGGCAACGGCGCGTACTACGGCGACGACCAGCCCAAGGGCAGCAGTAAGAAGAAGTGGTGGTGGATCGGTGGCCTGCTCCTCCTCGCGGCCATCATCGCCGGTGTCGTCGCCGGCGTCGTCGTCAGCCAGAACAACAAGAAGAACAACAGCAACGGCAGCTCGGGCAGCTCGGGAGGGAGCGGAAGCGGTGGTGGTAAGGGCTCGGGTGGCGACTTTGCCAAGGACGACCGCCTGCACAAGGTGTTCTGGGGCATGGCATACGACCCCGAGGTGAGTGTTTGTTTGGGCGCGTGTTGCCCTCGGGGCGGCGGCGGCGGCGGCGTTGAGGCGTACCGAGGCGCTCAGCAGCATTGCTCTGGCGCCGCGCGCGGCCGTCGTGAATCCCGAGACACATACTGACGCCTCGTCCAGGGCGCTGTGCCACCAATGTGCGGTGCCAAGCAGGCAGAGGTCACAAAGGACATTCAGATCTTGTCCCAGCTCACGACCCGCCTCCGCCTCTACTCGGCCAACTGCAACGTCACTGCCCTCGTCATGCAGGCCATCAAGGACACGGGCGTCGACATGAAGGTGTACCCCGCCATCTACGTCAACGACGACGATGCCATCTTCACGTACCAGATGAACAACCTGACCGACGCCATCTCCAAGTACGGCGAGGACATGGTCGAGGGTGTGAGTGGGCGTGGTGGTGGAGTGAGGGCACAACTGACGCCACCAGATCGCTGTCGGAAACGAGTACATGCTCAACCAGGTCGGCTCGTCGACCTCGGGCGCGGCGTACACCACGGCACTCACCTACCTCTCCGACCGCATCGACCGCTTCAACACCACGCTGCAGGGCATGGGCTTGAAGAAGCACATCCCCGTCGGCACCGGTGACGCCGGCTCGGTCTTCTCGGTCGCCATGGCGCAGAAGGTCGACTTCTTCATGTCCAACGTCCACCCGTGGTTCGGCAAGCTCCCCGCCGCCGAGGCCGCCACCTGGACCTGGTCGTACTACGACGAGCACAACGTGCAGGTCGCTGCCCAGGCGCCCAACAAGCCCAACGTTTACCTCGCCGAGACTGGCTGGCCCACCAGCGCCAACGAGACCAAGTTTGAGACGCTCGAGGGTGCCCACGCCTCGATGGCCGACCTCCAGAGTGAGTCGCGTGTTGCTACGCGGTGGCATTGCTAACCCCCCAGCCTTCCTCGACTCGTACATTTGCCAGGCCAACGCCAACGGCACCGAGTACTTCTACTTTGAGGGCTTTGACCAGCCTTGGAAGGCCATCTACGGCGGTGTCGAGGAGCACTGGGGCCTGTTTGACAAGGACCGCAACCTCAAGCAGCCTCTCACCATCCCCAATTGCGCGTAAGCGGGGCAGAGCCCTGTCCGCCCGGTGTGCACTGCGCAATACAGTGCAATACAGTGCCACCGATTCGACCGCCGCTGCGCACACGATGCCGGCGGTCTTGTATACATGTACACCCGATGGACATTCATATTATTCGGGAAGGGGGGGTGCAGGGGGATACGGGGAGGATTCCTGGAGAGGATGATGGCTCCACGTGGCTGACGTCGGCGACTGCCCGAAGGCCCGAAGTCACCGACCGGGCCGGAATGCGGATACTTGGTGCCACCGCCGTCTTAAGTCGAGTTGAAAGGTTAGCAGCTACTCCCCACTCCCCCCTCGCCATGGCCAGCATCACAATCTGGGGCCGGCCCAACTCGAACAATGTCAAGAAGGCGCTGTGGATCGCGGCCGAGCTGGGGCTGAAATACAAGCACGTCCTCGCCGGGCTGCAGCACGGGGTCAACAACACGCCAGAGTACCTCGCGATGAACCCGAACGGCGTCATCCCGACGCTACAGGACGACGACCTCGTCCTGTGGGAGTCGAACGCGATCGTGCGGTACCTCGCGGCCGAGTACGCCGTGTCGTCTGGTCACCCCGCGCTGTGGCCTGCGAGCGCGCGCGCCCGCGCCGTCGGCGACAAGTGGATGGACTGGACGTCGACGACCTTTGCCGGCCTGTACCGCGACGTGTTCTGGGGCTACATCCGCACGCCGCCCGAGGAGCGCGACATGGACAAGATCACGGGCAACCTCGCCAAGGTCAACGACCTGCTGCGTATGGTCGACGCTCAGCTCGGCCGCACCGCCTTCCTCTCCGGCAGCGAGTTTGGCGTCGGCGACATCCCCCTCGGGTGCTTCATCTACACGTACTTTGCGCTTCCCGTCGAGCGGCCTGCGCTGCCGAATCTCGAGAGGTGGTACGCCGATCTGCAGAAGCGCAAGGCGTACCAGGACGTCGTCATGATCCCGTTGAGCTAGGGAGTGAGTGAAGGGGTGGGCCGCGCTGACGTACAGGCGGGGTGATTGTGGCTTGCGGGGGCGGCGTTGGGCTCTAGGGGGCATAGGATAGGCAGGCTTGTATTCGAACGCGCAGGGTAGATGCACCGTGCTCCGGGAGACGCGCCTGGCGGTAGACGCTGGCGAGTTGAGCGAGTGGGCCGAGTCGCCGTCAACGCGCGCCGTGGCCAACCCACCACCGAACGGCGACCACATACATGTTGTCTACTCTGCTGCACGCCGAAGCCCACTGCACTGATGCATGTCGAATCCGAGTGTGTCTGTCGCGAGGAACAGATGACCTTGTCGCAGCCTCGACCAGGCCACAAAACGACACGAGACTGCAGTCGTTCACCACAAACACAGCCGGCAGTCTCGCGGCGAGCCTCTACCTGTGTCCAGCTCCACGCTCTCCCACTCCGACAGACAGGCAATGGTTGTATCGAACAGGGTGCATCGTTGCGACGTGGCGAGGGACGTGGCGCCTCGCCTATGTGTCGTCTCCAAATGCCACTTAAACCAGACCTCCCGACAACCCCTTCACTCCCAAGCATCCCCCATGCGGCCGCTAATCGCAGTCAGCAGCCTCGCGGCGCTCGTGCTCGCGATCTACCTGTGGTCCACCTCGCGCTCGTCGACCAACGGCACACAGCACGTCGCGCTCGCAGCCCATGGCGCACAGCTCGCAGCTCTCGCGCGCCTGGTCGCCGCGCTTGACGCCCTGCCCTCGCCGTACGCGCTCGGCGTGGACACGAACGGCGCGCTCGTGGTGAACATCCTCGAGCCCCCGTCCTATCCCGAGAACGGGAGCGACGAGGAGGCGCAGGCGTACCATGCCTTCTTCGAACGGTACGGGGTCGCGCTCGACGCCGAGGCCGACGCTATCGACGGGTATGCCACGACAAACTTCACCGGCCAGCTCGTACGCTCGACGTCCCCGGACGCCGTGCTCGCCGCGGGGCTCTCCGCACGCCCGGGCCGCTTTGCCTCCCTCTCGGCCGCGCAAGAGTGGTATCCCGACCTCTCGGACGAGGGGTTCCGTCCGGCTGACGATGCGGACCGGCAGGCGTCGCAGGACAAGTTCTTTGACGACTACACGATTCACCGGCGCCACCTCTTCGGCTCGGGCGAGTGGCGCGCCCTCCAGCGCACCGCGCTCCAGGCCATGATCACCTGCCTGGACAACTTGGGCACGGGGTATGACCTCAGCCTCGACGCCGACGGGGAACTCATCGTCAGCCCCTTCGTCAACAAGTACCCTGGCGGCTGGGCCTACGATGCGACGAGCAACAAGTTCTCGGGCGGGTGGGCCGATGTCAAGGACGTTCGCGACACGGACCCGCTCCTCAGCCTCTCCAGGTGCACTGGATCACCGTACATTGTCCACAAGGTGATGGGTAGCGGCGGTGGCCGACGGGTGACCCGCGGTGTGCGGGGCCGTGGGCGATACGACCCCGACGTGGTCCTCGCCGAGGGGCTGAGCTGGCAGCCGGGGAGCCGCCCGATTTCGACCCAGGGGGTGTGAGCTTGCATCGAGTTGGCAGTGGTGTATGCATAGTGGGGCGGGCGGCGGGTCACACGAGGCGTGCGCGGCCGTGGGTCGTATGACCCCGATGCGCGGCCGTGGGTCGTATGACCCCGACGAGATCTTCGCCGCTGGGCTTACGACCCTGCCGGGAAGCTATCCCATATCGGCGGAGAGGATGGAGGAGATACGGGCCGAGGCAGAGGCCCATGCCGAGTAGGTCGTTGGGTCGAAAGCTGTTGTAGCATGTACATATGTGGCCGAGGTGGGTGGGCAGATGGGGGCGGGGGTGGCATTGTCGGCCTGCGCGCCGCACACCCCCTTACCGCAGGCACTGCCATACCCCAAGTTGGTTCTCCTGCTCCCCCACGCATCGCCCTCTACACGACCACAAGCAAACGACCGCCGCATCGCTGCGGTTGGCCGCTCGCTTCGGCGGCAGGTGCTCCGCCGAGCCAAGCAGTGTCGCCACGCGGTGTCGATTAAACGACGTCATTTAGCGCGTCACGAGCGCGGCGAATGTGGGGCTACATGTGGGGACACGGCGCTGTAGCGACGGGCGCAGCGGCCAAGGCTGCAGCAGCAAGCATAGAGTGCATGCGGTGACCAAAATCAAACCAAGAGTACAACGGGGCTAAGAGGGGTACAACGGCCTCGAGAGGCTGGGGAACCGGGCTACCTGGGGCAAGCGTCGGGGTCGGGGGCGGGGTCGCCGTCGGGGTCGTGTCTCGGCGTCGTCTATCACAGTCTAGGGAGGTGCAGGCGTTGAGGCCGGCAGTCGGGAGCGCGTTGAGCGCTGGGTAGCGTTGTGGGCGGGTGGGTGGCAAGACGTGCTAGCCTGGGGCTGTTACGCCGGGGGGCTTGGCACCTGGGCATCGCGTCTCGGCGGGGCGGGTGTAGCGGTCGGAACGAGAGCACAGCCATATCCGCTCGGCTGCGGCGTAGCTTGCGCTGGGCCTGGGCGCCGCTACAACTGGACCCAGCGGCGCGGGTCGGGGTCAGATGCCGAGACGTTGACATCGGGGTCCTCGCTCGCGCGCCGCCGCTTGGCAATCTCCTTGACCATGCTGTCGTCGATCCACTCCCATCCGAGGTACTTGCTGCGGGTGTGAGCTGGGCCCCGCCTGCCGGCCTGTGCGCCGCGCCACCTACCCCAGGATGTACTTTGGCGACTTGGACTGCAGGCGCTCGGGGAGCGTCTTGAACGCGTTCTTTATGATCCAGGTGCGCTCGCTGCGGAGGCGCGGCGGGAGGCTGGGGTGTGAGCTTGAAGAGCGCGGCAACACTTCGCGCGACTCGGGCAACGCTTCGCTCGACTCACTCATCCGCGTCGAACCCGTCGAGGTCGCTCGGCCGTCTTCTCAGTGAGAGTAGGGGCATCGGGGTGTGGGGAGCTGGGGTGGTGGTGGGAGTGTCCGGGCGGCAGTCGTCGCCTCGCGTCCTCGCCGCTTTTAATGCATCTGCCCTCACATTCAGTCACGCACCGGTCATGGGGATTTAAGTATTTTGCCTGCGTCGACTTGCGTGCGCGCCTCTGGACGCCGGCGTTCCCGAGTGTGCTGGGCGCCAGCGCCAGCGCGGCCGCCCAGCCCCTCGCTCCCTCGGCAGTCGAGCACCGCGCGATCCACCACGCTCGCAGCCCTCGCACGCCTGCGCGACGCCATGCTGGCGGCCAAGTGCTATACTTGGCGTGCTGGCCGCGCGGGGGCTGCATCGGGGATTGCAATGCGGCTGCTGTCGGGGCTGCGGCCCCAGGCTGGGGCAGTTTGGGGCCACGGCGCCTCGCGCCTCATCGGCCAAGGTCACCTGGCCTGCGTGCATGATTGGCTCCACTGGCTTATCTGTGCAGTCGTCTTCGTCTCACGCGCTGTAATTGGCTCGCCGGCGGCGAGTTTACCCCCCAAGTCACGTTATCTACCCAAGGTTGGCGTCGTTGGGGGTGAGGAATAAGGTGGTGGCGGCTTGGCCGTCGTGGCCCCGTAATGGGGCTATCCGGTTATACGCGCCAAGGCTCCCATGGCATTTTGCGACCGCTTGCGTGCTGCACCCAACGCCGTGGCCGTCGGGAAACGCGCGCAGCGAGCGTACGACCGCCTCACGCGTATCGAGTGCGCCAGGCGCCGTGTCGAGGCGGGCCACCGGGCCGGCTGCCACCCCACAGCGTTGACTGCGCGGGCATGCCGGGGCGCGGGTGTGTGCGTGGTCAACGCGGGCACACGACGCGTCCAGCCATGCCAGCCCAGTCAACGGCGCGGGGCGGGGCGGGGGTGTGGCATTTGCGAGGGGGGTCTGCCTCGACGTCGGTCTGGGACGTGAGCAACGCGGTGCCCCCTCCCTCGCTTTATACGGCGAGCCCGGGGCCAGCCAACACGGCGGCGCTCACCCCAGCCAACAGGATATCAGCGGCACCGCGGCTCGCGCGCTGGCCGCCGCATTCCCCGGCGACAGTGCGCACGCCGACTGGTCGAGCATGCGGGGCACCTGGTCGGGCCGCGTATCGCGTGGTCGCGTCCGCGCGGGTCGGCGGCAAGTCGGTATCGCGGCTCGTGGCGCCGCGTTGAGCGTCGTTGAGTACGCGGCTGACTTGCTGCCCCGGGCCAGCGGGATGCGTGATGCCGAGTCGGGGTGATGCCGAGTCGCGGTGCTGGCTGTGCATATTCCGGCCCGGCGCAACGGGCTTCTTATATGCCTGGCGGGGAGCGTTGCTGCGCCATCGCAGCGTTGCTCTCCCCAGCCACGGACGACGCACCCGGCCGGGTGGAAAAAAGAGCGAGTGGGTGCGAGTCCGCGTCCACGCCACAACCTGCCACCCACATGCTTGCTATGCTATTCTGGCTCAATGCCACCGCGCATCATGATGATCCGGCATGCCGGTCCCGATTCCAGCCCCCAAGCCTACTCGGTTGGTTGCAGAAAGCAACGGTGTCGGAGAGGGACCGCCAGTTGCCGACTTTTGACTCAACGTCGCCCTCGCCCGACGCCGATGCCGACCCGCCTCCTGCGACCCAGCCAACCAGTCAACCCCGTGCATCGTGTCAATGTACAACATGCGCGCGTATCCCTCGCCCCTTGCGCACCCGCTCAACTTCCGAGCCTCCGCCTCGCCCCCGCCTAGATCGGGTTCAGTCCCGCAAACGCCCTCAGCTTCTCAAAGATGACAAGAGAGATGACCGTGTGCGGCCACAGCCGCGTCCAGCAGCCAATGAAGCCCTTGTAGAAGGCCATCGGGCCCTCGTACCGGAGCATCTTGGCCGCGCACTCGAGCGACGACGAGTACTGCTTGGTCGCGTCGTTCATCATGCGCACCTTGACCGTGTCAATGGGCGCCGAGGTGACTGAGCAGGCGAACCCGGCAAAGCCGGAGCAGACGAGGTGCGTGAACAGGCCTTCTGGGAACGTCGTCGGGTAGTGCGTCCGTAGGAAGTGCTTGGCGACGTCGTACGAGCCGAGCTGGGACGATGTGAGGACGCCGGCGCTACGGGGTTAGCCGGCGGGCGATGGGGTGGGGGCAGCGAGCCGGCGCAACGAGTCGGAAACAAGGCAGGGGCGACGGCGTGTCGCTCAAGGCCGTCGTCGGCCACTCCGGGATTCACAATGACCACGGGGTACACTTGCACGATCTCTGGTTGGGCAAACACGCGAGTGGTGAAGAGGCGCGTGGGTGGCAGTCTGCACAAGGCAAGCCCAATACGCTCTTCCCCCGCCCTCCGCAACACTCATCTCTGCAGGCCCACCACCATTCCGCTCGCTGCGCTCGCGTCTCGACTCACCGAATAATAGTCGGCACCACGGCGCGATAGAACCCCCTCACACCCTGCTCAGCGTACACGGCCTTGGCGTGCCCGCGCAAGCTCAACGCCGCGCCGCCCACGGCCTGCCTGCGCACCTTGAGCACGTCGGCCGGGTTTGCGATCGCCGCGCCGAGGCAGCCGGACCCCAGCCCCGCGCCGAGCTTGACCACCACGCTGTGCGGGTCTAGGCTGGGCGAGAGGGACAGGATGCCGGCCTTGAACTGGTCGTAGCAGCCCATTCGGATGCCCGAGTAGGACAGCTCGCGGATCATGGATGCCTGGGGTCAGCGCCGCAGGGAGGACGCACTCACCGAAACCCCGTTGTAGATGCTCAAGAAGCCCTCCTTGCGCACCATGTCGATGAGGGTGCGCACGAACCCGGGGCTCATCCCGCTGCCCTGCTTGATGAAGAGCTGCTGCCGGACCTTGACCAGGTCGGCAGGGTTGGTCACCATTGCCGAGGTAGCGTTTGCGCAGCCTACAAGTGGGAGCGGCCGACAATGGACACGAGGACGATATCAGCACCTCCCCACGGCATGCCGCAGCCCCACCCACCAGCAAGCAGCATCTTCAAGCCAATCTCGTGCGCCGGGTGCATCTGGTTCGGGTGCTCGTCGAGCGCCTCCTGCTCGACCACGACGGATGCCATTGTGCGTGTGTGTGCGTGTCTAGTGTCTATCGATGCTGTCGATGCTGTCGAGCTCGCTGGTGGTCGATGCCGCCGTCGTGGTGATTACCCGAGCTGTGGGGGCTAGCCGACGTCGTGTTGCCGAGTCGCCGGAGGAGGGGTATGTCGTCGCTGTCGTCGAGGTCGCGCTGCTCGGCACGCCTGATTATACCGGGTCGAGGATGCAGAGAACAAGTGAAGAGGTGTCAGATGTCAGAATCGTCGCGGATGTCAGAGGAGTGGGGTTGACCCGGTTCGGACCTAGCCGATGCGCCATCCCTGGGCGGCTCGTTTGTCAACAACACCGAGGACAACGGCGACGGCGACGGCGGCGGTGCCAACGGGCCACACTCTGCACACTACTATACACAGGTATACTCTACGTGCTACACGTACACACAAGTTATGCTAGCTAGAATGTCGCCGAGCCAAAGCGCTTCCTACGAGTTCCCCCCTATGGCGGGTTCCTCTTACCCCGTTCCGACCTATGCCCTATGCGTACACGCGCCCTCGCTGGCCCCTACACAAGCACGACGCGCCGCTCTGCGTATCCCTGCGATACGCCTCCTCGCCTACCGGTTCTTCTACACATCGATGACGCCAAAGCCATCGGCGGCGCACCACCCGGAGCACCTCCGCGCCCTCCACCGCGCCGAGAAAGGCTGAGCGGAACACCTCCGCGGGGGCCCACACTCGCGTGCCGACCTCTGCTTCAGTGCCGCTGTTGCGTGCGCGCCGCTTGCGGGGTCAGTGAAGCGAGCGGCTTGCGCTGCTTGGCTCGTTGCGCTTCCACGGCTCGTTGCGCTTCCACGGCTCGTCGCGCTTCCACGGCCCGTTGCGCTTGCACTCCCTTCTCAAGCAAGTCCTGCACTTTGCCAGCAGTGAGCCCCTTGGCGCGGAAGAGCGGCTCAAGTTTGCGGCTGAGCTGGCCGTTGAACTTTGGTCGCGGAGGGGGAGCTGGAGGGGAGACGGGGCGCTGGCCCGCGGGAGGGATGACAGGATCCTCCTTGAGAGGCGGCGACGGCGAGCTCGGAGTGGCCTTGACAAACTCGGCTGGGTCTGCCTGCGCCACGTCGTCTATGGATTCCACAGGCTCGGGCTTGACGGCGTCGTCCTCGGCTGCGGACTCCTGGCTCGTCTTGCTCTTGCGGAACCATGTGAGCGGGTTCATCCGTTTCAGCAGGCCTGTGGACGGCGTTGAGGGCGTCCGCTGCTCCGCTGGCGGTGCAGTCGACAGTAGGGGGGAGTGCCGGTGTCGCTTGGCGCTACAAGCAGCGGCGGAGTCGTTGGAGATGGTCGAGGGCTCAGCCTCGCGCCGCCGCTTCGAAGCTTGATTAATCGGGGTGCGTTCATTGTCGTGGCGGCTGTGGACCTGGGTCGAGGCTGACGGAGGGGGGCGAGGAGTGAGCGCTCCGGTGGACGAGCTGGATCGATGTGAGAGGGAGGAGTCGATCTCCTCCGCGTGCTCGCGCGACTGCGTCGACGTGAGCGGGCGAGCAGGCTCGTCGAGCTCATGAGCAGGCTCGTCGACGGCGTCCTCGGGAACCTTGGGGAGGCTGGAATCGAAGAGTCTAAAGCCATCGTCGTTGTCATCGTCAACGGGTGGGGAAGCTGGGCGCTCGGTGTCACTGCGTTGTCTCCTACTCCGCTCAGAGTCTGACAGCTCGGCGTCGCTGTCTTCAGATCCATCGACAGAGATGTGATCCGGCTCCTCAGCCTCGGTCGGGTCGGCGTTGTCGCTTAGCTCCGGCGCATCGGCCGGTTCGAGCTCACGCCGAGGCGTCTGGAACGACGACTCGCCCCTGGGTCGTCGCCGCACCTGCTTGCGGCGCTGCGTCTGGTCTCTGCGAACAACGATCTCGTCGTCGCTGCTGCTGAGGATTAACGGTGTGTGGTGCTTGGCCACGGGTCGCACAGGGCTTGCGGGGCTGGGTGTCGTGAGGTCAATGGCCGGCTCTGCAACGGTCGGGATGTCGACAGCTTCGGCCTCGTTGGTCGGTGCCTCCACCTCGTCCTCCTCGTCACTCAACTCCATCACCTGCGTCCAGATCGGGTCATCAGGCGCCGGGACCGAGTCTGACATGGCCTCGTCGATATCGAGGCCGTCGTCAGGGGTAGGGAATCGGTTGGACAGCGGCTCGTCGTCGATGTCGTCGTGCGGAGAGGCCGAGTTTGGCGCCACATCGAGGCCTTCCTCAGCCTCAACCGGCCCGGCGTCGTCCACGCCGTCGTCGCTACTCGCCCCCTCCTCCACCGGCTCAAGATCCAAGCCGAAGATGGTGATCGCCTCGAGCTGTGCCATCTGGTCAGGCGACGGCGGGTTGAACAGCGCCTGTGGGAGCCCCTTGCGCCGCTTGTCCTCCGAGTGGGCGTCGAAGCGGCGGAGGAACTCGTCGAGGCTGATTACGCCGTCGGCAGACGCGGAAGCGCCGCCCGTCGATGCTGTATCGTGCGTCGTCGACCGGGTCGAGGCCTGGTCGTCAGTTGTCACAATACGCATAAACAACTCACCACCCGGCGCGAGCTCTCGCTCGACACGCGCGACCTCATGGCTACAGGCTCCGGCTTCCTCTCCGGTGTGGGGTTGGACGCCGAGCTCGACCTGCGACGTCAGCCCCACCCACCCCAACGCACTCACAGTCCAAACCACCACTTGCGGAGCACGTCGCGCACCGCCTCGGCGTGGCCGATGCCCACCGCCTGCGAGTGGAACACGGGGTTGTTCTTGTCCCCGCTGACAATCTCCCACGCGAGCGCGTGGATGCTGACGCGGGGGACAGCCGAGCCAGGCTTGGGCGGGTCGACTCTGAACGCAAACTTCTTCAGGCGGACGACGGCGCGCAGGCACGACGTGAGCGTCTCGGCGTGCTCGCCGGCCACGCTGGTTTCGAACGCGTCGGTTGCTGCCGCGTCAAACGAGATGGGGATGGTGTGGGTGCGGTCGGAGATGACGCCGCAGACCTCGGCGTACGGGTCGTCGGCGGTGCGATATGTGCTAAACTGCGGGGTGAGCGGACAAGCGGCGAGGGAAGGCGGCGAGACTCGACTCCGACTCACCTTCAAAATCTGGGCGCACTTTGAGCCGCCGGTCCAAGGGGTATGTATATCTGCGCCGTGGTCCTTGTCGTGCCGCACGATTGACTTTTCAATCCACGACGCGAGAGACTGGGCCATTGCAAGAGGAGGGGGTGGGGAGTGAGGAAGTCAATGTTGTTGTTGTCGGACGCGACGCGTTCAAAGTCAAAGTCAGTCACGTGACTCCACTCGACTATGATACAATGCATTCATGCTACATAGCGTCCTAGATCGGCTGGCTCATCTCGAGAGCAGACGAGTCCGGGATGGTCGACTCAAGCGCGCCGTACAGCAGGCCAGAGTCGAGCCACGACAGGTCGGTCTCGAGCCAGCTGCTCGTGACGCCGCCGACGCCCAGCCCGAGGCTCTCGAGCAGCTGGTCGGCAGAGAGCGGCGCCTCGTCGCTGCCCGTCACGGGAATGTTGAGCGCCTTGGCGACGGCCGTGTACGCATTGGAGAGCATCGGCAGCTCGCGGCTGGCAAGTAACAGCAGGGTGATGATCCGGCGGAGGGCGGCCTCGGCAACGTCCCACGTCCAGCCGAGGTACGCCGCGACGAGCGCGTCGACGAGCGAGACGGCGTACTGCGTCGCCGACTCGACGAGGTGGTACTCGCCATGGACGTCGCAGAGCGCGATGCGGAGGAGCAGGCTCACGCAGTTTGAGATGTGGTGGGAAGAGTCTGGCGTGAGCGAGATTCGCAGCGGGTCACTCACAAGGCATCCAGAACTGGTCGCGGTCGGCCGTGCTGAGATTTGAGACGAGCTCGGCTAGACGCTGGCATGCGACCAGGCCGTTGTTAAGAGCAATGAGGCTGTGCGGGGCCCGCATGTCGGTCAAGCTCTCAATCACCAGCCGGTTGGTCACGACCATGACGCCAAAGACTGACAGCTGGAATGATTCTGCGGGGTGAGCGGGCGCTCTTGAGCTGCACACTTACTAACGCCAGTCGGGACAGCCTCGCTGGCCGAGCCCTGGCTCCAGCGCACCTGCAGCTCGGGATCGAGCGTCCGCTCAAACTCGTCGAGCTGGGCGCGTATCTCCTCGAGACGGGCTAGCCGCGTTACGCCCGTCGGCGCGTTGACGACCGCCTGCACAGTGTAAAACTCGTCGACGAGCTTGTCGACAATCTCGGTGAGGCGGCACGTCGCAATAAACGCCTCGTACGACAGGCGCGTGCTGGGCGAGAGGCCGGGCGCGCCGTCGGCATCGTGCAGCGTCGGCAGGGTCACGTTGTAGTTGCTCTTGTGGAGGTTGCTCGGGCGGCCGTAAATCAGCGCTCGCCACTTGTCGTGAATCAGCAGCGTCCACCAGAGACGCTTGCGCACGCTGCGCTCCCAGAGCGGCAGGGTCCAGTTGGTTGGGTCCATGTGCAGGCCGAGGAGGTGGGCCGCGCCTGCGGCTCTCGCCAGGCCAATCTCGCTCTGGCCCACGTTCTCGGCGGGGCGAGACGAGAGGATGAGCAGCGCCAGCTGGATGGTGCGCAGGCGCGGCTGCCTGAACTCGTCCTCGAGCCCGACGAGCCCCTGCGACCACAGCTGCTTGTGCAGCGGCCGCAGCTCGTTGATGTAGGGCGTTGCGTGGGCGACAATTCCGGCGAGGAGCGCGAACGGCACCGGACCGTTGCCGCCGAGGCCTGCGCACGCAGCCTCGAGCCGCTTGGCGTTGACAAACGGGAGCGCGGGGAGGGTAACGAGGGTGAATCTGGGGTGTAAGCTCGCGCGACGCCGCGCCCACTCACTTCCCCAACGCCTTGTTCAGCATGTCGTCGCCGACGGCCGCCGCCTCCTCCATGACCATCTCGAACGCCTTCTGCGCCGAGCTCGGCCCGCGCCCGTACAGCAGGCTGGGGTGCTTGATAAAGTATGCTGGCAGGCGGGAACTCGCCGAGACCTGGCGGAAGGCGAGCGTTGCCTGGCGGGCAAACGTCGCGCTCGCGACCCCCTCAGCGGCGGGGTTGCGCAGCGTCAGCCCAAAGAAAGCGCCCGAGCCGACAAAGTGCGACTCGTCCTCGGCGTCATCTGCCGGGTCGAGGCTGGGCGGCAGCTCGACGCCGCCCGAGAGCGCCTGGTGCACGAGCGCGTCGCGCGTCGACGCGTGCGGGTTGCTCGGCGGCGACGGGTACCGCTGCAGGTGGGGCGCGCGCGCGATCCCGCGCAGGCTGTCCTGCGCGTACGGCGAGAGCGGGTACGGGCCGTTGTTGTTTGGCACTGGGGCACCAGCGGCCGCCGACGACCCGGGGGACACCGACGACGTGCCCCTCACCCCCGAGGTCATGGACGGCCCGCCGGCGGTCGGGGTGAGCCACGAGCCGGCGGTCGGGAGGGCATAGGGCTGGCGTGAGCTGCGAGCGGGGGGGGTGAGGGACGACCCACCTGGCTGGTGCTCTCCTTTGGAGCTGCGGCGGCGTCGCCTTTGGGCTTGCGCTTCCGCGTCGTCGGCGGGAGGTGGAAGGTGCACTCCTTGCGCCGCGTCTTGCACGACACGCAGGGCTCGCCCCGCACCGGGATCATGCATAGGTGTTTGTGCCGGCGGCCTGGGGGTGTGAGTGGGGGAGCTGGGGAGGGGCTTGTCGGCATGCCATCGGCCAAGCGCCAGGTGGGCGTAGAGATAACGACGCCGGGGGTCCATCGACGGCGATCGACCGGCCAGCGCGCGCATGCATCGCGCATGCGGCGGAGCTGGGCTGCCGACGAGATGGTGGCTTGCTCGCTCGCTGCTGACCACGACGACTACAACTCACATGCATCGCACGGCCTGTCGAGCCTTGACCTAGGTTCACGACCCTTTGGTGGGCCTGCGGCGAGCGAGGTCAGCGTTGGGCCGCGGCGAGCGACAGGCCAAGTCGGAGGCGAGCGAGCGACCTACTGCCTGAACGAGCAGTGCCCGCGAGCTGCTGCTGCTGCTGCTGCGACTCGTACTCTTGCGGCGACTGGGATGCCCCGGCTGGCATGATGTGAGTCTGGGGATGATAGAGAGTGCGATGCAAAGGACTGACCAGGTGACACCCCACCTCGTCCGACACAAATTGAAAAAGATTCACAATAACCAGCCATTTACATTTGTCCAACTACTGCTCAATCACTTCCCCACCCCTCGCTGTTGCGCAAGATCTTGTACATGAACCGGATAACGCTCAGGTGCGCGTCGAGGTGGATGCGCTCGTCGACCGTGTGGAAGTTGAGAATGTGCTTCATCGACGCTGGCGCAAAGCGGTAGATGTGCGGGGAAGAGTCCCAGTACCCTAAGCGTCAGCTGATACAACTGACGACGACGACTCACACTGCGTGTCGGTAAACGCAGTCATGGCTGACGGCACGACGACGCTGCCGGGCCACTGGTGCCGAATCGTGCCCGCGACCAGGTCCCACGCCGCGCCCGTGTCGGGCGTGATGGGCGCGGGTTCGAGCACGACGCCGACGGTCTCGAGGCGGACGACGTCGCGGGTCGCGAGCGGGTTGGACCCAAAGGCGTCAAGCGTGAGGTTGTGCGCCTCGGCGACGGGTGTGAGGGCGGCGACGAGGCGCGACAGGACCGTCTGCGACGTCTCGAAGAAGACGGTGCTGGGGGGTTAGCGGCGAAGGGAGGGGGGGCGGCCAAGTATCGCTCGGCAGCAGGGAAGAGGGGGGTAGGCGAGTCCAACTCGGAAGGCGGCTCACCGGTAGTTTGTCAACGATGACACGACCTCGGGCAGGGCATTGTACTTGATCCCCCCGTTGACGACCGTGATGGCCTGTGGTGTCAGCAGGCACTCCCCACCGCACCCACCTGCGTCGTCTTCAGGAAGAGCGCCGCCTCTGGACTCTCGGCCAGATCATCGCTCAACGCGTCCCAGCACTTCTGGCACCGGACCTTCTCCTTGAGCTGAGCGTCCATGTTGCCGTGGGTCGCCGCGCACTCGAGGAACCCGAGGAGGGGGTTTGCCGCGTCGAGCTTGACCGGCCCGGGGGCCGCCTCCATCGCGGTGAAGAGCGCAGCGATGAGCCCGATACCCGTGTGCGGCGGCGGACGACTGCTGTGCCCGCCTGCAGTGTACAGCGTCATCTTGACCGTCAGACAGCCCTTCTCGGCGAGGCCGACACGCGCAAACTCGCGCCCGTACGCCTCGTCGACGCCGGTGAAGCCCTCGTCGAGAATCAGCGCGATGCCGTTGCGGCCGTAGCGCTCGAGCACGACGGGACCGAGGTGCGCGGCGCCGCGCTGCCCGAGGATCTCCTCGTCAAAGCCGAACGAGAAGAGGATGGTGCTGGGGTCAGCGGGGTTACGGGACGCACTCACCGCTCGGGAACAAAGCCCTCGGCCAGGAGTTTCTCTGCCGCGGCGAGCTCGGCAATGAGCTGGCGTCAGCGCTGCCCCAGCCCCCACCCACCGTCGACTTCATGTCGGTCGTGCCCCGGCCCCAGACCCAGCCGTCGGCGTCGAGCACGGCGTCGAAGGGCGGGTGCGTCCAGTCGGCCTCGGTCTGCGGGTTGACGGGCACGACGTCCTGGTGCGCCATGAGCATGATGGGCTTGAGCGCGGGGTTGGTCCCCTTCCATGTGAACAGCAGCCCGTGGACATTGACGTGCTCGACGGGGATGTGCTTGTGGCTGGGGTCAGCGGGGCCCTCGCTGCGACCCACAACAAGGGGAACGTCTTGCGGAGGTACGCCTCGAAGTCGTAGAAGATGTCGAACGACGGGTCGGACGCGTTGAAGCTCATGCCGTCGAACGTTTCGGTGCGAATGCGGATAGCGCCAGCGAGCCGCTCGTACGCGAGCGCTCGGTCGGCCTTGTTGTCGGCCGGGTTCTGCGCGGCGTCAGTCACGGCCCGGCACAGCTAGCCCACCCAGTCGCCGCCGACGTCGCGCGCCTCCGGCTGCACGGGGCAGCGGACGGGCGAGTCGTGCGCGTGCTCGTGCGCGCCGTGGACGTGCCCGGCGTGCTTGCAGACGTGGGTGTCGGCGCGGGGGCTCAGCGCCGCCGAGGGCGAGGACGTGCCCCGCTGGCCGAGGTACACGCCGGCCGCGAGCGCCAGCACGGCGAGGAGCAGCGCGCGGGTCCAGCCGGCTTGTGTTTTTGCTGCGGTAGCCATCGTCGTGAAGAGTGCAACGGGGCGAGGCAACATGCCGGCTGTCGTTTATGAGCGCCGAGAGTGCAGCGGCCCGACCGACCCACCCGCCGCCCCACTTTCGTAGCCGCCGGCCGGATTACGCCTGCCTGCCGCTTGCCGCCGCCGCTGCCGCCACTTGCCCGCAACCTCGCCCTTCTTTGCACCTCGTCGCCGTCGCCGTCGGTCTTCGGAGTGGCCGAGGGCGGGTCAGGCAGATGCATGATGTAAGCTATGTACTGTGCATACTGCGTGCAGGTCCGGAGGCAGATCTGCTCTGCTAGCGCTTGGGATCAACAATCGGCGCTCGCGCATGGCGTGCCGATCCTGGCCGCGGCCAACGTCAGCAGCGTGGAATGTGGCACGCGACTGCACTGGGCCGCTGTGTAGCGGTTCCGGAGGCAGCTGCCGACCTCGCTCAGGATAGAGGAGGACTTGCGGCGCGTGGCAGGCTGGACAGGCGGCGGCGAGCGCGCATGCTGCTCCATGGCCTCGCAGGCACCGACGACGGAAAGCTAGCTGTGGCCCAGCACAGGCGAACACACCCCACTGCAAACCGTATCGCCCCTCCTCTTGCGGAGAACGTCGGCTGCACCCCCGCCACCACGTTGACTGCGCCGCCATGCCGGGCGCCGAGGGCTTCGGCGCCAGCCATGCCGGCCCAGTCAACGAAGCGGCGGGGCGGGTCTCTGCCTTGCGTTCTTCGGTACTCAGACTGCCAGTCGTCGCCAGTATTTATGCCCAGCGCAGCGAGCACGACACTGCCCGTCATACGAACAGCCGCGCGTTTCATTGGGCCTCTAGCCTGTGAAGAAACCACGTTGGACACGGGTACATCGGTCAGTTGGAACGAGTACTGGGTTCCGGTTGGCCTATCTGTCCCCCTCTGGCGGCCCGCGGCCAGCCGGCCAACTAGCCTGCATACACCTCACCAGCCCTGGCAATACGCTATGCACCTGTGCATCGTGGAACGCTGCATGCGCTATGCCGTACCAGCCGGCCAGTTCGACAGCCACACGCACCTGGGCCACGCGTGACGACGTTGGCCGCGGCCACCCCGCGTGGCGATAAGGACTGGCCTTGCCGGCCAGCGAGAATTGGCCGCGCAGTCGACCACACCTTGGCAGTGGGGCCTCCTGGCCGCGGTGCACGCCGGGGGCTTGGGCTTGCGGGCCGAACGCGCCGTATTGTTCTCGTGGACATAAAGCGTCGCTGCGGGGTACATGAAGCCCCGCACAGCTGCTCACAGCGCCTCTCACTGCCCCACTTACCATCACCATGCCCGCCCCCGTCCACGACGACCTGCTGCACTTCACGCCCGTGGCGCCGTCCACGATGGACCTGGTGAGCTGTTCTGTGTGCCGGCCTGACTCCAGCCTTACGCCGACCTCGCGGTCGTCGACATGAGCACTTGGCACGACGGGCCGGATGCCCAGGCCGCCATCAGCGCGAAGATTGCCCACGCTATGCACACGGACGGGTTCTTCACGCTCGTCGGGCACGGGATTAGCGAGGAGGAGATTGCGCGCCAGGTGGACATTGGCTATGTGAGTGGCGTGGGCACCGAGGCTGTTGCCGGCCTGCTCCGGGGGTCGCTCGCTCGCGCTGACGCGCTCGCTAGACCGTCCTCCAGCGCACCCCGCTCGAAGAGAAGAAGCGCCTCCGCGCCCAGATGCAAGAGCTCGGCACGTACAAGGGCTTCAAACTCCGCAACTACTACGAGTTTGGCAAGGGAGTGACCGACAAGATTGAGCAGTTCAACTGGTACCGCGACATGGCGAGCCAGGAGTTCCCGAGCACTATCCTGCCGTACTTTGACGAGGTCAAGGGGTTCACGGAAACGGTGCACAAGAAGGTGCTGTTTGAGCTGCTGCGGGGTGAGTGCGGCGGGCGGGCGACGAGATAACGCGAGCTGACCATGTTCCAGCCTTCGCCCACGCCCTCGAGCTCCCGTCCGAGACATTCGTCGACACGCACAAGTTCGACGTGCACGACGAGTCATGGATGCGCTACATGGCCTTCTACGACGAGCACACCAAGGAGGAGGAGGACAAGGTCAAGGGCGTCTGGCTCAAGGGCCACCAGGACTTTGGCTGTGAGTGGGGCGTCGCCATGCCCGAGTCAAGCCCCAACCCCCGCTCACACCCACCCCAGCCCTGACATTCGTCTTCTCGCAGCCCATGGCGAGCCTGCAGGTGCGCGACGACGCCGGGACGTGGCGGTACGTGCGGCACACGCCCGGCGGCATCATTGTCAACTGCGGCGTCTTCATGGAGTGGTATACGGGCGGCTACTTCAAGGCTGCCAACCACCGCGTGGCGGCGCCGCCCGCAGACCAGCGCGGGCACACGCGCTGTGGCGTCTTCTACTTTGCCGTGCCGAATGACGAGGAGAAGGTGGGTGGTGGCGCCGTGGCCGAGCTGACGCCTAGCCCAACACGCTGCTGGCCGAGTCGGCCGTGCTGCAGCGCGCAGGCGTGCGCCGCGTGTTCGAGTCCGACGACCACGCCCTCACGTCCAAGGTCTACTCGCAGGCGAGGATATCCCGCGTCGGCAAGAGCGAGACGTACATGCGGCCGTGGGGCGACGGCGAGGTGGTCGTCGAGATGATTGCGGGGGTCGAGGTGCCGTGGTACGGCTAGGGAGGGTGTCGTTCGCGTGAGGTTGTCGAATCGTTGTCGAATCATAGTCTAGTAATGCATCGTCGTTGTCGCTGCTGTCGTCGTCGCTGTCCCCACCCCTAGTGCTGCGCCACGGCCAGCGCCGCCTCGAGCTGGGCGATGCGCGCCTCTGCCGCGCTCAGCTGCGTCACGAGGTGGAAGTTTGCGCTCTCGGCGACGCCGAGGCGCACGAACAGGGCCTCGGGCCCGCCTCGGGGTGCAGCGCCGGGCGGGGGGCCAGGACGGCGCGTGTACGGCGGGGGAGGGGGCTCGGAGCCCGCGCCGGCGCTGGGGAGGCGCACGACGGCGGGCCGCATGGCGCGCACCATCTCAGCGTTGCGCGGCTGCTGCGCCTGTGTTTGCTGGGGTCGGCGCGCACGCCCGCTCAGCCGCCGCACGATCGAGCTGCTCTGCGGCGTCACGAGGAACTCGGCCACGTCGATGTCGGGCATGGTGTTGAACCGCTCGAGGTGGGCGCGCCCGGCGTCAATGTTGTCGCGGTGCTCTGGGACCTAGACGTTAGCTTTGCCACAGCGGCCACTTGCCTTATCGGCGAGCGAGTGCAGGTCGCGCGCGATCTGGCTCGGGGGTACACCCGCCTCGAGCCGCCGCTCGACGTAGTCTGCGATCAGGGCGCGGGCCGACCTGTTGCCAAGTGAGCCAAGACAGCCGCACACACCACCCACCTCCCGTTGGCGCCCGGGTCCATGCGGCCGAGCTTGCGCGCCGTGTACGAGGTGCTCATGACGGACATGGTGTGGTGGGTGTGGGAACCGGCGCGGGCAGTGATATAAGGCGGGAGGGGGCAGCGGCGCAGCCACGCAGTCGCAGTCGGGGGGAGCGACGTCGAGGGTGATGAGGTCGGTGATGATGTACCAGCCAGCGCTCGCAGCAAAACGTCACTCGGCATACGTTGCCGCTGGGTGCAGGCTCGCGATCTGGCCAGGCTCGACGGCGAGCGCGAGTGCAGGCTGGAGGGGTCTGCGAGTGGGCACAGGCGACAGGTGCATGCATATGTACATGCATGCGGCGGGTTATGGCACGACGACGCGCGCGGCAAGCGCGACTGGCTGCGGGTGTGGCGGTGCATTGTGGCTTCCCGGCGCCACTACATAGGTCGACCTGTCAGCTGCAAGTTGCCCGGCTGCTTGCTCAGCCCGCGGCTACATGCTGCGAGCGCAGTTGCGGAGCAGCCGGGCTGTGAGCAGGGACAGCGCTGCGTTGTATGCGAGCTCTAGTCGTGCATGTCGTCAGGTGATACAACCAGTCGTGCAGTTGGGCGATACAACCAATCTCCGGTCCGTCCATCCCCTATCCCGACAAAGACCGCGCCGCGCCAAGCACCCGCCGCCCCATCGGCGGCACCACGCTCGCCCTCTGCCTCCGCATAACCCCCTCAAGCTCGGCGCGCTCGCGCTCGCTCTTGTCCGCGCGGAGCTGGGTGCGCGCGACTTCGGCCTGCAGCGCGGCGAGCTGGGCGCGGAGGGAGCGGTTCGCCTCTTCGCTAGCAGCGAGGCGGAGGCGCAGGGCGGCCGCGTCGGCCTCGGCGCGCTCTGCGGCGTGGGCGGCGGCTGGGCGCTCGGCGCGGGCCAGGGCGCGGGCGTGCGCCGTGCTCGTGCCCCCTGGCGGCTGGTCGCCCCGCGCTGGCCTTAGTAGTGCCGGACTTGGCGCGGGCATGGCTGGCGACGGGCTGGTGGGAGGGGAGAGTGCCCAAGAGCACGACGAGCCCGAATCGGAGCTCGCGCGCGGGCTGAACCGCGCGTAGTGCTCCCTCCCCGCTTCGACGCAGTCGGCGTGTAGTGGCACCTATTGTCAGCGCCCGCGCCCGGCCCTACCCACCTTGGCCATCACCTCGGCCTGCAGCACGTCGAGGTCGTACTCGACGCGCGCGGACAGCCCGCACTCCATGTGCGCGTCGACGAAATCCGCGACGATGGTGCGGGCCAACCTGGAGCGTTAGAGGAGCCACGGGGACGCACCCACCGCCACTGGCCCGCGTCGAGCGCCTGCAGCCGCTCGACGGTCAACGAGGTGTGCGGGTAGCTTGCCATTGCGCGTTGTCGTGTATGCGCGTCGCTTTTTGCAGAGTGTGGGCGGCGCAGTTTGCTGTTGCACCGCGACTATATGCTGCTGCGGGTGGAGTTGTTTTGTTTGCCTCGGCAGGATGACGTCGTGCCGCGCGGGGTGGTGCGTGGGGCGGGGCGACTCGGCGCCGCGTCGTCTGCGACAAGACGTGGGCAGGCAGGTGCAGGAGCCGGGTGATGCAGTGGGGAGTAGTAGTCGCTCGGTGGCCAGCTACTCGATGCAAGACATAGTCAATGGGAAGGAGAGAACGGAATGCAGCAGTCGCCGACGCCGCCGCTGGCGTAAACAACAACACTCACTCACCCACCCGACGACTCCCTCTGACATGTCCCAACCGGCAGCCGACAGGCCCGGCATGCATAACGGCGGCTCCCCCTGGCGACAAAGGCCTGCGCCGGCTACATGTACAACTCCTACCTCCTTCCTGCGCGCCACCCGATCGACCACGTCGTGGGGCCCTCGCCCGCGGCGGCCGCGTCGCGCACGCCGCCCGGCCCGCTCCACGCCATGCTGCTGGCCTTGGGCGACGAGCCGAGCCGGCGCTCGATATCAGAGTATCGTCTCCTGTTGCCGAGCTCGGACGGGACAAGCTCGGGGTCGAGCAGCGCGAGCTCGTTGTGCAGCGCCACCGTCTTGGGCGACGCCGGCGGGTGGTGGTGCGACCCGCGCCGCGGCGTCGCGGGGGGCAGCGACACGGCCGGGCGCGACGGGTCGACGTAGGGCGCGGGCGGGGTGGGAGGTGCCGGCGGCGTGGGCGGCGCGGGCTGGGCCACTGGCGCGGGCGGGGGCACGCGCTGCCGCGGGAAGAAGGGCGCGAACGAGTGCCGGCGCGGCTTGGGCCCCGGGCCGGGGTACGGCGGCGGCGCGGCGGCTTGCGACGCCGGCGCCCACGCCCCCTTCTCCGGAAGAGGGGGCGGGGAATCTGCAGCGAGCAGCGGCGCCCACTTTGGCGCGGTCGTCGGCTCGCGGTGCACCAGCTCGCGGCGGGACGGGAACGACGGCCCGGCGACCGGCTCGGCGTCGAGCGGCGGCGTGAGCAGCGGGGGCGACGCCGGCGTCATGGGCGCGGAAATCTCGACCGGCTCAGCGACCGGCTCGTCGACAATCGGCGGGAGTGGCTGCTCCGGCTCGGGCTCGACCCACTCGGCGAAGAGTTTGCTGGCTGTCAGCGATGCGATGGGGCATCGCACTCACCGGTCGTTGAGCGCCGCGAGCTCGTCTGCATCGTCGACCGGGGAGAGCGCCGCCGTGTGCGAGTTTTGCCCTCCGTGCGAGTGCGCGCGGGGCAGCGGCAGCGGGAGGGGCAGCGACCAGCGCTTGCGGGGCCGCGGCGCGGCGGCGTCCTCCTCGTCCAAGGGCAGCGGCGCCCATCGCGGCTTGTCTCCCCCGTCGCTGAGGCCGGGCTCGGTCAGCCGCCGCTGCGCGTGCTGCGCCTGCCGCCGTCGCTGCTGCCGGCACAGCGTGTTGGTGCAGCCCGGGTCGGCGAGGCAGGGGGGTGTGGAGCTGCGGGGCGGAGGGGACCGGGGTGTCCACGGCGGCGTGCTGGTGCTCGCTCCAGCACTCATCGTGGGAAGAGGTCGCGGCTTGCTCGAGAGGCTGGAGGAGGCTGGACAGATCAATGGCAGTGCAATTGCTCGACGCGAGCTCGGCTGTTGAGGTGAAGCGCAATGCTCTGCTCGTCGTCGTCGTGTGACGCTCGTCGTACTCGCCGCCGTCGTCGTCGCTGCGGGATCGAGGGGGCACCCTCAAAGCAACGTGCAGTGATGTCACTGTCGCGGGTCGCGCGTGGGGCTGGGGGCTCGGGGTCGCGGTGCTGCTTGTGCTCGCGCCGAGGGGGAGAATGCAGATGCAAGAGGCGTAGATCGAGCAAGATCGCGTCGGTCGATTGTTGGCGCTCCCGATCTCGTCTTGTCCATGTGACTCGCGACTTTTGGGCCACCCGGCAAGCGGCCATCGACACCCGCCGGGTGGCAAACAACCGGCACTCGCCAACCCACCTCGTCATGACATGCATGCAGCTGCACCAGCACCCCGGCAACACGACGCAACACGTCACTCTTATGCATGGTACCAACAACAATGTACAACAGTAATAATAGTCCTTTTTTGATGAATGGTGGGTGGTGGCTTGGCGGGTGGCAACTCCTCTAAGCGGCAATCTGGCGCAGCGTCGGCGTGCCGGGCCCGGGTGTGCGCTCGGCGGCGGCGGCCACGCTCGCAGTGTACGACGACGCCTCCTCGGCAGCAGCGGCAGCACGCTCGCCCTCGACGAGGCGCGCCTCGAGGTCGCGCTTGGCGTCGACGGCCTCGGCCAGGCGGCGGGCGAGGCGCTCAGCGTCGGCGACAGAGTACGGGGGCGGTGCTGTGCTTCCCTCTGGCACGGCGGGCAGCTCCTCTGGCGGCGAGTAGGGCGGTGACGGGGCGCGCGGGATATCCTGTGCCGAGAAGACGAACGCCGGCGGGTGTTCTGTCGGCGCCGAGTGCGGGCTCTGCACGCTGCCGCGGCGGCTGAGCGGCATGTCGTACGCGACGAACGGCGGGAGGCTGGCGGCGCGGGGCGGCGCAATATCCAGGTCGTACATCTCCATTGCGCTGTCAAACGTGGTTTCGTGCGCCGGGAGCCGGGTGGCAAGCGTGCGCAGTCGGCGGAGCACGTCGGCGCGCCGCATGCCGGCCGCGAGCTTGGTGTCGACATAGTGCGCGACGACGACGAGGGCAAAGCTGCAAGGCGTCAGACCAGGCCCGGCGCCCCTCGGCACGACCACTCACACTGCGTCCGTCTGGCCGAGCGTCGTCTCGAGCGCGGCCATGACCTCTGTGCTCGTCTGGTTCGGGCCCGTCTCGGCGGCGTAGCGCGCGTACAGCGCGTCAAAGTCGAGATGTGATGCCATTGGGGTGGTGGGGAGTTGTGTGAAACGAGTGTAAGGTGTTGTTGAATGCTGTCGTCCCTCTGTCGCCTAATATCGCGCCATGCAATGCGATGGGTATGTGGAAGATGCTCGAGAACCGACTGACGAGTGCTTGCGATGCCGAGGTGGCCAGGCAGTAATATACTCTGGGCCGACAACAACATGGCTGTGAGGGCAGGGACTGGGGCGGGGTGGGTGCAGCGCCACCGAGACCGACAGCTAGGTCCAGGCGGGGTCGGCAGGTCAGCAGGGGCCAGGAGGGTCAGCAGGGCGGGGTGAGATGCACACCGCCTCGTTGGTCTGGAGCTGTGGGCCGTGGGCCGTGGGCCGTGGACGGTGGCGTGGGGTCACCTGGAGTGGGGAGACGAGGCAGAGGGGAGACGTCAGAGGAGTCGTTGCACCGCCACTCCTGGACTGGAATCGTCCTTTCCCCTGGACCCCTCTTGGCACTCCGGGAGCCACAGCACGCGGGCTTCCGGCCTCCCCTCGCCATTTCTGCTCCCCCCACCCATCCCACAGCCCACACAATGGACACGCCTGACCGCTCACCACGCGCCAAGCGCGGCCCGCACAGCCAAAATGCCCGGTGGCACCGGTCCCACCCCCGCCGCCGCCATCGCCACGCCGCCGCCGCCGCATCGCAATCTCCGTCTCCGCCCATAGCAGTGTTATACGCCGTCCCGACCGCTCCGCCATCTCCATATTGACTCCATATTGCTACATTCGCACAACGTGTCTCTCCCGCTCGTCGGCGCGCCCGACTCGGTCGTACCGCTCGTAATACGCCTCCCACTCATCCTCGCTGTCGTACCCGCCCGCCAGCGCGGCGGCCGCCTGCATCTCGCGCGCGTGCTCGTCGGCCAGCGGCCCGAGCCGCACCGCCAGCTCGTGCGGGCTCACGGCTGTCCCTCGCCGCTCGGTCGACGGGCGGGCGGGCAGGCGCTGCGCCGGTGCTGGCGCCGGGCCGGGCGCAGCAGCCGAGCCGCGGCGCACAAAGCCCGCCAGCGCGTGGTGGTGCGCGAGCGCGTGCTCGTCGCTCGTTGCGCGCCGCGGCGGCGCGGGCCAGGACGAGGACGCGTGCGGCGAGGTGGTCGACGCCGCGCGGGCGAGCCGCGCCCCCCCCTCCTCGAGCCCCAGGTCCGCGCTGACGCGCACAAACGCATCAGCGTACTCTGGCACGCTGGCCGCGAGCGCCAGCAGCTTGGCGCGGACCTCGGCGCGTGTCTTGCCCCTGGCCGCCTTGAGGCCGAGGTAGGCGTGCAGCACGGCGATGCGCGCGCTAGGTGTCAGCGGGTTCTTGGGACGGCGCTCACTCCTCCCCGCTGGCCGCGTGCAGCTCGGTGAGCGCCTGCTCGGCGCTCCAGATGACGTTGGACGGCCGCCGTCGTGTGCTCATGGTCGTGTGTGAGAGTCAGTCAGTCGGTCAGTCAGTCGCGCGAGCTCGCGCGGGCTATCACACTGCGTGCGCTGTACGCGTGACCCGCTGCTTAGACTCCAATTGAGCCCATGGCGACGACAACACGGCGATTTGCTCCACGGGGAGTAGATAGCGTGTTTCAGATGGCTCCCCACGGCGAGAGCCTGCGCGTTCCTGCTACATGTTGTGCTACTTGCTGCTGCTACATCTGATAGGCTGGGGCCTGGCTGCGACCTGGCAGAGGCCTTGGGGACGTACCGCTGCGCATCGGAGCCGAGCTGGGATACTCTCACGACCATGGCCGGCCGGGCAGAGCTGGCCGTCTCGCCAGCTGATGCAGTTGGAAGCACAGCGACGCCGTTCGGCCGCGTCGCGTCGTTGGCGCTGCCTGCCTCTGTCGTCGCTATTATACTCGCCAGACTGGTATGGAGACGAGACGGACCTCTCGCCGGCTGGGCTGAGCCCTCTCCCTCTCCCTCGCGTGCTCCGCACGCTCACTCGCTCGCTCGAGCACGCTACAACGTCGTCCCCCCCAACCTCGACGCAAGCCACTTATCTGCCCTCTCGTCCCACCCCTCCTCGACAGCCGGCGGCGCCTCGAGCCCATACTTGTCCCGCACGGCATCCAGCAGCGGCTTGTGCCTTGGCGCGTGCTGCTGCATCTGCGCGAGCTGGGCCGCGATCGCGCCCGGCGCAAACCCCATGCGCACCTTGCTGTCGATGTAGTAGTAGAGCACGGCGTGGGCGTACGGCTCGTTGTGGAGCGCGAGCGGGCGGTCGAGCGCCGACAGCGTGTCCAGCGTCGAGGGGTACGCACCGACCTGGCGTCAGCGAACTCGCACTGGCGACGGGCCCACCTCCTCGCGATACATTGCGATCAGCGCGTCGAGGCTCGTCCCCGCGTCGACATCCATCGGGTCGTGCTGCAGCTCGGGCGTGCGCCGGTCGGGCGGGAGGTTTGCGGCGCGGGGAGGATGGAGCGGTTGTGGATGTTGCTGCTTGTGGGGCATGGCGAATTGCACGGCGGGGTTTGGCGTCGGCGTCGGCTCGAGCTCGCTCACTGCGCCGAGTGGCCACTGGCAATGCAATGCAGAGAACAACAACGACGCTGGCCCAGCTCACATGATGCATGTGGGCTGACAGAGGCAGCCGCTGACCTCGCTCACTGCCCAGCTTCCCACTCCCATTCCACCATGACGACATTGTCGCCACCCAGTTTGAGCGGGCGAGCGGGCGAGCGGGCGAGCTCTTATCTCACGCCGACGCGGGGTGCGCCGCTAGCTAGCTCCGACGCCGAGTATGCGCCGAGTGGTAGCGGTGCTGGCGGCGACGGTGATGATGGCGCGCGCTGACAACGCACAACGCCCTCTCCCCCGTCAGCCTGTCTGCCGTTCCACTCCCTGTCGACGGCCGCACCGCGCTGTACCAACCATGCATGCATGCTGTAGTCTCTTGTCTTCTATGCCATATGCTGCTGCATCTCCGCCGTCTTGGATTCTCCTCTTGCTCTTCGTGGCCAGCCGGCCCATCGCCGCCAGCCACGTCGCTCCGCTCCGTGGCCGCTCCGTGGCCCGCCCGCGCCTATGCCAGCCGCTCGACCGACCCCACAATCAGGTCCCAGAACCGCTGCACGTCGAGCTGCATCGCCACGTCGGCGTTCTTGTCCTTGCCCTTGGCCTGGTCGAGCAGGTACACGCTCGTCGCGCCAGCCGTGAACTCGCCCCTTGTCTCGACGTCGACGTGCGTGCGCACAACCGTCGCCACGGCGCGGTCGATCGCGATCGCCACCGTCACGGGGTCGTGCAGCGGCGCGGCAGGCATGCCCTGCACCTCGGCGTACGTCTTGCAGAAGAAGCGGAGCAGCTGGACGCCGAACGCGGCCGTCGCATTGTCGACAGCCTCGACGCGCGCAATCACCTCGTCGGTAACCAGCGCCTGGTGCGTGACGTTCAGCCCGACCATCGTGAGCTTGATGCCCAGCCCGCCGGCGGCCTCGCTCCGCGCCGCCTTGAAGACCACCTCGGCCGCCTCGGGGTCGGCCCAGGCGTTGAACTCGGCGTACGGGGTCACGTTGCCGCGGTCGACGGCGCCGCCCATCCAGATGATCTCACGGATGGCCGGCACGACGTCTGGCCGGGCCGCGAGCAGCGCGGCGATGTTGGTCAACGGCCCGGTCGGGATGAGCGTCACGGGGGACTCTGAGGCGAGCAGCGTGTCGGCCATGAGGTCGACGGCGGAGCGGGGGTCGAGGGGCACGCCCGTGGGCTCGGGCAACGTCGCGGGCCCGCCGAGCGCGTTGGCGCCGTGGATGTCTGCCGCGGGCTTGGCCGCGCGCGAGAGCGGCTGTGAGGCGCCAGCGGCGACGGGCACGTTGTGCACGCCCGCGACGCTGAGCGCGATGCGCGCGTTCAGCGTCGTGTGCTCGAGCGTCCCGTTGCCCGCGACCGTCGTGACGGCGCGCACGTCGAGCGCCGGGTTGCCGGCCGCGAGCCAGATGGCGAAGACGTCGTCGTGGCCCGGGTCGCAGTCGATGATGACGGGCGTGGGTGGGGGGGATGTTGGGGCCATGGTGGTGGGATGGAGTGTGGTGTCGAGGTCGACGTGTGTGCTTTTGTGGGGTCGGTCGGATCTCGCCGACAACGACCTCGCCTGTTCACCCACTCGGCCGGCCGCCGTCCTACTTACCAGCCTCGTCACTGACATCGTCCCGACCTCTGACAGCTAACTGCGGGGCTTTAGCGCGAGCAGCCCGACCACGCTGGCCCCCACGAGCGCTGGAAGCGACACCGCTGCCCCCGCGCTGCCCCTAACCCAACCCCCCCCCTTGCTCATTAATCTCGTGACATGGACCCAAGTCGTACTATATACATACAGCCCCAGCCGCCCCCTACTCGGGCAGCTCAAAGCTCAGCCGCAGCGGCGTAAACGCCGGGAGCGGCGAGAACGCGCGCAGCGCCCGGTCGTCTTCGTCGTCGCTGTCGTCGCTGCTGCTGTGCCCAATCGACAGGGCCGGCGTGCCCGCGGCGCCCGCGTCGGACGGCACGCCGCTGCCGCGCGTCGTGAGGCGATCGCTCGCGACGGTGCGCGTCGTGAGGCGATCGCTCGCGACGGTGCGCGTCGTGAGGCGCGAGTTGCGCGCGCTCCGCCTGTCCGGGAGCGCCGCTGGCGGCGGCGGCGGCGGAGGAGGCATCGCACTGGCCCGCGAGCCGGCCGCCGCGCCCCACGGCACAGCCGTCGGGCTCGACGCCGCCGGCCCCCAGCGTCCCAGCTGAAACCCGCCGGCCGGGAGCGGCGGGGGCGGCGGCATGGTGCTCAGGATATCGCTGATGCGCGAGCTCAGGTGCTTGCTGTCTGTCGTTCCTGCGCTGGCCCGCGCGCTCGCACTCGGCGGCAGCGACGGCAGCGTCTTGCGCTTCGGGCTCGGGCTGCCCATTGTCGTCGCGCTCTTCCTGCTCGCCACGCTCTTCCGGCTCTCGCCGTCGGCGCTCGAATCCGTCTCAAACACCGAGTACTGGCGCACGGCCGAGGCGATGGGCTGCGCCGACAGCCGCTTGTCGAGCTCGCGCGCGGCAGATTCGGGCTGGAGCGAGCCGCGCGCCGAGCCGGGGGCGGTGCGCCACGAATCCCGCGCGCTGTCGGTCGATCCGCGCGGCGTCGAGCCCTCCGCCGTGAGGAAGTGGGCGCGCGGCGGCTTCTCGAGGAACACGTCGTCGTCGTCCTCGCCGTCGACGCTCACGTGGAGCGCGCTCCCGCCGTCGACCTCGGCCTCGGTCAGAACCTCGGTGCGGTCCGCGCCGAGCTTGTGCAGCTTGTGCGGCGTCGACGGCAGCGTGCGCGTGCCGGCCGTCCACGCGCCGGTGTGGAAACTGACGACGCTGCCAAAGCTCCGGATCGTGTCGGCTTCCGACTTGCGCGGGCCGCCGGCTCCGCCGCCGCCGTCGATAAAGCTCAAGGGCGCCGAGATGCGAGGCCGCGCGGGGACAGACAGCAGGCGGTACGAGTAGATGCCGTAGGCCGTGAGCCAGACAGCGTAGAGCAGCAGGAAGACGGACGCGGCGATGCAGAGGTTGGTGTCGCGCTTCCAGAGCGGCTCGCACGTCTTTTGCAGGTCGAGCGTGAACGACGAAGGCACCTTGTGCGTCGCCATCCACTGCAGCCCGCAGTTATGGACGATAAAAGTCTTGTTGGCGTACCGTCTCACAATGTTGATGATGGCGAGGGGAAGCGTGAGGGGGACAGCGGCCGACGCGAGGGCAAGGCAGACGACTGGGCGGCGCACCCGCGCGCTCTGCCGCGCCTTGAGGCCAAACCACCCCACGCCGAGCCCGGCGAGCGCGAGCCCGATAAGGAAGATGGCCACGGGCGTGCTCCAGTTCTTGTACGCCCGCGACTCGAACATGCGATATGTGTCTGCTCGTCAGCCACGCCCCCGCGCCGCGCCGCCACGCCACACCCACCCCAGTCGCTCGCATGGTTGGTCCAGTACGCCTCTGCAAAGCCAAAGACGAGGACGACGAAGGCCGCAAGCAGCGTCAGGACGGGAGCGGCAATGCTGCGGGCGGGCGTCAGCCATTTTCCTGCGCCACCACGACGACTACTCACCTCGCTCCCGCCGGCGCAGCTGGTATTCTCATCTCTGGTCGTCGCAGTCGCAGTGTTGATGGATCGAGGCGCCGCATTCGAGAGAGCAAAGAGTCAAAGTGTAAACCGTGCTGCTCGATGCATGTTGTGCGGCGGCGAGGCGAGGCGAGGGGGCCTGGCCCGCCCGTGAGATCGTAAGCAGCCAGCTGTTGTTGTCAAGGTGCTGGAGGCGGCCGGTCGAGCAGACAGGCAGGCAGCAGGCCCCCTGGGACCTGAGGTCCCGTCCGATGCAACATATCGGGGCGTGTTTGATCCCTCATTCCTGGCCTCAAGCTCGACGGGCACGCACTGCGCGTACGCGCCGCGACGCGTCGGCCTCGGCGCGGCGTCGATGCAAGCGAAGAGCTGACGCCGATGATACATGCACGCGAGTTGCACGCCTGCCGAACATTGCAGTGGCGTCGAGGATGATAGACTCGAGAAGGCGGAACTGCCGCGGCGCGACATGAAACCCGCGACCGACCTCTTTTTTTCCCTCTCGCGTCCCGCTGCCCTCTCGCTCTCGCCATCGCGTCGCCCAGAGAGCCGAGCCTGCCCAGGCCGCCAGCCGACACGCAGGAATCACGCTACCAACTCGTGGTCATGACTCATCCCACGGGGCGGGCCGTCGCCTTGTTTTGTGTGTCAGCATTGCAGGCGGCTGGCAGGCCCAGTAAACAGTGACACCATGCATGGAGGCGAAGCGGGGGCCACGGTGGAGCTTGGCTATGCAGTGTGACTGTGGCGGCTACTCTGCAGCGCTGCCAGTTGCGTCTCCTCGACCGCCTCCGCCCTGGCCTGGACTTGCCCAGCTTGAGCCACGCGCCGAACACGATGCAGGAGGAACATGGTCGCGGGCATGCCTGCCCACACGATGCCGAAGAACACGGGCCATGCCGGCCCACCACCGATGAGGCCGCATACAACTCGGGTCAGCGATAAATGCCCCGGACCCACAATCAAGCAGTCGGCGCTCCTTGCCGCCCCAGCTACCGCCACCAGCATGCTGCATGTGAGCGAGAGCGCCGAGGTTGCGATCGCCCACGGCACTCAGCAGCCTGAACATATGAACAACACCGGTGCCAAAGCCGAGCGGCCCCTCATGCAGGCCAGGTGCAGCCCACAGCCAGATTTGATGTCGCCTGGTCGAGCCACTCGACCAGGCGCAGCTCTCCCAGTCTGTCCGGTTGACCCGAGGACATGGAATCGAGTCCCAGTCTGCCCGGTTCACTCGAGGACAGTGCATCGAATCGAAGCCTGTCTGTACGGTCACCCGAGGACATGCTTTTTGTGTGGGCTCGGAGACGTGTGTGTGTGTGGCGGTTTGTGCCAGTCCACAGCCACTCTTAGTTCCACTGTCACTCTCTCCGATAGCCCGCACGCCCGAGCACTCGTCATTGAGCATGGTGGCTGCGGCAGCGGTTCCGAGCGCCGTCATGGTGAGAGCTGGGGAGTGTACAGGACAACGCTCGGATCCAGCCGCCGCGTAACGAGGCCCAGCCTTAGAGCGACATGAGCGGCAGCTCGCGCATGCACTCCTGTGCCCCCTCACCCTCATGAGCACATGAGCACATCGGTGCGACGATACACAATCCATGCATCACTATCATCTGGGGGGCAACTGGCGCAAGCGGCGTCAAGCAGCGATCTCAGGCGCCATACGGCTTGTTGGCGTACTGGGGCGGCTGCTGGGGCAGCTGCTCCGGGGACGCCTGGGGCGGATAGCCCTTGACCGACTGGGGGGCGGCATAGAACTCCTGGGGCTGCTGAGGCTGCTCACCGCCGATAGGGGTGTAGCTTCGCTGGGGGGCGTACGAGGGTCGGGTAGCGTAGTTGGGCTGGGAGTAGGAGGACCCGGCGTCGTGTACCACAAAGACGGCATAGACGATGATGGAGATGATCGTGGAGATGGACAAAGCCAAGGCCGCGGCGGCGATCGAGATGCCGAGGCGGATGATGGTGACCACGAGCGTCACCCACTTGAGGACCTGGTACGTCTTGGCCTGGCACGGGTAGTGGGCGCGGCGCGCGTACTTGATTGTCGAGACCGAAGCCGTGATGGCAATGCCCAAAGTGTACAGGTCGAACAGGAGCCCGATGGCGAGGCCTATCATCTGGTACATGGTAATGGCGATGGCAAACCCGAAGCAGTCCAGCGCGCAGCAGAGGAGCGCAAACGCGGCGAGGATGGTGGTGATGGTGCTGTGGCGGTCAGTCTGGTGCTGCTCGTGGCGGCTGGGACTCACGGGTGCCCGCACTTGTCCATGCAGGACAGCTTGCGGCCTTCTTTGTTGTAAACTGGTGCCATGGTTGTTGATTGTGTCTCTGCATGTCCAGACGCCCACACGAGCCTCCTTATATATCTGCCATGGCGATTCCCACCAGGTCAACAGACACAGAGGGAACAGCTCCAGGATGGCGATGGCGGTGAAGGGCGGTTCCCCCAGGACCCCACACTAGACCCTCGCGTTGCAGCAGTGAAACGGTAGGAACCAAGAGCCTGGACGACGCGCCACAGGCTATCCTCTGTGTCAGAATGGCCCAAAGGTGATGTGCGGAGGGGACGAGGCGGCTGTTGTCAAGTGCCACCGGCTTGCGTGCCCCAGTTCCCTGTGCAGGAGCCGTGCCGCCGTGCTGCCGCGCCGCCGAGCCGCCGAGACTCGCCTGCACCGCCCAAGGACAGAAATGAAGCGCCGTGAAAGCCGGCGCGGCGATGGGCGGAGACTCCTGGCGGCCCGGAGGGTCCAGGTGGGCACCGGCACGACCGGCGCGGCACGAGCGCCGAGGGTAGAGGCGGCTGCATTCTTTCCCGCGTTGTTTGCGTCCAACATGCAACACGAGGAACGTTTGGGACAGGGGCGGTGTGGGATGCTTGCTGCTTGGTGCTACTGCCTCTGCGGTTCATGCTTCACTGAAATAGGCGTCGCACTTGAAATCAGAAACATGGCGACCGATCAGTCGTCGTGGTTGCCCGGGTCGAGGTCGCGACGGGCCAGACCAAGTACACTTGGCGCGTCAGCCTCAGCCGCCTGTTACCTCTGACGCGTCGGTTTCCCACCAGCACCGCACAGCGCAAGCTGTCCTCCACACCACATGGCATCACCTCTGCAACTAGTCGGCGACCGCCGCATCACGCACCGCATCGCTGCTTGGGCCATACTTGTCCCGTGCAGCCTTGGGAGCAGGTGGGACGCGTGGCTGACGTACATACGCGCCGAGGATGTCGCTGAACATGATCGACGCGTAGCAATGCCACCGATGAACGCCCCGGGCGGTGATTCGTCAGCATGGTCGCCGAGCCGCGATCACGAGCAGCGCCCCGAGGAACGGGTGGAGGATGAGCGCGATGATGGCTTGCTATCCGCGACGGGGCAGCGCCGCCTCGCCCGTACACCCACTCTCGCCACCACTCCTATCGCTGTTGTATCGATCGTTGCCCACTGTGAGAATGAGAGCAACGCTGTCATGCACAGCCGCGATAACGGATCCCGGATCAAACCCGACGGGTGGCATGATCGGAAAGACAACAGCGCGTTGCATTCCTTGACGTCGTCAATAGACACGATGGATAAGTGCCCAGCCAAGTTGAGCACGACCATGCATTCCTGTCCTGTGACACATCCCGCCGAGCCAACAGCCCCCCGCTCACCGCCCATACGGCTGGTAGTACTGCTGCTGCTGCTGGGGGGGTTGCGGCGCATACCCCTGCACCGGTGGCGCGTACCCCTGCACCGGGGCAGCGTACTGGATCTGCTGGGGCTGCTGCGCGCCGACGACGGCGTACGAGTGCGGGTCGTAGGGCTTTGGCGCGGCGGCAGCGTACCCGCCCGCGCCCATGGGGCCCATGTGCGTCGTGAGCCCGGCCGTCGCCTCGAAGTTGGGCTGCGCGGGCCGGCTGGCGCGGATCGCCATCAAGCGGTAGATGTAGAACCAGTATGCCTGCGGGTCAGCGGGGCCGGCGCCTGCTACTCACGCAGTAGGCCAGGCCGAAGATGATGCCGAGGATGGACGCGACGGTGAGCAGCAGCGCGGTGGAGGTGTTGGCAAGCACGAGGCGGATCATGGCGCCGCACAGCGCCGCCCACTTGAGCACGCCGTACACCCTCCCCTTGAGGGGGTAGCGCGCGCGCAGGCTGTACGCGATTGTCGACCAGGACGCGACCACGCCAATGCCGAGCATGTACAGGTCGAGCATGAGCCCGATGCCGTAGATTGCCTGCGTGGACGCGTAGGCGGACACGGCGATCGCGAACCCGTCCAGCACGACACCGACGAGCGCGAGGAACGCGAGGATGGTCGTGATGGTGCTGCGCGTCAGCTGGGTCGAGGCGAGGCCGCTCACGGGTGCCCGCCCTTGTCCATGCAGGACATCTTGCGTGCCGGGTTGACGTTGTACTCTGCCATGGTGTGCTCTGGTGGGTTGCAGGCCGGGTACCCATCCGGCCTTCCTTTTATCATGTACTCGGCCTGTCGGCTGCTTGCTGCCGATCCCCACGACTTGCAGCAGCTCGATGCCGACGGCATCGACCGGCCACTAGGGCAGCTCGTCATGGCCCCGCCAGTAGGCGGCCGTTGGAGCACAGCGCACAGCGTGCACGGCCTTGAGCGAACCTTGAGCGCGGAACGCTGGGCGGTGTCTAACAATGGCCCGAAGACCGGCTCAGATGACCCAGTAATGCCACTTGCTGCGCACGAGCCGAGCCTGCCGAAGTGAGCCTGGCCACTCCAGCGCGCTCCCGCACACCGCCCAAGGACAGGAATGCAGCGCTCTCCAGCCCGGCCATGGGCGGAACGGCTGAGTCCTAGTCCTGGGTCAGGTGGGCAGCACCGGCACGCACGGCACGAGCACTGAGGGTGGGTGTGGCGGCTGTCGCGACTGCGGGCACGCCTGGCCGCTGTCCGCCATCCACCGAGGAATATTCTCCGGCGCGTTGTTTGCATCACTGATACAACACGACACACGTTTGCGGTGTACGGTGCATCTACACCGCCTCTGTGCTTCATCTTCATGCTTCAACGAGATTGACGGTGCACACAGTGTATCTTGGAAACGAGGCAGATCGCCGCGTTGTAGGCTCATGTACACCGATGCTGCACGAGCTGCATCGAAGGCTGCGCTGACGCCACGCCGACGCCGCGGCGAGCCAGACTGCCCACATTCTCACTAGCGCCGCTTGGCTCGCTGCCTGCTCGGCTCCAGCCTACCGCCACAAACCCAACTGCACGAGACGCAAGACGCAAGCAAGTCCATACCACAGTACCAACTCTACTTCTCAAAGCCGGGGGAAACCGCGCCAGCCGCGGCGTTCTGGTCCTGGGCCACCTTGCGCTTGTAGAGCAGGAAGAAGACATACGTGACGTAGCCGGGGAGGAGGATGGCGAAGACGATGGACACGTAGCCGATGCCTCCGAGACCCTTGACGACGTTGACGATGGCGAGGATGAAGACGATGAGGCCGAGGATGGGGAAGACGATGCGGCCAATGTTGTACACGACCGCGCGGAGCGGGATCGTCTGGCGCACGGCGTAGAAGATGGTCGCGACCGCCGCGAGGATGGCAAACGCCGCGAGGAAGATGTAAATGACGAGCGCGACGATGGACACGGCCTTGCCCGTGGCGATGACGCCGCTAATGTCGGCGCTGTAGTAGTAGAGGGAGATGACGTCGTCGAGCGTGGCCCACTGCGAGAACGCGACGCCCGAGAGGATGATGAGCACGACGTAGAGCACGGCCGCGAGCGTCGTGAACAGGCTGGGTGTGAGCTGGTGCCACAAGACAAGTACTCACGGGTGGATGACCTTGTCGACCGTGGGGAGCTCGCGTACGCTGGCGCCGGCAGGCTGGAACACGGGCGCGCCAGCGGGCGCGAACACAGGCGCGGCGCCGGCAGCTGGGGCGGCGAACGCGGGCTGGGGGTAGGCCGCCTGGGCGGTAACGGGCGCGGCGTAGACCTGCTGGACCTGCTGAGCCGGCGGGGCAGCGGTGAACTGCTGCGCGGGGGCGGCGTACGGCGCCGCGGCGTAGGGGGCCTGCTGCTGGGACATTGTTGCGGTTGTGGGTGAGGTGGGGAATGGCAGCGCTCAGCTGGCGGCTTTTATCCCAGCAATCGTGACTCCAGCCCAGCCGCCACCAGCAGCCGCGTTTGCAAGAGAGCACGACAGTCCTAGGGGTGGGCGCCACTCGCCTCGTCCCATCCTCCTCGCGCAGGGCGAGATCGGTCGGATTGAGGATTGGGTTTCGCGTCAGCGCCAGTGCCCGCGCTGCCTGCTGGCGTGCTGCTTGCCCAGCTGCCGAGCCAAGAGGGTGCACGGCAGTGCGCGCCAGTGCAGGTGCACGGCCTCGCACCGCACCCACCGCACCGGGTGACCTCGTGAAACAGTGGCTGCAGGAATGGAGCGCAGCAAGCAGCCCAGCCCAGCCCAGCCTGGCTCACTCGGAGGTTGCGGGCCGTGGCGCCAGGGGCCGCGCTCCAGATAGCGGGCTCATGGCCGCTGGGGCCAAACGGCAGGCAGTGCTAATTACTCCAGGTGCTCGATACAGCCTCGGGCTTGGCATCTCGATCTCGCTCGGCCTGGCTGGTCCGAGACGCGACGCGGTGCGCGGAAAGAACGTGCCTATGTGCCTGCCTAGGCAAAAGAAACAACTGCAATTTTGGTCGGTCTTGGATTCGGCGCTCCATTCATGTACTAACGGACCGCCGCTTCCGGAGTCACGGCTGCCGACACCTCATCAACATCTTGCTGCATGCAATACCCCCTCCAGGTGACGACTACTATGAAATTAAAAGGCCAATGTAAGAGCCAATGCGGTAGGTAAGGGTTGAATGTGACCTGGCCGCGGACAAGCGACCAGTTCTATGCTCGTCTACGGGGTGGTGGACCAGCCACGCACCCGTGTCTAGCTGCACTACGCCTGGTCGACACGGCGGCGGCGGACAAGGAACTTGCCCGGGCCGGAGACGCCGCGGCGCTGTACCGAGGGCTGCGCGCACGGCGAGGTCGTGGGCGACGGCGTGGTGTGGGTGCTAGACTCGGCGGGGGCCGACGACGAGGCGGAAGTGGACCCGGGGTCAGAGTGCGAAGACGATACAGGTGTCGATGTTGATGACGCCGGCGTTGAGGTCGGCGATGGGGTCGTTGAAGGCGTCGGCGACGGAGTGGTTGAGGACGCCGAGGTGTGAGTTGCGGACGACGAGGTCGGCTCTGAGTGAGTGGACGGGGAAGCCGAGGACGCTTCGGTTGACGAAGAGGAGTGGGGCTCGGTGGTCGAGGACGAGTGGGCCGGCTCTGACGAGCTTGACGCGGAAGAGGAGCTAGGCACGACGGAGGAGCTTGGCTCGGTGGACGAGCTCGACGCGGTGGTTGAAGACGGGGCCGGCGTGGTCGTTGGCTCGGCCGTCGACGTCGTAGTCGTCGGCTCCACGGACGACGACGAGAGCGTGGCCGAGGTGGTAGGTTCTGTGGAGGAGGACGAGGACGAAGGCGAGGGCGAGGCCGACGACGACGACACCGAGCTGGTTGGTGCCACGGACGACGAGGACGGCTCCGGGCCGCCCCCAATCGCCTTACACACGCCGATGACATCCGACAGGTTGTCCGAGTTGATGAGCACGTCCGGGCCAGGGTTGGGGAACCGCAGGTCCGTGTTCTGCAGCGTCGAGCAGCCGTTGCCGACATTCGCGATGAAGTTTGCGGGGCGGGCGGAGAACGGCGTGCCACGCTTGACCACCTCGCCATTGCCGTACACCGGGTCACGCTTCGAGACCGGCTCAGCGCCCTCCCCGATACGGCGCTTGCGGTGTCCGCCAGCCCCGGTAATCGTAACCGCCGCGCAGTTCATGTACATCTCGCGGTTGCCGATATTGTTGAACCACGTCCAGGCGAAGACGGCGTCGCCGGTGGGCGCGTCGGCCGGGATCTTAAAGTCAAAGTTGCCACTGCCAAACACGGGGCAGTTGCCGATGATGCTCTGGACGACAGTGTACGTCTTGCCGCCGTCGTAGCTCAGCGAGGCCTGGCACGACCCGCCGCCGTGGAACGCCGAGCCGACGATGGTAAAGTTGTACGCACCGCCCTGGGCGAACGAGGCCACGACCGTGCCCTCGGACGTGCCCAGTACATGGTTGTACCCCTTGCACGGGTAGTTTGAGCCGTCTGGTTCGAGCGGGTTGGTCATCGACCAGTCGATGTTGGCGCTGAGCGTGTGCGGGTTGAACTTTGAGCGGAAGGGCGGGGGGTACTGCATCTCCATGTGCGCGAGGGCGGGGAGGGCGAGGGACGACGCTGCCAGCAGCGCGAGGAGGGTGACCATTGTGGAAGCTGTTGGCGGGGGTTAGTAATCGCTCGGAGAGTCGTCAAGGTCGTAGAGGATTAGAGGAGGAGGGGAGGGGGAGGGGGTCGTAACGTCGAGGCCGGCTCGAATGGTGACTGGTGATTCTTCCAGAGAATCGTGGGTGAGGAGAAGAGACGAGGGGGAGAGGAAAAGATGCAGATGTATGGGGGTGGTGGTGGTGCAGCTGCGTGCTACTGCCCACCCCACCAGGGTGTTGGTCACCAGTGGCCACTCGTGTTCATTGCTCGCTGGCCGCTGGGCGCTGGCGCACACTGGCCGCATTCCCCGACCACCCCCAGCGCCAACATGAACTCCTCAGGCATTAAGGAGCCCGCGTCCTATTCTATGAGATGGCGAGATGGGTTTAGGCCAATGGCCGTGGTGAGTCTGCGCCATTGGCGCGGCGCCCACTCAGGAAAAAAAAGTCAGTCACGCTGACGGGGAGCCGCGGGGGGCCGGGGGCAGCGGCGAGCGCGGCGGCGACTTGGCGCAGCATGCATGGTGCCAGGACTGTGGGCGCTGCAGACCCTGCGCCGCTCTTCTATTGTCTTCGATGCTCGTGCTTTTGTCTTCGACTCGCGATGCACAACCGCGCACGTCCACGCGCGTACATTACACGCTGCTATCTCTGGATCAGCAGCCCGCGAGTTGGGCGACCCGGCATCTGCTGCCAAACCTTGCTGCGTCGTTGCCGTCAGCACACGCACGACGCCCAGTTCCTGTCGATTGGCATGTTCCAGTGACGCAAACATGCTTGATGGCGGGCAGGTGTGTGCGGCTCCAGGCAACCGGGCGGCCAGCAGCCCGTGAGGCCATAATTAAACGGGAGGGGCGGTGGGCAGGATCTGTATACTCGGGCATGCGCGCACGACGCTCAGGACGCTGCATGCATGTGTGAGGTGTGTCGCACGACGACGCTGGTATGTTTGTGCTGGGTCGAGGGTGCCAGCCATCTCGGGGCGTGGCTTACGTCAAGGCAGCCGACCACGGGCGCTGGAATCCAAGCTGCTGGATCCAGCATGCTGGCTCGTCCATGCACGTCGAGTCGGACGCAGCGACGCTGCTGACCGCCCTGCGCTGTGTACATAGTCGGCCAGCATCCACTGCGCCGACAGCGGCCACCCCCGGCCCCGCACCCCGCTGCCGAACGATGCCGAGTTGGCCGAGTGCCGTCTTGGCCGCGGGTCGTCGGCACCAACACCGGCCCGATGGGTCGCTCATTCTCGGCCCCACAGCCGCTGTTATAACCCCCCACTCTGCCATGTCTCTCGAAACTCAGACACGATGACAGTCTCGCCCTGCCAAAGCAGCTGCAGCACGCCCTGCGCCGACCCCGCGTCGTCGTGCCGCCCAAACCAGGACGCCTCAATACCACGCGGGCCGACCCCGCCCCCGACCACCCCGCACACCCTCGTCGGCGGGCACGCGGCCGGCCCCCTCCTCCTCTCCGACACGCCCCTCTCGTTCTGGGGCGGCGTCGACGCGGCGAGCGGCACCGTCATCGACCAGACGCACCCGCTCGTCGGAGCCAGCCTCGGCGGCGCAGTCCTCGCCATCCCGCGCGGCCGCGGCTCGTGCTCCGGCTCCCTCGTCCTCCTCGAGCTCGTCGTCGCCGGGCGCGCGCCGGCCGCCCTGGTACTCCAGGACGCTGACCAGATCCTCGCGCTCGGCGCGATTGTCGCCGACGCCATCTTCTCGCGGAGGATCCCCGTGATCGTGCTGGGCAGTCGGTTCGCCAGCCTCCCTGCCTCCGGAGACGTCGAGATCGACGACGCGCGCCTCGTCGTGCGGAGTACCGGCGGTAGCCCGCGCCGCGTCGTGGCCCCCCTCGCGCCGTGCCTTGACACGCTCCGCCTCAGCGCCGCCGACGACGCGCTGCTCGCCGGCGCGCGCGGCCCCGGCGTCGCCCAGGCCATGGCCATCAACCGGTCCGTCGCCGCACTGTACGGCGCCGAGGCGTTTGTCGACATCACGCAGGTGCACCTCGACGGCGTGTTCTACACCGGGCCCGCCGGGCTCCGCGTGGTCCAGCACTTTGCCGCCCTCGGCGCGCGCGTCGCAGTCCCGACCACGCTCAACGCGCTCAGCGTCGACCTCGACAACTGGCGCGCCCTCGGCATTGACGCCACCCTCGGGCTCGAGAGCACCAAGCTCGCTGAGGCCTACCTCGCCATGGGGGCCAACGAGAAGAGCATGACGTGCGCGCCCTACCTCCTCCCCTCGGCGCCGGCCCTCGGCGACCAGGTGGCGTGGGGCGAGTCCAACGCCGTCGTCTTCGCCAACTCGGTCCTCGGGGCCCGCACGCAAAAGTACCCCGACCTCCTGGACCTGTGCATCGCGCTGACGGGGAGGGCGCCGCTCGCCGGGGTCCACGTCGAGGCGAACCGCGCGCCGACGCTCGCGCTGCGCCTCGCGCCCGCCCTCGCCGCAGTCGACGACCCCCTCCTCTACCCACTGCTGGGCTACTTCCTGGGCCAGGCGGCGGGGACGCGCGTGCCGATAGTGTACGGCCTCGAGGCGCGCCACCCCGCCCCGTCCGACCTCAAGGCGCTCGCCGCGGCCTTCGGCACGACGTCGTCCTCGCCCATGTTCCACGTCGAGGGCGTGACGCCGGAGGCGCCGCGCGGCCGCTTCCCCGAGCCGAGCGGTGCCGCGCTCATCACCCCCGCCGACCTGCTCGGCGCGTGGCGCACGCTCAACGCCGGCGCGAGCGGCCGCACTCCGGTCAGCGTGGTCGCGCTCGGCAACCCGCACCTCGCGCTCGACGAGTTCGAGCAGCTCGCAGCGCTGGTGGAGGGCAAGACGCGCGGCGGCCCCCGCGTGCTCATCACCGCCGGGCGCGCCATCACGGCCCAGGCTGAGGACGCGGGCTACACCGCGCCGCTGGAGGGCTTCGGCGCAGAGATCATCCACGACATGTGCTGGTGCTTTGTGCCGCGCGCCGGCGAGTCGGGCATCGTAAAGACCGACGACACGCACCTCGTCACAAACTCGGCCAAGTATGCCCACTACGGCCCCGGCATAGTCGGCCGGCCCGTCCTCCTCACCAACCTCGCAGCGTGTGTCGACGCCGCAGTCGCCGGCACCGTCGACGTGCGACCACCCCCATGGCTCGGCGCGGCGGCGGTCGAGGTCCAGCCCTAGCACACTGTACACTATGCATTGCATCTACAACTTTGCCTCCTTTGCCTTCTTCGACTTTGCCTTTTGCGCGTCAAAGAACTTTTGCAGGTACTCCTTATGCTCGTCCGACCCGAGCGTGGCGTTGAGCACGGCCATCTCCTTTGCGTTGACGTCGTGTAGGTGCTTGCGGACCTCTGGCGAGCGGATCAGGCTCTTGGACGTGGTGATGGAAGCCGGCGACAGGCCCTCGAGCTGCTGCGCGACCTTTTCGACCACCGACTCCTGGATGCCGTCCTTGGGCAGGATCTCGCGGAACAGGCCCGTGTACTCGAGCTCCTTGGCCGGGATCGTCTGCGACAGCTGCAGCAGGCGCGTCGTCATCGAGGGGCCGAAGATGGGCGGGAAGGTGACGGAAGAGCAGGCCTCGACGTTGATGCCGATGCGCGAGAAGGGCGTGGTGAACGTGGCCTCGGGGGCGGCGTAGATGAGGTCGAAGTAGGGCAGCGTGGTGACGGCGACGCCAAAGGCCGGGCCTGGGGTGTGAGCGCAAGTCTGCGTGCGAGGGTGATGGGAGGCGAGAGAGCGGCCCACCGCCCCTCACCCCCTCACCACCACCTCTCCCCCTCACCCTGGATGGCCGTCGCAGCGAGCTTGGGGAAATCAATCAGCGTCGAGATGTACTCCCTCGCACCGAGCAGGCCCGGTGAATCCGGCGCCAGGCGGTCCGGGCCGGCGAGCACGGCGCCAGACGAGAAGAAGCGCCCGTTGGCAGTCACGACGACGGCCTTGATGTCCTTGTCGTCGCGGGCAAAGTGCAGGCCGTCAACGAGGTCGCGATCTGGTGTGAGTATTGTGCGCGCCAATGCTGCTTACACTTCTTCACCGTCATGCTGTTGAGGTTCTCGGGCGTGTTGAGGCGCAGCTCGAGCACGCCGGCGCGGTGGACGGTCGCGAGGACCTCTGTGAGCTTTGGGAGGCGGGCGGCGGCCATTGCGATGGGGCGGGGTGGGGTGCGGGGCGGGGGGAGGGGGTGCGGGGCTCTGTCTGGGGCTGGCTGCGCTGCTCTTAAGGCGCTGTGATGAACGGCAAGACGGCAAGACGGATGGGGACGAGGTCGACGACGACGAGAGTGCGATGATGTGATGGCGAGTTTCGTCGGCCCGCACAATAAGCGGACATTGACGCTCCGGTGCCGGGTCGCCGACACCGAGGCCGCACCGAGGGCATCGGCGACAGCGGCGGCGGGGACGACGGCCGCGGCGCAGCGCGGGGATGGATACGGCGCATGCACAGAGCCGAGTGCATGGGGTCGAGGCGATGTGACTGACGACTCACCCTAGGAGCAACCTTCCCAGCCCCCCCTCCCCCACCCAGCCTGCGGCCACTTCATCCTGCATCGGTGTACAACACTACCACGCCGCGTCCTTGCCCAGCCCCTGCTCAATCGCCTTGTCGATGCCCTGCGCCAGCGTGCGCGGCACCACGCCCTCAGGCGCGAAGCGGTTCGGCGCCGTCCAGTTCCCATTGCCCCAGTGCGTCCTCCAGCCCGCGCCGAGGCCGGGGCCGGGGCCGCGGGCGACGGCGGCAGCGACGTCGGCGTCAGTGTACTCGGACACGGCGGGGGCCTTGCCGTGCTTGGTCTGCAGGGCGGCGGCCAGCTCGGCGCCGGTGAACTCGGCCTCGGCGACCGTGTACTTTGCCTCGAGCTTGTCGAGGGTCACGATCTGCGCGACCGCCGCGCCGATGTACGGCAGCGACGAGAAGGAGAAGGTGCTCTCGAGCGCCTTGCCGTACAGATGGAGGGTGTTGTCGACCGCGTTGACGCCGAAGCCGCCGAAGAAGCTGTCCTCGAACAGGCCGTTCCGGATGGTCGTCACGGGCAGGCCGAGCTCGACGGCCTTGTTGCGCAGCGCGGCCTTGCTGACAATGTACTGCTTGGCCGGGTCGACCTCCTCCGCGGCGGTCCAGTTGGCCGTGAACCACGAGGGGATGTAGGCGGTGAGCGCGGGGGTGAGGGTGGAGAGCGCGCGGAGGAACGGCTCGCCAGCGGCGGTTCCGGGGGTCGACACGCTGTGGGTCAGCACGCCGTCGTGAGCCCGAAGTCCACTTACACCAACACCTCGACACCGCTCAGCGCCGAGTGGATCTCCCCCTCGGACGCGCTGCCGGGGTCAAGCACGCGCTTCTCGACGCCGGCCGGGACGGCCGACACGTCCGAGCTGGCGCGGTGGAGCACGACGAGGCGCAGGTTGCCGGCGGCGTGGGCGGCGGCGAGCGCCGTGAGGAGGTTGGCCCCGAGGGTGCCAGTTGCGCCTAGGAGGGCGACGGTGCGGGCTGGCATTGCGGTGGAGATGGGGGGTGCCAAAGGCCGAGCGCTGCCTATGTACTCGCCGCTGTCGGGCTGCTTACTCTATCGTCGTCGATGTCTCCGCCATCGCGGCTGCGGCGGCTCGATAACGCGATGTTGCCAATTCTTCCCCAACGGACACGCCGTCGCCGCGCTGACTCCGGCTTCCTGCCTGGATATCAGTCCGGGGGCCGGGGATGCAGGCGGAGGGCTCGAGGGCGGCGGCGGCTCCTCGCGGGGAAGGAAGCGCTCGCTTGCGCTGCCAGCAGCATGCATACGGCTGTCATCGTCTCGGTGTGAGGCCGAGGCTCGGCTTCCCGGATACCGGGCGGGCGGGGCGGACTCCGCCGCCAGTGGGGCTCCGGGCCAGCTGAGCTCGTGGCTCCAGCCATGTCGGCCACCATTGTTCGGTCTCTCCACTGCGTGCATACGCTCGCAGCACCGCAGTTGGCCTGGAGCACCCCGGCACCATTGTGATGGGCTTGTTTGTGGCAGACGGGTGTGGCGGCACGCGCTCGCCCCGATGATCGTCGCCTTCGCCACCTCGTCAACGTCAACAACCGCAGTGATGGTGGCCAGCACCATGCTGATGGACTGATGGCGCGGCATACATGAGGCTGCTCCCTCCCTCAGCAGCCCTCATCACACCCTCACCACCAACCATGACACCCTCACCACCCGCCATGGCCCTACCGCGCTTCCCCCGCACGGCGTGGTCCGCCGCCTCCGTCTTCTCCGCGCCGACGCCGCACGCCCGCCGCCTCCTCACGGCGGCGCGCGACGCCTCGATCATATGGGAGATGGCGGCCCTCGACAACGCCTGGGGGCCAGTGGACGACGGCTGCGTGGTTCTCTGCGTCCTCGGCACCGCGCACCAGCTGTAAGCTCCCACGCTGTTCCCCACTGACGACAGCATCGGGAGCCGCGCGCCCGTCGACATGTACCTCATCAACGCGGTCGTCGGCGCCGCGTACGACATGGTAAGTGGCTCCCTCGGCACCGCTGAAGCCCAGGCGCTGCGGACTGCTCCCCGGGCCCTCAAGCTCCCCTCGCACCCCGTCACCTTTCGTTTCGCCGGCAAGGCCCTGCAGATCATGTACCTCCCCCTCGAGGAGGCCGGGGTGTTCACCCTCGGCCTCGACGCCTTCGACCCGTCCAACGAGCCGACGTGGGCCTCCGAGCGGAGGAGCGACACCGAGACGGCGCTTGGCTGCGCGGTCGGGCGGTGCAAGGTGCTCGCGGCGGCCGTGGGGATCATCTACGAGGACGAGGGCGAGAGCGACACGAAATCGGGCTTCCTGGCGCCTAAGAGCACGGCCGACACCGAGGCCAATGTCGCCGGCGACGACGAAGGCCAGGCAAAGACCCCTCCCATGGAGAGCATCGACGACGCGCTCGCCACACACGCCACCGCCGGCAAGCCGTGCTCGCCCGGCAGGCCCTACAGCTGGCCGTTCTACCGCATTCCGCTCCCCACCACGCCGCTGCTGCTTGTCTCGGTGCCGACGGGGAGCGCGTCCCCAAAGGTGTGGAGTAACACCCGGCCCGACCCCGCGCGCCTGCTCGTCCCGGGCCAGGTGGACGACGAGGAGGAGGAGGAGGAGGAGGAAGCCGACCCCGGGGCTAACGCCACGCCGTGGTATGTCCTCGATGAGGCCACGGGCGAGTGGTACGACGACGGGGTTTGCCATGCCGACTGTCCTGAGCGCGCGGGGTGCTTGTATGGCGGCGGCGTGGAGACAGAGGACTCGAGTGGTAGCGGCAGGGACAACAGCAGCGACGACGACAGTGGCAGCAGCAGCGACGACAACGACGGAATCGAGGAGGGCGCCAACACCAGCGGCGACAGCAGCGGCGACACCAGCGGCGACACCAGCGGCGACACCAGCGGCGACAGCAGCGCCTACATCAGCGACATCAGCATCAGCACCAGCGGCAGCCTCGCCCCCGCAACCGGCCTCGGCCGCGTGATCGACCTCGCCGACCTCCTCAACATGTCCATTGACTCGGACGGCCTCCCCAACCTGAGCGACTTTCTCAACTGCCGCAGCGCCGACGACGGCGCGGATATGAGCGACTTCACCGACTGCAGCAGTGCCAGCGACAGCGAGGAGGACAGCTTCGAGTACGACGCGCCGGGTGCCGTGGCGCCCGAGTGAGGGACGCCGGTGGCGCCAGGGGGTAGGGGCAATTGCAGCCTTATTTGGCCGAGATGTAGATAATAATAATACTCCTCCCCTGCGTCGTGTTGGTGATACGGCTGCTGTCAGTGGCCGGATACGGGCCAGAGACGACGGGATGCCGTGCGGAGTGGCGCGAGTCGGTGCCACAGGTTCGGACGCGCTCCGAGATTGCGCCGGGCCGAGTCGATGACGCTGCGGCCTGTTGATTTCGAAAAGCCGACCTGACCGCGCTCCTCATAACCCTCGCTCGCCGCCGATGCCGCAGCTATCTCCCACTGACCCATGCGACGCGCACTCCGGCACCTCAGCATGGCCCCGACACCCCGCGAGTCGATCTCCGCCGTGTGGGCGGCCGCAGGCCTGCCAGAGCCCACGCTCGCCGCGTTCACCTCCCCGCCTGGCCCCGAGCCGGCACTGCCCTCGAGCTATCGCCTCGGCCGTGAGTCTCCCCCCGGAAACCGCTGACCCCAGACCTCGCCCAGGCTTCCATCGCGCTCGCGGCCCTCGGCGCGGCGCAGGTCCAGGCCGACCGGCTGGGCGCCGCACCCCGCGCCGTCTCCGTCGACACGGCCGACGCGGCCATCGCATTCAAGTCGGACCACTTTGTGCGCCTCGACGGCGAGCCCCTCCCCAACCCCTGGGGGCCGATAGGCGGGCTCCACGCCACGCGCGACGGCCACGTGCGCATCCACGACAACTTTCCCCACCACTGCGAGGGCGTGCTCCGCCTGCTGAGGGTGGAGCGGGCCGACAGGGAGCTGGTCGCGGCCAAGCTCAAGGGCTGGGGCGCGCGCGAGTTCGAGGACGCGGCCCACGCTGCTGGGCTGGTCGCGTACGCTCTGAGGACAGAGGACGAGTGGGCCGCCGAGCCGCAGGCCGCGGCGACGCTCCCGCTCCCGGAGATCGTGCGGACGCCGGGACCGCCCCACGCGTCGCCGAGTTTCGCGGCCGCGCCACCTGAGCTCGTCGCGCGCCGTCCGCTCGCAGGGCTCCGCGTGCTCGACCTCACGCGCATCATTGCCGGCCCGGTGGCGGGGCGCACGCTTGCAGCGTACGGCGCCGACGTGCTCTGGGTCACGGCGCCGCACCTCCCCGACCTGCCGGCGGTGGACCGCGACGTCGCGCGCGGCAAGCGCACCGCGCAGCTCGACCTGGAGACGGAGGGCGGGAGGGAGAAGCTGCGCGAGCTCGTCGCTGGCGCCGACGTCTTCCTGCAGTCGTACCGCCCTGGTGCGCTCGCGGCAAAGGGGTTCGGGTACGACGACGTGCGCGCGCTCAACCCTGGTATCATCTATGCCTCGTGCGTGAGAGCGAGGGACTAGGCTGACAGCAGACTCTCGGCGTGGGGACCTCACGGGCCGTGGGCTGCCCGGCGCGGCTTCGACAGCCTGGTGCAGACCGCGAGCGGGATGAACGCGTCCGAGGCGGCTGCGGCTGGCGGTGACGCCGTGGCGCGCCCGCTGCCGACCCAGGCGCTCGACCACGGCGCGGGCTACTTCCTTGCCTTTGGCATCCTCGCTGCGCTGCACCGCCGCAGCGTAGAAGGCGGGAGCTACAAGGTGGACGTTAGCCTTGGCGGCGTGCAGCGCTGGCTCGTGTCCCTCGGCCGGCTGGCGGGCGGCTTTGACTGCCACGACCCCGCGTTCGGGGACGCCGAGGTCCAGGCGCTCCTCGAGACGCGTGAAAGCGGGTTCGGCGCTCTCACTGCCATGAAGCACGTCGGGCTCGTGGACGGCGCCGACGTGGGCTGGGATATCATGCCACAGCCTCTTGGCACCCATCGAGCGGAATGGGCACAATCCTAATCGGGGAAGGCGGATTAGAAATACTTTGTAATGTATGCATTAGCGGGATCAAATCTGTCGGTATCGGAACTGGCCGATAGCCGGTCTTGGCCGTCGTTGCGATGTTGCTCTTGTTGCTTTCCGCGTCGGATCCTCCATCGCAACAAATTCTCATCATCCTTGACGCTCGACACGCTCACGCACTTAAGATGCAGACAAGATCACCATTGGCGACATCACTACGCACACTGAGAGCCGCGGCGACGGGCTCCAACCTCGCGGCTAGCGCCTCAAGGCCACGCCGGGACCTCTCGCTCGCCGCGCCGCTCACACGACGGCCCGAGAGCACCCGGCGCGATGCCGTGGCCCCATTGCTCGCGCGTCCTCACTTCCCAAGGCCGACCCCAGCCCCCAGCTCCCGCCCCCTATCCTCCTCCTCGCCCGCCCGCGCGCCCGACCGGCCCAAGCTCGAGGCCAAGACCCTCCTCATCGTCTACCACTCGTACACGGACGGCACGCGGCAGATGGCGCAGGCGGCGTGGGAGGCGGCGACGACCGTGGCCAACGAGGCCGACGTGCGCTTCTCGGTCGACCCCAACGACTTTGGCGACGCGGCGCAGCTCCCGATCCAGGTCCAGCTCCTGCACGCGGCCGAGGCCGAGCCAGAGGACCTGCTCAACGCGAGCAGCTACATCTTCGCGACGCCCGAGAACCTGGCCTCGATGAGCGGCGTCATGAAGGACTTCTTCGACCGCTGCTACTACCCCTGCCTGGAGAAGCTGAACGGCCGCGCGTACGCCGTGCTCATCTGCGCGGGGAGCGACGGCGCCAACGCCCTGCGCCAGCTCGACCGCATCGCGACCGGCTGGCGGCTGCGCAAGGCCATGGACGGGACGATTGTGTGCACGCACGCGCAGACGCCCGAGAAGATTCTCGCTACCAAGACGATTCCAGAGGACGACTTGAAGCGGTGCCGCGAGGTGGGTGAGGGCATGGCCGAAGGGCTGGCGATGGGCGTGTTCTAGGGGCGCGGCGTTGGCGGCCGCGGGAAGAGAATCAATAACCAGGTGAGAGTGCACAAGGCAGAGCAGAGCGTAGCGGAGCGCCGATACCTTTGCCGTAGTCGAGCATGGCGATGGAAGCGTCGCTGGGCGAGGGGCGGTGCGCCGCGCTGGTCGACTGACACCACGCGCGAGCTGATCGACACACATGGGCGCAGCACCCGACGTGAGTCGCCAACCAATCGCGAGTGCCACCACCCAGACGTGGGGCGTCGCCAGCCAGAGGGCGAGTCGTGCGCTCGTCAACTGACCCCACGGCTAGTGCTGACCGGCTCGACGTCTGACGTTCTTACCGATCTAAAGGCCTCTTTTGCGCGCTGCCGAGGCGACGGCCGACCCCTGCCGCGTCGTCTATTTGTGGTCGTGACTCCGAGCGCAGGGCGAGCGAGGGGAAGGCTGCTGGCGAAGGGGAGAGGCGTTGCGTGTGCGCCCGTGCCCAGCCTGCTGAAGCAAGCTCGAGCAACAGATCTGCAGGAGGTAATTGTGGCGAAGAGCGACGTCGAGTGACTCCCGGCCTCGGTGTTTTTCCTGGGCTGTTTGTCGCACTCGTGCGCGGGTAGGCACTCGGAAAGGGGGATGCTCCTACAGTCGGCTGCGCCCCGCCTCATCCCAAGTTTGCACTCTCGAGTCAAGTGACCAGGGATGTAGATGAGCGGCGATCTGCATCATCTCTGACGTGTACCTTGTCGTACATGTACCCAGGCTAAACACTGCGGCTGTGGCTGTACTCTGGCTAAACACCACTTTGGCAGCAACTCCCAAAGTCACGAGTACGCACCTCCCAGCCGTCCACCAACCAGGGTCCCGCTCGCTCGGAGTAGTAGTGGGCAGTGGCCGCAGGGCAAGAACCGTCTGACACGGCTCCATGACGATGTGAACGCCGTGAGCACGGCACGGCACGCTCGCTCCCCACGGCGGCACCGGTGCTACCTCGCGGGGCTATCGTCTCCCGGCTCCCCTCCTCGTCGCCCCAAGGCGCCCCGTCCTCTCCCGGTCGCGGACTGACCGAGCTTGCGCAGCGACGCAGCGCACGCAACTCTCGGTCATGGCCCCCACGGGCTCGCAGCGATGGCACCGCGGGCCGCCGTGAAATGTGCGTGCTGGCGTGCTGGCCCCGGGGGCGTCGCTCCGACCGCTCCGAGGACCGATGGGCCGACGTTTCGGCGACCGCGAGCAGGTGGGGTGTGCGGGGCAGCCAGCCAGCGCAGCACGAATGCATGACGGGCTGGCGCCGCCAACGTCGTGCCTCGCTTCTGCTGCCATTTCCCATTCGGCTGGCGGCGGCTGATGCGGCTGCCCGCTGCTGCGGCGACCAGTCACAGTGCCGTGCGCGGCCGAGTCGTTCGGTCTTTTGGCGGGCCTGATCCGACTGATGCTGTAAATGTCAGGGACGCGGGTGATTTAAACGTTTAACAATGGCCAACAGGCCGGATTGCGAACAGCTGTTTCGAATTTTGAACGAGGCATCAGGTTTTTCATCTGAGATGCTGCTGCGGCCCTCCGTATGCATGGCACGCAGGCTGACAGGCGTGACGTCCGGCGTGTGGCCGTGTTTGAGGTGCAAGAACAGCATCGTGCCAGTCACCCGAACGAGGCGACGCCGGGCCGTGGTACTCACTCACTCATGTGACCCCCCCATCAACCCGCCAAGCCATTATCCAGTTCCAAATACAGACCCGACTCGGACACCATAAAATTTTACCGAGGCACTCGTCGTCGTCGCAGAATGGAACGGGCGACGTGGCTATGTCCACCTCCGCTCGCACCAAGCTCAAGGGATATCAGCATGCAGCGTGCTGCATGCACGTCTCCCCCACCCTAGTTCCGGCCGGCGGGCGAATACGCTGCCCGGCGGCGGGCGGCGGTACAGCGGCATGCTGGGACGCCTGGTTGCCCATGTGCCTCAGGGAATGAGTGCCTCGTTCCCCCTGGCGGCTCCGGCGCCGGTCGGCGACCCGTTTGCGTTTACATACAGGCAGCCGCGGCCAGCAGCCATCGGCAACCAACAGGGCACGGACAGAGATTGACAGGGCCGGGATCGAGCCGCCGTGATTGGAATACACATGGGCCGAATGGGAAAAACAACCGCAGCAGCGCTTCAAGCGAAGCGAGGGCCGGCGTCGCCGAGTCAACGGCCACACGACTGACTGACGACGCGACGGCCGGTCACCGCCGCCGGCCCACCGAGCGCCCACACGGTCATTCCGAAAGCCATGGTCGTCGGCAGGCTGGCTCCCGCCATGCGCGCTCGCTCGCTCATGCGCTCGTTGTCCTCGCCTGCCCGACAGCCCCACGAAAGGCCGAGGGTCGAGCCCCGCAAACCCCCACACCTCGGTCGCCTCGTCGTCGTCAACTTTGTCAGCGGCTGCCCAGGGTAGATATAGGACTGATATTTTTCTCACTAGGGTTTCCCACTCTTCTCCTTCCCATCTCTCGCACACACCATGGACAAGCAGGGCATTGAGAAGACCGTCTCGCACGGCACAGAGGTCACGGGCACCAGCTACGGCAACGAGAAGCACGCCGAGTCGGTCGTCGCCCACGCCGCCGCCGGCGAGACCCTCGACCCCATCTTCGAGTCCAACTTTGAGGTCGACCCCTTCCACCAGCAGCGTGACGCCAAGGACAATGGCGACTATGTCGACTTCCGCACCATGGGCTGGTTCCGTGCTGGTCTGATCGCCACTGCCGAGGTGAGTGTGGCGAGTAGGCACGGCTTGCTGCTGCGCCGGCAACGAGCTGTTTCAGCCCCGCTGTTTTGCCCCTCGTGCACCACCTAACATGCCCAGAACATCGCCCTCGGTATCCTCTCCTTCCCCTCCGTCTTCCAGCGCCTCGGCCTGGCCGGCGGTATCATCACCACCCTCGGCCTCGGCCTCATCGCCTTCCTGACGGCCTGGATCATGGTCGACTTCAAGATCCGCCACATGGGTGTCATGCACTTTGGTGACGCTGGCGGTGTTGTTTTCGGCAAGTGGGGTGCGCGCATCTTTGGTTGGGGCATGGTGCTCAAGGTGAGTGTTGTGTGGCGGGTTTGGCATCGGTCACCCAGCACGGCAATTTTTCGGCTTCCTTGGCACGCAGCAGCCACTAACATTCACCCAGGCAACTGGCCTTGCCGGCTCGCACGTCCTCGTCGGCCAGACGGCCTTCGAGTTCATGACCAACCACGTCATCTGCAACGTCTGGTGGGGCTTCATCGTCACCATCGTGTCCATCATCATGTCGTACAACCGCCAGTGGCACAAGCTCTGGTGGCTCTCGTTTGTCTCGCTCGCCTGCATCTTCATCGCGTCGTTCATGAACATGATCGGCGTCGGAATCGGCCGCCACTCGGACAAGTTCAAGGCCCAGACCGCCAAGGCGCCCGTCGAGTACCATGCCGCCCCCACCCACGCCACCCTCACCGACGTGCTCGGCGCCTTCACCAACATTGTCTTTGCGTACGGCGGTAACATGGCCTGCTTCTCCTTCTGCTCCGAGATGAAGAAGCCCAACGACTTCAAGAAGTCGTTCGCCATGTCCCAGATCGTCGCTACCATCTCGTACATTGTCGTCGGCACCGTCATCTACTGCTACGGCGGTGACTACACCACCTCGCCTGCCATCGGCATGCTCGACCACAAGCTCGGCATCGCCGCCTACGCCATCGCCATGGTCACCATCATGGTCTCGGGTATCCTCGGCGCCAACGTCGGCATCAAGTACATCTACGTCACGACGCTCCGCAACTCGCCCCTCCTTACGTCCAAGTCGCTCAAGGCGCAGATGTACTGGATGCTCATGGTCGCCATCATGTGGATCGCCGGCTTCATCCTCTCCGAGCTCATCCCCTTCTTCAACCCCCTCCTCACCATTGTCTCGTCCCTCTTCTCCGTGTGGTTCGTGTGTGGCGGCGCTGGATTCCTCTGGATCTACGACAACCACCCCCGCTTCGCCAAGGAGGGCGACAAGGAGCGTGCCATCGACACTCCTGCCAAGTGGTTCTTCTACATCTTCTCCATCTTCGTCATCCTCATCTCGTGCGCCATCACCCCTCTCGGTCTCTACTCGGCCGGCATGAGCATCAAGACGGGCTACTCCAAGGGCTCGTTCCACCACCCCTTCGCCTGCTAAGCAGCGGCACCGAGGTTTGGGGCATCTTCAGTCTTGTGTGTAAAGACTCTCCTCTTGCTGTTATTGTAGGCGGTACCTACAGTAACCACATCGCGCCCACGCGCGCATTAGAGAAGCGCAGCCGTGGCATCGTCGCCACATCTATTTTGGTCTCATAAACTGTATTCAGGGGGCCTATGCAACAATGTACAATACTGGGGATGAGGGGATGAGAAGCTGTGGGGGAGATAAGAGGATGAGGAACTGTAGTGGAGCCTCGAGAGATGCCTTCCGGGCTTGCACGTGGCGCGTGGCGGCGGGGCACCCACACACAACTCGGAGCACACACACAAAAAGCGAGTCCTCGGGTGACCGTACAGACAGGCTTTGATTCGATGTGCAAGTCCTCGGGCCAACCGGACAGACTGGGGCTCGATCCCGAGTCCTCGGGTGAACCGGACAGAGTGGGAGAGCCGAGCTCTGGTCGAGACCACTCGACCACGCGCCTCATCGAATCTGGTTGCGGGCTGCACCTGGCCTGCATGAGGGGCACCGCTGGCTCGGTGGCGGCGTCAACATGCGTTCGAGCTGCTGAGCTTGCCGCGAACGCGCTATGCCACCACAGCGCCCTATCCCCACGTCCTCGCCGCAGCGTCATCGTCCACCACCTCCTCTCCACCGAGCAGGTTGTCCCAGTCGACGCCCTTGTCCTCGAGCTGAGGGCGTGGTGGCTCCGGCCGCACGAGCAGCGCCGCGATCTCGGCCTCGTCGTACCGCCCATCGACCTTGCGCAGGCGCACAAAAGGCCCGTCGTCGAGCCCACGGCGGACCTGCGCCGAGTCGATGCTCCCGCCGCACATGGAGAAGTGTGAGTGGTCAGTCATCGCCCCGCGCATGGAGGGGGGCACGTTCCAGCTCGGGTTCGCGTCGAGGACGAGCCCGCCGCCGACCACAGCGAGGGTGTACGGCTCTCCCGTGCTGTCCAGGGCCGCGAGGCGGCGCTGCACGGCCTTGAGCATGTCGGGGTCGGGGGCGGCGCCGGGTGGTCTCGCGGCCGGCTCCAAGCCCGAGCGGCGCGACAGCCCGGCAGCGAGCACATCCTCGATCATGTGTCCCTCGATCTTGCGGCCCACGCCCTCCTCCACGACGTACCCGTCGACGTGAGCCAGCTCGGCCGCGAGCGCGACCTCGATATCGCCCAGTGCATCATCGTACACGCGGGGGTCGAAATCGTCGCCCAGGTCGCCCTCGTCGTGTAGGCGCACGGCGAGCGCGCCATCCGCATCGATGAGGAGGTCGTACGGCCACGCGGTGGCGTCAAATTGCGTCACGAGCCGGGTCAGCGCCGCGTGCTGCGCGTCGGTGTTGTCGGACATGGCGAGTTGTCGACCGGTGGCGACGTCACCGGCCATCTAAATTCCTCGTCCCGTCCCGCACATCTCGAGTCAATTGCGACGACACTGTGGCGCTGGCTAGAGCGATAACGCACTACATTGTGCAAATACAAGAGGCCCGGCCTCGCGCCGTAGCGCAGGGCCGTCACGCCCACGACGGCGCGGGCGGGGCGACGGCGAGGTCGTCGGCGCGGAATCCGTTGTTGCTGAGCAGTTTTGCTGGTGCGTCGGTGTGCTCGGCGCGGTGCTCTACACTGTCCTCAGCGCGCGCGTCCCGTCGTGAACGTTTGCGGCGGGGCGTGACGCTGAGCGCTTGGGCGAGGTGCGGGTCGAGCGTGTGCTTGTGCTCGGCGGTCGGGGTTGCGGGGAGCGCGCCGGCGGCGCTGAGCCTCGGATCTCCGCCGTCGTCGGCGCCGAGGAGCGGCCGCCAGCCCGCGGCCGCCTCGAGCGCACTCTCCGCGTCGATCGCGCTGATCGCGGTGCCAGTGAGTGCCGAGACGTGTGGCGGGTGCGCGAGATCGGCGCACAGAGATCGGCACGTTGTTGTCGCCCACAGGACGGTGATGGCCGCGAGCAGCCACTGGGCGATGGCGAGGTTTCTTGGCGGGTGCATCGCGGCTGGGGTGCGGTGCAGAGGTGCAGTGCAGCTGGCTAGAGTGAGAGGGAGGGAGGTGGAGCCAGTGCAGAGCTGCTTGCATGCATATCTTATACCCTCTACTCGACGCGTTATCGGCCGAGAGCAGCGCCTGGCTGTGGGCTCGTCGTGGGCCATGGCCGTGTCGAGACTGGCGAAAAATGGCTAAACGGGTAGTCACGTTGTCGTGCTCGTGCTCGCTCGCTCGTAGAGGGGAGGAGCGGGGGGAGACTACCTGCGGCAATGGGAGGCAGGCAACCTCGTGACGTCGTCGTTATCCTTGGCGCGGGTCCATTAGCGCCTGGAATGCAAACAGACGAGGGGGGAGCAGACACGCGAGGTTGAGCTAACTAAGGCGACGGAGACAGTGAGCAAGCGGCAAGCCCAGCATGCATCACGAGGTCTTCATCACACGACGTGCACGACATCTCTCATTGCACTCTCACGCTCCATCCCACGCCGCTCGACACGCGCGCAGGCCGCATCCGCGCCCATGCTCCCCATGCTCGACCACACCGCCTACCCCGACGTCATTGACCTCGTGCTCGACTACTGCGCGCTGCCGACGCTCGCCGCGTTCCGTGCGACGTCTCGCGAGTTTCGGGACAACGTCGACCGCCGGCTCGTCTACCACACCGAGCTCGAGGCCATCGAGGTGCCAGACGACCACACGATCAGCGGCAACCGCACAGAGTTTGCCTTTGTCATTGCCCGCGATGCGCGCTACCCCGCCTTCGTGCCCCCGCGCGACGGCCTGCCCCCCCGCCGCATAAAGGGCCACCTGCCGTGGACGCCGCGATACGTGCACACGCTCGACCTCGACTTCCACGACTGGGTCGAGTCGACGTCCCTCCCCGACTCGCTGCTCACGGCCTGAGCAACCTCCACACGCTGAGACGGTTCAACGACCGCCGCTGGCGGCGCACCCTCTCGCGGCCGGAATCCGCCTGGATCCCGGCACGCACCGTCGTCGACTTTGTCCGCGTCCCGCGCAACCGCAAGAGCCGCAGCTCGACGACGCTCGACTCGATGTCCATCACGCTGCCGCCCAAGGCCCGGCGGTATGTGCTGCACCTACACTGGGACGCAGTGTACCCGAGTCCGCACTATACCCGCCTGCGGCTCGACAACATGGACAAGCTGCGCGAGGTCGTGCTGGCCCTCAAGCCGACAGTGCGCCGCGACTGGCTCCCAGACGAGCAGTACCGCTCCGTGCCGGCCTTCATCACCAGCGCGCTGCGCATAGCGTTCGAGGTGATCAAGCGCGGCGGCACGCTGACTATTGTCGGCGCCGAGATGGTCCACCCCCTGCAGCTCGGCGACGCGGGCGAGGACGAGGTTGACGTCGGGTCGCGCCTGTCCATCTACCTCACCAAGCGGCTCATCCGCGAGGCGTGGGCCAAGGACCCGGATGCTCGCCCGTACGAGCAGGTCAAGGCGCGGATACGCGTCATCCGCATGGTCGATTGGTGGCATGAGCTCGGCGAGGAGCGCAAGGTGATCGAGGGGAGATGGCCGTGGGCCGACAACGAGGGATAGGGGGGGTTTGGGCTTTGGATTCGATGTACTGTAACATGCGGGTGTACGATAGCGTGCGATGTGAGCAGACGATGCGATTGCTGCGCCTCTTGTGCCCCGCCCTCGGGCATCTCGTCCTCGGACTACCTCTAGGACTGCTCCTCGGACTGCTCCTCGGCCTCGGGCCACACCCCCTCGATCTCCTTCCTCGCCCCGAGCTCGCGCCACCAGTCGACGACACGCAGCACGCGGATGCGCTCCGCGCCGTCGTTGTACCCGCCATCCCGCCACAAGCCCCACACGACGCGCTCACACAGGTCCGTCTTCCAGCGCGCGTCGGTCGCGGACCCGCCGAGCTGGAGGGGGTGGACCAGCTCGCCGCCGACGACGGTCAGCGTGCCGCCGCGCTTGACGACGTCGAACCCGAGGCGCAGCGCGTCGGGGAGGAACTCGGGGAGCGAGCGGTACTCTTCGTCCGGGGTCCACCGATGCCCGTCCGGGCGGAGGACGAGCACGACCTCGCGTAGGCTGTGAGCGCTGAAGGCGAGGCGAGCAAACTGCGCCCGACTGCCCAGTTTTGGCGTCCAAGTCAGATGGAGCACGTAGCGCCGCACCACGGGGTCGAAGACGATCGGGCTGCTGCGGGCGTACGGCCGGATGAAGTCGACAAGCGTGGGCGCGGGGATGCGCAAGTACGTCGGAGTGTCGAAGTTCTCCCGCCCGTCGGCGAGCCGGCGCATCGTGGTCACGGAGGTGAGTTTCTCGAGATCGTCGTCATGATGGCCGGCGGCATAACGGTCGTCCCAGTCGATGTCGAGGACACGGACGTGCTGCGGGGCGAAGGGCAGATAATCGCCGGGGCCGCTGCGCCGCGGCAGGCGCGGGGAGAAGCCCCGCGGCGGGTGGAGGCCAGCGCAGTCCTCGGTGAGCTCGACATGGCGCAGCACGTGGGCGTCGGCCACGTCGCGCGCGGCGCGCGAGCACAGGCGCAGGGCGGCGTACGTGCGCAGGTCGGAGGTCGCGGCGTGGGCGATGATCTCGTCGACGAGGGAGGGGTGCGCGCTGTAGTTGAGCATGGCGTGGGTGTTGGGCGGTGTCAGGATGCAAGTCGCCCCGGCGATTGATGTGAGGAGGTCAGCGACACCGGGGCACCGCAGCGCCGTCAACATGCGCCGTCAGCTGCGAGTGAGACGCCGATATCTGCATGAGAACAGGCGGAGGCGTCGACCGCGCACACGTCCCGCGCCGCGGTGCGCCGCCGCCGCCCCACCTACAACGCCGCGATCTCGTCGAGCGCGCGCCCAAAGTCGGCCCAGTCGTCCATGAGCACCTTCGCGCCCGCCTTGCGCAGCACCTGCGCCATCTCGCCCCTCTCCTCGCCCTCATATGGGCCGAGGTACCCGATCGTCGGGATCCCGGCGGCGACGGCGCTCGTCGTCCCGCTCTTCGAGTCCTCGATGGCGACGGCCTCGCGCGCGCCCACGCCGAGCTCGCTCAGCGCGTACAGGTAGATCGCGGGGTCGGGCTTGCTCGTCGGCACGGGGAGCGAGCTGGCGGCCGAGTAGACGCGGTCGGCGAAGAAGCGCGCGAGGTCGGTCGCCCTCAGGCTGGCGTTGACGCGCGACAGTGCCGAGCTGGACACGACCGCGAGGGTGTAGGGCTGCTTTGAGACGGCCTCGAGCGCAGCCTCAACCCCGACGCAGTGCTGCAGCTCGCCCGGGGTTTCGATCCGGCGCACGAGGTTGTCGAGCTCGCTCGAGACCAGCGCGTCGACCTCGCCCTCGCTCAGCGTGAAGCCGTACTGCGCCTGCAGGTTCGCGAGGAGGACGCGGAAGTTCTGCCCGACGTACTCGGTCATCAGGCCCCGGCCGGTGAATGTCGGCGCGTTGGCGACGCCCTTGGCCGCCAGGAGGCGGTTGACAAGGTCTGCGCCGCCGGCGAACGCGAGGTCTTCGGAGAGCACCAGCGTGTTGTCGCAGTCGAAGAGGAGGGCCTTGGGCTGGGCGTGAGCGGGGAGCTGCTTGCTCGCTCACCTTTGTCATGATGTCGTTGGCGTGGTCGTAGCTGCGTCGAGGGGGTGAGAGAGATGCTGAAACATCAAGTGTCGTCGCTGTGGGGGTCGTTGTCGACGCGTTGGACGCGCTTGACGTCACGTCATTAGCCCCGCTTCGGCCTTAGCCAGGTCACCGACGCCGACCCCCGTCGCCGACGCCGCCAACTCGCCGCAAACATGATACAGTGCATATGCAACAAGAAAGAAAGAAACAGTAACCCAAGCCCTATGCACACCTCACTCCGGCTTCTCCTGCGCATGCTCACCATCCTCGTTCTTGTCGTTCTCGTCGTGCTCGGAATCCTCCTCCTCCTCCTCCTCCTCATCGCTCAGTCCCTCGCCCTGGTACGACCACACCGGTGCCGGCGGCTTGGGCCGCATCACCACATACTTCTTCACATCCTCGAGCACCCAGTGCGCGCCGAGGCTCCAGCCGAGCAGCTGCCGGCCGTTGGGCGACTTGCCCTCGGCGTCAAACGACGCGCCGCCGGCGACGTCCTGCACGCCGGCGATGACGCTCGCAGACACCTTGCTGACCCACGCGTCGAGGCCCTTGGCATTGTACCGCAGCCCGGCCTTGGCCGCGTCGATGAACTCGGCCTCGGCCCCCTCGTCCGCCTGCGAGAGGTAGAAGAGCGCTTGGCGCAGCGCGTACGCCGCGTCCTTGATGTACGCCAGCGCGCGCGTGTACCGGTGGCTGGCGTAGCTCTTGGCCGCACGCCGAAGGGAGAGCACCGCCTGGTGCCACGCACCGACGGCCCACGAGTCCCACGCGTCGTGCTCACCCGGCTCGACGCCAAACCTCGACGCCAGGAGTGCAAGGTTGTGCGTCGTGATGATCTGCGCCTGCTCGATCGCTGCGCCATTCGTCGCAACGTACGACCCCTTGCCGCGCTTGGCCACGCGTTCGGAGCACAGCGCACCGAGGTCCTTGCCTGTCTGGATGCGCGCGGTTGTGTCGACGTCGTAGTATCGCGCGTACAGCGAGCCCGCCAGCAGCGGGGCGGCGTCGCGGGCCGCCTTGGCAAACTTGTCGGTGAAGCTGCCCATGAAGATGTCGGACGCGAGTTCTTCGAGGAACGGGGCTGGGGGGTGGCCGGGCTCGTCGGCGTCGGGCGGGCGGTACTCGTTCGGCTTGCGCTTGGGTGGATTAGGATCATACTTGACAGGCAGTGACGTGCGCCACAGGCTGTTGAGCTGCGACACGAGCGGGTTGGGCAGGATCGTACCAGGCCACGCCGCAAGCGACGTCTGCCCGACGCTCGTGATGGCCGCGAGCGCGCCGCGCGCCTTGCGCAACTGCAGCAGCGGTGCGAGCCACGGCAGCTCGCTGTCGCGCACCTGGTGGGCATAGTGCAGGAGGAGCAAGGAGCGGCGCTTGGCGAACGCGGCGTGGTGCCGCGCCATGAGGCGGCCGAGCACCGCGTCATCGTACGCCTTGGCGACGGTCGGCGCGACCGCGCGCGGCACGAGCCTGCTGAAGTCCGTCGCAGAGGGCACGGTGCCGTCGGCGACGAGCTCGGCCGCTGGCGCCGCGCGCGACTGCTCGAGCGTGCGCGAGACAACGGGCGGGAGGCTCGTGCCGGCCGGAACTGACGCGCTGGCCTCAGCAGCCGTGATGGGGGCGGCGAACGCCGCCGGGTCGGCGATGCCCTCTGACGCGGCGAGGTTGAGCGTGTCGAGTCGGCGCGCCGCAATGGCGGCAAGCACGTCGTGGGCCGGCAGCGCGGCGATGCGCGCCTGGAGCGCACGGATGGCCGTGAACCCCGCTGCTGCACGCTTCGCGCTCATATCCTTGACTGAGAGCCGCACGCGGCCCTCCTCACGCGGGGACAGCGCCTCCCCTCCCACGAGCTTGCGTGCGGCGGCGAGCAGCGCGCCGAGGTTGGATGATGGCCCCGACACGCGCCGGTGCTTCGCCGACAGGGGGTGCGCAGCCGCGAGCGCATCGTACTCGGCGAGCAGGGCCGCCGCAGCCTTCTTCCAGCCTTCGGTCGCCCCAGCGCCGGCATAGTCCGCGAAGAGGGCCAGCGCCTTGTCGCCGAACGGCGCCCACACGGCCAGGGCGTCGCGCTGCGCCTCGATGCGCGAGTACTTCCACCGCGCGGACAGCACGGCCTTGGCGCGCGCAGCGTCGTACCGCCACACCCAGCCGAGGGGGAGCGTGCCGTCGGCGGCGAGCAGGCGCGGGGCGAAGCGCAGCTTGCGCGCGTACGGCTTGATGCGCTCGACGATCTCGAGGGCGGCGGCGGCGTCGCCCGCGCGCGCGAGGTACGCGACGGCCAGGAGCGCCGCGTCCTCGGGTATGTCGATGCGGTACTCGCCGCTGTCTAGGGCCGCGAGGAGGCGCGCCTGCCCGGCCTCGGAGAGGAAGTAGGCGAAGAGGGCTTCGCGGGTGGCCGGGGCGTCGGCGTCGATGCCGAGCTCGGCGGCGAGCGCCTTCTCGTCGTCGCCCAGCGGGCCCTCGGCAGCCGCGGTGCCGGTCGCGAAGCCCCCAGTGGCGACCTGCAGCGTCACCCACGCGGGGAAGGTGGTGGGCGTGCGCGCGCCGATAGTGAGCGCGCCGCTGGCCATGCCGGCCAGCGTCTTGGACCACTGCTCAGCGCGCTTGGCCGCGCGCTGGGCGAGCGCTGCGTCGGGCGACGACGCCGCGGCGAGGGCCTTTGCGAGCTGCCAGTGTGCGTACGCCGACGACATGGGGGGAGAAGGGTGGATGCGAGATGGGCAGTGCGATGGGCGGCGGCTCGTGTTATTAAACAGTGGGCTGGTGCCAAGACGCGGCGATGGGGGCGATGGTCGCGCGAGTCGGGAACCGGGGGCGAGCAGTGATCGAGTCGACAGAGGCATCCGCTGGCTACGACGACGACATGGCCTGAGGACGAGTGGAGAGGAGGAGTGGAGAGCAACGGGGATGGGTCCCCGCTCGCCGCTGTCGTCACCGCCGTCGTCGCCGTTCGGCGTCGCGATCGCCGAGCGCGGAGTCCGTCCCGTCGCGTCCTGCCGGGTCCTGCTCGGATCCGAGTGGCAAACGGTGGCTCAATCAGCGGGAGGGAGTGCCGCTGCCGCCGCGGCCGCCGCCGCCGCCGCCGCCGCTGCTGGATGCAGCAATCCTATGCATGTGCATGCACCGTCCTCTCCCCTCCGCCCCTCCACGCCGCACCGTCCTCGATCCTTGCGCCTCGGCGCCTCAGTCGCCGGGGCTGTCACTCTAGGGGGGCCTGTGGCGCCCGTGGCGGCAGGGGACGTGGCGCCGGCGTCCTCTGTCCTCGCTCCTCGGCGTATTGAGTCCCTCGGCGACTCCCTCGTCTCCCTCGTCGCCCCACTCGCCCCTTCATCATCCTCACCATCTCGGACAAGATTGCGGCATTGGTCAGATCTGGCGCACCACTCCTGGAAAACTACTGCCTGCTGACACCGAGCGTCGTGCCCCCACCATCTCTCTCGTCGCGTTTCAAGACGGCGCCAAGAGGCCAAGATGCATGCGGGTGCCCGAGCCCCGCCACTGCCCAGAGCGCGTCTGGGCATGCGACGAGCGGCCGCGTCGCGTCGACGACGATGACGGATGGACGAGCGAGTCGCTCATGCGCTCACCCGCGCCTCGTCCCTGTCGCCGGAATGCCATCCCTCTAGCCAAGAATTATTTCCTTAGCCCACCCGCCAGTCTAATAACCACCCGCTCACAACCAAACTCCTCAACCGCACTCCCCCCAACGACACCATGCCCCGCCCCGGAGCCACCCCGCCCGAGTTCACGACGGCCCACTTCCCGCGCGCGGCCTGGCCCGCCGACCTGGCGCCCGGCCTCGTCGCCGGCCGCTCGGCGTCGCAGGCGTGGGCGACGGCGCGCGACAAGGGCACGTGGGACGCGATCGACACGCCGACGTTTACGCTCGCCGTGCTCGACAAGGTGCTCGAGATGTAAGCTGGCTCCGCGGGGCGCACGGCAGCTGGGCTGACACCCCGCAGCGAGGACGCGGGCCGTGCGGACGCGACTGCCCCCTCGCCCGCGAGCGAGGCCGTCATCCAGTTCGTGTACAACAAGGTGGGTCGGGGGTTGGGACTATGCTCACACCCAGGCTATCGGCGCGCTCCCCCGCTCGCACCGCTACACGTCGGCGCCGGCGTTCGAGAAGGTCGAGGCGTTTGTCCGCGCCGCGCTCAGCAACGCCGACGAGGCCAAGCCCGCGCGCCGCGACGCGAGCGGCACGAGCGTCGACGCGCGCTCGACGTCGTCCGGCAGCGACGAGTAGGCTGCTGCACTGGACACTAGGCGGGGGAGGCATGGCGGATCACGGCGCTGATCTAGACTTCAAATGTACTTTATGAGCGGGGCGAGTGTGCCAGGGCGACGTTGGCGCCTGGCCTGGGTGCTGGCCGGCCTGGGTGCCTGCCCCGCGTGCGACGCGGCATGTCGAAAGCGCCCCGGCGTCTCGGCTCGAGTACTGACGAGTGGGGTTGGGCCAATTTGACTTTGACGACGCAGGCACACATTGCGCCGGCCCACTGCGCCGCATCGAGCCCGCAACAGCTGTGTCACTTGCCCACAGCCCATTGGAATCGCTTGGCGCCAGTGGGGCGGTCGCGAGACAAACATGGCGCTGGCCCGGTCACCGCCTGCAAGAGCTGCCTGCGGGCGGCCCCGTGCGACGGCGCAACGGGCACAAACAAGCGGATATCGCGGTCACCACATGGTGTCGCGCAACCCACTCGGGCCTCCTCTGCGCGTGCGCCGCGTCGTCTGCCTCCCCCCGCGAATGGCGGATGGCGCAATCGGTCGACCCGCTCGCGCTATTTCCAGCTGGCGTAACTGAAACGCTAGTCGCGATATGGCGATACCCCGATGCGTCCTGTTGGTCGACCTCGCCCTTGGCTGTTCTATTCTCACCACGCTGGCCACCTCTTGGCGATAGGTGCACGCGTGGTGCACGTCGTACCTGGTGTACCTGCCATCAGGCGGCACACGCTCGGAGGGGGCACGCTCTTCGCCATGCCCCACGCGCAAGGCGTCATTCCGGGCTCCATGTGATAGCGGTTGTGCGCTGTTGGTGAATGCCGCGCGTGGCGGGGGGTAGAGGGGCAGCGGAGGAGGCGCTCCAACGCTCGCTAGACTTGCGTGGCCTATCACACCATTGAGCAGCTAATGGCGCGTCGTGAGGCCCCCCACTCCCGACCGTCTCCAATCGGGCATAGAGCTACCAGCCGCAGAGCAGACGACCAGCGCTAGAGGCGGGGTTGGGGGTACTTAAGATACGGCGAGGTTTTTCTCCTCTCCCTCGGAGACCTAACCGCAACACACCATGGGCACTGATAAGAAGGATCATCTGGGCGAGTACGAGATCGACACCGACTCGCCGCACGTGCTCGTCGACTCGCCGGGCGATGTAGACCCCGACACCATCCCGACCGAGGAGGAGCTGAGCACGCTGCGCAAGGTGCCGGCCGGCATGCCGTGAGTTGTGGCAGGCGCCCGGACCCGAACCAAGTGGCGCCACTCACACCCCCCAGCCTCGTCGTCCTGCTCCTCTGCCTCGTCGAGTTTGCCGAGCGCGCGTCCTACTACGGCTCGTCGGGCGTCTTCTTCAGCTTCATCAAGAACCCGCTGCCCGCGGGCGGCAGCGGCACCGGCGCCGTCGCAAAGGGCGAGGCCGGCAAGAACCAGAAGGCCGGCGCGCTGGGCCGCGGCATGGTAACCGCCAACGCGCTGACCACGACCTTTTCTTTCCTCGCATACGTCGTGCCCATCCTCGGCGCCATCCTGGCCGACACCAAGCTAGGCCGCTGGCGCGCCATCTGGATCGGGACGATCATCGGCGCGTTCGCTCACATCCTCCTCATCATCCCCGCCATCCCCAAGGTCATCCTCCACCCCGAGGGCTCGCTGGCCGCCTTCATCATCTCGATTTTGATCCTGGCCTTCGCGGCTGGGTTCATCAAGCCGTCGCTCGCGCCCCTGCTCTGCGACCAGCTGCCGGTCAAGCGCCCGACGCTCAAGACGCTCAAGAGCGGCGAGCGCGTCGTCGTCGACCCCGAGATCACGCTGTCCCGCTGGCTCGTCATCTTCTACCTGTCCATCAACATTGGCGGCTTCTTCGCCCTCGCCACGACCTACTCGGAGCGTCTGGTCGGCTTCTGGCTCGCCTTCGTCCTCCCGGCCTTCATCTACATCCTCATGCCCATCAACCTCCTGTGGGCGTCAAACAAGCTGTACAAGGCCCCGCCGCAGGGCTCGGTCGTCCTCGAGGCGTGGAGCGTCGTCAAGATCCTGCTGTCCAACGGCGGCTGGCGCGCGTGGAAGAAGGACGACGCCTGGTGGGACCGCGCAAAGCCCAGCCACCTCCTCCAGCGCACCGACATCGACCCGGCAAAGGTCTTCTGGGACGACACCTTTGTCGACGAGATCCGCACCGCCATCAAGGCGTGCGCCGTGTTCGTCCTGGTCCCAATCTTCAACCTCTCGGACGGTGGTATCGGAAACCAGATGGGCGCGATGAGCAACGCAATGATCCTCAACAACGTCCCGTCCGACATCTCGTCCAACTTCAACCCGCTCGCCATCATCATCTTCTCCCCCATCCTCACGTACGGCATCTACCCCTTCTTCATCTGGCTCAAGCGGCCCGTCAAGCCCATGACGCGCATGTCGATCGGCTTCCTGCTCGCCACCATTGGATGCATCGTCGCCGCCATCCTCCAGGCGCGCATCTACGCCACCTCCCCCTGTGGCAAGTACGCCTCGACCTGCGAGGAGGTGTCCAAGGTCAACCTGTGGTGGCAGATTGTTCCCATCGTGGTCCCGGCCATCGGCGAGCTGTTCGTCAACGTCACCGCGTACGAGATTGCCTACACCCAGTCGCCGGCGCGCATGAAGGGCCTCGTCTACGCCTTGTTCCTCTTTGCCACCGCCATCTCGAGCGCCATCTCGCTTGCCCTCTCGGACGTCATTGACGACCCCAACCTCGTCTGGCCTTGGGTCGCCCTTGCCTGCGCCTCGTTCATCGCCGCGCTCGTCTTCCCCACCTACTTCCGCTACCTCAACCACACGACCGCCACGTTCGCCGACAAGGACCGCCAGGAGGGTCGCCAGCAGAACCAGGTCAACCGCGTCGTTTCTGGCCAGGACGTGGAGAACAGCTCGCAGTACGGCCGCGATCATGACAAGTACTAGGGGCGTAGCAGGTCGTTGGTAAGAATGATGCAACGTTGTGAATAATCGGGCTAGACCATGGCACCAACTCACACTGACCCAAGACATGGCATTATAGACGTACAGCCCGGACTAGAGTACAAACAAACAGACACTCCCACTCAAGGCTCATACGGGGGCAGCTCGCCCTCGTCTTCGGGGTACAGCACCGGGCTCTGCCGCAGCCCGTGGGCGCGCCTGACCTGGCGGAAAGCCGCTGCGTACTGCGGGTACTGCCGTCAGCTGAGCCCCGCGCGCGCACCCACCGTCCGCTCGAGCGGGATGAGCTTGAGGTCGAGGTACGTCGGCGTCGGGCGCAGCTTTGTGCGGTCCTTGTGGGCGATGTAGGCTTCGAGCACAGCGACGCGGTTGCTGGCGTCAGCGCGCGCCACGGCACGCTACTCACTGGTGGGTGGTCTTGCCGTCGAGGTACTTGGACACTTCGCTCGTCGTGCGCACCTCGCGGGGAACCTGGGGCGTCAGTCTCGGCCAATGTGCCACAGCCGTGCCTACCTCCACCGGGCGGGTCACGTCGACGCGCTCGGCGCCGAACGCGAGCTGGAGGAGCATGGTACCACTTGTCAACGGGTTAGACGGCATGGTGTGTAGTGTGTCGTGTGGTGTGTCTGTGTCATGTGTCTCTGTCTGTGTCTCGTCCAGAAAAATCCTCGTCGCATATATAGTGGCGTGGACCAGGAGTGGTGCCGCCACCGCTCGGACCGGTGGAGTCCCGCATGCGCGCGGGCATCCGCCGCGGTGTCATGTGACCTCTGCACATTACGACGTATCGCAGCAAACATACACCCGCGGACACGACGAGCACGACAGCGCGGCCGCGTGCGACGGCGACGAGGGGCCGTATGGTGGAGACGGGCGGGGATTGGTCAGCATGGCGCAGAGACGTTTTGGCGGGACCCCTCCGCCACGGATGGCGCGCCGCGCGCACTAGAGGGTCGCGTCTCATCACGGTGATTGCTGCCATCCATGGCTCGGCCAGGCTGTCCTGTCAGTCAGTGCATGTCGATTCCGATGCGCACGGAGATCAGCGTGCTCACTATGCTTGCGTGGCGGATGCAGGATCGACAGCGGCTCTCCGGGTCGGACACGTCCGCCTTGGCAGCGTCGAGCGACTGCCAAGAGTCAGCGGAGGGCCGGCATCCCGCGATAAGCTCCCCGGCGACCTCCCCGGCGACGCGCATCTCCTCCACCTCCACATCGATAACATCCACCTCCTCCGCACGAGCTCAGAGCTCCGTGAACTCCGCCAGCGCGGCGCCGGCCTATCTCCGCAGGTGCAGTTGGTCGTTGGCAAGATCATGTGACCTCGGACGGCAACCAAGCTGACGGCGCTGACGGCGCTGACGGCGCTGACGGCACTTAGGTCGTGACGGCCTCGGATATCTCCAATCTCACGTTCAGACCAACGGCCATCAGCGAGCCGGTGACAGGCCGCTCTATCCGCCCCGACTCGCCACCCCCCACCCCCGGGCCATGGAGAAGCATCGGTTCATCTACCCCTTCCTGGCGCGGCTCTACGCCAGCCCGAGCTCGAGGCCGAGCTCTTGGCCGAGCGTCTAGCCGACTACCTCGGCGCGCCGCTCCGCGACTTTGCCCTCGACCCGACGGACGGCAGGACGCTCGTCTTTCGCAGCAACAGCAGGGAGGTCAGACTCCCCTCGCACCCCGTCGCAAGCATCGAGGAGCACGGCGTCGTGTGGGCGTGGGCCGGGCCCGGCGGCGACGACGTGTCGCGCCAGCTCCTGCGATACGGGCTCAAGCACTCGATCCCCGAGCTCGCGCGGATGGAGGTCGCCTTCCCGGGCCCGTTCTGCCTCAACCCCGAGGACGAAGACGACCTCACGTATCTCGCCCACGAGCTCGGCACGGCCGCCGTCGCCGTCTACAGCCGGCCCTACTGTGCCTTCCGTGTCGGGCAGCGCGGCGCGATCAAGGTCGTCGTGCTGGACCTGCCTACGCCGCTGCGGCCGATTCAGGTCGCCGATCTCGAGACGGCGCGCGAGCGCGTCGAGCGCAGGGCCTACGTGCACGACTACGCGGCCGTCATCGGCCTGGCGACGTCCCGAGGCTGGGCGATAGAACGGTTTCCGCGCGATCTCGTCATCTGGGAAGGCGAGGAGCCGGGCCGGGAAGAGGACAGCAGGTGCGCTGTCCACTTTGCCGACTCTGGACGGGTCAAGGGGTGGGATTGAGGCGGCGGGGCCACGTCGTGCGCATGCAGAGCCTCCAACAGGTCGTGGTCACATGTACATCTTACGCCCCGTCGGCCTTAGGCGCCGGCGGCACGTCGACGCCGAGCTCGCCCAGCCTGCGCTCCGCGGCGCGGCGCGCGCCGGCCTCAGCCTCGAGCCGGCGCTGGAGCTCGGCGATCGTCGCGTTGACGTCGAGCGGCGCGAGCACCGCGGCGGGGGTATACGCCGGCGGGTGGGCCTCGAGGCGCTGGCCCGCGCCGGCGCCGTGGCACGCGAACACGTCGTCGTCGTCCGCGTGCAGGCTCGCGCTCGAGGGCACACGCGAGCGCACGCGCGGGCTGCGGCTGAACCACGAGCGGGGTGAGTGCTCCCCCAAGCCCAGCGGCAGGCCGTACGCCGCGCGCACGGCCTCAAACGTGTCGGCGTACTCTGGAAACTGGGGTCAGCGGGCCCGAAGACGCCCCGCACCTCGGCCTCGAGGTGCCGCAGCTTGCCCCCGACGTCGGCCTTGGCGTGGTGCGTGAGCTTGTGGTCGAGGTAGGCGCGGACGACGGTGGAGCGGTACCTTGTGTCAGCGGCGGTGTGTACGGCCGTACTCGGCGTCGAGGAGCGCGCGGTCGGATGCGAGCGCACGCGCGACGTCGCGCGCCTTGTGCAGGTGGTGGTCGTGCTGGCGTCAGCGGGGCCGGACCCCGACCCACCCGCTTGCCCGGGCGGCTGCCGACGTCGGGGACGAGCACGTCGGGCCCGGGGCGCTCGGCGTCGGGGATCATGCCGGCGTGGTGCGCGCGCCGGCGCGGCCTGTCGTCGTCGGGGATGAGGGGCATGGTGGATGGGTGGGAGGGAGGAGGGGGCCTGGCCCGCCAGTCGCTTCAGTGCCCCGAGCCGAGCAGCCGAGCAGCGCGCTCCTCGCTCCTCGCCACCCCGCCGCACCGACTCTGGGGCCTCGGAGCTCTGTGCTGGCCGGGGCCAGTCTGGCCGGTGCGAGCTATAATACAGTGGCATAGTATCAACAAGTAGTACATCTCTACGCGGCCGCCACGCGCTGCTCGGCGGCGCAGCGCGCGAACCGCTCAGCCTCGACCATGCGCTGCAAGTGGCCGATGACATCGTCGTGGCGGAGCGGTGCTTCCGAGTACGCTGGCGGGAGGTCGGCGAGCGACGGGCGCGGCGTCTTCACCGGCGGCGCTGGCGCAGTCGCGAACAGGGCCGTCGCCGCGCCGATGAGCGCCGGCAGCCGGCCCTCCCCCTCGTCCTCGCCGTCCCCCCGCCCCGGCGGGAGGCAGTAGAACGCGCGCGCGGCGCAAAACGTGCCACGGTACTGCGGGAACGCGCGCTCCAGCGGCCGGAGCTTGCGCCGCAAGCCTGCGTGCGGGTGGTACGTGAGCTTGAAGTCGATGTAGCTCTTGAGCAGGGCGAGGCGGTACTCTCCGTCCGCTGCGGCGCGGGGGGACTCGAGCGCGCGCGCGACGTCGCGCGCTCGCCGGAGCGAGAGCCGGGCACCCGGCGGCGGGGGGAGGTCGGGGAGGTACGGCGCGCTGCTGCCGGCGTCGGGGATCGCGCTGCTCGCTCGAGCTGGGGCGAGGGGCCGGTCCGGGATGAGCGCCATGCTGCTGGCTGTGGCCGTTGGGAGGTAGAAGATGTAAGACATGGGCATCCCCCTGCCTTATCCAGCGCTGTACTTGTACACTGCGGCTGTCTCGCTTACGGCCCTACGGCGGGCTGTTTGGCCGGGCAGCTGCCGCGACAGTCGGGCGAGCGAGCACAGAGATAAGCAGTCGGGCCGGACGCGATGGAGCTTAACGCCACTTCTCGGCCGCGCCGTCGGCGGGCTTCCGGTCGCCGCGAGGGCAAGCACGCCGCTGCCCCTCACTGCTGCTCTCGGACTGCATGCATGCTGCGCCGAGCATCGCCCGGCGCATGCAGGCGGCGTCCGAGACCGTGTCTATCGCACCACGCCGAGCCCGCGCCGCGTCGCAATCCAATCCGTTCCAGGCCCGCCAAGCATTCGCCTATCTGCCGCGGGTGGCCCGTCGCTAGCGCCGATGCCGCCACGGCCTGCGACTGGCCCACGCAGCAACTCACCCCGCCCATGTATTCTTAGCCTGCCAGCTCCCAGCTCCCAGCTCCCAGTCCTCGCAATGGCGAATGACGGCCAGCTGTGCTCGCAGTGTGCTCCTGACAATGGCAGCGACGACGGCGTGAAATTCACCGACGTCCGGCCGGAGTGTCTGGCGCTGAGAAACTCCTACAGTCGTACTCGGCCGCGGTGGACGATAACAGCAGCAGCACTGCCCGCTGCCCGGTGCCGGAGGGTGCAAAGGTGCATACAACATGGCCTACGGCCTGGCCTACTCCCTGGCCTACTCAAACTGCGCGACATACTCATCCACGCCGCCCTCGAGCCGTGTGAGCCGGCCCCCATCTAGCACATACACATCGTCCGCCACCTCGCGCACAAAGTGCCGGTCGTGCGTGACGAGCACCACCGTCCCCTCGTACTCTGTCAGCGCCGTCACGAGCCCCTGGACAGTGTACATGTCCAGGTGGTTGGTAATCTCGTCCAGCAGCAGCATGTGCGGCTGATCGTACAGCATGAGCGCCATGGCGAGGCGCGCGCGCTGCCCTCCGCTGAGCGTGTGCACCGGGCGCGTGGCGAGGTCGCCGGAGACCTGGAACGAGCCGAGCCAGCGGCGGAGGTCGCCCTCCTTGGGCGGGTCGAGGCCAAACTCGGCGTGGAACGCCACCGCGCGCGTCATGAGCAGGGCCAGCGCCGGCCCAGACTCGCCAGACAGCTCGTCGACAAAGTGCTGCGTGTAGTGCCCTATCCTCAGGCGCGGCTGCCGCTCGACTGTCCCGTGCGTCGGCGCCAGCCCGCCCTCGAGGATCTGAACCAGCGTCGACTTGCCGCACCCGTTGAGGCCGAGCAGCGCGATGTGGTCGTTCTGCATGATGCTCAGCCCGAGGCTCTTGAGCACGCGCCGCTTCTTGCCCGGGTACGAGAAGGACACGTTGGCGAGCGAGATGAGCGGGCCCGACGCGCGCAGGGGCTCGGGGTTGGGGATCTTGAAGTCGACCTCCTTCTCCACCTGGATCAGGTCGATCTCTGGCCGCACCGTGTTGTGGAAGCCGGCCCAGTACGATACCTTGAAGCGCTTTCCGTCCTCGGTCTTGTCGATGCCCGCCATGCGCTCGAGCTTCTTGTTGCGCGACGCCACCTGGCTGAGGACCTTCGAGTCCTGCGTCCGCTGGGCGTGCTTGACAAAGCCCTCGATCGACTTTTTGACGTGCTCCCTGCGCCGCTCGAGCGCCTCGTGCTGCCGCTCGCGCTTCTTGCGCAGCTCGTCCTCGGTCTGTTCGTACTCGTCATAGTTGCCCGGGTGGTAGGTGAGCTTGCGCTCCTTCAACCTGATAATCTCTTCGGAGATGGCGTTGAGAAAGTCGCGGTCGTGCGACACGCACACGATGGTAATGTCCTCAAGGCTCTTGAGGTACTCCTGCAGCCAGGCGATGGCGGCGAGGTCGAGGTGGTTGGTGCACTCGTCGAGCAGCAGCACGTCGGGCTGCACAAACATGGCCTTGGCAATGGCCACTCGCATGCGCCAACCGCCCGACAGCGCGCTCACCGGCCCGTCCTGCATCGCCTCGGTCACGTCGAGCCCGCCCAGGATGGCGCGCGCGCGCGCCTCGGCCGAGTGCGCATCGGTCGCGTCGAGCTCGGCATACAGCTTCTCGAGCACCTTGGCGGCGACTTCTGCGTCGGGCGCCGGGCTGCCCGTGCCGTACAGCTCGTCGCGCACCTCCTTGACCATGCTCTGCTCGGCCTTGAGCGCGACGCCGCGCGCCTTCTTCCCGCGCGCGCCCGAGCGCAGCGTCGCCGTCTTCTGCGCGAGGAAGATGTTGTGCTCGGCTATTCTCGCAATGTAGCCCTCCAGGGCGGCGTTCAGCGCGGCGCCATCGCCAGCCGCCGTCGCCTCCTCGATCGCAGTGACGTCGCGCAGCCGCTTGAGCCGGTCGCCGTCGGCCGCGAGCACGGCGTCGAGCACCGACTGCGCCGTGTCGAGCACGTCGAGCTGCTGGACGTACAGCGTGCGGATGTTCTCCGGGAACCCGACGAGGGACTTGTCCCCAATGCTGCGCCGGGTTAGAGTTACCACGCCGGCCAACCTACACGTTGAGCAGGGTCGACTTGCCCGCGCCGTTGCGCCCCACGAGGCCGTAGTGCGTCCCGGCCTTGAACCAGAGCCGGGCGTCTTCGAGCAGCTCGCGGTCCCCGATGGACACGTTGACACCCTTGAGGTCGACGTCCTTGCTGAGCGTGGACAGGGTTTCGTTGTGGAAGCGCGATTGCTGGGAGTAGGCCTGGATGACGGGTCCGGTCGGAGCAGCCTTGGCCTTGGGCTCGGCCTTCTTGCGCGCCTTCTTGGTCGGCGAGCCGGCGCGGGGAGTGTCCGCCGGGGTATCGGGGGCCGAGGCCGCAGCGACCTCCCCGCCCACGCTCAGCCTAGCAAACAGCGCGTCGAGGTCCCGCGCGCTCAGGCCAAGGAACGGCGCGACGGCGCGCTTGGCGTCCTCGCCCGTCTTGCCGGCGAGCGCGGTGCCGAGGTACGCGCGCGTGTCGTCGTCCTCTTCGAGGATTTCGCGCACATCGGGCGGGGCGGCGGCCACGATGGCGTCGAGGGTGATGGCTGTCATGGTGGGTATGGGGGTGGGTGGGGCCGAGCGGGGTCGGGCCGTGGGTGTTGCGGGGTCGTGAGTCGTCGGGTGTTGTCGTCGTGCTTCTGCCGAGGCAAGGTGGCTATCTGATATCGTCCTGCTCCTCTTTAGTACGCTCACTCGTCCTCTCTCGTCTCGTCTCGTCGCGTCCCCTCGTGGTGCTCGTCTCTTGTCGGTTCCGTTTGTCGACGTCGAGTAAGAGGTCACAAATCACAACAGCGGAGCGCATGACGACATGCCGATGGTCCGACGAGTCGGCCTCAGCCGCTCGGATCCGAGAGACGCGTGGAGAACACGTGCACCACGTGGATGTGCTGGATCAGCTCCGATGTCTCTCTCTATGCACTATACAGCTTGTCGAGCAGGCCAAGCATGCATGTCGCCGTCTGCATGCTCCTCTCCGTCGACGCTGGGCGTCAGCAGTGTTCACAGCCCGTGTGGTCTCAAACGCCGGCGCGCCGGCGCTTACTGAGCAGTCATGCCGTGGGCGTAATGTTCGGCCCGAAGCCACAAACGACGTCGACAAACATCGACATTGACTCTCGCTTTCCCCTCGTCCGTCTCGTCTCGTCTTATACCCCCCTCAGCTGGTCGAGCACCCCGTCGCAGCCCACGTGCAGCACATCGACCCTCCCTTGACAAACAGCAGCCGGATCTTGCGGCAGACGCACCACGGAGTCTCCGCGCCCATCCCCGACCCACCTCATCTCATCTCTCGACCCACACTTGACCTCTTATCCACCACCATGACAACACACCGCCAGAACGAGCCGCACACGCTCAACCCCTACGCGGTGCAGGGCGCCAAGTGGCTCACGGCGAGCCACCCAAAAATGACCGACGACTACTTCCACCTCTTCGACAGGTACCGCATGAGCCTCGGCATGACGGGCAAGGCGAGCAACGTCGTCGCGGCGCTGCAGTCGCGCCTGGCCACAACCAACCCGCACTACGCCATGGTCGTGGTGCACTCGTACGCGGATTACAAGTTTGCGAACGGCGCGTCGCGCGCGCACGTCGCGGCCAAGCTCGCGGCCCTGGAGGAGCTCGCACCAGAACACGCCGAGGTCGTCGCCGACATCCGCGCAGCGTACGGCCTCAACCGCGCCCACCTTACCGAGAGCGGGCGGGTCGTGCCCGTCGACGTCGGGCCGCGCACGCGCGCCGAGCGCGCGCGCTACTTCCTCACCGGGCGCCAGACGGACGCCGTCCGCGCCGTGCCCCGCCCCGATCCGACTAGCCCCTTCGCGCCGATGCCTGAGCGGAGCGCCCACCCTTCCGACAGCGCGGCGCCCGTGTTCCGCGTGCGGACGGGAGAGCACGCACCCCCGCCGTACGCTGCCAATGCGGAGAGCGCGCGCGTGCGCGAGCTGCGCGGGCAGCTCGAGGACGAGACCCGCAGGCGAGAGGAGCTCGAGGCCGAGGTCGCGGCGCTCAAGGCAAGGCTTGGCGCCTAAGCGGCATAGATATTAGATGCAACAGGGATAAATGGTTCGTACAGCGCACAGGCATACCTAGTGACAGTGCTCACCGCGGCCCTCCCTCCCGCGCCTACTCTAATACACCGAGGTCCATGCCCTCCGCCAGAGGCCAGAGCTGCGCTGCCGAGAATATCACCCCGGGGATCCCATTGGCGTCGGGGTTCGGCGGGGGCTGGAGGTGCTCGTTGACAGCGGCAGGAAACAAGTCCGACACGTCGGCCCGTGGCTCGGGCTCGATCGACGTCGCTGCGGCCGTGTGGCCGGCGCTGTGGTTGGCTGTCGGGGCAGAATCTTCATCCTGCAGCGGCCAGGCCAGCACTCCCGAGCGGCGAGCCTTGAGGACCAGGCGTCTGAGCAGCGGCGCGAGGGGGTAGCCGGGCATCGCAGGCAGCATTCGGACCAGCGCGTCGAGGTCCGAGCCGATTCTGTACTGGTCGCTGTGCTCCGGCATCAACGTTGAGAGGCGCAGGAGCGCGCGGGCAGCAAACACGGTGCCGACGTGGTAATAGCGGTTGCCTGGGGTGTGAGTTGATGCCACAGACATTTTAACTGCTCACCAAACTGGACAGAGTCCGAGTGCTGGCCTCGGATAAAGGTCGACACGATGAAGTTGGCCGCCTCCATGGCGGCGACGAGCAGTCGGGTGCGTTCCGCGCTCATGATTTGGATGGAGCGTGTCGAGACGCCACTGAGCAGGAGCGAGTTGGTTTGCAGGCTGTAGGGTAAGCTATGGCTCATGACGCTTCAGCTTACATTGCATTGGCTCTTTGCAGCTCCACTGCGCGGGTCAGATCACTTCTGCGGTGCTCAACTTACACTGGTGGAAGAGGAAGTGGTCCCTCCCGACACCATGCTCGACTGTGATGGCTCAGCGGCAGTCTCCCCAGATTACTCACCATAATACTTCGACCAGTAGTGGTAAAGACTCTCGAGGCTGTCGTTGACCTTGAGGATCTCCATTAACGTCGGCGGAGCATCACGGATCCTGTCCAGGTACCATGCCCGATGGAGCGTCACTGGGGAGTCAGCTTGGCCGCCATCGTAAAGAAGCTGCACTCACTCCTTGGAAGCATAAACTCAATGGCCACAATGAACCGGCTGTCGAGCACTGTGGTGTACGGCAGCTTGAGGAAGTGGCGCAGGTGATCAAGCGACTCGTCGAGGAACGGCACTGGCCTCCCTTCGCCAAAGGCCATCCTGAGGGGGTCAGTACAGATGGGCGCATGACACCCACTCCATCCTTTGCTTGGTGATCTGATGCTGTCAGCTCTATGCTCTATGCCTGCCGACTCACGGCAAGCCAGCATCGAACATCACCGACACCACGCCGGATGCTCAGGTCGGAGCGTGAGGAGCCAGGGCCGAGGTTGAGGAGCACGGCAAGCTCGTTGTGAAAGTCCATCTCCATGGCCATGCTCATTGCGTGATCTGGTCCGTCAGCCTCCAGCAAAGTCCCTCTTCCCACTGATTCGCCGCCACTGCATGTCGCTGAAGCAACCCATGATGCACATGGCCCGCACTCTGTCGAGTTGATTGATGGGCGAAAACATTGTCCAGCTAGCTACAAGGTCAGCGCCACTCCCGCACTCTCAACTCACTCATGACCTTGGTGAGCTGGATACACTGCAGGTGGAGGAGCGAGATCTCCTTGTTCGCCTCCTGGCAGCGAACCATGAACGTAATGATGACAGTGAGCGTGAACGGGAAGCGCATGCGGAGACTGGGGAGTATCAGCCTGGCTACCCGATACCCACTCACAGCTCAAACGTATCCGTCTCCAGGTCGAAGATTGGAATGAACTGGTGGCTGTTCGCCATGAACCTGGCACTGTCAGCATGCGTCCCCGCTCCCACCACCCACAAATCAAACATTGCACGTCCCTCCTCTTCGGTGCAGAAGCCCTCGTCGATGGGGTTGGTGTGCGACGTCCCGTAGTCCTCCCAGACGGCGGTGAGGCGTTCCCGGGTGAGGTTGACCATATCCGACTCGAGAATATCCACTGCGCGCCGGTCTCTCCCGCCCATCCAGGTGAGGGCCAGCCTGTGTCCCTCGTCGAGCAAGGTCGCACGCTCCGACAGCACTGTCATATCGCGGTATGGCTGCGACCGGGCGGCCGCCTCGAGCGGGTTGTCGTCGTACGGGCCGTCGTCGATCTCAAACTCAAAGTGGTCCGTCTCGCAGTTGCCGTTGTCAAAGTCGGGCGGCTCGGGGATGTATGGCACTGTCGACGGGCCGCTGGTAGCCGGTCCACTGGGAGGCCCCAGTGGCTGCGTGGACGAGGGCCCTGCCGGCGTTGTGGACGGCGGGACAGACGCTGGTGCTGACCGCGGTGCCGAGCCACCGCCGTTAAACCCTCGCACCGGCGACGTGGCAGCAGAGTTGGCATGGTCCGAGTCGGACATGCTTGGAAGGCGCATCCGCCGCGGCGCAGGAAGAGGGTAGGTCGGCACCGACGAGGAGGACGACGGAGTGGCGACAGGTGGTGGCCTCACGCTTGGCGGGCCGTGGGTCGACGACGAGCTCGAGCTCGGCAGCATCGGCTCAAACGACGGGCTCGTCTGGTTTCCATGCGGGGTATCCGGCGAAAGGTTGTGAAAGTCGACAGCCTGCCCAGAGCTTGACCGACTAGGTGGGTAGGGATGTGGTGCGAGCGAGCCCCGGTGTGCGGTCGGCACTGGCGTCGGCGGGAAGGGGCTCGCCTGGGCCTGGGCAGCTGCCAGCTGCGACTGCTGCTGCGACATGCCTTGGAGGAGGGAGCGCATCTCGGCGAGCTGCTCCCTCAGCGTCGTGACCTCGGCCTGGAGGCCGTTATTGCTGCTGGGGTCAGAAGCCGGCCATGCCCAAGCACCTACCTGTCGCCGCCGTCACGGCTCGCCTCCGCCCGGCTGCGCTTCCTGGGCGGCAGCGGTCCCCGGTCCTCCTCGAATGCCGACCGGTCAAACGTGCACTCGAGCTCGCGGTCCCGGCAGCGCTTGCACGGCGGGTTCTCTTTGTCGACGCACTTTATGCGCATCTTCTTGCAGTTGTCCTGGCGGGTCAGCGGCGAATGGGCAGCGACATGGGGCTTACACATGCTCCTATGAGAGAGTTAGCCTCTCCCCCGCCTAGTCAACACTGCTACTCACGCAAGGAGTTGTCTCTGGGGTTGCGGATGAGGGGCGCGCTGTGCGTCGATGACGATGACGAGGAGGCCACTGGTGGAGGTGGTGGTGGTGCCGTCGACTCGGACATGAGCTCGTCGTCCTGGTGGTTGGATGTCATGGCCGGCGGTTCATGAGTCTTGCGAAGGCGTCTGGGATGCTGTCGCGTCGAGTCTGACTCTTGCTTTGAGCTCTGAGCGCTGTGAGATGCAAGCAACAGCCAACAGGCAACAATCATGAAATGTCTCCATCTCGCAGTATCAACAACCCGAGGTGCACCATGTGGTGCCAATCACGTGATCCCCGTCGCGTGAGAACCACGTGTCTATGTCACGTGTTCTGACCGCGACGGCTCTCTGGCAGTGCAGCAGCCAGCCAGCCTGCTCGCATCGCCTGACCTTTCCTTGTGGCCGGCCGCCTTGCATTGTCGCCACTTGCATTGTAGTAACTTGGCTTGCTTTGCTCTCGAATTTGCCGTCAATAGGTAACCGAGTTGTGTCGTACTAACGTGTACTGGAACGGCTGCAGGCCGAGAGCGGATGCCGGCACTCGGTCATTGCCTCAAAGTGCGGGTCGAGGCGACCGGTACTCTTGGGTACGAGGGCAGCATGCTGCTTCTGCTTCTGCTTCGAATCCTCGGAGGCGGAGCCCTTGGTCGGTCCCCCGCTCATCATGACGTGAACGGGAGCGACATCCCCTCCCGTTCCAACCATAACCCCCATCGCGGTGTTCCTGACTCCCTGAGAGTCGTCGTACGCAGAACCAACCGGCCTTGGGAACTGGCCACTGGAGCACTGAGCGTACAACTCTATTCAAAGTGTGGCGTGTGCGATCAAGGTTCCTCCGAAGTGCCGCGGCCTCGAGCCACACAGCGGACACGTACGGCAGTCGAGGCTTATCAGCAAGGTTCAGCGCCACTCAACCTTGCAGCTCCCTGTTGCACATGGCAGGCGCTCCAAGTGATCAACTGTCGTAGCTGTCGTGTGTCCGTGTGCCTCGTGTTTGAGGGTTGGCTTGTGGTTTCTGTCCGCAGTCCGCAGAGCCAAGCTCCGCGGGTGTGCGACGTCCGCCATCCTTCCTCCCTGACAGTGAGGAACCCGCCGAGAAACAACAAGCACCAAGCTGTGCAAGGCGCTCGACTCTGCCTTGGGGGTGGTGGGTCCGACTCTGCCATGGGGTGGTGCGTCCGGGACGCGACGGCCTCATGCTCGTGTTTGATGTCGTAGATCCAACTCTTGCGATCTGTTCATTGACAAAACACTGGACGCTCGTCGCCCCCCCACTAGATACCGACCGATTCCCCTCCTCCATACCACTTGTGGCGGCCTCCCGCGATCTCGGCCATGGCCTTCAACACCCGGCAGGGCCGCGTGCTGTTACGCACCTCGATTGTCGTCAACTTGCTCATCGTCTTCCTCCTCCTGTGGGAGTACAACAGCCCGATGGACCAGCCGCCATTAGTGGCGGGCCTCGGGTTGCGGCCCCTCGAATGGCGAGCCCCGGAGCCCTCGGTGCGCGTGGTGGAGAAGATTGTCGAGCGGGTCGTTGAAAAGGTCGTCGAGGTGCCCAAGATCGTCTCGGAGCCGTCGTGCTCCATGTGCACTGTCAACTCGACGCTGTGCGAGGAGATGAGGTGGGTCCGGCGGGCGCGCGTGGCGGCGCTAACAGCCATAGCGATGGCTCCGTCGAGGCCGCCGTCGCCTACAGAGGTACCAACCAGCGACTCCGACGTGCTCTGGCCAAGATGCGCTCCGGCAAGCCTTTCAACGTCGCCGCCATCGGCGGCTCAGGTGTGTTGCTACCGAGGCGCGCTAAGAGCGCGACGGGCCGAGAGTAAACTCTAACCTTGACAGTGTCAAAGGGCCACACACTGGGCGACCACCACGAAATGACGTGCACCCTCAACTTCCATCGCCGCATCTTTGACCATCTCGACGCCAAGTTCCCCGGCAAGGACCAGCCGTTCATCTCTGAGCCGACAACCGAGTCCAAGAAGGACGAGGGGCGGAATGGGTTTGTCAACGGCGCGCAGGGCGGGACTGGTGAGTGGCGATCTGGGGCACCACTGACCGCCAGGGAGCGATTACTTCTCCATGTGTTTCCAGGAGCACATTCCGACCGATGTCGACCTGGTCATCGTTGAGCTGGGTGAGTGTGCCTGTTCAAGGGAGACAGGCCCGGCTGACTCATACCACAGCTATCAACGACCAGAAGTATGCCAACCCCCAAGTTCCGGTCTGACAGCCCCAGCTTCCCCATCTTCCAGCGTCCATTCGAGCTCCTCCTTCGCGGCCTCCAAGACCTCCCCTCACAGCCGGCTGTCATCTACGTCCAGTGGGTAGCAGGCACAGGCGACACTGACGGACCGCAGGGTTCTTGCCCTCCCGCTGCATGCGCTCGTCAGCGGCGCGGTGGCGCAAACCGGCATCGCGCAGTACATGGACGTGCCGACCATCTCGCTGCAGCACGCCGTGCTTCCCCAGATCCTAAAGGACGAGGCGTTCAGCCAGCAAGTGTTCGTGGTGCACGGCGATGGCGAAGTCGACGCGCGACACATCAGCCGCTGGAGCCACCAGAAGATGGGTGACCTCGTCAACGCGTACATCGACGCGCAGCTGTGCGAGATGGACCGGATCGAGGCGGCCGAGAAGAAGCGCTCGGGCAAGAAAGACATTGACATTGACGCGCTGTACCCCCTCGCCCCGCTTCCAAGAGTACGTTGTCGCCTCCCGCGTCTGCTCACGCCCAGCTCCTCACCTCGGACAAGTGGGACCCGAAAAAGGTCATCCCGCCGCTCAAGCCGACGTGCATGTCGATGAACGCCAAGGACAAGCCCGCGCCTGCCAAGAACGATGGGTGGTACGAGTGGGCCTGGAAGGACAAGGTGGGTCAAGGGGGAGTCGTGCCGCTGACAATAAGAACTACATGGTCACCAACACGGTCGGCGCGACCATCTCGTACGAGGTGACCACGAGCATTGGCCTCGTGCAGCTCTTCTACCTCCGCTCGTGGGAGTTCCACCTCGGCATACTCGAGTGCTGGCTCGACGACGACGTCAATTCTGCCGTCAAGATCGCTGGATACTGGGACGAGGGCCTCAAGTACAACATTGGGCAGAGGAAGGATATCGCCACGAATGCCTCGCCCGGCAAGCACATGCTCAACTGCAAGTTCCTCGGCAAGGACGGCAACAAGGCGAGCGGGGACGAGTTCCGCATCATCTCGGTGATGAGCATCTAGAAGTATTGTATTGCATAGACTGTTGCATGGTGTCGTGGTAGGCTGCTCGCACTGACACTGTTGTTCACATGGTGGGCATCCTCACTGCCTCGAACCAATACTGAAAAGTGACACTCAAATGCTGAGCCGGCTTGGTTGTCTGAGAGAGATCCTCATTGATACGTCCTGTCAATCAGTCCTACGACACAACTTGTGGCTCCTGGCATCCGCAACTCAAACGCCTGGAACGGAGGGAGTCGATGGCGTCCTCATCGGAGAGTCGTTACTGGAATTGTTTTGAACATCGCAGTGTGGCCTTGTTGATCGCACTCGCAACAGCCACCATTTCTCTGGCACTCAATACCGCGTCCCGATCAACAGCATAACAGATCTCCCGAGCCGAGCCGGCGACCTGACCTCCGGCCTCACCTCTACCTGCCCCATAACCCTACATGCCCATCTACAAGTACTCGCTCGCGAGCACGAGGAACACGCTCGCGGTCCACGAGTACGCCGTGTCGCGGTTGGCCTTGCCCGTGAGCGCGTCAAAGTTCTCGGCCGAGCCGCCAACCCGGAACGCGTTGCAGAACGCGCGGGCAATCTTGCGCGCGAGCTGCACCTCGCCGGCGCGCTTGAGCCCGTCGACGATGAGCAGCGTCGACGGCGCCCATACCGGCCCGCGCCAGTACCCGTCGCTCGTGTACTTTTCGCTCGTTGTCGACTCTGTTGCCAGCCCGTAGTCGGTGACGAAGCCCCCGCTCTCGAGGCGGGCCACGAGCGCGGCCAGCATCTCCTTCGGCAGCCGGTCGCCAAGCATCAAGGGCTGGAGGAGCAGGAGCGACGCGCAGTCAATCACGCCGTCGGTGGGCACGTGCCGCGCCGTGAACCTGTCCCCTGCCCACATCTTCTCGACGAGCGTGGCAAACAGGCCGTCTGCGCGCGCCCTATACCCCGCCGCCCTGTCGTCCAGCCCGAGCCGCGCCGCGACCCGCGCCAGCGAGTCGAGCTGTAGCACGAGGTGCGCGGCCAGGTCCGGCGACTCGACGGGCACGCCGCCGTCGAAAACCGTCGCGTTGTCCCAGCCCGAGTCGTTGCCATGGTAGTAAGCTGGCAGGGCACGGCCGTCGCCCACGCGCTCGGTGAGCCAGAAGTCGGTCCACCTATCGAGGCTATCCAGCGCGCCGCGCACGTCCTCGTCGGCGAGCACACCCGCAGCGTGCATCCGGTCCACGGTCCACCCGTGCACCGGCGGCTTGGTGAACGCGTAGGCGACCTCGCGGTCGTTGATCGAGTCCGGGAGGTTGCCGCGCGCGCTCTGGTGCTCGAGCATGGTCGCAATCTGCGCCCAGCACAGCGCGGGGAACCCTCCCAGCGCCATGGCGTTGAAGCAGTGGTCCCACGACCACACCGACGCCATCCAGTTCTTGGACATGTACATCGCCGGGCGGGGGAGCGCGCCGCTGGGCGCGACGAGCGCGTGCCAGGTGATGTATGCGGCGAGCGCGCGCGAGTCGGCGTACTCGGCCGGAGCGGGCGGCGCGCTCGCCAGCCACTCGGCGTAGCTCGGCAGCGGGGTGGCGCTCGCCGCGGCCACAGCGTCGTCGACACGCTCAGTGATGAACACGGTGGCCCCCGGCGCCAGGTGGAACACGACCGGGTCGCTCCTATCCCCGTGCCATGTCGTCTCGGCGCGCACCGCGCCCGAGGCCTCGATCCCGAGGGTAATCCCGCTGCTCCGCTTGATGAACGACCACCGCGTCGGCCCGAGCGGGGTGAGCGTGTCGTAAAAGTCGAGGTTGGCAGCGGCGAGCGCGAGCCCAGAGGTCTGGGGCGCGTGGATGCGCACGACGGTCGCCGACGCGAACTCTGCGCGGGCCGGGTCGGAGGGGGTAGCCGTCGGGATGCACAGCGCGCCGTCGGGCTCAAACGTCGCGTCGTACGCCGTTGCGGAAGGCGCAGAGGGGAGGAGGTCGAAGATCCCCGGCGCCGGTATCCCGCCATGCACGCTCCGCAGGGACACGGTCGCGCTGCGGTCGCGCACGTTGGCGAGGTAGTTGAAGGAGAGGTACGACCCGGCCGCGGAGAACGGCTGGCCGTCGAGCGGGAAGCGGCGGGCCACTGGGGTCAGCGCTGCTGGGCAGGGGAGCTCACTGTTAGGTTGGGGAGGGGATGCACACCCTCATGGCCGCTGCGCTCTGTTGATGTACAGCGCCGACGTTGGGCTCACCGGAGCGTCGGGAAGTGCTCCGGAGCCAGGGAGGAGCCCGCCGGTCTTGGCCGGGTTTTGCACCGAGTCTCCGCCGACTCTGCGCCGAGCCGCGTCGAGGTCGTCGTGAGTGTGCTGCCCTCGGTGGAGACTGGTCAAGGGTAGTGGCACTCTACTCGTCCACACACGACTCGACACTCGGTCAGCCCCACGCCGGCTCACCGCCGACAACAGCCCCCGGGCCCCCTCGCCACTCGGAGAAGACGCCACCACCAGCCTGCACGGCCCGCCCGCTCTCGGACTCGCCGAGGCGGCGCAACCCCGTGGCGGCCGCCAGGCCACGGACCGCCGGACCCCCCAATCGATCGCCGAATCTCCCCCGTGGCGCCTCGGCGGGGCTCGATCGCCGGCCGCCGGCTCGTCGGTGCTGCTCGATCGTGGTTCGCCACTCGATCGCGGTCAGCTCGACCCCGCATGATGAGCGCTACGGCCTGGTGAGTGGCGTCTGGGGTGAGCTGATGGGGGAAGGGGGAACTGGCGTCTGCCTCCGCTCGGGAGCAACACGCTCTGGGTCGGGAACAACACGCCCTGCACCTTCTGCCTCTTCTAGCCTGCCCGAGATCAGGCTCAGCTCTGCCGAGCTCGAGATCCACTCGCAACAAGGTGCAACAAGGTGCGCGCGCCACTTTACCAAGCTCAAGATTGATGGTGAGTGTGGGGTTGTGGGGCCGACTCCAGACCGCGAGGCACGGCGGTGTCAATCACGGCGATGTCCACACTCCAATGCCAAGACGCGGTGGAGCCCGCCGTGGCCATTGCGAGGCGACAATGAGAGTTGTGGAATGTGGAGCAGGAGGAACGCGGAGCAGATCTATGCAGACGCAACTACAGCTCGCCGAAGATGGCATCCCATAGCTCGTCCTCCTCCTTGTCCTTGCGGCGCTTCTTCTCCTGCTTATGCGTCATAAAGTACCCCTGCGGGCCGAGCGGACCTCCGGGCGCGTAGTCGGTCCCCTTGAGCTGCTTCATGCGCTTCTTGTCCTTGAGCAAGCGCTTGTAGTCGTCCCAGGCGAGGTAGTATCCGCCCGGGCCTTGGATGCTGCCTGGCGGGCCGTGGGGAGGAGCGGCGTTGTACGCCGCTGGCCCCGCCGACGCGGGGTTTAGAGCGGCGTACGGCGGCGTTGGCGAAGGGGGCGGCGGTAGGATGTTTCCGGCCGGCGCGTACGGCGTGGGCGCGTATGGCGCTTGGTGTGGGCGGGATGCCGAGCAGCCAGGGAGGTGTTGGCACATGCACTGATGCGCAAGCGAGGGCTGGCTGCTGCCCTGGGACGGGCCCTTGGGATCGACATACTGCCCCAGCTTGCGATACGCGTCTTCGACGAGGCCCATGGTGGGTGTGTGAGTGGCGAGGTGGGTGTGCTCGTTGGCGGTGAGCATCCGACACTCGCTCTTATCCTCGATGCGTGGTGGACCCGACGCGCACGATGCTTACAAGGCTATGGAATGCAGTGCTCATTTAGCTGCACTGGATGACTCTACGCGTCATTCGCGTCCACTCCGGTGCGGCTCCGAGACCCCGCCAGGAGTCGCCGCAGCAACGTAAGCCACCCACCCCCACCCTCCCTCCCCCTACCTCCCTCCCCCTGCCCCACTCTGCCATTCTCAGGATCCTCGGCTGTCTTGGCGTCGCGAGCCACGTCGGTTGCCATTGTTCGAGGCTCCTTGCTCTTTTGTCTCAGCCAATAGCCCATGTGGTGCATAGCGCATGGCGCAGTCTATGTATGTAGCTCCGCTGCACCCTACTGTTACAACTGGCATGCACTGCCTTAAACAAGACTTCTAAATCGCGTACACAAACCAGTCAACGTGGTCTCCGTCGTCCTCAAACGTCTTCTTCTCGGCGTCGGTCCAAGGGTGCTCGCGAGCAGCGTTGCGGGCGGCCTTCTTGGCGTTGGCGCGAGCGCAGTAGATCCACATGATGACAGCCATGACAATGACAATGCCGCAGTAGCCAAGGCACACGGCGTGGCCCTTGATGTAGCGGGGGCCGTCCTCCTTGGGGTAGATGAAGGACGAGATGATACCACCGAGGTTACCGAACGAGACGATGATGGCAGTGGCGACACCCTTCTTGAGCGAGCCACCACAGTTGTTGGAGCCCCAGGCGACGACGACGGGGATGAGGGGGTAGACACCGCAGGCGGCGAGGAAGAGGCCGGCATAGTTGGCGCCGTTGTTGACGTTGGCGAGGAGGAGGATGTAGCCGAGAGCGGCGACAAAGGCAAAGCAGATGGTCACGAGGCCACGCTTCTGGATCTTGTCCGAGATGTAGCCCGAGAAGACGGTGCAGAAAGCGGCGGCGACGTAGGGAGGGACCGACATGAGCTGGGCCTTGGCAGCCGTGTAGCCGAGGGCGGCAACGAGGGTGGGCGAGAAGAGGGAGAAGGTGTAGAGGGGAGTAAGAGTGCCGTGGAACATGACCGAGAAGGCCCAGACCTTCCAGTCGGTGAAGGCGTCCCAGATGAACTTGGTCTTGTACTCGTGGCTGCAGCCGTCGTTGTCGAGGCGGAGGCGGGCCTGGAGGACCTGGCGCTCGGGCTCGGTGAGGAACTTGGCAGTGTCGGGGTAGTCGTGGAGCATCCAGAACGAGATGACAGCGACGACGACGGTGAGGATACCCTCGAGGATGAAGATCCAGCGCCAGCCCTCGTAACCGGCGATGCCGTCCATGAGGTTGATCAGGCGGGCGAGGAGACCACCAAAGGCACCGGCGGCGGTGGCGGCCGAGAAGAAGAGAGCGATGCGCATCGAGATCTCAAAGCGGCGGTACCACTGGGTGAGGTAGAACGAGACACCGGGGAAGAGACCAGCCTCGGTGATACCGAGGAAGATGCGGGTGACGAAGAGGCCAACAAAGTTCTGGACAAAGCCCATGCCGATCATGACAATACCCCAGGCAATCATGATGATGGGGAGCCACATCGAGGGGCGCCAGGCCTTCATGACCATGTTGGAGGGGACCTCGAACAGGACGTAGAAGGCGAAGAAGATGGCGAGACACGCGCCATACTGGGTAGACGAGAGGCCGAGGTGCTTGGACAGGCCGAAGAGGTTGGCGTTACCGATGTTGGAGCGGTCGAGGAAGGAGAGAAGATAAAGGAGTGCGAGCCATGGGACGAGGCGGATGTCGCTGTTTGCGTTGTCAGCTGACTGGTTGTTGTGGCTCACGCAACACGACTTACACCTTGCGGATCAACCGCTTGATGTTGACGTCCTGGGCCTCCGAGTCGGTGACCGAGCTCTCGGTGACATCGCCAACAAACTTGCCGGCGGCGACATAAGGTGGCGAGCCCTCAATGTACTGCTTGTCGTCCTTGAAGTCGGTGGAGGCCATGGTGTGTGAGAAGAAATCACAGGATGAGGAAAAGGCGGGGCTCTTTGGACGTGGCGACTCTTTTAACCACTCTCGATTGTCGGCAGCGTGTGGCGAGCGAAACACCTTGGCAGTCTTTGCAATTCTCGACCGAACCCTTGTGCCCGTGTCTGCCCCACAGAGGCGGCGATGTATCTTTCGGCTCGGTCGTCACTGGCCCGGTCGTCGCTCCATCGCACCCGTGTCGCCTGGGTCTGTCGCCTTCGTCATGTTGGAGCAGCCCAGGACCTGGGGAAGGGAAGGGAGGCAGGGAGGGCGAGCAAGGCGGGCCGCAGGCACCAGGCGTGGAGTTGACACGCAACCAGCACAGACCTCGTTGGACCGCTGATTGCCGAGGAAAACGAATAGAGCGAGCCGCCGCAGGCGTGTAGAGACGGGACCCCGAGAGCCCAAAGGAGACCTGGCTGGGCCTTGGCATGCCCCGTGCTGTGGGGGCCATTCCGGGTATGCAGTGAGCGAGAGATAGTCGGAACGGCATTGGCGCCCCGTGTTGATGGCGGCGGCTGGCTGCTGCGGCGTCAGAGTGGGTTCAGACAACGTGTGGAGTCATTGTCCTCGTCGCTGGGCCGCCACGTTCAAAACCCGCCGCCGCATTGGCCTTGGCACTAAGACGAATGGCGGCTCCTGCTGGTCTCACACCTGCCCTTGGGTCCCCCTTGGGTTGTCCAAGTCGACTACCCGACGTGGCGAGTTCCTGATTATCGACTTAAACGAGCCCAACCTCACACACTACGGCTCACAAAGTGTGAGGCCTGATGAGTTGCAGGTGGTCGCGAGGTTGGTTGATCCAATGACGACGAGTGTGGTGTCAGGATCCCCTCCCCCACGCCGGACCCTGTCGAGCGTAAAACCGATATCCCGATTCATAGGCTCAGCTCACCCCCACAACGGCTCTGTCGGTGCACCCCCCGCGTCTCCACGTCTCACGCCGCCGGCTCCATAATTCAAGGTTGTACTCGACCCTGATTAGCTCGTGCTCCTCGCCTAAATGGTGGGTGAGTGGGCAATCCCGCAGCAGAGCCGCGAGATCCGGAGCCTGCGCCTCGTTGCCTCCCCCACATGTCTGTCTGGGTTGCGTTCCCTGCCCTCGGGTGCCAGGGCCTTGGCACACGGTCGTCGCTGCGTGTGCGACGATATCCAACCCAGACTGCCCGCCTATCGCCCAGTGCGGGACCCCTGCAAGGTACCGCTTAACTCCATCTACCGACCCCGCCAAGCCACTCGCGACCCACCCACATGCTAGGCATCTCACATCGTCCCCTGGACTGAACGGATTCGCCGGCGCCGCTGCCGCACTGGACTCCGCCCATGCCGCGGCCCTCGCCTCGTAGCGCGCGCGTATGAGTGATCGCGCACGCTCCCACCCACTCTGTCTTGCCCTCGGCACCCACTCGGAGGGCCGGGCCGCGGCGTTTCATCCAGCTAGATCAGGCTAGCAACGCATCACAGTGGGCTCCCGGCAAAACCAGAGCGACGTGTACGTTCTACACGGCCCACCCCGCGGCGCCGGCAAGGCGAGCATACCCCGCCGCGAGCGAGCACACCACCGATAGCACGCAAAAACCTGCCGTGAGGCGGCGTGGCTGTCTCAGCCTCGCGCCCATGTGCCCGAGCCTTCACTCCGACACAGATCCGAAGCGGCGCTCGCTGTTATTTGCATTTTCTCAGCAAATCAGCAGCAATGGCAAGCTAACCGCTACGCACTCTTGGCGATTGACGTCGATACGACAGTGCACTCCCCAAGGTCCCCCACGGGCACCCCGTCCACTTTCTGGGCAGGTCCCCTTGCCCGCTGGGCACATGTCATGTTCCCACGGGCTTGCGCAGCGGCGAGCGGCTTACACACCGCTCTCCCCCTCAAAACGAGGCCATGTTTGCCGGTAACGAGCTCGAACCGGTCCAAAGCCGACTCGTGTTCGGATAACGACCGACAGTGTGCTCGCTGTGCGCCGGTACCGCCGACTTAATCCTATGCTTACTCACTCGATCTCCCCCAACTTTCTGGAGCCAGATATGTGCGGCGGCTTGGGTGATAATCTGCGGTTATGTGCGTTAAGTGGGTGGTGGAGACGGATGGAGACATGTTTGTCGATCAGCCACGGACCCACCTGTACCTCTTGTCTCCACATGCTCGTCTACTTTGACCTTGCGCGCTCCAACCTCCAACCTTTTCCAACGCTCGACCCACCACGATACGCACCAACACAGCCGAGATACCAAGATCGACTTGCATCATCTTATCACAAGCGCGAGCAGAGTTCCTGGCAAGGCAGGTGGAGAATCCCGGTATCGGAAAGGCTCGATCGGAGTTCATTGTGCGGATCTCCTCCGCACCGCCATTTCAGCGGCTCCACCGAAGATAGCGATAGGCTTCTAAGGCGAGGGCCGGGCAGAGATTGCGGCTCGGCGTCGCCGGTGGGCGAGTAAATCGGCCGCTCGGGGTGACGGACACGGACAGACGCTCGAGGCGTCCGGACGATTTGGTGACTGGGCGTGGCACTGACCCGGCACTGACCTCGGGCGGGGTAGTAATGTGCGCGCGGACGTCGTGCCCACGGTGCATGACTCGGGTCGAGGTCGTGGGCCCTGGGGTGTGAGTGCTTGGCGGGCATCCTCACGTCGTCGTAGCGGCCTGCATTCGGGGCAATGGCAGGTGGATAGGCGGTACCGCTCCGCGGCGACGTTGGCCAACTTCCTACGGCGTTGTCCAGCTCCTCGTCAGCTGACCTTCCGCCAGCCGCTTCCCTCTGGCATTGTGGCGGGCATGACGAGAAGGGTTCGACTGCCATCACATGTTCAGCCGCGGCGGTGGGGGCTTGGCATGGGGTGGTGAGCGGGCGAGGTAGAGGGGCGAACGGGGTGTGGGCGGCAGGAGGTTGTCGCCGAGGACTCGACATGTCGCCCCACGGCCGTACCAGCGACTCTGCTTTGACTCAATCTCGCATCGACGACTTCTTACGTGAATCTAACAGTCACTGACTCTCCTCTCAACAAAAGCCGTAACGGAAACAGCATCAACTACTACGATTACATGAGCAGCGCGAGGCTGGTTGGTTCTGACGCGAATACAACAATGCGAATGTACAGCTCTAGTGTGTCTAAGTGTGGGGCATGAGGGTCCTGTGCTTCTCCGTGCCAAGGAAAGTCCTAAGGCAGGCCAGCGGCGGCACGGTACTGGTCCAGGACGAGCGCCTCGTCGACGTCGCGCGCCGACCGGATAGCGACAAAGGCCGACGAGTAGCCCGAGCACGCGGGCCTGACAGCCGGGTCGCGGATGGTGTGGGCCACGCGGGCGAGGTGGGGCGCGCAACCAGCGGAGGGGAGGCACGCGATGAGCATCGGCCTGGGGGCGTCGCGCTCGAACGAAATGCGGGCGGCGTCTTGCGCGTCGAGGCGGTCGCAGAGCGACGAGGCGAGGGTCGCGGGCGCGAGGGATGCGTCGTACGGCGCGCACACTGCGCACTCGGGGCGCTTGGGCTTGAAGAGCTTGGTGAGGCGCGACGAGCGCGGGTGGCACGACGGGCAGTCGGGGTGCGGCGAGACGCGGGTGATGGTGCTGAGCGAGCGCGTTGACTCGAGGGACGAGCGGGGGGTGGTGGGGCAGGCTGGGGGTTAGGCGGTGAAGGGGGGAGGGGGACTTACACATTGTGCTTGGTTGGAGGTTGAGACGCAAGTCGAAGAGAGTGGGAGTTGGTGGTGAGAGGGGTGGGAGACTTGGCGATGATGGGAAGACGGCGGCTCGGGGGAGCGGTTTATATGCACATCTGCAGCCCTCTCCCAGGCCGGTACCCAGGCGCATGCATGGTGCGAGAGCGTGCCCGCCGACGCAAGTGATGGCGAGGATGTGGATGCGGGGCGAGGAGGACAAGTACTGACGCAAACGCAGGGCGTGTCGACGCATGTGGCACCACGAGGGACGGATTAGGAAATTGTAATCGATTTGCGGAGAGGGATTAGAAAATTCCATGTCCCCATTAGCTCTTCCGAAAGGCTGGGTTGCACGGATGCGGAAGCCGCACACGGGACGCGGTCACCGCCGAGAGTGGTCAGTCCCACGCATCGGTGCGAGCCTCCCGACGCGGAGGCGCCGCTGACGCTGTCGTTCTTCCTGCGTGGGTACGTGGAATGACGCATTGTGGTCGACCCCCACGATATCCGCAGCTGACGCCGACGCCGACGCCGAACCCCCGCTCCTTCCAGCGCCGCTTGCGATCATGACAACATACATCAATCCTATGCAACGCGCTGCAGTGTCCGTATCAACCCCTATCAATCCGTATCAATCCGACTCAATCCCAATGTTCGTTCTAGGCCTCCTGCCCATTCTCCTGTCCAGCCTCTTGCCCAAACGAGAACACCCTGAACATGTCTGCGGCGTCAGTGACTGGTGCTTTCACTGATGCCGCGTCTACTCACTCTTGGGGTACACGATGCGGCGGGTGCGCGCGACCCAGCGGATGCTGGTTCTGGGGCGGATCCACTCGTCGTCGTCGGTGGGGTCATCCGAATCCGTGCCGTCGTCCGTCTCGCGCGTGAGCGACTCGTACACGGCGCCTGCGTCCATCCAGCAGCTGGTCGACGTGGGCTGGAACCCGGCGGGGCACGGCTGGCGGTTGAGCACGAGTGCCTGCAGCGCCTGGGGCTGCGTCGAGAGCTCGCGTGTGTCGAGCACCACGATGTGGTTGGGGAGCACGAGGCCGATGCGCGGGCCCTGCACGAGCACGTCGGCCTTGTTCGGGTCGTCGAGTCTGATCGCGAGCGTGTGCTTTGCGATGTATGCCTCACGCGCGGCCGATGACTTGAGATTACGCGCGGCGCTCAGAACCTCGGCGTAGTTGCGGATGACGACGACGTGGTTGGTCGTCGTGGCCACGAGCCCGGCGGGCGACATGCGCACCGAGACCGGCGCGGTAAAGTCGAGGTCGGCGATGAGGCGAGTGAAAGCGGCTTCGTGGGGCAGGACGCCAGACACGCTCACGCGTTCGCCTTGCGCCAGGCCGTCCTGCACACCGCCGCGCTGGACGTCATACGACGCGTCGATAGTCGGCGCGGGCATGAGCTCCTGGCCGAGGTCGAACACTGCACCGACGGTCGAGGCTGAGAGAGAGGCAGTGTATCCCACACCGCGGGCGTACACGTGCAGACCGTCGGTTGCGTAGGCCGCGAGCATCTCCTCGAACGTGCACGAGGGACCCGAGGCCACAAGCCACGAGCCATCACATGCGACAAGGCGCTTGGGCCCGACGTCGCCGGAGAACGTCTCGAGCGAGAGCTGGTCCTGCGAGCGCTCGGGGAACGAGGTGAACTGTGCCGTGTTGTCCTGGGTCGCGGTCACGCAGGTAAGCGACGCGGTCGTGGACGACGAGTTGCCTGCCCCAACCGCCTCGGAGACCGACAGAAGAGGGCGCGTGTCAAACTGGCAGAGGTAGCGGAACCCAGGGATGGGGCACACGGGCGCGTCCTCCGCGCGAGGGATCTTGAACTTCTTGGCGGCCTCGATGGCGACCCACACGTCCTCGCACACCGTCTCCTCGCCACCGGAGTCACGTGTGACGCGCTCACGGCGCACGATGAGCCCGAGCGCACCGCTGTCCTCGATGCGGTGGTGCGGCGCGTCGACCTTGGCCGTAACGGTGAGCGACTTGCGGTCGACGAGGAAGAGCCGGCGCGAGCGGCCGGCGTACAGCCCGCACCAGAGCCCCTCACTGTCTGACGAGGTCGCAAGGAAGCTGAGAGGCGAGTTGGGCGGCAGTCTAAAACCGGGCACGTAGCGCTGTGTGTGGGTGCCCTTCTTCCACGCGTGTTCCGTGCCGACGTGGATGAGGGCGGTGTCGTGCCATTGGTCTTGGGGCGAGGGGATGGGAGCGTCCCCAACGGTCTTGTTCCGTCCGCGAGCGAGCGCCTTGTCACGGTCGTCGGCCTCGGAGCGCAGGTACGCCTCGCGCCAGAGTCTGTCGTTGTCCGGCGCGAGGAGGAAACCACGCCACGACGACGAGACGAGCGACGCCGCGTGCAGGTCCGCGATGGGGAGGTACTCGAGCGCGATGCAGAGCGTGTCGCCGTCGAGGGCCGCGAGGGGGTCGAGAGGGGGCATGATGGGAGAGGGAGAGAAGGAGAAAGGGAGAATGCGGTGAAGAAATAGGTGTTGGGGGTCGTGTTGTGTGCTCGTTTCCCTCTCCAACGCCTCCAGGAGACCGGGAGTACCTCGATGGCGCGTGATTTCTATTCGGTCATGCCTCGGTCATTAGTATTTCAATTTGGAGGTAATAGGGGAGCCACGTGGGAATTAGAAATGACTCGTCTGCTTTCTAATTGACTCCTTGGCCGCCTTGCCCGTCAACCTCCATCCTTCTTCCCCCTCCCTCCTCCTCCTCCCTCTGGCTTGAGATGTCTAGCAAGAGTGCTTGTCTTCACTTTGAATTGGGTTGACGCCGGTCCCAACAGCTGGGGAAGCACATCGCCGACCGGCTCGCGGCGGGCCTGTTCGGCGTCCTCTCTGTCGACCACCACCAGCCGGCGGGACCCAGCCCAAGCCCAAGCAAGCCCCAAGCCCCTCTCGACATGCAAAAGTTCTGCGCCGTGCTCCCCAAGCTGCTGACAATTTAGTGACACGCGTCGATTCACAGCGGCATCCTTGCCGCCTTGCGCGGTGACTTGTTGACAAGGCTCTGGGACGTATTATCAAGCATTCTCCCGCTGGCCAACGCTCGTGTTCCACCGAAAGGCACAGCCGACGTCATAAAGCCGACCCGCCCACCACCTCTTCTTCAACAACACCCACTCAACATCGACAGCAATATAATGGCAAAACGTCTCGGAACAGTCCTCCCTCTCGGCGGCCAGCCATGGCGCGGCATCGGCCCATTCGTCTACGCCAACCACCATGTCGACCGGTACCCCGCCGGCAACAAGCACCTCGGGCCCGACCCCGCGCTCCTCAAGGGCCGAAAGGTCGGCGACGACTTTCACGACGCGTCCAAGTCGGGGTGGAACATGTACATGGCGACGGGGCCTGTTCCGTGAGTCGATCGGGAGGACCATGGGGCATTGGCTGACGAATGCTCTCCCCGCTTCCTCCAACTTCGGCGTCGTCTCTCCAACTGCAGTGGCTTCCCGGCACACCCCCACCGCGGGTTTGAGACAATCTCCATCGTGCGCCAAGGCATCATCGACCATGCCGACTCGACCGGCGCAGGTGCGCGCTACGGCGCCGGCGACGTGCAGTGGGTCACTGCCGGCAGCGGCGTGCGGCACTCGGAGATGTTCCCCCTGTTGAACCAGGACAAGCCGAACACTGCAGAGCTGTGGGTTACTCATGGCTGCTCGAGCTAACCCAACAGATACCAGCTCTGGCTCAACCTGCCAAAGAAGACCAAGTGGTCGCCGCCCGAGTTTACGATGCAGTGGGCCGAGGAGGTGCCAAAGGTCACGCACACCGACGGCGGCAAGACGGTGGTCACTATCGTGGCGGGCGAGTACGGTGGCAAGAAGGCGCTCGCGCCGCCGCGCGCGTCGTGGGCGTCCGACCCGGACTCGGACCTCGCCATCTGGCTGCTCGAGATGGAGGCCGGCGCGACCGTGACTCTTCCCCCGCCGAGCGGCGCCGACACCAAGCGGCTGCTCTACGTCCACGGCGACGGGGCGAAGGTGCGCATCGGCGACGACGTCGTCGCCAGCGAGCACGGCTTCGAGCCGGCCGGATCCTCGCCGCTCCCGATCCGCGCCGAGACGCCGTCCAAGATCCTCGTGCTCCAGGCGCGCGAGATCAACGAGCCCATCGTCATCAAGGGCCCGTTCGTCATGAACACGCAGGACGAGATTGCCCAGGCGTACAAGGACTACAAGGCCAACCACTTTGGCTGGGAGGGGCACTGGAAGACGACGAGCCCCAACTGGGGCCCGGACGAGACGCGGTTTGCCAACTTTGGTGATGGCGTCAGGACGCGCCCGCCGTCGGCCTAACGGCCTCGATGTAGGAAGCACTCTTAGCAGTGCGGCTGTGTTGTACCCCTGTAGGTTATGACGAGGACTCCGACAGCTGTGCGGACGGGGGCCGAGCCATCCAGTCTCGTCGACGGAGCACTGACCTCGCCACTGACCACATGGACATGGGGTACCAGAATAGGACAGGAAGGGGTCCGAGTCCTCGGGCAAGGTAGCGGCACGAGCGGGTGTCGGCTTGCCTCGTCTCTCCCTCGGGACGGCGACGGAACTGTCAACCTCGCGACGTCCATCGCCGTATAACTGACTGCCGCCACTCACAAACTCACGCTCTCTCCAGCCCCCACCTCCACCCTCGTTCAATGCCCACCCTCTCCCTCGGCGACTTTGGCGCCCTCCCGCCCCCTCCACCCCCCGGCCCAGCGGCGCCGGTGTTCGCCGCCTCGCCGCCCATGGTCAACCCGTTCGCGGCGATCGCCGCCGGCGTCAACAAGACGCAGAGCATCGCCTTCACCGCCGTGTTCGGCGTCATGACGCTCCTCCTCGTGGTCCGCTTGGCCCTCGGCGTCGGGCGCCACCGCATGGTCTACACCTTCCTCATCATCATCGGCGCGAGTGAGTCGGCCCAGCTCCCCCCGCTGACGCCAGTGCGCGTCGCCACATTCATCTTCCGGTACTTTGTCGCGTCGACCAAGCCGACCGCGTCGAGCTTCCAATCCCTCCTCATCGCCTCGGGCGTCCTCCTCGTCGCGGGCTTCCTGTTCATCGTTGAGGCCATCATGCAGCTGCTGTGGGACTGGTGAGTGGTGGCCGGCGCGGCGGCTCGACGCGGCGCGGGGAAATATCAGCGTGTCGTCGAGCGCACGGTTGTGCCCGGCCCACCGGCCCACGCTCCGGCCCTCGGCGCCCGGCATGGCGGCATGGGCGGTGCAGTGTCGTGCTTGGAGCGACTGCGGAGTGTGTGGGAGGGACCCCTCCTGCCACCTCCCCCCCCTCCTCCCCGCTCATGTCCCCCCCGGCCACCGCTCACGCCGCGCCCAGGTTCTGCACCGTGCGCAACCTGTCTATTCCGGGCCGCTCAACGCGCATCATGAACCAGTCGCGGCACTGGCTGCTCGTCGTCATCTCGACGCTGGGCATCGTCGGCGCCGTGCTGCAGATCACGTCTATCTCCAAGGGGAACATGAGCACCTTCGAGACGGCCAAGCACCTGCGCCTGGCCTCAGGCTCGCTCTTCATCGCGCTGTGCTTCGCGCTCATCGGGCTCACCGTCGTCGTCGCCCTGCTCCCAACCCTCCGCCCAGAGCCAGTGACAAAGTGGCCGATGGTCGCGCTCCTCCTCCTCTCGACGGGCGGGCTCATGCTCGAGAGCGTGTACCGCGTCTGGGCGGCCGCGGCGCCGACGGGGTGGGCGACGACCCAGGCCGCCGTAGACGTCATGATCGTCCTGCCCGAGGGGCTGATCCTGCTCCTCGCCATCGTGCTCCGCCTCGACGACTTGGGCAGGGTCGAGCTCGCCCATCGCCGGCGGCTGCCCTCGCCAGTCGAGCAGCGCGACGAGCCGGCGGCGTCGGACGCGACCCTCGCGCCGTCGCCTGCCGGCCGGAAGCGCGGGCTCACCGTCAGCCGCGGCGACGAACTTGAGGAGATCAGCCTGCACAAGGTTGGCGGTGGGCGCGACACGTCGGTAGAGGTGTCGGACGCCTCGTGTGCAGCGTAGGCCTCGTCGCATGTATGAATCCGCCGCCGTCCAGAATAGAACAGTTCCTGCCATGTATGCGATCGTTGCTGCGGTGATGACGGCGGCAAGTGCGGCCTCGAGTGGCTGATGCCGAGCCCCGCCTGCCATCTTGGTCCACTGTTGGTCGACTCGGCCAGGCAGGCACCCCAGAGCGACCCCAGAGCGACCGAGAGCCGACCGAGGCCGTCCCCGCGCCAGTGGCTACCTGACAGCCCCGCATCTTATCTCATGGACCAGCAGACAAGCAGGAATAGAACGGCGTGCGGCGGCTGATAGAACGCGGAAGAGGCTGGCCGTCCAGTGAGCCTGGGGGGCGGGAGGAGTCGGCGGGAGCGGGTGGCCGCCCGTGAAGCGCGTGAGAAGGACTGCAGCGGCATTCTCCAAGCTGGTAAGGGCAGCCTCATTACAGAACAGTCCGAGACACGCGCCAGACGCGTGCCTGCCTGCCTGTCGGTCTACCTGTCGGTCCAACGTATGTGGCTGGTCAAACCTACCGACCTACAACTGTCCCTCGGGTCGACTCTTTGAGCAAACATGGGTGCTGGTGACTGTCTCCCCGTGCATCGGCCCGTTTGAGCCAGCGTCAAGACTCGAGGGCGGGCGGGCACTTGCCGGCATGCGCTGGTGCGGTGAGGCTGCAGGTCGACCCAGTACCTGCTGAGGACGGATGGGCGTGGCGACGAGCTCGAGATCACCCACTCATGAGCGAGCAGCTGTCCCTTCTCATCTACATCTCTGACCCCAGCACGATGTCGAGCTCGAGCAGGCGGCGCACGACGACGGCGGCGGAGGCCGAGGCGACCGACGGGCCGAGCGCGAGCGTCTCGCCCAGCGAGCTCGCCTCCAGCATCAGCGAGAGCGTGGCCGAGTCGTCTCTCTCGAGCACATGGGACGACAGCGCCGCAAACAGCAGCACGCGGCGGACCTCAAGCACGCGGCGGAGCTCGAGCACGCACAGTACGCCGACGACGAGGGCCACGCCGACGACAAGGGCCACCACACAGCCCGCGTACACTCCCATCGAAACCCCCAACCCCATCACGCTCATCCTCGACCCGAGCGCGATCAGCCTCCCGACCGGCGGCTTTCCGGGCCTGAGCGCGCCGTCGGGCACGAGCTCGGTGCCTCCGACCCCGACGCGGCCCGCAGCGGCTCCGGCGCGCGCCAACCCGTTCATCGCGCAGGCTACCGGCTTCCGGCAGCCCGAGAACGCGGTCTACGCGGCCGTCTACGCGCTCCTCCTCGCTGGGCTGGTGGCGCGCCTGTGGCGCGGGGTGCGTCCCAACAAGGGGACCTACGTGCTTCTCGCTATCCTCGCTGCCAGTGAGTGAGGAGGGGCGAGGGCTGGGGTGAGCTGATCCACGGCAGTGCGCGTGGCCACCTTCGCCGTCCGCCACCAGGTCGCCATCACGCCGCTCTCCCTCACGCCGTACTTCAAGGCCCTGCTCATCGGCTCGGGCGTCCTCATCATCATGGGCTTCCTCTTCGTCGTCGAGGCCGTCATGCAGCTCATCTGGGACTGGTGCGTCGCCGCCTTGGGGCCAGCTGACGCCAGGTACTGCGTCATCCGGGACGTCGAGCTCCCGGGCCGCACGCAGACCATCCTCAACCAGAGCCGGCACTGGATCCTCGTCGCCTTCAGCCTGGTGGGCATCGCCGGCGTCATCATGCAGATCGTCAGCATCGACCGCGTGCTGCACAACGACTTTGCGCTGTACGACAAGGCCAAGGCGTGCCGCCAGGCGTCGGGGTGCCTCTTCCTCATCCTCCTCGTGGCCATGTTCGTGCTCGTCTTCGTCGTCTGGGCACAGCGGCCGCACGACCCGCGCATCCGCAAGGCGCCGACCGGGCTGCTGCTGGCTGCCTTTTCGGGCCTGCTCATCCTCGAGGCGGTGTACCGCGTCTGGGCGGCGTCCGACGAGCAGGGCTGGGTGAACAAGCAGGTCGCGGTCGACGTGCTCATCGTCATGCCCGAGTGGTTTATTCTCATCGCGGCGGTGTTTCTGCGGCTTGACGACCTCGGCGACATTACGCACGTCTTTGACCGGTCGCAGGGCGAGTTTGACGACGGCGAGAGCTTCCGTAACCTCCATTACCGGAAGCGGGCGGCCGAGAGCGTCGCGAGCTACGGCGCGAGCACGAGCAGCCAGGAGGAGATTAGGAACTATCTCGCAACGGTGGGGCCGGGCAAGGCGGGGGGTGGGGAGGAGCAGGGCGGCAAGGCGTGAGGGGCCGTCGATGACAGCGGAGTCAAGCCCAGCTGTACTGTAGACTCTTGGTCATGGTATTGTTTCTACAAGTGGTGAGGAGGGGCTATGACCTCTGCTGACCACGGCGCCACGGACCGCGTCGAAGCGCGCAAACAATAGCGGCAGCAGTGGACAACAAACATGCTCGATGCCCCTTCTGATCCTCTGCCCCTGCCCCCCCCCCTGCCCCAACCCCCGGGGCCGTCTCGGGGCCTTTGGCCGGCAGCCCCGCACTCGATGGGGGGATGCGGGCGAGCCACCAGCCAGCTCCAGTCCCAGAAACCCCTCACTCGCGACACTGTCGGGGCGAGCACTCACATTACCGCGTGCTTCTACCCTCGCCTCACTTGCACGCACACGCGCACCGACCCGCTCACATGTCGCTGGTGTTGCTGGGCCTGCCGCCTCGCTCAGGACGAGCGACGGCGCCGCCCCGACCCCCCCTCCCTCGCTTTCACGCCACCGGCCCGTGCCACTCGCAATTGCGCCTCCTCTCCTCTCTCATCACTAACCGGGCTGGCCGAGCTGCATGTCAACACGGGCCAAGAGGGAGGGAGAGGGAGAAGCACGCCGCCATTCCTTTGCTCGCTCCGTATAAATCCCCCTGTGCTCCCCCCGCCCATTCTTCTCACTCACCCCCCACCCCCACCATGCCCAGCTCCGACGTCAGCAACACGCCGGCCAGCCTCAAGCGCGACGCCGTCGTCTACGCCGCCTTCTACGGCGTCTTCTTCCTCCTCGTGGGGTACCGCCTCCTACGGGACAAGGTGCACACGCTCGTCGCGTATCATGCCTTTGCGCTGCTCGCGCTGGGTGAGTTGGGGCTTTGGCCCAGCTGACCCCAGCCCGCCTCGGCGCCTTTGTCGCCGCGTACTTTGTCGTCGCGCGGCCCACGAGCGCGGGATACCGCGCCGCCTTCACGGCCGCCGAGGTGCTCAAGGTCTTTGCGACCTTCTTCCTGCTCGAGGGCGTGAGCGAGCTCGTCGTGCGCTGGTGAGTACGCTGTAAACAAGCCAGGCCAGGAAAAGACTGTGGCGGCCCGTCCCCGCGCACAGTCACCACTCGTCACCCCCCGGCTCACCCCCTCCGCAGGTTCGCCGGGCTGCGCTCGTACTCTGTCACGGGCCTCTCGCAGACCCGCTTCGTCGTCTACCACCTGCGCCACTTTATTCTCGCCGGCACGCTGGGTATCGGCGTCGCGGGCGCCGTGCAGCGCGCCGACGCCGGCTTTGTCGGCAGCAGCATCGACTACCGCCTCGGCCAGCAGCTGCTCCAGGCCGCCGGCGGCATCTGGCTCGGCATCGCCGTGCTGACCCTCGCCGGCGCCGTCGCCGTCGCCGCGCTCCCAGTCGCCGAGGGCGAGGCGAGCAAGGGCGGCGCGGCCACCACGCTGCTCATCTTCTCGGCCTGCGCTGTGCTCGGCGCCATCGGCGCCGTGTGGTCGCCCACCAGCCCCGGCGGGTGGATCAACAGGTCTGGCGGCACGGGCATCTTCGTCATCTTCCCCGAGTTCTTCGTGCTCTTCGGCGCGTTCGCCCTCCGCGTCGACGACTACGTGCACATCACGCCGGTGTATGTCGCGCGCCACAGCGACTCGGAGTACGGGCACGACGCGCACGTCGACGCCGACAAGGAGGCCAAGGAGGAGGCGCGGCGCGCCGACGCCGAAGCCGGGCGCCACGCCGCCGAGCCCGAGTCCGAGCCCGAGGCGGCCGACGACGTGTCCGTGTCTGTCGCGTCGGCGGCCCCGGCCCCCGGCGCAGACGACTACGTGCACATCCCGGCGCGCAAGCGCTTCGGGCTCAAGGCCGTCCTGCACCGCAAGAGCGACAAGGTCGCCGACGCGGCGGGCGACGCTGCGGCCACTGCGGCGCACAAGGCGTAGGCGGGGTCGTGAGCACAAGCATGTGCCGAGTTGACCTCGCATGACGAGTAAAAGCGATGTCAATGTTGATAGATGGAATGAGATGTCATGTCAGTTATGCCTATATGCATCAACCAGGCCTTACGGCAGCGGCGGCGTCGCGCTCGATCCATGCCCGAGACAAGTCATGTTGCTAGTCGCCGCTCACCGGGCACTGAAGTCATCCCCATCGTCCTGCTCCTCTGCTGCTGCAATCTCTAGCATGAGATAGAGACGCGGCGACCGCACTGCTGGCCCTTGTACTTCTGTGCACGGCGCGAGTCGCGCGAGTGGGGTCAGAGCGGCGACGACAGACGCAACTCGGCGTTCGTCTCGCTCCCTCCCCACACTCTTGTCGCTCACCTCGGCTCACCTAACCACACTCGTTCACGCCCTTCTCGCATCGCATCGGGCACTCTCGCTCGCGGCATCTCTCACCCTCCCTTGCATCTCTCTGTCCTTCACTCACTCTCTCTCACTAGACACCTTCATTCAACCCAGTCGCCACCCACCGCCCATGGCCACGCCCATGGCCACGCCCATGGCCACGCCCATGGCCACCCCCGCGCCGCCCCCCGCCGGCGCGCAGCTCCTCGCCCAGAGCGCCGGCAAGGCCCAGTCGATCGCCTACGCCGTGCTCTACGCGCTCTTCTTCCTCCTCTTCGCCGGCCGCCTCGTCGCAGGCGTCGCGCCGCGCACCTTTGTCTACGCCGCGCTGACCCTCCTCGCTGCTGGTGAGTGCGCCCATCTGCCGCCGCCGCTCACCCCCCAGTCCGCGTTGCGACCTTTGTCGTCCAGTACCAGGTCACCCAGGTCACGGTCGAGACCAGCCCCGAGGGCTTGCAGCACCACGCCGCGGCGGCGGCGTGCCTCCTCCACGCGGGAACCGTCCTCCTCCTCGAGGCCGTGACCGGCCTCGTGCTCGACTGGTGAGCTGGCCGATGTTCCCCAGCTGACCCCAGGTACACGACCGTCCGCAACCGCCCCATCTCGCACCCGCGCACGCACGTTGTCCACGCCGGCCGGCACGTGCTCTACGCCGTCATCATCGGTCTCGGCCTAGCGGGGTGGGTACAGCGGTCGTCGGCGGCGGCTGCCGACCCCAACGCGCTCCTCCTCGCCGCCGGCATCCTCGTCATCCTCGTGGCCGCCACGCTCCTCGCCGCAACGCTGTGGATGACGTGGCTGCTCGTGCCGCGCGCGCGCCCCATCAACCGCTGGGGCTGCACGCTGCTGCTTGTGCTGTGTGCGGCCGCGCTCCTCCTCGAGGGCGCGTACACGACGTGGGCTGCGTCGCGCCCCAAGGCCTGGGTGCGCACCCCTGCCGCGCAGACCGTCCTCGTCGTCGTGCCCGAGCTGCTGGTGCTGCTCGAAATCGGCATCCACTACCTCGACGACCTGGGCGGCATCTACTGGATCTGCGCGCGCCGCCGCACCAAGCCACGCGTGGTCGAGGGCTTCGCGCCCGAGGGCGAGGGCGCGCCGCAGACGGGCGAGAAGTGGCAGCACTGGGTCGGGCCGTGGGCCGAGGGGCGGGGCGGGGGCGGCGGTGTGGGGGGTGTGGGCGCGTAGGCAGACTCGCGAGTTGACGCCAGGATGTTGCCCAGGCCTGCCCGTCTCTGCCCAGTGTCTCGCCTCCCCCTCCCCCCTGTGCCACAAAATTGTCATGGCCGATACGATTGTTACGATGTTGTCAGGTGTACCAGGTATCCTATGCAGTGTGTCGTGTGTCGTGTGCCCGGCGGCGGTCGGAGTGGCCAGCGCACACGGCTGCCCCAACTCGCGACCACGAGATAACGGCGTATCTATCCGTGCGGCGGGGGTGTGCCGGTGGTGTCGGGGTCGTACGGCTCCGGCGGCGCGGCGCGGGCCGAGGAGGCCAGGATCGCGAGCCGAGATCGACGCGGGGTCGCGAGGCGGGTCGGCGGGTCGGCGTCGTCTCGCCGCTGCAGCACAGTTGTCGCTGGCACTGCCTGCAGTCTGCTCGAGTGCAGCCAGCCGGCCCAGCCCAGCCGGTGCTGACACTCCGGGCGCCATGGCCCCGCTTGAATCGCGGGGGATCACCAGCGCGAGCGCCACAAGGGTCGCGTCGCTGCTCACCCTCCTCGGCCCTCGGCTCTCGCTCGTGCCGATGCGGATGGGGGCTGATGCAGGCCAAGGCCACCGCCGCCTTTATCTCGCCTACGTGCTGTCCTGCCTCGTGGGCAGACGGTGAGCGACGGCCAGACACAAGACACCCCGACATGTCCCGTGACGCCGGCTGACCCCGGTGTCGAGCGCCTCTGGACGCCACGATTCTTGTTCTGCCAGAGAGCTTGGGCAGTGCGGACACAGCGTGTAGCACACAGGCTGGCAGCGACAGCCGGCGGGGCACGGGCGTGGGAGGCAGCCTGGGAGGTAGATATACCACCCCCCTCTCCCAGCTGCCTCCCCAGCCCAACCCCCCAGCCCAACCCCCACCCCCAGCCCCAATGGAACCCCCAACCCTCGAAACCGCCGTGGTCGTGAGCGCGCTAGTCTTCCTCACGACCTTCATCCAGCGGCACTTCCGCTGGTCCCCCGACTCGGAAGAGCACCACACGCCGCAAAGCGCCGAAGAGTACGCCGAAGACAGCAGCGACTCCGAGTTCGGCGTCGAGCCGCCCGACGAGGACGCCGAGCACCACCACAACTATGGGCACGCGAAGGGCCACGTGTGTGAGAAGGAGTCAGCGCTGCTCGCTGCCACGGCGCTGGCGGGGGCCGTGAGCGCTAGCTAGTGGGTTGGGCTGGCTCGTGCGGAGGCTGACGGCTTAGGTGGAGTGTGCGCGCCGACCCCCCCCCCCCCCCCACCATGCACACGACTAGACATTGAACCCACCCCCCTGCCGCACCGCCGCGACTCCCGCCGCCGCGACCCCCGCCCAAGACCTGTAGACCACCATGCATGTAATCTAGCAGAGGTGGCCCGGCCTGCGCCGGCACGACGTAGCCGGGCGGCCTGACCGCAGCGTCGTGGACGTGCGGCGGCCTCGCCGTGTGACGTACGGCGCTCCCCACGTCGTCGCGACTGACTTGTCCACCTGACTTTTCCGTTGCGTGGCCACTGGCACACGACGGACAATGCGACGCTCGACGGCAATCACTGTGGCACTGGACAATGGCCCCATGCACGCCATCAAACAGCTTCTCCTCGCTGCTCCTTGCCGCGTCCCTCGCGCTCGCTGTCCCCGCCCCTCGCCCTCGCCAGCCAGCGAGTATAAGACCGCCGACGGCCAGCCGTACTGGACACTCACACTCACTCCTCACCTCACTGCCCCCACCCCACACGCCATGTCCTACGCCAACGGCTACACCAACGGCAGCAGCAGCACCCACGCCAATGGCAACCCCACCCGCGGCGAGGTCGCCTACGCCGCGCCCGACGAGGCCCACCCTGCCGTCTTCTACTCGTCGTCTGAGAGCGGCGACGACGGCACGGGCAGCGGTGGCAGCAGCGGCGGCACCGGCTCCGACTCGGACGCCCCTGCCCAGCCCGTCACGTGTACCTGCACCGTGAGTGCTGCGCCTAGCCCGCCGAGCTCGCTGACCCGCCCAGTGCTGCGACCACAACGGTCGCGAGCACCCCGCTGCGCGCAACTAGGCCTGGGGCCGCCGCCCTGCGGGGAGCGCCCCGTGGCCGCTCAGCTCGGCCCATAGACTCCGCTCGTTAGATAGTTAGATGTCCGGCTGCGCATGCAAGTCGTACCACATACATGTAGATTAGTACACCGATAGGAATTAGCCCGGGCGGGAGGTGGAGTAGAAGTAGAGGGTGGGTATCTGGGTTGGACGGGCTTGATGGGGCCGGCAGGCGGCCTAGGTGGTGGCGAGCTGCCGGAGTCGGTGTGCGTGTCGGTGATGCCGCTGCTGATGCCGCTGTCGCCAGCGGCTCGCTCCACTCGCTGCGCTCGTGTCGCTCGCCGCTAGCACGAACACCCCCGACTCGCCCCCACCATCTCCCTAATCGACACACTGTCCTGCCTCCGGCGCTTGCGCGCAAACGGCACGGCGTATCCGAGCTTGCTCTGCGACCCGACGGCGCGCAGCTGCCGCTCGCCATACGACACGCCCGTGCCTGCCGCGTCGGGATCCAGGCTGCCCGAGTCGATCGCCGACAGGATGGAGCGCGCCGCAAGCAGAAACGGCATGGCGGCGTTTTCGCCCGTCAAGCTCGACGTCTCGACGAAGAGGAGGCCTGGAGTGTGAGCGACGCACTGAGGTGGAGCTGCGACACGCCGGCGACTGCAGCCCCATCGCTTCTTCTCCTCTCGGTCGCCACCCGCCGCCCCACTTGCACTCACCATTGTCCTGCGCAAACCGCTCCCCCTCGGACGTCTCCACCTCGCGGTCCTCGTCCCTATCCATCTTGTTCCCCACCAGCACGATCACCAGGTGCGGGCTAGCCAGCGCCTTGCAGTCGGCCAACCATCTCGACAAGTTTGTAAAGCTCGCGCGCGACGTAATGTCGTACACGAGGATCGCGCCGGCGGCACCGCGGTAGTATGAACGCGTTACGGACCGGAAGCGCTCTTGTCCCGCCGTGTCCCACAGCTAGAAGCAGTTAGCAGGCAGGTCGCAGGTCCGGGTGGCGGAGCATCGTGACGAGTAACGCCGCCGCTGGAGCACCGGGCGGGCGGCGTCGTCCTGGTCCTTGCCCATGCCGGCGCCCACGCAGCGCCCAGCGCGCAACTCACCTGCAGCTTGACGCTCCGGTCGCCTATCCGTATTGTGCGCGACGAGAACTCGACGCCGATGGTATGTGGAGAGTTCTCCTTGACTGGGCGTGAGCGGGAGCGGGGGACGGCGGCGACGTACACGACTCGTGGATGCACTGGTAGAGCAGGCACGACTTGCCAGTGCCGGCCTCGCCTGTGAGCAGGGTCAGAGTGTGCCCTGCGCGTTCTCTTCGGCGACTGCGGACGCACCGATGACGATAAACTTGAAGAGGTAGTCTGGGAAAGGGTTAGTCGGCGAGCGAGCGAGCGGGGCAGGCAGGTCATCTGACCTACCGTAGGCTTCGACGAGTTCAGTGCCCTCGTCCATTGCGTCGGCGTCGGCGTCGTCGTGGTCGTCGCCGTTGCTGTCGTCGATATGCGTGCGTGCTGCGGCCTAGTCTGAGCGAGTGAAGCGCTCGTTGTCGTCGCTGTGCTGCTCGTCGAGATGGAATGGAGGATGAGGAATGGATGGAAATGAAAGAGTCCAAACCGAGGAATGTCTCATTGCTTGTCTTGTCGATTTGCCGCCCTGGGCCGAAACAACAACAACCCAACCTGTCTCTCATCCATCGCAAGCAATGCAGCACCACACCCAACACCCAACACCTCCAGAAGGCCACGCCTCGACATCGGCACAGGGATCCCAGCAGCTCCACGTACGTACCACACGGCGCGCGCGCGCAGTCCTAACCCACGACCGCAGCCCCAAACCCTCCTCGTCCTCGTCGGCCTGCCCGGGTCCGGCAAGTCGACGTTCGCCAACGCCCTCGTCGCCGCGTCTGAATCCGCCGCGTGGCCGCCGTCCGCGCGCAGATGGGTGCGCGCGAGCCAGGACGACGCGGCGAGCAAGCGCAGGCAGGAGGTCGAGGGCGTGGTGGCGCGCGCCCTAGCAGACGGGCACAACGTCGTCGTCGACCGGGTCGACTTTGACGCCGAGTGAGTCGACCTCCCAGCACCCAGCTAACCCCGCAGACAACGCGCGCACTTTGTCAACATCGGGCACGCGGCCTCGCCGCGCCCGCGCATCTTTGCGCTCACGCTCGCCGCGTCCCAGGCGACGCTGCGCGACCGCCTCTCCCAGAGGACAGGGCACCCGACCATCCCCGACGCCGAGCAGGGCCTCGCCGTGCTCGACAAGATGAAGCGCGTGTACTCGCCGCCCACGCCGACGGGCGGCGAGGGCTTCGACAGGCTGTACACGCTCGACGAGATACAGCAGCCGCTGCCCGGCGCGGCGTGGACGCCCGAGCTGCTGCTCGACACGCTGGGCCGCGTCGAGCGGGGTGCCGTCGAGCGCGCGGGCGGCGGCGGGCCCAGCCGCGGAGCCTATGCCGGCGGCTACGTCTACGGCCGGCGCGGGCCGGGGGGCTACGCCGGCGGCGCGTACGGCTTCTCGGGCGCCAAGAGGGACGGGTATGGATATCCCCCGCAGCGGGGCGGGCACGGCGGCGGGGGCAACGGCGGCGATGGCGGGGGCCACGGCACCGGCGCCGGCGCCAACGGCTACGGGCATGAACAGCAGCGCCTGTCGCCGCCCGGCCCACCGCCGGGGTGGGGCGGGCCCGGCGTGCCGCCTCGCATCGTCTTCTCGGCCCCTCCGCGGCGGAGCAACGGGGGAGGGCCACCCCGGCCCTAGTGCTCGTGCTCATGGTAGAGGTGACATCTACGCCCGGTGATACAACGTGAAGTACATAATGCGATGCTACAACGAGCCGCGGCGGCTGCGCCGGCGCTCCTCCCCCCGGCGTCTACTGCCACAGGCGTGGGCTGTGCGGTGCGGCCGGGGACGCATCGTACTCGCTCCCGAAGGCCCAAGCCGGCGGTGTGGGAGGTGTGGGCGAGGTCGAGCGCGAAGCCTGGCCGTGTGCGCGGTCGGCCGCGTCGCGCGCCTTGCACGCGTCGGTGCGGGCGAGTCGCGCGTCTGCGTACGGGAGGTCGAGCCCGAACTCCTGCCTCACGGTCGTGAAGGCGGCGGTGAAGTGGGGCATCTGGGAGTGGTTAGCGGTGTCGACTGGTATGCATGGACAAACTCACCCCCCGCTCCAGGTCGTCGAGCTTTACGCGCACCTGCTCGCGACTGCGCCGCCGGGCGGCGCCCTCGGCGACGTAGCTAAAGATGACAGAGTATGCGAACGCGCTCTCGCTCGGCGCGGCGTGGTTGAGCGCGGCGCGGACGTCGGTGCTCGACGCGTAGAGTGACGAGCGGTGGCAAGGGCCCGTTGAGCGCTGGGATGCGGACGACGAGGCCGAGGAAACCGACGACGAGCGGCGCGACAGCGTGAAGGCGTGCGGGATCGAGTGGCGGTGGGCGTCCATCGTGGGCGGTGGGGTTGGGGATGGGGGCTGCGAAGGGGAGATGCAAGTCGCAGCACCCGGTGCTTGCATACTTTTAACCCTCGTCGTCGCCGAGCCTCGTCGACCTCGTCCTCGTCTGCTGACCACGTCGGGTGCGCTGGGTGCGGCTGGGACAAATTTCCTCGAGCCAGCTTACGCAGCACTTCACAAGCACGCGCGTGCAAACAGCCGAGCCACGAGCCGCCTCGTCGCGGCGGATCCCCATACCTCGCCTATCTCGTCTCGTCTCGTCCACCTCGGCGCTAGAAATTGGACGAGCGAGGTGGACGCGCGACGCACACGGCGTAGCCCCGGCCTGCAGCCTGCCAGCAGAGCAGAGCAGAGCGCAGTCAGCAGCCCAGTCACCGTCGGTCTCTGTCTCGGCCTCGTCTCGGTCTCGTACAGCGAGGGATGCGCAGCCGCACAAAATCCGCCACCGGGCACCCCACCGCCCACCGGGCGAGCTGCTATTGTCCGCCGGCCGGCCGAGACGCATGTGCGACACTCTCGGCACCCTCGGCAACTTTAGTTCTGCACGCTCGACTCGATAAGTACAACATACATGGATACAGTCACTAGTCGACCAGCTCGACCCACTGCGCGTCGCCCGCGCCGGCGCCCACCAGCCTCCGCACCCGCCCGTCGCGGCGCGGGCCGTCCTCGTCCTCGGTGACGCCGGCGAGCGCCTCGAGCTCGGGCGTGACCCGCAGCCCGTGTTGCCTGCGCACGGCGAGCGAGGCGGGCGCGAAGCGGGGCATCTGAGTCGTGTGAGCCTTGTGCTTTGATAAGAATCGAAGCGAATCGAAGGCGTGGGAATGGCAGAGGCGTCGCCACCTGCTGCGCACTCCCTCGCCTCCCCCGGCTACTCACCCGCCGCTCGATCAGCCCCAGCTTGAGGCTGATGTCTGCCCGTGTCAGGCCCCGGTTGCGCTTGGCCTCGACGTACGCGCCGAGCACGGCCGCCGCGTACGCGGGGTCGGCGGCGCTCGGCAGCGCGAGCGCAGCCTCGACGTCGCGCGCCGTCGCGATGTGCGCCGTGCCGGTGCCGGCCTGGCTGGTTAGCGGAGAGGTAACCGAATCTATGTGCAGACGTACGTAGCCGGCGTCGCGGCGCGGCGACTTGCGCGACGAGAGCCACCCGGGCAGCGACGCCTTGGAGGTGGAGGCGGAGTCGACGAGCGACGACGTGGACGGCGTCGCGGGCCCGCTGGTCGTGGCTGTACTTGAGCCAGAGTCGGACATGAGGGAGGGGGGCATCGTTGGGGGTGGGGGGTGGGGTGGGGGGTGGGGTGGGGTGGCTGTGGGGATGCTTGTGCTGCTTGCGCTGCTTGTGATGCTGCTCGCGCTGTTGCTGGTGCTGCTGTTGCTAGTGCTGCTCCTCCTGCTCACCCTCCCACCGCCTCCTATATACCCTCCCCTCCTCCTCCCCACCTCGCCCATTCGCAACACCTGCATGCATCGAGCACGCCGCACCGGAGGAGCAGCCGAAGCCGACCACCGAGTCGCAACAGCAGACCCATGCCCTCAGCACAATGACCTATTCCCCCACGTTATGACCTATACGCGCGGACGACATTCGCAATAATCAGTCGGGTAAGTGCCTGCCTTCGCAACTTTTTTCCACGTTGCGATTTCCACGCGGCGGGGCTGGCGGGATTCGTCGTGGCCGCGCGTGCAGCCGCCAACGGGCTGCTGCGGCCCGCTGTGATACGTCGAAGCCAGCAGCGCTGGGATCCCGACATGGCCTATCTAGCCCTCCTCTTCGGCCACGACCGACAGCAGTTCCAATCTCGCTGGGGAGTTTTCCGAGTGCCTGGCGAGGAGAGGCTGATGATTTCCGAGAGATGAGGTAGAGTTGCCAAGAAGACAGGGCACCGAGTCGAGCAACCGCGTCAAGCGTCGCGCATCTCCGACTGCACAAACAATGCTAGCAATGCGTGTGGTCGGTGCTGCGTTACTGTGTGGAGGGGGAGGGGGCATGAGCTGCTGCGTGCAGGCGTGAGGAGTAGCCGAAGGCAGTGGGCGAGGTGTGAGCGAGCCAGTGGTCAGTCGCCAGCCCAGCCAGCCACCTGCCAGCTGCGAGGCCGTGTACAGCACACTCCCCCAGCAGCTGCACAGCGCGCCGTGTACGCGAGGCCTCGCATCAGCGCCAACGACACACGCGCTGCTATCCGCAGCGTCCCATTCCCACGTCCCCCACTCGGCGTGCCGAGCCGCAGCCGATAAACCGGCGGCCCAAGTCCGACGTGCCTGCCGTGGCCGCGGCCAGCGTCTGCAAGTCAGTAAGCGGGCGGCGCGGGCCGACAGTAAGTGGTCCCAGCATCGGCGGACGTGTGCATGCCGACAAAGCCGACTCGCTGCTCTGTTCTACGCCTTGGTGTGGCCGGTGTGGCCGGTGTAGTCGGCCGCGCCGCCCTCGAGCACGCGGTCAGAAGGCTGGGGCACCGGCGCGCCCTCGCACGCATAGTAGCTCGCGCTGGCGGGCGGCGCGTACCCCGGGCTCATGGGCTGGGCCGTGGGCGCCGACGTGCTGCCGTTGCCTGGGCTGTCAGCGGTGGCGGCGGGGGAGGAGGAGCCAGACCCACCAAACACCGCCTGCTGGGAGAACGGGCAGTGCGGGCAGTTGCAGGGCGGGTGCGGCGGCGGCATGCTCTTGCTGCTTTTGGCCGCCGCGGTCGCCTCGAGGCTCTTGGTGATCTTGTTGACGGCGGCGTAGGCCACGCCGGCTTGGATGCCCGTCTTGAGGAGGCCCATGGTGTTGTGGTGTGGGAGGGCGGGGGAGGAAGGTGCGGCTGGCGCTGGTGGTGAGCAGGCTGGTCGTCCTTCAACTCTTAAACACCACCCCCCACCCCCTTTGTCCCCATCGACACGCGCTCGCTCGCCGCTGCAGTGCGTGCCGTCGACGCCAGGCGGCGTCGCCACCCCGTCTGCGCGGTGTGCGGCTCGTGCAGATCGATCGCAACCGCCCCGTCGTCGTCGTCGCACCCGCTCGTCCTTGTCCCACCGCTCGTCGCTGTTTGGCACTTTGTCGCGCCCTCTGCGCCTCTGCTCGCTACCGACGCGAAGCGGCCGACTTGAGCGTCGAAGTGCATGGTGCGTCGCTGGTGGTCGTGGTCGCGAGCGGAGGCCGCGGACGAGCCTCCCCGTCCCGGCCGTGCTGGCACAGCCCCGGCGCCATGCTGACCCGCTCACATGCAGCGTCATACAGCCCACATGGACACGTCGGGCTTGCACTCTCGCTCGCGCTCGCGACAAGCATCATATGCAGCGCTGATGCAGCGCGGCGGTGGGCAGACGAGCCACGATTCGCCGACGCATTCTCGGCGCCGAAGATTGATTTTCGGAGGTTGACCCAGCGGAGCGGCGCAGCACCCGTCGTATTCGGCCTCGGCGGCGGCCCCCCTCGCACCGCCGCGGCACACGCTCCAATCAGCTCTGGGACCGAAGCAGCTGGGCGGTGCAGCTGCGCCGCGTGCTCTCGCGCCCGTCGACGCGTCGCCGGTCCCGCTCGCTTCCGGCCGCTTTGAGGCCTCAGTGGCACCTGGGTGGTCGCCTGGGCTGGTCGCGCCGTGGCTACCGGCGCCGGCGCGCGACCGAGCGCGCTGGAAATAGCCATGGTGGGTGTCTCCGAGCCGATGGGTGGCTCCGGCAGCGAGGCCGGCGTGGCGATATAAGCAGCGTGCTGCTCGACATGCAGAGGCCCAGCGACAGCGACGAGCTTGTACCACAGACACCGACAACACCCCACCCCGCCCAGCTTCCCCGCCATGCCAGCCCCCGTCAACCCGTTCGACGCAATGTCGCAGAGCATCTCGGCGCCGCAGTCGATCGTCTTCGCCGTCGTCTTCGCCCTCCTCATGCTCGTGCTCACGGTCCGCGTCGTCAAGGGCTCCGCCCCGACATTCTGCTACCGCGTCCTCGCCCTCTTCAGCGCCGGTGAGTGTGGCCCCTGCCTACGCCACTGACGCCAGTCCGCGTCGCGACCTTCATCGTCCGCTACCTCGTCACGCGCGCCCACCCAACCGACAGCGACTACAAAACCCTGCTGATCGTCGCCGGCGTGCTCGTGGTCGCGGGCTTCCTGTTCTACTGCGAGGCGATCCTCGAGCTCCTGGTGGTGTGGTACGCCGGCGTGCGGGGCGCCGACCTCTCGGGCTTCCAGGTGCAGATCAAGCGCGTGCGCCACCTCGTCCTTGTCGGCATCAGCGCGCTCGGCATCGTCGGCGCCATCAACGAGGTCAACGCGGTCAGCGACGGCGACACGTCGGCCTACAACACGGCCAAGATCCTGCGCCAGGCCTCGGGCGGCCTCTTCCTCGCCGTCAGCGTGCTCGCGCTTCTGGCCGTGCTCGCCGTCGCATGCCTCGGCCGCGCAGCACACAGCACGGTGCGCGTCGCGCCCGGCGCCGCCGTCCTCTTCACCATGATCGCCGCCATGACGGTCGAGTGCGTGTACCGCGTCTGGAGCGCGTCGACGACCTCAGGCTTCGTGGTCAAGCAGACGGCGCTCGACGTGCTCCTCGTGGTGCCGGAGCTCGTCATCCTCATCCTGTTCGCCGTGCTGTCGTTCGACGACGGAGACGTGCACTTTGTCGGAACACGAGGCAAGCACCACCGCCTCCAGCAGGACTCGCCAGAGAACGGGTACCCGCTCAACCCCGGCACCCAGCTGCCCATGGGCCAGTACCAGAGCGAGTATGAGCAGCCCTACGGCCAGCCATACGGCCAGCCCGCGTACGGCAAGTAGACAAGTCGAGTCGTGTACCGCCCTCCCACCATAGACGAGTTGTGTAGCGCCCTTCCCCTCCCACGATAGACCTGTAATGCCTCGGGCCGCGTACATGCAGCACTCGGCCCAAATGAGCGTGTGAACGAGTGGGCAGCGAGTCGAGACGGGCGGCATGGACTGTGTCATGGTCTGAAGTGGCTAGCCTCGGCTGCGGTCTCGGGCGCCGGCATAGTGGTGTGGCTCCTGCTGGACCTCGTTGGATGCTCTCACCACACCCCCTGCACGCCGTCAGTACCCGCAGCACCCCCCTCATCATCATGACATGCATGCATACTATGCAGCTGGCTTCGCTCCCTCGTATCCGCTTCCATCGGTACCTCTCTCTGATCCTCGGCCCTCGGTTTCGCTTTACGTTTCTCATTCCTCGGGGGGCGGGCGGGCGGGGGCGAGCAACGTGCGTGGAGAGCACGCCGCACGCCGCCCTCTTCCCGCTCAGTGTGAACTAGGCTAGGGGGGTGTGGGGGTGTTGACTGTGATTGACTGGCATGGCTGTGGCATGTGCTCTGCCTCACGCCGCAGCAGTGGGCGGGGGCGCGGCGTCGCGCGACGTCATGCGCTTGATGGCATCGGCGACACTGGGGCGGCGGAGCATGGCGCTCACGCTGCCGCCCCCGCTGCCGCCCGGCGCGCGGTCGGCGTGCTCGTCGTCCACGTCGGGCAGGGTGACGGGGTGCGCGGCGGGCTTGGCCGAGCGGGTCGGGCTCGTGCCGAGCAAGCTGGTCGGGACGAGGCCGCCTGAGAAGTTCATGCGGCTCCCCGACGGGTTGGCGTTGGTCGCAAGCCGGCTCGAGCGGTGCTCGCCCGAGCGCGTGCAGACCGGGCACTCGGGGTGCTCTTCGCCCGAGTGGGCGTTGTGCACGAGGATCTCGGACGCCTGCTTGACGTTGCCGTGGCAGAGCTGCAGCTGGCGCTTGGAGACGTCGCGCGGGAACCCCATGGCGACGAGCTCGTCGACCTCGGCGTCGGTAGGCTGCCGCCCGTGCCCCATGTTGCCGAGGTCGTGCGAGACGCGGCGCACCCACTGGCCGAACTGGTGCGTGGGGGAGGCTGAGGCGTGAGCTCGTGTCGGGTGGCAACGGGGCGGACGGTCGCCACGGTAGCCTTGGCACCGCCGCCACACTCGCGAGCGACGCTTACTCACACATTGTGTTTGGTTTAGACGCGGTTGGAGACCACTTGAGAGGTGTAGGAGAGTACTTGGATCGCTTGGGCGCTGTTCACTGTAGTGAGAGACACTGTTGCCGCTGGGGGTGGGGATAGTCGAAGCATACCACCACCTCGCGCTTGAAATAACATGACCTCACACCACGGCCAAGGATGTGCCCACACCTCGTGACTGAGCGACTCCCGCCACACCGGTCAGCTGACGGGGGCGCGGTGGCTGCACCACCAGCAGGAAGCAGCGAGCGATCTGCCCACCCGGCCTGCATGTTCTGGAGCACCCATCCGCCCCGCCGCGCCCGCAGCAGCTTCGGTCTGCACGCCCGCCTCACGCCCGCCTTATCCGTCGCGACGAGGTCACGAGGATTGTGGGAAAGCGTAATTGACAACTCGAGGGCGGTGGCCCAGCGCTGATTGGGACGAAGGCAAGGCCACATGACGTCAAACACACCCGATTGCACTGGCGGTGTCTGAGCGGTTGGGCAGCGACGACGGGGGCATGCAGGCGCTAGCCTAGCAGATGAATAGGCAGTAGTGAGCTGCTGCTGCAGTACACCCACCCACCGCCAGTGGTTGTGCCAGATCCGTGTCACTTGCCGTCTTGGAATGACCACACAGCGTGCCTAATTGCCACCCGTCGCCGCGGCGTCGTTGCCCTCGTCGTGCTCCTCCAACGCGCAGCGCGGCCTCGACGCGCGTCCCCGATCGAGCCGAGCTCGATGCCGCCGGGTTCACGAGAGCGGGCATGGGCGGTGGCTGTGGTCTCCCTCTGGGCGTGGCGGGTGGTTGCCCAAGCCGCCCTACATGGTCTTGGGCCAGCTGATAAGCCGACCCCCAACATCCAACGCGCGATCGAGCACTCTCACATGGCCGCCCATCGCTGCCCACTCGGCCGGCGGCGGCACGTCGACGGGCGCCGCGCGAGGCCGTCGCTATCTTCGGCGTGGAACCGGGCTACTGGTCTGCGCCATTTGCTTGATCTCTTGGCGGCGTTCCATCTCGACTGGTATCGCTATTCACTTGCTCGACTCACACCACGCACGCGGGGCGAATGCGGCGCTCGAGCGGGCTTGTTGAAACCACCATCAGGACGAGGATGCAAGCAACCCCCCGTCCGTGATCGGTTCCTCGCGTGCTCACCTTGCCAAGCTGCAAGCAGCAGGCCGACCTTTGACCTCAGAGGGAGCCTCGACGAAATGTCGCCGCCGCCGCCTCCGGCCTCCCTCCCTTCACCACGTGCCATCCGCCTCCCGCCGCCCGCCGCCCGCCGCCTGCGCGCGACTGCCGGCCTGTCGCCAGTGCGGCCTATTACACCCCTGCGGTATCACCCCACACAGGACTACCAACGGATTCGACTGTTGTACTTCTGCCCAGTCCTCCCAGTCCTCCCTCCCCAATCCTCCCACTAACCCTTCTCTAGGCACCTTCTGACGTGATGTGCACATTCGACCAAGTCCTTCCAAGGCCGGACAGGGCCAGACGCCGACGGGGCCACTGGAAACCATAGGGGCAAGGAGGCAATGCAGATGCGCGCGCGCAGAGGATCTGCGGCTTGTGGACCATGCTGCCCCCCAGCTCGTCGAGCACGCAGCAGCCCCGCAAACATTGATCGGTGGTCTTGGACGCGCGTCTGATCCATCTTGTCAAAGTACCAACACTCACTCTACCTCATCCACCGCAACGCTCGTCCTGTGGTCGCCAAACAATGATGCTGTTGGCATGGCTCGTGACCCTCCTCGCATCGGCGGGAACGGTGACGGTCGCGTCCAGCCTCGATTACGGAAGGGACCCGCCGTGGACCCCCTCTAGCAGCTCGCCATGGTTCCGCTACAGAACCACTTTCTCGAGGTTCTCAAGCGCCAGCTCGCTGCTGACGTACGCGTATCCGTGGACCGCGTCATGTTCACCCGACAACATCACCGAGGGTGTGGGCAACTCGCAGCGCACGACAACCACACCCGGAGCATTCGTAACTTTGACGTTTGGCGGAATAGGGGCGTTTCTTCGAGTGAAGAGCGTGGGGCCGGGAAACTCGACTGTCACATCGTTCGTGGACGGGGTCCCAGGTCCCGAGTACCAAGTCCCAGTCCTGCAAGACGAGAAGAAGCCATTCTTGATCACGGCGACCGACCTTGTCAACACAAACCACACGCTCGACGTCGCCTTCGCCAGTGGCCCCGGTCTGATAGTCGAAGAGGGTTATATCTTCGTACCTGGTGCCCCGCCTGCGTGAGTGCGAGTGCGGACGACCATTGCTAAACGACTACCAGCGTGGAGCTCAGCATGGCGTTCTTATACCTGGGCCCACTGTCGCAAATGGTCGAGTCGGATGAAAACCCGGCGTTCAACGCGTCGGATACCGGGTCGAACGAGGCGGGCCTGGTTGGTATCAGCTCGGTCGCAGACTGGTCCGAGGTGCCATGTGTTGCGAACATGAGCTGCGGGACAAACGGCACCTACTTGGAATCCAATAAATCCGGGGCCTGGGTTGCCTTCACGACCCCACAGTACACGGCACACATGGGGGTCTATGGGTGGAACCAGCCCCATGGTGGCCAGATGGATCTTGTTGTCACACCGGCTCCGCCGCTCGACACATTCGGGCTCAGGAATGATCTGGTCGCGGGCGGGAACGGCTCGCGCTCTATCCAGACGATCAGGCAGGGGCTCGGAGAGGGGCTCGTGGGGTGCAGGGCCTTGGACTCGGTGTACTCGGCGCAACTGGACCGGGCCAAGACGTACTTGTTCAACGCGACGTGCGCCGTGGGGCCGGGTCAGAAGTGTTCGTTCGGGTTCGCCGCCCTCCACATCGCCCAGTGAGTGCCGCGGTTTGGCAGAGGCTGACGGGCAGCGGTCCCGAGCCGGTACCGCTTGTGCTTCCCCAGGGTAGCAACTCGACCGAGGGGACCAACTCGTCGGCTGGGCCGGAATCACACCCCAGCACGACGAACAAAGGCGCGATCGCCGGCGGCGTGGTGAGTGGGCCCGAAAAACCACACTGATGCCCAGGTCGGCGGTGTCGTGCTCCTTGCCGCTGTTGGCGGGTTGCTTGCCTGGCTCGTCCGCAGACGGCGGCGTCACGGGGCCAAGCAGGCCGAGGAGGGCGACGAGGCCAAGCTCGCGCACGAGGACGAGCCAAGTGGCGAGCAGGGCGCGCAGGACGCGCAGGCCAGTGAGTTGCCGCGTGTCGTGCGCGTCGATGAACCCCCGACTGACAGGCCAGGCGACGAGTCGTCCTCGTCCGAAGCCCACGCCGCGCCCGACGCCGACGCCACCCCGCCCTCCGCCGTTTCCACGGAAACACGCACCGAGTCACAGCGCACAGCGTACACCCCCACCGTGCCGGGCACGCCCTCGCACGCCGGCCCCCCGCCCCCGCCGCGCCTCCCAGCGGGATACCCGATGCGCAACTACCACCTCCCTCCGATCGACACGGGCGCGGCGCTGGCGACGCTCGCGCTCCCCCAGGAGCGGGGCACGCGCCCCTCGTCGGCGCTGACCACAAACTCGAGCGAGCGCATCCCGCCCCTCATCGCCGAGCTCAAGTCGGGCTCGCCGCTCATCTCGAGCGACGGCACGCCCGTCACGGCGCGCAGCGGGCGGCGGTCCATCGTTTCGGCGCTAGGGCGCGCCGCACCGGAGCCGGCGCCCCTCGTCGGCATCCACCGCGCCGAGGACGAGGCCGATGTCCGGCTGGCCGAAGACGCTGGGCGGCTGCGCGCAGACGAGCTCCCGCCGCAGTATAACCCCCAGTGGCGGGACGATGAGGTCGTCGGCCCGGCGCCGGCGTCGGGCGGGAGCTCGGCGTCCCCCGGCCTCACGCCGGTCCGGGGCACGCCGCCGTCGTCGACGCCGCCTCCGGGGTCGATGACGCCGCTCGAGACGGTGATGGAGCGGCCGTCGGTCGAGCTCCAGGAGCGCCCGGCGGTGGAGGAATTGGGGGAGATAACGGCGCCGGGTGAGGCCGGGGCGGTGGAGGAGCTGGCGGGGGAGAGCAGACCCGGCGAGGCTGAGGTAACGCCGCGAGGAGAGACGACGACGGCTGAGGCCCCGCCGCGCTCACCGGCGACCTAGACCACTCTCGGGCCACGTGTATGCAGAGGGTATCATGGAGCACGAGAGCCGCGACTGACAATTCTGACGGTGGCGGGTTTCTCCCAATGCCGCATCCCTCAGCCCAGCCCCACACGCGGACGCGCTGAAACGCGATGACGATGCAGAGGCGGCTACGTACATACTTTGGACACCTCGTTCGGGATGACCTGCGTCGGCACCTCGTCATCATGGCTTGTCGGAATGTCGGCGTGTGTGGTTCGGTTGCCGTCGCTTCGCGAGGGCGTCGGCGCGAGCGGTCAGCCAGCAACAGCTGTTGCGCAGCACAGCACGCACTCCAGCTATTGATACATCACACATGGCACTGCTGCTAGCCAGCATGGGGACGAGCCGAGAGAGAGACGGCGCTATGGAGTCTTGAGACTTTGGGTGGGAGAACTACGAACTGGGTCACTGGAACCCGAGGCTGAGGCTGAGGCCCAGCAGCATGCTACTAGCCGTCAACGGCTTACTCCAGAGGCACGACGGCGGGGGTGCGCTTTGCGAGCTCGCGGCGCGCCTTGAAGCGCCAGTCGGGGTCTTCGTTGTCCCTGCGCTGAATCTCGCCGAGCCACTCCTTGTACTTGATGCTGTGCCCATGCAAGGCGTCGAGCAGGCCGAAGGGGCCATAGTTCTCCGTGTACGAGTAGTGGTGCCAGTCGTGGACGAGGGCGTCGGCCAGGAAGGGGATGTTGTAATCTGAGTGGGCGGCCAGCGTGTCGAACTGGAGCATGTTGAAGAAGAGCATGAACATCGACCAGTGCGACTTGAGGATGATGAAGCTGATGACGAGGGGGAAGAGGTTGGACTGGGTGTGGGTTAGTCTGCGGAGTTCGGGTCGGCACTGTCGCTGCCACTCACGAGGAGGTGCTCGACCATGGTGCAGTACTCGGCCGCGAGGGCGACGGGCGCCGTGTACTGGTGGTGGAGCTTGTGGACGTAGGCGTACCATCTCTTGCCGTGGAAGAAGCGGTGGACGTAGAAGAAGCCAACCTCCTCACAGAGCATGGCGAAGAGGAACGTGCCAAAGCTCACGCCCCAGCCGGGGAGCGAGGCGACGTCGGTCTTGAGGGGGTAGAAGTAGGCGATGGCAATGTAGAGGGGCGTGTTGACAAACACCCAGTTGCGCAGGTTGATGTAAATGACATACAGGTACTCCTTGAGCGGGATGATGGGTGTCGGCTGGATGCGGTACGGCTTGACGAGGCGGTTGAGGGCGGGGATCATGTCGAACGCCATGAAGACGAGCCCGAAGCCAAAGTAGATGGGGAACGTGATCAGGACAGAGCCCCACGCGTTGATCTCGAACGGCGTGTAGTTCTCATTGAGCCTTGCCCACCACTGCTTGCCGTACTCGGACTTGTTGAAGAGCACCACGGCCGAGATGGCGAGGATCGTGTGGATGTTGGACATGCCCGGCCGGTGGTTGAACAATGGCTCCTTTGTGATGGCCCACTTGTGCTCCTCTGCCCAGCCTGTCAGCTGGTGTCCCGTCGTCGCCGCACGCCTCGTCGCGTTGACGCCCACGTCTCCAGCAACTACTCACTGCCTTTGTACGGCTTGGCCTCGGCGGCCTCGGGCCCCTTGCCGTTGCCCGCGCCGTTACCGTTCGTCGCCCTCGTTGTTTCTGTCACTGTTGTCGTCGCCATGCTTGCTGCTCGCTGCTCGCTGTGAGGTCGGAATCTGACGCAAATGTATGCACGAGCGGCGAAGACTTTGACCGATGCGTTGTTATTATAGCTCTGGGTCAGTCATGAGGCATTCCGCCGATCTGGATGCCGGCGCGTCTGTTTGCCGCCACACGACTGGGTGGCTCTTTGTCGACGGCCTAATCCGTCGTCGCCTGGTATACGTTTCAGACACCACATGCATTAGCTCGACTCACACGCACCCAGCATCGCTACAAGTCAGCGCACCCAACTACCGGCTACCTAGAGCAAGTGGAGGGCGTGGAACGGAATGGGGACGACCCATGGAGCTGCTGGAGATCTGAGTCGGCCTCGGGAGGCACTCCGTGAGTACCTCCACCCATCAATCGCCAGGTGTAGCAATGGATGGGCTGATGCCATCGGCTGAGGCCGGGATCGCGACGCTCTGCATGATGAGGCTGGCCCCCCACTGAAGAGGAAGTGGAGGCATGGGGGAGACAGTGTGCCCCAGGCATGATGGCCACTGCCACCTGGGGCACTATATCGGGACGAACGGGACGTGCGCCGGCCAGTCAGACGACGACGAGCATGTGGAGGGAGTATCAGCCTCCGGTGACTAACTGTAGGCATCAGAGGGTCTCAGTGACGTTGGGTGCTCGCAACAACTTGGTGCTGTCGATCAGTCGGACAACCATGACGAGTGGTCCAGGCCCGTGAGCATCGGGTGGCTAGCTAGCGACTAGACGTGGGCGGGCAGGTGGTGTCGGAACAGTGTCTACTGTGACCTGGCTAGTGTATGTACCATAGCCTGGCTATGGCGGGGGGATGAGGCCAATGAGGAGACGGGTAGTGTGGTGGTAGACTACACCTTGATTTTACTACCGAGGCGCCGTCCCGTGGCCTCTTGAGTGCGGTGCGGTGACTTGCGGAACACGAGCATCAGACTAGTGTCGTGTTTCGAACCAGCGTCGCCTTGGGTTGTGTAAAGTCGCTGTCGGACGGCATGTGGAATACCGAAGCCCAAGTCCAGCCCGGTCCAAGCAGCCCAAGCCATCACATCAGGCGCATTAGCATGCTCAAATCCACTAAACCCCAACGCATGTGCATGGCCTTCGGTCAGCGTCCGCAGACGGCGGCCGCTGGACTGTGCTGAGCACTGATAATCTGAGTCATTGCGGCTTAGACGGCGCGCGGGCCGATTAACCGAGGTTGGCACTCTGCTTGGCACGCACGCGTCGCGCGCGGCGGCGGCACGGGGGGAAGTGGCACCAGGCTTGGGGTGGGGTGGGGTCCCTCTCTCGCTTCCCCGGTTCGACCGGCAATTGCCTGGTGCTCCAATATCCTCGGACCCCACAGTCTCCACTGCTGCAGCAACAAAAGTAGCTGACAGGAGCACGCAGCAGCATCCATCTTTCTCTGCGATACCTACTTGTCTAACACATCCCCGCACATCCCTACACGCTCCTTCTATCCCCTATCCACATCCCAGAAGCCCACAATGGCAGCGGCCCCTCAAAAGCAGAAGACTTGGGCAGAGTGTACGTGGCCCGCGCTGCCCAAGGCACACGCGCTGACGACGCACCAGGCGACGCCGAGCTCTGCACCCCCGGCTCCATCTTCGAGGTCGAGGAGAGCGTGATCAACGGCCGCAAGGTCCGCTACTGGAAGAATGCCCCGCGCACCTTCCGCGACCTGCTGTACGGCCGCCTCTCGCAGTGGGCGGCGCAGGGACGCCAGTTCCTCTCAACGCCGACGCCCGAGCCGTCGGCGTACGCCAGCCGCGACGAGGTGTCGTACGCGACCGTGCTCGCGCGCTCGATCGAGCGGGCCGCCTGGCTCCGCGACCAGGGCGTCACGGTCGGCACGCGCGTCGCGCTCGGCGGCCTCAACTCTGAGGGGTGGGTCGAGGTGGATGGGCAGGAAGCTGACGTGTAGCTGGGTCGAGTCGTTCTTCGCCATCGAGCTCGCCGGCGGCGTGCCCGTCATGCTCAACTCTACGCTGTGAGTCGACCAGAGGTTGGCATGGCCCCCTCGCTCACACACCCCCAGCACGCCCGAGATCCAGGACCACTGCCTCTCGCTCACCAAGCCCCTGCTCGTTCTCGTCTCGCAGGAGATGTCGGTCGCCGTCGCGCCGCTCGTCGAGAAGCTCCAGGCCAAGGGCGTCGGCAAGTTCTACTGCTGGGACCCCATCTTCCACCTCCCCGCCGAGGTGCAGAAGCACATTGGCGTGAGTAGGGCCGTTGTCGCGGGTCGGATCGTGCTGATGCGCTCCCAGTCCCTCGCCGGCCTGATTGGCTCCGAGGCCTCGATCAAGGTCATCGAGTCGGGCAAGGGCCTCGAGTCGCTTGGCCCCGAGAGCGATGCCACCATCCTGTTCACTTCTGGGTAAGTGGTGCCCACTAGCGACAGACGCACGACTCACACACGCAGTACCACCAACCTGCCCAAGGCCGTCCTCTCGACCCAGCGACAGGCGCTCCACCACCTCATCACCAGCCAGATCATCCCTGCGCGCGCCGTCCTCCGTGCCGGTGGCACCCCCGCCATGGCGGCACAGCTGATCGCGGCCCCGGAGATCCAGCAGACCATGCTCTTCGCCGTGCCCATGTTCCACGTCACGGGCCTCCTGTCGATGCTCCTCCGCTCGGTCGATGTCGGCAACCGCCTCGTCTTCATCCGCCGCTGGAACGTCAAGGAGGTCGTCAGCCTCATCAAGAGGTACAACGTCAATGTCATCTCAGGGTGAGTCCGTTGTCCATGACCGAGCTGACAAAACAGTGTCCCCACCATTGTCCAGGCTGCGCTCCAGTCCAAGGAGCTCGAGGGCCACGAGATGGCTGGTCTCCTGTACGGCGGCGGACCTCCCCCGCAGCGCATGGTACAGGACATCAAGAAGAAGTGGCCCACCGCTCTGGCCGTGCACGCCTGGGGCATGACCGAGACCAACGCCGTTGCCGTGGCGTTCATGGGCGATGACTACCTGAACAACGTGAGTGCGATTGTGTCAGCATGTGAGTGATGGCTGCTGACGTGAACGCAGCCTGAGGCCGTTGGCCCTCCCATCCCCATCTGCGACGTCAAGGTCGTCGACCAGGAGACGAAGAAGGAGCTCCCCCGCGGCACGTTTGGCCTGCTCCTCGTCCGTGGCGGCAACGTCATGAAGGAGTACCTCAACAACCCGAGTGAGTGCGGGTGCGAGTGACCAAGTGTAGCCGCTAACGACGAGCAGAGGCGACGGCCGAGGCGCTCGACGCCGACGGCTGGCTCGACACGGGCGACATGGCCATCCACGACGAGGAGGGCCTCGTGTACATCCGCGACCGTGCCAAGGACGTCATCATCCGCGGCGGCGAGAACGTGAGTGGCACCAGCCGGGCGTGTACTCACAGTCGCAGATTGCCTCGCAGGAGGTCGAGAACGAGGTGTACAAGGACGACCGCGTCGCCGAGGCGACGGCCATCGCAGTCCCGTGCAACATCCACGGCGAGCGTGTCGGTGTTGCCGTGTCCCTGGCGCCCGGAGCGTCCGCGACGGCCGAGAGCATCCTCGACAAGGTCGAGCCCCTCCTCCGCCACCCTGCGCGCCCTGCCATCCTCGTCGTGTCCGACACGCCTCTCCGTGAGTACAGCTGCTTTTGTCGCGGACCCGCCAGCTTACCCCGCCAGCACGTAACGCCAACGGCAAGTTTGTCAAGTTTGAGATTGCCAAGATGGTGCGCGAGATCTGGGAGAAGCAGGGCCGCAAGGAGGTCAAGCGCCGTGCCAGGCTTTGAGCTGGCAGTGTGGTGGGTGCGTTCTTGTCAGTCAGAGTGTATCATGGTAGAAGTATGCAACGGTTCAGGCTTGGCGGGGCGTGGCTGGATATATGGAGCTGCAAAGCGAGCCCACAGCGAGCCCACGCAGACGCCGGTCTTGGTGTCTCGGCCACTGCTCGGTCGGAGGATGTGCCGGCGCTAGTCGGCGACGCGGCTGCCAACAGGGCACGACCGACCGGCGGCTGCGTTGGAATGTGGCATCTGCCTGCTTCACACCTTGCATTCATCCCTTGCCCTACACCTACAGATGGCACAGCACAAAGTTGTTCCCACTGGCCCCCTGGTGCGTGATCACGCTGTCAAAGTTGCCGTCCCCGTCAAAGATGACGCGGTCGGCGCCAGGCGGGCCGCCGGTATACACGTGGAACGTGTTGAGAATCGGGAACTCGTACCAAGGCCCGTCGGTCGGGAACTGGAACCCCTCGAAGTCGTTGTACTGGTGCGGGTAGTTGCCTGCGACCTCGCCCGACTGGAGGAGCGAGTAGCCCTGTGCGACGGCCTCGTCGATGTCCGACTGCCAGTAGCACTGGGTGGCGCAGCGCGTGGCGCAGGCGGCGCGCTCGACGGCGGGGGCGGCGAGGGCGACGGACGCGAAGGCGGCGATGAGCTTTTGTCAGCTGGGCTGGGCCGGGCGAGCTTACGAGCTTGGCGAGCATGCTGGCTGGGCTTGGGCTTGGGCTTGTCGCTGCTCGGTGCGCTCCTCACTCTTATACCGCCGGCCGCGCCGGACCCACGTTGGACTCTATGGGAGGTGCCCGGTCGCTATCGCGGCGCCGTCCACATGGTGCACATGCACGTTTGAGACACCACGACCTAGTGCGTATTGATAGGCAACGACCAGAGCCCGCTCGCACCGCTAGCGCGGGCAGGCGCTATTCGTGGCATGGACAAGGTTTGGCCGTGTGCTCGCTGAGTCGTCGACGTCAGTGCCCCCCCTCGCTCGTCCCCAGCTCGATTAGATACAGCGTTTCGCCAGTGGCTGGCAGGGCTCGGGGTTGAATTGTCGTGTGTTTCGTCGTCCGTCGTGAGTGGAGCGGCGCCGCGTGCTGCGTCGCACGTTGTTGTCGGCTGCCCCACTCGACGGTCCACTCCATCGGACCGACGCCGCTAGCGCCGCCCGCAGTCGCCGATGCCGACGCCAACTGCCCCCCTCGTGCAAGTGCACGGCCAATCGATTCAAACTATACATTAATACTGTTGCTATAGTCTACATGCCTAGGCGTACGCGCGCACGACGCTCCCCTCCGTCTCGGCGCCGTCCAGCCAGTCGTCAATCTCGGCCTTGGCCGCGTGGAAGCGCGCGACCTTGGCGGCCACCTCGGCGTCCGGGGACAGCTCGGCCGGGCTGCCCGGGACAGGGGGCGTCTCGAGCTCGTCGACAACCCCCTCGCTCCCGCTCTCGCTCAGTGCCGGCGTCGACGCGCCCGACGAGCCCGCCTGGCCCGCGCGCGCCGACGCCGATCGATTGGGATAATTGTCGTTGTAGTCCTCGCCCGGGGGCCGCTGGGCCTGCCACAGCTCAAAGCTCGTGCGCTGATCCGGCGCGCTGCGCGGTATCGAGAAGTGCACGTGTCGGCCGGGGCGCGTATCTGTCGGCGATGAGGCGGCGCCGTCGCCCAGCAGCGCGTGCAGTGACGCCTTGATCTTGATGGCCTTCTCGGTCGTGCTCGACGCCTTGCGCCTCAGCCCGAGGCCAAACTGGTCGCGCACGGCCTGGAACGCTTCGGGATACTGGGTGTACTGGGACGTCAGCCACAAGCCACAACACCAAGGGTGGAAAGGTTCAGGCGGAACTGGCCCGCCACGTGGGGTTTGCCCGCTATCCGCGCTTACGGGCACGCATGTTTTTACGCGTCACGGAGCGGGCAGGCATGCAGGTGGGCTATGCTGGCTATGCTACTCACGCTCTGTTCCAGCTCGGTGAGCTTGGAGTCGAGGCCGCCCTTGTCGCGTTGGTATCCGCTGAGCTCCTTTGTGATGAGGTACTGGCGGAGCACTTCGACGCGATATCTGGGAATCGCGTTAGTGGCGGCATTCCAATGACGTCGCGGGGGTGGAATGTTGTTGCACCATCCGCACGCCAGCAGCACTTACGTGTGGGAAGCCCGACCTTGGGTCGAGTCGAGGGCGCGGCGCACGTCGGCAGAGCGGAGGACGAACCAGCGGCGGGGCTGGGGGGGTGTGAGCTGGTGACCCAATTGATCGGCACGCGCGGGCCAGCAGCTACTCACCACATGGGGCTCAGAGCCTAGCAAGCCGTCGTGCTTGGGCATGGCTGCCTGCGCAGCGTTGATCTGGAACTGGGTGCGGTCGGCGTAGAGGACCGAGACGGTGTTGTGGACGGACATGGGGGCGTGGGTGTTGTGGTGGTCGTCTGGGCTGAGCTTGGTCGCGTTGATAAAGCGCTGGTGGGAGAGGAGGAGAGGAATGCGGGCAGTCGCCGGTGGCTCTTTATGGGAGAGCGGGGGAGGGCGCGGAGAGACGGACGTCGATGGCGCCAAGATCCGGGAATGACACGATTCGCTGCGTGCGCCGCTCGCAATGCCCATGCACGAGAAGGACAGAAGGACGAGGACGTAGAGGACATGAGAGGTGGCGTACAAAACAGCTCGGGATGAGGGGCTGGCGGCAACCTCGCCCTGAAACAGTGGGCAGCGCTGTCCATCTCCGTGCTGATAAAACGCATGGCAGCAGCGTCACTTGCCGCGTATGCACCGAGCAGAGCACCGAGGAGTTATGAGCATGCACCGTGCAGGTGCGGCGAGTGCCCGTGGCACGGTGAGGCCCTCTATGTCCGCTGCATGCGGCGCATTGGAGATCCCAAGTGGCCGAGTGTGTCAAAGCCCGTCGACATCTGCGCGAGATCTTGCGCGTCGCTTGTGCTACACTTGCTGGCCAACCCAAGAATGCACGCATGCGCGCACAGAAGCACGCGCTCAGCCCGCGCAGCCCGCAGCCCCTCCCCTCGCAGCCCCACCGCGCCCATGCCCATCACGACGTCCATGTGGCCCAAAAAAACGAGATAAATACCTCATATACCTCACAAATGTCCCTCATCCCCCATACACCGGCAACCGGCATGATCGATCCGCAGCCACATGCGCCACTTTGCACCAACCAGCAAACAACGCACAACAGCTACACGCGCGCGCCCTCTCCCTTGGCGCTCACGGCCACCTCGTCCAGCCAGTCGTCGAGCTCGCGCCGCGCCGACGCAAACGTCGCGAGGCGATGGGCGAGGCTGGACCGCCGGCCCGAGCATTGCGGATCTGAGGAGGCGTCAGCGTCGCTTCAGAACAGGCAGATGTCGAAGCAGCAGCACCCACCTGTGCCTTCGAGCGTGGCCACAGCCTTGCTCGCCCCCTCCTCGGCACTGTCCTCGTCTGAACCGGTGGCCACTGCGCTCTCCCAGGACATGCGCGCGCCCAGACCCATCTCGTCGCGGAGAGCGTTGAACGTGTCCGCGTACTCTGGGTACTGGCGACGCGAACGAGGAAGAAAAAAGTCAGCAAACGTGCATGGATCAGGCGGAACGTTTTCCCGTGGACCACCTCCACCAAACAACTCACCGTGGCCTGCAGGGGGGCGAGCTTGGCCTCCGCCCCAGGGCCGGCGTGCACGCGTGACCGGCGATACTTGACGTACATGTACTGTCGGAGGACGTCGAGGCGGAAGCTGGGGCGTGAGCAAGTGGGGCACCGGGGTGGATGGGTCGGTGGATGTCGAGCGCGCCGACACGGGGGCGAGGTACCCGGCCAGTGATACGATACGCGTCCACACAAACATGTACTCACGATGCGCTTGTCCGCGCGTACTCGCTGTCAAAGGCACGGCGGACGTGTGCTGCGTGTCGAATCTGCGCTGTGAGCACCGTGTCGCCCGAGCGGACGCACCACTGCGCCGCCGACATTCCCGCCGTGGACGAGGCCAGAGGGGTGGCGCTCCCATTTCCCGGGCGCATCCCGCGCGCGATGGACGACGGCGACGTCAAACTCGGCGTATCGTGGCCACATATTGTTGGTGATGGATAGAGAAGAGACAGAAACAATGTCTTCATGGTCATCTACTACGGCTCAGTAGCGTGGCAAGCGGCGACCAGGCGAGGAATGAAGGAGCGAGCAAGGGAGGGGGCTAGACCCCGACGCCGACCCCACAAGCCTGCTCGTGTTATCGCCGCCATGGGTCGCTTGCGCTCCCTGTCAAGCGTCATGGCCTCCTTGGCCTTGGCGATCGAGGACGTGCACCGCGCCTGTCTCGCCTGCACCTCGTGCTGCTGTCGCTTGTTGTTGACAGTCACAGTCTGGCGCGCAAGCCCCACCCGCCGAAACGGCACCCGCAGGATTGGGGGCAAGCGCCAAGCCCTTATCCTGGCGGCCCCACTGGCTGTGGCTTTCCCCCCTCCTCTCTCCCTGGCTCCACAGCCGAGCCTTATCACTCGCAGCGCATAACCTGAACAGTCTGGGCCTTGCAAACAGTTTGTGGCATGCGGCCAGCGTGCGCCAGCGTGAGCAGCCTCGCGTCAGCGGGCACAGCGCTCCGCTCACTCACTCCACCTCGCTTCCTCGCGACCACATCGGCTGGTCCGAACTCCGAGGCGGCGAGTCCGCGTCCGTCGCGTCGGCCGTCCACCCTTGTACCTCTATCTCGTGCCAATGAGGTTGCGGCCTCGGTGGGCCAACGTACGGCGGACCTCGTTTACGCCACCCCTGTTGTCGTCGTCACCGTCATCACGCACCACCTCTACTCGATACATTTTGCCCAATACAACTCCAACAGCTACAGTAGAACGATACGTGTGTGTGAAACCCAATTACTCCTTCAACCACGAGTGAGGCCGCGGCGTCGTCTCAGCCGCCGCCGCCGACTCGTCCTTGACTCTGCGCCACTGGTCCTCGCGGTCCGCCCGTTCGCGCTCTCTCGCCTCCCTCGGCGTCGACGGCGGCCGCGGCGAGCTGGGGTCACCCTCGCCGCTCACCGCGCTCTCCTCGCGCGGCGAGTGCGTGATGCGGTGCACGACGAGCTTCTTGCCCAGCGGGCGCAGGCTCGCCTGCCGCCGCCGCGGGGGCGACTCGAGCGCGAACCCCAGCGCGCCGAGGTGCTTTGCCTCGACGCCCGTCGTCGCCGCCGCCGCCGCGTCGCTCAGCGCCACGGGCCGCAGCGGCGTCGTCGTCCCCGACCCGGCTGACGACGAGGGCGCAGACACGACCGTCGTCGTGAGCGTCGCGCCCGTCAGCGTCTGCGACGACAGGTTGCCCGCCGAGCCGAGGTACACGGACGCCGGGGCCGACGTGTGCATGCTGCTCCGCTGGTCTGAGACGAGCGACGGCGGGGGCCGCTCGTCCTCGGAGTCGAACTCGCCGCCGCTGTCCGCTTCCTCGGGCAGCTCCTCCGGCCCCGGGGCGATCGTGGTCTCGGCCAGCATCCGGTGGATGTCGAGCACGGAGAGCATGGCGGCGTGCCGCGTGGCCGGGCAGGAAAATTCCGACTCGGCCGACGTTGATGCGGTCGACACGATGCTCAGCGACCGCCGGTGGATGCTCTGACGGCGGATGCTGTCCGGCACCTCCTTGGGCACGCCGGGGAAGCGGGCGAGGTCGAACGACTTGCCCTCGTCGAGCGCGCGCCGGCTGCGGCTGCCCTCTGGGACGGTGGGGGTGGGCGGGGCCGCTGTCTCGGCGGGCTTCTTGTCCGGCTTCTTGTGTGGCGGGAGCACGGTCGAGTCGGGCAGATCCCACGCGTTGCGCACGGCGGCAAACGTGTCGCGGAACTGCGGGTACTGGGTGTGTCAGTCAGGATGCCGCGCTGCACCTCGTACATGGCACTCGAGGCGGTTGAGCTTGCACACGAGCTTGGTCCTGTCTGAAGTGTGCCAGAACTTGGCGTCGAGGTAGGCGTTGAGCACGCGGCGTCGGAAGCTGGAGCAGCGTCAGCGTCAGCGGCTGATGACCTCGAGTCGGGCCAGACACGCACACCTCGTCGTGCGACCGCTTGCTCCCAAACGCCATGCGCACATGCTCCTGTGTCTTGATGCCCTTCTTGAGCGATCTGTCGACCTTTTTGTCCTTGTGGGATGCTGAGAATCCCGGCTGCTCGTTAGTGCTGGAGGACACGGGGGACGCACCCATCCAGTGTACAAGTCTGCCCCCATCGCCCAGCCGACCGGCGCCATGTTTTGCGTCATCTTGTGCTCGTGGGGATGCGGTGGGTCGGCAAAGTGGCGATGGTTGCGGCCGTGTTATTGTCGTCTTGGACGCCGTCGTCGTCGGGCAGTATCTCCTCGTCGCCACTCAGACCACCTCGGACACTGTAGGCAACATTGACAAACGCGAAAGTGTGGCTGGTGGGGGTGCTCAAAGAGGCCTGGGGAATGCACCGCGGCCGTTTACGTTGTGCTGTATTTGTACCAAGGCTCAGACTCTTGGCCCATGCCATGCACATCTCCCGCGCTCGCCCATCACTGCAGCTGCCGCACATGTCAAAGAGCTAAGATCGGTTTGGGGCCTGGTGGCGTCGGCGGTCCCGCCAACGGCATCGACTGCAACGTGGACAAGAGCGGTCGCACTGGAACGGGGCCAGAGGTGGGGAACGGACGGGCATGGGTGGGTCGTGGTCACGAGGCTGGCCGAGTTGTTGCTACGTGCGTGCGACGCGGCGGAAGATGCAGAGCCAAGGGCGGAGGGAGAGATTACGTGCGTGCGCGCTATAGAGGTAGACCTGCTGACTTTGGCAGGTGCTCCGACCGAGATGGAGACGGCGGCAGCGGGCATCGAGCAGCAGCACCCGCACGCGTGCGTCTAATTCCCCCTCTGGTCGCTGCGTCGTTGAGCGCCAGTGCCAGACTCGTACTAGCCCACCCCAGATACCCCTCTGCCGTTGCTTGTGTTCCTGAGTTCGTGCTCCAAGTAAGTCCAGCGTTCACAGACCGTCGTACTAGCATTATGCAACGGCGCTCTTGTTGTTGTGAGGTTCGGAGTAGCATGCGGGGCGGGGCGGGGTGTGCTGCAGCCGCGGCTCCAGCCATCCCAAGTGCGGCGGCTCCACGGGGTGGAGCAACAACTAGCCTCAAACGCACACATCTCACGCTTCAGTTGGACAGGTGAGACAATGCGAGACACGCTGATCGACGATGCGTTCAAGACTATGCATAGGGTACAACAAGTCGCCGTCGGACCGACCGACCCTGGTACAACACAATACAACGTGGTGGTGGCGTCGAGTCGCGACCGGCCCAACTCGGATTAAGCTGCAAGATTCACCACTTCCCCCGCCCCGGCAGCCGCATCGAGGCCTGGCTCGCAACTAGCACACTGCTAGTGCTCACGCTGGCAGCAACCCGTGCCGCGCTCATCAGTCTCACACTGAGCGCGGCGTGACGGCCTCGTATTGCACGCCTTACGTCAAGTGCCACCCGGCGTCGGCCCAACAATGTCGTCCGGCGGGATCCACCACGCGACGCCATTCTGAAACGCGCGTCCACGATCGGTACCAGCACCGGCGCCAGCACGCGTTCGTTACAGCAGCGCGCGTAGCGGCGAGGACTATGCCTGGCCCTCGTGCTCGTCGTGCTTGGCGCGGAGGGCCGCGAGGCGGGTCATGAGGCTCGAGCGTCGCCGGCCGCCGTTGATGGGGATGGGGGTCGCGAACGCGCTCGTCATGGGGTCGGGCGCGCGCACGTGGGGCACGGCCTCGTGGTGGGCCTGGGCGACGGGGAGGTCGTAGGCGAGGTGCCGGAGGAACCCTCCGCTCTTTGTTGGTGAGGACGAGGCAGATGAGTTGGACGTGGCGGGCGAGAGCGGCTGCGTCAGCCCGTCCTCGAGCAGGTCGAGCGGGAACGGATTCGACTCGACGTGTCCGAGCTCGTAGTCGAGGTCGTCGAGGCTCGTGCCGTCGTGCAGCTCGACCGCCTCGATGTTGTGTACTGGCTGAGGAGCGAGGATTGTCGACGGCGACAGACGCCACGTGTGCCGCGCGGCGTGGAACGTGTCGGCAAAGTGCGGGTACTTGATCTCGAGCAGCTCGAGCTTGGGCCCGAGGTAGAGCTTGTTGCCGTAGCGCTGGAACTTGGTGTCGAGGTAGGTGTGGATTACGCGGATGCGGTAGCTGGACGTGGTTAGTGGCGGGTTGCGGTGGGGTGGGTGGGGAGCGGCGGCCGGCGGGGGGCACATCTGGGCTAGCGCCGCGCGTACATTGCGTCGGCGACGCGACGACTCGGCCCAGCGGTGTGCTGGTGAGACAATCGCGTGCAGAGTCTGCGTGTGCCACGCCCGCCGGCCGCGCGCGCCGATGGCAAACTCACTCCGGGTCAACCGACCTGTCCGAGTTGAAGGCGGCATCGACATCCTGCTGCGTGACGATGCCGTTCATCTTGGTCGTGTCCTGGCAAGTCAGCGGGGTTGCAGGGGGCATAGTGGACAGCCGTGGCAGAGCCATGAGGAGCCACCCGGGGCTCGCTTGGTGCTCCGGCAGTTGGCCCCGCCCTCGGCCGTAAGCCGCAGACTCACCTTGAGCCAGCCGAACGATCCCATACCAGCGTGTGGTGGGTAAATGGCGTTTGAGTCAAACATTTCGGGATAGCTGCGTGCAGCGGGGGGTCGCTGAGGTAGATGTTCGAGTGAGTGCGCTTTGAGCGTGCAGTCTTTGTATTCCTAGTGGCGAGAACGGCGCGTGGACACATCTCACTTGTTTGGTTTTATCCTCGACTCGACCGTGGGCCAAGAGGTCACGTTACGGTCTCCGGCGCCGGTCAAGTGACTCGTGATGTGTGAGCTGATGGCGTTGCTGCCTGCCTGCTCGTGCTCGTGCTCTGCTCCACAGGCACTCGGCCGCGGACGGCTTATCTCTGCATGCCAAATGTTGCGGTCAGAGTGCTACTCCCGCACAAAGGGCGGCGGGAGTGACCCGACCCGACAACGACTCACCTTGCTTTCGTTGTCGTCGGGCTCGTCCGCCGCCGCCACTGGGTGCGAATGTGCCCCCGTCCCCCGAGCCGGGCGAGCTCCCCCGTTTGTGCTTTCTGCAGGATGAGATCCACGCTGCATGCAGATTGCTCGAGGCATGCCGTCGCACTAGCCCCCGCCCAGACTCTCTCGGCGGGCGCGGGCCGGCGTGTGGCGTGGTCTGGCTGACACGCCAAGACGGTCGAGAAGGAGGCGCACAAACAAGTCATGACGGCCGTGGCTGGCATGGACGTGGAACTGCTCAGCTGACCGAAGACGACGAGGACGCGCCCACGACTATGCGAGCGTGACGTCGAGTGCATCTGCACAAGCGAGTGGGAGCGACCCGGGGTTGCCCGCCTCATGCAGAGGGCAGAGGTGGAGGGCAGCCTCGCATCCCAGGACGCACGCGACGCACACGGCCATCTCCAACGACGAATGCCCAACGAATGCATGGCCATCTCCAACAAAAGACGCCGATCTCCAACTTGGCAGAGCCGCAGGCACTCTGCACATGGTGCGGCTACCTGCCAAGGCGGCTGAGTTCCACTCTTGCTCTCCGTGACGGAGACGGCCGGCAACCAAATGACGTGAGTCGACAAGTCTCGACCCGCTCTCTCTTTCTCTCCCCGCCTCCTCGACGGCGACTCCGCGTCGTGCCTGATGACCGAGAGAGTGTCCGAGGTGAGCATCTGCTTGCGTTCAACAGCAGGCTGGCCTTTCCGACTCGGTATGCGGCATACCGGCCGGTGGCCGGCCCGTTGTCCAACCAGCCAGCCTCGTATCGAAGCACACCCGACTGGCCAGGACTTGACGGGTTGTTCTCGTACTCACCTCGCATCCTCCATCCGGCCGTCGAGCAAAGCACACCCGTGGCACTGCCAACCGAGTAACGCTGGCCGGAGCGCTGGCGATCCAAGCATGCACGTGTGCTCGTCGGGCCGGATCGGCGAGTGCAGAGCGAGCACGAGCGATGATGAGCGTGGGTGGGTGGTTTGGGAATGGCGCCGGGGAATCAGCGCGCGGTAATGCGCGTCGGGGCGTCGGTCGAAGGCCAGCAAGCAACATGGGAGGGCATCAGTGCTTTTGTACCCACGACGCGTTCTCCAAGGCTCGCCGTTGAATAAAGCCACCTGCGATCCACTGACTCTGACCCCTGGCATCCGTGCAGCGAGGCGTCGCCAAGCCGCCGAAGCATGACCTCGACGCCACCCACCGCCTTTCCACTGACATCTCACGGCCCGACTTGATCCACACACTCACCATGACCCGCGTCGCCCTCATCACGGGCTGCTCCGAGCCGACGTCGATCGGCGCGGCCATCGCCCTCGAACTGCTCTCGCGCGGCGTGCGCGTGTTCGCGACCGCGCGCCGCATCGCGACGCTCAAGCCGCTCGCCGAGGCCGGCTGCGACGTGCGCTCCGGCCCAGCTGCTCGCTGACGCTAGATCCTCGAGCTCGACGTCACGAGCGAGGCCTCCATCGCCGCGGCTGTCGGGGCCGTGACCTCCGCCGCGGGCCGCCTCGACATCCTCATCAACAATGTAAGCCCGCCCCCGGAGCAAGCTGACGCTAGGCCGGCGTATCTGGCACCGCGCCGCTCCTGGAAACCGACCTCGCGCGCATGCGCGCCCTCTACGAGGTCAACGTCTTCGGCCCGCTCGCCCTCGCCCAGGCCTTCACCCCCCTCCTGGCGGGCGAGCACGACAGCGTCATCCTCAACGTCGGGTCCGGCGCGTGCTGGGGCCCGCCCATGCTCGGCGCGTACGGGAGCAGCAAGGCGGCCCTGCAGGCGTGGTCGGACGCGCTGCGGCGCGAGCTGGCCGGCAGCCGTATCCGCGTCGTCACGCTCGAGCTGCGTGCGTCTCGGAGGGTACAGAACAGCACTGACACTAGTCGCGGTGAACACCCCGCTGTGCAAGTGCGACAAGACGTTCGCGCTCCTCGGGCCCACGCGCTCCGGCCTCTTCCCCGGCTTTGCCGAGTGGGACCGCATGTTCAGCGACGAGGCCAAGGTGCAAGCCGCGCGGGGCGCGAAGCCGTCCGACGTTGCGCGCCGTATCGCGAACGCCGTGCTGGCCAAGAAGCCGCCGGGAAAGATATGGGCAGGCAACCCGGCGTGGCTGTTCCGCTTCTTCTGGCCCCTCGCGCCCGTCGCGCTCATGGACTGGGCGTTCTGGCTCGTCGGCAAGGTCAAGGGCTTCGACCCGACGGCGGCGACGGCCCCGACGGCGAGTCCCGGCACGCAAGTCTGAGCGGGGTAGAGGGGCTTCGGGTTGTTAGTTGTATAGTTGGACGTGTTGTTGGGGCACTATTACCCCGTTAACCCCCCGTGGGGCGGCTAACGCCAACCGTGTCGTCGCTGCTCGGTGCATCGAGCCAGTGCCCTGTGCCAAGACTGAGGGGAGCCACGTCCGTCTCGGGCCGGGTCATCGGCCTGGGGACACGGGCGTCAAGCCGGTTCGGGTGTACCCAGTTGCTCTTGCGGCCGCTTCGGAGTGGATACCATGAGGCTTGGAGCCGTATCGGAGTGTGTGGCGCGTCTCAGCGTCTTGGCAGCCGTATCGGCGTGCATGCTGCAGTACATGCAGAGGCTTGCGGGGGTCATAGTACCTCTGATATCCGTCTTGGCGAGAGCACACCCACTAACCCACTGGGGCTGTCGTCCGCTTCGGCATGAGGCTGTCTCCGGTGGCTCAACCCCACTCGGCGCATTCCCGGGCCGGCGTCTCGGCCATCACCGCACCGACGACGGCAGCACCTCGGCAGCACAGTCGTACATAAGACTCTCTGTGCGGCCCAACCCATCTCCTCCTGCACTTCTGAATCAAGAATAACAATGACATCCCATAACCCGACTACGAACCCTTCTCACAGATTTTCCTTTTCCCCGCAAACCCTACACGGCCAAAACACCTCAGATACCCTGGGCGTGGCCCATACGGGCGTCGAGGTCGCGCTCAATGTTCGTCTTGTGGCCCTTCCACTTGCGGAGGTTGACACGGTCAACGAAGAGCTCGTGGATCTCGGCCGACGAACGGCCCATCGACTCGGGCATAATGAAGTAGGCGAGGACGGTACCGGGGATACCGAGGCAGACGAAGAACCAGGCGGCCTTGACCTGCCACTTCTGGATCATGAGGGGCAGGCAGAAGTTGATGAGGATGGCCCAGATGTTGCAGAAGGCGAGGCCCCAGCCGGTGGCGCGGGCCTTGAAGCGCAGCTCGGGCATCTCGGTGAGGTAGGCGTACGAGGTCGACGCCTGGAGCTGGTTGCAGAAGTTGGCGAACACACCGCCGAAGACGAGGACAGCACCGAGCTTGGCGTTGTCGTACTGGAAGCAGCCGATGATGGCCATGATGAGCACACCGGTACAGGCGCCGCCGAAACCGATGATGGTCATGCGACGACGGCCGATGACATCGACGAGCGCGGCGTCGAGCAGCACACTAGCCCAGCCGACACAGGTGAGGATGAGGGTGACGTTGAAGGGGTCCTTGTTTCCGGCGAGCTGGAAGAAGTAGGTCGCGTACGAGGTGAAGAGGGCAAGGCCGGCAAACTGCTGGAGCACCTTGGGGTAGCAGCCGATGAGGAAGCGCTTGAGGTTGAGTCCCTGGAGGATGGCGAACGGTCCCTGCGCCTTGGCCTCGAGCTCCCAGCGCTTCTGCTGCTCGATGGTCGCGGCGATGATGGAGATCTCGCGGTCGGCGTCGAAGCCGGGCACGCCCTTGTAGTTCCACGTGAGGACCTTCTTGGCCTGGTCGAGCTTGTTCTTGCGCACGAGCCACCACGGCGACTCGGGGAGGATGATAAAGATGCCGGCCATGAGACCGATCATGGCGAACTGGGTGTAGATCATCTGCAGGGGTCAGCTGTGCTCGTGTGGCGGGGGAGGCGGGAGGCGAGGCGACTCACCACACGCCAGTCGTAGGGGTGCGTCTTGTTGCGCGAGTAGAGCGCGATCGAGGCGAAGAACTGGCCAAAGGCGAACCAGCTGGAAGGTGTTAGCGGGGTTCAAGGGGCGGCATTGTGCACGAGGGATGCTGGGAGAGATGCGAGATCTGACGCGGAGGCGCCACTGTCTGCACCTCTGCCAAGGCACACCACGTGGCCCGTCCACCAAAGTTACCAAAGATTTTGGCTTTCCACTCACAAGCTGTAGGCAACAACGACAATGCCACGGATCTGCACCGCGGCCATCTCGTTGATGTAGACGGGCAGGTTGACCTGGATGGCTCCGACTCCAATGCCAGCAATGAGACGGGCAATGGTCCAGTTCCACCAGACCTTGCTGAGGCACTCGGTCATAGCGGCCTGAGGGGGTAAGGTTAGCGACAGGGTCCTTGACGAACACTAGCAAAAACTCACAAGAGCAAGGATGACACAGCAGACCCAGACACCACCGCGGCGACCGAGCCACTCGAGGGGCCACTGGACGCAGAACTGGCCGAGGACCATACCGGCCGAGTAGACACCACCGAACGTCGAAACGTGCTTGGGGTCGAGCTTGGTGCCGCCCTCGGCAAACTGCCTGATGAAGCCCTTGTTGGCAACAATGGACGCGATCATCTGGTGCTGGTAACCTGTGGCGTGAGCTCGGCTCCCCACTCCCACATCGAGTGTACTAACCATCGAGGGCGGCACAGAGACCAGCCGCGAAACAGATCAGGATGATGCGCTTGAACACCTTGATACTCTGCCAGAGGCCGAACGTGTCGAGCTCCGACTTGAGCTGCGTGTCCGAGTACTCTGTCGCCTTCTGGATAATCACGCCGTCGACGGCGCCGTCGCGCGTCTCGACGTGGTTGACCTCGGCCTTCTCATCGTAAGCGCTGACCTCTGGGCGCTGGGACATGGTTGAAAACTGCTGTGTCGACTCCGGGGTAGGTGTGGAGGCGTCGAGTGCTGTGGGGCCGACTTGGGGTAAGATCGTGACCTCGCCGGGGCTTATAAACACCCCGCAGGCGCCGGCCTCTGCGGACTTGCGGAGCTTGCGACGCATACCAAAGAACACGACAGGGAGTGGCCAAGATTGATCCGGGGGGATCGAGGCTCCAGAGTGCCTGCCAAGCGGTGTCCGAAGCGGAGCCCCCGGGGTGCCGCTACGGATCGAATGTTCGCGCTGAGGCAGCGGCCGGCGGGGCTGCACATCTCGGACGTGCCAGGAGGGGGCGCCGAAGCCAAGTGGCGCGGCGAATGGATCGTGTGGGGAGTACGATCCTTGGATCCTTGGCCTGCACCTTGGCCCGACTGGTCGTGCGCTGCGAGATCTCGCCCGACGGACTGGGCCCGCCAACGTACCCTTGGCTGCGGTCCTGGGCCGCGCGCATGGGGCCACATGAGCGCGCAAACCTGCGGCGTAATTCATTGCGGATTCGGAGTCGGCGCCGCCACCGGACCGAGGTCCGAGAGGACGGGGGGTCGTTCTTCTCACTTTGACGTCCACTTGTCCTTGTCGTCGGAGAGTTCCTCGCCTGATCAGCGCTCATGCATCCGGATAGATAACAGGTCGCACCCAACTCGGCCGTATCCATCGCTTAGATTCGACCCGAGACTCCGGGTCTACGGTTCAATGCAGCAAGAGTCGCCGGTGTCTAGCTCGTCCTGGCCGGTGCTCGGGGGGCGGTCGGAGGCGCCGCCGAACGAACGCTACTCGGAAAGCCCGCAATGTGACGTCGGCCCTGTACTCGTCCCCACAGCGTCTCGGCTCCACGGAGCCGGCTTGCTCGCTCCTCCCCGTCTCTCGAGCCGGGTGGGCCGCCGTGCGCCGTGTGGGGGCCAACAGCGACACCGGCCCGAACCCACCTTGGCATCGCACTCACCGCCGTTAATATGAGCGCGCCGTCGCCGCCGTCTCACTCCGCATTCCCCGCACCCCTCGCCAACTCTCTCACCATGGGCTCCGTCGACTCTACAGCATACCAGCGCAAGTGGTGGAAGGAGGCGAATGTCTACCAGAGTGAGTTGGGGCTTGTTCCCACGACCCGCCCCTCCTAACCCTCCAGTCTACCCCGCGTCGTTCGCCGACCATGCCGCCAACGGCCACGGCACGCTCCGCGGCATCACCGAGCGCGTGCCATACCTCAAGGAGCTTGGCATTGACGTCGTCTGGGTCAGCCCCATCTTCGAGTCGCCACAGGCCGACATGGGCTACGACATCAGCGACTACCGCAAGATTGACCCCCGCTACGGCGACCTCAACGACTGGGACGCGCTCCGCGACGCGTGCCACGAGCGCGGCATGAAGCTCGTCATGGACCTCGTCGTCAACCACTCGTCGGACAAGCACGCGTGGTTCACCGAGTCGCGTAGCAACAAAACCAACCCCAAGCGCGACTTCTACTACTGGCACCCTGGAAAGGTCAACGAGAAGGGCGAGCGCGTGCCCCCCAACAACTGGCGCTCGCGCTTCGGCCTGGGTTCGGCCTGGCGCTGGGACGAGCAGTCGCAGGAGTACTACTTCCACCAGTTCCTCAAGGAGCAGCCCGACCTCAACTGGACCAACCCCGAGCTCCGCAACGAGGTGTACGAGATGATGCGCTGGTGGCTCGACCGCGGCTGTGACGGTTTCCGCATGGTAAGCTCGGCGACACAGTGCCCAACTGACAGCCCAGGATGTCATCAACTTCATCGCCAAGGCCCCCGGATGGCCCGACGCGCCCATCAACGACCCCGACCAGCCGTTCCAGGCGCCCGGCAACCTTGCGTGGAACCGCCCCGAGGTCCACCCCTTTCTGCAGGAGATGCACGAGAAGGTTCTCAAGGACTACGACGCGTTCTGCGTCGGCGAGGCTCCCGGCAAGGAAGGCCCCGAGTCGTTCGCCGTCTACTCGCGCCCCGAGAACAACGAGCTGCAGATGGTCTTCAACTTCCACACGTGAGTGGCCTTTGTCGCGCTTCCACTGACGCCCCAGGCAATACTTTGACCGCGCCGTCTACGAGAAGAAGTGGAACAAGGACTGGAACCTGTCCAACTTGAAAAAGATCTTCACCCAGTGGCACACTGAGCTGCCTGCGTACGGCGGCTGGATGGCCAACTAGTAAGCGGGCTTCCCTCTCCCAACCTCTAACCCCCCCAGCCTCGAGAACCACGACCAGCCGCGCATGACGACCCGCGTCGGATCAGAGCTGCCCGAGTGGCGCGCCAAGTCGGCCAAGCTCAACGCCCTCTTCCACACCTCGCTCACCGGCACCATCTTTGTGTTCCAGGGCCAGGAGATCGGCCAGGTCAACCTCCCGCGCGAGTGGCCCGAGGAGGAGTACAAGGACGTGTCGTCGGTGCAGCGTCTTGCGGCCGAGCGCGAGTGGTGCGACAACCACGGCGTCGTCGGCGAGGCAAAGGAGGCTCACATTGCCAAGGTGCGCACCGACCTGCGCGAGGCCGGCCGCGACAACGGCCGCACGCCCATGCAGTGGGACACGACCGAGTACGCCGGCTTCTCCAAGGCCGAGCCGTGGATGCGCGTGCTCGACGACTACCCCCAGTGGAACGTCGCGAGCCAGAAGGCCGACCCGGACAGCGTGTGGTACTTCTACCAGAAGCTGCTCGCCCTGCGCAAGGAGTACCTCGCGCTCGTGTACGGCACCTTCATCCCGCTCGACGAGGAGAGCGAGGAGAACTACAGCTACATCCGCGAGGACGAGCACACTGGCGAGAAGCTGCTCGTGCTGCTCAACTTTGCCCGTGGCGAGGGCGGACCCGGCGGCCAGGGCCACGGCACCACCATCACGGTCGACCCCAAGGCGTGGGGCGTGGACGTGAGCAAGGCGCGCCTGCTCGTGTCCAACGACGGCGCCAAGGTCGGCTCGGGCATCGACGGCCCCGTCACCCTCGACAACTGGGCCGGCCGCGTCTACGTCTTGCAAGAGAAGCGCCTCCTCAACTAATGGACGGACACTGGCAGCAGCTGTAGAATAGAACATGCATGTGACTATGTAGTTTGCGCGGTGTGGGTTGCGCGGTGGTTGGTACACTCATACAACTTGCGGCGGCCGACTGCGGCACCGGGCTGGCTCAGTCATCAGCCCCGGCCCGCAGCTAGCATCGCAGCGGGTCAATCGCCGCGGCCTCGGCAGCAGGGAAGCGGCGGGGCACGAGGCCGGGGGACGGCGGGGGTGGTGGCGGCGGTGGCGGCAGTTCCCTGTTATCTTCCAGCGCAGCCCCGTGACCGACAGCAACCGGCAGGCCGCCGGCAGAGATGGCGCGCAGCCGTAGGTCGAGGAGGCGGGTCGCCTCGGGCTCAGGGTCGTCCTTCGCGTACGCCGGGAGGCCTGCGTCGCCGTCGACGTCGAGGTCGTCTGCGCCGAGGCGGGTGACGGCCGTAGGCGTGCCGAGGAGGGCTTCGACGCGCGCGCCGCGCGTCTCGGTCGCCTCGTTGCGTGCCGCTGGCACCGAGTGCTGCAGCAGCCCGGCGAGCTCGGACGGCGGCGGGAGCACGCGCGACGGCGCGAGGTTGAAGGTTGTCCGTACGGCGTGCAGTGCGTCGGCGTGCTCTGGCCTCTGTGGTGTCAGGAACGCCAAGCGGGCCACCACTCACGGCACGCTCCACGGCCTCGAGCTTGTCGGCCAGCGCGCCGGCGCCGCGCCGCTTGCTCTTGTTCTCGACGTAGGCCTTTGCAAACTTGTACGCGTAGCTGGGGTCAGTTTCGCCGAGCTGCAGAACGTACGCCGGGTCCCGATGGCACAGGTCGAGATCGAGCGCGGCGACGAGCGCCTTGGTCGTCGTAAGCGTCGAGAGCTTGGGCTACTTGTCAGCGGGGCCACGCGCTCCAGCTCACAGTAATCGTCACGCTCTGGTTCAGGTACTCTGGCACGGCGCGGCGCCGCTCGAGCCGCGCGTGCGTGTTGGCTGCTCGCAGGTTTGCGATGCGCGACGGGCCAGCGGTGCTCGAGTGGGACGACGAGGCCGAGACCTGGCGCGAGAGCGAGACGCGCGGGCTCGACAAGGCCGACGAGAGGCGCGAGTCGATGCCCGACGGTGGGCGGGACACGACCGTGCTCATGCTGGATGGATGGATGTGGGGAGGAGAGAGCCTGCTGTCGTCTTATGCGATGTGGATGCTGTGGAGGCCTCCACTGATGCCGGAAGATTGTTGACACGGCGTCCGGGCTTGGCCCTCTTGGCTTTGCCCGAGTAGCACCGAACGCTGTCGGAATATGCGACCGGGAATGCTGTTGCAGCTAGCTCGCTGTGATATCTTCAGCGGTCGATTGGCATGCTCGCCGTCGTTGTGGAGCAGCAGCGAACAGAAGACGTCGACGAGCTGCGATAAATCCAAAACAGGCCGCGCCATTTGGCATCCTCCCCCGCGCTTTTGGTCACTTGCCCCGGGCTTTGTCACATTCAACGTACACGGGGACGGTCATCGGGTCTGCCCGAGCGAGGTGGGCCCGGCGGCGGCGACACGGCGACGAATGTTCCAAGCGATGGCCCGCCTCTCTATGCGACAAGAGATGCAGGCGCGTCAACGCTCTGGCGTCTAACATTGCTCCGCCGTGCATCAACAGGCACGCATAGGGGCGATTTTGTTCGAGAACAACATCTCGGGGCTTCCGATAGGGCCGGGGTCGTGGGTGAGCGTGCATCCAAGTGGCCGTGCCACTGGGCACGCCCCGTGCATCCATGTCTCGGAGGCGGATCGCACCGTGCATGCATGCACAGACGTTCCCCCGCAGCGCAGATCACCGAGGAAGCGGGCAAATGGCGCTGCTCCCCACTGCTTGCTCATCACCGCAGCAGCTGACCTCGCACTCGCCCAATCGCCAGCGACAACAAACAAGCCGCCCAAGATAGACGCGGGGCTCGGGCCACGGTCCCCGAGAGGTATGATCGTGGCAGTGGCGAGGTGCGCAGTGCGCAGCCGCTACATCGGGCGAGCCCTCGGCCGGGCTCGGCGAGGCTGATATCTATCGCTCCTCGTGGTCGACCTCGGGCCGGGGCGTCATTCTCTGCACTCACCACCACAGCCGCTTCATCAACACACGCTTCATTAACATTCATGCCATTGTCCGGTGCTATGACCTATGCTGTAGTGTCCTTTACTATGCTTCTGATCTCTCGTATGTCGTCTTCTAGTGTCCGTTCGTCTTCACCATCACTCGCTCATGCGCGGTTGCGGCGGCACGAGACCAGGCCGCCGTAGATGCGGTTGCCCTCCATGCCAAAGTAGCGGTCGCCAGTGGCGCAGCTCTGGTCCTGGCCGTTCCAGTTCTTGACCGTGTAGCCGGCGGCGAACGTGCCGAAGCAGTTGGTCGCCCAGGTGCCGCCAAACGAGCACGAGTAGGCGGGGTCGAGCGACTCGATCTTGCACGACGTCACCGTCTGCTCGGCGGCAAAGTCGACGCACTTGCCAAGGCCGCCGTTGCCGGTGACAGGGTCGTTCCAGTACTGCGTGATCTTGTCCTGGACACTGAACGTGCTGGTGAAGGTCGCTCCGCCCGAGCAGTCCTTGGGGCCGAAGCACGTGAGCTTGGCGAGAGGGGCGTCGGCCGGCGCAGCGGCAGCGACTGAGACGAGGGCGAGGGCGATGAGGGTCTTGGAGAACATTGTGGTGTAGGGTGGGGTGGCAGAAGTAGGTGCTGGTCTGGTCCGTCAGCTCGGGCTACCTCGGCACTGTACTGCCTACTCACTGTGGTAGAGGACTTGTTGAGCTGAGAGAGGCAGTTGGTTGTTCTGATGAGACTCGGCGCCCAACTCGCCTCCTTATATATCTCGTCAGACCATCCCATCACTGTCCGTCCCCACTGGTCAGTCGTCGAGGCCGCCTGCCGCCTCCCCGATCACCACACCGGCAGCAGTTACCGGGAGCGCGCAGGGGAAACGTGCGTGTGCTCGGTGAGAGAGAGCGTCGTCGGCATCGGCTACACGCACAATGCCCAAGCAGCTGCGCTCGGCGATCACCGTGGCATGGGGCAGCGAGGCGGGCAGCGAGGCAGGCCACCAGCCGTGAGATTACCTTGGCCGTGGCGATGCAATATGCCGACCGACTACCGAACATTAGTGGCTCAGGTGTGCGCTGTCGCAGGAACCACCCAGCCCGCGCGTCCCGAAACCCAACCCAGTGTTCCCTGGCGACGGCGCGAGGGCGCGAACGCACAATGAAGAGCGCAGAGCTTGTCGTCAAGGTGGGGGTGTAGGTTCAATGACTGGGGGCTGGTTCCCATCGGCGTGCCGTATCCATGGTACTGGGAGCGGGGAAACAAGGTTTGGGATAGCCCTGGATGTCCCATGTCGCTCTGCTATTCCCCGCCTGCCATCTTGATGCACAGGCGTCGTCGTCATGTGAGTGACGCGCGACGACGTGAGCAGGTACGTGCATTATGGGTTGTGGCTAGCAACTGTAGCGTGCTTGGCGGCATACCTCAGCTGCGCGCTGCCTCTCGTCGCGAGGTGTGCACTCGTCGCGAGCTGGACGGGAGGCCTCGTCGCGTATGCCTCTAATTGTGCGCGTCGCAAGTCCCCCCCATTCTGGCAGTGCGAGCTCGGCGCTCCGTCGGTCGGCACTTGACACGCCGCCGTCCCTCAGCCCTCTGTCCACCCCATCGGATCGGCGGTCGACCAAGTAAGCATGGTTGGGTTCGTGGCGCGTCGGTTCGGCGCAAAGTTAGCCTCTCGCCCCTCGCCCCCGCCGCCACCCTCGCAACCGACTATGCCCACCAGTCCGAGGCCACGGACTGGGGCACGTGAGATGCGGCATGCCCCGCTGCGTGGTAGGGTTGGCATGCCCCGCTGCGTTGTAGGGCTGGCCCCGGGCCGGGGGGTGGTGACTTGGTGAGTGAAGGTTAGGTTGTGGCAGGGTGAGCGTAGGCGGACGGACAAGGGTACGGCCGAGGGCAAGGTTCAGCGTCGGCAGAGGTCCGCCGAGCACCCAACTCTGCCGCCTGAACTGGGCCAACTCGTCGCCGGTGCGGCTGCCCCACGCAGCCGACAATAGACTTCGGTTCGATTAATCGACCCAGACCTCAGGAAGCAGCCCCGCTCCCGGTGTGGGGTTCGAGCACAAGCTTGCTTTGGGCGCAAGCCCGTCCCCCGAGTCCTGGTGGCGTGGGTCAGCGCCACATGTTGTGGGGGCCTGAGGCAGCCGGCGGGCGGGCGATCACATGGGGCGGGGAACTTTGAGCGAGAGGGACGGTAAGCCGAACGGTGGATGCTGGGCCGACCCGAATGCTGTCGGGCGTGCCGAACAATCAGAAGGGAGCTCGGCGCCTGCCGTCTTGAACGGGGCGCGGGGGTGACGGAATAGTGGAGCGAGGGGGCGAGGGAGTGAGGGACGAGCCAGGCCCTATCTACAAGATGGCATTGTTAGTCGGCTTGGCAAAGTGTGTCGATGTGGCGTCTGGGCGCTGCTCGTAAACAACAAGAGCACATGGAGTCTTGGGTCTGCCACTCCATCTCACAAGACAAGTTCGCCCGAACCGACGGCTGGGCACGATACTGGGGTTGCTGTCGAGGTTGGCGAGTGCCGCCTGCCGCCAAAAGAACAAGAACAAAACGAGACGTCACCAGGACAGAGGACGTGCCACGGCCCTGTCGTGGTCGGCGCAGCATGGCTGGGAGGTGACGAGAAACAACAAGACGACGGGCGGAGATGGCCACCCCCGAACGAGGTGCGCGACGTGCCGGCCGCGGCAAGCTCCGGCAGGAGGACGTCGTGTGCCGCCTGGAAAGAGGAGGCACTGGGCGCTGGAGTGGGCGCCCTAGCGGAGGGACAGACGTGCACAATAGTCAGCGGCGCATGGCCAGCCCAGCGTAGGGCAGGATGAGATCGGCGCACGCCGCTGGAGATAAGCAGCGCATGCCTAGCACTCAGCCGATTCGGTGGCGCGGGGTTCGGGGGTGAGGAGGGAACGACTGCTCGCTACCATGCACTGCGGACGGCGCCATGGCCCCCACGCGGACGGTAGGCGTTGCCAGTGGCAGCCCGAGTGCCACCACACCCCCCGTCGGCCCGGATCGACCCCATCCGAGCCCCTCTACACAACGGTCGGCTCCTGACGACCACTCAACGGTCGGCCCAGCCCCGCCCAGCACAGACGAGTCAACCGCCCTTGCGGAGGGCTCAGACAGCATAGATCTCGGAGTGCCCGTCGAGCCTCCACCTCCACCTCGTCTTGCACTCTGCTCCACTCCTCCTCCACCTGCTCTCCACCGTCCAGCGCGCGTGCATCAGGTGGCCCGAGCGAGACCCGAGCGAGCGAGCTGGAGCTGACGGAGATCGTCGAGGTCGAGTAGAGCCGGGCATGGCCGTCAACGTAAAAACCGGGCTGAGCGGCCTGGAACTGTGCCACAATAGGCATCTCTGCTCCTCCTCGCCTCTCGCATCGCACTGATGCCTAGTGCCGCTAGGGCGCTTGACCCGCCGCACCCTCCCAGCGGGCATGCCCCGATCGCCGTGTCCGTCGTCCCCCGCTCGTGGTGCGGGCGTACCGGCCAGATCGTGGCGAACCTCGGTTGATCGAGATCCGCCTGTCGTCGTCGTCGTTGCTGTCACCGTCGCTAACGCCCGTCGCCGGGGTACGCCGGCGCCGGCTCGAGGCTCGACTCGCCGCTTCCCGCGGCACACCACTCGACCGGGACACTTAGCACGGCCGACTCGCGCAGCCCGAACTCCTTGCGCACGGCGGCGAACTCGCCCGCAAAGTGGGGCATCTGGCGTCAGACCACTCGCGGACGGCACCCACCTCGCGCTCGAGGAGGAGCAGCTTTGCGTTGAGCTGCGCCGCGCTCCGGCCGCGCTCAGCCTTGGCGGCGACGTACGTGCTGATTATGGCGCGGGCGTACCCCCGCTCCGCGAGCGCGCGCGTGCTGTTGAGCGCTGCGACGACTTGGGCGTGCACGCGCGCCGGGGCGAGGGCCGGCTGTAGGTGAGCGCCGTCGTTGCTGGGACCCACCTTGATGTGGGGGTGTTGGGGGCCGGGCGAGCTCTGTGGCGAGGGCATGGGAGTGGTGGAGGGGTAGGTGCAACGAGGTGGGCTTGCCCGGCCTTGTATATGTGTCCGTTCGCCCGTCGTCGACACCGACCCGAGCGAGGCCTGCGCCTCGGTGTCGACCGACCCCGAGACGTCGAGTAGAACGAACGGGAATGTGAACGGGAATGGCCTGGCAACGGGAATGGCCGTCGCGTCGTCGCCAACACGCCGCGCCACGCCGGCCTTCACTGCGGGCCGAGGGCCGAGGGCCGAGGGGCCGAGGGCCGGCCTCAGCCCCGCCTCTCCTGCACACGTGCTGGTGTCACAACAGTCGCATGTCTACTATCTCGCCTGCGGGTGGAGGGGCAGGCTGTCGGCCCTCGCCCGCCACGTCGGATCCGCGCTGCCCTACTCGATCGTCTCCCCCGCCCCGTATCCTACACTCGTCGCTGCCAGATCGTGGGTATCAAACCTCGGTTGATCGAGATCCGACCCCCCGGTCGATGTTTTCGTCGTCGTCGTCGCCTCCCCCTGCCGGATTAATCGGACTCGCTCGACTCGTGGCCTGGGTACGCTGGCGGCGGGTGGTACGCCGGCAGGGCGGCCGCCGGCTCGTCGCTGCCGCTCCTGCTCGCCCCGCCCGCCCCGCAGCGGCACACCACGCTCGGCCGCGCCGGCGGGGCAGGGAGCACGGCCGAGTCGCCAAGCCCGAACCGCGCCCTCACGGCGTAGAACTCGCTCGCGAACTGGGGCATCTGGGCGTGCGTCAGCTCGCCTCCCGGGCAGCCACCTACATCTCGCTCGAGCAAAAGCAGCTTGGCGTTCACCTGCACCTTGTTCTTCTTGCCGCCGAGCTTGGTCTGGACGTACTTCTCGATAATGGCGTGCGCGTACCTTGGCGTCAGCAGGCGATGATGCAGCACACATACCCCGGGTCGGCGAGCGCGCGCGTCGTGTTGAGCTGGCGCGCGGCCTGGGACGCGCGGTCCGCCGGCGGCGCGATGTGCCGCCGCCGCGCCTCCTCCGCCGCGCAGCGACACACGCCAGGCTCCTCTGCCGGGAGCTCGGCCGAGTCGTCGAGGGCATACTCTCTCCTCACGTGGTGGAAGTCGCTTGCGAACTGGGGAAACTGGGCGTCAGCGCCGCTGAGTTGGGCCACTCACGTCCCGCTCGAGCGCACGCAGCTTGGCGCCGATCTGCACCGTGTTCTTCCCGGCCCTCCGCTTGGCCTGCACGTAGGTGACGAGGATGAGGCGCGCGTACCCCGGCTCGGCGAGAGCGCGGGTCGTGTTGAGGGCGCGGGTCACTTGTGATGAGTCGCGCGCGGGGGCGACCGTCGGCTGGGGGTGAGCTGGGGAGGGGGAGGATGACCTACCTGGATGAGGAGGGTGCGCTGGGGTTGCCCTTGCCGCTGCGAGTTGAGCGCGTTGTAGTAGTGTGCTGGGGCGACTGCTGCCATTGCTGCGAGCGAGCCTGAATCGAGTCGAGTGGGAGAGGAGTGCGATGGCAAGAGTGCCTTGTTGAGGTGGAGCCCGTCGTCGTCTGCCGTCTCGGACTTGTATCGCCACTTGGCCCGATAAGTGGGGCTGAACTAGGATGGTGTTTCTGAACTCGACCTCTCCCTCTTTGCTCCTCTTGCTCTTGTACCCTCCTGCACTACACGCCCTCTTGCACTCCTCCCGCTCTACTCGTCTACCTCGCATACGCCAGTCACCCGCCAGTACGAAACAGGCACAGACGTTTGTTTGGGGGCCTCTTGTCCAAGTCTTGGCTCTCACACTGACCCGACTGACCCGACTGACCCACTAACCGGTCTGACCACCTTATCCGCCAGTGCTCTACTTGCACAGCAGGCGGGTGGGCACTCCATGGGCGATAAGGCGCGATGGCGACACGCAGTGTCATCGGCGGCCATCATGCCCGCTATTCCTAGCATGCTCGATCTCATCGCCGCCTCGCAGCATACCGACGCAGATCGGCGCATGCATGCCGCGCGCCCAAGCCAGCGGCGAGCAGTTGTACACCCCCGGGCCGGCTGCCGGAGCGGTCGTAGAACGGCGGGCGGCCGCCCGCCTGCAGAGTACTCGACCTCGTCCTCGCGGCCGCCGGAGCCAGCCCAGCCCACCGACGACGTCGACGTCGCTCGCTAGGGACGTGACTGACCTTGCCTGCTCCCGGCTGGTGCCAATCCGAGCCATGCATCGGTCTTTTAGTGGTACAACAGTCGCCTCACGGCCTCGCCGCTATCCCCCTCTCTGCTCTCCCCCGCGCCCTCACCATCTCATGGCTCGGCGTACACTGGCAAGCTGTCGCTCCCCCGGGGGGCGTACGCCGGCGGCGCGTGCAGCTCCCCTCCGGCGCGGCACGGCGCGGCGACGAGGCTGGGCAGGACGTCGGACGGGCCGAGGGCGTACGTGTCGCGCACGGCGTGGAAGTCGGCCGCGAACTGGGGCACCTGGAGCGTCAGCGAGAGAGCGAGCCAGGCGAGCGCCGCGTCCACATGGGGGCTGCGATATTGTGCTGCGCGACATTGCACTGCGCGACTTTGCGCCTGCTGGTGGCTTGGGGCCGGCTTAGGACCCGCTTGGGGCCAATCACCGCCAGCCGGCCAGTCACACGACCGCCCCACCCACCTTGCTCTCTATGCGCTGCAGCTTTGCGCCGACCTGCTGCGGGGTGCGCTTGGCGAGCTTGCGCTTGACGTACACCGTCAGGACGGTGTGCGCGAAGCTGGGGCGTGAGCTTTGGCGGGGAGGGGGAGGGGAGTGACGCACGCTGGATCTGAGAGCGCGCGCGTCGTGGTCAGGGCGACGAGCACGTCGGACGCGTCGGCGACGAGCGCGGCGCCGTTGGGCTGGCGTCAGCGGGGTACGGGGGCCAGCTTACCTCGAGAATCATGCACTTGCGCACCGCGCGGCGGTAGGCGCCGAGGTCTTCCATGGCGGGTGGACGGTCACACGAGCAGGTGGGGTGGGGTGCGGGGTGTGGGGTGCGCGCTGTGCAGCTGCGCTATGCAATGCGATGCAGTGAGATGGATGGGAGCGTCAGTCGTGGAGATGCAGTCGAGACATGAGCAGAAAGTGCTCGCTGCGGGTCGCGGTGGGAGTCGCGAGTCGCGGGCAGACATCATCACGAGTGCCAAGCCCTTCGTTGCGCCACTTTGAGCACCACCTGCTCCGGTTCAAGTGGGGCCGGCGAGACAACGTTCATTACCTCGCATCTCGCAGCGGCTCTGGGGACCTCTGCGCCATGCACTGGAACCTGTGCTGACTGGGCAAGCAAGCTTGGGCGAGCTGCATCTCTCGGAGCAATGCCTCAGTCTCGCGCTTGGCTCGACTTGGGGTGGCCGCCGCCAGCTCTGTGGGTGGGCCGGGCCGGGCCGCCAAGACTGCAAGAGTCTGGGGTAGGCCAAGCGAGTGTGGGGTCGCTCCCACAACTCTATATGCCCATGTGCGCATCTGCGGCGAGAGGGGCAGGCAGATGAGAGAGAGGCCAGGGAGGACAGCCAGGGAGAGGGTGGGAAGAGGAGAGAGGGGAGACGCAGCCTGGCTGTCTCTCCAGCATCCAGCATGAACTGCTGCAGCCTGCCCTACTGGCACCTACCTCGTAGCCTCGATGCATGCTGTGCCGAGATGTCAGACACCTCTGCTCGACTCTGGACGGATGCAATGCATGAGAGCAGGGGTGGGTGGCCTACGTGGGTGGAGCTGGCTGGCCGTTCCTGGCTGACTGGCACCCGCGGTAGTCGGACCTGGCGGCGGCAAAGCCAAACAGTGCAGCGCAACCATGTCTCACTCTCTCTCATCCTCTCTCGTCCTCTCTCTCCCCATTGCATCAGCTGCATCAACAACATCGACAGCAGCAGCAGCGACCCCATCAACTGCACCTCTGCTACCCAAGCTACTCACGACCCCGAGTACCACGTTGGCCGCTCGCCGCCCACCCTTCAAGCCACCGACGTAACCCCTCATCTCATCCCATCCCACCTCCCACCATGTCGTCGCCATCAACATCCATCACCTCGTCAGACGAGCAACCCGTCCCCGGCCCATCCAATGTACGACCACGAACACGACCATACCCAAACCCGCCCCCGCTCCCACCGACGCAAATGATCAGGGCGCCCGAGGTGTGGAGCGCCCTCGACTCGTACCGCGGCGTCAACGACGCATCCTACCGGCTCCAAGTGATCCGCACGTACCTCACCCACAAGGTGCACCGGCAGCGCTCCAAGCTCGAGCTGCAGCTCAAGCTCATCCCCCTCGAACGGCAGGTGCGTCGGCGTCTCTGAACGTCCCAGCTAACGGCCAGTACCCGAACTTTGCAGACACGTTTCAGACTGCGCGGCTCGAGTTCGGCCTGCCCGTCTCGCCAGTCGTCGGCGCCCCGGCAGAACGCATCACACGCGCGTACCAGATGGCGCGGGCCGCGGCGCGGGCAGAGAACCGCCGGCTCCCGTTCATCCTGGACACGGCCAGCGTCGTCTCACTCCTCGAGTCCACACAGCGGGCCCCGCGGCGCGAGCCCACCCCCCCGCCGCCGGCCTACGAGCGCGAGGACACCGAGGCGACCATCCGCGACTTGGAGACGCGGCTCGGCGATGCGCTCGACGAGGCGCAGCGCGCGCGCGCGCGCCTGGCCGAGGCCGAGGAGGCCAGGCGTGTGCTCGAGGAGCGCGTGCGGATTCTCGAGGCGGCCGGCCTCGGGGCGCGGGTTGGCCCCGATCCAGGAATAGCGACGGGGATAGCGATCTGAGGCGTGAGGGGTGTCGGTGGACTGACTGCTGCCCCAGTGGCCAGCGACGTGTGCATAGACGATAGAGGGTGTACGGCCCAGGGGGATGTGAGCTGTTGGATCGTGGCACGGCGCAGCGTTACATCGACGACCCGTCCCAAGACTGCTCCAATGCAAGGGATACATCATTGACTACTCGCGCTAATAAAACTTCCGTCTCTCTCTAGTCGTCGGCCTCTAGGGGTTGTTCTCGCACTCTAGTTGTTCGCCGCTCTAGTTGTTGTCGTTCGCCGCTCTAGTGTTCGTGTTGCTTGCGGCCGCTAGCATCGGCGCCGCCGACCACCGCCGCCGAACCCGCGCCGCCCGCGCGGGGGGCAGCTCCGGGGCGGAGGGCAGCTGCTGTACCCGCCGCCCATCATGCCGCCGCCGCCCATCATCCCGCGGCGCGGGGGAGGGCAGCCGCCGCGGCCGACCTGCCGCATGTCCGAGTAGTGTGCGCGCTGTTGTCTGGATGGTCCGCACTGGGGGGGGGGGGGGGTCAGCGGGGCCTTGGCCTGAGGAGGGGGTACTCACACCCATGGTGTCTTGTCTCTTGCTTGGGCATGCAACTGCTCGTCCGACCATCGCCTTAAGTACCTCTCTCGTCGCTGCAGCTCGCGCTCTATCACCGCCCGGCGTCATGACCAGCAGTGTACCGGTGCATGCCACGCGCCTTGGCTTGACGTCAGCGCCACTATGACGCTCGCTCCACGGTGGGGCGGCCGTTCCTGCCCCCACACGTATCCTTGGCGACAGCAGCGGCGCATGCAGCGGCGCATCTGATCTGCGCGCGCATGCATGCCCAGCCCTCTGCGGACTGCGGGGCCGGGTGGAGCACGGCACGGTCTGGAATGCTGAGGCGGGTGGCACTTGGCGTCGCGACGTCGCGGCGGCCGACTTTCGGCCCTTCGCATTTGTTTGAGCACCATCTCGTCAGCTACGGAAACGCCGCGGCCGCTCAAGGCTGTTGGTGGAGGTAACCACGCGCAGGGGTAGAGCGTGGGACGGGCCTCGGGGTCGTCGAACGGTGTCAGCACCGCCGTCGCCACGCCGTAGCAGCGTGTAGTGGTCCACCTTGTCTGGCGTCGTGGCGAAACGGGTCGAAGAAGAAGAAGGCCTGAGAGGTCCTCTGATCCCCTGCTCGTGCGGGGTACTCGCCCGGAATGCGTGCGGTCAGTGTCGCAGTGTCGACGGCGCAGAGTCAGCCAGAGCAGGGGGTCAGTCAGCACAGTAGCGCTGCGGGCAAGCGACTGCGCGCCTGGGCGGCGTCTTCAGCTCGCCCGAGCTCTGGTCGGCCTTCGGCGGTATCCGGCGCGCTATGCCGTCGCTATGGCTACATTCTGGGGTACATGGAGGGTTTAGATACAGGCCGATGGCGGGTCGCTCGCTCAGCGCAAGGAGGGGTTGTTGGCCGCTTGTGACGGGTCCAGCGGCGCGTACGCCACCCACTTCGGCGGTGCAGCCTTCGGCGGGGGTGCGGCGAGTGGGCGGTGTAGGGAGGGCCGGCCGAGCTGCGGCACGGGCGGCAGGCTGGAGGGTATGGGCAGCGGCGAGGGTATGGGCAGCGGCGAGGGGCCGGGGTGGATGAATGGCGGCGCGCTGGGCTCGGGCACGGACACGGGCAGTGCCGTCGGGGCGGGGGGCAGTGGCCCGAACGCTGTCGGCGCGGGGGGTGCTACCCCCGCCGCCGCCCCCGCCTTGGGCAGCGGCGGCGGGCTCATCCACAGCCCAAAGCCGAGCCCGAACGCGTCGTGCGTCCACGTCGCGCCGCCGCCGCTCCCCGCCGCTGGAGGGAGCGGCGCCGGTGCCATATGGAACCACGGGTCGGGGCACTCGCACGGCGCGCAGGGCACTTGCTGTGTGGCGATGGGCGGCGCGGCCGCCGGGGGCGGGTAGGACGGCGCGTATTGCTGGACCCAGACCATCGTGAGTGGGTGGTTGAGGGGAAGAGCGAGGTGTCTGTCTGTTATCACTTGTCAGTCAGCACTACCCGCCACCGCCACGGCGCCGCGCGCTCCGGCACTGCGCACTGCCTTGCCGCGCCACGCCCGCCACGCCGACGAGTAGCCCGCCGGACTGGGGAACGCTGGTATCGATTGCTTTGTCCGTCGATCTGGTTTCAGCGGCGGGAGTTTCAGCGGGCAGGCGATGCAGTTGCGCGCCGCGAGCCGGCAATGTACTGCTGCGGATGAGGCGAGCTCAGCGAGGCGGCCATGCATGGCGAGCTCGGTGGTGGACGCGAGGTGGGAAGCGAGCTGGCGCGACGGTGGCGCGAGCCGAGGCAGCCGACGCCGAGTGCCACCGGGAGCGAGGTGTTGGCCGATGGTGGCGGCGTACCAGAGGCGGGGGGGAGCGAGGCTGAGCCGGTCGGCATTCTCGAGATAAGAATAGATGAGGTGTTGGGGTGTATAAGAGTTGGGCTGGGGCGACGGTGAGCAACAGCAACGAGCCGAGCACGACGAGCACGACGAGCACCACGAGTACTTGACCGCCACCACTCCTACCCAAGTCCCCCAACCGCCGCCCCCCACCCCCACCCCACCATGGGCCTCCTCAAGACAGGCATCCAAGCCGGCGTGGCGTACGCCGCCGTCAACAAGATCACCAAGACGATGGAGGCGACGGCCGCGGCCAAGAACAACAACAAGACCCCGCCCCACCCGCCCTGTAACTGCCCGCACTGCCCGTACTCTGAGCAGGCGGTGTATGGTGCCGGTGCAGGCGCGCCGGGCTACCCGCAGCAGATGCAGCAGATGCCGCCTCCGCCCCAGCACTCGATCGCGCCCCCGCCCGCACCGTATGGCGCGCCGCCTCCTCCGCATGGCCGCTCGGACCGCGCCGACCGCGCCGACCCCGCGCCGCCGTACGACCCGGCCGTTGACGTGCAGGCCATCCTGAGCTCGGCGTTTGAGAAGCGCGGGTCGCGCCGCTAGCGTGCGCTTAGACGCTGCTGAGGCGGCATGAGACGGAGTGTACCTATGCATTGTGTTGTAAGACCCGTCGCAGTGACGCATGGCGGCGGGGGCATGTGAGCGCCAGGCCGTAACCACGCCAAGTCATCCACCAGCGAGCACGGGTGGCTGATGGCTGAGCGAGCAGGCGAGGTGGACGGCGTGCGTGCAGACAAGTCAGTCGCGGGCGGACGCCGCCATCACATCTCCTGCCTCGGTAAGTTGGAGCGCGCTGGACCGGCACTATCGGCTTGCAGCAGCACTGTGCCGCGAGTCGGCACGCATCATACCGCTCCTAGTGCCGGTCGGCCCGTACACCTCCCCACGAGCGATAAGGAGGCCAAGGCCGGTTCTTTGCAGAAAGGACTAGACGCGCTGCTTGCATAAGCGACATCGACCCCGGAGTCGCACCGGCGCCGACACCGCGCCGAGTCCCATGCATGCGAGTGGGCGGCCGGTTGCGTGGTGCATCAGCAAAACCTGCCGACTCCACCGCCGAGGGAGGAAAAGCGGGGCATGGTGTGAAAACTGCCACTCGGCGCTGGGGAAACCTTCCGACGCGGCGACGACAACGCAACGGCGCGGCGTTGCCATGCTCGTTTTTCTTGGCGGCGGCGGCGTCGGTGGGTATATAACATGCAGAGGGGGGACGAGTGTATCGATCCAAGCCCCGCAGCCTGCAGCATCACACCCATTGTCCTGCCACAGCAGCCACCACCGCTCTGCCAAACACCCCGCCACCGTACACCACCACCCCACGCCCCACCATGCCGCTCCGCCCCTCCGCCAGCCCGCTCCAGCTGAGCCCCGCATCCTCGCGCAGCCCGTCCCTCGCGCCGACCTTCACCTCGTCGACCGCGTCCCTGCCCGCGCCCCCACCAGCCGGCAGCATCCGCACGCACGCGCACGTCGTGCGCGCGCTCACCGCGCCCGGCCTGCAGTCGGACATTGCCGTGCGCCTCGTGCTCGAGTCGTACGTCGCCTACAAGATGGCGCACGGCCGCAACAAGTGGCAGATGAGCGCGAAGCTCCTCCGCCTCGAGTACTCGTTCCCCGCGCACGCGCGCGTGCACCGCGTCGTGCGCGCGTACTTTGCCCTTCCCGAATCCGCCTACGCCCAGCGCCTGTTCGCGGCCGGCGTCGCTGCTGAGGCAGAGTACGAGGCCGACGGCGAGTGGGCGCCCGTGCCCCCGCCGGCGTACAAGTGCAAGCCGCCTGGATATGCGTGCGCCGGCATCGAGCCCGCACCGCCGACGTACGCGCCCCAGGTCGTCGTCGAGGTCGACGAGGTCGTGCCCAAGCTCGGCGCGTAAGCATGATGGAGGAGCATAGATTATAGACGAGGCCCAAGGGCTCCACACCACCTCCACTCTGCACGAGTCGAGTACGAACACTATTTGTATTTTCTAGTTTGTAATCCCATGTCACTGTTGTATTCCGCGGTTTCCGAGTGGAGGGCAGAGCATTAGAATCGAGTCGAGCGACGTCGAGGGAGGCTGCCGCTGCCTCGTCGAGGTGGGCATCCTCGTCATTGTGGGGTTCGGTCTTGGCCGGATCGGCGAAAAGTGCCGACCCCGCATTTTCATGAGCCACGTTCCTGCCATTTCCCGCCACACGCCCATTCGACGACGACTGACCTCTCCCTCCCTCTGACGCTGCCGCTGACGCCTCCTGACGCCTACTGACTCGCTTGGCCTCCTCTGCCCACCCGCCCAGCCCCGCCGCGCGGTCGCTAGAATGCCGAGTACGCCTACGCCCTTATTCCCTCTCATATCCAGCCAGACATGTGAAACCGGCGACAACCAACGACGCCTCGACTGACTCGATATCATTCCAACTAGTCTTGGTGCTTCTTGCATTGTTCCCACTGCCTCGTCCTTTACGCGCTGCTCATCCAGCGCCAACAACAACACATTAAAAGCAAGGCCGGACGTGCTTCCACTCCCATCGTCCTCGCCATCACCCAACCCTCGCTTGCGACCGCCTCTCCCCGCCCCCCACTACCGGCGGCACTGTCCCCACCCCAGCACAACCACCCTCCAACCCGGCGCCATGTCCATCCTCCTTCGGCGCGCCCACGCCACGACGCTCGCCGCAAAGTCCAAGGCGCAGGAGGCCAACGCAGCGTGCAGCGCATCCGCCAACGCATCGGCCTCGTCACCGACCCCGTCATATCCACCCTCGGCCTCGTCACCGCTGTCCTCGCCCGACTCGTCACGCGTCGCAATGTCCCTCCGCTCGCCGCGCGCCCGCGGCGACCCAACATTCGCCCAGCTCGTGCTCGAGAGCTACGTCGAGCGCAAGTTTGAGCAGGGCCTCAAGGTCGAGGACGTGGGCAACAAGCTGCTCGTGCTCGAGAGCCAGGTGAGTGCTGCCGGAATGGTGGCCGGGGATCGAGGAATGTGCGGCTCGCAGATCGTGCGGCATGCACATGTGGAGGTGCGGCGACGACCGGAGCACTGCTGCTGGTGGCGAGGGTGTGGGTCTGGGTGGCCTCGGGACGGGTGATCGCGGGCAGCGCGAGCGCGAGCTGCATCTGCTGTGCTCCCCACTCGCGGCCCACCTCCTCGTCCATCCGCTTCTCCATGCCTCGTCGCGCCTCTCCCATCCCCGCACCCACACCACCCCGCCCCTCGCATCCCCCACACCCCGCCCCGCCCCGCCCGCCGCACACCCCGCTGACAGCGCCCAGTTCCCAGCGCTCTCGCCCACGTTCCGCACCGTGCGCGCGCACCACAAGCTCCCCCTCCGGCCTATCAAGTCGACCATGCTCGGGCCACAGCAGTGCGTGCCCGATTGGGACACGCCAAGGCAGAGTCATGGGCCCCCTCATCCCAGTCCGTCGTAGGGCGCGCGCTTGTGCCCTGTGCTGCGACCTGCAGCCCTCACCCCGAGCTCAAACCTCACCTCGCTCGACTCACACGACCCACACGAACTTTGACCCCCGCGCACGACTGTGACGATCGCGCACGCGCACACAAACAGATACCCCCTGCATAGATTGACTCTCGAGCCCCGCTCGCGTTGTATACACCGAATAGCATTGCATGTAGCTAGGTACCACTGGTCGTGTGAGTGGAGGCGGCTCGGTGGCTCGGCTGACCGACTGATGACCACACTGATCGTCCTGACTTTTTCACCGACCCCGCATGCATACCCGCACACATCATGCAGTGCACGGCGCGGTGGCCAGGCCGCGCTATCTCCTGGGAACTGCAGGCTGGAGCTGGCGGTGGTGTGGGCGGGCGCGGCATCGGGTGCTCCGCTCGCAGGGGAGGGTGGCGGGCCAGGACGCCGTGCCGATGATCGCGACTGATAGCCACCAGGTGCACCGGTGCCAGCTCCCTGCCGGCCCGCCAAGCCAGGCTCCAGATAACATGCAGCCCCTGCATCCAGACGCGCGCCTGGATTGAGTTGATATCCGCAGCGGCCCACGGGGGGCGACTATGCTTATACTCCAGACACCGTGCCTGCGGTCTGGCCACGGTCTGACAACACCGACGTAGCCGCGGCCACTGGAGACGTCTGCCGTGCCACCAGCTATCTGGTGGCGCTGTGCTGCTGCGCTGCGGCTATAGACTCGTCGCTCGACGACTTAGTATCCCCTCCCATCGACGTTTCCCTCGTTCCCAGCCACCTCAGTCCTCGTCTCCCCTCCGTCTGCCACTCGTGTCCCCTCCACCACCGCCCACGACCACCCACCCGCGACCACGACCACAATGTGGCTCTCCAAGACTCCAAGAAAGCCGTCGCTCGACGACGACCCGGCACGTATCTCCCTTTGCTCGTCTTCTGTTTCTAACACGCCCCACCAGCGCTACCGTTACACCGACCCCCGGCCAAAGCTCTACCACCCGTTCACGCTGCCGTCCACATACATGGGCATGCTCGCGCACGAGGCCCTGTGCGAGCTGCAGAGCACTAGGGCAGTCACCGACCCCGTGTACGCGCGCGCCGTCGTGCACGCGTACGTCGAGATCAAGCTCAAGAAGGCCGACAAGCGCGGCCTCGGGCGCGAGTATGTCAATGCAAAGTTGACCATGCTCGAGCGGCAGGTAAGTTGCGCCGTCCGGGCTGCTCGCCTCGCCATTCGCTGACCCCACCAGGCCGGCGAGCACTGGGAGCCAACGTTCCACCACGTTCGCCAGCAGTTCGGCCTGCTGGACCAGGCGCTCATCCCGCGCCCGCAGCTCTCGGCGTGGGCGCGCTGGAACCAGCCGCTCATCCAGCCGCCGCGACCCCAGCCGCCGACCTATGCCCAGTGCACGGCGACGGCAACAACGAGTGGCGTCAAGCCCGAAGACGCCATGTGGTCCCAGTTCATGGGCGGTGGCAAGCCGTTGCCGGCCCTGCCCATCTCGCCGGCTGGGCTGAGTGAGAAGCACTAGAGTGACCCCAGTCGTGTGTGAGTGTGTCAGCAGTTATGTAATAGAGCCAGAGCCGTCGCCGTATGCAGTCTGTCAGAAGATGGTTGAGCAGAGACGAGTTGGAGTTGGCAGAAGCCGTGATTGCCGTGGTGGATGAGAAGAAGAGAAAGAGTGAGAGGAACAGGGGCCGTCTGTAGATAGAAGGCCAAGCGGTCGTGGTCGCTGCAGGTCTCCCACGGCGCCGCCAACTGCTCTTGCTGGCCCGGTACAGCCGCCAAGGACACCGATAAGACCCGAGTCCAAGACGAGGTGCCTGCGTAGGTCTCGCCTATTTGTGCAGCAGGTGATTGTTGTCAACAAACGAGGCCACTCTTTGGCGCTAGTCAGCTGCTCAGCCGGCAGCACTTACAACCCGCCCAGCGGCCGGTGGCGTGCGTCTGCCCGTCTGCCCGCACCCGACACGGGGTGGCGACTGCTGCTGCTGCTGCCCCGACTGCAGCTGCAGCCTCTCCGATGTCGTTCCGATCCGCGATACATGCCCCCGCACCTTTGCGCAGCTATCTCGAGCGGCGTCTGACGACATGCTGGCGTGCAGGTACGACTCTGGAGCCAAGAACCGCAGCATTGTACCTGCCTGCCCTCTCGGATGCAATGATGATGATGTGCCCCCGGGGGTTGCAGATCCAGCGACCCGACACAGATTCCAGCCAGATCTGTGGGCAGCGAGCGGTCTGCTCGTCTGGGCTCGCGTCAGCCCGCGTCGCCTCGTACCTAGATATGCAGTGCAGCGAGAGATCCATGACCAGGCCATTGCGATGCTTGCCTGCTCGTGACTGACTGCCTGCCTGGGCGACGAGTGTCCGACTGTCCGACGAGTTTCGAGCTTCGGGACGGGCGCCATGTCGTCATGCCATGAGAAAATAAATCTGCCTGCCACCGTTGACCTGCGCAGTCCGCGCGGCCGCGGCCCTCGGCTCGCGTATATGCGTCATGGTGATTTAGTCTTTTATGCATTGTTTCGACGCTGCTGGCTGCTAGCTGCTGCGTGCTCACTGCGCTGGCTGCGGCCCCGATTCTAGGGCACGCGGCACGCACGACGGTTTGGCGGCCAAAAGTCGGCACGAAGGCGTAACTTGCTCAGGACAAGACGAGCTCTCGAGCACCTCGAATCTAACGGACAACGTCGTCGTTCTGTCGGCTGCGGGCTGCGACCCAAAGACGATGCATACTAATATCACTGATCAGGTGGTCGTGTCGTACTCGTATCACGCGCCGGCTCACGTCGACTACACTAGACTGCGACTACCAGACGACGACGCTGCTCACTCGCCATCGCATCGACATCGACCCAGTGCAACAACAACGACAACTGCCAAGTGCACCTCGTCCACCTCTCGACTGCTCTCTACCTCACGACGTTTCTCCCTCTACCTCACGACCACCTCCGCCCCCCATGCTCGAGATGCGCAACTTTCGCGCTCGCGCAGTGCCCCTCTTCCAGAAGGTCCGCGACGAGGTGCAGGTCAAGGCCGTCGACTTTGGCCTCACCGCGCAGACCTCGCCCTCAGCGCCAGTGTCGCCCACGACGTCGCGGCGGCAGCGGTCCCCAAGCGCACCCACCCCCGAAAACGACTGCTCAGTGCGCACGGCCACCGAGGTCCTCGTCGCGCTCAGTACCGACCGCGCCTTGACCGACGCGAGGTGAGCACAACAGGCTGATGTGAACCGGCTGCGCTGGGCGCCCCTTATCGACGCGCTAACTCCGCCACCAGGTACACCCGCAATGTCATCAAGTCTTACGTGCAGACAAAGCTGCAGCACGGGCGGTCAAAGGAGGAGGTCAGCTTCAAGCTCGCCGACATTGAGCGGGCCGTGTGGGGGGCGATGCGGGAGCGGAATCCCGGGCGGGTGAGTGGTGCCGTCGACGCAGCAGTACACGCAAGCTAACAAGCCCAGCTGGCCCAAGTCGCGACCGCCTTCGTCTCGGTGCGATCAGAGTTCCGCCTCAAGCCGAGCACGGTGCTGGCGCGCGTCATCCGCTCGGCGCAGCGCCGCGCGCTGATCGAGGCCGAGGCCGCCGCAGAGGCAGAGCAGGTCCAGGCGACCGAGGTGCTCCCGCCCCCGCCGTACACGCTCACGCCGCCGCTGTACGCGTGCGCGCTGCCCGCGCCGGTCGAGTACGAGCCGCCAGTATACGAGCGCGAGGAGGGCGTGAGGGAGGAGGCCGTCGGCCGGCCGGCCAAGGCGTGAGTGTTGGCGTGGCTGCGGGGCGGGGTGCGAGGGCAATGCTGAGGCGGTGACAGGCCGCGACTGGGCGCCAACTAGGAGAGGAAGAAGAAACAGTTGTAGATTTGTACACAGTGTATTAGTCAGAGCAGAGTGTAGCGCCGAGTGTAGCGTCGAGTCAATCAATGTAAGCGTGTCCACCTCACCTCGTCATTCCACCGGGAGCCCCGTCGGAGCCGGCTATCGACAGCCCGTCGTCCACCCCCGCAGCGCAGCACAAGCCCGCCCGAACAACTCCACTCCCCCGCGTGTGCGGGCTTGAGAAGGCGCACGTGAACAGCCCCGCATCGGTCGGCGTTGAGATGAGAGCGAAAGAGTGGACAGCGGTCGAATGCTGCGGTCGTGGCGACGAGGCTACAGTGGTACGCGGGGAATCGTCGGGAAATTGCACCCGCCCGCCCGCACAGTGCCACTTCGGCAGGTTTCCTCGGCGCGACTCGGTGGCGCGAGCGAGCGGATGCGACCTGCTAGGGGGCAGGAGCAGGCAAGCGAGGGCCGGGAATGATGGGATGCGTTCGCGACCGGCGCGACCTGCGCGACCTATGCTTGGACGCGCGCGGGTGGAGGATGGGTGGAGGATGCACCGCCGATGCTCCGATACCCGGCATGATTGTCCCTTGTGACCACGGGCATTTGGAGTTGCGGCCTCCGCACGCATGACAATAACACTGGCGTCCGCCTCCACAGTCCGCCTCCACAGAGCCGGAGAGAGACCTCGCTCGGGGCTAGCCAAGCCCGACCACAAGGACTTGCGTACGGCGTTACCTGGACCAAGTGGCGAGCAAGGACGTATTTAGGCGTCGTTGGCGCCCTCCTCGCTCGACTCCCCATCCTTTGGACTCGTATCCACTGCGTCATTCCAGTTGCAGTAGCAACCCTTGCATTCCCGGTTGAGGGGCCATCGATTGTGTCCGCAAATCCCGCCGCCACCAGTCGACGACCTGGGCTTTATCTTCCCGCCACGCCTTGCTCTCTGCCAAATCAACGCACATGCGTTTCTCGCTCCCCATTAGCATGCCGTTCGAGACGTCGCGACGGGCGGTACGCGCCTCTGTAATTCTTGTACGTCCCCCGCTCCGGCTCGCACTGATATCCAGTCGCACGGCGCCGACACGGTCAAGTCGAGCTTTGACGTGTCGTGCGCGCTGAGCACCAACCGGGCATTTACGAGTCCACGGTGGGTCGCCTCCTCCGTATTTGTATTAACCCCGCGCAGGTGGACACTCGCCGTGCTCACGCGTTACGTCGAGCTCAAGCAGATGAAGGGCAAGAGCAAGACGTACATCGACGACAAGCTGCTGAGCCTCGAGCGCGACGTAAGTCTAAGTCCCCGGCCGGAACCACCTGACCCCAGTTCCCCCGCCTCTCAGCTGCATTCCACTACATTCGGCGCGAGTACGAGCTTCCCCCGTCCCGCCTCGCCCTGTCGCCCTCGACGTCGGCGACGCCGACGACGATCGCGACCCCCGGGCTCGAGGAGCCCGCGCCGCCATATCTCCCCGACGTGCCGAGCTACGAGAGTTCGAGCGGGGACATGGACGAGGGGATGGACGTGGACGACGAGTGCGTCGAGAAGGACGCGGAGAAGGACCCAAGGGAGGGGGAGCCGAGCGAGGTGCCCGCCGAGCCTTCAGAGAGGGAATAACCCATGTCTTGTTTTACTGTAACCTTTAATACTGTGCTCTCCATGCGATGTTTGTTCTATGTGCCCCGTCTACGCTAGCAGCGGTCCTCTATTTCAGAATGTACGAGTCTCCCACCTCCGCGCGGTTGTCCGCTGCGCATCGGCGCATCGGCGACTGTGCGAGAAACGTGGCCAGCCACGCCACCGCGCGCGATTCGCCCCGCCCCGTCCAAACACGCCGCCTCTCGCTCCCTCTTGCAGTCTCGTACACCCCAACCAAATCCCTCCTGCATCCTCGCGCACCGACAAAAAATTATGCACCACCCAGCGATGCACGACGGCGCCGCAGCACCCGGCCACTCCGCCACGTTCGCTCACTCGGACGGTTATCCCGTGGCGAACCCGGCCTCCCACGCCACGACACGCGACTGGCACACGCCAGGGCCCAGGCAGCGGGTATCCGACACGAGCCGGCCTGCGTGCCGAGTGCGAGCAGTCCGGCGGTGCGGTGCCGATATGCGATGTGGCGAGGCGAGGCGCGCTTCGGAAGGTTGCTTCGGTGCCCTCCGAGCGGGGGCAAACCGTCCGCGATCGGTTCAGGTGTCGCTGTCGGTTGGGTGCTTGGCGTCAAGCGCGTGTGTGGGCTCGGAGAACGGACCGAGGAGGGTCCGGGTGGAGGGGGGGATATGCATGTGGATGTGTTTGAGGTGTCGGTCGTGGGTTGGTCGGGTGTGGTGGACTGTGTCGCGGTGGGCCGTGTAGGTGGCGAGTGGCAATGCCTCCGAGTGGCGGGCGATACAGCACCAGCCGGCGAGGTGTTGCCGGTGTTCTCCACGAGTCAACTGGCCAACTGGTCCCGCACGCTGGATTTGCAAGACCCAGTCTTGGCCCCGACAGCAAGTGTACGGCGGCCCAGCACGCACGCTTGCATCGGGTTGGGTGGCATCCGGAACCTCGAGTCGCGGGTTTCCCGGGGATCAAATCGCCCGCCTCATTCCCAACACCTAGTGCCAAAGGCGACACCTGCCACCGTTAGGAGTTGCACAGCAGACAGCCCACAGAGTTGCACAGACGACAGCCCACACACCTCGGCGATATCGGGCCGCCCACATGTCCTGACCACGAGCTCGGGCCGGCCCACAATCTAGGGCCAGCGCAGCGTACCTTGCGATGCCACCACCCGTGCCAGACGGCGGCGGGTGCCCGACGACCCGGAGGGGGCATTGCTAATCTCGGCGTGTCGCAGATGGTCAGTTGACGCAGCCGGCCGAAGATCCTCGAGGATGCTCCATGCAGCAAAGGGCCGGAATGCCACTGCCCCGCGTGGGCGGACCAACGCCTCCCCGTGGTACTCCGTCACTCACCCCGGCTCGGGCCGCCGAGAGGCTGACATCCGAAGGCTCCGAAGCCCCGCGGGCGGACCCGTGGAGGTGGAGGCAGTGGAGGGTGGAGGGTGTGGAGCGCACATGCCCGATCACACAGTCACCTGCTGCTCCAGCATACCCGTGTCCTCGGGCCGTTGGCAAATGCCTCTTCGTAGCGCGGAGGATTATTCCCGAGTGATGGTGGGCGTCCTCCACTTGTCGAGTAGTCGGATCCGCATCGCCGAGCACGCCATGGGGCAGGCGATGGAGGGCTTCCCGCCACCCGCCACGTTTGCCACGTTTGCCACCTCCCTCCGCGACTCAATGGCACCAACACTGGTCGACCGCAGCCTCCCTCGCACCAGCACGCATGCATACACGCGAGCAAGCCCACACAACCGCACTTGCCGGCGGCCTCACTCGCCGCCGGCAGCGGCCGCTGGGCCGCAAGCGTACAGTGGCCAGCGCCCTCGGACAGCGGACGGTCCGGGGTCCGAGAGGCCCCTAATCGCCGTGCTCTTCCCACCCTGCGACGACCCTGTGTCCACCCCCCCTGTGTGCTTGTGACTTGCCACAAACCGCTGGTGGAGGGCAGGAGATTGCACGTTGGACCTGACTAGCCATGTGGAGGCTGGCTGGGAGCGAGGGCGAGGCGAGATAAGCCGAAGCTAAGCCGAGTTTGCAAAGCCACAAATCGGTGGTGACTGATCCGATCGGGTGTGTGTCCGCAGCCACTCTGGCTTTGCATTTTTCTTTGCGCTGTATCGGGCCCGCCGAGCGCTCTGCGGGGAGAGCAGGCGCGCACAGGCAGTGCTTGCAAATAGCTGCGGCTGCACACCCGGCGACAAATGGCCCCCCTCCACCGCCGGATGTTTGGGACCCGGCGCGCGCTGGCGGCCGCGGGCCGCGGGCTGCGGAGGCTCCGTCGGCCACTTATAAAGACCACGTTGGCTCATCCCCCCGCCGCTGACAACAACGCAGGCGGCGATACTGGCTGGGCATAGGCAGCTCTGGCTTTATTGACTGTGCATTCTAACCGCTCACTTGCTTCTGTTTGTCTCTGTACACGCACAACCACAATGGCACCAACGCTGTTTGCCAGCTTTCGCCGCGACTCGCGCGACTCGCAGCCCGCGAGCAGCGCCAGCAGCACGTACAGCGCGCGCGGCGGCGTCAACCTCACGACTGGTGACGGCGTGCTGTCCGCCCTGGGGGCCGAGGGCGCGGGCGACCCAAGGTGAGTGCGGCGCCGGGCCCACTTCCACCAACAGTAGCTGACCCACGCCAGCTGCGCGCTCGACATCCTCCGCACCTACGTCCGCGCCAAGCGCGAGCGCGGGCGCAGCCTCGAGGAGATCAACTTCAAGCTCGCCGTCCTCGAGCGCAGAGTGAGTGGGAGCGCCAGTGGCCGTGGGCTGTGTTTGTGGGCTGTGGGGACTCCCGTGGGCCGTTTGTGCCCGCGATGGAGGCCGCCGCAGACCCCGCCTCGGCCTACGCACGCACCGGGCATCCAAACCCCAACCTCAGCTGACACACTCAGATGCCCTACCTCACCCAGGCGCCGGCCTTCGTCTCCGTGCGGCAGGAGTACGGCCTGCGCTCGAGCTTTGTGATCACGCGGCTCATGACGCGGCTGGAGCGCGCGCGCGCCGAGGACGCGCTGGTCGAGCGCGTCACGCGCCGCAGCCTCGGCCTCGCGGCCGACGTCGAGCTCGTCCTCGTCCCGCCGCCGCCGTACGCCCCCTGCCCCCCGAGCTACGAGTGCGCGCTCTGCGCCGTGCCGGTGGAGGGCTTGCCGCCGGGGTACGTGCTCGAGTGCATGTGCCCGTTTGTGGAGGAGCCGCTCGAGAGCTGGTTTCTGAAGAGATAGCCGTGGGAGGGGCCGGGACAAACGACAAGACAAAGAGAACAACACGCTGGCTCCGAGTTAGCCCGGGGCCGACGCCGGGCGGACTGCACATCCGCGGACCGCAACCCCGCTCCAGCCGATTTCGCGCCGGCGGAGAACTCCCGCCGCCTGAGACGGTCGTCGAGCCCCACGCTGAGCCGGACGCGCGTCGCGCGGCGGCCCGCTCGCTCCGGCGGCGCCGAGTCGCGAGGATATGAAAATAGACTGTTGTATGCCGAGGATGAGGATGTACGGTTATCGCGAGGAAGTCAAGCGGAGAGGGGAATGAGGAATGAAGCCGGGGACTGCAGGCAGGCACTTGGCGCTGGCGCTACGACGCCGGCGCGGCTGCTCGTCGCGCTAGTCGCCGCGACGCGTGTGCGGCGCCGTGTAGCCGTGCCGTGCGGCGTATGCTCATGTAGCGATGTCGGCGAGTATTGCAGCACTGCAAGCGTCGAGGATGGTGGTATGCACAGTGTCGAGATGACGACTGACTGGAGCCTTGCTGCGCAGGTGGTGCTCTGCGCAGTGCTCTCCGACATCTCGCTCCGAGATGCTGGCCCACCCTTTCCCCGTCAACAATTTTGTAATCACCGCGGAAATCGATCGTCCTTGTCGATCGACGGATTTGTGCGACACTGCGGCTTAGGTCATCAATGCGGCGCTTGTCATTGCCTGCTGCGACCGTGCACAGGCGGTATTCCGGCGCCGGGGTCACCAACGCTGTATTGCTCAGCTGTGGGCGCTGTCCGTCGCCCAGAATGGCCGTCGCAGGCGCCGGTGAATGGCGGGGAAAGGGAGGCAGGCGGCGTGATCGATCACGACGCTTCGAGCAGCGCTTACGCGCCGTGCATCGACAGGCCGAGGGCCGACCTGCTTGCGACGACTTGCACGCGTCGAGACAGCGAGGCGCGTGCAAGTGCAGCAGGGCAGGTGCAGGCCAATCCGATTTCCGGCAGCAGCCACAAACGTTGTGCACTGACGCTGACGTGGCCCACACTATGAAACGTTTCTTGTGTCGAAAATTCCCACTGCATCTCGCTCCGACGTCTGCGGGGGGAGCTGGACGCTCGAAGCGAGCCAAGCGGGCGGCTATTGAATTAGATGGGGGCTGGCTGTCTTGCTCTGCCCGCGCCGCATTAGAGGCGGCGGGCAACCAGGGTGCACGACTGACAGGGACTGACTGGACCGTGGCGATTGCCCTCTGCTCTGCTACCTGGGCTCGCATTCTCGCTCCGAACTGGCCCCCCTCCCTCCGGCGATAACAACGCACATTTGTCTCTTGCCTCTTTGTCAGTACCCGTGCCGAGTAGGCGGGGATGCCCGTGTCGCTGCTCCGTTGCGCGTCGCTCGCTCGCTGCTCGCTCGGCTTCGCTCGCCTTTGCCTTGGTAGACGCGTAACCGTTACTAAGCGCGATATCAGCTGCCCGCAGGAATGGGAATGTGAACAGGGATATAACAGTCGAGGGGGACGTAGCCGAGTCAACCACCATCACATCCGGAACCGAGACGACCGTCTTCCGTCCTCCGCAGCGCCAGCCAACAACATCTACATAACAACAACGACCTCGCCTCCTCCTCCCCCCTCTCTCCACCCACGTTCCTCCGCCCCCGACTCACCTGACGTATCTAACACGTCCCACTCACCATTACCGTGCCAACTCCCACCTCGCCCGCACCACCCTCACCGCCAGCTCCCACGGCGCCGCGTACCCTGTCCTCAGCGACGACCACCACCGCCTCGACCGCACCGCCCGCCACGCCCCCGATGCCGTCCAACCCAAACGCGACCATTGACGGCCTCGAGCGCGCCGTCGACATCCACTTTGCTCCCCGCGCGCCCGCCGAGTCGCCCTCCCTCTCGCTCGCCGCGCCCGACCCGGCCGAGATCCGCGTCGCCGCAGACGTCCTCAAGGCGTTCCGCACCCGCCTCGCAATGGACGACTACCGCTACGTCCACGAAGTCATCAGCGCGTACGTCGCCGCCAAGAAGGCAAAGGGAAAGAGCCCCAAGGCCATCGCGCACAAGCTCGCCATCCTCGAGTCGCAGATCGAGCTCCTCCCCCACCGCAAGCTCGTGCGCGCGTTCGAGACGGTCCGCGAAGAGAACGCATACCCCCGCAGCATCATCCTCGACGAGCTCATCGCCCGCGACAACGAAAAGGCCGCCAGGCGCGCAGAGGCCCGCCGCAACTCGTCGTACGCGAGCTCGCAGACGTCCGTCCCCTCGACCAGCTACGTCGTCTACCGCGACGACCGGTCGAGCGTGCACATCCCCGAGTTTGAGGAGTACAAGGATTGAGGGAGCCGCACCCTCTGGAATCGTCACGACCGTCGTGGCCCAGCCTGTTTGAATACCACGCACCGCCCCGAGCCAGATGCCGCACCGCGCCAGACGCCCCGCCGCCACCGCGCCACCCCCCGCCGTTTCCCAGCCCGCCCAAGACGAGAGCTTTCTCACATGTCGGTGTATCGTGAGCTGGAGGCCGCAGGGCCAGGCTGCAGCAGTGTAGCTGCAGCCAGATAGTTTTGAAATGTTATTGTGACTTTCATTGACGCTGCAGAGGCGAGATTAGATAGATGGGCGGGTGCGCTAATGGCGGACCGAGGGGGAGAGGAACAACTAACAGTGGTACTAACCAGGTCCAAGTAAAACTTTAGTCCGGCGAATGCCTCGTACTCGACGGCCTCCCCCAAGCAATGCATCGTCTCTTCATGGCCCCGGCAGTCGCTTCGGCAATGCCATCCCCGCCTCGGTCCCCACCAAACCGCCGACGGCCAAATCGACTTTCTGGGGCCACCGCACTCGACCCTCAGCACCAGCCTGCAGCATACCACGCCCGTGCTCGGCGCACAAAGCTCGCATACAATGGTCGATCTCTGGCGATCTGCGCATGCACCCCCGGCGAGAAGATCGTGGCTGTTATGCGGAATGGGCAACCAAATGGGGCCAAGTACCCGGCGTTGGGTGCGGGAGCCGTGTCAATTGGAATGAGTGGGGGAGAGTGGGTCACTTGCCCGCTGCCTCGTTTCGAGCCACGGCGCAGTCGGCCGTTCTCCCAGGCTGAACGTGATCGACTGCTACCATGCAGCTTGCATCCAACGTACTCGATCCTCGATCCTTGAAGTACTCGACGTACTCGACCATCCCTCCCCACGTGGCAATCTGCTTAAGACGGCCGGAGCGCCGGAGCTCCGCAGGCCACGAGGCGCGAGGAGGCCGATCCAGGCAGAAGATGGGCGTGGCGTGGCGAACCATCTGTGTTTTGTGTGCACACCATCCAACTCATCGTCGTCGCTGCCGCTCGCCGCGCCGCCCTCGCACACTCCCACGCCGCTCCACGCCCCGCAAAGCCCGTCCCACGCCCTCCACGTCGCGGGCGGTGCGAGCCAGAACGCTGATGTAAAGCTCACCGCCTGACCTCTGACCCCTCCAACCCAACATCACTCACTCTCGACAACACCCCTCCTCGACATCGACCTAGCCCACCCCACCCACACCGCCCTCTCCTTGTCCAGCGCTACCCCACCCCTGCTGCACCAACTCTACTCACCGCCCTCGCCACCCACGATGCTTCCCACCTCGCCACCCGCCCCCGCCCCATCCCGTCCCATCCTCTTGCACCGCCACCATCCACTACCATCCACTCACACTCCAGCTCTACCGTCCTACGTGGCGGGGCGTTGCACGACCTTTGCCGCTCTCTCACGAGGGCCTCTCTGTGTCTGAGTATAAACCCCCCTACACTCCAGCTCTACTGTCCACCGTGGCAGGGCGTTGCACGACCCTGGCCGGTCTCTCACGGGATCCTCCTTGGTCTGAGTATAAACAAATGAACCGAACCCAACCCAAACCAAACAGACATACCAAACACACCTTGCCCCCGTACTGCCCCCTCCCCAACCCCTATACCCACCCCGCTCCTAATCCCAGAATAGGGCCGGCCAATTACAACCCCCAAAGTGGCACTTTGTCCGCTCAAAAGACTGCGCCCCCCACCGACCTACGCCGATTCCCCAAAATCACTATTGCGGTGTTCTGCTAGTGGTCCATGCAGTCGGCCTTAAGCTTAAATTTTGCGTAAATCCGATGGGAGCAATCCCTCGCGCGTTCGAATCGCGCACACCGCATTATTTTGGTGATTATTGGAGCGACCGGTGTGCGGGCAGGCGCAGGCGTCGGAAGCAATCGGCAGCCATGTAAGTACCCTGTTCCCTCGGCGCGGTGAGAAGATATCTTTGGACTTGTCATGTCTAGGCAAGCAGGTAGGCAGACGCACGACGCCTCGTCGCTCTGGTCATGCACGGCCCGCCCCGCCATGCTGCCCCAGATCGTGGCTGTCATGGGTAATTGCGTGGGCTGGGCGGAGGGCCGAGCAGCGTGTCAAGTAGCCGGGGAGCGAGGCGCGGCGGCGCTGGCCCGATCAGTGTAAAGGGAGCAATGTCAATGGCGCCAGAGTGAGTTTCGGACAATGACGGGGATGTGGGTGTGAATGGGACTGTGGGGGTGGGTCATGACCTCGTTTTACCCCGCATACGTCTTCACGGACAGGCAAGACTTGACACGGCCCAAGCAAGTATCACATCGACACTAGAGACGGCTACGACGGAATGCCCACGACGACGACGACGACATCGGAGAGACTCGGCCATGTATTATTACCACCTCGCGCCTCTCGCTCCTCGGCCAAGGCAAGACAAGGCGGCACCCCGGCAACCAGGGCTCACCGTCGCCTAGTGCATCGACAAGCTCGAGAGTGGTGCGTGTTATCGGGTGCGGTGGGGCTTGAGGAGCGCCGCCTGCCTGCCCGCCCGACCGCCCGCCCGACCGCCCGCCGGAACGCCTCCCAAGGTCACAGGCACAATTACCTGCGCTGGCTGCCCGTGGCAATGTCGCATTGCTGACGCCATGACCCCGCAGCTGGCGCATCTCCCGAGACTTTTTTTCTGTTGTCATGCAGGTAGGCAGGCCAGGCGCCAACTTTTTCTTTGTCTAGCGGGGCCCGAGCTGTGCACGAGCAGAGACCAGTGCGAGGCGAGGAGCGAACAGCAAGAGGAGGAGGAGCAGAACGACGTAGTGCGACACCGGTATGGTACAATTAACACTGGCCGTGTCTTAGATACCTCGACCTCGTCGTTGTCCTCGCCGCTGCCATCGTCTCGTCTCTCTCAGCATTGTCCATTGTCATGCCCAGGTAGCACGCACTGTATCCTCACCAAGTCTCGCCCCCCGACGACAACAGTCACAGAAGCAAACGAGGACGCACAGCGACAGTGGCGCCTGCGTCGACGCTCCCCGGCCACGGCCACGATCGCATCGCACCGCATCCCCGAGCTCGCAAGAAGCACAACAGGCGACTACAACAAGCCGCGAGCGGGCTCCAACTCGACGTCCTCCAGCAGCATTCATCACACATTCACTCGTCCCCCTCCACACCACACTCATTCATCACCATGGCAGCTGTTGCACGCATCTCGCCACTGCCCATGCACCCGCGGCGCTCGAGCGCGGCCTCGGCCACCTCGACCAATGCCGCGACTGCCGTGGCCATGGTAAGTCGCTTTGCCAGGCCCCGCTGACCAGCAGTGCACGCCGTCGTCGTCGACCCTCTCCCTCTCGATCCTGTCGCGCCCGCCATCACCAGACTGTGCGTCGGCGGGCTCGTCGCCGGCCAAGAGCCCGAAGAGCTGGTTCAAGGAGTACCGCCAGCAACGCCGCGAATCCCGCGCGGGCGCCATCATCACCGCGGGGCCGAGCATCGTCAACAGCTCGTATGATGTGGTCGCTGTCCTCGAGACGCAGCATGCGCTCGACGACTTTTTGTGAGTAGGCTGGGCGGGCGTGCGTGCATGGGGGAGGGGAGGGGCAGGGGGTGGGGGCTGGTGGCCAAGTGCCGCCCGCCCAGCAGTGGCGGGCGAGATCCACCCGAGAAGACGAGCGAGCGAGCGAGGAGGCGAGCAACGAGGCGAGCAAAGATGCGAGCAGTCTCGCGCCTCGCCCCGCCGGTCCGTGCCCCCCCCACACCGTGCTAACCTGGCCCCAGGTTCGCGCAGCAGGTCGTGTCCGAGTACATCAACTGCAAGCTGGCGCGCAAAAAGTCCAAGGACTACATCCACTTCAAGCTGGGCACGCTCGAGCGGCGGGTGAGTGCATACCCCGGTGTCCATACTCACGCCGCAGCTCCCGCTCCAGGCCGCAGCGTTCGTGGCAGCGCGCGAGGAGCACACGCTGCGCACGTCGTACGTCCTGGCGCGGTACGCACGCCAGCAGGAGGCGCAGCTCGCGGCGCGCGCGCACGAGGAGCGCAAGCTGTACACGCCTGCGCCGGCGTACGCGTCCGAGCCGCCGGCGTACGACGTTGCGCGCGACGCGTCGGCCGACGACGCCAGCCCGCCAGAGTACGCCGCTGCCGAGGCTGTGGCCGAGGAGTGCGGCGACGACTTTGTGTGGGTCAAGAGGGAGTAGGGAGAGAAGGCGACAAGACAAGACACACGCGTGAGGCGGCTAGGAAGCACCCACAGGCCGGCCCCCACGCCCAGCATAGAACCCGGACGCGATAGATTCGCACGACATGACACTGAGACACGACCGAGGGACAATGGACTAGCGCAGGCCGGACCGACGCATAGGCCCACCGCAGCATCGATAGATGGTTGTACATTGCACTGTTGTGATATGCAGAGCTGCGTAGGATGCGGCGCCGGCGCCAGCGTAGCTGGTGCCGTGCCGATGCCAAGGGCCGAGGGGGCCAGTGTCAGTGCCACGACAAGCGGTGCAGATGGCTCCCACCAGCCAAGCTGGCTCCCCAGCACCGCGCCGTTGCCATGGACACAGTCTGGCCGCTGCCAAGACGCAGAGTTTGACCGTGCCAAACGCGGCGGGGACGACAGACGTCGCAGCCGTAGCCGTAGCGTCGATCCAGAGGCGCGGCACTCGCCCAGCCCGCCGCGCCGGCCAAGCGAGGCGACTGCGGGGAGGAAGCGAGCTGCATTCCCCACCCCCCAGCATATATACCTCGCACATCGCTCATCGCGTCCGGGCCTGGCCTGGCCCCACGCCAAGCTCGGCGCGTCGCCTTGGCTTACTCTGTATGTGGTGCATGCAACAACCAGCGGCGATAGGGAGGGCGCTCCACGGGTGTTGTGGGTGGAGCATCGCAGCAGGCGCGTCATGTCTTCTGTGGGGGAGGTGGGGAATGAATAGCAGCCCCTGGGGAAGAGTGGCACCTCAGGGCGTGGCACCAAAGCAAGACGCGGCCCCAGATGACGACGTTAGCCAAGCCCCTGGACGCTGGCTGCAGTCCCCAGCCCACCGTCATTCCCGGCGCTGCTATAGGAGCAAAGCAGGCAGCCAGGCATCAGGCAAAACCCAGAAGCGGGTCAGTCGTCAGCCGGCGGCATATCGCTACGTCGTCGCGACTTGGCACCGTCCTTGGCATTTGTCTGTGTGACCGCGCAGACATAGATATAGAGCGCTGGCGATGGATGCTGCCCCGCATCCACGACAGTTGTACTTGTAGGCCCGGCCCGGCCACCACGACCCACGACACCGGCGACGACGGCCGCCTTCGCCATCAGCAGACAACGAACGACGGAAACCAGCACCGCGATCATCTAGCCTCAACCACAGCCCGACCTCGCGCGCTCCCTCCCCCCCGCGCCCTCCCCCAACGAGCCCCCACACCATGGCACCACCACCCCGCGACCCGCCGCAGATTGCGCGCCGCGCCATCAAGCCCGAGACGGTCAAGGAGAGCAAGGACGTCATCGGCGCGATCAGCACGCAGAAGGCCCGGCGGAATCCAGAGTGAGTGGGTCGTGGGGGCCGAAGGCGCGGCGCGTCGAGCTGGCGCCGAGCGGGCGGGGCATAGCAGCGAGCAGCGAGCAGCGGCGTCGGGGCTAGCTACGCCGACGACGCTGCTGCCGCATCTCCGCTCGACCGTCGACCGCAGCCCCCCCCCTCCCCCCCCAACCTCTTGCCTCGTCCTAACCCCACCCCCAGATACGCCCGCTCCATCGTCAACGCGTACGTCGAGCTCAAGCGCGCCAAGGGCCGCTCGGCGCGCAAGATCGACACCAAGCTGCTCATCATCGAGTCGCAGGTGAGTTGGCTTGGGATGGGCGGTGAAAAGTGCAAAGGCGGCAGTCGCCGGGCCGACGTCACCGAGTCGACCGCCAAGAGCGACGCTCACACTCACCAGATGCCCACCCTCTCCCTCGCAGACGTCTTCATCTCCGTGCGCGAGGAGCACAACCTCCCGCCGTCAGAGGTGATCGAGTACCTCGAGAAGCGGAGGCAGGAGCGCGAGAACAAGTACTGGGCCGAGCATGGCCCGCCGCCGATGTACGGGGACGGGGACGCGCCGCCCGTGTACGACGTGGCTGTGGCTGCGTAGGCGGGGCGGCGCGCGGCGCGGCGCGACGAGGCAGAGTAGAACGAGACGACAGACGGCAGGCCGTGAACACAGGGCAGCAGACGGCAGGCCGTAGTGCAGACAGCAACCATCAGCAGACCGAAGACAACAGCAGACAGAGATAGCAGAGAACACAAACACAAGCACAAGCACACTGTACAATACGCAATGCATGGATACGTCAGTCGAGGGGTTGGGCAAGGGAGGAGGGAGTCCAAGCACTGGGCAACTTGGCGCCGAGATGCGCCAAGGCCGGGCCGGTGCCCCGGTGTTCCCCAGCTTCGACTGGGGCAGTCGACTAGTCAGTCGACGCGCGAGCCGGCGCGTCCACGGCCCGAGGTGGTGCATGCTCGTCAGCTTGCAACCCCGTCGCCAAGACGTGTCGCCCGATACGCGTCACCCGACGCCGTCACCGCGCGCCACGGCGCTGCGGCCCATGTCCCAAGAGCATCTCGCTACAACGTGTATCAATCATCCAAGCCCAAGAGTGTGTGTCCGTCCAGCCTGATGCGCTACGGCGCGTACGCCGGCGCGTCCCCGTCCCCGCCGTACGCCGGCGGCCCGTCATACGCCGGCGGGGGGAGCACGCGCCCGCGGTGCGCATAGTGGAACGGGTTATCCGCGTCGTACCCCGGCGTGTGGGGGCCGAGGATCATGCACAGTGGGAGGTCGAGCGCGAGGCGGACCGCGGCAAAGTCGGGCGCGTAGGCTGGGTACTGTGGGCAGGAAGAAGCGACGCAATCGTTAGCCCCGGTGCGGAGATTGCACTGCGACTCACCTGCCGCTCGAGGGATAGCAGCTTTGCGTTGACCTTGACCCGCGGCCGGCCGCGTGCGAGCTTGGCGCCGGCGTACGCGTGCAGCACGGCGCGCGCGTATCTGCGGTGTGAGTCGGTGCGCGCAAAGGCCGGGCAAGGCGAGTGACACCGCCGACTCGACTCACTCGGGCTCGGCGCGCGCGCGGGCACTGTCGAGCAGCGCGACGGCGTCTGGCGCGCCGCGGACGCGCGGGGTGTATGGCTGCGGTGTGAGCTGCGGGCACACGGGTCGCCGGCGCGGCGAGTGCCTCACCGAGGGCAGCCGCACGCTGCTCGCCGCAATCGAGCTCGAGCTCGACGCGGCGTAGTACGAGCTCGAGCTCGCGCTCGCTGACGAGCTTCTCCTCGACGCCGGCGACATTATGGCGCACAGTGCAACGCCAGTGTGAGCAGCGACGCACAGCGACGTACACCTCGATCCCCGGAACGCCGGTCGCATCCCCCGCCAGACCCCAGATTCACATCCGGGGCCGGCGTGTGCCGGTGCGGTGTGTGCGGTGCCACATCCCCCACCCCACCTGTTCGGGGGCGCGCCGGTCGAGCGGCGTGGCATCCGCAGCACGCGATGCGCCGCCCCCACCGCCATTTCCAAGAATACATGGTGGTACAACAGGCTCGCTAGGTATCCGCCAGGTCTTGAGGCCCGCTCACGCCGCATACCCCGGCAGTGTGGCCAACCCACTCGGCTCAGCGTACCCCGGCAGCCCGTCGTCGTACGCAGGCGGCGGCGGCACCCTCCCCCTATGCGCGTAGTGGAATGGATTCTCCGCGTCGTACCCCGGCGTCGTCGGCCCGAGGATCATGCACAGCGGGAGGTCGAGCGCGGTGCGCACGGCTGCGAAATCCGGCGCGTAGAGTGGGTACTGCAACCAAGTCAGCGACGCAGCGTTGTAGCAGCGGCCCACCTGCCGCTCGAGGGCGAGGAGCTTTGCGTTGACTCTGGCGGGCGGGCGCCCGCGCGCGAGCTTGGAGCCGGCGTACGCGTGCAGCACGGCGCGGGTGTACCTAGGCGTCAGTTGCGGCTCGGGGCAGGGGACGGCGCTCACTCGGGCTCCAGGCGCGCCCGCACACTCTCGAGCAGCGCCATCGCGTCCGGCGCCGCGCGTACATGGCCCACGCTGAACGCCTTGGCGTGAGACTCGGCCCAGGCGGCGGGGCTCACGGGCACGGAGGGCACGCGCATCGCGCCGGGGTTGGAGCGGGAACGGTGGGATGGGCACGACATGCTGCTGCTGCTGATGCTGCTGCTGCGACTGGTGCTGCTGCTGTTGCTGCTGCTACTGGTACTGGTCCTGGTACTATGCTAGATGATCACGACCTGGGTCTCCCCAGAGCAGCTGTTATACCCTCGCCTCGACGAGGACCGAGTCGCGGACCGTGTCGAGGACTGAGTCGCGGCGAGAGCTGCGTCGCAAAAAAGTCGGCAGCCTGTCTACCGCGAGCACACCCGCCGCTGACTCAGCCATCTCGGCGTCGTCGAGCCAGGCTGGGTCGGGGCGCCGCCGAGGTGCAGAGCCGTGCGAGCGAGCGTGCGGCGCGCGAACGTAAATGTGCGCGATACTGCGTGGACACGGGCTGTGGATAGGCAGAGAGTGGGCCGCGCCGACTCGGCACCACGGCGCCGACAAGCAACGCCTCGCCCGTGTCGCCCGACACCGTGTCTTGCCGGTGCCTATTCAGTGGCATCGAGATCCAGCACATCCTGTATCAGACACGTCTCGCCTGCACCAGTGTGCACATGCTCGTGGCCGGCGATGAAGTCGACCAGGGTTTTGGGTATGTTGCTCGGGCACCAGACGGCCTCGTGACCACCTCGAGTGACGGCGCCGAGGAGAGTTTAAAAGTCACACACCCCCGCTCCATTCTGCGTCTTGCCCCTCCATCTCTGCTCTTCACTGCTGTGTGGCGACCGTGTCGGCGGCGGTGGTGCGCTGTCGCTGTCGCCGTCGCTTCAGCGCCCCGGCCCACTGCCACCTCACCGCGCCCGCCCCCGCCGCCCGCCCGCCTCGCCCACCGCCACCCCTGGCTGTACGCATCCGACTGACCCCCTCACTGCGCTGCGCGTTTCTCGTCGCCGCTTCGCCCGCCGCATCGCACTGTCGCCAGCGACGCGTTCTCTGACGACAGCGCGGCACGACTGCGCTAGCCCAAGCCCAGCGCCTCCCGCTCCCCCTCCGCCCACGCCGTTCCCACGACCACTCACCCCCAGCCCTACTGAACAGGCAACATCCTTACATTCTACTACCCTCGGTGGGGCCGTGACGGCTGCGTCACAATGGTATGTACAGGCTCTATAATGTTACTGAGTGTCCGTGTATGTGCCGCTGCTGCTGCTGCCGCTGCTGCTGTCGGCGGCGCTGCGCGCAGGGCACCGGGGGGATGAAGGGGGTCGTGTCTCTGGTGGGCACATCCGCGCATTAGGCTCGCCGTGCGGCGACTATTCTAGCTGGGGTCGACTGCGCACGCAAGCATCTACCTGCGCTGCTGGAAGACGGCCTGGCCCACGTCCGAGGAGCGCACACACTCCTTCTTGTCGGCGCTGACAGTGTAGCCGGGCATGCACGAGTAGACGGCGCACACGCCCTTCTCGCAGCCCGTCGCGCGCGTGTTGGCAATGGTCGAGCAGTCCTGTCTGTGCAGTGTCAGCGCGTGCTCACGGCCGTGCGTTGGGGGCAGCGGCGACTCACCCCTGACCGAGCGCGAGGCATCCGCCGCACTGGTTGAGCTCTGAATCCAGCTCGAGGCACTCAAAGCCGACCTTGAACCAGTCGCCGAGCGACGCCAGCTGCTCGTCCAGCTTGGTCGCGTACTCTGGCAGCGCGACGCCTTCTGGGGTGGCGGGGAAGCCCTCGGCGGGGACGGGGCAGGCGACGGCGCCGCCGGGACACAGGAAGGATGAGTAGTCCTTCTTGACGAGGATGTCCGACTTCTTTGACCGCCTACGCTGGCCCATCCTCTTGGACGCCTGCGGCGCGCGCGGCTGCAGCTTCGGGGGCGCGTCGAGCGGCGCCGGGATCAGCGGCTTGGGTGCGGGCGCGGGCGCCTTGGCCGCCGTTGCTGGTGCGGCGCCGCGGCGGTGGCCGGGGTTGATGAAGAAGCCGAACGAGGGGGTCGCGGCGAGGACGAGGAGCGCGAACGGGGTGAGGTGCATCGTGGTGGTGACGAGGGTGGGTGGGGAGAAGGGGGAGGAGGGGTGGCTGAGCCGGGTTATATGCGACGAGAGGGCGGCGCTGTTGACGATGTTGACTGCACGAGGGCACGACGAGGCGATGAGAGTGTCTGTGTTGTCGTCTGTGTTGTCGATGCACAAGACTTTACGGGCGTCGAGGACGCGCTTAGAGGCGTCGCGGAACGCTGGGCGGCGTCTCGAGTCTGCTCTTGCGATTGGGGCACTCGACAATGCTCAGCCAGAGAGACTCGTCGGGCAGTCTTTGGTGGCTGCGTGTCTGAGGTGTAGGTATTCAATGGCTGGGTGCGGACAGGGTCCAGCGGCGGCGGCGGCGGCGGTGGGGGCGGCGGCGGAGGCGGCGCGGGTTGCTGGCGGGTCGGCGGTGTTTGGACGCGCCGCGCTGCGGTGGGCGGGTGCGGTGAGATGCCGAGTCGATGACAGAGGCGAGGGCGGAGGCGATGAGGATGAGGGAGGGGGCGGTGGTGATGTTGCAGTGCTGTGTCTACGCACGCAGGTATGTTGTCGTCTAGTCTATGAATGTCTATGAGGTGCAGAGAGGGCGATGGGAAACGTGTTCTGTCGTCTATCGATGCTAGTGGGGTTTAAGAGAGAGCAGAGCAGGCGCGTGTAAAAGTGGTGGGTTGCTGACGAGGTTTCACTGGGTCGTCGTCGTCTACGCCACCTGACGCCACTGTGAGCCAACTCCAGGAATGGGCATCATGGCCCGCTGGATGCATACCCAAAAAAAGCTGCTCCTGCTCGTGCAATCCTGCACTTGCACAACTAATCCAGGGATGATTCATTGTCCCTATCGTAAGGCCAAGAGCACTTGCCGGCGGCGGCAGCGGGGGGGAGGACAGCGGGCGGACAGCGGCGACAGAGGCAGAGCCACTAAGGCCTGACCTGACCTGACCAGGGACACCACGAACAACAAGGCACTATTTAGCAGACGATAAGGGGTCGCGCCAGTTGTCCTCTTTTGGGCCCTATGGATAAGCCCCTCAAACTCTGTTGGAATAGGTCCTGCGCTGCAATGCCCGCAGCAGCAGCAAGCACGAGCAGAAAGAAAGCAAGCACAAGCATGCCGGTTGTAACCTCGATGGCGTCAGCCAGTGGCGCGGCGCGGGCCACGGTCGCTGTTTTGTTCGCTGCAATGAGTAAACAACGAGCTGGCCGTGAAGTGGGTGCACTGCAGCTGGTACTGCACCTGCACGCGTCGCTCCCACTCATGACCTACCACCGCAACCCACAGCCATGACCGTGCCGTGAGTAGGCGAGCAGGGCGGCTTAGCCCAGCCAGACGCGATAAGCCCAGCCCCAAGCCAGCAGCAAAGCGTAGTATGCGCAGTCAAGACGCGAAACGCAAGACGCGGCGTGACATGCCGTTGCCGCCGCCGCAGTCTACTGCATTCCACGGCATCCAACGCCAGTCAGTGCAGGCAGGCCGCACCCGCGCACCCCCTAAAATTTCCAGAGCACGGCCAACAAGAGGTCGGTGGCGCCGGGCCCGGCAGAGCAGTGACGGCAGAGCGTAGGCAGCTGGGCAGGCGGCACAGGCAACGGCGGCGGCGTATTGGCCGACGACTAGCTCTGCTGCGCGGCCCTGAGGTCCTACCTGATTCCTGCTCTGTTCCTCACTTGCTCGCACACTGGAGCTTGTATCAGATCGAGTGCCATGGGTCCTGGTGGCAGAGGCGAGTCGGATGCTGATGCTGATGCATTCAGCATTCAGCTGCGCCTCGGTGTCCTAGGATAGAATTGCTTCAAGTTGGCCAGGTGGCCAGGACGGCCACCACGGCCACCACGGCCGGCACCCCGCCGCCCGCTGCCTCGCATCCCCATGCACGTTTGCACCACCTCGCCGCCAAGACCGCAGCGGCGACCTTCGCCCGCCCGCACGACGGCGGGAGGCCGAGCCAGTGCCTCGTCGCTCACCGCAACCACCCAACAGCCATCGCTGCCGCCGCATGGGCCAAGCGCCAGCACTAGACCTGCCGTCAGCGGCAAGTGTTCTTCACCTTCCGTGGGTGATTGCTTGACGACGGCGGCCCGCCTCACCGCGTTATGCTTGGGCGTTAATGCTGCTAACCGTGGGTCGACACGTCATGCGCAGAGCGCCTGTACCCAGCACACACTGTCTCACCTCCAACCTTAAGCGCCGTAGGGTCCAGCCTGCGCTAGCCGCGATCGCCCGCCCAGCGCTGGTGCGGTGGCCAGCCCGCCTCCCTCTTCAAGGTTAGTACCAGCGCTGGCTGGTTGCTAGTACAGCCCTCCTGGGGCCATGTGAACGGAGATCGAGGGCGAGGTGGGCTTTGGAAGCGCTTCAGACAGGTTTGGGGGCCTTGCAGTGCCGCCACTGCTGTTCATATTGGACGAATGCCCTGGGCTGGCTTGTTGTAGACCCATCCATCCTGCGTTTCAGCCATATTCACCCTGGCAGAGATGCACAGGTTAGTACGAGATCAGATACCGAGACGCGATCGACTTGCAGTGCCGCCCAAATGCAGGTACTAATGCTCGACGCGTCTCATTCAAATGCGGCTAGAGGCTGAATAGTTGTACAAGCTGGCCATGATGCGTGACTTTTGTAGTAGCCGAGATCCAATCTCGGACGACGTGCGTGACTTTGTGATGAAACCCATTCACCGAGCCCTCTATCGCACCTTGAACGCCTGCACCGTAAAGTTGGCCGGCGACTCGGGTCCGTCGGCAACCGCAAAGTGGATCTCGACGTCGAGCTCGCGGCTGTTGTCTGGCGACTTGCGGCAGTAGAACCGTCCCTCGATGCGCTGGTTCGGCGCGAGCTGCAATGGCTCGCGCAGGAGGAACGCCACCTGCTTCCAGTGCGTGTACTGGCCACGGGGGCCCGTGGTGAACGACACGGCGTTGGCCTCGGCCTGGTTGACAGGCTCAACGGCCGACTCGTACAGGTTGAGGGCGAAGTCCTGGATGTGCACAGGGTGGTCGGGGGCGAACTGCGACGCCTTGCCTCCCAGCGGCGAGAAGAAGGTGTCGAACCATGTGAGGAAGGCGCGCACAGTCGTCGTCTCCTTCTCAGTGGCCTCAATCGTGAAGCTCGAGTGGAAGTCGAGCGACGCTGGTGTCGCGTCGTGCGTGTTGATGTCACGGACAATCGCCTCGGACGTGACAACCTCCTCGCGGTCGACAATCTCGACCAGGCCCTCGTTCCAGTATGGCGTCGTCATGGCAGACATGTCGAAGCCGTACACCTTCTGCCAGAACTCGAAGCGCTCGCGCCAGATGCGCTTGCCGGTGATGGCCGCGATGACCAGGCGCGTCTGCGACGGGGCCATCAGGCCGGTGGGCGCGAGGTAGCGGTCGCGCGCGTGCAGCACAGAGTCAAGCATCGACTCGTACAAGAGCATGTAGCCCTGGGGAGTTAGGGCTGCAACCAGTGTAACTCACCATCCACTCGCTGACAATGATGTCAACCTTGTCGACTGGGAGGGTGATGTCCTCGACCTTGCCCTGGATGACACTGGTGGGTCAGAAGTTGGTACAGCAGAGATACCCACGTGATGACGCTCTCAAGGCCGTTGTTGCGGATGTTTTCGCGCGTCTTGCTCGCGAGGCCAGACGCCTCGATGGCGTAGACGTGCTTGGCACCGGCGCGCGCAGCGAGCACTGCTGTTAGCTTGGCCGAGGCGTTCACGCTCACTGGAGAGAATGCCAGTACCCGCGCCGACGTCGAGGACAATGGCGTCCTTGAAGACCTTGGGGTTGGAGAGGATGAAGCGGGCGTACGATACGGTACGCGTGGTGTCCTTGAGCATGATCTCGTGGATGTCTGCGGTGTCAGCTAAGCTTGCTACTCATGCTAGCTCACCATTCTCGGCGTACGAGTCAAAGTAGTGGGTGTCGTCGTCGCGCTCCTTGGCCTTCTCCTTGCCCTTGCCCTTGATGTCGACGCTCTCATCACCCTCGAGGTCGCGCGTGACGACATGGCGGAGGGCAGCGACCTCGGCGCGGAGGGCCTCGAGCTCCTTGTCGGCCTTGGCGGCAGCGGGCGACTTGGCGGGCTGGGCGATGGAGACCTGGCCCTCCTCGTCGTCGGACCAGTCGTCGTCAAAGTCGAGCTCTGGGGGTTAGCCACATCCCAAAGCTCCCAACCCACGGAGCAAGGGGTCGTCCGCGACGACGGGCACGAGCAGCGCGTCGTCCTTGAGCTTCTCGTCGTCCTTGGCGAGCGCGGCGACCTGCTCTGGCGTAGCGTGCGACTTGCGGATCCAGTTGATCAGACGCATGCGGCCGTACAGGTCGAGGCCGAGGCGCTCGCTGGTCGCGGCAAGGTCGAAGCCCGCGGCCTTGGCGGCGGCGAGCGCCTCCTCGGGCGAGGCGTGCACCTTGTCGCCAAAGAGGTCCTTGGTGCGGCGAGCCTCGCCGAGCGACGAGGCCCAGTCGGAGCAGCGGCCGTCGTCCGAGTCGGTGTCGGATCCCGAGTCGGATGGGGGCGGGGCGTGTGCTGAGACTTGGAAGGACATTGTGGTGGGGGTGGGGTTGTGCGATGGAGGGGTCGGTCGATTATCGTCGAGACGGCTCGACTTCCTCCATCGACATCATCGCAGAACTTCAGAAATTTTGCTTCCGTCGAGCCACGAGGGTTGCGCGTGAAATGTACGTGGGAGTGAGATCTGCCTAAAGTGGGAGGCCCCAACAAGGTCCATCTCCTGGCGGCGCGTCTGTTCGCGACGCGTCTTGCTGCAGGTGCAAGAAATCAACAAGACCGTCCCACTCCTTCACCTTGTCCATTGCTACAACCTCGACTCGACCCGGAAACATGGCAATCGCAATCAGTGAAGAGGCGTAAGTGGAAGCTGACTGAATCTGGGAACTCACCAGCTGACCGCCCCAGTCTGGCCTACGAGTACGTGTCGATCGACGCCTCCCGACCCTCCCCCTCCTCCACCTTCCTTGCCTCGACTGACACCTCAGCCCGAGCTCGCCGCAGGTCATGCAGGCCTTCTACCGCCGCCTGTTCCCCTACAAACCCTTCTTCAAGTGGCTCAACCAAGGCGATGGTGAGTGGGTGGCGGGTGACGACCCCTGGCACCCATGCTCACACCTCAGTCCCCAGCAAGCTCTGGACGCACCGCGAGTTTGCCTTCACGATCGAGAACGACGTGTACATTCGCTACAACTCGTTCAACACGGCGTATGACTTCCAGAAGGAGGTGCTCCGCCTCACGCCGTCGCGTTTCGAGATCGGCCCACAGTACAGCGCAAGGGTGGGTGCCCGCCGCATGCGTTGTCGTACCCACTGACACCTTCAGCCACGCGATCGCAAGAGCCTCCCCGCCGGCGCGCTCCAGCCGCAGCGCCGTGAGCTCGTCTTCGATATCGACATGACCGACTACGACGAGATCCGTACCTGCTGCTCCGACAAGGCGATTTGTAAGCGGTGCTGGGGCTTCATCGCCGCTGCAGTCAAGGTTCTGGACAAGGCATTGAGGGGTAAGTCGCCAGGATTCATGTAAAGCTGACTCGATCAGAAACGTTCGGCTTCAAGCACCTTCTCTGGGTGTACTCTGGTCGCCGTGGTATCCATTGCTGGGTGTCTGACACACATGCCCTCGACCTCAACGACGACCAGCGCCGCGCCCTCGTCACCTTCCTCGAGGTGATCAAGGGTGGCAAGGAGCAGGTCAAGAAGGTCAACGTTCGTGGCGGACGCGACGATGTCGAGTTGCATCCTTCTCTTCAGTGGGTGACGGGGGTAGAGGGGCCAGCTAACCCATCAGGGAAGCCCTCACCACGCTCAAGTTCGAGTTCACCAGGATCTGCCTCCAGGACCAAGACGTGTTCCGCACACAGAAGCAGTTCGACACGCTTCTCCAGCTTCTCCCGGCAGACCGAGGTAGGTTTGCCCTGCTTGTCGATTGGTTAACCCCCTCAGACTCAACGGACCCCCTGCGCAAGCTGTGGGAGTCGGACCCCGACCGCTCCAGTGTTCAGAAGTGGGACGACGTGGTGAAGACGGTCGTCCAGCTCAAGAAGAAGGGCAGCGCGGGCAGCAACATCACCGCGGTACGTGCTGCCTGAGGCCTGTGACGCAATCTGACACCGCACAGAAGAAGTACGAGAAGGCCATGGAGGACATCATTCTCCAGTACACGTACCCCCGTATCGATGCCGAGGTCTCGAAGCACCGCAACCATTTGCTCAAGGCTCCGTTCTGTGTGCACCCTGGCACAGGTGAGTCAGCTGGGATGGCGTTGGTGGGCCGTCAGCTGACACGCCAGGACGCGTCTGTGTGCCCGTTGACCCTGCAAGGGCCGAGGAGTTCGACCCGGCGACGGTGCCGCACGTCGGCGAGCTGCTCCTTGAGCTCGACCGTGCAGCCACCGACGACTCGTCGGCCAAGCTGCCAGAGGGTAGGTTTCTGTTTGAGCCTGATCCCTAACCTGCGCAGAGTACGACCGTACTTCTCTCAAGCCCTACGTCGACATGCTGGAGCTCCACGCGCGGGCCATTGTTGCCGACGTACGCGCTTCTAAGACAGGTGGGTTGACGTGGCCCCGCTTTTGCTGACCCACCCAGCTGTCAAGGACGAGAGCATCGACTTCTAGGGCCGTGGTTACGACTTGTTGTATGCATAGAGTGATACGTGAGGCGTAGTGCAACTGGGCTTCGACGCGCTCCAAGATCGACAAACTGCATCGAGCTCTATGTTCTATGGCTTGACCCTCACTGGCCGCTCGCCTTGGCATCCTTGCCGTCCTTGGCCGCATTGAGCGCCGCCTGCACGTCGTCGGACTGGCCAATGTCGGCCCAGGTGGGCCGGACGAGGTCGTAGGCCTCGGTGATGCGGCCGTACGAGATGCCGCCGAGGCGGGACACGGGGCGGAGGCGCTCTGTGAGGACGCGGTACTCGTCGTTCTCGTCAAAGATGAAGTCTTTGGCGTGGATGCGCTTCACGGTGGCGAGGATGACGGTGCCGGTCGGGGTGCCGTCGGGCGCTTTGAGGTGGTACGAGTGCAGCAGCTCTGCCTCGAGGGAGACTGCGGCCTCTGCCACATGCGGCGCGGCGACGACCTCGGACGCGCGGGGGGTCAGGCCGGCGAGCGCAAACTCGTCGACGTCGGGCGGGGCGTCGACCGAGGCGATGTTGGCCGCCTCGACCCAAGTCTCGGAGATGATGCCGACGGTGAAGCCCTTTGTCTCGAGGATGTTCTTGGTCGTGTCTGGGCGTCGTTAGCGGGCACCCACCCCTCCCCGACCCACCCTTCATCCCCTTCTCAGTGTGTGCGAAGGACACGACAATGGTCACGGGGTACGGCGACAGGACGTTGAAGAAGGAGAAGGGCGCGACCTGGGGGGTGGGTCAGCGCGGCGCTGGGGGTGCAAAACGCACGTTGCGCACGCCGTCGCTTGACACGGTCGACACGAACGCGACCGGCCTCGGCGAGATGGCGCCCATGAGCATCTTGTACACCTGCATCGGGCCGTGCTCCTCGGGCACGAGGGTGCGCCACTTGCTGTCTGGGCGGAAGGCGTCGGCCCCGGGCAGGGAGTTGAGCCCTCCGCCGGGGCGGAAGGAGGGGTTCGGCGGCTTGGTGTAGGTGAAGGGGGTGGTCGTGAAGTCGGGGCGCGAGGCCTCGGTCTCTGGGGGAGCGAGCGTCAGCGAGCGTGCGTGCGCGGGTGGGGGGTGGAGCCCGACGCAGACAGACACACCTTTGAAGGGCGCGCGCGTCATCTTGGCCTTGGGGTTCTTTGGCTGCCAGTGGACTGCACGACGTGCGGAGTTATAAGTACTGCGCGAGGTTACACTGCGCAGTGTTGCAGGCCGCGACGCTGCCAGCGGCTGAATCATCGGGCCCCTCGAAGCCGGCGAGCTGACGGCGAGCTGACGACAAGCTGACGTGATTGCTGGCCCGGCCTCTCGGTGCTGCGGGCTCGGATAGATATCGATGCGCCGAGGCCGATGTGATGCGTAGATATGCGCGTCGCTGACGTCGTTGCCGCGTTGCGCGTTGCCGACGCGCCGTGCATGCCCGCTCCACCCCAGCCGGCACGGTCTGTCCCCCCCGCCACGGTCACTCGGCCACTTGCGCGGATATCACCGAGGCCCGAGCCCCCTGGTCATGGCCAACGCCGACAATCTCCACCACCACCACCCTCACACCAACCACCCACCATGGCCCGGCCCTCGCCCCGCGACATAGGCCACGCGTTCGAGGCCCACGCGCTGCGCTTCCTCACCTCGCTACACATGTCCCTCGCGCACGTCGGCGGCGCGGGCGACGGCGGCGTCGACCTGCGCGGATACTGGTGGCTTCCGAGGCGGCCAGGCGTCCCCGCCCCAGCGCTACGCCGCGACGGCAACCCAGCCGTGCGGAGCATCCAGCCCGCGCGCGTGCTCGCCCAGTGTAAGGCCGAGCGGCGCGTGCTCGGCCCGCGCGCCGTGCGCGAGCTCGAGGGCGTCATGGCGCATTTGGGTGAGCCGTGTCGCCGCAGCCGCTGACGCGCAGAGCATGACAAGCACCCCGCGCTCGCCGTGCTCCTCTCCCAGTCTGGCTTTACGCCAGCAGCAATGGCGCACGCGCAGCGCACGCCTAAGCCTATGCTCCTTGTGCATCTGCCGGGCGGGCGTGTGGGCGAGGTCGAGGGCGAGGTCGAGGTCGCTGGTGCGTGGTGGAACGCGCCGTTTGCGGCTGTGCTCGCGCCGCTCGGCGTTGAGATCCGGCGCGAGGTCGCCGTCCGCCCGGGCGGGGTGGCGGCTGGCGTCGGCGTGTGGTATGATGGCAGGCGGATGGAGCGCTTCGGACCACCGTTGGACAAGTCGCCGCTGGACAAGTAGATCGTCACTGGAGTCACGGCCACTGTACACTACCATCCATTTATAGGCAATACAAGCCACGCGCCGCCCTGTACACTACCATCCATGCATAGGCTACAAGCTGCGCTGCGCGCTGCGCGCCCCACCCTACCCCACCAAGCTCCCGTAGTACGCCGTCACGGCCTTGAGCTTGTCCCCCACCCACTCCTCCTCGACCTCGACCCACTCGCGCTCGCGCTCGCCCGCCGCCTCGGTCACGCTCGAGCCCAGCTCCTGCGCCAGCACACCGAGCTCGTCGACATCCACGTTGCGCGGCAAAAAGTACGCAATGTTCGGCGTCACCTGCGCCGTGAGCCGGAACAGCTCGTCGCCAGGGATGGGCTCGACCGCAGAGAGCGGGTAGAGCGGCCCGCCGTCGGCCCCGAAGGAAAGGTACTCTGGCCCGCCCCACGGCGGCGAGAGGAAGACCACGTCGATGTGCTCCTTCTCCGCACCAGACTCGGCGTACGCCCGCGCCCATGCGACATAGTCGCACAGCACAAACTCGATGCGGTCCGCGACGCCGTGGTGCAGCGCGTTGTGCCGCGCCAGCCGGAGCCGCACCGGGTCGTTGTCCATCGCGATGACGCGCTCGCACGTCTGCGCAAACGCGATGGCGTTACCGCCCACGCCGCAGAACGCGTCGAGGATCACATCGCACCGGCACCGCTCGGCGATGTGCCCCGCGATCGCGGCCGGCGTCACGCTGAACCAGCCCGTGTCGTCCATGAGCAGCGGCAGGCGCGAGTACGACGGGAAGAGCGAGTGGCGCTGGGCAAAGTCTGCATGTCAGCTGGTCCCCTTGTCGCAGCTTACACTTCTTCAGGGCCTTGGGCACCTCGGACATCTCGGTGTAGCGTGGCACCAGGCCAGTGCAGTCCCACGGGTGGCCGGCGTAGGGGTTGTCGTCGGCACGGCCCTTGCCCTTGCGGCGCTTGCTGGGCGGCAGGTCGGTCAAGTCGGCTTCGCGCTTGAACGAGATGACGACGGGGGGCTTGGGTGGTGGTGCCGACATGGCGGGCGCTTGTGGGGGAGCGGCCGAGGAAGACGCCTCTGAGGAGGAAGACGACGACGACGAGCCTGAGTCCGATGATGCCGAGGACGATGACGAAGACGACAACTCCGAGGAAGACGCAGACGACAGATTGTTATCTGGCAGGGGAACGCCCGGTCGCGCCAGGGTGGCGACATCGTTGCCTTCCTCCTCCTCGTCCAGCTGCATGTCGCTGTTGCCGTCGCTTGCGCCGCCGTCGCCGGTGCTTCCAGAACCAGTGGTGGTGACGCCGCCGTTCACCTCGCCTCGCAAACTGCTAGGCCCCGCACTCGGCCCAGCCTCGTCCTCCTCGTCCTCCTCGTCCTCGCTTGCCGAGTCGTCGGCCGGCGGCTGGGTCGGTAGCAAGTCGCGCGAGTCGGTACTTGGCGCCGGGCTGTCCTCGTCCTCGGCGACAAACGTCTCAAGCCTTGGCTGCGCGCGCAGGTTGCGCCTGATCTCCTGCGATAGTGAGAAGAAGACCGACCTCGGCGCCGTGTACTTCTTGCGCGGCATTGTTGGGTGGTCGACGACAAACCGGTCGTACAGTGACGAAATTGTTGACGACCGAGTTGAAGTCTCTTAGGTCATGCCACGTTGACCACGTGCACCACGTGGTTAATCACGTGACCCGCGCCAAGCCGCAAGCTCCGCGGCATCGGCTGCCGGAAGATTGCTCAAAGCCGGCCGAGTGGGCCAAAATTTGATCCCGTCGCGCTTGTACCGAGTCAAACGTCCAGAAAAGTCGTCGCCGGCCACTCCGACAGGCTCGACGGACGGACGACCTTATCACACTCGCCGGCATCCTCGTCCTTTCCTTCTTCCACTTCATCAACAACCACATCATCAACAAAAATGTCCTCTGCTCAGACTCAGAAGAAGGGAAAGGTTCTCCTCGCCTACTCGGGTGGCCTCGGTCAGTACAATCAGCGACAGGGATAACACTTCCTTTCACCCACGCCCCCCTATCGCCCATCGCATACCCCGGCTAACAGCCCCCCCAGACACCTCGTGCATCCTCGCTTGGCTCATTGAGGAGGGCTACGATGTCATCGCCTTCATGGCCGACGTCGGCCAGGAGGAGGACTTTGAGGCCGCCCGCTCCAAGGCCATGGCCTGCGGCGCCGTCGACTTCTTCCTTGTTGTGAGTACGCCAGCTGGCAACACGCCCTAGACGCCCACCCGCTCACACGACGCAGGACCTCAAGCGCGAGTTTGTCGAGGAGCTCATCTACCCCGCCGTTCAGGCCAACGCCATCTACGAGAACGTCTACCTTCTCGGCACCTCGCTCGCCCGCCCCGTCATTGCCCGCGGCATGATGGAGGTCGCCAAGCAGCAGGGCTGCGAGTGAGTCGGCCCGGGTCTTGGCACGCAGGTTTCGGTATTCTAACGCCCCCCAGCTACGTCTCGCACGGCTGCACCGGCAAGGGTAACGACCAGGTCCGCTTCGAGCTCGCCTTCTACGGCCTCGACCCCTCCATCAAGGTCATCGCCCCCTGGCGCGACCCCAAGTTCTACAACCGCTTCGCTGGCCGCTCCGACCTCATCAAGTTCGCCGGCGAGCACGGTATCCCCGTCACCCAGACCCAGGCCAAGCCCTGGTCGACCGACGAGAACCTCTTCCACATCTCGTACGAGGCCGGTATCCTCGAGGACCCCAACACCACTCCCCCCGACGACATGTGGAAGCTCACCACCTCGCCCCTCAAGGCCCCCGAGGTCCCCGAGAAGGTTGAGATCGAGTTCACCAAGGGTCTCCCCACCAAGGTCACCTTCCCCGCCGACGGCAAGACTGTCACCGACTCGGTCGAGATCTTCCTCGCCCTCAACGCCCTCGCCCGCAAGCACGGTGTCGGCCGTATCGACATTGTTGAGAACCGTTTCATCGGCGTCAAGTCGCGCGGCTGCTACGAGTCGCCCGCCGGCACCATCCTCCGTGTCGCCCACATGGACCTCGAGGGCATGACCCTTGACCGCAACGTCCGTGCCCTCCGTGACCAGTTCGTCACGACTGCTCTCTCGCAGATCCTCTACAACGGTTTCTGGTTCTCGCCCGAGCGCGAGTTCATCACTGCGTCGATCCCCGCCTCGCAGAAGACCGTCAACGGTATCGTCCGCCTCGCCGTCTACAAGGGCAACGTCATTGTCGAGGGCCGTGACGCCGACGAGGGCCTCTACGACGCCAAGTTCTCGTCCATGGACGAGCTTGGTGGCTTCGAGCCCACCGCCACCACCGGCTTCATCGAGATCGAGTCGATCCGCATCAAGGCCTGGGGCCGCGCCAACGCCAAGCGCGGACAGGACGGTCTCACCCCCAAGGACGTCTACCACCGCCAGTAAACGTTCGGCATTTTATAGTTGCATAGAGGGGCGCGTTGTGTCGCAAGCCCTCTTTGGATCCGTCATTGTTTTGCAGCATGTAAGAATGAAAAGACGTAGGGAGGGTGGTGCTACTCACTGGTCGTCAGCGTGCTGCGTGCGTATCGTCTACCACCCGGCCCAAGGTGAAGGGAGTGCTGAGTGCTTACAGTTCACAGCGTGGTTCCATGCGCTTCCCACTTACCACCGAGCTTACTCGATTCCTCCAGCTTACTTGGGCGCGGGAGTGGGAGCATGGACTGGTGGGGGGAAGAGGAGTTGGCAGCCCCTCTCGCAACACTCTGTCTGGATGAGCGATGCGTCACTAGTCGCGACCCCCACATCGCGACGCGTCGCCGGGAGCTCAAGACACCGACCTTTGCCAACAAACACTCGACCACGCTCTTCGCTTCCTCCTTTCGTCACCAGTGGGCGCTCGTCGTTCCTCGCTGACACAAGATACGGCAGCGAGTAACGCAGGCCGAGACAACTGCGATACGGCATGGAGAAGACGTCTCGAGCGAGTGGAGCGCGTTTCAAGCCACTCCTGACGTGGGCTTGACTACTGCCGCTGGAGTCGTGTCGGCGCGTTTCCGATGATCCTGGCATACACGTACGACATCAGCTCGACATCCCTCCACGAGCGACCCGGAAAAGACGTTCTCGGCTCCACGAGCCGGTCTCGGGGCACCGAAGCTCAACCCACGGCCCCAGGATCCAGATCCCCTCGTGTCTGGAGAACGGTTAGTGCTGCACCGCCTCCCCTACGGCATGTTGGAGCGCGTGATCGGGATGGACGCGGCCCGTTTCAGCGCCACCTCGAGGCCGAGGACGTCCTGTCGGGCGAACATCAGGACGGCGTCGCCCATAATGCTGAAACGGTGGTCAAACCTCCTTGTCGGCCCAGACCCAGGTGGCAGACCCTTCCATCAGACCGTCGGGTACCACCGCAGCGTGGTCGCGCCCATTAGCAGCAGCCTCGGGTGCCATAGGCGGGGTTAGTGACGCGGTGGGCTCAAACCACTAGTCTGTCCCCAATCGACGAGGCACCCGTCTGGCACCCGGGCCTCACTGAAATCGCCAATGCTTCAGATCGCAGATCTGTGGCGATAGGCAGAAGCGCAGCGCGGGGAATGATGGCACTTATCTCATCCCTCCTCGCTCCGGACGTGTCCCACGGGGCGTGCAGCACGCCCACAACGCGCGATTGCCGTGACGACCGAGGAACCCATTCGACCACGAGCCACTGCGCCGCACGTGTGGCACGTGCCTGTGCATGCACAACGCGCGAGCAGTGCCGTTGGAAAAGGAGTTCGCGTCGCGAGTGGGCATTACAAGTGTTATCAGGCACTAGAGTGGGGTCGGTTACACGACAGGGCTACTACTAGTTTCGTTTTGCTTGTCTACACCCGCGGTCGCGTCAACATGGCACCGCGTGGTGCGTTGTCTTGGCTGTTTATTCACGTGAGCGTTGAGCCGGAGCATGACGTCGTTGAGTCGAGTCGCCTGTGCAGAGGGAGAGGATCGACAACACTCTGCAAAGTGAGCCTGCATCGGTTCTACAACAAAGCCCACAGCCCAGCGATCCCGGAAAGGCAGACGAGGCTGACGGAGAGCTGCAGGTGATGCGTCGCTCCTGCTCGGATGCGACCATACGGTCCGGGTGGCATACTTGGGTCTTGCTGGCTCGTCTGTCTTAAGTCGAAGATGTCTGATACGGCGAACGGAGCAAACCATTCCTCTGCGCCTTGTGGTCGTTAACATTGCGCGTCACGGCAGCCGTTGCGGCAGCTCCAAACGACTTACTGCGCACGCTCTGGTTACCCGTGTGTAGGACAAGGTAGTAACCAGAGCCTGGAACGACGCCCTTCGTTTTCAGGAAGAAAGCCTCTTTGGTAACGTTGAACCAGTACCAATTGGCCGGCCAGGTCTTGTTGGTCGCGGGTTCGTCGGACCTTGGGATGAGCGCTGGCAGAGCGTCAGTCACTTGAACACTTCGACAACCTGAGTAAGACCTACTCGCGTTGACAATAGCCATTTGGGCAAAGTAGTTTGTGGACGAATTGAGACTGTATAGGGACACGGCGAACAACTCAGACACCTTGTCTTGAGGAATCTGGAAGACAGCAGGCCAGACTCCCGCACCTTGCCATGGATAGGTCTCTGGTCGATCCACCGACCCCTTTGAAGGTTGAAATGGCTCGATAGGGTCTGCAGATTGATGTCAGATTCGTGCCAATGTCTTCCGCTCTGCATACAATAGCTTCCAGTCTTGGGATAGATGATCTGGAAGCCCGGCTTCGCTTGAGCACCGGGATAGGGCGAGGGGACCCCGACACGGCAGCAGCGGAAGTCCCAGATGGTGGCGTCGACGATTGAGCTGAAGTTGGCGTTTGGGCAGAAGTCACCGCCCAGAGAGCGGCCGCGACCAGCAAGTGGGTGCAGCGCATCGTAGACAACCGAGCTGTGGTGAGGATGTGGTAAGTACCCCTCCAAGGAGCCTATTGCATCTCCTTATATTAGTCGCTCACTCTGCGCGAGATGCCGAAAGGCACGCGCGACAACGAGGCACACGCGCCAGTGCCAAATGTGGGTTCACTACCAACTCTGACACTGCCGGCATTGGCCCGCGTGCAACCGTCTTGCCCCACCTTGAAGTCCCGAACCAGTCGAGCCCTACCAAGGCCCGGTGCAATCACCCACAAAGTCGCAGCTCGCACAAACAAAGGATGCATTCGTTCTACAGCAGCACCCACAGCGCAACTGTTCCGGATAGGCAGATGAGACTGGTGGAGAGTATGGGACGGGAGGCTCCAGCCGAGACGCGGCCATACGGCCCAGGAGGGATTGTCGGGTCTTGCTCCTTTGTCTCTTTCACCTCGAAGAGCTCGGATACACCGTACGGGATAGGAGGGTCTGGACCTCGTGGCTGTTAGCGTTCCGGGCGCGACTATACTCCAAACGACATACTGGTCTGGTTGAACGAGCTCAGGACAACGTAGTAACCAGAGCCTGGAACCATGCGATTGCCTTTGGCGGAGAGAAAGAAGGGGTCGGCAGTGAAGTTGTACCAGGACCAACCTGACGGCCAGGTCTTGTTGGTCGCCGGGGAGCTGTTAGTTGGCGAGAGCGCTGATAGCGTGTCAGTCGCTTGACGATACCGACAACCTAGGACCTACACTGATTGACCTGAACGATGTGAGAGTCGAGGCTTGTCGATCCATTGGTATTACAAAGGGAGATCAACATCTCCTCGTCCCCTCTGTCGTGAGGAATCTCCACAATGGCAGGCCAGATTCCGACGCCGGCCCACGGAGAAGATGACTGCTGCGGCTGTATGGCGTCTGTGCATTGTAGTCAGTGTGCGTCCCATTGCCTCACATTGCTCACAGTAGCTCCCCTTCTTAGGATAGATGACTTGGAAGCCTGGCTTGTTGGCCTGGACGCCGGGGTAGGGACGAGGGGAGGACGCCGCAGAAGGTAGCCCGGTCGAAGTCTGAGATGATGGCGTCGACGACTGGGCTGAAGCCACCGCACAAAGGCTGGCCACCGCCAGCAGGTGCGCGCAGAGCATGGTAATGTGGGGTAATGCGGGCGTACCACCCCCTCCGAAGGCTTGTATTAGTACTTCCCGTAACTCGCAACTGGAGGGGTTGCCTTGGTGCACAAGGTGCAATGAGGCACGAGGCACGCGCCAGTGGCAAGTGTGGGTTCACCCTGCCGATACTGCCGGCATTGTCCTACGTGCAACCGACGTGCCGTTGTTTGCCCCACATGACGAGCCCCGAAGTAGTGAACCACCCTCAAGCGGATCAGAGCGCGCAAAACGAAGGGTACATCTGTTCTACAGTAGAACCCAGAGCGCGACCGTTCCGGACAGACAGACGAGGCCCATGGAGAGCTTGATGGGACGAGACGCCCCAGCCGAGACGCGGCCATACGGTCCAGGTGGGAGAGACGGGTCTGCCGTCTTCGTCTCCTTCAGCTCAAAGAGCTCAGACACCGCGTATGTAACTAGCGGTCATTAGCATTTGCGCTGGCCGCTAGTCGCTGTGACGGCCCCGAACGACTTACTGCTCAGGTTGTATGAGGTGAGTTCGACGTAGTAACCAGAGCCTGGAGCAACACCGTCACCGCTGTCGGCAAGGGTCATAGGATCCGTCGAGAAGTCGTTCCAGTACCAATTTGCTGGCCAGGTCTTGTTGGTAGCAGGCTTCTCAGATTTTGGAGAAAAGGCTGACTGCGTCAGTTGCTTGACGCTGCCCCGTCGTCGTCGGACGTACAGGAATTGACCCACGCGGATTGACCGAGGGAGTTTGCTTTCGCGTCGACTTTGTACACGGCTATCACCACCCGTTCTGCGGCATGGTCGGGAGGAATCTGGAAGATAGCGGGCCAGATTCCGGGGGCGCCCCATGGATAAGCCGCCGATTGCAGTGGTTGAATAGGCCCTGCGGACAGCAGTCAGTCGTAGTCGGGACATCTTGGGATCCTCACAGTAACTCCCATTCTTGGGGTAGAGAATTTGAAAGCCGGGTTTGTTGACCTGAACACCGGGGTAGGGGAGAGTAGAGGCAGATGGTTTAGGAGAGCTGGTCTGCGATGCGGGGGTGGGGGAGCTCGACTGGGCCACGGCCACAGCGGAAAGTGCCACCATCAACAGTGCCGAAGTGAACATGGTGAGGGTTTAAGTGTTGGAGGGAAGTTCAACCAAGGCAAGCTCCCCTATATGCCAACTTCATGTTCGCTTCGGCCATCACCATGAGGCATGCATGTGTCTTGGAGCATACATAGTGGGTGGAAAGAGTGAGTCACATGCACCAACTAGCCACATGGGCAGGAACGGCAGGGGCATACCCTGGTTTGAAATTCGAGCTAGCCTCGGAAGGCATAACATCGCGATGGCTTCATCCGCTATTCTGAATCTTGAATCTTGAATGGCCCTACACGAGAGACCACACCCCAATGGCACCAGATAAGAGGAAGACCAGGCTGATCGGGGGCAGGAGGCTCCCAGCAGCGCTGTTCTGCGAACCGTTGGGGCCACCCGGCACACTCGGGTCAAGCTTGTCTGTCTCACGGAACTCGAAGAGCTCCGATACAGCATACGCTGGTAGTTTCAGCAAGGTTGTTATCGGAGCAACATACTAGTCGGCTTGAAAGTTGTGTTTCCTGCGTCGTTCAAACCGAGGGAACTCGACACGATCGTGAAATAGTACCCCGACCCGGGGACAATGGGATTATCGATCCAAGTGTCGAGAATGTGGCTGCCTGAAGCGAACCCGACCTCGTACCAATCGGCTGGCCACGTCTTGTTGGTTGCAGGTTGGTGGGCATTCGGCGTCACTGCCTTGGTGTGAGAGGCCATTCCTTTGAACGCAACCGCAACTTACAAGTAGCAGGGGTCATGTAACGCCCCAAGTAGTTTTGAGATGCGCTGGTGCCGTTGATGTGGTACACGTTGATGGCCATAGTTTCATTGAGCTTCTCCTTTGGAAGCTTGATGTAGGCCAACCACTGCCCTACCTCCTGCCACGGGTAGAGTTTCGCTCCCGTCGGCGCATCCTTAGGCAACTGTTCCTTCGTTGGTTGCAATGGAACTGGAAGACATCTGGTCAGCCGGTTGCCTTGGCCTGATGCTGCACTTACAGTAGCTACCATTCTTGGGGTACACAAACCCGAAGCCGGGGCTGGCTTGAGGGCCTGTGTATGGGGCAGCAGATCCCGAAGGTGCCGTCGGGGTAGGACTGGTTTGAGTTGGAGGTGTGGCCGAGCTCGACTGCGCTGCGCCTAGCGTAGCAAGCGATAAAACAATAGCGGTGAAGCAGAGCATGGCGAAGTAATAGAGGTCGTTGCACACTTGGCCGACATAAGATTCCGGGACTCTTATACGATGGGTAAACTCGACGCGTATCCATGACAGGTGCCTTCGCCAAGTCACATGCAACCCCAGAGTCGGTTGACCCCACATGGGTCCGAAACATGCGAAGGGAACAGTGACGTTGTTTACAAGGCGACCCTTTGCTTGGCAAATCACTAGTTTAGAACGTAAGTGGTCTCGGCCTGCCCCTAAACCCCACAACTCGAGGTCATGTGAGAGATGCACGCACATCCTGCATTGACAAATTCCGGATCGACTTGAACAAGGTACAAGGAGGTAAAGTGAGGGACAGGGGCCGCTGGGGACAGCGTTACACCGGTGTGTATCGCTTTGCGTCACCGACTGGAAGCCTCGGGATAGCCCTTATCAATGTGATTGTACGCAACGTTCGACATATCTGATCAGTCAGTACAAGTCAGCGACAACTCCGTCAACGCCAGTGTTTCGTCTTTTCACAACAGGATTAGCGCCAGTTACGATGTAAGCTGTACCTCGCAACCACAGTAAACAACGCATGGCCCCAGGAAAGGTGGACTCGGACAGCGGTCCAAGGCTAGCGGGAAGAGCGGGCCCCACCGCCTCGAAAGGCAGTTTGAAGCTGAGCTCCATCTCGACGTGTTTACGTCGGCCTGAAACTAACCCTCCGAGCATGAACTAGGCGCGATGGCACTGGAGGACATCTTCAACATCCCCTATGGATTGCTGTGCTTCTAGGGAGTGGTACTCCAACGATCGTCAAACCTGACAACAAGGGGAGGCGCGGCCCCTCCTGGCCCCTTTGTTTATGTTGACTACTCGACGGAAGGAGACCGGCAAGGAGCGGAAAAGCAGTAGGACAGGCCTTTGGCTTGACGGAAGGGGGAGGACGGAGGAAGCAAGGGCTGGAGGAGCAGAGGCTATGAGGCGAGAGGGAAGGAAGGACGGCTCACACCACTGATGATCACACAAGAAGTACGGAGTGAAGCTGACGGCCACACGGTATAAAGACCTCAGCTAGCCTGCCTCTGAGCTGGGGACCCACCGAAACCAGCTGTCCTCTCCAACTCTGCCGATCCAGTCTATATCACCTCAACACAAGTCGACAACTATAACTCGTGATGCTGTTCTCCAAGGTCGTTGCGGCAATGATACTGGCTTCCATGGCCTTCGGGAGTCCCCTTCCTGTGAGTGGTGGGATGGAACATGATGCCCTCTGCCCTCCCTAACAAGGGCAGGATCCCGCAACCAAGACTGCAAAGAAAGGCGGAACGAAGACGAAAGGGCCCAAGACCAAGACCAATACAATGCCTGCGGTCGTTACCACAGCTGCTGTCTCGCCAGAAGAGGACTCTTCGTCTGCGAACGCTACAGAGGGCTCCGACGGCGAAGGTATCGACCTTCCGAACGAACTTCCATCCAATCCTTTTGGTAACGACGCGTCACCAAGCGCAACCATTTGCCATGCCATGCCCACCCACTCCTCCAACAACACATCTTGGATGGAAGGCACCACAGAAGTGCGCACGAGAGTGTTGATGACCAAGAACAACATGACCATCGGAGGGCTATGGCCTGAGGATTGCCCAGGCCCTGCAGACCTCATTGTCAAGGGGTTACAAGAGATCTGTCCAACAAGGGAGTACTGTCAGCGCGATTCTCAAAGCACACCCATCGTTGTCAAGGCGCGCGTTCCGGACCCAGAACACAAGGATCGTTACATTCTTAGGGACCTCGACGTCTGGATTAAAATCCACAACATTTTCGTCACCATGCCAGAGCCGTTCGAACGCCTTCTTCTTCTGTTCGACGAGTTTGCGCGAGCCACGAGTTACTGGAAGGAAGAAGTATACGACATCGTCGACGTCATCGGCGAACCGAAGGAGGGCGGAGTTCCATTCACGCGAACCAAGATTAAGCACGACTGGTTTGTTACCGCCCCTACCGGCTGGGAGTTCGCCATCAACACCTGGGCCAAAGGGGGCGCAAAAAAACCCCAAGCTTTAATGGAGGTTCACATTATGGCCGAATGGCACGACGATGGAATCGCGGGCGCTTGCGAGGCACTCCAACAGGCTGCGGGTGTCGTCGAGAAGGGGCTGAGCTTTGTTCCAGGAGGTGGCACATTTGGCAGCGTCTTCGGTAGTTTCGTCGGCATTGGTTGTCAGCTCGGACAAGCCTTAGAGGAACCTGCCCCTACCCCATCTCCTTGCTAGATCCACGCTCCACCTTCCCATTCCAACTCCCATAAGTCGATACCCTATCCCAATACCACTCGCTGGTCGAGATGATTGAATGAATGCAGAATGTGAACCTGACAGGTGTTCTTTCGGAGACCGACACCGACCGGTTGCTCCTACCGCTTACCGCTTGACAATTAGGTGCACCACACTCAAGTGCTTTGGTTCATTCACTGATACCAAGTGTACGTCCTTCAGTGCAGCGACAAGTCGTCGCCTCCGGCGTCGTGTTGGGCTTCAAGGACGCCACGGACCTCGTCGGCAACCAGTACTCCAGCCAAAGATGTGGCTAGTATGGTTTTATGGTGGCAGTACTACCTCGTGGAGAACGAGAACGACACGCAGGAGGCCGCGTTCGTCGCGTCAGGTCCGACAGAGGGGAAGCGCGATGCGTTTCGCCGGCTAGGCGGACATGTCGGACGAGCAGGTCGGTGAGCGCTGTAACATCCCGCGGTCGCTCGGCAGACGATCAGTCATCGACTGGCGGTCGATCAACGGATTAGCGTCATGGCTGACACATGCAACACCCGCTTTTCAGATACGACTGCTGAGCTAGCAAGGTGTTGGGTCGGATCGTGGGCGGGGAGGGGCTGAAATCAAGTGCTGTGGGAAGTGGAGTATGACGCGCGCATCGCGCACTAGCACGCAGCATGGTTGCTGGTGAACAAGACGCGCGGGCTGCCCCGCAGCATGATGTGATACCGACCCGAGAGATAACGACCGAGCGTCGCGCGACGCCGAGGGCGCATGCAGCAGCAATGTGGATGTGGCAACCAGCCCCCGCCACACCGGAAAGCGCATATCCGGCACGTCATCCCCGGACGGACCGCACCCCGCCTCCGTCCGCGGCTCGAAACCCCGGACGCCACTTGTTTACCGTGCCTGCAATGATACAGGTGCCATTACTACCCCGCGCCGCGATGCCGAGCCGCCCAGCCGCGATATGATCAGCTGCATGCGGGGCCGCCTCCACCCTCCCTTCGTGCTAGTGCGGTCGTTCGGGAGCCGCCGACCCACGCAGTGTTTGCAGATGATTCAGCGAGGTGTGGAGGCCGCGGAAATCCCAGGCGCGTGCAGCTAGCTCCAGCCTGTATCCTGTATCTGCTGAATCGCTGCTGTGGACATTGGACAGTCGACAACCCCCTCAGTTACTGGGCCTTCGCCTATAGGGTACAGCTGCTGCTGGTATCGAGCAAGCCACTCCTCCCTCCCCTCCAACACCATGGCCAAGGCGTCCGCCGCCTCGCTCGACACGATGGCCAACACACCGACGGGCACCTCCTCGCCCCGCACAAAGGCGCCCAGCCCCAGCCCCTCCCTCCCGGACGGGTGCACCCGGGGCCAGCTGGACGACGGCACGCCCGTCATCTGGGTCGACTTCCCGCCAGCTTCGACCGAGAACCCGTTCTACTTCACCACGGCGCGCAAAACGGCCATCACGCTCGTGGCCAGCTGGTACACCTTCATGACGGCGTACACGATCAGCGTGTTCCCCATCTCCGCGCCGTCGATGTGCGCCGAGCTCGGATGCTCCCAGCTGGAAGTGTCGGCCGGCGTCGCCGTCTACACGTGGGGCTTTGCGATCGCGCCCCTGTTCCTCGCGCCGCTGAGCGAGGAGCTCGGCCGGAGATGGACGTACATCGCGGCCGTGGGCCTCTTCTGGCTCTTCCACATCCAGATGGCACTGTGAGTAGGGCGCGCGTGCGCCGTCGCTGATGCCAGGGCCCAAAACACCGCGACCATCCTCGTGTCCTGCTTCATCCGCGGGTGCGCCGGCAGCGTCGGCGCAACGCTGGTCGGGGGCACCATCTCGGACATCTTCATCCCGGCGCGGCGCGGCCTCCCGATGGCGGTCTTCGGCTTCTGCGCAGTCTTCGGCGGCGGCGCCGGCGGGTTCTGCATGGGCTTCGTCGAGGGCAACGTGCACATGCGCTGGCGGTGGGTGTGGTGGCTCATGGTCATCATACTGGGCATCTTCTTCCCGATCGTCGTGGTGGTCATGCGCGAGACGCGTGCGCCCATCATCCTCGCGCGCAAGGCCAAGCGCTTGCGCAAGGAGCGCGGCGACGCCGACGGGGGGCGATACATGGCGCGCGCGGAGGCGACCAAGACGAGCTTCCTCACCCAGATGAAGGGCAGCCTGTCGCGCCCGCTGCTCTTCCTCATCACCGAGCCCATCGTCACCTTCTTCTCCATCTGGATTGGCCTGGGCGTGAGTGCGGCGACAGGGACACGGCTGACCTCAGTGGGGGGTGTTCTACACCCAGATCGTCGGCCTGCCGTACATCTACAAGCATATCCACGTCTTCTCAAGCCCTGGCAAAGTCGGCCTCACGTACCTCAGCATCATGATCGGCGCCATCATCGGCTTCGCTCTCAACTTTGCCCAGGAGAAGCTGTACAAGGCCAACGCGCCGAAGCGCGGCGTCGAGGCGCGCCTGTACGCGCCAATGGCGGCGGGCATCCTCTTCGCCATCGGGTGCTACATCACGGGTTTCACCGCCGTCAAGAGCGTGCACTGGATCGGGCCGTGCATTGGCATGGTTGTGGTTCTGAGTAAGTTGCGTGGTAACGGGTTGTGGCGGGTGGAGTCGAGTGTGGCGTGGCAACCTCCACCACACCCGACCTCCTCAAGCTTCCCTCCCCCCTTCCCACTCGCTAACACCCCTGCTTTAGCTGCTGTTATGTCGATCTACATAGCAGCATTCACGTACCTATCGCAGTGTTACGGCAAGTACGCCTCGTCCGCCGTCGCCGGCCAGTCGTTCCTGCGCAACATGATCAGCGGCGGCCTCGCGCTCGCCTCGACGACAATGTTCGACCGCATGACCGTCCGCTGGGCCATCGTCATGATGGCCGGCATCGGGACCGTCCTCGCCCTCGTCCCCTTCGTAGCCTTCTTCTACGGCCCGGCGATCCGCGCGCGCAGCAAGTACTCGCGCGAGCTGATGGAGCTCGAGCGGCAGGAGCTCGAGAAGGAGCGCGAGGCGCGCGCCGCGCACGGGATGGACGCGGCCGATGCGGAAGATCCAGAGGGCGACGCAAACTCGCTGTATGAGAGGGAGCATCCGGAGGTAGGGGAGGAGGCCAAAGCCAAAGTGTAGCCCGTGGGAGGGAGAGATTGATACTGTATCCGATAGACTTTGCAACATGAAGCATTACATAGCATCACTGCCACCAATGGTACAACTAGTCGTCGTCGTGCAGCGTGATGGCCACCTCTACGGCCGCAGCAACAGGCACAGCCGGCGCTTCTGGCACCACCGACTCGGGGGCAGAAGCAGAAGGCGCCGGGCCGACCTCCTCCTCGTCCTCGTCGTCGCTCGCCTCACCCGGCCGCTTGAACACGACGGTCGCGGCGCCACCAGCAAGCTTGCTGTGGCTATCGTGCGCGGCTGGCGCGCCGGCACCATTCGCGCCCCCCTCGCCCTTGCGCCCAGCCTTGCGCTTCTGCCGCCGTGCGCGGTTCTTGTCCGTCTTGGCGTTGGTGACGGCGTCGCGCGCCGCCTGCCGCTCGATAAACTTGGCCTGTTCCTCGAGCTGGGGTCAGCGCCCGCCCCGAACACACCACTCACGGCCCGCGACTTCTCCTCCATGATCTTGACGCGCTCGTACTCGCGCCGCCGGCTCTGCTTGTACACGTGGAACTCGCCCGAGCCCGCGCCGCTGCTCGAGCCCGTGACATTCTTCATCATGTCGCGCGGCGCGCGCACCTGCCGCTCCTGGGGCCCGTCGGGGATCTTGACCTCCTTCTCCGGGTCGGCGAGGAGGCGCTCGATCTAGGCGCGTGAGCGGGGCCACTGGCGCGGCGTGCAACCCACCTGCATCTTCTGGATGTCGGTCGTGGTCAGGCGCGGCTTCTTTGACGGCCCGGCGCCGCTTGGTGAGGGCGTGCGCTTGCTGCGATCCTCGTGTGGCAGCGATGGCGAGCGCGACGCGCGTCCGCGGTCGTCGTACTTGATCACGGGCATGATAGTGGGGTGTGATGTGGGTTGAAGAGATGCGAGCAGGTCGGTCGAGATGTCGAAATGTATTGTTGGGTGCGCGATGGTTCATTGTGGCCATGTGGTCCACGTGGCGTTGCTTTCTCACGGTCGTCTCGAGTCACCTGAAACATGACCGCGTTGTGACTTTGACATTGCGCTGAGACACTTTCCGATCAGACGCGACGACGACAGCGACGACGACAGCGACGACGGCGACAGCGATAGCGACGACGACAGCAGCGACAGCGACAGGAGTTACATCGCTCCTCTTTTGATACCTTCAGGCAGCGTAGAGACCAGCTCAAGAAGCTCGGGACATCACTCTTGAGCATCACCCAACTTCCTAGCTGCCCTCCTTCCCTTCCTCGGTCCAGCTAGCCGGTTTGCCTGGTGCCAGCCAGCTAGGTGCTGAGACACAACGACCTCTCGAGCCCTCTAGACCGAGTACTGCACCTTGATCTCGTCTGGTTCACGCCGCATCACCGCCGCGTACCCATCGCACACTCGCATCTCGCCCTCGCCCATCGCGCACAGTCCCCTCTTCTCTCAACTGGCTCATTGCCGTAAACTCGCCCACCATGTCGTTTGATCCGACAGGTCGATACAAGGGCCGTGACTATGACCCCGACTACCACCTCAAGATCAAGCTGAAGAAGCAGGGCCAAGGCGGCGGCTACAACCAGAACAGCTACGGCCAGAACAGGGGCAACTATAACAACGGGGGCAGCTATAACAGCGGGGGAAGCAATGGTGGTTACAACAGCACCCCTCCCAAGTTGAGAGAGCGCATGGACTACCCCTCCAACGGCAACGGCTATGGCGGTAGTGGGCTCCCTTTCGAGTCGAGCGGCGGAGGTGGACGGTACGACTATGGCCACGGCAACGGCAACGGCAACAGTCGGACTTATGGCTTTGATTCGGGGTCTGTGCGCAACGGCAACGCCAATGGGTATGGCAACGGCGGCAACAGCGGCAGCGGCGGCGGCGGTGACTTCAACGACAGGCGCGAGTACAACCGCCCAAACTATGGCCGTCCTGATCCGTATGGGCGCGACGGCGGGCGCGACGCTCCTGGACGCGACTCGAACGACGGTGGGTGGAACGGCAGCAGTGGGAACACCGGCAACGACAGGGGAAACTGGGAAGACTGGGCGACAAAGGTGCAGCGCGTTGAGGCCGACGTGATGAAGGCATTGGAGCAGGAGAGACTCGACAAGATGCGCCAGCAGCAGCAGCAAGAGCAGCAGCGCCAGTCGTTGATGTCGGCGTTGCCGTATGGAGACGGCGACGCCCCCCATCCCCCTCATCCCTCCCACCCCCACCCCCCTCCTCCTCCTCCTTTGGCCGCTCGATTCACTCCATACAACTCGAATCAGCAATCGTCATCCTCTTCTTCCCTTCCCCCCTCCTCTTCTTCAGCGACACATCTTGCATCCTCGTCCCACTACCCACCTTCTACACCCACACCCATGCAGGTGACAGAGGCAACGGCACCACGCATACTCCCCCAGCTCCCATCAGCCTCCTCCAGCACGACGGTTAGCGCTTCTCCTGCCGCCGCCGCCCCTTCGTCCACCGCCGCCAGCGACAAGCTTCGTCTCTTCAAGGAGCAGGTGGAGCGTAGCCGTGCACAGCAGCAGCTCTCTGCCCGCTCGGCCGACGACCCGGTTCGTGCTGCCGAACTTTATCTCCAGAAGAAGGACGCCTCTCGTCCACCCAGTCCCGCGGCCTCTGCGCCCCCTCCACCGCCTTCTCTCCCAGCCGACCAGCAGGAACCGCCCGAGGAGGGCGAAGTCGTGGACAACGCTGCCGAGATTGACAGACAGACCATGCTCAAGGAAAGGCTCAGGCAGGCCAAGCGCGCCAAGGCCGCGCGTTCAGAGACTGCTCCTCCTAGCGGCGTGATTGCTCCAGCCGAGCCTACCAAGCCCCTCACTCAGCCGGCGACCCCGCTCAAGGCTGCCTCAAGTGCACCGGCTGAGTCAACCACCACCACCATGGATGGTCCCAACCAAAGCGCTCCCAATGGCGAGCAAGGTCATGCAGCCCCGCCCAACGGTGACAACCAGCGTGACCTGGAGCCCGAGCGCAACGGCCGCGCACTCGAGACGCCGTTTGCCATTGCCGCGAGAAAGCGTGCCGAGCAGCGCACGTACGAGAGCTACCCGCCCCGTGGTCGCTCCGCCTCGCCCCCGCGTCAGCGTCGCTACTCGCCGCCCAGGACGGACCCCGTGGGCCGTGTCTCGCGGTTCGACACGAACCGCTCTGGTACCGAGACTGTGAACACTGAGCGTCGCCTCTTCAACACCACCCGTGACAGGGACAGTGACTTTGCCTCTCGCGTCGGCGGGTACGCTCGCCCTCATCCGCTTGGCCGTCGAACTTCTTCTTCCAGCACCGACAGCCAGGTTGAGGAGCCCCTTCCCCCGCAGATCCAGCCCAGTGGCCAGCTGCCCTGGCCGCTCCCTCGTGCTTACTCTGGCGACAAGACTGAGGCCTCGCGCTTCGAGGCGAGATCGTGGGTGGAGTCGGAGGCTTGTGCTGATATCCAGGTATTCTGACACTGTGAAGAATGGCCAATCGTCGGCCTTGACTGTCGCGGCGCCTGTCCAGGAGACAGCTGTCGCAGTGGTCGAGAGGCAGCCGCCTCCGGCGGCCAAGACCCCTACCTCTGGCAAGGTTTTAGGCCCTCCTCCCAACCATTGGGTCATCAAGCAGCTGCAGCTCATGAAGGCGCAGATCAGCGAGCTCGAGAAGCTCATTGTGCAGGATGATGCGGCGGCTGCGGCGCCAGCCCCCAAGGCTTCTGAGAAGGAGAGCCCTGCTAAGCAGGCCTACGAGCCTCGCCAGTATGCTGCCCGCGCGGACAGGGACTACCGTGGTGACAACGATAACCGCCGGCGCTACGATAATGATGACGATGACCGCCGCCCCAACTACAAGACCTACAACAAGAACGACACGGGCAAGGCCCCGTACGAGAGAAAGACTTACCACAACACCAAGCCCTACGACCGTCCATACCAGAAGCAGCAAGACCAGGACAAGCCGTACAGTAAGCCGTACGACAAGACGTACAACAAGCCCTACGACAAGACGTACAGCAAGCCCTACACCAAGCCGTACGATGCCGACTACTCTCGGCCCACCCACAAGGCGTACGCCGATTACTCGGGCGACAGGAAGCAGGGCGACGACGACTGGCAGAGTTCGCGCGGCGAGACGCCGAACCGTGGCGGTCGTGGCCGCGGCGGGTACAGAGGCAGCAGTGGTCGTGGCGGCTATTCAAGCGACTCTGGCCGCGGTGGTTTCAACAACTACAACAAGCGCGACGACTCTAGAAGCTATGGTGGCAATGGCAGCAACGGGAACGAAGGTTATCAGAACGAGTACGGAGGCTACCAGCGCAACAACCACAGCAACAATGACCGTGGCGATGACTATGGTGGTGGTGGCCGTGGTGGCTACTCTCGTGGTGGTGGCCCGTCTAACCGCGGTGGTCGCGGCGACTACAACGGTGGTGGTGGGTACCACGGTGGCGGTGGTCAGCAGCAGTCCAACTACTTTGACCGTGACGCGGAGAGGCCTCGCTACTAGGTGGTGCATCAAACAAGGTATAAAACGGCCGACTCTTTTTGGGTCTTGGGTCGAGAGTGGCAGTGGTAGAAGTAGAGTAGCAGTAGTCACATTGAGAGACATGAATGCATAGGGTCAGAGTCACCGCCGAGGAGGTGGTCGAGTCTCGGCCCTCGCGGGTCACACGATCACAATCAGATTGTGCCCGTCGTTGCCGCCGCGGCTGTCTGTCAGGTCATGGAATTTGCTCCCGCTCCCTTGGACTTGACTTGGCTCGTCCGCCTTGAGCAACGTTCATTCCGACTTGCTGCTCGCTCGTCTTCCTTTTGTCGGTTAGTGCGTGCGGCGACGGGCCTTGGCATCTCTCCATCTCTCTTACTCTTCATCTCTCTCTCCTCTCTCCTCTCTCCCCCATCACGACTACACCATGCTGTCTAGTCCATTACCACTACTCACAGTCGCCCTCGCATGGGCACTCCCCGCAACCGCATCACCCATTGCCGGTCCCGGGCCAAACTCGCTCCACGCAGCCCAGGCAGCCTTCAACAACCCCTTCCCCCACCTAGTTCACCCAGACGGTCTCCACCTAGCTCACGAGCCGACGACACCGCCCCCCTCCGAGCTGGCCGGCACAACAGGCGCGCAGGAGCGGTACGACGGGCACGCAGTATGGCGCGTCAACTGGCACGACATGGGCGACACGGCCAAGGAGGGCATCTTGACTCTGCTCGAGGTGAGCTAGCTGCTCGCTGCTATCTGCAACCGCCCGGCTAACTCGCCCAGACGCTCAACATTGACATCTGGCACATGTCGGCCGCGTCGATCGACATCCGCGTGCCCCCGGCGCTCACATACATCCGCAAGGTGCTGCCAAGCTTTACCACCTATGTGCCCGATGTCCAGGCGCTCGTCGACATGACGGCGCGCGATGTGGCCGAGGACGAGCCTGAGGGCGGGTGGAACGTGTCGTCTATCGACACGCCGTTCCACGATGCATACCACAAGGTGGAGGCCGTTTACGCCTTTGGCGACGCCCTCAAGGCCGCGTTCCCCGACATTGTCGAGGAGTATGACATTGGCACGACGGCCGAAGGCCGCACGATCCGCGCCTGGCGGGCTCATCTCAAGGCAGCCGACGGCGAGCCCGAGCACGAGGAGCTCGAGTTTGTCATCCAGGCTGGGCAGCATGCGCGTGAGGTGAGTGGCCCTGGCCTACGAACGTGGATCGGCCAAGGCGATCAATCTGATTGCGATAAGAACACGTTGCCCACTTGGATACCCGACTAACACGCCCAGTGGGTCGCGCCCTCGGCATCCGTCTACTTCCTCCACTCGCTCGTGCTGGATGCTACGGCCGACCCGAACTCGCACGCCGCGAATCTGCTTCGCCACTTTACGTTCACTATCGTGCCCATTGTCAACCCCGACGGCTTCGAGTACTCGCACGATCACAGCCGCATGTGGCGCAAGAACCGCCAGGATGTTGGCGGCCTCTTCTGCAAGGGTGGGTGTGGGTATGGGGGCGAGTTGCTGACGGCAGGCCTCGACCTCAACAGCAACTGGGGCCACAAGTTCAAGGCGGGGCGCACGGCGTGCTCCGACTCGTACGCTGGGCGTGAGCCGTTTGAGAGCCTCGAGACCAAAGCCATGGCGTACTACCTTATCAACGGCACGATCACCGACACGCCCCCGCGCGACCACAAGGTGCGCGCGTTTGTCGACCTGCACTCGTACGGCCAGCTGTGTAAGTGGGGTTGAGGGATGCCGCTGACATCAGTCATGTTCCCGTACGCGTACTCGTGCGCCGACTTCCCGCCGGATGCCGAGAACCTCATGGAGGCAGGGCTGGGCGTGGCCAAGGCCATGCGCCAGGCGCAGAACGGCGAGGGGTACCAGACGGGTCAGGCGTGCGACCTGACGTTTAGGTGGGTGCAGAGGTGGAGATTGAGCTGATTGAAAGGTCTACTGGCGAGGCGATCGACTATGTCTACGGTACGGGCGACACGCGCTGGTCCTACTCTGCCGAGCTGAGAGACACTGGAACTGTGAGTTGGGGTGGATTGTTGAAGCCAGGCCTTCGGCTGACGCCTCAGTACGGTTTCATGCTCCCTGCGTCGCTCATCCGCCCTACGGGCGACGAGGTCAACGCCGGGCTGCGCTACCTCGCGCAGTTCATCTACGAGACCGACATTGACAAGCCATGAGTGGGCGTGAAGCTGGTGTAAGCAACCCATAGACTGTTCGACTATCCCGGTGTATCGAGTTTTCAAAGGCGGGGGTGGGGGTGGGGGAGGAGGCGGGGGGGGAGGGGGTGCGGGGGAGGAGTAGGCGCGGTAGTGGCGCTGCGATATGCCGCGTCGAGTCACGGTGGCGGGCTGAGCAGAGTCGTCGCGTCGCCATAGCTGTGTGATCAGGATGAATGTGTGCTGTATTCGGGACGGACAGGGGTGTGGGCCGATGTGGTGGGGGTCGTGGGCCGACGCGTCGTCTGTGCCGGTGCCGACCGGCCCTGCGGAGATAACCCTGCCGCCGCGCGACCATCACTGCCATGTAATCGCAGCCGCTGTTGCATGTCGCAACACCACATCCCCCAACACCCCGCCATGCCGAAACCGCTCCCGACCTGCCCCGCGCCGCACGTAGACAGGGTGTACAAGACGGCGCACGGCGTCGACATCCCGCTGCGTATCTGGCCCGCGCCCGAGCCCACTGGCCCCTGGCTGCTGTGGTTCCACGGCGGCGGCTTCGTGTAAGCAGGCTCGCTGGCCGAGCTAACGCCCAGCGGCGGCAAGCACGCGATCCCGAACCCGTGGGTCGTCCCGGCCCTCCATGGGCGGGGGTACACTGTCGTCTCGGCGGCGTACCGCTTCATCCCGCAGGCGTCGTTCCACGACATCCTCGCCGACGTGGCCGACGCCTTCGCGTGGTGCCGCGCGCACCTGGGCGAGGTAGTCCCCGTCAACATTGAGGCCTACGCCGTCGGCGGCGACTCGGCCGGCGGCGCGCTCGCCGCGCTCTCGCCCCACGTCCTCGCGCCGCCGCCGCGCGCAGTGCTCAACCTGTACGGGCTGGTCGACGCGACCGACCCGCACTTCCACCGCGTGAGCGGGCGCAAGGCGACGAGCGGGGAGTTCACCCCCGCCGAAATCTCAGCAGCCATCGCGGACCGGGACGCTGCGAACGCGGCCGTAATCCAGCCCTGGGAGTGGGAGATGGAGCCGGCCCTCCCGCTCGGCGAGCTGCGCCGGTTCTGGGGCATGCCAGAGTTCATCGTGACGCGCGCGCATAGGCTCCGGGCCGACGTGAGCGCCGTGATCCAGAGCGAGGGCACGCTCGTCGACACGCTGGTGCGCCGCGATACTCTAACTGCGGAGGGGTACGCCGCCGCGCTGGCCGAGGCGAGCGCCGGGCTCCGCGTGGGCAAGGGGTACCCGCCGACCTTCTTCCTCCACGGGGAGAGGGACGAGGTCGTGCCGCCGGAGCAGAGCAGGCGCATGGCCGCGCGGCTGAGGGAGGCGGGCGTGCCCGTGGGTGAGGTGTACGACCCGGAGGGTGGGCACTGCTTCGACGTCGAGATTGAGGTGAGTGGGGAGCTGGGTTGAGCTGACGGCGCAGAGCGAGGAGGACGCCGGGTGGGACGTGTACGTGCGCCCCGCGCTCGCGTTCATCGCTGCGCATGTGGAGGCTAGGTAGCGGCGGCAGCAGTGGCATGCATTGCTTTGCGTCGATAGACGCGTGTAGTTGTGCGCGGTGTCTGCAAGGACCCGTTCTCACCGGAGCGAGCAAGCGGACCAGTCCCACGACTCGACTCTAGGCCGCATGTTACGCGCCGCTGCGCTACTGACACGGCTGCGCTACTCTGACACGGTTCACGACGAGAGTAAGCACAAACACGACTGCACCATTCCGCATCTCGCCCATGACCAATCCTCCTCCACCGATACGGACGACACGGCCGAGTGCGCCTCGCGCATCTCCGCCCACCCCTCCCGTCGCCACCGTGCCGCCTTTGTGGCACGTGAAGCTAGCTCACCTCACATGACGTACCGTCCTGCTTGCCGACCGAGCCAAGCCAAGCAAGTACAAATACCAAATGGGCCGTGAGTATCGCGCCATGCCTTGTCGTGGAGCATGTCCATGTCCTCGAGCACTGCGAAAGCGAACGCGCGCCCAGCATGATGGTGTAGTGAGTCGTGGTCGTGTGGCGACGCTGAACCCAGCCTCATCGGCCTCCTCTTCCTCCTCTTCTTCGTGCTCATATTCTGGATCTGTGCGTCTCCCCCCGCCTGACAGGGCTGCAGTGGCCCGCTCGCTCGCTGACGCTCGCTCGCTCGCCCAGTCCGCCTCGCACGGCACCAGCTCCGCCTCCTCCTCGAGGCGCGGCGGCTCCGCGCCGACCCCACAATCCTCCCCGTGTACGCGACCCGCCCGTTCCCCACGTTTGGGAGCACGACGGCGCTCGTGTGTGAGCGTATCTCGCCTGCCTCGGAGGAGGAGGCGGCGCCGCAGCCACCGATGCGCGCGGCGCGCCGCGTCTCGATATACGGGCACGAGGGGGTGAACCGCGCACATCCCGAGATGGGCAGCGATCCAGAGCTGCCCGCGTACAGTGAGTTCGCGGCGGGCGAGAGTGGCGGTGGAGTGGGCGATCCGCGTCGTGACGGGGCTGCGCACGGCCTCGTGTCGCGACGCACTCCTCGTGTCCGCCTGGCGACGGACAGCCCGACGCCACCCAGTCCGACACTGCTGACACACCCAGCCGAGAACCCGTCCGCCTCCCAGCCCCTCCTCACCTGCGACGACGAGTTCCCGCCACCCCCAACCCCGCCGCCAGAGGCGCACGTCCACCACCCGCCGCGCGGCGCCTCGCCCGCCCCGGTACAGCGCACAAAGTCGCGGCGCGACAGCGTGCTGAGCGCCATGATCCCCATGGCTGTGACGGTGCCGCACTTCTAGCGGCCAGTGGCCAGTGTACACTCCGAAGCCATGTAACATGTTGTTGACATCGGGCACAGCGGGTGGCTACAGCGTCCAGAGCTGCCCCGCGGGCGCGGGGCGCGGCTGCTGCTGGCCACTGCCGGTCAGGGCCTGGGGTGTGAGCGCGTCACCGACTGCATGCCGGCCTGGCGGCCGCCGCCACCACCCACCATGTGCATCGTCCTGCTCATCGGCACCCACTGCGTCCCCCCGGCGCCCGCGCCAGCCGGGACGAACACGCCAAACTCGTCGGTCGGCTGCAGCATGAAGCAGTAGCGCTCCTCTTGCTCGGGCGGCTTGGGCGCGGCCTTCTTCTTCTCCTTCCGCTCGCCCTCGGGGGGAAGGAAGCCGTGCGTCCTCGCCCAGCGCTGGTAGTTGATCCACTTCCTGTCGTCAGCCAGCCACCCACTCGCCACGCACTGGTAATTCCGCGCGCGCTCCGCATCAGCCCTCTCGGCGTGCTTGCGCTCAGCGTCGGCGGCCCTCTGCGCCGCCTTCTCCTGCGCCTCGGCGACCTTCTTGGCCTGCTTCGCCGCCGCTACCTCGGCCTTCTTCTTAGCCGCGAGGTACTTCTTCTGCTGGGCAATGTTCCAGTCGATCCACTTGCGCTCGGCGGCCGGCAGCGCGTGGTAGTGCGCCGGGCGGGTGCTGGGCATCAAGCTCATGACGTACGGGTCGGGCTGGGTGGGCGGGGCGCGCGCGGGGGTCGTGCTCGGCCGACTCGTAGCGGGCCTGCGCGCGCCGAGGTTGACCGTCTCGCCTGGCCGCGCGCGCAGCGTCGCCGGCAGGTCGTCGTCCCCCGTCCCGGTTGGAAGCCGCCGCGCCTGCATCCCTTGGCTGGCGTAGTACCACGCGGGGCTCGTCCACGCCGGTAGCGGTGGTGTTGGGGGCCGTGAGGGCCCGGCGTCGCTCGTGCTGGCGCTCGGCGCCGAGGGGGAGGGGGAGGGAGCGCGCTGGCGGTACAGGTTGTCGTAGTAGGCGTACATGTCTGGCTCGTCGGCTTTGCCCAGCAGGCGCCGGAGGAAGGACGGCCGCGGCGGTGGCGGCGGGCGGAAGGGCTTCGAGGCGGCGGGCGAGGGGGCAGGCGGCATTGTGCGTGTCAGAGTGAGTCAGAGTTTGGAGAACAATGAGAAAAAATGTCAAAGGATGATTGTCGTCGCGCCTCGAGGACAATGCTTTCATGGGCAAGTGGCGGGCCACTCATGACGTCGGACAATCAGTGAGCCTCGACGTCGTGCACGATGACCCCCGCACATACAGTACTCTCGTCGCATCACAAGTCATCGCAATGTACGGATGGACGACCCTAACAGAGAAACAATGCGTGCGCAACGGCGAGTAGAAGCCCCGCAGCAATAGCATATGGGATGGCTCTAGCCACGGTGATTGTGGAGTGGGTGGGTCATGTTTGGATTGGTGGTGCGGGTCAAAATGGCAGATGGGATGGGTCGGGGAAGAGATCAAGATCAAGCTGGCTCAGACAACACCTAGTTGCTGACAGAGCCAACAGTGGGGGGAACACCAGAGTCGTTGTTGCGGCTCGAGTTGTTGTTATCCCTGCCGCCGCGGTGACCGCCGCGTCCACCACGTCCGCCACCACCGCGTCCACCACGCTGGAAGCCACCACGGCCGCCGCGACCTCCACGTCCACGGCCACCGCCACCACGGTGGAAGCCACCGCCGCGGCGCTCCTTGTCGCCTCCGTTGGCCTCGTTGCGCTTGCGGAGGGCAACAGTGCCCTGGTAGTTGGCACGCGAGAGCCAGAACTGGCGCTGCTCGTCCTCTGTGACGTGTTAGCAAGCTCCACTTGCAGCTCGAGCCAACACTACTCACCAGACATGCGCGAGAAGGTAACAGGCTCGCCGCCAAACTCGAGCTTGGCGTCGTTGAGCTTGGCGAGCTCCTCGTCCGAGATCAGAGTCGAGTCCGACTTGGCGAGGCTGCCGCCCTTGGAGCCGGGGGGGAAGGCCATGAAGGGCGCGGCAATGGCAGCCTCAATAACGGCGTTCTTAAGGACCTTCCAGTCGCCGCCGTCACCAGGCGCCGCAAACTTGATGGCCGCGCCGTCGACAAAGGCGAGCTTGGACGCATCGAGAACAGCGCCAGTCTTGGTGTCGCACTCGAGGGTCACACCCTGGTACTCGATGGTGAGAGGCTCCTCAATCTTCTCCTTCTTGACCTGCGACCTCTCCTCGCCGTCCTCACGGGGACGCTTCCTGTCGTTGCCGTGGCGCGAGCCCGAGACACGCTCGCCGACAACGTCCATCGAGTCGGGGATGCTAGCAAGCTGCACAGGCTTTCCGTGCTTAAGCTTCTCCAGCTCACGGAACGCGTTGAACTTCCTGGGCTGTCCACCACGGCCCTTCTGGATCTCGGACGAGGGGATGCCCTTCTCCTTGGCCTTCATCGTGACGTAGGCGTCCTTGGTCATCTTAAGCATGTCGGCGCCGTCCTCGGTGAACTTGGGCAGGGACTCGATCTCAAGGAACTTGTTCATGTCGGCCTCATAAGCAAACTCGGCGAACACGGAGCCCTGGAGGAAAAGTCAGCCACAGCCGCACAGACCCGCCATGCCGCCTAAACACACCTTGAAGGTTCCCTTGCCACGACCAGAGCCAGGCGCTCCCTTGTCGGGAATGTCCTCACGACGCTTGCGGACAGCGTTGATCTTGCCGAACTGGGCAAACCACTCCTCAATCTGCTCCTGAGAGTTGTGCTCAGAGTCACCCTCACCAAAGCCCTTCTGTCAAGGTGTCAGCACAGCCCGATGAAGCCTGCGAGATACTCACAACGTAGACCGAACGGCTCCACTGCGTGGTGTCGGGCTCAAAGTGGCGCGCGCGGCGGACATTCTGGCCGTCGGCGCTGACAGCAAGAAGGGGGTCCTCAGCCTCGGCAGTCTGAGTGATGGCCTTGGCCACACCCTCGATGCCGAGGTCCTTGAACTCGCGCATGCGCTTGAACGTCAGGATGGTCTTGATAGGGACCCATCCCTCCTTGTTGCAGGCCGTCAACGAGAAGAAGAACTTGTCCGTGGGAAGGTTCGAGTCCGAGAAGTAGAAGTTGACTGAATCCGAGTCAGTGATGACCGTATCTCGCGCGTCCGAGGTCACTCACCCTGCTTCGACACCTTCTGGACAAGCTCCTGGACCTCCTCGGCAGTCTTGCCCTCGACGGTGATAGGGCCAGAGAGGTCGACCTCGGACTTGACAGGAGCGTCGACTTCGATCTTCTCCTCGACCTTGACGGGGGCCTCGGTGGCAATGTCGGCAGACATATCGGCGGGTGGGAAGTAAGTGTTGGGGGGGGGGGGGGGGGATGAGTGTCGGCAGAAGAGTGCTGGGCTCGCGACTTTTGAGGGATGGGCTGATCGGGTTGCTTCGAGGGATCGGGCCGGTGGATGAGACTGCTATTGAGACCTCTTTTTGATGGAGACGAGAGAGAGAGTTGTGCAACACAAGTTGTTGTTGTTGTTGTTGTACAAAGATGAGTCGAGTCGTTGCGGTGCTCGTTGCGGCGGCTCGTCGTCGCTGCCCGTCGTCGCTCGCTCTCTTCGACGCAATCGGCGGCGTGCAACTTTTGCGCAACTCCAAAGACTGAGGCAAGACCACGTGGGGTGGCGGGGAAGTAGGTCACGTGAGGGTTTTGGGATTAATGATGAATAATATGCAACAAATAGTAAACTTGATCCCGTGTCTCTAGTTTCCAGCCATCTCACTTGGTGGCGTCTGATTTCTTTCCTGCGACACCCTGAAGTTGCACTGTACGACTCACCGACATGTCTCAATCAGTGGGCAAACATTGCTCCAGGTCCTGCAAGCTAGGCCCAGAAGAGGCAAAAACGCGCAGCAGCTGGCTGATTAACGGCCCTTAAACAGAGCAACAAGGCATGAGACGAGTGAGGGCTGGAAACAGTCGCAACCTAGCCTGCTGTCCTAGCACAGACGGCGGGCGGCGACGACCCACCCACCCACACCCAGACCCACCACCCACCACCCATCTCACTTCTCACTCTTCTTCACTCACTCACTCACTCACCTCACCTTCCTCCATCCTCTCCTCTCCACACCCAGCTGCTGGTCAGCACCCATCCTCAACCCTCACAACAGAGCTCACCTCCGCGAGGCCCCAAAGACACTGCCCCACTCCTCTTGACGAGGATTATTACCTTCCCTCCCTCTCTCTCTACCCACCGCACCCTCAACCCTCCACGCCACCATGCTCTTCCTCCTTCTCTCCTCCCTTCCCTCCGTGCAGGCCACGGCTGCGGGTCGCTGGGGTCACCGGGCCGTCTACGTCCCCTCGAAGAACTCGATCTACGTCGTCGGCGGCGAGGTCGCTGGAACCGGCACTCAGATCACCAACGATGTGCTCATCCTCCCTGTAAGTTTGGCTACCCCACCCACGGCGTTTGCTAATAACCAGCTCAACTCGTCGTCCCCTTCCTGGAGCCTGGGGCCCAACACTGGCCTTCCCGCCCACGCCTTTGCCTCGATGGCCCTCTCGCGTGATGGAACCAACCTCGTGGTCGCTGGCGGTATCACTTCGTCGTGTGCCAACGACGCCACCACCCACACCCTTTCTCTTGGCGCGTCGTCCTGGACCTCGGCTTCCCCCAAGAGCTTCATCCGCCGCCGTGGCACTGGTGCCTTTAGCGTCGACGACGGCTCGGCCCAGGGCGAGGTGGTCGTTGTCGGAGGCATGGTTGACAACACCGTGTGTTCCACATCCACGTCCGCCTATACCGCGACCGACGTCCTCAAGGTCCCCATGTCGTCCTCGGCCCCCGTCTCCAGCCAGGGACTTCCCTCCGGCCTCACCGGCTCGTCGCTGGCCGTCTCGGACTTTGCCCTCGCCCAGACCAACACCACTGTCTACCTCGCCGGCGGCCGTGCCGCCGATGGGTCGTTCGTCGGCCTTGACACCATCGGTGTCTGGACTGCGAACGGTGGCTGGGCGTCGCAGAAGGTTTCCGGCTCCATCCCTTCCGGCCGTGTTGGTGCTTCCCTTGTTGCCCACCCCAACCAGCCGCTGCTCGTCCTCTACGGTGGCTCCGAGGCCAACCTCAACGGCAAGTCCTTCGCCCCCTCGACCATGCTTGCCGTCCTCGACACGAAGAGCTGGAAGTGGTCGCAGCCATCCAGCATTCAGGCTTCAGCCGGCAACGCCGTTTCGTACCACTCGTCGGTCATGACTCCCCAGGGTGTCATGGTTACGGCTTTCGGCCTGGGTCCTCAGGGCACCCCTGTCACTGGCAGCAACTTCCTTGACATGCGTGACTCGTCTGTCGACAACTGGAAGTGGGAGGCGTCTTGGTCGAATGAGATGCTCGAGCCTGCCAAGGTGTCCCACAAGAGCAGCAAGAAGACTGTCACTGCCGCTGTGGTCCCCACCGTCATCCTTCTCGTCATCCTCATTCCGCTGGTCGTCTACTTCACCCGTCGTTACATCCGCAACAACCGCAAGCGCCGCCACGCCAACCACTTCTCGTTTGAGGCGCAGGAGGACAACGGCGACTTCTCCCGCCCTGTTGCGTCCCGTGACGTCTACCCCTTCGGTGCCTACAACGACAAGGACGAGGGCTTCCTCTCCAACGTCAAGTCCAGGGTCACTGGTCTCTTCCGCCGCAACTCTGCCAGCTCTGGCCGCCCCCACGGCATTGGTGACGACGGTACCATTACTGAGCGTGAGATGTCTCCCATCAACCCTGACCAGCTCAATGAGAAGGGCAACTGGGAGGAGGTCGACTTTGGACTTGGCCGGATCGACGAGGAGCGCCGCGAGGCCACGTACACCGACCTTCCCCAGCGTCGCAAGACCCCTCGTGCTTCTCTTCCCCAGCGCAACAGCTTCAGTTCTGAGGGCGAGCACATTGGCACTGTCCCCTTCCCCATGCCGATTGCCTCGACCTACAGCTATGCGGACGACCTCCAGAACGCTCCCACTGGTCAGCTCATCGACATTGACCACAGCCCCCGTGTTGGCAGCCCCAAGGGTGATGGCCAGGTGCTTCTGATGTCGCCCACGCTCGAGGAGCCCGAGAGCAGCACCCTGGCCGCTGCCGGTGCTGATGCGGCCGACTGGAACATGCTTGAGAAGTCTCTTACCGACAAGCCCGCCTTCCGTTCCATCAGCCCCACCGCTACCCTTCGCTCGCACGCCCACCAGTCTCCTTTTGACGACTCGCACGCCGTCCCCGTCTCTCCTGTCCTCTCGCACTCGTCTGAAGCGTCGACCGCCCCAAGCATCCCTCCTCTTGACTTCAACTCATCGCCCATGATGTCCAAGAAGGCTTCGCTGTCGACCGGCAAGCGCATGTCGATGCCCGCTGCCCGCTCTGTATCGGGAGGCGCTGTCCGCACCCTTGCTGGCGGCAACCGTGTCGTTTCGCAGGGCGAGTCGGCCGACATTCCGTCCAAGCACGCTCGTCGCTCGTCGATGAACGCCCTTGGTCTTCAGAACCAGAACCGCCTCTCCAAGCTGCGCGTCGTCAACCCCAGCGATGAGGAGTAAAGAGAACGAGAGCGGCTAGACGATTACACTTTGTCATACACAACTCCCCCCCACCCTTAGTGACTTGTCTGCTCGCTGGTCGAGCAGGTGGAACCCTCCCCATGCCCCTGTCCGCTCCTCCGATAGGTATAGTATCAATTTTCTGTGAAAAGCTCGACTATAGTATTGTGAATAAGAGAACGGCGGATAAGGACCATATGCATAGCTCTGTTGCCAATGTCGAGGTCTGGAGTGATTGTGTGGCACTGTCCCCAACGCACCGACAGCCACTGCGGATGAAATCGGCCCCTTTGCCCACTCCCCCAGAGCCGTAGATCACTACATCAGCACGCTATCTTGCACGACAGTCCACGGACCGGCCCCACACGAGCTCGGCTTGTTTACCCCGCGTCGTCGCCGCCACCTATTGACACATTCCTCATCGCCACGTTCGTCATTGAGCATGACTTTAGCCAGCAAGTCACGGAGATGGAGATTCCTCTCCGCGAGTCGGCTGACTTTGTCTTTCCTGAGCTCTGTCGGTTTCGATCTCGGGTCCCGGGTCTCGCTCGCTCCCCTGCTTTGCCTTGACCCGAGCGAGCGAGCGGGCGACCAGACAAACTGGCAACACGATGCACGCATCGCATCGCACCCGCGCATTGCGCATCGCTCTCACCTCGACTCGCCGCGCTACGCTAGAGCCAGCCTAGCCACCACTGGAGCCGTGTTGTCGCCGCGTCCTCGCCCAGCCGTGATTCGCTTACTACGCACGCTCATTGACCCCCGCGCCGAGACCAAGGTTATCCCGCCCTCCATCGGCTCGATCCATCGCCCCCGTCGCGTGGATACTATCAGCGGCACGAGTCACAAATAGGCCGAGAGCAGCAGGGATATCTTCCGCGGAGGCAGGTGAGTGCGGATCACGAGGGACGGTCGATTATCGCCGCCGTCTTGGCACTGTCGTCCTCGCCCTCGCCACAGTCGTCGGTGCTGACTCGTCCATTCGCAGCCCTTGACACGAATAGCGACATCGGTGCGGACCTCGACGAACAGCCCAGTCTCTGGGAAGCTGCTGCTGCCGCGTCGCCTTGGGAACATTTAAGCAGCGCTGAATATCGCTTGCTGCAAAGTGGCATCCCCCGCTCCCCTCCCCCGACCCACCTCAGGGCGTCGACGATCTTCCCACACCTTGGCACTCTACAAAAAGCGCAGGCACCCACCACAAGGCCACAAGCGTATCTAGACCTGCGCGGCTGCTGTGTTTCGCGTCGTGTGCCACCCCTGACGCACGTCTGTCATACCTCTGCGTCGCCTTCGTGGCACCGTCTTAAGCTACGCGCTGCTGTCCCAACAGCCGATCCCCAGCCACCATGCAAGCGTCTCGAGCAGGCATGGTCGAGGGCATGATTGACGGGTTCCACCACGACCACAGCGGCCAGGCCGGTACCCCGAACGAGGCGGACAAGGCCATCACCTCGGACAAGGGCGTGACTCCCGACGAGGCCGACCACCAGCTCGTCGCCCCGCCCGTCGACGACCGACCCGAGAAACTGCCCTTTGGCTACAGCGTGAGCACACCGCCAGCTTCAGCACTAACCCACCAGTGGCGCTCGTCCTCGTGGTACATCACCCTGGTGGTAACCGTCGGCACGTTCTCCGACATCCTGTCCTACGCAATCATCATCCCCGTCATCCCGTACCACCTCCAGGACCTCGGGCACGAGAATGTCTCTGCGCTCACCTCGTGGCTCCTGTTCGCCTACTCGGCCGGCATCTTCATCTCGACCTTTCCCGTCGCCTACTTTTTCCACCGGTACCCCGTGCGGCGGATGCCGCTCGTCGTCGCCGTGCTCATCATGGAGGGCTCGTTCGTCCTCTTCATGGTCGCAAAGCCCTACTGGTGCATGGTGCTCTCGCGCGTCATCCAGGGCGCGTGCTCTGCCGTCGTGTGGACAGTCGGCTTTGCGCTCATCTGCGAGAACATTGACCCCAAGAACCTCGGCACAAACCTCGGCATCGCGTTCAGCGGCGTCGCGGTCGGCGTGACCGTAGCCCCGCCGATCGGAGGCGCGCTCTACCAGCACCTGGGGTGGCACGCCCCCTTCATCTTCTGCATCATCCTCCTGGGCCTCGACCTCGTCGGCCGTATCCTCGTCGTCGAGCCCAAGAAGAAGCGGTTCGGCGCCCTGGCCGAGCGCGACGCGCGGTGGGAGGCGCAGAAGCAGCACGCGCGCGAGGCGATCCACCGCACCGTGTCGCGCGCGCACAGCGTGCCTCCGTCGTCGCCCACCGCGCTGGCGGTACCGCTGCCGCAGACGACGACAGCGTCGACGGCCGTCGCGTCAAGCGTTGAGCCGGACACGGCGAGCACGGTGCACGACAAGCCCAAGGAGCTGTCCGCCATCGGTGTGCTCATCGCGCTCGCCAAGATGCCGCGCGGCCTCACGGCCTTCATGCTCGTGTTCACGTTCGGCCTCGTGATTGGCACCCTCGACCCCACGCTTACGCTGCGCGTTCAGGCAGTGTGGCACAAGAACGCTGATTTCGTCGGCATCGTCTATCGTACGTGCACGGTGGGTATCGAGCTGACGTCCAGTGGCCGCCGCGGCTCCGGCTTTGTTCGTCGGCGCGCTCGCGGGCTGGATGGCCGACATGTGGGGCTCGGAATGGGTGCTCATCCCGTCGCTGTTCCTCATCCTGCCGTGGGCGCCACTCCTGATCCTGAAGAGCAGCCTCGCGGGCTTCATGGCCTACTTTGCCATGATGAGTGAGTTGAGTGCAGCGAGCCCAACTCACGCCCAGACCTCTTCGCGACGGTGCTCAACACGATCGCGGGCCTCGAGATGGCCATTGTCGCCAAGCAAAAGGAGGGCATCAGCGAGATCCGTGAGTGCCGCGCCCGCGTTACCTCGCAGCCCCCACTGACTCGCGCAGACGAATTCGCAGCCATGAACCTTGCCTTCTCTGTCTCGTCGGCGGTCGGCGCGATTGTTGGCGGCCAGATCTACGACCACGTCAAGAACGGGTGGGCCGTAATCTGCTGGGTCTCGTTTGGTGTGTTCGTCGCCACTCTGGTCCCGCCGCTCTTCTACGCGGGCAACTGGACGGTGTGGGACAGACTCAGGGGAGTCAACAAGCCCCCGCCAAGCCAGCACGGGCACGCGCCAGACGAGGAGCGGGCCGAGGGTGCTGGTTCCCCCGAGGCCGACGGAGCGGCAGACGCAAGCACATCGCCCAAGGCCCTCACCGAGGCCGCCTCGACGCCAAAGTAGCGTTGTACCATAGCCATATTCCGGGACATCTAGACTGCACATCTCGCAATAGACATACCATAGGCACCGTTCCCCACCACCACTCGCAACACCACTCGTCGATGAACACCACTCGTCGATGCACACCACTCGATGTAGCGTACCCGCCAGGCATGGAGATGCCACGCGGCGCGCGACGCGGGGGGTCAGATACCCCGCGCGGAATGCTGGCCGAGGGCCGGCACAGATCCGTCGGCGCAACGAGCGGGCTCCCATCGTCTGGTGCATTCCAGCGCGGCATTCCAGCCGGCATGCCGTCGGCGCAGCATTCCACGTGGTGGGGGGGTGGGGTGGGGGTACGGGGGTACGGGCGGCGCCGATATTGCTGAGATGCTGGCTGGGGTCGGTGGGGCCAGGTGAGGTGCGCCACGGTGGGTGGCGAGAGTTGGAAGCGGGGGTGGTTGTCACTTTCGGATCAGTGGAGGTGGCATGTTGCGAGGCGGTGAGAAGCGCGCGGCCGAGCCGTCCTGATCGTTCGTTGTACCTCCCCCCAGTGGGTGTTGAGCGAGTGCCAAGGTCCACTACCGAGCGAGCCTCACGGATGAGCGAGGTGAGCGCCGGCCAGTGGCGAAGGAGGGATGGGGGCCAAATGTTCAGAAGCCGAGGGCACCATCGCATAATTCCAAGCGCCAGCCGGGTGGCTCTGGGCCAGCTCGTAGCTCCTACTCTTGAAACTCCTAGAGCGTCTCGGTATATGATTCCCGGGCCCAGGACTCTGGACGAAACAAATAGAGGCGCCTCAGCAGATGAGCTTCCCAACATCGGCGCGCAAGGAACGCGGTGATCGTCCAGCGGGGCCACGCTGCCCGGGCACGTCGGTGCAGGCCGCCGACGGAGGCGTAGGCGCCAACGGGCCGGCTCCACGCCGCTGTGTCCTGCGGACGCGAATGCATTTCAGTGGACGTGGTGGACGTGGTGGACGTGGGTGTATTTCAGTGCCGCGTGAGGCATGGGTTTAGTGCGGGGGATCTCTTCAGTGTTCTCGTGACAACGACCTCGAGCAGGCGCCGGTCCGATAACGTGGCATCTGTCGATCCCTGCAGATCTCGGTACGCTTGCTATCCTTGCCCCACCAGCTGGTCAGGAACACGGTGGCGAGGCGTTTCTAAGCCGGCGGCGAGGTGTTGGCCGATGTGGCGCTCGCCTCAGGTCGCCACCGCGGGCACCAACCCACACCGCCAGCTGCAACAAACGGAGCCGCGTGCTCCTGATCTACACGCACAGGACGAAGCGATTCAACCCGATTGCGCGGATGCGATACCGCGGCGTGGGGTGTGACGCCGATATGAGCCCGGTGGCAGCAGAGGCGACGGAGGACCCGACACTGCCACAGATATGGCGGTGCGCTCATCCCCGCATGTTACTGCAGCGTCAGTCCACACGGCAAAGATTGGAGACCACTTACCATGAAAAAAATGGGGAAAATGCCGCCGAGCCCACCGCGCCGAGCGTGTTCGCCATCGCTCTGCCCGAGCCAGCCAGGCGGGAGTCAGGCGCCACCATCCACCGCGCCGAGCCGTCCCAGTCGCGAGGGCGCGCGCGCGTGCCGGCCTCGGGCGTCCTAAATGCCAGAAAAAGGAGCGTACGGACCCTCCAAAGCACACGTGAGGTGGTCCCACCCCTGGGCCGCCGGTGCCGAATGAGCCCGTCCGCCCACCCCCTTCGGAGTCAGTGCCGCCCCGCCAATCCCCCACCCCAGCGCGCACCCACCAAGCAACGGCCCACCCCAGCAGGTACCTCCCCGCCGAAAGAAGACGAGATTTTTTTTCTCCCTCGCCACCCACCAAACTCGTCGGCGCCGTCATCCGGTTGGCAACGGGGCGAGTCGTCGGCGGCAGGGGGATGTCCTCCGGGCCGGAGCCCGCCCCCCGGCCAGCGTCGCACGCCGAGCGTGGGCCTCCTGCCGCGGCGGGGCTGACCAACCTCGATTTTTATGGAATGGAGGGCGATGCGCGAGCGAGAGGGATGACGAGTGGGAGTTTGCGGGCGGATGTGGAGGCGTCGAGCGGCTCGCCACTTTCGGCTCCCACCACACATGTGGGCTGCCTTGTTCTCGGCACACAATCGGCCATGCATGCCCCTGTTGGGGGGGTGGAAATGTGCGCTCGCGGAGAGGGGGGGCAGCGCACGGGTCGCGTTATGCGCGGATGTGTGCTGCGCGGAGCGGACGGCGGCTCGGTGCGGGACTCGGGCTCGCCATGCCATTCTGCCCACGCCGTCTTGTGGGGTAACCACCTCCGCTCGCTCTTCTCCATCCACTGTCCCTTTGAATGGAGACATCCTCTTCCCAAATCACTGCGGCTCGGCGCTGCTGCGTCTGCATGTCCGACGCCGACGGGAGGACTCGGCGCCCACTGCGAGAGCGGTGTTTCGACCCATTTACTTCCAACGCCTCCTCGCCGGTCGCACGTTGTCTCTGCCCCCCATCCATGTCGCTCGCTCTCCGCCCTTCGTCCACCCTCGCCGCTCCTCTAAAATCATGGCGACGGCGGAGTGGGGACGTTCTCTGGCCTCGACGCTGCACCGGGAAAGGTGCCGATACGGCGCCGACACGAGCCTCCCTCCTCCTTCCTCTCCCTTCAGCCTCGTCGCTCACACACACATCATCCCCCCACCCCCCCTCCTCGACCCTGCAGCGCGATTCCCCCACTCCAACACCGCTGGCCCCTGCACGCCGGCCGGCCAACCCCTTCCGCGTCGGCGTCTGCCGTGCGACGCGGCCCCCACCCGGCGCCGGTTTCACCCCACCCCCACCCCAGCCTGCGCTCAATTCACCCAGCGGCAGCCACCAACAGCCGCGGCCTTCCACTCCACTCCCTCGGCTACGCCTCAAGCCTCAACGCATTGGGCAGCAGCATGCCGCGCGCTATGTGTTTCTCGAGATGCCGCCGTGACTCTTGGGCCGGCGTAGCGCGCTTGCACGAGGCGGCGGCATGCGTGGCGACCCGTAGCGACTGTGGCACGCAGGTAGGCGAGGCGGCATGCTCGTGCCGAGGTCAGCCTCGGGGCGTTGTGGAGCGAGGCGAGCGCGTGGCGCAGTCGATCTTGTCCCAACTTGCCACTACATACATTCCTCCCGGCGGAATGGTGGGCCCGCCCCCCTCCTGTCCGAGACTTTCCGCCCCGGGTGCGGGGATGCGTAGATAGATCCCTCGGCTTAGGCTGCGCGTTGGCTCGAGCGAGGCTGCATGTGACGAGCGCTCTGGTAGAGCGGGTGTGGCACTCCGCCGTCGCGAGTCCGGCCTCGCTGGGCGGACCATGTATAGACCTTAGGAGTCAGGCACCAGCCGTGCAGACTGCTTGGACACGATCGACATGACATGTTCCCACAGCTCGGGAGGGCCGCTGCTACGCGTGTAGACTGCTCGGCGGCTCCCGAGTGCTCCGCCTTGCCACTGGGGCTGCCTCAGGAAACTCCATCGTGGTGACCTTTGGCTCACCACTCCCGCCACTACACTTCTACACTTTACATGGATTCCAGTCCTATGTCACAACCTAGAGCTTGGCAACGACCTCTGGCTCGCCCTTGGCGAGGTAGGCCATCTTGGCAAAGAAGTCGAACGGCGCGCGATCAGGCGACGCGTTCGCGCTGCTCGCCTGGCCGAGGGCCGCACGCGCGGCAATGCCCTGCGCAATGATGGCCAAACGGAACAGCATCCAGGAGCGGACCCACTCGAAGCGCTGCGTCGGCCACTGGCGGGGCGCGGGCACTGGGCCAGGGATGCGTCCGGCACGCGCCTCGCGCTCGCGGTTCGCCTCGGACGCATGCCACAGGTAGCCCTCGTTCATGCCGGCGACCCACCACTGCTCGAGCACGTCACCCGTCGGGACGCCCGTCACGCTCGACGACAGGCCCTTGAGCCCGAGCGCGAGGTTGGACGTGCCGCCCTTGCCGTTCTTGGTGAGCGCGGCCTTGTCCTCGTCCGACACGGGCGGGACCGAGAAGGGGATGAGGAGGTTGCCGAGGTCGGCGAGCGGCGAGCCGAGCGTGCACAGCTCCCAGTCGAGGATGCCAATGACGCGCGGCTCGGTCGGGTGGAACACGAGGTTGTCGAGCTTGTAGTCGCCGTGCACGAGCGAGCCGCCGTGCTTGACCTCGGCCGCCGACACGGCCTTGGAGCCCTGCTCGTAGTATGGCCACAGCTCGTCGGCCTTGTACACGTCGCCGAGGATGCCGCCTGGATTTTCCGGCACGGGAGCCTGGGACTGGGCGTCCGAGACGCGGTGCATACCGACGACCTGGCGCGGGAAGTAGGGCTTCTTGAGCGGGTCGGGCGCGAACGACGCGGGGAGTGCGAGGGCCGAGACGGGGATCGAGCCGAGGAGGGCGAGGGTCTGCACGGCCGAGCGCCAGCTGGGCGTGGGTCAGCACTGTGATCGGCGACGAGGACATGACCACTCGGACGACACTCACCACGCAAACCGCTCCTCCTGTGGCAAGTCGGGAATCTGCACATCCGTAAAGATACGGCCCTTGAGGAACTCCATCACGTAGAACGGCGAGCCGGCCACCTCGGGGTCCATGCAGAGCGCGTACACCTGCGGGACGGGGACGCGGCGCTCGGGCGGCGTGTCGGCCGGGAGGCGCTCGTTGAACTTGTTGAGCGCCTCGAGCATGAGGAACTCGCGGTCGACGCGGTGCGCCGTCTTGGAGAGGAGCGGGCCGAGCGGCGCGCGGCGCAGCACATAGCTCTTGTTGGGCGTCTGGAGGAGGTACGTTGGGTTCGACTGGCCGAACTGGGGGCGGGGTTAGCACATCCCCGTCGGGTGCGATGGGGCCGGCCAGGCGGCAATCAGGCCGGCAGCATCACAGCGTGGGTCGGCTTCGGCGTCGGCGGCGGCCCCGCACCTGCTGGCTGGGGTGGGGGTGGGGGGCTCGTCTCCGCGGCCCAAGGCAAGCTGGCACGCGACGCCGGCGCCAGGCGACACCACCTCCCCGTCGCCGGGTCGTAGCCGGGTCGCAGGCGGCGGCGATAGCCGCCTCGCCCCCCTCGACGTGCGCCAACTGGTCTCCACATCGCCATAGCCCCCCCCTCCCCCCCAGCTCCCAACTACTAGCCCACACTCACCCCGAACTGCTTGACGGTGATGGGGCCAGCGAAACCCTTGACGTTCTTCTCGAGGAACGGCTGGAGCTTTTCGAGCGAGAGGGGCGCGCGCACATCGCCGTACGCCTGCCCGTCCTTCATGGGAGTGCCTACTGCCATTGTGCTGTCGTGTGCTGGTGCTGGTCGATGCAGATGCAGATGCAATGGGTCGCGCGATGAAATGGACGACGACGAGGTGGAATGCAGGCCGGAGTGGGGCTGGCTCGCTAGCTCGTCGTTGCAACCAGGCCGGCACCCGGGCTCTTATAAAGTCGGTCGGCAACACAGTCCCCGGCGGCGACCAACTGTCATCTTACGTGACCCCGCGCTGTCAGCATCCACAACTCTCCCCCAACGGCTGGCCGATTGCCTGTACAACGTGCATAGTACATCCGGAATGCACATCAGGTAGCAAACATGCAGAGAGCGTCGCCGTCGGCGAGGGTCAGAGCGTCATGCCGCCTCACCCCAGCCGCCGCGTGGCCGGCCCAATATGGCGTCTGACCCAACACGGCAGACGCGAGATGCCGATGGCCCAATGCCTCCAATGCCGCCGGTAGATGGACAGACACGCCGCGAGCTGCTCATGTCACATACTTGGCCGTTGCATGCAGGACTGGGTCAGCACTGCCTGTGTCCGGTTGCTCAGAACAGGCGGCGCGTAAGGATAAGCGCGGTGAACGCGCGGCTATCAACCGTGGACCCACCACCGTCGGTTCACGGCGGCCACCTTGGCGTTCAGTGGTTGTGACACCCTGCCGAGGTTACAACCCTCCTGTCTGCCTGCCAGGTCCCCATCAGCTACGCACAACTACCCACGGCGTTGGCTGCCGCGCCTCCACCCACCACAGCTGTGAATAATGCATGCTAGACTACCCAATGCAACCCTCCGCGGCCTACGCCTTGCCCGCCTTGCCGGGCCACTCGATGACCTCGGGCCATCCCTCGGCCTTGACGCGCTCGACCGTGCCGCCGGGCAGGGGCAGGCTCGTGACGCCCTCGCCGATCCACTCGGACTCGTCCTTGCCGCCGAGGAGGTTGCCGCGCGACTTGTACGTGAGCTTCTTCTTGGCGTCGCGGACGTTGACGAACGCGTCGTCGACGCCGGGCACGGCGCCACGGACAAAGACGAGGTTGAGCGCCGTGTCGACACGGTGCACGAGCAGGTTCTGCTGCGTGCGCTTCTCGACACCCATGTGCCCTGCCATCTTCTTGCCGGGGATGACACGTCCTGGGTCCTGGTTCTGGCCCGTGGATCCACCCGAACGGTGGGTCACCGACACACCGTGCGACGCCTTGAGACCGGCAAAGCCGTGGCGCTTCATGGGGCCCTGGAAGCCCTTTCCAATGCTGCGAGGGGGGTCAGCGGGTGCAGGGCAAGATCGCAGGTCGGCGAAGAGACCAAAGATATCACGCCGCCGCCGACGCCATCACTCACCTCGTGGCCGTAACGTCCACATACTGGCCCGGGACAAAGTGCGCGGCGCTCAGCTGCGCGCCGACCGGCAGCACGGCGTCGGGGGTGACGCTGAACTCGGCGAGCTTGTACTTGGGGTTGACGCCAGCCTTCTTAAAGTGGCCGGCGAGCGCCTTTGTTGTCGAGCGTTCTGGGCGGTCGCTAGCGCCGAGCTGGAGGCGGTGGAGGCCTGTTCCGCTGTCCTTGGTCGGGGGCGAGTGCCGCACGACCTGCACATTGTCGAGCTGCAGCACCGTCACGGGCCATCGTCGTCCGTTCTGGTCCCAGAGCGCCGTCATGCCGCGCTTGCGCGCAATGACGCCGGTACGCTGCGTGAACGGCGTCCACTTTGCGGCAGCGGTCGACGACTCGGCGGGCGCCGCGGCAGCAGCCTCCTCGGCGGACGTGGCGAGGCCGCGCACGCCGAGAGGGAGACGGGTGCGCAGCGAGGAGATGAAGGAGCGCATCGGGGGATGGGGTTCGGGGGTGGTCGGTCGTGGGGTGTGCTGCGCTCGTTTCCAGGCTCGGTATGTGCTTGGGCGTCGCTGGGCCTTGTCGTCGCTGCTGTAGCTGCTGTTTGTTGTTGTTTGCGCGAGCTGCAGTCGGTCGACGTCAAAAGTCTAGCAAGTGGACCTGGCGGTTTTCGTTGAAACTCAACTTTCGGAGAAGGGAGGAGGGATGGAGGGGGCGGGTGAATGTCAGGCTCACCCAGGGGTGTGGTACCAAAGTGAGCCTGACACGGCGTCGATCTCTCCTGGGTGGGCTACTGCTTGTTTGAGCCTCTTTCAAGATTATCGAGGCACCACTACTCGTCGCATTTCTCTCACTCTTTTGCCTCGCAACTCGCAGCGTCACACGAGCAGGCAAAGCCAGCAACTCGCACGCAACGCATCAGCAAGACGACGACGACGGGCGACATCGACAACGACGACGGGACAAGAGTACTGAAAGAGAGTAACACCTTTCCTCCACCCTTGGTTTCGTTTTCCCCACCCTCGATTACCATTTTTCATCCACCCCTCGCATAAACTCTATATCTCTCTTCATTCCTTCATTGTTGCAAGTGACGACCAGCAACGACGAACGACGAGCCACACGAGCAACGACGACGACGACGACAAGACTGCACGCAGTGTAGAGCATAAACAGTCACAACAGAGCCAACTCGCTAGCTCCACTTGCCACTCCACCTTCCCTCGGACCGCGCACAGTCGCAGTCATTTCAACCCCCGCGCCATTGTCATCATCACCTTCACGGTTCGACCATCGCATCGCTTTATCCCGCAGCAACAAGGTCATCACTCTTTGACACTTCCACATCGACTCGCTCCTTGACCACATCACTCGACGGGACACACTCCCCCTCGACGCCCGACACACATCTCGCATCTTACCCCCTCTCGCCCTTACCCGCCAAGCCCATCGTTTCCTTCCGCACGGCACCGTGACGAGGGCCACGTCTGCTCAATCGTCAAAACCCACCACCCAATCCCACATTCTCACGACAACCGCATCAGCCATCATGGCAATGCAATACCAGACCCAGCCGCAGGCCGCCTACCAGGGCTACGGCGCTCCCGCTCCTCCTCAGAAGGACTTTGTCGCTAGCCCAACAGGTGGATACCCCGGCGGCGGCGGTGGATACCCCAACAACACCAACGGCAACGGTCTTCCGCCCCAACAACAAGGCAACTCGCCATATGGCCAAGCCGACCTGGGCTACGGCTACCCCGACGGCGGATCAGCCCGCTCATCACAAGTCCGCATGGAGTCGGGCCCAAGGCCGCTCATGGACCAATGTACGTGTTTGTGTGTGCGGCGACTTGTACATGTCGCAATCACGTAACGCCCGTCGGAAGACGTTGTTGCGTATTCGACCACCATGCTCATGCTCTCCTAGCCCATCTCCGACCAGGAAAATCTGCCGAGCTTCTCTCGCACGACCGCACACTCGAGCTGTACCGCGAGAATGCCAAGAAGACCAACGACCCAGAGACCATTTTCGACTTTGCCGTCTTCATGATCGACGCCGCCAAGTCGATGGTCGCCCCGCCAAACCCAGACGACCCCGCTGATCCTGCAAACAGACCCAACCGCGTCGCGCTCGAGAAGCGCGACGAGCTGGTCAAGGAGGCCACCTCGCTCCTCAAGCGCCTGGCGGACCGTGGGTACCCAGACGCCCAGTACTTCTTGGCCGACTGCTACGCCAACGGAATCGGCACGCCCCGCGGAAAGCAGGACTTTGACAAGGCGTTCCCCCTCTTCTCCCTCGCCGCCAAGCACGGACACCCAGATGCGTGCTACCGCGCAGGTACGTGCTGCGAGCACGGATGGGGCACACGCCGAGAGAGCGCCAAGGCGATCCAGTATTACAAGTGAGTGGAGCGAACGCCGGCTGGCGTTTAATTGACGCGTTACAGGAAAGCAGCAGTCGGTCTGCACCCTGGCGCCATGTACCGCCTTGGTACTGCCGAGCTCAACGGCTCACTAGGATTGTCCAAGAGGCCCAAGGAGGGTGTCAAGTGGCTCAAGCGTTCCGCCGAGCACGCGACGGAAGAGTTCCCCCACGCTCTCCACGAGCTCGCACTGCTGCACGAACGTGGTATCGACAACATTTTGTTCATCGACCTCGACTATGCCGCAGAGTTGCTGGCCTCGGCCTCGGAGCTTGGCTACGCACCCTCGGCATTCAAGCTTGGCGAGTGCTACGAGTACGGCAAGATGGCCTGCCCCGTCGACGCGGCCCTGTCGATCCACTACTACAACATTGCGGCGCAGCAGGGGCACCGCGAGGCCTGCTTCGCACTGACGGCGTGGTACCTCGTCGGCGCCGAGGGCGTCCTGCCCCAGTCGGACACTGAGGCGTACCTCTGGGCCAAGAAGGCCGCCGACCAAGGCCTCGCAAAGGCCCAGTACGCCCTTGGCTACTTCACCGAGACGGGCGTCGGAGTCGAGCCCAACCTCGCCAACGCGATGAAGTGGTACCGACTTGCTACCGACGGCGGCGACAAGCGCGCCGCCAAGCGCCTCGCGCAGGGCATGTCGGGCGCCGGCGCGCTCAACCGCAGGCTCGAGGTCGAGGCCATGAAGGGCGGCGGCGCGCCCGGCAAAAAGGAGGACAAGGGCGACTGCATCATCATGTAGGCTGCCTCATGTGCCCCTTTGTTCCACGACGACGAGACTACATACGACAATGCCATACCCCTAGACCCCAGTTACAGACATTACACCATCATTTAGAGTTTCTCATGTTCGGGCGGCGTGCACACGCTCCCACGGCCCAGTGTATCTAGTATGCGCATGCAGAGAGCGCGACACACGCAACGTGCTCGGCACAGATGGCGGTCGCGGCGAAGCGGCGGATGGCGTGTTTGACGGACGCGTGGGGTGTACTTGGAGCGGGCAAGGATCTGCTCGAGATCTCGAGATCCGTTGTGTGACCGTGACTGCAAGCCGGCACGCTGCGCGCCGTGCCCCCTCCAATGCTATGCGTGCATGCAGTTCTCAACAACACTCCCAATGCTATTACTTCTTCCGACACCATGCTATTAAGGCTCATGAGCCGCTCCCCACTCTAATAGTACAACGTCCTTGTGTCGCTCACAAGCCTTCCTCGCGCAACCGGAGCATCAAGCCGCCGTAGAACCTTGCCAGGTCAAACTTTTCCCGGACAATCTTCTTGCCGGCATGCTCCTTTGTCGCGTCGGCCATCTGGTGCGTCTTCTCGTCCTGCTTCTTATCGCCGGGGAAGAGGTCGCCGACCCAGTCGATCAACTGGCCGACCTGCGCAAGGTCCCACGAGTCGTTGCTGCGCTTGGGGCGCTCCGCGACAGGGCTCATGGCTCTAGCAGTGGCCAGATCACGCTTGTGCTGCGCGGGGTCGAGCTGCTGGTCGCGCTTGCCGGTCGGCACCTCGACACCCTCGCCCGTGGCGCACGCGTCGCCCGTCCGGCCGGGGCCGTCTCTCAGCCCCAGCGCGCCGCCGACACCGCCCTGCCAGTCCCAGCCGCCGGGCTTGGTCTCGTCTGGCCGGCCGGTAGGAGCGTCGCGCAGTGATCCGCCCTGAGGCCAGAGACCGCCCTCGCCGCGCAGGTCCCAGTGGTGGCACCCGTCGACAACGCCCATGAACTCGCCCCACTTGGCCGAGGAGACCGACACGAGGCCGTCGTTGCCCTGGTATTGCTGGCCGGGAGCAGTCTCGCCGGCAGGGAAGCCCTTCTCGGCAGCAGAGTCGAGCACGAGCTTGGGGAACCAGAGCGGGTGGAGGACCGACATCTTGGCAAGGCGTCCGGCAACCGACATGTACTTGACATTCGGATCATCGGGCGTGGACGGGTTGAAGACGTCGCGGAGGTACGCCGTCGTGAGGTTCGAGTAGGCCGGCGAGTCGAAAATCTTGAGCAGGTAGTTTGTGAGACCTGATGTGAACGACGCGAGGGTATCCGGCTGGCCGCCGCCAGTCTTTGCCCTTCCAGCGCTGTCGCGGACGAGCAATGGCGAGTCGAGCGAGAACGGGAGCTGCTGGAGTGCTTCCCCGCCAAAGTGTTCCGTACCGACGCCAATGTTTGCTGCACACCAGTCCATGAATGGCGAGCCACGGTGTGGCGTCGCGATCGTGGTCAGGCTGAGTGGCTTGTATTCCGTCGGCTTGATCGTGGAGATCAGATGGCGGGCGTCCAGCCCGCCCATGCTGTGGGCGACAAAGTTGACGCCGACGCCTTTGGGCAAGTACGACTTGAGGAATGCGTGCATTTGCTCTGCGCGTTCTTGGATCGAGCCGGTGCTGAGAAGTGCGTCAGTGGGAGTTCGTGCATGTTCGGCCCAGGCACCAAGCACATGTGCACCACGTTGACGGCACTCCGGCCGAAATTCAACGGCGGCCTCCGACACGTCTCAAAACTCACCCCTTGACGCCGACGACGACGACCTTGGCACCCATGCGGTCGCGGAGCACCTCGAGTACCGACGCCCAGTAGTGGAGCTTGAGCGAGGGGAAGAGCGGGATGGGAGTAGCCGTGGAAAAGCCGTAGAGACCTGTGCGCTCGTTAGTAACCGCTATCGTTCCACCATGGCTCCACGACGTACCGTGGCACAACACGATAATCTCGCGCGGAGGCTGCATCGAGCCGGGGAGGAACGCGCGCTGGTCGTTCATGAGGCGATAGATCTCAGTGTGGTCCTGGGGTGCGAGTGTGGGCTGCTGGCGTACCGGGCCCTCTGTCGGGTCGGTATTGGGAGGAAGGCCGATCTCTGCCTCTGGTGGTGGTGCGAGGCGCTCGGCGGCGGTCCCGCGTCGGGAAGTGGTACGCACTTTCTGCGCAGCACCACCCTCGCCTTCGTCGAGCGCGGCATGGACGGTGGGCGCGGCGGCGAAGCGGCGCAGCCTCGGGGCGTAGATGAGCTGGGCGGCCTTTGCCTGTGCTGCTCGGCGGCGCGCCTCGAATCCGGGCGCCGTCTCGAGCCACCACTGGAGCAGGTAGCGGGCGACCTGTATGTAGCGGAAGGGCGAGAGGGTGGCGGGCATGGCGGTGGTGGTGGTGAGGGGTGGTGCTGGGGGGTGGGTGGCGGTGCGTGTGCGTGGGCCGGTCAAGTCGGCGATGGAGCGGAGCTTGGGCTTGGTGGGGCGGCGGGGGTGGGGGGTGGAGGGGGCAGCCAGCGAGCTGTGTTGGTGTGATGGTGATGGGGGGATGCGCGCGCTGGGTGCCCGTGTGTGATGCTCGTGATGCCAGTGAGTGTGTGGGGGAGAGTGGTGGGGGTCGTTGTTGTTGATGTATGTTGTGGCTGGGCGTCGTCGGTTGTTGACTGTTTAAGTAGCACCACCCAGTCAGTCACGAGGAGGGAAGGCCAACATTGTGTCCACGTTTTGAACCATACAATGGGGAATAAGGGCACGCCGGGGGAGGGGCGACGACGGTGGAGCGGCGCATTAGACCTGGCCATTATAAAAACGTCCCGTTCCGCATAAATCCGATTAGCGGGAGCATTATCCCATTAGCATGCGTCATAAACGTTTACCCTCTGCCGGCCCACGTTCTTTTGGGGCTGCAGGGGTGACGAGTGGCGCAGACAGAGTGACGCACAGACGCCGAATAGGGCACGTGGCGAGGTCTCCCACGGTGGACACCACCAGGTCTAGTCACCTAAATTTGCTTCCGTCTATGCGGCGCGCGGTCGACGCGGTGCGCGTGAAAAACTCGACGAGGAACCAGGGACTTTGTTTGGAATTGCAATGGGAATGGCGAAGGCAGAAGAGGGAGGCGAGGGGACAAGAGCGGTAACGACGACGACGGGGATGCATCGAGATATGGCTGGCTGGGCCCCCCGGAACTTGGCAGGTCCCCTCAAAGTGACCGCAGGCGAGATCTGGCCATAGCGGTGGCCGTCGGTGGTGGGTGAGTGAGTGATGGGCCCTGGCAACTGTCTCGCAGAGATCGGCTCGGTCGAAAACAAGCAGTGCGTTTGTTTGTGGCCGACGTAGCCGTCGTGCGCGCGAGACGCCACGCCACGCCCGTACACCGTACGCCGTCTTTTACTGCGCGCTGCGCGCCGCCATGCACTGCACTGCCTGCCTGCGATTTTACCAGTCACCACTACTACTGCATCGACCATAAAGCAAAGCATCATCTCGTTGCTTGCACCTCACACTCGTTGACTACTAGTTGGAGAGACAAACTACGACGACCCACGCGCCCAACGGTCCGTGTTCCCCGCCAGCCGCCAACGCCGCCGCCGCCCGCCCGCCCGTACCGCAGCAACCCTCGTCGCTCCTCGCTCCCTTGGCTTGCCTCTGCCTTCCCTCTGCCTGCCTCTGCCTTGCCCCGCCAAGCACCGCATTGCACGATACAATCCTCGCAACCTCTTGGATTATTCCAACCTCTTGCTCCCTCCTCCTCCCTCTTCTCCCTCCTCCCCTCCTCTCCTCCCTCGACAGCTCTCTCGACAGAGCCCGACCTTTCACCGCATCAGTAGCTCGCCGTACGACTCGACCGCCCGCCCGCACAGAGATCGCACAGCACAGCTACGCCCCTTCCTCCTCTCCCCCAACCCCCACCCCCACACCTACATTCATTCATTCATAATCCTTCCTGCATCCCATCACACCCCTCAACTCCATCACCATGCGCTTCTCCCTCGCCCTCGCGGTCGCCCCGCTCCTCGCTCTCCCGGCACTCGCAGCCTCGGTCTGTAACGGCGACGCCTCGCTCTGCAACCGACTCTACTCAAACGTCACGTTCATTGGCGCCCACGACTCGTACGCCGTGGGACAGGGTATCGCCGACAACCAGGACAAGGACGTGACGGCGCAGCTGGTGAGTGCTGAGCGGTGGGGGACGACCGGTGGGGGGGGGGGTGGCGATGTGTCTTGCTCGCGCAGCGAGCATCGCTCTGGGCTTGCAGGCGACGCTCGCGCAGCAGGGCGGTGGGCGTGCTGGCGACGTCTTGCTCGCGCAGCAGGGTGGGCTTGCGACCGGTACACCCCGCGAGCAAAGCTTTGCGTCGCTGCTCGCACTAGCGTCAAACGCGCCGCGCCGCGCCACGCCTCGCGCCTGCTCTTGTGACAATTGCCTGTCCTGTCGATTCCGCGTGACACTTCCACCCTGCAACCTCCCGCCCATTTGTCTCTGATTTGTTTTGATTGCAGGGATCTATACTAACCAACCATAGAACGATGGCATTCGCGCACTCCAGATCCAGGCGCACAACGCGTCGGACGGCATCCACCTGTGCCACACGTCGTGCGTGCTCCAGGACGCCGGCCTCCTCACCGACTACCTCGGCAAGGTCAAGTCGTGGCTCGATGCCAACCCCAACGACGTCGTCACCATTGTCATTGTCAACATTGACAACCTCCCCGCGACGGCGTTCGCTTCGGCATACCAGACTGCCGGCCTGGACAAGAAGTCGTTCGCCCCCAAGGCGGCGGCCAACACTGTGCAGGACTGGCCCACGCTCGGCAGCCTGATCGACGCCGGCACCCCCGTCGTCACGTTCCTCAACTACAATGCCGACTTTACCGCTGTTCCCTACCTCATCGACGAGTTCACCAACATGTGGGAGGACGCGTACAACGTTGTCGACCAGGAGTGGGGCTGTGCCGTCAACCGCTCGAGCAACACTGGCCCCTCGCCCAACCAGAAGATGTACATGATCAACCACTTCCTGGACACGACCATGAGCATCCTGGGCAACGTCGCGTTCATCCCCGACAAGGACAAGCTCAACGAGACGAACGCTGCTTCGGGCCCTGGCTCGATCGGCTTCCACGTTGGCAACTGCGTCATGCTCTACGCCCGCAACCCCAACATTATTCTGCTCGACTACTATGACAGCAACGGCAACGCGCCGTTCCTTGCTGCTGCCCAGTTGAACGGCGTGGCCGCGCCCACGAACAGCGTCACGCCCGGCGTCGTCAGCCAGACTGGTGGGAGTGCCAGTGGTGGTGCCAGCGGCACTGGTGCTTCGGGCCCCATCATGTCGACGACGTCGAACAAGAACGGGGCGGTGGGCGGCATGCCTGCTGGTCTGGGCCTTGCTGCGGCCGTTGCTGGCATTGTTGTTAGTGCCGTCTTGGCGTAAGCGCGGCGCGGTGCCGAGAGAGCGCCAGCTGGCCTCGGCGCTCAGCTGCGGCGACTGGCTGGCGAAGGGCGAGCTGGCGAGCTGGCCTCGCGTCTTCACATGGACACTGTAGCCATGTATGTTATCATTGTTGCATCGACGTGGGCGCCCGAGCGAAGCGAGGGCGGGGTGGGTTGGTTGGGGTGGGTCCAGGAGGCAGCCGTGGGGCGAGTCCCATGCAGTGGTCAATGGAGTGTACATGCTGAATGATCTATGCTGTGTGTGGTGCTGAGATGCCGAGGCAATGCCAAGGAGGTGCAGGAGGAGGAGGTGGCCAAGGGGGCGACGGCGGCGCAGTCGCGGCTCGGCGCCAAGGCGGCGAAGCAGGCTACACGCCGAACAGCGCGCGCACCTCGCCCGCGCCCTCAGGCAGGGCCTCAAAGCAAGTCTCCAAGCGGGGATCAGCGCGGAACACGAGCACCGGGGCCGCGGGCTCGGGCACCTCGCTCGGCGTGGCGGAGAGGACGGTGCTCTGCGCCGGCGAGGGGGGGACGGATGCGCGGACCTGGGGCGGGGTTAGCTTCCGCCAAGCGCCGACGAGGGGAGATGAGTGACACGTACAGAGGCACCCGGGGCCGGCGAGTAGAGCTCGCGCCGCGGGCTCTCGATTGCCGCAATCGTGCCCTTTATCGGGCCGAGCGGGAGCGGGCGGGCGCGGCGCGGCGTGTCGGCGGCGGTGATGGTCGCGCTTGAGGCCGACTCGGCGGTGGTTGAGCGCATTTCGCGGGCGGGCATGGTGCTTGGGTGTGGACGGAGAGGTCGAGGTGGGCGAGGTGTTCGAGCTGCGAGGTCGAGGATCGAGGACTTGTTGTTCAGGCGCGGGACCAATTCCACGTGGCGTGTGGGTGAGTGACGACGGCGTCGCGGCCGCGGCGTCCATGTCCAGGAGCTCGACGCCTTTACATCGCCGTCGACACTGACATTCATCGACCCACGCTCGCCATGGACCCATCAGCCGCGCCCCTCTCCCGGTCCCAGTTCAGCCCGGCGGCGTCGGCGCTGCATCCCCCGAGCGCGATCCACAACACGGGCGTGATTGGGAGCGTCGCGACGGTGAGTACGAGCGACGCGAGCGCGACGAGCGGCGCTGGGCTGGGGTGGAGGGTCGGCCTCGTCTGCTTCCCTTCCCCCTGCCCCCCTGCCCACTCCCTCCCTCGGACATCGCTGCCCCCGCCAACCTCGCCTCAGCAGCGGCCGCTGACATCCCAGCTCACAGCCTGCTTCTCCGGCGCCATCGCCGGCATCCTGGGCCTCACCAACCTCTCCGGCTTCGCCCTGTACCTCCTCACCTCGGCGCTGACCGGCCTCACCGTCGCGGCGGTAAAGTGCAATTTCGACGTGGGCAAGTACAGCCCGCAGGCGCACAGCGACTCGGGGCCGCAGGGCGCCGTGCGCGTTGCGTCTTGGAAGGGCTGGGTCGAGCTCATGGGGCTTGGGCAGGAGAACCTGCTCGGGTTTTTGCTGTTCTGGATTGGGGGGTATGCTTTGGTTCATGGTGAGTGCCGAGGCCGAGCGCCGCAGGCGCGAGGCTGGGCTGTGGCTGAGGGCCGGTGGCCGCGAGGCTGGACACTGGGCGATGGGACGTGGGCTGACGATACAGTGTATGACTAGGACGTATGACTAGGACAACGATGTATAGACTTTTCGACGGCCTGGCGCGTGGTGGGGTGGGGCTTGGTTTGCCAGTGATGGCTTGAGACCCGTGTGAGACGGAGCAGGCGCGCGGGGTGTACGACGGTGCAAGAGGGCGGCGTGGCCGACGGGTGACGAGTGACGGGCGGTGGTGTGGCGAGTCTGGGCACCGTCCAGGCCGTCGCAGTCGCTGCCAATGTCGCGACGCTTGTGCTTGTTGCGGGGATTGACGCGCAGAGTCGCGGGTTGCTGGCCCGACTGCTGCGCCGACGAGGCAGCTATCGCGGAACAGCAGCGCTGCCCACCGTGCCACCCCACGCCGAAGACTGTAGTTGTTCTCTCAGAGTCTGCGCCGCGACGCGACGTTTCCCCATAGCCCGCATGCATAGCCTCCATCTCCAGCTACTCTGACCCTCTCATGCATGCCACAGCCGCCCGCAGCAACTCCCCCAACCCCCCACCCACCCCGCCGCCACTCCCACGGCTCACGTGACCCACCGCCCGACCGCATCGTCATTGGCGTCATGAATGGCCCGATGCAGCCAGCACCCATCGCACTCGGCACATCGACTCCACCCACCACACACTCATCCACGACCACCCCCGCCACACCGCCCGCCATGCCCCCCTCGGACGGGCCCAACGCGCCCGGCGTGTGCGCGATGCGCGGCAGCTGCGGCCGCGCGAGCATGTTTGGCGCCGAGCTCCCGTGCCCCGACCACGGCCAGGCAGATAAGGTGGGCTGGCCTCCCCCCCACCTCCGCTGACCCCCAGATCGACGACGAGATCGCCGAGCTCCTCCGCACCACCTGCGGTCCGGCCTGGACGCTGCCCTCGCACGTGTGCTGCACGACCGACCAAGTCCGCACCCTCTCGACGCAGCTGCAACAGGCCGCGCCCCTCATCGCCAGCTGCCCCGCCTGCGTCAACAACTTTCGCGCGTTCTACTGCGACTTTACGTGCTCGCCCGACCAGAGCACGTTCATGGCCGTCACGTCGACGCAGAGGACTACCGACGGCCGCCAGGCCGTCAAGAGCATAGACTACGCCGTGAGCGAGGAGTTCGCGTCTGCCTTCTTCACCAGCTGCAAGGACGTGCAGTTTGGCGCGACCAACGGCTTTGCCATGGACCTCATCGGCGGCGGCGCGAAGAACGCCAGCGCGTTCCTAAAGTACATGGGGGATGTGCGACCCGGCCTCGGGTCCCCGTTCCAGATCGACTTTCCCTACGGGACAAACTACAGCCGCAACGCCCTGTCCTGCGGCGACAGCGACATCAACGCGCGGTGTGCGTGCGCCGACTGCCCAGATGTCTGCCCGGTCCTGCCCCACCTCCCGCCGCCTGGCGGGCCGGGGTGCCGCGTCGGTGCTGTCTCGTGCGTCACCTTCGCCCTGCTCATGGTCTACTCGGCCGCCATCCTCGCCGGCCTGCTGTACTACTCCTTCCGGACGGCCCTGCGCCACCGCCAGAGGCGGTACGAGCGCGTAGCGCTCGTCGACCCGCCGCTCTCGCCGACTGTTGGCGGGCTGGACGGGCTCGTCGGGCGCGGCAGCGGCGACCGGGACGACGCGGACTCTGGCCCGTCGGGCTCGGTGCATTTCCGACTTGGGCGCGGCGCGTCCCTCCTCGACCCGATGGAGCACCTCCAGCCCAAGCAGAACCAGATCAACGCTATCCTCAGACGCTTCTTCTACCGCCTCGGCCTGGTGTGCGCGCGCCGCCCGCTCGAGACGTTTGGCATCGCGGCCGTGGTTATTGCTGCGCTCAACATTGGCTGGAGGTTCTTCGCGGTCGAGACGGACCCGGTCCGCCTGTGGGTCTCGCCGTCGAGCGAGGCCGCCGAGCAGAAGGCGTTCTTCGACGAGAACTTCGGCCCGTTCTACCGTACCGAGCAGGTCATCATCACGCGGCCCGACGGCGGCAACGTGTTGTCGTACGACACGCTCGACTGGTGGCTCAAGACCGAGGCCGAGATCAACGCGCTGGCGTCGGAGAGCGGGATCACCTACGCCGACGTGTGTTTCGCCCCGTCGGGACGCGGCACGCCGTGTGTAATCCAGTCGCTGTCGGCGTGGCTCGGCGACGACATGGCCGCGTGGGGCGACAAGTGGCCGCAGCAGGTCGAGCTCTGCGCGCGCCGCCCCGGCGAGTGCCTCCCCGACTTTGGCCAGCCCATCGAGCCCAAGATGGTGCTCGGTGGCGCCGGCGGCGACTGGCTCAACGCCAAGGCCATCTTTGCGCGCTACGTCGTGCAGAACTACGACGACGAGCGCGTCCGCCCCGCCGAGGAGTGGGAGCGCACGCTCGAAGCGTACCTCGCCACTCTGGCCCACGACGGGCTCAAGATCTCGTACTCGACCGAAGTGAGCCTCGGCGAGGAGCTCAACAAGAGCACAAACACCGACGTCAAGATCGTCGTCCTGTCTTACCTCGTCATGTTCCTGTACATCTCGCTCACGCTCGGCGGCAGCCTCCCGCCGCACCTCGTGTCTGGCACCGCCAAGACTGTGTGGTACAAGATCAAGCTGGCCGTCCACTCGCTTGGACTGATCAAGACGGCGCCGGTCGAGCCCATCGGCGCCGTGCCCCTCTCAAACCTCCCCACGACCCTCCTCATCCAGTCCAAGTTCTCCCTCGGCCTGTTTGGCATCGCGATTGTGCTCATCGCCGTCACGTCGTCGGTCGGCCTGTTCTCCCTCCTCGGTGTGCGCGTGACGCTCATCATCGCCGAAGTCATCCCCTTCCTTGTGCTTGCCGTCGGCGTCGACAACGTCTTCATCCTTGTCCACGAGCTCGAGCGCCAGAACGCGCTCTACGGCCCCACTGGCGCGCCGCCACCAGCGTCCACCGACGACGAAGACGACGACCTCCTCGAAGATGAGCTCAACCAGCGCGAGCGCTCCATCCTCCCGGCTGAGGAACGCGTCGCCCGCGCTGTCGCTCGCATGGGCCCGTCCATCCTCCTCTCGTCGACCACCGAGGTCGTGGCATTCGCCCTCGGCGCATTCGTCCCCATGCCCGCCGTGCGCAACTTTGCAATCTACGCCGCGGGGAGTGTCTTCCTCGGCGCCGTGATGCAGGTCACCGTCTTCGTCAGCGCCATGGTCATCGACCTCCGCAGGTCTCAGGCCATGCGCATGGACTGCCTCCCGTGCATCCGCTTGCGCCAGCCCGTCGGGCTGTACGACGAGCCCCAGCCGGCCGCTGAGGGAGCCATGACGCGCTTCATTCGTCGAGTGTATGCGCCCTTCCTGCTCAAGAGCGAGGTCAAGCAGCTCGTCCTCGCGGCGTTCGGCGGCCTCTTCCTCCTCGCCGTCGTCGGCATCCAGCGCATCAGCCTCGGTCTCGACCAGCGCCTCGCCCTCCCGTCCGACTCGTACCTCGTGCCCTACTTCAACGACCTGGACAAGTACAACGACGTCGGCCCGCCCGTCTACTTTGTCGTCAAGGACGGTGACCCGGCGAGTCGCAGCGGGCAGCAGGAGCTGTGCGAGCGCTTCACTACCTGCGCTGACCGGTCCGTCGCCAACATGATCGAGGCAGAGCGCAAGCGCCCCAACGTCTCGTTCCTCGCCAACCCACCGGCGTCGTGGATCGACGACTTCCTGCAGTGGACCAACCCAGCCTTTGAGAGCTGCTGCCGCGTCCGCCGGCGTGACCCGAGCGTCTTCTGCCGGCCGCGCGACTCGGACCGCCTCTGCCGCCCGTGCTTCGAGGATGAGGAGTGGGACAGTACCATGAACGGCCTGCCTGAAGGCGCAAACTTTACACGCTACCTCAGCCAGTGGCTCGTGTCGCCCGCCGACGAGTCGTGTCCCCTCGGCGGTATGCAGGGCTACTCGACGGCCATCAGCCGCGCAGAAGACTCGACCGTCACCGCCTCCCACTTCCGCACCTTCCACACGGCCTTGCGCAAGCAGTCCGACTTCATCTCGTCCCTCGCCGCGGCTCGCCGCATCGCCGGCGAGATCGCCCGCAGCACCGGCCTCGACGTGTACCCCTACTCGCTCTTCTACGTCTACTTTGACCAGTACTCGTACATCCGGGGCATGACGGCGCAGATCCTCATCGTCGGTCTGGCCGCAGTGCTCGTCATCACGTCGGTGCTCCTCGGCTCGTGGATGACGGGCGGGACAGTCACATTCACCTGCGCGCTCGCCGTCATCAACGTCATGGGCGTCATGGGCTTCTGGGGCGTGTCGCTCAATGCCATCTCGCTCGTCAACCTCGTCATCTCGCTCGGCATCGCCGTCGAGTTCTGCTCGCACATTGCCCGCGCGTTCATGGGCGCCGGAACCGGGCTGCTGTACGACAAGCTCGAGGGCCGCAAGGAGCGCGACGAGCGCGTGTGGACTGCACTCGTCGACGTCGGGCCCAGCGTCTTCTCAGGCATCACGCTCACAAAGCTCATCGGCATCTCGGTGCTCGCCCTTACCCGCTCGCGCCTGCTTGAGATCTACTACTTCCGCATGTGGCTCAGTCTCATCGTCTCGGGCGCGCTGCACGGCCTCGTCCTCCTCCCCGTGCTGCTCAGCTTTACCGGTGGCGCGGGCTACTCGCTCGAGGACACGGACGAGGACTGGGTCACGAGCCAGATGCGCCGGCCCATGGACTACGAGTATGCGCCGTTTGCCGACGACGACTCGATGATGGATTAGAACTGCCCATAGAGCCGCCATCATTAGCATTTCTGTATTGCATTGTAACTGTACAAGATGAATGCTGCATGCAAGGAACGTCTAGTTGTCTAGGGTTAGGGTTAGTCAAGGCGGAGGGCGCGGCGGAGCAGGCGTTGGCGCTGCTCGAGCTGGCGTCGGGTGGCCCATGCAGCGTCGATCGGGCTGCCGCGCGCGCCGCCAAGCGCGGCAGACACCTCCTTCTCGAGCTGTGAGGTCGCAACAAAGCCGGCGGACGTGGTTGCCGGGAGGGACGCCACGACCCTGGAGGCATGGGCGGCCGCGTCAAGCGAGTTGCGGAACATGTTAGGCGGCTCCTCGAGGAAGAGGACATCGTTGTTGGGTGTGGACGGCGAGAGGGCCGCAAGTTCGGCCCCTGGGCAAGTGGTGAGCACTAACAGAGGTAAGGTTCGGGGACCACTTACGCGTCTGGTTGGCGTCCGCGACCGTGGCCCACAGCCAGTCGTCCCATACGGCGCGCTCGGCCTCGGCGGCCCCAAGGCCCTGGCCCAGCCATTCCCACCACAGTGCGACGGCATGGCTGAGCACCACTGGCCGGCGGAGGCGCAGGCCGGCCTCCACAATCTCGGCGGCCTCGCGGCGAATGTCGTGGTCGTCGTCTTCGAGCAGGCGCACAAGCGTGCGGTGAAGGGACGCGAGGGTGGCTGCGGGCGCTGCGGGCGGCGGGGAGAAGAGGAGAGGTCCGAGGTGGGCAAGGCAGCGGAGGGCCGAGGAGCGGCATGGCTCAGACTGCGGTGTCAGCTGAATCCACAAGAGAAGAAACTAGCTGCTCACCCTGTTCTCATCCGATGTCTTGCCCAGGATCGTGGCCAGGGCGTCGAGGCCGCTGAAGTCCGAGCCGGCGGCGGTGGCACGGCCAAGGGCCGGGAGCGCAGCCTCACGCAGCGGGACACACCGCGTGCTCTTGACCGTCTTGAGGATGGCGTCTGCGAGGGGAGCAATTGCGGCGCTCGCATCGGCCGTTGTGGCCCAGGAAGAGAGCACATCGAACGCCTTGGTGCGCACGGTATTGCTGTTCTCCAGGGTGCTCAGCCTAATCACCGCAGACAGGATCTCGGGCGTCTGGAGTGCGACGGACTCCTCCACCTTGTCCAGCGCAGCGAGTTGGGCATCCTCTGGGATCTGGGGTGCGAGTAGGGAGACGACATCGCGGGCCACAATCGGCTGAATGAGGACACAAGCCGCTGCCGACTGGTGCAAGAGGTCAAGGCCTGGTCGGTATGGCTCCTGCGTCTGGAGGATGTTGAGTGCGACCCGCTTGGCACTTGGGATAAGAGCCGGGTTCGACGGCGTGGTCGCGTTCGCGTACGCAGTGACGCAGTCCAGGATGGCCTTGGGAATCACTGCGGTGCTCGAGTTGCCCCAGGCTTGCAGGCCATCACGGAGGCGAAGCTCAAGGATCCTCTTGTCCGACGCGGCTACTTCGTCCCAGTAGATGACGTCGGAGATGAGGCGACAGAGGAAGAGGAGACGGCCGTGGAGAGTGTTGAAGTCTTTCGAGTCGTGGCTCACTCGGGTTGCAGTGACCTTGGCCCGCTCAAGCGCTTGGCTCGAGGACAGCAGGGACGAGAGGGCCTGTGAGGCCACATCTCGGATCTGCCACTCCACGGAACCGAGGTACGGCTCGACAACCGGGAACAGAGAGTCGGCCGTTTGAGCGCCTTCAGGCGACCAACGCAGAGACCGCACAATGATCAGGATCGGGAACAGCGGTGAGTGCTGCGTGAGGGTTGCTGGCCCTTCCTTCCGTGCAAGTCGAAGGTAGTTGGCCACATAAGGGATCATCTCCGGGTACCGCCCATCCCACGCTGCGAGGGTCTGACGACCAGCAAGGGCGTTGCGCGTTCCAAACACCTCCTGGTAGCGTGCTGTGGCGAGTGATCGGTGGGCCAGGGTGGAGAACAGGATCAAGCCAACGTTGCGAACATTCCAGCTGCAAGTGGTTAGCAAGGCGTGGCATCCAACCAGACTCACTTTGACGACTCAAAGGCCCTCAACGCCACCAAGAGTGTGCGCTCCAGGTAACGGGACAAGAACCTCGTCTGCTTTCCATCGAGGAGAACAATCTTGAGAGTGTTCATGGCGTGCACCTTGGTTTCATCCTTGGAGGCAGGGCCAAGCTTCGCCATGTCTACCAGACGCTCAACAGAGGTGTCGAGTAGGGCCTCGTCGGACGAGACGAGCGCAAGGAAGGCGTATGGTAGGCCAGCTGAACGACGCAGGGTGGAGAGCTCCCCGAGTGCGATCGTGTCCAGTTCCTCCTGCACCCACAATTCGACCAGCCCAGCAAGCTCCTTACGGGGCTTGACGGCGTCCACAACGTAACCGAGGGCGGGCGCAATGCGTGAAAACGTACCGCGGTGCCGGATCTCGTGCAGCCAGACCAGGAACTTCCGCCCCGCTTTGTGGACCTCGTCCCGGCTCCAGATATTCTGGGTGGCAGACGCGTTGAGCGGAACCGTGATGAGTGCGGAGAGCAGTTCGCTAGAATATCAGCCGGCGCACAGAACAATCTACTCACGCAGCCTCCTTTGTTGCACGCCAACTACCAGACAGCAGGTTGGTGTGGTCAAGATCCTCGCCAGCATCCGCCTCGTCATCACCAAGCACGTCGTACGCACGGGCGATCTCGTGGGCGGCCGTCTCTTTGCCGTCCTCCGAGTCGGTGGTCGGGCCGAGGGAGATGACTTTGCGTGTAACTGCCCAGACACGATCAACGAGTGTAGAGAGGCGGTGAAGGACAGGGCCCCAGGCGGCCTGGGCTTCTGGGGTCTGGAGATCCAAACATCTAACCATTTCGGTGAGAGCGCTCAGAGGACCGTGGAGAGGGTACTCCACGATACCCGTGGCAAAATTCTCCTCAGACTTCTTGATGTGGTTCTCAAGCACGGTCACCAGGTCGTCGATGAATGCAGCGGCTACTTCCGGACCTGATGGGAGGACAACCTTGGTGAACAGGATGGAGAGTGCTGCGCGACCAGCGTCGGCCTGCGTTCTGCGGGGATGATTGATGGAAGCAGATGCCGAGGCAAGAAGCTCCCGAGTGGCGGGTGTGGAGAGAGTCTCATAGCCTGCAAGTGGAAGGGGCGCCCTTTCAATGCTGTCTGTGTCAGCTCTGACCAGTCGCTCGGACTCAAGCAGCTCACATCGATCGCGCTTGACCTCGAATATCCGTGAACTCGCTAGCCTGGCAGGCCAAGAGGAGAGTCACCCGCCGAGGAGTGTAAACGGCCTCTAAGATGTTCTGCCACTCGCTGAACACGTCCAGATACAGCTTGAGAGTCTTGAGGGCAAAGATACCACGGAGGGCAGGGTGCGATTGGCTGGCCTCCAGAGACGGGGTGAGGTGCTCGTTTACGAACCAGTCATGGAAGTCAGCGGCGACGACCAAGCGCTTCTCCGCCTTGGTCTTGATCTCTAGAGTCTTGCCACGCGAAACGTCACGGCGCGCTGCGTGCTCGAGTTCCTTGAGGTGCATGAGGAAGGCGTAGATGGCCGAGGCCATGTCCGTGCGTCCCCTGCGTCGTCAGCTTGGACCTCCCGGGGATGGAAGCTGTACTCACTCAGCGTGGGGGATCATCGTGTTCCACCTGAAAGCTTCCTTGACCTTGTCCATGACTTCCGCCTCCAGGACGTCCTTGCTCCTGGCAACGAGCTCAAACGCCATGATACGGATCTTGTTGTCTTCGTGAACGATGGCCTCGTGGAGTCTTTCCTGGGGGACCCCGCTCAGGGGGATAATGCCACTCGAGACACCAAGGGAGGCGGTGGTGATCCACGACGCGAACAAGTCCGGCTGGTCTTGGGCGTCGGTCGTGTCGAACATGTTCAGGAGCGTGGAGAAGGACCCGCGTTGGGCCTTGAACAGTGGAGGGAGGAGGTATCGGCTCAAGACCTGGACTGCTGTTCCGTCCTCGCCGGATGAGACGTACGGCAAGAGCGGTTCGAGCATAAAGCGGTCTTTCTCTTCATTGGTGCCCGTGGCCAGCTCCCTCCGCCTGCCGAGCAGAGTCACGATCGCAGAACAACGGACATTCGCCGAGTCGCTGACCGTCAAGTCTTCGAGAAGGCGAGGGAGGAGGTCCACCGGAATACTCTCCGCAGGAATCGATTCAGCCATGATGGATACAGCAACAATGTTGCCTCGCGCGCCGAGGCCGTCGCGGAGAACATCAGCCCACAGCGGCTGCAGGAGGTGCTGTGAGGCAGAGGAAGACGCAGGTGGAGGTGGGAGAATGGCTGCCAGGCGTGTCGCCGCCGTCATCGCCTCGGCAGAGCGCAGTGGGTGCGGCTTGACCGTGTTGGACAACGACTCCAGGAGGAGGGTCGCGAGCGGGGCACGGGGCAGGAGAGTGGGGCCGAGCTTAGTGTAGGTCACTGCGATGGCATGTGCTGCGTCCCCTGGGTGCTGCGTAACGGCCAGCGCGATCTGGCGGAACAAGACGATGAGATATGCGAGCTTCTCAAGCGCCTCGGCACCGGCGGGAGGCTGGAGGACCCTGTCAATGGCATCGGAGATGACGTTTCTGCGCGAGGTCAGTGAATGCGATGGCACGCGACTGTACTTGCCCTGTCAACAAGTCGCGAGGTGGGGTCTTGTGGAGGGCCTTGCGAGCTACCTCGAGCTCAGACATGGGTTTCCTCTCCATTATGAGCTGCTGTGATCGCGGCCCGAGTGTTGCAGCGAGTGATATCGTCGAGTTGTCGAATGTTGTTGTCGACCTGGTCGTCGATGGAGGAGATCAACTTTGTCCTCGACTTTGGCTCGCAAAAAAAAGGTCCCGCGTCACCAACAATCGGCATCTCCACCGAGTGATCCAGTTGCGACAACGACGCGAGCCCATCTCTCCTCCCTTCCACTCCATCGCCTTGCTTGTCAATAGTCTGACTCGACGTCTATCGGCAGCAGGCGACCCAATCGATCGATTCATACCCGCCATGTCGTCCGCAAAAGATGAAGTCAAGGAGGAGGGCGAGACCTTTGTCCACAAGGTCGCCATCGAGGTAGGTTGAGATGGCAATTCCAAAGACCAGCTCTCCTGACGTCCACAGATGTCGCGCATCATGAACTCGGCGACCCCAAACGACATTCTCGCCCAGCGAATCATCGAAATCGCCCGCGGAAACCGATCCGGAGCAGCCTTTGTCAAGGGTGAGTGGACACGGCGGCAACTCGCGGGCCATCACTGACGTGCTCCAGCCGTATCAACCTTTGGCCAGTTCCCCGAAGACGCGATCTTGACACTGCACACTCGCATCCTCACGCATGAGGCTATGCGTTCGGCGACGGCGGGCATCAATGTCGAGGGCATGGAGCATGAGGACGGCGACGTTCTCGCCGCTGATGCCCCGCGCCGCGGTGGTCTGCGGAAAGCTGGTGGCGACGGCCCCAAGTTTATCGCCCGGCCGGCATCTCAGACCTCGCAGTATGGCTTGGATAGGCTAGCGGCGCAGAAGCGCGCCGAGGCTGCTGGTATCAAGTCGGAGCCGCCAAGCAAGCGAGTGAAGGTCGAGGTTGACGAGGATGAGAATGGAGTGTCGAAAGCCGGAGGCGTGTTCAAGGGTGAGCCAGCAGCGCAGGAGTGTGATGCTGACGGTACAGTTCCCGCGATCCCCATCAAGCGCGAGACTGTGCGCGTCAAGCCCGAGGAGACAACAAGCCACGGCGGAGGACTGTCCGAGGCTGCCCGCCAGAGGCTCGAGGCCAGGCGGCGAGAGCGGAACATGCCGTCGTCGTCGACAACAGCAGACTCGCACGAGAAGCGTGAACACCGCGGTATCAGCGACTACCAGTCCCGATTGAACAAGGGCTCTTGGCAGGAGAGGGACAGGCGAGACGACCGGGGCTACGACAGGCGAGACGACCGGGGCTACGACAGGCGCGACGATCGCCGTGATGATAGGCGAGACCGGTCAAATGGCGACAATCGGGACCGAAGCTGGGCCGAGGGTCCAACCCCACGGACAGCACGATCTCAGCGCGACCTCGATGGCGGCAGCGTCCGTGTGCCGAACCGTGGCTGGGACGAGACGCCGAGCCGAGGGCGTGGGGCTGGAGGATGGGGCAAGGGTGGAGACAACTCCCGGCCAGGGAGAAGTTGGGACGAAACCCCTAGCCGAAAGAGTCGCGACGCCTCGCCCAGCAACGACGATGGTGAGATCCTTGTTGATAGCAAGGAGTGGGAGGAGGAGCAGGTCCGCCTCGACCGCGACTGGTACAACTTTGACGACGAGGGTATGGTCGCCGGTGACGAGGAACACAACCCGTTCGCCCAATGGGGCAGCCTCGAGGCGTCCAAGGAGCAAGAGATGCAAGCCAAGGTCAACAAGCGACAGACCGCCAGGCAAGCACAATTTGTGGGTACCCCCAAACTCTGACAGGAAACCCGCTGACGTCTCCAGAACGCCGACACCGACAAGTGGGAGAACAACCGAATGCTTACGTCGGGTGTCCTGAAGGCTGGCGACGTCGACGAGGACTTTGAGGAAGACCAGGACTCGAAGGTGCACGTCCTGGTGCACGACCTCAAGCCACCGTTCTTGGATGGGCGGACGGCGTACACCAAGCAGTTGGAACCCATCAACCCTGTCCGCGACCCCACTTCCGACATGGCTGTCTTTGCTAAGAAGGGAAGCACGCTGGTTCGCGACCGTCGAGAGCGCAAGGAGCGCGAGAGGGCAGCTGCTAAGGCTGCGTCTGTCGCTGGAACGACCCTCGGTAACCTCATGGGTGTCCGCGACGAGCCCGAGCTCGGCGCCGAAGGCCAAAAGGATGGCGTCGACGACTCCAATTACAAGGCCGACTCGCAGTTCGCCACCCACTTGCAGAAGAACGAAGGCGCCTCCGAGTTCTCGCGGACACGCACCCTCAGGGAGCAGCGCGAGTACCTCCCTGCATTCGCCGTGCGCGAGCAGCTCATGGCGACAATTCGTGACAACCAGGTCATCGTTGTCATTGGTGAGACGGGATCGGGCAAGACGACCCAGCTCGGCCAGTTCCTCTACGAAGACGGCTACTGTGCAAATGGTTTGGTCGCGTGTACCCAGCCTCGTCGTGTGGCCGCCATGTCGGTCGCCAAACGTGTCAGTGAGGAGATGGAGTGTGAACTCGGTGGCAAGGTGGGCTACTCGATTCGATTCGAGGATGTCACGTCCAAGGAGACAAAGATCAAGTGTGAGTTGACTCAAGGTCGTCGATGCACTACTGACAGCCTCAGTCATGACGGACGGTATTCTGCTTCGAGAATCGCACAGCGAACCGGACCTTGATCGCTACTCCGTGATCATCCTCGACGAGGCCCACGAACGCTCGCTGAGTACAGACATCATCATGGGTCTTCTGAAGAAGATCCTGACCCGCCGCCGTGACCTCAAGCTCATCGTTACCTCTGCTACCATGAACGCGGACAAGTTCTCCAGGTTCTTCGGCAATGCCGCGCAGTTCACCATCCCCGGCCGTACCTTCCCGGTCGAGATCTACCACCACAAGTCGCCGTGTGAGGATTACGTCGACAGCGCGATCAAGAAGATCCTCGAGATTCATCTGTCCCTTCCCAAGGGTGACATCCTTGTCTTCATGACAGGTCAGGAGGATATCGAAACGACATGCGCTGTCGTTGAGGAGCGTTTAGGCCTCTTGGACGAGGCCCCACCATTGGCGGTTCTGCCCATCTACTCGCAGATGCCAGCCGATCTGCAGGCCAAGATCTTCCTGCCAACACCTGATGGCCGACGCAAGGTTGTGGTTGCAACCAACATTGCTGAGACCTCGCTGACAGGTAAGGTCCCCGATTTGTTCCAATGCTGACCTTGCCAGTTGACGGAATCCTCTACGTTGTCGACTCCGGCTACTCTAAGGTCAAAATCTACAACCCCAAGGTCGGCATGGACGCGCTCCAGATCACCCCCATCTCCCAGGCCAATGCAGGCCAGCGTACGGGTCGAGCCGGTCGTACTGGACCAGGGTGAGTGGACAATGGCGAGAAAGAGCCATCTAACCGTCCAGCTTCTGCTACCGCCTGTTCACCGAGTCCGCGTATATCAACGAGTTGTTCCCCAGCAACATCCCTGAGATTCAGCGTACCAACCTCGCCAACACCGTCCTCCAGCTCAAGAACCTCGGCGTCAAGAACCTTCTCGAGTTCGACTTTATGGATCCTCCTCCTCAGGAGAACATTCTGAACTCGATGTTCCAGCTGTGGGTCCTCGGTGCCCTGGACAACGTGGGCGACCTCACCGACGCCGGCCGCATCATGGCCGACTTCCCTATGGAGCCGTCTCTGGCCAAGATGATCATTGTGGCTGCGGAGCACAAGTGCTCTGCAGAGGTCCTCACAATCGTGTCGATGCTTTCCGTCCCTTCGGTCTTCTACCGCCCGCCTCAGCGCGCAGACGAGAGTGACGCCGCACGTGAGAAGTTCTTCGTCCCGGAGTCCGACCACCTTACGCTTCTGCACGTCTACACGCAGTGGAAGAACAACGGCTACAGCGACCACTGGTGCATGAAGCACTTCCTCCACCCCAAGATTCTGCGCAAGGCACGCGAAGTCCGTGGTCAACTGGAGGAGATCATGCAGTCTCAGAAGCTGCCCATTGTGTCCTGTGGTACGGACTGGGATGTTGTAAGGTAAGTGTCATCTCCACCGAGGCGACTTGGCTGACAGTACTCAGGAAGTGCATCACCGCTGGATACTTCCACCAGGCTGCTCGTGTCAAGAACCTGGGAGAGTATGTCAACATCAGGACAGGCGTGAGTTTCATGCGTTAGTCGTGATACTGGTGCTGACTAGCCCCGCAGCTGCCCTGTGTCCTGCACCCCACAAGTGCCCTGTACGGCTTGGGCTACATGCCCGATTATGTTGTGTACCATGAGCGTGAGTAACAGAATTCTCCGACAAGCACCCACCTAACATCATCCAGTTGTCCTCACGTCCAAGCAGTACATGATGTGTGTCACGTCTGTCGACCCGTACTGGCTTGCCGACCTCGGTGGTGTCTTCTTCTCGATCCGTGAACGCAACTTCGACGGCTTGGAGCGCGCTCGCGCCAACCGTGACTTCAGCAAGAAGACGGAGATGGAGGCCGAGATGGCCCGCCAGCGTGAGGAGTGAGTACCCACTCATCATAGGTGTCCCATATTGACACATCCCAGAATTGAGCGCGCCGAAGCCGAGCGCCTGCGGAAGGAGGCTGCGTCTCGAACGCCGAAAATTGGCGGCATTGGCGGCGTAGCCTCAACACCACGAAGTGTCGGCGCGACACCCAGACGCGCCGGTATCGGTGCTGGAGCCCGAACCTCGGCGACGCCAAGGAGGAGAGCAGGTGGCATCTAATAGACATAGTGTATAGTATGCAGACCAGCTGCAGATGCTCGAGAATGTGCGTGGGTGGGGTAATCTATCTGATGCTGGAAATGTCGGGGCGTGATGGGAGGGAGGACTAGTAGTCGAACTGTCGTGGTTGCAGTGGCTTGTCGTGCTCAAACGTGCTCTCCATACTCTTTCGATGCTGTTCGTCATGATGCTTGTAGTCGTGGCTGTAGGCATAATCGGCGTATGTCTCTTCGCTACTGAAGCCAGCGCTAAGGCTCTTGTGGTGCTCGGAAGGCCTCGGCGGCCTGGCAGGGGGATCGCGGCTCTCAGGTGCCGAGGACATGAAGCCCAGCCCAAGCGCATTGGGGTGATCTCTGCGCCAGCGCTGCTCGTCGATGGCGAACCAGAACGCGGCCTGCTCGACGATTGCGCGCTTCCGGTGCCCGATGAGGCGCGAGTAGACAAAGTACAGACCCCACGTGGACGCGAGCGCGGTCGTCACGTATCTGCCGTCAGAGGTGTCGCGCGCTATGTACGCACGTTGCATAGGTCACTCCGTTGGCGACGATGCCAATGTCCTTGTGCGTTAGCTGGTCTGGGGGGTTAGGTCGAGGCGCCAAACAGGGGAACGTGACGCACAACCGGCTGGCGTGTCAGCGTGTCTCATTGGGTTTCTCGCTCACCGAGGACCTCGGCAAACTGATGGGTTGTTAGCCATGTGTCGGCTCATCGAACCCACCTGGAACGGGATCGAGAGCACGACTGTGAGGTTGAACTTGAAGAACTGGCAGGTCAGACCTGAGCAAGAGGATCAAGGGACCTACACCCATGCCACCGGCCGCCAAGATTGGCTTGGGAGTCAGTGAGTGCTCAACATATCCTGACTCACAGTGGTGTAGTGGGACGGGAGGACCGTCAAGCGAATAACAGTCGTGACCCACAGTCCCTGGTCACTCCAGAACACGACGCACTTGGACCGGGGCTTTCCGTAAGCGTTGTATGAGTACCCCGCAGGAGGCGGTGGCGGCGCGACAGTCAATAGGGTGCAGGCGAGGAAGACGTTGGTGCGCGCTATCCGCAGGGCCTTCTGCCCAAGGAGATACTTGTACAGGCTATGGCGTTAGTGGATTACATGAAGGGTGACACTTGCAAGAAGCCCATGGCCTCGCCGAGGAGGACGCCAGCAGCACCGAGGGCGAGTCCCCACAATCCCCAGATTGCACCCAGGAGGATCAGGACAATGTCTGCCGCGTTAGTGCCACGGGGGTTGTGCGCGCCTTGGCGTGCAGGGACGTTGCTGCTGTGCACTCACCTGCACCTAGTAGTGGCGGGATGTGGACGATGGCGCTGATGAGTATCGCAATCGCCCAGCCCGCCGGGAAGGTTTTGATGTCTTCTCGGTACGGCTCGACGGCTTCGACGACCTGAGGTGTGTCAGACACTTTCGGCAGGCGGCATTCACAGTGTCCTTGTACATGAGGAGGACAACGACGGCGGCGATGACGGGTATGGCGACGAGGTAGTACTTCCACCACTGTGCCCACCAACGCCAGGTGGCGAGCTTGCGCCAGGTGACGACGCCGTCGTCATAGATGGCGAGCATGTCGCTGTCGGCCTCAACAATGGCGCGTACTTCGAGGTCGGTGTAGTACGGGATCGTGACCTCGTCCATCCATGGCTCGAACTTTCCGCCGCGCGGCGCGGTGGGTATCCGCAGCGGTGGGCGCGTCGGTGAGCGGTGGAGGTTGCCCATTGAGCCGGGGGATGCGGATTAGAAGGGAAGACGGAGGGGGGAGGGAAGGAGGGGGAAGGCGGAACAGGCTGACGTCGGACTGTTCGATTAGTCGAGGGCGGTGGTGTGGTGATGGTTCGAGGTCAAGGCCGAGGCGTCGCTCGGTCGTTGTAGTGTCTTGGCAAGAAGAAGAGAACAGATGTGGGACGATGTCGTCGGAAGAGATACAGTGCGTTGTCGTTGAACGAGTGACGAGACGGGGCGAAGCGGGCCGTAGTGGGTACGTATACGCGTTAGATGAAATGAAACGAATGTGAGTGTGTCGGAGTTGCAGAGTCGCTGGCTGGCTGCGCTCGACGACAAAGAGGACAAGGTCAGGCCAGCCAGGGGAATCGAGCAGGTCAGTGCGATGAGGCAAAGTCTCGGCGGCGAGCCCGGCCCAGTTGTCGTGCGCCGCAGACGCCACGCCCGCCACGGCTTGCTTTGATCGCTTGCGTGTGGCTGTGGCTAATGACATGAAACGCACCTTTGAGGCCTTTGACATTGTATCAAGTCATCACCGGAGTGTCGTCGGTGGCTCTCGTTGTTGGTGTGCAATCATCGATTTGTCCGAGCGCCACATCCGAGGTAGCTTCTGAACACCAGCAGGCGTTCGTCCCCTCACATCCATCCCCTGGCATCCAAGCAGTCTTGCACCGTTTGCTTTGTTGCAAGCACTCACACCAGTTCACCAGACTTCTGTGACTGCTTGCATTCAATTGATTACCTGGTCCTAACCCCAATCCTGTCCCTCGGTCCCTAACCCCTTCCCTCGCGGCACCACTACCATTCTACAGCAACTCCCTCGCACCCTACCGAACAGCCTCTCCTTCTCCTTGATCTTCTTTACACCTTCTCGACGTGAGAGACAGCCTCCTTTTCAAAGTCCTTCTCATCGGTCGGCGTAAGCGAACCACTGTGCTCGAAGAACTGGTCGACCTTGGTGGTCTTGAACTTGCGAGCAGGCACGCGGTTGTTGAAGAGGACGTCCAACTCGCCAAACGAGCGGTGTTGGGTCTCTGGGAGGCGGAAGTAGGTGTACACCAGGCCGATGAGGCAGGTGCCGAGGTAGAAGAACGCAACCTTGACGTTCCATCCCCACTCGGTGATCATGCGCGGGTTGAGTTGACCCGTGATGACGCCTGAGATGCCGTAGGTGGCACGAGCCAGGGCGATCGTCGGGCCGCGAACCTCGGCGCCGGGGAGCTCACCGACAATGGCGTAGCAGAGCGGTCCGAGTGAGCATGCGAAGACGAGGTTAAGGAGCATCATGAACGCGCCGATGCCGTACAGGATGTTGGTCGACTGCTTGACGGACCCGAGGATGCCCATGCCGAGGAGGCAGAGGGCGACAGCCACCTGGCCGATGAGGTAGATCCTTCGGCGGCCCCACTTGCCCATGCCTCCCCAGACGAGGACGGTGCCGACGAAGAGCATCTGAGGGGTCAGAGTGTACCTCTTGGGTCCACTTACGCCGAACATGCCCATGTTGATGCTGAAAGCGTCGTCCTCATTCATGCCCGCGCGGGTGAGGATCTGGGTGGCGAGGCCGGTCATCGGCTGGCCGCACCAAGTCTGGATCGCGTAGGCTGAGGTGTCAGGGAGGCAACAGGGCGTGCACCTACTCAAGCAGGTAATCTCGGTACGGCGGAGGTTGGATCCGCGAAAGCAGTTGAGGATGCCCTGCTGCTTGGTCTCGTTCTTCTCAATCTCGAGGGTATGGCGGATGAGCGCGACCTCGGCATCGATGTCGGCCTCGGTGAAGTAACCCTTGCGAGCGGTGCGACGGATGGCGCGGCGGGCCTTCTCATCCTTCCCCTTGCGGATGAGGAACCAGGGGGATTCGGGCGCGAAGCACGCGCAAACAAAGAGGGGCACGGGCCAGATCCACTGGAGCATGAAGGGGAGGCGGTAGGACATGTAACCATCAATGTGGAGCGTGGCCTTCACGACACCGCTACCTACGAAGTGATCAGCATTCTCCGCGAACCGGGCGATTTACCAATGAAGAGGCCGCACGCCCAGCAGATGTTGACAAACGATGTCATGTGTGCGCGGAGAGCAGTGGGTGCGATCTCACTCGCGTAGGCAGTAGTGAGTGTTTGGAAGACACCCCAGAAAAGGCCGCATGCCTGGCGGTCAGCGGTGCCACAACCCACCACTCACAAAGTTGCCAGCGAACAGCACCTTGACGTTGGTGGCAAACACGGGGAGGAAGATGGCGGCAGCCATGCCGACCATGGCGACGAGGTAAGTCGGCTTAGATCCCCAGTGGTACTGGGAGTAGCCGTTGGCCATGAGGCCGATGAGCGAGCCGACGCCCGAGGCGTTGCCACACGCGGCCTGCCACGATGCCGAGACCACGTACGTGCCGTCGGGCTGGAGGTCGCCGAAGCGCTTGAGGAACCACGACTGGCCCCAGTACGAGCCGTTGATGGCGACGTCGAAGCCCTCCATGATGAGCGCGACCGAGAGCATCATGGAGAAGAAGATACCCGGACCAAAGTTCTTGAGCGCCTTGCGGAAGCCGAGCGCCATGTCGCGCTCATGCGCCGCCTTGGCCTGCGCGACGAGGTACGGGTCCATGCCGGTCGCCTCATTGTGGACCTCGAGCTGGTTGTTGTCTGGTGGTGCCATGGTCGGTGTTCGTGCTTGGCAGTGCTGATAAGCCAGGCTGGTGGTTGCGGGCCAGTTCTGATCGACATCGACAGCAAGTCTTATAGCAGAGTCTGCGACCAGCTGTCACAGTCCATGCGGGGCACCCGCGGGGCACAGGCGCGGCGAGCGGCGCCGAGGTGAGTGCCTGTGTCGGCGCTAGTGAGCGGAGCTGTGGCTGGCGTGGGAGTGTGAGCGACATCAAGCAGGGTCGCGTGCATCATGCGGCGTGGTGTGCTCGGGTAGCAAGGAAATAGGCCGGGTGGAGCCGGCGGAGGTCGCCGATATCAGTTGCGGGAGGGGAGGAGAACGGCGGCGGTGAGCGCGGGCCGAGGTGCTGTGAGCCCCGGACCGAGGTCGCCGGGCGGTGGGTCAACACCCAGCGGTAAGGCGGTGGGCGGGTCAGCTGGCCTCACCCCCGACCCATGTGGTGCGTGCGCTGCCTTGGGGCGGCGGTCTTGGCGTGCTGGAGTGGGAGACATGATGCAGTGAGTCGCCGAGCCGGGTACTTGGCCCCATCTCGGACACGGCTTCCGAGAAGCGACTGCCTTCGAGGTCCCCGACCTCCGACGAGTATCCACCAGTATCCACCAGATTTCCAACCACCGTGCATCTGCGTGGTGGGAACTCGGTGTTAACCTCGGTAATGAAGGCTTAGCAGTGATGCAATCCCGTCCGTCGATCGGCGACGGGCTCCGTCATAGTCCTCTCAACGACGACTGACCTACCGCACGTCCCCCACCCGGCCCCCCACTCGGCCCGGGGTCGGTGCCGTCCACCCATGACCACTGCAACATGACATGTCGCGAGTTTCGGACTAGTTCCATCGATCTTCCCGCCATTCATCGGGCCGGGTTCGGCATGGCGTTGGTGTCCCGAGGTGGGGGAGGCAGCGGGGTGGGGGACAGTGGCGCGGGCTGCCACATGTCGTCGTCGTCGCTCACGTCGCCTCTTCCCCAGTATTGGGAGGGACAAGGGGCTACATGATTCATACACACAGTACACCTCACGCTTGGATCCGCTCTCTCGACACCTCTCTCGACACCAGCTCTAGGTCGTCATCGTAAGTCTGCCACTCAGGCTGGTGGACAGCGATGGTCGGTCTCTGGTCGTCAGCGCGGCCGTGAACCGAACCCACCTCGCACCACTCGTCGTGCCACGCCACCATCTCCCCACCAGTGCGCTTCGTCTCGTAGATCCACATGCCGAACGCATACACGGACAGGGGGATGAACCCGGCCTAAGGTCAGAGTGCCACTGGGATCCCACTCACGACAAGCAGTGGGAACGACGTGGGGATGGTCGTCGCCGAGGCCACGAGCCGCTGGATGAGGGGGATCACCGAGCCGCCACTAGTGGCCGCAATCACCACCCCGCCCGCGATTGCCTTGTTGCTAGTTCCAGCTGTGGCTACAGCAAAGAAGAGGGGGAAGCACGCCGCCTGCGAAAGAGAGAGCAGGTATAGGCACACGATCCCGCCGGTGCGCGTGATCACCGCGACCAGGACGGCGAAGACGGCCGCGAGGAAGGCGTGCATCGCCAGGGCCGCGGATGGGTCCATTTTGCGGAGGTAGGTGTACGCCGCGAGCTGTGCCGCCGCGGCGACGGCGACCGCGCCGAGAGCGAGGTCGGGGGCACTGTACGTCGGCACGGCGGCCACGCTGGCAGTGGACTGGGCGAGGAACCTCGTCGTATGTGCCACGAGGGAAGCCTGCGCGCCGAGGGCCAGGAAGCCGACGGGGAACGCGATGAGAGTCGCGACCCACGACGTTGTGCGGCCCGCGTTCGTCGTGCGTGGCGGTTGCGGCAGCGAAACCCCCCACACCGCGCCACACGTGAGGAGGGAGAGCACCGTCACCCCGAGTGCGGCGTACCCCGCGTTCGTGGCCGAGAACTCGCCGTGCACGAACACGCCCTTGCTCGCGACCACCGACCCGAGGACCCGTGCGAGCGCCCCGAAGCCGTTTACGAGGGCGAGGTGCGCCGCCGGGCGTGGGTCGCGTGCGATAGTGCAGTTCGCGACGAGCTCCACGGATGCGATGCCGGCGGAGAGGAGGGCGGCGAGCCCGCACGCCTGACGTCAGTAGCGCACGGAGACGCACTCACCATGCCGAAGCTCTTGAGCACCGCCGCGGCGATGAGGACCCCCGAAGCGAGAAAGCACGCCCCGAGGCCGGTGTACGCTGCGCTCTTGGCTTGGAGGGGGGTGAACCCGTACCCCGCGGCGAGGAGGAATGGGGCGTAGAAGGCCGCGTGGAGGCTGTCGGCGCGCGACCCCGTCAGATGCTGCGCCGCGACATCGAACATCCCCCGTGCGAGGCCGCAGAGCGCGAGGAGCACGCCAGAGAAGACGAGGGCCGGGCGTTGGGTTGCTGGCGGCGGTGGTCGTGTCAATGTCATGGTGTATGCTACCCCATGTCGAGTTGCCTGTGCTGGGATTAAAAGTGCCACGCCAACTCGCGCGCGCCGCTCGTCCGCGCCACACCGGGCACGCCTGACGTGCGAGCCGTTTCGGAGTCGCCGTGCACGTGCATATCCCCGCGGCGATCGTCGCGCGTCGATATCGTGTTCGGTGTACCGCATGCGTTGCGAGGCTGCGTCGCGCCGGATCTTGTGGGACCGGATCATGAAGCGAAAGGAGATGGGAAGCTGTGGTGAAAGGTTGTGCCGCCGAGGTGTGACTCCGCACGGCTACCTGCTCGTGCGGGCGAGCCTGCCTGGTACGCTTCGCATTGGCTCTCCCTCTCGCTCTTCCTCGCACTCCCGATACTTGGCCCCGTTGGACCAATACGCGGAGGAGGCATCGAAACCGTAGGGAGCGCACGAGTCGAGTCCGTCCCGCCCGCACATCTCGCCCGTCGCCTCTGCTGCAAGCATCTCCGTATACGCTGCAGTGTTCCAGCACGTACCGGCTGATACTGAGTGCAGGGCGTGGATTTGATGATGATCCGAGACGTTGATAGTCGGCTAGAGTTCGGGGAGGCTGGCGAGAGGCGAGTTTGGTGTACGTGTTCTGTGCCACACAAGACTCTTGTGTACGGCCGTCGACACCGCATCAGACTCTTACGGCCGGCGACACGCCCGATCGGCATCATGCCCGCTCGCATTGTTGACTGTTGGAGACTCAGGTGCTTGGTGTTAGGGGAGCACATAGGTGTGAATTGAGTGACGGCGAGGACACCCCCCCCCCACTTCCGGCTCCAACACCCAACCACCATCTGAGACCTCACGGCCCGCTTCGCCGTCCCAGAGATTCTCCAAAGACCCGACGACGAAGGCATACGGTCAATGCGTCAAGGCTTGTCATTTATGGCCAAGCTCCTCTCCTGTAGAGTGTGCAGGTTGAGTCTGTTGCCTAACTGCGAGTGGTTCCCTCGTTCTGGGGAAGGGGAGTCGGAAGGCGTCAGGAGGTAGTGGCACACCAGCACTCACCACACCTTCCGTTCTATGAGCGCCTGTCCTACTGGCTGCTTGAGGGTCAATCGATTAGAGCTTTGTGCTTGCCTTGTTCACCTGGCGTCCATCTGGAGGTAAGCACCACGGCAGGTATCAGTGGTGTGGCAGTGATCGACGCATCCTCGAACACACCCGCTGTCGTCAAGTTATCACTCGCCTTGCCATATGTATACCTTCGGCCCTGTGGGTAACCGGCACTGCTCCGCTCTGCCCCTCATCAATGCCGACAACCCGCACAGCCGGGCGCAAGAGGCGCTCGACCCCGCCTCCACAACTCCATTCCGGGTGCGGCTCTTCGGTGCCAAGTCAACCTGCCGGCCGAGCCACTCACCCACTCACCCACTCACGCAGACCTTGCGCACCCCGCACCCACGCACCGGCCCACGTATCCGTCCTCGTGATGGAAGTACAGAGCACGCCGCGACCCGCGAAGCCGCGACCCGCCTGTCCAACGGCACCTCGGCAACGCGGCAAGTGGCACGCACGGCACGCTCGCCTCCCCGCAGCGCTAATACGTGCCCAGCCTCTGGGCACGATATGCGATTGGCACGGGCGTGCAGTCGACGAGCGGGAGCCCCGGGGCGGGCCCGCGTGGAGGCTGCTCGTAGCAACATGTCGCGAGAGCAACATCGCCGGTAACGATCGGGGGAATGCCGACCTGCTCCAGCGTGTTAAGTCCGGTAAGCACCGGGTTGACGCCGAGCGGTTCGTCTCCTCCACCAAGCGAACAGCCACTGCCGCACACGTGGGGCCGCTGTGCCTTGCTCCTGTTGCTTTCTACGCCGCGGGAGTTCAGCGGCCAAGCCCTGTCGGGCCGGAAGCTTGGCGGAGGCGGACTGCCCTTGCCGCCTGGGAGACGGCGCGTCGTCGGGGGCGAGTCGACAGTCACGTAACATCGTACCGAATGGGTTGCCGACCATTTGACCTGGCCGACGAAAAATGTGACCACATCGCTGTGTATTGGACCACGGGGACGCAGGATTCGCCCTATGCACGCCGGATTCGCCCTCGTCAACGAAGCCCATGTGCTCGCATTTGCCACTGCAGGGCTTAGCCGCGCCAGTGGCATGTGCTCGTGCTAACCATAGCCGCGGATGCCAAATCAAGCGCGCATGCATCCACCCAGCAGAAGCAGTCGGCTTGCCGGACGTGGCCGCGAGGGTGGCATGGGAGCGCCGAGTCGAGCTGTCGGGCCAAGGCCGACCGGCGAAATCCAGGGCCTGCCGCGTTGCCGCTCGTGGATTTCCACTCCGCCGCGGGCCGAACCCGGCAAGCGGCCTACTCTGTCGAGCTTGATGCTGATAGCGCTTACAGGAATGTGCGTGAGGAAAAGGTATATAGGTGGCGTGGGTTGCCGAGGTGTTGAACAAACAGAACAGACAAGACAGACAACTGTGCATAGCCAGCACCGCCGCCACAACACACAACACTCCCTAGCCCCAACCACCCACCCCACGCCACACACAATGACCCTCTTCTCGCGCCGCATCTCCTCGCTCGACGGCTACTCGTGCGCCGACGACCAGCCCGCGCGTCTCCAGTCGCGCTCTGTCTGGCGTGCCAAGAACGCGCTGCACGCCATCCCCGTGTCCACCAAGCGCGTGTTCAAGCAGCAGCGTGACGGTCTTGCGTGAGTCGCCCGCCCTTGACACCTTGAGGCCCCCACTCACACCCCGCAGCCGCCTCATGGGCAAGGACGACCCCGACGAGCGCATGCTCCGCCAGATCACGGTCATCGAGTACAAGTACATGAGCTCGGAGTGGTAGCTTGCCTCGCATAGCCTCGCCTTTTCGGCACCCGAGCCGCCACGCCACCAGTCAACGAGCTGGCCGACGACGCCCCGCCCCGCCGCCCGCCGCTCCCACCCGCCGCACGCCACACGCATACACTGCGAGGCGACAGGCCGGTCACGCGCACCCGCGCCATTGTAGTTTGCGCCCGTAGCGCCCATAGCACGCACATGCATGTCGTGACGAGACACGAGCGAGAGTAATGGCCGAGTTTGAGGTACGGGCCGGGGCAGTGACGCGAGAAAGTTGCCGCCACAGTGCGTGCCGAGCCGCGTTGCCGCGACGGTGCTCTCCGAGCCGCTTCGAGTCAGTCGGCCACGACGATTCCCGTGCTGGCATTCGCGGTATGCTAGGGGCGCGGATGTACAGATGCAGACGAGCACCATGCGTGGCGCATGCATGCTTGGCGGGCCGCGCCACAGGTGACTTCAACTGGCGGGTTAGCACCCGACTGGGTGGCTAGCTAGCCCACCATGCCGTGCCACATCAATCGACGGCAGCCACAATGATTCACTGGCATGCTGGGCGACTGGCCGCGGCGACTCCTGTGCCCCTCATACCCTGCTCGTGCCGTTCCAGCGCGTCGTGGTCGAAAAAAAGTCGGCAGAAAGATTTCTTTCACTGGCCGTTATCTTCCGCCCATGTACCGCTTGGCCGGCGGCCAAGCGGCCAACTCTCCCACCCTGGCGGCCTGGCCGATCAGTCGCACCCTCGTCGTCGGCATGCCACCGCCAGGCTTGATAAGCTGGCTGCACGAGTTGACGTGGACTGCACATACAGCCTAGCCCACGTGAGCAGCAGAGGAGATATCCGGGAAGCGTAGCGTGGTGCTTGCAGGTCTGCCGAGGCTCGAGGCGCAAGCGCATGTGGCGGACCGTGTGGTGGCGCATCGGTCACTACCAGTCTCGCGAGCAGCCAGTAGGCGGCGGGGGTCTCATCTGTAACGCTCGGGCATGCCTTGGCGCGATAGCTCAGCTCACGACGTCAGTGGTACCGGGTATGGGTATGGGTTGGGCTATCTGTTGGCGTTGGCGCTGGCACAAAACAGCACGCCGCACGCCGCACACAGCACATGACGACAGATGCACAAGGCGCCAGTCGATTGCTATTGTTCCATCGCCCATCAAACATCATGGATCCACCACGCCCCACGCACCGCCTCTTCTCGCGCTCGCTGTCCGCTCTGGACGGGTACGCCGCCGACGAGTGAGTGGGCCGTGGCCCGCGGCGCTGACGCCAGCCAACCGCCGCGCCTCCGCCGACGGAGCACCGTCATGGTGCAGAGCAAGCTGCGCGAGTGGCCGCGCTCGGCCAAGTGGGCCGTCAAGCTGCAGACGCGGCGGCTGAGGTGGGCGGTGCTGCTGGGCTCGCTAATAGCAGGAGGAAGTGGCTGGGCCTGCCGAGCGATACCGAGTAGCGCAGATCGCGACGAGGGGCTCGGGGCGAGGGGCGGTCCCGAGTGACCGAGAGGAGAGGACGACAGAGGATATCCACCCCGGCGCGTCGCGGAGATACGGGCCGCTGGCGCCGCCCGCCCCACACGCACGCGCACAGACGCACCGAGACGATGCACGAGTCGATCAGTGCATACCCGGGGCCCGGGAGGTGCCCGTGAGGTGGCGAGGGGAAACGTCTCAGTGCCATGCGAGCGCTCGCCCAGAGCGCGGGCACGGAGCCATGGTGCGACTGGCCACTGGCCATCCCCGGACGCCTCCGCCGCGCGCCGCACCTACTTATCCCCTTTTTGTGTTGCGTTTCTTGTTTCTCCTCACGCTGTCTGTCGCTTGACGTGCTGCTCTGGCGAGTCGCTGCTCGGTCTGGATACTGGATATCAGCAAGCCCCACCCAGTCCCCGCACACGACACCCAGCCCGAGCACCATGTCGGCGCGATTCTTCCAGCGCCTGCCGTCCTCCCTTGACGGGTTTGACAACGACAAGTGGGTTGCGAGGTGGGGCAAGCTGACACATCCAGCATGCCGGCGCGGTACCGAAGCGGCACGAGGCGCGCGACCAACAAGCTCCGCGAGCTGCCGAGTTCGACCAAGCGCATGCTGAGGTGGGTAGGCGACCCGTAACGTCCTGACCCGGCAGGAGGGTGTTCAAGGGCAGCGTGGTCGACGAAAACACCCCGCTGCTGTAACCCGGCTGGGCCGCACCCAAGCCCGACGAGGCAAGAAGCAACGACAGACAGCCGACGACAGAAGCCAACGACAGCCGACGAGAAGCCAGAAGGCCACGACCCCCCGACGCCTGTGACGATCCCCACGAATTAGACATGTTAGATACGATGAGGCCGGCGACGGCGTGAGTGATGATGCATACTAGTACAGTTAGGCCGTGGGCGCCCTCGGTCCGCCGGTGCGCGGGTCGACCGGGGTGAGGGGGCACAGCGCGGCCGAGACGGTGCGGCCCTCCTCAAAGAGCAGGTTGTAGGTCGACGCGGCGTTGCGCGTGTCCATCAGGTCGAGCTGGATGCCAAGGCTCGAGATGTAGTCGCGGATCTCTGGGGGCGCGGGGATGACGCGGGCGCCGGTGCCGAACAGGAGGATTTCTACTCTCAGCATTGTCGTTGTTGCAGCTCACCTGGCCGGGGGACGAGGCGCTCGAACACGGCGAACCGGTCCACTCCCCACCCCTCCCACGCCTTGGCGAGCCCCTGGCTCCCGTCGCCCTTGGGCGGGTCGACGTCCCAGAGGAAGACTTTGCCCTCTGCGAAGATCGCGCCGCCGGGGACGACGAGCCCGTCCGAGAGGATGAAGCCCTTGGCCGTGAGCTTGTGGACTGAGAGCGGCGGGTTTTCCGGCGCCTCAAACAGGTTTTGCAGGCGGGGGGCGGGGGTCGCGTGGAACGCGCGTGCAGCGAGAGGGCGCGCGCTCGCGGCCCGCAGGCTGCGGGCGAGTTGTGTTCTCAGCATGTTGTGCGATTGTCAAAGTCGATGCACCGACGACTTGGACTTCTTGAGCCGCCGGATCTCTGCGATCTGCGTCATGACGGAGGCAAAGTCGCGTGGGTCCCACGCGCGCATCACGTGCAGGCGCAAAAGTTGAATCGAGCTCGCGAGCACCAGAGCGTCATCGCGCAGCTCGTGCATCGCACTCCGTCTTGGCTTTTTCTCCACCCCAGACACTCACAGACAACACAATGGCTCCCAGGAAGACGGTGGGCATCTTGGGTGAGTAGGTTGTGCGGCAGCGGCTGGAGGCTGCGACACCTCGCGTCTCCGCGATCGCTGCCCACGTCCCCGTCCCCCCACTGACATCCCAGGCGGCGGCCAGCTCGGCCGCATGCTTACGCACCCCGCGGCGCTGCTCAACATCCCGCTTCTCATCCTCGACAAGGGCGAGTACACGCCGGCCAAGCAGACGCTGCTCGCGCCCTCGACCCTCGCGCACCCCGACGGGCCGTTCACGTCCGAGCCGCACATCCGCGAGCTCGCGGCCGCGTGCGACGTGCTCACCGTCGAGATTGAGCACGTCAACGCCGACGTGCTCGAGGCCGTCGAGAAGGAGGGGCTGTGCGAGGTCCAGCCCTCGCCGGCCACCATCCGCCTCATCCAGGACAAGTACCTCCAGAAGAAGTACCTCGCCGACCGCGGCATCCCCGTCGCGCCCTTTGCCGTCGTCGAGCAGAGCACCGAGGCCAACGTCAAGGCCGTGGCTGGCGAGCTCGGCCTCCCCGTCATGCTCAAGGCGCGCACGCTCGCGTACGACGGCCGCGGCAACTCGCCGCTCAAGAGCACTGACTCGGCCGCGATCGCAAAGAGCCTCGAGTTCCTCGGCGACCGCCCCCTCTACGCCGAGGGATGGGTCCCCTTCGTCAAGGAGGTCGCCGTCATGGTCGTGCGTAACAAGGCCGGCGAGGTGCGCTCGTACGACGCGGTCGAGACGATCCACCGCGACTCGATCCTCCGCGTCTGCCTCGCGCCCCTGAGGAGCGGCACCGCGCCCGGTGCCGAGGTCGACACGGGCGTGAACGACAAGGCCAGGCAGCTCGCCGAGAAGGCCGTGGCCACGCTCGATGGCGCTGGTATCTTTGGTGTCGAGATGTTCCTCCTCGAGGATGGTGAGTTGGGCGAAGAGTGTTTCGTCCACCCGCTGACACCCCAGGCTCGCTCCTCCTCAACGAGATTGCCCCCCGCCCCCACAACTCGGGCCACCACACCATCGAGGCGTGCCACGTCTCGCAGTTCGAGAACCACCTCCGCGCTATCCTCTCCCTCCCTCTCGGCGACACGTCCCTCCGCGTCCCCTCGGCCGCCATGGTCAACGTGCTCGGCGTGAGCGGGTCGATGGACCCCATCGACGACATTGCGACCAACGCCCTGTCTGTCCCCGGCGCCAGCGTGCACCTGTACGGCAAGGTCGAGTCGCGCGCCGCCCGCAAGATGGGCCACATCACCGTCACGGGCGGCTCGGACGCCGACGTGCGCGCAAAGGTCCGCACGCTCCTCGGCCACCAGCCCGACCTCGACGCCAAGTTCATCGACGAGGTCGCCCCGGCCCCCGTCAAGGGCCACTCGCACCGCCAGCCCCTCGTCGGCATCATCATGGGCTCGGACTCTGACCTCCCCGTCATGCTCCCCGCCACCAAGATCCTCGACAAGTTTGGCGTCCCCTACGAGCTGACCATTACGTCGGCGCACCGCACGCCCGACAGGATGGTCACGTACGCGCGCTCGGCTGCTTCGCGCGGTCTCCGTGCCGTCATTGCCGGTGCCGGTGGCGCCGCCCACCTCCCCGGCATGGTCGCCTCCGAGACGTCGGTGCCCGTCATCGGTGTGCCTGTCAAGGCGTCGGTGCTCGACGGCGTCGACTCGCTCTACTCGATCCTCCAGATGCCCCGCGGCATCCCCGTCGCCACGGTCGGCATCAACAACTCGACCAACGCGGCGCTGCTCGCCATCCGCATCCTCGGCACCAGCGTGCCCCTGTTCCAGAAGGACACGGAGGCGTACGCCAAGGCGCTCGAGGAGGAGGTCATTGGCAAGGCCGGCAACCTCGAGGAGCTCGGCTGGGACAAGTATGTCAGCGACGTGCTGAAGAAGTAGGCGAGGGAGGGGCGTGAGGCGCGAATGCGAGCGCGTGACGAGCGCGAGAGCGCGGCGGCGCGGCCCGCAATGTAGAATAGATCTGGTAATGTGACGATGTTTTGGTTTGCCGTGGGGTTGAGCAGCGCAGCAGGTGGCGCAGCCATAGGACGTGCAAGGCATCTTGACAAGAGAGAGTACGCTGGTGGCGCCTGATCCAGGCCTGCAACGGCGCGCGCCGCGCTCCCAGACTCGTGACCACCAAGCCCAAAGTCGGCGTACGCGGCGTAATAATCGCAGGCGGCAGGCCACATGACCCTCCTCGCGCGGCTCAAGCTTTCGGCCGGGGATCGCCCCGAGGCTCCAGCGATGCCTAGTTGGGCGCGCACGCCGGCGGAGGCAGCGCAACCAAAAGTTGCTATTGTATTAGCGCCGGTATAGCATTCACTGGGCTGGATTATGCGTGATGAGCATGACGGCAGGGTGCAGCAGCTGCAGGTTTGGACCTTTGGGGGAGGCGAGTGACAGCCGCCAGCCGCCGCCGCTATTTCGGAGTCGTCGGCCCGGGGGCGGCGGGCCTCCTGCGGCCTGCGGCTTGCGGCTTGCGGCGTGCGGCGTGCGCTGGGCCACGCTGGGCCACGCTGGGCTACGCTGGGCTGCCAAGTCCTGACCCGAAACTGAGCGCAGATGGGTCTACTAAGGGTGCGAGGGCTAAGGGAGAGGGAGGGAGGGAGGGAGGGGGATGAGAGGGATGGAAAGAGCATAGGGAGGAGGAGGGTGGGGTGAGGCCAAAGTGGACGCTGCATCGCTCCTCGACCTCGTCTGACTCACTACCCCACCCCACCACCCCATTCCCCGTACCATTGCCCACACGCACCTCGCCAGAGCCCCCTGCAGCCTGCAGCCCCCTCGCCCGCCGCCGCCGCCACCGCCGCCGCCGCCGCTGCTGCTCTCGGCCTCTGCGCTCGGCCTGTGGCCTGCCTGTCGGTGTTGCGTCAGTCTCCCGTCATCCTGGCTCGGTGCCGCCCCCCCTCCGCCCCGCGCGTTGCCCCAGCCGCGCGGTGGTATTTCTCGCATTCCACCACCCTGGCTGGCTGCGTCTGTTCCTTTCCAAGTCGCCTCTCCCTCGTCTTGCTCATCTCCTGTCCCTCTCGACTGCTTACATCCAGCGACGACGACGACGACGGCGGCGATAGCGACGACGACGACTGCACCGATACCGCACCTGCCAAGCATCGCTAGCGCCTAGCGGCTTCACCACCCCGCCCCGCCCCCCACCCCCGGCCCCGCCCTCTTTCCAACTTTGGCCCTCGAGTTCCAGCACCGCGCGGTGTTGCATTGCCTGGCCCGCTGCAAGTGCTCCTCGTCCTTGTTGCTCGTCTTACACACTCCTCGGCGTCAATCAACCCGCCCACACTGCATTCCTCGGCACTGGGCGGCGCGCGACAATCAGCCCAACCCCAGCGCACCTTCCCCCACCCTTATTCACCGGCCCGCTCACCCGCCCCGCTCGTTCGACGACCGACGGCACACACGCGGCCATCACCTAACCGCCCATCTCTTGCCGCCCAGCCCCAACCCCCGTCCCATCCCTCCCCCTACGACATCGCCACCCCCGCATGGACAGCTGGCGACGCATCACCCGCTCCGTCGGCGGCGGCCCGGCCGGGGCCAACGCCGGCCCCAACGGCAAGGCCAAGGACCCCGAGACGGCCAACGGCGCCACGACCGACAGCCCGAACGGCAAGGAGCGCGCGCTTGACGAGGCGCTCTGGGGCCTCGAGAATGTGAGTGGGCGGACCTGGTTGGCGGCGCTGACGTCCACAGTTCGGCAACACATGCTACTGCAACTCGATCCTGCAGGCCCTCTACGCCGCGCAGCCCTTTCGTGCGTTCGTCGAGGCGTACCCCGACGTCGAGAAGCCGTACAATGAGTTTGGCGGCGCCGTCGCCCACGGCCCCATCGTGCCCTCGCCCTCGCCGAGCGAGGCCAAGCCCAACCCCCTCGAGTCGGTCGTCACCTCACCAGCAAAGGAGAAGCGCGGCGGCCTCCTAGGCCTTGGTGGCAAGAAGCAGACGCCTCCTCCGGCCCCCAAGGCCGCCCCTCCGCCTGCCTCGAACCAGCCCCCTCCTCAGCCCATCATCCTCCCCCCCGACCCAAACTTCCCCAACAACTTCACCCTCTTCCAGACCATCCAGGCGCTGTTTCACCACCTGTCTAGCTCGGCGCCCCACCACCCCGCAGACCCCAAGCCCGCGGTGTACCCGCCGGGCGTCACGCCGCCAGCTGCCCCAGTCACCTCGGGCATGGTTGGCGCGCCGGCCGCTGGCGGACAGCCCGGCCAGCCGGGGCAGCCCCAGGGCCCGTCGCTCCTGGCCTCGCTCCCCCCGCCGTCGACACCCCGCGGCGGTGGACCGTACAAGGCTGGCACGCTCGGCCGCGGCGTCGTCCGCCCCGAAGACGTCCTGAGAACGGTGCGCAACAAGCACTCGATGTTTGGAGGCCAGACACAGCAGGACGCGCACGAGTTCCTGGGCTTCATCCTCAACCAGCTCGACGAGGAGGTCCAGCAGATCGACGCCGCGCTCAAGGTCAAGGGCGAGGAGGTTACCAACATCAAGGAGATGGGCAAGAGCTTTATCCACTCGCTGTTCCACGGCGTGCTCGTCAACGAGACGCGCTGTCTCAACTGCGAGACTACGTCGACCAGGGAAGAGTCGTTCCTGGACCTGTCGATTGATATCGAGCAGCACTCGAGTCTGACGGCGTGCTTGCGCCAGTTTAGCCACAGCGAGATGCTGTGTTCGACCAACAAGTTCTACTGCGAGACGTGCTGTGGTCTTGTTGAGGCGGAGAGAAGGTGGGTGGAGCTGTGTTAAACTTGTCGACGGAGCTGACCCCTTAGGATGCGCATCAAGTCTCTGCCAAACATCCTCGGCCTGCACCTCAAGCGCTTCAGACAGGACGACATGGGCCGCCTGCACAAGCTCTTCTACCGTGTCACCTTCCCCCTCCAGCTCAGAGTGCCCTGCACCACCGAGGACACGGACGACGGCGAGCGCCTGTACGAGCTGTTCTCGGTCGTCGTCCACATCGGCAACGGCCCGACCCACGGCCACTACGTCACGGCTGTGCGCTCGGAGAACAACAAATGGGTCATGTGCGACGACGAAAACATTGAGCCGATCGAGGTCGACGACTTGGCAAACTACTTTGGCGACAGCATCACAGGCGCTGGTTACGTCCTGTTCTACCAGGCCGTCAACCTTGACCTGCAGAAACTTGGCCTCAAGAAGGCGCCGCCTGCGCGGGTCCTCCCGCCAGCACTGCGCGCCAACGCTATCGAGATTCTCGACGACCCGGTCGGCAAGGTGTCGAGCGACAGCGACCCGCAGCGCTTTGCCACGCCAGACGTCGCATCCCTCGCCACTGTCTCGTCCGAGGCCCTGTCGTCGGTCGGCACCAACCCGCACGTCCCGGCTATTGTCCCCGTCAAGGCCGAGGCGAATGGCGCTGCTGGGGCTCCTGCTGTGCCGAGCCGCCAGCCCAGTACCCTCCGCACCCCGGCCAACGTTTCGACGCCGTCGGCCTCGGCTGCGTCCACTCCTGTGCAGGAGAAGTCGAAGTGGTACTCGCTCAAGCGCAGAGAATCAGTCCAGTCGTCCACGTCTGCGACGTCGACTCCTGCGGTCCGGCGTGACGCCGACAGCGCTGCGGTCAAGGGGACGCTCCAGCGCCAGCCCACCGCCAATACGGTCAACACGGTCAGCACGTCGACGACGTCCCAGAGCCAGCCCGATCTCGGAGACGCGCCCCACCAGCGGGTGCTCGATGGCGCCGTCGATCTCTCGAGCTCGATCGTGTCGACCGCGTCGGGCACGTCGTCGTCGGGGCTGTCGAGCGGTGCGCTGGCCGTCCCCGGTGCTGGTCTTGGGCGGAGCACGGCGGACCGGCCACCACGGGCAGCGTCGCACACTGTGCAGACCCCCACGCCTCCGGCTCCGATCCCGACCTCGAATCGTCCGAGCAGATCAGCGTCGACGACTGCTGCCTCGGGCAGTGCCAACGCCGGCAGCAACGGCTACGCTGGGGGGTCCGGCCTCGGGCGCAAGCTGAGCGGCGCGATTGGTGTTGGCAAGCTTGGACGGAGCACAAGCAGCACTTTCAAGATGGGCTTTGGGAGGAAGAAGGTGGAGGAGGAGCAGTCGTGAGCGGGTGTGGCGAGTGTGGCGTGAGCCACCCAGTCGTGCTGCTCCGCTTGGCGCAATGGCGTGGTTCGCCATCGACACGGCCGATGGCGACGAGGGAGTGGGTGATGCTCGAACCTTGTGCTAGTATGCTGTAGTGCTGTGCTAGGACGTAATCTTGAGTGTGCGGGGGTGCAGCGATGTAACAGTGGATGCAAGTTGTGGCGGCGAGAGGCGGGGCTTGGGGATGGAGAGTCACCGCAGGGCGGACCAAACAACTCGGGCCACGCCGGCCGCGCCGCCCGCAGCGCCAACTAACGCTTTTCACACCTCCCCTGTCGGTCAACGTCGCCTCATCCTCATCCCACTTCGGCGCCATGCGGCCCACAACAACACTGACAAGAGCGGCGCGCGCCGCAGCGGCGAGCGTGCAGTCTGCACGGGTGGCCATGCGCCCGACGCTCGCGGCGGCGCGGCACACGCCCGCCCTCGTCCCCTCGCCAGTAGCCGTCCCGTCCCGCGCCTTCTTCTCGCTCCCCGACATCTCCAAGCTCGCGAGTGTGCTGCCCGGCGCGCCGGAGAAGAGCGTCGACGCCGAGGAGCAGCGGTTCAGCGCGAGGAAGATCATGCCGTGAGTCGTTGAGCCGGCCGCTGGCGTTGTCGGCGAGGTCGGACGAGCGGGCGTGCTGTGCAGCTTCGGCTACATGGGCGTCGTCCACCTCCCCCTTCGCTGCCACTGGTAGCGGAGAGCGCCGACCGGCCGGGAGTGCTGCATCGATGCTGCCTCTAAGTCCAGCTCCATATCCCCGCCAACTCCCGCGTTCCAGGCCCGACCCCAACGCTCCCGCTGACGTGCCAGATACTCTCCCGCCCAACTGTACGAGCTCGTTTCCGACGTTGGCGCGTACTCTGCTTTCATCCCCTTCTGCACCTCGTCCACCGTGCTCAACTCGTCTGGCGGCGCCGCGAGCGGGTGGAAGCCCGGGCGCGAGCCGTTCCAGGTCGAGGCTGAGCTTGCCGTCGGCTTTGGTGGGCTGCAGGAGCGGTACGTGAGCAAGGTGGTGGGGGAGCCGTTTGTGCGGGTTTCGGTGAGTCGCGCGAGCGCAGCGAGCGTGGCCCGGGGGGTGTGGCCCGGCGAGTGGCGAGCAGGCTAGTCGAGGCGTGTCGTGCAGGCTGGCTGAGCTGGTTGGCGTGGTTTGGCTGGGTGGGAGTTCGACCATGAACTTCAACAGCCAAAAACGCCAACCCGCTCAGCCAGCAAGCACGACCAGCCTCGCGCTGTGTGCCAACTCCTCCGGGCCACACCCCCAGCTGCCGAGGAGGAGCGCTAACGACCCTCCCAGGCGACAGCGTCGGAACGCACACCAATGTTCAAGAACCTCGAGACGACGTGGTCGTTCAAGCCGACCACGCCGGCGGCGCCGGGGCAGGAGGCGGCCGGGCCGACGCTCCTCTCCATCGACTTGGTGTTCGTCTTTGCCAACCCGCTGCACCGGATTGCTAGTCAGGCCGTGCTGCCCAAGGTTGCGGAGAAGATGGTCGAGGCGTTTGAGGCGCGGTGTGTCGAGGTGTTTGGGCGGTAGCGCAGCCAGCGAGCCATGAGCCCGTAGGGCGAGCGGGCGGGCGGGGCGTGGGAGGGAGGACGGAGAACGGTTTCATCTCGCTTAGGGTCGGGTCTCGTCTCGTCTTGGGTTACTCGCCATAATGGTCACCACTCGTACAACAATGCATAGACGTGTTGCATGGCGGGGGGTGGGGTGGGGGTGTGCGGCGTGGCGTGCGGCGTGCGGCGTGCGCAGAGGGTGAGTTGCGTGGCGTTTGTGTTTGTCGAGCCGGGCGAAGTGCAGAGGGTAGGAGGTCGTCCGACGGCCAAGCCAGCAAAACCACCGCGTGGACCGCATCCACCGCATCCACCGCCTGCAATGCGTTGCACACCCGTAATCGCCCGCTGCCGAAGCGCCGCCGTCCGCTCGGCACGCAGCCCTCGCCGCAGGCCTCCATCGCCGGCGGACAGCGATATCGGCGCCGAGGGGTCGCGTGGGTGGCGGCGGCCTGGCGGGGCGATGGCCGACGGGCTTGCGGGGAGGTGCGTCTGACGTCAGATCTCTCCTCTAGGCAGCATCCACGACCGTCGGTGAGGAAAAGTGTCGTCGAGCTCCGGCACGCATCTATAAGAGCGCCGCAGCGAGCACGACAGGACTATCATCACCTCCTCCCCATCCTCAACCAACACGACACCATGACATCCATCATCCTCACCGGCGCGACGGGCACAGCGGGCTCCGCGGTCCTCCACACGGCCCTCGCCTCGCCCCTCATCTCGCACGTCACCGTGCTGGCGCGCCGCGCGCCGGGCATCACGCACGACAAGCTCGAGACGATTCTCCTCCCGTCCGACGAGTACAAGGGCAGCTTTGACGACATCCCCGCGGCTGTTGTGGACAAGCTGCGCGCGCGGGGAAGCAGCGCGGTGGTTTGGGCTTTGGGCGTGAGCCAGCGCGATGTTGACAAGGAGACGTACATCAAGTGAGTGCACTCGGGCTTCGACACGCCTCTACTGTCTCGGAGGGGCGCTGCCCTCGTCTCTGGACCCAGCTGACACCCGCAGAATCACCTACGACTACACCGTCGCAGCCGCCAAGGCCTTCGCGCCCCTCGGCACCGCGGACAAGCCGTTCCGCTTCCTCTTCGTCAGCGGCATGGGCGCGGACCAGACCGAATCCTCGTACCCCATCTTCGCAAAGATCAAGGGCCGCGCGGAGAAGTACCTCGTCGAAGCCGAGACGGACAGCTTCAAGACGCTCAACCTCCGGCCCGGGGGCATCGTCCCGACGCCCGAGCACGCCAAGAACGTGCCCTTCATCCAGAGGGCCATGATCACCGCCGCGGGGTGGGTCCTCCCGGGCCGCATGATCGAGAGCACCGACCTCGCCAAGGCCGCTGTCGAGCTGAGTACCGGCAAGGGCTGGGAGGTGCGGGATAAGAAGGAGCACTGGATCGACAATGCGCAGCTTAACAAGCTGGCCAAGGCTTATGACGCGGAGATTGCGCACTAGGCGAGGACGCAGCGAGGCAGTAGGCCGAGCGGAGGCGGCGCGGCGTGCGCAGCGCAGCGCCACTGTTGTACCATATGCATAGAGTGGGTAGACCTAGTGTGGGACGGGTCAGTGGACTCGGGAGTGGAGGCCGACTGTGGTCAACCACCCCACCGGCACTCACGTCAATCCTACAGTGTGGCAGCCACTGCTGTTGCTGACGCAGGGCTGCTTGCCCACGATCAGGCGGGGCGACAGGCGGGGCGACAGGCGAGGCGACCCGCGCCGCGACGCGCCGACTGCAACCACCACGCAAATCTTCCGCCACGTCGATCAAGTGGCGGAGGGGCAGCGGACCGCTTTTTGCGGAGCGGCGTCTCGGCCTCGGCGTCCCAACCCCCCCGGCGGCAGCCACAGGCGTCGCTCACGCCGCATTGCATGACCACCACCGACGAATGTACGCCGATCGAGTGGCAGGCCAGGCCGCTTTTACCGGAGCGCGGCGTCGAGGCGTCAAACGCCACAAGGCGGCGCACTCACATGGGTACCCGTGCTTGGCTGCTGTCATCGCTCCTGACACTAGTGACCCAACACGACGTCCTTGACCCAGAAAATCTGCACCGAGCCTAGCTGCTAGCTGGTTCTGGGAGCTCGCAACGGCCCCTCCGTGCCCCATGGAGGCGGGTCGCTAGCCTCGAGCCACCTCGCAGCCTCGTCACTACCAAATTCCCCCAGCCCTCGGGGCACCCGATGGCCACAAGAGCCCCAGTGGCGCCGTGGCGCGATCAAGAGATCATTCCGCGGCACCACCGTCATCGACGTCGCGACGACCGTGAGATGCCGGCCTGGGGAGAGATAGCGCAATTTTTTCTGCAGCCACAGCGATTGTGCGACCCGTGCGACGCTAGTGCCTGCGGCAAGGTGCCCCCTCCTCCTCCCCAGTCCTGCTCGTCCTATCGCGAGCGTGGATGTGGCCAAGACAGCTGCGGCATCTGGGGCATGTGGGCACCCACATGGGGCAGGGTGGAGCCTTGTCTCTGAGGGTCCGGCTACAGCCGCGACCCTCTCAATGCCGCGAGTTGCCATGCATGCCGGCTGGCAGCGCTCGTATCAGATCTCGGTGCTGGCGCCATCACGGCCGTCGATAGGACCAGTCGACGGACTGGACGGCGCTAGTGGGTGGTGGACGTAGGAAACGGGAAAAAGCTCGGCGTTGGGGTCGGGGCTAAGGTGTCCGATGGGATCGGGAGACCAGCTGGTAGAGGATTGAGGCACCGGCGGGCGTGGGATGGTAGCTAGCTCTTCTGGAAAGAAAGAATTTTCGCTCTTCGTACAGTACGTGCGTATGTGCTCGCTGCATGCAAGGCCTGGCCTGGGCTAGTTGGCTGGGTACTCACCACCTCTTGACGCGGGTTGATGCAACGACGTCCAGTGTTCGGGATATCGACTCCAGCCGCCAACACCGAAGCAGTCACCGATTCCAGCGGCACTGACCACCCTCGCTTCGTTTGGCAGGAGTGCCACGCTGTATGACGCATCTGCCAGTCGTAGCCTCGCATCCTCCACGTACTCCCGCGGGGCCGGGACTTTGATTTCCCAGGGCAAGCCAGGCGGGGTGGGTGCGACCGCGCGCGCCCGCGCGCGGTGCGTGGCCAAGCATCCCATGTGACCTGCCATTGTGCGTTTATGGGGCATCCATCGGGTGTGCCAAGCCAAGCTGGCGATGGATCACGGGGCCAATGCCGTCGACAGCCTTGATATCCCGTGGAGACGCCGCACCTCCGCACCCGACCCCCCGAGCGACCAAGGTTCCAGATCCGCGGCAGCCAGCAGCGCTGGCTGATTCAATCAAACCTAGCCTAGCCTTACCACCCCCGGCCGGCCCACACCCGTGCCTGCGGCAAAAGCATGATCACTCCTCTGGCCCCAACCGGCAACGCGCGGCTCACGGCGCACGAACGACAAGCATCAAGCGAGACGGTGTCAGCTGGTCGTGTGGCGCAGCTGACCGCGACCGCACCCGCCGCACCCGCCTGCGGCCGTCACCGTCCGTCGGTCCCGGGTCAGACGAGGGTGTGCGAGGGGTATAAGAGCAAGCAGTCTACACGACCACCTAGCCCCCATCCATCCCCCACATCGCCAAACCATTACAATGGCCGATCTCACACCCAAGGACACCAAGGTCGCGACCGTCGCTCACCTCGAGTCGACGCCAAGCTACGACCACTCGATCGCCCACAAGGCAGAGTATGCCGCGCCAGAGGAGTACACTGTCGACCCCGTGCTCGAGGCCAAGCTCGTGCGCAAGATCGACCTGCACATGCTGCCCATGCTCTGGGTCTGCTACATGTGAGTGGGGTTCCGGCGTCCTTGTCTGGAGTGGTGGCCCGCGGGGGGTCGGGGGCGGGGTGGACGCGTCGAGCTAGCTGGCAGTAGCCGCCCGCCAATTCCGCGGCGGGGATTACCCCACAGCCTGCCAGTCATCTGGCGCCATTTCCGCGGCGGGGATTACCCCACCCGGGAACGGCGTGCATCCATCCGGGGAAGTGGGACGAGCGGCACTCCTCCCCGCCAGTGGCATTCGGGAGAGAGGCAGCCACCACATCGGGCCGATTGCACGCCTGTCGAGCGGGCGGCCGGGGCCGTTGCGCCACGTATCGGTCTCCAAGCAGGCAGCCGCTCGGTTGCGCGGCGCCAGTCACCCGGCGCACGCCAAGCCAGTGACGCTGTGGCGGTCGGTACCTGCCGGTCTGCCGCCCTCGCCAAGCTCAAACACCGGCACCGGCCCACCGTTCGGCATCCTCCCACCCGTCATATCGGCGCGATGCTGGGTCTATCCTGCGCATCATTGCTCCGGACGCGGTCGTGGATGCATGCGAGGTGTCGGCGAATGCAGCCCACGGGGTCTCCAGTGTGACAGAGTGGCGCCACCACATCCCCCCTCCGCACCCGCTTTCTCCCCCTCCCCACCCCCGCATCACCCACAGCGCCCACACCATGCTGACGCTCCCAGCCTCAACTACCTCGACCGCACCAACATCGGTAACGCCTACCCCGGTGGCATGGGCACCGACCTCAACCTCACGTCCGAGCACTACTCGCTCGTCCTCTCCATCTTCTTCGTCGGCTACCTCCTCTGGGAGGTCCCCTCCAACATGATGCTCGCCCGCTCGACCCCCCGCATCTTCCTCCCCACCATCATGTTCATCTGGGGCGCCATGTCGATCGGCGCCAAGGGCATCAACTCGCTCGGCGGCATGGTCGCCTTCCGCTTCGTCCTCGGCCTCGTCGAGGCCGGCTTCTTCCCCGGTGTCATGCTCCTCATGTCCTGCTGGTACAAGCCCGCCGAGCTCTCCAAGCGCGTCGCCATCTTCTACACTGCCGCCCTCATGGCCGGTGCGTTCGGCGGTATCCTCGCCGGTCTCATCATCGAGGGCCTCGAGGGCGTCGGCGGCACCCGCGGCTGGAAGTGGCTCTTCATCATCGAGGGCCTCATCACCGTCTTCTTCGCCGTCATGGCCTTCTTCGTCCTCCCCAACTACCCCGCCACCACCAAGTGGCTCACCGAGGAGGAGCGCGAGCTCGCCATCAACCGCCTCAAGGCCGGCGTCGGCGCCGACGTCGAGGAGGCCCACGTCTCGCACCTCCAGGCCTTCAAGGACGCTTGCAAGGACCCCAAGACCTGGGCCTTTGTCCTCACCTACAACCTCATCAACGGCGCCGGCACCATCTCCTACTTCTTCCCCACCCTCATGAAGTCGCTCGGCTACGAGAAGCGCATGGTCCAGTTCATGACCGTCCCCATCTACGCCGTCTCGCTTATTGTTTCGGTCACTGGTGGTATCATTGCCGACAAGACCCGCCAGAAAGCCTTTGTCGTCCTCGGCGCCGCCCTCCTCTCGACCGTCTCGTTCATCATCGTCACCGCTGTCAAGAACGACAAGGCCCGCTACGCCTTCCTCTGCTTCGGCGGTGCCGGTATCTGGACGGCCGTCCCCGTCTTCCTCTCGTGGATGGTCACCATGTTCGACGGAAGGGAGAAGCGCGCCGTCTCCATTGCCCTCGTGAACGGCTTTGGTAACCTCGCCTCGGTCTACGGCTCGTTCCTCTGGGACAAGAAGCACGCCCCCGAGTACCTCCCCGGCTTCGCCACCACCTGCGCGCTCTGCGGCTGCATCGCCATCGTTGTCGGTCTCTCGCGCTACGTCTGGGGTGACAAGGGTGTCGCCAAGACCTCGTAGATTAAGAGCTCTAGTTTGAGCTTGGCGAGTAGAGGAGGTAGAGGGAGGTAGAGGGGGACGAGTTTGTACAATAGGGTCCCCAGTGATCGGAATAACCGCCTGGTAATGCATCATCTTGCAATAGACTTGAGGCTGCAGGTTGTCGCTAGGAGCACGGGAGTTGAGGAGCAAGCCGAAGGGCCTTGTCGCCTGCTCTCGATGTGCCACGAGCCTCGCCTCTTGGAGGCGCGCGAGGCGCCCTGTGCGCCACGTGGCATCACGTGACACTGTACCAAAACCGCTTTTGTTGCTAAATCTGGAGCCTCTGCGCAGCGAGGAATCGAGGAATCCTGACGCGGCCAGAGTGAAGATGTCGATGCATGAGCCATGCAGAGTTGCACCGCACATTCGATGCATATGTCTGCCCATTGCATGCATGCATTTCAGCTCGAGAGTGCTCGTTGCGACGACCTCGAGTGTCAACAATGGACCTGGCGTTTCATCGTCGCCCGCGTGCCACCCAGGGAAGGCAAGGCGGGCTCGGTGCATCAAGTCCGCTGCCACCCCTCAAAACACGCGACGACGAGCAGCGGCGGCGACGCATTTCGCGCTGCAACGGCACAGCTTGTCGCATCGCATTCTTCTCCTTCTTGACTCTCGACCAGCAACGACGACGACGACAGCGACGGCGACGACTCGCTCGACAGCATCAACCGTGTCACTGCAAGAAAGCGCCGACAGCGAGCAGCAGCATTAAATCACACCAGGCATCCCCTCCACGCCGCCGCCGCCGCCGCCGCCATCGCGCCTCCGACCTTCCTCCCATTCCCCTTCCCTCCCACCCACGACCATGTCCGACTTCCCCGCCAGCGGCAAGCTGAACCGCGCCAATGTGCTGCCCTCGGCGCAGCTGGCGACGAAGAACCGAGCGTTTAGGTGCGTTGCGTGATCCGTGTGGATACAACGAGCGACTAACGACGCAGCCGCCTGGTCGCCATCGTGAGCGGCATCGCCGGCCTTGGCTGCCTCGCGTTCGCTGGCATTCAGGTGTGGTGGGTGACCATATACGCGCGCGGCATCTACACCAACTTTGGTACGTCTACCTCTGTGTGCAAGCTGACCCCCAGTGGCCGACTTTCCCGTTCACCACTCGTCAGGCGCAACCCGCGTTGCCCTCCCCGTTAAAGTCCAGGCGCTGCAGGGCTTTGCGGGCAGCATGGCTGGCGCGCTGGTCGTGCTTGCTGCCTTGTGCCTCATTGCGTTCATCTTCTCGGTCAAGGTGAGTCGTGGTGGCTGCCAGAGGCGGTTTGAAGCGGGGTCGGGTGCTCGGGTGCATCAGCGACAGCGGCGTGCGAGCCGTTGACGTTGGCGGAGAGCTCAACTCGCGACTGGAGCCTTGAATGACCCCTGCTAACCCCCGCAGAACACGATCGCGGTTCACCGCCCGCTCGCCTTCCGCATCCTCTGGATCCTTACGCCCATCTTCGGCATCACCGTGCTCATCCTCAACTTCAATTCGCGCTTTGTCTACAAGGTGGGCTTGCGGCGCAGTGCCGAGCTAACCTGCAGACGTCCCTGCGCCATATCCCCTCTATCGACTACTACAACGCCCACGACGTCCAGACGATGGACCAGAACGATGTTTACGAAGGTGGGTTGTCGGGTGACGTGGCGCACGGGCCGTGTTTGCTGACTCGCCAAGCCGGGTTCCGTGTGTGGCGACGTGACACGGTCGGGTCGTGTATCGGCTCTGGCGTGATTGGCATCCTTTCGGTAAGTGAGCCGCTGGCGTGGGATGGCCGCGTCACATTGCCGTGCGCATGAGTGCCAACGCGCACACCCTTTGTTGAGCACTAACCCCCGCAGCTCTTCCTCGCCTACTACTTCTTCACGCTCGACCGCAACTCACGCCGTGGCACGACCCTCTCGCAGCTGAACTACGCCGACCAGACCTACCATCTCGAGCAGTACGGCGACCGCAGCCTGGAAGAGCCGCATGACCCGTACCTCGACACGTCGCTCAACTACGGTTACGCGGACCGCAGTGCGACGCACAGCCCGGCCCCGCACGGCCGCGACACGAGCCCGGCGCCCTACGGACGCGATGCGAGCCCTGCTCCCCACGACCGTGACGCACGCGATGTGAGCCCCACGCCCGAGGGCATTGCGCCGAGCGAGCGGTACGACGACGACCCGCGTCAGCTGGGCAAGTAAGCACGGCACAAGCGACGGATAAGAGGTGGAGGAGCTTGACTACGGCGTGTATACATTAGCCCATTGCACGATATCTGGTATGCGGGGCGGTTCCAGGCCGACGGCGGTGCACTGATGGTACTGATGGTGGGTGATGGTGGGTTCGATTGTGGGTCTGGGTCGAGGTGGTGTCGGCCGTGATCCGACAGTAGGCAATCCCAGTGAGAGCCGACCGAACCTCCACTTTTGAGCTCCGCCAGCAACAACAGGCGGCCGTCGTCCGACAAGGCCACAGATGTCGCAACCAGCTTGTGCATGCATAAAAGGCGGGCAGAGCATGCAGTGACGGCCCCCACACTCACCTGCAGACAATGACCCGCGACACCAACACGCAGAAGGCGCTCGTGCTCATCGTGGCGGAGCGCGATGTGGCCCTCCTCGACATTCCGATCCCGACGCCCGGCCCGGGCGAGGTGCTCGTCAAGGTGCACTCTATTGCGCTGAACCCCGTCGACTCGCTGTACGTCGGCGACCCGCTCGCGCAGCAGGCGACGCGCGTCATCGGCACCGACTTTGCCGGTGTCGTCGTGGCCGCGGCGGCCGACCTCGCCTCGTCCCCCGACGTGCGGGCAGCGGCCGGCGCCCGCGTCGCCGGCTTCCTCCAGGGCGCGTGCAGCCGCAACGACCGGCCCGGCGCGTTCGCAGAGTACATCCTCACGCCGTACGACCTCACCTGGTCGGTCCCCGCGTCCATGCCACTCGCGTCCGCGTCCGCCGTGTCCATGTGCGGCGTGACGGCGGCGCAGGGCGTCTTCTTCCGCCAGCAGCTGCCCTGCCCCTTCTGGCCTACGTCGGGCTGGGCCGGCGTCGCGCCCGACCAAGAGATCAACTACCTCGTCTACGGGGCGAGCACCAGCCTGGGACTGTACGCCGCGCAGCTCGTGCGCGCGGCCGCGCGCTTCTCCAACCGGCGCGTCCGCCTCATCGGCCTCGCCTCGACCGCGAAGCACGCGCTCCTCTCGGCGCCGCCCTACAGCTACGACGTGCTCATCGACTACCGCGGGGACTGGGAGGCGGAGGTGCGCGCAGCCGCGCCCGCCGGCGTCGACTACGCGTTCGACGCGATCAGCGAGGGCGGCACCGTGAGGAAGGTGCACGACCTGCTCGCCGCGACAGCCGCGCCACACGCCTTCGTCATCTTCCGCAACGACCGGTCCGACCTCAAGCCGGCCGCGCCCGGCGTGTGGCGGAGCACGGGGTACCGCGTCCCGCCGGTGTACGGGGCTGCTTGGGAGGCGCTCGGCGTCGAGATCGGGTACGACAGTGAGTGTTTGTTTTTATGGGCCGAGCTCATGCTGAGGGCGCTACGTAGACCAGACGATTCCTGCCAAGCCCGAGGCGCGCGCCTTCGCGGCCGCGTTCTACACCTGGCTCGGGAGTGCAGCGGCAGACGGCGAGGTCAAGCTCCAGCCCAACCCCGTGCGCGTTATGCCTGGGGGGCTGGAACGCGTCGTGCCGGACGGATTTGCGCTGCTCGGCTGGAACCAGGTCTCGGCAAGACAGTGCGACCGGCCGGAAGAGTACATGCGGCCGATTAGCGGCGAGAAGCTCGTGTACGAGCTGGTGAGGGAGTAGTGTTGTACAATGCATGTGTATGAGTGGGGCGTGTATGAGTGGGCGTGTATGAGTGGGGCGTGGTGTGTATGAGTGGTGTGCAGTGGTGCTGTCGGAGACGTATCGCTCTCAGTCCTCGCCGTCGACGACGAGCACGAGCTTGCCCCGCGCCCCAGCCTCGGCAGCCTCGTGCGCGCGCCGCACCTCGCCAAGCGGGAAAGTGAGCCCGACGCGCACCCCAAACCTGCCGGCCTCGACGAGCGGCGCGACCTCAGAAAGGGCATGCAGCGCGCGCCCGTCGTCCCCGCGCGAGAAGCGCACGCCGGTGGCCTGGGCGCCGGGGTAGTCGGCGACCGTCAGCACGCCACCGACGTCGCCCACCACGCGGACGAGGAGGGGGAGGACGCCGTTGCCCGCCGCGTCGAGCGCTTTCGTAACCGCCCCCCCGCCCAACGCGGCAGCGATGCGCGCCTCGAGCCCGTCGCCGTACGCGACAGGCTCGGCGCCCAGCCCCCGGAGGTAGCCGTGCGTCCCCGGACTCGCCGTGCCGAGCACTCGCGCACGCCGCGCCAGGGCTAGCTGTACGGCCGCGGCCCCGACGCTCCCGCTCGCCCCGTTGATGAGCAGCGTGTCCCCTGCGCATACGCGCAGCGCGTCGAGCGCGCGCCACGCCGTCTCGAGCGCGGAGGGGATCGCGGCGGCCTGCACGAACGACAGTGACGCGGGGATGCGCGCCCAGACCGAGAGCACGGCGTACTCGGCCTGCGCGCCGGCGTCTGAGGTGAAGCCATACACCCGCCGCCCGAGCTCGGAGGGGTCTATGCCCGCCCCGAGCGCGTCGACGACGCCAGCCGCCTCGTACCCGAGCCTCTGGGGGAGCCCGCCGCCCATCTCGCCGCGCCGCTTGGCGCAGTCGCTTGCGTTCACGCCGGCCGCGCGCACGCGGATGCGGACCTCGCCTTCTCCTGGGTTGGGGAGCGGCGCGTCGACTAGCGCCAGGACGGAGGGGGGGCCGAAGGTGCTGAACTGGGCGGCTTTCATGTTGCGTGGGGAGGAGGGATATCGGGCGGCTGGGTCTTATCTGCCCGAGGGGCTCGGCAAGGTCGCTTCGGCGTCTGTGGTCGCCGAGGCCGAGGCCGGCGCGGGCAGGCGGGCAGGCGGGCAGGCGGGCTGCGATGGGGTCCCCGGTGTGCCTCGGCGTCGGGTGTGTTCTGACAGACCTGCACGTATGCAGCGACGAGGGCATGAAGCGCTGCCTATAGTGGCACCCTCGCCCACTCCCTGGGACCACCCGCGACTGCTACCACTTCATAGCCCCTACAACGCCTACATCCAGCCCGTAGGACCCCCTCACCCCGTATACGGGTCGCACGGCCGGCGCTTCCTCGTCTTCGGGTCCTGGTAGAACACCCCGCTCGCCCACATAAAGTTGTGGCCGCCGGGGCACACGCCGGCGTTGGTGTGCAGGCACCACCCGCTCGCCTTGTGGCATTTGACGTCGGCGCCCCCAGGGCACTTGTTGTGGATGACCTCTATGCAGCTGCCGACGGCGCAGCAGCGCACGCCCGGCGGGTCGTTCGGGCACCGGTTCCTCGTCGTCTCAGACGTCGCGGGCTGCCTGGTGCCGGGGTTGATGGCGTGGCACTCGCTCGTCCAGACGCAGACGCCTGGCGCGGGTCAGCTCGTGCAGAAGGGATCAGTGCTCACCGTCACGTTGGGCGCCGAAGGCGTAGAACGGGCCGCAGGAGTCGCCCCAGCGCGCCACGGCGGCGGTGGTCGAGAGTGCGGCGGTCAAGATGGTCGAGAGCAGCATGTTGGCGGTGGGGAGGTTGCTCGAGCCGGGCGGGGCCGACATATGTAGCGGGCGGCGAGGTCACCTGCAGCCCACATGTGCTCCACCCATCCCCCAAAGGTTGACGGTGCCAAGCACCACGAGCGGTGGGTTCTCAAGCTCCTTGCAGTTCCGCAAAGCCGAGAGGTGAGTTGAAGTGACGTCCGCTGCCTTTCCGCGGGTGGGCGGCGGGCTCGCGTGCCCGTCGCTGCGGGTGGGACACTTGGATGACAGGGAAACCGGTCATCAAGGTTAAAGCTGAGCCTATCTCGCTGGCTGGGCTTCGGGACGAGGGCCATGTCGCTGGAACACCTCGGATGCAAAAGAGCGAGCAGCAGGATGGAGGCCGCGAGATGGCCGACGAGCGGCCAGAGCGAGCAAAGTGAAGTGGGTCCGTGGTTGCTGCCACTACCACCACATGAGGTACACTTCGCATGCCACCACCCAGCACCGTCCACTGTGCCGTGCGACAGGCCTCGAGTGCCCTACGCTTAGCTTGAGAGATGGCCAGAGCCAGCATCGGACGGCACTCGATAGGCTCAGCATATATGGTGCCGCTGCTTCAGCCCGACTGGAACGGAGGAGCGGAGCCACCAGGTCATCAACTAAGGGCGAAGGCACCAACACGTTCCGCGAACAGTCAGTCACCCAGCCACCAACATTTGCAGCCTTGTAAGATCTACCCCGACACGTGCATGCATGCTTGTGGGCATGTACGATCCACAGAATCCAGTCGGCCGTATGCATCGCTGCGCCGCCGAAGTCGCGTCGGGTGTGCCGGCCAAGCCGGGCGGCGCGGTGCACCGCCGTGGCCAGCACCGCCCCATACCGATGCGGCGGCCGTTTCAGGTGTAGAGCACCGCCGACACCCAGTGCCAAGTGGCAATCGCGGCGAGGCGCGGCTTACTTTGCACCGACTCCAAGCTAGCATGCACGACTCCGAGCTGACGGGGCCGTGCTGGCTGGGTACATGAACGCATACCCATGGCCAGCATGCACGTCCCCCATTGATCACGCCGTCTACCGTCAAACCCATGTCCCGCACCCCGCGGCGCCGACGCCGCCCCACACCCGAGATCTACAACCTCGCGCTGACTGAGCACCCGGGCTACGCCGCCTTCCACAAGTAGTGCGTCGGAGAGGGGACTCTGCTGACGCCAGTGAGCACTATGACGAGGTGGTCGCCAAGATTGAGCGCTCGGCCGCGCGCGGGTGGCCATCACACCGAGGGCTGGTGAAGAATGTGCGTTGGGGCTGAGATGCCGCTGACAGTAGTTCCTGGAACATATGGACGTGCTGGCCGCGGCGCGAGACTACCTCGCTACCATGCCGCCAGAGTGCAAGCCCCTAACGCCTGGCGCGCTCACGCGGATGCGGGCGGTTTCCAAGCTGTGAGCCTGAGCGCCGGCACCGCTGACCCCAGCGACCACTTCGACTACATCAAGTCGTTCATCGACATGCACGAGCAGCGCGGGGTGCGCGCCGAGCTCATGGTGCAGGTGAGTGAGCGGCGTGTTCAGCGCTGACGCCAGCTCGCACTCCACCGACAGGGCCTGTCAAAGGGATACCTGCACCTGCTCGCATGCGAGCCGTGGGCCGGCACACCGCCCGCCTACCCGCCGATGGAGCGTCGCCTCGCGCGGCAAGTGGCCAAGAGCAAGTCGACTCCCGCACCAGTGCGTGCCGGGGTCGCACGCACCAACACCTGCCTGCGGCTGATCGAGGCGGGTGGACCAGCCCACGGGGCGGCACCGCCGCCTCCCACGAGGGGGCCGAGTCCCCGCGCCCGAGCGGCGTTCGAGCTCCGGGCCAGCATCGCCGCGATCGAGAAGCAGATCAACGTGCTGCACGTCGAGTCGGAGGAGGAGAGGTGGAAGAAGCTTGCCAGTATCCCGTGGTACGTGTGGGAGGAGGAGAGGGAGCGGGAGGGGGAAGCACGGAGCGAGAGGACGCGGTCGGAGCGGAGCAGCGGGGAGAGCTCGGAGGCCTGGAGTGAGACGTCGGAGCGGGGGTACGAGTGGTTCTCCCCGGAGCCAGAGGAGCGTACGGAGAAGAAGGCGGAGCGGAGTGGTGGGGTTCTGGGCCGGCTGCTGGGCGGCAAGCGGTGGTCCTGCGCTCAATAGACTTGATAGATGCCGGATAGGATGTAGCATATCATGTACCGTCCACACACCCATCACCGCGCTACTGGCTTGGCAGAGTACAACGGCAGTGTCCCGCCTACACGCTGGTCTTCCCTCTGCGCCTCGAGGTACTTCAGCCCCTTCTTGAGCGCCTCCTCGTGGCTCCGGATCTCCTCGTCAGCACAGCCAGGACGCCTACCCACCCGCTTCTGGATCCCGGCCTTCGCGACGACGAGCTGCGCGCTCGGCAGCGCCGCGGCATCGTCAATCACCAGCACGATGTACTCGAGCGCGTCGCTCCCGTCAGCTCTAGCCCCCACCGGCACCTACCTATGCCGCTTGAAGCGGTGCACCCGGTCCGTCTGGGGCCCGACCGCCACCCGCCACCACAGGTACTCCTTCGCCTCGCCGAGGAGGTGGAGGATGTCGGCGAGCTGGCGTCAGCGGGACCATGGGGTGACCCACCTCGGTGGAGAGGATGTCGGCCACCGCTAGGCCGGGGATCTTGGCCAGACACAGGTCGACATATGTCCGGATGTAGTCGGCGTCCTCGCTGCTGTCAGCGCCGCGGGGGGGGGCACGCACTAGCGGTGGAAGCGGGCGTAGCCCGGGTGCGAGGTGTGCCGCGCGTAGTAGAGGTCTGCGGATACTTCGGCCTTGGTGTCTACTCTGCTTGAGGAGGCCATGTGGGTGTGAGGTGACGGTCGGGGGAGTGTGGGGAGATGGATAACAAGTGGTCAGTGTCGCCGCTCGGTCCCGGAGCGGACTCCAAACACTTGGCAGATCAGTCGCGCCGGCTCCTTTGACTCGCGCGAGTCAGTGTATCTCGATATACACGTGCGTTGCGTGTCGGGCTGCCGGCTGGACTGGCCGAACTGCCGCTATGCGAGACGAGGCCGATGAGGACGGGGATGCAGCGGTGGCAACATGTCATGGCATCACGCTTCTGCCACCACGGCCGCGCGGGGCGGGTCATCATCGCCTTGGCCTGTTCATCCGCTATCGTCGACGCGCTATTCGTCTCGACTCCATCTGCCGCGGCATCGTGCCCGTCGACACGGAACTTGGGACCCCATGAAGCCCCGCGTGCACCGGACAAAGAGTGTCCAATCGCGGTCGCGCGGGCATGCCGATAACACAGATGGTGGCCCTTGCGCAACTCGCGGAAACCGGAACATGAACAACCTCGACTACCGCGTCACCTCTTGCCACCACCCACACCTTTGCGACACCGAGCACAACTTGTTGAACTCTCACACCTATTGACCGTTTAATGGCCTCACGACAGCCCAAGAAACAACCATACCCCAAGTACGCAGCGCTTCAGGCCAGCCCAGGAAGCAAGGAGTTCTCTAAATAGTGAGGCCAGGTCGGGGCCAAGACCTGACGGATCAGTGAGACCTTGAGCAGTATCATCGCAGACTACAAGCACTTGCATGTCGAAACCAAGGTTGTTCTAAAGGCCGTAGGTTCTCTCCCGGCCTGAGCCGCCTAACGGCAAGCTCCAGGTGCACAGGGCGATACTGGCGTCCATCAACGACAGCAAGGACGCCTACAAGCTCCGACAGCACATCAGGGGAGATGAGTGAGTGGGCGTACATGCATGCACTGACGACAGCCCCGCCTGGCAGTACGTCTGCGCGTTGGTCGAGCTGGAGCCCGAGGATCGGCCGCCGTCAGTGAATGCTGAGCTCTTTGAGCGGGTACGTCGGCCAGGCAGACGGCGCTCACCCACAGCTGAGACAGCACGAGGCCGTCGTGACCGAGGGGTACTGGCTCGTCCTGGAGTGGTACCACTACCCCTGGGCCGAGGACCAGCTCAGGCGCTCCGTCACACAGCCCGACGGCCGCAGCGACATTGTCGAGGAGTGCAGGCACGCCATCTTCGCGCTGGAAGCCGAGCTCGAGGACGAACAGCTCGGCTGGTCCCGGCGAGCAGCGGTGGAGAAGCGGCTCGTGGCGCTGCGTGAGCGCATGCGCATGCTCCAGGCCAGCCTTAGGTCTGCGCCGAGAGCCCGCCCGCTGCCCAAGCGGAAGGCGCCCACCATCGATAAGGAGCTGCCGCCCGTGTGGAAAGCGTACATCGCCGGGACGGAGCTGCAGCCCAGGAACGGGAGCACGGTCGAGGGGAGGTCGCCGGTCCGGTGGAACGGGAACACGATCGAGACGCAGCTGCCGCCCACGGAGCGGTGGAGGGCGGTTGAGAGGGCGCTGAACCCGAGCGCGGCCGAGCAGGAGCTCCTGGCCGAGGAGGAGGCCCCGACTGGGGCGGTGGCTCCGAGCGTACGAGGGTGGCCGACGAGGCCCCCAGGTCCGTGTCCGTGGCCACCGAGCCCTCCCGGTCCGTCGCCGCCGAGCCCCGCTCCCATGCAGCACGCATACGCGACCGAGAAGGACCTCCCGCCCGTGCCGGAGACCAGTGCGGCCATACGCGGCCTGTATCGCGAGGATGACGACCAGCGCAACGCCCATGGATCCGCCAAGAACAAGGAGAACGAGAAGGTCGACGACGACGCGGCAAGCACGTTCAGCGCAGCGCCGCCGTCGTACCACACCCACGTGAGCAACCAGGCCTCGGCCGAGAACAGGCTCAACGACGCCGAGGACCGGATCCGTGACCTCGAGCGCCGGCTGGCCCAGTCGCGCGGCCTCGGGCGCGGACTGTTCAGCTCGCAGATGTTTGGGCGGGCGTTTGGGAGGGGGCAGAAGTGAGTGTGGGAGGTTGACGCTGCACGATGGGTTGTATGTACCGACTTTATGCATGGCCCCTGGGTCAAACTGTGTATGTACTGTAACACTGTGCAAGAGGCACTCTGGTGCTAGAGTGCTGGATCGGCGCCACTCCGATGAACAAGTTGAGGACGACAGGAGGTAAGGCCATGCGTGCAGGTGCGCTTGGAAAGCCTCCCCTGCTGACTGGAGTTTCCGGGATCACGACCATGGTAGTAGCCAGCCGGTAATGGACGTGGTCGCCGTGCCGGACGATGTGGAGCTCTCCGTGCGTCGACGGTTGACTTGGAATGGGCGGTGCATTGTGAGGCAGATGCCGACCGTGAGGCAGTACAAGCGGGCAGGGGAATCGCCGTCGGCACCGCATACCGATGCCATCGGGGGCCCACCCTAGACCGCAGATAACAAACTGGCCATGATCCGACAAGCTTGGCAAGGTGCGCAATGCACAATGACGTCGGGCACGTGCATGTAGACAGGACTAGTCAGCTGCAATCAGTCAGTCAGCCATACCCGAGTCACGAGCATCGTCGAGCAGGTAGAAATAGCTGGCACTCGTGTGAGCATCACCAACCCCCATGCTTCCGAGCCCCACAGCCCCCTACTACACTCGCCCATGTCCACCACAAGACCACAAGACGTCTACCACAGCGACAATGACTAGTTCCGCACCCCCTGCTACGCCTCCCGATGTCGACTGGATCTGTGGCGAGTCGCGCATCACCATGGCCAACCTGTGAGTATCATAACGAGAACAGCTCTAACCTCAGCCCAAACCTGGCTTACCTTGAAGTCCCGGGAGACCCCGACCACGGGCCGCCCGAACTGACCAACCTGCAGTGGCGGCGCAAACAGGTATGGTCGTCCCCGAAAGTGCGGACCTGACATTCAGGCGATGATGCACGTCTACAACGTCAGAGGAGCGATCCGGCACATCGACAAAGAGTTTGAACATCATTGGCGCCCGAAGCACTGGTACCAGGGCATGGTATCGATTACGCCAGACAATACCGACGACCACATCCTCAAGTCCCTCCGCCAGTGCTTCGATGAAGAGGACCCCAAGGAGATGGTCACTCTCCTCCGTGAGCTGGTGAGTGCCGAGCTTGGCGTGCTCTGACCGCAGCTTGAGCGGACACTGGAGGTCATGGACAACCGTGTCCACTGGATCGACCTAGACCGCCACCCCAAGGAATACCCCGAGTTTGAGCACGCCATTCGGTACATGCAGCGCGACGTGAACAAGCGTCGCCGAGCGCGGCCTCGCGGGTCACCTACAGGCGACCATATGACAGAGGAGCAGCCTCCTAGCTACGTCCCGACTCGCGCCCAGCCACCAGTTGAAAGCGCGCCCGTCCCAGCACTTGTGCAGGCTTCAGTCCCGGAGCGGCCACCCACCGCTCCAGTCACAGCGGCGACTCCAGCGATTCCGCACAGCCCCATCAACACCCAAGCAACACCAGAAGCACCCAGCCCGGTGGCTGCAGCGCTGCCCATCAGCGATGACACCCTGCCGCCATACACCGCAGAGAGGAGACAGTCCCCACCCATCACCGACGAGGCCTTCACCGCGCGCATCGCCGCCCTCCAGGCCGAGCTGGTCACCACCAATCGCGCCTGTGAGGAGGCACGTGAAGCTGCAGAGGCCGCGCAGATGGCGGCTGCACAGGCGATCACGCGCCTCGAGGTGGTCATGCGCCTGACTGCTATTGAGCGCCGGGCCGAGCTGGCCGAGGGTGACAGTCGCCGAAAGAGCTGGCAGATCTGGAAGCGGGCGTAGCGAGCGCGTGTTGTATAGTGAAGCGCCTACATGACACTTGTATGTATGTTTTCATGTATAGCCTGTACGTGTACATATGATAATGGACCAACCATCACTCCACTTGGTTGGAGTTGGTTGGAGTTGGTGTTGTGTCGAGGTCCACCCACTTTGACCGCGCTGCTATGTAACGCTCAACCGCCGAGACAACCATAGAACCTCTCCGCAGTGTGGTCCTGCGGATGTCGAAGATCGTCATTGGAGGCCCCCGAAATAGTACTGCAGGGCAAACCAAAAGATGCCGAGCAAGAGGAGTGCGTTGAAGAAATCGTTGGCAGAACCCATGGCGGTGTAGCGTGCCCCACTCGACGAGATGTGCCCAGTCTGGATTCCGCCCGCATAGAGCAGGGACAACAGCCCCGCGACGGCGACCCAGACGGCCAGTGCTGGGAACGAATGGAGGTTGAGGGCGGCGTATGAGAGGAGGGCAGCGCCGCTGACGAAGTACAAGGCGAATCCTGTTCGAAGTATGCGAGTCATGCTGAGGGATTGTGAGGAAAGAATGTGCACTTGAGTGAGTCCAACTGCGGGAGGAGTGGTTGTGTGAGGTTGTTGTGACGCTCTCGTCGTCAAGGTCCACCCAACTCAACGTTACAACTGCATCACTACCAGGGGTGGAACCGCTGCTGGAGGTATGCGAGACTCCCCCATAGCGGAATGACTAGGAATGGCCACCGGAGAATAACTGCTACTGATTCTACCTCGAGGAGGCCGGCCGCGATGAGAGCGGCTACGGTGGCGAGGACTCCTGATGTCGTGAATCCAACATCGACTGCAGGAGAGTAGTGTAGGGCAGCGATGGCCACCATGAACACGCCGCTGGCGCCGAAAACGTAGGCTTCTGCGAGGAAGCCGATTCGATACGTGACCCTATCGAAGGTTGATGGACTTGGAGGGCCGACTGGCAGCTCGGCAGGCCGCAGTTGTGAGCCTTCGGGGTCGGGTAGAGACAGTGCAAGGATAGCGGTGAAGTAGGTGCTGTAGAATGCGACAGTTGCAGCGCACCAGAACGGGCCGGACTGGGGGGTTGTCAAAAGAGTTGCAGCCCCACTGGCCACGGCGAGTGCGGCTATGAGGTAGACGGGCTTGATCATGCTGTTGAGGGGTGATGTTGAACGTGGTGTCGACAGCAAACCAATGCACCTCGCGCTGCAATTGGGGTACTCGCGCTGTTGCACCTGGCGTTGCAGTTCGGGTTACAAACGCTTGGTTGGATGCGGCAGTCAATGAATGATGGGTTACAGCGCTTCGAGGAGAATCCGTGTGAATAGCTACATATGGATGTCGGAGCGTTACAGGTCCCCCCCCCCCCCCCTCGTCGTCAAGGTCATCGGGCAGCGTAAACAAACACCTTCCAAAGGCGGCAATCTCAATGGATCAGCCCCCGTCCCCCGTTTGAACCTCCTTGTTTGTTGCATGGACCTTCGTATAGGTGTATGGACAGACACACGGCCTTGAAATGAACGTCTTCGTGTATCGGACTTCGACTCGATCTACACTCGACTGCCACTTTCGCACGTGGGGTGGGGGTTGAGGCTGGGGGTTGTGGGGCCCAACGGCTCCGGAGTTGATGATAAGCGTCACGCACACCTCGCTCCTTTGCACCCACCCGCTCCCAACCTCGCTCATTCCAGCGCGATACCATGTTCCGCAAGCCCGACGCCTTTAGGCAAGTATGGGGAAGGGACAGCAGAGGCAGCGACCCTCCTCCCCTCGCGACGCACCCTGGATACGTGCTCTTCCACGAATAGTAGGCAGGCCTCTTCCACCGTCGCTAACCTCTCCAGTCCCGACGGACAATGGGCAGACGGCAAGACGGTGGAAGAGCAGTACCGCTACGTGAGATGTCGTGACCACCCCCAGCTGACCTCAGCACCGTGACCGCCGCACGCTGTGCATCACGGCTCTCGAGTACCTCACCGAGGCGCGCAAACCCTACCCGGACCGCCGACCAGACCCATACCGACCAGACGTGTACACGCGCGCGCGAGTCGACCAGGTCTCACAAACGTGCGCGGCCCGTCGTTGCGTCCAGCTGACCATCAGTGAGGAGTGGAGGTACCTGAACCTGTTCATTCGCTCCAACAGCGGCAACAGGGAAGTCCTTCCAGCCCTCGCGGACGAGGTGCGTGCACGCGGTGGGTCTATGCTCACGATAGCTTGAGGAACTCAAGCGCTTCGCGGAGAAGAAGATGGAGGACCTCACTTCAGAACACAGCAGGGTGCTAGACGTCGGGCACCCGCACGGCACCAAGGGGTACGACGCGCGCCAGCAGCTCCTGGAGGAGACGCTGCAGATGGTGCGCCGGCTTGAGACACGGGTGGCCGTGCAGAAGAAGACCCCGCGTCACAGGCCTAGTGGTGTTACAGACGACGAGGCGCGGCTGTATGCTCTCCGGCAACGGGCGACCGAACTCGAAGACGCCATGGACCTATCGTTTGGAGGCCAGTAGATATCGACATCAGGTGCTGAGTGGTCGACGAGTGCTCCGTGATGAAGTAACGATACATGGATCACAGTTGTATATGTACATGGTTGCCTAGAAACACCGCACCAAGCTCACTTATCGGCGAGTCGCCGCTTCCGCTGCTGCTCAAGGTATCGCAACCCTTCCTGCAGCGCCTGGAGATGGTCCTTGGCCTGAGGGGTCAGCCTCTGCCATGCCGACGAGACCCACGCGCTCCGAAAGTCCGCCCACCTCGGCAGTGTCAATATTCTTGTCGGTACGGATATCGTCCAGCAGGAGGGCGGCGTATTCGAGCTCCGCGCTGTCAGTCAGCCCTCGTCCCTCTCCACAACGCACCAGGGGTTCTTGGGCAGCTCGAGCGGCTTGTGTCTGTACTCGCCCGATTCGGCCAGCTTGCAGACGTGGTCAACCACGCGCAGCTGGTGCTCGAGCTGGACGTCAGCCGCGCCCCAGACTTTCGCCCACCTCGGTGCGCAGGGCGTCTGCCAGCCCCTCACCGGGCACCTCGGCGAGGCAGGTGTCGATGAACTCCTTGGTGAAGTCGAGGTTCTCGCTGCGTGTCAGTGCGCGCACAGCCAAGGGACACCTGCAAGCGGTGGTACGGGAGGTAGCCTGGGTGCGATGGGTTGGACTGGTAGTATGCGACCTCGACGCGCTTGGCCTTGCGGTAGGACTCTGCCCATCGGTAGTTTGGCGACGGCCTGGACATGGTTGGCGGTGTCGATGACTTGGGTGGCAAAGGTGACGATGTTGCCAAGGCGAGGCACGAGCGCGTCATGATGTCGAGCATTGTCCGGCTCGTCATGTCTGGTCGACTCACCGGCAAACCGGCTCTCAACGGCGGCGGCAGTTGTGCAGCCCAATCAGCGCAGGGGATGCGAGTGCAGATCGTCGTAACCACGCTGCGGATCCTGCCCGCGACTGTATGCTTAAAGTGCCCGTGTCATCCAGTGAGAGCACCGCCTTCGCAGTGGCGCATTCACCGCCCGATGCTGTCGGATGCGAGAGATAATGGCGACGGGCTATGCGCCGTGGGAAAGACAAGAGCCACTTGCGGGCTCGTGTGCCCGCAGACCGCGAGGATGGAGCAGACCACGCCAGGGGGAGCAGTGGTGCCTGCACATCATTGCCACCGACCGAGCCAATGACGTCTGGGCTACAATGCCCGTCTCGCCACCATGCCACTCTACGACCTCCGTCGTCTCCATTGTCACACGCTCAGACGAGTCGATGCGGACGGAACATGACTCGCATCGCATCAAACGTGCGCTAGGGGAGCGTATTGGGTCTAAGCCAATGCTGAAATGCACCGAGGTAGCCACTGTGGAGCGATAAACGGGTCGTTGCAGTGGGCGGTGTATAAACACGAGCCGAAACACAGCCACGGGCATACATCCCCATTCGACTCAACCCGCACCTATTATTCTCTCCCACTTTCCTCTTCCAATGAACCACCGCGCAACAGCGTGCAAGGACACCCAGCACACCAACGACGACACTTGAGCCAACCACACTCACGACCGACCCAACACCTATGCCCTACGAGGCCCGGGGACCTGGCCCGCCCACGCCGCCCACCACACCCGAAGACACGATCCGCGTGACCCCATATCGCGATGGGGCCGACGTGAAGAAGATGCCCCGTGCAGTCGCCTTTGACGCCGGGCGCGAGATGAACAACCTGAAGACGTTCATCCAGACGCGCATGGCCGCTGGCCACAGCGAGCGAGCCGTCCGCCGCGCCCTGCAGGCGATGCAGGCAGAGGTGGGTTCCTCGATCATCGTCATAGCTAACCCGCCAGATGATGGCCCGCGCAGCCGCCATCACAGACGCCCTTGTCTGGATGGAGGAGCAGGCCGAGATGGCCGAGATGGAGGAAGAGCAGGCCAAGGTGCCCGCCCCGCCGCCGCCGTACGTGGCCGAGGCGCCGGGCTACGACGTTCCTTGCGCTCCTGAGCCCGCTCCGGAGCCCGCGACACCCCCGCCCTGCATCGTCGTCACGCCTCCAGCCACTACGGCTGAGGCAGACGACATTGTCCGCGCCTCGGCCATGGCCGAGGTTGAGGCCCGTCTCGCTGACATGGAGATCCGAGAGCGCGCAATGGAGCGCCGCCTGGGATCCCGTGTCTCCCACCCACAGTTTACCAAACTTCGTGAGGAGGTAGAGATTATCAAGGAGCGCGTCGCCGAGGTTGCTGCCAAGGAGAAGAAGCGCCGCTGGCGGAAGCTTCGGAGTATACGGGAGTAGAACCAGACCCAGAACCTGAAGGCGTCGTATTGCTAGAGATGTAAAGAGTGCAATACGCTGTGTGCCGCAATGCGCTGTTTCTCGCTCCATTGAACAGCGGCCTCGAAGCTCGATGACCTCACACCCGTTGACATCGGGTTTGTGTCGCTCGGCGAGCAACTGATTGCTCGGTTCCGTTCGAACGTGCTTGCCTGCATCGCATCGCAATGTGCCTGCAGCGGATAGCAGCAGGCTTGGCTGTGCCTAGATGGACGGGGTGGCGGCAAGCACCTACCTTAACTATGACGCCGCCGCCTTCACAATATCTCATACACGCTCATCATGGCCTCTCTCCCATCCTCATCAGCAGGGGCGCACTACCGCGCCAGGTGCGAATCGCTCCTCCCATCACATCGATAGTGAGCCCTCCGGGCGACCCCGCTGACCGTAGCCATGACTTGGACATGGTCAAGAGGTTCATCGACCTGGCCGAGGCCGACATGTACCAGTACGCGGGCGTGCTACAAGCCCTCCGAGAGAACGTAGGTGGAGTGCACGGCAATAGGCTCACCGCAGCTCGTCGAGCACGCCTCAGCCCTGGACCAGGGCATACGGTACCTCGACAAGACGACGCACAGCGAGCTCTCTCCCGAGGCCAACGTCGCCGCGCACCGCATCTCCGAGCTCGAGGCGACCGTGGCCCGGCTCAAATGGGACACGGCGGCTGCGAAAGCCGCGTGGCACGAGGCCGAGACGGTATCCAGGATAGGTCTCCAGCGCGTGGATGAGCTCGAGAGGGAGAACGACGAGCTGAAGGCGCGGCTCAAGCAGGCCCGCGAGCTGGAGGAGCAGAACGCCGATATGCAGGCGCGGCTCCAGCTCGCTCTGGAGGAGGCGGGGATCGACCGGCGGGGCGAGGCCTTGGATACCGTGCGGGATAGGGTGAGGGGCAAGCTCGTCGCAGTGGAGACGAGGGAGCGAGCCGAGGTGTGCGAGGCGCCGAGGAGGGGCAGGTTCAGGATGTGAGTGTGACGGCGGGGCGCCTGCTGACAACTAAAGACCGAGGCCAAAGAGCATGTTCTCTGGAGTGAACATGCTCCCTGCATAGCACGAGGTCATGGCGCTTGGGGTAGAGGAGTTGTATGCATGTCACATGTTTCGTAGTTACGGTGCGGACCGCGGTCACGGAGCTCGATGACCTCACCTCGCGGCCATCTGTTTTGTCTCGCACCGCCTAGCGATGGGTACCGCCACTCATGTGACAAACTGAGTCGATCGCATCAACCGAGACTGCTTGCGTGCATCGCACAATGGCTGCAGAGGATGAGCTTCGATGCACAAGTACCTAAACTCTAGGACATTGCAAGCGGCACAACATCTCAGACGCTCAATCATGGCCGTTAACCAGTCAATGATTTTCACGTCATTCTCAGCAGAGGAGCACTACGACTTCCTCTGCAAATGCCTGCTGCCCCCAAGCCGATAGTGAGCGACCCAGCGGACCCGCTGACCCCAGCCATGACGTCGAGGCAGTCAAGGCCTTCATCGACGACGTCAAGCGCGTCATCGGCCTGATCCCGGACAGCCCAGGCTACCCAGTCTCCACGGGCATGCTGCACGCCCTCCGCTCGAACGTAGGTGCCAGCACGGCCCTAGCTGACGGCAGCTCGTCGAGCGCGCAGTGCTGCTCGACGAGGGCATCCGGTACCTCGACGGCACCCTGCGCAGCGACCCGTCGGCCGGCCCGCCCCCGCCGCCAAAGGACAAGGGGAAAGCGGCCGCACACCATATCCACAACCTCACGCGGCAGGTGACCCAGCTCGACGTGCTCGTCGCCCAGCTCATGGGCGTGGCAAACGCGTCGCGTGCGGCACTGCGCGAGAGCGAGTCCGGGTTCCACGCGCTGCGCGCGCGCGTGCTCCAGCTCGAGGGGCAGGGCGAGGACGCTGCCCTTCGCGCGCGCGTGGAGGAGCTCGAGGTGGAGAACGCTGAGATGAAGGCGCGGCTGCGGCTCGCTTCGGGGGAGACGGGGGTGAGCGGGGAGAGCGAGGAGGCTCTCGACGCCGCGCTGGATCGGGCCCGGGCAAAGAGCGCGGGCGTGAAGACCGAAGAGCGCGCCGCGGAGACAGAGGACAGCGACGAGGAGATAGATGACCTTGCCGAGGAGACACGGCCGCGCGCCGATGAGCCCGAGACGACCAAGAAGCACATGTTCAGAATGTGAGTTTGTGGGCGCCGTGCTTACTGACGACGAAGACCGACGCCTGAGCCCTGTTCTCCCCTCGATATGATGCCTGCATGAGGGGATCGAGCAGCCCGTTGTCGGTCACATGACGCCGCACGGCGGCGAGCCCCTCGCGTGCACCGCTATGGCGGGGCCCTCGGCGCGTGTCCTCGTCGCCGGTAACGGATCGCACGGTATCACTCCGCCGCCATGCACGCCGCAGCCGATGGAGTCGAGCGAGCCGAACGGCCGGGCAGCGCCGCGCATCGCATTGTACCTTGGCTCTTGGCGGTGTGTGGTGGCGTGCCTGCCATGGCGAGTGGCGCCGAGTCGGCTCCAGTGGCAGATATCACCACTCCTCGACGCCGTCACATGCTCTTTCTACACACTCCTTCCCATGCCAGCCCCGAATATGCAGCGATACTGGGACCTGTACGCCCCCCTCCTCCCCGCCAACAAATAGTGAGCGCCCCGAGAGCGACCCCTAACCCTAGCCACGACGCCGAGCACGTCCGCGAGTTCATCAAGCTCGTGCTCTCTGCGGGGTCGAACGCGCGCACCGGTACGCTCGACGCAGGGGCAGAGCGGGTCCTCCACACCCTTCGCGCGGACGTACGTCGCCCCACTCTGGCCGAACTGACGCCAGCTCGTGGACCACCTCGCAGGCATCGTGAGCGGGCTGCAGTACCTCGACGAGCGGGTGGGCGCTTCCACGCCAGGCGAACCCGCGCCGCCGGCATACTCGCGCACCCCGGCGCTCGAGGCCGCCATCCCGCCCGAAACGACCCCAGAACCGGCGACCATGCGAATCGCCGAGCTCGAGGTGCGCCTCCTCCAGCTGAGCCGGGACGTCACGAGCGCCAACAACGCCGCGGCGGTGGCGGCCGGGCGGGCCGCCTCGTTGCGCGCGACTGTGCGCCGGCTCGAGGCGGCCGCTGCTAAGGTGGTGGAGACGTGTCGGGAGGAGGATAACCGTGGGAGGGACAGGGAGCCGGTGGGCCAGAAAAGACGTTGGTTCCAGTTGTGGCGGAGAGGCACATAGGCGATGGGATGCATTGTGAACCCCTAGCGTTGCTCCGTGCAGAAGCAGACGACTGGACTGATGCCATGCGTTCGAAAGCTATACGGTATACGGGGACGTCAGATGACACTCTTGGTTACTTCTCCAAGCTCGTAGAGCATGCGAGGCTGCCGATGCAGCCGAGTCCCAAGTCCAGGCAGCACCGCATCTCGATGTCGGTACCACACCCGCACACCACATAACATACAAACCGTGGCGAACACCGTGACCCATGACCACACACACAGACTCAGCATGGCCTCTACAGAGTACAGTCCCATTATCTACCCCAGCACCCTCCTCGTCCCCGACCCCGAAGCGTTCAGATGGGCATTCCAAGTGCGCAACGCACTGAGGCGCAAGCCCCAGCCCTCGCACAAGTGAGTCGTGTCCCCGCCACGCCTGACAACCCAGTGAAATCGTGGCTATTCTGCTGGCCTACCTCGCGATGAAGGACACGGGCTTCCGCGAGAGCAAGCGTACAGACATCACGCGCGACGTCTACCTCCAGCGCAAGCTAACCCGCATCGAGCGGTCGGTGAGTTGCGGATGTAGGCTACGGGCTGACACCAGTACTTGAACTGGTATCCGCTCTTCGGGGCCGTTCGCAAGGTGTACGGCCTCGCTCAGAGGCCGGTTGTCAAGTGTAACCTTGAGATGGGTGTGGTCCTTGAGTCTCCACCGGCGTATAAGAAGTGCACATGTGCTTCAGCGGCGGACAAGGGTAGTGGCGGGAGTGACTAGTGAGAGGCGGGGTCTGTGTACCTGTATGTAACTTGTGTGTGCAGCCCGAGTAATGTGTTGCAGTACTCAAGCATGTTCAGCTGCAGTACATGCTCTCTTCCTCATGTTACCGATGGAGCCGACTCCAAGTCCGTCAACACAGCATGGGAGCTTGGCATCCTTGAGGTCTGCCCTGGACACGGCACTCCCGACAAACATATAAACTCGTCGCCCGCCACATTGCCCGACACACCACCAACATGGCCCCAGACTACAGACCATCCATCTACCTCGGCGGAGTTCAACTTCCGCCCCAAGAGCGAACGTGCAACACAAGAAGAAAGGTGCGCGTGGCTTTGAGATATGCGCCTTCGGACGAGTGAGTGCCGTCTCCGCCAGCGCTAACACCCAGGTCCATGGTGGCGATCCTCCTAGGCTACCTCTACGTGAAGGACAAGCGCTTCCCCCTGAAGTTTCTCCCCGTTAAGACGCGCGAGGACTACCTCGAGGACAAGCTCATGCGCATAGAGCGAGTGGTACGCGGCCTTGAATTGAAGGGTCTACTAACTCCAGAACCCGGGGCATGGGTCGCTGTTCGGTGCAGTGCGGGCAGCGTACTCCCTGCCTGATCGACCAGGTGGTGCAGGCAACACCGAGGCTGGGACTCCGCCAGCGTACAACAGTGTAGCATAGGACAGGGGCGACGGGGCGAGAGACGTGTGAGAGGGGGGCTATGTATGTGCGTAAACCTTGTGCAACTGGCCGGAGGAAGAGGTACACAAGGAACCGAGCCCAGTGGGTGTGCCTCCAGCACCGCATGCAAGGCCACTTCTTGGCATTCGTGGCAACACCACACTCGAGATATTTAAGCCATCGCCGGCACCTTTGCACGCCCACACAGCCAAGATGCCCCCAGCAGACGACAGACCCCCCGCCTACCCGGGAAGAATCGACATCCCGACCCTTGACCAAACATGCCAGAATCACCCCGATGCGCTGGCCGCGCTATCGCGCGCGTCCTCAGAGGAGTGAGTGTAATCGCCGTGCCGCAGCCAACATCCAGCGCCTTCGTGTCAATCCTCTGGGCTACCTCGCCGAGGTGGAGATAAAAGCGCGCGCGTTGAGCTGGCCTTGGTCCTGGTGCCCCTTTCTCCTCAGGCTCCAGTGGGAGCTCGACTTGACCTTACGCCTCCTCGAGACAAAGGTGGGTTGTTTCGGGAGGCTCGCTCACCCCAGTTCCCGGGCATCATCTCGCCGTTTCGGACCGTGCGCGCGGCGTACCGCCTGAAGGATAGACCAGTGTCCGAGGCCGAAAACCTGGCCTATTTGAGGGACGCTGAGTCTTTTGCAGCGCACAGAACCGGGCCTCCGGCGTACAGACCCAACACTGTCACAGGGTGGAGGGTGGACGTCGGGGTTTGGGTGTGCGACTGCCAGTCTCTCCCACAAGCGCCGATGGCACTCCGTGCAGAGAGCCCACCGCTGTACGGGTGCATGACCGTTTGTTGCATGCACCTATGATGAGCAGATGGGCAGAGAATGATGTGGCAGGAACGGTAATGCTGTGGCGGCTCCAGCAATGCTGTGCGGTGGCCCCGCCACGACCCCCGATGCTGCCGACACAGCCGAGCATGTCACCACCGGGCGGCTTGTCGTCGCCTGTCTCGGGCACGGGTCTTGGCGGCGGCGGTGAGGTGGCGGAGGGCCACGCTGCCGAAGCCTCGGCACGTGCAGCGGCGCACGTCAGCCGACACCGCCGGCAGCGCGTCACACCGCTTTGTGGGCTAGACCCCGCCCGGGTACGGGGCTGTATGCTGCGAGCGCGATAGGGGGGTATGGTGTCAGCCGCCGACGCGGGAGGTCAGTGTCGGCTCGGGTGCTGCGCTTGATAGAAGAGTCGGAGACTGGGCAGAGTGGCACTTTGCCACAGCCATGCCCCCACACCACCGCCAACGACGACCATGCCTCCAGTCTTTCCATCACCCCAGCCTCGAACCTCCCATCTACGCCACGCGCTCGGCCACACAGACCCCGCCGCCATACACCCCGCCCACCGAGTCCCACGACCCCGCCGCCAACCCAACCGCAGCGCGCATAGCCGACCTCGAGGCCACGGTGTCCTCCCTCGCCGCTACGCTAACGCAGCGAGCGCGCGCGCACCGCGGCCGAGGCGACGTGCCGCACGCTGCATGCGCGCCTGGGCATCATGGAGGGCGCGGCAAGGGCGATCGGCGAGCTTGCGGACCTCAACGCGCGGGAGGCTGCTGTCGAGGCGCGGCTGGCTGCCGTGCGGAAGCGGGTGCGGCCGAATTGGTGGGCGTGGCTCTGCAAACGGTAGCTGCGGACTGCTCTTGTACCCATCGCGACTGTTCACTGTGACCGCTATAGACCGGCACGAGCGCCGCCGGCCACTCACACACGCCCAAATGCACACGAGGGCGCCGCGTGGTCGCATGCGCAGGCCCTCGTAGTGTCTGCTTGGCGAGGCTAGGGAGGGAGCGATGCGGAGAGATGCATGGCAGTCGTCGCCGCTGCCCCTACCGGAGCGGTCACACGGTGGCGACCGGTCGGGTCCTCTTTGCGTCAGTGGCATTTCCGACTTGGTGGGGCTGGGTGGGGGTCGGTGACAGACGATATTTTTGGCTACAGTGTAGATACTGGCGCTGCTCGGGCCTTGAATGATAGCACAGAGACGTGCTATGATCGCGAGGACGGCGATAACGGTGCCAGAGCTCCCCGCGTTGCTCTGGACCCGTTGCGCGAAGAATGCAGCTCGCAAACGCGAGATACACCCACCTGGGTCCAAAACTGTCGGGGTACCCATTTCCAAGTCTTGGCACTGCTTGGCTCACACCGCCGACGATGCCGCACGCCGCACCCGACGACGATTTGCAGCGAGCCGAGCCGCGAGCCGGGTGCAGCATGCATCTATAAGGCCTGGGAGGGTGAGAGCTAGCCCCGACAGCACATACACCCACCACGACGATGCGCCTCGCCCTCGGATTGACACTGCTCGCTGGCGCGCTGGCCCAGACGCCGACGACGAGCGTCCCGCCCCCGCCGTCAAATAGCGTCGGCTGCGTGCTCCACGGCGACCACTACCACTGTGACGGGCCTGCTTCCGGCGCGAGCTCGACCGTCAGCGGCATCCCGCCCCCGCCGACAGAGAGCACGGGCTGCACGCTGCACGAGGACCACTACCACTGCACTGGGCGTGCGGACGGGGCCAACACGACAGCCGCGCACGCCGACGAGCACGACGCCGCGCACGACGACGAGGGGCCATGTGTCATCCACGTCGGGCACACGTGAGTCACCGCAAAGCGAGCTAGCTGACAGAAGCCACGGAAAATGCTCGTCGCAGGACATTGCGTGCGGCGCCATCCTGCTCGAGGACTACAAGATGCCGCTGCACATCGCGGCGGTGTTCATCGTGCTCGTGTCCTCGGCCGTCGGCATCCTCGTGCCCCTCGGCGCGGGGTGGATGCGGCGCTCGGACAGCGCCGAGAACCGGACCGACACGGTCGCGAGCCTCGACGCAGCGGCGCTGGGCAAGGGCGGGGCGTGGGGCAAGGTCTTCTTCGTCGCGCGCCACTTCGGCACCGGCATCATCCTGTCGACGGCCTTCATCCACCTCCTGTACCACGGCTTTGTCATGTTCAACAACGAGTGCATCGGGCACATGGGGTACGAGAGCACGTCGTCTGCGATTGCGCTGGCCGGCGCGTTCGTCACCTTCCTCCTCGACTTTGTCGGCTCGCGCACGGCGCGCGCAAAGCTCGACCACGCGCACGCGCGCGCGACGTCGGCCGCGCCCGAGGGCGAGGACGGCAAGGAGGTCGATGGGTCGACTACCCTCGCTAGCTCGAGCCTCGTCGGCCACTCGTGCACCCACGAAGAGGCGGTCGTCCGCACCGAGCAGGTGTGGCAGGTCTTCCTGCTCGAGGCCGGCATCATCTTCCACTCGATCATGATTGGCGTGACGCTCGGCGCGGGCTCCGGCGCCGGCTGGACCACGCTGCTGATCGTGGTCGTGTTCCACCAGTTCTTTGAGGGTGCAGCGTGAGTTGAGCAAAAGGTGGCAAGGTATCAAGCTAACTCGGCAGCCTCGGCGCGCGCATCACGCTCCTCTTCTGGATCTCCAAGATGCGCACCTTTGTCCTCGCCATCATCTTCACGCTCATCACGCCCATCGGCATCGCGATCGGCATCGGAGTCCGCAAGTCGTTCTCGTCCAACGGCAAGGCCGCGCTCCTTAGTGTGGGCATCCTCAACTCGATCTCGGCCGGCATCCTGGTAAGTTTGGCGTGGTTAGGCTCAGGATCAAGCTCACGCCTCGCTCCCAGCTCTACACCGCGTTCAAGCTCCTCGCCGTCGACTTTACCGACGGCCCGCTCAAGCGCGCAAAGGTGTCGACCGTGTGCGTCGCGCTCGGCGCCGTCATCATCGGCATGGTCGCGATGAGTGTGCTGGGCAAGTGGGCATAGGAGAGAGCACAGAGAGAGAGACGACATCAGTAGGAGAGCGCAGAGAGAGACAACATCATAGAGCATCTAGGTCAGCAGCATGGATTATTTGGATATAAAAGGTTACGTTTGTGCCACGCCACGGGGAGGCTGCGCATGTTTCTTCGGAATCGGCACGACGTCGTACTCGTCGTCGTCGTGTCTGCACTACCGTCGTCGAGCTCGACGCGCACGCAGCCTGGACTGCGAGGCACGCAGACTCCAAAACGGGAAGCAGCCTAGGAGACGGCAGCTCGGCCTGGGAGAGGAGCAAAGGCCAATGTTCCCCGTCAGTTGATGCCGTAAACTCTAACGTTATCTACAATCTCTCACAGCGCACATGAGCGCAACGACAAAGTCGCGTGCGACGACACCTCGAGATCTGCCTGCACACAAAAGCACATGCATCCAGACGCGTCGCGCTTTGCATCCGTACACTCACCAGCATGCTCCGCCGCACCCACTCCAACCTCGAGACTGGCGTGTCCTCTGCCTCAGTGACGGGCTGCCCCTCCCCTTGGGTGGGGGTGGCGCCTCGACGCGTCGCTCCGGAAGCAACAGCGGCGACGTCGACGTCGGCGCCGGCGTGGGCGCGGGGCAAGGGGGCCAAGGCGACGGGGCTCAGGCGGCTTGGATCGCTCGGTTCGTGGTCGTCGGCAGGCCCGCAGCCCACGACACCAGCGACGGCGCCGACGACAGCAGCGACGCCAGCAGCTCCCACACTGCGCCAGCTCGGCTCAGACTCGTCCCTCGAGCAGGCGGCCTCATCAAGCACCATGTCCCAGGGCTATCCGCTGCCCGCCCCACTCCCTCCCCTCTCCCTTCGCCACCGCCGCGCCGCTACCCGCACCGACGAGCAGCTCGCCCCCCTCCGCAGCACCCATCCCCACGCCCACGCCAGGTCCGCTTCGGCGTCTGCAAACCTCGCGCTCGACACGCGCCCCGTCTTCAGCCGCACCCAGCAGCAGCCCATCGTCATGCCCGTGCACCAGCGCTCGCCTGCGCGCTCGCCGGCCGCTGCGTCCCAGCGGTCGCCGGCCGCCCCGTCCCCCGCCGCCACGGCGTCGCCGTCGTCGGACGTGTCGCCTAGCTCGGTCGAGTCGGCCACGTCCTCGCCCTCGGCGCCGACGCCACACCAGCACCAGCAGCAGGCCCCGACGCCGAAGGGCCCTCTCAGCAAGCTCATGCAGCCCGTCCTCCGCGCGTGCGACGTCTCGTCCCCGCTCTGGCCGTACACCTACATCCATGACGACGACAACATTTGGACAGGGTTCGTGACCCCCATGTTCAACTCGGACGAGGTCCGCGCCGCGCTCAAGGTGCCCGAGGCGGCCGAGCGGCCCCAGTGAGTTTGGCAGTGTGGCTCCTCTAACCCGACCCAGGTACTGCGTCGCCGTCTTGCGCTCGTACATCTCGCGCAAGCTCGGCCGCACGAATGCCAACGTCACCGCGCCAAAGGTGACGGCCAAGATCCAGTCGCTCGAGGTCGAGCTCATCGAGTCAGACAACCGCATCCACCTCGCGCGCGCCTTTGCCCAAGTGCGCGACGAATACGCCTTTGGCGACTCGCCGGTCGCGCCGGTGCGCGTGCGCCAGCTCCCGCACTGGCGCATGCGCTCCATCTCGCGCAGCGCCAGCCAGCCGATCACGGACGCAGACTACGTCGACGACGACGACTACATCCTCTCTGTCGCGCCGTCGTACGCCCAGGCCTCGGACGCGGGCATGGAGGCCCAGCTGGCAAAGTACCGCAAGCTCAAGAAGTTTGTCAAGTCGGCGCACCGGCACGTCCTTGCCGCCAACGAGCGCGAGCGCGAGGCCGAGGCCAAGGCCGCCGCCGCGCAGGAGGAGGTCGTCCGCCTCGCCAAGAGGGTTGCGAGGCTCGAGGCCGCCGCCCTCGGGCAGCAGGCCTTCCCCTTGGTGCGGAGGGGCAGCAGCGACTCGGTGTACAGCCAGGGTGTGACGCCCGCGGCCGCGAGCGGCCCCGCCCCAGCGCCGGCGTGTACGCCCGCCGAGGCCGCCCCGGCAGCACTCTCCATGCCGACCGTCCCGGCGCCGGTCACGATCGTGCCGCTGGCCGAGCCCGACCTCGGCCCGGAAGAGGTCATCACGACGCCGCTGAGCTCGCCCGTGTTCACGCCATCCGACCTCGAGGAGCTCGACCGCAGCCTGTACGGCACGCCGGGGACTGCCTCAGAGTCTCTGCCCTCGGCCACGCCCACGAGCCCGCGCACGCCCGCGACGGCGGTGAGCGAGCTGCCGTCGCCCCCGAGTTCGAGCCGCCCGCTCCCACGACCCCCGGCCGACCAGGCCCAGGACATGCCGTGGGGAGCTGCTGCCGCCTCGTCGGCGCCAGACGCGGTCCCCCCGCCTCGTCCCGCGCGCAGGAAGGAGGCCCTGCCCAACGAGCTCGAGCTGCCGCCCATTCCGCGATTCTCCGTCTTCTCCCTCAGCACCATGCTGCAGGACGAGCACGATTGAGTACCACGCCGTGTCCATGTACCGTTTGTTGTTGTTTTTCTACAGGGCCCGGTGCGGGCGGCGCACGTCCAAGCGTCACGGCTGGGCATTGTTCAGCACGCCCCATGGTCGCGGGCTTGAAGCGGCGATTCTTGTGCAGGGAGGAGAGGTGTGCGGGAGAGAGAGATGATATTGATGCACTGCAGGATACGTTTCGAGTGCAGGAGCCGCTGCTCGCAGCGTGGGTCGTCGTCAGTCAGGTCAGTCAGTCGCCGGGTGGGGCGGGGCGAGGCTGTCACGGCCGCCGCGCCCGCCGCCCACCGCTCCGCCGTCGGCGCTGGCGCGTCATCAATGACAATGAATGCACTCGAGTGGTCGTGCGACGCCACCGTGGTGCTGCTGCGCTGTGGCTTGTCTTGCCACTGTAGTCATTCCAACTCTGGGAATGCCGGCAGTGAGAAAAATGGTGATGTGAATGGAGTGAGGGTGGGGTCGGCGGCGGCTTGGTCGGTCGGTGGGTTAACTACTCGATCAGGCATCGTTTCAAGTCACTCTGTCCTACCGCATTCAGTCAAGTCTCTCGTCACCTCGACCATTCTCCAACAGCAAGCACGCATCCAGTCGAGCGAGCAAGAGCGCACGACGACGACGACAGCGACAGCGACGGATCCAGCAGCAGCACTACGGCCAGAGCACCACGTTCGGGCGACTGGAACAATTCCAGACGTGCGACACGGACGATATTGTTTTCGTTCAGCCCCAACTCGATCTCACTCTCATCCTTCATCTCTTTCATCTCTCTCGGCTCTGATGGCTCCAGTATAACCACCTCGCCCTCGCCACCCTCTACACCCCTCACCACCACCCCCTCGCCGCCATGGAGCGCATCGTCGACCCCCGGAGGTTTAGCTGGCTCGGGCCGAGCTGCGATGCCTTCTCCGACCAGGTAGGTTGGCCGCTCCCGCAATGCACCCGCTGGCCGGCGGCACACCCCGCTCACAAACCACTACAGATATCGTCGATGGAAACGGCGCACGATGTCCACCTCGCCCTCATGCGTGGTGTCGCTGAGGTCGAGCCTTCGTGAGTCGTCGTCGTCTACGGCTGCAGCACGCGCCCCCCTGAAACACTCATGACAACGACCTTGTCGTCATTGCGTGTCGTCATTCCTCTTGGCCTCAATCTGACAGACACCCCCCGTAGCTATGTCCTCGCCGTGCTCCGCTCGTACGTCGAGTTCAAGCTCAGCCGCGAACGCACCCCAGCAAAAGTTGGCACAAAGATGGCCAACCTGGAAAAGGACCTAGTGGTCAAGGAGCAGGTAAGTGTGCATGGGTGGAGAAACATGGCGTCGATGGCGTGCATCCCGCGGCTCCCCGTCTTATTAGGGCCCCGGAATCCCCGACTGACTTCTTTTCCAGAAGACGCACCTGGCCCAGTCGTTTGCAGTCATCCGCACAGAGTACTCGCTGCCGCTGTCGCCCGTCCCCGCCATCTCGACGTTGCAGGCCGGTGAGCGGCGGACGCGCGTGCGCTCGATGGCGCTTGACGCTTGGGCCGGGCCTTACTCGGTCCCTACGCAGGCGTTCCCTTCCGACGACATGGAAGAAGAGGTGATTGGCGTCGAGGTGCCCACCGGCGAGCTGGCCCGAGCGATCCGTCACCTCTCGACGCTATCGCTCGCGACCGCGACCTGGGTCCCGCCGTCGTACGCGCAGGCGACCGACGCGATCGCGACGGAAAACCAGAGCCGGACGCTCGAGGGACGCATCGAGGAGCTGGAGCGGCTGCTGGCTGTCGAGGCGGACCGCCGTGGCCAGCTCGAGCGCCAGGTGCGCGAGGTCAAGGAGGGCAAGGGGCGGGCCGAGGAGCGTGTTCGCGAGCTCGAGCGGCTCCTGGTCGACGTGGTTAGTCGCGCGGCAGTCACCCCTGGCGCTCCGATCAGCCCTCGACCACGGCCCGTGTCGCTCACGATCGGCTCGGTGCCATTCGACACTGGGGCGATCGGCACCGTGCCATTAGCGGCGCCTGCGCCGGTCAACGTGCCGGTCCGCAAAGGCTCGCTCAAGGCCAACGTCGCACCGTCGCCAAAGAAGGCCGCTGCCGAGCTCGACACCCCACCACCTATCCCACAACGTCACCCCGGGCGGATATCACACACGAACCGCACCCGCCGGACGTCGCGGATCCACCTGCCGCCCCTGCCGCGCGTCAAGCCGCTGTCGTGGCTCGAGGGGCTATCGAGCGGGAGCGAACGGTCGTCTGCGGCGGCAGTAAGCGGCCACGCGTAGATGTACTAGTAGAGTATCGGCCTTCTTCATCTTCACAGCATGGTTATTTTCATGGGTTCATTGCGGATGCACATTGTATAATGTTGCGGTTGTCGTGGTCGGCGCTGGAGGCCGCGGCTATGTTGTGGGCTCCTCGGCCTTTGACACAAGCAGCTTTACATCCGAATCGGGCCAGGGCTGTCGTCGACGGGATGACGAGAGGCGAGCGGCGGCCGACGGACGCAAGCAGCGGCAACAACACGGCGCAATAGACGACGTCTTGGCCGAGTCTGATGGGGCAGGCAGTCAGGCAGGCAGCCAAGTGGGCAGGTGGCCTCGAGGCCGGCGGGGTGTGGCGACTCGGCCAAAGCCGACAACGGCAACCAAGGTCGCGCGGTCAGCTGCTCTATCGCGAGCAGCGCCAGTCCACAGCCGCTCGTATGAGCCGCCGCGTCAGGTGACGGGGAGAGGCGGGGGACAAGTGCGGGATGCTACACCGAGCAGGCCACCGAGGCAGGCGCGATTGCAGCCACTCTACTGCGCAGCACTCGTCCCCTTCCGTTCCAATCTTGGCTCGTTCCCACGGCCCGTCGCGAGCGAGAGGAGGTGAAGCGAGGCCGGCTGAAGCGAGCGAGCTCGAGCTTGCCAGTGTCCAATCGACGCTGGCCGCTAGACTTTTCTTGGCATGCAAGCAGGCCGCTGACAAGAGGCAACGAGATACGGGCGTACGTAGCCGCGGGGGTGCCGATTCGGCACGGTCGGATCAGGCTGGGCTGGCCAAGGTCGGCCGCAGTTCTTGACCTCGTTGGCCTGCATCAAGCTGTTGCAGCAGTACACTATCCAGCAAAACGACACCGCTGCGATGCAGCCCACCTAGATGCCGAGCACGCCGAGCACGACCGATCCGCCGAGCCCGCTGGCCGAGGCGAGCGCCGCCGCGTGGGGCTTTGCGCGGCGCGGCAGCGCGACGGGGAGTGGCGAGGGGGCCGCGAGTGGCGAGTCGGCGGCCGCGAGCCACGCACACACCCCGGGCACGCCGTTCGCGAGCAGCTCGCTCCCGTCAACGTGGGGCTGGGACCGGGTGCCGAGGGCCGCGAGCGGGGTGAGTGGGGGGCTTGGCTACGCTGACCTCCAGCCGGGGCATCAGCGGGGTAGCGCCGACAGCGGGGAGAGGCAGCTCGCCAACCCCTTTACGAGCGCGGCGAGCGAGGCGGGGGTGGGTCCGCGCTCGCCGAGCCCCTCGCCCTCGGCGTCGCGCCGCGCCTCTGCCCCCGACGCGGCAGCGGCGGCCCCGCGCGAGGCATCCGCGCCGCGCGCCCCCGTCCCGCCCCTGCCGCGCACCAAGCCGAGCTGCAGCACCATCACGCGCTCGCTCGCCGAGATTGAGCGCCGCTTCGCGCGCCTCGAGGCGGCTACGGCCGCTGCTGACCGGGCTAGGAGCGAGGCGGAGGCTGCGCGGCGTGAGGCGCGCGCCGTGTGGCGCGGGCGCGGGGGCCTGGGCAACCGGGCTCGAGGGAGAGATTAAGGAGGAGCTCGAGTAGAGATTGAGGCGGAGTGTACTTGCACCAGATACTCTTGGGTCTAGGATCAGATGCGACGAGGAATGTGGACTGCCGGGGTGTGTCGCCTCGGCTCGGGTGGTGGAGTCAATGTCGTCATGCCCGCCGCCTATGATAAGCGTGCAGTGGGAGCAGTGGGAGCAGTGGGAGCAGCAGTGCATGCAGTCTGCAGCAGCAGCCGACGTCGCCGCTCGCCGCGCTCGCGGAGTTGCACTGGCCGCGTCGCCGGAGCCCCCTGGCCCGGCGGTTCCTGACCCCGGCGCGCTCCGCCGACGCCGAGGGCGACGCAGGTGCAAAGCACAGCAAAGCAGGTCGAGCGACCAACGTCCAACCACCTTCCACCCACTCGCCATGGCCAACAAGGTGCTCGTGCACGACTTCTACGACCCCGCGCAGGCGCGCGAGTTTGCCGCCAGCATGCGCGAGCGCGAAAGGCAGCGCAGCGCCAGCGTCTCGGATACCGAGGAGGGCGGGCTCGCCAGGGTGCGCTGCGGCGCTGGCTCACCGAGTTTTCTGACATCCGCAGACAAGGCTACGCATGAGCACGCCCGGCGTGTCGAGGGAGTACGTCCAGAGCCAGCTGCAGTACATGAAGGCCAAGGAGAATCCCTAGTGCGTGGCGGCCTTGCTTCTCCCCACCTGGCCCCGCTGACCCCGCAGCTACGTCGTGCAGTCGATCAACGCGTACGTCGACAACAAGCTCGAGCGGGGCCGCACCCTCGAGGCCGTGGGCGACAAGCTCGCCGCGATCGAGGAACTGCTGCTCGTGCGCAAGAAGGTGCGTCGGCGTATGGCCAAGCTCACCCCAGCTCCTGTACCTCGCCCCAGGCTTCGCGCGCGTGCGCAGGGAGCGCGGGCTGGCTTTCAGCGCGCCGCTCGCCACCGCGCTCGACGAGGCAGGCATCGACCAGGAGACGGCCGGCACGGTGACCCCGGCGGCGGCGACCCCGGCGCCCGAGTGAGCCAGCCCCCGACTCGCAACGACTCATCACACCCATCACTGTATCCTAGAATGTATCATTGGCATTTGCTCACGGCCCATTTGCTGACGGCGTTTGGCTGCTCCCAGCCTTTTTGCTGCTCCCAGCGTTTGGATGCTCCCACGTTACCCCCGCACCCCAGTTCCTCACCCCTCTGCGCGCACACCCCTGCTGAGGATGTAACGCTGCGTGGGGAACACCGGCGGCGCCGACGGAGGCGAGGTCGACGTGCACAGAACAGAACAGTCGCTGAGAACATGCGCGGGCCAGGGTGTGTGCGAGCGGCGGTTCGTACCCAGGGAGCGTGTGGTGTTCCCCCGCGCTCACGTCGGCACCTACCCTCGCCACATGGCCCACATTCCTGCGCTCCTGCGATCAAGGATATCTAGGTTTGACAGGGAGAGAGGATTGCAAGGGAGCGGCGGTGTGGAGTATCGCTCGGCCCGACGGCGACGGGCGGACGGCGCCGCGCCGCCGCCGCCGTCGAGCCCGCGGTGGTGGCACCGGCCCACCGGCCTCCCCCCAACCAAGTCCGCCCGCATCATGAAACGGCCAAGCACACAGCACGGCGACGACGAGCACGACCGCACGGCGACGGCGACTGACAGCCTCCCACCTCACCCCCAGTGGCTGGCTGATGAAAGCGAAACGGACCTGAAACTGATCCATCACGTACCCGTCCTCGTCCCGCCCCCTGCGCGACCTGCCTGGGTTCCTGGCAATTGTCACATCCGACCTTGGGTGAAAGCCTTGGGTTGGTGGGCAAGCAGAGGCATGACGAGTGGGAGGCTTCTTCCCTCGGTTTATGCTTCACGGGGCTGAGATGGAGATGAATGCAGTGGTTCGGGGTATGAGCTGAGGACGGACAGTGAGCGAGGTCGACTGTGCCGCATGCTGTGGTCTTGCATGTTCGGAGCGCAAAGAGGAAATGAGGAATATTATTGTCTGTCCAGGACGTGGTCGCTCTCGCTGCCAGTTCTACATCATATCCCACGCCAGAACACAACGTCACACGCACATGAGTACACTCGCACACCCTCCCACCACCGCCGCCGCCTCGTCATATCTCTAGCCCCAAGTCACTACCAGCAGCCCCCAGCTCCCCCGTGCGAGCGAGGCAGGGCCTAAACTCTCCCATCCCCCGACCACAGCGAGCCCACTTCCTTAGCCTGCCACCCCCGCCCGATGGTAGTGTTCGGGCGCAAGCTGTCGGCCGATAGCGACGCCGCTAGCTTTGGCGATGTCTCCGACACGCATGTGTACACGTACAGCGATGACGCTGGCCTGTCTCGGACAGGGATGGTGCGTGGTGCCGTGGTGCCGTGGTGCTACTGGAGCCAGTGCCAACTGGTGAAACCGACGCAGGCTGACGCGCGGCGCTACTCCAGGTTGGCCCAATGAGCCACAAGCACCAGGTCGACGCCGCCCTCAAGTCGCGCAAGGCCCAGCTCGAACCCGAGTGAGTCGAGCTGCTCGTCTCGTCTATGCATGTATGAGCTGTTTGTTCTGACACAGGCCCAACAGGTACGCCGCGGCCGTGCTCCGCTGTTACGTCGACACCAAGCAAGCCAAGGGCAAGGGCAAGGATGCGATCGAGGGCAAGCTCGATGTCTTGGAGCGCCAAATGGCAGTAGACAGTCAGGTGAGTAGTGGCGTGGCATTTTGGCATTTTGGCACTTTGGCACAGTCAGACAATGCCGTTGAAGGCTAGCGCGGGTTTCTTCCTACCTCGTTGCAAGCGTCATCGGGCACCCTCTCCCTTGCTCTCCCTGTAGCGCAGCCACTCCTCGGCCACCACAAAAGCAAAGCAAATGCACATTCTAACTCCCCCGCAGAGACCACACCTCAAAGCAGCTTTCGCAACAGTGCGCAGGCAGCACGGCATCCTCGTGACCTCGAGCCCGCCAACGCCAGCCAGCCCGCCCCTCCTCGAGCCGCTCCCAGCCTTCGAGTCGATCCGCGCCTCGGGCCTCATCGCCGGGCTCAGCATGCCCCGCTCGCCGACGATCGCGACGGCCACAGTCACAGTGACGGCGCCGGCCAAGATGGCGGGGCATCGCGACTCGCTCGCCACGTCGCCCCGCTTCGACTTCTCGGCCCCCGCGCCGGGCTTCACCCCGCTCCCGCTCCTCGCCGACGAGCAGGGCAGCCCCCCGACAGAGGGCCTCACCCACTTCTTTCCCGCCCCGCCAGTCGACGTGCCCACCCCCGCGCCGTCGCGCGCGCCGGTCGTAAGCCCGTCCGCGTCGGCCCTGCCCCGCGTCGCGCCGCCCGCGCCTCAGCCGCGCCGCGAGGCACCACGGCCCGAGCAGAGAGACCGCCCACCAGCTGCAGCGAGACCCAGCGTCGCCGAGCTCCGGGAACGCGAGCTGCGAGACCGCCCACCAGGTGGAGGCGCAGCCACTCGGCCCGCCCTCACTTCTCCCACGGCCCGGCCCAACGCCACTTCCCCGGCCGCTACCGCCGCCCCAGCTCGGCCCACCGTCACTTCCCCCGCCGCGACCGCTGCCCCGGCTCGGCCCAATGGCGTCTCCCCCGCCGCGACCCACCCGCGCCGCCCTCCCCCGCCCCCACAGTCCCAGTCCCAGCCGTCGGCGCCAGTGCAGATCCAGTACTCGCCGCAGGCGGTCATGCGCTCGCCGTCGACCCCGGCCGCCCCGGGCCGCTCCCCCGCCTCCCCCAGCGAGCTGGCGTACCTGAGCGGCGGCAGCATGCGGCCGCCCCCGCCTCCGCAGCACGCCCGGCCGGGGCTCAGCCCACCGTTCGTCCCCCCGGCCAGGCCGCCGCCCCGCCCGCGCAACTTTGGCCCGCCGCCAGGCATCGCGTCGACGCTCGCGCGCTCCCCGCCCCGCTCGACCTCGCTGCCCGGCCTCGCGGCCATCGAGCAGGGCCAGCAGTACTTCCACCCCGGGCACCGGCCACAGGGCTCGCTCGGCGGCACCGTGCAGCCGCCGTACGGCCACCAGCGCCAGGGCTCAGGCCACCAGCGCCAGCTGTCGGGCTCGGCGCAGAGTCACGGCCACCAGCGCCAGCTCTCGGGCCAGCAGCAGCAGCTGAATGGACACCAGCGCCAGCTGTCCGGCTCGGGACCGCACTACCACCCCCAGCAGCACCCGCACCTCACGTACCAGCAGAACATGGCGTCGTCGCCCCCCGAGCAGCGGAGCCACTCGCGCGAAGCGAGCGGTGGCGGCGGAGCGGGGCTGCTGCAAGGCCCCAGTCTTCAGCGCGGCCCAAGCCTACAGCGCGGCCCGAGTCTGAACTACGGGCCGCCGGTGAACCTGTACGCGGACACGACGGCGCAGGTTGCCTCTATCCTGACCGCGCCCGTCGGCGCGGGGGCTTCAGGACCAGGAGGACGCCGGCCACCACCAGCCACCGCACCTCCCCCTGCCCCGCCGGCGCTCCTGCCCCCCTCGCCGCTCCCCAGCCCGGATGACGGCGAGCGCTCGAGCGGCGAGACGGCCCCGACCTCGGCGTACCTCGACACGCCGCCCAACGCGTCGCCCGACCTCGCCGAGCAAGAGAGCGAGAAGTACACGTCCCCTCGCCCAGCGCCGCCCTCGCCCAAGCGCTACCCGACGCAGACGCGGCTCCCGGCGCCCAAGCTGAGCCCGGGGTCGAGGGCGCAGCCGGCACAGCCAGCACAGCCGGCGCTCCCGCAGCGCAAGTCGTCCCTCCGCCACCCTACGACCCCGACGGCGCGCGCGCGCTCGCCGCCCCACGCCGCCCCGCCCGTGCCCAAGCCGCCCGCGAGCCCGCCGAAGCGCGAGTTCTTCCGCAAGAACTCGGGCTCGGCGTCAGCGCAGGACCGCCCGCTCTACATCCCCCACTCGCAGCGCCAGCGCCACGAGGCGCCGGCGTACCCCGGCCTCGCGGGCATGGAGGCGCGCCTCGCGCTCGTGGGCATGATCACCGAGGAGCCCGTGTCCAAGCCTGCGCGGTGGTGGGGGAACAAGATCTGATCGCTGTAACATAGTGCCTGCGGGCTTGTTGTATGTATCGAGTGTGTACACGGGGGAGGGGAGGTATAGGGGCAGAGGGGGAAAGGGGAGGAGGAAGGGCCACCACCGCGCGCTCTTCCGCCTGCCTTGTCCCCCTTGGGCACGGGTCTGATCGTATAACGGTTAGTACACAAGATTCTGATTCTTGTAATCTGGGTTCGATTCCCAGTCGGACCTGATGAGTGAGCGAGGGAGTTGTGAACCGGCGTGAGCTCAAGCTTTTGCCGGCGACGGACGGGGGAGGGAGGGAGGCAGGGTTGATGGTGCGAGGTGCGAGCCCGGCTCGAGGGTGCGAGGTGGCTTCGGCGCCGCGCCAAGAGCCGTCCGGGTGTCTCCGCGTCCGGCCCGCTGACTCAAGGTCCGTCTAGTCAATAGCAAGATGCTCGCAAGCTGAGCAGGAGTCGCCCACAGGTGTCCTGGCTCGCCAGTCCAGGAAGGATACGCCAACCCTCGGCGCCAGTCGCGGCGATCCCCCGAACCCCCGATCGGCGCGCGATGCCGTACGCGTCGCGCGACCGTCGCCGGGAGTGGACGTGCGCGCCGCGAACACTGTCGTCTTTCTTGCTCACGTACGACGCTGGCCGCTGCTCTAGCCTGCGGTCAGCCACAAGCACGCAAGACATGCTTAGTGACTGCCGTCTTGGATGCAGGCTCGTGGCACCCAGCAGGCAGTCACATGAGAACGCCGGCAAGGCACGAGAGCAGAGCCACCGAACATGCCGTCATGGGCTAGTCAGCATGCCTCTCGTCTTTGAAGGCCAGCCTCCCCCCGCCTGCCTGGTGGGTGGCAAAAGGCCTCGAATCTCGACACCCCGGTTTTGTTAATCGACGCAACGGCCCGGCGATGCACGAGGTGAGAGCGCGACGATGGCGACCAGGCTCAAGGCTCAACCGCAGCACCTAGCGCCGTTGCGCTCGCCCGTTGTCGCTTGCTCGCTCGCATGCATGGATCGCGTTGTTGTCAACATCCATCCACTTCTCTACTTTCCACAGCTAGACCACAACGGCTTATCTCGGCAGCCTCTCGCGTGCACCACTCAGCCTACTGACCTACCCCTGGCCTTACTCCCACCGGCCTCCTCGACCTCCCTTGTCCCCCCCCCCCCCCCCCGACCATGGCGCGCATAGCCGACTCGCCGACAAAAGTACGTCCCCCCCCTCGCTCCAGCTCACACGCAGGGCGGGCCAAGTACGGGCTGGACGAGCATGAGCGATACCGTGGCCAAACTGTCTGCGCAGTCCGCGTTTGCCGACTCTGAGTTAGTGGTGCTCGCTTGCCTGCTTCGCTTCGCTTTCTCACACCCGATTCCCACTCACACCCCTGCAGAGAAGCCCACGCGATCGTGCAGACATACGTCGCGAACCGGCTCAAGTCTGGCATGCACAAGTCGCACGTCTCGGACCAGCTGGACGCGCTCGAGCGCATCGTGAGTTTGCTTTAGCTTTTGTTGTTGTTGCCCAACTCACGCCGCCAGGTCCCGAAACATCGCAGGACGATACGCGACATTCGGAGCCAGTACGACATGCCGCAGCCCCCGACCGACAGCATCAGCGCGCTCTCCAACGCCGGGCGGAGGCGGCCCTCCAACCCGCCGGCGCGCGACTTCAGCCTGCTCCCGAGCCCGACGACGTCGCCCAAGAAGCTGCCGCCCTACCCCTCTCCGACGACGCCGACCGAGCCCCTGCCCGGGATGGGCATGCTCGAGGTGCGCGGGCTCGCGCAGCGCCTGCACGAGTCCGAGGCCGCGCGCCGCGTGCTCGAGGGCAAGCTGATCGAGGCCGACAGCGAGCGCGCCGAGCTCGAGGAGAGGATATCCGAGCTCGAGCGCCGCGTAGAGGACGCCGAGAGCCTTGCCGCCACGCGTGAGCTGGGAAAGCGGCTCGCAGAGGCGGAGGCATCCACGCGCATCTACGATCTCGAGGCCGCCGTCGCTGAGGCCGAGGAGCGTGCCGAGCGCGCCGAGCACCGCTGGGCTCAGATGCAGGCCCGTGGCGGCGTCATGGCCTAGGTCTAGCTCGTGCGCCGAGGTCTGGTCGTGCGACCAAGTGGCGACTTCCGTGCCACCCCCACTTGGTCCGCCCACTTCCCCCGCTCGTTCCTGCCACTCTGCTTCTGTATTAGTCTGTAATAGACATCTATCGCACTATAATGAGTGTGCTGCCTACGTATGTATCCGTGTATTAGTAGTTTGCCGGCGGCTTTCACGGGGCTCACCCGAGGGCGTGGACGCACGCTTGACTTGGCCCCGAGGCCGTGGACGCCTGACCCGTGGGCGTGGGACGGTGGGAGTGGGAGTTGGGATGGTGGGATAACCGGGGCGCCCGAGCGAATGACGCGGCGGAGAGCAACCAGCGCTCGGTGACGCTGGCCCGGCGGCGCGACGTATGCATGCTGGGTGTCGTTCATAACCGCGCGGTCCAAGTTGCACGCCGCAAGCACCCACCCATCACCAACATGCCCTCTGCGAGGTTCAAGTACTACACGCTCGACGACAACGTGCACGTCGAGGTGGGTTGTGGCGGTGGGCGCAGCCGCTGACGACCAGTTTCGCTCCGTCCGCGGACAGGGCCACCCGTATCCGTCCATCGAGGAGGCAGTGGGCATGCTCCGCGTCCCGGAGGTGCTGTACTCTCGACAGTGAGTACCGGTGCCCAGTGTGCCGGCGCACACGCTGACCCACCACAGCGCCACCACCGTCGTCCTCGACGCGTTCGTCTCGTACCGCCTTCGGCACCAGCGCGCCAAGCAGGCCGTCAGCGACGACCTCGAGCAGCTCTTCCACGAGGTAGGTTGCCGAGTACCGAGCGTGAGCAGTCCTGACCCAGCCAGATGCCGCAGATCTCGCGCCAGGTCAGCGAGACTCGCACGCGGTATCGCCTCCCGCCGCCCACGAGTCACCGCCGCGTCGAGGCAGAGCACGCCGCCGAGCCCGACATACTCGCGTCGCCCGTGAGCGATACGTCCGAGCTGTCGCTCGCCTCCGAGGCGAGCAGCAGCACGCGCACGACGGTCCGCACGCCCGAGCCCCAGCAGCCGCCAGAACAGCGCATCATGATCCACCAGGACGCGGGGCCGTGCGACCCCGAGTCGCTGCTCCTCCTTCCGCCGGAGGGCGAGTTCGACGAGCCCCCGCCCCCGCCGTATGCGCAGACGCAGCTCGTGCACCTCGAGGCGCGGCTGCGCGAGGTCGAGGCCGCGCTGGCGCGGAGCGAGCGCGCACGCCGCGACGCAGAGGACGAGCTGCGCGTGTCCCGCGCCATGGCGGCCGAGCTCGCCCATCGCCGCGCCCAGGCAAAGCTCCGGCGCCAGCTGCCCCCGCAGCCGCCGGTGCCGCGCGGCGTGTGCTCCACCATCGTGGCGCCGGTCGCGCCCCGCATCGTCGTCCCGCCCCGCTGCTCGAGCATCCGCCAGCCCAACCCCCCCTTGTGTTCCAACGCGCGCGCCGACCGGTGGCCGGCAGGCGCAGTCACGCCCAGCTCGCCGCCGGTAACGCTGCGCCGGATCTGGTAGCGCGCAAAAGGCGGAGACACGAAACGACCAGTCACGACTTGTTGATAGACCTGTACGAGAGATTGTTGTAAGGCATTTGACCACATTTACCACACTGCTGGAACCCGAGGGGAGGTCGGTGAAATACGCCAGCCGCGGGCGGGCTGGGGTTCGCGGGAGCGTTGACGTCTTGCGGGCAAGGCACGATGGGGGCAGAGCCGCAGTCGACAAGAGCAGCAGAGCACCAGCACCAACCAACACCCGCCTCGTTGTCACACTTGGTTGGGGGCGCTACGCAAAGTGCGGATTGTGGGATCCTCCAAGAAAGTTTGATAATGAGGCCCGGGTCCAGGGAGATGTGAGCTTGTTGGCGAGCTTGGGCGCGGATGTTGGGAGGGAGCGCACTCTGCCCGGCATGCAAGAGCAGAGTGTGCGTCCCACCCTCTCCCACCCTTAGCCATGGTCTGCCCCGAGACGTGCTTTATGGTTGTTTGCGCACCTGTTGGATCCTCCGCGACTCCAACGCGCAGCCAGTTGCCGGCAGCTGGTTTGACGAGTCGACGACGAGCGTCGCACATCCTCTCCCCCCTGCTGCGATCTCGCTGCCGCCTCTTTGTCGTCGCTGCCCCACATCCGCTCTTCCCCAGGCACCTCATATCAGGAGTGTTTCGATCGAGGCGGCTGCGCCCACACACACTCCACGAGGCGCGCTCTCACCCACCCACACATGCGCACCACGCCCGCCCGCTCGCCGCGTTATCTCATCCATCCGAGACATGGCGTGGTGCACCTGCTCCACCCGCAGGCATTGCTGTGCGCGTGCTTGTCGTCGTGCGCCTCCCGACGAGCGGGAGATCGACCCGTGCGGCTGTGGTGGTGCGTGGCGGAGGCGGAGGCGCTGGGCGGCAAGGGGCAAGGGGCTGGGAGGGAGGAGTGGGTGGGAGGCGTGTTGAGCGGCGGCACAGCGACTGGACCGGCCTCTTTCCTTTCCGGCCCACTTGAGCTCCTGAGGATTCTGCAATCTCCACAGGACAGGTTTTAGACGTAACTGTTGTGGTGGGTGGGTGGGTCGAGGGCAGAGCAGACGGCCAGCCCCGCGGCTGTTTTGTCCCTTGACCGATCTCGTAACTCCCCTGACCCGGAACCCACACTGGGTTGAAGTCGGTGGGGAGGGTTGCTGGTGCTTGGCCTGCTCGTCGTGCTCGTCTTGCTCCTGTTGCTGGTCGCGGCTCCTGCTGCTGCGTCGTTCCGCGGTCCGGGATCACGCGCGTCCTGGCTGGGTCCAACTGAATCTGTGCTGCGTCAGTCTGTCGTGAGAAGTGAGTTGTACGCGCGCCGTGGTCAGTCTGAGAGTCGTCTTTGTCGTCGTCGCGAGGAACAAGGAAGACAAAGTGACGATCGAGACTGAAATCAACCAAACCCCCCGTCCCCCCACCGGCCCATTTGTCCGTCCGTCCTCATCTTCCTGCATCTCCTCCTCCCTCTCTCCTCCTCTTCACTCCTTGTTAAGCCTCGCAAAGGTCCCAATTAAACGTCGTCGTACCGGACTCAAGCTCTACCCCTCCCTGCTTGCTGCTTGCGCGCCGCCGCCCCTGCATCGTCCCAAGCGCGACTACCCCCTCATCTCGGCGCCGCCTCCGCCTTGTCGTCGACCCTCCCCTCCCCCCTGCGCCATCGTCTTGTACGTCCTGACTGCGGCTGGCCCCACTCCCTCCCCCTGGCCTCCCTCTTGTCGTCGCCCTGACATTCACGCGCTCAGCTCGACGATTCTCACAATCCACTAGTGTCGACTTGGTTGATATCTAGCTCGCCGACCGACATCTCACGTGCTGCTCATCTCCCCACGCTCTCTTCCTCGTCGACACTGCATACTGCATACACGATCCCGTAACAGGTGCTCCCCCGCGCTGTACCCCGCTGCCTGCTCCACCTCGTCTCATACATCGACGACGACCGTGTCGACGCCCCCTTCGCCATCGCCGCGCCCATCGCACATCACGCACATCAACACCAAACATCGCCTTCGCTCACGCACACACGGCATTGTTGTCAACTTGCCTCGTCTTTCAACTCACCCTCACGCGCACCCAGTGACTGGCTACGTCAACGGGAACGACCAGCGACACCTACACGTGCTAGCCGACCTGCCCGAACAGCCGTCGCCATGCCATTCACGACAACCGACCGCGGGAACGGTCGAGTCGAGGTCCAGGTAGGTACCGATACTTCGCCGCGGCAAGGCTTCTCGCTCACACACGCTCGCAGTACGTGCCCGGCAAGGAATCGTACCCCTCCATCACCGAGTCGGTCGAGCTCTTGGGCGACCTGTCCATCTTCTGTGACCCAGAGTGAGTACGAGAATTGTTGGCGGCAAGTGAGCCCACTTGCCCAACTTGTGCGGCGCGGCTGGAGAGCACGTACGGCATGCCGCAGTAGCATGTGCTGCTTCTTCCAGCCAGCCGTGATCTGGCTCCTAGGCAGGCTGCCGAGTGCTTGTCCAACGTGTCCAACGCGTCGAGCCCGCGGCCGCTGCCAGTATAACTGCATTCCTGGTAATCCTACTGACATCTTCCCAGAGCCTCGCGTACAATCATATCTATCTTCGTCGGTCGGCGCCTCGGAGCAGGCGGCATGACCAAGCGGCAGGTGGCCGAGCAAGTCGACTACCTCCGACGACTAGTACGTGATTAGGGGAGCTGCTCCGCGTCGCCGCTCCGGCTAGCGCTCCCGCCGTCCACCCCCTGCCCTCGGAGCTGCGGTGACTGACAAAATTCCTCAGGCGCCGCAACACGGCTCGACCATCAAGCAGATCCGGAAGTCGTACGGACTGCTGCCTGCACAGCTCGACGCCCCAGGCACTGGCGGGCTGTACACGGGCGACACACCAAACTCGTCGACGGCGACGCTCCCGCCAGCAGCAGGCATTCAGCCTATATCGCGCGCGCGTAACTTGTTCCGCCGCGGGTCCTCGAGCGACACCACGCCTCAAGTGCAGACGGCGGCGCCGACGCCGGCCACTGGCCGGAGCCCGGGTACCATGTCGATTGGGCGAATGTCGACTGGGCTTCCGGTGCCAGCCCTTGACACGATCCACGACCCGCCAGCGGCAGACGAGGGGCCGGCAGCCGACCCACGGGTGTATGCGCACCACGACCCGGCGTCGACAACATCGGCCGCGGCGGTGGAGGCGCGAGCCGCGCGCGAGGCGAGGCGGCAGGCGCGTAACGCGACTGGTCCGGAGGCTGAGGCACCACGAGGACGGCGCGCGCCGCCGCCCTACGGGCCCGAGGACCTCATTTCGCGGCTGCACGCCAAGCTCGAGGAGATGGAGGAGCAGATGCGCGAGCTGCAGGTCGAGAACGCGACGCTGCAGGCGCGTCTCGACTCGTCGACGATGCAGACCGAGACGATGCGGCTCGAGCTCGAGAAGCGTGTGGCTGAGGCCGAAGCGCGGGCCGACAAGGCCGATCTCGAGCGCCGGCTGGCAGTCGCTGAGGCCAAGGTCGCAATGCACGACCTCGAGAAGCGGTTGTCCACTGGCCGGACGCCGACACCGCCGCCGAGCGACAAGTAGAGGGGAGGGGCGTGGGCTGGCGGGCTGGGCGGGGTGGGTGTGGTGTTTAATAATTTCGACGTGGCATGGGCCATGGCGCTTTACACGTTGTATGCATGTATTGGAGCTGCGTTGGGCTGGGGCTGGCAGTGCTGTACCGCAGAGCACTACGACTGTAAGCAAGTTTGGGCCGTACTCGACAGCCTCGTTGTCGTCGCTGCCGCCACGCTCGCCTGACTGATGAACAAGGTGCATGGATGGCTACAATCCTACTATACAACGACATTACATCTAGATCAACGACGAGGTCGACGACAGTCCAACGCTCGCCTCTACGCGCCTGAGGCGCGCGCGCATCTCCTCTACCCGGCCCTTTGCCTCGTCGGCCCTACGCGCCGCGTCCTCGGCGACCCGCCTCGCCTCGTGGGCGTTGCGCGCGGCGTCCTCTGCCTCACGCACCAACCGCTCAGCCTCACCCACCCGGCGCTCGTGAACGCGGCGCAGGGCCACGACGTCGAGGTCGCCATACCCCCGCGCCGCGACCTTGGGCGCGACCACGCTGCCCGTGCTCGCCTCCGAGTCGCGGCGCGTCGTGCTGGGCGCCGACGTGGTCGACGCCGTTGAGTCAGACCGCGCACGGCCGAGCGCGCGCGCGAACGGGTGCGAGGCCGGCAACGGGCCGGTATTGGCCGGCGGGAGGGCCGACGCCGTCGCCTCAAACGCCACGGGCGGGGGCGTGCTGCTCGCCACCTGCGGCTCGGGGATACGCGCGCGCTGCGGCGCCGGCTTGGGCGGGACTGGCGGGGCCGGCGAGGCTGCGCGCAGCGGCGCATCCCCCGCGCGGGGGGTCAGGTCGTGCAGCAGCTCGACACGCGGCGTCAGGTCCGTCAGCTCGCCAAAGTCGAGCTGGAGGCGCTGTGTGAGGTCCGGGACGAGGTGGAGCCTCGGCGTGAGGTCGGGTATTGGCTCTGCCTGGGTGACGTCGCGCGGGGTCAGGTCCGGGATCGAGCCGCGCCGCGGGAAGAGGAGCAGGTTGTCAATGTACCCGCGCTCTGGCTTGTCCTTTCTCAGCGGGGGCGTGGGCGGGCGGGGAGGGGCAGGGGGCGTCGGGAGCGTCGCGACCGAGGGCGTGGGCGGGGTGATGCTCGGCGTCGAGGGGGACGTGGACGGGGTCGAGGACGGCATGGAGAGATCAGGCGAGTGCGAGTGCGCTACTGAGGCCGAGGACGTGGACGTCGACGAGGCCGAGGCGAGCAGCGCGCGGCCGGCCGAGCGGCCTATCGACAGCGGGGGGACCGGCGGGAAGGCCGCGGCCGTCGGGAGCGAGGTGCGCGTGTGCCGGGGGGTCGGCTCGAACGGGGGCAGCGGCGGCGGCCTGTACGCCGTTGCTGGGGGGGAGGGCCGCTTGGGAGTCGCGTGCACGCTCGGCACGGCGGGGACCGGGCCGGGCGAGGGGCCGCACGCGAGCGGGGACGAGTGGCGCGAGTCCCACGACGGGGAGGGGGACCACTCTGCGTGCGAGCTGCTCGAGCTCGGGAGGGGCGGGGCGTTTGGGAACGCATAAGAGCTCGGCGGGGACGGGCTGACCGGCGTCGAGGGGGTAGAGTGCTGTCGTGACGCGCTGGGCCGCGCGAGCACCGCCGGCGCGGCGCCGGGAGGGAGGAGGCACGGCGCGCCGACCTTCTGCGACCCGTGCTCGGCGAACACGGTCGAGTCGGGCAGGCCGAACTCGTCGCGCACGGCGATGAAGGCGTGCTCGAAGCGCCGCTCCTCAAACTCCATGACGCGCTCGATCGCGTCCAGCCGCCGGCCCATCTCGTGCGGCGTTGAGCGCGCGAGCCGCGGCGCGATGTATGCGCGGAGCACGCCGGCGGCGTAGCTGTGGTGTGAGCTGCTGGACTTTGTCGAGAGGCGCAGCGCAGGCTTACTTGAGATTTCTTGGCCTCCCAGGATGCGGCTCGGTCAGCGCGGCGATGACGCTCGCCGTGCTGCTCGCCACCGAGGTCGGGCTGGGGCGCGGGGACGCCGGCATAGGCGGTGGTGGCGGGGGCGGGATCACGGCCTCGCCCAGCGCCGGGAGCTGGTACGTCTCGCGCACGAAGGTGAACACGGCCTCGTACTTGTTGAGCCCGATCTTGTCGCCAGTCAGCAGCTGCCTCGGGCGACACAAACAGCACGCACCGAAGACTGCACCTCGTCCAGGCTGTACGCGACGTCGACGCGCGTGCGGCCCCTCCGCATGCGCTCGTACACCCACCCGCGGATGAGCTTTGTCGCGAGGCTTGGGTCAGCTGGCAGCCCAAGGGGAAGCGGCTCACTCGTCGCTCGGGGCGGCACTGCCGTCCTGCAGCGCGGCAACGAGGCCGCTGACGCTCGACGGCATGCTGTTGCGGGTCGGGCTGCTGTATGCTGCTGGTGCTAGATGTATAGATCAAGTGGGAGGACAGAGCATCACAACGACAGATAGACGACGTCCGTCTTGAGCAGGTTTGTCGCGTCGCTCGTCTGTTGCCACCGTCTTGCCCGTTTCGTCCTCGCGGTTTTCGCTGCGTCTACATGCGTCGGATGCGGACAGCGTGCGCCTGCCCGACCGACTGCCTGGCCAAGCATTATTGCGCGCTCCTGGCTGTCCGATGCAGCACGCAGCCCATTTGTTACGTGTTGTTGGGCCAGAGATGACGGCAAGCAGTTGCCCAAAACGCTCGAAAAGTGTCAAAACAAGGGGGTTGGGCTCCCCGAGGCAGGGGGGGAGGAGGCGAGGTGCCACTGCCACGCGAGGAGCGTTTGAGAGCGGCCTCCGGGAGCTCCTGGTGCTGGTAACGCCGGGGATGTAGGTTCTGGGGCCGGTGCGACGGCCTGTATGCATACCGCAGCGCACGCGACAGTCGTCAAGGTCTTCGCCACGCTCTTGCAGTCGGACGAGTCGAGCCGGACGCGTTGTTGTTGCCGTCGCGTGGCAGATTGTTGACCGAGCAACAGCGGCAGGATTCTATCAATCAACCCTGGCGAGCGTCGATCGCGTCTTCCGAGGCCTTTGCAAGTCGCCGCAGCCGCATGCCTAGCCGCGTGGATAATAGCCGCGCTGTAGCGCTGTAGCCAGTCGTGAGGTGCCCACGCGATGGCCACGCGTTGCGCATAAAGCTCGCGGCTTCCGGCTTCCGGCTTGCGGCTCGACGAGCTGAGCTCTTCGCTGGGCAGCAAAGCCGAGGCGTGAGGAGACGGCCTTCTCGCCAGTCGCCGAACCTCGACCTCGCTCACCGTGGCCGTCCCGTCGAGAATGAGAGAAGAGTACAACGACAAGTCAACACGATACGCGCTCGCAATGTCGGTCCAGCACGCGCCCAACACGCGTCGCACCCCGCCCCACCGCCCACGCACCCACCGCCGAACTGACAGCCCGTGCCTCTTGTCCCCGATAGACTCTCCCCGCCGGCCCGGCGGGCTCGGCGAGCTTCGGCCGCGCGCGGGAGGCACTCCGCTAACAATCCAGCAGCGTGTGGAGCGGACCAAGTCGTGTAGGAATGCGACCTGCAGCAATCGGAGCGGATCATCGTCGTGCAGGAATGCGACGGGGAGCGGTCCTGGCACGGAGGCAGGGTGTGGCTGTTGTCGGAGTCACGACGAGCCGCTACTACGGCGCCGGCGCCGGCGCCGAGCAGGCTGAGTCCAGCAGTCTGAATCACTCGCACCCCCTCCGCGTGCTCCTTCTCCCCACCACGCATAACCTTCGCCCCCGTCGCCCACCCCGCACCACACGTCAGCACGCGTGCATTCCGAGACATGGCGCTCGGAGTGCTGCGGTGCTGCCGTAAGGTTCGTAAAGGGGGTAATGTTCTTTCTGGCGGGACGTGATGGCGCCCACTGCCGCGTGCCATCGCGTGCGGTGCGAGTGAGCAGTGAGCGTCCTCTAGAGTTGAGTTCCGCGAGCATGTTCTCTGGTTCTGCGTGCACGCCGCGGCGGCGCCTCTCACCTTCTGTGACTGCCCGACAGCTTGTTTGGACGCCTCGTCCAACTCTATCCCGCCGTGGCGTTGTCGTCGTGTCGCGTGTCGCCAGCAACAAAGCCGCAGCGTACTCCCCCTCGTGATTAACGCAGTTCAGTTCCTCGCAGCCCCTCCCCCCTTGCCTGTCTCACATCGCGGACCTGGCCTCGCCAACACCAGCCCATCCATCGAGTCAAGGGGGGAGGACGGCACAAAAGCATATGCTTGGCTTCCCGCTGTGTCGGGGACGCCAAACCTTCATCACGTTCCGGCCTCGGCCGTTTACCAGAGGCCAGAGGTTTCTGGTTACCCCAGGAACGACTACCGCTCACTGCCGCCGCGGCTGGCGAGACGCCTCTCTTACACGCACCCCTGCGTCTCCTGGCGTCTCCTGGCGTCTCCTGGTGCTTGTCCCGTGCCGCCGACGTCGTAAGCTGCTCATCGGCGGCAATGGACAAGTGAGGCACTGGCGGAAAGCTTGGTAGGACCTTGGTAGGACATTCAGGCAAAGTACTAGACAAAGGTGGCTCCGGCCAAGCCTCCGAGACACTGCGCGTCATCCTACACGTTTGCTTGACTCCTCTCCTCACCCCCTCAATGCCACCTACCCGGCCACTTGAGCATGCTCACAGGCACCCGTGACATGCAGCATAATCCCCGTTCCTGTCCCCCCGTCACTCCCCCCTCCCCTACCTCCCTCCCTCCTGTACCTCCTCCCCCGCCCGCTCCTCCCCCTCGTCCTCGACACACTGTCCCACCCCGCCCTACGCGTGTTACAGCAGCGCCCACTCCCTCGGCAGCACCCGCAGGCATTGGAATCACCTCAGCTCAATGGGCCATAGCGTAAGTGTGACACCAGGAGATAATGTCGAGCCGGCGTGCCTTCACTTGCTGGCCCGACAGCATTCCACCCTCCCCCAGTGGGCCGCTCGCCTGGCCTACGACTCGTACTGGAACTGACCGGCCAGGACAGGGGCAGGGCTCTGTGGCAGGGGTTGGTGAGAGTCAGAATGAACTCGGGGCACGCGGCGTACGAGAGCGACAGTGTCAATCAAGGTTAGACGCGCCGCGGCAGAGTCCGTCCACAACAAAGAGGAGTGTGTTGTCTGTCCAAGGAACCTCCTCTGCTTCTCCTGCGAAGGCGACTCGGCAGCGGCGACAGGTGCCCAGTAGCCCAGCCAGTTGTCTGTCTGTCCAGCTTGCGACTCTTAGCCCCACCTCTCAACACCATCGTCTTGTTGTTCTTCATTCACTGTCAACGACGATAGCAACGCCAACGTCGACGCCACCAAGTCGGCTACGGGCGCCTCGCAACCTCACCCAAGTCGCAAGTCGCTACCCCGCACCATGACCGCGACCCACCTCTCGAGACCAATGACACCCGAGGCCGGCCGGCTCTCGCCGTCGACGACGCGGCCGTCCTCCGGGCACCCGTTCCTCAACACGCCGCGCACCCCGTCGTCGAAGCGCACGACGCTCCACGACGAGATTGACACGGACGTCGGCCACGCCACCACGGCACACAACGCCCTGCCCTCCTCCGTGTCCATGTACCCGGCCGTCATGGGCGACGCCGGCGTGACCGAGGCGAGCAGGGCCGAGAGCACGACGCGACTCAATGCCGACGCCGCCAGCGTGCACAGCACGTCGCACTCGTTCGCGTCGTCCCGCGTCCTCCCACCACACCCCTTCTCGGCGCCCTTCTCCGACATGGTGGCATCCCAGATTCCCGGCAGCTCTGCCGCCGTCCCCCCGCTCCCACCCATGCCCGCTGACATTGTGCGACGCGTCTCGATGCGCGACCAGGCCGCGCGGCTCAAGTACAGCGTGAGCGAGGCGACTGAGAAGCTGCGCTCGACCTCGCTCGAGGAAGGTACGACCGAGGAAGGCTCGGTCGACAACATGCCCCCTACGCCACCGTCCCCGACCCCTTCCAAACCGGAGGGCTTCGCGCCAGCGTCCTGGGCAGACGTGGTGAACCGCCACACGAGCCTCAAGCTCGCCGACCCACCCACGCGCCCGTCGCACAAGATCCGCAGAGTCCGCCCCCGGAGCGTCCTTGGCTCGGATGTGGCGAGCTCCAACGCCAGCCCGGTGCGCAGTCTCGCGCCCGCGCCGTCGTTCAAGCGCCGCTCGCTCCGCATTCAGCGCATCCTCGTGCCTGGGCCTGGGCGACCTGGCGTCCCGCTGCCGGGGTGCGACGCCAACGTCGACAAGGACCTGCCGCCAACGCCGCACACGGCGAGCACGATCTGCAGCCCTGGCACCGCGCGCTGGATGGGCGCGGCGGCCATGGCGTCGACAATGTCCCTCGCTGCGTGGGACGAGGACATGCCGCCGGCGTCGGCGCCGCCAGACGTCCCAGAGCACCCGGTTCGCAGAGCGCCGCCACCAGCAGCAAGGTCCGTGGACGCGCTCCACCCGTTGCTTGTCGCCACGCGCCCGAAGGACAAGCGCAACAGCAAGCATAGCAAACATAGAAGAACGCTGTCCAACCCCCTCTCGGCCAAGTTCCAGGGGGCGGAGAGCTGGTCGGAGAGCGGGCACACGTTCGGGCACGGCGCGGTCGACGGCGACGCCTCGCTGCGCCGGAGGTCCAATTCGATGTCGCAGGCGGTGGCGTCGTACGCGGCCAAGATGCGCGAGGGTGCCAAGACGCCCACCTCGCCGACTCAGCGCAGCATGGCCGACGCGTTCACGGCGCTCTCCCTTGGTTCGGACACGGGCAACGCCGACAACCTCGCGAGCAGCCTCGGCGGCGGGATCGGCGACACGCTCGACCGCGCGCGCGCGCTGCAGGACTCGCTCGACAAGCGCACGAGCATCACCCAGGCCAGCATGGAGGAGCCGGGTGCCGCCAAGCGCACGATCACGCGCTCAAAGTCCACTGGCACGCTGAGAGAACGCACCCGCAAGCTGCGCACCCACAAGTCGCTGAAGATGCTTGTTCCCGCGGGGATGAAGAAGCGCAAGGGTGCCACCGAGCTTCCGCCACTACCCTCTGATGCTACCCCTACGAATCTCACCCCAACTCTTCCGCAGCGCTCCGCGTCGCTGCCAGAGCGCGACACCGACTCGGAGGAGGGCGACATCGGACTGTGCACCCAGCACACTCCGCCCACGGGCCGCACGTACTGCGACGCCGACGAGCCATTCTTCCCGTCCAAGCCAGTGCGCCTCTCACTGCTCAACCCGCCCGAGCCGGCCGAGGATGAGACGTTCAGCGTCTACCGTCACCCATCAGACCGCCGCCTGCTGGAAGCGGCGACGCAGTTTGTCATCGACGAGCAGGGCAACCCTCTGCCGTTTGACTCGCTCTTCCCCGCCGAGAAGAAGGACGACGACAAGACCAAGCGCACCCACCGCCTCAGCATCAGCGAGAGCCTCCCTCCCCGCACCCTCGTCTTCTTCCTCCGCTCGCTATGGTGCGGTTTCTGTCAGGACTACACGTCGCAGAGCATCAACAAGCTCAACCCGCAGGTGATGGCCGCCCTCAACGTCAAGGTCGTGGTCATCTGCAACTCAAACTACAAGATGATCCATCGCTACCGCGACCTGTTCAAGTGCCCGTTCCCGTTCTACTCGGACGAGAGCTCGCGGCTCTACCAGCTCTTCGGCATGGTGCACAACAAGATGCTCCTGTCGGTGCCGTTCCGTAAGGCGCCCGGCCTGCGCGAGGAGTACAACCGTGGCACGCCCGGGGGTCAGATGCTGCGCTCGTTCAAGAACCTCACCCTGCATCTCAACAACGCCAACCCGGGCAACCTGCTGCAGATGGGCGGCGAGTTTGTCCTCGGCCCAGACTACACGTGCGAGTTTGCTCACCGCATGACGCTGTACTCGAACCACCTGGAAGCGCGCGAGGTGCTCGGCCGCGTGGTAGACGACGAGACGTTCAAGGACGCCGAGCGCCGCGTACTGCGCAAGGAGCAGGCGGTTCTCCAGCGCGTCGCGGGCGCCACCGCCCCAGAGGACGTCGCGCAGTGGCGCACCTCGCGCATGGCCGAGCTCGAGCGCATGAAGACCAAGCGCCTGCAGCGGCGCGGCCCGAGCCCCTACCTCCCCGGCCCGACCGACGTCGACTCGTACGCGGCCGGCGCGGCGGGGTGGGAGTCGTACGTGGCCACGATGGCGACCTCGCAGCGGAGCTTTGCGCAGCTTGCGAGCTCGTCGGGCGCGCACCTCGCGTCCCTGAGCTCGGCGCCGCTCGCCGGCCGCTCGTCGACCACGCTCCGGACCGAGGCGATCGAGCTCAACACGGTGGCGACGCACTCGACCCTCGCGCCCCACGAGCCCCTCGGCACACCGTTCTCGTGCCACACGCTGTCTGACCTCCCGGAGAGCATGTGCTCGGACTCGTCGTGTGCCGAGGCCGAGGACGTGGTCACGCCCCCGCAGGCGACGCGCGCGTCGACCGGCACCGTCGCCATGCTGTGGTACGACCCCGAGGGGATGTCGGGCGACATTGGCGACAGGAAGAGCCACGTCTCGGTGCGCTCGCTCGAGGAGAAGAAGGCGGGCAGCGGCGGCGGCGGCGGCAGTGGCGGCGCCACGCCGCGCGCGAGCAGCCTCAACGTCGCGACAAATGGCGTGCCCCGCGCCAGCCAGGTCGGCATGGCCATGTAGGCGGCTGCTGGCGGCTGCTGGCTCTGCCAGTCTATAATTTCACGACCATCACGCTGTATCATGACACTTTCGCTCATACCAGGTGCATAGCCATCGTTAGTAACCCATTATATGACTGACTACCCCGTGCGAGTGGGGGCGAGGAGGTGTTAGTCGGTCTCGGTCTCGGGCAGGGCCTCGCCGCGGGCGGAGTCGTACTGGGCGTCACGGGCTCGGCGCGGGAGTCCCTGTCGCGCGGCACGGCCCTACTAGCGTCGGAGCATATCTCGGAGTGTTCCAGCCTCCGGGGGTGTGTGAGTCTCCGGCGCCAGGGGCGGCAGGTACCTTCCGGCGGGGATGTGTCGGCGCTGCAGCCGTTGTGTCGGGGCGAGCGACGCGGCGGCGTAGCTGCAGCCCATCGCGTCACAAGCCATCCCAAGTCCATACAACGTCTACGGCCGATACCAGAAATCTACAGAAAGTACAACCCCTCCCCTCCGCGCCCGCTCAGCGCGCGCCAAACGCCGCCGCCATGGCCTCCTCCATCTCCCTCACCCTCCGCTGCAGCGCGTCCCTCTCCTCTGCGGCGCGGCGCGCGTTCTCCTCGGCCTCCAGGCGCGCCGCCTCGAGCAGCTGCACGCGGTCCGCGAGCTCTGCGCGGGCCTGGGCGACGGCGGCGCGGGCGATCTCCGAGGTCGTGCGGGGCGGCGGAGGGGGGCGGAGGGCAGAGGCCAGCGAGTCGGCAGCCTCGTCCGCCGGCGTCTCGGGCGCCGACGACGCGCCGCTGCTCTCCTCGCTCACTTCACTCTGCCCACTCTCCCCACTCTGCGCGCTCACCCGCCGCTCGTAGGGCGGCGGCGGGGCCTGCGCCGCCGCCACCTCGCCCGCGCGTCCCCTCTCCAAGCCCACCATGGCGGGGCAAGCGCGCTCCCTCAGCGCGGGGATGTGCCTCGCGCCGGGGGGCAGCGCGCGGATGAGCAGCGCGCGGCTGGCGCCCAGGCTGAACTCTTCCCTTATGGACAGGAACTGCGCCGCAAACTGGGGCGACTGGGCGTGAGCTTTGTCTGGAGGGCACACCTACCCGCCACTCGATGTACTCGAGCTTGTTGCTGATGTGTGCGCGCGTGCGCCCGCGCCGGCGCTTGCTGGAGACGTAGGCGCGGATCATGGCCTCGGCGTGTTGCGGCGTGCTCGCTGCCGGCGCTGCGAGCTGCTTGAGGAGCGAGTCGGCTGAGATGATGTGGCCGGCAGCCTGAAGTTAGGATAGGATGGAGGAGCCGACTCACGACTGGCACCGCACCGCCGTTCCCGCCTGCTGCGATCGCGCCCCCGAAGCTCGTATGCGCGGGCGCCTCGTACTCGTACACTAGGACCATGGTGAGTGTGCGTTTGAGAGAGGCGAGGGCGTGCATGCTCTTACTTGTGTGCGATCCGGCGCGCCAAGACATGGCGGCCAAGACAAAAGATCCAGCTGGCGCGGTGTGGTGGAGCGGCCGGGGGGGTGGAGCAGCTCGTGTCTATATGCGGATGTCCGGCGCCGCTGTACCCCCGCAGCCATGCCCTGCGGCGTGTCGTGTGCGCACCGCCGCTGCCATCTATCACATGCATGCATCGTCCCCGACGTCGGCGAGTAAAAGGAGCAGGAGTCAGGCAACTCGACGCCTCAACGCCGCCAAGCCGGCCCCGCGCCAAGCCTCTCGGCACATGTCGCGCCGCCACTGCCACGGCCAGGCCAGGCCTATCTCGTACACGTGCAGCCCGCCTGCGCCGCCTGTGCCGCCTCAAGCTGGGCCGCGAGCGCGGCGCACCGCTCCTCGCAGGCGAGGTACTTGTCCACGGCGGCGCGGCGCGCGTCCTCGGTCTCGCGGAGCTCTGCTAGCAGGCGCGCGACGCTCGTCCCGGCCCCCTCCGCCGCTGGCACTGGCGGCGGCGGTGACGGCAGCGGCGGGGACGGAACGGCGTCAGCGTACCCCGGCGGCGGGCGCTGGTCTGCCTGCCGCTTGCGGATCGCCTCGAGCGTCTTGCTCGCCTGCTCTAGTATCCCGCGGCGCCTGAGTGCCTCCGAGCTCCCGATCGAGAGCTCCTCGCGCACGGAGAGAAAGGCAGGCGCGAGCGACGGGTCGATCTGGCCATCAGCAAGGCGAGTTGTGGCCGCACCCACCCGCTGCTCCATGTACTCGAGCTCGGAGATGACGCGGTGCGCCGTGACGTGCGCCTCGAGCCGTGCGCCGACGTGCTTGCGCAGCAGTGTCTCTGCGCGCCTTGGGGGGGTCAACGCCGCCGAGGCTGGGCCACTTCACTTACAGCGGGCCGACGGCGCCGGAATCGAGCTTGCGCAGCAGCGCGAGGCCGACGGGCGAGTCAACGTCTGAGAGGTAGTACTGGTCGTTGCTGCTCGCGTAGGCCATGGTGAGTGAGGAGGAGGGAGGTGCAGCCCGCCGTTGTTTATAACGCGGCGCCGAGTCGCGTGCCGCCATCACCGCTTTGCGAAACATCCAGGAACGGCGCGCATCGCCACTGCCGCCGACCCGAGCCGACACCGACTGCTCAACGTCATGCATATGCTACTGCTATCACTACTCCTCGTCCCTCGCCAGGAGGGAGAGGTTGTCCAGCGCCGGCAAGCTCGGGAGGAGCAGGCTCGGCGCCGGCTTGCGGCGGAGCGAGCGCGGCGGCTTTGGCGGGGGTGCCGCCACGCTGCCAAACACGTCGGCGGCGACGTCGGCGTCGAACTCGCCGGCGTCGGCGTCACTCCACGCATTGTACATTTGCCCAGCGGCGAGCGTCTTGCGCCGGGCATTCTCGTCCCCCTCAAGCGCCGCGGGCCACGCCGCGCGGCCCGCGACGACGGCCTCAAGCCTGCGCACCTGCGCCTCGAGGCGCTCCCTCTCGTCCTCGGCCTCGGCGCGCGCCTCCTCAGCCGCGCACCACGCCGCCTCGGCCGTGCGCCGCGCTGCCTCGCTCTCGACCAGGCGGCGCTCGTACGTCCGCGCGGCGCGCTTCGCCCTGCGGTACTTGCGCTCGTCTGTCGCCGCGTCCGTCGCCTGGACGTAGGATGGCGGCGCGAACGCGAGCCCCGCCCCGTCGTCGAAGTGCGGCGCGGGGTCGTCGGCCTCGAGGTGGTTCAGGGAGCCACTCCTTGCCATGGCCCGCAGCGTCGCCGGGCTGCGCTGCTGCCCCCGGATCGAGGCGACGCTCGAGTATCCGAGGATGTACTCGTCCCTAATGGACGCGAACGCGCCAGTCAGGTGCGCGAGCCCGTCGAGCGTGATGAGGTCGTGCTCGATCGCCTTGAGCTTGTCGACGACCAGCGCCGCGGATTTCACCCGCCCAAGCTTGTAGCTGATGTAGCTGCGCAGCACGGCGACGGGGTACTGCGGGCGGTCGTACGCCTCGTCTGCGTGCAGCGCCGCCTTGACGTCTTGCGAAGTGAACATTGGCGGGACCTGGGCGTCAGCTCGCGCCACAAGCCCCACTTACATAGGAGCACCACACGTAGTCGTCGTCGATGTAAGTGTACGGCCAGGGCGGGTGGCCCTCGAGCGCGCGCTGGAGGGGCGCGACGAGGCCGCGGAGCCCGCTCTCGCGGCGGCGGTCGCGGGGAGAGGCAGTGCTCGACTCTGCGAGCGGCGCGCGCGTCGGCGTCTGGGGCGTCTGCGGGGCCGGCGTCGAGCGCCCGGACAGCGGCGAGCCGAGGAGCGAGCGCCGAAAGCTCGGCGGCGGCGTGCTCGGCTCGGGACTGTTGCCGATCAGAGCGGCGAGCGAGGGCGCGTGCGACGCCGAGGCCGAGGCCGGCGCAGCCCGCTCCTCCGCGAGCGCGCCGAGGCTGTTGAAGCTCCGCATGCCGCTGCCGTGCGCGGCGAAGCTCGCGCCCCTCGCCGGCGGGGGGAGCGACTGTGGCCGCGTACGGGGCTGGGGCGTGCGCTGCGAGGTCGTCGTGTAGCTCATGGTCGATGGCGCTCGCTCACGGGACAGCGGGCGGGCTGGCATATGTATGCAACGAGGAGTTGACGGCTGCCAGCTGCCAGCTGCTGCTGCCCGTCGCTGTCCACTCCTCCCCTCTCCCCTCATCGCTCGCACCGGACAACCGACCAGACCAGACCCCACAGGCCACTGGCCCACGCCCACCCATGTGAATGCCAAAGACGGCCGGCGGGAATGAAACGCGGGTACGGCGCGGGAGGGCGGCAGCGTCCCCATATTCCAGCGGCGGGGGGCTAGGGATGGCGAAGGGAGGGTCACGCCACAAAGGTCGGGGGTGGGCGAGGGTGGGCCTCGACGCGGCGAGCTCGACACGTCCTGGACCCCCTCGACCTCGCCCAGCTCCTGACCCTCGTCGTTCCTGCGACCGCGACATTCGGTGACAATGAGCCCTAGCTACGCGACGCGTAGCGCGGCACGTCACTCACGACCCACCTGAGACGCCGTGACGGTATATTAACGCGACCGACCGACGCTGCCGACCGCGGCTGCCCCTTGCAGTAGTGCAGCAGCATACATTGCGTCGATCCCATCCCGGCCCGGCCTACTGCTCGCCGCTGCCGCCGCCGTCGTCGTCGTGACACCCGCCGCGACACGACCTCCTGCGCTCCTGGCGTTGCGGGATGCGGAAGGGGCCGAGGGGGAGCGAGGTCGGGGGTGCCGGTTTCGCGTTTCGCCAGTGAGCAACCGGCGGTACAGACACATGCCGAGTGGAGTGCGCTGCGGCTCTGCAGCGCTGCGTCTCTGCAATGCTCCTCTACGTCTCCAACCTCGCAACGGTGCGGCGACGTGGCGAGTACTCATTGCGCCGCGACGACCGCGTCCGTCGCGCCAGTCGCGTCCGTCGCGTCGGTTGGGCCTTGTCGGCGTCCCCGGCCATCTCCAGCACCACACAGTTCATATCTTCCTACAGCCTGCTACAACCACCACCTACACCCTACCACTTCTCCTTCCACGGGCGCAGGTCCAGCTCCTGCGTCCACGCCGTCGGACGCTGGTTAATCAGGTCAACGTACACCTGGGCAATGTCCTCCGGGTCGAGGCGGGTACCCGGCTCGCCGGCCTCGCCCCAGCGCTCGCGGACGCGCGGGATGTCGATAACGCCGTCGATGATGACGTTGGCGACGTGGATGCCCTGCGGCGCAAACTCGCGCGACAGGCTCTGCGAGAGCGAGCGGCGGGCAAAGACGGCAGGCGAGACGACCGAGAAGCGCGCGCCGCCGCGCCACGCGCCGGTCGCGCTCGAGAAGAGGAGCGTGCCCTTGGGGAAAGAGTCGTTGGCGAGGAAGGCGCGGATGATGGCCTGGGAGAAGTCCCACGCGCCGGCGCTGCGAGCGTCAGCGACCGAGCGAAGCGAGGGAGCATAGCGAGAGCACACCACCGCCGAAGCCGGCCTTCCACTTACACAGCACTCAAACTCGTCGCAAAGTCCTCGGCCGAGTGGTCCAAAAAGCTGCCGGGACGCATCTGCGCGCTGGCGTGCACGATGCCGACGTCGACCGTCGCGTTGGGCCACTTCTCGCGCCCGGCGGCAATCGCGGCGGCGATGGAGGCCGCGGTGCCGTCGTACGTCGCCGCCACGAGGGCCTCGGGCGGCGTGTCGAGCTTGAGGGCCGGGAGCGAGGCCGGGAGCGAGCGCGAGAGGAGGACGAGGTGGTGCGTCTTTGCGAGGGCGCGGCTGGGCGATGGTTAGCGAGTGGGCGGGTGGCGGGGGGATGGGTGCGAGATGGGAGGAGGGGAGGGGGGAGGGGGGTAGGAAGAGGAGCCCACACCCACGCAATGTTCGCGCCCGTGCCCGGGCCGGCGCCCCAGATGACGGCGATGCGCTCTGCTGCTGCTGTTGCCATGGTGAGTAGATGGATGTCGAGGTGGGAGCCGGCGAGGTGTCTCAGAGCTGGGCTATATACCTCACCGCGCCTGTCGAGCACGTCAGCCGTCGCCTCGGCTCGTCGCCGCGCAGTGGACAACCTCCACCCCGCTCGTTGCTTTGTCATGCTCTGCGTCATGCTGCCCACGCCATAACCGAGCACTTGCCGAACCACGCTGATGCATGCAATACTCATCCTACAACACGTCGTCGTCTACATACGTACATGCGCTCGGCTACCGTGACAGCGCTTTGAGAAATGCCTGCTCGCGCGCCTTGCCCTTTGCGTCGAGGCCGAGGTTGAGCGGCAGCGGCGTCGACGGGCCCGGCGCAGTCGGCAGAGGTCTCGCCGGCTGCTCTACAGGCCTAACCTGCTGCTCTAATGGTCTCTGCTGCTCCAGCGGCGGGCTGTCAATCCAACCCCCGGGCACGTTGGGTCCCGGCGTAGGCGGCTCGAACCCTCTCATCGTCGTCCCTGGGAGGTTGGGCGATCGAGGCGGCGGCAGCGGCGGCACCTTGCGCGTCGACGGTGCGCGGCCGGGATGCGAGGGTGGTGGGAGGATTGGCGCCGATGTCACTGGCTGTGGGAGCGGCGGCTTTGGTCTTGTGTCCGGGTGCGATGGGGGCGGGGGCGGCAGTGCCGGCGAGATGGAGGGTGGCGGCGCCGAGAGTGGTGGGGCCGAAGGTGTCGGGGCAGAAGGCGGGGGTGCGCTGATGACTGGCTGGGCTGTAGGTCGCGGAGGCAGCGGCGGCGACACCATTGGCGGGGCCGTCCCCATCTGCAGCGGTGGCGACGCCATCGGCGGCAGGTGCGTCGGTGGCAGCTGCGGCGAGACCATCGCGGGCAGCGAGGCGTGCTGCAGCGGAGGCGACACGTACGGATGCGACGTCGGCATCGTCGACGTCCCGTGCGGCTGGGGCATCGGCATCGTCATCGGCATGGGTGGTGGTGACGGTTCGGGCACGTAGCTCGTCCCTGGGCGTGCAGGGATCGGCGGCGGAGACGCGCCGTTCGCCGTCGGCCTAGGGGGTATGGCCGGGCGCATCCAACTCGACTGCAAGCGCGGCTGCATCGGCGCGTCGGGGAGGTCGATGGCCGAGGGGGGCGGGCGAGGTGGCGGCGGGGGCGGCTGTGTCTCCGGCGCGGTCACATACACAGTTGGCGAGACGGGCTCGGACGTGCGTCTGCTCCATGTCGACACGGAGGACGACTGCCGTGACAGGTGGTCAGACGGCGCTGCCGGCGCCGTCGTTTGTCTACTCGGCATGGGGTGCTCGCTGCTGGCCCGGGGTCCCGGGCTCGTGACGACGCGGCTTGACCCAGCGCTCGCAGTCGCCACAGCAGGCGGCGAGGACGTGGCCTCGCGCTCGCGCTCGTACCGCTCCCGACTCGCCTCCTCGGCGATAATCTTGAGCTGGAGCTCGCGCTCCTCGGCGCGCTCTTCGCGTCGGCGCAGCTCCTCCTCTCGCCGTGCGAGCTCGGTCGCGCGCTCTTCACGCTTGCGTAACTCGTCCTCGCGCCGCTCGAGCTCGGCTTCCCGGCGGGCAGCTTCTGCTCGGCGCTCCTCTTCCTGCCTCACACGCTCAGCTTCCCGCCGCTGATCCTCTGCCGCCCGCTCCTCTTCTCGTCGGGCGAGCTCTGCCTCCCGCCGCGCAGCCTCCTGCTCTCGCCGGCGCGACGCCTCGAGCAGTGCAAGCGACTCGAGCTCGGCTCGCGCAGACGCCACTGCGGCCGCCTCCAGAGTCCCACTGGCGTGGCGCACTGACGTCGGAGATGTCGCTACCGCCGGTGGCGAAGACGCGAGCTGGGACACTGACAGCCGGTGCTGCCGCGAGGGCGACGTAGCCCGCGCATCATTCGAAGCCGAACGGGGTGGGATCTGGACGGGCGCAGAAGACAGGATCGATGCCGGGCGTGCCGGTCGCCCCTCGTCTGTCGGGTCGACCATGGCATACGCGGGTGGCAAGTCTGTGACAATGTCTGTCGAGCGGCGGCGGACGCGGGGGCGTTCAGCAGCGGGAGGCTCGGGGACGGCAGGGGGCTGTGTGGGTGTCGGTGCTGGCTGGTGAGATGAGCCTGGCGTGGGGCTGGCCGTCGGGCCAGTGCTCGCTGTCGCCACCGTCGCGACCGGCGCCGGCTCAGCGACCTGCAGGGAAACAGGCAAGATATTGCCGTTCCGCCTCGGCCACGAGCCAGTCCGCGTCGGCGCGGACGACGGGCGAAAGTCCTCAGGTCTGCTGGGCACGGCGAGGCTCTGCGTGACGCCAGACCCGCTCGCTGCCGGGGGAGCTGCTGTCGGCGCTGGCTGGGCCGGCTGTGCCGGCGCCGGCGCCGGGGGGATCATGAATGGGGTAACGCGCAGCTCTGACGCGCCGCCGCGCAGGCCGAGCGTGTCGCGCACCTTGCCAAACGACTCGGCATAGTACCTCGGTAGCTGGCGTCAGTCAGCGTGCCCGGGTTGCCCACCCACCCTCTGCTCAAGCGCGTCGAGTTTCGCGTTCACCTCGTCATCCGATCGGCCCTTGAACCGGCCACGTTTCGCGCGTCCGTAGCTCAACAGCACGGCCTCGGCGTACAGAGGGTCAAAGGGCGCGGGCGGGGCGAGCGCCTCGATCGCGTCGTCCGACGTGCTGATGCTCGAGGGCTGGGGTCAGCGGCGTCGACGGCAGCGGCGCTCACGTTTGGCCGGGTGCGGAGGTCGCCGGGACGCGTCTGCGCGATGCCCGACGCACGCCCGAACAGGCTGCGGTCGTGCGATACCTGCATGTGCTGCAGCGGCGGTCTGGGCGGCAAAAGGGCGGCGGGGGGGAAGGCGACGCTGTGGGGCCGCTGGTGCAGTGCTGCGTGGGGCGGCGGGGCGGCGACGATGACCGTCGCCGTGCCGGGCTGGGGCTGGGGCAGCGGCGGCGAGGGGACAAAGACGCCGGGGTGATTCAAGGGAGGCCGCATGCTTGAACCGGGTGTCCACGAGGACATGGCGCGGGGGGAGGGGTGCGGGATGCCAGCTTGATGGATATGATGCAGTTGGGAGAGGGAGAGATGAGAGAGTCGAGAGAGTTGTCCGGGGCCTGGCCCAGAGTGGGTTTTTGTTGTTCACTGATTTCTCCTGCCGTTTGAACTCGACGGAGTCATGCCCGCAATGGTGGCGACGGCGTCGACTGACTGCTGATGCTGCTGCTGCCGCTGCTGCTATATATTGTACATGACATGCTTGTACACAATGACTGTCGCCGTCGTCGTCTGCTCAACGCCCGCCCAGTGCACAGGATATCTGGCGGCGTGTCATGACGTCGACGCCACCACCCCCGCCGTTGACGACGCCGACGCCCGACGCCCGCCACCCGACACTGCATCGACAACCGCCTTGTCCGGCGCGCTCTCCGACGCACATGGGCTATACAGACCGACCATGGCGATACTCGTGCCCACTGATGCTCGCAAGACATCGTGGCCACCCACCCTACCCCCGAGGAAGGTGATTCGCCACCACCACCTCCTCCTCCTCCTCTTCCTACCCCCTTCCCCCTTCCCCCTGCCCCCCCCTCCCCCTGCCCCCTCCACCAGGCTCTGCTCCCTCGCACCGCTCTATCCCAGTGGGTGCATCGGCGGGCTTGGCGTCGCGATCTGCGCCGCGACATATGGGCTCGGCAGCGGGCTGAGCTGCGGCGGGATCGGGCTGAGCTGCGGCGAGCGGAGGGGCTCAAGCCGGCCCGAGAGAGAGGGCGAGAGGTGTGCGGCTAGGCGCGGGCTCTGGCGCGGGCTTCGCGCCGTCGACGTGCCGGGCATCGAGTGGTGGTGGGTCGGTTTTGCAGAGATGGCCGATACGGGCAGCGCAGGCATGGCGTAGAAGTGGGGGCGGGGCTGCGGTGTCGCCGACGCGGGCGGGCGCACGGCGGCGGGTTGGGTCGTCGTCGGCGTCGGCGGGGCGGGCGGCGCGGGTGCGAGGCTCCCGGGAGGCTGCGTGGGAGCTGTCGCTGGGCGGCGGGAGATGCTCGCCGACGCGGGCGGCAGCGGGGCTATTGGCGAGGGCAGGGGCGGGGCGATGCTCGGCGCGGCGCTCGCCAGCGTTGTGGGCAGGGTGGGCGGCTGCTGGCTCATTGTTGTTGATGGAGAGAGGGAGGAGTGGAGACGAGTTGTCGTTGTCGTTGTCGACGTCGTCGGCATGTCCGAAGCACTTCTTGGCCCTCGCTCGGTCGGTCGTGTGAGTCGCCGGGGGGAGGGTAAATGTCGTCACTTACACCTCCTCACCCTGCCAGGCTCCAATACATTGACTTGCCCTTGCTGCGGCCTGCATGCATGCCACAGGGATGTGCAGCCGCCCTATGCAGACAGGCAGCATGCCCCGCCGTTCTGCATCGCCGTCGCCCGAGACGCAGGGTGCATGCCCGCCACTGCCGTCAGCGACTCAGCCACCGCAGGCGGCCCCGCGCCCTCACGACGCCGCCTCTGCAACGATTCATGGCGGCTACTGGGCAGCAAATGCTGCGCGGTGTCTGCTACGCGTCGCGTGATATCCAATGCACCCGACTAACACTGCTAATGGCTGCTGGCCGCTCGCACCGTCGTAGCCATCGCCCCGTCGCAGCTCACTTCCAGCGCCGCAGCGCTCACCAACTCGCTCCTGCTCCTCCTTGCCCTAGCGACGAGGCTGCGCAGCCCGTCGTCCTACCCAGCGGCGGAAAACCTTGACAACCTCCAGCCCATCATGCACTAACACCTCGTCCTCGGTGCGACGAGCACCCGCGCGGCATTGAGCCACTCGCCGCGTCGCCGAGACCTCGCCAAGCAATTCCCACCCGCCGTAGAGGTGGGGACGCTCTCTCGTGCTCGGCGTCCACGAGGTACGCCGCCAGCCAAGGGCCGAGGTACGGCTACGGCCAGCCCAGCCTGGCTCGCGCTGCAGGTGTACCCTCCTCCTCGAGCGCTGAGACGGGCGGCGGCGTTCCGGGAATGGGGCCGGCGGGCTGGCGGGCTAGGGAGCGGGGTCGCGCGCCGTGCGTGGGGGGCGCTGGGGGGCCGGGGTGCACGCGGCGACGGCGGCGGCTGGGCCAGGCTGGGCGCGCGCCAAGGCCGTCTCGGTCGCTGGGTCGAGTGGCAGCGGCGGCACGGGCTTCCGCCGACCCTTCTCAGGCCGCCGCCCCCTCGGGTCGGGGTCGCCCAGCTGCAGCGGGGACGGCGAGCGCTGCAGGGCGAGCCGGACGCGCTCGAGCTTGAGCGAGTGGGTTGCCGAGTACGTCTCGGCGACGTGGTGCCCGTGGGCCGGTGTTGGGGCCGGCGTGTGGCTCGCGGGGCCGGCGTAGATGTCTATCGCGGGGCCGGCGTAGATGTCTACAGGTGGGGGGTACGCCTGCTGGGCGGGGCCGGTATGCGCGTGTATCGGCGGGGCGCATGCCTGTGTCGGTGCCGGTGCGGCCTGCCGCTCGGGGTAGTAGTGGAGCGGCGCCGGCGGGTAGTACAGCTGCGGCAGCGGCGCCGGCGAGGGGTAGTATTGCTGAGGCACCGGGGCCAGAGCCGGCGGATATGGCTGCGGCTGGTCGTCGCGGGCGTCCTTGCGCCACGCCTTGAAGCGTCTCATTGCGGCGTCACCGCGTCGGCGGTGGTGAGCTCGGCATGAGTGTTGGGCACGAGCGAGTTGGCAAGATGAGCTCGAGTCAGTGTCGCGGCATGAACGTGTCTCAGCTGGCGGTCGCGGATATTGCGGAACGCGGCCATGATGAGACCTGTGCCTGGCGGCAGCGGCAGCGGCCTTCGATGGCCACAGCCGCGCCATGAGGCATCGGCAGAGCTCGCCGTAGCCATACGTTCGGTACCACATATGTGGTGTATGCAAGCTGATGCACAAGGCAGTCGCGTCGCCGCTGCAGCCTAACGAGGCCCCACGCCAAGCAGCGCAGCCCGCAGCAACTCGGGGGCCACATGAGGCCACATGGGCCACCCTGCCGTCACCACCCAGGCGGGCATAGAACGCGTGAACTTGGTGTGGTTGTCTCCACTCGTTCCCATGTGCGTTGCGTTGGAGTCTGATGGCGCCGTTGCGTTGGAACCTGTTGACGCTCGTGCTGGCGCTGCTCGTGCGAGTTCCAGGCTTCGGCGCTGCAACGACCGCCCGCCCGACAATCGTGCCGAGGAATGAGCGCGGCCCACTCCACTCGGTCGGTCGGGTCGGCCATCACAGCCTCGGGCAGCGGGGAATAACACGACACACATGAATAGAGTCCTCTATGTCTACAACGGTGCTACATGCTGGGGGTGGGGGTGGGATACAACGAAACGGATATGAACGGTAGACCCGAGCCGCGGCTAGCTGGCTAGCTGGACACGGGGAGCAGGTCCTTGCCAGTGCTCTCAAATTCGGCCGTGCCGCGCCTGCTTCCGGGCGGCGAGAGGCCCTCCTCGCCCTCCCGCTCGACAATGTACGTGAGCACGGGCGAGATGCCGAGGTCGTGCTCGGTGCGGATGGTGGCGAACGCGTGCGCGCAGCACCGGAGCTGGCCGTCAGCGCTGTCAGAGGCAACCACCTACCCGGTTGAGGATCAGCACCTCGCGCTCGACATACGCGACCCGCTTGCGTATTGTCTCGCGGTCGAGCCCCTCGGACTGCTTGGACCACACGTACGCGTTGACGACTGCGACCGCGTACCTGGCGCGTTAGGGGGGAGAGGACGCGGGCGACCTACTCTACGTCCAGCGGTCTCTGGGCCAGCGCGGCACACACATCTGCTCCGTGCCGGATGGGCGGGGTCTGCAGCGCCTGTCAGTGACGCTGTTCGCGATCCCCTCGCGGCGCCGCCCCAACTCACCGTCGGCAAGCTGCTCTCCCGCCGCCAGTTGTCGATCTCGAAGAACTTGACGCTCCAGGCTTCCTCCTTGTCGTCGAATGACATGGTCGTGAGCAGGCCGACCTCGTCCTCTGTCATGTCATCCAGGCGTGGGGTAAGGTGTGGGTGTGGGGTGTGGCGAGAGAAAACACGGAGGGAGGGTTGGCGATGGAGTGTGGGTTGTCGATTATTAAAGACAATACAACGTTGTCCTGGCCTCGTATTGTCGGTACGAGCCCCACGCTCGCTCCGTTGCCTCGGTAATTGTGTCCCAGCGTCAGAGAGTGGGTACCATATGCTCGCTGCAGCTCGGGTGCTTGGCCAACAAAGACCAAAATAGGGCGGCGGCAGGCACTCCCCCTCGTCTCTGCCACTCCATGCGGTCAGGACACGCGCCTCGACAGATGGGTTGCTGGGTGCGGTGTCTCGCTCCACAACAATGGACTGGGTGTGCGAACAGCCGAGGCACGGTGCATGCTGGCACGAGCTGCTGCTGCCGCTTCGGAAGCGCTTGCTTCCAGGCCTGGCTAGTGGCTAGTGGTTGAGTGGAGCCGGCCAGTGCCGCAGCGGGCTGGCCACACTCGCTACGCCGACGGAATCTGCCTGCATTCGTGTTTTGCCATCCGCGCGTGGGCAGCCGCTCGTGCCGATGCTGCCGATCCGGCACGCCGCAGAACTAGGTCGTCGGAAGCGCATGCTGCGCAGGAAGACGGCGGAAGACGGCGGCGTACATCGTCGTCACTCGCGACGTCATGGTTCCCGCCCACGACGGAGAAACACCGGAACGCGTGCGGTCGCTTGCAATGAGCTCCACAGTGCGGTGTTTACTCTTGCAATCACATTGTCCTCGCCATCCGTGGGGCCGGCGTGCCTGTGGTGAAGAATGGACACTGTATCTCACGCAGCAGGCTCTGAGCCTGTGCACCTCTGTGGCGGGCCAAACACCGTGCCGCATTCCAGAGGCTCGTGTTCCAGGCCACTGCAGCACAATGCGTTAGAACGGCGATACTGGATATCGCAACGCTCAACGAATCAACGATACGCGCGTGTTGCTTGACCCATGTGGGGCTGCACCTGGCCATGTCCACGCCGCCGACGCCGCTCCCGCCGCTAATGCAGCCACTGCGTCATGGTCTGGATGGAGTCCGAAAAGGCGGAGTCGAGGCAAGCGTGCCACTTGCGCCACTTTTCAGCCACGGGCGCTTCCGGAAATCGCCGAAACCACTTGCCCTATGGCTCAGTTGGCTAGCGCGTGGAGCTGTTATTCTTCTATGACAACTCCGAGGTCCACGGTTCGAGCCCGTGTGGGGCAGTATTTCGGCTTTTTGGGTGTCACTGTCATTATCGCATAACATCGGTCCAGAGCTACAACGATTGCAACAACAACAACTATGCCCCCTCCCGCATCGCCTGCTCAGCGATGAGCACGGCCAGCTGCGACTCAAGCGCCCGTCGGTGCTCCTTCTCCTCCTCGTACCCCCGCTCGAGGTCCCTCACCCGCGACTCGAGCCGCGCAACGAGACCGACGAGCGTGCGCACCTGGTCCACAAGCGGCGTCCCCGGCGCGGCGGCGTCCACGGCCTGGGTGTAAGCCGGGGGCACGTGTTCCCCCTGCTGCCTGGTGACTGCCAAGCCCGGCCGCGCCGGCTGGCCCGGGGCGACGGGGTAGTCCTGGCTCTCGTGCCGCCTCGCAGGGCCCTGCTCCGCGCGCCGTTTGCGCTCCCGCTCCTCCAGTGCAGCGAGCACGCTCGACCGCCCGAGCCCTCGCTCGCGCCGAACCTGCGCGAACGCGTCGGCCGTGTACGCCAGCTACGTGGTCAGCGACGCAGCGCCCAACTCACGCCCACACCCACTCACCCCGCCCACGAGCACGACCTGCGTCTCGACGGCCAGCAGCTTGTCGGCCACCTCGGGCGCGCTCTTGCGCCCACTGTCGGCCTTGTAGTCGACATAGCTCCGGATGACGGCGAGCGCAAAGCTGGGGTCAGCGGCCGGGGGGAGCTCATCTCACTCGAGGTATACTGCCTCCTCTTTGCTAAGCCACCACTCGACCTCGCTCGCGAAGCGCAGGACAGGCACCTGCTGTTAGCGGGCCCGCATGCCACCGCTTACCTGGCCCGCGCGCCGACAGCCCACGGCGTCGGTGAACGCGTACGCGTGCGCGGCGGGGTTCGTGTCCTGCGGCGCGACGATGTACTTGCCCAGGTGGAACGGCTCGCTGCGCCTGGTGGGGGTTGGTCCTATGGCCATGGTGGGTTGTGGCATCGTGGGAGGGGCGTGCTGCTTCTTGTGGGCGAACGCCTGGGACGGTGATGACTGCTGAACGAGGGGCTGGCGGCGACTTGCCGAGATGCCGGGTTTGCGATGGGCCCGACCAGGACAGATGGCCTAGGGACACTCCGCTCACGGACGTCGAGCTCATCGGTCACCTGTCGGGTCTGTGAACTTGGGGCTCGGCAATGTATGGTGGGTGCTGTCGTGTTGTGCACGGGTTGTGGCACCGTGTCACCGGTGCCCAAGTGAGAGGCCGACTCGGTGAGCGCCACCGGCCCATCCCCACTTGTCGCCACCGCGTTCAGCTGCTCGAGCATTCGGAATACACAGCGACGCAACTCTGGGAAACAACACATGGATACTGGTGATCCCAGCCGTCCCGACGCGGCCTACGGCGGCCCACACGCCTCCCCAGAGCGGTCACCTGCCCCCACCCATGAGGCACCCCGCCTCGCCCGTCCCCTCGCCGACGCCCGCCCGGCATCCCGAACACCCCCCTGCTATCTCACGGAGTAGTACGCCGTCTCAGTAGCGCGGAACGCAAGCACGCGCGCGCACGACGAGACTGCGATATCGGAATCGCGGTCAGGTGGGCATGTGGGCGTGTCAACAAGACTCTCCGGTTCGGAAAGCCGAACGGAGGGGGTGAGATATCTTTTAGTTGCTGGTGCGCATGCACTGTTGAGTCTTGTTCTCTTGCTCAAGCCGTTGTTCATCCCACATCCGTCTTGTCCCGCTGCGGAGGCGTTGATGGGGCGGCCTTCACGTCGCGGAGGCCCACACCGGCAGACCGACGGCGCCACCGCCGCCTCGGACCCTCACCAAACGCCGGTGTCTGGCCCGTTCGGCATCCTGTTCGGGATCGTGGGGTGAGGTTGCGGCTAGGTGAGTACTGCTGCACATGCGTCGGGGTGCTGATGATGGACAAGGCTGGGGGTGCGACCGCGACCATCTGCACACCCTCCAGGTCTTCATGTGCATCACTACCCCTCGGCCACGTCCGTCGTGCTCATGTCTCACTCACAACCCCTCTCTCGTGTCGCTCCACGACCGACTGACCCTCCCCCACCTTGCACCCCGCCAAGACCACAGCTCGCAGCACCGCTCTGCACGCCGTCCCCCCATCGCACAACCTATTGCACAGAGCACGACCGTACTCCGAGCGAGCGCAGTAGCTTCCTCCTCGACACATTGAAGCTCGACTAGCATGGCTGACGCGAGATCGGCGCTACATCACACAGCCAGCCTACTATTCCAGATTCTTACCATGTCCAAGTGTCAGGTGACGTCGCTGGCGTCGATGACGCTGCGGAGCGCGAGCCAAGGCGTTGTGGGGGCCCGTCTGGCGCCAGACACCACGCCGCCGCCGCCGGGCACCCATTGACAACCACCATCACGGCCATCTCCGTCCACTATGGCGAGAGAACTACCTGTGGAGGTGTATGCGTCGCCCGTGCACTATTCCAGATCCTGGTGTGCCAGCCCACGCGAGACCACACACGTTGGTGCGCGCAGTGTCAGCAATGGCGAGCTGGGCGTGCTCGACGGCGTGCTGGCGGTTCTCAGCGCTCAATTATTCCAGATTCTGATCCATTATTCCAGATCGCCGTAGCGTGCATGCATGCTGGGCAGGTCAAATAGATAATGATAACGAGAGCGGGGCATGGTGTCATGGTCGATGGTGCATGGTGTGATGGGCCATGGGTTGATCACGCCACTGGGTGTGATTGTGGCGAATGTGGCAAAAGGCCCTGGGTGGCAGTGGGGTGGGGGATTGGCTCGATGCGGGGCCGGTTTCGACTCTTGGCCCCGGGTTTCAGCGGAAAGCGAAGAGGGGTTGAGGAGTACTGCCAAGATCCGTGTGCAGCTGCTCGGCTACGTGGGAGATCGTTTTGGGAGCGCTGGCAGTGTGCCAAGGGATGGGGTGGGACGGTCAATGGTGGATGAGAAGAGCCACGCCTGCTGTGCCAGCGCCAGTGTGGATTAACCAGCGGTGCCGTCGAGCATGCACCCCACCAACCACACATCAAGAACCATATTCATCTTTATGGTTACAGACAGTAGCAGCAATAACCCTATGAGCCGAGAACTGATCTAAACCGCAATGTGGCACAACTCTGTGGCACACAACAGCAACACCTTAGTGTAGGAAACGGAAGTCGACACGCTTGTTGCCCTTATCCGTGGTTGTGGCGATGTAGTGCCTCTTCTCCTCGCGGCTCCAGCTGTTCCACTTGTTGGCGCGCTGCTTGTTGCGGTAGATGTACCAGGCCTTGGCGACCCAGAACAAGACGAGGTTGGCCGAGATGATGCCGAGGAGGCCGCGGTTGCCCTTGTGGTAAAACGGCGCGTCCGAGGGCTGGTAGATGTTCGAGGCGATGAGCGACGACGCCTGGACAAACATGTTGTACAGCGAAGACGCGACGGTGCGGGTACGGACCGACCCGGCGTTCATCGAGTTGAGGGAGACCATGATGGGGTGGGGGTATGGCCAACCCTGCACCAGGGTGAGGAGTGCGTAACGGCCCCACCTGTTTGTCGAGTCGGGGATGGTGATGACGGCGATGAACAGGATGAAGAGCCAGATGGGGGCAATGGAGGACACGAGGACGCGCTCGTTGATTCGCTTGGAGAAGTACGCGAGGCTGAGGTTGCCGATGATCTGGAGCACTTGCGAAGGGATCGTGAGAAGGTTGGTCTGGAACACCGTGAACTTGAGGGAGCGGAGAGTGAGCGTGAAGTAGGCGCCGACGGTGTGGGGGGCGATGAAGGTGGTGAGGCCGAGGATGTAGAGCGGCCACATGTCGTAGTCGGCGAGCGAGCGCCAGAAGTCGTCGAAACCGAGACCCTCGCGGTTGTGCACTGTGTGTGTGAATACAAAGCACGTACTCCTCAAGGCAAAAACTAACTGGAAGACTTAGTAGGGTCGTCGCGGAGGACCTTGTTGACAATGATGACCTCCTCACGCTCGGTAAACCAGCCATGTCCTCGGATCTTGCTGATGACGGTCTTGTGGGTCTGGGTCGGGCCCGGGGGCAGGTAGAAGAAGGCGAACACACCGACCAGGAAGGTGGCAGTGCCCTCGAGGGCGAAGAGCCAGCGCCAGCCCTCGAGGTGGGTGTGGTGGCGGAGCTGGAGGATGCCGGCGGCGAGGAAGGCGCCGATAATAGTCGTGACAGTGAGCGAGACCCAGAAGAACGCAAGGCGGATGGTGAGCTCTGCCGACGTGTAGAAGTAGGACAGGTAGAGGATGGTGTCTGCGATGAAGCCGCCCTCGATGAGACCGAGGAGAGAGCGAGTGATGAAGAAGGAAGTCTTGCCAGTGAGGCCGACCTGGGCGATAGCGACAGCCGACCATGCCATCATCTGGATGGGGATCCAGACGTCGGATCCGAGCTTCTTTGAGACTGTGGCGGCGTGAGCACTGTGCGGAGATGCATTACGGTCGACTTACTCATCTGCGAGGGGAGCTCGGCGAAGAGGAAGGAACAGTAGAAGATGGTCTGACCGACGTTGTAGTCGGCCGTGGTGAGGTGGAGGTCCTTGAGCATGTTGTCCGAGAGCGCATTGGAGATGTTGCCACGGTCGAGCTGGAGCGCCGCGAAACAGATACACGCGACAAAGGCGACGCGGAGGTCGAGCTTGCGGAGCAGAGCCTTCTGCTCGGCCGGCGTCCACGTCGCCTTGGGGTCCCAGCGGTGCTTGTTCTCATACTCGTCGGGCGGCTCGTAGAACTCGCTGAGGATGGCCGACTCGTCGGGGGTCGGCTGGCCCAGGTGGTCCTTGATGTACAGCCCGTGCGGGTTGTCCTCCTGCGTGCCGTACTGGACTTCGGGCTCGTCGGCGCTGCTCTGGAGCTTCTGCTTGCGGGACGTGGGCGACTGCGAGCCCGAGTCGAGCGACTTCTCGTCGTCCTGGAGCGAGCGGCGCTCGGGCTCCTGGACAGAGGTGAACCCCTTCGTGTCGACAAGAACTGGTGTGGCCATGGCTGTGGGTCGTTGTTGCCGAGGCTCTTGCAGGCAGGCCTTAGTTATAAACCTTTTGTCTTGGCAGCTGTGAATATGCCCCACTAGCTAGACTGTCATGTCCGGCCGCTCCCATGTCGACGATTGAGCCATCAAGCACGGCATGGTCGCTAGACTTGTAGTTGTCGAGCACGACGACAAGCCGCAATCCGCAATCCGTGCTCATGGCGCGATGCCGGTGGATCTTGATCTCGATCCCACCGAGCGGAGGCGGAGGCGGAGCGGCACCGTGAGCTCTGGCCTGAGATCAGAGGCAACGTGCACAGGCAGATAGTAGACTCGCACTCTCGCATTGTCTTGGCGCCCAGGGCAGCCCCGGCGTGGGGGAGGCTAAAAATCGCATGGCGAAGCACGGCCAAGAATCCGCAGGAGCAGGCAGGAGATGGCGCACCGGCGCCGGCGCCGGCGGATGCCGAGGCAGCAGAGGCTCCGCCACTAGACGACCCGAGCGAGCTAGTGCCGCCGCTGTGGCATGCAGCGAGCGTCACTGGTGCTCATGATGGTGAGATTTCCGAATAGTTGTGGTCGAGTGTCGTAGGTCGTAGCGGAGATAAGAAGGGCCCACGGGCAAAGTGCCACAAACAAGTAAGTCGGTCGCGTGGTGATTAATGTCGTGCTCGGTAACCTGATAACGCCATTTTAGTATGTTACTTTGTCATCACACCATCCACTCTGTGCAGGCTGCATCCCCCCTCCCTTCCCCACTCCCGCCATTGGCAACACACCCTGCCTGGTGCTGTGGAGCATGCGATCGGACTGCCGCTGACGACGTGCGTGTGTTCACCAGCCAGGCTGAGGCTGGGGCAGTCGTTTGCAACTCAGCCGCGGCACCGAGAACCACCACACATCGCACACTCTGGACACCGATCTCGCCTGGATCGGACAAGGCCGTGAGGTCTGGGCTCGCGCTGTCGGCTTACTTGCCGGGGCATCAACCTCGCCTGCGCAGCCAGCTTACGACTGACGTGACTAGTTTCAGGCAACCGCGTTGGTAAACCAATCGCTTGGTGGTCACGTCTTGCTGCTTGGCTTCCATCTATATGTATGCGTGGACGGCTGGTGACAGACTCGCCCACCACCGACTGACAGACACAATCACACTTACAATGGCCCCCGTTGCTGTCCCCACCTCGCCTGTTGCTGCCCCCGTCGAGGCCCTCAAGGCCGCCGTCGGCGCGCTCAACCTCGGCGTCGAGGCCACCGACCTGAGCGTGTACGGCCAGTTTGACAACACGCCCGCGACCGGCACCGAGTTCCGCAGCGTGCCCACCAAGGCCGACGCGCGCCCCAACCTCACCATCAAGGAGGTGCTCGCCGACGACGCCAAGCTCAAGGCGCTCGGCCGCCTCGTGTCGGAGCGTGGTGTCGTCTTCTTCCGCGACGCCGAGATCACGCCCGACGAGCAGAAGGTGCTCGTCGACAAGCTCGGCAAGTTTGGCGGCAAGCCGGCCGACTCGACCCTCCACATCCACCCCCTCACCCTCCCTGGTTCGGTTCACGGCGACGAGATCTCCATCATCTCGAACGAGTACGTCTTTGACGGCAAGTTCAAGCGCGACGACAAGACGGTCATCCAGCGTGTGCGCGGCGCGCAGCAGTGGGTGAGTAGACTCGTTGGCGCGAGGGGCCCGTCCTGACGCGAGTTAGCACTCGGACATCACGTTTGAAAACCTGCCCTCCGATTACGCGTCTCTCGTCATCCGCACGCTGCCCGAGGTCGGCGGCGACACGCTCTGGGCGTCGGCGTACGAGGCGTACGACCGCCTGTCTGCCCCCACGCAGAAGTACCTCGAGGGCCTGACGGCCGTGCACAAGGGCCAGTTCTTCGTCGACCTCGCGGCCAAGCTCGGCGTCGAGGTGCGCGAGAACCGTGGCTCGCCCCAGAACATTGGCCAGGACCTCCAGACGGTCCACCCTGTCATCCGCACCAACCCCGTTACGGGATGGAAGGGCCTGTTTGTCAACCGCGGCTTTACCAAGCGCATCGTCGAGCTTTCCCAGTCCGAGTCGGACGCGCTCCTCGAGTTCCTCTTCGACCACGTCGCGGCCAACCACGACATCCAGGTGCGCTTCCGCTGGGAGGCCAACTCGCTGGCCATCTGGGACAACCGTTCGTCGTTCCACGCCGCGACGCAGGACGTCGACAACGTGACGCGCGAGGGAACCCGCTCCGTGTCGATCGGCGAGAAGCCGTACTTTGACCCCAACAGCAAGAGCCGCCGTGCCGACCTTGCTGCGAAGAAGGCGGCATGAGGGAGAGGAGAGCAGCATTGATAGACGCTCGTAGCTTGAGCAAGAGCGCGTTGTAACCCATAGGGAATGTTTGAGTACTTGCAGGATTGAGGAGACTAGTTGCCTACGGACTTCGGGTTCTGACTGGGTCGTGGATGAGGGAGTGCATACCTCATGTTGGATTTGTGGATTCCACGGAAACACGGCGGGCGACGGTGGGGACAACTCGCTTGGGGTGGGAGAAGCGCGGCCGATAACGCGAGCAGCACTGGTTGCAATCGCATGCCCGTGTAGCCCCACTATGAGCCAACACTTGACGTCGATACATGTATGACGTGTAGAGGCGGTGACTTTCGCCTCGGTTCGAGGCAGACGTCGTGTGACATTGTCGAGTTGACACGGTGCTGTATGCCCGTCTATGCGGTGTCTAAATGGCCGTGGCATGCGTCGAGGAGACCAAGATCGTGGGAGTCACCGCAGAAAGATCAGTGCCAGAAAGGATCTAGTTGCATCCGACCACTATGCATGAGCTAGCCTAGTGCCCGCCCAGTGCCACGCCCGCCATCTTGGTAGCCGATGCCCTTCGCTACCTTACACCTCGTTCCCTCCGACCGCGGACTCTCTGTCCCTCCATCCCCTGCATCCCTCCCAGGTGTAGCTGCTTGCATGCTCACCTGGGTGTACGAACGCTGCGGCGTTTGTGCGGACCCTGTCTCCGACCTCCGGCGGTGGATGATGCCAAGAGGGTGTGATCGGCCCAACCGACCCACTCTTCCCCTTTCACGTGCCACTTGGCGCCCCGTCTCGCTGCCTCCCGATGCTGACGCCACTGCCCCGGACTGAGTGCTCTAACGCTGTCTGACGCACGCCTCCCAGTGGAGTAGCGGTGCCAGTTATGTACTTGCCGTCTGCACGGGGGCTCGGCCGCGGACGAGGGTAGCACAGCCGTTCGATCACCATGCACGGGGGCAGCATCGCACCCGAGTTCGGCCCCAAACCCGGACTCCCGGTTGTACACGGCTGTGGGTTGTTGTTGATCCGAGACGGAGACCAACGACGCGCACCATACATGGATTCGCACAGTGTTGGCTTGCGCAAGGCTTGCGGGCGCTTGTCCCCGTTGTTCAGTCTTCGCCTCGGACGTCGATTGGGGCGGTAGACTAGATAGCTCGCCTTGTCCTGAGCGGAGAGCGGCCATGGACGACCATCACCATATGTCGGAAACACACTCCAATTCGCCGCCCCTGCCAGCAAGCATTGAGCAGCAGCGACACTGTACCTCGACTTTTGGGAACGACTGCGGCGACGAGCAAGTAGCCCGCTGTGGTGCAAAGGCCATCGACTGCCTCTGCATGGTTCTCCCCCTCTCGGCGGTCAAGGCCAAGACGGTGCACACAACAACGCCCCCCGTCCCCCTCGAGTGGTGCGCCGAAGACCAAGACGGCGTCGCCTCGTCCACCCTCATAGAAACGCATGTCCACACACCCCCACAACCCGACATGGCCGGTGGAGCATGGCCGTACGCTCCTGGCACCAGCCGCGCGAGTATCCCCCGGACGAGCTCGGCACTCGACTTTGACGCGCCCAGTGGCAGCGGCACGAGTGCTGCCCAGGTGAGCTAACCGCCATCCGGGCGACCCACTCACGCCCAGTCACCCCGAGCACACGACCTGGACGAAATTGTCGGGGCACTGCAGGCGCTCCAGCACAACGACCACAAGTATGTCTGGCCCCTGCTCCCCCTAACCGACAGATACCTCATGTCGGTTATCCGCGCGCACGTCGACGAGCTCTTCGCCGTGTCCACCGACCCAAGCGTCATCTCCGACCGCCTCGCCATCCTCGAGCAGCGCGTGCTCCAGTCTTCAGACGTACGTGGCACCTTCTTCGTTTCTCGCTCACGCCAGATCTCCGTCAACCTCGGGCCCCTCTTCGCCGTCGTGCGCGCAGAGCACTCGCTCCCGCGCTCCCCCCTCTTCCCAGACGAGGCCGTCACCCCGTCGCCGACGCACGCCACCCTCCCAGACCCGTACTCGCGCTCGTCGAGCGCCCCGGCCGAGTCGCACCACCAGTACCACTACGCCCCGCACGGGAGCATGGGTCCACCGCCCCTCTCGCGGCCGCACACGCAGCCCCGGCCGAGGCGGCTGCAGACCGACATCATGCCGAGCCACTGGACGTTCCCGCCGCCGGCACCGCACCCCCGCCCGCCGTCGAGCAAGCGGCCGCGTGCGGGGGAAGAGCAGCGCTACGCCACCACTCCCGCACCGGCGCGCCGCCCCCGCCCGAGTTTGAGCTTCGGGCAGGCGGCGCGAAGCTACCCGCCTGCGGGGGGGCGCGTGTTTGGCCTCGGCATCCCCCCGGCCTCGGCCACGTCGCCGACTGAGATGAATGAGCGGCTCCAGGCCATAGAGGACGAGTATCGGCGGGCGCAGGGCGCCAACGAGGTCGAGATGCTGGAGGAGGTCCCGGACATTGGGCCGTCGAGTAGGTAGGGTGTGTGTATGGACACTGGAGGTGCTTTGGGTATCAGGTATGTATTTTTCTTTGCATCGTATGTAGCGAGGGTGGGTTGTGCGTGGGGAGATTGTGGCGGTATCGCACTGCGCGCCACTGTCGCGACGCCAGCTCGAGGAGGGAGCTGTTCAACTGACATGCCACTGACGACGAAGACGGGCACGATGTTGCGCCCTTCGAGGCTGGCCGCCACTCCTACCTTGCCAACAGGCGATCTCATGCTGACCTACTTATCACCGCCTCGGTACTATCGCTCACTTCCCGAGAGGGGATGACGCCCCCACGACTCGGACTACAGCGAGAGCCCAGGCAGAACCAGACGAGGCGCAGAAGTCCCCGGGACGGGAGGCCGAGGAGACCGGCGCTCAATCCGCGAGCGCCACTCCCCGATGCTTCTTCCCCACCGGAAGAGCATGGTACGAGCAGCCCCGCTCAATCAGCAGCGACCTGCATTTCCCGAGTGCTCTCCCGACGGCCGACGCCAAAGAGCAGCATGCCTCGACTCGGCGCTTATGCAGCCCGCCACAAGGGAGCACTTCTGCCCCCCAACCCCCACCCAATGCCACTCGATTGTCCCGATGCCACAGCCGTTGCGTCCCCTCCCCCCAGCGTACTGACCGCACAGGCGCGTCTCCTGCGCCTCCTCTTTCGCGGCGTTGCGAGCAGGCTGGAATGTCGGGGCCGAGTGGTGAGCTCGCTCGGGGCGAGGTGCTCCGCCACTCGCCGCGCCCGCCACAGGCGCTTTCCACGCCAGTACCCACGCTTTGCTGTACCAAGACAGGCGGATCAAGTCGCGCAGAAGAGCATGCTGTGTGAATGGCTGCCGCGCCCGACGGCGCGTGCGCCTGGCTCGCACCGTTGGGGTATAACAGCGCCCTCGCCACCATGGCGTGCCCCTCGCCCGCCGCCGCTGTCGTCGTCGCCGTTGCCCACCACCTCCTCCAGCCCCCAACTCCTCGTCGCCGCCGCACCGTCAACGCTCTCCTCCCAACCCGCTGGGCTCTCAGCCCTCGACTCTCACGGCGCGGCCCGCTCGCCCCGCTCGCTCTCAAGCACGCGCAATGACCTCGCTCTGGCACATCTTCCTCGCCTACTTCCCCTGCACCCGGCCCCCGTACTACCCCCAGCACTCGCCCACCGGCGAGACGCTGCCCCCGCGCCGCGCGCACCCGCGGGTGCACCGCGCCTTCCTGCGCGCCAAGCGCGTCGGGCGCAAGCAGGCCGAGCGGCGCGCCGAGGAGGAGGCGGCGGCTGGAACCCCGGAATAGAGGCCGGCCGAGCGCTGTGCTGTGCCAGGTCGTACGAGCGCACGCGCCTCCCATGACCCGCTTTAATACTCTTCGCATGTGACCTTCCTTGCCACCACACCATGCTCCACTGGCTGCGCGCACGCCTCAACCCCGCGTGCCACGCGCCCGCCGCCTTCGAGGGCGACCACCCCCCGCTGCTCCCGCCACCGAGACGCGGCGGGCTGTGGGCGCGCTGGCGGGGCCGCCGCGCCGAGGCTGCCGAGGCCGAGCTGCCCGAGTCGCCGGGCACCGAGCCGGACGAGCACGACCCGCCCGCCGCGCCCGGGAGGCAGCGCTTCGCCGTTGTGTAGGCGGCCGCCCGCCATGTCAATGTTGATCAGTGCCCCACCCCACCGCAACTCGTCACTGCTACATCCCAATCGTGTATGTCCGTCTGCCCCGCCCCAACCCAACCTAGTGCTGCGAGAAGGCAGGCGGCAGGCCCGAGCCGAGGCGGTACGTATCCCGCACATGGCGGAAGACGCCGACGTGGGCGTAGTCGGGCAGCTGGGGGTCAGCCTCGTCCCCCGAGGTGTACTCACGCGTCGCTCGAGCTCGTCGAGCTCGCCCTCGACGCTCTTCTCGTCGGCGCCCGTCTCGAGCTGCTGCCGCACAAACGCCTGCAGCACGGCCGACGCGTAGTTGGGGTCAAAGTGCTGCTGGTTGGGCGCGAGCGCGCGCTCGACGTCGGACGCGTTGTTGATGGTCGGGAGCTGGGGCGGGGCGGGCTTGGCGCCGGTCTACGAGCAAGCACCGAGCGGAGCGAGGTGCAAGGTGCGAGGTGCGTCGTACAGGCGAGTCGTCGTAGGGCGTCGAGACGAGATGCAGCATGAGGGAAGCGCCGGCGTCAGCTCCACACCCTCGCATACCACCACCCAACTGCTCGCCAGGGCCTCGGCACCATCGCCAGCACCTGCGGCGCTGGCTTGCGCACTCACCCCTCCGTGCCCCTGCTGCGCGGCGGCAGCCTGCCAGGCCTGCTGTGTCTGGCGGTGCTCCGTCCCCGAGCCCTTCTCGGCCGCGTCGTACACCCTGCGTCCGAGGCCGCTCGCCGTCGTGCCGCTGGCCAGCGCCTTGAAGAAGCTGCCGACGCTGCCGCTCTTGCGGTCCTCCTTGAACCTGTCGTGGATGGACATGTTGTTGTGAGTGGGTGGGTGAGTGTGCGATCGAGAGAGAGAGGTGCGATGGGTGGGGCTTGTGACGGTCTTGGCACTTTAGGGTTGGGCGGCGAGTGACTGACGACTCCTAACCGAGGTGGGCGAGCAACAACAACAACAACAAGGCCAAAAATCGACGCAACAGTGGTACTCTTACATTCTCGCAACTATGGAATGGATAGATGAGGGTGGGTAGTGTACATGGTGTAGGTGGTACTACAGTACGGATGGATGGTGAGCGGTGGGTGGGGTGACTAGGGGGGGGGGGGAGGGAGTGTCCGGGGCTCGGCTCAACGAGCAGTGTCCTGGTGGTACAGCGGCGCGAGCAACGCGCCGGTAGTTGGTCTGGGTGGGGGGATGCGCCGCAGAAGCAGCGCGCACCTACACCTCCTTGGCCTCGGGGGTCACGGGCTCGGGGCTCGACTCGGCCCACTCAGAGCTGGGCGCGGAGACAGCGCGGCGGTGAGGCGGGCGGAGGAGGCTCAGCTCGTACTCCATATCCGCGAGGCGGCGCTCGAGGTCGCGGCGCGCGTCCTCAGCCCTGCGGCGTCCCTGCTCTGCCTCCTCGAGGTGGCGGCTGAGGTCGCGCTCTCTCGCCGCGAGCGCGGCCTCTCTGCGCGCGGCCTCCGCCTCACGGCTCGCGGCCTCAGCCTCACGCTTGGCAATCTCGCCCTCGCGGCGAGCGGCCTCGCCGTCACGGCGCGCGCGGTCAGCCTGCGCCCGCGCAACCTCGGCCTGAACGAGTCGCGCCTCGAGGTCGTTGGGCGACGTCGGCGACTGCGAGCCCGGGCCAGGGCGCACCATCGGCGGGTGGAACAGCGCCTGGACCGAGATGGTCGGCACCGGGCCCGAGGCGGTCCGCTGCGTGCCGGGCCGTACGGGGGGGCTGCCTGGGCGGCTCGGCACGGTGAGGTTGGGCGGCGAGGAGGGGCGCGACGTCGGCGGCGAGGCCGTCACGGCCGGCGGGAGGGCCGCGAACGGCGGCACGGGGCTCGGGAGCGGCGAGCCGCCCGTGACTGTCATACCAGGCGACACGGGGGACACGGGCGTGTCGCGCCCGGCGTCCTCGTAGCGCGGAGGCATGTCAAAGTCGTCCGAGCTGCCCGTGTCGGTGCGGTGGACGCCGGGGCGGGCGAGGATCGCGGGGTGGACGTTGGGCGACGCGGGCGTGCACGACGTGCTCGCCCCTGGCGAGGTCGAGCGGCCGGCAGGCGAGCGCGAGCGCCCGGGCGAGGTGGCGCGCTCCGGCGCAGGCGAGCAGGAGGGCAGGCCAAACTCGTTGCGCACGTTGCGGAAGACCGACTTGTACTGCGGGAGCTGGGGGTCAGCGGGGCCCTGCGAGTGAGACCTACCTTCCACTCGACGGCGTCAAGCTTTGACGCGACGTCGTTCTTGCCCTTCTTGCGCGACATCTTGGACTGGACGTAGCCGCGGACGACGGTCTCGGCGTATCTGACAGGTCAGCACAGCGGCGAAGGGTGACTACTCACTGCCTGTCCGAGTGGCTGCGGCCCGGGTCCATGAGCGCGGCGAGCACGCCCGACGCGCTAGTAATCTGGCGCGTGGGCATCGGCGGCGCGCGGGGGCTGCGCGGGCTCTGCACGGCCGGGCTCACTGCCGCCGCCGTCGCTGCCGGGGGCGTGGACGGCGCGGCGCCAGTCGCCACGACGGGCGGCCGGCCGACGCGCTGCATGCCCGGCAGGCGCGAGAGGAGGGGGGACGTGCCGATGATCTCGGCGGCGTGGTTCGTGATGCCGGTGCTGATGCCGCCGACGAACGAGGGCGACTGCGGCGGCGGGGGCGGCGGCGGCGCCTGCACCGGGCTCTGGGTCGGGGACGACATGGCGGCTGGGACGGGGAGGAGGGAGGCGGGTTGTTGTTGTCGGCCGGTCGTGAGGGCCGCTCGGCGTGAGAATTTGCTAGTGGAGCACGCGCCAGGTGCGTTTCGCCGGACCAGTTGCGGCCTCGCGATGGAGACGCCGGCGACGGAGTCGAGGTCAAGGGGGGGATGTACAGATGAGAGATGGAGTTGCAGGTTTGGTTTGCTCTGCTCGCTCGTGCTCGCTCGCTCGCTCGACGCGATGGCGGGAAGAGGTTTCTCTTACCCGAGGTGGTCGGCCAAATGGGCCAGGTCGAGACCTTCCAGGGGTGCAGGTTGCCGCCTGCCGCCGCCGCCACTCTACCTCCCTGCTGCCGCGCCGTGCTCCCCGCCCACGTGAATTTAACCTCGACTCATGCATCACCGCCAGGGGGTTGCACGGCGGAATGTGCGTGCCTGTCGTCCGTCGGCAGAGCTCGGCCGTCGAGACGACGACAACAACGGCGACGACGACGCGGACGGGGGCGTACTGACTGGCTGGCATATCTCGGCGTCTCGGGCTCATTCATGATCGCCGGGCCGTGCGCTGGTGGCGCGGCGGCGGGCGGCGTCGAGATTGGCGGCGTGTTGGCGGCTGCCTGCCGCGGCAGCTCGAGCCGCCTCCCGGCGCCACAGAGCCCTCCGCCCGTGCGGGTACATGGCGACTGCAGAGCCACTACACGACCACTGCACCCCAGATGTTATGAATTGTACCTGCCACGCATACATATACACGAGGGCGCGAGGCCCTCCCACCTCGGGACCGCCGACGAGCACACAGCTCGCGGAATGCAACTGGCATAACTCCCAGGCCGGCGTCGGGTTTGCTCGGGCAGCAGGGCGGGGAAGTGATGTGGGGTGTTTCAGCATGTGCGGTGGCGTGGCAGTTGGCATCCTCTCGACGTCCAGTCGAGCAAGCCGGCCTCACATAAGGCTGTAAGGCGGCAGCGGCTCACGCCCCCACCCCTCCTCCTCGGCAGCAGCGAGCCCGGCGCGGAACGACGCCACGCAGTGCCCCCGCACCCCGGCCCCGCCCTCGACGGCCGCGAGCGCCGCGTCGACCTCGGCGTCTGTCCTGCCTGCCGCGCGCAGGGACTCGACGAGCGCGGCGAGCACGGCGTGCGTGTAGGCCCTGCCGCCGCGCCCGGGGTCGGAGAGGGCGGCGATCGCGCGGCGCGGGGTGGTGATGGGGCCGATCTGGTCGTCAGCGGGGGCGTGGAGAAGGGGGAGGGACTCACTGCTGCGTTGGGGGCGGAGGGGGCGGGCATTGCGAGGGCTTGGTTGGGGTGCGAGCGTGGCTGGATTTCGAGGTTGGCTACGTTGCGAGCTTGGTGGAGTTGCGAGCTTGGGTAGTTGCGAGCGTGGCTGTTAGACTAGCAGCTCCCTCTCCTCGCGGCCGCTGATATGAGTGAGGACGGACGAGCCACGGCGCGCCCCCGACAACCACCACAGCCGCGGCTCCTCGCTGACCAAACGCATGTCCGACGCGGTCGTTGTCTCAGTGCATCACAAGCACACCACAGCTAAGAGGGCCAGCTGACGCCGCCGCCACAGCAGACGGTTGACTGGACGGGGACCCGCGTGGCTGCGCTAGCGGGCGCGGGCCGACAATCCACTTGATAACGGCGTGCCGGGCGGGCGGGGGCCGACCGCCGCGTCGCGAGATAAGCACGTGCTGGTGTGCATGCGCATGTACACATGCGCTGCACTGCGTCATGCTGTCTCACTCGTAGCTGTCGCGGAGTAGCGTGCACGTTTGGGCATGACCAAGCGGGTTGCGAGACAGCTCGAGTCGGAATTGGAGCGACGGGCCCGAACTAACTCGCGGTGACCAGTCCCACGGTGTGGCGTCGCGTCGCGTCGAGTCGAGTCACCTCACCCCTGCTCCTCCCCATGCTCCATGCCGGACGGTCTTGCTCCTGACGAGACGAAAGTTATACATGGAACTCTACAGGACGCCGAGGCTCGGCGCCCGGCGCTCGGCGCTCAGGCTCGGGCAGGTCGGCTCGGCTTCGGCTTCGGCCCAGGGACACCTCACTTCTCCTCCTCCTCATCGCTCGAGTCGTACGGGATCTCGACCCACTCGCCCCGCGCTTCGCGGCGCTCGACCGCGCCGCCGACGTACGACACGAACGCGACCTCGGCCTCTGGGGAGACCATCTGAGGGCGCCGAGCGGCCGAGACCGGCGTGTAGGCGGGCAGGGAGAGCTCCCTCCGCACGGCGGCGAAGGCGGCCTTGTGGGCCGGGGAGGTGCGTGGCTCGAGCACGTTGAGCTTGTTCGTGAGCTGTTGGGCTGAGAGGGGGCGCCGGCGCTGTAGCTTGTGCGAGGCGTAGGCGTGGATTATGGCTGCTGCCGCGGAGGGGGAGAGGGCGTGCTGCGGGGCGAGGGCGGCGAGCAGGCCCGCGGCGGTGGTCGGGGCCGCGGGGGTGGGGTTGCGCTCGGTGGGCTTGGACTCGGGTGCGCTGGACATTGTGTTGGGCATGGTGCTGGTGGTGCTGCTGTTGTGTGGCCTGCCCAAGAGCCGCAGTTATATACCCCAGCCCGGGAGCCAGTCGGACCCGCCACTCGAGTCAGCCAGCCGGCGTGGCCCCGCCTCGCGCACGCAGGAATGTGCGACTGACTCAGCCGCTCGGCGGTCGCGCAGCGCGGCGCGGCGCATCACAGTCGCGTCTCGGACCGAGATCGGGTCGGTCGTCGTGGTGTGCAGCATGCGCACATGCACGCAATGTGCAACGCGACGGCAGAGCAACGAGCAGTCGAGTCAGCTGCAGGCGCCAGGCCGATTGGCCCGTCGCGCCCGCCGTCGCGATACCCGCCCACTACCCGATCGGCCGCACCGCGCGGGTCGGCCACAACACGTCAGTCGGATCAGATCACGCGCGTCACCTGCACATCGCTGCATACATGGGCAGGCAGTGGGCAGCGGGGCTGATGCACGCGCCGCCGGGTTATCTGATAACTTTGTTGAAGCGAGCGGCCACTCGCCGCGTGCCTGCGCGCAACTCGGCGCACAGGCCGGCGCTCAAACAAATCTCTGCGTCTATGTCTATGTGATCATGTCTCTATGGGTGCTCGCCGCTGCAGCGGCCACAGCTCGGCGCTCGCGGCGCGGGCAAGTCGCCGGGCGACCATCACCGGCGGGCTGAGTGGTCGGCCGATGGTCGCGCCTTTGTCGGGGTCGGGCCCAACGACGTGGTGACTACCATCCACCATCCACCTACGTTCATGCCAACACCCGCTCACCCCCCCACGCCGGCGGCGGCCCCCAGCTCTCCTCAACGACGGGCGGGACCGCGCCCCAGCTCTCGACCTCGGCCCAGAACGCGAGCTCGGCGCGCAGGCGGTCGGTCGCGCCCGGATCTGGGTCGGCGCTCGTGTACGCCGGCAGTTCTGGGTCGTGCGCGGGCGCGACGCGCACGACGGCGACGGTGGGTTCGAGGCGGCGCCGGCGCACGCCCATGCCCTTTAGCACGCGGCTCGCTGGGAGCGCGTAGGCTGCGCGCACGGCGAGGAACGTCTCGGCGTATTGTGGGAGCTGGGCGCGGCGTGAGCCGCGGTCAGAGGAAGAAAAAGCCCACTTACGCAGCGCTCGAGCGACTCTAGCTTGAAGACCACGCCGGACGTCGACTTCTTCTTGCCGAGCTTGTGCTCAACGTAGCTGCACACGACGGCGCGCGCGTATCTGGCATCCGTGAGCGGCGGCACACGGGCACACGACGACGACACGACTCACACCGCGTCCTGCCGGCACCTGCGCGTATTCAGCGCGCCGACGACCTCTGGCGCCGTCATCTTTGTCCCGGCCTGTGTCGGGTCAGCTAATCGCCGCGCGCCACTACTCACGACGTCGCGGCACGCCGGGCTGTGCGGGCAGGTGTGCTTGCCCATGGTGAGTGAGTGTGTGGTGGCGAGTGGGGCCGGCGGTCGCTTAGTGGAGCTGGGGAGGGGCGGTGAGGAGAGGCTGGGCTGGGCGGCTTGGCAACGGCGCACAAGCAGGACGAGGCGAGAGACAGAGTGCAACACCAACAGCTACACCTACTCACAACAGACTACAATAGTTTGCATGCTCGGACGGGCGCCGTACCACCTCCGCAGCGGCGCCGCCGCCGCCGACTCCGGACTAGGGCTCCGTACCACATGGTCTTTCCGGGGGGAGGCGCCGGAGCACCCCGGCCCGCTCCTGTCATACAAAATGTCACATCACGCCAGTCAGCGAAAAGCGCCCAGCTCTGCCGGCAAGCGGCGACGCAACCCGTCTTGGCGCCGCTGAGCAGAGCAGCGGCGGGGAGGGCTGCGCCGCGCCGCGGCGTGCATGCAGCGGCGCCGAGTCGCCGTCCGGGGGACGGTGTCGTGGGTGGCTACGCGGCCCGGCGTTCGGGGGTTGCTGCTGCCCCACAAAATCAGTCTACAGTGTCTATTTTCTATGTCCTCGCTTCGAGCCTGTTCGAGCCTGCAGCTATGTAAACGCAGGCGGCGCGTCCCGCCCGGCGACAGCAGCCGGCGACCACGGTGGACACTGGTCCTCGGCCAGGAGGTCGCCCAGCGCGGCGCCGGCAGCGTCAGCCAGCGCGGCCACGGCGACAGCGCTCGCCGGGTCGGGGTCGACGCGCGCGTACGCCGGCGGCGAGCCCTCCTCACCCGCGCGGACGACGGCCTCGCGGGCGTCGCTTGCCCCCAGCACGCGGCTCGGGCCGAGGCGGTACGCCCTTCGCACGGAGCGGAACGTCACTGCGAACTGGGGCATCTGGCGTCAGCGTGCACACGAGAGGCAGCTCACCTTCGTCTCGAGCGTCTCGAGCTTGTGCGCGACGCCCGGCGCGTCCTTGCCCTTGGCGTACTTGTGCTCGACGTAGGCCGAGAGCACGGCGGCCGCGAATCTGCGGGGTGAGCGGGGGCTTGGGGCGGGGGTCGGGGGCGGGAGGGGGGGTTGGGAATGGGGTCGGGGGCGGGGCCGAGGTGGGGGCGGTTGTGGGTTGGGGAGGGGGAGGAGCACGGCGCCACGTACCTCGGCGCCGCGGCGGCCAGGCGCGTCTTGAGCTGCCGCTCGACGTCGTACTGCGTCTCGACGGCGCCGATCTGCGCGTCAGTGGCATCAAGCTGCGGGCTTACGCTGATGCGGGCGCCGCGGAACTCGATCTGGGTCATCATTTTGGGCAGGAGCCAGTCGGCGGGAGCTTCGGCGTCGGCGTCGGCGGTGAGCTGCACAGTCGCTGGCGAGCAGGCGGCTGCCTTGACGAGGGCGGGTTGGGAGAAGAGCAACAGCAGCAGCAGCGACAGCTCCTTCCCCCCCCACGTCGTTCGTAGACCGGCCCGAGGGCAGAGCACCCCGCAGCACCTCATCCCTCGCGTCAATTACCGCCGGCGGGCGGCTCGACGGGCACTTTGGCTGCAATGCCCGCTGCATTCCTGCACTCATTGTAGATCCGGCGGCCGCCGTGCCGCCTGCGCTCTCGGGCTGATCGGGTCAAACGTGCATGGCCTGGGTCTACTATTATGGCCTGGGTCTACTATTACGGGTGGTACTGCTTGCTGTTACAGGTGCTGCTGCTCTACCGCTGCTGCTGCTACTGCTCTACTGCTACTGCTGCTACCCGCATCCCCCACCCTACGCCGGCGGCGACGGCAACTGCCGCGCCCCACTCGTCGAAGCCGCACTCGGCGACGACTCCGGCCAACCCGGCTTGAAAGTGGGGGCAGTGGCTATATCCAGGGCCAGTTGCGGCTTGCTATCGGTGTCTGGCACCGCGGGCGAGGTGGACGGCCCGGCACTGCTCGACGCGCCAGCACTGCTCGCCGCGCCGGTACTGCTCGACCCCACATTGGCGCCCGTCGCCGCCTCGATCGCAGCGAGCCTCGCCTCGAGGTCGCGCCGCGCGGCCTCGGCGAGCTCGAGGCGCGCGAGCAGATCGGCCGTCGTGTCGACCGGCGGTGGGGCAGCGGCAGCAGCAGCAGCCTCTGCGCGCCTCGCGGTCGCCTGCTCGTCCCGCACGGCCGTCTCGCGTTCGGCGTCCTGCAGCGTGTACGGCGGCAGCGCTTCGCCCGCCTGCGCCGCTGCCTCGTCCTGCGCGCGCGTGACCGCCGGGGCGATGTACGGCGCGCGCTGTGGTGGCGGGGGCACGGGGGGCGCACCGGGCGCGGGCGGCAACCCAGCAGCAGCCGGCACATAGCCCGGATATGCGACCGGGTACACGGCGGGCTGGGCGATGGGGTACGGCGCCGTCATGTACCCGTAGGGGTTGTACGCGTGCTGCGGGATGCCCGCCGCGCCGTGGTACTGCGCGTTGGCGCCGGCCGCAGCGTGCCCCGACGGCAACGGGCTGCCGTACGTCGGCGGGAGCGAGGTGACGGCCGCGGCGCGCAGATCCGCCTCGGTGAGGACGGTCGACCGGGGGAGGCCAAACTCTGTGCGGCAGTCGATAAACTCTTTGGCATATTGCCGTCGCTGAGGTCAGTGGCTGGCGCACAACAGACTCACGAGCTGCTCGATCATCTTCAACTTGTCGTCGATCTGCGTAACGGACACGCCGCGCTTGACCTTGTTCATAATGTACGACCGGATGCAGTCGTGGGCCCACGTACCGCTGGATTGCAGGTGCCGCGCGTCGAGCCTCGAGAGCAGGTACTCGCGCGAGTGGATCGAGCCGACCTGGCGGGCGTCAGCGACGGGGCGCGCACAACACTCACAGTCGTGCTTATCGTGTCCTCCTTCACTGGCACTATTCGGCGCTCTGGCATCTTCATGACCTCTGCCCGGATCACACGCACCCGGCTTGGGCTGTTGTGCCGCTCCTGGTCGTCAGCTCGCGCGCCTCAAGTACCACCTTACAGTCTCCGCAATCCGGTTGAGCCTGTCGATGAGCCGCGCCCGTGGCATCTCGCGCACTTGCTTCGTTCCCAGGTAGCTGCGGATGTACTCGTGCGCGATTCTGCTGTCAGCTGAGTCGGGTTCGTTGTACCTACTCTGGATCCTGGGCCGCCGGCGTGCCCAGATGCTCGAGGAGCGACTCCATCGAGTTGATGGGCCCGTCATTGCTATCCGACGCCCTGGTCCCCTGTCCGCTTGACGCGCCGTCAAACTTGTCGAGCCCGAACTCCTCCCGCACGACTCTGAACGTGTGGTCGTACTGCGGGAACGCCCACTCGAGCGACTCGAGCTTGCCGGCCACCTCGGATGGGTGCCGCGAGCGGCTCAACTTGGCGCGCGCGTACGCGCGGACTACATCAAGTCGGTATCTAGTGTGAGGGCAGCACTGGGGCGGGGCACTCACGATGGCTCGCTGGACGAGTTGAGCGAGGACAGCTCACGCGCCGCTTCTCTGTGCGACGAGACGGATCCGACCTGGGGCGTCAGCGGTGAGGCGGCGAGCAACCTACAACTACAGTCGTGCCGGGCATGTCGTCGTCGCCATCGCCGTTCACAGACGAGCCCGAGGTGACTCGGTACGGCGGCTCATCCTCGAACGGTGTCACGTCGGCCTGGGACGGTCTTCGGTCGACGCCGAGCCGACTGAGCAGCGCGTTGGGGGAGGGAATGGGGAGGGGCATTATAATGGTCGTCTGTTCGGGCTCTGTACTGATGTCTGCTCCAGCTTGTATTTTACGAGCAGCTGGAAAGAGTGCAACTTCAACCTCGTAGGAGCAGTGTTGCGGCCATGCGGTTACCTTGTCCGAGTCGGTCGTTGCCAAGCGATTGAGTGTCAACAAGGCACAACAACCGGTGCACCGGTGCACCGGTGCACCCCCTGGCCGCTTTTGCAGTTTCCAAATGTAAAACACCCGCAGAAGAGCCTAGAGCGAGATGTTGAGATGTCGGGGCTGGTCAGGCAGTGCAGGTCAGTAGCCATGGAGCTATGGGTCAGGCAGGAAGGACGAGCGGGCATCGTAAGCAGACGCACCGACGAGATCTTGACGCCATTGCCTTGCCGCCGCCACCTCGTGACGCGGGGCAACGGCAGCGATAAGGCCAGAGCTCGGTGTTCAAGGAGAGGAGCATGCGGTATAACCCAACCTCAACAACTCATGGCCAGGGAAGCAGCAGCGCGTAGCACGAGCACGCGGGGTGGCACGGCCCGATGCAGCGAGCACGCCGGCGGCTACGCACGCAGCAGGCTCGGCTTCCCACGACGCGACGGCGCAGCTCGTCGTCGCCGCCGCGGCGTGCCCACCAGCAGTGCCCATCATCGAATCAGTCGTGTTCCTCGGTCCGTGGATCCTCGGCGTGGGCGAGTAGAGTCGTCGACAGCCCCGGCTTCCTCCACCCAGGCCCGCGGCACTAGCAGCGGCAGCGGTGTCGGCGGGTGGCCGCTTGGTGAAAGCGGTGCACCGTGAGAGTCGAGTGCGGTGCTGGATGTCGCCGTGTCGCCCGATACCGCCCGATGCATGCGCCGTATGCATAGATCCGTCGCGCGAAATGCGCCGTGCACGGTGCAAGAGGGTGCGCGCTCGCTGGCTCGGCGTCGGCGCCGAGGAAGGGAAGGGTGTTGGTCGGGGGCGGAGGTATCGAGGCATCGTGCATGGGTGTGACGCAAACACCGCCGCCCGCCCGCCGACGCCGTGACGCATTCAGCCAGACAGACTACATCGACGCTTGTCCATCTGACTCTTTCTCCTTTCTCATCGGCGACGGCGACGACGACCACGACGACATCAACGACGACGACAGCACACGCACACCACCTTGCTGCTGCTGCTGCCACTGCGCGCACACCCACCACTGCGTCGTGCCGTCTCCTTGCCCACTGCCTCCTCCATCCACTCGCAGCTTTGCCGCCCATCCACCACTCCACCATCGTCGTCACCCCGCATCCCACCCCATCATGTCGTACCCGGGGGCGGGATACCGCAACTCGACCGTAAGTGTACTGCGCAACATCGGCCATGTCGCTCAACAAGATGCTCCAGGTCGGCATGATGCTCTCGGCGTCGGACGTCATGTTCGCGCTCGAGTCGAACCGCGCGCGTACCGATCCGAGGTGAGTCGGCATCAAGCGCGCCGCGCGCACGCGAGCTCACACGCGCATAGCTACGCCGAGGCCATCATCCGCTCATATGTCGAGACCAAGCTCGCGCGAGGCAAGACAAAGCCCGACACTAGCAGCAAGCTAGAGATCCTCGAGCGGCAGGTGCGTCGACGCCCGCGCGGCACAGCTGACCTCAGATGCCGCGCTTCGGCCGCGAGTTCTACGCCGTGCGCGGAGCGTACGGTCTCGGCCAGTCGCGTGTGCTGCGTCCGCCGCCGCCCTCCGCCGCCGCGGCGAGTAGGTCGGCGACGACAGCGTCGCACCAGCGCACCGTGAGCTCGACGTCGCAGTCGTCGGCGGCAGCAGCGCAGCGCGCATCTGCGCGACTGCAGCAGCTCGCGGCCGCACCTCCCCGCCCACGCGATCCCGAGGGCCCGACCGACGAGCCGCCGCCCCCGCCGTACTCGCTCGAAGACTCCAACCCCGAGGCGACGCAGGTGCTAGCCGCGTCGCTGTCGTCCAATGTGCAACCCGAGGACTTGGACGGTGCGGCCACGTCCATCCGGAGGTCGTCTAGCACGACATCGCGCAACTCGGCGCCCCCGCTGCCGCGCCGGAGCGGAGACGACCCCCGGCCCCCTCCACCAAACGGGATGGACTCGGCGAACGGGTCGATAGACGATGCGGAGCGCCAGGCGCGCGAGGAGAGCGAATTGGAAGAGGCCATGCGCATCTCGATGCGTGCGGAGAAGGAGCGGCTCGACTACGAGGCCGCGATTCAGGCCAGTCTCGCTCAGGCTGAGGAGGACGCGTTGCGCAGGAGCGTCCAAGACAACATGGAGGCCGGGCCGAGCAATGCCGCGGCGTCGAGCAGCGCCGGCCCATCGTCGTCATCGTCGTCGTCGGCAGCACCGCAGCTCGCGCCTCCGGCCCAGACGGATAACCTCACGGACCTGTTCGGCTCGATCAACTTTGACGCCCCGACACTGACGCCCAGCCCGGCCCCTGCACGCCGTGCGTCGGTGGAGACGCCGCCGCATGGCTCGCCGCCGCCGCAAGCTGGCGCTCACACCTCGCCGCTCCGACCGCAGATCACGGGCATGCAGAGCCGCAACCCGTTCCTGACTGTTGAGGAGCGCGAGCTGCTGCAGTCGATAGAGGAGGGCACGCCCGGCCAGACCCCGTCGGGCGACGAACCACCCGCTGCGCGACCAGCCCCGTCCCCGCACAATGGGAACAAGCCGCTCCCTCCGCCGCCCGCCGACGTAGCCGAGGGCGAAGAGTACGAGGAGCCGGATCACGACCAGCACCGGTACAGCCAGCACTATGCCGGCTCCGTTGGCCAGTCGTCGACGCACTCGGAGCAGGTGCCGCCATTACCGACACAGGAGACACAGTACGCCGCGCCAGACGGACCACCCCCGGGGCTTTCTCAGGCTCCAGGCCCCGCGTACGCTTCACCGGACGGCCCGCCACCAGGCTGGCAGAGCAGCCCCATGGCGCCGTCCTCGAATACCAACAGACGCCCGTTACCTATCCCATCTGGCTCGGGTAACGCTGACCAGTCGCACTTCCACCGCCAGAACTCGCTCGCGTCGAGTTACGGAATTGAGAGAAGAAGTGTGTCTGGCTCGTATGGCGGTGAGCGACACAGCACGCTGCCGTCGACCTATGAGCACCCGGGCGCATCCAACCTCGAGCGGCATAACACGGTCGCCTCGACATCCTCGCAGTTTTCCGGCAGCGGGTACGGCTACAGCGGTTCTGTCAACGGTGGCACTCCTGGACTCGACGCCAGCGCGCCCGTCGGCTATGCTCCTGGCGCTGGCTATGGCCAGACGTCGTTCCCTCAGGTCCCGTCGATCCCCGGTGTCCCAGCGGTTCCACCCATCCCAGGATCGTACGCTTCGCACCCCCCATCGCCACCGCCTGTCCCGCCCCACCCCAACTCACTGCCCGTGCCCGTCGCCTTCCCTGTGCCGCAGTTCGGCAGCGGCAGCTCACCGGGTGGATCCTCAATGTCGTCATACTCGACCCCGTCGAACCCGGGACCACCGCCGCCCATCCCTTCAAGATCGCCAACCGTGCCCTCGCCGGCACTCGAGACCGCCGCGCCCATCATGGTCGGCGGCGAGGCAGCTCTTGAAATGCTGAGAGACTACGACACAGTCTTCCTCGTCGACGACAGCACGTCGATGACGGGCGAGCGATGGGAGCAGGCAAAGGCGGCGATCATGGGCGTCGTGGTGCAGGCCGTGCAGTATGACGACGACGGACTGGACATCTTCTTCCTCAACTCGAAGCGTGTCGGCAAGGATCTGCGCACGGCCGAGGATGTCGAGGATGTGTTTGCCGGTCTCAGGCCGCATGGTGCGACGCCCACCGGGGTGAGAATGGAGACTGTTCTACGCGACTACATGTCGAGGCTGGAGCGATCGACGACCAATCCCGAAGAGGGGGCTGTCAAGCCGATGAACCTGATCGTGGTTACGGACGGTGGTAAGTGCAGGCAGGAGAATGCGGAGCGACGAGTTTGGCAGCACTAAACTGACATTAGCGTTCGCGAAACCTGTTCGACTACGTGCTCTTGCCTCGTCGCCCCAACTCGACCGTCCAACGTTGCTGGAATCAGCCCCAACGGACGACCCGGAGAGCGTGCTGGTGGCCATTGCCAAGCGTCTCGACCGCGGCGACTACCCGCTGTCGCAGGTGGGGGTGCAGCTGCTGCAGATTGGCGACGACGCCGAAGCAACAGAGGCGCTGCAAGAGCTCGACGACGGACTATCGGCAGCGCACGGAGTACGGGATATGGTCGACACGGTGCCGTACAACGGCGAGGAGATGTCGGCCAAGCTCATCGTCAAGGTGCTGCTCGGGGGCATCAACCGGCGGTTGGACCGTAAGAAGGCGGCATAGTGTGCATTGGAGGGTACTGAACGGTAGGGTGGACCGTGATAAGCGCGGAGAGTGCAAGACGGCGAGTGTGCAAGGAGGCAAGATCAAGCAGATCAAGCGAGATGTCATTGTCATCGGTGCGACCGTGGTCGAGTGGGGAGAGGGGAGGGGTGGGAGGGGAGTGGGGAGCGGCGTGGGCAGGAGCGAGTGGGGCAAGAGGCGCGCCGGTGCCGTGGACACCGACAACGCCGCGATGGCGACCCCAGCTGCCTGTGCCGGAATAGGCTGCGCAAGTGAATCGCAGCCCATGGCAAGGCGGCGGCGTCAGCAGCATGCCCTCGCGCCCCGGCGTCGCGCGGAGCCAGACATGGCAGGGGCGCCCCGGCGCGCCAGCAGCATCTGTAGTGCCGGGTCCGGCGGCGGCGCCGCGGTACCGCCCCCCGCTGGCCCAGGTGCTCGAGCACGCCGAGCCGCACATGGTGTACACGCCGTCGCTGACCCCGACGGGCGCCAGCGTCCTAAGGGAGGCCTGGCGGCAGCGCAGCCGTCGGGGCAGCAGCAGGCAGCGCCAGCCTGGACGCGCGCGTACCCCGACCCACGCGCGGGCCGGCGGCGGTCGACGGGCTAGTAGTGGTCATGCGATGTGGGTAGTAGCAGCGATGTATCCTCCTCCCTTGTATCTCCGTCCACCTCCACCCCGCCGGTGCCCCGCACGCCGTGGCGCAGACGGGCCGCGGCGATTGAGCCGCCGAGTCTGGGGGCGCGGGGGCGGGCAACGGCACGGCGCAGAGTGGACCGAGGGGGCAGGCAGGGGGCAGACGCCGGCGCCGGGGACCGAGTAGTGCAGGAGAGGGCAGGACGACGCGTCTGACGCCAACGCCATTGGTGGCGTCGCGTTCGTCGGCAGTGTGTCCGTCCGTCAAAGTTTGTTGACTGGGAGAGATTGGGAGATTGGCCGAAGCGACGAGGGCCCGACGACGACGAGGACGGGGGCAACGATAACGACGACGAGGGCGGCGAGAAGAAAAGGCAACAAAGACACGTCGAAGCAAACGGTGTGTTTGCCGACGATTGCGCCGACGACCGACGACGGCGACGCCCGGCCCACCCCACCCAACGATCCGAGCGGTGGCTGTGTCTCGAGCCTGCATCTTGCCTTTGCTCTGCTCATAGGCCGGCGAGACGGCGGCGGCGACTACAGCGGCGACACGACGGCGACGACGCGACGGCGACAGCTCGACAGCGACGACGACAGCAGTACCACCCGAACCTCCCCCCCCCCCCCCACGCAATGGGCATAACATCCGTCACAACCACCTTCGCGACCATCCGCCCCTCGGTCGCGTCGCACCTCGGCGCGCCGAGCCGCGCGCCGTCCCGCGTGAGCATGCACGCGAGCGTGCACGACGCCGGCGGGAGCGGGACCGCGAGCGACGCGCTCAGCGTGCTCAGCAGCACGAGCTTGGCGCTGCCTTCCTCGGTCGGCTGTGCGGCCGACCCGCTGCCCGTGCCCAAGACTGCGGGCGAGGTGCTCATGTGCCTCTCGCTCTATAGGGGCGGGGGGTACGGCCAGTACCCCGTCGCCGTGGTGGTCGCGTACGTCGAGAACAAGTTCAAGCGCGGCAAGTCGCGCGCGGGGATTATACGCAAGCTCGAGGCATTGGAGAAGAAGGTGGGCGGGGCGGTGGCGGGGGTGGTGGGGGAGGAGTGGGAGCTGAGGCTGACGCCGACACCCAGGTCCCATCGTTCAGCAGGTCGTTCGCCGCAGTGCGCCAGCTGTACCACCTCGGCCCGTCGCGCGTCGTCGACATGGAGTGGCCGCCGTCGTTCCACGACGCCAAGGTCCTCGGCGACCTGCCCCCGCACTACTCTGCCGAGGACGCGCGCGCCTACAACGCGCGCAGGATCAGCAGCCTGAGCTACAGCTACGCGTACCCCGGCCCGGTGCAGCACGGCAGCTCGTCGGGCGGGGCGAGCGACGAGTCGCGCCCCGCGACGGCGTACGACGTCGACGAAGTCGACGCCGCCAAGACCGAGGAGAGCTCACACACCGTCATTGCCGAGGTGCCGCGCATCGTCGAGCCCTTCCCCGAGCCCGAGGAGGCGCAGCCAAAGACCTCGCTCGACCGCTCGTGGACGATGCGCTCGGTCGAGTGCGACGGGGGCGCCGAGCCGCTCCCCTCGCTCGACGGCGTGATGCACACGCTCGGGGACGAGACAGACGAGGAGGAGCACGATTCCGACGCCGACAGCCTCGCGGGCCGGCTGCCGCCCCGCTCCCTCTGGTCCACGGCCGAGAGCCTCATCAGCTCCAGCTCGGAGGGGCACCGCGCCGTGCGCTCAAAGGTCATCGTGCTCGTCGACGACTCGTTTCCCCTGCTGCATGAGTGGGCGGCGGCGCGCGACCAGATCGCGCGCGCGGGCAAGGTCGCCGAGCGCGAGTGGGGTCTCGGCATCGACGTGTACTTTATGAACTCGAAGCGCGTGGGCAAGAACCTCAAGGCTGGCGAGGAGGTCGAGGAGCTCTTCGCCGGCCTCGAGCCCCGCGGGCCCGTGCCGAAGAATGTGCGCATCCGCGCGCGTGTGAGGGAGATTTTGCGCGAGGTCCTCGTGCACCTCGAGCGGACGGCCACGAGGGGCACGATGCGGCTCGCCATGGTGTATGCGACGAATAGTGGTGGGTAGCGTCGCGGGGGGAGGGGTTGCTGACGCCCGCCCGCAGACTCGGCCGAGGTCGTCGACGCCTGCCTCGAGAACTTGGCCAACAACGTCGCCCTCAGCGTCGCGTCGGCCCTGCTCGGCCCCATCCCCGTCGACCTGCTCGAGGTCGGCACGCTCGACATCTCGAGCGGCAACATGTCGCTGCGCGCCGCGCAGCTGTGAGGAGTGGATCGGATCGGTTCAGCGTCGTTTGTTCAGCATACAGTAATAGTGCATTGGAGGCTTGTGGATATCAGGAGGGTGGGTGGGTGGCCGTCGACGTGCCTGGCTGACGCCAAAGTCATGTTGTAGTATAGGAATGGAGCAGAGCATTGAGCGCGCAGTGGGTGGCGACACGCGACTGACTTTGCCGTCGTCGTCTTTGACTTTACACCGTCTCCACATTCCCGTGCCGCTGCCAGGCGGTACTCTCACTCACCTCACCCCGTCTCCTATCCACGCCGCGCGCACCACTCCACCCCGGCATACATCGCCGCGCCCACGACCATGCCCCGCAACGAGCCCTCGCTCCGCCCCCGCCGCTCAATGCTCCAGCTCTTCGCCAACCTCCTCGACGAGCGCCCGCGCGGCCGCTCGCGCTCCCGGTAAGCTGGCAAACGGCACCGCTGACCCCAGGTCCAACCCGCCGCAGATGGCGACAGAGGTGCCCCCCAGCCGGCCGGGGACCGCCCGCCCGCCGTCGTACGCCAGTGTGAGCTCGATCCCGCCGTATACGCCCTTCGTTGGCGTCGAGGGGCCGCGCGCGCCGCGCCGCTCCGCCGCGGAGAAGGAGCGCCGCGCCGTCGAACCGCCCGAGGAAGACGCCTACGCTCCACACGAGCTCGAGGGCGGGCCGTACCCCGCCCACGCTCACCGCCCGCCCACTCACCGCCCGCCCGCCCACCGCCGCTCGCAGAGCACCCACGCCGGGCAGCAGGCCCGTGGCCAGTATGATGACGCGGTCGAGGCGCATGACCCCGTCGAGACGCTCTTCACGCCGGTCAAGGGCGGCGGCGCCGAGGTGCGCTCTGGTGGCCCGCGATACCCCGCCCCGAGCGGCCCGCTGCCGCCGGTCCCCAGCACACCCAGCACGCCCCGCCTGCGCCGCTCGCACACGGTGCAGACGCCGCGCACGCGTGCCAACTCCGAGGCCACGCCGCGCCACTCGGTGGCCACGCCACGCCCCGCGCCCACGCCCGCACAGCACGCATACGACCCGCACAAGCGCCAGGTGGTGCTCCTCGTCAACGACGGCACAGCCATGGCGCCGTACTGGGCGCGCCTGCTCACCGAGCTCGGCGAGGCCGTCGCCGCGGCCGAGGGCTGCTGGCACCTCGGCATCGACGTCTTCTTCGTCAACTCGGCCAACTATGGGCGCGGGCTCACGCGCGAGAAGGAGGTCGTCAAGGTATTCGAGGGCGTGCGGCCCACCGGAGGGCCCGTCACCCCCGAGATTCTGCGCAGGCGCATCGTCAAGATGGTCAGTAGCTACGGCCCGAGCTGGAGCCAGGTCGGCGACGACGGCATGAGGGTGCTCAAGCTGCTGCTGTACGTCGGTGACTGGTGTAAGTGGTCGGTCCTGCTGGGCACGGGGAATGCTCACGCGCCAGGTTACACCTCGGACCGCCCGGTCACGCTGCTCAAGCGCCTGCAGCGCAGCCACACGAACAGCTTGGTCAGCAACCTGTCCAACCTGGAGCGGTACCTCGAGTAAGGGAGGGGGGGGTGGGGAGGGGGGAGGAGGAAGGAATGGGCCATGCCCTCGTCACTTGTCGCCGCCGCTCGCTGCGGATATGTATGCCTGTTGTCACTGTCAGCGCTGTCGCCACGGCCCCATGCACTCACGACAGTCGCCACTCGAGCACGCCCGCCACATGCCATGCACAGACACGAGTAGCAACACCACTTGGAGTCGACTCCACGCATGCTGCTTGCAGATTTGCGAGTCTTACCCACCTCGGCGTAGTAGTGATACGCAATCCCCCTCCCCCCTCTCTTTCCCTAGCGCGCCGACTGACTGGCTGCGGGCATGCATACGACGGGGGTCGCATTTGCGGATGACCACTCTGGGCAACTGTCGAGGGCCTTGTCCGACTTTTCGAGAAGGGCCACCAAGTGCCTTGGCAAGTCCTTATCTTGAAGTGGTAATCCAAATAATGCCGGCCTGCCCATTAGGGGGATATTACTCGGTGGGGCGAGGCGAGCGGCGAGCGCGACGACGACGACGACCAGTTATCCGCCGAGCACCTGCATCGCATGCACGGCCTGCTCCACTTTGAGCGTGCACTCGTTTGTGCTTTGCAATATCGCCAGTCGTGGTGCGAGGGGCATGCTGTTGGTCGGCCATTGCGCGTCGGTCGTCGCTGCTGTCGCCTCATCACTCTGAGCGCAAACGACGGCGACGACAACTCGGACAGCGACAACGACAAGAACGACGAGCGGCAAGGCGATAGTGACGATCAGCACCGCGCACTCGCCCCCCTTCCCTTCCCTCCTCCTTTACTCGACCACATCGCCTTCCTCTTGTTCTCTTCAACTTGTTCCCCCCTCGCCCTCGACTCACCTCGCCCGCCTCTTCTGTGCCTACGCCTTCTCTCCCACTCGCCGCACCTCACACTCGTTGCAACATTCACTTGTAGCTACTTGTCCCACTCGACCACACAGACAGTCGTTACCTGACACACCAGCTTGACCTCTTCCTCCTCTTCCCTCGACCTCTCCACGCGACTCTGCACTCCCCTGCATCTCGCCACCCCCCACCCCCACCCGCCGCCGGGCCAGGCGCCATGGCGATCAACGTGTGCGAGGTCATCCGCCCTCCGCCCATACGCGACGCCCAGGCTGTCCTGCCGTGCCTCTCCCGCCCAGACGAGTACCCCGTGCCCAAGTGAGTCGCCTCGCGTGGCCCACCCCAGCTGACAGCAGCATCGCGCCAGTCATCCCGCCCAGCGTCCGCACCCGCCGCCACTCGCACCGGCACTCGTGGCTCACCGCGCCGGCGGGGTACGTGCGGCCCGACATTGAGCCGCCGCCGCGCCCCGCCGTGTGCGAGTCGGTCGCGCGCGTGTCCCGCTCGATATCCGTCAAGCGGCTGAGCGCGCACAGCTCCGAGTCGACCCCCCCGCCGAAGGAGACCCGCGCCTTCCCCGTACCACCGCAGGCCAACCCGCCGTGGTCGACCTCGCCCGATATCCGACTGAGCTTTGCGCATGACGCGCCGGAAGCTACAACCCTCGTCAGCCGCAAGCGCCAGTCGCTGCCGGCCAGACGCACGCTCGCAGTCTACTCGAGCTTGTCCCGCCGAGCACCTCCGCCACCAGATACGCCGCCGCCGATCGATCTCGACGTGGATGACGCGTTCACTGCGCGTGTCGAGTCGCCCCCGCCGCCTGCCCGCGTCGTGTTCATCGTCGACGACTCGGCCGGCATGGCCGACTCGTGGTGGCGCGTCAAGACGCGCATCGCCCTCGAGGCCTACCTCGTGTCTGGGGCGACTGGCGTCGGCGTAAACGTCCACTTTGCGCTCTCGTCCAAGTGGCGCTTTGATCTGCGCGACGACGCGGGCGTCACATCCGCGCTCGAGTTTACCCCCAGGGGGAACGCGCCCTCGTGGGACAGGATCCACGAGTCGTTTCGCTCCCTCATCGCGCAGTACACGCGCGCCGGCGTGGCCACGTTATCCGTGGTGTATGTTACCAACTCTGGTGGGTGTGGTGCCGTGTCCTATGCTGACTCCAGCATCGATGCAGCGCGCGACGGGAGTCGCGTACGACCTGCACAAGCTCCTCAAGAAGAATGTCGCCTTACTCGGCAAGGACGTCAAGATCGGCGCGCTCAATGTCGATTCTGGCGAAATGTCCCTGTTCACCGTCAAGCGACTACTATAGAACGGCTGGTCCTCTCCTCCCTCCTCACCTCACCGCATAGTCTCCTGGACTCTTTAATAGCATGGTCGCGTCAAGATTTTTGTTGCATGTTGATTTGTGAATCTCGTCCAAGTCACACGACGCGACTGACTTTTTGGAAGTTCCGGCGGAAAGAACGAACAGCGGTGAGGAATGGCCACAACCTGGACCCTCTGAAAGTCATTTACCTTTGGCAACACGACGAGAGCACTGCTCCTCAGTTGTCCACTCTCACTCTTGCTCCCACAGTCCCCCTTGTCTATTCACCCTCCTCTCCCTTGGGGATCGACAACAACACGCGCCGCCTGGTGGCGGCCTTTGTGGCCGGGCCGCTCTCGCCACCAGTTCCGTCTTGCCCGCGCCATCGATTGTCACCCAGGCCCCAGGCCCCCTGCCCCCTCCTCCCCCACACACATCCACCACCCCATTCCCCCTCGTCATCGCCCAGGATGGCACATGAACGCACAGCCCGCACGCCGACGCGGCTGTCAGCCATCGTGGCCAAGCCGTTCGACTCGATGCGCAAAAGGTACGTGTCGACGTGACGCTGTCTTCCTTCTGTCACCCACCTCTCCATTCACGCACCATCCCCACTCACTCTCCAGTTTCGAAAACACCACTTCTCCTACACCCAAGCGCGGGCGACGTGGACGACCGCGCTCACCCTACCCCCTCAAGCACCCGCTCTTCGACGCCGGCCACGACCACCACTACTCTCCGCGACCGAGCATGACCGCCTCCACCAAGTTCCCACCGCCCATGTCGGACTCGCTCGACAGCGACTGGGTCGAGGTCGAGGCCAGACCGCGGGCGAGTGCCAGCACCATGGACGTCTTCAGCGACAGCGCTCCTGTCATTGCCCGCCCGATGAACCCGGTCCTGTCACGCCCCGACGACACTCCACGCCAGCGTCGAACCGAGCCGTCCGGCGACGGCTATTCCAGCCGCGGGCCGCCGGCAGAGATAAGAAGCTCGTGGACCCAAAGATTCCGCAAGCACTTCCAGCAGCCCGGCAGGCTCCGCAAACACGCTAGTACAAACGATCTCCGTGAGCCTCGGTACACCAGCGGCGCGGGTGAAACCAGGCGCAAGACCCGCAGAGAGCCCGACCTCCAGCGATACCGCCAGCAGCTTGCGCCCGAGTTCAAGCACACGGCACTCTTCAGCCACACCAGGTCCCCCATCCCGTCTGCCTACGATGACAGCGAGAGCGACTTTGGGCACGACCCTCCGCTCCCCGAGCACCGCCTGTCGTCGCACCGCCTGCTGAGCTTCAACCCCAAGTGGACGGGGGACGGTGCTGATCTCGGCATCTTCCGTGGCCACAACAGCCTCGACATCCCTTCGGCCCTGTCACCAGATTTCGGTCCTGGCACAAACACGTTACAGCTTGAGGGGCTCCCTCATCCACGCCCCCCGGCCGCGCCTTCAAGCCACGTCGAGCCCGAGCCTCCGGCGCCTCCCGTCCCACCCAAGGACTGGCACTATGGCATGCCTCTCGACAACTCTAATGAGTCTGGTTCACCCCCTAGCCAGCTCTTGACTCCAGTGCTGCCGCAGATCATGCCCGGGCCGTTATTCGACTCCCCCGAGGTATACTTCGCGGCCAAGCTGAGCTCCCACGCGACGCTCGACAATCTGGGCGGCAGACAGGCTCCCGACATTCCAACTGTGGGAGGCTCGGTAACGCAACAGCCGTCAGGCGCTGAGACGGCAAATTTGCGCCTTATCGATCCAGTCCTGCGCCGCGACGTATCAAGCCACATGTCAGACCGCATGGCGGATCATCACGAACCCAAGCCACCTCGTTGCGCCGATGCCGGTCCAGGCCATTTGCCTCCCCAAGCACCAACAGCTAGCGCATTCAAGGCTAAGACGCCTCCGGGCAGGCCACCTCGTCGGCGAGCCAAGAGAACTCCTCCACCGGCAACACGAACCCCTCCTCGTCCACCGACCCAGCACTCTCCCCTTCAAGTGCACCACAGCCCCCCTCCTCCACCAAGCCCTTCTCAGAGTCGCTATCGCCAGATTCTTTCTGGCCGCACTGCAAACCGTCTCAGTGCGTCTCTCCCGGTTTTTCGCAAGGCCACTCCGCCCCGCACCAAGATCGGTCTTCACACGGAGGAGAACTGTCGCCGCCACAAAGAGGGACTTGTCTGCCTGCGCAACCACCTCGTTGCCGCAGAGCTTGCGAAGCATCCCTCCGCCAGCTCTACCGAACGCCGCTGCTTCGAATGGAGCTTGAGGGTCGAGCCCGGTCTCGCTGAGGACCAGCGGCCGGAGCCCCTGTCCCCTTCGCCGGCGGACGCCGAGATGTCTTTGCTTGGCCTTCTGCGCAGCCGCCTTAAGATCAAGGACGACGAGGCGAATGAGACGCTCACCACCATTCCGTCGATTCCGGACATGGTTGAGACCGAGAATGAGACGGCCCGCGAGGCCCAGAACTGAGTATGTAGTGTTACTACCTAGTGTGTATAAGGAGAGTGAGGGTGCAAGAGGCGACCAAAGCACTGCCAGGGTATCCTAGACCCCTCGGCACCGTATTATTCATAGGCGCAATGGCCATGCAAAGTTACCTGTACGAGGGTGGGGGAGGAGGGAGGGGGAGGGGAGGGGGAGGGGGAGGGACTTGTACGCATGGTTCGTGCAGCATTCCCTGGTACAGACCGCCGGCCTTGATGAGAAACGAGCGAAGCGACGAACAACGGGCTGGCAAGCGCCACGGGGCACAGGCCGGCCGCCACCACCCCGATGTAGGTAGACATCTGCGCGGGCGTGACGTCGACGTCGTCTCCATGCAGTGGTTTTGCGTGCTCGAGACGAATTGCATGGATACAGTGAGAGGGGAGAGGTTGGTACACGAGATACGGCGACCGGCGACGAGTGTGGCGCTTGGACGAGGAAATGCCATCCCCGACCACCCTCGTCGTCGAAACGACGAAAGGACGCCAGGCATCCCAGGGCCCAGACTCCAGCTCTCCTGATCACTGGGGGGATTTCTGACCGACCTTGACGCATGGCCCGTCCCTCCCTGCCCACGGCCATCGGCCGCGGACCCTCCCCCATCGATTAACTGCATCGCCACCCCTAGCTAGGCGCTCTACACTGTCCACATATTACCACGGCCCACCCCACCCTAAATACTCTTATTGGCATAAAGCGCAGCCAACACGATGCCCGCGACGAACCCCGCGCCCCCAAGCCCAATAAGCACCTTCTCCAGCGGCCTAAGCCGGCGCCTATGGTCCTGAGGGGGCAGTGTGGCCGTAGCACTGCGCCCTCCCTCGAGGTCGGTGTCGTAAAAGCTCGAGGTGGCGTCGGCCGCGCGCGCGCGCGTGAGCGACGAGACCGGCGCCTCAGAGTCGTCCTTGCTCGGCGTGATGGCGATGCTCGGGAGGGAGGCGCTGCTGACGTTGAGCGTCGCGGTCGAGACGAACGGGTTGCCCGCTGCCGCTGGGGGGGAGAGCTGGTCCGACGCCTCGGAGGCGGGCGACTCGTCCAGGTGGTGCCCGAGGTCGCTGGAGGGCCGGGGGAGGTCGAGGATCTCGACGTCGCTCAGGGGGCGGGGCGGGCGCGCGGGGCGGGGCGGGGCCGTGGTGGGGGTGGTCACTGTGCGGGTTGGGGACATGGTGCGGGGGGCGAAGGTTGTCTTGAAGTGTTGAGAGCCAGGAAAAGGGTCTTGAAGTGTTGAAGGCGAGGGAGGGTCTTGAGGTCTCGATGCGGAGAGAGTGTCGTGGACGGATGGCTCGGATCGATCTTGCTGGGAAGGGAGGGTCGAGGGTGTATCGGCGAGGAGAGACAAGTCGACGTCTGCCTGAGGATCGGCGAGGGATGAGGCTGGGGAAGGGAAGGAGCGACGAGGAGCAAACTGACGAACTCCAACAACCGGTGCCCGTAAACGAGTGGGTGGGCGAGGTGAAGAGAGAGGAGTGGAAACGGGTGAGAAGAGAACAGACTGGCCAAGGGGTGGCCCACTGGCCAAGGGCTGGCCCGCTGGCCCGCTGGTCAGGCCAACTCGCCCCGCTGAAAGGACGCAGAGTGCAACTCGCAGCGTGACGATAAAGGAATGGACAAGCTCGCACAAGTGCCAACCGCCTCGAAGGTGGATCCACCGTTCAGGCTCGTCGACGCCGCCCCGCACGCACGCGCCACACCGCGCCACGAGGCGTTGCGTGGTTTCTGCCACCGGCCCGGTCAGTTTTGCTCCAACGCTACGAGGGAGCATGTACATGTACTAGGGATTTATGTGTAGGAACAGATGATATGGGCCCCTCGGCGATACTGATGTGCGCTGCGTGCGATACTTGACTCTACTCTCGGCGGCCGCTTCCTCGACCTCCCCTCCTTTCGGTGGCACTTCCTCCACTGGCCGCTCTTTTGTCCTCCTCGCCCTCCTTTCGTCGACCTGCCTTAACTTGACTCTCTGCCTGTTCACCTCTCTCCTCCTTTCCTACCCCCTCCCCCCACCTTCCACCTCCCCAGCCCTCCTTTACGCGCCGTTCTGCTGCTGCGGCGCCGGGACCCAGGTCACGAGGGTGAACGAGAACGTCGGCGCGGGCTGCACCTGCCCCTGCGTCTGCGTCTGCGCCTGCGTCGTCTGCGCCTGCGCCTGCGCCTGGGCCGGCACCTGCGCCTGGCCCTGCTCGGCCGCATTGAGCTGGTCGGCGCCGGCGTTGGCGCGGCAGAAGACGGCGCGCATAACCGCCTTGAGCCAGCGGCCGATGGCGCGCGCGCCTGCATTGACCCACGCCCACAGCGCGCGGGACGCGTTGCGGATCTTGCCCTTCCAAGTGTACTTCCACTTCTTGGCGGCCGAGTCGAACGACGCGAGTCTCGAGCTGCGACGGGGCGGGGGGAGCGGCGGGCGGGCTCAGCGAACGTGACACGGCGAGCGGCGTTGGTGTCGACATCGACGGCGAACGACACACGCGTCGCTCCGCTCACGTCGGGCTCGGAGGAGAACGAGACACGTGCCGTCGCGCTGATGCCGCGCACAGCCTCGGAGAGGACACCCTCCTCGTCATCGTCGTCATCATCGGGGCGGACGACAACCGCCTCGCGGTGGAGCGTGTTGCGGAACCCGTGGGCCGCCCAGCGGATGTCAGCCTCGGACTGGGCGCCGATGAGGGACAGGGCCGAGGCAGGCGAGGGCGGGCGGCTCGCCTCGGTGCGCGGCGTGGGGACGATCAGGTTGAGGTCGGGGACGGGGAGCGCGTCGGCGTTTCCCTGCACCCCGACGCGGCTCCAGCGAGCGGGGTTACCGAGGCCGACGGCGGACATTGGGTGCTCGAGGTTGTGCGCGCGAATGTCCTCGGCGAGCTGCTCCGCCGCGGCGGGGAGGTTCTCGAGCAGCTGCGGCGTGGTAAGCGTGGGGTCGGGGTTGACGGCGACGCGGTGGTAGTGCACTGTGGCGGGGGCGGCGCGCTGATAGTTCAAGGTGGCGGGGCCGAAGTCGGGACCCCAGAAGGCGCTGAGCGGGACGTAGGGCTGTGTGCCGGGCACGGTAGCGGGCTGGCCGTCGTGCGCCGAGGACGCGGGCGACGCGGACGGCTCGTCGTCGCCGTCATCGTCGATGGGGCGGCGGATGGACGTGCGCGAGGCTGTGCGGCGGAGACGGCCGACCTCGCGCAGACGGGGGCGGGGGCTCGGGGGCGTGGCCTCGCCAGCACCGGCACCCTCGCGGAGCATGGAAGCGGGGAGAGTGGGCGGCGGGGGGCGGACGACGGGCTGGGGTTGGCGCGGCCAGAAGGCGGGACTCACACGCTGCGTGTCCGAGGCGAGGGTGTTGCCGAAGAGGACGCTGCTGCTGCCGAGGCTCTCCTCGAACTCGAGGGGCGCGAGGAGCTCGATTGTACCAGGGCTGAGCGCCGGGTTGTCGCACGCGAGGTGCACCTCGGCGGGGGTGTGCGAGCTGTGGCGGCGGGAGCTGCGCGGCGAGGGGGGGCTGGGACAGACGCTCGAGCTGGGGCGAGCGGTGCGAGGCGTGGTGCCGGTGCCATGCTTGGGGAGGTCGGCGTCGGCGGTCTTGGGGGTGCCGGGCTCGGCGGTGGTCTTGGGGTCGGCGGGGGTCTTGGGGGTGGCGGTGTCGGCGTCGGCGGTCTTGGTGGGCTGGGCCGAGCCGTCGGCGGTGATGGCCGCGCCGTTGGTGGCGAGCGCGGACTCTCCGCTGCCGCCCGCATCGGCAGCAGCAACATTGCCATTTGCGCCAAGCTGGAGGCTGATGTCCGTGTCCTCGGGCGAAGCGCTGCCGGACGCGCCGGACGCGCTGCCAGACGCGAGAGGACCGGCGTCCACGTGGTCGTCGCCGTTGTCGTCCTTGGCGGTCGTGTCACCCGACTCGCCACCAGCCAGGAGGGGGGCAGAGGCAGGGTCGTCCTGGGCGGTGGCGTCTTCGGCGGGAGTGTCGGGGACGGCAGGCGCGCGGGTGAACCAACCAGCCAAGCTCGAGAGCGCCGAGTAAGCGCGGTAAATGGTCAAGTTGGCTGCGGCCTCGGCCTTGCGGGCCTCCTGCTCCTCCTCACGTTTCTTCTTGGCCGCGTCGCGCGCCTCCGCGTAATCCATTCCAGCGCGCAGTCGCTTCCTGAGGCGGTGGCCGATCTTCTCCGCGCGATCCCTCCCCTCTTGGCTGTCGCCGTCGATGCCCAGACGGAATCTGACTGAGCTGACGTGCGACGAGGCCGACGAGCCGGGGCGAGGAGAATCTGGCGAGCTCGCAGCCGGAGCGGTAGTATCAGGGATGGCGGGGCTAGTAGCAGGAGGGGTCGTATCGGGGGTGTCGGGGATGCTGGCTGGGCCCATGGGGCACGGACTTGCGGGTCGAGCGTTGCGTAGTTGGTGGGTTTGTCGAAACAAAGTGGTGATAAAAAGAGAAGAGGGGGTCGACGCGCAGGCCTCGCTCTTATCCCATTGCAGGGAGTACAATAATCCCAGTTTTTCCCTCCGCCGTGCGAAGATGACAGTGTGTGTGTGTTGATTGATGAGGACGAGGTGCGGCGGCGGAGAGCACGGCGCCACGGACAGCAGATGGGCTGGGGTGCGCTCGGGCGGCGCGGCCGGCAGGCGGCGGTGCTCCCTGCACAATGCATGGGCCGCTGGCAAAATCTGCCGTGTGTGTGGGTGTGTATTCGAAGATGGAGCGCGACGCCGATGCATGCAGCGGCTCGGCCGGGCCGCGAGCATGTGCCACACGCTCTGTGGCAGTCACGCTCGCCACCAAACCGAGCTTTGTCGCCGTCGGCCGTCTCCGGCACTGCGACATTTCGACGCCCCGCCCCGGCGGTGATCGCGACGAGCCCCCACCTTGTCCTCTCTCCACTCCCCTCACGAACTCCTAAACTCCCCATGACGGTCGCGAGCAGCGACAGCGCCGTCCTCGACCTCGGCGCTGCGCGCTCCCGCACGCACCGCGGGACCGCGTCGTCGTCGTCGGCCGCGGCGAACTCGACCCTCCAACGCCGAATGTCGACCCTTCTCAAGCGCAGCCGCTCGGCCTCGACGACGGCCCTCGAAACCCCCCTCGAGTCATACTTCAGCCTGTACCCCCCCAGCGAGCGCGGCGTGCTAGACCCGGCCCGCGAGCTGCCCAAGGTCGTAAGGACACACGATGACGTCGCGGCGTGTCTAGAGGCGTACCGGGGCCCAACGTTGGATTCGTGCGTCCCACCCACCTCGACGCGGCTGACTCTTGCCAAAGCTACCCCGTCCGGGTGCTCATAAACTACATCGACTGGAAGCTGCACACCGGCAAGACGGACGAGCAGGTCGTCTCCAAGCTCGAGCTGCTCGAGCTCCGCGTGAGTGGGCTGCCCTCGGCGTCCCGCTAACCCCAGTTCCCGTCCTACGTCCACGCGTTTGCAATGGTGCGTGACGCGCGCCGCCTCGGCCCGTCAGACGTCATCCCCATGGCCGGCCTCACACCGCTGGACCGCACCGCGCCGAATGTCATGGCCGCGCTGAGGGCGGTGAGATGTCTCCGCCCGCCGCTGCGCCGCTCGTGGTTCCGCCCAGCGGCCTGATGGTCGGGTCGCGACGACGCGAATGCATTCGTTCCTTGTTCACCCGCACGCCATCCATGGCACCGCTCACGACGCTCATCACGTTCTCTCCCCCAGCGTCTGCCCGGCGGCCGACACGACATCGGACGGGGATGGAGAAGCCGCTCCCACGCAGGAGCCCGCGATCGAGCTCGAGCGCACCTGCACTGCTTGCCCCAGCGCAAAGGACTTAACCGCTCGCCATCCCCACCTTTGGCCCATTCTCATTCCATTCCAGATCAAGACACCACTACCACACTCGTTGATACCCATGCCGCTCATTAAGAACCAGCGGCGATTCAGAGTCGCGCCGTACGACGTCAGAGGTCACGGAGGGAGCGGCACCAGCGCCGTCCCCATCGCCAGCAAGCGACGCCTGCCCGAGGTCATGAAGACGCGCAGGGACGTCATCTACTGCCTCGAGCTGTACCCCGGTGTCCCCTCGGACATGTGCGTCGGCGGTACGTGGGCACCTCTCACAGCAGGTACCCCGGCGAGGTGGTCCTCCGCTACCTCGACCTCAAGAAGCGGCGCGGCAAGACACAGCAGCAGATCGAGGCCAAGCTCGAGCGACTCGAGCGACTGGTGTGGCCACCCCGCCCGACGACACTGACGACCCCCCGCCCAGAGGCCGCAGTTTGCCCAGGCCTACGCGTTTGCAAGGTACGGCCGCGGGCTGGGGCCGTCGCGCGTGCTCTCTGGCAAATGGCCAGCACCGGAGGACGAGCTCCCGCCCGCGACCCCGCCGGCGGCCGACGACGAGCAGGTCCCCCAGCCCGAGCTCTTCACCGACACGGACGGCTCGGTGCACATTGTGCGATACTTTGTCGAGCCGGCGCCTCTGGGCGCGCGCGCCCTCAGCCTCTTGACCATGGACAGCCTGTTCGAGACCGAGTCGGAAGGCCGGTCGTCGTACGACGCGACGACGACGACGACACGCTCAGACAGCCCGTCGGCACGCTCAGACAGCCCCTCGGGGCGATTCGGGGGCGCGCCTCAGCCTGTGGATACGGACGAGTACCGCATCACGGTGCCGTTCAGAAAGGTGCGCGGCCGCAAGATGTAAGGCTGCGCCGGAATGTGAATGGACATTGGGGAGGGTGAGAGAGCGTTGCAAGGACAATCGCCTGTAGCACATAGACTCCTCTGCAAGTAAGGTAGAAACATTCATAAGGTGGGGGGGAGGTCGAAGAACAGGGTGGGTGGTGAAGGGGGGACTCTACGTGGAAGGCCTGACGGCGATGACGGGAGGGGAGCCGCCAAAGGTAGCCATGCTCGTGGAGGTGGTGCTAGCGGTGGTGGACGCGGTGGTGGGAGGGGCGGTGGTCGGCGACGCGGTGGTGCTGGCCGCGGAGGACTCGGTGGAGGTGGTGGACTCGGTGGTGCTTGACGTGGTGCTGGATTCGGTGCTCGACGAGGTGATTGACTCAGTGCCCGACACGGAGCTCGACACGCTGCTCGACGCGGTGCTGGAATCGGTGCCGGACTCGGTGCTGGACCCGATGCTGGACTCGGTGGAGCTCAGCTCGGTCGGGGCGGACGTAGTCTCCGCGGTCGTCACGGTCGACGAAGGCAGCTCGCTCGACGCCGTCGAGTTACCCGTCGAGGTGGGCAGGGCGGTCGAGTTGGTGCCGGAGGGGAGCGAGGTCGTGTTCGACGCGGTCGGCGAGCTCGTGACACTAGTCGGGGAGACGGACGACGTCGTGTTGCCCGTCGAGGTGGGAAGCGCCGTCGTGTTGCCCGTCGAGGTGGGCAGCGCCGTCGTGTTGCCAGTCGAGGTCGGCAGCCCGCTCGTGCTGTTGGTCGGGAGGGCCGACGTGGTGTTCCCCGAGGAGGAGGGGAGCGCCGAGGTGGCGTTGCCGGTCGGGAGGGGCGAGGTCGTGGTGTTGCCCGTCGGGGCGGGGACGGTCGTGCTGTTGCCGTGGCACTTGGACTTGGTGCAGTGGTGCGACGAGGTCGTGTCGGAAGGATAGGTGGTGGGCTCGGCTGAGGGCTCGGCGGTGGGCTGCGTCGAGCCAGCGCTCGTCGTCTTGGGCGGGCACTTGGTCTTGGTCTTCTTCCCGTCATGGTGCCTCTTGGCCTTCGGCGCGCGCTGGCCGAGCGCGAACATCGCGCCGGGGTTGCGCGCGCCGTGGGCGAGTGCGAGGCCTTTGGGGGTCGGCGCGGCCGCGACGGCCGTGGCGCCGGCGACGAGGAGGGCCGCGAGGAGGGTCGTGAGGCGGGCCATAGCGAGGTGGGTCAAACGAGGGTGGGTGAGTAGCGAGCGTCGAGAGTTGGCGTGGTCGTGGGCGTGAGCTTGTCAGTATAGACAGCTCAGGACCGGCTTTTATCTTGCCCAGGCGACATCGTGCCGGCGACATCAGCAGAGTAAACACGAGCACACCACCGCGCGTCGCGAGGGCGTGGTCCCTCGTTATCAGTCACTGCTGGCCGGTTGGGCCGTGCCTCCGATCCCAGGCTTGTTTGTCCCGGCCCTGTTGTTGCCTGTTGCATCTGCGCTCGATTTGGGACGAGTACAGGTTGTCGGACGCGACGGCGTTGTGAGGCGCGCCGAGATCCTGGTTCCTCGGCGCCTGTTTGGCGCGTGTTTGCGTTTTGTTGGCTCGACCAGATCGTTCCTGCCAGCAGTGCCGCCGGTTGACCCTCCCCCCTCCCTCCACCTCCCTACCACCTCCTTCCTGCCTCCAACCCTCAACCGGCACGAGGATCTCGCCTGATGGATCAAGGCCCACACGTGAGTGTGCCTCCAGTTCCAGCACCGAGGCACCGGCACATCCGGCGTACATGCGATCGCCGGGGTCAGCAGTCAGTTCGGACGGCATCAGCCCGCCGCCGTCGTCAAGCACGCCGCACCCTTGTGCCGGAACCCGACCCCAGCCCTGCCCGTGCCAGAGATACATCGTGACGACTCAAACGAGGTGGAGATGCGCCCTCACAGCGTCGAGCACGGCCGGCGCGACGGGCACCTGGGCGTCAGCGAGCCCTTGCCCACAACCCACCTCGGACGCGATATCGCCCAGGCTGGCGAGCAAGCCCTCGCGGCTCCCGCCCCCGGCCAGCGCGTTGCGCCCGTACGCGGTGAGCACGCGCAACGGGTAGCTTGTCGTCAGCGCCGTCCCCGCGCCCCACTCACTCGCCGCTGCCGGCATACGCGCGCAGGCAGCGTACCGCGTCGGCGACGGACGCCACCGTGCGCGGCACGCTGCTTCGGTCGACGCCGGGCATGAGCTCGGCCGGCACGTCGACGTGCGCGACGAAGCCGACGCGTATCGGCGGCTTGGGGGTGCACGTTGCCGGCGTGCCCGGTGTTGTTGGCCTGCGTGAGCGAGCTAGCAGGGCGCGAGACGCACGACTTGAGCTCGAGCTGAGCGGGCCGCGGAGACGTGTCGAGCGAGCGCAGCGAGGCGAGCTTGGCCTTCAGGCCGGTGTCTGGGTCGGTCATTGCGCGCGGGCGGGCCTCGAGCATTGCGTCGTTGACAGAGCAAAGGGTCAGTACGAGGTCGTCGTCGTGGGCCGATGTCGGGCTGCTTGAGATCGTCGATGCGACAACGCACGCGGTGCGTGGCCGTCCTGTCGCCCGTCGCTCCTCGTCGCTCGCCGGCCGGCCGGCCGGACCAGATCGTATCCGAGACCAGCCATGGCACGGGCGCGGCCTCTGCGCGCACCACCTCGTCGCTTCCACTACAGCATTACTTCCCCGCCGCTGCCCCACCCGCACCCGTCCGCGGCCCGAGGTCGGCCAGCTCGACGTCGTTGGACCGCCGCGCGCCGCTCGTCGGGCTCGGGCACGCTGGCCGCGCGATCGCCGCGCCGGCCCGCGCGAGGTCGTACATCTCGATCACGTCGCTGTCGCTGCTCAGCACGATTGTCGGTGCTGCTCGGGGGAAGAGAAGCGGCCAGATGATGGTCGTCTGGCGTGTTGGCCGCGCGGGGCGCTGCGGCGTCGGGCTACACGGCGGGGATGGTGCTTGAGCCGGCGATGGCACGTTGGACGGCGGTTCTGCTGTCGACTTGGTCGGCGGGGGTGTCATGACTGACCCGACGCCTGGTGGGAGAGATTGGACAGCATCAACAGCATGCCGTTGCCACTGCACAACTATTGTGTTGCACTGCCCATGCATGCAGAGTCCATGTCCATCATTCTCATTGTTCTCACCTTCTATGCACCACGACACATCTATCCATCTACCGCCTATGCCTACGCCCGGGGAAGGCGGCTGTACAGGAGCACGCCGGCGTACCCGGCATTCGCGTCGGCTGGGTGCTCGACCGCCGTGCGGTCCGCGTCTGCCTCAGGAAACGGCTTCTGCACCGCCGTCACCGTGTCGGCTGTGCCCGGGACACTGGGGAGGACTCGGGGCGCCACGGTCACCTTGTTGGGAATGTCAATGTGCAGGACGGGGCGCGGCTTGCGTTGGTGGGCATACTGTAGGGGCGAGCTCGGCGATCTCGGCGAGTCCGGCGTCACGGGCAGGCTGTTCGGGATGCTGAGCGGGGTAGCTCCGGCGTTGGATGCGCTGCGAACGAGTCTCGGAACACCCTGCACGCCGGGCACGGCGGGCGCCGTCACCGGGAACGGAATGGATGGAGGGAGAGGGGGCACCGGGGGGATGTCGGACGCGCTCGCCAAACTGCTGCGGTGTCTGCCGTGACCCTGGCTCGACTCGTCGTATGCCAGACGTGCCGTCCCGCTAGGCGACGGCGGCTCGGCTTTCGAGGCCTCCGGCAGGAAGCCTGTCGACTTGAGGAACGACCAGCGTGGTTCAGATCGAACGCTGGCCATAGATTCAGACGACTGCTGCATGTGACCTGGCAGCGCCGATGGCGTTCGGCGTGACGGGTAGAGCGGCGGTGGAGGGGAGGTGGACGGCGCCTGTGGCGCCGTTGAGATCCCATTTTGAGCTTGCTGATCAGGCCCGAGGACCACTCGAGGGCCAACCGACTGCCTTGATCGCGGCTGCTTGGCAGTTGCTGGGACAAGGGGCGGACCGAAGACGTCGCCGCCCTGCCGACGAGGAGCAGCCCCGGCGTCAGGCTGCCCTCGGCTCGCCTGCGTCGCGGCTGTAGCGGCGGCATACTGGTCCCTCACATACGCAGCCTCTCTTGACATGGGTATCGGTGCCACAGGTGGGTCGTCGGGGTGCGTGATAGACTCGACGTCGAGATCGGCAGCATGTGCGACACGAGGTAGCGCGTAGCTGCCTTCCGGGTCCGCAACCGCAGCGGCGAAACTGGGCCCACTGGGGTCTTGAAAGCGGCCCGGCGTTGTAACGTTTCGCTTCGGGGTGACTGCACCGAATGCCTCCTGCGGAGACACCGACCCCGGCGCATGCAGAATGCTCCTTGCCGTCGGAGGGCCGGCCATCGACTCGGTGCGGCCTCCCTCGTCTACTGCGGAAGGCAGGGTCGGCGCGAATCTTCTCTTGGCAAGTGGGGACGACGTCGCGGGCACCCAGCTGGCGCGCCTGTCGGGGACAGGGGTCATGGTCGGTGTGGTCGGCACCTTGAGGGAGGAGGAAGCCGGTGAGGATGGTGTCGGCGTTCGTAGTCCCCCCGGCGTCGACGGGGTACGTGTACGGGGCTGGTTTCCGGATGGCGGAGACAGCTTCGGTGGAGACGACGCGAACGGGTCACTGGCGAGCGCGGCGAGGTTGGACTCGGAGCGAGACCTTCCTCCACCAAAGAAGGAGAAGAACCTGCTGCCCCGCTTTTTGACCTTCTGTTCCACCGGCGCCTGGAGGCCACTGCTTGTTGTGCTCCCACCAGTGCTGTCTGTTTGTCTTGACCCCCTCGACGGTTCCCTGCTTGAGTCGCTCGGTGCCAAAGTTTCGGGGCCGGCCGTTTGCGGGGTGGTGGGAAAACCAGTCCTCGACACCAGCGACGACCTCGAACTGTTGCGCTCCTTTTCGAGCTTGAGGATCTCGGACGGCGTTAGGATCCGCCCGTCACCGTCGACTGTCGACGTTGGGTCGTAGTATGTCGTCGGGCGCATCGTGCTTCTGCGACTGCGAGTGAAGTCGGTGGCCGAGGCGCTGGCTAGTGCTTCCTCTGCTTTACGGATGGCCAAGCTCGGCTGCGCTGGGGGCGCAGCAGGAGGTGGGGGCAGCGCTGGCACCACGACCTTGTTCATCGGGTCCCAGGCCCACTTGGGCGGCCAAACCATGTTCGTGATGACGCGTGAGCGGTTCATGCCGCGAGCCTGTCGCACAATCGCAAACGTTTCGACGTGGCGAGGAAACTGGGATCAGTGGTGGAGGTTGTTGGGGCACTCACCATGTGCTCGAGGACCTCGAGCTTGTGCTTAACCGACGTGGGAACGCCGTTCACAATGTCGTCACCGGATTGTCGGGCCTTATGCTCCTTGTACTCAAGGTACTTGAGCACTACCTGGACGGGGTAGCTGAGCGTGTCAGTGCGACGCGCGAGCAGTAACATACCTTCCCGACCGGGGGCCATAGTAGGCTCGGAAGCACTTGTAGACGTCTTCACTAGTTTGGATGTGTCTTGGGAGCTTCTTTACAGCCTTTGGATCGACGTGATCCTTTGGAGGATCAATGTAGAAGCGCGAGAGGTCCTCCTCGGCCCGGAAAAGGGACAGCATCGAGTGTCTTCGAGACATTGTGCTGTGCGAGACGAGTCGTTTGCGAGTTGGAGAGTAGTAGTCTAGTCGAGTAGGAGGAGGATGAGAGATGAGAGGGTCTCAAGCATAGTCGCTGTCCCAGGCAGGTCGAGTAAGATAATGTGCACCGCAATAGTGTGATGGAGAGAAAGAGAGAAGTCGCAAGAAATGAGGACGAGCGGGACAAAAGCGGGCAGGGAATGTGGGTAAGACGAGGCTGTGTGTCCCACGGTGCAGTGCACGACACACACACACAAGCCAGCCGGGCGTTTCGAACGTGCGAGCCAGAGGTGGGTGCTGGTGATGCCAAAGAGAGAGAGAGAGAGTGTGAGAGAGAGCTGGAGAGATGTGCAGGCCGAGTTGTAGTCTGTGCTGTGTGACGTGACTGCAGCATGAAGCACCGTGGCCGGGCGGGCGGGCAGCAAAAAGTGCCGCACAGGCCGGGCGGGCGAAGGATCACCTGAGGGCACTGACGCGCAATCTGCGAAACATGAAACACGTTGCAAAGCAGAGCAGAGAATAGCACAATGTAGCAGCGCACATCAAGTGACACTATGCACTGCTGGACAGTGGTGGAGATGGAGTGTGGTGGGCGGCTCGTGTGTGGTGGTGGTCGTGTGTGTGGCAATGACGACATCCACACAACCATCCCAAAAAAAAGAAAATGCTGAGAAAAGATTCAAAAATCCGTCAACACACCCGGTTGTTTTCCATCCAGATCAGGCATCTCTGTCCTTCCGACCAAAGGATGCGCAGCGTGTACTCACCTCGGGCTCAGTGGTGGTCAATGTGGCACCACGCCCCAACAGTTCGGAATCGGATACATGTCTAGTGTGGCGGTATTATCAGGACGCTCCTATGATAGCAACAGCCTTCTCCTCCATATGTGCTCGGCGGGTTCTCGTGTGTCTCATGTGTCTCGTGTGTCTCGTGTCTCGATGAATGTGTCCTGTGTGTCCATTGTCCGTCGGTCGATACTCTACATGGGTGGATGGTGGTTTTAAGCTTGGTGGTGCGGAAGTGCCTACAGGCCGAACTCGGCAGTGGCGACCACGGCGCCGGCGGGAGGAGTCGGCTTGTGGAGGTTGCTGGTCGAGCGCTTGTGGCCGTCACGGCTGCGGGGAAGCGACAGGGCCTGGGTCAGGTTGGGGGAGAGCGGCGCAAGGTCGGCCTCCCCGACCTCGGGCGCGGGGCTGGGCGTGCGGTCAGCCTTGGTGGGGACCGGGATCTTGTTGATGAGGCCCGTGAGGGAGCGCGAGAGGCGGTGGCTGCTTCCGATGGCACGCTCAGAAGTGCCCGGCTCGGTGCGGGTGCGGTTGAGGTGGTCGCGCTGGAGGACGTAGCGGTTGAGGGACGATGTGACCCAGGACGGGTTGCGCGTGGCCTTGGGAGCGGGGCCAGGGGCGGGGGCAGCGGCGGGGGCAGCGGTGGGGGCAGCGGCGGGTGCAGCGACGGGGGTAGCGGCGAGGGTAGCGATGGTAGTCGCGGGGGCAGCGGCGCCGCTGGGAAGAACCGGGGTGCGGCTGAGGCTGTTGGAGATCAGGGTACGGGCGGCGAGCACATCCACGCCGTCAATTGGGGTGTCGATGGGCGAGTACTCCGAGCTCTCGGCGGTGCGGAGCGAGAGCTGGCGGTCGAGGTCGAGGGTCCAGTCGGGATTGTGCGACTCGGCCGAGCGTTCCTGAGAGGGAGGCGAAGCGGGAGGAGAAGGGAAGTGTGTATTGGGGAGGTCGGTGGTACTGGGGTCGGTGAGGGTCATCTGCCAGCGGAGCGGGGACAAGGGAGCCGACGGCGCAACCTCGCGCTGGACGCGGACCTCCGGGGCGTCCGTAAGGTGGAGAGGCAGGTCGTTGAGACTGCCAGCGCGGCGGAGGCCATGCTCATTGACGTCCTCGAAACCGAACGCGCCAGGGTCCTTGTCCGACATCGACATGCGGAGGGAGATGGGGCGGGGGCGGGCCTCGTCCGCGGCCGTGGCGTTGTGGAGGCGCGCGCCGCCGCCTCTAAAGGGACGGATGACGCGGAGATCGTTGTCGAGAACCCACTTGGGAGGGTACTCCATCTCGATGACTTGCGATGGACCCAACCCACGAGTGTAACGCACGAACGCAAACGCGGCACTCAGCGACTGAAACTGTGAAGTCGTTAGAGGTGTGCTGGACTCGCTCCGGCAACCACACTTACGTCTTGCTCCAGCTCCTCGAGGTCTGTCTTGACGCTGTAGGGGTCCTTGATTTCGTCTGTTTCGTAGTCACTCTTGCGTGACCAGACTGCATAGTCGACGAAGGCTTGGAGAATGCGGAAGGGGTAGCTGGGTAGGGTAGCTTAGAAGGCAAGAAGGGACACGCGACACGACTCACACTCCGATGGGTGGGCCATAGTACCGGTTCAAACACTTGCGGACATCGTTCTTGGTCTTCATTATAGGGGGTAAGAGCAGGCTGCCGAGGACTCTGTCCATGCCCTCGACTTGGTGATCGACGAGGAAGAGGCGGCGGTCCTCACTGCTGACCGCCATGCCTAAAAAGGCTGTGAGGGACGAGCGGCGCTCGCGGTTCATTGGGAAGTGGGGGTGGGAGCGCAGGAGTCGGTACAGTTTGGTTGATTCCTTGGGGGTACGGGGGCAGCAAAAGGTCGTGCGTAGTGGTGAAGGGAGAGGCGGGGGGGAGAGAACTGGATGTCGGGCTGGATGCCAGACAGCTAGACGGCGGCGCCGTCCTTATATCGGCGAGCCAGCGTCGGTCTCGGGGACGGCTACGTGCTTCTCGTCGGCCAAGGTGCGCTTGACGCTGTGTGTGTCGCAAGCACCAAGCAATCTTGGCAGCCTCCTTCTCAAGGCATTGTGTGGATAAGAAACAGACAAGTCGAGTAGGAGGGAGGGGGAAGAGGGTTGTGCTGAGTTGGTCACAGCCCCGATCGACGCTGACCGAGCGCGCCGGAATGGTTGAGCGTACCAGGCAGGTGTACAAGTTGAAGATAGTGGGAGGTTGAGCCATTGCAAGCAGCTGTAAGGAGAAAACCGCGCAGCCCCCGCCGCCAGATGCACAGACCTGCTCGAGCAGGGCACCACGCCACCAGCCACTGCCGGCACCCTGGCGCGTCCCCCCGCGCAGGCGGCTTGTGGAGGCTGCACCGGTCGGCTTGTGCAACACAGTCAGCTGGGCGCATGGGATCTCGGTCCTGGGGTGTGCTGCCCAGCGCCGTGTGGGAGGCCACGAGGCAGTGCGAGGGGGAGTGGTGCCGCGGCCAATTCGGCACTGGCGATTGGTGTAAAAGGCGACACCGAGGCTCTCCGAGGCTCTTGTGCTTTCCCATAGATGTCGGGAACACAGTGTGCATCGTCGGGGAGGACAGGTCGAGAGTCGAAAGGAGGGAGGCGTGCATCGCCGCGCTCGCTACCTCGCCACCCCCGACGGCTCGGCTCCCACCCCTGGCAGGGCCGCTGTCCTCTCCATTCCGTGAGGAAAGGCCTCGGAAGCAGCGGCGCATTTTGCGGCAGTGCGCTCGGCCGCCGAGGCCGCGGTAGCGCTGTGGGGAGAGGTGCGAGCGAGCGGCCCCTGTCCCCGTCGTTGCGATGTTGCCCGACCGGCGATTTCTGGCGCCTGCCTTTTATCTCTGATTTCCCGGGCGCGTAACTGACATGATGCTTGTCATGCAGGGCGCCACGGCGTCATGGGCGACTGCCGCGGATTTTTGCGACTTTATGACGCGCAGGGCGTGCTCGCCCCATGCATTGCGAGGGGTACAAAACGGCCACTTGCACGCTCGCCCATCCCCCTCGCCACCTCCCACACAATGGCCGAACTCTTCTTCGTCGCTGCCGCCGCTGGCGCGGCCAAGCTCGCATTCAACCACAACCGCACGATGCAGCGCGACGCAATGGAGGCCAACGGACTCGTCCTACCCCGCGCCGCCGGCGTGAGCCCCAAGGCTCCGACCGTGGCCCGCAGCGCCGAGGACGCGGTCGCCTGCCTCACGATGTACAAGGGCATCGACTTTGGCGAGTGAGTTTGTCGGCCCCTCGGCCTCGCTTACCAAGATACCCCGTGGCCGTGATCGCGAGCTACATCGACAACAAGATTGTGCGCGGCCGCTCAACGGCTGACATCGTGGAGAAGCTCGAGGCGCTCGAGAAGGCCGTAAGCGCCCGTCCCCCTAGCGCCGCTCACCCAGTGCCCGAAATACCACCGCGCCTTCGCCGTCGTGCGCCACTACCGCGACCTCGGCCCCTCGCGCGTCCTCGACATGGATTACCCGCCACACGTCGACCCCTCCCACCCGGCCGTGCGCGAGGCCGCGCGCCTGCCGGTCGACGGGCTGGCGGTGAGCGGGCTCGCGGCGCCCGAGGCAGCGTACCCGCGCAGCAGGAGCGCCGAGCCCCTCGCGTCCCTCCGGCGCACTGCCACCCGCGTGGCGCGCCGCGTCGGCCATACCGAGCCGAGCCACGCCCAGAACCTCGAGCGCGGGCGTACCACCGCTCGCGGGAGGGCACGGCCGGGCGCAGATCCATTCGTGGATCGCGGAGACGACACGCCGCCACCGTACGACGAGGACGAGCAGAAGTACTACCCCCTCCAGCGGCGCAACTCGGAGCCCTCGGGCGCGCGCTGGCAGTAGCGCTGTCAGCCATGCTGAGTTGTACCTGTTGCGAGGTGCTTCGAGTCCTGGTTCGAGTTGTATCCTGCCCCCGTTGTATTGTACATGTATTCCATTGTGGCCGACCCCCTCCCTCCTTCCTGCCCCCATGCCCACCTGCCACGCCCAGGAGCTGTTAGCTGTTCGACCGCATGCGACGACCAAACGCCCTTAGCCCCGGCCGTCACCAGGTCATTCGAGTCACCGTTTGCCCCATGCACGCCATCGCATGGAGGCGGCGTGACATGTGCGGAACACGAGCGAGCTATGCTTCTTGACTCTTTCATCACACCATGCCCGTATTCAAGAGCCCCACCCGGTCCGCGCTACACCTCGGTCCGGTTCACTTCGCGCCGGCCTCAACTCTTCTTGCGCTCAGCATCGAGGTGCCCGGCGCCGACTCGCCCAAGCGGCGCATCATGGCCTCAGCGGCGCAGGTGCGCTCCACCCTCGACGCCTTCCCCGGCCCAAAGGGGGACCAGTAAGCCAAGTTCCTTTGATACGATCGCCTCAACTCTCCAGATACCCCGTTCGCGTTATCCTCAAGTACACCGACATCAAGGACTGGAAGCGGCGGGACCGCGACCACGTGGTCCGCAAGCTCGTGGCGCTCGAGCGGCAGGTGCGCGCCCCACCCTGCCGTGCTGACCCCAGATGCCGGAGTACGCTGCTGCGTTTGCCGTCGTGCGCTGGATGAAGGGATACGGGCCGTCCGAGGTGCTCGCGATGGAGTGGCCGCCGAGCCTTGATGTCGGCCGCAGCGCGCGAGGCCCGAGTGGCCGCCTGCTGAGCGGGACAAGCTACACGACGGGGACCGAGCGGGCGACGACGAAGGGCCGCCGGCGCGTGCTCAAGGCCGCTGTGCCGAGCGGCCGCCTGAGCTGGTACTATGCGCTCTCCGAGGTCGAGGGGAGTTAGAGGCCGGTTGCGTGATGTATACTAGGGTCTGCGCCGCCACCACCGCACTGACGCTGTCGAGACAAGCCCGAGCTGATTGACCTTGATCTCATCAGACCTTGTCTTCATCCCATGCCATGTCCGCCAGCAGCTCGACCTCGTCCTTGACCCGCGCGCTCTTCCCGCCCCCGCTAACCCCGGAGCGGGCATCACCCGGTGCCCCAAGCCGAGCTACGCCGGTCCCGCACACCTCGTCCGACCTGGTGCGGCACCTGCGCGCGCACGCCGGCCCGCCCGTCTCGGTGTGAGTTGCGCCGCCGGCCACCAGCTGACCCAAGCTACACCGTCTCCCTGATCCGCGCGTACGTCGACTACAAGGTGTCCCGTGGCAAGCTCCCGTTCGAGGTTGAGGCGCGGCTCGAGGACGCCGAGGAGGAGGGAGGTACCCGAGCCGAACAGAGCTGACGCCAGGCCCCAGAGTTTCACGCTGCATTCGCGACGGTGCGCTACCTCCGTGGGCTCCGCCGCTCGGACGCAGTCGAGATGGAGTGGCCGCCCCGGGTCGACTGGGGCGACCCCGTCATCGCGGCTGCGACTGAGGCGACGGATCTCGAGGGGCAGCGCGAGAGCGCGTGCGTCCGCGCTACTGGGACAGACTGGTACGCCCAACGAAGCGACGGGGGCGTGCGGCATCGGCATGTCGAGGTGGCCTTTGGCCCGACGGCCCCGCCCACCATTCCGTCCATGGGCGCCGGGCGGCACCGCAAAGCAAGCATCACGAGCGGGCTCGGCACCAGCGACGACAGGTAGCACGACACGTGTACTTCGTCTCTCGCATGCTACTACTTCACTGTCCCGGGCGTGGGCCGACGCCGCCTACCTAACCTAAACACCGTGCTCGGCCGGCGGGACGACCTGCAGCGACGGCCACTCGACGTCGTACACTGGCGGCCACTCCATGTCGATGACTTTGGACGGCCCGAGGCCGCGCGTCTCGCGCACCATGGCGAACGTATTGATGTAGATCGGGAGCTGGTGTCAGCCGTTCGGGCAGCGGCTCACCTCGAGCTCGAGCGCCTCGAGCTTGGCCACGATGTCGGCGAGCGGCAGCCCGCGCTTGGCCTTGAGGAAGAGGTACTGCTGCACAACGCGGTACGGGTACCTGGAGTCAGTCGGCCCTTTGGGTTTATGTACTCACAGCTCGACTGTCGGACCGTGGTATGCGCGCAGGCAGCGGAGCACGTCCCTCTGCGTCACCATGAAGCGCGGGAGCCCGGCCGCCACGCCCGCGTCGACGTGCTCCAATGGCGGGTCCACGAGCAGCTCCTTGCGGTTGAACGTCAGCTGCGAGTACAGTCTGATGGTCGAGATCATTGTGGGGATGAGACCGAGCGGCGGTGCGAGGGCCGACTGTGGTGGGGCGGGGGGGAGCCGGGGACGGTGCCGGCGTCGAGGTGGCTTGCTGTCGCAGCTGGATCGGGTAGCAAGGTGAGACTGATCGAGCGGCGAGTAAAGAGCAACGCAGGACGACTCCAGCAACAGTAACATCATATACACTCCACTCTGCCCCACCCTGGGCTATGCACACGATCCATGCACTACTCTCGTATACGCTCTGTCCTAATCTTCTCTCCTATCTATTCCCACGCCCGCGGCGATGCAGAGTGTGTGCGGCGTACGCCACACTCAGCCGACCGTCATGGGGTCGGCCGTCGAGATCGAGTCGTCCTCCTCGTCGCCGACCTCGTCCGCGTCATCGCCGTCGTAGTCGGGCCCGTCGTCCTCCTTGACCTCGTGCCAGGCGTGGCGGCGCACCTGGCGGTCGGGGACCCAGGGCTCGAGCCCGGTCGGACCCCAGGACGTGCGCGTAAACTTGATCCAGTGCCAGTCCATCGGAAGCACGGGCGAGGGGGGCCAACCCTTCTCCTTGCGCAGCGTCGCAAACGCTTCGACGTGGTGGGGCATCTGGGGCACATGCGGTTAGTGTGGGCTCACTCCGTGCCGTCCGTGTGCGCCACCCACCAGGAGCTCGAGCGCGCGCAGCTTCTCCTCGACGACCTTGGCCGAGTCGCCGCGGTCCTCCTTGAGCTCGATGTACGAGCGGATGACGAGAAGAGGGTACCTGTGCGCAGTGTGAGCAATGCGTCAATACCCCACGCGACGTCACAGGGCCCCGGTGACCAGTCCCCCTTTGAACGGGTTACTCGCCACCGGGTCACCACCGCACTCACTGGTAGTCGAACCCGCCGTGCTGGTCGACGCGGTGGTACCCGTTGATGCACTTGTACACGTCGTCCTTGGTGCGAGGGAACTCGGGAAGGCCCTTGGGGTCGCGGTAGAGAGCGTGGTCAACGTAGCCTTTGGGCGAGTTCTTCAGGTAGGAGTAGAAGGCGAAGATGATGCGGTTGGAGCTGAGCGCGCGGAGGAGCATCTTGAACGAGTGGTCGCAGTTGGTGTTGATGAGTGTTCGTTTCGTTGCAATGTCAGGCTATATACCTGGGTCCAGTCATGTCGGTGTGGGTGTGCCAAGTGAGGTCGCCGCCGTCTCGCTGCCCGCCGCCAGATGGGACACACACTCGCATACACATGTGCAGGCCTCAGAAGAGGAGATGCAGCGCCCACCAGCGCGGCAATTCTCGGAGGACGGCGGACACGGGGAGGGGGGACGGCTTGAGCTCACGCACTGGCGAGGACGTGGGCGGCGGTCTGGGTGGTCAGTAGTGGGAGCTGAGCCCTCCCTTCCAGTCAGTCCCCAGTGCATAGCTGCATGGTGGTGCGTCGTTAGACCCGGTGGTGGGTACATGAGCAGGGGGTCAACAACAGCGGGGGTTAGGTAGGAACAAGGCGATGAACGCCAGAGTGGTTCTTGTACCTCTCCGTCTCCAGCAGTATGAGTGTGCCTCCTGCTGGTGTGTGGACGAGGAGGGAGGAGGGGGGATGAACAGGACACAAGAGCAGCGTTCTCACTCTCACGGGCCGTACTGCCCCCTCCCTCCCCCTCCCCTAACTCCCCACCACGTTCCTGCGCTCAGAGTCGAGCCTGAACTGTGTCAATGCCAAGCATACCAATGCGGGGCCTCGTGGCGGCGGCCAGAGCCACGATGCGGCCAAGTCCGCAGGCGACAGCCGGTTCCACCGGTTCCAGAGGGGGGCGACAGCCACCGCCCATCCCTGACACCGACGCCGACGCCGACACGCCTCCCTTGCCCCGCCGCTTCATTCCCGACAAGCCGCAAGGTGCTGCAGCAGCAGGCACTACAACTGCAGGCGCTACAAGCGCAGGCACTGCAATCGCAGTGGTCCCTCACCTGCACGGCCATGTGTCTCACCTCCCTGTTGCAGGGGGGCCATATGCTGCAATATGTTGCCCGCCGCGGACGCGCCGCAATGTAGGGTAGGTAGCACAAGTATATTACATCTAGGGGATGGTGCAGTAGTTCTGCTGTATACAAACAGTCTAGTATCTACTTTTTGATATTAATCGCGCCATTGGTGGTGCGATTAGGGCCCTCCCTTGTTGACCGTGACCTTGGCCTGCTGGAGACAGGCCTGGATCTGCGGTCCGTTGCAGTTGGCCACGGTGAGGGGCGACTTGTTGCCGCTCCGGTTGGCAGCCAGCTGGCACTTGTCCATCTGCACGTAGCACGACTGGTTGATGGCGTCGATGGGGAAGTTGTACCTCTGGCCAGACTGGTACCAGTACTTGCCGTCCTGGCACACGGGCGGCGCGTAGATGTCGGCAATGCCCGCAGTGTACTGCTGCCAGTTGCCGCCAGTCGCACAGGCCGAAGCCGAGGACGAGGCGGCGGGGGCGGAGGACGAGGTGGTGGTGCTCGAAGAGGCAGCCTTGGACGTCGTCGTCGGAGCGGCGGACGAGGTCGAGGTGGTGGAGGCGGCGGCCGAGGAGGTGCCGGGGCCACCAGCGTTGACGGTCGCCTGGCCGCGCGCGAGACAGGCCTGGATCTGGGGCCCATTGCAGTTGGCGACAGTCAGAGGCGACTTGTTGCCGCCCTGGTTGGCGGCCAGCTGGCACTTGTCCATCTGCACGTAACACGATTGGTTGATCGCGTCAATCGGGAAGTTGTACGCCTGACCCGACTGGTACCACTTGTCACCAGACTTGCAGACGGGTGGGGCAAGGATGCCAGCGATTCCGTCGGTGTACTGCTGCCAGTTGGCGCCCGAGGCGCAAGCCGCGGGGGAGGCGGTGGCGGAGGGCGCGGCCGAGGAAGTGGTGGTGGTGGTGGTGGCGGCGGCAGAAGTGGTGGTGGTGGCGCTCGACGAGACAGGCTTGGAGGTGGTGGTGGCCGAGGACGAGGTGGTCGTCGTCGTGGGGGCCACGGAGGAAGTCGTAGTCGTTGAAGCAGCGGCCGAGGTGGTAGTGGTGCTCGACGACGCGGGCTTGGAGGACGACGAGGTCGTGGAAGCCGAAGTCGTGGTAGCAGCCGCCGAGGTGGAAGGTCCGCCACCGTTCACAGTCTGCTGAGCCTGGGCGAGACATGCCTGAATCTGGGGGCCGTTGCAGTTGGCGACCGTAAGAGGCGCCTTGTTACCACCCTGGTTGGCAGCGAGCTGGCACTTGTCCATCTGGACATAGCAGCTCTGGTTGATGGCGTCGATGGGGAAGTTGTACTGCTGTCCGGACTGGTACCACTTGTCACCCTGCTGGCAGACCGGGGGCGCGAGGATACCGGCAATGCCGGCGGTGTACTGCTGCCAGTTGGGGCCGAAGGCACATGCGGAGGGGGAAGCCGAGGCGCTGGGCGCAGCCGAGGACGTAGTCGAGCTGCTGCTGGAAGCGACGATCGAGGAGGACGAGGCGGCGATCGACGACGAGGGCACGGATGACGAGCTGGGTGCGGCCGACGAAGAAGGCTTCACCGAGCTGGGGGCCGCGCTAGACGAGGACGAGGTACGACAAGAGGTCGTGGAGCTCGAGCTCTTGGTCGTCGTGGTGGTAGTGCAGGGTGCCTTGGTCGTGGTGGTGGTAGAAGCCTTGGTCGTTGTGGTGCATGGGGCCTTGGTTGTCGTGGTGGTAGAAGCCTTTGTCGTGGTCGTCGAGGTGGTGGTGGAGGACGTGGTCGCCGAGGAGGATGCCGTAGTGCTGCGCGAGGTGGTGCTGGCGCTGGCCGAGCTCGCCGCCGCAGAAGACGATGAAGCGCTGGAAGAGGCCGCGGCCGAGGAGCTGGCAGCCGAGCTCGAGGAGGCCGAGGCGCTGGCAGCCGAGCTCGAGGCGGAGGCCGAGGAGGCACTGCTCGAGCTAGTGGGCGGGCGGGACGCTGGAGGGAGGAGCACCGAAGTTGAGTGAGAGCTCGACGAAGCCGCGCTGGACGAGGAGGGTGCGGCGCTGCTCAAAGGAGCCGAGGAGGGGGCAGCGGTCACCGACGAGCTGGCGACTGAGCTTGAGGATGGAGCCGAGGTAGCACTGCTCGAGCTGCTCGGCGGGCGGGATGCCGGAGGAAGGAGCACCGAGGTCGAGTGGGAGCTTGATGCGGCGGCGCTTGACGAGGAAGCGCTGGAAGGCGCGGCGGCGCCGGACGAGGGACCGCTCGAGGCCGCGGCGCTCGAGCTCGCAGGTGCCGAGGACGAGGGGGAAGCAGTGGTGGTGGGAGCGGCCTCCGACGAGCTCACTGCCGAGCTCGATGCAGGCGCATCGGAGCTCGAGCTAGGAGTTTCTGAGGAAGCCGACCTTGTAGGTGGGGTGTTTGCGGGGTGCGAGCTGGATGCGGGGTCGGACGCGGAAGCAGATGATGGTGCGAAACTTGATGGGGCTTCGGAGGCAGACGACGAGGCAGCCGACGACGAAGCGGCAGACGACGAGGCGGCCGACGACGAAGCGGCCGACGACTCCGCAGCACTAGACGAGGCAGAGGAGGAAGAAGCCGGCTCGCTGGTGGTCGTGGTGGGGTCAACCGTAGAGGTTGTGGTGGGGTCGGCCGTCGTGACCGTTGTAGGGTCGGCCGTAGCCGTCGCGGTAGCGGTGGCAGTCTCTGTGACTGAGTTTCCAGGGTCGTCCGATTCGATGGGATGCCCGGGAGTCGCGTTGGTCTCCTTGTCGGGAGGGGTCGCCGAAATCTCAGCGGCGGTGCGCTTCTTCCTGTTTCGCCAGGCCTCGAGGGTCGCCTCGTCACACCCGCCTGGGGGGCAGCGGAGGATGGACCTGGGCATGGGGAGGGGGAGGCCGGACTGGATGGCCTCGCGGTTGGTGAGGCGGCGGAAGGCGGGTGCGCCCGCCACGAAGTGGACGAGCGCGAGAAGGACGAGGAGGAGGGCGGCGGAGCGCATCGTGTATCGCGCTGTCTGCTTGCTGTTCGTCGATCTCTGGGGAGGTCGCCGATGCTCCCAACCCCGTGGCCTTTAAACGTTTTCCTCCTCGCCCTCAACGACGACAGACCTCGCCCCCGCACGATAAGCAGAGCCCGGGCCCCAGTCCAGATCTGTCCGGATCTGTAGCAGAGCAGACATGGGCGTCCGCCTTGCCGCCCTTGGATCTGTACCCCAAACCGATCATACGCGTCTCGTCCGTGCGCACGTCGGCTGCCTGACGGGCGGTGCATGCTTACTCGCTCCAGAAGGGGGGGCGGTCACAACGCCACGGAACCGGCTCGGCGTCGTCGCTCCTGGAGGTTTGTCCGTGAGCTTGCTCTCGGAAGAGAGATGCTGACCTGGGCGCCACAAGGGTCTTGTGGCGTTGTGGCACGATCGCCGCCACACTCACCCTGGGTGGATTCCTGGGTGAGGGGCGATACCCTCCTGACCTCGTTGCGGTTTCTCTCCAGCCTCCAGCCCTGTATCCTGTATTCACCACTCCGTGGAGTCCGGATACGCGAGGTACCTCCGCTTACCAGCTTCCGAGGTACACATGGCGCAGGGACCGAGCGGGGGGTGGTGGACGAACGTGCTGAAGAATATAATGATGATAGGCAGCGTTGGGTTAGAGTTAACGGTTGATTGCACCTCCGATCTGCGTCTACATGCCAACACCCACCTTAGGGCCATGAAGTTTTTCACCGGCCCGGTGACCAACTGCAATTAACGGGGCGGCGCGACCATGCACCGCAGCCCCGCAGAGCCCCTCGCACCAACTATCCTCATTTCCCGGCAACCCGGGTACCGGCTGGCTGCACCCCCACCCTCCCCACCCGGCGAATGCTCGCAAGCCCCCTTCAGGATAGCTTCGCCGGTGAATGCTCGACACAAGCATAAGCAGACGTCGATCTTTACTAATTCTATACGGACCCGAGTGTGCCTGGGCGTGTTACTGGAATCGTTTGGCACCTGTCGGAGGAACGTTGAGCGACAATGGTGTGTGATGCCCGCCGAAGTGATGTGGCACGATCTAGATGAGATTGGGTGGGCACAGACCTACTCGGCGTGTTCGGGAAGGCGGAGGAGAAGGACGCTATGCTGTCGACCAACCTCATCGCAGTCACCCTCCGGGGCACCGTGCACCACATCTGCATCTCGTGAATCGCGCCACACGCGATGACTCCTCTCCAGTCTCTTCAGTTCGCTAAGTCCACCAGTCTCACCGCTCAGTGGCCGACTCTTGGTGATGCCTTGCCCGATTTGCAACGGATGGCTCATGGCGGCGACTGGGCTGAGCCACACGCGGACAAACACAGTCTCACATCGCCCGAGACACGCTGCAGGTACTCGCCACGCAGCCACGCTGCGAGGCACAGATGCCGTGGCAGTATGTCGGATGAACTACCATGCACTGCCAGAATCGGGTCAGTATGGCCATGGCCAGGTAGGTACCAGCCAATTGAGGACGTGGGAGGCAGGCGACGGCCGCCACCAAATCGAGACCACCCCGGCCTCGTAACCAGATCTACGGAACCTAGGTCAACCGAGTATGTTCCGCACCAGTGCGCCTCCGCACACCGCCTCGTGTACAGTCCGAGACATGGGGGCTGGGTTTGGGTGTCTCGCCGGGCGCTAGGAGCCGTCCTGGGATGTTGAAGGTGGGAATTAGTTGGCGTCCATTGGCATCAGGGCGGCGGCGCCGCAATGGCGCTGCTCGCCCTGCAACCTCCCTAGACGGGTGAGACTGCCCGCAGGATGGTCGCGCCCGCATGCATTCGCCAACAACCAATGTCTCTGGTCACGTTTCATGCATCAATGTGCAACATCAGATGTGACAATTCAGCATTGTCAACTAGTGGTCGTGGCGCAGTGTCGTTATGGTTATCGCGGAATGGAGAGGCAGCACGAGCCTCCTCCTGTCACCTTGCCTGCCCTCGCACAACTGAAAATCTGCGGGGGGGACGTAACCTCTGCTGCGGGCTACTGACCGCCGATCGCCGCTGGGTGACGCGGCCCATGCCCGCACGGCCGACGAGCGCGCGGCTTCGGTGCTCCTCGCGCCGGCGGGTGCGAGGGGCCGACGTCACCGACCCTTTGCTAGCCGGAGCGCGGGGCCAGTCCGGCTAGCAAGTCCGCACACAGTATGCATCAGCGCATCCTTGGCACGCGCATTGCAGAACGTGGCCTCGACTTTAGGATATTTGTGACTTCCGCCCACCCAAATCCACAGATCCATCAGGCGCCACAACGCCACCCAGGGCTCCAACATGACTGCCCCGCGCTGTCCATTGGTGGGAATAGTCGGGCGCCGTAGGCCGGCGGATCTGACAGCTGAAGGTTACGCTTGCATTCCTCGCTCATCAGGGCGTTTGAGACGTCTCATCAAGGCGCTTGCGACGTCCATCAAGGCGTTGAGACGCGATGTGAGGGATCTATACGTGATCCAGTGCAACTGTCCACGCGACGCGACTCGTCATGTCCGACCGAACAGAGTCGGCCGCGCAGCATTTCGGGGATGACATGCCCGAAAAATTCAGCAGCTTGCTGCGTTTAGTAGCTGGCTGACAAAGCCAGCGATTGTGTTCCCAGATTGGTGCCATTCAACCAGCTGCTTGGGAGGCTTGTCAGCACGCCTGGCTCCCCCCGCGCCACAGACGGTCTGCGGAGTGGCTCGCTACGCGGTGGACCTGTCCAAGCGTGTGCCACATCATGCATGGCATCATGTCGCGTGGGTAGACTGCCTCGTAGACTGGGCAGCTCGGATGATCCGAACCGAGGCCAACCCCCGAGGTGATTGATAACCATAGTAAATACCGAGACATCCGAAATATCCGTTGAGTAGGTTACGCCGGTGTCTGAGTGTTGTCGGAGTTTAGTATCGCCGCCGAGGTTGGACGCATGCCCGGTCAAGGGTGGGTCCGAGCACTGGAATCAGATCCATTTCTGTGAGATCTCGCCCCGCGACAAGCAGCACACCGGTGAATGATTGCTGGCCGACCTCCGCGTCGATCTCGGGGCCATCAGGGCGCGGTGTGGCGCCTCGCCTCGGCGCCACGCAGCTCTCCCGCAACCTTGCGCTGCCGTCGGCGAATGCGTTCGTGCGCCGCTGCCCGCACCCAGCATGCGGGGGCGATGAGGGAGACGCGTGCCTCCCTCAGCGCCGCCCGGTGCCGCGGCGGGATCTGCCCGCGTTTGTCGGACTTTCCCCCCTTCGCCCTTGACTGCGTTTTGTCCGCCGAGCTGCGACTCCACTCCGGGCGATGCGCTGGCAAGTTGTTCCGGTTGTCCACAGTCACTCCGCTGCTACTCGGGCGCGGGCAACGCGCTCGCGACCTGCTCGCGTTAGCCGCAGTCCCTTACCTCACACTTACACCGGCCTTTGCCAGCTCAAGCAACGGGTGTGTGGCGCCTCGTCGAGGTTCCTTTGCCTCGGTCTCCAACACTGGGACCACCGACGAACTGTCGCCATCGGCGGATTGCTGTATTCGCCCTGCGGTTTCCAGCGCCTCATCCGCCCCCTGACCCAGTAACTCTGCGGCCTGGTCGGCGTCTGTCAACATGTCGTCCGCCACCTGACCCAATAATTGTGTGGCCTGGTCGGTGTCTGTCAGCCGCCTCGACTTGCGCCGCCTCGTCTTGCGCCGCCTCGTCTTGCGCCGCCTCGTCTGGCGCTGCCTCAATTTGTGCCGCCTCGGTTTCCCAACACTGGGTCCACCGACGCACCGGCTGTCACCATGGGCGGATTGTCGTGCTTGCCCTGCCCTTCCCGGCGCCTCATCCGCCACCTGACCCAGTAACTGTTTGGCCTCGTCGGCGTATGCCCGCCGCCTCATCTTGCGCCGCCTCGTCTTGTGCCGCCTCGTCGAACGTCCTTCTCCTCGGTCTCCCAACACTGGGACCACCGACGAACCGGCTGTCGGCATCGGCGGATTGGGGTGCTCGCCCTGCCGTTCCCGGCGCCCCCTCCGCCACCCGACCCAGTGATTGCGAAGCCGGGTCGGCGTCTGTCAACCTGCCGGCCGCCACCTGACCCAGTAACTGCGTTACCGGGTCGGCGTCTGTCGACTTGCTTCATCAGGCGGGTGTCCGCTCTCGCTGCGGGTTGGAGGTGGCGCGAGGGCCTCGGAGCTTGACGTTAGTCCCAGCGCCACTGGTCTCCACGCAGTCGGTCTGCGGCCCCCTTGCCCCGTGCTCCCTCTTTGCCGTGTGCCTTCGCTCCTCTGAGGCAAGTATGTACCAGCAGCCACTTCAGTCGGCGACTGCCTGAAACCTCAGATGCTGCTGCGTCACTTTGTGGCGTACTCCTGTCCCCGTGTGCTGGCAACGCCTTGTCAGTTGGAGTCAGCTCACAGCGCGTGTCAGACGGTCCATTTCCCGACGCCGACTTGAAGGCTTACGGTGGCTTTCGAGCCTCCTCGCTTGCGACCCGACGTCGGGCTCACAGATCTCATGACAAGAAAGAAATTAACAACCACGCCTTTACCGGATCACGAAATCCCACAAACATATCACGCGGCGAGCCAAAGTCCGGCGAGGATCACGGCACACACGACTGCGGCGTTGTGGGACGTAACTTGCGCGTGAGCAGCGCTGGGCTTGGCGCTGGGGATGCCGACGACTCCAGTAGGTCCCCCGGTCCCAGATCCTCCGGCTCCAGCTCCAGAAGGTCCCCCAACTCCAGGGTTCCCAGCGGGTCCATCCGTCGAGCTGGCGCCAGCGGCAACTCCTGTGGCGGACTGGACCGAGAATGTGGCAGATGTCGACGCGTTGGGGTCCCCGAGCTGGACCTTGGCAATGTCGGCCGCGTTCGAGTAAATGCTAGGTAGGTTAGGACAGTGCACGATGGAAAACACATACGTGATGCGGCCAACCTGCAGTATTGGGTTGCGCTCGATGGTCGCGTACTCGTTCGCTGGGATGAGCCAAGTGATCGTGAGCCAGTTGAACCCCTTTGTGTTATACGTGAACTTGTAGTTTGGCGAGCAGCCAATAGTGTCGGTCTGGAAAACGACACGGTCGATCTGGTTTGTGATGTTGAGCTTGTACTCTGCTCCTTGCTCGGCGCCAGAGAAGATGACGAATCCAGCAACGGTATCTGCAGTCGTGTGAGAGAGGGACATCAGACGTAGTCGAAGCACCCACTATCGAACAAGACTTCCGCCGTAGCTGTCGTGTTTGTGAATAGGGTGCGGACGCTGCCATCGCAGTTCCAGACCGCGGTGTACCAGTCAGCGTAGAGGTTGACGTCGTAGTTGATGTCGATGTTCTTGGACACGGCGCCGCCGAGGCCGATGGGCTTGCCGTCGCCCAAGAAGCATTTGTCATTGCCATTGTCGCAGCAGCCGGTGGCCGTCCCATTATGCATACAGAAGGTACTGTCATGTGAGCTTGGATTACTCCCCCGGCGCTAGTCCAACTCACTTGGCTGGGCAACTGGTCTTGGTCTCCAGGCAGCACACTCGGCCGGCAGGAGCGCACAGCGTGTTGTCGTTGGCGCAAACGACGTAACTGGGGTTCTCGCAGACGCTCTGGCGCTTGCCGAGACTCCAGTCGTTGAGGGGCGAAACCTGGGCGGCGATGTTGAGGCCGGTGTCGAGGACTCCGCGGCCGGTCGACACCTCGCGCCGGGCAATATCGGTGCCGGGCGAAAACGCCGAGGCGACCCCGGCGAGGGCGATGGCGAGGACAACACTGCGCATAGTGAGGGATGGAGGGGTTGGAGGGGTGTTGCGGGCCGAGAGGACGCTTCAAGTACGTTGTTCTGGACGGGCGGCAGAGGGTGGGCAGCGGCTGCTCGAGACCGCCAAGAGGTGCTAGGCTATATCAGTGTCGATGTCCAGACGTGACTCGTTCCGCAAAGGGCGGACACAGTACTCGGCTCACGTGAAGTAGTGTCAATGAGAGACAAACAGGGATAGAGCGCGCTTCATGCATGATATCTGGTGCGCGCTCGTCGGGGTGGTACACGGGATTGCTTCATTCACTATCGCGGACCGGAAGGTTACTCGCGGTCGGCGAGGAGGTCCAGTGACCCGGTGCCGACGAACAGCACAGGTGCTCGCTTACACCTCAGCTGCCGCGCCTTGTGGTCGACCTAGCCCAATCACTGCTGCGCGGTCAGCAGTCATGAGATCGTTCCGCGGTTTGCTTGCTTGGTGTAAGTGTAATGGCGGAACGAGCTGCCGTCAGGGTTCCGCGACAACGGTCATGCCATCCGCAGGCGGGCCGAGGAACCCGACCACCGCGTACTGGTTTGACCCAGGATACCCCAGCTTGGCCAGTCACGAGTGACCTCGAGGCAGTGACGGTGCTGCACTGCTGTCGACTGTGCAGCACGCTCCCCGTACTTTCTCCACCACGAGGATTACGACCGTACTCTCCTCCGAAGTAGTCGCCGAGCAACACGTGCGTGCACCACCGACTCTGTCCGGACGGTATTGAACGCCTCTCCTCGGCATGCTCGGCAGGTCTAAGCTAAGCACAGGTGGTCTACGGGTGCAAGCCACAGGAGAGGAGGCGTCACGGGGGGTGGGGTGACGGCGGTGTTTTGGTTGCACCCACCCTGGACGTACGTTGATTGAGCCATTAGCTGTCTTGCAGAGGTTCAAACGAGCCTTGGTGGGCTTCGTGCATGTAGTGTAAGCGATACAGCTGCCAGCGACCAGCAAGCAAGCCACCTCGCCTGCACTGCCATGGCCAGCACCGCCCAGCACACTGCAGTGTTACAGGTTGCAGTGCCTCCGATGCTTAGGAGCAATAAGCTCTTTCTAAGGCAGTGCAGATAACAGTGCAGGCAGGGCCCATTAGACAGCCCATTGCGCTGCAGTCAATACACAGCTCATAAGCCAAGGTCCCAAGGGTGGGTGGGCTCAGCATTCACCCGCATCCGCGGGTGAAGGAGCAGAGACGAGCAATCCAAGAGGCCAAACACGAGGGGCCGTCCCACTCGAATGTGCAGGGTATGTCGATGAATGCCGCTGCTAACCGCGGCACGGAGTGGGGACATTCGGTGCCTTCATGAGCCCAACGGGCATTTGCAGGGTCCCGGCGAAAGTGGCAGAGTGGGTTCATTCAAGGCAGGTCACCTGCAGTCAACACCAACCTTCAGCAGACCTCACTCATACCGGCAGCCCGCGGGCATTGTCAAACGCTAACCTGACTGACTGGGTACTGCCTGGATCGGAAAGCATTCAAACAAGCAGTGTTTCGGCCTGATGCGACGACGGGGCCGACGACAGGGCAGATTAGTCCTCGGTTGGCAAGGGGAAGCGGTGATGATGGCCGTCGCGTCAAACTGTAACGGGTGAGGCAGCACAACTGCCCAGGAATGTTCGCCCGCCAACAACCACAGATGGCGCTGCTCGCTCGCTGCTGCGACCACGCCTGATTCCTGTTGCCCGTGTGCATAGCCAGCCCGTCAGTGCGGTGTCCCGAGCACTGCCGTCGCAAGACAGAGCAGAGCGCGGGGAGGGGTGTTTGGAGTGAGCAGGGCTATCGCTGCCGACCGCTGCCGAAAGTTGGGGCGTGCTTTCGAGTCCAGTCAGCGCCAGAGTCTTTTCCGACGCGCGCTTCGCGGACGAGGACGCGCTGCCGGGAGAGAGAAGCAGAAGGAGTGCGGTATAAGAAGCACACAGACCTGCGATCCCTCCTCGCTCCCCAAACTTCTCCACAACAACAATGATCCCCGCCACACTCCTGACCCTCGCCCTCGCCGCCTTGTCCGGTGCCGTGTCCGCCTCCGGGCTGGAGGACCGCCTTCACCTCAACATCGTCGACGCACGCGCCTTCAGGCTCGCCGGCCGCCTCGGCAAGCGGCAGTCCTGCGAGTCAGGCTACAAGGTCTGCACCAACCAGGAAGGCGACAGCTGTATCCCCACCACCGACGTCTGCTGCTCCGACTCTGGCTACTGCCGTGGCGGGTGAGTTTACCCAGGCCCCCCGAGATCGACCACGCCCCTGACCCACCCAGCCTCTACTGTACGGTTGGCGGCTGCTGCCCCAACGGCAAGATTTGCAGTGAGTAGCCAGCTCGATCTTCAAGGCCACCACTGACCCCGCATAGCTGGTACCGCCGGCACGTCGTACGCCGACAACCCGACGCCGACTTATGACTCGGACTCGTCGGCCCCCACCTCCGGCTCGGGCACTGGCGGCGCTGGTGGCGGCACTGGTGGCGGCGCTGGTTCGGGTGCTGGCGGTGCTGGCGGTGGCGCTGGTTCCGGTGCCGGCGGTACTGGTGGCGACTCTGGCTCCGGCGCTGGCGGTGCTGGTTCGGGTGCTGGTGGTGCCGGCGGCGGCGCTGGTTCGGGCGCCGGCGGTACTGGCGGCGACTCTGGCTCCGGTGCTGGTGGCGCTGGCTCGGGAGCTGGTGGCGTTGGCTCGGGTGCTGGCGGCGGTGCTGGTGCGGGTGCCAGTTCCATTCGACCCACCTCGACGTACACTCCTCCTTCCGCTGCTATCAACACTCAGAGTGCTGCTCGCTCTACGACTCCTCTTGCTGCAGCGCCTTCGGCTACCCGTCCTGCCGGCATCAGTGCCGCCCCCTCGGCACTCAGCATCCCCGGTGTCGGCAGCGGCGCCTCGCACCTCGCTATCAGCGGCCCAGCCGTCGTCGCTGCCGCCGTGTTCGCGCTCCTCGCCTAAACCCAAACGACGACACGGACACTTGGTTGGCATGTCTATACTTTACATTCAGTGTGCGCGATGTACTGCGTGAGTCTTGGCGGAGCTAGATCATGGCGGCGGTGGCGAGGACGGCAAGGGCGAGGAGGCCGGCGGCGCAGAGGCGAGTCGGCGTCGCGGCGCTGTGGAAGCCTGAAGGCGTCTTGCCAAGCGGGCTGCTAGCGTTGGTCGTGGGGGACGTGCTGGACTCGATCGGGGAGCCGAGAGACGGTGGGGTCGGGGGGACGAGAGGATGCCCTCCGAGCCCGGTAGCGTTGTGGGCTGTGACCCCCTCAGACACAGTATGGAGATCTATCACCGTCAGCGGAGCGTTTGACTGGCAATCATCTGCACTTACTCGAGGTGGTGTTCAACTCCGACTGGGCAATGGCGGTGACGGCAAGGACGCTGAGAACAAGAGCAGCAAGTGCGACCATAGCTGCTTGGGCGAGTCGAGGGCGACGGCATCCAACAGCACGGCCAGCACAACTTATACGCGGCGCCTGGTGCGAGCGAGGCGGGCGTCGAGGCGAGGCAAAGTGTCAATATCTCGATCCAGTGCCTTCCGGTGCGACACACGCACACACTCGCACACATGCACACCGCCACGAGAAGCATCACACCGCACCCAGCCGCATGTGTGTGCCCACCGCTCAAGACATCGCGGGCGCCCCGGAAAACACGTAAGGAGACATAGCTCAGCTGGGAGAGCGAGCGACTGAAGTTCAGTCATCAAATCGCTAGGTCGGGTGTTCGATCCACCCTGGCTCCATACGCTTTTGCATCTGCGCCGAGATGCGCAGCGGCGTCGGCGTCGGCGATGGCGAGGGTGGGGAAGGGACGGTTGGAAGGCGGTTGGGTGGTCAGGGATCGCCGCAGGGTGGAGGTGCCGCCACTCCTGGACGCTTTTTTTCTTGTCTGAAGTTTGGGCGTGTTTGTGGGGCGTTTTCACGATGCAGAGCGCTCAGTTGACGAGGCTGGAGTCAATCGCTGTGCTCAGAACTCTGTTGGGAGCTGTGACAGCCGTGTGGTGTGCTTTGCGCCTTGAGTCGGAGAGGCGTCAGAACCCGGCCCTCCTCTTCCCCCTCCCTCAGCGGTCACCGACACGCTTCCTCGGTTTGATCGTATAACGGTTAGTACACAAGATTCTGATTCTTGTAATCTGGGTTCGATTCCCAGTCGGACCTGAAGCAAGCGAGCGCGAGAGCGCAAGCTTTTTAGGTGGTTGGCGGGGAAGGAAGGGACGAGGAGGGTGCGAGGAGGATGGAGGGATACGCCGGAAGGGCCTCGGTGGAGGGACGCCGCGCCGCGTCCACGTGCACGCGAGCCCGACGCGTTGCAGCGCGCAGCACTCCGGCCCGAGTGCCTGGCCCCAAACACTTATCGCTCGACCACCGGAGATCTATGTCGCAGTGTGGGAGCGGCATGTCGCGCCGGCGCAGCACACAGCCAGCAACGCCACAATGCCATTCTTCATGCACACGTGCAGTGGTGAAACGGTCAGAGACGGTCACTGTAGCAAGCGGTAGTGGGCCGGCGGAGGTCGATCAGCCGCGGCAGGGCAGGATAGCAGAGGCGGGCATTTTGGCACAACGCGTACTCCGTGTTACGAGAGCCGCGGCTACCTACCCTTATCCCATTGTCCGGCTTGGCACTGAAGTGGGCCTCGCCCGACCCACTCGACTTCGAGTGGAGGATGTTGATGCCCGCTGTTCTGTGACGAGGGGGGGTAGGCGGAGTAACCATACGTGTGCATGCATCTTACTGATGCACATCTACGAAACTACTGATAATGAGGCTGCTATCTCTTGCGCTCGTCGCCGCGTCGGCCTCGGCGTCGGCCTGGGCGCCGCGCGAAGGCAGCGAGGCGATGCGCCGCGCCATGTGGCTGGGCCACTCGCACAACCCGCTCCTCTTCCCGCGCCGGATCGCCCCGCGCGAGGCCGAGTGCGTCGTCGGCAGCTCGACCGTTTGCGCATCGGGCAACGGCTGTGCCGGGTCCGGAGACATCTGCTGTCAAGGTGAGGCTGGGGGTCGGTGGGCCTGGCTGACGGACGCGCAGATAACGACGTGCTGCGGTGCAAGAAGGGCGAGTACTGCCGCCCTGCGGGATGCTGCACGACGCCGGACGGCTGCAACATTAGTGAGTTGGCTCGCGACGCCGCTGACGGCCCCAGCCGACCCCCTCAACATCACCACACCGTACTTCGTGCCCAGCCCGCCAGAGACGACGGCTGCGATTGTCGGGATCGACCCGTCCGTCAACGAGACCGACGTCAACCTCGACACGCAGGTCCAGTACACTGGCGAGTGGTCCATCAACTCGTCGAGGTGCCACCCGTCTGGGCAGGGGCGCAAGGTTTCCACCAACGGCTCGGCGCTGATCGTCTTCGATGGTGAGTGGTCGCGTGTGCCGGGTCGTGGACCAGGCCGCGGGGTGAGATCTCGACCTCGCGCCTGGGTAACGACTCGGCTGGCAAGTGGTCGCGGGGGAGGGGGGAGGGGTCACACTTCATCCCCCCATCAGTGGGCGAGGCGGTGCGAGAGAGAAAGTCAGGTACCGACACACCTCTGTACTCTGGCGGCTCGAATAGCAACGGCGGAGCGGGCGGGTTTGGTGCCCGAAGCTCTGGCCTGTCTGGAGGAGGTGAAGTGCACCATGCCAGACCTATCCTCACGCGTAAGAGCAAGACGAGTACCGCCGCTCCCCACCCTCCACCAGTCTAGCCCCCCCCCCACCCCTCTCACCCGCACCCACGGCACGTCCGCTCACACTGGCTCGCAGAGAGCGTCTACGGCGTTGCCGTCTACCTCGGTGCCGACCCCTGGGCCAAGATGGACATCAACGTCTCCAACACTGGCCTCGCTCTCAGCAACATCGGCACCGACGCCGTCTTCATCGACGGTTGCAAGGGGCCGCAGCAGCGCTGGAAGTTCTGGGTGTTCCCCGGCGTGAGGAACTACGCCGTTGTTAAGTGGGAGCCGCCTCCCATCGGTGCGAGGAACGTCAACCCCAACATGTACCTCCAGCGCATTGTGTACGTTTGCTTGTGGCGGTTGAGAGCGGAGGCACGAGTTTGACACGCATACACAGCGTCTTCAGTTCCATTGCGGCCGTCAACGCCTCAGTCCTCCCGCTGGGCGTTAAAAACGACACCAACACGACCGGACCTCCGTCATCCCCGAACGATATCAACACCGATATCTTCGGCCCCAAGACGGGCTCAAAGACGAGCCCAGGGGCGACTGGAAGTGCGAGCGCGAGCGCAGGCGCGAGCGGCACTCCCAACAGCGGCGACAGACGGTCCTTTGCTGTTTCTGCCGGCAGTGGTGTGCTCGCCATCGCTGTTGCTGCCTTTGTTCTTCTGTGATTGGCGATGCCAAGATGTGTTGTCTGTTCACAGTCGGCCAGGTTACAGAGCCTGTCGAGCTGCTGTCTGTGGTCAGTCCCACAGCGGGCCTGGTTACAGAGGCTGCTGCTGCCACAACCCCAAGATGGTTGTCGTCGAGAGTTGCTGCCTCTTGCCTGCCTCTTGGCCGTCATCACGTCATAAACCGCCGTCGTCATTGTCATGTTGTGCCCTCCTTTGGTGCCCCCGACGGGATCAAAACGAGGCACGGAAGCAATATTACCCAGGGGGGCGAAAGAACATTTGGTGTTCAGGGCGCAAATTGGTTCAAGCCATCAGGGGTGGCCGGTTTGTTTTCCCTGACTGGAAATACTCCCGCCTCTGGTCTTGTGCCTTGGGCCCGCTGGGACGCCACAAACTGACGCGCGTGCGGGTCTGTGCGCAGAGTGGCCGAGTCGCGAGTTGTTTACAGTGGAGGCGAGTCGCGTCGGACAGGACTCGAAGGGTGTCAAGGGTCAGTGGACGTGCACGCGCGGGTGGGGTGCGAGTGGGTGATTCGACTTGAAGAGGGTGTCCTTGTTGACATTGTCTCGAGGAAGGAGAGGTAGAGGGAGACGAGGAGAGAGCTCCCCGGTCGCCAAGAGGGACCAATGACGAAGGGAGTGCGTGAGTGAGAGTGAGTGAGATTCGTCGCGCACGCCAAGCCAGCAACGCAACGACGGTTGCTCAAGGCACTGCCCAATCGAAGTGGTAAACAAATCTAAAACCGCTCAGTCCCAGGGTGACGAGTGACGAGCTTCAGGCGGCAGCAGCCGGCCTGACAGTTTGTCTGGTCTGGGCAGTCTGGGCAGTCTATCTGTGGTGGGTCAGCAGGACAAGACAAAGGGAAAGGGACGCCAGGACGATCCCATTCAAGTCTGGCTGGCTGGCTGGCTGGCTGGCTGCCGGCCTGCCTGCCTGCCTGACTTGCGGGAAAGGGTAAGCAAGCACGCGCGTGGGACAGAGACGACTGCGGGACTGTCACCAATCACCCAGCACCCAACACCCAACACCCACCCGCCTGCTATCTCCTTCCTCGTCTTCCTTCTTGCTCTTACTCTCTTTCCCATCACACACTTTGCCTTGCTTTTACTCACCTCACCCACCCACAGTCCTTACTAGCACCAACAACAACAACAATGAAGCTCTCGCTCCTCGCCCTCATCCTCGCCCCCCTCGCCGTCCTCGCCCAGGACGCCTCGTCGTCGGCCGCCCCCTCGGCTGACGCTGGCCCCACCGACGCCGCCGGCGCTGGCTCTGACCCCGCCGACGCTTCGCAGGCCCCCGCCACCGAGGGTGCCAACGTCACCACCTCGGCCGTCGCCTCGGCCCCCGCCGCCTCGGGCACTGGCGGTGCCCTCAACTCGCACCTGACCATCTACTCGCCCTCGGCCACCAACTACTGTGAGTGGGGACTGTGGTGCTGGCGAGCATGGGGGACCGTGGACTGCGCCTGGCGTGTTTGCTGCAGAGGCAATCGCGCCATGCGCGCTATGTCTAAAGTTGGCACTGGACCAAACCAAACGCCGTAGCCGCGGCAGACATCCGTCTGCCCTACAGAACACGCCTAGACGCGCCGATTCTCGTGCGAGCGGCTCGCTGACATCGCAGGGGTCGGCAACACCAACAACACCCTCGCCTGGTCCGGCACTGGCCCCACCGCCTTCTCGGTCTGGCTCCTCAACGCGAACGCCTCGCTCCTCCAGGACACCGAGTACGGCCAGGTCCAGAACGGCGCCCTCAAGCTCAAGACCTGGAGTGAGTTGCGCGAGAGATCAGCCCGAGACCTCGACACTGACCCATCCCAGTCAAGACCAGCGTCTCGAGCCTGCAGATCTGGTCGACCCGCACCAACTCTGGTGGCGACGGCTACACTGTCCAGCTCCGTGGCGTTAACGACTCGTCGGGTGAGTGCTCTTGTGCCCGCGGCAGGCGACTGCGGCGTGCTATTACTCTCTACGGCCGCAGTCTGCCACCGTGCTGCAACGGACGCCGGCACGGGCGTATCGCTGACACTCTCCAGTCATCTTCGCCACCTCGGAGCCCTTCACTATCCGCCCTTGGAACTCGACCACCGCTGTCTCGGTCTCGCTTGCGCCCGTTGCCACCGGCACTGGTGTCACGATCTCGGACCCCGAGACTGCCTCGCACACCTCGACCGCTCACGCCTCGGCCTCGTCTAGCAAGGGTTCGTCGGCCGGCAAGGCCGCCTCTATCGGCGCCGGTGCCGTTGCCTTCGCCGGCGCTGTCGCCCTCCTCATCTAAGGGAGCAGCCCCGGCGCTGGCCGGGCGGCTTGTCTGCCTGGTCAGTGCCCATCCACTCATATGGCGCTTTTAATGCTCCAGTCTCTGCCGAGTCTGTTTCTCTTATTTTGCCGATGCACGCAGCATGTTCGTTACGCATTGTTCGGATGGACTGCGCCCAGGGACTGCGGGAGGTGGGGGAAGGGAAGTGGCAGGGCTGGAGATGTAATGCCAAGAAAGCGCGACGGGTGGCCCGACGACTAACGCCCTCACGATGCTCACCGCCGCGCCAGTGGCTCTCCGCTCGCAAGCAGTGCTGCGGCGCAGGCCGAGCCGCAACTCAAGATCTACGCCCGGGCGCCGACCTCCGAATGGCCGCTGCAGCGGCAGTTGCATGTGCTGCAGGCGACTCGCCCACAACCCGGCGCCCAGCCCTCAGCCAGCCACGCAGGGGTGCGCGACAAACACGCTCGCGTGGGCGGGCACCCGGCCGCAAGGCTTCCCTGTGCGGCTCACGCACGCGAAGACGAGCGACGTGCGGACCAAGTCCAGCAGTGCGTCGTGCGGTCGGTGGCGCGCTCTCCGGCCTCACGGCGCTGCTAATAGACGCTGCGCCAAGCGCCAAGCCGGGCGCAGCGCCACCGCAGCATGCTATCCGCGCCACCCCATTCGCCCGGCGCACGCCCACCCGCGCAGCAGGCAGGCCCGCCTCGCAGCAAGTGTGGTCGACGCGCCCGAGGTGAGAGGTACGCCCTCGGCCTCATGGATGGCGGAACGACCCCGAAACGCTCGGCACGTCCGAACCGCACGCGACCGTGACGCTTACGGCGCCAGCGGTGCTGAGCACCACACTGGCCCGGGCGAGCTAGACATCCCCGGAGACGCCGTGTCGCCCTCTGCGACCGGTGCGAGTGGGTACCCGAGCGACCCGTCGTCTGGCGCACGCCGTGGGACTGCCACTCGCGGGCGTCCTTGCGGGCGTGGGTACTACACTGCTCGTGCTCTCGGCTTTCAGAGTTCTCGTGTGCTGTGCGATGTGCTCGCTTCCCCGCATCTCACGGCTGACTGACTCGACGCTGGTGCTCGCTGTCAGCTGCAGCGTGTATATATCGCCCACTCTAGACGACCCACTGACCATGTATCTCTGCTCCTAACCCACTGGCCATGACCCCCCTCATCCTCCTCGTCGCGCTCGCGCACGCCGCCCTCGTGCTCGCCCAGGCCGCCGGCTCAACCCTGTCCATCTACTCGCCCAGCACGGCCGTGTGGTGTAAGCCTGCCCCATCGCCCAGCTGACACGCAGGGGTGCAGAACGCGAACAACACGCTCGCGTGGACCGGCACCGGGCCGACCGCGTTCGCCGTGTGGCTCTCCAACCCCGACGTGACCCTCATCCCGGCCGACGTCAAGCTCAAGACGTTCAGTGGGCCGCCTCTCCGCGCTTAGCTAACCCCAGTCCGCACCACGTCGTCGTCGCTCTCCATCTGGTCGTGAGTGCCGCCGTCCCATACATCCCCCCCCCCCCCTCCCTGGTCCCGCTGACGCCCAGCACCCGCGCGCCCCCAGGCCCAAACTACACGGTCAAGCTGACCGCCGTAAACGACACGGCGACGCTCTACGCCACGTCGGACTCGTTCCAGATCGTCCCCTTCGGCTCGCCCCGTGCCCAGGTCAGCACGTCGGCCCCCGCCGCGTCCGCGACCGGCGTGATCATCAACGACCCTACCGGCGGCACCGCGGCCCCCGCTGACCCGTACGCCGTCGACGCGCCGCCCACCGACGGCGGAGGCGGCCCCGTCGCCATCCCCAACGCTGCGCCCAGCGCCGCTGCCGCCCTCCGCGTCGGCGGGGGCGTGCTTGCCCTCGCGCTGGCTCTTGGCGCGGGCGTCGCTGTGCTCTAGTACACGGCCTGACGTAGGAGGACACTATGGACTGTAGTTGTGTGAATAGGTCGTATAATCAGAACCATGCAGCTGTCGGAACCAAACAGGTCGTGTGCCACGCAGCACAAGTCGCGCCACAGCACCAATCCCCCTCCCCCTCTACCTCCCCTGAATGGCAAAACGTAATTGTAACTGGACGAGTTAGGAATCGAACCAAAGACCTTGTCAAGTAGGTAGTAGTACCGCAGTACTCGTGCTAATGACACGCTCTACCAACTGAGCTACACGCCCGGCAACATTTCCCAAAATTTTCAGTCCGTGTTGGGCGTGCAGAGGCGAGGCAGGAACAACGTGCACCTCTTTGTGCGACGGGCGCGATCGACACGCGCCCATCCATGCTTCTGACCTGTTCTGATCGCCGGGGTGTATGCATGCGCGTCTCCTAGATGCCTGATCCCCCATCTCCAACAACGCAAGCCGTTCCCAACAACTCGAGCCGTTGTGGTCGTCCTGTGCGGGCAGCTCGGCTTCTGTGCCTCATCATTTTTTTCAACCACCTCCCATCAACACCTCAGCGAGCTTAAGTACCACCCCACCAAACGCCCCGGAAAACGTCAATAGCTCTTGCAACATCTTCTTGTTCGTATAACGGTCAGTATACTCGCTTGTCACGCGGGGGATCGGGGTTCGATTCCCCGACAGGAAGCAGCCTGGGTTCAATCCCTTTTTAAGGGGCGAGGGGGGCGAGGGATGCAGGGGAGGGAGGTGGTTGGCGCGCGCGGTAGCCCCGCTGGGCCGGCGTCGGGTGTCGTTTTGTATCTGTACATGTGTTGTTGGTTGGATGATGTGGAGGATGTCCGCGAGGGGTCGGGGGGACGGCAGAGGTGGTGGTTGCTGCCCCCGTGGTGCAGCAAGACGTCAGGAGGGGTCAAGAACGTCCATGTGGCACCAACCCCGTCCACCTTCACCAGCTGCACCCTCACCACCGCACGCGCACACGACCACCACCTCTCCCACCGTATACATTCACCAGAGACGTATGTATCTCCTGACGTTACTCATTACACCCTCGTCCCCTCATGTATGCGTGAAACTATTAGTGATGATGATGGCTTCTGATCGTCTGTTGTCTGCTGCCTTCTGCCTTTCCTTCTCGCTTCCCTACGCCACGCCCTCGACGCGGTTGACCGACTGGCCGTTCCACACCTCCATGCGGTGCGCGCGCACCTCGTCGTCTGCAGTGTACGGGGGCGGGATCTCGCTCTTGCCGTTGGCGCTGGGGCCGGGGAGGCCGCCGGGGCTGATGCCGCCGGGGCTGAGCTTGCCGTTGTTTGAGCGGCGGCGGACGCTGGGCCCGGCCTCGCCGTAGTCGCCTGGCCCCTTTGCAGGGGAGAGGGACATGGGCGACGGGCGGATGCTGTCGGACACGTCGGAGAGGCGCGAGAGCCGCCGGTTCTTCAAGCTCTTCGGGCTGGGCGGCAGGCTGGTCGACTCGCGCAGGCGGTAGTCCTCGCGCACTTCGTAGAAGAGGGGGGCGAACTGCGCCAGCTGCTTCTCGAGCACGTCGAGCTTGCCGGCCAGCTCCTCGTCCCGCGTCCCCCGCGACCGCTTGTACTCGATGTACTTGTCTATCACGGCTCGTGGGTAGCTGCGTGTCAGTGGTGGAGGAGACGCGCCGACTCACTCTCCATCCGGCGGGCCCGTATACCCCCTTAGGCATCGCACCACGTCCGAGCTCGTCTTGGGTATGAGAGGCAGGCCGCGGATGGACTTCTTCTGGTGGTCCTTGTGTGGTGGCTTGACACCGAACTGGGCGCGCGCGATCTGCTGCCGCTCGTGCAGGCTGTGCGCGACGAAACCGAGCGCGCCGACGAGGAGAATCGTCTCGACAATGACCATGGTGCTGGGTGGGAGAGGGCTGGGATGGTCGGTCGGTCGTGAGAACGGGCTACGGTGGCGACCGGCGCAGGCTATTAAGAGTGGCACTGGCTGGGCGAGGTGACGTAGCTGGTCACGAGTCCAGGCTCGCCACGACGAGCCACGACGCCTAATCTACGGCGAGTGCATACATGCAATGTTCTCGGCACTGTGCGCTACGTATGCAGATGCTGGACGTCGGCATTCTGGCGAATGTGCCAGTCGTGCAGGTTGCTGTTGCCTCCGAGGCTGCGGATCGGAGGCATGTCTCTGGTCCCTCCCTCGGCTGTCCCTCGGGTGTTGATGTTGACTCGGATATCTAGTCACCCTAGTACTGATACGACGCCGGCCGGGGGCGGGTCACGCCGCGCCCCTCTCTGATGCCAAGCAACCGGGCGCGTGCCGCGTCGGCGGGCGTGTACGGCGGCAGCTGCTCGGGCGCGCTGGTCGGCATGATGCCTGCGTTCTCCGGTGGCGGGGGCAAGGGCGGGGGGAAGACGCGGGAGGCTGGCAGGTCGTTCCACGCGCGCACCGTCGAGAACGCGGCGGCGTAGTGCGGCAGCTGGTGTCAGCAAGCCCGGGCACACGACCCACCGTCGCCTCGAGCAGCTCGAGCTTGGAGGGCAGCTCGTCGTCGCTCGTGCCCTTGTGCCGCTTGTACGCGACGTACGAGCCGACCACGCAGAGCGGGTAGCTGGGCGCGCGTAAGCTGGTGCCTTCGGCGTGGGGGAGCAGCTCACTTGCCCACCGGAGGGCCGTGGTACGCCTCGAGGCAGGCCACGACGTCGGCCGCGCGTCTGGGTACGAGGGGGACGCTGGCCGCCTCCCCGGCGCTCATGTAGTCGAGGGGCGGGCGCACGCCGAAGCGCTTAGCCTCTTCGCTGTGCCTGTGGTGCACGATGGCGCCGACGGCACCGGCGATGAAGAGGGCCTCGAAGAACATGGTCGGTGGGGTGGGTTGGTTGAGTGGTCGAGGCTGGTTCAAGTGTTGTTGTCGCTGGTGGGCTGGCGTCGTGAATGGTGGCGGCGGGCGGATCGTGGCGGCTTGTGCGAGTGAGACACGGACAGCCTCGTCGCGATGCATCTCTCGCCCCAGCTGTGCTGTCGAGGGAGGAGCAAAGCTGCTGGGCGTGACACGTCCACGACACATACACAGATACATCGATCATCTAACCCCCTAAACCCCCATCTACACCACCTACATCGCGCGCCCGACCTCGACGCCGCCGTCCTGCACCCCGTGCCGCGACGCATGCGACGCGCTGCCCCACCCGCTCTCCGACCAGCCGGGCGAGCTGCTCTCGTACGCCGAGTAGATCCAGTCCTCCTCCGTCGACTGCGCGGCCGGCAGCGACACGCGCCACGGCACCGGGTCGCCGTGCCCGCTGAAGCTGGGCGGCGGGGACGTGAAGTCGATAATCTCCTGCATGCGCGAGTCGCGCGTCGTCTTGCGGCGCATCAGCGCGGCGCGGGTCTCGGCGCGCGCAGCCTCCCCGCTGCTGCCCTGCCCGAGCCCCATGCCCCCCAGCGCTAGGCCCAGGCCGACGTGTCCGTCCGGGTAGAGGCTGTGTCTGCTCACACTGGCGTCGAGCTCGCCCGGGTCGTGGTCATGGTCGAGGTCGATGCCGTACTCGAGCAGGAAGTTGGCCTCGTCGCGCCACATGTCCTCGACTTCTTGCAGCGAGAAGTCGTGCCCCTCGTCGCTGTCGGCTGGGGGTGTGGGTGTGGGTGTGGCCGTGGGTGCCGGTAGCCGGGGCGGGGGCGAGGCGGGCGGGCTGGCCGCAAGGTAGCCGAGGTACTCTGTCTCGGGGCGGGGGGTGCGGGCAGGGGGTGGAGGGGAGGGAGGGGAGGGAGGGGAGGGAGCCGGAGCCGGGGCGGGGACCGGGGGTGGCGGCAGCGTTGCTGTAGGCAGAGGCGGGGGCGACTCGGCGAGGTAGCCCAGGTACTCTGTTTCTGGGCGTGGGGGCCGTGGTGGTGCGGGGGCGCGGGGGATGGGGGGCGGGGACGCTGGCGCGGGAGGCGACGGCAGCGGGGGCGGCGACGTCGGCGACACGGGCGGCGAGCCGGCCAGGTATCCCAGATACTCTGTCTCTGGGCGTGGCGCCGGCGCGCGGCGGGGGGACAGTGGCGGGGTGGGCTTGGGCAGCAGCTGGGGCGGGGTGGCCGGGGCAAGCACGAGCGGCGCAGGCGGGGGCGTGGCCCTGGGCGCCGGCAAACCCGGCGGCGGGGGCGCCGAAGGGCTCGCGAGCATCGTCTCTGGCCGGTCGTCGACGAAGACCGACCCGCGGAAGTACGACAGCTCGCTGTCGTCCTCGAAGACCGTGACCCGGGTGCCCGGGCTCGCAGGCGGCGCGAGCGTCACGGGCGCGCGGCGCGGCGTCTGCTCCGGCGCCCCCTCGTCCTCGAGCACGACCTCCAGCGTCGGCGTGAAGCTGTTGCGCGGGGACGGCGGCGCGGACGAGAGCGACCCGTGCGGGAGGAGGCTGAGCGGCGGCGGCGAGGTGGGGAGCACGACTTCGGGCGGTGGGGCCGGGCTCGAGACTGGCGGCGAGGGGGCCGGGCGGGGCGGTGGGCCGGACCACGCCGGCAGCTGGTGCGGGGAGAGCGGCGGCTGGGGGCTCGCGAGCCGCGGGGACTGGGGCGGCGACGCCGGTGCCGGCGCGATCTCCCCACTCTGCCGGCGCGCGAGCTCTCCGCTCTGGCGCTTGCTCGGCGCGAACGGCGACATCGGCGGCAGAGGGGGGAGGAGGGGCGGCGCGGGCCGCCCAGCGCCGGGGTGGAGGAACCCGTCAAAGCCCTGCGTGGCCGGGAGCGGCGTCGGCGCCCAGAGCACTGGGCCTTCGCGCGCGCCCTCGCCGAGCGGCGACGGGGGTGCGGGCCGCCTCACGTCGCCGCCCCCGCTCGAACTCGCCGTGCTCCCGCGCCGGCTGTCGCGCCCGAGCTCGTCGGGGCCCGAGCGCCAGTCGGTGCTCCCCCTACTCGGGCTGGGCGAGACGGTGCGGAAGCTCCTCAGCCCCGGGCTCGGGGGAGGCAGGCCGCCGTACCCCGCGAAAGGGGACGGCGCGGAGCCGTTAGACCACGCAGAGGGCGCGGGCGAGCCGCCCCGGCTCGGGGGGAGGGGGATGCCCCGCGCGCTCTGCGGGCTCGGGAGCGGGGGCAGTGACGCGGGGTTGTACCCCCTCGGACTTGTTGGCACTGGCGGCGGCGGGCGCGGGGCGATCGAGACGGGCGGGTACACCATGTCCTTGAGGACCTTTGACGGGCCTAGCGCGTGCGCGAAGCGCACCGTCGCGAACGCGACGCTGTACTCTGGGCACTGGGGTCAGCGGGGCACTATCTCGGCGCGCACCTCGTCCTCGAGGTCGTGCAGCTTGGCGTTGACGTTGTCGAGCGCCTTGCCCTTGGACATCTTGGCCTCGACGTAGGATGCGATCACGGACACGGGGTACCTGTGGTCAGTCATCGGGGCGACGGCGCCGGCACCCACTCGGACACCTGCGGCCCGTCGTACGCCTTGAGCATGGCATACGCCTTGTGGAACGTCTTGACGGGCTTGGGCAGCTTCTTGACCGCCGGCGCCGCCGCGCGCTTGTAGTGCTCCGGGCTAGGGTTCCAGTACGGGTACGGCCCGGGCGCGGAGCTGCTGCCTCCGCCGCCGCCGCCGCCGATGGGCGTGAAGGGCATGCCGGGGTCGTTCTTGCCCATGGTGCTGCTGTCGTTGTCTTCTGCTCAGCGTCGGCCCATGGTCGCTGGCCTCTGCGAGTCAGATCAAGTGGTCAGTCGAAGAGCAATGCGATGGCGAGCGACAATGGGGACTGGGTGAGAAGCAGCCCACCCACGGCCGCACGGACCAGACGGTCCGAGTTGCGCCAAACGCCACATTGCCTGCTCGGTCCACCGACCTCCGAGCCAACTCTATGCAACATCTATTCAACATCTATACAACACCACAACATGTATGCTTACAACACTACTCGCGCGGGATGACACACCGCGTCACCCCCCACAGCGTGACGACGACGGGCGGGGGTGACGGCGGCGAAGCGCACACGTCGTCTTCGAGCTTGGACCCCACCCCGCCCCTCGCCCCGACCAGCGCCTTCGCCGCGTCCGACCGCCTCCACCACGACGGCGGCCGCTCGCTCGCCACCTCGGGCGGAGGGAAGGAGCGCACCCTCGCCGAGCGGTGCGCCTCGCGCGCCGCCGCAAACTCGCGCGGGTAGCCCGGCAGCTGGGGGTCAGCGGCGGCAACACAAAAACACCCACCTGCGCCTCGAGGCTGCGCAGGCCCCGCGCAATCTCGTCGTCGGCGTAGCCCCACTCGAGCTGGTGGCGCACCAGCGCCCGGATGACGGGCAGCGCCAACCTGGGGTCAGCGATGTCGCTTGGGGCACTCACTCGCGAGGGGGCTGCGGCTCGCCGTCGACCGGCCGCAGGATGGCCAGCACGTCGTGCGCGCTGTAGATTGCCAGCTGGGGCCGGGGTGCAGAGTCACGAGTTGGGTATGGGGCCGTCATGAGAAGGGGGGTGACATGAGAAGAGTGCAGTTTCAACTGTTGAGATGCTGCTCGATAAGAAGCGTACGGCCGAGTGGGTGGGGCTGCGTCGTAGCCCCACCCCCGTATTCTATACATATCGGTGTGTCCGCGAGTTACGGAGGGATACAACTGGTGGTGCTGGTGGTGCTGCTGCTGCTGCCTCGTCGCCACTTTGAAAGAAGTCGTCATGCTGTGGTCCCTCTCTCCACCCACCCCCCCACCCCACCTGGCCCTACTCCCCTCCTGTACCACCCCTACAACAACGGCGCACGCTCGTCAAACGGCGTGTACGGCGGCGGCGGCTCGCACCCCTTGATCTTCCTGCTCATGCGCGTGGCCGCGCTCATGACGACACGGTCGAACCGGTGCCGGGCGGGGGGCGGCCACGGGATGGGCAGGGCCTTTGACGGCCCCAACGCGGTAAAGTAGCGGACAATGTTGAAGGCTGCAGAGTAGAGGGGGAACTGGAGCGAGCAAGCTGTCAGCGCACGGCCAGCACCACGCACTCTTGACCCACCTCGCGCTCCAGAATCTCGAGCTTGCGCGCAATGTCGGCCGTCTTTCGCCCCCGCGCAATCTTGTTGACGACGTAGGCCCTAATAACGGACACTGGAAATCTGGGCCAATGAGCCCAGCCCGCGCACTAACATCCAACTCACTCGTGCAGCGGAGGACCAGAGTACACCCTCAAACACACGCGCACATTGTTGGCAGAGCGTACGAAGAGCCCGTTGCTCTCCTCCTCGCCCTTTGAGCTGTCTGCGCGTCGGAGGCGAGGCCGGCGCGGCGAGCGCGGAGAGCGCGCCGTGATTAGCTCGAAGCCGTCCGAGAGGCGCTGGCCGGGCGACTGGCGCTCGGGGTGCTCGGGCAGCGGGCCCACCGACATGTCTGTGTTTGTTCGGAAGATCATGGCGAGTGAGAGGGGGAGGGTACGCAGTGCATGCTTCGTCGAGTGCGTATATGTGCTGCTGCTTGGGCAGATGCGTCGCGGAAAAGAACGACGACCACGGCGACGGAGCCAGTGCCCACAGCGCTGCGATGCGACGTTGGCCGTGTCCCCCGTGACTGGCGACACGTCGATGATGATGACTGCCATGCATACAGTGCCATCAGCGACTGCTCGGGATACACTATACACAGAACAAGGAGGACAGCAGAGCAGAGCGTACAGACTGATCCACGCACGCACCCGCCCACCGCATCAAATTCACGCGCGACGTCGACAGAGTCACACGCCACTATTCCTCCGCCGCCGCCTTCGTCGTCGCCGTCGTCGTCGTCGTCGTCGTCGTCGTCGCGTCGCAGCATTCTCTCACAGACAGCAGCTCTGCAAGTCACAGAAAGGCAGTCACAGGCCGCGACCCGACCGCCACCATTGGCAGCGGCGGCCGCTCGACGATATCGTCGGTAGTGTACGCCCGCTCGCCCTCGAGCGTCGGGCTGTGCGGAAAGTCAAACAGGCCGTCGAGGTCGAGCGAGAGGTCTGGCAGCCGGACGCTCAGCTGCGGGGGGTACGCGCCCGCCACGGGGGTGGACACGGGCGTCGTCGTGCCGCCCGGAACGAGGGAGCGGAGCGACGGCGTGCCGATGCTGATGTTTATCGACATGCCGAAGGCGTCCGAGCCGGCCGTGGGGCTCGTCGCGGTCGTCGGCGTGGTGCCGAGCGACTGCGGCGCGGGGTAGAGGGGGGCGTCGGCGGCGCTGTACGGCGCGGACGACGCGGGGGAAGTCACGCTGGAGGGCGCCGCGGCGGACAGCGCTCGCCCCCGCGCGCTCGCGGTGATGACTGTCGGCCTCGGTGGCGGGGAGCGCGGCAGCAGGGGCAGGGGCGCCGGCGCCGGCGACGGCGACGGCGAGCGCAGCGCGTACTCTCCCGGCGCTGGTGACCGGGGAAGGTGCAAGCTCGAAAACCCGCCGCTCGCGTTGGACCCCGCCACGCGGGCGGCCTTGAGCGCCGAGAGGCTGCGCGTGCGGGGCCTGAGCGCGCCGAACAGTGCGGCGGCGACGCTGCCCCCCCTCCGGGTGGCGGGGCGAGAAGCCACGAGGTTCATGGTCACGCGCGCGGCGTCGACCACGTCCTGGTCGATGTGGTCGAGGTCTGGCGGCCAGCGCTGGGTCGCGTCCGGCCCGCCCAAGTTGTTGAAGTAGCGCACGAGGGCGAACGCTGCAGCGAAGTGGGGCAGCTGGGCCTCGAGCCCCGCGAGCTTGTAGCTTATCTCCTGCGTCGTCCGCCCCTTGAGCAGCTTGTGCTCGACGTACGCCCGGATCACGGCCACGGGATATCTGGCGTGAGCAGCGCCGGGGGGGCGACCCACCTCGAAACCACGGGCCCGGGGTAGAGCTGGAGCGTGGTGACTGCGTCGCGGGAGGTACGGATCGCCTTGGGCGGGATCGCGAGGGAGGAGGACGACTCGAAGCGCATCGCCGTGAGCGGGCGCGGTGGCGGAGCGATCCACGAGCGGAACGAGAGGACGGAGCGCGCTGAGCGCGCCGAGCGGACCGACGGGCGCCGGGTCAGGCGCGGGGGCGGGAGGAGCTCTAGCCCGAAGGGCGAGGGCGAGGGCGGGGCGAGGGTGGCGGTTGCGGCGGTGGAGAGCCCGCCGACGGTGGATACGAGCATTGAGACGGTGTGGGGCAGTGAGCGTGGAGGTGAGAAGAGCAGCAACAAGAAGCGGCTCGGCAGCGCGCGGTCCCCGCCGGCTCGCCTGCACCGCTCGCTCGCTACGCGCGCACTGACACGCTCGCATCCGTGCTGAGCTGAGGTCCGATTCATGGGTACATTGTCTATACGTGGAGCCAGTGTCTAGTGAGCGAGCGTCCGGAGGGTGGTAGTGCCACACGCCACGCGACGACTAGTCGTCGAGCCGGCCGAGCGAGTGCGCCGGGAGGAGCGGCAGGAACGAGCGCGGGGTATGCGGCGGCGTCGCGAGGGGCTTGGGCGGTGGCGGAGGCGGCGCGGCCTGTGGCGGCAGCGGGTTCAGGAGGGCCTCGGCGGACGTGGAGGCTGGGGTGGGTACGGTGCGCTCGGCGGCGCGAGCACCACCCCGCCCCACGCCACCGCCACGCCCACGGCCATCACGGCGCCGATCGCCCCTGCCCCTCGAGTGGCCGGGCCACACGTCCTGCGGCTGGGTGGGGGGCTCGCGGCGCGTCTCGGCCACTGCCGCGCCCCAGTCGCTCCCCCTACTCATGTGCACATGCGTCGAGAGGCGACTGGCCGCCGCGACGGCCGCCGCCGCCGCTGGCGAGTCGTCAAACACGGGCGGAAAGTCCATGTCAACGACGTGCGAGGGTCCCAGGCCCTTGAAGAATCGGACGGCGGCGAAGGACCGAGCAAACTGGGGGAGCTGGCGGCGGCGTCAGCCAGCTACCGACGGACAAACTCGCCGCCACTCACCTCCGCCTCGAGAATTTCCAGCTTGCGGGCAATGTCGGCCGGCCTGCGCCCGCGCACGAGCTTGTGGTCGACGTAGCTGCGGATAACGGAGACGGGGTACCTGGGTGTGGTGAGCGGGGCGGGAGGGGCGCGACGCACTCGGCGAACACTGGGCCGCGGTAGAGCTTGAGGCAGAGGGCCGCGTCTGAGGCGGTGCGCACGATGCGGGGCGCGACGCGCGCGGCGAGCGGGTCCATGTCGTCGCGGCTCAGCCTGGGCGACGGGGGCAGGGGGGCGGGGTCGGGCGGGGGCGGCTCGATGGCGCGCCGGCGGCCGAGGAGCTGCGCCGTGCGCCACGCCGCCGAGAGCGTGTTGCTCGCAAACGCGGAGGCGACGGCGAGCGCGGTCCCCGTCAACATGCCGGTCGCTGCGGTCGAGAGGTACTCCCAGTCGAAGAGGGAGACGAGGGTGGCGAGCGGAGTGGGGAGGCTGAGGCGGTCGGGGATTGGGAGGGCGGCGAGGAGGATGCGCAGCGTCGAGATGTGCGCGAGCTGCGTGAGGACGTGGGTCGACTCGAGCGAGAGCGTGCTCGAGGGCGATGGGGGCATGATGAGTTGGGCAACTCTGCTGGCGGGCGCGGGCGGTTGCGACAGATGCCTACACGAGAAGCAGTGACGGGCCGTGCTCCCCCGCACTGCAACGCGGGGCGAGAGCGACACCACTGCACACTTGCATATACACACACTACAATCCGGCACTGTACGAGTCGCGCAGGAGCGGCTCGGAGCGCCGCCGCCGGACGGCGAGGAACTCGGAGTAGCGGAGCGCGTCGGCCGGCGAGTAGGCCGGCGGCGCGTCGACCTCCATTTCGACCTGGTACGCGTAGTACTGGCGTGGCGCTGGGGCGGCGAGCGCCTGCGCCGTCGCGTGCGCCGCGAGCTCGCCCCCCCTCTCCCAGCGGGGCGAGTCGACGAGCTGCTCGGACGGCTCGCGCCGGAACCCGAACGCGCCGACCCTCGGCGTCGTGGGGCTCGCGGGCGCCGAGTGGCTCGGCGTCGCCAGCGGCGTGCCCCACGGCGTGATGCCCGGCGTGAACGGGAGGGGCAGGGGGCGGAGGCGCGGCGAGTCGGGAATAGCGATGGGGAGGGGGGCGGAGGGCCGGCGCGCGCGAGGCCCGCCAACCTCACCCCCGCTGCCCGGGAAGACGACCGCGGCGCGGGGAAGCGCGAGCCGCTGCGGCGTCGGCGTGGCGAGCACCTCTGGCGCCTGCTGCTCTGCCCAGGGCGGCTGGCGCGCGCCGGGGATGAGGTGCGCGCTCTGGCTGCGCGTGTGCGCGAACGGCCGGGGCGGGGGGAACAGCGTGTTGGCGAACGTCAGCTGCACGGGGGACGGGCGCGCCGAGGGCGCGGGGGTGCGGTGGAAGCCGTGGTCTAGGCCGAGGAGGCGGGGCTTGAGCTCGAACGACGCGGACGAGGTGCGCGAGCGGGGCGGGGCGAACGACGCGATCGAGGAGGTGCGGGATCGCGGCGGCGCGAACGACGCGATCGAGGATGTCCGGCTGCGCGGGAACGGCGCCGGGGGGAACGGCGCGGGCGACGCCGTCCGCCGCTCGCGCTCACGCTCGCGCTCGCCCGAGCGCCGCTCCTTGCGCTCGCTGCCTGGAAAAGTCATGATCCTAGCCACGTCGAGCAGCGGGTCGGCGTCGTCGAGCGCCGGCGGCCACTCGCAGTCGAGCACGCCGCTCGGGCCCAGCCCGCGGAAATACCGCACCGTGCTGAACGCGCGCGCGTACTCTGGCACCTGGGGCGGGCGTGAGCAGATGAGCGGCGGGGAAGGTAGCGGCGCACCTCGGCCTCGACGTTGTCGAGCTTGAGGCTGATCTCGCCCGGCTTGCGGCCGCGCACGATTTTCTGGTCGACGTACGAGCGGATCACGCGGAGGGGGTACCTGGGCGCGCGAGCGTCAGCCGAGCGGCGCGAGCAAGTCAGGAGAGGCCAGGCGTGGGTCCGAGGTCCGGCCGTCGTCGCCCGCCCCCGACCCCGACTCACTCGGCATACCGCGGCCCGCGGTACATCTGCAGCGCGGTGACGGCGTCGGCGGCCGTCTTGGCGACGCGGTGGGTCCATGCGCGTTCGTCGTCGTGGTCGTCGAGCTGGGGCAGGGTGTTTGACGGGCCGGCAAAGGCCGCGTGTGGGTGCGATGGCGGGGGGTGCGGCGTGCCGATGCCGAGCGCGCCGAGCATGATGGGCGGCGGGCGGCGGGCGGCGCTGGCAGCGGATGACTGGAGACGTGAAAGGAGGCCGTTGATGAAAGCAGCAACATGCTGGGGCGAGAGTCTCTGCTTTGGCCGCTCGGGGCGAGCGAGTGGGTGGGGCCGGGGTGGGTCAAGCAGCGACGAGGCCATTGCGGCCTGGCGGCCTGGCGGTGCCACCCGCCACACGCCACGCGCCACGCCGCCGGCTTGCACAGACGCGCCAACGTGCACGCGCGTGCACCGGCGCGCCACGGGACACCGCAGCGAGCAGAGCTCGGCGGCACCCCGTCCCGCCCGGAACGGAAGTCGCTGCGGTGCATGGCCAGGTGCCGAGTAGCACGCCGCTGCTCTCCACAACGGGCAGGAGACGCGAAACGCGTCGCCCATTCTACCCCTTGGTGGGCCTCCTTTGTCCTCGAGCCAGCCAATGTATAACACGTCGCGCGTCCCCCCCATCCCCACCCACCCCCTCGCCACCACCAATGGGCTATGCGCTCTACACGGCCCACTACCCCGCCGGCCGGCACGCGCGCAGCCCGTCGCTGACCGCCGCCTCGCTGCGCCGAAGCCGCGACACGCGCTGGGGCGCCGGCCTGCTCGAGACGCTGCGCGAGAGCGTGTACCCGTTCCTCGGGGCCGAAGAGCGGCGGCGGCTCAGCGTGAGCGCGTCACGGGCGGACGGGCTCCTCGCCGCCCCCGTCCCGGCCTTGATACGCACCAAGGCCGACGCGGTGCGCTGCCTGCGCGCGTTCACGGGGCCGAGGTTCCACCCGTGGGTCGCCGGCGCCGCGCGAAAGGCTAATCTTAGATACCCCGCGCTCGTGGTGCTGTCGTACGTCGACATCAAGATCCGTGCGGGCAAGAGCAGGGCCGGGGTGCGGGCCAAGCTGGAGCGGATAGAGATTGAGGTGGGTGGGGTGGTGGGGTGGGGTGGGGTCGTGGGGTGGGACGGGGGTTGGGGGGAAGGGCGAGGGCAAGAGGACGTGGGGAAGCAGCGCTCACGCCCCGCCCCAGCTCCCAGGCTACTACCAGGTCTATGGCATGGTGCGCGACCTCCGCCGCCTCGGACCCAGCAGGAAGCTCGACGTGCCCTGGCCGCCGCGGTACGACGAGCACGCGGCCGCCGCGCGCGCCGCGATGGAGTTTGACCCGCCGGCGCGGCTCTCGGCAAACATGGTGCGGCGCGAGGTCATGTGGTGGGAGGCGCGGGATCTTGGGGCGGGGGCGGGGGCGCGGTAGGGGGTGGGGCATTGAACCGGGGTACAGAGAAACGACGACGCGACGACGACGCAACGATCTTCATGTAACTAGATGCTGTTCGGGCGTGCTGCTCTTGCTTGGCTGGGAGGATCTGCCCCGGGCCAATGGTGCACTGTTCTTCCGCAAAGTTGAATGATGACCGAGTACGCTCGAAAAGAGCTCGACGCCAGTGGCGGCGGGGTCGTCGCACCCCCGACAAAACACAAAGAAGCTCGCCGCTGCAGGTCTGACTGGGGTTCGAACCCAGGTATCCTGAATAGAGTTTTACTCAAAATCAGACAGCTCTACCACTCGCTCACCAGACCACCGACCACAGGTGGCTGATCGACGGTGTCCTCCGACCACTAGGAGGCTGGCAACTCCTCGTCCTCCCCCCTTTGTCCTCCGGGGATCTACTCGTCGAGTCCACATGTATCTCCAATGCCCCGCATGTATATGCATCGAGCCAGAGTGCATGCGTTGGGGTAGTAATGGCCAACTACGGCTCGCCAAAGGAAGGTCGAGCTCTAGGTGAGGAAGGTGCCAGGTGCCACAAACAAAAAATGCCCCCGCAGTCCATACAAATCGGCGTCGCCGCGCGCACAATCGCCCAACACCCATGCATGCTAGTCAAACGGCGCGAGGATGCTCGCCGCCCACCGACTCATGCGCCGGCGCTCACCCCCCGCCTCCCACCGCTCGCGATCGAGGGACGAGTACGCCGGCGGCGGTACTCTATCCGCCGTGACGCTGCGCGCCTCGGCCGCCGCGCTCGGCGTGCGCGCGTGCCCCGTCGCGAGCGGGAACGTGATGGTCGCGGCGCGGCGGTGCCCGTGGCGCGGGGGCGCGGGCTCCTCCCTCGGCCTCGGGGGGCTCGGGGGCGGGCTCGCAGGGGACACGGGCGAGTCGAGCGCGTCCATCTCATCTGGGTGCGTCGCGCGCAGCGCGGCGGCGAGCGTCATGGTCCCGCCCGCGCGCCGGCCCAGGCTCCGGCTCCGGCGCCGCGCAGGTGGCGGGTCGTGCACCCGCACGCCGAGGTGCAGTATCGGCGCGGCGGCGCTCACTGTCCGCGCCGAGTCGACGGCGCGCGTGTCCCCCCAGCTCGGGATGGCGCCGGGCACCACTGGGGGCCAGAGCATCGGCAGGACGTGGGAGGGCCCGAAGCCGCGGAAGAAGCGCACCGTCGCGAACGCGCGCGCGTAGCGGGGGTGCTGTGCGTGAGCAATGTCGATGTCGGCCCAGGAATCTTACGCCGGCCTCAAGGGCCTCCAACTTGCGCAGGATGTCCCCCATCCGCCGGCCCTTGATGATCTTGTGGTCGACGTAGCTGCGGATCACGCTGACGGGGTATCTGGGGGGGTCAGCCGGCGTCTGTCCACTCCGACTTACTCGGCAAACGCCTCGCCGGCGTACAGTAGCAGACACACGTTCACGTCCTGCGCGCGGCGCACGGCGGCCGGGAGGTGCGGCACGACGCGCGGGTCAATGTCGTACTCGTACTCGCGCTGGTACTGCTGTATGGCGCTAGCGTTGGCGGCCAGGCTCGAGATGGCGACGGCCATGGCCGCGCCGGCTGCGGCACCCGCCGCGGCGCCGGTGATCGCGGCGGCGGTCGTGAGCATGTCGTTTGAGAGGTCGCATGATGGGGCTTGGTCTCAGGGGGGAGAAGAGAAGGGCGAGCGAGCCGAGAGATCTGGCGGCGGGTCGAGCGCGCGGCTCCTGCGCGGGTGTGGGTGGGGTGGAGCGTGAGTGGGTCGGGTGGCTTCTGCTGCTGCTGGTGCCACCAGGACACCCCTCGGCGACGCAGCGGCCCCCTCCGTCGCCGTCTCCGTGTCCGTCGCCGCGCCGTCGCCGAGCGACACACCGGCCGAGCCGAAAATAGCCACAGTGTCCTCGTTTGGGTGGCGATTCTGGAGCCCCACAGACACCGCGTCATTGTTCGAATTTCCTGAACACCGCAATTTCCTGCGGGTCGCGACTTTTGTCGTCTCGCCGTCATCGATCCATCTCGCTCTCTCTTCACTCTCCACTCTCTCCCTCTCGCATTCTTGCTCTGCTTCGAGCGTTCACGGCGTACACGAACAGCCGACCTACCCCCTAGCCTCTCGCCACCTACCCTCCCCCCCACACCCCCATGGTCATCGTCGCCGCCATCCTCATCGGCGTCGCCGCCGGCTACGTCGCAAACAAGGCCAACAAGTCGGAGAATGAAAAGTATGGCGTCCCCCCGCCCAAGGGCATGATGCGCACTAAGGACGTCCCGCTCGTGCCCAAGCGCGCGCAGGACGTCCAACGCTGTTTGGCGGCGTACAAGGGGCCCATACCTGGCGAGTGAGTGGAGCCGCGCGGCGTGCTGCCCGCAGACGCCGGCGGCGCTTTACACCCCCCGCTCGACCCTTACTCACACCCCAGATACCCCGTCCAGGTGCTCCGAATGTACGTCGCGTACAAGATGGCCAACGGCGCGACGCCAGCCTACATCCCGGCCAAGCTTGAGGTGCTGGAGCAGCAGGTAGGTGGTGCTGAAGGACGCGCGCTCACCCACACAGCTGCCGAAGCATGCCCCCTCCTTCGCCATTGTCCGCTTCGAGCTCGGCCTCGGCCCCTCGCGCGTGATCCCGATGAACTGGCCGCCGCCGGGTGCGCGCCCCCCACCCCCGCTCTCGTCGCTCCCCCCGCCACCACCGCAAGCGCAGATCGACTCCAAGTCGTCGCTGAGCCAACCGGCCTACGGCGTGACGAGGGCATCAGGCTTCGGAGGAGCACCGCCGTACCAGCCCCAGCCGACACGACGACCCCCAGCGGACGACGCACTGACGCTGCGCGGAAGCCCGGGACCGAGCCCCCGCGGGAGCTCGGACTACAAGACCAACCCGTTCTTGGACGACCGCCCCGACGAGTCGACGTACAGCTCGACGGCTTCGTCGGCATTCTTGTCGCCAGTCAGAACTGGCCCACCGCTTCCGCCGCGCAGGGGATCGACGACTACAGCCCCACCGTCGCCCGCGGCGTACCGCCCGCCACCGCTCCCGGCCCGCGCGCCCTCGCTCGTGCCAGAGCCGCGCATGCCAGAGCCGAACGAGGCTGTGGACGCACCGCCGCCGTACACGCCCAGCGACGAGTTTCGCCGGCCTGACGGCGGTCGTGGAGGAGAAATCTAATAGACGACGATAGACCACAGCCTGGTTCCGCCCTCTTGCACGACGCACGATACGCCCCAATTCCAGACGCACACGTACGATAGCATATAATCGGCCTATGTATGCAGCCATGTTTATTGTGCAGTCGTGAGCAGCTGGGTGCATGAGTCTCGGATGTAGGGGTCTTGCTCGTGGCGTTTGCGTGGCGTCATGGACCCGGCAAATGACAGTGTTGCACCATGTCGGCGACACGCGATGCAACAAGCAGCAGCGTGATGCATCGGCTTGCATTGGATCAGGTTTGATGTTCGCGAGTGTCTAACAGCGACAAGGACAGCAGCAGCAGCAACGACGACGACGGCGACGACGACGACGACGAGGCAGTGATTGCAGTGGTGCGTGGTGCAGAGCAGCAACTGTCAAGCGATACAATGCCATCCGCACTGGCCTCCTCATCGTCGTCGTCGTTGTCGCCCACCGCCGCCTCCGCCGCCGCCGCCCTCACCCTCACCCTCGCCCTCGCCCCCTCCTCGTCCTCGTCCTCGTCCACGGCCGCCCTCGTCTCTACTCCTATTCTTATCCCATCACCACACCCCGTTGCATCATCATCCCATCACTCACCCAAGCCACAGTCGCCAGCCGCGCCGGGCAACATGTCACCACACGGCGGGCAGCCAGCGCCGGCACCCCCACGGCCCGCCTTCACCTCCCCCCAGCCCCAGCCCAGCACCCAGCCCGACAGGCAGCTCCTCACGACAAACTCGCTCAACTTTCGGCGCCGCCTGCTGCGCCAGTACTCTGTCGCCCCGCCCCCAGAGTACTACCACCCCGAGCGGCTCGCCTGGCTGCCCCACTTCTCGCGCGACCTCGCCGACCTTGTCCTCTGCCTCGAGGGGTACATCGGGCCAAGCGACACGACGTGGGCACCGCTCATCTCGTTCATACTAACATGCCGCAGGTACCTCGAGTCAGTGATCCGCAACTACATCCAGTGGTCGGCCTTCGTCAAGAAGATCCATGCCAACGACGCCGAGCTGGCCGAGGAGCTCGACTTCCTCCGGCGCCTAGTGAGTGTTGTGGCGGGCCCCTCTGACGCCAGTTCCCCCGCTTCACAAAGACGGTCCTCGCCGTCGCGCGCGACCAGGACATCACGCTGCCCCCACCCGTGCCAGAGACGATCCTCTCGCTCTCCAAGCTCCCCGAGCTCGAGGACGGCCCCCCGCTCCAGGTCCCGTGGCGCGGAGCTCCCAGCCCCAAGCTCGACACGCCGCCCACCCCGAGGCCGGACAACACGCCGCCCACGACGCCGGCCGCAGACTCGCCCTTCTCGTCCCCGACCTCGCGCGGCTTCGAGCGCCCCGCCACCCCGCAGCGAGACCACCCGAGGCCGTACCACCCCCTCCCGCAGCCCCCGACTCGCGCGCTCCCGCCCCACCCACCCCTCGCCGTGCCCGACAGCCCGCGCTCGATCGCGCCCCCGCTCAGCCCGAACCCCGCGAGCCCGAGGCATGCCCAGACTCCGAGCCCTAGGCCGAACCAGCTGCCCCTCGCACCTAGCCCGCGGCCGGCGCCGGCCGGAGACAGTCGGCCCCAGCCAGCGACGGCTAGCCCCAGGCCGCCTCAGCCATCACTTGTGCCGGGTCGGCCACCACAGCCGCAGGGAGCATCATCGAACCCGTTTCCGCAGAACGCCCCGGGGCTCCGGCACAAATCTTCCCACGCCGAGCTCACCCAACCCCACCTCCAACTGACATTCCCGACGCCCAGCACAAAGCAGCCACAGCTGCAGCAGAAATCGTCCCAGCACTTTAGAGTCGCCGAGCTCTCCCACCAGCTCGCACCGCCGCTGCACAGCGGTGATGATGCGCCCCCCGTACCGCCGCCAAAGGGCAAGCAGCGATCAGTGGCTGAGAGCGACCCGCACTTCTACGGCCCACAACAGCAGCCGCCACTGTCGTACTACAACCCGCCGGCGCCTAACCCTCCGCCGTCCAACGCAGGTCCCAACAGCCGCCCCAATAGGCCACAGCCGACCGTGGCCACGAACCCGAACCAGTGGCCCGACAGGCGGCAACCATACCGCCCACCGAAGTTAGTCATCCCCTCTCCCCTCGGCCCTGTCCACACCGACGGCGGGTGGAAGGGTGGCAACGAGGGCACCTGGGATGGCAGCGGTGCCGTGGACAGCGCGTGGTCAAGAGGCGGGCCACCCATTCCCTCGAGCATCGTCCCAACGCCAATCACGGCCCGCGCGCCTCTCGCACCCAACCCGCCTGCGCCGCGCCCAAGCTCAGACTACGAGACGGTGCGGCTGCGTGCCAACCCCGAGTTGCTTGCCGACCGGCCGCTGTCCCACCCGTCGAGCTTACAGCGGCGTGGGGCACAGCACCAGGGCGGCATTGTGGCGCGCCGGCCCTCGACCAAGCCGAAGCGGACGCTCTCGGTACGCCGTGGTGGCAGTCGCCAAAACTCGGCCAGCTCCGCCACAGGCTCTGCTACACCCCTCGCGACATATCCCTCCCGCCTCGCCCAACGGCGCGGTACCGCCGACAGCTCGACCACCGAGTACGCCACCCCGCGCTCTCACGCGACGTACCCCCTCCCTGGAGGCCGGCAGGAGATCATGTCCGACGGCCCGGTGCAGGGGTACACCGAGTTTGGTGCTATGCGCGACCCGCGCCGCCAGCCCGACCAGCAGCGCGAGTACGAGCCCCGCCGGCCCTCATTCCACGAGAACGGTGGCTCTCGGAACCCGACACAGAACCGCGCGCGCGAGCCGTCCTGGGTGTCGATCGACTCGGAAGAGGAGCTCCGACCGCACGTCCACGCGCGCCCCGAGTCGCCGTACTCGCCCGGTCCGCGCCCGCTGCCATCCCACACGCCGTCCTCGCTACCATGGGACCGTCCGAAGCGCCCCAGCTCGGCGGCGTCGTGGGTGACGGTCGACTCGGTGGGCTCGGGCGCCGCCAACCTCTCGCCGCCTATCGTGGGCCGCGCACCCGAGCCGTGGCGCGACCACAACCACACGTCGAGCCAGGACTGGATCCCCCAGCCGCAGCGCGCCCGCCCGGTGTCGCGCCACTCGATGGACCACGTGCCCACCGCCCCGGCGGTGGGTGTGGCCTCGTTCAGAAGAGAGTCGGAGCCGGCCGTGCCACTCCTCCACAGCCGCCCGCCGGCGCGGCCGCCGCGCCGCGACGACCCCGGCAGCAGCACGGGCGGCAGGCTGAGACGCGACCTGTCGATCGACAGCACCATGTCGCTCCCTCCGCCTCCGCCACCTTACGGAACATGACGACCCTAACGAGCCATTTGTACTTTACCATATGCACATAGCTTGATGCAACCGCATACACACACGCTTGATGCCACACATGCACACACGCTTGATTCAACACGCTATACACACTATGGATACAGTCTAGGCAAAGATGCGCGGGGGCCAGTTCATGGGCAGGACGCGCGACGGGCCGAGGTAGTAGACGTAGCGGACGATGGCGAATGCCTGGACAAAGTCTGGGAGCTGGCGTGGGCGTGAGCAAGGCACTGGCTGTCGACCCACCTGTCCCTCCAAGTAGGTGAGGCGCTGTCCCCACTCGGTCCACGCCCCGCCCTCGCGGTGCGCAATCCACTGGAGGTATGTCGAGAAGACGGTGGCGGGGAACCTGGACAAGTCAGCCCGCCCGGTGTCAACCGCCGGTGTCAGTGCCACCCCGACGTACTGGCTCTCGACGGGCCCGACGTAGCCGCTCAAGCACTCGATCACGTCCTCTGCCGACCTGAGGACGGGCGGCTCGCCCACCCGGTACCGGTACTCCGAGTCCTCGCGCGCCGGGTAGCACGTGTAGAAGCCCTCGCCCTGGCCGATGCGGAAGCGCGGCGGCCAGTCCATCTTGAGCACGGGCGACGCGAGCAGGCCGTAGACGTAGCGCACGATCATGAAGGCGTCGGCGTAGTCTGGCGCCTGGGGCGGGGGCGGGCGTCAGCGCGCCGCGGGGTGTGCGCCAGCCCCCTCAGTAGGGTGGCAGGGGGGCTCTCACCTGGGCCTCCAACACCTCCAGCTTGGCCGACAGGTCGCGCCAGCGCGTGCCGTTGCGGTGGATCTCATAGTCCGCATACGTGCGCAGCACCATGACGGGATACCTGGGATCAGCTGGGCCCGACCCCACACCTACTGCTCGTCCTTGCCCCCTTGGAAGGCCTCGAGGCAGCGCAGCACGGCCTCAGGCGTGCGCAGCATCGGCGGCGGCTGCTTCTCGAACAGCTCGTCGACGAACCCGTGTGGCGGGGTCACGGCGAAGAACTTTTCCGCGGCGCGGCCCGGCTCCTCAGCGCGCGCGTACGGCGGCCAGTCGAACGGGAGCACAGGCGAGCGGCCGATGTAGCGCACGAAGCGGACCTGCGCGAACGCGGCGGCGTACTCTGGCAGCTGGCGCTCGAGCACCTCGAGCAGCCCGCTCCAGTCGGGCCACGGGGCGAGGTTGCGGTGGATCTCGTACTCGAGGTACATGGCGATCACGGCCACGGGGTACCTGGCGTCAGTATACCCCACGCCTCCCTTTCTTTCCACCCACTGGGCGTTCGTGTCCCCGTATGCGCGGAGCAGGGCCACCACGTCCTCGGGCGTGCGGATCACCGGCGGGTTCTCGGCGCCGACCGTGCCGGCCGGCAGGCTGACGCGGTAGAAGAGGTCGGGCTGGGCTGGCGGGGCCGGCGCGGCGGGCTGCGAGAACGTGCTCGCGATCGAGTGGGGGCGGGGGGCGGGCGAAGAGGCCGAGTATCTTGCCGGGGGCGACTTGGGCCGCGGCGTCATCGTCGCCGCGCGCCGGCCGCTCGGGAGCCGCAGCACCCAGCGCACGGCGGAAAAGCTCTGCGCGTACCGTGGCGGCGCCTGGGGTCAGCTGTGAAGAAAAAGATGGGCTCACCCGCCCCTCTAGGGCGTCGAGCAGCTCGCCGATCTCGTGCTCGGCCGTCCCCTCGGCCCGCTTGTCGTCGACATAGTCGCGGATCACGCCGACCGTGTATCTGGGCCAGTTAGCTGGGCCATTGAGGCCGACGCACTCGCTGAAATCGGGCCCGTGGTGCGACGTCAGCGTCCACAGCACCTCTGCAAATCCCGGCCGCGGGGTCGGCGTGCCCGGCGCGCGCGACATGTTAGTGAGGGAGTGGGGAGGTGAGCGGTTGCGTGTCTGCGAGGTCAGTTGGATCGACCGTGCGTTGGTGGCGAGGGGTCCGGGCGGCTATGAACGAGGTGTGGCTGCGGCCCTCGGCGCGCTCGTCTCCTTCGCAAGGCTCAAAGCTCGTGAATGAGGGTGAGATGCAAAGAGTCAAGGCGGGGGATGCTGCAGGCGAGGGCTTGAACGGCGCCGAGCTATGGTGATGTCAGTGCACGTGACGACCTCCACGTGGTTTGCACGCAGACACCACGCGACAATACTCCCGCTCCCACCACCTCCACCACCCATCCCCCGCCAGTCCAAAATCTTTCCCCCAGCCAACACCCGACGCCATCGCCATCCGCATCGACGACCACACAAACACACCACATCACAACACCATGTCGTCGGCATTCAAGGCGACCCAGAAGCTCCAGAAGGGCAAGAAGCGCGCGCGCGCCGAGGACGATGTCGAGGCCGCCGCCGGCCCGTCGACCGTCGTCGAGAAGAAGCGCAAGGACAAGGTGCTCATGCTCTCGTCGCGCGGCGTGACGCAGCGCATGCGCCACCTGCTGCTCGACCTCGAGACGCTGCTGCCGCACGTCAAGAAGGGTGAGTGGGCAAAAACGGTCGTAGCTAACGCGCCCAGACTCCAAGCTCGACTCCAAGTCGTCGCTCCACCTCGTCAACGAGCTCGCCGACCTCCACTCGTGCAACAACGCCCTCTACTTTGAGGCCCGCCGCCACGAGGACCTGTACATGTGGGCGTCGCGCACGCCCAACGGCCCGTCGGTCAAGTGCCACGTGCAGAACATCCACACGATGGACGAGCTCAAGATGACGGGCAACTGCCTCAAGGGCTCGCGCGGGCTGTGTGTGTTCGACGGCGAGTGGGACACCAAGGACGAGTGGAAGCTGCTCAAGGAGATGTTCTCGCATGTGAGTGGTCGCGCGGGCGATGCTGGCTGGCGACGGGGTGTGGGTAAGGCTGGGTGATGGGAGTGGCAGACGAAACGCAGGCAGCACACCCCTGCTGCCAGCCAAACCTCCTGCCAAAGCTCCTGCCCCGCCTGATGCCTCTGCACGCCGCATCGTCCCCACCGAACATGATTACCCCCTCGAGTGGCCCCTAACCCCCCAGATCTTCTCCGTCCCCCGCACGTCGCGCCGCCTGAAACCCTTCATCGACCACATCCTCGTCTTCTCCATCCTCGACAACAAGATCTGGTTCCGCAACTACCAGATCATCGAAAAGGACCCCCTGCACCCCTCTGGCCCACCCCAGACCTCGCTCGTCGAGATTGGCCCCCGCTTCGTCCTCACCCCGATCCGCATCTTCGAGGGCTCGTTTGGCGGTCCTACCGTGTTTGCCAACCAGGAGTTTGTCTCGCCCGCCGCCACGCGCGCAAGCTTCAAGCGCGAGGCCGGGCAGAAGTACCGTGTGCGCAAGGCCGACGAGGAGGAGCGCGACGACAGGAGGCAGCGTATCCTCGAGGACCTGCCCGAGGACGAGCTCGCTCGCGACAAGGTGTTTGCTTAGGCGGGGAGGGTCGTTGGGAGTTGTGGGTTGTGGCTTGTTATGCATGATTGGGTGTGCTGGGTGTGGGCGTGGGGAGGAGTGGGGAGGAGTGGGGAGTCATGGGGAGGCATGGGGGATGCTGTTGCTATTGCTGGTGCTGCTGTTTGCTTGTTGCTGCAAGTTGCGCGTTGCTCGTTGCGGGCAACATTTGTGCCAAGTTGACGTCGGTCTTTCCGATCGGCCGCCGGCACGATGGACAGTCAAGGTAGCCGAGCCGACCTCCATCACATCTTGGCACTGCACTCTCCCCTTCCCACCAACAATGGCAGCCCCGACAACGACGTTCAACCCGCGCCCATGTAAGCCCCCTGCTCCCGCCCACGCTGACCCAAAGTGACGCTGCACGAGCGGTTCTCGCTCACGCGTCAGACGATCGGGCACCCGACCATCATCACAGCCGCGCTCTCGTACCCGTCGGCAGCGGCCGCCCCCTCCGCGTCCTACCTGCGCGCGCGGATCGCGACCCTGCAGGCCCACTTCCCCCTCCTCTACGCGCAGCTGCACGACGTCGAGACGCGCGCGCCCTACTTCCTCCCTCGGGATGCAGCGTGGCCAGCCGACGCCATCTTCGCCGAGGCGCCCCTAGAGTCGGACGCGGACGACGAGCTCGACGCGGCCATCACACAGGAGCTGTACCGCTTCGAACGGGCCGACCTGTGGGCCGGCCCGCTGTGGAGCGTCCGCCTGCTCACCGCCGCCTCGGGCCGAGTCTACCTCGTCCTCTCGACGATGCACACCATCATCGACGGGCGCGGGACCCAGCTCCTCCTCCTCGCGCTCGCTGGGCAGCCGGAGCAGCTGCCGACCGAGGCGTGGAACGACACCAAGCGCGCAGACGACACGATCAACATCAAGCCGTCGCTCGGCTTCTTGCTGCCTGTCGCGTGGCGCGAGCTCGTGTTCCCCAAGCTGCCTGGGATCCTGCAGTCGGTGCTCAGTTATACGCCGCTGCGGGGGACGAGCCCGGTGTGGCCGCTGGTCGAGGCGGCAGCTGACGCGCCCAAGAAGCCGTCCCCGATAGACTGCCAGAGCGTGACCCGCTTCGTGTCGCTCGAGCCGGCGCTCCTCACCGCGCTCAAGGACAAGGGCAAGGCGGCCGGCGTGATGACGCTGCACCCGCTCCTCGAGGCGGCGGTCTTCGCGGCCATGTGGGCGACCCTCGGGCCGGCCGACGCCTCCGAGACGTTCTGGGTCGAGGTGTCGACGCCGCGGAGCGAGCGCAGCGAGGCGCTGGGGCATGGGTTCTGCATGGGCAACTATGTCTCGTCGCAGCCGTTTACTTCGGGGCTCAAGCCAGCCGACAAGTACTGGGACCTCGCGCGCGCCGTCAGCGCGTTCAACAAGTCTGAGAGCGGCATCACATCCGGCCGCATGCAGATGGGGCTCCTGCTGCACGTGCCCGACCCCGAGCCGGCGCCGACGGCCGAGCACCCCGACCGCAAGATCACGGGCTGGGAGACGTTCTTCACGACCAAGGCCCGCGGCGCGAACCCGTACACGTCGAGCGCGTGCCTCTCCAACCTGGGCTTCACGGAGCTGCCGCCGGGCGCCGAGAGCGTCGGGTGGGCGCAGTCGGCCGACGCGCTCTCCTCGGCGCTGAGCATCAGCGCGATTGGCAGCGCGGGAGGGCTGCGCGTCGCCACGTCGTGGAAGGAGGGCGCGATCGTCGACGAGAAGACGCTGCTCGCGCTGCATGACGTCTTTGAGCGCGTCCTCCGCCGCGTCGTCGCTGGCGATGACACCGAGGCGCTGACGCTCGCTCAAGTGACGGCCGAGTAGCGTCAGCGTCAGCGGCGCCAAGTGTATAGCCCTGGGTGTATAATCTGCATGCATGCATGTGTGTCTGGAGGAGAGATGGCAGAGATCGCGGAACAACTCAGTCGCAGCCGCGGGACGGCAGCCACGATCGACCACCCTTAGTTGCCCTTCCCGGGCTCTTGCGCCTCACCGATTTTTCCTTTTGGCGCTCATGACGGGAGTGTTCAAGCACTACGCCGCTTTGCTCATTGCGCGCCGCTGCGCGCGCTGCAGAGCTTGCAGCTGGCGGCGACTGACTGACTGCATGCGTGCGCTAACAAACGCCCACTGACGTCGGTCTTGCCTCGACAGCCGCAAGCGTAAAGCAGAGAGCCGGACGGCGGCCGCTTGCGGGTTGATGAAACTGGCTTTGATGCAGCCTACTCTCGCGTCCTTCCCGCGCAGCAATTACGTTACTTTACAGTCTAACAGACAGCGTCCCGTTTCAAGCCCACGGCGCATGCGCATGCAGAGCGCAGGCAGCGGCAGCGGCAGCAGCAGCGACAAGCCGGCCAAGCAAGACAGCACCGACCGACCGACAAGCACCTGATGTGCCTGGACTGTGCTTGTCCCGTCGTACGTGCTCCTCCCCTCGGGTACCAGGTAAACTCGGAAACTCGACGCTGCCGTGCGTGCCAGCATGCCGCGCGCGCTCTAGATCAAGATGGAGCATGCACAACTGTCATCTGCGTTTGCTTTCCACCCACTCACACTCTCACAATGGCCTGGTCGCCGCCGAAACGGTCACGGCTCTATGTGGCGCTCGGCCTCGTCGCGTGGAGCGCGCTCGTCATGCTCACCCTCGGCCAGCTGCAGTGGAGCTGGCGCGGCGCCGGCCCCGTCCCCCTCGACGTCTACCTCAACGACCACCTGCACGAGGAGCAGCAGCCCAAGCCGCCGTCCAAGTGGGGCCTCGGCCTCGGCGGCGGCGCTCCGTCTCACCGCCCCCCGAGCGCCGGGCGCGTCCTCGTCACCGGCGGCGGGGGCATGATTGGTGAGAGCCCTCCTCGCCCGAGCTAACGACTAGGCAAGGCCATCGTGTCCCACCTCCTCGGCTCAAAGACGCCCGTGACGATCCTCGACCTCATGGTCAACGACGACGAGCTCGCCGTGCTCAAGGGCGCGCACGACAGTTTCACCGTCGTAAAGGGCGACATGAGAGACCCCGTCACGCTGCAGCAGGCCCTCACTGACGACGTCGTGGGCATCATCAACCTCGCTGGCGTGACGCGCACCCACCAGTGCGCAGAAAACTTCCCCGACTGCCACGACGTGAACGTCAAGGCGGTGGACAAGGTGCTCGCCCGCTTCAAGGAGCACGGCGGCGGGTGGTTTATCCAGGCGTCCGAGGTGGGTTGCGGTGTCGAGGCCGATACTGACGCCGCAGGACGAGTCAGAACGCGATGGCGGAGACGACACAAAGGGCCGCACGACGGCCTACGGCGACTCACAGCAGAAGGCCGAACAGATCCTCGAGAAGCACGTCGCCGAGAACTCGAAGCTCACAGCCGTCGCGCTGCGCCTCGCGACCGTCTACGGCTCCATCTACGACCACCACGACCGGCTCGTGCCTAGCATTGTAAACAACGCGCTCGCCCACCGCCCTGTCCAGGTCGCGGGCGACCCCCTCGTCGACCTGGTGCACATCAACGACGTGGTCGACGCATTCGGGCTCGTCGTCGACCGCCTCGAGCGTGCGCGGAACGCCAAGAAGAAGAAAACCGGCATGGCCGTCTTCTCGGTCCACTCCAACACGACCGTCACCTCCAAGTTCGTCTTTGGCAAGATTGTAACCCTCACAAAGTCGGCGTCGCCGCTGCAGATCATCCCCCGCAACGACAAGTACCTCGACAGATACATCTCGCAGACGCCGGCGTCCCAGCTGCGCGGGTGGCGCCCCAAGGTGCCCCTCGATCTCGGGCTGCGCAAGCTCACAAAGGCATACCTCGAAGAAACGGCCAGCTACCTTGAGCGCAAGATCCAGAGCGAGTGCGGCGAGCGCCCCGCGTACAGCATGGCCGACGTGATCTCGCTCGACGGTTGCTCGGGCTCGTTTGCGGCCGACGTCAACGGCGAGATCCGGTACGCTAACATCCACGAGGGGCAGGAGAAGGACGGCAAGTGGCCCGAGCTCGACATGGCCTGGCGCGACACGGACATGCCAACCGACTGGACATTCGAGATCAAGGCCAAGGGCGACGGCGCGAGCCTTAAGCTGCGCGGCAAGCCGCGCCGCTCCAAGGCCGACAAGGTCAAGGGGCGCGACGGCGCGCTCGGCCCCAAGGACCAGGTCGTGTTCCAGCAGGCCAACGACGCCGAGTTTGAAATCACCGCCATCGACCCCAAGACGGGCTACTTGACCGTCAAGGCCAACGGCCAGCCGTTCCTCCCCACGCACGTCGACGACGACTGGGACTGGAACCCGATCGAGGAGGTCAAGGTCGACAGCTCGCGCTTCCGCCTCACGCCCTACTGCTGCGCCGGGCGCAAGCCGTCCTGGCCGTTCTACGCGTACGACCCGCTCGCGTCGGTCATCCTCGACGAGCGCGCGCACGGCCACCACAAGCACAAGTTTGACGTGTCGCAGCCGAGCGTGCTGTGCGACCGGCTGGCCAAGGCGCAAAAGGTGACGGCCGAGCGGCTGGAAAAGCTCAGCGACACGGACAAGAGCGAGATTGGCGTCGCGCCAATGCCCGACAGGCCGAGTGTGCAGTGGCGCATGCGCGACAAGGCCATCTGCGCCAACCTGTGCGACCACCCGACCGTCTGCCTCGACACGGGCGACTGCGCGTGCGCCCAGTCCAACTGTGTGTGGCCGAAGCGCTTCCCGTTCGCAGAGTACGCTGGCACGGGCAAGACGAGCTACCCGCCAAACCTGCTCGACTACTCGCTGGCAGAGCGGGCAAAGGTCACGCCGTGGCTGTCAGTGCTGCGCCCGCACGCGCGCCGCTACTTTACAAACAACCCCGGGTGGTGGGACATGAACGTGACGCGCGTTCCGCCCGACGTCGAGGAGGAGCGGCTCAACAAGGACCCCGACAAGTTTGACCGCGTGCAGACCGAGTCGCACGGGTGCTACTCTGCCGACTCGTCGATGGAGCGCGCGGCAAAGCTCATCTCGCACGCGTGGACGCCGAACTCGATGGTCTTCCTCCCTCACTGGGAGTACACACTGCGCTTCCCGCCCGTCGTCGAGTGGGTCAAGAACGCGAAGGCACAGCACCTGCCGCCAGAGTTTGACCTCAAGGACATGATTGTGCCGTTCACATTCGACTGGGGACGGTGCAACTCGATCTTGAACCACCTGTTCCACATCCGCACCAACGGCAAGGCGAGCGACGAGCTCAAGTCTGTCAGCGCGTGGCAGCCGCTCGGCGACCTCAACTCGGAGTGCTACATCATGGACCAGGACGTGGTCATCCCGACGCGCACATGTCTCCAGGACAAGCTGCGCGAGGCCTTCCCCATCACAAAGGTCAAGCCGGCCAAGGACCGGTCCCTGCTTGCGACGTTCAAGGGCAGCCCGAACGGGCAGGGCACGATCCCGCGCATCAAGGTCCAGTGCGACCGGCCCATCCCGGCCGCGGGCAGGCTCACCGACACGGACAAGCTCAAGACGCTGTGGGGCGACCTGGTGGCGGGCGACGGCGACAAAGAGGCGCGCTACATGGCGACGATTGGCGACGCAATCTTCTGCCCCGTCCCCGCCGGCACGGTCGGGTGGACGTACCGCCTCGCCGACGTCGCGTACGCCGGCTGCATCCCCGTGCTCGTCGGCGACGCGACGCACCACTACTTCTGGGACGTGCTCGACTACACAAAGTTCAGCGTGTCCGTGTCGTGGGCGCAGCTCGAGCGCCTCGAGGAGGTGCTGACGGATTTCACGTGGGACGAGATTGCGCAGATGCAGGCCAACCTGCTGGTCGTGCGCGACGCGTTCCTGTACCCCGCAGAGGGACACCACAAGGAGAGCCTCGAGACGCGCGGGCCCTTCTTCTACGCCATGCACTCTGCGGCGCTGCTGCGGCAGACGCAGTTCCCGCCTGCCGAGGGCAAGTGAGAGCCCTCAAGTAGTAGACGATCGAGACATAGACATCTGTATCACGTGCCATCATGTATAACTATCTATCTTGCTACGACCTCAGTGTATGACTATCTATCTTGCTATGCGCGCTTCCCGATAAGCCAGTAGAGCGGCGCGAGGGCGATATCCCGCGCAATGAGGAACGGGAACATGAACATCATGCGCGCGAACGCCTGCGCGCCGTTGGGCCCGAACGCAATCTCGAGGTTCTCCTTGCTCCCGACCATCTGGGGCCGAGCGCGGTCCATCATCCTGCGCTCGAACTTGCGCAGCGCGGCGTGCAGCGCCGCGCGTGACCCGATCCGCGGCGGCGCAGCCGCTTCGCCCGGCGGCGAGGGGAGCGCCCAGCCCGGGAGCAGCGAGAGGGGGAACGGCGCGAGCGACGCGTTCACCGTGGGCCGGAGGACAGCGACGAGCGCCGCGCCGAGGTCGGCCGCGTCGGCCATGGCTGCGTCGTTAGCCACTACCCTCCCCCCCGACGCTAAACTCACCTTGGTTCACGCCCTCCCCCGCAAACGGCGACATGACGTGTGCCGCGTCCCCGATAACCGTGGCGCCGGTGAGCTCGCTCTCCCAGGTGATATCAGTCGCAAACTGGTAGATCTTGCGCGGGGTCACGTCGTCGACACTGACGTGCGCGAGCAGCTCCGCGGCGCCCGCCCAGCCGTCGTAGTGCTTCCCCACCCAGGCGCGGCGCGCCTCGCCCTCCGGGAGCGGGTTGGCCTCGGCCCAGTCCTCTGGCACCATGAACGCGGCGTATACCTTTGTCCTGCCGCCCGAGTTGTTCTGCGCCAGGATGCCCTGCCGCTCGCCGAGGATCATTGCCGCGCCTGGCCCGGTGACGGCGCGCAGCGCGGGCGTGCTCGCCGCCGCGGGCACCTCCATGTCCACCATCGTCAGGCCAGAGTACTCTGGCCTCTGGGCGTGGAGGAGCGGCCGGACCTTTGACCAGGTTCCGTCCGCGCCGACGAGGATGGGCGTTGTGGTGCTGGCCCCATTCTTGAACTGCAGCGCGTACTCGTCCTTGCTTGGCGCAGAGGCAGACGCCACAGCGTGGCCCCAGGCCACGGTGCCCGGCTCAAGGCTGTCGAGGAGCAGCTTGCGGAGGTCGATCCTATCGTCAGCGCGTCACATAGGCCACACATACCGGTCGATCTCAGGCCGGCCAGCGTACGCGTTCCTCGGCCTCGTCGGCTCCTTGAGCGGGCCCTTCACGAACGCGTCCATCGCCCGCGCGCCCGTCTCCTCGTGCCACACTTTCCCGTCCTTGTCGAGGATGCGCATCGCCTCGGCGTCCCCGCTCCGCATCAGCGCGACGGTGCGCTCGAGCAGCCCCGTCTCGAGCAGCGCGCGCACCCCCGTGTCAGAGTGCAGGTCGAGGGTGCCGCCCTGCGCGCGCGCGTCGGGCCCCGCCTCGGCCTCGTACACGCGCACCGGGATGTCGTGGAGCTGCAGGTAGCGCGCGAGCGTGAGGCCTGCGGGGCCTGCGCCGACGATGGTGACGAGGGGGTCGGGGCTGCTGCTGCTGCTCATTGTGTATGGTGGGGAGCAGTCGAGATGTGGGATGGAGCAGTGTTGCTTGCCCGCTCTCCACAATTTATTGTTGCCCGTTGCCGAACCGGCAATGACGCAACGCCTCGGCCCCTCGGCGTCGGCGACAGAGTGGCCTCGGCACGTCGGCGACTGACGACTCACCTCGGCGCCGCGCCGAGAGCCGAGCGTGCCGACGGCCGAAGGCAAGCGGCCGATAGCGAGCGGGGGCGAGCGAGCGCGAGCGCGTTCTGCGCGGAACTCTACAACTGATGCATGGAACTATACTACTATCGAGCGTGCGGACAAGGACAAGGAGGCGCCAAAAACGGAGTCTATGCTACGGAAAATGGAAATCGGACAACAAGAACAACACGGAAACTACAATGCGAAACAAAGCCAAACAAAGCCGCTTAAACAGCCCGCTCCGGGTTGACAGTCAAGTCGACCGCACGGAGCAGGTGCTCGCGCCGCGAGGCCGGCATGCAACGCAGCGCGAGGTCGACGAGCGTCGCGGGCAGCCAGCGCGTACCGGGTACGCAGTGGCGGCTGGCGCGCTCGTCGTCGCTCAGGCCGCGGAGGAAGAAGTCCTCGAGCAGGCCGGGCCCAGTCAGCGGCTCGCTCTCGTCCCAGGCCGCGGCGAGCGCGCGCATCTCCCGAGGGGGCGCGTACAGGTCGCGGTTGGTCCACGCCGAGAACACGCTGCGCACAAACTCGTGCCGCAGGGCCGGGGGCAGCAGCGCGTTGATCGCAACCAGCGAGCGCCGCTCGGCAGCGCTCGCGTGCCAGTCGTACAGCCACGGCTCGGCCAGGCGCGACTTGCTCTGCTGGAGCGCGGACTCGGCGAGCGCAGTCGCGGCAGCGTACGGCGGCTGCGTGGACAGCTGCTTGTGCGAGGCGCGGGGGCGGGGCTTGCGGCGTACGGGAGGGCGGGGGACGGAGAGGCGGCCGCTGCGGCGGGGCGCGGCGGTGGCCTTGGGCTTGGGGGTGGGCTTGGGGGACGAAGAGGAAGAAACAGGCTCGGAAGAGGTCGTGGTCGTGGTCGGGGGTGCGGGGCGGGTATCGGACGCGAGGGGGGAATCGGACAGGGCTTGGGTATCGGACACGAAGCGGGTATCGGAAACGGTGCGGGTATCAGGGAGCGGTGATGCTGCGGGCTGGGTATATGGCGCCGATGTGCGGCGTGGCCGAGGCGAGGGGGAGCGCCTGTCGGCGTCGACTAGAGCCGGCGCGCGCGAGGCTGGCGGGCATCAGGCTCCGCCTCACCATAGTCCTCACCGTTGTAGCGGTCGTCGTCGTGGCGGTGGTCGTGCGCTGCGCCGCGGTAGACGAGGCGAAAGGGGGAGCGCGCGCGGGGGTCATAGGCACGCGCGTCGTACTCGTCGTCGGCGTCGCTCTCGTACTGGCGTGCGTAGCTGCCACGGGGGGCAAGCAGCGGGAGCGACGGCCCAGGCTCGGCGTACTGGTCGCCGTGCTCGCTGTCGCTGTACGCGCTGCGCGCTCCCTCGCCGAACACGCCGCGCGCCGCCTGCGCAGCGTAGCTGTACCTGCTCCAGTCGCCGCTGGCGCGGCGCGCGGCCGGCTTGAACTGGTAGTCGACCCAGCCGGGAGCCGGGGCGTTGACGGAGGGGTACGCGGCGGGCGAGGGGCGGGCGGCGTCGCCGTAGCGGTGCGGGACGTAGTCCTGCGTCTTGGCGCGGTACTCGGCGAACCCGTCCTCCTCGGGCTCGTCCTTGACCTCGTCGACCTCGACGTCGAGCTCGTCCAGCTCCTCCTCGCCCTCAGAGGGGAGGAAGAGCGGGGTGCGCGCGGCGACGTCGGGCGGCGTGGCGAGGCGCGAGGCCGAGCGCGAGCTGCGCAGCGACTCGAGCGCGGGCGTGAGCGTGGTGCGGGCGAGCGCGCTGCGCGATGGGCCAGCCTCGGCGTCGCTAGGCGGCGCGGTGCTCTGCGGGCTGGTCGCGAGCCTCGGGAGCGCGCGCTGGCGGCGCTTCTGCGGGGGAGAGTACTCGCTGTCCGTCGTGTCCGCGAGCGTGTCGGCGCGGCGCTTCGGCGAGGGGCGGTACTCGTCGCTGCTGTCGGTGTCGTCGGCCTGCGTGCGCTTGGTGCGCGTGGCGGCCTGGCGGGTGGCGAGCTGGGTGATGGTGGCGGCGGGCGCCTCGACAGCCGGCGCCTCAGCCTGCGCTGCCGACTCCCCCTGCGCCGCTGGCGCGGCCGCGCGCTCCGGCAGCAGAGGGAGCACGAACCCCTTGCTCTCGAGCATGCGCTTCTGTGCGGGCTCGAGCATGCGGATGCCGAGCCCCTCGTGCTGCGCGCGGCAGTCCTTCTCGTTGCGGCACGTGAGGCACGGCCCGGCCGGGCTCTTGCGGAAGCAGAACCAGCTCATGTTGACGCAGCGGTTGCACGCCTTGCCGTAGGGCAGGAGGTAGACGGCGGGGTTGGGGTCGGAGAAGTACTTGATCTGGGGTGGTTAGCGGGGGACGGTGGCCGGCACTCACGACGCGGGACACCTTGTCGGCGCGGCGCGAGAAGGGGATGATGATGCCGTGCCCCTGCTCGCGGGGGTACGTCCTAATCTCGGCCTCCCACTTGCTCAGCGCCGAAGCGGGCGGCGGCGGGGCCGTCACGTTGCCCAGGTGGTCGGTGACGCCGTTGAGGTTGGGGTATAGCTCTTGGAGCGTGTAGGTGTGGGCGGGGGTGAGGGGCGGTGCTGCCGTGGCGGGCGGGTCGGTGACCTCAGGCGCGGGGTCGGGGTCGGCGATGGAGCCGGGGATGGGGATGAATGCCGGGGCGGGGTCGGAAGAGAGTGTGGGCTGGGCCAAGGCCTGCTTGGCCTGCTTGGCTGCCTGTGCCCGGGACTGCTTGGTGCGTACCATGTTGTTTTTTCTGTTTTCTTGAGGGATGAGGAAGAGAGCTGCTGCCGCACCCCCGCGCTGCCTTATGTATGCCGATGAAGAGCCATCACTCGACGAGGGGAGGCCTCGCGACGACGGCCATCACTCTCTCGCCGACAACAGGCCATCACACGTCGGCGTAAACAATGCGACCCTCCCCCCTCCCCCATCACTGCCGCCACGAACAGAGTTGGGACAATGGCGCGGACAATGGGTGGTGGTGGATCTGGGGATTGATTACGGGCAGGCACGGGGGGTCGGGGGTTGTTGTTGTCGCCGGCCGCTGTCGGTGCTCTGATGCAGGCCGGGCTCGCCAGTTGAGCGAGCAGGCACACACTCGGCATCACTGCAGCGGCCATCTCGCCACTGCTGCCATACCGCGCCGACTCCGCCACATTGTCTACACAACAACAACAAGCCACTCGCAACATTGAAACGGCAGGGACAATGCCGCCACAACGTCATACTATACATGATTGTCCTGTACAGCAATGTACATCACAGGAGGTACGCCGCGGCGGCGAGCAGCGCGAGCGCCGGCGAGAGCGCTGCCACGCGGGCCGCGCCGCTCGCCTTAGCCGGCGCCACAGACGCCTCGGGAGCGGGCACACTCTCGCCCGACGACACGCCAGCAGCGAGGATGACGGGCGGCTGGGCAGCGAGGGCGGCGGGCACCTGGGCAGCGAGCACGGCCTTGGTCGCGGCCGGCGCGCCGACCGACGGCGCCTCGGTCACGGCGCTGCCCGCGGGCCTGATCTCAAACTCGCCAGAGCGCACGACCGTGCCGTCAGAGTACTCGAGCTCGAGGGCGTACCCCTGCCCAACGTAGGGGCTACCCCGAGCCCACACGACCCACTGCTTCTCCACGCCGGCGGGGAGCGTGCCGAGGTCGACGCCCTCGGGCCCGGCGTTGGCCGAGAAGTCGAAGGGGGGGTCCAGCGACGCGTGGGTCAGGTTGATGCGGACGTGGTACTGCTGCGCCAGGGTGGGCGTGAACGACGCCACGAGGTACGCCGGCGTCGAGTGGTCGTTGATCCACCAGTCGGCTGCGGTCGGGAAGAGGACGTGCCCGGAGGACGCGGCGGCGAGGGGGAGGACGAGGGCGGCGGCGGCGAGCAGCATTGTGGATGTGGGAGGGGGGAGGGGAGGTCGCCACACCCCGCCGCATATATACGTACCAGCGAGCTGCCCCACCGTCGCCAAGCACCGCTGCACCACCTCACGACACCCCACCGTCCAGCCCAAAGCGTCTCGCCATCGACTGCGCTGCACCTCTACCCTCTGCCGGTATCACCTGCACCCACCTCGCGGTGGCTGGTCGCCCGTTGCCGGGTCACAGGAACGTCGCACATGCCCGACCCGAGAGTTACCACCAGATTCAGACGACTTTTGGAACGGTAGGGGTAGGCACGCGTGCCTCTGCACGACGGCCCCGGGGCAGACATGGAGTATACATGAGAGTGTGTGAAGTGTCGTGGGCCGTCATGCGGCGTCGTGCTGGTCTGGAGGTGGTGCATCGGAGACGGCTGACTGCCACTTCTGGGCGACGAGCGACCCACGCCTCGGCCGTCAAGAACCACTGGAGCTCGTGCCGAGGCACCCGCTCAGTCTCCACTGCTGCTGCCAGATCCCTCACGACAGAGCCCAACCCCGCCCCCGTATACACTATACTGCTGCATACGTTCCTTCTATCTACTTTACACCGCTTAGCCGCCTAGAGCTTGGCCGTCACCAGCTCGCCGTGGTTGTCGTACTCGTTGTAGCGCTCCCAGTCGATCGCGATCGGCGCGTACAGGAGGCCCTCGGGGATGTCAAACGCATCCACAAGCGGGATGGCATCGGGCGCGAGGATGGCAACGTCGGCAGACAGGCGGCCCTCGACAGTCGCGCCGAGCTTGGGCGGGATGAGGCCGTTGGTCACGAGCCAGCCGAGCTCGCGCTCAATCACCGCGAGGCCGTGCACGCGCGCAATCTTGGTTAGGATGTTGCGAGTGCCCGCGTCGTTGGTCTTGACAATCTGGCCGACGAGCTCGTCCATGCACAGGCGCTCGCCGTACGCGCGCGACACGCGCTGGATCGTCTCGCTCTCGTCGTGCATCCAGACGTCGAACAGCGGGCGTCCCTGCTTGCCGACCTTGGCGGCCAGGTTGTCGGCCAGGTCCTTGGCCGCCTTGGCAGACCACGCGCGGATAATGTCGCGAAGGACGTGCGGGTCCTCGAGGTCGGACGACTCGGTGGCGGCAGCTCCGCGGGGGAGGATCACCTTGCGCTCCTGGATACCAGCGAGCAGCTCCTTGGCGACCTTCTGCATGAGCACCGAGTTGTCGCCCTCGGCCGTGATACCGGCGTGCGCGAAGCCAATGGTGCTCGCAATGCGCGACGCCTTGAGGTAGCCCTGGCCACCGCAGCGCTCACGGCAGATGGAGCCGGTACGCTCTGCGTGCCAGGTGACAAGCGGCTTGATGACGCACACCTCGCGCACGACGTCGGCAGAGTCGGCAGCGGGGTTGGCCCAGATGTTCTTGACGCGGTTCATGCCGAGGGCGAGGGCGTACGTGCGGGCAAGGAGAGGGATGATGGCGCGCTGCTGGAGCTGGTAGGAGAGGATCGGGGCGTCCGAACGGCCGTCAGGGCCGACCGCCATGCGGGTGGCGGCGTAGCGGATCGCAATCTTGAGCGAGAGCTTGGCACCCGAGAGCGTCATGGCGGCGATACACAGACGACCAGAGAGCAGCTGGTCGGCAACACGGATGAAGCGGCCGCGGCGCGAGGAGATCTTCGAGTTGAACGAGCCGTCCGCCTCGACCTCGGAGTGGCGGTTGAGCAGGCCCTCGCGAGGGATACGGACATTGTGGAACGCGAGCAGCGCATTGTCGACACCGTCAAGCTCCTGCTTGCGGCCCATGTCGCGGATCGTCACGCCGGGGAGAACCTTGAGCGTGGCGGGGTCACGGATCGGCACGAGGAACGCGTGGACACCCTCCTCCTTGCCACCGATGCGGAGCTGGGCAAACACGATGCAGTAGCTGGCGTGCACAGCACCGTTCGAGATCCAGTACTTCTGCGACTTGGGCGAGGGCGAGTTGATGACAAACTCGGACGTCGCGGGGTCCCACGTCGCCGTCGTCTCCATCTCGATCGCATTGTTGCCGTAGCTGATTGCGCGCGTCAGCGCTGCCGGCTGTCACCTCCATAAGGATACTTACCCCAGCTCAGTCAGGCCAAAGCAGCCCGTAACGTCGAGGCGGTCGATGGCGGGCACGAGGTGGCGATGGCGCTCGGTGCCAAGCTTGATGAGGGTGCCGCCAAACAGGTTGAAGTGGACGGTCATCTTGGTGGCGGAGCCGGCGTCGGCCATGCCGATGCACTCGTGCGCGGCGAAGATGTTGAGCGGGTTGTTCTCAAAGTCCAAAACCGAGACGAGCCCTTCACGGCCGATGGCCCGGAGGCGCTGGAAGGCGCGGTCGCGCTCCTCCTTGAGCGAGATGTCGAAGCGGGGGACAAAGAGGTCATGGTTGTCGACCATGAACTTCTTGAACCGCTTGCGCGTGTCGCGGTTGTCGGGGTCGAGGAGCTTGTTGAGAGCCTCGACCGAGAAGTCTGGCGCGGGGTCGCTGCCGTGGATCGAGGTGAAGGCCGAGGCTGAGCGCGTCATTGTGGCTGCTGGGTGGGTTGCGAGTCGGAGGTGCACGCGCGCGTCGAGTCTTTTGGTGAGGAGGCAAAGGGCGTGGCTGGCTTTAGATTCAGAGGTGCAGTCGCCGTCTCTTTGGATGAGAAGAAGAAGAATGAGGGATGCGATGGGCTGCAGACTAAGTAGTAGGTGAGAAAGTTGCTCGGCCAGCGGCAGACCGGCCACTGACGCGTGTCACTCTCCGGCTTTGGCGCGTCGTCAGTACCCGACGGAGTCACGTGACGATGTGGCACACTTCTTCAGAGCAGCAGACAATGCTCTAACGAGGCCTCGGCAAGCATGCAAGAATGGAGGGAGCACTGCTGGGGATACTCATACTTCCTGCGGATTCAGCCAGACGATAAAACCGTGTCAGCTTAGCGCACAGATAACAGCCAGACAGCTCTGGCGGACCGAGCTGATGGCCGATGGATGTTTTGACCAGCCTGCCCCGCTCACTGCCCCGCTCAGGGATGTCTCGTCCACAGGTCCACATGTGTTGCACCGGCTCACCTCTACCCGCAGGCTCCGTAAAACACGGAGTGATCACCGAAGCTCAGAAGCTGTTGTGGCGGCTCTCTCCCTATGGTGCACACATTCATGCCATGAAGGAGTGTCGATACAGTGTGTGGCCTGCCCTAGTCTATTGTCCGAAACGTGCCATCATCCGTGTGGCACGCAAGTGTATGTGCCAGCTCGAGAGGCTCGATGCCAGTGTCTATGCGCCGCCGCGGGCACGGCTGTGGAGGGCGTCCATGACGTCGCGGACCATGGTGGGATGAGCGAGGGACATGAGCTCGTCCAGCGCCCGAGTTGCCTGGCGATGTTTCTCCTCGCCGTTCGTCTTGCCTTCGAAATGTGGCTCGAGGAGTTCGGCCAGCTCGTCAAAGCGGTCCGAGGGGCTGAACGGCGTGGTTGTGCGTTCTGGCCCCGGCCCATCCGTGATGCCACCTTCAGCATGCGCATCGGAATCTGGTGCCACCTGATCTTCTGGTATGGCACGCGGCGACTCGACATCGCCGGCAGCCTCCTTGGAAGGTCTTGGCGGGGTTCCCTTCGCGGACATAGGAGCGCCCGACGTACTCAGACTGCGGCGCATCTCGCGCCACATGCTGGAGATCACGCCGTACGGGGCATTCTTGCCGCTGGGAGTGACAGGAGCCGAAGTTGGATCAACACCAGTAATGGCGGGGTCCATGAACGTCGTACTCGTACGCGGAGTTACGGCAGGTGTAGGCGCGCGCGTCTCGGGAGGGTGGGCGCCCTGCTCAGCGAAGAAGGTGAGGAGCGACGAGTCGCGTGCGTCGATATCCGCCATTAGCTCGTCCGTCTCGGAATACTCCTTGACGCGCGACCTCTGCGACCTCTTGGTCGGAGTCTGAGTAGCCTTATCCTTGAACTTGGGTTCGTCGATGAACACCTCGGAGATGAGGCTGAGGCACTTCTCGCCTAGGACGTCGAGCTCGATCGAGCTGCCTGGAGTGTGCGGAGGAGAGAGGGCAGCCGGGGCCAGTGCCGCCGGTGAGAGGGGCGAGCGTGGCGACTTGACTGGTGTGCTCGGCGCCGTGGTCTTGAGGGGGGAAGGTAGGGCCGAGAGCTTCTCGGGTGATGGAGGAGGCGAGGTGGTTAGGGGGTGGTCGACGGGCACCTCTCGCGTGACGGGCTCCTCTTTGAAGACCGGCGGGGCAGGCTTGGGCGTCGCTGGGGGCGACGGCTTGACCGGGGATGCGGGCGCGGGCTTCTTGACAGGCGTGTTGGGCACTGGAACCTTGGGTGGCAACGGCTTGGTCGGAGCTGGAGTGGGCACCTTGCCGTCGGTGGGCTTGGACGGCGACGCCGAGCCCGTCGAGCGGAGGGATAGGGCGGGGGATAGCATCGGGGTCGAGGGCACGCTGGGCGCGAAGCTCGGTATGCGGCTGGGCGGAGGGCGGCGCGGAGCCGAGATAGGCGACGACGCGGGTGTGGTGGTCTCTGGCTTGGTCTCCGCATTCATCGAGGACTGCGAGCGCTGGTGGGGCATGGTTGGGCGGCGCGGTACGGGCAGCCGCGAAGGCTTGCTGCTTGGGCTGGCCGCCGGCTGCGGGCTGTCGGGAGGAGGCTTGGGCATGATGAGAGGGAAGAGACGGAGTGTGGTGGATATTGGATGGGGTTATAAATGTCTGTGTCTGTGGGGCGAGGCGCGAGTCGAGTTGGACTCCAGTCGGTCGGGAAATCGTCGCGTGCGTCGTGCGCGTGTGTGTGTGTGCCACTGAGGCGGCGGCGGCGGCGGCCGCTGGCGTCGGTCGTTCAGGTCAAACGAGTGTGCGTGTGTGAGGGTGTGCGGGTGCGAGGAGATAAGAAGAGTCGTCGAGAGTCACTGTGCAATGCACATTGTCAGCCTCGTCGCCATTGTCATTGTTGTTGTCGTCCATGTCGTCGGCGCAGAAGGCATGTTGAACAGCCTCAAAGAAGATCCGGGGCTCCACGCGAGAATTACAACACAACATGTGCCGACCCGATTTTGAACTTTTCGACGACACCCACCTCAACAACGACGACAATGACAACAACACGAAACGCAGAGGCCTCGTCCTCGAGGTGGGTAGCCCCGAAGCAAGCATTGCCGTAGCTAACACTCCCAGGCACACGCTTCTCGCGCGGCGCGAGGACCTGACGTCGTCCCTCACCGACTCGCCCTACGACCCAGTCGCCTACCTCGAGCGCGCCGAGGTCTACGCCGCGCTCGCGTACCCCGACCTCTCAGCAGGCGACGCGTACCGTGCGCTCCTCCTCGCCGACGAGGTGCAGAACGAGGGCGCCGAGTTCCACGACGACGCGCGCGAGGCGCTCGAGGCGTACGCCGAGCTCGGGGTGCCGTCCGTGCTCGAGCTCGAGCCTGGGCTGGACGACCTGGCGCTCGACAACGACTCGGACGCCGAGGCCGACGCCGACCTCTCGCCGGCCGTCGCACGCCTGGCGCGCCTCGCCTCCCGCCGCGCATACCAGCTCCTCGCGGCCGGCCTGCTCGACACGGGCTGCCTCCGCTCGGCGTACTCGTTCGTGCAGCGCGGCCTCGAGGCCACGCCGACCGACAGCGCCCTGCGCGCGACGGAGGCGCGCCTCAAGGGCGCGGCTGAGAAGCGGCTCAACCGCGTCATCGACAACCTCGCCGACGTCACGCTCCCAGAGTGGGGGAGCGCCCGCCGCGAAATCTACCCGTGGAACGAGCACGAGCCGGACCGGTACGCGGCCTCGTCGCTGGCCGAGGTAAACAAGGGGCTTTCGGCCGTGGCGCCCAAACTCGCGATCCAGGCGGTTGCGCTCCCCGCGCTCGACGGCGAGGGCACCAGCATCCAGCTCGGCCTCTTCGCGACCGACGACATCGCGCCCGGCGAGCTCGTGCTGGATGAGTACTCGCTCGTGACGGCCAGCAGCAGGCAGAAGGCGATGGTGTGCGACGCGTGCTCGGTCGACCTGCTGTCCCTCGACGGCCAGCCGCTCAACTGCGAAGAGTGCTACGACACGGTCTTCTGCTCCGACTTTTGCCACGACGCCGCGATGGAGCGCTACCACCCCGCCGTGTGCGACAAGGACGTCGACGCGATCGCAAAGGACCCGGCCGCGGGGCAGGAGGACGAGACGCTGCACCTCCTCCTGCTGGGGCGCGTGCTGGCCATCGCCGCGCACGAGGAGATCCACCCGCTGCAGGTCAGGGAGATCAAGTACATCTGGGGCGCGCTCGCCCCCGCGCCGGCAGACGGGGAGGAGGCAGCCCCGCCAGCGCTCCCCTTCTCGTTCAAGTTCAACATCGAGACCCCGCTGCACATCCTCGAGAAGATGGATATTGACGTGTGGACCGAGCTCGAGGCGTACGACCTGTGGGTCCTCAACACGGTGTACGCAAAGCAGCGCGGCACGGCGTCGGCAAGACAGAACAAGTACGACGGCAAGAGTGACGTGGCCGCCGTCCACCCGTACTGGTGCCTCGCCAACCACGACTGCGACCCCAACATTACGTGGGAGTGGGACGGGCGCATCCGGTACAAGGCGCGCGAGACGCGCGTCGTCGGCGGGCTGCCGGGCGGGGTCAGCAAGGGCGACGAGCTCCTCAGCCACTACTGCGACGTCAACCTCCCGGTTAAGGAGCGGCGCGAGTGGGCCAAGAACACGCTCGGCGGGTGGTGCCGCTGCGCGCGGTGCCAGCGCGAGGCGGGCGAGGCGGCAGCGTAGGGTCTAGCATCTATGACATGACATGTATTACTCTTCCATCGCTGCGCGGTGCGCTTCAGCGCGCGCGTAGATCAGGTCGATGAACGCGCCGATCACGACGCGCCGCCCCACGCCATTCAAGTTACTCATGAGCGCGTCAACTCTGGCCGCCGCTTTCGCCGTGCTCCAGCCCTTCGGCACGGGGCTGCCCCCGAACAGCAGCTTGGAGGGCATGATCTGCTCGAGAGCGTTGAGCCGCTCCTCGTCGCTCGCCGCCTGCGCCTGGAGGGCAAGGCGCTCGCTGACGTCGGGGTTGGCGCCGAGGGCCCCAGAGGCGCGGTACGCGATCAGCGCGGACAGAAGAGCGTGGGAAGCGCGCTTCTGCAGCACGAGCACGGCCTCGTCGAGCGCCGCGGCGGCGGACCGCGCCTCGGCGGGGTTGAGCGCCAGCGACGTGACGTACGGCTGCAGGAGGGCGACGCGCGTCGTCGAGGGCGCGGGGTGGAGTTGGGCGAGGAGGGCGTTGAGGTCGGCTTGGAAGGAGTTGGTCGCCTGTACCGCAAGGCGCGGCGGCGTGCGCGGAGTTGCTGGAGTCGCCGGCGCCGCCGTCACCGTGTGCTGCGTGTCGCCACTCGATGTGCTGTACATGCTCGCGCTGCTGACTTGACGGCTTGAGGCGGGGGTGGGGTAGGGTGGAGGGATGGGCGGTGAGTCGTTGTCATCGTCGTCGTCCGTTTCCACATCCTCGTCGCCGTCCTCCTCCTGCTCGGTGTCGTCTCCGCCGTCGGAGCCCCCCTCATCCCCGCCCGCTTCGTCTCCTTCATCCTCCTCCTCGTCTACAGCCGGAGGAGGCGGAGGGACCATGACAGGCGCCGCACTTGGCCCATACTCTGGGTACCCAAGCTCCGGCTGCGCAGGCTGTGGGTCGAGCAGCGGCAGCAGCGCCGAGTCGAACCCCAGTGCCGAGGCGAAGTCGTCTTGCTGGTCGAAATCCGCCTGCGGTCCAGGGAGAGTGTACTCCGCTACCGGAATCATGAAGTCTGCGCTCGCCCAAAATGCTGGGTTGTCGGCCACGGGCATCAGGAAATGGGCTTGCGGCTCGAACAAGCCCATGCCGGCCGGCATCCCAGCAGCCCCAAAGTCGCAGTACGTGTACGAGTCGAAGCAGGTATGGCACGGCGGCGTGGGGCCATGCGTCGAGAGGCAGAACTTGCGGCCGAGCTTGCACTGCCCACACGCGTCGTCGTACGGGATGAGCTCTATACCCGGGGTGCCAAACGTCGCGCGCTGGGCCTGGGGTGAGCGCGCCCTGTCGCGGGCCTTACCTCCACTGCCTGGTCCGACGGCCGGTGTGCGAGCGGCGTGTAGCTCCACAGCGCGGGAACGAAGTGCTTGTCGACGCCGTAGAGCGCAGGGAACGCTGCGAAGACTTGTGCTTCCTGGCTGTTCATTGTGGATGTGGTGAGTGCAGGAACGCCATGGGCGACGAGCGCGCTATAACGCCGTGAGTGTCGTCAGCAGTCTGCTGGATACCAGAGGCGCGCTGCTCATTGTGTGTAATCGTGCGAGGGGCGGGTCTCGTTGTTGTGACAACTGCCGAGCAGGAGCGCCCGGCGCTCGCCCTCCACCCTCCTGCTCGGCGCTTGCCCTCCACCTTCGCACTGGATGAGGCCACCAGCCATGGCGCTCCTCGCACTTGTGCGAAGAAATGTCGGAGGGTTTATTGCAGGATCGATGGCATTGTCCCGCGGCTCTGCTTGCGCCTGGATCTCGAGCACGTCGTGACAAGGGGCGAGATGAAGGATGAGAGACAAAGCAGCACAAGCAGGCGCGTCAACAAAGCACGTTCCGTCAGTCTCGGTGGCGAGCGGAAATCCGTTACGTAAAAGGAGGACCTCCACCTCCGTTCAAGATTTCAGTCGGCTTCGGACGACGAGACAACCTCAACGACACAAATCGCATCCCCGCCCAGCACAATGGCCAAAAAGAGCGCAGCGCCGCTGTCCAAGGCGTCCAAGGCGCGCAAGTTCGCCGACATGGACGACGACATCCTCGACCCCGACTCGGAGGAGGACGAGTTCACAAACTACAGCTCCAAGGGGCTCCGCGGCGGCGCCGACGAGGACGATGACGACGAGGACGAGGGCTCAGAGGACGACGATCTGGAGGGTGGCGACTTCGAGGCCGACTCGGAGGAGGAGGGAGACGGCGTCGCGACGTGGGAGCCGGATAACTGGGACGGTGCGAGCGAGTCCGAGTCGGACGAGTCGGAGGGCGAGGGCGTGCAGATGGTGAGCTACATGCCCGACTCCGCTAGCAGCTCTCTAACACTCCACAGAAGAAGCTCCAGAAGGGACTCAACGACATCCCCCTTGCGACACTTATGAAGGCGCAGAAGAGCCTGAGACGGCAAGCCGACGACTCGGACTCGGACGGCGAGCCCGGCCCCTCGTCCAAGGAGAACAAGCTCGCGGCGATGAAGGCGCGTCTGGCGGATATGCAGCGCGCCAAGGGCAAGGCCGCCGGCGTGGTGCTGGAGGAAGAGGCGGGGCCAAGCCGGCCTCGACGCGAGCGCGAGGAGGAGGCGGAGCGGGAGCGCCAGAAGCGCGAGAACAAGCATGCGTGGGTCGAAGGCCCGTCGCCATAACTGACCCACCAGTCCGACGATGATGAGCACGAAGAGACAGGTGTCGCGCGCACGCCAGGTCGTCGACGTGCCGAAGAAAGCGAGCCGCGACCCGCGCTTCTCGTCCCTCTCAGCGGGGCAGGTCGACGCGCACCTGCACGCGCAGGGGTACGCGTTCCTGCCAAAGCTTCTGCGCGACGAGCTTTCCAACCTCCGCAAGGCGGTGACGGCCGCCACCAAGGCAGAGAAGACTTGCAAGCTGTACGAGAAGCCGCGGTTCACTGCCGAGCGGGAGCGGCTCGAGCTCGAGCTCGCGCGCGTGCGCACAAAGGTCGAGCGGACGGAACGCGAGACGCGCAACCGCGAGGTGCTGTCTGCCGCCAAGCGCGAGGAGCGCGAGAAGCGCGAGCAGGGCAAGGGCGCGTGGTTCATGAAGAAGTGTGAGTGGGCTTGGGGATTGTGGGTTCTGACTCGTCCAGCGGAGAAACGCGACCTGCTGCTCAAGGCCAAGTTCGACAGCCTCGAGCAGAGAGGCGGCAAGGGTGCCGTCAAGAAGGCCATGGACAAGAAGATGAAGAAGGTGGCGGGCAAGGAGAAGAAGTCGCGGCCGTTCAAGGCTGGCGGCGGGGGTGGAGCCGGGCGCGAGGGTGCCGGCGAGGCTGGCAACGGTGGCAACAAGCGGCGGCGCGTGGCCTAACTGCTGCATATGTATACTATCATCCCGGAGACCTCTCTGCATTAACTATAACTCAATACCCTAGTGATGCTTCGGCATGCCCGTCTTGCTCAGGTCGATAAAGTACGACTTGTCTGTGAGGTCGACGTTCTGTTCGATCCAGCGCGAGTCTGGCCCTGCGAGCTGGTAAATCTCATCCGGCCCATGCTTTGGCTCCCAGCCAATCTTCTTGCCGTTCCGCCCCACAATGTTGGTGCGGCCGCCGCACTCGATGATAATCTGTTCCGGCTTGACGCCGATCGCCTGGGCCGCCGCGTCGAAATCAATCTCTGTCGCGGGCTTGACCGTCTCGTCGAGCTCGAGGTCGTGCAGGATGACCTTGCTGAGCCTCGTCCACTCAAAGCTGCCATTCTCGGCAAAGTAGAAGCCGGCCGGCGCGTCGTCTCGCTTCAGCAGCTGGACGTACAGCGCGCCCAAGTCCTCAATGTGGCACTGGGCAAAGCGCGCGGTCGACGGCCAGCGCCACAGGTGGCCCGTCGCCTTGGCGATCTGCACCAGGCGGATCAGGTGGATCGAGTAGGACGACGGGCCGAACGTGCGGCTCTTGCCGAAGATTGTCGGCGAGAGCACGTTGTGCACCTTGACTCCGGCCTTCGCGCCGAGCGCCTGCGCGGCGGCATAGTTGTCGGCCAGGTCGCGCGCGACCTGGAAAATGTCGTTGCCCCCGCGCGGCGCGTGCAGCGGGTCGGCGTCGTCGTAGATGGGCTCGCGCGTCTCAATGCCCGCGAACGACGCGAAGATCTTGGCCCCGCCGTGCTGCCATCAGCCTCCCTCCTGACATCCAACCCACCCCAATGTACCGCCGCTCGCCGCCGAGCTCGCCCAGCGCCTCGATGACGGGGGGCGCGACCGAGTCCCACCGAAAGTCGGTCATCTCGACAACCGTGTCGATGTCGTGCTCGTGGATGAAGGCCTTGAGCGCGACGGGATCCTCGCGGTCGATCTGTACCGGCTCAGTGCCGAGCGCCTTGAGCTTGTCGACGCTCTCGGCGTGAAAGTAGGTCGTGTAGAGCACCATGTCCTGGAACTCGCGGACGCCGGAGCTGCGCAGCGCCGCGATTTGAAACAGGGCCTCGCCTCCGCTAGTTTTGTCAGCTTCCCCAGCCCAGCGAGACGCACAGATACCCCGAGCCGCCGGTCAGCAGCACGCGCCGCGGCATGGTTGTGATGTGGGCAGTGTGGTTGTGGATGAGGGGAGCCGCGGAAGTGTTGTTGGGGCTGAGTGTCGGCTGCGGCAGAGGCGGCGGGCGGGGCGGAAGAGCCGGTGGGTGGGTGGGTGGGTGGATGATGACGTCGTGCCTTGCTGCCCCTCCCCGTGACTCTTTTGACTTTGCTGGCACCTCGTTTCACAAATAGATGCCACGGTTGGTGCAGGCGTGCTCCGCCCCGAGACTCAATCTCGTCGTCATCGCTGCGTGCATGCATCGGCTCAAAGGCGACGACGACGACGACCGACGATAAAAGTCGCCGCATGCCGAGGTGGCGTCAGTGCACTCTCCGTGGGGAATGAAAATCCGGGGCTCCGATATGGCGGGAGCAAAATGGAAGCGAAGATCCCCAGTCACTGTGGCACATGCATCGAGGCCACTGTCCTGGGCCTCCTGACGACCTTGCTGTCCTCTGCGAGTCACCAGGGTGGGTAGAAGACCTATTTGACGGGAGAAACGAGTACTGGCTGACGAAACTCTGACCAAGAGTTTCTCGAGTTCGGCTGGGTTGCCTTCTCGCCAATGTCCCCGCATGTTGTTGTCTTCTGCGTTTCCCTTGCCACATGCAGCACACTGACCACAACGGCACTTCGCGTCTTCGTACGATCTCAGTGCTGCATTGGGACTGGGTGTTTAAATTCTTGCCCCACAACCACCCCTCCACCGACGCGTCGCGACCGCCTTCTCATCGGAGAGGCTTTGCGCGCTTTGAGCGCTCAACTGCGCTTTTTGCTCCAGCCGATGCCTGATCGATTCCCCCATCGCCAACATGCCCTTGCCACCGGGCGACAAGGACGCTCTTGGCGCGTATGCCGCTCACCACTCGGGGAGAAAAGCAGCAGCCCTCTGGAAGACCTCGCCGTCCACTGCGCAACGTGCCAAAGTCAAGTACCTCAACGACGAGTCTCAGCTCCCAGCCAAGCCGGGCGGGCGGGCACCCAAGCACTCCAAGCACGACTTGCGGCGCATCAAGCACATCCTCCTGACTAATCAGGACCTCACCAACGAGAGGATGCTGCACCACCTCGCTGCGGACCACCACTACCCTATGTCCCTATCTACCCTTCGCCGTCTCCGCCGCTCCTGGGGGATCGTACACTGCAGGCAGTCGCCGACTAAGACAAAGCCGGCCTAGATCCAGTTGCTCAAGGTGGCCGAAGGCACCATCGCCCTCCCAGACGACCGGGCACCGAAGTATTCCATCACTCGGTTCTTGTTTTGGTGGGATGGACGGGACTAAGGTTGGCTCGCCCCAGTCGTCTCGCCCCAAGCTCTGGCCTTGCGACCCCATAGTCCCTTGTGCATAGCAAAGGCCAGGCCCTACGTGTCACCGCTGCAGTGCATGCAGGAAGAGTCAACGTGTCAGAGTGCATAGGAGGGCTGCCACGACTGTGCAACCCACCTCCACGTGACCTCGCCACCTTGCTTCGTGCCGCGTGCCGCGTGCCTCCACCCGGCTGGTCCAGTCCAGTGCGGTTGTGACATCACCCGGCAAGAGTCAGTTGCCCACATCCGTCTGGCCTTGCCTTCTTCCTTGCCTTCTCCTCGTCGCATTACTCTGCCCTCGACAACATTTAAACAATGTTAGACCGGCGCGACGACTCATCCTACTCTTCAGACAGCGAGAGCGACCTCGACTCGCTCTCAACCGAATCGGCCATGCCGACCCGAGCGTGCCAGGTCCCAGACTATGTCGCCACCCACCCAGTGTTCAAGGCCACGGGTGCGCTCGACTGGGAACCGGCCATCACCTTCCCTTGCACTGCCGACACATTCTTCAAGGTCATGACCGCCGCGACCAAGATCTACGAGGTCACAAAGCCAAACGAGGACAAGCTCGCTGTCGCCGCCTTCCTCACGCGCCTGTCGCACCTGAATGAATGTGGGTCTTGCCACCGGGCTGCACTGACAACACAGGGGCGCACTATGAAGCCGAGGACGAGAGGAGGATGGGCCCCATGGGATGGGTCACACGCTCTGCTCGCCGCCGTCGAGGAGACGCAACGCCCACCGAGAGCGAGCGCAGCAGTACACCGCCCTCTGAAGCGCCCTCGCAAGAGCCCTCTCCGGAACCAATGCCCGTGGAACAGTCGAAGCGGTTCGAGCGACCGTCATCCAGCCTCACGGCCGTCGGTTCCGAAGACACCCTGCACCCGCCTGTGGCGGCTACGAGGCAGCATGTCGACGACCTCTTTGGTTCCCTCCAGGCCGACATTGTGCAGGGATTCGCGCGCATCGAAAGCAAGATCGACGAGCTGCATGCTCCCCGCCGTTCGACACCCCCACGGTTTCTCGAGGAAGCCCAAACGCTGCAAAGCATTACCCGCCTGCTCTCCAAGCTCGAGGTACAGGCCAACTTGCTGGCAGACCACCTCGATGCGTCGGTCAGGAAAGCCGAGCACCGCAACAAGTCCCAGCTCCCGGTCTCGCGCGAGGAGCTGTGTATTCGCCTTGCCGAGATGACCGACGAGCTCAACGACATCAAGTTACTGCGCCAGGCCCCGAGCAAGGTGGGCAAGGGGGTCACAGTGCCCGAGATTGTGGTCACCGCTGCCAAGTCGAGGACACCGTCGAAGGAGACCACGCCTGTGGCTGCCACGAAGGCCGCTGAATCTGGCGTTCCTTCCACTCCGCCGGCGTGGGCGGCTGCTCCGACCTCGCAATTCACGTTTGGGACAGACTTGGCCCTTGCCCGAGCGCCCTCCATCACGTCGACTCGCAAGGGTGAAGCCGAGAACAAGGCCAACACCATCATCGGTGCGACTATCGTCGACCCTGTGCCCGCCCATCACAAGGAGGTTCTCAAGACGGCTTCGAACACGGCGCTCCGCCCAGCGGCCAATCCCTTCACCCTGGAGGGAGCACCACAGGCCGTGTCGGACGAGAACAATGGCGTTAGGACGACCGCCCCGCGACTTCCTGTGGGCCAGAACCCCCCTCGCCTCACCTTCACCTTCGGCTCCGTCACCCCGTTGGGTTCAGAGCCGTTAGCTGTGCCCTCCGTTGCCGACGGTGCGGGGTTTAGCAAGTACGCAGGCAAGCCGACTGTCCTCTTCACATCCAAGGGTGAAACTACTCTGAGCACCATTGGCACCAAGGCTGAGGGCCAGACGGCGGAGGCCACGGGACACGAGAAGCGCAACAAGGATCTGAGTGACCTTGGCGCTCCAATCACCAGCCCGGTCCTGTCGGTGAAGAACGACCCACCGAAGGCAACTGACGACATCGTGCGCCTCCATGGCCGCCACCCCTACGCACCTGCGCCTAACTTACCCTCCCGCCACCCCAGCCAGGTACGACGTGCGATGCCCGCTTCCTCCAACGAGAAGGTGTTCAAGGGAGACGAGATCAAGGCGACGAAGGCCGAGGAGGTGAATGAGACCAAGACTGAGACGAAGCCAAAGGAGACGGAGCCAAAGGCGCCGACCGTCTCGACCGCCTCTGAGCCGGCAACCACTGCCACAACGTCGCTGCCGAGCATCCTGTCTCGGTCGCGCTCGCCGTCGCCCCTTCCGTCTATTAAGGAAGATGAGGAGCACGAGGGGCCGCTGAAAAGTGTTTGGTCTGTTGAGCCCCAGTCCGATGCCATCTCGACCACGACCCTGTCGCCGCTCTTACCTCTCTTTGCCCAGCCTCTATACGTCCCGCCCTCCCGTCGCACCTCCAACGGTTCGAACTCCTCGAACCATCGCGAGAACAGCTTCAGCTACAACCCCGCCCATGCCCCAGGATGGCACAGCCTCCTCGACGTTCCGGCACCCATGCCCTCCCCAGACCTCTGGGCACAGACCCGCCCGCCCGTCTCCTCAATCGCATTCCCTCCATTCCCATCACCATTCCCACCCACGCACCCGCCTCCACGCCCCTACCCGCGTTCCACCAACCCATTCATAAACACCCCACCTCCGCCCCCCGAGCACCAGCCCAGCGCGTTCAGTTTCCCAGGCCAGCCTGGTCGAATCAGCCCTGCGCAGCCTGGTATCCCTGGTCAACCTGGCCGACAGCCTGGTATCCCTGGTCAACCTGGCCGACTCACTCCTACGGCCCCGGTCTTCGTCCCCGCAGCTGCTGGACCTCTGTTCCGCCCTCCGTCGCCGGTGCTCCGCCCCCCGTCGCCAGGCGGCGCGATGCTCAACTCGCGCGACTGGACGTGCAAGCGTTGCACGCTGGTCAACACGCCCCCGTCTGTTGCGTTCTGCTCGTTATGCGAGGCGCCGCGTGACCCCGGCTTCGGCGCGCCTGCCAGCCAAGGCTTCCCATTTGTGTCACACCCGTGGCGTCCGATCTAGGCGGCGGCTGCGCCACGTCAAGAACAAAGCTGTCGAACTGTTTGTCCTGTATTGCCAAAGTGCCACAAAAATCGGCCTACGCGCCTCCGTTTGTATATGTTGTGGTTGTTAGTATGCTGAGATGTCAGTTGTGCATGTTCCTTGGGGTGGTGCGATTGTGGCGGGGAGTGGGTGGAGTGGGCAGAGCGTCCAGCTGTTGGCATGTCTTCAGTCGGGTGGCGGTGGCGACGAGAAGACGGGCCTATCGGACTACGCCTCACCCCTCCCAGACTGCTACCCATTGCAGTCTCAGCAGACGCCGGTGAGCACGTCGCCGTCGCCGTCGCCGTCGCCGTCGCCGTCTCCCATGAGCAGCAGAACCTCCGTAGAACCCCCAGCCTTGCAGTTTTCCACCCCCAACCTTGCTTCCTCCCCCTCCCCCCCTCGCCTCGCCCATCATGGATAACCAGTGCATCGTTGGAGGTCCGATGCGCGGCCCGCTATCCTACAAGTGCCGTCGCCTGGCATGCAAACCCCTCGCCGTCTCTACTGTCGTAGCTTAGCGGCGGACGTTGATGCTGCCCTTGGGCTGCGAGCCCTTGGGGTTCTTGGCGACCTTGGGGGCACCGACGCCCTGGGGGCGGGCAGCCTTGGTCGACTCCTTCTCCTTCTTCTGGGCCTTGGCCTTGGTGATGGCGGCGGCGCGGGCGGCGGCGCGGACCTCGGGCTTGGCGGTACGCTTAGCGAGGATGGAGGCGAGGTCGGCGCCGACAACGCCACGCTGAACCTTGACGTTCTTGCGCGAGCGCTTCTTGGCGACCTCCTCGGTGATGCCCTTCTTGTGCATGCGGCGGTAGACCTGGGTCCAGGCGATCTTGCGGGGGTTCTTGCGCTGGAGGAAGAGCGACTCGGCCTTGGAGCCGATGAAGCGGAAAGTCTGGGGGGTGTTAGTGGGCGTGTTGGCGTGGGCTGCTGGCGGCAAGGCAGCGGCAGCGGCAGCAGCAGCAGCAGCGACAGCGATGCCGACATCGAGAGTGATGGGCAGGTCTCGACGGGAGTGTCGCCCTTCTCCCCCTCCCCCTCGAGCCTCCGACGCGGCGACACGACACGCAAGTAAACTTGCGCGGCGCCTCGCACCGCGTCCAGCTCCATCACTCCGGCCCTCGCTCGTCCCAGCCTGCCCGTCTCGTCGCCATCGCTGCTGTGCTTTGCCGCTGCCCAAGCCGCCTGCCTTGCCACCGGTCGATTCGCACCTTGGAGTCACCGCGGACGTAAGTCTTTCCCCGCGAGGGGTAGACCTTCGCGCCAGAGAAGTCGCAACGCTCGATACGCATCTGGGGAGGTTAGTGGGGCCTGGGGGCTCGGTGACGGGGGGTGCGCTTTGGGTCGGACGGGACGTCGAGAAAAGCTCGCGGCCGGTTGTCGTCAAAAGTTGTTGGTGGCCGCGCAAAGTTGGTAATCTGATCGCAGTGCCGATGTCGTCGAGCAGTCGAGCGAGCGCCGTCCAGTCCAGTCCACGGTGCGCACCCCTGTCCGTCGTGGTCGTCCGGGCGACTCACTTTGGTGTGTCTGGTTGTTGAAGGATGGAGACGGTCGAGTGACTTGCAGTAACGACGATAGGCGGCGGCGAGGGAGGCGGCGAGCGCGGTGCAGGTGCACTGGGAGGTTGCCAGCAGCCAGCGGGTGGCAGGAGCGGCTGGCAGTGTGCGTGCAGCCAGGCCTCCAGCCAGCGCCAGCGACCAGGCAGCACCACTGCACTCACCTGCCAGCCATGTCCCGCAACCAACTCCCCACCGTACGCTCGAAATTCAGATCCGCCACATGCCCTATTAAATGCGAAAACGCCGAACTCCCATCGGCCCTAACACAATCGCCGAAACTACCGCACGTGCCTGGCCACCTCCACCGGCCCTCGAGCACAAGTTTTACGATGACATCGCCGGCGCCGTCGCCACCCAACAGCCGCAACACTCGCATGAGCATACGCCTCGCGCGAGCACTCTTCCACACACACGCAATGACCGTGCCCCTCCGCACACCGGTGCTCCCCGCCCCAGCAGCGGGCGTGACCATCACGCCGTCGGCGCCGAACCGGCTCGACGACCCGCGCTACGACGCCACCCCCGCCGTCGCCGACGCGCTCGCCGCCGCTGCCGCACATCTCCGCGCCGGGCGCACGGTCGCCTTCCCCACCGAGACGGTCTACGGGCTCGGCGCGCACTCTCTCGACCCCGCCGCCGTGGCCAAGGTCTACGAGATCAAGGGCCGGCCACGAGACAACCCGCTCATCATCCACGTGTCCTCGCTCGCCATGCTCCGCCGCCTCCTGCCACAAGACTACGCCCTCTCGCCCCTCTACCTCGCCCTCGTGGACGCATACTGGCCCGGCCCGCTCACCCTCCTCTTTCCCAACCCCGCGCCGCCCGCCCTCCCGGCCCCGCAGACGAACGGCATCCGCATGCCCAACCACCCGCTCGCGCTCGCGCTCATCGCGAAGGCCGACCTGCCGGTGTCAGCGCCGAGCGCGAACAGCTCGGGCCGGCCGAGCCCCACCCGCGCCGCGCACGTAGCGCACGACCTCGACGGCGCCGAAGGCCTGGGATGTATCCTCGACGGCGGGGCGTGCGGCGTCGGCGTCGAGAGCACGGTCGTCGACGGGCTCGGGTGGAAGGCTGGCGGAGGAGGGGCGGTCAACGTCCTCCGGCCGGGCGGGCTCGGCGTCGAGGACATCGCGCGCATCGTGCGCGCCGTCGACGCGACTCACGGAGGGGAGACGGACATCCTCGTGCACGGCAAGCCTTGGCGCCGGGGCGGGGGCGCGACGTCGGCCCCGACGCCCAAGCCGAACCCTGACGCCGCGCCGTCCACACCGGGTATGAAGTACAGGCACTACTCGCCCCGCGTGCCCGTGTACCTCTTCCTCCCGTCGACCGTGTTCCCCCGCCCGGCGATCAGCTCGAGCGTGACCGAGCCGAGCGAGGTCGTCCGCGCCATCGCGACCAAGACGCGCGCCGACCGCACGCCAAAGTTCGGCCTCTTGCACTTCACCGACTCGCCCCTGTCCAAGGCGCTCGCTAGAGTCCCGGGGGTGGACATGACGCTGCGCTCGCTCGGGCCGGACGCTACGAGCGCGGCGCAGGCCCTCTTCGACGGCCTCCTCTCGCTCGAGGCCGACGGCACCGACGCCGGCGTCGACGCCATCATCGTCGAGGGCTGCTCGGACGACGGGCTCGGCCTCGCCGTCATGGAGCGCGTCGGCAAGGCTGTCGGCGGTGGCGGGGTGACCGGCGCGCTGGGTAACGGGCAGGGCGCGTCCGACGCCGGCCGGTTCTGGGTGCAGGTGTAGGCGAGCCGCGGCGTGGACACTAGACTAGACGTTGTGATTGCTGTTGTACATGTGTATGCCACTACTATGCCTACAATGATAATCTAAGCCTTCTCCGGCGACCGCAGCTCGGTCTCAAAGTCGTGCAGGAAGGTGTCGGCCTCGCGCTCGGCCTTCTCTTTTCGGAGCCGCGCGACCTCGGGCGCGCCGAGCAAGCTCGCTCGCTTCGCCTCGACGACCCGCCGCCGCTCCGCGATGCGTCGCTTCTGTTCCTCCTTGGCCGCTGAGCCCGCTCTTCCTGCCGCCGCCGCCCGCGCGCGCTCCGTCTCGCCTCTCTCGGCCTTGAGTTCAGCCATCTGCGCCTTGCGCTTCTCGTCGTCCAGCGAGAACTGGTACGCTCCGGCACCCCGCACGCGCACTGAGTAGTGTCAGTGGGTGCATGTGAATAATCGGACACCCACCCTCCTTTGACGCGTCGTAGTGCTCGTTGCGCGCGGCGCGCTCCGCATCCAGGTACTTTTGCTTGATCGCATCCGGGTCGGGCTGATACACGGGGAAGTAGGCCTGGTCGCCATCTGGAGAGTCAACTACCGGTTGCAACGAAGAATTTAGCATAACCCACGGATAACCTGTGATTGTCTGGGGGTCAGCGCGTCCAACAAGGCTGCAACTCACTGCACCTCGGCGTACGAGCCCAGATCGAACCGCGGCCCCGGCTCGTCTTCCTCGTCCTCCTCCTCCCGCCGCCTCTTCCCCCGTGCCTTCTCCCTCTCCGCCTCTCGCGCCTCACGCCGCGTCCCCGTCCTCGTACGTCCCATCTCGTCGACATACTCGACCGTCTCGAGATCGCCGAGCGTGTCGAACTTGCCCTCGTCGTCCCATCTCGCCCGTGCCGGCGCGGCCGACTCGTCCTCGTCAGACGAGTGATCTGACCACTCTTCCTCGCGCTTGCGGTCAAACTGTTGTCAGCTACAGAACAAGTGCCCAGCTCACGTCAATGGTCGCCTCGGCGAGCTCGCGCTCGCTCAGCCCCGACAGGTCGCCGCGCGCCAGCTGGTCGTACTTGCGGGCCTTGGCCTCGAGGATCGCGCGGCGCTGCTCGTCGCTAGGTCCTGACGCGTCAAAGTGCCGCTGCTTGGCGTCGTTGCGGGCTTCCCGCGCGAGACGCTTCACCAGCCCCGGGGAGGGACGGAGGAAGGGGTCCTTGTCGAGCACCTTTGGCCGCGGCGCGCCCCGGACTGCCCCCTTGCCCTCCTTTGCAAACTTGTCGGCATGCTCTGCTGTAATTGCCTTGAGCTCGAGGAGGGACGCCTGGGAGATGTTTGCTGCCGGCGTTGGCGGCATGGTTGGTGGTGGTGGTGAGAGTGAACGCGGTGGACTGTTCAAGGTGGAGGTTGTTGGTTATTGTGGTGGTGGCGAGGGTGCCACAGTGGGTGAGAGCGGAAGCAAATCCACTATTGAAATCACGTCAATGAGCTTATGGTGGCGACTGGGGCGTCATTAGGCCGAATTTGATCCCGCTTGTGCACTGCTAGGGTGAAGCTTCATTGAATGACCTGGCGGGTGCCCGCCCTGTGACTCGTGCGTCGTGTCTTCCTCGGGCCAGCTGCCAGCGCCGTCACCCACTCCGCCCACCCACTCCCCTCCCCCCTCTGCTTCCACCTTCTTCTCTCTTCTTCAACTGTCCTTCTTCCCTCACCCACCCCTTCCTCTTCCTCTTCCCATCCATCCATCCTATATCAACAATGTCTGCTGCCAAGGTTTACGTCGGTGCGTCTCATCAACCCCTATCCACCCCACCCACCCAGCAACCACCCCGGCAGCACGTCGCACGCCCGAGCCAAAACCTGCAACGCGCAACGCGCAAGCGGCGCAACGCACGATCCGTGGGGCCGCGCGACCGTGCTGCCATCTTCCTTGCTCTCTCGACATCACTACTCCTCGGTGGCAACTGGCTATCACTCGTGCGCCGCCCAACTCGACAACCTTGTGCTCTCAATGCATATCACTCTTTCATCGTTTGTTTCAACCGTGCAGGTCCTGACTCTGGGTTCGTGATCCCGTTTCATTAGGCAATCTTTCGTGGAACACTACCGATGAGGTGCTCCACCAGGTCTGCATCTTTTCTTTTCTTTCGTGCTAGTGTTGTGCTCATGCTGTTCCTCTGCTGTTCGTCTCTCTCTTCAATCTCGTCTCGTCTCGTCTTTGGTCTATGGCTGTCGTCGTGTTCGTCTGGATCCGTGTTCGCTTGGTTCATTCCTTCGTCATTTTGGCTGCGCAACTGGCCCTCGTTCTTCTCACGCCAATCGTCTCTCGTGCCATCTGGTCTCGTCGTCGTCGTGCAATCGTCTCGACCTGTCATTGATCGTCGTCGCTTGATGGTTTCGTCTCTTGCCATGTCGTCTCGCCGCTCTCAACATCGCCTTGACCACACGCGCTCAATTAACAATCGTGTCTGTGCACACGTGCAATGTCCTCTGCTTCGATCATCGCCCACGTTACACTTTGCAACCAACAGACCTTCGGTGCCTACGGCCAGGTCATCGACTGCATCGTCATGAAGGACCGTGAGACCGGCCGCTCGCGCGGCTTCGGCTTCGTCGTGCGTAACGCGTCTCCGTAGTCAAAACTCGTTCTCACACCCCCCAGACCTACGGCTCGCAGGCCGAGGCCGACGCCGCCATCCAGGCCATGAACGAGCAGGAGCTCGACGGCCGTCGCGTCCGCGTCAACATGGCCAACTCGAAGCCCCAGGGCGGTGGCTACGGCGGTGGCTACAACTCGGGCTGTAAGTTGATTTGGAGCCGATGGAGAACCAACTGACATCCCAGACGGCGGTGGCCAGGGTGGCTACGGCGGCGGCTACGGTGGCCAGGGCGGCTACGGTGGTGGCTACGGCGGCCAGCAGGGCGGCTACGGCGGCGGCTACGGCGGTCAGGGTGGGTACGGCGGCCAGGGTGGTTACGGTGGTGGATACGGTGGTGCCCAGGGCGGTTACGGTGGTGCCCAGGGTGGCTTTGGTGGTGCCCAGGGTGGCTACGGCGGCCAGCAGGGCGGCTTCGGCGGTCAGGGTGGCTACGGCGGCGGCTACGGTGGTGCCCAGGGTGGTTACGGTGGCGAGCAGGGCGGTAAGTATCCGTTTCTCTACCCCTCTCTTGGGCCATTCGGCCTCTCTCCTCTCTCCTCTCTTGCTCTCTCTTCTCTTGTTCTCTCTTCTTGGTTCTGCCTGCGCGTCAGTTCCGTTACTTTCTTGTCCGCTCTGTCCTCTGGCCTCGGTTCGGTTTTCGGTTCCCAGGCTACGGCGTTGCGTCTCACACGAGAGCTTCCTAACCATGATCGTTTGCTGACACTTGTTCGCAGGCCAGCAGGGCGGCCAGGGCGGCTACGGCCAGTACTAAGCTGTTTGATTCAACAATCTGCGACCGACTTTCCAACCGTGTATCACCTTGCTCCTACCCGTTTCGATCCCGCCGCTCGCTCGTATGAAGAACAAAGAATTCAAAGCCTCGTAAATGTTTAAAGCCTCAAGTTCGTTCTCGTCTGTTTCGCTCCTCGACCGCATCAATCTCTATCCGTGTCACCTCATCCTACACACTCCCACTATCCCACCCACTCGACTACACCAATTCTACACATTGCCTCGGCCTCCCGCATCAATCGACGTCCGTCTACGACTCCAAGATTTCCCCCCTTTTGCGCGATGGGATTCAAAAGGTCTTTCAATCAAAGGCTCGGCTCGTCCTCGTCTCTACTGTACTAGATGGCTGCTCTTCCTTTATTGTTTCTCCTACAACCTGGTGTTGGCAGCGTGTGGACACACTCTCCAACCTCTACTCTCCTGGTCTAGGCATGTCTCCCGACTCTTCTCTGTTCCCTCTTTACACTTTTTACTCTGCGATCGAATGCATCAGATGATGTCTGTGGTGTGGGTGGGGGCCCTTGCTGTGAGTGGGGCAACAGGCCTGCTGCGGCGAGGGAGGCTCGAGGTGATAACGACGGCGGCTTGGCTTTTGATATGGGACGACGATGATGCGCCACTGTCCGGTCGACGAGATGGTGCCTGGCTGGGCTACACGTGGTCTCGTCCCGATTGTCTTGCTGGCTGCTGACAACTTCACGTCACACCTGGCGTTGCCACCGCCGCGCGCCGTCCGCCGCGGCAGCGTGTCAGCAAAACAATTCCAAAAGTTGGCAGTCGCCCTCGTAAGCACCACCACCACCACAAAAACATACTTTCTCCGAATCAGTGCTGCTGTCTCCTTCCTTCTCCCACTCTCCCTCCTCGTCTCACCTCCGACCACCCTCTTCGCCACCGCGTCCCAGCACAATGGGGACCGAAATCGCCTCCGCCGTGGCCGAGAGCGCCGCGAGCGAGTGGGCCGCCATCATCAGCCTCGTATTCGGCGGGTGCTGCTCGTGAGTCGGGCGGGTGGCAACGGCAGCTGACAGCAAGCAACGTCTGGGCATTAGAAGCAGTGCTCAAGAGCTACCCCGCGAGCGGTAGGTTCTTGGCGAAGCAACTTCAACGCGTTACTAACCACTTACCCCAGGCACCTTCCTCACCTTCGCCCAGTTCCTCTACGTCGCTGTGCAGACGTTCTCGTCCCAGTTCTACTTTCCCCCGGGGGCCCGGTTGCCCAGGTGGAGGAAGAACGAGGTGCCAATACGTCGCTGGATGGTGCAGGTCGTGCTCTTCTTCGGCGTCAGCCTCAGTGGGTCTGAAACTCGTGGCAGATGCTCACCCGCCAGTGAACAACTATGCGTTCGGGCTCAAGGTGGGCCGAGGCTAACGACGGTTCGGCAATTCTGACGCTTGCAGATCCCAGTGACGGTGCACATCATCTTCCGGAGTGGAGGTGAGCTGTCGCGGAGCCTCCTCGAACCAGCTCACACCCAGGCCTCTGCGTCTCCATGCTCACGGGCTACTTTATCGGCGGGAAGCGCTACTCTGCAGGCCAGATTGTGGGTTTTCGAAGCGTGGCTCTCATCTAACCCGCCAGAGTGCCGGCGTCATCATCACTTCGGGCATCATCCTCGCGACGATCTCGGCGCCCAAGCCGCCACGACCAACCCCTACCCCCACGGCTACAACAACAGATGTCAAGCCCGACCTCCTCCCCGACAACGTGCAGTACGCGCTCGGCATCACGCTGCTCGCCCTCGCCCTGTTCCTCTCTGCGTGGCTTGGGCTGTGGCAGGAGAAGACGTACAAGATGTACGGCAACAAGTGGCGCGAGGCGTTATTCTACTGCGTGGGTCCGGTGGCGTCTCCGCAGTGCTGACCCGCCAGCACTTCCTCTCGCTCCCATTCTTCATCCCCATGTACCCGACACTATCCAAGACGTTCAACGCGTACAAGGCTTCGCCGCCCGTCACGCTCCTGACACTCCCGATCCCATCACCCGAGCTTGCCCTCTTCTCGCCCGTCGACGACGCCAAGCGCGAGTTGATACGCTGGCGCGAGCTCGCGGTGCCGAGCGCCTTCCTTGCGCTGGCGGTCAACGTCGTGACGCAGGGGCTGTGTATCCGGGGTGTCAACCGCCTCACCTCGGTGAGTTAATTTCGCGTTGTCATAACTAACTCCGCAGCGCGTGTCCTCTACCACGGTCAACCTCGTCCTCACCCTCCGCAAGGCAGCCTCCCTCGCCATCTCAGTCTGGTACTATGGCAGCGGGGCGTCCACGGGCCTCATTGTTGGCGGCGCCATGGTCCTGGGCGGAACCATGATCTACTCCATGTCATCTCCTCCTGCTGCTCCCAAGGACATGGTCGAGGACAAGACCGTGAACGGAGACGCCAAGGAGGACAAGCCGGTCAATGGCAATGGCAGCGTCGCAGACGCCCCAGCGGCCACCTCTGCCACCTCCACCGCCGTCGAGCCTGCCAACGGCACCGCGCTCCGGCAACGATAGAAAATCTACTGTAGAGCAGATGTGTATGCATGGATCTCAAGTGACCACCAATAGTAGCCAGTATGCAACTTCCCCCCCACTAAGCCTTCTTCTACTGCTGCTTGGCAGCCAGAGCGGCCTTGCCACGGGGACGCTCGGTGACGACCTGCTTGTTGCCGTCCTTGTCCCTGGGACGGCGGGTACGGGCGCCCTTGAGGACACCAGTCTGCGATCGTGGGTTCTTGTTACCCTTGCCCTTGCCACGACCACCACCGTGGGGGTGGTCACAGGCGTTCATGGCCACACCACGGACTTTTGGCTTCTTGCCGAGCCAGCGGTTGCGGCCGGCCTTGGCAATGACACGCTGCTGGTGCTCCTTGCTGGAGGTGTGTCAGCTGCGTACTGAATGTACTTTGCATCTACTCACTTGGAGACCATGCCAACAGTCGCAAAGCAGTTGGGCTGGAGATTCCGCACCTCGCCCGACTGGAGGCGGACGAGCACGGTGCCGGCCTTCTTTACCCTGTTGCCGAACTCGTCCTTCTCGCCGGTCATGTGGAGCACCTCGGCACCACCCATGGCCGTGCCGTCCGAGCCGTGGTGGGCGACGATCTGGCCAAAAGTACCGGCCGAGCGGCAGAGCTGCATGCGGCCGTCGGGGCGGAGGCTGATGTTGTGGATGTACGTGCCCGAGGGGATGAGGTTGAGGGGGAGCACGTTTCCGGGCTTGAGCGCCTTGTTGCGGAGGATACCGAGTGCGCGTGCGGCCGACGAGACTCCGCCCTCGTCCGTGTCGGTGGGGTCGGTCTCACCGGCCATGGCCTCGGCCCAGCCCTCGACGTAGCCCTCGGGGATGCCGTCGCGGAACGACTGGACAACGTCTCCGGCGCGCAGGCCGTCCGGCGCGAGGATGTACGACCAGCCAGCCTTGACGGCGTTGCGCGCCTCGCGGAGCATGTGCGTGCCGCCCTGCAGCTCCGAGACGGTCTCGGCGAGGATCGCGCCCTCCTCGGGGCTCACGCGGCGCTGCCTGGTCGCGCCCCGGCGGTGCAGCAGCGCAATGTGTCCGCTCCGTCCCGGGTCGTACTCGATACGCACGACGTCGTGCACTCCGGGCTCGACGCGCCAGAAGTCGACGACACGCAAACGGCGCTTGTGGCCGCCTCCAACGCCCTTGTTGACGACCTGGCCAGTGATGTTACGTCCTCCCTTGCGGCGCTTGGGGAGAGTGAGCTCGCGGATCGGTTCGCCGTTGTACAGGTGCGGGTGGTGGGGGATCACGAGGTGGCGGAGGCCCTGCGAGTGTTAGTTGACGATGGAGGCGGAGATGGAGGAAGGTCGGGTGCGATGGCGCACAAGGCGCAGACCTTGCTCCGCCGCTCCAACTCACGGGAATGCGAGGGAAGCCAGGGCCAGTGTAGCGCTTGATGATGGCCTCGGTCGACGCGACGGTTGGGGGCGGGCCGAACGTGTTGTCGGTGGTAGTCGCAACCTCGGTCGCGTACGAGCGAGACTTGGCGAGCGCGGTCGCCGTCGCTGTCGCGGTCGTGGGGAGGCGCGACGTCGACGCGGCCACCTGGCGTGTGCCGACGCGCAGCGCCTGTGCTGAGCGCGAGAGCATGTCGGTGTGTGGAGTGGTGTGAGGCGGGAGTGACGCTGTTCGCTGCGACTTCAACAAAAGTCGACCTCGTCCTTCGTCCTTGTTGCTGGGCCGAAAGGTCGAAATTGCCCGGAGCTGCAGAAAAACGGGAGCAAATGGGGTCGGGGTAATGAAGCCACGTGGGGTTTGTAATTGGATTAGGAGACCCGGGGTAAGTTGTAATCGCCATTACAATCCTGTCTCGACGCGGTCAGGTGTCTCCGCGTCGGGGTAGGGTTTGCCGGTTAGGTCATGGATCACACCTCCCTCTGCTGGCTGCCGCGTCACCAAATCTCATCATCCAACTTCTCACTCTCCTTAACCCGCCCACAACCACCACAATGGTCTCAGTCACGGTCTCGATCCCGGGCAAGGGCCCCCAGTCGTTCGACTTTCCCGGCAAGACGGCCGCCAGCGTCACGGTCGGCGACCTCAAGTCGGCGATCCGGGCCAAGGTCCCCAAGGTGTGCAGCTTCTAAGAGACAAAGGCCAAGCTGACACCACAGTTCGTCCCCAACCGCCAGCGCCTGACCGCCCCCTCGGCCGGCGAGAAGGACAAGCCCCTGCCCCTCACGGACGAGGGCAAGAGCCTCGCCGACTACGGCGTCGCCGACGGCGCAAAGCTCCGCCTCAAGGACTTGGGCTACCAGGTCGGCTACCGCTGGCTCTTTATCTGGGAATATGTGCGTGAGGCGGTTGGGGGGAGAGCTGACGCCAGATCGGCCCCATCTTCATCAACCCCGCGCTGCTCTACGTCTCGCAGTACATCTGGGGCGCGTACGAGCCCTCGCAGCTCCAGCTGTGAGTTGATATCTGTCCGCCTGCAACTCACACCGCAGCACCGTTCGCAACCTCATTGTCGCGCACTTTGTCAAGCGTGAGCTCGAGTCGGTCTTTGTGCACAAGTTCTCGCGTCCCTCGGTCCCTCTCACCTTTGTCATTCGCAAGTGGGTATGAAGTTGTTCCACAAGGCTCACCCACCAGCTGCGCGTACTACTGGGGCATCACTGGCGGTCTTATCGGCCTGACCCTCTACCGCCCCGGCTACGGCGCCGTCGCGCTCAAGGACTCGATCCTCAACACCCCCGCGTGGCTCAACTTCTGGACCGTCTTCATCATCGTGAGTTGATGCCATCATTGGACACTCCCAACTCACACCACAGACCAACGAGCTCCTCAACCTCAACACCCACCTCAACCAGGCGGCTATTCGCACCCCGCCCGGCCAGCCCCGCAGGTACCCCACCGGTTTCGGCTTCCAGTGGATCGTGTGCGCCAACTACTTCTTTGAGACGATGGGCGTGCTTGGTCTCGTCATCATCACTGGCGGTGACATCGGAAGTGGGTTGCAATTTGCTTCAGGTATGCTAACCCCCAGCCATCGTCTACCTGCTCATCGCCTCGTACTTCATGGGCCTCTGGGCTGGCCAGAAGTACCGCCGCTACAAGAAGGAGCACGACCCCAAGGTCTTCCCTGGCAGGCGCTGGGTCGTGTACCCTCCCTTCTACTAAGCGTGCGGTCGGTGCGAAAGTGCACGTCCCGGCCGCCGCCACATCGGCCGTGTGCCAGCGCGATCTCAATGTCTATCCCCGAATTCGCCAATCAATACACCACCACCCTCTACACCCAACACTTAGAATGCAGCATGTGACCCTGCCCGTTGCTAACCAACCCTTGCATACTGAAATCCCAAACTAACTTAGACGCGCTTGGTCTCCTCCTCGTGGGAGAGCCTCTCCTTCTCAGAGAGCTTCTCCTCGGCCTTCTGGCGGCGCATCTCACGGCGAGCAGCGTCAAGAGCCGCCTCGCGGGCCTCGGCCGACTCGTACACGACGGCCGCCTCCTCGGTGGTAAGGCCGCGAGTCTCGCGCACAAAGAGGAAGAAGAGAATGAAGTAGGCGCCGAGGACGGCGACGTACACGGCGTAGTACTTCCAACCGATGGACTGGGCGGGTCAGAAACTGCCGGCGAGAGTGTGCCAAGATCACTTACGTTGAGCGCAACGGGGTTGACGAACTGGTTGAAGGCCTGGGCGCAGTTCTGCGAGAGAAGGAGCAGGGCGGCCGACTTGGCACGCATGTCCATGCCTGGGGTGTGTGAGCGTGATTCGCGCTGAAATCGCCTCTCTACTCACGAGAAATCTCCGGAACATAGAGCATGGGAATGGGGGTGAGGGACAGGGCGTAACCGGCGTTGAAGAGGAAAATGAAGGGGATCATGGCAAGGCCGGTGGCGCGGTGGTGGGTGTGGGCGTAGCCGCCCGACAGGCCGAGCATCATGACAAAGCAGAAGAACATGAAGCCGAACGACGAGAGGAAGAGGGTACGGCGGCCGGCGCGCTCAACAAGAGACGCGCCAGTCAGCGCCACAACCCATGACCAGATGGACAGGCCGCCGTTGATGCCTGCCGTCTGGGGCGGGGCGGTGATGCCGACAGTCTTGAGGACGGGGATGAGGAAGTACGAGATGATGCCGTTGCCCGACCACTGGGTGGCGGTGCCGACGAGCAGAATAACAAAGAAGCGGCGGCGGTTGCCCTCAGTCTTGAAGAAGCTGAGCCAGCTCGACTCGTTTGCCTGCGCCTCGACCTCGACGGCCGTCTTGATCTCGCTCAGCTCGAAGAGGACGAGCTCGTCGTCCATCTTTCCGTTGGCATGGTACCTGGCGAGGATGTTGTGCGCCTCCTCCTCGCGGCCGTTCTTCACGAGCCAGCGGGGCGACTCGGGCACGAACCACGTGCCGAGGGCAAGAATAATCGGCCCGAAACCCTGCACGAGCGTGGGGATGCGCCACGACCAGCCCGCGCCGCCGGGGTAGTAGACCATGGCGAACGTGAGCCACGCCGAGAAGATGGAGCCGATAAAGTATGTGACGTTGAGGAACGAGCCCGCCCAGTGACGGATACGCGGGTGCGCGAGCTCTGGCACCATGGCGCACGCGGCGATCTGGGCCGCGGCCGTGCCGGCACCTAGGAGGACGCGCGAGCCCATGAGCTGCGCGCGCGTGTTGGAGAACCCGCCGGCAAAGGAACCGGCCAGCATGAACAGCGCGCCGAGGTACAGCGCAATCTTGCGGCCCCACTTGTCGATGATCCACGCGATGACGAAGGTGAGCGGGATCTTGGGCAGGTAGTATGTCGCAGCGATGAGGCCGAGGTCTGTTCCGACGGGCGAGTTCTGGGGTGTGAGTGGGGGAGGCGCCACTAGCCCAAGGAGCCACTTACAAACTGCTTCTTCCACGCCGGGAGCGCCTGCAGGCCGTTGAGCAGCGAGCCGTCATAGCCGAGCGAGTAGACGGCCGAGTAGAGGATGAAGATGTGGATGAAGCCCATGCGCATGCCCGGGTCCTTCCACCACTGGGCATGGGTGTTGTTCGCGAACGCGGAGTAGTGGTGCGTGTCGGCCATGGTGATCGGTTGGGGTTGCTGGTGGCTCCCCGCTGGGGTTCCCCTTCTTTATACATACGAGAGGAATGAATGGTTGCTGACTTGGCCAGGCTCAGATTTGCGGAGACCCAGGACCAGCCCACGACCCCCAGGCCTCCACAGCGATCGGGCGTTTGGAGATACCAATGCGCCGCAGGGCGCGTAGCTACAGTCCCCGCGTGCAACGGGGAGTTGCTGGCAAACGTAGGCGAGCAGTGCGGGCAGAGAAGCGGAGAAGAGCCCATCGGACCGGTGTCGGACAACAACCGCGAGGTGGCGTTTTTCAGCACACCTCGGTTACTCCATTCGCGCCCCGTGTAGGCCCTGTGGGCCTCCTCTGCCACACGGCCGGCTCTACACGGCCCCAGGGGCGCCGAGAGGCCGCTGCTTACCGGTCCCGCGCGCGAGAATGCGCAGAAGAAAAAGAGCAGGGGATCTGGCCACGCAATCGCCGCGGCGGGTTAAAGGCCCGCAGCACCGCGGCGCTTTGGTGTGGCCAAAGTGCCGGTCAGATGACAACGACCCCGGGTCGACTTAATGTCCGCGTCGTGGTCCTCGCGTTCTCACTGTACCCCTCACACACAATGGCGATTGACCTCGAGCCCACCCCGCGCCTGCTCGACATCGACGCGCTCATCGACGACCTGTCGAGCGAGGAGAAGATTGCGCTGCTGTCGGGCGATGACATGTGGCACACTGTTGCGGTCGAGCGGGCAGGCATCCCGAGGGTCCGCGTGAGTTGCTGGTGGATGGGGACCGGATGCGAGACTGACACCGACCGCAGTGCGGCGACGGGCCCAACGGCGTGCGCGGCACCGCGTGGACCAACGGCGCGCCGGCCTCGTGCTTCCCGTGCGGGACTGGCATCGGCGCGAGCTTCGACCTCGAGCTCGCGCAACGTATCGGACAGGCGCTGGGCGACGAGTGCCGCGCCCGCGGCGTGCACTGCCTCCTCGGCCCCACGACCAACATCCAGCGCCACCCCGCCGGCGGGCGCGGGTTCGAGACGTACGCCGAGGACCCGCTGCTTGCCGGGCTCGTCGCGGTCGCGTGGATCAACGGCGTGCAGTCGAGAGGGGTTATGGCGAGTGAGTAGAAACGGCGAAGATGCCGGCTGACTCCCCAGCGCCGAAGCACTACCTCGCCAACGAGCAAGAGTTCATGCGCCGCTCGTCCGACTCGATTCTCGACGAGCGCACAATGCACGAGATCTACCTCGAGCCCTTCCGGCAGCAGTGCAAGACCTCGCCCAAGGTCTTCATGACGAGCTACAACCGCGTCAACGGGCTGCACGTCGCCGAGCACCCGTACCTGCTGCGCAAGGTGCTCCGCGGCGACTTTGGCTTCAGCGGCATGATCATCTCGGACTGGAGCGGGACCTACAGCTCGAGCGAGGCGATCAAGGCCGGCCTCGACCTCGAGATGCCCGGCCCGGCGTTCATGCGCGGGACGTGTGTCGAGCGCGACATTGTCAGCGGCAAGCTGACGCAGGGCGACGTCGACGAGTGCGTGCGCAACGTGCTGGGGTTCGTCAACGAGGCGATCAAGAGCGGGATCCCGTTCGACGCCGAGGAGCAGTCGATCGACACCCCCGAGGTGCGCGCGTTGCTCCGCGAGTCGGCCGGCGCCGCCGTCGTCCTCCTCAAGAACGAGCGCGCCCTCCTCCCCCTCAAGCCTGCCGCCGGCACAAAGATCGCCGTCATCGGCCCCAACGCCAAGAATGCCACGACTGCCGGCGGCGGCTCTGCCAACCTCGCGCCAACGTACACCGTCACGCCGCACGACGCGATCGCCAAGGCGGCCGCCGAGGCCGGCGCGAGCGTGTCCTACGCGCTCGGCGCTGCCGGTGACCGCTGGCTGCCCCTGCTCTCGCCGTACATCTTCCTCGAGGACGGCACACCGGGCGTCAACTGCCACTTCTACGACACGAACCCGTGGACGACTTCCCCTGCGCCCAAGCCCCTGCTGACAAAGTACAACAACTCGGGCTTCAGCTACTTCATCGACGGCATCCCCAAGAGCGTCCCGGTGCGCGGGTACGTGTCCCTGCGCACGCGCTTCGTCCCCGACACGGGTGGCAAGTGGGAGCTCGGCCTCGGCGTGTCGGGCCAGGCCGACCTGTACGTTGACGGCGTCAAGGCCATCGACAACCGCACCGACCAGGAGCCGAGCGTGCTCTTCTTCAACATGGGCGCCGAGGAGCGCACCGCCGTGCTCGAGTTCGAGGCCGGCAAGGCCTACGACCTCGAGGTCCGCTTCTCAAACTTCAAGCAGCTGCACTCGACGTCGCCGTACTCGGGCCGGAGGGGAGGCATCCGCCTCGGCGGCCGCCCGCTGCGCTCGCCCCAGGCTGAGATCGCAGCGGCCGTCGAGCTCGCAAAGAGCTCAGACGTCGCCGTCGTCTGCGTCGGAACAAACTGCGAGTGGGAGTCGGAGGCGTACGACCGCGACACGCTCGCGCTCCCCGGCGCGACTGACGAGCTCGTCCGCGCCGTCCTCGCGGCCAACCCCAACACTGTCGTCGTCAACCAGAGCGGCATGCCCGTCGAGTTTCCCTGGCTCGCAGACTGCCCCACGCTGGTGCAGGCCTTCCTCGGCGGAAACGAGTGCGGCCAGGCCGTCGCCGACGCGCTCTTCGGCGCCATCAACCCGAGCGGCAAGCTGCCCATCACGTGGCCCGTCAAGGTTGAGGACTACCCGTCCCACGAGGGCTTCGGCCACCCAACGACGACAGTGTACAAGGAGGGCGTGTACGTGGGCTACCGCCACTTCGACCGGCCCGGGCGCGTGCGCAGCGCCTTCCCGTTCGGCTACGGGTTGAGCTACACTTCGTTCTCGCTTTCAGATCTGTGCGTGGCGCCGGCGCCAGGATTCGGCGCGACCGCAACCTTCACGGTGACCAACACGGGCGAGGTGGCCGGCGCCGAGGTGGCGCAGGTCTACGTCCACCAGGCGGCGCCGGGCATCGACCGCCCAGATATCGAGCTCGGCGGCTTTACCAAGGTCCACCTCGCGCCTGGCGAGTCGCGCCGCGTGACTGTCGACCTCGACCACAAGGCATTCTCATGGTACAGCGTTGTGGAGAAGCGCTGGGTGGGCGAGCGTGGTGCATTCGAGATCCGCCTGGGCACGAGCTCAACGGCGATCAAGCTCGCCGCACCGTTCTACCAGGAGCAGAGCTTCAAGTGGCTCGGGCTCGAGGCGCCGGTTGGCGCCGAGCTGTACTAAGTGGACGATTTCTACTAGACTTTTAGATGCATCAGGATTCAACTAGCTGCTGCCCGCCCCCTACAGGTGGTAGAGCTCGAACCACCGCTCCGTGTCAAGCGCGGGGTCGAGCCAGCCCTCGATGCCGAGCGCCTCGCCGCGGCTCTTCGAGTTGGGGTCGAACACGGGCTTTGCCGAGCCGACCGAGATGACGTTGGTGCCGTGGCGCTCGTTGTACTGGCTCCAGTCAAAGTCGCGAACCGCGGCGTGGTTGGTGACGCGGTTGTCCCAGATCGCACTCGTTCCCGGCGTCCACTTGAAGCGCACGGCAATCTCTTGGCTCTGGTTATACACCGACACGAGGTACTTGATGATGACCTCGGACTCGGTCTTGTCAAAGCCCTCGATGCCGACAAGGCCGCGGTCTGCGACGAACAGCGTCTTCCACTTGGTGACGGGGTGGGTGCGGACAAGCGGCGCGCGCTCAAACTTGGGGATGCGCGGCCCGTCGGGGTTCTTCGAATTCTTAGCCGTCGTGTTCGACTTGTAGATGCCGCTGTGAGCGGGTCAGCCAGGTCAAGTGCGACGTGCCACTGCCACACAACCGCCACTCACGTCAGCCCGTCGACAAACTTCTTGAAGCCAGGCGACAGCTTGTCGTACGCGGCGTACCCGCTGGCCCAGGTCGTGTCGCCCGAGTCGTTGGGCACCGCGTCCTGGTGCAGGTGCGTGTAGCTCGACTCGCCCTGCTCGCTCGCCGCGACACCGTCAATGTGCCACCCCTGGCCGTTGTAGCCGTTGTACTCTGGCCACGGGAGGCGGTAGCTGCGCTTGTAGCTGCGCGCCTTCTCCCAGATGATGGTGATGCCGGGGCCGAGCGACGGCACGGTCGCGATCGTGCCAAAGTCGAAGACCTCGCCGTCGCCGAGGTACTTGCCGATCTCAAGCTGCTTCTGGGGCGAGAGGTCCTGGTCGCGGAAGAAGACGACGCCGCGCTCGGCGATGAGCAGGGCCAGCTCGTCGCGCTGCTTGTTGTCGAGGTCCTTGAGCTGGACACCGACGAGCTCGGTCTGCGGGGTCAGCCTGCGCCACACGTCACACCGCTCCTCGGCCCACTCACACCAATGTGCTTTGTGAGCGTGATCACCTCCTTGGCGGCGGCGAACAGCGCCTTCTTCTCGGGGTCGGCGCGGGTGCCGGGGTCGACAAACTCGCGGCCGCCGCGCAGGACACGCTTCTCAACAACGTCGTCGTACACGCTGTCGGCCGGCCTGTACGCCGGGTAGCCGTTGTACAGGTCGATGCCTCCGGCCTTGAGGTAGCGCTTGATGGTGCTGTCGGGCGGCACCTCGTACGACGCCCAGCTCTTCTTGCCGACGTTGCCGGCCGCGATCTTCTCCTTGACCGCCGCGAGGTCGTCGTCGGTGGCCACAGGGGCGGGGGGGATGGCGTCGGCGGTGGGGACTGCGATGGGGGCCATGGTGGTCGTTGCTTAGCTGGGTGAGGGCAGACCCGGCCCCCAGCTGGCGCTTAAGTATCGTGTCCGGCGCGAGGTGGCAGCCATCGCAAATGGCGACAGCTACGCACCATCAGCATTGTCAGCGCATTCCGCGGCGTGTGCCTCGCAAGTCATTAGTTGGCGTCATGGTGCGTACGATGGCGCGCCAGTCAGCGCCGGGTACGAAACGACACGCCCGCAGGCCTCGTGCTCGACACGAACCATGTCGACATTGCATGGTGGCTGATACTGAGCTGTTCCACACCCCACCCGCAGGATAAGAGCCCCGCATCGCGTCCGGGGTCGCAAGAGGCAATTGCAAACACGCACCGAATGGCATCACTGCGCCGTCGTTATCTCTGACCATGGCGTCAGATCGGCTCGGCTCGGCTACAACCGTCCGGGGTGTCTTTTTATCAGTCATGACCGAGGGGCTTGGCTCCGGATATCTGTCGACCGCAGTGCGCAAGCCAGCACGAGATCACGCGTGTGTCAGCACCTGCCTGCGCTGCCTGCGCTGCAGGTGCGCAGCTGCCCGGCGACCGACGGCGACCACCGCGCCGATCCCAACCGCCGCCGCCACTCCCACTGCCACCACCGTGCCGGCCGGAACGACCCAGCGCACGCCATCGCCGCGATCGCGCCAGCGCTGCAAGCACTCTACGCTCGATAATCCGAATACTCACCAGCGCGCGATGCACACACACGCAAAGGCAAGCCCATAAGAGGTGTCGCGCTCGCCGCCAGCCCGACGGCCACTACTCAGCCACTGGGCCACCACACCACCATGACGCAATCCATCTCAACTGTCGCCGCTGTCGCCCCCTCCGACGCCGACCCGTACGCGACCCCCCGCGTCTCCTACGACACATCCACACTCCCCCCTCTGCCGGACGCGCGCGCCCCCCACCCGCAGTACACGCCCGGCCCGTGGGCCAACCCGCCGCGGCCGGACGGCGCGCGCAGCCCGTACTATGGCGCGCTGTTCCGCGGCTGGGAGGACAGCCCGCGCGCAAAGGACAACTGGGACATCCACGTGTATGCCAAGGTATGTCCACCATGGGGGCTGGGGCTGACAGCAGCCGGGCAACAAGACGGAGCGCGAGTTCTCGGCCCGCCTGCACGACGCGATCCGCCGCGAGTTCCCAGAGGTCCATCTGTACACCTTTTACGACCGCCCAGTCGGGCCGCACCCCATCCCCCAGTTCGAGCTCGACGTGTTTGGCTCGGACCAGCTCGGCGCGCTCCTCAGCTTCCTCGTCGCTAACCACGGCCCGCTGAGGTGAGTTGAGTCGGTGCTGGCGCTGCTGACAGCAGCGTGCTGGTCCACCCCAATACCGGCGACGCGCGCGGCGACCATGACCAGCGCGCCATCTGGCTCGGCCCAAAGCTCGTCCTCGACCTCGAGTCGCTGGGCGAGCAGCCTGCGGTCCAGTTGGCGCGCGAGGCCAAGGAGGCGGCCGCAAAGGCAAACTAGGCGATAGAGTAGGCACAGCCTGCATGTACTATACAACAACAGCACGGCGGCACACACCCCAGCTCACTCCCACGGCTCCTCCAGCCCCACGCCCAGTAGCGACAGTATCCGATCACTGATCACCGTCGCGTCAAATGCGTGTGGCTCGTGGTCCAGCATGAAGCTAAAGTCGAAGGGGTCGGGACCCGCCGCGCCCTGCTGCGCGACGTTGATGTTAACGTGGTGCGACGGTTGTGGCGGCGCCTCGAGGCCACACAGCGACCGGATCTGCGCGGCATAGTAGCCTGCAAAACTGACACTGTGCAGTCTCGCAGCGGCGATCTGGTCGAGCAGCGTAGCAATGTCCGTGACGCGTGCTGAGACTTCTGCAGCGCGGTCCGAGTCGAGCGGCCGCGCGAGCTTGTGCACGAGCGCCGCGCCGTACGCAATCTGCACGATGAGGAAGTTTGACGCGTAGGCCAGTCCTCCCGGCTCGTCGAACGGCACGTCATCGCGCCAGCGCAGGACAGTCACGAGCAGCTGGACTGCCAGTTCCGAGATCTCGCGGAGGAGCGCCTGGGTCGAGGCGTGCGACCCCGGCACACGAAGCGACAGCAGCAGCAACATGATATGGTTGTACACTGCCGCGACGTCGACGAGCCGGCCTGGCGGGTTAGCGTATCCACAACAACGCCACCCACTAGTTCCCATCCAGCTGCTCTTCCACCCGCCGAGGTCCCTGCGCCAGTCGCGGACGAACAGCTCGCGCTCGAGATCCGGCGTGTCCTCCTTGTCCATCCCGTGCCAGCGGTGGAGCGCGCGGCCAACGATGTGGTTGAGCTTGACGCTGGCAGAGAAGGTCATGTTGGTGCTGTCGTGTGGGCGGAGGAAGGCGAGGTCGGGGGCGTGGATGAGACGGTGACCCGAGGTTGTGTCGGCGCGACCTGACTGCGTCGCGAGGCTAACGTCAGCACGGTCTGCCAGTCAGTGCCACCCACCCAATCTCGGAGAGGCACACGAGCAAGTAGGTTCTCTTCCTGCACGTCATCAACCGTGACACTTCGTCGTCCCGCAGCGGCCGGGAATGGCGGTACGTCAGCGCGAGGTTGGGATCTGGGGGGAGGTCGAGGCGGATCTCGCAGGCGAGGCGCATGGCTTGGCCCTGATATGCCCAGCTCCTGTCTGCGAGCCAGTCGTGGCTGGGCCACGCAGCCCAGTGCACGAGGGCAAGGAAGCCCTGCACCACCTCCAGACTCTTTGAGCCGTTCTCAAACGCCAAACTCGCGAGCCGGTGCGCGTGCGCCTGCAGCCCCGGCGCGATGAGCAGCGAGAGCGGGTCAAAGCTCGCCGCGACGGCGGCGATGGCGGTCGTCAGGAAGGGGCTGTTCATCCGCAGAAAGATGGGCGAGTGCACCCCGTCGTCGAGGTGCATGAACGTCGGAGCAAGCTTGGCAAAGTAGAGCTCGACGAGGCGGTTGAGGTCTTCCTCCTCGAGGATGCCCTGGAGCACCGGGTCCTGGCCGAGGTCTTCCTCCGGCTTGACAGAGTAGATGTCTGCGTGAGCGGCGTCCCGGCGGCGGCTCACTATTCCAGTACAGGCCCGACTGGCCGCCGTGCATGAGGAGCCCGCTGGGCTGGGTCGCGGCAGTGGCGAGCACGCCGAGGGGGTTGTGCAGGGCCGAGTGGGACGCCGAGTCCTCTGCCCTCTGGGCGCGGCTCGTCCCGCTCGGCTGCTGCGCGCGCGTGCGTGGATCAGCGGCAATCAGGTTTGCGAGCTCGTCCTCCATGTAATTGAGGAGCGACTGGATGCTGCGGTGCGGCGTCAGCCCCACCCCACCCTGGCAGCAGCAAACTCACGTCCGGTCCGCCTTCCGCCCGCGCACCTTGGTCTCGGGGTACGTGCACGTCCTCCCAGCCACCTGGCAGCGAGTGCACGCCGCCCCGTCGACATTGAAGCACTTTGTCTTGGCCCTCCGGCAGCCCTCGCACGCCTTGACCTCGTCTGCGGAGCCGCTGGGCCGGCGGAGCGCCGAGCGCTTCTCGCGGCGCGTCTCGATCGCCTCGTCGTCAATCTTGCGGATGCGCGCGACGAGGTCGAGCAGGCGCGTGGCCGTCTGCCCCGGCGGCGTGGGGAATGCGTGCGGCGCGTGCGGCCTGTCGCGCGTCGGCGGGCGGGACTGCATGGTGGGGTGGGGGATGGTGAGATGGTGCAACAGTTACAACAGTTAAAACGGGGGTTTTGTGCCGCCTAACGCCCGGTGTGTCGGGCCGTTGTCCGCGGCGACTCGCCACCGACATCACTCGCCTTTGTCAGTTATGCATCAACATCACAACAACTTTCTGGTCGCCTCTTGATTGCCCAACCGCCCATCACCACGATGCAGGGCTTCAACCGGTACGTCGCGTCTGGCGTTGCGTCTGGCACACACCCCCCGGGTCCCCGCTCACACGCGCAGCTACATCCCGCCAGACTTTGACCCGAAGAAGACGGCGACGCTCAACGCGTACCAGGGCAAGAAGCATGCACTGGGCAAGCGCGCAAAGGACATTGACAAGGGCGTGCTGGTGGTGCGGTGGGTGCTGAGCCGCGCGCTTCCACTGACCCCGCAGCTTCGAGCTCCCGTTCAACATCTGGTGCGGGAGCTGCGACAACCACATCGGCGCCGGGGTGCGGTACAACGCGCAGAAGCGCAAGGTCGGCGCGTACTACAGCACGCCGATCTACGCGTTCCGGTGCAAGTGCCACCTGTGCTCGGGGTGGTTTGAGATACGGACGGACCCACAGAACGCGGCGTACGTCGTCGCCGAGGGCGCGAGGAAGCAGGAGAGCGAGTGGGACCCGGCGGAGAACGGCGGGCACGCCGTGTACGGTGGGTCTACCTGCCTCAGGCGCTGCGCTGACAGCCAGATACGGAAGCGCCGTCGGCCGCGCCCAACCCCGACGGGCCGACGCCAGACCCGTTCGAGAGCCTGGAGAAGGACACGGCGCAGCGGACGGCCGAGCGCGCAAAGAAGTCGCGCCTGACCGAGCTGTACGACGACTCGGCGCGGCGCACGGCCGACCCGTACACCGTGTCGCGGGCGCTGCGGGACCGTTTTAGGGTGGAGAAGCGCGAGGGACTGGCGCGGCAGGCTGCCGATGCGGGCGTGAGCGAGCGGTACGCGCTGGCCGAGGGCATCGTGCTCGGCGACGAGTGGGAGGCCGTCGACGATGGCGAGTGGGCTGCTGCGAGGGCCGGGGCGAGGGACGAGCCAGACGTCAGCTTGGGCGAGCGGATACGCAGGACGACGCGCGCAAAGTACGACGTGTTTGACGCCGAGCCGGTCGGCCGCGTGCGCCTGCCGCGTGCGGGGGTGAAGCGCAAGGCGGAGGCAGAGCCCGCACCGCCACCGCCGGCACCACCACCGCCGGCTGGCCTCGGCGGCCTGGCGGGCTACGGGAGCGGCAGCGGCAGCGACGACGACGACGACTAGATATTGTACGATAGGGTATACATTATGGGCAGATTACAATGCGGAGGAGTGGTCTAGCTCTATTATACACATCAGAGGTTGGGCTTTGGGCCGTCGGCGTCGGTGGCGGGCTTGGCACCGAGCGACAGGCTGTCCATCAGGCCGGCAATGTCGGCCGTGCGGTCGGCGGCGGGTGCCAGCGTGCCGTTGGCCTCGGCGCCAGTGTCGGCCAGAGTCGCGTCCTCGCTCGGCTTCGCCGCCTTCGCCGCGCTCGCCGCCGCACCCAGCACCGGCGCGGCCGGGCTCGCCCACACCACCTCGCCCGGCCCCCCCATCCACGGCCACGTCTTTGCCGCCCTCGCCGGCGGCAGGCGGGCGTTGGGCTCGAGCACGACGTGGCGGGCGGCGAGCTCGGCGAGGATGCGCGCAATATTCGTCGCGTCGTCGATGCCCGAGTGCTGCCGGCCGGCGAAGACGCCCAGCCCGAGCGCGGCCAGCTGGCCCGGGATCGTGAGGTAGAAGTTTGGCCCGCCCGCCGCCTGGGGCGGGCGGCGCATCGCCGTCGTGAGGCGCGGCAGCGTGTGCCTGCCCACTGGGCCCTCTGCTTCGCGCCGCGCCGCCTCGCTCAGCACGGCGTGCACGCCCGCCTTGATGTTGAGGTACGGCCCGAGCAGGTAGGCCGGGTAGCGTGGCGGGCTCGTCGGGGTGATGTGCAGCTGCTTTGGGATAAAGTCTCTTGTCTCGTCAGCGCTGCTGGCCCCGCCTCTGACCCACCTCAGATCCCACGGCCCGTCGGTCACCCACACGGCGTCGGCCAGCGCGTCGCCGTCGCGCAGGCCGTGGCCGTCGAGCCAGGCCTCGAGGCGCGCCAGGACCTCGGGGAACGTCGGCGCCGCGTCGATGACCTCCTGCCCTATGCCGGTGAGGGAGGAGCAGAAGTCGGACAGCACAGGCCGCCACGTGGGGCGGACGTACGTGTGGAACGTGTCGACCGTGACGAGGCAGCTGCGCGCGCCGTCGTCGCGCGGCTCCCAGCGCAGCAGGACGACGGGGAACTCGATAATCTCGTTGGGGTAGTCAAAGTTCTTTCCGGCCTCACACGTCGCCTCGACGTCGAAGCACAGGAACGAGCCGTACGGCTGCTTTGGCGGCGCGGCGTGCGCGCTCTCCGCTGCGGCGGCGGCCGCGGCGGCATCAGAGTCCTCCTTGGCGCGGGTAAAGGCCGCGAAGAGGCGCCTGGCGGGTCAGCGTCGCAGAGGAAAGAGCTCACTTCCACAGCGTCTCGCGCTTGCCGCGCGTGTCGAGCCCCAGCAGCTCGAGGCTCGCGCGCATCTCGCTCGCCGTCGCCTTTTTGCGCGGCCTCTCGAGCGCGGGCGCGGGCTCGGGATCTGGGGCGGCAGCGGCCGCTGCGGTCGCCGGCTGGGGCGGATCGGAGGGCACCTCGTCTGTCGTCGTCGCCGCCGTCGTCGTCATTGGGCGTAGCGTTGCGTGTAGGGTAGTGCAAGAGACAAGAGACGAGGGTATATGTACGTCGCGGGCGCCCGTGACCAGCAGGTGTCCCAGGACGAGGAGGGCCTTTGGGTCAGTAGCCTTTTGTGTGTGTCAGTCAACGACGAGCGTCGGTCCAAAGTCATGAAACAGACGTCACCTCCACCCGGCCGGCCGCCAGCCAGCGCCAGCCAGCCAACTGCAACTGCACGAGCCGCCAGCCAGCCTGACGCCATTGTTTCCACAGACAGCGACTGGCTCCTTACGCCGCAGCAACCCGTACACTGCACGCCGATAAGCCCCGCAGCTCACACCTGCCCACTCCACCCCCCGCCCCCGCCATGTAAAGAGTACATTCGCCAGCTGTAGGAGCCACAACGGTACGCCCCGTCTATCAAGGGCACATGAATCTCACAAGCCAGTGTGGTGCCAGAACCGACAGCGACAATGACCGCAGCAGCGTTGACCGGGCCACAGACACGGCCACAGCCACGGCCACGGCCTCGCCATTACAGGTCGTGAAAAGTGTCGCCTACGCCTCGTCGTCGTCTCTGCTCACTCTCTCTCCCTCTCACACAATGCCTCCTCCACTTCTGCCATTACACCGAGTCTAAATGCAAGGCCGCGCGCTGATTAACAGCACTTGCCGCCCTGCTTGGCACCACCGTCGTCGGCCGTGGGGGTGACAATGATGGTCTGGCCGTCCGTGGGCTTGATAACGTCGCCTCCAGACTCGAGCGACTTGGACGAGACGATGCGGTAGATGTCTGCGGGTCAGTAGACGCACTCGCGACACCAAACCCACCCGTGAGGATGTTCTGGAACGCAGCCTCGACGTTGGATGCGTCCAATGCCGAAGTCTCGATAAACGACAGCTGTTGTTCGCTGGCAAAGCCCTTGGCCTCGTCGGTCGAGACGGCGCGGAGGTGCTTGAGATCGCTCTTGTTTCCGACGAGCATGATGACAATGTTCTGGTCGGCGTGGTCCCGGAGCTCCTTGAGCCAGCGCGTCACATTCTCATACGTCGAGTGCTTGGCAATGTCGTAGACGAGGAGGGCGCCGACCGCGCCGCGGTAGTACGCCGACGTGATGGCACGGTAGCGCTCCTGTCCAGCTGGGCGTCGTGTCAGTCTCTGTCGCAATGCTGCGTCTCTGTCGCAATGCTGCTGAGCAGAGGCCGCGCGGGCGGACGGGCGGGCGGGCAGGCGCGCGGGGGCCGCGATCTGACTGGCGAGCAGCAATGCGCGAGCGAGCAATGCACGGCACCTGCACTTTACCGGCCCGGCGGCATGCGACCACTTGGGCGCCATCGTCTCAACTCACCAGTGTCCCAAATCTGCGCCTTCACTGTCTTGCCGTCGACGTTGATGCTCCTGGTGGCAAACTCGACGCCAATCGTAGACTTGGACTCGAGGTTGAACTCGTTGCGGGTGAAACGCGAGAGAACTGCGGGCGCTTGTTTAGCGACACACGAACAAGGTGACCAGAGCGCGCGGTTTACTCACGGTTCCTGTTATTGCGGACAATGGCGAGGGAGGGGGGCATGTGGTTAGCAATCTCTCCACGCGGAACAGTGCGGCGCTCGCGGCGCCCGCCGGCCGCGTGCGCGTTGCTCATCCGCTGCGCGGCGACGGCGTGGGCAGGTGCATGGGGATACTTACGACTTGCCGACGCCCGAGTCACCGATAAGCACGACCTGGTGAGGGGGTTAGCGAGTGTTGGCTGGGTGGTCGACGGGGTTGCGTGGCCGCCTGTGTCCGGCTTGGCCGGGGGGGATCGTAGTGCAAGCAACGAGCCGTTCGACGACAACGCACCTTGAAAAGGTAGTCGTAGTTTGATCCCTCTGCCATGGTGGTGGTCGTGGAGTGTGTGTGGTTGTTGGGAGTAGGAGTTGTATGCAAAGAGGTTGATGGGGAGAGGGAAGGTGGACAAAGTGGACTGCGCGCGTGGTTGTCCCAAAGTGGGTGTCCGTCTTAGTCGTGCGTGTCGTCGTTGCAGCCGCTGAGTGACTTTGAAATGTCAGGTAAAGGGTTGTATGGGCCGGAATTGGTTGGGCACGCGGGCGGGGAAGCCAAGCGGGACAGCGCGGCGCGCGCGGTGGTGGCACCACAGGGGTAAGTAGTGTGTGTCGTGCGATGCGTGCAAGTCGATGCACTAGATGCATTGGGGGCAGAGTAGCAGCTGTAGCAAGGCCTCTCCAATGCAATGTTGCACGGAATGCTTGCTGCCTGTTGCTTGACTGACAGGCTGGAGAAGGTCGCCGCCGTCTTGTAATCAATAAACCAGGTGCCAATGGAAATGAATGCTCGACGTGGAGTGGTCGTCCTGTTGGCTGGCTGCTGCGTGGGTGGGTCGCCGGGTCGCCGGCGGTGGCCACTGCCTGGCTGGCTCGCTGCAATGTGCGCGTGTGCGTGCGTAAAGTCGGTCTGGTCGGTCGTGGCCCTGGCTGGCTGGAGTCCTCGAGGCCTGGCGCGCCTGGATGCCGCCGCGCGCCATTCTCTGGATCTCTGTCCCCTTTCCCCCCGCCAGGCGCCACCATTCACGTCGCCCCTGACTGCCTGGCGCCAGTGCAGCCAGGACGCGTCATGGGCAGCGATATCACCGCGTGTGGCAGATTGGGTGGGGGAGGACGATTTAAGTTTGGCGAGGGAAGGGCACGTGGAGCGGAGGTTGCGGCAAGTCCGCTGGCTCCTTGGTGGAGGTGGGCCATGGTGGTGGTGAGGAGGAGTTGGGTGGGTGGTGAGTGAGTCCGAGGGGGGGGAAGAGTGGTCGCGCCGGCCGAGTTGAGCATTGCCCAACCTGCGTCTGCATCAGCCGGTCAGGTCCTCCCCAAGGCCAAAGCGAGGCATAGTCCTTGCCCCCTTGGCAGAGCAACAACTGACACCACTCGCCATATCCCCGCCGCTGCACCACCCAGCCCCATGTCTTCCTCGGTGGTGGATGGCGCAATGTGTGCAATGCCCATGGTCGACGATATCTCCCCGACTGCGACGAACTGCGGATGGAGGCTCTGTACACCTGCTCCCAGTCGATGATGGCATGCCGAACATTGCAGCCCCCTCCCGATGGATGGAGCCTCGGCTCGCGGGAAGGGGCAAGGCGGAATCGGCCCCGGCGTACCTTGCCGAAGCGCTGCGGCTGGATAAGGCTGGGCATCGGTCTGCATGCAGCAAGGTGGCTGTCGCCATCGGCCTTGTGTCGACGAATGCAGCATGCATCGGGTCAAAGGTCGGTTCCAGTTAAGCTAGAAGACAATTGCCATCCTCAGAAGACGGTGTGCCGGCAGGTCCAGTGCTCGTTCCCGGCCGCCGCGAAGCTTACGAGCCACCGACACAAACAAGCAAGTCGGTGCATTCGGTGCATAAACAAGCTACCCGGCCACGCCTGCGAAAGTGCGAAAGGGGGAGGCACGGCTGGCTGGCTGGTGCTCGCGGCCAAGTCAGTCGGGGTGTTTATCAGCAGCGTCGTGAGGGGCGGCCGTTGTTGACAAGGCCGGGACTGGTCCATCCCGGCGAGGCGACACGGCCGTCGCTGCGAGTGAGGCTCTTCGGCGTCATGTCTCAACCAGTCCCGCAGTGGCAGACCTCTCGTCAGCGGGAGTACCTCTTGAATGAATGTGAGAAGGTCGGAGGATTCATGGCGGCGATGTCAACGAGAGGGGGTATGGGGCTGGGTGATAGTGGTACCGCGACATGCAGCGGTGTCGTCGTTGTTGCACAACAAGCCAAGCGGACGACAATGCCACGATGCGACGTCGACGGCCGGCGCCACCCCCACCCCCTTGGGCTGCTCGGAAGCCCCCGACGACGGCAAACCTGAGCTAGGCCGAGTGTAGGTCGCGGTCGCTCGCACGCACCCAGGAGGCATGTTTCATCACCACTCGGCGCTCAAACACTGCGAGTGGTCTAGACTGGCACAAGTCACAGTTCTCAAACGCAGCGACGAGGAGCAGCAGCTTGTGTCTGCAGACAGCGCGCACCTTACGTCACGCCGGCTCCCCCTCTCAGGACGGCGACACGACGACACGATCCACTCGCGGCGGCACACTCCGGCCGGAGGAGCACAACCTTCAGTCCCTGGAGATGCTATTCGATCTGGGGGCAGCGGCGGCGTCGCACGCGCAGCACGCATCCGACGCGACGGCGTGGTGCTGCAGCTGGTTCGCTTGCCGGCCAGAGGGCCAGCAAGGTACGGGGTTCTAGACTTGCAGGGTGGGGCCGTCCCTGGTCGCTGTGGGTACGCCGACCCCAGTTTCAGCGCTTTGTGTTTCACGAGCGAGGTGGCAGCGGCGTCCGAGGCAGCCAGAGGAGCATGCCGGCCCCCTGCACTTTGGGTCAGGAGCTGCAGTCAGTCACCGCACACCCAGATCGCCTGCGACTGTAGTGACGTGAGTTCAGGTCGGGCAGGCCAGGGGTGGCACCTCGCGACCAGCTGCACGACGAGGTGCACAAGGCAACGACGAGGTGGTCAACATGCAAACACGAGCACGAGGTGCTTAAAAGACGAGACGAGCAGCGCGCCTGCCTTCTCCCCCATCCCAACGAAAACCGCTTGCTGGCCAAGTTTCTACGACCCGACCGACCCCCCTTCTCCCCCGACTCACAATGCAGCTCTCGACCCTCACCGCCGTCATCGCGCTCCTCGGCGCCGGCGCCGTCGGCGCCCTCCCCGCCGCCCCCGGCGCGTACCACCCCGTGGCCCGCGACAACGCCGCCGCGCCCAAGTGCCGCCCCAAGGCCAAGACTTCGTCGGCTGGCGCGGCCTCGCTCTCGGCGTCGGCCTCGGTCGTCGCGTCGAGCGGCAACTCGACCGTGTCCACGCAGGCGCCGGACGCCGCGTCCTCTGGCTCTGCCGCCGCGATCGCGTCCGTCTCGCCCGTCTCGTCGGACGCTGCGTCGTCTGGCGCCGCGTCGTCGGACGCCGCCTCCTCTGGCGCCGCCTCGACCGCCGACGCCGCGTCGTCGGACGCTGCGTCCGTCACCCCCTCGCCTGCCTCCGAGACCCCCTCGTCGGCCGCGTCCGAGACGCCCTCGTCGACCCCCGTGTCCCAGGCGCCCACCGGCGCGCCGACGCTCGCCCCCGAGCTCGTCGGCGAGCCCGACGCCAACGGCATCTCGCACACGTCGTACACGGCGCCCGCGCCGGGCAAGGACGAGTCGGGCCTCTCGGGCAACCTCGAGCAGGACATTCTCAAGCTGCACAACGACTACCGCGCGCACTTTGGTGTCGGCGCGCTCACGTGGGACGGCGCGCTCGCCGCCGCCGCGGCCGCCAACGCCAACCGCTGCCTGTTTGAGCACACCAACCCGCGCGTGTATGGCGAGAACATTGCCCAGGGGACCACGGACTTCTTCGACACCAAGCGCCTGTTCGACATGTGGGCCTCGGGCGAGGAGGGCAAGTACGACTACAACAAGCACGAGTACTCTTCCGCCACGGGCCACTTTACCCAGGTCGTGTGGAAGGGCACGACCAAGCTCGGCTGCGCCACGGCCACGTGCAATGGCGACCAGACGTACCTCGTCTGCGAGTACGACCCCGCCGGCAACGTGATCGGTTCGTTCGAGGAGAACGTCCCGCGTCGTCAGTAGGCTGCCTGCGACCAGGCTCGCCACCCCGCCTCCGCCTCCACGCCGGAGCCCATTCCACTTCGCCATTGCTTGCTTCATCAAGCGCTGGACGCTGGCCTCCGGGCCCTTTAGAGGTTATGTAGTCGACGCGGGACGGGACCCGACCTCATGTATCTCCTGTCCATTGTGTGGGTGTGCGGGGGGGGGGGGGGGTGCGCGGGGGGGGGGGCGGAGTGCGGGGAGGATTTTGCGCCGCTGGTGCTGCTGGTGCCGCTGGTTTGGGTCAAAGGCGGGTGTCGCAGCGTCTGAAACACTGAGGCGGGTAGCAGCCAGCAGCATTGCGCCAGATCGACCGACGTCAGTGTCTCGGCGGTGCGCGAGGACGTCGAGCAGCGAGCATCGAGGTGTCGTCGCCGTCGCATCGCCAGCGACGCGACGCCACGAACACCGACGCAGGCAGGCCCCGAAAGCTTGTCGCGCCAGCCCTGGTCGTCGAGGCGCGAGCAGCGCGCCGCGCCGAAACGCAGACACAACAAGGACGCGCAGCCACACCGAAACCCAAATGCGAGCCCACACGGCCCAGACTCTAGGATACAGCGGCCCTGCGAAACACAAATGCGGGGGGGTGAGGGGTGCGAGCCCACCGCTGCCGGCACAGTGTTCTGTCCTGCGGTTTCCTGTGGCCATCCGGTGCCTGGTCGCAAAAGTCGACACAGAGTTGGGGGTCGTGGCGGCGCCGGCGTATGGTGTGTCAGGTTGACGGATACACAAACTCTTGCGAGCGAGTGGGCTGCATATAAGAGCTCTGTGCGTTGCTCGCAACACCCCCCAACTTGCCGGACAAGTACGACCCGCCCACCGACCCACTCCACCATGCGCATCCCAGCCCTCGCGACCCTCCTCTTCGCCGCGCTCGCCGCCGCCGCGCCGGTCGCGGACGACGCCAGTGCCGAGCTCGCGCGCGACGTCGCCGAGCTCGACGCCCGCGCCCTCTCAGCCGACGAGAGCACCCTGCTCAACCTGCACAACTCCCTCCGCCGCCAATACGGCGCCGCCCCGCTCACGTGGGACAACAACCTCGCCTCCTTCGCGCGCAGCTACGCCGCCAAGTGCGTGTTCAAGCACTCTGGCCAGCGGGGGCAGGGCGAGAACCTCGCTGCTGGCGGTGGGGCGGGGTACGACGCCGCGCGCCTGTTCAAGATGTGGGCCGATGAGGCGCCGCAGTACAACTACAACAACCCTGTCTTCACGTCCGGCGCCGGCCACTTTACCCAGGTCGTGTGGAAGGGCACGACTAAGCTCGGGTGCGCGCTCGTCGACTGTGCCGACGGCACAATCTTCAAGGGGTGGAAGAGCAGGTACCTCGTCTGCGAGTATGCCGCGCCTGGCAACGTCCAGGGCCAGTTCACGCAGAACGTCGGTCGCAAGCAGTAGTAGATAGGCGCTAGATGCATTTCCGCTGCGCGGTCATGCTTCAGACCCAAGGCGGCCAGGACGCGCGCTGCAGAGCCAGGCATGCAAGCCAACGCAGCACCCTACACAGCCCCCAACGACGCCCACCCACACCTACGTCGAACCATTATGCATGCTCGCGCGCCCGCGCGGTCGTGACGCTGGCACTGCCAGAAGAGAAGAGACGAAACGAAGCAAGGTACAAAAGTAGAGTCGTGAAGAATCAACAGTGGCGGGAAATGTCGTCGCTCACACCGCCTACTGCTTGCGCGGAACGTTCTCCTCAAACTGCCCAGCGTAGTTGCCAGGAGGAGCATACTCGCAGACAAGGAAGTCGGCCTCGCCGTCGTAGTTGGTGAGGACAGTCCTGCCCGGGCAGCGCTTGATTGCACAGCCAATCGAGGTCGTGCCCTTCCACACGACCTGGGTGAAGTGGCCAGCAGCCTCGCTGAACACGGGGTTGTTGTAGTCGTAACTGCCGGCCTCGGCGGCCCAGGGGCTGAACAGCTCGGCCGGCGAGCTCTGGCCGACCCCCGCGGCCGAGAGGTTCTCGCCAAAGCCCTGCGTGCCAGAGTGCTCCATCTTGCAAGTGGCCGCGACACGCTCGGCGATGGCAGCAGCCTCGTCGCTCCAGGTGACCGCCGGTGCGCCGTACTGCGCGCGGAAGTCGTTGTGCAGCTGGAGGAGGTCGCGCGCGTTGCCGGCGCCCGCGGTCGCCTGCGTGGGCGGCGCCTCGGGGCTCGTGGTGCTAGCGGCCTCGGACGAGGTGCTGGCGGCCTCCGAGGTGGAGCTCGCGGCATCCGAGGAGGACGTGGGGGCCTCAGTGGGGGCCTCGCTCGACGACGTCGTGGAAGAAGCCTCGGCGCTCGAGGTGGTCGACGCCTCCTCGGTGCTCGACGTGGTCGACGAGGCGGGCTCGGAAGACGTGGTCGAGGCAGCCGAGCTCGACTCAGCGCTGGGCGACAGCGCGGCGCTGGTCGAGGCGGCATCGACGGCGCTGGTCGTGGCACCCTCCGAGCTGCTGGCAGCGGCGGTGGTGGTCACGACGGGGGTGCCCGAGGACTGGGCGGCCGTGGTGCTCGAGGAGACGGGGGCGGCCGTGGTCGGGGCCGACGGCGCGGCCGTCGTCTTGGTCTTGGGCTTGCACTTGTTCTTGTGGCCGTAGTCGCCGCGGCGGCCCTGCTGGGCGTGGGGTGCGACGCGGTCGCGGGCGTTGTGGGGCGCGGCGGCCGTGGCGGTCGCGCCGACGGCGACGAGGACGGCGAAGAGGGTGGCGAGGCGGGCCATTGTAAGGAGCGTCGGGGGGTGTGGTGAACGAGTGTGGGTGGGGCTGCGTCGAGCAGCGGGGGTCGAGGGGGTCGAAGAGGTAGAAGAGGCGACGAGAAGGGAGCTACGAACGCTGTTCGTGTGCTTGATGCCTATTTGATGTCGAGGCCAAGTGTGCGATGCAAACACCACCCGCCTTTGTCGATGTTCCTTGAGAGGGCAGGGGAGCGAGGGGTGGGTACGTCTTTGGCTGTGCCTGCACAGCGAGCGAGTAGACGAGGCGGAGCAGCAGCAGCAGGGAAGGTGTTGTCGACGTTGTCAAGCAAGAGTAAGCAGAGCAAGGAAAGGATGCTCTAGACGGGAGCGCGGTCTGTCCCAACTCCTGCCCGCCAGTGGTGCCTCATGTGTCTCCTCGTCTTCCTCCCTCCTCCTCGGCCTCCTCCTCCCCCCCGTGTGTGGTAATTAGCTCCCCTCCTTCCCCTTGCTGTCTCCCACCTCCAGTCTTGTCAAAAGTGGAGCAGCAGAGCGCAGCCCCAGTCTCCACCCCCGGTCTTGCTGCCTTCCCCCGGCTTCCTCTGGACTTGGGCAATCGATCCCTTCCCCCCTTTTCAACCCTGGATCTTGTAACAACCATGGACCCTGCCGTGCCTTGGACGATTCACCCCCTGCACCCTGGGCAGACGCGTCAGTCAGACGCGACACGCTTCCCTACCGACGCCACGGCCGCTGCTGTCATGCGTGGTCACTGCTCTTAGCGTACCACACCGGCACCAAACCCCAACACGTCTACAATGCTCCCCGCACATTGCGCGTGCAGTGCAGTGGGCAGCCCACACTCTTTGGGCAGGTAAAGGGCCCAAAGAGCCTGGGCAGTGCTGGGCAGGGATTTGGCCGTTCCAGATCGACCCGAGGCCACGGCAAGAGACATACGCAGCTCGGCTCGTCTGCCCAAGGCTCTACAAGGTTCAGCCTCGAGCATAAAGACGCGTCATGCACCAATTCAGTCCGACGGCCGACGTCCACTCCAAAGCCAGGCGTGTCCGTGTCTTGACGCCCGCCCACCCTCAAACGGCGACAGTGCCCGTCTGGCGCGTGACACCCCGCGAGGACACTGTGCGCGGTGCGCGACGCAGGCACATGCTGCTCGTGCTGCTCAAGGCAGTGAAGCGCGACGTCGACCGCCAGCCGACCCCTTGGCTTGGACAAGTGGCTTCTCCGAAAGGCAGTCGCGCTTGCTGGCAAGGTTGCGCCCCGTTTCACCATGACGCCGCACCACCCTGGCTGGGCAAGGTGGCACATGGTGTCGGTCGTCGTCGTCGTCGGCCGTGGCGGCGGCCGGCGACGCGCTTCCCTTCCCTCTTGCATACGCGACTTCTCTTCGATATCTTCTTTGTTCTTTGTCCCTTGATGTGCCAGTTCGTGTTCCAACCACAACGAATACTGTCGCCCCAGCGCCCGACGGAGACGCCTTCCTTGTGCAGTGTCGGGAGGCAGCGCATGAGCAGGATGGCAAGGAGGGTGGGACTGGGTGAGGGAAGGTCGTCCGGCCGCGCGGCCGCTACATCCGCCACCGACCCATCTGTCATTGTCGTAGCCGGGGCAGGGAGCTTCATGGCGGCCGACAGTCACCGCAGATTAATCATTTCCATGCCCTTGTGCCGAGCGTAGTCTTGCAGAGGCCACCTTGGCCCATCTCGTGCCCCGCAACGCCATGCCGAGATATGCGCCGGCCGTCTCGCCGGTTTAGACTCCGCCGGGTAAACCTGGTGCCGGTGGGTGGTGGTGGACTTGGCATATCACCTGGTCAAGCAAGAGTGGGGATAGTTGGCGTTGGGGGAGCAAGCATGACGGAGTCCAGCTCGCTGTGTGACTGACTGGCATGCGCCGGGTAAAGAGGGGAGGGGGGGGAAGAGATGCGGGAAGGCACTTCGGCGTTGGCCGGGTGGGTATATCTTATCGGGTATGGAGGCCAATTACCCAGCCCCACCTCCTTCCCCACACTCCATCTCCCACCCTGCCATGCCGTTCTGGCCGCAGCCATACGAGTCGACCACGAGCCACTGGCAGCAGACTGTGCGCTCGTCCCCTCGCCCAGCTGACGCCAGAACCGCGGGCCGACCTCGCTGTGGGACCATGGGCGGGACGCCGCGCTCCCCGCCGAAGCCGACTATGTCATCGTCGGCGCGGGCGTGACGGGTGGGTGGGCGGCAAAGCAGCGCTCACACCAGGCGCATCCCTTGCGTACCACCTCACACGGCCCGGCGCTACGGCCGAGGGCAAGCGCGTCGTCGTCCTCGACGCAAAGGACGTTGGGTCCGGTGCCTCGGGCCGCAACGGCGGGCACGTCTCGCCCCGCTCATTCATGTACCTCTCCGAGCTGTGGGCGCCGCTCGAGCACGGCGGTGGCGGGCTGAGCATGGAGCAGTCGGTTGAGGCGTGGTTCTTCGAGCTGGACAATCTGGAGTATATCGAGCGGCTGGTCAAGGACGAGGGGCTGGACGTCGACTTCTGGCGCGGGGAGCGGTACGAAGGTGCGCTGGGCGTGTGCTCGCAGCTCACACGCAGTGTTCACGTCGGAAGAGAGGGTGGCGGAAAACCGCGCAGCGTACGCCAAGTTCACCACCGCCATCGCCGCAAGCAGGTTCGCGGGGCGCAAGCTGCCGTGGACGATGGTCGACGACCCGGCCAAGGCCAAGGAGGTGGGTTAGGGCTAGGGCGGGCCCGGCTCACCACAGCTCTCGCGCAACGACCGCGCGCTCGCGCTCAACATCGGCCCCGCGGGGAGCTGGCACCCCCACCGTGGCGTCACGGCGCTGCTGCGCCTCGCGCTGGGGAGCACGACGAGCAAGTGTGACTTCTTCTCGTGGTGCCCCGTGCAGGCGTTTGCGCGCGCCGGAGACGGCTGGGCGCTCGACTGCGGCGAGCGGGGGACTATCCGAGCCAAGCATGTCATTCTCGCGACCAACGCGTACACGCGCCACCTGTTCCCCGGGGACACGACGGGGCTGAAGGACCAGTGGGTGGTGTTCAAATGTCCCAATAGCACCACTGACAGCGCAGCCTCGTCCCGACCCTCGCGCAGGCCGGGCGCGTCGTCCCGCCCGCGTCGTTCGCCGGCCCCCGCGCCCTCGACCACACGTACGCCGTCGAGCTGGGGCCGTATCTCATCCAGACGCCGCACGCCGGGCTCGTGCTCGGGCCGTACATTGACGTGCTGGAGAAGGGGCGGATTCACAGTCGTGCCGAGCTGTTCTACCAGGACGACGACTCGAAGGTGACCGACGGGGTGCGGAGATGTGAGTGAGCTGAACTGAGGTTGTCGTTGAGCTCACTCCTCAGGGCTCCAGTCGTACTGTGGGGATGACTTCACCGGCTGGGGGCAGGAGGGCCCAGGCGAAGGCCTCGTCCACCACTGGAGCGGCATCCTGGCCATCTCGCTCGACGCGCAGCCGCTCGTCGGCCCCGTGCCCGACCACCCTGGGCTGTGGCTCGCGGCGGGGTACAATGGTGAGGGCGGGCGGCGCGAAAGCAGCACTGACCGCAGGGCACGGCATGGCCATGATTGTCAACCTCACGCGCTCACTCGCGAGCCACCTCAAGACGGGCGAGTGGGACGCGTACATGCCCCGACACTATGCCATCACCAAGGAGCGCCTCGACCGCGCGCAGAAGCACGCCGACAAACTCACATAGTTATGCATGCATGGCGTTGCCGCCGCGCAGCAGAATGAATGCCACAGTGCCAAGTCAAGTCTCGATGCGGAAATTGCCTCCGCGTAGCTCATGTCGTCGTCAGGGTTGTCTGGATCGCGACTGCCTGCCCATTCTCATCTCCTCCCATCTCTTGCTCAACAACAACAAACACATCCAAAGCCTCGCCGACAAGCGAAGTCTCGCGCACGCGTGCTCGACGTGTCTTGTCATCGCGCCTTTTCCTCCCCGCCCAACCACCGAGCCCCCGCCGACGAGTTATGGTGGGCATCCCACCCACTTCCACGACTGACCTCGCAGCCCTCGCGCGCCAAATGAGCGGATCGACACAGATCGTCGCCTACGAACAGCAGCAGTGCGGCCAATGCCGCGGCCGGGGGTCGCTCGGCGCCGACGGGTGCGTGCTCTGCGCGCGCGTCGCCCTGTCCGGCGCGGCCGTGTCGATCCTCTCGTCCTCGGCGACCCCGGCAGACGGCACGCCCGCCCCGCCGCCCGATGCCGCCCCGCCCCCGTCCATGCTCGCGGCCGTCGCGCAGCTCTCGGACGCCGAGCTTTCCCCCCTCTTCTCGCCGTTCTCGGACGCCGACGAGCTCCCGCCCCTCCCCGACACGCTGCGGCTCCCCGAGGCCGAGGTGCTCTCGGCGCTGCTCGCTCCGGTCACTGAGGCCGCGCTGGTGCACGACGCCTCCGTGACACTGCTGCCGTTGGGTGACCTGGCCCCAGGCATTGCTCCCCTCACACCGCTGCCGACGGAGCTGGCCCCCGACGTCGCCCCCCAGACGCTGCCCTCGCAAATGACCGAGTCCAGCACCCTGCTGGCCGAAACGGTACCGGTACCGTTGCTACCGGTGACGATCCCGTCGACATGTCCTCCACCGATGCTAGCTGCCGTTGGCATGCCGGGAGCCTGGAACCCGATACCGGGGTGGACAGAGGCCGTGGGGGGCTCGTCGGCGGAGCCCTGGGGTCCGATGCCGGGATGGCGGGAGGACGCGGCCGAGAGCTCGACGGCGGAGCCCGTGGCTGAGGGTGCGGCGGAGCCCGTGCGGAGCCCGCAGCGGAGTCGGTCACCGGCGTCGTCCAGTCTGTCGCCCGCAGAGAGCTCGCTGCCAGGACCACCGCGGAGGCTGCAGCCCAGCCAGTCTGCCCTGTCGTCGGTGTCGTCGTACCCCGACGTGTACGAGGCCGAAGTCTCACCGGACCTGTCGGACCTGCCGGATCGCACATCCCGCTCGTTGTCGCCCTACGCCACCTCGCCGGAGGATGCCCTCAGGAAGCTCCAGAGTCAAAAGGTCACGAGGAGTCAAAAGCGACCAGCAGATGGTGTTGCCGCATCAACGCGAGCCGCTAAACGGAAGGCTGCCAAAAAGGAGAAGCGGCAACAACGTCGCCAGGTCTCCATCCAAAAGGAACTCTATGGCCACGCGCTGCCGATTGTCAAGCAGGAGCCCATCGACCCCGACGACATGCTGGCGAATATGGTTCCGCCTCCGACCCAAGACGATCGCGGGCGGTCGCCAGGACACGCTATCGAGGTTATCGTGACGGGCTACACGCCGAGCCCGCCCCCGGAACCGGAACCAGAGGTAGCAGCACCGCGGCCTCGGGCTCTGAAGCGTCCACCTCCCCCCTATGTCGAAATCCAAATGACCGCGGCCGCCACGGAGCGTGCGCGAGACGACATGTTGCAGGACGGCAGCTTGCTGACAAGGTTCTTCATCTGCCATGAGACCGAAGACCTGTATCCGATTGTGCGGGGCCTTGAACCCAAGTCGCTACTGCGAGCTGAGGCTGCGATCCGAACCTACCCCACGGACTGGCATCCCCGATACATGAGTGTCAGGACGGGCATACCTTTGCAATCGACAAGCAAGATGATTAGGATGGTAGGTGTGTACTGTAAAGCTGATCGCTGACCACCCAGTTTGACATGATCAGGTCGGAACAGTACCTCATGTTGCCATACGAGGAGGCGTGTCAACACTGTCGCAACGTCGGCTGGTTCTGTCTCGTGGACGAATTTCGAATCAATGAAGGCTGCTCCACGTGCAACACCAAGAAGTGTGGAACCTTCCACTATGGAAAGTGGACACTGAAGAAGAAGGGCCGCCCGAAAGTAGAACCAATAGGTGTGACACCGAAGCAATCTCCGCCATTCTCGCCACCAACGTCCGACAAGAAGCCTCTTGCGCAGCCACCAGAAGAACGAGACCCACCAGAACCGTCCCTTTTTTCGCCGCCAGCAGAACGGGCCTCGCAAGAGCCGTCCCTGTATTCACCTCCAGAAGGACGAGCCTCCCCGGAGCTGTCCCTTTATTCTCCTCCGGCCGCCCTTCCTACAGCGTCTGTGGAACATCGGACCACTGCCGCTGTTGCTGTCGCTCCTATTCCTGTTCCAGTGACACCTCTTGGCGCGCATCCTATCCCGGGGCCTCCTGGCCCAGCTCAACCTCCATGCCCGGCCATGGCCCCAGCAGCAGCCCTGGTGCCCTCGAATGAACAGCCTCTTCCCGCGGTCCTCAACACGGGCCCCTCTGCATTGGCACCCCAGCCGTCACGACCACCAAACGTGTCACCGATGGTCGGCAAGACCTCAGTGTCGGCATTGGCCCCCAAGACCTCAATGTCGCCCGCCACGAGGAAAAAGGAGAACTCTGTCAAGCTGAATGGCGTTAAACGGGGAATGGGCAGTAAGAATCGACCGATTGTGATCAATAGTCCATCCCCTCCTCTCCCCCGGGCAGCTATGATTCGGGCACGACGCCAGACTGGCGACAAGCTGCGACCGATCCTGATCGACGTCGACGACTCTCCGGGCACCGACTACGTCCCCAGCACCGCGGTTGTGCCCATCACCGCGCCGGCAGCGGCTGTGTCGATAACCGCCCGGGCAGCGCCTGACCCGTTTACCGAAGCGGCCGAAAATCTCACGGCCAGACTCCTTCTGGCACTGCCCACAGAGCGGGTTCTCCTCCTCGCCGAGTTGGTTCCGGACAATGCCGCTGCTGCCCCCGTGCTGGACGAGCTGCTTGGTTTCCTGCCATACGAGCACCATGGGCCCGTGCTACTATCGCTCAGCAAGGTGCGGGCGGGTCTAGAACCATGGAATGCTGCGACCGCCGAATACTGTGACGACCTAAGCAAGGCGACGCCAGAAGATCGGCTGAACACGCTCGACGAGCTCGTGCCAGAGTTTGTGCAAGAGCTCAACCCCCACTCGTCCAAACGTCGAGCGACGCATTGTGTCGACAACCTCTTGTCTTTCTTGCCCGTCTCTGGTCAGTGTGCGGTTATTGCTGCGCTCCTGGCCATCTTTCGTGGGGCCTAGAAGAGAAGGACACTGTGTATTTTGTATTCTGTTTGTCATGAATGTATTGACTAGCTAGGCCAGGCACGGGGCCCCACCCGTTGCAGTGAGGTCGTTTGATGACGATCTCGAGGATTGTGAGGATCCATGGCGCAAGACGATGCACCCTCTTTGCACTGCACACCTCACCAACACACACGCAACACACACACACTCACTCTCACTCTCATGAGCCCACGCTGACAAGCTCGCTCGTCATTTCCTCCCACTCCGCTCCACTCTCGTCTTGCTTCGTCTCGCATAGGCGGTTGGTGCGAGAACAAAAGACCCTGCCATTTGCTCCATTCTCCCTGAGTCGCCGCGGCCGTTTCCCTCCGCCAAAATCAAAACATGTCGAGCGACAGCAGCGCCATCACTCAGCAGCCAGAGGGCACTGGCTCAAACTCGTTCTCCTTCTTCTCTTTTCTCTCTTCATTCACGACAAACACGATAAAAGCCATGGGGACCTCGAACAGTCTGACCGTCATCGGCTCCTTTGCCGCCGCGCTCGTCTTCAACCGCGTGGTCCTCTGGCCAAACCGCGAGCTCGAGGAGCTCCGTCAGCAGGTCGAGCTGGAGCGTCGCAAGCGCCAGGAAGCTGAGAACCTGCTCGAGGAAGAGCGTGCTGGCCGCGGTGTCGCCGACAAGGGCAACAAGGACGCAGAGCAGCGCATTGCCGCCATTACGGCCGAGCGCGATTCAGAGGCTAGTGGGCGCGCTGCCGCCCTGCGTTACCTCCAGGGCACCAAGACCGACCTCGACGCTGCGCGCAAGGAGCTCGAGACGACCAAGGAGAACGTTGCGACCGTTACTGCCAGCCTTGAGACTGAGCGCGCTAGCGCTAGCACCGCCGCGGAGAAACACGCGACTCTCGTCTCCGAGTCGGAAAAGATCAAGGCCGAGCTGTCGACTGCCCTCGCCACCGTTGACGGCCTCAACAAGAACGTCGAGGCGACCACCCAGCGCGTCGAGGAGCTTGTCGGCCAGCACGAGGTTCTCAAGACCGAGGCCGCTGGCCACAAGGCAAAGCACGAGGCTGTGGCTGCCGAGGCGGCCGCCACTGCCGCCACCCTCGCCACGGCCCACAAGCAGGTCGAGGCGCTGACTGCCGAGTCGGCCAAGCTCAAGGCGACGCACGAGGCGGCTTCGGCGGATCTCGCGGCCGCCAACAAGGCGACTTCCGACCTCGAGAGCAAGCACGCCGCCGCCCTCGCCGATCACGCCGACGCCACCTCGGCCCTCAAGATCCAGGTCGAGGACGCCAACAAGGCCGCCGCCGACGCCAAGCGCCTCCTGGCTGACGCCGAGTCCAAGCTCGAGGCGTCTGGCTCCAAGGTCGCTGCCCTCGAGCAGCAGGTCGAGGCCGCCAGCAAGAAGGCCACCGACGCCGAGAGCAAGGCCGCTGCGCTCGAAGCTCAGGTCGCCGCTTCGGACAAGGTCGCCGAGGGCGCCCGCCAGGCCCAGGCCGAGGCCCTCGAGGTCGGCCACGAGGCTGAGGAGCGTCTCGCCGTTGCTCAGAAGACCTTTGATGGACAGCTCGCCGAGGCCAAGCGCGCCCAGGCCGACACTGAGGCCAAGCTTGAGGCCGCTACCACCAAGGCTGCTGGCCTCGAGAAGGAGGTCCAGGCTGCCGGCAAGAAGTCGACTGATGCCGAGGCCAAGGTTGCCGCTCTCGAGGCTCAGGTTGCCGAGCACGCTCAGAAGCTTGACGCCGCCGACAAGGTTGCCGAGGGCGCTCGCAAGGCGCAGGCCGAGGCTCTTGAGGTTGGCCACGAGGCCGAGGAGCGTCTGGCCGCCGCCCAGAAGAACTTTGACACCCAGCTGTCCCAGGCCAAGAAGGCCGGCGAGGACGCTGCCGCCGCTGCTGAGGCCAAGGTCTCCGCGGCCAAGGCTGAGGCTGACGCCGCCGTCGCTACCCTGAAGAAGGACCTCGAGGGCAAGCTCGCCGAGGCCGAGAGCAAGGCCGTCCAGGCCAAGAAGGACGCCGACGCCGCTCTGGCCAAGGCCAAGGCCGAGACGGAGACTGCCGTTACCGACGCCAAGAAGCGTGCTGAGGACGGCACTCTTTCCGCTGTTGCCGCGGCCGAGGCGCAGCTCGCCCAGTTCAAGACTACCGCAGCTGAGCAGCTCGCTGCCGCCAAGCAGACCGCCGAGGAGCAGCTCGCCACCGCCCGCAAGGCCGCCGACGAGCAGCTCGCTTCCGCCCAGAAGGCTGCCCAGGACCAGCTTGCCTCTGCCCGCAAGTCTGCCGATGACCAGCTCGCTTCGGCCCAGAAGTCTGCCCAGGACGCCCTTGCCGCCGCCCAGAAGGAGGTCAGGGACGTCAAGGAGCAGTTCTCGGCCTCGCAAAAGTCGCAGGGCTCGTCGCAGAAGGAGGCCGAGTCCAAGGCCGCTGCCGCCGCCAAGGAGGCGCAGGACAAGATCGCCGCTGCCGAGGCCGCCGCTGCGAGCGCCAAGAAGCAGCACGACGAGCAGCTCGCCGCCGCTTCCAAGGCGACCGAGGAGGCCAAGAAGCTCCACGCCGACTCGGAGGCCAAGCTTTCAGCTTCCGAAAAGGCCGCTTCCGACAAGATCGCCGCGTCTGAGGCCCGTGTTGCCGAGCTTGAGAAGCAGCTCACCGACGCCAAGGAGGCTTCCGCGACGTCGGCCTCCTCTGCCACCGAGGTTGCCGAGCTCAAGACCCGCCTCGCCAAGGCCGAGGGTGACCTCGAGGCCATCAAGGGCCTGAACCGCAAGTTAATCGAGAGAGTCAGAAGCACCCCGGGCAACTCGCGCACCAACAGCCCCAACCACTCGCGCACCAACAGCGTCAGCAGCGGCAGTGGTCACAACGCCAACGGTGCCACCGCCGCCGCTTAGGCCGCTTGAGGCGTGAGGCGTCGTTCAGGTGGGCGTGTGGTGTAGCGTGATCGGTGTAGCTGGATTCTATTCCACCATTTTAGCAGCATTACTCTTGTGTATGCATGTACATAGTAGCGAGGTGAGGTGGGCCGGTAGGAGGGAGAGAGGCTGGGCAGACTGCATACAGGTGCTGGGCAAGTGGAGGTGGACAACCTCCACTTTGAACAGTGGTCTCGCCACGTGTCGGATTAATGACGTTTATAGCAATATATTTGCTCCCGTTCCCTGCCCATCGTTGCCTCGTGGCTGCCATTGTCGTCCTCGTCGCGAAACAACAAGCAACGCCAACTTGACGAACCACCAACAAACATGGCGACACCACAGGCAGGGCCATCCCACGCACCAGCAACACCGGCCGCAGCGCCGCAGCAGGCGCAGCAGCAACAGGCGGCGGCCGATGCGCTCAAGCGCCGCGCCGAGGTGGATGCCGATGCAGCCAGGAGATTGTGGGTGTTCACAGCCTTGTCGACGCGTCTAACCCACCAGGAAACATCCACGGCCACCATTGCCGCCGCCGCACGTGCTGCAGGCGCTCGTGCCCGACTCGCCGGCGTTCACCGAGCTCATGAAGATTGAGCAGAAGCTCGACTGGACGCTGCTGCGGAAAAAGGCCGAGATCAACGACGCGCTCGGCCGCTCGACGCGCATCAAGCGCACGCTGCGCGTCTTCCTCAGCAACACGGTCCACGACCAGCCGTGGCAGCTCGGCAAGAAGGACACGGGCGAGAACAACCCCGCCGTGCCGGCCACTGCGCCGGCCGAGGGCGACAAGGCCGCGGATGGCGACGTGAGCATGGCCGAGGGGGGCGAGGTCAAGAAGGAGGGCGAGGGGGAGAAGGAGGCCCAGTCGGACGAGAAGAAGGAGGAGGGTGCCGACGCTGCGGCGCCCCCTGCTGCCGACGCTGCGGTTCCCCCTGCTGTCGACGTCAACACGGGCAAGGGTGTCGCTGGCTGGGTCCTGCGGATCGAGGGACGCTTGTTGGATGTGAGTTGGCATTCGGGATATGAGTTTAGCTCACACCGCAGACTGGCAACCACCGCCTTGACAAGCAGAAGACCAAGTTCTCCGAGCTGCTCCGCTCTGTCGTCGTCGAGTTTGACAAACGCGAGGTGCCCACATTCCCCGAGGGCAACATTGTCGAGTGGCACCCCAAGCGCGGAGGCAAGGAGCTGGACGGCTTCGAGATCCTGCGCCGCGGCGACCAGAACGTCAAGTGTCGCGTCATCCTGCACATTGCGCACAAGCCCGAGCGGTTCAAGGTGCTCTCGCCGCTGTCCGAGCTCATCTCGATCCGTGAGGGCACGCGTGCCGAGATCATGGCGGCCGTGTGGCAGCTCGTCAAGACGTCGGGCGCCCAGGACAAGGAGGACCCGACGATTGTGCGCCCCGTCGGTGGACTCGAGCACCTCATGGCGCACGGCGCCGAGGGTCTCCGCTTCCACGAGATCCCCGAGATCATTACCCGCTTCCTCGCACACCCGGACCCCGTCGTCATCCCCTACGAGATCCAGGTCAACAAGGAGTTCAACTTCCACCAGAAGTGCTTTGACATCCCCATCGAGATTGAGGACCCGCTCAAGAGCAAGATGGCGCAGCTGATTGCCGGGTTTGAGGGCCAGGCAGGCAGCGACATTGTCAAGCTCGAGGACAAGGTCGGCGAGCTTGCCTACTTTGCGCGCGACCTCAAGCAGAAGCGCGACTTTTTGGAATCGTTTGCGTGAGTCGAGTCGGGCGGGGCCAGTGAGCGTTCACGACTGACACTCCCAGCGCCTCGCCGTACGCGTTCATCCACAACTGGCTGGCTGCGCAGGCGCGCGACCTCGACCAGATGCTGGGCTTCCAGATTGGCGCGCCCGGCACCAACGGCGGCTCTGTCCGCGAGGAGGACCTGCGCCGGTCGGACCTGTTCACGCTGCCATGGGTGGACGAGGGCATTGCCGTGTACGAGACGGGGAGGCAGCAGCAGCAAGCGGCGGCACTGCTGGCGCAGCAGCAGGCGGCCGCGGCGCAGGCGGCGCAGCGCCATTAGTGGGCGTACGGCAGACGGGTAGCGCGCGGCGTAGATGGCGCGAGCAGCAGTAGATTGATGCATGTATTACGCGGTCGAGCTGGGTTGCGATTGCGTGCTGGGTGGGGTGCGGATGCGTGCTGGGTAGGTGGAGTGCGGGTGCGTGCCGGACGTTCATTTCCAAGATGGCTGCGTGGAACTTGTGGTTTCTGGAGCATTGTGCTGGGATGGGGACGGAGAGGTGCTGCACATCGGCGCTCGATCACGGCATGACGCCGAGGCCCTCGGCAGATGGATAATACGCCGCCATAGCCCGTTTATCATCGGGACGCGCGCTGAATCATCGCCGAGCCAGACGCTCACCGTAGATAAAACGGCGAGCTCGGTGACATGCTCGGTGAGAGCTTGGCGCCCGCTTGGCGGGGATAGCCGACAAACCTCGCGGGCGGGGACTGGCCAGTGGGAGGGCGATCTCGTGGCGCCAGGCACCACCTGCCTCGATATCCGCGTCGACTGACGTCTTGTTGTGAGGTGTCGTGCGTGGGCAGCTCGCGATCGAGCGCTCGCATTGCGGCGGGCTGACGCGGGGCTTATCAAGCCCGCGGCATGGGGGTGTGCATCGCCGAGGGCGAGAAAGGTATAAAGAGGGCCGGGGGGGAGCGTCAAGTCGACAAGCAACCAGCTCTCTTCTCATCTCATAGCTCCCCCGCTCCACAGCCCCAACGCTCCACCCCAATCCAACTCAACTCAACCCAACCCACCCACCCCCACCCCACCACAATGTCCTCCCCCCGCACAGTCGCAGTCTACGGCGCCACCGGTAACATCGGCGCGCCGCTCATCAAGGCCCTCTACCCGCGCCACGAGGCAGGCGAGATCAAGCTCATCGTCATCCACCGCGCCGGCTCAAAGCTCGACAACGTCCCCGCCGACGTCGAGCGCCGCGTGCTCGACTACGCGAGCGGCACCGAGGCGCAGGTGCACGAGGCGCTCAGGGGTGTCAACATCCTCCTCGCGGCGACGTACAACACCACCCGGGAGCAGGACCAGGCGTTCGCCAACCACCTCTCTACCCTCCCCAACCGCGACACCTTCCGCTTCTTCTTCTCAGACTACAGCGTGCGCTGGACGCCGGAGGAGGAGGCGACCATCACCGAGTCCAAGTTCTTCATCCGCAACGCCGCGCGCAAGCTCGGCGTCAAGGTCACGGGCATCCAGAACGGCCTGTTCGAGGACTTCTTCTTCTTCCCCGGCTTTGTCGGCGCCGACGCAAAGGCCAACACGCTCACGACGTACCCCGGCGCGTTTGACAAGTCGTTCCCCATCACGTCGACGCCGTGGCTCGCCGAGGCTGTCGCGCAGATCGTGAGCGAGACGCCCCTCGACCAGATCCAGGACCAGTACACTGTCGTCGAGACGTGGTTCTCGGGCCCGCAGCTCGTCGAGGCGTTTACAAAGGTCCACGGCGAGAAGCCCAAGGTCGCAGAGTACACCGAGGAGGAGCACGCCGCGCGCCTCGCCGGCGGCGGACTGCCCGCCCTCGGCGCGCTCCTCGCCCAGAAGTGGAGCGGCGAGTTCCCCCCCGGCAACGAGTTCACGCCCCGCGGCCTGACCAAGCGCACCATCGACCAGGCCGTCGCGACCGCCGCCAAGGCGTAATTGTAGCTAGCTAGTGTGTGATATGAACTAGTTATTGTGTGCGAGTGCGAGAGCGTCAGTGCGAACGCCGGCTGATGACAGTGAGGTTGCGATCGATAGAGTAGTCGCGGCGTAAGTAACGACACGAAGGCGCAAGCGAAAATCAGTCCAAGACCCGCCCATACCCGCCTACACCCCGCACTCCGATCATATGCATTGACATGGCTCTTAGACCTTGAAGCGTCGGCTGTGGGGTTAGCAGGTGGTCTGGGCTGCATCTGTCGACACCTACCTTGATCCCCGCGAGAAGAACGTCTTGAGAATCCAGATTTGCAACCTGTCGCGTCAGCAGCGCCCCGTCTACTCACACGCTACCCACAAAGACATGGCAACGATCGCAACACACTCGAGCACGGTGAACCAGAACATGCGGCTCTTGGTCGACTGCACCGTTGAGTAGTTGCGGTGGTGCCGCGTGTGGAAGTACTTTTGCGTGCGCGTGATGCTCGAGAGCAGGCCAGAGAGCTTGTACGTGCTCTCCTCGAGCGCCGATGTGTGCTCCTTGAGGGGGGCGGCCGAGCCGCTGAGCGTGCGGCGTGGCTCCGACTCGACCATGATGTCAAAGTCGATCAGCTTGTCCGTGTTAGACGCCTCGTTGGCGAAGCAGAACGAGTACTCGCCGAGCTAAGAGCGAGCGCGTCAGCGCGAGCCGAGCGGCAATCAACGTCGAGGGCGTGGCCCAAGGCCGCCCCCACCCCCCCGCCCCAACTCACCTTCTTGCCCGTAAAGATGAAATCTCCCTGGCGCTCCTTCTCGCCCTCGATGATGACCTTGTCCTCGGGATCCATGACGACAAAGTCGATCTCAAACTGGCCGCCGCTCTGGACGGCAAAGTAGAAGCCAATCTTCTCGCCGACGCCGTCCACGTCTGCATAGTAGCATGCCCGGTCGTTGGCGTTGAGGAGCGTCGTGAGCGCAGTCGCCGACGCGCACGCCGCGAGGAGGAGCGACGCGCCGAATGCCGCGGCGGGGCGCATGGTGGGCGGGACTTTTGTAAGGGGGAGAGAGAGAGAAGGAAACTGCCTCGTCGTCGGCTGCCTGCGCCGGGTCGTTAGGTCGTGAGTGTTTGGAGCGAGTTGTAGTTGCGAGTTGCGAGATGGACACGGCAATGGGTCGTGTCTGTCTCGCTCGGCGATCGTCAACCTCCACGGTGACACGCGACCTGTAGTGCCGATGGACACTATTCGGCCCACCCACATACCACATCGCCGCCCACGCCGTCATCGCCATCAACGACGACGAGCTGCGCTTCAACATTGTCCACTCCCACCCCCACCCCCCCACGCACAATGTCAACAGCATGGGACAATGCGCGGCGCCACGCGCGCGCGCTCGAATCCGCGCTCGACACAAAACTGTCGACCTACTCGCGCCTCGCGACAGACATCGCCACGGGTGGCGGGTCGCACTCGCCGCGCGACGACGACGAGGGGCAGGGCGGGTACCGGCTCGTCGAGGAGGAGATTGACGAGCTGCTGCAGAAGGTGCGTGTGTCTGCTCGCTTGCTACAGCTGACAGCCAGCTCGAGGCCGCCATCACCGACCTGACGGGCCTGATCAACTCGCCGAGCCAGCCGCCCTCGGCGTCGATGCAGCACGCGGCCCAGCGCCACCGCGAGAACCTCGACGACTACCGCCGCGACTTTGTGCGCGTGCGCACGAATATCGAGAGCGCCGTCGCCCGCTCCAACCTCCTCGGATCGGTCAGGCAGGACATCAAGTGGGTATAGACGACGGGGCGGGGCTGACGCCAGTGCGTACAAGGCTGCCCAGAGCAGCCAGACAGACGCGCTCCTCGCCGACCGGGGGCGGATAGACTCGAGCCACCGCATGATGGACGACACGCTCAACCAGGCCTATGCGACGCGCGAGGACTTTGCCCAGCAGCGCGGAATGCTCGCCGGCATCGACAGCCGCATGGGCTCGGTCGTCGCCCAGATCCCAGGCATCAACAGCCTCATCTCCATGATCCGCACGCGTAGGCGGCGCGACACGTTCATCCTCGGCGGCGTCACGGCGTTCTGCGTCCTGCTCCTCCTCGGCTACCTCTTTGGATTCTAGCGGCGGCGTGGCCCACGCCGCCGCCCTGTATGTTGTGAGATGTGACCCCTGCATGTTGATTACTGTGCATAATGATACAACGATGATGCCGCTACTAGTAGTCGTCGCCGCGCGAGACAATCTCCTTGCATGTTGGGCGCAGGAGGATGGTGTGCTCAAACTGGGCAGTCATGGCTCCCGGCTCGGGGTCGACGAGCGGCGGGTAGTCGCTCACGACGCCCTGGCGCACCAGCTCGTTGAGACCCAGCAGGTAGTTCTTCTCGCCAACGTGCTCGAGATACCTCCGGCACCACGGGAGCGTGCCAAAGTTCTTGTTGATGCTCTTGAGCAGGTTCTTGGCCGACTGGTGGCGCAGAGTGTAGTGCTCGGGCTGGATAGGAGCAAGGGCGTAGTGCGAGCAGACACCCTCCTCGTCGACCTTGCCCTTGCCGGTCGAGCCGAACGTCTCAATGGCAAAGTACTCGCCCTCCTCCATGCGCGTCGTGTCCATGTGCGCACCGTGCTGCTTGACAATGGGCACAGACTTGCCCGGCTTGCCGGGCGTACCGCCGTGGATGACGTACGGGACGATTGAGTGGCCGTTGAGGTTGCGGATGGACTTGACTGCGGGGGTTAGTGGGTTCGTAGGAGGCCAGCTACCCACCCTGGTGGACCTTGCCGTTGACCTCGACCTCGTGGCTCTCCATGACCTCCTGGACCGCCTCGCCGACGTCGCACAGGCGCACATCGATACCGGCGGCAGCGACACCAGCCTCGGTGGCCTCCTGCACGCCCTTGATGAGGCCGTCCCACGTAGGCTCCCAGTTGAGGGTGAAGGCAGAGTCGACGATGCGGCCCTTGACGTGCACGCCAAAGTCGACCTTGAGCACGTCGCTCTGCTGCAGCACCTTGTTGTCTCCCGGGTTGGGCGTGTAGTGCGCGGCGACCTCGTTGACGCTCAGGCCCGTAGGGAAACCAATACCGCTCTCAAAGCCGTTCTCCTCGACGAGCGCACGCGTGCCGTCCTCGATCATGTTGGCAATGTCGATGAGCTTCATTCCCGGCTTGATGTTCTTGCGCGCGTACTGGCGCACCTGGCGATGCACCTCGGCCGCACGGCGGATGTTCTGGTAGTTGGTCGACGGGTCGCCCTGCGCCAGACGCTCGCGCTCGCGCGCCTCCTCGGACGTGATGCGCTTGGTCGTGCTGCGGCGTGAGTTGATGGCCTCTGTACGGTACAGTCCAACTCACTCATTCTTGTACTCGACCTCCTGGCCCACGGGGTAGACACCGCTGCGGAAGATCTTGCTCAGGCCGACACGCGGCGGCTCGGACTGGACAGCAGCGGGGGCCTTTTTCTTTTTGGCTGTTGCAACAGTCAGTCACGGTTGCAGCAGACGCAGAAAGCCAAAGGCTCACGCTTTTTCTTCTTCTTCTTCTTCTTTGCATCTCCAGCCGCACCATCGCCTCCGGCCTCATCATCCTCCTCGTCCTCTACGTCATCGCCCTCGACCTCGACGTTGTCGGGCACCTTGTCCTCGAGGCTCAGGTCCTCGACCTTTGGCACAGCGACCGGCGCCATTGCGGACATGTCTGTGGGGTGTGAGCGGGTGCTACACGGGTATGAGGTTGTCGGTGTCCTCTCAGGTCAAAGAAAAAGTTGTCTACTGCGGAGGGTCTTACGCTCCTCGAGAAGTCTAACATATCGTGATTGACGAGCATCATTGAGGGAGGGGGGAGAAGGCTGGGGACTGGGGGCTGGGGGTGTCGACTTACACTGATCTAAGGCTTGCGCGGGGTCCTACTACAACACTGAGCGGGTGTAAAGGCCTTGTCGATGCAAAGCAGTGATGAGAAGAAAGAGAAAAGGGAAGGGTGAGATGGGTCAGTGGTGGCTGCAGGAGTGACGACGGCCACCGGCGCCGGCGAAAACTTGGAGAGTCGGTGCGAGGCACCCAATGACGCCGTCATGACCAACTCGTCCACCACTCTCTACCATCTCGGACTCGACTCCATCTCCACTCGACAACAACAATGTCCGAAGCAATCTCGTTCACTTACTCGCTCGACCCGCCCGCCTCGGTCCCCGCTTCAAGCGCGACGCACAACGGCGTGCCGGTCCCCACGTCGGGCACCGAGTCCTTTCCCATCACCCCAGGGCACTCGTCGCGCTCGGCCACGCACGCATTCTACACCGACGCCTCGACGCAGCTCTTGGCCGTGCAGGCTCGCATCAACGAGGTTCTCACGGCGTGGAAGGACGCCATCGGCGACGCCGAGAAGCACAAGGAGGCCACCGGCAAGGTGGCGTACGGCCAGGGCAAGGCCCAGCGACTCATGGCCGCCAACAAGGCCGACGAGGTTGAGGATGATGAGGACGAGGACGAGGACAGCGAGGAGTAGTAACAGAAGAGGTCTGTTGGCATACATATGGGTCGAGCACGACTGACGCTCCCCAGACGACACGCCGAACGCCTTTGTACACTACCCCCCGGCGCTCCGCCCCCTCACGAGCGCCTGATACCATGCATGCCTATACCGTGGATAACCGACGCAGCCTGGCGTAGTCGTCTTCGGGTTGGCCCGCGCGACACGGTTCTTTGACCGCGTGCACGACGGCATGAGTCGGGCGATTGATAACGGGACGCGGTGTATCGGCCGCAAGACGCGTCTGAGTCGTCTTGAGCGCCGAGCGATCCAAGCCCTCTGCCTGCCAGCCCCAGCTAGCCGATCGCGTGCGCCTGGGGCGGGCCTCGCGCCGCCCTCGCGCGCGCCTCCTCTCCCCTGCAGCGCTTAGAATGCATTGATACGGTTGGGCAGCGACGAGGTTGTGCGAGATTCAGCCATATTGGTTGGGGGAGACGAGGCGCAACCCGAACACCGCGGCGCCGCCGAACACCGGAGTCGTCGGCTACAATTGAGGAAAAGTGGTTAGGCGTGGGAAAAGGCGTGCCAAAACTGCACGCCTAATGCAAGTCCGGCAGGTCGCGGCCGCGGGATGGCATGACCGGGTATCGCCGTGTGACGTTGTGTGCAGTCACTGTGTGGGTGTGGCCCGCTCGGCCTGGACAAAGTCAGTTGAGCATACGTCCCGGCGCATCGGACAGCCGACCAGGCCCCCTCCCCAGCCCCTCCTTATAACACCCCGTGCTGTCTGGGCCCCCCATCGTACTCCCCACTCACCCCCCATCTCCAACCCCCAAGCCACTCATCATCACAATGGTCCGCCTCACTGCCCTCCGCCCCGTCCTCAGCAACGCCATGGCGTCGCGCGCGTCGGTCGCCTCGACCCGCTCGATGGCCGCTGGTGCCAGTAAGTCGTCTCGAGTCACACGCTTCGGGTACTCTGCTTACGCGCCGCAGAGTTCTCCAAGTACGACTGGGAGGACCCCCTCAACCTCAACTCGCTGCTCACCGAGGAGGAGCAGGCCATCCAGTGGGTTTTGTGGCGACAGACACGCGCTGACTTTTCAGCGAGACGGCCAGGTCGTACGCCCAGGAGAACCTCCAGCCCCGTGTCAAGGAGGCCTACCGCTCGGTGCGTGGCGGCGACGAGAATGGAATGTAGCCGCTGACACTCTGCAGGAGGACTTTGACCCCGCCGTCATGCGCGAGATGGGTGAGCTCGGCCTCCTCGGCCCCACGATCCAGGGCTACGGCTGTGCCGGTGTCTCGTCGGTCTCGTACGGTCTGATTGCCCGTGAGGTTGAGCGGTGAGTAGAGCTGTCCGTAGCAAAGAGCACAGCTGACTCGCCAGTGTCGACTCGGGCTACCGCTCGGCCATGAGCGTGCAGTCGTCATGTAAGTTTGGCCTACACACGTCTCACGCCCCCCGCTCACACGCGCAGTGGTCATGCACCCCATCAACGAGTTCGGTACCGACGCCCAGAAGGAGAAGTACCTCCCCCGCCTTGCCAAGGGAGAGCTCATCGGCTGCTTCGGCCTCACCGAGCCCAACCACGGCTCTGACCCCTCGTCGATGGAGACGACTGCCACCAAGACGCCTACCGGCTGGACGCTCAACGGTGCCAAGACTTGGATCTCGAACGCCCCCGTCGCCGACGTGTTCATCATCTGGGCTCGTGTCATTGAGAACGGCCAGAAGGGCAAGATCCGCGGCTTCCTCCTCGACAGGCAACCCGGCATTGAGACGCCCAAGATTGACGGCAAGATTGCCCTCCGTGCGTCTATCACTGGCTCCGTCTTCCTCGACAACGTCCAGGTCGGCGAGGACGCCCTCCTCCCCAAGTCGGGCGGCCTTGGCTCGCCCTTCTCGTGTCTCAACTCGGCCCGTTACGGCATCTCGTGGGGTGTTATCGGTGCTCTCGAGGACTCGATTGCCCGCGCAAGGGACTACGCTCTCGAGAGGAAGCAGTTTGACCGCCCTCTTGCCTCGTTCCAGCTCGTGCAGAAGAAGCTCGTCGACGCGTCGACTGCTGCCACCCTTGGCCTCCTCGGCTCTTTGCAGCTCGGCCGCCTCAAGGACCAGCCCGGCCAGTGGTGCCCCGACCAGGTCTCGATGATGAAGCGTAACAACTGTGGCAACGCGCTCCAGCACTCGCGCATTCTGCTCGACATCTTCGGCGGCAACGCCTGCTCGGACGAGTACCACGTCGGCCGCCACGTCGCCAACCTGCAGGTGACCAACACATACGAGGGCACGTACGACATTCACAGTGAGTGTAGCCGCGGCCGCAGTGAGAGTGACAACTAACGCCCCCAGCCCTCATCCTCGGCAAGGCCATGACTGGCATCCCTGCGTTTGCCAACTAAAAAGGAGGTAGAGACGGCGTGATACGGGTGTAGGGTTGCATAATGTGCCATGTATTTGTGAACAGAGACTGTGTCGGTTGAGGGCAAGGAGTCGAGCGGGTACCGGCCGTCGTTGATGCCACTGCCGGTTCCTGAGCACGCGCACTGATTATTTCGACCGACTCGTCCGAAAAGGCGGCCACCTCGACCCCCCACCCTGTTGTTTTCCCCCATCGCTCTTGCACAACCCACTCGACACTGTGCAGCGCAATGGCAGACTCGGGCCCAAGTAGCGGGCCGACGTTCCAGCGGGCCTTGGTGGTGCGTAGGGTGACAGTGGGCGGGCACGAGCGTGCCCGCCCTCCTCTCGGCCTCGGTCCCAACCCCCTCGCTAACCTCCCCTCCAGTCCGGCGCCGCGTCCGGCCTCGCCGTCGACCTCATGTTCTTCCCCCTCGACACGGTCAAGACGCGCATCCAGTCCTCGGCGGGCTTCTGGGCCTCGGGCGGGTTCCGCGGCGTGTACCGCGGCGTCGGGAGTGTCGGTGCGGGTTCGGCTCCAGGCGGTGGGTGGCAGCAAGAAGGAGCGCAGGCGCTGACCCGCAGCCGCGGCATTCTTCGTCACGTACGAGGCGCTCAAGCGGCGCCTGCCCGAGGCGCTGCCCGAGCTCAAGGAGAGCCCGGGGCTGAACCACATGGTGTCGGCGTCTGGCGGCGAGTTTGTGAGTGGGCCGGTCGGGACGACGTCTGACTCTAGGTCGCGTGCCTCATCCGCGTGCCGACCGAGGTGGTCAAGTCGCGCACCCAGACCGGGGCGTACGGCGGGTCTGGCAGCTCGCTCGACGCGGCGCTCAAGACGCTGCGCTACGACGGCCTGCGCGGCTTCTACCGCGGCTTCGGGATCACGATCGCGCGCGAGATTCCCTTCACGTCGATCCAGTTCCCGCTGTACGAGTACCTCAAGCGGCAGCTGAGCGCGCGGTATCTCGACGGGCGGCGGCCGAACAGCGCCGAGGCGGCGGTCTGCGGCTCGATCGCGGGCGGCACGGCCGCGGCGCTCACCACGCCGCTCGACGTGGTCAAGACGCGCGTCATGCTCGAGGCGCGCAGCACGCCCGGCGGCGGCCCGGCGCCCAGCCCCAGCATCCTCAGCTTCCCGCCCCGCCTGCTCGCCATCCTGCGCAACGAGGGGGCGGCCACCCTGTTCAGCGGCTGGGTGCCGCGCACGCTGCACATTGCGGCTGGCGGCGCCGTCTTCCTCGGCATCTACGACTTTGCCGTCAACTTTGGACGGCCGGACGCGGCGGGCGAGGCGGCTGCGGCGTGAGGGTAAGACGGCGGCGGCGGCACCGGCAGCAGAAGAACAAGGCATGGGTACAGCATCATACAATCATCTTGCATGGACGCTTGCATGGGGTGGTGGGTGGGGGCCACAGGCTGGACAGGACACAAGACATGACATTCGTTGGGCTATTACTTCAGACTACAGGCTACTCGACGACTCGGCGACTCTTTTATTCTACACAAGACGGACACACACCCTACTGCACAAGCACAGTGTCGATCCCGACGCAGGTACGCAGCGCGAGGCGTACGTTGGCGGGCACGGCGCCGCCCGCGCCCTTGATGTCGGGTGCCGCGCCGGTGTAGTACTGGATCCACGACGACGCGTGGGACGGTTTGAGCTCGTCGATGGAGCGGACAGACGTGAGGGGCTGGCGGGGGGTCAGCGAGCGTTTGCAACAATCACTCACAGGCAGCTCTGGCGGGATGGTCTCGCCACGCGTGTTCTTGACCGCGACGAGCGTGCGGCCGAGGTAGTGGTTTGTGCGGTTCGTGTTCCTGCGGCGGTCAGCCGGCGCTGCACCCCACCCCACTCACATTGCGTTCTGCCGCTCGACGCTCGCGCCGAGCTGGTGCTCGAGCTGGCGGTATCGCTTGAGGAGGTCGTCGTGCCAGCCGTGCTGCTGCTGGATGGTGGCGTTGAGGCGGTTCTCGAGGCTGTGGAGCTCGTCGGCGTCGGCCCCGACCTGGACGTCGCGGCGGCCGGGCGCGCGCACGCCGGGCTCCTCCTTGACCGTGCCGACGTTGGGCGCGCGCGAGCGCGAGCGGTAGCGTACCGGCGACGAGCTGGGGCTCACGCTGGGGTCGCGCTGCCCGAGGATCTGGGAGCGCCATACGCGCGCCGTGCGGCGCGGGCTCGGATCGGCGCGGCGCAGCGTCCCGTCGCCGACGACGGCGTGCTGCGCGACCGCGTGCGCAAAGTTCAACGCGGCCTCCTTCTGCTCGTCGGTCGCGTTGGCCGGGATGCCGCCGTGCTGCCGGTGCAGCTGTAGGATGGCGGGGTGCTCGTGGATCGCGGGGTGCTGCAGCAGCTCGTCGGGGATGGGGATGGGCGCGGCGGGGGCGGCGGCGGTGGCCATGGTGGCGGCGGTGGGGCAGTGGAGAGTGCAGAGTCAAGTCGAGGTGGGTTCCAGTGAACGTGAGAGAGACGAGGAGACGGCCGCGCCGATCACCTGGTGCACCTGGACCGGCGGACCACGCAGCCGAAGGTCGTAACCGGCGTACCCGAGGCACCGTGGCGGAATGGGCAGAGTGTGGCGGGGCGGGGCGGCAGGCGGCACCGAATGCGGCGGTCGGCGGCGCCGATGTGGCTCGCTGCAAGCGGCACAGAGTGCGAGTGCGGCCACAGCCAGCAGCGTGGCGTGCAAGCCGCTTGCAGCGGGCACCAGCGCCGACGCAAGCGTAATGGCCACCACCGCACGCGGCGTTGCCACCCACGCCGCAACCCACGCCGAATGCGACGGCGGTGGCGATGGCAAGACCCATGACCGTTCTCGACAGCATAAATAGACAGCTCTGCATCGTCTCCACTCACCAACTAACCCCCATCATCAGCACCAGCACCCACCCCCCGCCATGCCAGACATCCTCCACATTCCCGCCAAGTACGCGACCCTCTCAACGTTCGACCAACTGCGCGCGACGTACGACGCCGCGCGCGGCGGCATCCCGGCCCCGATCAACGCCCCGACGCTCGGCCAGCTGTGCTACCTCGCGCTCTGTGCCTCGAGCCGCTGGCCCGACGCCGAGGTCGCCACGTTCTTGTTCGACGTCGCGCGGGCTTACGACAGGGGTGGGTAGGGTCGGGGGGGAGACGCTGACGGCAGGTGCGGTTGACGCGCGGGCGGCGCAGGTCGGGGCTGGCGGTTCGGGTGCCAGTGCCGCCACCAACACCGACGCCAAGGCCGACACCGATGCCGACGGCGACCCCGCCACCGGCGACGACGACGACGAGTATGACGACGCCGGTACTGACGGCGAAGATGCCGCCGACACCGACGACGACGTCTCCGTTCTGTCGGCTGGCTCCTCCGCCACCTCGGCCACCGCCACCACCGCCAGCACGACCGCCCACGCGCGCGGACGCAAGCGCTCGCGCCGCGCGCGCCGCGACAACCCCGTGCTCCACATCCTCGAGAACATCCGCGACGAGCTCGCCGACCTGCGCGAGGACATGGCTGTGCGGGCCGAGGCGGCTGCCGACACCGCCGCCAACCCCCACCATGCTGCTGACCCCGCAACACACGGCTACACGCCCCCCTGGTCTGTCCGTGTCGTGCACGCCGCGCAGGGGTGCGACTGCGCCCGCTGCTATGTTTCCCCAGCGCGCCGCCCCCTCCCCCCGCCCCACGTCGGCGGGCCTGGGAACGGCGTGCCGGCCTACTGGGCGTTCGGGCCGGGTGGTGGTTGGTGATGTAGCAATAGTACCCTATGAGTAATCAGTGCTCCTTCGGCTCGCTACGCTCGCCCCCTCGCCCCCTCGCCCGCTCAATGCAACATGAATCGATAACAAACTATAGTGGTGTAGTGTTGCGCCGCTACTATACTTGCGCCCGCCCTAGAGACAGGACCACCCTCCTCCATCACTCGTCAACTCCAGCCGCCGCGCGCACATCGTCGGCACGCCGTGCTGAAGCCACATGTTTCGCCGCAGCTCCTCCATCCGCCCGAGGTGCATGAACTGCCGGTGTCCTCGCCGCAGCGACGTCTCGAGCTCTCCAAACTGGTCCAGGTAGGGCATCGGGCCAAAGCTACCGCTGCCCGCGAACAGGTAGACCAGGACCCAGCGCTTAATGTCGGCGAACATGCCCACGACACCACCGCACTCGCGCATGTGCAGGTTGCACTCGCCCTGCTCGCCTTCAGAGCAGCAGTCGCCAGCCAGGCAGACAAGCTTGCCGCAGAAGAGGCAAATGGCCGGGAAGCTGGGGCGCACACCACATTGGTCGCACCGGCGCCCCGCAAACTTGATCGCGGCGACTTCGTATGCCTCGGGCAGGCGTGCGAGCTCGTACGTGCCGGGGTACTCCAAAGGTGGGAGGATGCGGCCCTGCATCGCCCACTGCGTCAGCCAGCGCGCGACGATCGGGGTTTCCGTCGAGTGGGGGTTGGCGAGGGTTTCGCGCGGGCGAGGGATCCCCAAGACAGACAGCAACCGGTTATACTCTGAGCCCGTGGTGACGAGGTAGTCGGGGTTGGTGACCGGGTACGCGTCGTTGACGGCATAGTAGAGGATCGCCGCGCGCCGGAGGAACGGCAGGGTGAACGAGTAGAGCACCTTGGCGAGCATCTCGTCTGTGACAAGGGAAAGGACGCTTTCAATGTCGATGAATGGCCCGGCGTTGCGCAGGACCGAGATCATCAGCGGCCGGAAGTTGGCAAAGACGGAGAGGGCGTCGGTGAGGCTTGCGTCGGTGGGGGGGACAGTGCGGCGCGAGGGGACGCCGCGAGGCGCCAGGGATCTCCGGATGTAAACCGACAAGCCCAGCATTGTGCGTGTGAGCTCCGCGTAGTAGGACATGACGATAACCGCGTGGAGGAGGTCTGGCGCAATGGCCGCGGCCTCGACGACCATGCCGAGAGGGAGGCGGAATAGGAGAGGGGAGGGGAGGGTCGCCGAGCGGTACCAGTCAGGCAAGAAGCGCGCAAACAGGCCGACGCGTAACGGGGTGCGGTCCATCTTTGTGCCAAAGAACAAGTCTAGCTCGAGTTGGAGGGTTCCAATCAAGTGCTTGATGAGCTTGAGGCCGGTCTCGGGGACTTGCTCGGCGACAGTCGTGCCAGGTGTGGCGTTGCCACGGTGGGTGATTTCGGCCACCGACACGGTGTACCCTACCATGTCATCGGCAAGATACATGTGAGTTTTCTTGCCGCGGATTCTCTGGCTCTGTTCAGACAGCGGCCGCGTGAGCGACCGAATGCGGTCAACCATGCGGTGGACACTCTTGTGGCCCTTGCGGTACTGCGAGTCGAGCGCAGGGCGGGTAAAGTCGCAGTCTGTGAACCATGGCACGAGCTCGCCGGTTTCCACGTGGTAGTCCCAGATCTTTGCGCTGTCGCTGACCCGGAGGAGGCCTTCCTCGGATACTGAGCGAATGCGTTCGCTCAGGGTCGGGGGGAGGCCGGGGGCGACCTTGGACTTGGGCATGGGCCGGAGCACTGCAGCCGTCGGGTCCAGAGGGATGAGGACGTTGCCAATGCTCTTGCACAGCGGGCACATGTACTCGTGGCGCATCGCGTTTTCGGGCTGGTGTCGCTGGACCTGAGCTATCTGCCTTGTTCGTGTCAACTCATTGTAGTTGAAGATACACTTGTCGTGCATGAGGTGGTTGCACGCAGAGACGTAGACGCCGAAGCGGAGGTTGTTGGAAGGATAGGCGTCGGTGTTGAGAGGTTCGCCGGTTGTGCCCATCCCGTAGCGCAGGTACCTCGTGTCGCGGTCAAGATCGGAGGGAGCCAAGAGGACTTCCTCAAACCAGTCGCGGTCGGTGACAGCGTCCCGGACGATGCGGCTGGGCTGAAGGAAGGCAAGCATGCCGCCGGTGTGTCCAGGGTGGACGGATTCCTGGCATACGATGCACGAACCGTAGGATACCGGGGCGTCTGTCTCGGCGTCGTCTTCGTCGTCGACTTCTTCGAGGAGGGACGAGGCGAAGTTGGCCTGTTGGGCGGCAAACTTGGCTTTCAAAGCCGCCTGGCGGGCCTGTGCTTGCGATTTGAGGCCTGGCTTCTTATCTTCTTCGATGGCTGCGAGACGGGCATCACGCTGGCCTCGGTACTCGGCGGTGTAGTGCTCTGGCAGGTGAGCCACAATCTTGTCCAAAATGTAGTCGACCTTGGGGCGAACTGGCTCGAACAGCGAGTTGGTCTGCATGAACCACAGGTTTTGGAACATGCTCATGGATCCACTGCTGTCGATGATGTCGACAGAGCGTTGAGCGAATCCGTCCGCGTCGGCATCAAGCGCCATCATGGCGAGGTGGAGCGCGAGGTTGAGCAGGGCATCCATGGACGGCATGGTGTGGCCGGATGGCGCACCGCTGGCGGTGTGTAGGCCCGGCCAGTCGGCGGGCTGTGTGATAAGCTGACAGTGGGCGAGGGTCCAGTGAACCAGGGCTGAGATGATGGGCGAGGCGAGGAAGTCGGCCAGGTTGGAGAACGGCATGGGACAAGGAGGGACGACGATGGGCAGGGGCTTGATCACCGGAGAGGCGTCAGGGTTGTCCTTCTTGGCCCGCGTGATGAGCATCTCGGCGGCATCGCGCTGCTCGTTTCGGCTGTATTGCCGCCAGTACGGGTCAACCTCGCTGTAGAGGGACGGCTTGAGGGCGTACAAGCCCGTGGCCGTGTCCGTTGGTGGTCGGAAGTCGGCAATGCTCTCGAGTATAGGCACGAGGCTCCCACGTTCGTGAGAGCGTTCTGGCAGCTTGCGAACAATGTCAGAGTAGGACAATGGGCCGAGGGCCAAGATGTGGATGATGTGGCGCCGGGAAACGACCTCTGGCTTCCAGCCGTTGACGACAGCCGTATCGGAGACGAGGTAGATGATGAGGAGGAGGAGCTCCTCGTACAGCGCGACGCTGTCGCGCGGGTCCATGTCATTGTCCCAGACCTCTGGCGACATGACGCCCTGGCGGAAGAAGTTGGCCAGGCCAAAGCGGTCGATGAGCGCTGTGATGAACATTTGCTGGTCCAGTGCGCAGAGACCAAACTGTAGGAGGAAGAACTCCTGGTCGATGGTGAACTCGCGCAGGGCGAGGTCACGGTAGTGGTGGTACTGGTGTCGCATGGCCGCACCGTTTTTCGCCCACATACCCAGGCGGATCTGCGCAAGCACAACGTGCTTCTGCATGGGCCACTCGATGAGGAGGAGCGGTGTGGTTGGGTTGTTTGTGCGCAGGATCTGGTTCGCGACAATGTCCGAGAGGGGCTGGTCTGGGAAGCGGGCGGAGAGGGATTTGAGCATCTCAGCGAAGAGGACGTGGAGGTAGTGGTGGAAGGAGAAGCCGGTGATGCGCGTGATGTCTTGGGAGAAGACGGTGTAGGAGGAGCCTGGAGACAAGACGTTGTCGACCTGGTGGAGCTCCAAGGGGGAGTAGAGATTGGGATCCAGGGTGGACGACTCGAGGTTCATGTCGTAGACGATGCGCTTTGCGACGTGCATCATGGCGAGTACGAGGTCTTGGGGGGTGGTGTCCTGGAATGACTCGCCGAATTCGCGCGCGAGTTTGGATAGGTCGGGGAGGACCGAGATGGATTTGACCCAGTCGATTTCGTACTCCACATGGCGGTCGAGTTCTCTGCGTTGGCTTTGGAGACCGACGAAATGGTTGAGGAAGGACAGGGTGCGCTGGAAGAGCTCGTGATTGGAGACGAGCTGGGCCTTGACTTGCTTGTATTTCAGGAGGGCCCGGAGGTGACTCAGCAGTGTCAAGCCCTTCTTGCCCCGAAACGCGGGCGTCTCGACGTCGAAGCGGTTGACCTGTGAGGGGCTGTCTCCTGGTCGCAGGGCATAGTAGCCGAACGCCGTTTCGAGAACCGAACGGAAAAGATTGCTCTCCGCGATCGCCTCGCCACAGGCGGCGCTTCTGCCGAGCAACATGTAGGACATGCTGAACGCTAGGCTCGAGTCGTCGCGGTCCTGGTAGAGATAGTGCTCAAACGTGTGGCCATAGTTGATGCTATAGCGGGTGGCGAACTCGCGCTTGATATCCCAGCCGAGGACAAAGATGCCAGAGTAGATTTCGCGCAGCTGCCATTTTGCTTTTCGCCACAGTCGGACGTCAAGCCGCATGAGCCAGTCGAACCTCTTGGGCACGTCGTCGGTGGCTTTCCAGCTGTAAAGGTCGGCCAGGTCCTTGGACGGCGGCGAGTCGGATTCCGGCTGCGACGAGCGAGGCTGGAAGAGTGCCATGGCGACGTAGCGGCGGACGAGATCTTCCTCGCCGCAAATTGTCACCTTGCACATCTCGCTCAGCCACTGCAACAACAGCCCAACCAGCTCCTCTTTGTACACGTCGGCGGCGTTGCGCAGGGTGACGCCGATGTCGATTTGCTGCAGCATTGACGCCGTGTGGAACGCGACCGTGTCGAGGTGCGTCACGATGAGGACCTTGCGTCCAACCTCGTCCATCTCCTTGGCGTACCGGTCGGCCGTGTCCCATGTGACCCCCAAAGCATCGCGGAATTGGCGAGTCACCTCACGCAGGACGTGTTTGTCGTCTGCCCAGGCGGTGACCGCCCATGGTCCTCGTCCTCGCCTATCTTCTGGCTCGCCAGACGGGCCAGTGTCGGCCTTCATCTCTTCTCGGGTCGATGGGAGCTTGCCGAACTCGCTGGGTAATGGTGAATGCTGGATAACTTGGATGATGAATTCGAGGACAGTGACAATGGTGTCGTACAGCGCCTGGCACAGGGCTTGTGGTACCTCGGGTTGTGGTCGTGGTGCAGCACCCTCGGGGAGTGGTGGGTGTTGAGCGCAGCCCAGGTGGCCGTTATTCTTCCATGCCGAGGAATCTCCACAATCGCAGACAGTGGCAAAGGTGTACGACAGGCCGAACAGCACCTCGTGGCCCTCATGGTTGCCGGCGTTGAAGCAGTCGACGCAGAGGATGCACGAGGTATCGTTTGCACAGGTTCTGGAGTCAGCAGTGCGTCGTGGGCGCGGACTCACTTGCAGATGTACGTGCGGTCATACCGCTGCAGCACCTTGCCACACACCGCACCTGGCTTGGGCTTGCGCGGCGGCTTGCGCCGGGTTTCCTCGGCAGCCTGTTGCACGTCGAGCAACGACCATGTGCGCTCTGGTCCAAACTGTTCTGTGCCAGGTACGAGCCACTCGTTGAGGTTATCCCATGATGGGAGCGTGAGAGAGGAAGCGCGGGAACTGGAGGCGGAGCCGGAGGGGTCCTCCGAATCGGTGCCCGCTCCGTTGGGTGGTATGCTCTCGCCGTCGCCGAGAAAGCACGCGGCCCACTCTGGACGGTTGAGAATGCACAGGTAGAGTTGGCGCGTGACGGTCGCGCGCTGCTGGGGCGAGAGCTCGGGGTTCTCGGCGTCACGGTGGCCAAAGAACAGCAAGTCGTGGAGACGGCTCTGGAGGGCCTGAGGGGAGGAGGTCATGGCAGGTGCGCGGGGGCGCCCGCCTGACGAGTGTTGGGGGGTGAGGTCGAGGTGGTTGGTGGTGGTGGTGGTGGTGTCGGTCAGCGATGGTGGGTTGAGTGAGCGGCGCGTGAGGTGTCGATGGCGCGGGATGGGCCTGGCGTGTCCTTTGGTCGTCACTGGTTGCGCCGTGTCGTCGTTGTCGGTTCCGGCGTCGTCGTCGTTATCGTCGTCTGTGACGGAGCTGTTGCCTGTCGAGAGATGGTAGTGAACTAAGTGTTGTAGGCTCGAGGCGGCGGCGGCGGCGGCGGCGGCGGCGTCGGGCCGTGGTCGTCTGTCGCACTTGCCAGTGCGTTGCAGCAGCGCAGGGCGGACAGAGCAGGCGGTTGTGTCATCGGTCACTTGGGCGGCAGCGACTAGGCTCGCGATTTGCTCCCGCTCTCCCACGTCTGTCTTCGCGTGGCAATCGCGCGAGATTGATCCCGTCGGCAGCCATGCAACTATGCAGCGCTGTTCTCCCTCGCAACAATTCGCTCCCGCGTCACTGGTTGGTAAGTGTGAGTGGCACGAGTGGCATGTCTCTGGCCATTTACGGACCACCACACCCCTGTGTCATTCCCTCCCTCGCCACTGTTGCGAGTTAAGTGTACCCGACTTGGACGCTTCCAGGCCAGAAGATCTAGCGTCACCCCATCTTTAATGCATCCATAGCCCATCTACAATGGCCCTAGCCCAACTTCACGACGGCAATGTCTCAAACCTCGTCATCAAACTTGCACTCGTCGTCGTTTGAGCAACGGTGGCAGAAACGGCGCTTAACGAAGCGCTCAGGCAGATAACCAATAGAAATGTTTGGCACCCAGCAGCGCGGGAGACCGTCGGCTTTACACTTGCCGCAACGAGAACGGTGCTTGAGCTCCTTCCAACTGGCAATGGCCCATGACACGTCCTGGAATTGTCAGTGTTTGCCCTGGGTTAACAAAACACTTGCCCGCTTGAACGCCTCCTCCGTGTCCCAGCGGTTCTGGCACACGAAGGCGAGTGATGCCTCCATGGGGTCGATGACTGACTGGGATCCTTCTGTGTGGGGGAGGGCGGTGGCCTTGACATGATCGTCGGTCATGATCCCGCCGGTCTTGAGCGCTGGGAATATGCGCGCAATCAACTTGGTCGACAGGGCTTCGATAAACTCTTGATGCCCCTTGCAATTGAGCTCCTTCGGGAAGGCACCCTTGAACCAGGCATCCATGCCGTCCTTGATCACGCTCTGGGTGATGCGCTGAACTCCGTCCAGCGACGCTTTGGTGACGATCGGCACAATCGAATCGAACAGCTTCTCAGCAATCTTCTGTTGTCGCTCCTTGATGGTCTCGCTGACGTTATCACTCATCGACTCGACGATTTGGTCGACGCTGGCTAGCAGCGCGGGGCAGAGAGTGCATTGGGGGGGTGGAGCGTTCTCTGCACTCGCGGCAGCGGGAAGTTGGTCGTCGTTCCCCTGCCAGTTGTCAGCGTGCTCCCTTGGCGTGGTCTGTGGTTACTCACCTTAGCAAGGTTGTTGTTGCCCATGTTGACGTCGTCCTCGTTGAGCTGCTTGGGAGCGGGCACATCCTCGTCCTTGGGCTGGGGGGACGAACCCTTGTCGCCCTCGAAAGAAGGCGAGGGCATGGAGGAAGGGCAGATCATGATAGGCGGACGTGCGGAAGTTGGCTCTGAGCAAGGTCGGATGAGGGACAGGTTGAGAGAAAGGTTGGGTTGAGGGAGGAAGAAACCGTGGTGTCGAGGGAAGATTGCGAATAAATAGTGGGCAGGAAGCAGTCGGCATGGGTTTGACGAGCAAGGGAAGGCACGTCTGGTGGGGCGAGAAGCGCTCGACTCGACGCGCGGCGCGTCGCGAGTCGCCCGGGCATGCTGATACGGCTGGTTGGCCTCGAGGGGAAGGTGCAGCCTAGGTGCAGCCAGCCGTGCCGTGGGGGCAGTCATCGACGTGCGTGCGTCATGCCTTTGGGGGATCGTGCATGCTCAGAACAGGGTGGGTGCGGCGCGGTCCTTTGGCCAGGCGTCCGAGGGGCCGAGGGGTCGAGGCCAGCAGCAGTGGGGGGCGACGGCGCGAGCGTGGTCCCGGGCCCAATCCTTGGGCGTGCAAGTGATCGTCGCCGTCTGACCCAAGCCTTGGCGAGCGAGCCGCGTGCAGAGGTCGCGTGCGAGGGAACAAAACCGAGGTCTGTGCGGGGCGCAGCACCAGCACCAGGGCCAAGTCTAGCAAATGTGTCCTTCCTCGGGTCAGGCGCGTCGACCTCGACAAGTCGCACATCCCCATCGGCGTTGACTGGAAAGAACCGGCGGTCGCTCGCTGCCTGGAATGCGACGACGGGGGGCTTGCCTCCTGCAACCTCGTTGGAGTGCGGAACCGAGCACGATAGCCGCTCACGGCCACAATGCGTTTCAGCCTTATCGAGCCGCCTCGCCCGGCTTGCAGCGACCTCCCCAGCAGTCCCACCGGTATGTGACTGATACTGTCAGTAGTTAGAATGTCGTAGTTGAGTCCTTGGGATGTACTGGCTTCAGAATGACCGGGCCAGCGGCCCGAGGGTAAGTGCTACGGGCACGCGACGAGGTGCAATACTGAGGCGGGGTCAGAAATACTGGGATTAGGAAACGCCCAGTCGTGCGGCGCGGAGGCCACGACACTGAGTTTCCGAACTGTGGGCGCCGAGGCCATCGCGTTGAGCGGCCAGTGAAGCGTTGAGCTTTGGGAGCCTATGCCGCGAGGACAACGCCACACCGGCAACGTGCTGCAATGCTCTTTCCTGGGCTTGTAACGAGCCGTGGGCGTCGCAAGTGTCGCCGTGATGCGTTGATGTCGGGTATCACGAGTAGGCGAGTGTCACTGTGTGCCGGCGCTTGCCTCCGTCTCACGCCGCTCGGCGTCCCCCGCAGTGGCCGTCGCGCGGTCGCCGGGGTTGTCAACGACGATTAGCGAGTGGAATAGCGCCAGTCGAATACTTGACGGCCCTGCCATCCGCCGTTGATCGAGTACGCATCGAGCGTAGCAGCGTCACAGGGAAGCATGGCGCAGTGTTGCAAAGTGGGAGAATGTGCGATGGTCAAACAGCGAGGTGTAGGCGATGGGTCGACCTGATTTCCGCACAGGGGCTCCGCCTCCACTCCCTGGTCGTCGGCGGCGGTGGTGAGGGGGTCAAGTACACTAGTACACGTCATACGCCACGTGGCCAGGCTCGAGCTACCTCGCGACCACCCCGTCATCGAGCATCGACATCGACGCGACCACTCTCAAGCCGTTAACATTACACCCCACAATGTCACGACCACCGTCCTCGTCGACGACGCCACACGCGCCCATCGCGCCCATCGCCCCACCAGCAGTGCACGCGCTCGCCGCGCCCGTGCCGGCGCTGGTCGACGCCGCGCTCCCGGCCTACCTCGTGCCCGCGGCGCTCAAGGCGCTGACCGACAGCGCGTCGTACGCCGTCCACCGGCGGCTCGAGGCCGAGCGCGAGGCCGAGGGGTCGGCAGAGGGCGCGTTCGCGACCGAGGCCGCGGCGGCCGCAAAGGGCAAGGGGAAATCGGCGGCCGCCGACGCCGTCCCGGGCATCGTGGAGGAGGCCGTCGCGACGCGCATGGAGCGCATCGGGTTCATGGTCGGCGGGTTTATCGCTGAGAAGTGGGTCGGGGCTAGCGGTGAAGCATCGTATGCTGACGCCGACGCCAACCCAGGCTGACCGCCGCCCGCGCACCCATCGCATCCCACCTCGACATCATCAAATTCATCTGCAAGGACCTCTTCCTGCACGTCTACGGCAAGCAGATTGACAACCTCCGCACCAACCACCGCGGCGTGTTCGTGCTTCAGAGCCACGCGTTCCCCCCGCTCGGCGCGCTCAGCAGCTTCCGCGGCGCCGCGGCAGACCTCGAGGCCGCCCGCGTCCACCTCGTCTTCCCCCAGGCGCTCATCCAGGGCGCACTCGCACGCCTCGGCATGGTCGCGACGGTCACGGCGGAGAGCGCCCAGCTGCCCCAGTGTAAGTTGACCCACCAAGCAGCGGTCGCTCACACCGCAGGCACATTCCAGATCCGCACGGTAAAGTCAGGCGGGAGCCACCCCCCTCCATCCGCCGGCATCCCACCCACACCCACCCGCGCGTCCCTCGGCGCATAGCCCAAACTTGTTGTACCCAGCTTTGATACCATTACAATGGAATACCCGCTACGTAGAAAGCAACTACTAGCACGCCGCTATCGTACAATCTTGTTCAGCGATCCTGTCTACGCGAGGCCACACGGCCGCGATTAGAGCGCGCAAGCGCAAAAGGGTGCCGAGTATCGCCAGTGGCGATACGTCGACCCGGGAATGAAGACGCAACAAAGAAACAAACGAAAGAAAAAGTCTTGATTTCTACGCTCTGTGCTCGGGGGGTTGTTCTTGATTTAATTGTTTTGTGAAGGTTCAGCCGCTCCTCGGGTCGTCCTTTGGCACCATGGACATCCAGATACGGGACTGGGGGTTAGCCATGAACAGCACGTCTGCTCACCTTGAAGATGCGGAAGTTCTCCTTGGTAAGCTCGCGGAAGTCGACGCGCTTGTCGGCCTTGAAATAGAACGTGAGCTTGCGCCTGTCCCATTGGTACTCGGCGTCGACAATCTGCATGGGCAGCCCGCGCTGGACCACCTTTTCGCGGCAGATCATCATGGCGTCGTATTCTTCCTTGAGCTTCTCCATCATGCGGCTGTGGGGTCAGCGACACGTGCCCCCGTGCCCCATTGTAACTTACGCTTGCTCCTCGGGCCCGCCGCTCGACTTGGTAAAGATGCGCTTGGGCATGACCTCCTTGGCCAGGGGTCCACGGGCTCCAATGCCTCCGCCGCTCATGTCCATCTGAGAGCCGCTAGGACCGACGCCAGAGAGAAGCGTGTTGAGGTCGGCGCCAGTAAAGTCAAGGCTACCGGGGGCTGGTGGGCGAACGCTCAGGCTGCCGTTGCGCGTGTGGCCAGAGGGGCCTGGTGACGCCGCCGACCCACCCGCCATGGCCATGCCCGGAGGCTGGTGCTGCGACGCGCCAGAAAGAAGCGCAGCAGTCGCTTGGCGCTCCTGCCACTCACGGACCTCGATGGGTGTGAGCTGGTCAAAGACAACCGTTCCAAGGTCCGATCCACGGTCCGCCTCCACGATCACGCGGTCACCATTCGAGATGAGCAGGGTGGGGTCCGGGCAGTAGAAGACGTCACGGCGGCCGGCCTTGAACGTAACGATGTAGAGCGGTGTCGTCGGGGGGAGCGACGCGAGCGGCGTTCCCTTTCCGAGGTCGGCCAGTGACAGCGAAGAGAACGACGACGGCGAGGTCGGTGCTGGAGCCGGAGCCGGAGCCGGAGGCTGCTGGGAAAAGTAGGTCGACGAGTTAAACCCAGCGGACGGGGAGCTATTAGACGGGAATGGCGCGGTGAAGCCACCACCAAACGCTCCATTCTGGAACGGCGGACGGCCAGGAGGGGGAGGCTGGCCGATGCCACCAAAGTAGCCAAAGCCAGTTACGTTCGGGCGGCCAAAGACGCCGGGGGCGCCGGCGCCGAACCCCGGGCCTTGGCGGAAGGGCGCGGGGGCGAGCTGTGGAGCAGCGCCGAACCTGTCAAAGCCAATAGGCCCGCCGATGGGGCCGGCGGCAGGCTGGGGGCCGCTGCCAGCGCGAACAGGACCGCCGATGGCACCGGGGCGTCGTTCGTCGCGCATACGGTCCTCACGAATCCGGTCGGGGCTGGCACTGGATGGGGCAAAGGCAGCCGCCGCTGAACGCGGCTCGGCATAGCTGCCGAAGCGGGCACGGGTCGCTGGGGCATCGTCGCCGAAGAACGGCTCGCCCGGAGGGTTGGACCTCGCAATTGGGGAGCGCGGGCCTTCAGTGCCGAACCCAGGCAGGCTCGATGCTTCGAGCTCGGCCTTGCGCGAGTCGTCCACCTGCAGGCTTAGAGCGTTGCCGAAGCGGTCCGGCAGCAACTCGTCATCAGTGAAGCCAAGAGGGCCCACACCACGGCGGGGCGCCGGTGTCATGCCAGAGCCAGGCTCGTTGAAGGCCGAGCCAAAGCCGCGGCGCCCAGAGCTACCGACGACCGACATTGAGTGGCGACGGCTAGACGTGCCTGAGCGGCCACCGTTGGCCTCCTCAAAGCCACCGACCACCGACGAGTAAGAGGGCTGCTGGGGACCAAGGGCGTCGGCCACCGAGTTGGACAGCGCGGATGCCGTCTTGGGAGAGGCCCACGCACGCGACCCAAAGCTTGTCTCTTGCGGTGTGCGAAAATTGGCCGCAACGTGTGCCGATGACTTGACAATGGGCTCCGGGTCTTCGCGGTCCATAAAGGGGCGCATGTTTGTGGAGAAGGGCGACAAGTTGCTGCCGTCCTTGCGCCAGCTCGTCGGCTCGTCAAAGATGAATCCAGCAGCGGCCCCAGCGCTGGCGCCGGTGTTACCGCCATAGTTGTCGAACGTGCTCATGGGCATGATAAAGTTGCGGTCGGGTCGCACGCCCGTGGCGAGCGACTGAGAGCGCGAGCGCGAAACGTTTGCCGGAGCGATGGGCGGCGAGTAGCCAGATGAGTCATTCGGGAGCTGGGGTACCGAGGCCGAGGGAGACGTTGATGGCGACGACGAGGGTGAGAACGTCGGGAACGGCGATGGCGATGAAGACCGGGACATGGTTCGTTCCTCAACGTGTGATGAGAGCGCTCGGACGAGGGTTGAGGGCTGGAAGAGTCAATACTAAAACACAACCCACACCCACTCTGTGGTCAATCTTGCTCTCGGCGACAGAAAAGCTGTTTGCTCGTGTGGGCGGAACGGGCACAGCTCCTTGGCTGAAGCGACCGCCCGCTCGGGAACCGCCAATCACCCCAAACTCGCTGCCGCCGTTGACGCCGGGCGATCCCCTACCAGAGGCGGGGGACGAGCTGGGTAACCGTTCGGAGGGCGGCTGGGATGTTGCCCGCCCCTTGGATGTCGAGAGGTAGGGATATCCAACTGTGAACGAGCGTACTGGTGAGGGGCGAAATTGTGTGTCGCTGGTTGGGGGCGGCGTCGAGCCGTTCTTGGCCTCGGCGGTGGTAGAAAAGCCGGCGCCGACGCCCGGGGAGCCCGGGGTTGCGGCCTCGGCCATGGCTTGGTGGGATTGCTGTCGAGCGCGCGGATGGGCCGGCGCTGGTGATTTGATGGCAGTTGTAGAGTGGGTGTGTGGTTGCGACTGTTCCCCACTCTGTTCACTCAATTGTTGTGTCGCGCGACGCCCTTGTGTCACAGGGAAAAAGGGCGCAGCGGATGGCAGCGGTGGGGTTGGGGCAAAGTGAGTCAGAGACGACGTGCTGGATGGTGTCGATGGACAAGTGGTCGTTGCGACGATCCTTTGTGCGATGGACGGTGGCGTGTAGGCGGGTGGGTGGGGTGGGTGGGGTGTGTGATGAGGATGAGTGTGGAAGAGTGTGTGGTGTGGGGGGGGGGAGGGGGAGGGGGTCGGTGGGTGCGAGCCGGTGGAGACGGGCTTGGCTTGAAAGGGCTTGGTTGGGTCAAGCGGTCGAGCGGCGTGCGGCACGGGCTGGCGGGCGGATGCAAGCTTGAAGGGGAGGGGAGAAGACGACGACGAGGAAGGCAAAAGAGAGGAGGGGGAGGATGTTGCAAGGATGCGTACAGGCGGCTTGGGTGCCTTTGGATGCACTTGTGACTCTTGGGGGGTCAATCACACGTCCGCCGTCTGTCTGATCACTCGACTGGCGCGGCGCGTGCAAGTCTTCCTTGAACTCGGGCGGGGGTAAATCTCACAACCGGGGACCCGGGGGAGGGCAAGCGGCGGCGGCGGCGGCAAGGTGTGAACAAGGGTCAAAATGGGACAAGACACTGAATCCGGCTGCAAGCGGCGATGGCGGCGGGGCGGGGAAGGCGGCGAAGGCAAAGGCGCGGCGACAAGTCGGTCGGTCGAGAGCAAGGCGGCGGCGGCGGGGAAGGCGGGGAAGGTGGAGGCAAGAGAAGCAAGGCGCAAGGCAACGGGGCAACGAGCTTGATCTGCGTGTGCGTGTGGCGAGGGCGCGTGTCGGTTGTTGCTGTCGTCGTCGTCGTTGTCGATTCGTCGTCTACAGCGTCGGTGTACCGCTGTGGTGTGTAGATCGTGTAGAGGGAGTGATACGCGTGGCGCAGTCTAGGATAAGTCTATGGGGGTGAGCGAGGATGTGGGAACAAGGGTGGTGGTGATGGATTGTTAGTGGCGACACGAGATCAACGCCGGCGAGACCTACCTACCTTGGGCCAACGGTGTGGGCGAATAACTAAACGGGTCGGGTGCAGGCGATGTCGCGGGCCGAGAGTGTGTCGTCGTTGTAGGCTACTCTGCGCTCTCTGATCACACTCGCTCGCTCGCGCTCTCTCTCTCTCTCCCTCGACTCTGCCCTGTCGGAATGAGGGGCGGGAGTGGGAATGCTAGTGTTGTCGAGGTCGCTCAGTGTGATCACACGGCGACGAGCGAGCGAGCGGGCTGGGCTGACTTTGACCCTGCCTTGCTCTGCCTCCTGACGTATTTTGCCGCGGAGGGGCGCGCCGCTTGATCGACCATGCACTGGCGGGCGCCCCGACAACTCTCTGCACTTGCCACGGCCGCGGCGTTTGGTTCGTGGGGGTGGGCGGGCTCGTGACCGGGTCCCTTGGACCGAGGCAGCAAGCAGCAGCAGCGGCGGCGACGCCGTCTGGCAGCGTGGCAGCATTGCAGTCTAGCAAGAGTCACGAGAGCGGCGCGTCAGGTACATTCCGCTGCTTGCATCGTCGCCTCGCTCGCTCGCTCGCTCTGGGTTTCACGCGAACCAGTCTTTTGACTGTGGGGTCAAAATAAGGGGCCACCGGCAACCCACACTGCGACGCCGGCGCCCTTGTTAAGGATCGAGGAATGCGACAAGGAGCCATGGAGCCAGCCAGGAGGCCATGCGACCCGACGACGAATCAACTGCTCCTCAAACAACATGCCCAATTCATTGTGCTCGTCGTCGGTCGTCGTCGTCGGTGATGCAGGTGGATGCCTGCGAAGAGGCATGGCGAGATCGGCCCAAGTGTGCAGTCTGCGGCGAGCCCGTGCCCCTCCCTCCCTCCCCATGGCTCGGCCCGTGTGCGCACAGACCTGGTTTCTGGGAGGGGACATGATCATGCATGCCTTGGCCGTGCAGAAGCCAACAGAGAACACGCGTGCGTCCTCCCTCCCCCTTGGCCGAGCTTTGCCCTTGGAGCTTGTCACAAGCGGATCTAACTCCGAGCCAGTGGGCAGTTGGCGCCCCGCGCCCCGCGCTCCCCGCTCTAATCGCAGCCGCTACGGTTGAGATTGTAGCCGAGCTGGGAGCAGCCAGTGGGCGGGCTGGCTCGCGGGCAGACCGGGGGCAGGTGGCACTGGACAACTTTTGGTTCTCGTCCACGTGAGAGACCCTGAATTGATGAATGCTAATCGCCACCTCACCCAGGCGCATCTTGAACAAGGCAGGCGAGGGTGACGCGGCCGCCTGCGAGATAGATTAACAAGCCCGTAGGTCGGACCGAGAGAAGATGAGAGAATGTATCCATGCGACAGCGCCAAAAGCACCACTGACGCACCCGCCACGCCCCGCCACGCCTAGTCAGTGTCACCCGTACACCGTATCAGGCCTGCAATGGAAGACGAAAGAACTCGAAGGGGCGGGCGTCTAGGCTTGTAGTAATCAAGTGGCGTAATGGCCGGATTCGGCCGTCAAATGGCACAACACTGACGAGTTGCCATAGTTGCCACACGCGTCGTCACTGCTGCGGCGGCGGTGGGCGATGGGCGATGGGTACAATGACGCCTTTCTTAAACCATCCTACCTGCTTACTTAGTAGCGACCATCTTCCCTCCCCGTCCGTCTCCACTCCGTCTCCCACCGTTCATATTCCTTCGCCCCCTCCTCCTCTTGCACACTGCATCAACTTGCAACAGAGTACACCTCGTTGCAGCTGCTCGCAGCATCACTGTCCTTGCCCAAAGCTGGCTCAACACCAGCAGTCACCTGCCTGCCTCGCCGCACATATCACCTCACCCAACCCCGCCGGCCCGATAAGGCGGTGACGAAGCGTCGATAAATCAACCCGAGCCACTCAACCAGTCATGGTTGTCATCAAGGCTACGCTGCGCGACGAGACTCGCCGTCTCAGCTTTGACGCGCGCGGCTTCCCTCCGTACGAGGAGGTCCAGGAGAAGGTGAGTAAATGTCTTGGCTTCGCTGGGTGGCAACTGCGCCGGACCAACTGCGGCCGACAACGCGTGGCAACACTGCCCGCGCCGACGGCGTCTGTCGTCACTGGCAGCGACAGGCTCCAACACGCTCGCTACACATGCGCGCGCGCGCGCGTTGCAATGTGCACATGTGCATGCGCGCATGTTGTCTGGCGCAACATGAATCACCGCCCTCTCGCCCCTCTGAACCGTCACTCACGTCACAGCTCCGCGCCATCTTTGACCTTCCCTCCACCGCCCACCCGTTCTGGGTCAACGTTCTCTTCTTCCCCGACGACTCGAAGCCGTCACGCATCAAGTTTAAGCAGCACGTCTGCGACTCTGCCGAGTGAGTGATCGTCTCGTCGCTAAGACAAACCAGCTGACGAATTCCCTCCCATCATTCCTCATTCGGCCGAACCTCGTTGCTCCATACGATCGACACCACTCTACACAGATACGAACTCGCGCAGCAGCCCTTCCTCCGCGTCAACGGGTTCCCCAACCCCATGCTGGTCTTCACTGTCCTTCTGTCTTCCGACCCCAGGCTCGCGGAGATTCACGACTTCCACCGCGCTGGCTCGATGCAGATCGAGAGCCGCGAGCTCGACGGTCGCATCCACGCCTTTGAGAATGACCTCGGCCACCACCACCAGATCCTCATCTCGCTCGAGGACAAGCTTGAGAACTGCCGCAAGGAGGGCGACGAGCTCGGCGTCTCGTTCTGGTCGGACCGCGTCGAGGAGAAACGCCGCGCCATCCCGCCTCTCGAGGAAAAGCTCCGCGAGGCTCGCACGACCAAGCGTCTCATTGTCGAGGACCTCGGTGGCTTCCGCGACGGTGTGACCTTCCGCCAGTGGGCGGACAACAAGGAACTCGACGACATGCGCAGTCTCCAGGAGACGGACCAGGAACTCGCGGCCTGGCAGATTGAGAACAGCGATCTCGACACGTCGGCTTTCCCGCCGCTGGAGACGGTCCTCCGCAACACTTCTCGCCACCACCACGGGCACCGCCACCACCACCGTCCCACGTGGGCCCCGCCCCCTGGCCCTCCTCCTGGATTCCCTCGCCCCCAGCGCCCTCCCGTTGGCACTGCGGGGCTTCAGAGCGTCCGCGAGATGCTCCACACCGCTGGTGAGGCGGCCCCCGCGCGCGAGATTGGCGCTATTCTGGACCGTTTCCTTGTCCACTTCCAAGGCCAGCTCGTCGACACTCTCGATGGCTTCGCCGCCCGCATTGCGCCAACCCCGGCCGAGGCTACCCCGGCTGCGGCTGCGGAAGCCGCCCCCGAGCCCCGTATCCCGGGCGCGTTCGTCTCGACCGCTGCGCCCTCCGAGGCCGCGCCTGCGTCCGACGCAACCGCCAAGGACAAGGCCAAGCCATCTACCAAGCTCGGAAAGGGTGGCTTCCGTCACAAGCACATCACATGCGATGGCTGCCTCACCGGCATCCGTGGCATGCGCTACAAGTGTGAGCAGTGCCCCGACTACGACCTGTGTGGCTCGTGCCTGCCACTCCTTCACACGTCGGACCTGCACCCCGCTACCCACACCTTCCGGACCATGCTCCACCGCGGTCTCGAGGAGCGCATCAAGTTTACGACCACCGGTGCCGAGTCGCAGCGCCCGTCTCACCGCACCACCGCCCACCCGGCCACGTGTGACCTCTGCTCTCAGACCATCATTGGTGTTCGTTGGAAGTGCCTCAACTGCCCCGACTGGGACTGCTGCAGCACGTGTGCCAAGTCTGTGGACAACACGCACCCGGGTCACAGCTTCGTCAAGCTTCACAAGCCGACCGACTATGTGACTAACCCTACGTGGGACGCTCGTTACAACGTCAACCACCCCTTCGTCATCTGTGACGGCTGCAACGTGACCATCCGCGGCCCGCGCTTCAAGTGCATGCACCCCGAGTGCCCCGACTACGACCTTTGCGAGAAGTGCGAGTCTGCCCCGGTGGCGGTGCACCCCGAGACGCACCCGATGCTCAAGACCAAGACGCCTCTGCACGTCAAGGTTCAGTCGAGTTTTGACCCTGTGAGCGAGCACAAGGACGAGTCCATTCGATTCTGCGTCTCTAACCGCGACCGTAAGGCGCCGACGAAGCGTTCCTCCCGCACCGAGCCTGCCACCACCCAGGGCGAGTCAAGCCGTGCTGGGAGCATCCGCAATGTCCGCAATGTGACCACCGACGACTGGAAGCAGCGCGGCAGCGAGTACGCTCAGACGCTCGACTCCATCGTTCAGTCGATGAGCGCCATGAACCAGCCCAAGGTCCGTGTCCGCGGTGGCTACGTAGTCTCGCGTGGCCCCACTCCCAAGCCTTCCTCGCCTGTCGACGACGAGATTCCCCAGCTGCAGGCGCCCATTGCCCCTACCAAGGTTGCTTCAGTGCCGGAGCGCCTTGCCACCCCCAAGGTTGTTGGTGCCTTCCCCGTGTCGCCCCCCGTCATGGAACAGAAGGTGACGGCGCCGGTCACTCTCCCGATTGCGGCTGTCGACTCGCTCGAGCCTCCGTACGAGGTGCGTGCCTCGTCGCGTGCGGCCTCTTTGCCTGCCTACGAGACCCTCGAGCCTCCCGCCGAGGCCTCTGCCCCCATCGAGAAGGGCAAGGGCAAGGCACCCGCCCAGTTCGACTCGCTTGAGCCTCCGGTCGAGCCGGAGCACAAGGTGACCAAGGTGACACCGGCGTACGAGTCACTCGAGCCCCCCGTGACTGAGCGTGAGGACCCGATCGCCAAGATCATCGCTTCGGCTGCCCCCAAGACTGAAGCTCGCGAGGAGCGCCACGACCCTATCACCAGCGTCATTGCCGCCGCGGCCATTCCCGCGGTCGCCGTCGCAGCCGCCGTCGCTGCTGCCGTTGCCCCTGCTACAACCAAGGGCACTGCTACTCCCAAGGCTCCGGCCAGCCCCAGTGACGTCTTTGCCTGGGTCCGCCACGCGACCATCCCGGCGGCCACCACTCTCCCAGCCGGCGCCGAGTTCACCAAGACCTGGACTGTTCGCCACTTTGCCGACGGCTCCGACTTCAACTTTGACCACCTCCGCCTTGTGCTCAAGACGGACGGCCTGCTTGGTAACGGCTCGGCCTCGACCGTCACCTTCACCCCGTCCGCCGTCGTCAATGGCGAGGACGTCAACGTGTCGATTGACGGGCTCGTGGTCCCCGACATGCCTGGCAAGGAGATTATCGAGCTCTGGCGCGTCGAGGATGCCAACGGCGTCCAGTACGGCCAGCCTCTTCGCGTGAGAATCAACGTCGAGGCGAGCAACTCTGGCGAGAGCTCGCTCCAGTCGTCGTCGTTCATCCTTCCCGAGGCGCCTACCCCGGTGCAGCACACTGGTGACTCGTTCTACCTCCCCACTCCCAAGGACGCTCTGCGCTCGCCGGCGCCTTCGGCTGCCGAGCTGAGCGAGCGCCTGAGCTCTGTCGCCCCTTCGACGATCGACGACGACGAGGTGGCGTCCAACTTTTCATTCTCAGACGTCGATGTCGACGAGATTGAGCATGTGGAGCCTGTGCACACGCCTGCCACGCCTGCGACCGAGGCTGTCGAGGACGACCTCGCCGACGACTACGACTTTGTTGACGAGACGGCGAGCGAGACCGAGGACGGGTTCTAGGCGCGTGTGGCACGAGGCGGCTATTCAAAGCAAACATGATTTGAGCCCGATTTGATTGTAAAGATTCGTATCCGATGACATCTGTTGTGCGAAGTTGCTTGGGCCGGCGTGACGCCAGAGTGCGCTTGCGCTTTGGCAATGGCCAGGCCGGTGTGTGCGTGCACTGACTGCAACAGAGTTTAGCAGGAGCCGTCTTTGTGCGCCACTCGAAGTGTGGCACTCTTGCGCGTTGGGGAGAACATTGGTGGTGTGTCCGTGTGGCGCGGGTGCGCGGGCGCGCCCTAGCGCACAGTGTACGCGGCCAGGCCCAGGCTGACCGGCTGGCCCATGAGACGGGCGGGCAGTCGACGGTGTAGGCGGTGCGTGGTGCGTGGTGCGTCGTGTTGTGCGTTGCGTTGTGCGTGGTGCAAGGGGGAGGGGGGGGCATGTCTGCAGAGATAAATGGCCACGACGGGAGTCACAACGCGACATTTGCACAACACCCACGCGACGGTGACGGCGACGAGGACAAGGCCAGACGCGACGAGACGAGGCCCGACTCGACTCCGACCCACCCGCACGGCCAGCGACCCACTCACCCCCCGAGTCCGCTTCGATTCCTCGCCCCCGCCCGCGACTACCAATGCGCACCGAGAAGACTGAGAGCACGCGAGCGTGGCTGCAGGTACTGTCGGCCACGCGCGCGGCGGAAGCGCGGGGGGTAGCCCGGCGCGGGTCGCCCGCGCTGGCGTGGTCCCCGGGCGCGTCGGACGCGGGCGACGCGGGCTCGGCGTCGAGCGCCGAGTCTGAGAGCGCCGAGTCTGAGAGTACGGCGAGCACGTCGGCGTGCACCACGCCCCCGCGCGCGACACGCCGCAAGAGTCCTGTCGGGGACGAGTGCGAGCGGCGGAGCAAGGCGCGGCGTGTGAGCGGCAGCAGCGGCGGCGGCGGCGACGACGACGGCCCGCGCTGGCGCGACGCGGCGCCGAGCCCGTCGAGCGCGGCGAGTCCTCTTCCCCCCGATGACACCGAGGACGAGTATGTATCACGACGGTGCTCGGGCCGCTGACGACGCACAGCCCGCTCCCCACCACGCCGCCAGAGTACCTCGTCACGCTGCTCCTGCGTGCCGGCAAGCAAGAGTGCGCCAGCTGCGCGGACGAGCGGGCTGAGCACGCCACGGCGCTGGAGCGCGAGCGGGCGGCACACGCCACAGCGCTGGCCGCGTCCGAGGCCGTTAGCGAGCGCCTCCACACCCGCCTGCATGCGGCCCTCCGCGCCCTCGACCAAGAGCGCGAGGCGCGCCGCGTGACCACCGACATGCTGCTCGACCGCGTCGCGAGTCTCGAGCGGGCGCTGCGGCGGGCCGCGCCGGCGGAGGAGTGAGAGGTGGGGCGGCTTGTACCTGTTGTTGTGATGCTATTGGTTTGAGCGGGGGGCGGTCGCGCTGGGCTTTGGTGTCGCAGATGGGCCACTATCGTTGGCCGGGCGGATGGCTGCGTCGACGGGGAGGAGGGAGGTGGCACCTATAGTGAGTGTGGCGGTGGCACCTCGGCGACGGCGCGACACTCTTGCACCGGCGCACCGACCGCTCGGGCTCGGGCAACCCGCACGTCGGCGTCGCATCTCCGTCGGATGGCGATCAGCCATGCCCCTGGCAATCCTCGTCGGCCATCTTCTCGTGGCGCGGTCTGTGCGTCGGCGCGACGGCGAGGAGCGGCACGCCGCCCGCCAATCCCCACGGACGGGATCGTCGGCAGCCCACACACGCGCATCGCCTGCCGAGTGAGCGTGCCCACGGCCGACGAGTGGGCTGTGAGTGGGCGGTGCGTGAGCAGACGGTGCGACGGCGCGAGGGCTACATAAAGGCGGCAGCGGCGCGACGTCCCCCCCAACGCGGCCCTTCCCAACCGCAATGCTCCTCCTCCCCGCCCTCTACCTCCTCGCTGTCGCGGCCGCGCAGGCCCCCACCCCCACGACGCCGCCCCTCGCCGCCGGCACGGCCTCTGTCCCCCCCGCCTTCCCCCCCATCCCGCTCCCCCCCGGCCCGGTGGCCGTCCCGCCCCTCCTGCCCGCGCCGCACCCCCCGCTCGGGGTCTTCTGGCCCGTCGCGCAGCCGCCGCTGCCGGCGCTGACGGCGAGCGCGCCGAGCTTTGCCGTCACGCTTTGTGCTGGCAAGGGGCGCGGCCGCCGTGCTGGCTATGGCTACGACGGTGACGGTGGTGACGACGGTGACGACGGCGCCTATGGTGACAACGGTGACGACCACGACCACGACCGCGGCCACGCCCACGCCCACGCCCACGCCCACGGCCACCACCACGGCGGCCACCACCACGGCGGCCACCACCACCACACCCCCACCACCCGCACCTACAACCTCACCATCACGTACGCCGCCGGCGACCCCGACGGGTTCGCGCGCCGCCTGACGACGTTCAACGGCCTGTTCCCCGGCCCGACGATCGAGGCGCTGCAGGGCGACACTATCGAGGTGACCGTGCACAACGGCATCGACACACCCCAGGCGATCCACTGGCACGGCATGGAGCAGCGCCACACAAACTACATGGACGGCGTGCCGGGCTTCACGCAGTGCCCCATCCCGCCCGGCGGCGCGTTCACGTACCGCTTTGTCGCCAGCGCGGCTGGCACCTACTTCTACCACTCGCACTATGGCAACACGATGTCTGACGGGCTGTTTGGCGCGCTCGTCGTGCACTCCCCCCACGAGGAGCGCTATGACGCCGACTACGTCCTCTTCGCGTCCGACTGGAACGACGACCAGAGCGCGCTCATCCTCGACGCGATTAGCGACGTGCGCAAGGGATACCGCGGCCTGCCGGTCGTCGCCATGCCCGACGCCATCACGGTCAACGGCGTCGGGCAAGTCGACTGCGCCACGGTCCAGGCCGGCGTGGAATGCCGCCACAAGGAGCCGTACGAGCTGCGCCTGCCCGCTGGCGCGGGCGTCCGCCTCCGCATCATCAACCCTGGCGGGCACGCCATGGTGCGCGTGTCTATCGACGGGCACGAGCTTGAGGTGGTCGAGGCCGACGGAACGGCGCTCGTCCCGTTCAAGACGAAAGAGGTGCCAGTCAACAACGGGCAGCGGTACAGCGTCGTCGTGGAACTCGATCGCGAGCCCGACACGGCCGCGTACATCCGCGTCAATGCCGCGACAAACTGCCAGAACCCGCTCGTCAAGTTTACTGGCCTCGGCGTGCTGCGCTACACTGTGGACGGGGTCCCGGCCACGGCCGTGCCAGAGCACGACCCGTGGCCCGATCTCGCCGACCCGCAGACGACCCCCTGCGCCGACTTTGACGACGCGCTCCTCGTCCCCGCGCTCGCAGAGGACGCGCCGGCCGACACCTGCGCCGCGGCCCAGCTCGACTCGCACTCTGGCGTCTTCCTCGAGCCGGTGAGCAACACGCCGTTCCTTGCCCTCGCGTTCAACAACACGCCGTACATGTGAGTAGTGAGCTCGACCTGCCGCTAACCACAGCAACTACATCAACTCGCCCTTCTTCTCCGAGCTCAAGGACGGGCGCGAGCTCAACGCGTCCAACGTCCCGTCGGTCACCTTCAACAGCGACGGCACGGCCGACCTCATCGTGCGTAACGCCTGCGCCGCCTGCTCACACACCCAGATCAACCTCCTCGACCCGCAGCCCCTCGCCCACCCGTTCCACCTGCACGGGCGCCCGTTCTACATCGTCGCGCGCGGCAACGGCACCATCACCACCGCCGACATTCCCAACCTCACGCTCAACCTCGCCAACCCGATCCGCCGCGACTCGCTCACAATCACGCCCGGCACGTGGGTCATCCTCCGCCTCAAGCTCGACGACCCCGGCGTGTGGGCGCTCCACTGCCACATTGGCTGGCACCTCGCCGTCGGCAAGATGGCGGCTGTGGTCGTGCGTCCGCGCGAGCTCGGCAGCCAGGTGCCCCCCGCCGAGTGGGACGCGCTGTGCGCCGGCACCGACGTCGGCGAGATTGGCCCGCGCGGCCTGTTCAACGAGCGTGTCCCGCCCCAGGCGCGTCGCTCGCTCGAGTTTGACACGCGCGCCGCTGCCGGCGACTGGCGCCTGCGTTCCGAGCGCATCAAGCGCTGGTTTCAGCACGTCGCCCCGCCACAGAATGAGCACGCCGCACGCCAGGCCCAGTGGGAGCGCTGGGTTTCAGAGGCGCTTGTGGCGGCGCATCCTGAGGCGTGAGCCGGCGCCGGTCACGCCTGGAATGGCTTTCCCGCGACGCCGGGCAACGCCCCCCCCACTCCCAACACCGCTCTGGACAATGTGAATTGAGAACGCTCTGCCAAGAGCCTCGGGCTCGTGGGAAACCCCTATCGTCTCATGCAGATATGCTTTACGTGTGTGTGCTTGGCAAGTTAATCATGGCGGTGCGAGTTGTCGCCCGACAAACTCAAGCCCACTCACGCCAGGTGCCACTTGAGCGCACACAGACTAGATCGCCACGGACACCGCTTCACCCACTGATCGACATGGCACGCACAGCTTAGCTAACAAGCGGAGATTCGCAGCGAAGCGAGCACCGGTTGGCGGGTGTAGGTTTGCACCGGTCTGGTGGGCCTCGGAGTGAGTGAGATCTGGTTGTCGTCCTTGGGAGCTCCTAGCGGCGTGGGTGGGGGTGCGATTCGTGAAACACGGCGCGTGATGGATACCGTGTGATGGCATTGGTCGTGAGAATGCCGAAGAATAAGGAGTGGCGGAACATGGTCAAGCGGTGCGTGTTGTCAAATGTTTAATCGCGGAATTACGTTTGTCCCGGCGACTGCAACCAACTCGCCCTAGCCAAATTCATAATAAACATAATTGTGTTTATACTTCCGCTATTAATACGTACTCCGGTTAGTATTTAGGAACCCCTGGGTCGTGGGTCAAATGTCAAATCGGGGCTGACAGTGGGTTTCCCTTCCCTTAGTTTCGGTCGTCGGGCGAGAGTATCACGGGCCAAAAGTTCCAGACTCTTTCGACCGCGGCGCCCACCAAAAAAGGTTCCACGACCGAGGAATGGGAATGCTGCCTGCCTGGGCTGCCTGGGCTGTCTGCCTTGCCCTGCTGCTGCTGCTGGAGCGGCGCGGCGCTGGCGTAAAGCCCCAGAGAGGCGTCGAGGCATGCGACCAGCCCATGGGCAGTGGAACGAGGCGCGGATGACCTCTTTCGCCAGGGAATCACCCAAAGGGTCAACAGCAGTCTCCACAGGCGCCTCCTCGAGTACTCCAGAGGCGCAGCGCAACGGAGCAGAGCAGAGGACAGGAGCGACTCACGAACGTGGAGTGCGACATCTGGTGATTGCATCCTCTGGTCGAATTGCGCAGTAGGCGGCGAGGCGGCGGCGCTGCTGCCTCGAGATTGCTACGGGAGGGGGCCGCGTACAGAGAGAGACGCCCTTCTGGGGTCGCATTGGTTGAGCCGAACAGGAAGCAGGTGCAGGTCCTGCTGGAGCTGCAGCAGCTGGCGTTGCTACCTGGCAGGCAAACAAACAGCACGTCAAGGAGATATAACCATCACGGGTGCCCGGACCACCACTACCTTTGCGACAAGTTGCAAGAGAAACGCCCCCCCGATCCCCTTCCACCACCCAGCCTAGCCAGTCGACTCACTGCACCCCCCACCCACCCCTCATCACCTCCCCTCATCCATCTCACAGACCTCTTGTACCCTCTACTCTACCCTTGTCCTCGTCAGAGAACAATAACTCGCGATACTCGAAAACGCAACGGCTCCCTTCGTCATTGCTGTACCTGACGACCGACCCCCCTCGCCCTCCCCGCGGTAGGTCAGTCCTTGTTCTCTCCCCCTGCCCGTTTCCGCTTTTCCCCCCAAGTCCCAAGTTAATCAACTCCTGCAGACCCGGACTTGTCTCGTCCCTTTCCCTAAACTCGCAGCAACTCTATCCGCATCAACGCCGCTACGCCGCCGTCCTGCCCCGTAGCACTGCACTGCCCACCCCCACCCACAAGCACGCACGACGCCGCGGCATACTCCGGCCTGGCAACAAACCCCTACTACCCCGCGCCGCCGCCGCCGCCGCCAGCCAAGCTGCTTGCTAGCAGCCAGCCAGCGAAAGTGCAAGTACGCACGTCTCGACGCCGCCAGGCTCGTTCGCTCTCAATGACTCAGGCCTCCTCATCCTCATCTCCTTCTTCCTCTTCACAGCCCGCCCCCTCGCCATTCGCATACACTCTTCAGCCTCCCGTGTACGAGTACGAGTACGACAGCGCCTGGCCCTCGCCCTCGCCGCCCGAGATCACGACGGCCCACGACTCGTTCGACTACTTCTTCCCGCAACTCCAGCCCCGCGTCACACCAACTTCTGAACGCTCTGGCTTCTCGCTCTCGCCCGTGACGCCCCCGCCAGTGAGCTCGCCACCCGCCGACTGGCACTCTCCCGAGCATCTCGACCACCACTACAACCTCGAAGCCTTGCACTACGCCTCGGGCGACACTACAAACCTGTGGCAACAGTCGTCCCTTTCCGAAGAGGTCAAGCGACTCTCCCCTCGACGGCCCGACTTTCCCGGGAGCGACCGTGACGACGCCGTTGACCAAACACCATCGTCGTCCTCGTACATAATGCAGCAACCCACCTACCAGCAGGACCAGTACTCTTCCACGTCCCTTCAACCCACAGGCTACCCCAGCATGGCGTCCATCTACCCCACCGGCCTGGGATCCAACTTTCCCGACTTCAACGCGTACAACCCCCACTACCCCGCCCAGCCGTACGCGACGCCGTTCCCCACAAGCGAGCCAGCGACAGATCCATGGCAGCGCAATGACCTGGGTCACGTCGGCCCGCAAGAGTTTGCCCAGGTAAGTCTCTTTTTGACTTTGTGTCGATCCGAAGATCTGTCCGCTAACACGCTTGATCCACACAGGCACTCCTCGCATACAGGCACATTCAAGCTGCGATCCCTCACATCCGTCCTGCCGATCACCAGGGCCCCTCTGCCTCGGGCCAGCCGTACCGCTCGATTGTCGACTGTGCCAACACGGCCGCCGACTACCTCTCGGGCAGGTTACAGGTCGCGCCGGCGGCCGGCGCCATGCGAGCTGCGGCCAGCCGTCCATCGGGCGGCGCGCCCGAGCCCAAGCGTGCCCGCGCGTCCAACGGCGACAAGGACCGGCCAGCGACCTACTGCCGTGGGTGCGGCGCGACCGAGACGCCTGAATGGCGTCGTGGTCCGCTCGGCCCGAGGACGCTGTGCAACGCTTGTGGCCTCGTGCACATGAAGATGCTGAGGAAGAAGAAGAAGGCAGAGGAGAAGGCCGCACAGGCGGCCGCAAGCGCCAAGGGATAAGAGGTGTGATGGTAGATCTACCGTGAGCTCTGGGTTATTGGTTTCGTCTCGCTCTCTCGTTGTATGCTATAGCTCCCCGTGTCCTTCTACCTAGTGATTATATTTAGTACGTATGCAGTGAGCGTCGCGTCGAGGCTTGGTGACGCGCGAGGCGCGACAAGATCGGAGATCGTGCGCGCCAAGACGATCGCCGCAGGTGCTGCCTCCGTCGTGCGCGACAAGCCCTGCACAACCACAGATCTATGCCTCAATGCCTGCAACGGGCCCCGCGGGACGGCGAATGCTAATGGTCCGTGCAGGGTGGTGTCCGGGACGCTGCGGCGGCCAACCTGTCCTGCTGCGCCGGCTTGTCGGAGCTGCCCTGCCTGCCTGCTGCAACCCATACATGCTCTATATGCCCCATATCTCTCTACAACCTCGAGTCGGTCTTGAGACCGCCGGCGGCCTTGATCTCCTCCTCGGCGCGCTTGCGCAGGTCCTTGCGCAGAATCTTGCCCGAGGGCGACTTGGGGATGGCGGGGATGACGACGACGCCGCCGCGCAGCTTCTTCTGCGGCGCGACGCGCGCGGCGACCCACGCGGCAATGTCACGCGTAAACTTGGGGTAGCCCTCGGGCTTGAGGCCGAGGCGCGGGTTGGCGACAACGTACGCGCGCGGCAGCTCGGTCGCCTGGGACTCGTCCCACACGCCAATGACACCGACGTCGACAACGTCGGGGTTGGTGAGCAGGAGGGCTTCGAGCTCGGCGGGCGGGACTGGGATGTCAGCGATAGAAGCAAGCGTCGCTGCGCGCGCACTCACCCTGGAAGCCCTTGTACTTGATCAGCTCCTTGACACGGTCGACGACCTGGTACCAGCCGTCCTCGGTCCTGGTCAACACGTCGCCAGTCTTGAACCAGCGGCCCTCGGCAAACGACTTGTCGTTCGCCTCCTTGTTGTTGTGGTAGCCCTTCATGGTGCTGGGCCCGCGGACCCACAGCTCGCCCGACTCGCCGGCCTTGCTGGCGTCCTCGCCGTCCTCCTTGACGAGACGCGCCTCCCATGTCGGGATGAGGCGGCCACACTGGCCCTCATGCGCCGCGCCGTCGGCAGCCGTCATGCTCATGATGACAGGCGACGTCTCGGTCATGCCGTAGCCCTGGGCGACCTTGAAGTTGGGGTAGCGCTTCTTGAACTCGGCGCAGAGCTCCTTGGAGAGAGGTGCAGCGCCTGACAGCAGCGCCTTGAGCGACGACAGGTCGTAGTTCTTGGCAGTCTGCGAGTGGAGCATGACGATGAGAATCGGGGGGACGACGAGCGAGTACGTGATCCTGTACTGCAGGGTCAGCACAACCTCGCCGCTTCTCTTACCTTCTGGATAGCGCTGTACACCGACACCTCCTCAAACTTGGGGAGGACGACGACTCCAACGCCGACAGAGAAGGGCTGGAGGAGCACAATGATGGCACCAAAGATGTGCGAAAGCGGGAGAATGCCCAGCACCGTGTCCTCACCGCTCTTGAGCGGCTCGTGCATGACGTTGAGAGCCTGGAGCTGGCTGGTGAGGTTGTGGTGCGTCGTCACGACGCCCTTGGGGAGGCCGGTCGTGCCGGACGAGTAGCAGAGCCATGCGGCCGAGTCGATGGCGTCCTGGCCGACAAAGCGCTCGGCGGGGGCGACCTCACCGAAGAGCTCGTACACCGACTTGTAGGGCGTGACCTCGGGCTTGTCCTCTGTGCGGCAGAGGAGGACAATGTGGGTGGAGGGGAAGATCTTCTTGAGGTGGGGCTTGGCCTTTGCGAGGGTCTGCAGGTTTGCGGGGTCAACAAAGAGGAGGCTCGCGCCCGAGTCGTTGATCTGGTGGGCGATTTCGTGGGCCTCGCTGGCGGGGGTTAGCTGGCACGCTCGCCTGGCATGCTCGGCATGCACGCATGAGGCTACTACTCACTAGGCCACGTTGGCCGGGGTGACGGTCACGCCAGCGGCGATGAGGCCGAAGACTGCACTGATCCACGGGAGCGAGTTGGCGCCCCACACGCAGGCCGTGTCGTACTTCTTGAGCCCCACCTTGCGGAGGCCCGAGGCGAGGCGGAGCGCATTCTCCTTGAGCAGGCCGCGGGACACGGTCGTGTCCGTGAGCGGCGAGATGAACGCGGGGAGCTTGGGGTCAAAGCGCTCGAGCGGCGAGTCGGCCGCGCTGTCGGGGAAGAGGTAGGTGAAGATGGACGTCTCGGGGAGCGCCGGCGCGTCCCAGTGCGACGTGTAGATTGTCATCGTAGCGAGTGTGAGTAGTTTGGGGTGAGTGAGTTGGGGGTTGGGTGAGATGGGCAAGACGAGAAAAGTAGGTAGGATTTATCGTGTGTCGTCGAGCTCGGCACCGTGCACTAGACGGGGTAAAGACGAGCCGAGGCCGTGATGTCCGGGGTGGGTCGTCGAGGTGCCGAGCGCGGAGCGGCGGCGACCAACACCTCGCTAGAGTCGTGCCGTCGTCGCCTTTTGACTTTGCCAGGGACCGACGCCGGGCCGAGCAACGCGACGCACCAACCACACTGCCAAGCAAAGCCCTCAAAAGGCCCCCGCTGATGATTCAATACGAAACACGTAAAGGCATTAGGAAATAGTTGTAATCCAATTCGCTGGGGTGGCCCTTGATTAGGAACTTGGCCGGTTATCCTTTACCGGATCTTCGGTGCCGGGACCGACGGGACCGACGAGACGGACGTCAGACTGGTGGCACTAGAGATGGGCTAGGCATGGCTAGGCATGTCTTGCTCTTGTTCTACTCTACACCGGGTGGCGAAGCGGCAGGCCCAGTATCCTCGCCTCCGTACTACTCGCCCACGCCATGCCCACCGCCCCAAACACCGCTATCACCTATCGCGCGCTCCAGCAACACGATAGCGAATGCCCCCGCCCACCATTCGCCGGCTTCCCACAGGCAGCAGGGCCATCGCGTGACTGGCCGCTGGAGCTCGATCGCATGTCGTACACCACGACGATCAGCGGAAGCGTAGCGGACGTGCGACGACGCCAGCGGCGGCATGCCAGATCCGTTTGTCGAGCAGACGCCGGGCCGCGGCGCGCCACCACGGGCCATGTGATGGATCCTGCAATGGGCCGGGCCGGTGCAGTTGCCACATGCGTCATGAAACCGGTCCGTCCGATGTCAGCTGCTTTGTCCCTCTGTCCTATTCAAATTGATCGCGCAGGCAAGTGTGGCATGTGGTGGCATGGTGGCAGGTGGAGCAGGCTGGGAGTCCACGTGGCGCTGCAAAGGTCAGCAGTGGGTCGTCTCGTCACTGGGCGACACATTCCGCCACGATCGAACCATCCAGCCTCGCCCCCACGGAATGCCTGCGCGCCAGTGAAACAGGGCCTGTCAATGCAAGCGCCCACGTTTGTGTGCGCCTTGCGATAGTCGACAGCCACCTTCACAGTTGAAAACTGGGCTAGTGGTGAGAAGGCACTCGACTCAATATCCGCCATATGTACATTCGCCGGAGAGGTAACTAACTCAGGTTGAAAAGATACGGCGAATGCTCCGTCGAGAGGATTGACTTGCACCCTTCCATTCACTCTGCCAAGTTATCTGTCCCGAAGGCAGTCACCTGGCAAACTGTGGGAAGTGCCGCACCGTGTGGCACTGTGAGTGCCGGAACTCGAGACTGGACGATGACGAGGATACGCTGGAATGAGTCGAGTCGTCGTGGTGTGTGCACTCTCCGACCCCGTCCGGCTAGGCGGACATGTGTTCTGCGCAATGTCGTGCTCCACCTCGAGACTACCAGCGTTGCCCCGGTCCGCTGCAATCTGCGACCTTGTCCCGAGCAGCGCCGAGTTCGATGGCTAGTGTGGCGGATCCGCAGAGCTGACTGCCGTGGCCGATTAGGCAAGTACATACAGAGCTTGGAAAAACCGGTGGCTGCTTAGACAAACGGTGGGGTGATGAGCTGTGTACAGTCAGTGCAACGGGGGGCTATGGCCAGTAATTTGGAGCTGCGGCAGTGTGGCACTCGCCGGCGGGATACCGCTGCCTCACTCACACCTGCGAGCCCACGTCAAGCTACATCTCCAGGCGATCGGCACTCGTACATCCAAAAATAGCAGCACGCCGCCTGAAGGGCATCGGCATCATGGGCCGTGGTCAGCGTGGCATGGAGAGGGTTGGTGCTGGTCCTGGCGGCGCGCGGACAGGGTGCGAGTTGGTCGAGCCTCGCGATAGCGGGCTGGGTGGCTGGGTGGCACACGGGTGGCTGCACTCGCTCTGTTCTGCACGAAAGCAATCGCACGAGTAGCCCGATATGCCTTGCGAATGCCGGCCAACGCGAGCGTCTGGCCGCGCTTGCGACTGTGGCCGATGGTTGAGGTGGTCTTGGGTGGCTGCCGGCTGTCGGGTGGGTAGACGAGGCAGACGGCGTGTCCTCCAGGGTGGCGCGGTACCGCTTGCCATCTGCTGGTTGGTGTAGAGGTCGGTGATGGCGAGTGCGAGTGCCAACGCCGTGAAGACGATGGGGGCACGGAGAACGGGAAGGAGTGGCAGAGTGGGACCCCGCGTGGCATCGCATTCCGTGTCGTGCCTCTCCTGCATCTGCTTGTTCGACAAAGCAAAGTCGTTTCTGTGCGGTGCTCAACCATAGCGAGCTGCTCGTTTCTCCAGCGGTCGTGCGCAGAATGTATAGTCCAGAGGGAGGGCATCACATTGCCCTTTCGCCGACAGCCGCACACAGTCGGCACACACAGCCAGCATCCACGGCTGGCCATACTCACGAACAGCGTCAACGGACCCGGCTTCGAGCCAGGTGGGCCGACTCCGACTCATAGCCTCAACTCAACGTCAGCACCGGAGGGTGAGGCGACGAGGACCGGCCTCACACCACGTCGTGCATCAGTAGCATGAGCAACAGCTTGAGCCGCATCAATCTCGAGCGCCCACAGTAACGTATTAGAAGAGGGCTAGTCGCATTGCTACCCCGGAGGGTGAATTACACGGGTCTACTTCTCACACTCCCTGCTCGTCTTCAGAACTGCTCCACGCCGCTGCGACCTCCTTGTCGCGCTCGGCGTGGAGCTCAATATTTGAGAATGATGTACCTGTGGCCCGGTTAGTAGACTGCGTGAGGGAGGGAAGCGAGTCGAGGGGTCCGGGATGGGCGGCGAAGACATACAGAGCGTGGATGATCTGTGCGTGGTTAGTGACTGCCTGCCAGAGGTGGGGACGAGCCGGAGTGGGTGGCGGGGGGCGGGTCACGTAGTCATCTGACACGACGTGACCCCAGCCCGCCGGCCACGCAGCCGCACTCGGCTCCACCCGTGCTACTCACACCAGGAATGTAACCCAAGCAGGTAAGGAGGATGTTGATGAGGAGGTCGACACCGCAGCCGCGCTCGAGGAAGACACCCAGAGGCTGGGGACAAGGTCAGCTGGTTGCTCCACGCCGGCCGGCGGCCGAGGCCGAGCCGCGCTCGGGGCAAAGCTTACCGGGAGGATGATCGCTGCGGGGTCAGCGGCGCCCAGAGAAGAAGCAGCAGTAGCTGCAGTAGCAGGGCAACTCACCAAGGATGATCTTGAAGACGTCACCGCAGGCTGGGGCGGGTCAGTGGCCACTCGAGGTGGGGTGGGGGTCTCCATCTCGCGATTGGCGCCTCGCGGCGCCGTCTACGCCGGGGCACATGCTCTCTGGCACGGGGCGAGTGCGCGGCTTGATGCGCCGGTCCGACTTACTAAAAGGCATGGTGGTTGATTCTCAGTGGAGGGTTGGGAAGAGTGGAACGATGGGTTTCAGGTCCTTGTTAAATACTCGTTCCCCGCCGCCGCCCGCCATTTGGTGTGTGACGCACATTCCGCAGCAGCAGGCAGTGGGCTCAGTGGCCGCCGCCGTACCGCTCTCGCGGCCAACTTTTTTCGCCCAGTGACGTCGTGACGTCACTGGCTGGCCGCAAACACACTCGCAGCCAGCACCACTCCACTTTCGGCTCCCTCTGGTTGCGCGCGAGCTCCGCCCACCCCCGACCCCTCCCCCCTCCTCCCTGCCCCGCGCCGCTCGTCGTGACGTTCAGACACTGACGATGCCTGCCTGGATTTCGACCTGGTGGTGGGTGGCGCGCGCCGCCGGATGCCCTTGGCACCGACACTGCTCTCCCTGACGTCCTTGCTTGGCCACCCGTAGATCACGGCCCGCTACCTCGCGAGCGCGGGCGGCCCTCTACGGCTCCATCCGATGGGCGAGCGAGCGGCGTACGCAGCGCAGGCAGTGCAGATGCACCGTCGCGCCAGGCCTCGTCCCGTCCCCGCCCCCCGTCATAGCCATTGTCTCAGTTTTAACACGGTCTCCGCAGCGTCGTTCAGCTTGCATCACCCCACCCCACCCAGACCACGACGTCACCGCCGAGTCCAACTCCCCACGTCACCCCAGACCCCACACCACTCTCTGCCGAACCCGTGATGCATTGCTATCGTCTACACTACCGCCACCGCCACCATCTATGCGCGGGGCTTGACCTCGGGCTTCCACGTCTCCGACTTGGGACCCTGCGTCGAGTACGTGACAAAGCGGCCGCGGGTACCGGTCCTGCAAGTGTCAGTGTTGTGGCCAACGGTCGTGATGTTGTTGTGGTCGTGTTGTGGGTGGGAGGTGTCCAGATCAAAGCAGCGGTGGAGCAGTCGCCGGTGCCTGCCGAGCGTAGAACCGCGACTGTCCTCGGCATGTTGGGGCATACCGAGGCACAGTCGTACGCTCGTACCATGGGCGTGGGCTGACGCAACGCGACAGTCCTTGTTCGGGACCGTCCCGAGCCAAGCACGGCGTGTTGGTGGTCGCCTGGCTCTCGGCCGGACTATTGACGGCAGGCCGCGCACAAGCTCACAGCGCTGTCACAAGACCACCGATACCGGTCGCCTCCAACATCCTCGAGCACTCGCTACTCGCTCGCCGCACACGCCTACTCACAGGTTCTCAACATAAGGCTGCTCCCACTTCTGCTTGCTGGCCTGGTAGATGGGGTCCTCGGGTGGGGGGTCGAGGCGGGTGTGGGCGAGCCACGAGGCCCAGCCGCGGGGCACCTGCGACGCGTTGAAGTCGTCCTGGGCGTAGTCGACCCAGCGCTGGCGGCCGGGGAGCTCCTCGCGAGCATCATACTGCTGGAAGTAGCGGTTGCCGAACTGGTCGGTGCCGACTGGGTGGGTCAGTTGGTGCGGGAGCGTGCGAGCGAAGCGAGCACGCGAGGACGGAGCGGACGGAGGGGCAGGGGAAGCAAGTGGCCGCACTCAGCACCAGCAAATGGTTCCTTCCCTCCTCCTTCCTTCCCCCGTTGCCAGGATTCACGCCAGCAAGCCACAGAGCCAGCCAGGCAGCACCCAGCATGCGAGCGCCTTGGCGATAGCCGCGGCGCCGACGCAGGGCGGGCACAAGGGCGCGGCACGGCAGTGCGCAAGCAACGAGGCCCGATGGATGACCCGCCGTGCCACATCCAGGCCTGATGGCAGGCGGCAGACGGCGCCGGTGGGCAGTAGGAGGAACGGAGGCGGGCGATAGGAGGAACGGAGGCGGGCAGCAGGAGGAACGGAGGGCGCACAGTCGGACGGAGACCCGGTCGGCGAGCGATCAAGCCGGAGGAACGGAGACTCGTCTCCGTGGACGTTCTCGGCCTGCACTGCCGTTTCTCGGCGAGAACGCGAGCCGCGCCGCAGCCCAGCTGTCCGTCTCGCCTCCTGCCGTGGAGGCTGCGTCGCTAGCATTCCGCCCTCGTCGTCCGCCGCGTCGCCGTCGACCTGGTTGCGCCGCGCTCGATCCGGTGTCGCCCCGTCGTCCGCTCCGTCCGCCCACCGCCGCCACCGCCCTCGCCCTCGCCTCCATCACCCCGCCCCCTCGCCCGTGTCCCCTCCCCGCCCTCGCCAGCTTGAACACGCACCGTGGGTACCGAACTTGGCGTCGCCGATGTACCTGCCGACGTCAGCCGCGTTCGTCTCCGTCTCGCGCGAAACCCACGTCATCATGCGGAACCACTCCTTGAACCCGGCCTTGCGCGCGTGCTGGATTGTCCGCTTGAGGGACGACATGGTGTGCTGAGTAGTGCTGGTCGTTGACGATGTTGTCGTTGTCGTTGGCGTCGGATGGCTCGCTGGGCGGTCGTGAGCAGTGAGGGGACGAGGAAGGCCAAGCGGGAGCAATTTCGGGGATATGCGGATTGTGGCGGACGAGCCAGTGAGGTGCGGGGGATTTGGCGGGGGTCGGTGTGGTTGGGTGACGGTCGGGGTGGGCGTGTGATGCATGCATGTGTGCGTGCTGGGGCGGTACAGTGCGTCTATGCAGAGTTTGTGGGTAAGAGCTTACATGGCGAGGGCTGTGGGTGGTGGGACTGACTTTGTGCTGGGCGTGGCGCGCATCAGTGGCAGTGGCAGTGGGCAGGAGGGGGATGCCTCTTCAAGTAGCAGCACGGCGCCATCACTCCCTGGTGACACAGTCCCAACCAAAGCTGCATCGTCGCTACAATCGCCGCCCTACAGCTGATACCGGTACCCCGCGGCAAGCTGCACCTCGCTCGGCCCATGCTTCCCCAGATCCTTCCCCTCGTCCATCTTCTTGTTCTCGCGGATAAAGTACCACCGCGTAACGAGTGCCATGGCAATGGCGAGCACGCAGGCAACAAGGTCAACTGCGAACGCGGGGATGAAGCGCGGGGGCGAGTAGTACAGATACGAGCTCCAGATGTTTGGCACCTGCGCCAGCGCGTTCACCAGCGCGTACGTGATGGCGCGCTTGCTGCTCGGGCCTGTGATATTGGCGCCGATCCAGCTCAGGATGATGGTCGACGCAGAGTAGAACCCGACGGGGAGGAGACACATGGCAAAGTAGCGCGGTGCGATCTTGACCGTGCTCACCGCGATGATGTTGCCCACGAGCGTGAAGCACATGGGCACGGCGATATGGTACGAGCGGTTGTGCAGACGGTCGCTGCTCCACCCGTTGATGAGGAGACCGATCGCGCAGAGGATGTACGGCGGCGCGGTGATGGCAAGTGTGGTCGTGCGGTTGAACCCGAGCCCGGCGACCACGATCGGGAAGAAGTTGGTCACCGTGGCCGCGATGAAGGCGAACTGCAGCGTGAGGGCCATGAGCCATGTCTTGGGCTGCGGGTCAGCGCTGCCTTGGCGCGACACGTACGTCCAGGATGGCCATCTTCAGCGCCCGGCCGATGGGCACCTCGTCGTTCTCGTCCTTTGTCCCGCGGTCCGACTCGAGGCGCCACAGAAGCATGTCGCGCTCGACGGGCGTGAGCCAGCGGACACTCTCGGGTCGGTTGGGAATCACAAACGCGCAGAGGGCGGCGACTATCGTCAGCGCGATAACACAACTTGCACCCACCTCCGAGGGTGATTGCCCCTTCGACGATAAACAGCCAGCGCCAGCCCTCGAGCCCGTGCTTCCCGTCCAGCTTGAGGATGCCGATGGCGAAGAGGCCGCCGAAGGCGTTGCCGATCTGCGACCCGGTGTAGAATGCTGCCGCGCGGAACGCCATTTGGCGACGGGTGTAGAAGAGCGAGACGAGGAAGATGGCGCCGGGGAAGAAGGCGGCCTCGACTGCGCCGAGCATCGCGCGGCAGATGGATAGCCCGACGTGGTTGTGCACTGCCGCGGTGCAGGACGATACAATCCCCCACATGGCGGCGTTGACGCAGATGTACAGGCCCGGAAGGCGCACCTTGCTCGCAATCATGTTGGACGGGATCTGGAGCGCGACGTACCCCGCGAACAGGACAGCCACGGCCGTGGCGTACTGCTGCGTCGTCATGTGCAGGTCGGTCGCGATGCCTGCTATCTTGGCGGACGATAGGTCTGGGGTCGGTCAGTGCCGTAGCGAGGAATACTCACTCTGTCGGTCGAGAAAGTTGAGGAGGTAGAGCAGCGTAAGACACGGGATGAGCATCAGGTCGACCTTGCGCGTGCCACTCTTTGCGAGCGCGTTGCGTTCCTCCTCGCTCAGACTCTGCAGCGATGCGGGGAGGTGCACCGCCAGGTGGTCGTCACCCGCCAAGCTGACCTTGATACTCGCGTCGTCCTTCTTGTCAGGGGTGTAGCTCATGACGAGTGGGTGAGTGGAAAGAGGCCTCGTCCCCGGTCAGCTTTAAGTAGAGCAGGAGCGGCAGGTGCGGCTTCTAGCCGGAAAGTAGCCCTTATCGTCGTCGTTGAGAGAATCAGCGGGCCAAGGCCGATGAGACACTCCAACACCAGGTCTCACGGCCCACAGCTCACATGTGGCATGCACATAACTCAGCGACTCGCGGCTAGTAACCGAGGTTAGCTCTCGTCCTCCAATGGGCCATGAGGGGGTTACCCCGGGGGTACGCCGAGCGTGAGCTTACTGCGTACGTTCCTGGGGCCGCTCTATCGTCGTCTGACCTGCACCAATGACTTGAGCGCAAGATGCCGGTCGCGATAGCGCTTCGGGAATTGGATTGTGGGCAGTTGCTCGTCCCCCACGCCACAATGCCGAACGAGCCGAGACAGAGTGGGGGCAGTCACGTGATTCTCCATGTTTCCCACGTGGGTGTGGAGGTACTTCGCGGAATCAAAATGTTTGGGTTCGTGAAGTTCTGACGGCTGGAGATGATGAGGTGCATGCTCGAGACGGCAGTCGACATCTCATCGACCCCAACCACACCGCGACAATGGGCAAGAACAAGGGAAAGCAGCCGGCCGCAGGAGACGCGCAGAAGAAGCGCAAGCACGACAAGGTCGACGCGCCGTCGACCGAGGGCGTCTCGCTCTTCAGCGCGCCCAAGGACTCGGACCTCGGCGGCCTCTTTGGCAAGAGCGTGCGTGCCGCGCGGCGGACGGTACTGACTCCTCCAGGCTGCGTTCGCCATCCCCGCCCCTCCGCGCCCCGCCGCCGCGCTCCCGGTCGCCAGCTCGTCCAAGATCGCCGAGGAGGTGACGCCCAAGAAGGCCAAGAAGGCCAAGGTCGACACGCCCAAGGCCAAGGGCACGCCGAAGAAGGCTGAGAAGGAGGCCGAGGCTATTGAGGTTGACGAGGTCGAGGAGGACGACGCCGAGGGTGCCGAGTCGGACGCGTCTGCCGACCTCACCCACGAGAGCCTCAAGGCGCCCAAGCGGAAACGCGAGAAGGCGACCAACACAAAGTACACGCCGCCCGGCGAGACGCAGGCGGACCGCGACAGGCGAACCGTGTTCGTCGGCAACCTCGACGTCGAGGCAGCCAAGTCCAAGGTGGGTTTCCGTTGTCTCGACTTTGCTCACCCGTCAGTCCATCCTCAGCCAGCTCAAGGCCCACCTGTTGACCTTTGCCCCCACGGCCAAGATCGAGTCGGTGCGCTTCCGCTCGGTGGCGTTCGCCGCTCCCACGGCTGCGCTGCCCGGAGAGGACGACGAGAAGGAGAAGACGAAGCGTGTGCAGCGTGAGAAGGAGCGTGCGGCCGCCTGGCGCGAGGCGCAGGAGGGCAGCACGACGGGCAAGGCCGGCAACCGCCGTGGTGACGACGAGGTTACCGACAAGTCCAAGTCGTTCCTCGACTCCAAGGGCAAGCGCAAGGTCGCGTTCATCAAGAAGGACGTGAGTGTATGGTGCTTGTTTCGTGCTGACGACCAGTTCCACTCTGAGCAGGACTCGTGCAATGCCTACGTCGTGTTCGCCCACCCCCACCCCGACAGGCCAAAGAATGTTGCGCCTATCCTCGACCCCTTTGAGGCTGCTGAGAAGGTGCTTGCCGCCAACGGCAGCACGTTCCAGGAGCGCACGATTCGCGTCGACAGCTTGAGGCTGCCTTCCGCGATCGCGTTGTCAACAGCCACCAACGCCCTCGGCAAGCGTGATGCCTGGCTCCCGAGCGGAACGGACCCCAAGCAGAGTCTGTTCGTCGGTGGCCTCGACTACGCCGCCAAGGACGAGGACGTGCGCGCGTTCTTTGAGGGACTCGTGAAGGCGGAGCGTGGTGACGCCCCGTCAGGCAGCTGGGTCACGGGTGTCCGTATCGTGCGCGACAAGGAGACGCAGCTCGGCAAGGGCTTTGGCTACGTCCACTTTATCGACCGCGAGAGTGTCGACGAGCTTATTGCCATGCCTTCGGCCAAGCTCAAGTTTGCCAAAAAGCCCCTTCGCGTGCAGTCGTGCAAGACGCTGCCGCCATCATCAAAGACCCGCCCCGCGCCGGCTACCCCCGCACCCGGCGCCGCCGCTCCCGCCAAGCCCAAGTACGCTGGCAAGGAGCGCAATGTGCCTACTGGCCCCATCCCGCGCGGCAACCCCGCGCTCGGCGACAAGCTCAAGGACCTGTCCAAGGACGAGCGCAAGGCGGCCAAGACCGCCGACGCCGACCGCCAGCTGCGTCGTCTGGCCAAGAAGAAGGCCAAGGTGGCTGCGGCGCACACGGACAAGGGCCGAGTGGACCTCACTGCCACCAAGGCCGAGCGCAAGAGCCGGGACAAGAAGGTCAAGGCCAAGAAGGGCCGTGTGCGTAGCTCGCATGCGCTGTCCAAGATGAAGGGCCAGCGCCAGGCGTGAGGCGTGAGGCGTGATTGGGACTAGACGACGTGTTGGTGGCGAGTGGCGCGCGAGGGTGCATGTGTAGGGGCCGACGCGTCATGTGGTTGTGTTTGTGTTTATCTCTGATGCATATGGCGCGCGATGGCGCCGGCAAGACTTTTTCTCTCTCTCTAGCCGTCGATCAAGGTTTTGTTTGTTCGTGTCTCAAGGGGTCAAGGGCAGCAAGAGGGGAGTATGCAGTGGAGTGGGTCAGCCGGGAGGTGGGCGGCTATGGTTTGTTGGGTCCGCGTGCGTCGTTGAACTTAGGCACAAAGGGACGCCAAAGCACGAAAGGGATGAGCGGGCTGGCCGGCTGCAAGAATCCTTAGCTCGACGCACGCACGCGCCGCCCAGCCCAGCCGCGAGCTACATCGCACTCTCTCGACCTTGCCATTTCTCTCTCTCGCAACATTCTAATCATACTCTAGACACACCCAAGCCCCGCTCATGTCTGCGGCAGTCATGACTGGCGGCGGCTCGGCACCTCCCTCGGGGCCGCTCAAAATGTCAAAGGCCGCCTTCTTCCGTAACAACCGCCAGCAACCACAAGCCTCCTCGGCCTCGACATCGGACCACGGCCTCGCCTCGCGGCTGCACAATGCCGTGCGGTTCGGCGGCGGTGCGCACTCGAGCGACGAGGACGAGCCGCACGCTGCCTCGTCTTCGGCCGCGCGGCGCTACGGCAACGGCTCGAGGCTCGCCGACACGAGCGACGACGAGGCGCCCAACGGCGACCACGGGTACGCGCAGCTCGGCGATAACGACGACGATGACGGCGGCGACGGCCAGCTTGCGCCCGAGGCCGACCCCCGCGCACTCCGCCGCTCAGACACGTACACGCGCTTACCGGAGCGCAAGCGCACGCTGCGGCAGCGCACTGCCAGCAACGACGACCACGGCCCGAGCGCGATCCACGCGCCATCTCCGCCACCGTTCAGCCGCGCCCTCGACAGCACAGATACGAGTTTTGCCAGCCCATTGTCCCCGTCGTTTAGCTCGGAACGGTTACCGCATGGCGGCGGGGGCGCGCTCAGCAGCAGCACGAGCACGGCGGCCACGGCCCTGACCAACATCTCGGCTGCGACAGAGCTCACGTCCCCGACATACGGGAGTGACGAGATGCTCATGGCGCTGCTCGCGTCCCAGGCGACCGTCGACTGCGAGAGCATGGCGATTGGCGGCTGGGAGGAGGTCGAGGCATGGAAGAAGGTGCGTGGGGGAAGTGGGCACCACTGACGCCCGCAGGAGCTCTCGCTGCTTGCGACCCGCCTCGACGCGCTCCAGACCCGGCACCAGCGTGAAGTCAAGATTCTGACGGCGGCGCGCACGCTGCAGAAGCTCAACCAGACGAACAAGAGGATATCCCGCCAGACGATGGAGAGCCTGGAGCAGTCGGAGAAGCGCGTCGAGGCTGCGGAGAAGGTGGGCGTGCGGCTAGGCTTTTTGCTGACGTTTCCAGGAGGTGTTAGTCCTGCGCAACCGCGAGGCAGCGCTCCGACGGCGGCTCAACGAGCACTGGGCGGGCGTCATGGCCTGGGAGGTGCGCCGTCTGGAGCGGGCGGCCGCCGAGTCGTCGTCACGGCAACAGGCGCTGGTGCAGGCCGCCGAGTCGGCACACGAGCGCGAGATGGGCTTTGCCAAGCGCATCGCAACGCTCGAGACGGACCGGGACGCGCACGACGACCACGTCTCGGATCTCAAGGCGCAGCGCGACCAGCACTTTGCGCGGCTGCGAGAGCTCGAGGCCGGGCGGAGTCGCGAGCTCGAGACGACGCGATCACGGCAACAGGAGACGGACACACAGGTGGAAGCTCTGGAGCAGGAGCGCGACCGTGCCATCGGGCGGGTGCGTGACCTCGAAACCGAGGGTGCGAGGCAAAACGGCCGGATCGCCGAGCTCGAGGAGATGGTTGTCGAGTTTGGACGACGAGAACGCGCGCTCGAGGAGGAGGCCAAGGCACACCAGGACGAGCTGGCCAAGGTTCAGAGCGACCGGCAGAGCTGGCAGCGTGAACGGACGGCTTTCATCTCGGCCAAGGAGCAGTGGGCCGTCGAGCGGAGCGGCATCGGACATGCGCAGGACGCCCTCGCGTCTGAGCGTTCGGCTTGGACTTCAGAGCGCACGCAACTTGCCACGCAGCGCGACCAGGCTCTGGAGAAGCACCGCGCGCTCGAGGGTCAGTTTGGCGCTCTCCAAACCGCCCACGACGAGTTAGCGGTGCAGCACTCGCAGTTAACGAACCAGCACGGCCAGCTGCAAGCCGACTTTGCCGGCATCCGGGCTGCCCACGACGACACGCTGTCGCGCCATCGCGAGCTCGAGGAGACGCATCAGGGCCTCAACGACAAGTACACCCTCATCACGTCGCAGGGCAGCCAGGCGCAGCTCGAGCTCGGTGAGCTTCAGACCCAGCACCGCCAGCTCCAGGCGGAGCATCAGGAGCTTGTCGACAAGCACGACGCTGTGCAGTCGCAGACTGGGCTTCTCCAGGCCCAGCTCGGCGAGACGGAGACGCAGCACCGCCAAGCCCAGGACGAACTCGCCACCCTCCGCGCCCAGCAGGACCAGCTCCAGAAGCACGAAGGCAACATGCAGTCGGAGAGAACACGGTTACTCGAGGCCGCGGGGCTGGCCAAGACGGCCAGCAGACAGGCTGCCGAGCGCCTTGCTGCCATTGGTGCGGCTGTCGGCGCGCTTCTGGGCCGCGAGACGGTCCCCGACAATGGGCTCGACGCTGCAATCACGGACGTTGGGGCGCTCGTCAAGAGCCGCGAGACCGAGCTGCAGAGCCTCAAGGAGGAGATGCTCGAGGTCAGCCAGGGCCTCGAGGACGAGATGCGCAGACTCAGAGCCGACCGCGACGGGTGGAAGACCAAGGCGGGCGAGGCGCAGGAGATGGCGGACGGCGAACGCGCGCGCGCGGACGAGGCGCAAGCCAAGGCCGACGAAGCTGCTGAATCCGCCCGGTCCGTCTCGCAGTCGCAGAGAGGCGTCCAGGGCGAGATGATGGAGCTCATGCGCAAGATCCGCGGGCAGAACGAGCAGATCGAGCACCTCGGCAAGCAGAACGACGGCCTGGCTGCCGACCTCGAGGCGGCTCACCGCGAGATTACTGGCCGGAAGCAGGCCGGCGACGCCGATCCTGTCGCGACGAATGCCAAGATTGCCGAGCTCGAGACCAAGCTCTCTGCCATCAACTCGCAACTCTCTTCCGTGTGGACCATCCTCCCGAGCTCGGAGGCGCGCGACCAAGCCGGCTTCACCTCGCCAAGCGTCGTGTCGCCCAACGCGACTGTCAACTTTGCTGCCCTGCAGCGCGCGTACGCGGAGCCCGCGACGCGGAAAGAGTTCCCGGGTGTCAACGCGCTGGCGGACCGTGTGCGTACGCTCATCGCGGACGGCCGCCTCATGATCGAGCGCATGACGCGCATGGAGGTGGACAAGGAGCGCCACAAGGCCAACGCTGCCAAGGCGGCGCAGCTCGTCCAGGACAGCAGCCGGTCTATGGAGACGTACCAGCGCCAGGTCATGGAGCTGGAAGAGCGGCTGAACAAGAAGACGCGGCTGTCTTCGCGGCTGTCCAAGGCGAGCGCTGCGAGTGACTCGCGCGGCAGCACATCCAAGCAGTGAGTGGTTGCCAGGTTGTGCGAGGCTGACATGCAGGGATGAGCTCGACGAGCTGCGTGCGACGGCGGAGATCTCGACTGCGGCGAAGAACCGCCTCGAGGCAGAGCTCACCAACGCCAATGCGACAATCGAGCGGCTCAACGAGATCAACTCGAACCTGTCTGCGCGCACGCTCACGCTGAGCGACGAGGCCGAGACGGAGCGTCGGACGCTGCAGGCGCAGCTGCAGAACCAGATTGACGAGCTCGCACGCAAGCTCAAGACGACGACGGACGACGCCGACCACGAGCGCGCGCGGGGGCAGGAGCAGCAGATGCAGATGCTCGACGAGCTCAACTCGCTGCAAGCGGAAGTTGGGCAGCTGCGGCAGAAGCTGCGTGCAAAGGGCGGTTAGGGGGGCGAGGCCGCGGCCCCGCGGAGTGGCACGCCGTGTAGGCTGCAGTGAGTGCAGGCGGACCCATGTAGACTGTTATCTTTAGTGTGTGTACATTGGATGCATTAGACGACGATATACCGTAAGCGGTGGTGGCCGATGTGGTGGCCGGTGGTTGGGTGGTCGGGGGCCTGCCTACGAGATGGCCGATGTGACGGGGGTGAGGGGCACACTTGGCCAGGCCAGGCCACCGAGCGAGCGCTAGAATGGCCGAGGAGTGCTGGGCGAGGGCGAGCGAGAGGACAAGCGAGCGGAAGCGCAAGTAAGCGGCGGTAGTAGTTGTGCCAGCAGCGGCCAGCTCCAACGGCATGCAGCACTAGCTCCACTGATAAAGTGCCTGTCATGTCATGTGCCGATGGCCGGCGAGCGCGGCAAGGCGACTCGCGCGTGCGGGGTAAAGTTGGGTGGCGGCCAAACCTCCGGCGCATCTTGTCGGATCTGCTTGCCCTGTTGTGCGCTTGCTCTGCGCTTGCGCTGGCGTGCGCTGGCTGCTTGCCCGCCGCCTGCGTCGGCACAAGCGCAGGCAGCTGGCGTGCGTCGTCGGCAGCGGTGGTGGGTGACAGGTGACATCGAGGCTATGTAGGCGGCCGCGTGGCTGGGTGACGGAGCTCCACTGGGGGTGGTATGCTCCAGCTCGCCTCGCCTCGGCGAAGAAAAAGCTGCAGCGGGTGGTGCTACTGCTGCTGCTACCACACTCTCGCCGCCACCACACCGACGCAATGATAATCCGAAGCTGCCTCCTGCTTGCGACCGCCGCGCTCGCCGCGGCCAACAACGACGGCGCCGGCCCGAGCGCCACGACCGACGCCGCGCCGCCCGGCCTGTCCCCCTTCCCGACGGGTACGAGGCCGTACGCGCAGGGCGTGCCGACGGGCCAGGCGATCCGCGGGGACTATGGGGGCGCGCTGAGGCCGCAGGTGCACCTGTCGCCGCCTGTTGTGAGTGCCGAGCGAGCGCTGAGCGCCGGGCGCGAGGTGCGGGGGCGGGGAGATGTGGAGGCGGGGAGGCGGGGAAGGAGGGGATGGGATTACGGCTCGCTGACGCTCGCTCTCGCCGCAGGGATACCTCTCCGACCCGAACGGCCTGTTCAAGGACGACGGCGGGACGTGGCATGTGTACTACCAGTGTGAGTGCGGGGTGGTGGCGAGGCGGGGTGGTGGGTGGTGGCGCCGGCGGCAGTGGCGCCAAGCTTTCGTGTGGCGGCTTCCCGTTCACGACATCCATGCAATCTCGCCTCCACTGGCTCGCTGCGCTCGCCCACTCGCCCGCTCGCTCGCTCACACCACAGACAACCCCACCAACCCCGTCCCCGGCCCAGGCAACTGGGGCCACGCGACCAGCCCCGACCTGTACCACTGGACGAACGCGCCGATCGCGCTGCACCCGCCCGAGCGCGGCGTGGGCGTCGGCAACGGCAGCGTCGTGCACGACACGAACAACACGAGCGGGCTGGGGAGCGTGGTCGCGGTGTACACTATCAACGGGACCGTCGCGCTCGCCGGGTCAGAGGACGGGGGGTACGCCTTCACGCCGGCCGGGAGCGTCGGCGTGCGGGGGCGCGACCCGCGCGTCGCGCGCCTCGGCGGGGAGTGGGTGCTGGCGATCGCGAGGGGGGACAAGGTCGCGTTCTATACCTCGTCCGACCTGAAGACGTGGCGCTGGGCGAGCGACTTTGTGGCTGGCGGCCGGGTCTCCGCGCCCTCGCTCGCCGAGGTGGCCGTCGAGGGAGGGGGGACCGCCCACGTCCTCTTCCTCACTACGACGGACGCGCCGCTCGGCGGCGAGGCGCAGGTGTACTTCACTGGCGCGTTCGCCGACGGCGTCTTCGCGCCCGACGGGCCGGCTGCGCCAGCAGAGTGGGGGAAGGATGCGAGCGGGGGCGTGTTCGACCCGACCGGCGCGGTCGCCATCAGCTGGGCCAACAACGTGCAGTACGCTGCGCGTGTGCCGACAGCCAGCGAGAGCTGGCGCGGCGCGCTGACGCTCCCCCGCGCGGTGAGCGTCAAGGTCGACAACGGGCGGAGGGTGCTCGCGCTCGGGGCCTACGGGCTCGACGGCGTGCGCGGGCCCGAGATCGCGAGCGCGGGCGGCGACTCGCCACAGTGGCGGTGGGACGCGGCGCTCGACGGCGCCGGCGCGTTCCTCCTCGAGCTAAAGGTCGGCGCCGGCACGACGCTCAACTGCACGTTCTCGTCGGCCGGCGCGGCGCAGGGCTCCGGCCTGGGCGGGGGCGAGCTCGCGTCGCCCGCGTCCTCGGTCTCGGGTGGGCTGGCAGACGGGCAGCTCTACATCGACCGGGGGGGCACGGCCTCGGGCTTCAACTCGACGAGCTTTACCCCGCGCCTCAGTACCCCCTGGCACAGCGGCGAGACGACGCTGCGCATCGTGCTCGACCGCTCTGTGCTCGAGGTGTTTGCCGACGACAAGTGCGCCGCCACCGCCGTGTTCTACCCCGCCGCGCCGCTCACCCGCGTCGCCGTGCACGCCGAGGGCAAGGTCGAGGCCAAGGTGTACGACCTTGGGTCTGGGTGGGAGGGCGACGGCACGGGCGGCGGCGGGAGCGTGCGCCAGCGCCGGCGGCGGCGCGCGCTGGCGTGAGCAAGGGCACGAGGCTGCAGCGACGGCGGCGGCGATGACCAAGTGGCAGTTTGCGACGCGGCGGCCATGACGAAGCGGCCGCCACCAAGCCAGTGGCGAAGCGACGCAGCGACGGCGATGATGACCGACTTGACCGCCCGACGGCCACGCAACCGACCCAACCCAGAGCCGACGTCGCCGACGTCACTCGCCGGTCGGACCAAACAACCATCTGTAATAATTCTAGACTCGCTCGCACGACCACGAAGCGACCCGTAGACGTACGTAACGTGCTGTAATGAGACGAGACGCTGGGAAGGAGCAGGGTGGTGTTTCGGGATGACGCTCGACGCTCGTTTCGGGTCGGGCAGCGGTGCAGCGCCGAGCATGACGTCCGGCGGAGTGGAGCGGCGCGCGGGCGCGCGGCGGCGACGACGTGGCCGGCCACGCCGGTGCGATCGGCAGGGCGAGCTCCACTGTCGGCAGCGAGCGTCGGGCCACCCGCCGCCGCGTTATCGGCGGCGCGCTGTGGTTGGACGCCGAGAGCCGTTGGAGCTGTGGCCGGGAGCTACCAGAAAAAAAAAAGTGATCGCCCGCGCACGCCACAGGCCTGCAATCTCGCGTGTGGAGCGCGCCTCACGAATGCCTCGCTCGCTCGCTCGCACTCGACTGACATCGCGACGTATTCCAGATACGCTGGCTGCCGCACACGAGCAAGCACGAGCTGGAGCGTGCTTGCCCATGTGGCACTGGCCGGCACTGCACGGCACACAAACGTGTCACGCGGGGGCAAGGTTCCAGCTGTGCCTGGGCCAAGTACCCGAGCAGCAAGCAGGGAGCAAGCCGGGCGTGCCGAGCGTGGTGCGAGCAGGCCTGTCCGTCGTACATGCACGCCCGCGTCGGAAGCGACAAAATTTCCATCCGAGCATGCATCCCGGCTCGACGTGTGCCGGGTGCGCCGCGCTTCCGTCGGCGTGCCGGAGCAGCAGCAGCACGTTTGGCAGTGTCTCGTCTCGTCTCCCTCGCCCCTCGCCCCCGCCCTGCCCGTCGCACTCCTCGCTGCGACAGGGCACGTTTGAGGGCTCGTGCAGTTAATTAGCAGTCACCACGCACGGTGGGTGACACGGTTACATAGAGTTGGGGGGTGCTCCGGGCAGGGGGGGTGGGGGGTGGGTCACGGTCCAGGCCTGCCAAGCTCACCGACAGCAGCCACGTTGTGAAGTCGACCGTGGCGCTCTGCCAGCCAGTGTGCGCTGTCGGTGTCGTCGGATCGTCGGCCGGGGCCTCTGGCTGCGCTCTGCGCCGTCGAATCGCGTCGCGCGACCTCGCCGTCGCGCCCACCCGTCTGCCAGCCCGCTAGCCCGCCCCGCCCCGCCGCCACACGCGTCGATCAGCCACCCCTGTCATCAGCTAATGTGCTCGAATGAAACGGCCTGGCGTGACGACCGACGACGGAAGACGGACAACGGCCGCAGACGGCCGGCGACGGCCTGCCTCGCCAAACGTGCGAGCCCGCGACCCAGCACTCCTGACGGCGGCATCGGCCGTTTCGGCTACTCCCCACCCCTCTCCCTCTGCTCCCGCTCCCACCCACTCGGCCCACACTCCCACTAGTCAGGGCTATTTGGCCAGCCCAGCCCGTTGTAATCCCCAAAACCTAATGGATTGTGGGTGTATGAGAGCCAGTGGCAGCCACCCAGTCCCACGGTGGCAGGTCGCCTTGGAAACAGCAGCGCCCAGGCCCTCACGTTGGTGGGCCGAGCGGAGCGTTTGGCTCGTCATTTCCCCCGCTCTGCGCTGCAAATACACACACTTGGCCAAGCGAGAGCCAGTGGCAGGCCGGCTGTCTAAACGTGCTTAGGTCTAGGGCAATAGTCGCCAGTCGCCCCAGGGCGGCGCCGCGTGCTAATGGCTCTGGCACGTTCTTATTACGGAACCAAACGGCCACTCACGTTTTCTTGTTCGGCTGATACGATTTGTTGGGGCGGCATGTACCATTGAGCTAGTGGCACGCGACGACGACGACGCCGAGCCCCGAGCCCTGGGCTGCCTGCTTGCTTGGCAGGTATGCAAACGGTCACGGGGCAGCATCGCCGCTAAGTTGCAGAGCCGGTGTGCAGTCTGGCAGAACGCAGCACGCAGCACGAATACTGACACCTCTGATACCAAAGGGGGCAATAATGCCCCCATCAAAGTCAAAGCAAAAAGAGATCGACACGGCGGCGCACCGGCGGGACCAGGGGTGGTGGGCCGGGGGATCCCATCAGTCGCCGTCCGCTGGCACCATTCACTGCGTCAGCGGGCAGTGGTGCAAGGTGGCACCTTTGATGGCGGCGGTGGCTGCTGGCTGGCTGCAGCAACGGGGGCGGCGCAGCGGACATGACCCACCAACCCGCTACATTGACGGGTAGGGTATCCGCGTGCGCCTCATTGAAGAGAAAAACGCGCGACTTGCTCTATCAGTGTCTATCAGTGCGGTGCGGGTGCGGGTGACTCTTGTCGCACCCATGTGTGCATGTTTGCTGTGGTTGGCTGGATTAGAATAGTACTTGCGATTGCGACAGTTTGAGTCAGTGCATAGCCTATGGAATGAGCCAGTCGGCTGTCAGTTAGCTTAGCTTGACCGCACAGACCTCTGCCTCGGTGTGTGTTTGCTGCGCCAAATGACGACATGGACCGCACACTCGACTGCACGAGTGATGGGGCAAAAAAAAAGGAGGGCAATTTGATCCCGCCTGACGTGGGAGGGGGCAGGGGCAGGGCGGCGGCGGCGTGAGTGTATGAGTATGAGAGAGTTGTATATCGTTGTGTCGGATTGATTACCCTGAGTTGAACCGTTTAGCCTGGGCAATTTGACTCAGGCACATTTCCAACGACGCTCTGTGGTGGGCGACTCGGATTCAGGGCGGGGGCGGGGGCAACTGACAGGGTCGTAAACAACAACGGGCCCACCCAGCGAGCATCCCAAGGCCACGACGCAGACCGCAGCCCTCTGCCCCCCTCCCCCCATGCATTGCATTGCCCCCCCCTGGTCCCTTACTCACCCTTAACTCCCTTGGCGCAACCTCAAAGACACATGGCGTATTTTTCTCGACACTGACGACGACGACGAACGACGACGACGACGACGACGACGACCACCACGACAGGACAGGGTGGGTGGGCAGTTGGCGGGCGGCCGGGCGGGCGGGCGGGCGGCGACTCGACTTGTCTGATAACCAGCCTGGCACCAGAGCCAAGCCAAGCCAAAAAAACCTGTCACGCACAATCCCGCCAAAAACCAAACTTGATCGTAGTTGTAGGTGTGTGTCGACTCGCCACGCAGCCACCTACCTACCTACCTGCCTCCTGCTACTCCAACGACGATCGATAGCAAACACGACGCACAGGAGCAAAAAAGATATACACACTCTCCATTGTCAACATTCTCTTCACCATCACTGCACGCGCACTCGACGTAAGTCACTTCACTCCTGCTCCACTCTACTCCACTCTCTGCTCCCCTCTCCCCTACTGGCCCACCCCTATCACCCACGTTCAGTGTGGCGGCGCGTGCTGCTACTGCTACGGTAGCAAACGTGTGCAGGCTGGGCGGGCAGCAACTAGCCGTCACGGCAACAAGGCCCAAAACCTTGCCGACAACTGCTTGCCCCATTCTCCGAGTCTTAGCCTCCCCCAACACAACAACACATACTCTTGCACTCTTCGTCGCCATCGACATCGACTGCATCGCCAGTGGCAACAAGAGCAGAGCATTTTTTCTCCTCGCTCTAGCCATACCCCGCATCGACGCCCCACAGCCACCCACCCACCTTCCCTGCTGCCCCCCTGCGCGCGCACACACACAAATACAAAGGCCACATTACCAGCCTTGGTGTCCTTCCCCCCTCACCCCTTGCCTTCCCCAAACGACGATCATCACCACCGGACTTGAACCCGACCGGTCAAAGTCGTCTCTACTCTCTACTCTCTACTCCACTCGTCTTTGCTCGCCCTCACCACACCTCTGCCATAAAGCGCAGCAGAGGCGACTCGAAAACTGACGTATCAGTCGCTCCCAGCCAGCACGACTCGAAACCCTGGCTTTGAAACCTGCCTCGCAACCGACTAGATTACAGCACTCCATCGTTTACTGCGACCTTCGGCCGACGTATCCTTGACACACAAACCCGACCTTCGTCACTGTTTCTGCTGTCTCAACCATCTACATCTCCCCCCCCACGCATCTTCTAGCTCGACTTTTTTTGGCTTCAAGGCTAGTTGTTCGATCCAACTTGCAGCACGACGCCCCACGCCAATCCAATCTTCGCGGCACTAGATCTCTCGCCATTGTTACGCGACCGTCCGATCCCGAGTGACGACTGGTCGACCCACCCCACCCCACCACCACCCCCCGCCACCCTTGAGCCCTCGCGCTCTCCATTCTTAGTCGAGACGAAGACGACGCGTCTCGCACCTCGCAACTTTTTTTTTTGGATTGTTGCAGTCTACCATTAAACGTGGTCATTGTGCCCTAAGCGGTGCTCTGACTCGGTCAGCTTTCAGCTTTTCAACATCGTGAGTCATATGGCGTTTGCCGCCCCAGTCGTCATTAATAACCTGACTAACCCTGCCACAGCTTTTCCCTCGACCACATCATCACCATCAACCATCATCATGTTTGAGGAAGATTTCGAGCGCTGCTTCATCTGCCAGGCTCCTTGCAAGGGCCTCTACTGCTCAACAGAGTGCCGCCAGCAGGACAAGGGAACAGCATCACCATCAGCCAAGGCTGCCGACGGCCCTGTCCGCCTGACGGCCCAGCTCCCCGCCTCCCTCTCCCCAATGGTTCGCCCCGTGCACCACATCGCCCCGTCGCCGGCCTTTGGCCCTCGTCGCCGCGGCAACTCGTCGTCGTCGTCATCAGTGTCCGACTCGCCCATCCAGTCGCCCCACACAAATCCTTCGGCATCAGACTCGCCTCAAAAGGAGTCGTTCAACCTCCCTCCGCCCGCCTACCCCAACGGCATGTACGGAATCAACATTGGCAGCGTCCCCGTCAAGATCCCATACGGCTTCTCATCGCGCGTCCCAAGTACCGCTCCAACGAGCGGTGCGGCGACCCCGGGATCAGCTTCGACGGCCTACGCGATGGGGACTTCGATCGACACGCTTCGCTTCGGTCGCAAGTCGAGCGTTACCAACAGCGTCACCTCGCCCCTCGCCCTCATCCCCCGCTGCGGCTGCGGACGCCCAATGGGCCACCGCACCCGCAGCCGCGAGCGCTCCCTTGTTGGTGACGTGGAGAACGGCATCTCGTGCCTCTCGCTCGGCCCCTCGGTGACCGCGGAGGACCCCGTCTACGTTGGCAACGCTCTTCGCATCGTCTCCGACTCTGGCTACCGCGGATCGCGCACCCCAAACACGGCGGCCTACCCTCTGCCAGAGGAGCGCTCGATTGCCAACGTTCTTGGCTCGTCGCTTCTGTCTCGCTCTCGCTCTGACCCCATGCCTCCTTCGCCTCGTGAACGCAACATGGACACTATCCGCCCCCGTCTCGGCGCCGGCATTCACCCTCGCCCGACTCTGGACTCTGCTCTTCGCACGCCCCCACCGATGGCTACGGCTCCTCTTCCTTCGGTTGCTCCTTCGCACCCCCGCTCGCTCTCTGCCCTGCCCCACTCTGAGCACGGTGATGTCGACCGCCGTGGCCGCAGCCGCGAGCGTGTCGCCCGCGTGCCGCATCTCACGACGCCCGAGCAGGAGAATGCCAAGCTCCCGTTCCACGAGGAGCGCGAGGTTGCCCCCTCGCGCACCGGTCGCTCGCGCAACCGCGAGGCCGACACGCGCCAGTACCGCGAGGCCGACTCGCGTCGCTCTCGCTCGCGCCACGACACGCTTGGGTTTGAGCAGCTCAGTGAAGCGCCCGCCCACCGTGGCCGTGTCCCGCGCGTTGGCGCCTAGTTGGCTCGACGCCTGTCGCCTGTCCCGTCCGTCTGCTGCGCTGAGCGCCACCTCGTTGTCTCCATATGTGTAACCTGCCCCGACTCAACTCGACTCTCGATTCCACCACAAAACCCAACCCCATCGCATCATTGCTTGTTTCCACCACACAAAACGGGCAACAGGACCCATCCCCCAAAAGGCAGTAGCACACACCCACCCAGCCGCCGTGCGAGTAAAACGCAAACACATAGCATTACTGGTCCATACATTCTGGGTCTCGCACATCATTCAGCATCATTCATAGTCACCCCACATGTCATTGCATCACACTGGTACAAAAGCTGCAGGCGGTGCTGACGAGATGGGTCGGCGACCGGGGTGGTTCCGGGTGCGGCGTGCGGCCGCGGCGATCATTCTCCAGCGGACCGGGAGCTGTCGGCATCCATCGCATTCGTTGCCGTGAGCGGGCGTCACCGACATGACGAGTGGGGGTTGGCGCGGCAGTCGGCGTGCGTGCGTGCATGCGTGGGGTGGCAGCATTCCACGCAAATGTCCGGGTGGGGCGGCACCCACGGCCCAACGACGAGCGCACAGACGGCACCGTCGTGGGCGGAATGTGGTTTGCCAGTGCCACACTGTGCTGCGCGGACGCACATAGATCCCGCCGTCGTGGGGTGGGTGCTCGGCGTGCCGAGCCCTCGAGCACCCTCGAGTACCCTCGAGCACCCACGGCTGACCCAAGCCTGGTGGGTCGGGGTGCGTGCGCGCAACGCAGCGCTCATGTGACTCGACTCGCCTTCCGAGGCATTTGGCATGGTGCATGGCGGCATTTGGTTTTGCGCGGCGACGTCGAACACGAATGCGCGCGGCAGCGTGCACGAGGCAGAGGAGCACGAGAAAACGCGCAGCCCAACCCCGCGCCCGCCCAATCCGCGCCGACCTCTCGGCCGCCCCCCGCCCCCCGGCCTGCGGCGGGACAGCTGACTGGTCCCCCGCCGACTCCCCCGCGACGCCAGCGACGCCAGCGCCAAGCTGACGCCGCCGGCTCCAAGCCCCCGTGTTTCGGGGGCCCGGGGCGGCGGCGGGCCATTGGACGAGGCGACAACTGGGCAGCTGCGCACCGGCTCCGGCTCCGGCTCGGAGCACGGGGCAGAGTGGCGCTGTGGGCAAGTGGCGCCGCCCGAGCGCCCCGCGCGGCCAGCTCAATGCAGCAGGCAGTGGCCGTGCGCCGCGCCCGCCGCCGCGCCCCACTCTCACTGGCCGCCGTCTCCCCCCCCCCCCCCAGCCCAAGAACGCGCCGGTGCCTGCTGCCGGCAATTCATCGTCCCCCACGCTATCCTCCGCCAGCACCACATTGGCAGGTATCCCCCCGCCGGGTTCCAGGAATCGCTGGAGCCACGATACGGCCTCGTCGCTCGTCGCATGTGCTCTTCCCCTCGTCGTACGCCGGCGGATGCGTGCTCTGCTCCGCCGCCACTGCCCTCGTCGTCGCCGCTGTCGCCGTCGCCCCCCCTCCCCCCGTCGCCACTGCGACGCCCCCGCCCCCGCCCTCTGGTACCTACTCACGCTGCCGTACCTGCTGACGACAGCACCCTAACCCAACCGCCACATGCCTCACGACTGACGGTTCCTCAAGCACGCAACCCTCACCCACCCCTCACGGCCCTCGCGCAACCACGCAACGCTCCTTGCATGTACAACATCGACTCGACCGTGCCTTGCTTGTATGGATACCTCCCACAGGTACTCCCTCTCAACTCCCGCTCCGGCACTTCCGTGTCCGCGGTCGGCTGGTTGGGCAGGCCAAGACGGCCCTCACCGCCGTCAGGTCCAAGCACCAGGCCCACCACTCCGCCGCTCCGCTCCGAGCACGTTTGTCGCCGGCGCCAGCGGCCCCGCGGACAACTCCGCCGTCTACACGTCTACTCTGATGCGCTGCAGGAGCGGGATAATCTGCCTGTCAGAACCCGCTTCGGCCGACCCACTCACCCGGTCCCAGTCCTCCATGGCCCGCTCCAGCATCTCGACCTGTCCGTCCGCGTACCGGCCCAGCATCTCCTTCATCTCGGCCTGCTTTGACAGCTCAAAGATCTCGTGCTCCTTGAGCACCTCGTCCGAGAATGCCGTCGAAGTGTCGTGCGCTGTAGTGACAGCCTCTTGAAGCTGATGCTGTCAGCGGGGCTCCTGCCATGTGGCGTCGATCATAGTTCAGCCAGAACGCGATGGGTGGTGGCATGTAATCGCGGGCGCCTGGCGCCGTGGGCGCCTAGATGACACGCCACAGGTGTCGCTGCTGTCTCAGGCATTTGACGCCCAGAGGCATTGACTCGCCCAGCGACATTGACTAGGCCCAACCGCAAGCAAGGTCTATGCCCCGCTCCCCAACACTCCCCAACACGGAGCGCCGTACCCCCTCCCATGCCCACCACCTCCCACTCACATCCTTAATCTTGCCGTCCAGCTTGCGCATCCGCTCGCGGCGCGTGTGGATGTCATCCGTGCCACGCAGCTTGTCGACCTGGTCGCGAAGGTAGGTACCGAGGCCGACCGGCGCGGCGGCGTGGCCCGAATTCAACGCGGCGAGGCGGTCGCGCTCAGCAGCAGCGGCAGAGAGGTATGCCGAGAGCTCCTCAAAGTCGAGCTGCTTCTGGTCGCGCAGCTTGATTGTAGCCTTGTGCGCCTGGGCATAGGCGAGGAGCGAGTGGGTCTGGAGGAGGAACGGATCGACGGCAGCACGGTTCTGTCATGTCAGCTGGCACCTCAAGCCACACCTACCTGGTGGGTGATCAGCGTCGAAAAGTCGAGCATCTTCTCTGCGAAGCGGTTGAGCGGCTCGGTGATCCCCGACTCGAGGTAACCCAGGCCCTGGTACCCCGCCGCGAGGTCCTGGTAGTCCTTTGACAGGTCTGGCAGGTCAGCATTGCGCTCGTTGCTCCAACCTACCGTCATTGCGGTTCCGGCCGCGGGCGGTGATGCGCTCAATGTTGCCGAGCCCATCCTCAAACTTCTCGATCCCTTCGGCCATCTCGACGAACCGCGCGTCGGGCTTGCGCACGCGCGAAAACACGTTGACCAGGGTATCTCCCAACGAGTCGGCGAGGGAGCGGTGCGCATCGGGCGGCGGGTGCGCCAAGTGGCCGTGTTTCGCGACCGACTGAGCGTCAGCGGCGTCCGTCACCTCACTCACCCATTGCTCGCTCTGCAAAAAGTCGGACACGAGCTGGCTGCGCTGCAGCGTCGGGTGGTTGGCTATCCTGTCGGCGAAGCGCTGCAGGCTGCGGGTGAGCGGCGTCTGACGTAGCGACCTACTCTAGGCGGCGCTTCTCCACAAACTCGGAAGAGAAGCGGTCGCCCTTGATGTATTCTGTCGTGGTTAGCTCAGGCTCCTTCTTTGTAGCTACCCACCTAAGCGGTGCTTGTCGGGGATCGGGGGGATGATGCACGCAGGAAAGCTCTTGGCCAAGTGGTCGTGCAGGAACACAAAGTCCTGGAACCGGCGCCGGACGTTAGAGTGCGGCTGCTTGAACGTCGGGAGATTGGTCTGCTGTCAGCACTCCCCCAGCACTAACTACCCACCTTGGTCAGGACAGCATACGACACATACATGTCCTTGCTGCCTTCGTGCTCCTTGACGGGGTCGCGCACCTCGATCGTCATCGACTTGCCGTCCCAGGTGTACGTCCCGTCTGGGCCAAGCCCACCGCCCGTGCTGGTGGTACCTCCACCCTCTCCACCCCCACGAACTGTCGCTGTCGAGCTCGAGGCGAACGAGTCGAGCGCCGGCGGCGACGTCGGGCTGATCTTGTCAAAGTCGTCGTCGTCGTCGAGGTCGTCGTGCCCGCCAACGCCCGACATGTCGGCGAACCCTGGGTTGCTGCGCTGCGTTGCGTCGTCCCACGAGATGGACTGGAATCCGTCTTCCTCCATTGTGCCGTGCGGAATGATAGGTAGGTTGAGTGATTGACAATCCGCGACGATACGGGCGGACACTGACGAGGCGATGAATCGCGGCGGCGGCGGCGGCCCACTTGCAAGGCGCGTCATTGCCTTGAGGGCGGAGCAGCTTTACGTAAATGTCAGATTCGGTGGCAACTTCAATGCTCATGTTACAACTGGACTAATACATCAAATGTGCTGGTTAATGCCTACAACTCCAGGCCGTCGGCGTCGTCGGCGTCGTCTCCAGCCTCGCTTTCCTCCCCGTCGTCGAGTTTGGCAGGGGGCTGCCAGATGCGGCTGAGGTGGGGTCAATGTTGTCACACTTGTTGCCACTCACATTGTCGCGTCGTCGCTGCACGAGGCAAAGAGCTTGCGAGACAGAATGGGGTTCCACGCCACGGCGTTGACACTCTCAGAGTGGCCCGAGAGAACTTCTAACGGAGCGGCACCGTTGCTCTGCCAAACATAGACGTGGCCGTCTTCGCTTCCACTGAGCACGAACCGGTCCTTTGGCGCGCCAAAGCAGGACCTGAGGACAAAGCGGTCCTGCACATGCCCGGCGAACTTGCGCACTAGCTGAATGGTTGGCTCGATGGAGAAGAGCTGCACCTCGTCGGGGCTGCAGTTGACGAGCACATGCTTGCTATCGCTCGACAGCTTGAGGCACGTCACAGACGCCGCCTGGATCTCCGTGTTCGATTCGATGATCTCCTTGTCGGCGACACGGATAATAAGCAAGCCGTGGGCCATCCAACTGTAAATGTCGGCGTCGGCGCGGGTTGGTGGCGGTGGGTCGAGGCAGCGCGTGGAAATGCTAGGGTGAATCTTGTTGTCCACCGTGACGCGGCCGAGGAACGTGGTGAGAGCAATGATGCGGGTGGCATCAGGGGTGATGGCAAAGTCGATAACCTGGATGTTTGGGATCGTCCAGTTGCGGGCGACAGTGCCGTTGAGGTTGTAGAACACGACGCGGCAGTCGAGCGATGCGACAACAAACTGCGTGCCATTGGGCATGAACTGGATGGCGCTGATCGTGTCGGTATGCTGCGACGTCTCCACGGTGACAGGGCTGGGAGTGCCGGCCTTGGCCTGCCAGATGTAGATTTGCTTGTCCGATGCAGTGACCAGAGTCTCGCCGTCTGGAGACCAGGCGAGCGCGTCCACGTCACCACGGTGACCCTTCAAGTGGTGCAAGGGTTCAACGCTGTATTGACGGCTTTCGCCAGGCTGCGTCTGATACGTTAGCATCGCTCCACCGTCCATCCCACCTTGAGAGCCCAAATGACCACAGTCTTGTCCTTGCTGGCTGATGCCAAGTAGTTGCCATTAGGGCTCCACTCGATTCTCCAGACCTCATCGGTGTGATCCGCGAGAATATGCGTAGTGACTGACGGGAAGGTGCCACTAACACACTGGTGATCGGTGTACAGCGACACTGGGTCGTTGTCATCGTGGTAAGGACACGACAGTTGTTGGGTTTGCCGGGCTTGGTCCAGGAGAGTCGCAAGTCGTCGAGACGGCACCATGATATTAGGTGAGATGTGTTCTGCGGGTTAGCACGATTACTGCCGCACTCTTGCCCACCTTGAAGGCGCTCCAGCAGCTGTCGTCGTGAGATGCCCGCCGCTCCGTCCCACTTGGCTCGCTGATAGAGATCATCGCGGTCCAGACACATCATGTACCCTGATAGATCGTGGAGGGCGTCCGAGTCGGTCGCCGATGTTGCCAGCTCGTTGCGAAGGACAGCGAGCGCCTTCTTCTGCTGCCCGCCCTCTAGGTACTCTAGGTACTTCTGCTGCGCAATCAAGAACTTTGCGTGGTCGCTCGCGCTCGCCGAGCCCTGGGCCTTGACCTTGCCGGACCGGATACTGCTCTGTGATGACGCAAGGCCAGACGCAGGGCTGGAGGCTATTCCAAGATCGGGAAGGAGGGCAATGGCCTCGGTCCATCTCGCACCAAGCACTGCCGCTTGAAAGTCGAGTGCCGCCTGCGAGGCCAATGTAAATCCAGATTCCTTTGCGAGGACGTCGGCAGTTTGTCTGGTCAATGTCAGCTTGGTTCGTCTCGCAAGACGCACTGATAGCCAATGTCTCGAAGACCCTGCATCATCAGGCGCACAATCTCCTCCCTGTCAATCGGCATGCGCTTGCCGAACCGCTGTCGACGGGGCGAGGTCGCCACCGCATCTGAATGCGATGCCGAGCCCATAATGACATCGGCATCGTAGTCTGGTGCCCAGTCGGTGTCGTCTTCATACATGAGGGTGCCAGATGGGCGATAAGGCTGAATCAGCTCCAGGACCGCGTCGGGAAGGTTGAAGGGCCCGCTGGTAGATGACGACTCTGCAGCCTGACTAGCGCCGTTCGTTGAGCCATTGCCGGTAGAATTGCCATTCTGTGCTGCCGGGAAGAGCATGGTAGGGAGGTTGGAGTTGGAGCCAGGTGCGAATGGTTCCGGTGACGAGGGTATGGTGGACGAGGTCGACGAGATGGGGGTGGGCTCGTCGACAGCTAGGCGGAGGTGCTTTTGTGGAGGGGGTCGGTCAGTGCCGTCGAGTGTGTGGTCCGTGTCCGATGGCGAGCGTCGGCGGATAGTCCCACGCTGCATGGCGGAAGAGAGAGTGGGTGTGTCCAAGGTGGAGGCGTTGTCGCCAAAGAAGGAAGGGGTTCAGTCAGTGTCGTGGACCTAGCGCGAGAGGGGGTGGGGTGGGGTTGATCTGTGGGTATTGTACAGACACGGCAAGAGATTGAGAGAATTGAGCAAAGGAAGGTGGAGTAATTGGAGTGAAGATCCAACAAGGGAGGGGAATGAGGACTCACAAGTGATGGGTCAGTCGTCTCGGGCCCCTTTGCTTCGAGCTGCTCAGTGGCAACCCCGTTGAGCGGGGGTGGCTGTGGAGCGTGCGGCGGGGTCACTGTAACGCGTGGACAGGTCTCGGTGGTCGGCACTGGGCGACTCGATAGAGGTGTGCGGTGGGTAGACGTGGTGGGCTTGTGGGTCGCTGATGACCCTCCCTAGCTCTAGTCGGACGAGGTAGGGCCAAGGGCGGGCGGGGGGATGGTACGGTGGTGATGTGATGCCGGCGAGACGAGTGGGTGGGTGGGTTGGGCGCGTGGGTGATTGTGACTGCGCCTGTGTCGACTGGGTGTGATTGACGCGCTGATGTGCCTGCAAGATGTAGAGTAAATGGTGTTCGGAGGGCGAGACTGGTTGTGTTAAGATGACAGGATGAGGAAAGTGGTGATTGTTGCTGTTTGCTCGGTTGTTTCGTGCTCGTTGAGACTCGGGGTGGTTGCTGTTGCGATTGTGGCCGCCAGTTACGAGTGACGTTGAGTGACCGCTCGTCGTCTGCCCACCAAGCACACTGCACCCAGCACACCCCCCCGTTCACCGTACGGTCATGGTGATATGGTGAGGCCGGTGAGGCCGGTGAGGCGCGGCCTGTGCGGCTTTATCCAAGCCCCCCTCTAGATGTCGGCTTGCATTCATCGTCTATTGTTCTTCTACGGCGACATGGCCAAGACGACTATTTCCTCTTGAACACCGTCTCAGACTGCTGACAGCATCAACGTCGTGCGGGCAGAAGAGTCTAGGATCAAGGACAGTCGCAGTGTGCACTTGGGGTGGGTGGCAAATGTCAAATGGGGGTGTCCAGTAGCGGGTTCAAAGGGCGTGGCCACGCGCCACTGACCTCCACCATCTCACCACGTGGCTTTCCCTGACCAGGCTGATTTGTTTTCTTCCGCGTCGCGGTCTGCGCCACAATGAGCGGGCAGGGTTGAGTGAGGAGGAGGGGACGCGTCGGGCGCAGGGGTCGTGCTCGCTCGCTCGCTCGCTCGACAATGGTTGACGCGACTCAACATTGTTCAAACCCCATCAACAACATTGACCATTAATCACTCCACCCCGCACGTTAGAGTTCTCGCACAGACTGCATCACTCGTCCTCGCACGCGATACCCACTGCAGCCCTGGCCACGCAGCTGGCTAAAACACGTCCCCATTCACCTTCCTTCATCATGGCGAAACCCGAGGTCATTGACCTGTCGTTCTCGAGTCCTCCCCGTCGAACGGGGAGCTCGGCTCCCTCGAGTGCCGTCAAGCGCAAGTCGAATGGTGAGTCGCGATCTGGTGGTCTGTGCTGACGCGACAGCCGACAATGCTGTAGCTGGAAGCAGCTCGGAGAAGAAGGCGCGCGCAGAGAGTGAGCAGGACCGCATCGCAAGAGAGGATGGAGGGCTAATCAATGTACCTCAGGCGTCGTCGAGCTCAATGGACGCAAGCTCATCTTCCACCAAGAGCCATATCAGAGGAATAACAACCTCTTTCGCCGAAGTGAGTGGCCACGCGCAGCGTTGCTTTCAATACTGACGCCCGCAGAACGCAACAACTTTGAAGATAAGATTATGGACGCGAAGGATGCCGGGAAGAAGCTTGACGAGATTCCAGAAGAGCTCTACGATGCCGTGGTGATGGCAGGCCATGAACTGTGGGTATGATCGCGTGGGCAGGACTGACGACAGCACCTCGAGCTCAGATGCGCTGTTCGTCAAGCACCTGGCGGCTGAACTCACCAAGGGAGATGACGGTACGAGTTGTTGTCATGTCGATTACTGACGCCAGATCTTCTCGACGCGGAAATCCTGACGCCCTTGGTTCCCAAGCTGTTCAAGCTCACGAACTATGGATTCCAGCCAGAAGACTTTGGCGTGACGCCGTCCAAGTTCGCCGTTGGACTGCAGATTCGTTGCTGGGAGGCCAAGGAGCTCGACAAATACTTCCCGGAGGACCGCCTCCCCGAACTTCGCGCTCGCCAGCAGGTCCGTCAACAAGCGCGTGAACAGTGTGACCGCTTCATTGCGCCGGTGGACGAGGCTGGTAGGGCCGAGATCCTTAAAGGCGAGGTGGTCGACAAGATGGACAAGCGGCATGTGTCTCGGGACTCGTCCGACTTCGCGTCACCGGTCAAGGGGACGGACAGGGGGAAATCTCGGGAGCGTAGCTCGTCGGTGCTCAGCTCTGCTCCCTCGAGCGGGTCGCCGGTCAAGAAGATGACAACTGTCGCCGAGGAGGTAAGCATGGCTAAGACGGAGTAGGGCTGACGGATAGACCAAGAAGACCAAGGAGGACCGCGATGCCGAGAAGGAGTCGAAGAAGCAGCGCGATGCCGAGAAGGAGGCAAAGAAGGCTGAGCGCGAGGAGGAGAAGAAGAAGCGCGACGAAGAGAAGAAGAAGCGCGAGGCCGAGCGCGAGGAGAAGAAACTGGAACGCGAGGCGGAGAAGAAAGAGCGTGAGGCTCAGCGCGAGGCGAAGCGGTTGGAGCTGGAAGAGAAGAAAGCGTGAGTTGGCCGCCTTGGCATTGTCGACCACTGACACTTGCAGTCAAAAGGAGCGCGAGGAGGAGAAGAAGCTGGAGATCAAGGCCAAGCAGGCGCAGCTCTTTGGCGGATTTTTCAAGGCCAAGCCTTCCAAGCCGACGACGCCAGCAAGCCGCAATAGTAGCGAAGGCTCTTCTTGTGAGTATCCCCCCGCGGCTGCAGCTAACGGGATAGCCTCGAAGACTGAGAACGATTTCCACCGCACATTCAAGCCGTTTGTCCAGCGGCCAAACGTGGAGTGGGCTCCGATCAACGGATTCGCCCAATCGTCCGTGTCTAGCAGCTCGAAGGGCGCGGCCGTTAGCCAGTGGTCTGCCCGAGGTAAGCTACCCAATCTACTCAAATGACTAACTGTCGCAGACTTCCTCGACGACCACCTGGCCCGGCACAAGCTCAAGCGCACCACGCCACGATCAAACATCCCTAGGGGGCTGCGGACTGCCGCTCCATTCGGATCTGTTGGCGATATCTGGGCTGCCAAGGAGGAAGCCTCAGACCCCCGCAGTGTTCTTGCCCAGCTCCAGAACGAGGACCGCTTCCCGTGGAAGACATTGGCGTTCGATCAGCAGGTGCGGCCACCGTACTCTGGCACCTTCACGAAGCCTTCACTCGTCGTTGGACCCCGGACGCCGTTCGCGCAGGACCCAATCTTCGATTACTCCTACGATTCCGGAGACGACTGGCAGGATGACGAGGGAGGTGACGACGTGGACGATGCGGGCGAGGGAGCGGTGGACGATGGCGAGCTGTCCTCTGACGAGGACGACGGCGAGTTTGACGACTGGCTCGACGACGAGGACGACATTGTCTTCCAGGACAACGAGGTCGACGCTCCAGCAGTTTCTCCCAAGCGCGCTGCCTCGCCTACGCTCAATGTTCTGCAGCCAAAGCGGCCACGGACATTAGTGCCGAAGCGGGTTACCAAACTGCAACCGACTTGGGTTGGTCCGGTGTGGGAGGAGCGGATTGCCGAGCCTGTGGAGGCGACGGAGACGTACCGGATCCAGCTTCTTAATGGTGAGTATCGATGTGTGGCAGGGCTGACAGGGCAGACACACCAGCGTCCATCGATCCCTTTACCTACGAGTCGAGCGACCCAGCGCAGTTCTTCAAGACAACTTTCTCGGACACGGCGATCGGCATGCACACTAAGGTGCGCTGCATGCTCTCGGCTGAGGAGGTGGCGCCACCCAAGCCGACGGCGCCCAAGCCGGCTGCTGCTGCCGCTGCCACACCCCTTGGCGATGCGTCAGCCACAGTCAACGCTGGCGGCAAGGCGGGTCGTGTGCCGAAGATTGCCTTCCCGGCTGCCCATGTCGCCGAGCTTCTCAACCTGGTGGACGGCAGCTCCAAAATTCTGTCCGACCTCATTTCGAGCCTGAAGTCGCACTTTGACTCGACAACCAAGGCCGCCATCGAGGCCAAGATTCGCGAGGTGGCTGTCCGCGACGGCAAGGGCAAGGACAGCCAGTGGCGCGTCAAGGCCGAAGCCTGGGCCGCCGAGGGCCTCACCCCGCCTGTTCGTGGCATTGCCGCAGCGCTTGCTGGCACGTCGTAGTGACGACTTCAATTCTCCTGTACATACTTTGGTCGCCTTTCGCATAACTCCAGTCTCATAGTCCACGCCTCACGGGGCCGCCGTTCGGCCACCCTCAAACATGTAAATGCATGTACATGTAGTGTAATCATTCTGCTGCGTCGTTGAGTGATGTGGCGGCGACGCCCGAGATGAGGGCCTCGACCTCGGCTTCGCTCTCCTCATCCTCGTCCTCTTCCTCGTCGTCCCAGCCCTCGCCCACATGGTTGGGGTTTGCTCTCAGCAGGTCGCCTCCCTCGTTTGCGGCTGCGGTCAGCGCTGACCACGACACCCACTCACCCTTCTCGGCCTTTGCGCGGTCGTACTCGTCCTGCCTCTCCTGCTGGATGAGCTCCTGCATCGCCTCGACCTCCTCGTGCGTGTGGCAGGTGCGGTATCGCTCGATCAGGTGGCCGTTCATCTTGTAGAACGCATGGCCCCAGGAGAACTTTGCAAGCCTGGTGGGTTAGTGCTGCACCAAAGCACTCCACCCACAGGATCTCGGCCCAGTCGGCATGCCCCGTGATGTAGAAGCCGGCCGCCAGCGCCTCGACGCAGTTGAGTCTCCACGGCTTGCCGTAGTTGACGGGGTTGGTCGCGATGAGGTACGGCACTGGATGTCAGCGTGGCCCTCTTGGAGACTGTGACGTACACAGGCGCTCGTGCGGGCCCTTGATCTTGTTGAAGGGCACCTCGTCGAGCCGCGCCCACGAGCACTCGACGACGGCCAGCCCAGAGAGCATGATGACCTCGTCGTCGCAGGGCGCGATGGGCTTCTTGCCCTTGGGTCTGGGAGCGTTAGGGCAGGAGGGGTTACGGCTCACGTCAAGACCACGCCGCGGAACCGCTGGCCGACACGCATCTGCGTCGCCAGCCCGTGTCGGGACAGCTTCTTGCCCGAGCAGCGGCGCGGGTCGCAGTGGTCAAAGTCCCACATTGCGACGGGGACGGCGATGCGGATGTTCGTGTCGTCGTCGTCCTCATCTGCCTCGTCCTCCTCGTCCCCGCTCCCCGAGGAGCCGGACGCGCTCGAGCCCTCGGCGTCAGAGTCCTCGGTCGTGTCGCTCTCGTCGTCGTCATCCGAGCCTGTCGTCAGCTCGGCGGCAGCCAAAACCCAACCCACCAGCTACGGCGAGATGGATGCCGTCCTGCTCAAACGTGCGCCGTGCGGCCCCGCGCCCGCCCCCTCCGCGCCCTCGCCGCGCCGCACCCCCGCCACGGCCACGACCGCGCGGCGCGCCGCGCGACGCCCCGCCCGCCTTGTTTGGTTTTCCAGGCTTGCCCATTGTGTGTAAGTCGGTGAATATGCGTTATCAAGGTTGTGGGGCGACACAGCCAACTTTTGTATTTTGACGCCGCAGGCGGAATCGACGTGCCGTGCCTGGATTGCCACGTGAGCCTGGTCGTCACCAAAACAAGCCGGCCAGCGACGAGCATTGACCCAGACGCGTGAGGTCAACTCGCGATCCACTGCACACCCTCACCCACCCACCCACTCGCAACCATGTCCCGCGGCGGCAGGACGACCTCGCCGCTCGAGACGCTCATCTCCTCCGTGCTTCCCGAGCTCGGCAGCCTCCCCGACCGAGCGCGGCAGGAGCGCGTCGACGAGCTCGTCGAGTTCTGCGAGGACATCCTCGCGAGGTGCGTCGCCCCGTGAATGCCGCTGACGGCCAGCCGACTGCCGTCCTCCGTGCCGTTTGGGTCGGCGACGCTCCCGGACCATGCGCGGCGCGTCCTCGCGTCGCCCGACGACGCGCTGCGGTTCACGAGCCTCTGGAGTTCGCTCGAGCGCGGCGTGAGTCGCCCCCCTCCTGGCCCGGCTGACCCCAGCGCACGCTCTCCGTCCCACACCGGCACCTCCAGTTCCTCCTCGCCCTCTCCCAGCTCAACCCCAAGGCGCAGGAGAGCGTCTTCCCCCTCGCCAGCTCGAGCCGCCCACGGGGACACTCTGGACACTCGCGCGCGCCCAGCAGCCTCGGCACCCCGCCCCGCCCCAGCGTCTCCCCGGCCGCCGTGCTCGGCGAGAGCAGGACGATCAACCTCGACTCGGGGCCGCCCAGCCCCGTGTCAGCTGGCCCGTCGACGGCCAAGAGCAAGGCCACACTCCTGGCGGAATGGCGTACCGCGCGCCACCGTCCCCCCTTCCCCGAGGCGTTGCTCCTCCGTGACGCACTCTACCTCCTCCAAGGGATCAACGGCCGCTATGTGCGCTTTGCCGTCGCACCGGCGCCGCAGCAGAATCCGTACCTGTCTGAACGGGGCCGGGCAGGCGACGGCACCGGGTTTCCTTTGGGCGCCGAGGGCACCCGCGTGCTCGACGCCAAGGCCGAGGCGGCACAGGAGGTGGTTGGGATCGACATTGTCGCGGACGAGGCAAAGGTGAGCTGGCATAGTGGGAGCTTAGCTGACAAACAGATCGGGTACATCTCCCAGCCGACGCGCAGCATCATGGCGCAGCTGTCAGAGATGGGCGTGCTGTACCGCAAGATCACGAGCTTCATCAACCTTCACCAGGCGGCTGGCCCCAGCTCCAAGAGCGGGATGGTGATCCAGGTGAGTAGATGCGATTCTCCTGCCCTGACATCTACCTCAGAGCCTCTGCCACTTCCTGCACCACGAACTGTCAGAGTACCACCGTCTTCTCGCCGTGCTCGAGTCGCAGCTCGCCCTCACCTCCCCTGCATCCGGATCCGCCGCAGAAGGCTCCGCCTTGACCCTTCTCCGCCTTGGCGTGTGGACAGAGGACATGAAGCTCAAGCTTCAGCTGATGGAGGCGGTTGTGGATGATGCGAACTGTGCGTTGGTCACCGCTTGCCTGAACTAACGCCGCAGCGGCTCACGGTGGCGCCCTCGTCTCCAAGATCCACTCGCACACGTCCCACGGCGACCCCCTAACACGCAGGTTCACCGACCAGATCCTCGAGAAGGTCTCCCAGCCCTTCTTCCTCACCCTCCAACGATGGATGCTCTCAGGCGAGCTGCACGACCCGTTCAACGAGTTCTTCGTCCAGCTCAACCCAGATGTCGGCAAAGGAGACGACCCCTTGTCCTACGGCGACGCCGGCTTTGAGGAGGGGCTTGATACTGCTGGCGCTGTGACCGACTCGCACTATGTGTGGGAGAAGAAGTACGTCTTCGTCAAGGCCATGGTGCCCGGGTTTATCAGCGAGGATTTTGCGAAGAAGGTAGGGTTAAGCTGTGGGCAATGCTGACAGAGAGATCTTCTCCACGGGCCGCAGTTTGAATTTCATCAGATACAACTGCTACGATTCGGACTGGATAGCGGCCCAGGCGAACCAGGCGAGATCAGGAGAGGGTGGGTATGCTGTGGTGATAGCATCTGACATCACAGCCCTAAAGTACAGCGATTTGCCAGGTCTCGAGCGCTCAATCGATGATGCCTACTCCTCTGCCAGCCGACACTTATTAGAAATCTTCTTCGACAAGTACAAGCTGCAAGATCATCTCCACGCTCTCAAGGCCTACCTGATGCTGGGTGCGGGCGACTTCGCCGAGTTGCTCATGGAGTCGTTGGCGTAAGTGGAACGGTGCATCCGCTAGTCCGGCTGACCTCGTGTCCCAGACCGCGTCTCTCCAAACCCGCAATCAGCCTGTACCGACATCACTTGACGTCGGACCTCGAGTCGGCGATCCGAGGGTCAAACGCTCAGTACGACCCGCCAGATGTCCTCCGCCGCCTGGATGCCCGCATCCTCGAGTACTCACATGGGGAGCTTGGCTGGGACTGCTTTGCACTCGAGTACAAGGTCGAGGCGCCCCTAAACGCGGTGCTGGACGAGCGCTCCATGGTTGGCTACGACCGCCTGTTCCACCACCTGTGGAGATTGAAGCGTGTTGAGACAGCGGTTACCCAGGGCTGGATGCGAGTGACCTGCGCCTCGCGGGAGTTCGAGCTGCGCCTCAGCAGTGGGTCATGCCTCCGATCCTTCTTCGTATCAGCTAACCCGGACAGACCTCGACAATGACTGGCACCACTGCCGCATCGTCCAGGCCGAGATGGTGCACTTCCTCCGCCAGTTTCAGTCGTTCTGCCAACTGGAGGTCATCGAATGCAGCTGGCAGGTTCTGCAGCAGTTTGTGGCCAAGCGAGAGGGCGACCTCGACGCGTTGATCACTGCTCATCGCACGTACCTGGACCGCGTGGTTCAGAAAGTGCTCCTGCTCGGCAACCGCCGTGACCGAACAGATGTAAGTGATGCCAGGGTTGCACTGCTGACCCACAGACGACCCTCCTCAATCTCGTCCAAGAGGCATTAGACAACATCCTCCAGTTCCGTGGCGCGACAGACGACTTGTACTCGTGGTCGTTGGGAGAAGCGACACGGGTGGACCGTGAACGCGACGCCGAGAGGGTGAGTCGGCCGAAGTGCCACGATCACTGACTGTGCAGGGCTTAAGCATCGACGAGGACGCGGCTGCGGCCGAAAAGGAGGCGTCGCTGCTCCAGCTCGAGGGCATCCGAGATCGTATCCGGGGCTGCTCCAACCGCTTCCAGGATGCGGTGGTGACCATTTGCAAGGAGGCAGGCTCGCACGTCGACCTGGACGTGCGGTTCCTCGCCCTGCGCATCGCCTTCAACGGGCACTATGCGCTGCGGCGGAGCTCGAAGGCCAAGGCGAAGTGAGACACTGTAGCGCATGTATAATTATCGAATATCTGCATGGGAAGTAGGGCCAGGCGTCGACCGCGACAAGGGCGATACGTCGACGCATCGCACCCACAGCGGACGGCGCGAGGTCGGCTCGGAATGTCGCGCGCCGCCCAGCGGCGCTGGCCTAGAAAGCCAGCGCACGCCGCCCACCTCACAGTGGGCGGGCCAGGCGACGCGCGTCGCTCTTCCGATGGCTGCGACATCGACAGCGGTGACTCCTCGAGGGGGGCTGTAAACGTGTCTGAGCTCGGATGGGAGAAAGGAAAAGCGCGCGAGGAAGTTTCGTGGTGGTTTGGCGGGCGGACGCGCTGCTCGCACCGTGCGACCGTGGGAGAGTAACACCAGTTGAGTGACGTAGTGCATGAGCGCGTGAGGCCTCACCTGTCTTCTCAACACACACCTCGTCTGCTTGTGCAGCGCTCAGCGTGGACGGGCTTCGCCCCGGCGTCGGTGCTCCCTCGGAGCCAAGTCCTCGTCGGCGTGGGCGGGGCTGGGTCGTCACGTGAGTGACGCAGTGCACATGTACGCGGTGGACAGGATCCTCCCTCCATCATCCATCCACTCGTCCACCGCGCTTTCAACATCGTCGACGTGGACGGGGCTGTAAGCCCCGGCGCCGACGGCTTCGATCACGACCTCGTAGCCGACCACACACGCCACAGGGCACGGCGGTCGTCCGACCGCATCCGAGACTCGACGCGCCCTACACGCTGCGAGGCGCACAGCGCACAGCTTGCACGACCCGCGTGAGGATCTGCGCCCGGCCCGGCCCTGCGGCGTGTGTGTGTGCACCAACACGCACCGCAATCCAACTCGATCCGACAAGACGGCGGCGACATGCACTGCCCGCCCGCCACTTCTGCGATTCGTGATGCCACAACGCACCCAACCCACCACACTGCATAGCCGAGGGTCAAGATGAGGTATCCACCAACAAGCTCAGGTCTCGTGACCCAAACTCGCAAACTATGATGTTTACACTGTTTGCACATGTCCCCCCTTAAACCTGCCCGTATTTGGCAATAATTGGGCCCACGCACCCACCCACCGTGTTTACGTTGACTTGGCCAAGTTGGCCCCGCCACACGCAACCGACCAGCCGCACAAACCAATATACCCCGCCAAATAAGCGTTAGATTCATTCCCGCCCGCCCACTCGAAGCCACCAACGTCCACTCCACCTCGGGCTGGTATCGCCAAAGTTCATACGGGAAGCGCCGAAGCGAAATGCATCGCGGGTCGCAGCATACTAAAGGAGGATCGAAAGCGAATAAAGAGGGTAACGAAGGCCGGGATAAGACAAGGTGAGGGTGTCACAAGATTGCCACAGTTACAGACAGGTCACACTGGGTTCCCAAAAGTTGTCCAAAGAGATAGCGAGTCGCTCTGGGACGCTTTACTTCTTGGCAGCAGCGACAGTCTTCTTGGGCTTGGCGGCAGCGGGCTTCTTCGCCTTGGTGGCGGCGGCCTTGGCTATACAAGGTCAGCAGAACTCGGTGTCGGCGTCCGAGTCGGACTCACCGGCAGGGGCCTTCTTGGTCGCGGTCTTCTTCTTCGCGGCGGGGGCCTTGGCGGCGGCAGTCTTCTTGGCCGCGGTCACCTTCTTGGCCGCGGGCTTAGCGTCGGTCTTCTTCGCGGCAGGCTTAGCAGCGGCCTTGGGCTTGGCGGCGGCCGGCTTCTTGGGGGCGACGTTCTCCTTGCCAGCGGCAGCCTTCTTCCATGTGTTAGTGTTGAGGCCTGGTGGATTCATGTTCTACTTACCTTGGGGGCGAGCTTGACCTTGCCTCCGATACCCTTGGGGAGGACGAGGGCACCAGTCTCCTGGCCACGCTTGATGGCGTTGGCGAGGTTGGTGTTGTTGGCAGTAGCCGAGAAGTCAATCTTATACGTGGTGGACAGGTACCTGACGACGTGTCAGCTTTTGGGATCGTGGGAGACGGGCGTTGCCACACTCACTTCTTGATGGTGGGGCGCGAGACACCAGCGCGGACGTCCTCGGGGTGAGCCTTGACGGCCTCCTGTCATGTGTGTTAGCATCGCAACATGTGGAGAAGGATGGATCGCAAGCTCGGGGAGGAGGCGGTCGGGCGATGTGAAAATCTCCGAAACAGGCAAAACACCTGTTGGAGCTCCTTCACCGCCATGCATGATGCGTTGGGCTCGCTCTGCCCCGCAGGTCTGTGGATGGGGCGTGGATGCACCGATTCGCCGAGTCTGGAGAGTATCGGGATCGCGGTGGTGTGGTGGAAGAACGCTTGGTGGAATGGGGAGGCGGGCGGCCTAAACCCAGCGGCTGGTCACGAGGCCGTGAGAGCTGTGTCCCCAAACACCGTGGGGCGATGGGCCGAGCGGCGGTAGGCCAAGCTCTGAGCGTTCACCTGGCGAGGAGCAGCATCTCCATTGCCTAGCGATGTTCCAGTGGCCCAATCCACGCGTTCGAGGTGAGCCAAGTGGCGATACACGGGCTCGAATCGACCAAGTGCCCAAACAGGGTGGCGGGAGAGGGCTTCGTCCGTCAACTCACCTGGATCATGGCGAGGAAGGTGGGGTGCGTAGACGCCTTCTTGGGCGCGGCGGCCTTCTTGGTTCCAGCAGCAGCAGCGGGCATTGTAGATCGATTGGTTGGGGTTTGGTAAAGCTGTTGGGTTGGTGGGAAGGGTGGGCACGGGTGGTGAGAACGGGGTGAAATCGGTAGCGATCGCAAAGGCAATGGTTAGCTCGAGTTCTGCGGCGTGTGCGATGGGGGAGGTCGCTGTGGTGCTCTGCGATGCCGTGCGACCCCCCCGAGCGAGTCCAACTCACGAGTTGGAGTGGATGTGGACGAGTTGATGTGAAGTGGGTGGAAGAGGGGGAAGAGACGACATGGGGGGAGAAGCACCCGGGCTTATGTGGCGCGGCCAATGACTGGACCCCCCTCCAACGCTCGAGAGGTTTGAAATAAACACCTCTTTCCATTCCCTCTGATTTCTCCATCTCAACGTCCTTTTAAGCGCTTCAAACTCTGCACATGCATGGATGCGGGCCATCTGCAACGCCTACCGCCATAAAATGCATGCATGCACACTGGGCAACAGTGGCAAAAGGACGAAAAACAAGGAGGTGGTCACGTGACCGTGATCTCGACCCACTGATCCCTCGAAAACTCCGGATGCCCCATGCCATGTCGCCGAAGTGCTCGCCAGACCGACAAGATGTCTGTGGGCCTCTCTGCCCATCGAATATGAGCTCGAGGGGGTGGTAGGTGCGTCCCCGAGGCCGTTGGAAGGCACCCCCGTGCCACCATCTCGCACAGGTCGCCGGTCCTTGCTCGGCCCCAGCGGCTCGGCGGCAGAGCCGAGTCAGATCGCCGCCGCGGCTTCGCCGGGGTAGTAGTGGACAACCATGGACGGTAACACGGTGCCGACGCGTGCGATTCTGGTGCCCAAGTGCCTGTCCCATGACATTCTGACGTGTTTTGGGCGGTTGACGCGCTTCTGGACCAACGATCTCGTACATTACCTGGGTTGGTGGCTGGGGCAGCCCCTGCGCCGCGTCTGGGCCGCAGTGAGATGGGCACGGTATGGGGTGTGCATGCATCAGGCTTTAGGGGCCTATGTGGTCTGTATTGTGTCCAAAGGTCTCTATACCAAGTTTGGGCGACGCAGCATAGTTGCAAGTTGAGAATGAAATAAGATCACTGCCACGGACGAAAGATGTGGCGAGGCGGTGGTCGTCGGAGAGCGTTGAAGGGCGTGTATCATGGGCTACAGTGCAGCTATAACTAGACCTATGGCATCATCATGCTCGCATATAAGATGTCATTCCCATGATATGGTTTATTCGTCTGCATCCTGTATGCTTGCCGCACAATCCTCAGTAGAAGCTTTCATCCCCGTGTCCTTGTTGACGTTGCTGGACCATTTTGTGGAGGTCAGGACGGGGCGATCGGCAATCACGTGCAGACACAAACAATGCCTCAGGGTCCACTCGGGATCCTAATCATTTAAAGACGCCCCCTGGTTTAGGAACTAATCCGCCTCCGCGTTAACGATGCCCCCCTCATAGCGGCAGCTTATGTAACAGGCGGACTCCCTATTCGCTCCCCCGCCTTTAACGGGACTTGTCGAGTTCTTGGACATGACGCGACTCGGCGGATCCCAATTCTTTCCAGCATCAACGGCAGGTGACTCAAAACGACAAACACGTCGCAGCGGCTCTCTCAACTCGACATCCCCCAGCAAGACCGACAATGTTCAGCAGGACAAACCTCCCCAAGCAGCTGCAGGGGACCAAGGCCTCAGGCAGCACGCGGTGCCAGGTGGGTCTACTCCCCCCCCCCGCGTCCCTCCACCACCTCCACCCTCCACCCACCTCCCCCTTACTGTGCGCGCCGCTAACTCCCTCAGAAATGCCTAAAGCTCGGCCACCACACGTACGAGTGCAAGAACCCGCGGCCGTACGTCCCGCGCCCGAGCCGCACCAAGCAGCTCGCGTCGGGCGCAAAGGCGCGCGACACGCCCAGCGTCGTCACGCCCGACGAGTTCAAGACGGGCTACGGCGTCGGCCTCGCCGACAAGATCCTCAAGGCCAAGGAGGCGGAGCGGGCCTCGGCGGCGCGCGGGCGCGGGGGAGGGTACGGCGGGCGCGATCGGAGCGCGAGCCCGCGGCGCAGGTGAGTTGGCAGGTCTATCACGAAGCACAGCTCACGCAGCAGGCGCGACTCGCCCGACTCAGACTCGGACTCGACGGCGTCCCGCAGCCCGCCGCGCCGCGCGCGCAGGCGCTACTCGTCGTCACCGGACTCGGAACGCGGCCGCACCCGCCACCGAGAGAGCAGCCAGGCCCGCACCGTGTCGCCGTCGCGCACGCGCTCGCCCAGCCCCGGCAGCCGGAGGGAACGCATCGAGCGCGAGGGCGCGACGCCGAAGCGGTACGACTCGTCCCCCGAGCCCCGTGGACGGCGCAGCCCGTCCGATAGCCGGAGTCCCAGCCCGCGCAGGGCGCCTTAGGCGCTGACTTGGTCGACACTCGACACACGTTCGCAAAAAATGGCACTGGCCGTGGCACTTGCCACCCACGCCCCCCTCAAAAGTGACGCTTCTCGCACCCACATCGCACATCTCAGCACAAACCCCGTTGTACAGTATACATGCAGTCATCCTAATCCCAATCTACTAATCGACTTTCTCACTCTCACCCCCAGCAGCCGCCTCACCCTGCTCCTTCGGCGCCAGGTCGTCCGTTGCCTCCTCGACTGCCCCGCCTCCGACCGGCGGCGGCGTGACACGCTCATAGAATTCGGCCAGCCGCACCGGGTCGGAGCAGAACGCCTCAAACTTGCGCCTCAGAGCAGCAAGCTGCTCCGCCCGGGTCTGCTGCGCCGGCTTGTCGCTCTCGTGGCCGTGGTGCGCGCGGTGGTCGTCGGCGCTCGTCTGGCGCCCCTTGACGGGCGTTGACAGGAACGGACGGTTGTCGCACCACAGATACCCTGCCTCCCCGCCCACACACTGCACCAGTGCGAGACCGCCCTTGTGGCAGAACTGCGAGTACTCAAACTTGACCTTGGAGCGGTACGCGTACTCGACCTCGATATTGTCCGGGTAGCGGTCGCTCGCCTCAAAGTCGAGCACAAAGTCGAACTCTTGCGTCAGGATCGCGTACTCAAAATAGTTGATCGCTTGGCCCGACGACGCGCTCTCCGCCAGGCGCAGGCCAAGGTCAGGGATGACTGGCGGTGCGAGCGCCAGGGGGATGGGGATGGCCGAGCGATACGCGCACTTGAGGTTGACATCCTTGATCTGCTCGACGGGTGCTTCCACAAACTTGAGGCCATAACGCTCGGCCAGGGTCGAGCACTTGCCTCGCAACTCCTCAAGGAGGCCGGCAGTCACACCAAGCCAGTTGAGCTCAAAATGGAACCTGGGACATCAGCTAACGAGCACCAAGGAGGGGTAGCCGACTCACGCATTCCGCGTGTTGTGGATGATGTCGGCGTGCAGCATGGCCACCTCGGCGCGGTCACTCTTGCGGGTTGGGTCCAGGTCGATGACAATGCTCTGGCTCATCTTCACCTTGCGCTTCTTGGCAGGCTTGTCGGTGAGGCGAAGAGCCCGGGCAGGAGTACCGCTCTTGCTCTCCACTTCAGTCTCCAGCGTAAGCCGGGCGGGCGCCGCGGCCTTGCCGCCAAACCAGCTTCTCGCACCCTTGGGCTTGTTGGCCTGGTGGATGTCGTACTGTGCGCGCATGCGGTAGAAGAAGTATGTGTCTTGGAAGTTGTGCTGGCCCGTGACGTGCTCGATCAGGCCCTTCTCAAACAGAGACTGGCCCCAGTCGGCAGCCTGCTCTCGCGTCGTCACGTCGGTAAATGTTGCCTTGAGCCACTCGCAGAACTGTTCGCCGGTGAACGAGTCTTCGTGCACATTGACTGCGGTCTTAGCGTTGCCCTTGTAAGTTTCACTCACAATTCCACCAGCGGTCACGGATGATGAGACCGTTGTTGGGCTTGTTCATCATGTCGGCGACCTGCTGCAGGGTCATGCCCTCGAGCGTGTGCTTGCCCTCAATCTTCTCTCGCCCGCTGGTTAGGCGCTCGAGCTCCTCCACCAGGCCCTCGTCGAGGACACAGGCCGAGGGGTCAAACGTGGTGGCGAGCAGACGGAGCGGCTTTGGTGCCTCGCCTGGACGCTTCCACTGGTTCTTGCCGAGCAGCTCCAGTACCTTGACGGCACCAGTGATCAGGATCTCGCTGGTCTGGTATTGCTCGCCCTTGGGCATCAACCCGACCTGGTTCGGGTCCTTGCCAGATGGGATGAGCAGGTACCGTGTGCGCCAGAACCGCAGGTTGCTCTGGAACCTGTCCTCCTCGCCGGCGATGAGGCGGTCGAGGTAGTTGAAGTTGAGCTTGGCGTCGATGTTGGGATACTTGAACAGCGCGGTCGCCTCCTGGAACCCGTGCATCTGGTAAGGCCACACGAGGCACTTGTACGCGTGCGGCTGGGTCGAGTAGTGTGTCTTGCGAACGAAGCGCTGTACTGTGACGCTCTGCTTCGAGGGGTCAAAGGTGAGTCGATGGATGTGGTTGGACCAAGAGAGGTAGATGGCACCTGAGGCGTCCTTGAGCACTTCACTGGCACCGCCGACACGAAGGCCGCTCTTTGTTGAGTCGCCCAGCAGGAGGTTCCGGGGTGCAAGCCGTGCGACGTCCGCAGCGGCGACAGGGTCGTCGTGCAAGTTCGAGTTATGAGGAAGCACAATGAACTGGAAGTTCTGGGACAAACGCTGGCTTGCCATTTCGCGCATGACAGCTAGAGGCAGGTTGATCTGGGCAGCATCGGGTCGCACGAGGAACGACACCTGGTCAGGGAAGCACGCAATGTCGTAGCTGTGTGCTTCGTAATGTGTCGCAATCTCTTCTGTCGTGGGCATGAAGTCGGTCGTAAGAGGCAAACAAGCTGGCGCACAGAGGCTCTTCCACTTGACGACGTGCTGTTTGCCGGATGCGAGGCGGGGTCTAACATGCTGCCACCGGCGGCTGTGGCCTCCGATACCATTGTCATTCGGCCCTTCGGTCGGGTTGCATGGGTTGACTGTCCTGTGCTGGGTCGTTCGCCCGAACGCAGCTTGAGTTTTGTTCCGCCATGAGTCGTCCATCGACCGTGCCCCTTTGAACGAGTTGTGCAGACTTCGAGGGATGGAACGTGGCATCGACCTCGCGACGGTCAACTCGTCGTTCAAACCACGTGTCCCTTGCGAGGCGATGGGCATCGGCTGTGACTTGAGCGTTCTAGGGACGGGCTTGGGCTTTGTGGGCGATATGGCTGGCGAAGTCCTCGTGATGCCGATGCCAATGCCGAGGCCGGGGACAGTCTGAGGAATCGACGGCGGGGGAAGCTCGTCCTTCGGGGCGGCAGGCGAAGGAGGCTTGCTTTGACTGAACTTGTTCGACACATCGCGTCGCTCAATATTCTCGACCGCGGCAGTCGCAACTGATGGCTGTGCGCGAGTGGCAAGTGAACCAAACAGCCACGTACTTGCGAACCGGCTCACAATCGAGCCCCTGCTCGATTGGCTTTTGAGCTTCTTCACCGACGAAGAGGGCGTGCGTTTTGGTGTCGAAGCACCAGATGGGGGCTGGTCGTTTGAGAGTATCGATTGCGAAGGTGATACAGCGATGGACGTTGTGCTCGTAATCCGGGATGATGGCGTACGTTGCTCGAGCACGTTGTCCATCAGGGAGGGGCGGCGAGGATCAGGCGCCTTGATGATGGGTAGCGGAGAAGGCGTCGCGGAGGATGTCGGGATATCCGGCATGAATGCGCCAGATGACAGTGGATACACCTCTGGTAACGATGGATTGGACATGGACTCTTCTGTGATGCTGGCCTGTGTGGCAATGGATTGCCGCGTACGGTCAGCTCGGTTGATGACCCTCGGCGACCCGGGCTCCGTCTTGGCGCGACGCTCTTCCTCCATCCTGTGAGCCAGCAACCTTGCCGACTGATAGCTTGTGCCGGCCGAGTTGTTGCTTAACCTCGACGTGCTGGTGGGCGATACGGCGAGGTTCTCCTTGCCAACGGCGGCATGGGGTGCCTTCTTCCCTTCGCCAAAGATCTCGGCGTCGTACTGGTCGTGTAGCAACTTGCGGTCGTCCACGGTGAGACGCTTCTTCGTCTGATCCATATCCTCGACATCAAGCATCGGGACAACCACAGTCGTAAGGTTGTGGTCCAAGATGCCGAGCATCTGGATTTCGTACATCTTGCAGCGGGGTACGAAGCGGTCGCGGCGAAAGTGCTTGTCGTGGGTCTTGAAGTAGAACGAACAGTAGACCCAGAAGGCGAGCGAGTAGCAATCTGTGAGCTCACGATCTCGCCGAGAGCCATCAGAGTCGTGGTACAGTGGGTCCGGGGTGGCAGGTTTTGTCGCGGCCGGGTTGAGATCCTCGCCGACCTTGCGTGTCGGTCGCTCCGAGAGATAGCTGAACAATGGCACCGAGTGTAGGGGCATCTTGGTGAGACACACCAGGTCGAGCCCGATGCCGTGGTCTATCATGCGTTCTGTTGTCAAGCGCAACAGGTTCTTGTCGACCGCAAAGTGGCCGGTTCCAGGTGTCAGGACCGTCATGCTCAAACCAGTTCGCGACAAATCACGGTCGATGTAGTGCTCGTCGAAGGGGTTGAGCGCGAGGTTGACGGCCTCGAGCACGTTACCCTCGTAGGCAAAGCTCCAGCGGCCGACAATGCGCTTTTTGGCGTTGGCATGCGCATGGTCCTGGCCGTGAAGCTGGGCGAGCTGGAAGTCGAGGAGGATCTCGCGCTCACTCCGTTCCATGCGCTTCTTGATCTCGGCCAATGCCGGCATCCAGTCGCCCTTTCTCTCAAAGTCGTAGAGCACGTGGAAGAAGTCTTTACACCACCGGCCGTGGTAGTCTTTCATGAGACCCAACGTCAGGTCCAGAGACTCGAGATAGGTGACCTCTTCGTCGGTGTAATAGACTCTGGCGAACAGGATGATCGTCACGAGGTGCGAGGCTCCAATGGCAGTCCACCTTTGGAATAGATCGGGGAGGAAGCCTGTCTCGTCAGCCCTACACACGGGCAAACTCACCATGCAACACCTTCTCGTAGTACCGCTCTCCATCCTCGTCAAACTCCCACGTCTCCTCACACAGCTGAATGAAGATGTACGTCTGTGCCGACTTGGATCTGAAGATCGTCTTGGTCTTGGATGTCAGAATGCCGCTTGAGTACTGATGCCGTCCGCGCCAGACTCCTTGTACGTCGGCTCGCACAGCACCTCCAGCAAGTGTGACCTTTTCGCCGACATGAACCGTCGTGTTCTCGAGGCTCATGCCAAGCCGCCACATGTCGGCACGACCGACGTATTGCGAGAAGTTGAGCTCGATAAAGTCGATAAACGCTGTTTGTGGGTCCTGGATGCGGATGACTTCGACGTCCTGGCGATGCTGCAGCTTGAACGCGTTGGCAATGGCATTGGGTACCTGGATCTGGTTCACGGGCACCGAGGGGACGTCCTCGCCAAGTCGGAAGATGTACCCATCGCGTCCCTTTCCAGGCTTGACACCCTCTGTTGCGTCGACTTCGTACTTGTCTTTAGACAAGACCGGTTGGTGGTTTGTGAGGTTTCTCCGTGTGTCTGTAGCGGCCACGGGCACGCGCCGAATCTCGAGGTAGTCACCCGGTTGAGCCGCCCACGGAAGCGAAGCGTAGCTGAGAAGAACCCTCGAGGCGGCGTTGGATGCCGGTGCGGGCAGGAGTGACGGCGGCTCCCTCTGTGACACGACCTGGTTGTGGCTCTGGCTCGGCGAGTAAGTGTACAGTGACAGCCGGACGTTGTTCGTCGGTGTCGAGAACCGAGGCGGCACGTCTTCGGGGCTCGGAATGGGGGGAAGGCCATGGATTGTAGGCGCGGGGGTCGCGTGTGGATTTGGCGGTGCTCCATGCGACGCGACTGTCGGGACGACCGGCATCGACTTGAAAGTGTGCAGGTCGGGCATGGGAGGTGACTGGCTGGGGTCCTCGCCACCAGCCATGGTCGTGAAGCCCTCGAGCCGCAGCCCACGCGCCGATCGGGGGACACTGGTTGCAGTGTCGTCTGTATGCCCACTCGCGCCGCTGCCATGTCGGCCGTGTCCATGGGACCGTCGAGAGTGGTGAGATGTAGATTGCAACTCGTTGTCATCTTTCGACCGCTTGCGCACGCTCTGTGGAATCTCACGCGCGGTGGTAGCGCCAACACCCGAGGAAATATCCAGCTCTGGTGGGCCCGCCTCGCCCTCCTTGGTGCGCGGAGGGCCAACCTTGACGATTGTGGACGACCGCGCGCGGCCCGACGACGAGGTCGACGGCGTCGGCGGGTTCAAAGCGTCGTCTGGCGAAATCCCTACGCTGTCAGCGGGGCCTTGGCCGACTACCTTACCGCTCATTCCATCACGCGGGCGCCAGGTACGTGCGTGTGTACGTGCTGTTGTGGGTGTGTTGTGAGGATGTGTTATCGGGGATGGGATGGTCTGTTGAGTGTCAGTCGCGACGTCATGCGAGAGTGAGTGTCGGAATTTGACTCCGGCCCGCTGACGACAATCGGCCAAGTCCAAGACCATCCACCACGACGAGTTGAACGCGCTGCTCGACATTGGCTCTGAACAACACTCGCCATCGCAGCGCCGCTGCACCGCCGACCATGATCAACCGCCTGGGCCAGCGGCTCAAGGAAAACTTCCAGGAGACGACGCGCGACCTCAACCTCCTGGCTGGGGGCGGGGCGTCGGCCTCGGCGGCCTATTTCGACGCCTCGGAGGACAAGATGTTCGAGATCACAAAGCTGCTCGAGTCGCGGGCCGAGAGCGAGCGCCTCGAGGGCATGAAGCGTATCATTGCCGCCATGTCCAAAGGAAGGAATATGGAGGGGTTCTTCGCCCAGGTCGTCAAGAACGTCGTCGCCAACAGCATCGAGATCCGCAAGCTCGTCTACATCTACCTCCTGCGCTTCGCCAACAACAACTCGGACCTGCTGCTGCTCTCCATCAACACGTTCCAGAAGGACCTGTCGGATGCGAACCCCCTCATCCGGTCCATGTCGCTGCGTGTGCTCACGTCGATCCGCGTACCCGTGATCCAAGGCATCGTGATGCTGGGGCTCAAGAAGCTGGTCAATGATCGCAACCCCTATGTCCGCAAGACGGTTGCTGGTGGTCTCTCCAAGGTCTATGAGTGGGTAATAACTCCTTGTGTTTAGCTGACCCGCTCAGCATGGACTCCACCGTGCTGCCAGAGCTCTTGCAGCTCCTCCGCACCCTCCTCGCCTCCAACTCGCCGCTCACCCTCGGCCCGACGCTCACGGCATTCTCCGAGATCTGCCCCGACCGCCTCGACCTCTTGCACCCGTATTACAGGCACATCTGCAAGCTGCTCGTCGACGCTGACGAGTGGGGACAGTCGGTTATTCTCGACGTGTTGACGCGGTACGCGCGCACCTTCCTCGAGAAGCCCGACACCGCTGGCGCTGTGCGTCCCGTGCCAAAGACGAGCAACGGCGAGAGCGGAGCCGACAAGGTCGACTCGGACGACGAGTTTGAGGGCCTCGACATCGACCTCGCGATGCTGCTCCACTACGCAAAGTCGCTGTTCCACTCGCGCAACCCCACCGTCGTCCTCGCAGTCGCCAAGCTGTATTACAACCTCGCTCCAGCTGGGCACGCCTCTGTCGGCCAGGAGCTGCTCGTCGACCCGCTCCTCCGTGTCGCCGGAAGCGCCAGTGCTGAGCACCATTCCGAGGCAACCGAGACGCTCGCGTGGGAGGTCATTGCCTCGATGGCCGAGGAGCGCCCGTGGCTCTTCGCACCCCGCTTCACGACCTTCTTCCTCCACTCGCGCGACTGCAAGGCGGTCAAGAAGGCCAAACTCCGGGGATTTGTTGCCCTGGCCGATGCTGACAATGCCACGACCTGCCTTCGCGAGCTCAAGGCGTACGTCAACTTCCCCGACGACAACGTGGCCGAGGAGGCAGTCCGCGCCATCGGACACTGCGTCCGCACCCAGCCGTCGGTCGTCGACAGCGGCCTCAAGACGCTCATGCGCCTGCTGAAGAGCACGCGCGGCGTGCTCGTGGCCCACGCCGTAATCGAGCTCAAGGGTGTCATCCTGTCCCAGGCGGCCGTGTACTCGTCCACCCCGCAGCACCTCGTTGCCCGCCTCGCGAAGCAGCTGGACAACATCACCAACCCGTCGGCCCGCGCGAGCGTCTTCTGGCTTGCTGGCCAGTTTGCCGCGGATGACTCGCCCGACACGACGTTCGGGCTCAAGTGGCCCGGCCTCGCGCCATGGGTCCCAGACGTCCTCCGTAAGGGGGCCAAGAGCTTCATTACGGAGGAGGCACCTGCCAAGCTGCAGATCATCACGCTGGCGAGCAAGCTGCTCGTCTTGTCGCCTGGAACACCCGCACTCGTCAGCTTCAGCCAGTACCTCTTCACGCTCGCACGATACGACCACAACTTTGACGTGCGCGACCGCGCCCGGTTCCTCAACGGCCTGCTCAGAGGCGTGCGCGAGGAGAAGCAGCTTGAGGAGGGTATCGAGGACGAGGAGCAGGATGCGGGCGGCGTCACGCTCCGCCGCGAGCAAATCAAGGTCGTGCTTCTGGGCAAGCGCGAGCCGCCCAAGGCCGTGGCAGCCGAGCGTGGGTTCATAGATGTGTTCGTAGCTAACCCACCAGAGAGCAGCTACGACGTCGGCTCGATGTCGCGCATCACGCACCGCAAGCTGGGGACGTACGAGTCGCTGCCCGACTGGACCGACGACCCGACCGACCCGTCGCTGCGCGAGTCCGAGCTCGAGAAGGAGGCCGACAAGCCGCCAGTGCCGACGTTTGTGTCGTCCGCGCCGTCGCCCATACCGCCGCCGATTGTGCGCAACCTGTCGACGCCAAACGCGTCTACGCCGCGCACCAGTTCCCCGGCCTCGAGCGTCCCCCACACCACCAAGGCCAAGTTCCGCGACCTGGACGACTTCCTCAACTCGGAAGAGAGCGAAGAGGAGACCGACGAGGAAGACAGCGACGAAGAGTACGAGAGGTAAGTAGCAAGGTGCAAGTGCAAGAGTCAATGCTTGGGACGGTGGGAGAGACGCGAGCAGGAGGGGCTTGTGCTGACAGAACAGCGAGGAAGTCGTGGCTGTGTCGGCGCCGCCGGCACACGAAATTGTGCCAGAGTACGACACGGAGGATGAGACGTCTGAGGAAGAGGAGGATGAGGAGGAGGAAGAGGAGAGCTCGTACGACGAGTACGAGGTCGACGAGAGGGAGGCACTGCAGCGGCATTAGATCTAGCACCCATGCATGAGTATGGCTCTACAACAACCCCTGGCGCTTGAGATCCTCGTACGTCTTCTTGTCGTACACGTTGCCGTCTGCGTCCTCAAACTCCTCGGCGCGGTCCATGGCCGCGAGCTCCTGTCGTCCCTCGCGCTTGAGCTTGTCTGCGAGCGCGAGCGCGTCCTGAATCTTTGTAATCTCGTGGAAGTGCCGCGTGTTGGGCAGGCCGAGCGCGCGCATGCCAAACGCGTGGCGCGACTCCTGGAAGTGCCGGTCGAACGCCTTGCGGCCCATGTACACGAAATCCGAGCAGATCTCGCACTTGAACTCGACGCCGAGCCCGTGCAGCTTATACAGCCAGTACGGGATGGGCTTGCCGTCCCATCCGAGGGGGAGCTTGAGCGGGTTGTACGTGCGGCCCTCGTCGTCCTCGTCGTCATCGTCATCGGCCGCAATGTTGATCTCGGCGGGTGGTGGCTGGGCATCCTCCTGCTCCTCGAGCTCGGCCTCGCGCTCACGCGCAGTGAGCGCACTGCGGCGCTCGACTTCTGACCGCGAGGCCCAGAGGAGGTCGGGCACAGGCGGGAAGGCGAGCAGCTCGCCGATGAGGTACGTCAGCCGTGCTGGCTGCTTGAGCTTGTCGCGCGACGATGTTGATGGGCCGGCGGCCGCGCCGTTCGCATCCGACTCGGCGACAGCCTTGCCCGCCGCCTCCTTCTTCTTGTGCTTGTCCGACTTGAGGTGGGCGTCGTACACTGTCTGCTTGGAGTAGTGCTTCTGGCAGTATGGGCACCAGATGCCCGCGCCGCCGTTAGCCTCGGCCTTCTTGCCGCCACTGCTGCGCTCGCTCCACCCGGGCACCTGGTCGGCCGCCCACGCCGACTCGAAGCTCGCCTCTGCCTCATCCAGCTTCTTCTGCACGTCGATGAGGGGCAGTGCGCGGCGGAAGAACGAAACGAGGTAGTCGTAGAGAGTTTGGACGTATCTGTGGGGTCAGCTTACGCGTTGAATCGTCCAGCTCAGCCAACTTACGCAAGGTACGCCGCCGTCGACTTCTCCTTCACGTCCAGCGTGCGCTCCACCCTGCCCTGCCTCAGCATGTCGAGGTACGCGATGTACGACAGTCGCGTGCTGCCCTTGAGATTCAAGAACTGCGAGTGCGCCTCGTACAGGTCGAGGTGTCGTCCGTACGCCTCTTCTCCCGAGAACACGTTGTCCAAGGCTGTGACGTTAGATGCGCCCGCGACTTGACACTCACGGTCAATGATGATGGGCTCCTCCTCGTCCTCGACGTACACCGTCTCCAAACCATCGCTCTGCACCAGCTCGTCGATCTCGTGCAGGAACTGGCGGGCATTGATATTGGTGTTGTTCGTGTGGAACGCCTTGATGTGCTCAAAGCGCCTGTAGAACTCGCCAAGCTCGTCCTCGCCGGCAGGAGGGGCGGACAGGAGCGCCAGTTCTGTTGGCCGGAGACTGGGGAGTCAGTTGAGCCATGTCACATTCTTCACAACCAACTCACCCTGGCAGGTCCTCGTACGTCGACACGAGGGTTTTCCTCAGCTCGCCAATACGGTCCAGGATGTCGGCCGCCTTGCGATCTCTCCGCACGATGTTGCGTTGCTGTGGTGTCAGGAGGGTGGAGGTGGGGAAGGAGGTGACTCACAGCCGTGGGGTTTTGCATGAGCACGTCGGCGAGCGCCTGCTCATAGCGCTCGATCTCCTCGTGTGTCGCGCGCTGTGTTTCGATGATCGAGTCCATGGTCGATGGAGGTGTGGAGGTCGAGATCAACAAGTCGAGGTCGAAATCCAAGTTGTCGGTTGGCGGCCAAGAGCGTAAAGTCAGGACAAGCCACACCTCCCACGTGGCGGAATTTCCGGGGTTATCGCCACCCTCGGCCTCTTCCACTGTAGTCTTGGGCTTGTAACTTCAACTTTGGAACTTCTGACAACAACACCAACAATCCATCCAAAATGGCGGTAAGCGTTGACAGCACAGGACGAAACGGACGGCGTACTGACGCGGAACCTCCCCATCAGCTCAACCCGTAAGTCCCAGCTCTGTGGCACAGTTCCTAACCCCGCAGTGGAGATGAGAAGCTCGTGTTCGAGTCGTCGGAGGCGGTCACTGTCGTACGTACATGAAGACGCAAGGCTGCCCGACCACGGAGAAGGCGGCGCTTCGTCGAGAGGGGTGGGAGCGGTCATTGACATGGGCGCTTTTGCTCCTCTCGAATACAGGCTCCTACGTGTGAGTAGCGACATTGTTGTTGTGGACGCGCCGCTGACAACCGTGACTAGTCGAGGCACTTAACCTTAGGGAGGACCTCCTCCGTGGCATCTACGCGTACAGTGGGTAGCTTGAATGGGATTCATGCTCACCCACCAGACTTTGAGAAGCCCTCGGCTATCCAGCAGCGTGCCATCATCCCGATCATGCGCGGCCGCGACGTGATTGCCCAGGCGCAGTCCGGTACCGGTAAGACTGCGACGTTTGCCATCTCGGCGCTGCAGTCGATCGACCTGAACGTCCGCGAGACGCAGGTGCTCGTCCTGTCACCCACGCGCGAGTTGGCCGTCCAGATTCAGACTGTCGTGCTCGCCCTCGGCGACTACATGAACGTCTCGTGCCACGCCTGTATCGGTGGCACGTCGGTCGGCGAGGACATCCGCAAGCTCGAGGCTGGACAGCAGGTTGTCAGCGGCACCCCCGGCCGTGTGTTCGACATGATCCGCCGTCGCAACCTCCGCACCAAGGACATCAAGATGCTCATCCTCGACGAGTCTGACGAGCTGCTCAACAAGGGTTTCAAGGACCAGATCTACGACATCTACCGCTACCTGCCTCCTGCGACCCAGGTCGTCATCGTCTCGGCTACCCTGCCCCACGATGTGCTCGAGATGACGACCAAGTTCATGACGGACCCCATCCGCATCCTCGTCAAGCGTGACGAGCTGACACTCGAGGGCATCAAGCAGTTCTTCGTCGCCGTCGAGAAGGAGGACTGGAAGTTCGACACTCTGTGTGACCTCTACGACACGTAAGTTGGCATATGGGGGCTCCAACTGACGCCAGCCTCACGATCACCCAGGCCGTCATCTTCTGCAACACGCGCCGCAAGGTCGACTGGCTCACCGAGAAGATGCGCGAAGCCAACTTTACGGTCAGCAGCATGCACGGCGAGATGGTGCAGAAGGAGCGTGACGCCATCATGGCCGAGTTCCGTGGCGGCCAGAGCCGTGTGCTCATCACGACCGACGTGTGGGCGCGTGGTATCGACGTGCAGCAGGTGTCGCTTGTCATCAACTACGACTTGCCGTCGTCGCGTGAGAACTACCTGCACAGGATAGGTCGCTCTGGCCGTTTCGGACGCAAGGGTGTGGCCATCAACTTTGTGACGATTGAGGACGTGCGCATTCTGCGCGATATCGAGCAGTACTACTCTACTCGTGAGTGGGGGTGGGGGCGGCGTGAAGGGTGGAGAGGCTTGCTGACACTGTCGCAGAGATTGACGAGATGCCGATGAACATCACCGACTTGGCGTAGGCGCCCAGCCATAGTTTATTGTCTGTATGCAACTGTATAAGCTTAGACGGCGCCGGGATCGGGGGGCGGGCGGGCGGTGCGGCGGTGGGTCGATGTGAGCTGGCTGCCACGCCCAAGCGGGAGAAGCGGAGAAGGCTGGAACCAAACAGAGTGTGCCGCCTCGGGTTGCCCACCTCTGCTGAGGCCAGCTGATGTGCTTGTGCATCTCGCGCCTCTCGGATGCGCACAAGGTAACGTGATGCAGCCTGTCGTCGTCGTCGTGCCGCGGCTGTTGTTGTGCTCAATGTGGGAATCTGGGCGGCGCGATAAGGCGATGCAAGGCGGTGTTGGCTGCAAACGATCTTAGCGCGAGCCGCACCACCCACCCAGTGGCGACCCCGTGCGGCGTGCCGTCAACTCGTCAGACGCGAGCCGCGAGGTAGGCTTATGCATTCATTCTCACGACCGACGCCGACGACGGCACCAGCGGCGCCGACAAGAACGCACGCTGCCTGCGGGTGTGGCTGCCGTCTGTCTGATCAAGCTCAAGCTCACAACCGCGCCCGCCGCATGGCCTAGCCCCCAACACAAATGTTCGCTCGCAAGGGCAAGCCGCGCTCGGCGTCGACAACGCGCCTCGGGCTGGCCGCGCCGCTCGAGGACGACGAGGGGGTGCAGCCGCAGCTGCCGCCGGGGCCCGGAAGCCGGCGGTCGTCGAGCTCGACGGCGGCGTCGGGGCTGTTGAACAAGCCCAGGCGGGCGAGCACGGCGAGAATACCGGCGCCCGCCGAGCCCGATACGCGCAAGGCGCTGCCTGCGCCGCCTGCCCCCCCACCGCCGGCGGCACCCCCACCCCGCCCACCAGGCGCCGCCGCGCCCACCCTGCCGCCGGCCCCGGGTCCGGCCCACGACGCCGCCCCGCTACCACCCCCGCCCCCATCCCCGCCACCGCCGTCATCATGGCGCGTGCTCGGGCGGCGGCACACCATGCCCCGCCTGTTCCTCGACACGCGGCTCAGCCCGATCGTGAGCTCGGTGTCGCCCAAGACGAGCCCGCTGCTCTCGCCGGAAGTGGCGACGCCTCGGCCGCTGCCCGAGACGCCGCGCACGCCCGCGGTGCGCGCCGTGCCCCCCGACGCGCCCAACCCGTTCCTCTCGTCGCCTGTGGCCGTGGCTTTCGCCGCCCCGGCCCCGGCCCCGGCCGCCGCGCCCCGCCGCTCGTCCACCCTCCCCGTCCCGCCGCTGTCCGCGCCGGCCGAGCCCGACCCGCACGTCCTGCACGCGTGGCGCGACTGGAGCGCCGACCTGCGCGTGCGCGAGCAGGCGCTGCGCGACCGCGAGGCGCAGCTCACGCGCCGCGAGGACGCGCTGCACCAGCGCGAGATTGTCGCCGCCGTGCACGCCAAGGGGCTGCAGCGGCTCGGGATGGACGTGAGCGCGGCCGCGACGGCAGCGACGAGCCGCGTCGTCGCGACGCCGGCTGAGATGAGCCCCGCCGCGCCGACGCCGCTGAGGCTCGCGCGCGTGCCCTCGTCGCGCGGGGACGCGGCCGCGCGCCGCGACTCGGCGTCCTCGGCCCCGATGCCGGCCAGGCCCAGGCTGTACCCCGATGCTGTGGTGCCGGCCGCGGCGGCGGCGCGGCGCGCGCGCACGAGCCCGCTGCCTGCTGGGCGCGCGACCTCGCCCACGCCCATTACGACTGCTACGCCTGGCGCGACGGCGAGCGAGTCGGAGGCGCTGATATCCACGCTGCTGGCTGAGATCGACACGCTCACGCAGAGCCTGAGCGTGGCGCAGGGCGAGATCGCGCAGCGCGAGGCCGACTACGAACGGCTGGAGCGGAGGCACGCCGACGCGCTCGGCAGCTACGAGGGCGAGCGCGCGCGCTGGGCCGAGCTCGACGGGCAGAGAGACGCGGTCGAGGACGAGCTCAAGGCGCGCATCGTGGTGCTTGAGCAGATGTTGGGCTTTGAGAGGAGGGAGGAGAGGAGGGGGAGCGGCGAGCACAGCCACGAGCCGACGCGCCGCCCGAGCGCGGATACTGGCCCGAGCGGCGACACCGGCCCACACGAGACGACGGGGTACCACCTCGAGCCGGCGGCACAGGAGCAGCGCACCGTCGGCAACTGGGTGCTCGACGTGCGCGAGTACGCCGGGGCAAAGGGCAAGGGCAAGCTGCGAGAGGGCTCGGCGAGTACCGACGACGCGGCGGTCGCGGCCGTGGTGCGCCGCGACAGCTTTGGCGTGGGCGACGACGAGGCGGGGCCGAGTGGCGGTGGGGAGCATCGCGGCGCGGCGGCGCGCGGTGCCGCCGAGCGCGAGTGGGAGCGCGAGGAGGCCGAGAGAGAGGCGTGAGTGTGGCACTAGCGCGCCTGGGCGACGTGTCGCTGACATTCGCAGGGCGCTCAAGCGCGCGCGGACTGGCCAACAGCCGCAGCAGCGCCGCCAGAGCCAGCTGCTGCACCGCTCGTCGACGCCCGTGTCCGACCTGCTGCTCTCGCCGCAGCTTGTGTCGCCGCACGACGTGCAGGTCGAGTGGGTCGGCGTCGACGAGCCCAAGGGGCGTGGTGCGACCGGCGCGGTCGCGCGCCTGGCGCTGTAGCGGGCGTGGCGCTGTAGCCTGCCTGGCGCTGTAGCACGGTCGCAAGCCTGGCTGCTGCCTGGGTTGTAGCACGCCTGCCGTCTGGGCTGTAGCATGTCGCTGTAGCATGTGATGGATTAGCGAGGGGTGCGTTTGCCTCATAGCAACTAGCCGGCGGCAAGTCTGGCCCGCGGGCGAACCGGGGCCGCGAGTAGGTTTATGCTCTCGGGCATAGTGAGACGGCGCCGCCGCCGACCTCCTCGCCAAAGCGTAAGCATGTAGATTACCGCAGCGATACCGCAGCAGGGCCGCGCCGGCGCGCGCACCCCAAACCAACGCGGCGACAGTGCGTTGCTATTTACGGCGGGCTAGCGGCGGCCCCACACTCGGCCTGCCGGCGGGGGTTGGCACATCGAGTGACATTGCGCTGGATTGTTCTGGCCAGAGGGGTTGGTCCTGAGCTCCACATGTAGCTGCAGCCCTGGCACCCGGGCACCCCGTTGCTGAGGCTCATGGTTGGTCGAGCGGAGGGGGGTCAGACTCGCTTGGTGTGCTCGCCCAAGGTCGTGACGCGCAAATCTGCTGCACGCTGCACGCTGCGCGCAGCACACAGGCACAGGTACGCCGGTGACACACGCGCTAGCGCGCAGGCGTGCGTTGTAGCAGTCACGAGGGCGGGGATGCACACGGCGTGCAGCGGCGCCGCTGCGCACGCCAAATTGAACGGCACGTCGGTGCTGCTGCAGCTGCACATGCACCCCGGACATCACGGCAGAGTGTAGTGCACGCAGCGTGCAAGCGAGGCCGTCAGTAGCCGCCGCAGCCGCGCGGGGATTGCGTCGTTCCAGACCGTGTTGGTCGCTGGTCGCAGATCTGAGCCAGGGCCGCCACTTGGCCCCAGTTTGCCGATCCCAAAAAAGCACAGCGCGCCTTGGCTGCGCGCGGCGGCGCCGTCGCTGCGTTTGATTGTTTCGACCCCCGAATGGGCATCGAAGGATTCGAAGGGCGGGGGGGCAAGCAGGGGGACAAGATCGGGGGGGGTGACTGGCACGACTGGAATGCTGCTGCAGCTGCATGCGGCGTGGGCGTAGCGCGGCGAGCTTGCCTTGCACCTGCACACACCGAGCCCAACCTGCCCCCCGCGACGCATATATAACGCGCGCCCCTCCCCGTCCAACTACTCCCCATCTCAACTCATTCTCTCAACACACCTGGCTGGCCCAGCACACTCGCTCTTTGCACCCAAGCACCCCTACACACCCACACACAAAATGCTCGCCAAGACCCTCGCCCTCTTCGCCCTCGCGGCCTCGCTCGTTGCCGCCGCGCCCACGCCCGACTGGAACGGCCACAACGGCCACCACCACCACGGGCACGGCGGCCACCGCCACGGCGGGTGGCGCGGCCAGCAGTCGAGCGAGGTGGCTACGGCGACTGACGGCGGCGACAGCTCGGACGCGCAGCCCTCGCCCTCGGCGTGGTCGGGCAACGACAACGGCGACAACTCGGGCAACGCGACCACCGACGCCAGCAACCTCGCTGCCCAGCCCCAGGACTCGCAGCCCCAGGGCAACTCGACCTCGGACTCGCAGGCCCAGCCCTCCGCCCAGCCCGCCGCCCAGTCCTCCGCCCAGCCCAACTCCGGCGCCCAGCCCTCGGGCCAGACGTTCACCGGCGACGCGACCTACTACGACGTGCTCAACCCCGCCGAGAACGAGGGCCAGTCGGCCGGCACGGTCGCGTGCTCGGGCACCAAGTACACCAACGACGACGCCATCGTCGCCATCAACTCCGCCCAGTTCCCCGGCAGCTGCGGCAAGAAGGTCATCATCAAGGACGACACGACGGGCAACACGGCCGAGGCGACGGCCGTCGACGAGTGCAGCTCGTGCGGCTACGGCGCCATCGACCTCACGCCGTCGCTCTGGAGCCAGCTCCACAACGGCAAGACCGACGACGGCATCTTCCAGGCCACCTGGTCGTTTGCCTAAGCTGGTCGGCTGGTTCTGCCGCCTCTGAGAGGCGACACGACGCGTGACGTGGCGCAGAGCGTCGCGGCATGCACCACGACCCACGACACCGACGCGCCCTTGACGGGCGCCGTCACACCCAATTGTGTAACCCTGTGTAGCTTGGTAGACATTCGACCGGCTTCGTCTGTCGCTGGCATTGTAGCTTGATGCACCGTTGCCACAGTGAGTGTGGGTGGGCTATGGGCCGAGGGGCAGGTTTCGGTCGTCGACTGGCCTAGCCTACTGGCGTCATGCTGCGCTGCCTCACTCCCAGCTGCAGGTCATCCTCGCCAACCGATACCCTCACAACGCCTCGGACAAGGGGACAGCGATTCGGGGTCGACCAAGCATCCGAGCCACCCCCCACGCACGCGCCCTGAACAAAACTGTAACCACGACCCACACACCGACCCACACCCGCACCCCCGAATTACTTCCGAGAGCGGCAAGGAAGGGCCGTTTCAACTCAGTCCAGGCCCGGTGACGACGTCGACGACGGCGATATGCATGCCGCAGGGTTGCTGGTGACGAGCCGTGACGAGCGAGCCGAGGGAATGGAGGCTGCGACCGGGCGAGTGGAAGCTGTGGGCGGGTGTCGGTGTTCGTCGTTTTCGGGGCGCGACGTGCAGACGCGCACTCGGGTGAGCGCGGTAAGCGTGGTGCGCGCCCGTATGCGCGCCCGCCCGCGCCGGCTTCCGCTGGCAGTCGAGCGCCGACTCGCGACTCGCACCTACCCCCAACTCAACCAACTCTGCACCGCACAGCTCGCCTCGTACATCCGTCACACTCCGCCCGCACCTCGGTCCGCGGTGTCATGTCGGTCGGTGCCTGGTCATCCGCCGCGCTTTGTGCGGCCTGCGTTGGCACTGACGTGCCCGCAAATCAAAGGAACTCGGTGCCGACTAGGCCGAGCACGGACCGAGCCCACACTCCTGCGTGCAGCACACGCTCTGACTGCACTGACTGCTTCTCGACGCCCAGTCCAACCCCCGCGCTGACTCGCCTAACCCCCTGACGCCCTCAAACCCCTACGCCCCCCGCTACATCACACAATGCATCGATCAACGAGCAGGGCGCCAGCCAGTGCCGCCGCTGCGCGCACTCGTCGTGAGTGTTGAACGTTTTGCCGCCTCGCTCGTCCAGAGCAAGGCCGAATAGGTAACCAGGGGAGCCGGGGGTCCGTGAGGGTTGTGTGGTTTCTGAGGGTCGTGTTGTGTGGGTGGGTGCGGGGTTGTTGTTGATGCGAGGAGGTTGGTGTAGGGCGAGGAAGGGTAGTGGGGCGTCGTGTCGCTCAAACCCGCCCCTACGACGTGAAGTACCATTTGAGCTTGAACACACCGGCGTTCAGGTTGCCGTTGTGGAGCTGGTTGAAGAGACCAGTGACGAGGTCGAGGTCGCCAAACGTGGGGCAAGACGCGCACTGGTCGACAGCAGTCGCAGTCGCCGTGTTGCCCGTCTCCGTGTCGATGAGGAAGACGGTGCGGCCGCACGAGCCTTCGTACTGGGGAATGTTGACGGCCACAATGTTGTCCGACGTCGAGTACAGCTGGCTCGAGCACGCGACCGTGCCGGCAGAGTGACCGCCGTTGTCCGAGGCGTCCCCAATGTCGTACCAGGTGGCGATGCCCTCGTACGTCTCACCGACGGGGCTGGGGTGGCCAGAGTCGCTGGCGGAGTTGTTGGCGGGCTGCGGGGAAGGCGACGGCTTGGCGTGGTTGGGGCGGGGCTCGGACGAGGGAGAGGCCTCGGCAGCCACGACCAGCGCGCCGGCGTCGAGGGAAGGCGCAGGGTCAGCCGACGCGGTGGTGAAGTCGGTGAAGGCGTCCGTGAGGTCGACGTAGTCGGTCACGGCGTCGGTGGGGTCGATGGCATAACCAGTGAACTCGGTCACGGCGTCGGGAGTCTCGTCATCGTCGTAGTTGACCTCCGCGTCCGCTTGCTGGTGGTGGTGGCCCTTGTGGACGTGGCCAAAGGCTTCGCCCCACCAGCGCTTGACGGCGCCGGTGTTGTGGACGGGGGCGGCGGGGACGAGGGCGGCGAGAGCGAGGAGAGAGGCAACGAGGGGGGCGGTGCTCTTCATTGTGGTGTGTGGTATGTTTTGGGTGGGTGGGGAGAGAGGGGGTGGGTGTCGTTGAGACTGTGGGTTGTGCGTCTAGCAGTGGGTATAGAGGAAGGGGGGCGAGGAGTGGTACAGTGGGGGAAGAGTGGTGAAGAGAGAAAGAGAGACGAAGGTGAAGAGTGAAGAGAAAGTCGAAGAGCGAGTCAAGAGGGGTTTATAAAGTGCACAGGCAGCGGACGGTGGGTGGGTGGAGGGGCAGAGCTTTGCGAGACGGTTGGGACGACGCGCGTGAGGGTCAAAGTCGGTGAGTCTGAAGGTGCGCCCCCTCTGCGAGTGAGTCAGTCGAGGGCGCCGTCGCGTCGTCGCGTCGTACCGCGTCGCATGTCGCATTTCCTTGCGCCCGCAATCCGCCGGTGTGCATTGCTGTGCTGCGTGTGCGGACGGGGTAGGGGGCGTAGAGGGCGTAGGAGAAGGATGGGACGGGGGCGAGGGCGAGGGCGACTCGCGTGACGGGTGTAGCAGCTGCGTCGAGGCCGAGGCCGGCCGACTGGGAGGGTACAGCAGTTGACTCGACTGCCTTCCCTCCTCCGTCTTTTCACCCAACATCACACACCCAACGAGTTCTGCAAGATTGCTAGATTGCGCACAAGTGTGCCAAAGAAAAGGCCGCTCGAGGGTCACTACAGCCCCTGCACCCGTCGATCTACGCTCGTTGCCGCACGCCCCGCCTCGCCGAGTCGCGTCCTCGACAAAGGGAAGGCCGGGCGGCAGCGACCATCTTGCACATCGCTGGGCGCGAGTGGCGACACCTCACAAGCATCAACGTCACTGCAAGACCGGCGACGGCGTGCCCTGCACAGATACCTGGTTGAAGCACGCAGGGGGTATTGGCTCACGATCCACGACAGCCCACCCCTGCCCACACAGTCTCGAGGCTGGGGCTGTGCAGCTGGGCAAAGCCGGCGGTCTAGCAGGAAGACGAGGTGTGCGCCCCGGCCTGTCCCCCGATCTCAGACTCCTCTCCTACGCCATTCTATTAACTGTGCGGATGTTCTCTGCCCCACTTGTAGCTATTGCGCGAGCGATTGCACGACGGCGACCGAGTCGACACTGGAACCAAACAAAACGATCTCTTTCCGGGGCCCCACCCCACCCGGCTCGTGCGTGCTCGCACGCAACCGAGTCCAGTTCGACCAGTTCCGACGTATCTTTTCTCCTCTGTTGCGAGTCTGACCGAGCACCAAGACGACCTCGCAGGTGACCTGCACGGCTGATTCATCGCGCACGGGGCGTCTTTGACCGGTGAGGTGCAACTACTCTTGAGCAACATAAAACCTGCCTCCTCGGCACTGCCCATTACCGCCAACGCCAACAACGACAATGATCGCTACCTACTACAAGGTGGGTGGCCAGCGGGCGCTCGCAGCTGACAACTCTGCAGACCAAGCCCGCGTACCCCGTCAACGCTCATGACGGTGACGACGACGACGATGACTGCCAGGGCTGCGGCTGCGGCTGCGGCACTGCCAAGCCCGACGGCAAGTGAGCGGCGACCGTCTTGAGCTCTGCTCCATCGTACCACGCAACGCCCGGCTCGACCAAAGTATCCCGACACCGCATGCACATACTCCCACTCGAGGTGTCGGCCTGTTCACTGCCACTGACACGAAGCCGACTCCACTGACACAAGACCTGTCCGGGCCGAGGATCCTGATCGCCATGCCCAGAGCGGTATGACAAAATCACTCACTCCGAAAGCACCTCGTGTTGCCGACGCATCCACACGGCCCGCTCCACGCCGCCTTCTGCCTCGGGATATGGCACGAGCGCGAGAAGCGAGTCCGAGTTGCTTCGGGGCGACGTCTTGGCGGCTTCGGGATGGCAGGGGTGGGAGATACGAGGTGTTGCATTGATACCCGAAGGCATTAATGGCGCAGCGTTCGGTCTGCTCGCAGCGCAATGCTCACTCTACTTAACATGTGAGCGGCGTACCTCGCCCAGCACAGCACGAGCCACCACCGCCTCGACAACACCACGAACCACAACCAAGTGAGCCCTCCCCTCCCCTCCTCCCCCACCGACTGACGCCCCAGACAACGCTGAACATGTACGCCAACACCATCGTACGACAACCCCCCACGTTCCCCCCACGCTGACGGCAGGCCCCCACCCTCGCGCACGACGGCGACAACTGCGGCTGCGCCCAGGGCTGCACCGGCGGCGCCGACTGCAAGTGCGCTGCCGGTTGCTCTTGCTGCAAGGCCTAGGCGACGGAGCCAGCGACGGCGCTAGTCTGCGGCTCCGCGCTGCGGATTCCGCGCCGCCCCCCACCCGTATCCTAGACTCGGGTATACTATCTTCTCATGAGCTATGCAGTTAGTGTAGGCGCCACGGTGGTGGCTAGTGCGGGGCCTACTGAGATAAGCACCGAGCCAGTGACGTACTCGTAATGTACTTGCGGCTCACTCTGGTCCGAGAGAACCCGCCCGCCCGACCGCTCGCCCGCTCGCCTGGCCTCGACTATGGCCCCCAGCGCTGCGTCGTGCGTCGGCTTTGGGGATTGGGGACGGGTGCGAGCCTCGGGTACTGGCGATGGAGCGCGCATGGGCCTCCGCTAGCGCGCAGGCAGACGTGTACTTAAGCGTGCGCGTTCGACCTGAGATTGTTCATTCGCCACCAACAACACCAAACCCAAGCAACTGTGAGTCCTCCCGCTCGCCACCAGCTAATGCCGGCGGCAGACAATGATCGCCACCCAGACCGCCCCCGCCCCCGCCCAGGGCTGCAACTCGTGCGCTTGCGGCTCCAAGTGCCTCTGCAAGCCTGGCGAGTGCAAGTGCTAAGCCAGCACGCATCAGTGTTTCGTTGATAACGGAGAAGAGGGAAGAAAGTGAATGATGCAGATAATCGAGGCGCGAGGGGGTGCTTTGCCGAGATCGCCACTTACACTGTCGCACACACAATACTGATTTCTACCATTTACCTTCCCTCCTCATCACCACACTCTTCCCTTTGTCCTCACCACACCACTGGTGCCATGTTTGCGCTTTACACGGCGTTCATGGCCACCGTCAGGCCTGCAACGCACGCACCTGCGCTGCCTGACGAGCTCGTCGCCACCACCAACACACCTTCCCCCTCGCCCTCTCCCCCACCCTCACCCGACCCCCGCCGCACCGTCTCGTTCCAGCTTCCGGGCGAGGGTGCCCCAGAACGCAGCACACGCAAGCGCCGCCTCGAAGACGAGCCTGACGGCACGCCGAAGCCGAAACGCGAGCCCCACTTCGCCAATGAGCGCCGGTTCAAGGCCTCGCCCAAGGCCATGTTCGACGAGGCCAAGGGGTACAGTGCTAGGATAATGGCCCAACGGCTCGGGTCGCGCGGCCGCTGGGGGTCGCACCACGGGCATGATGCTTCCAAGCAGGCTGGGCACGACGCGATCAATGACATGGAGTTTCAGTGGGGGAAGATAGAGAGCGTCTTATGGGACGTTGAGCTCGAGTGCAAGGAAGAGGGGCGGGAGGAAGGCCTCGCCCCTGCAGTAGAGGGCGGAGAAGGCACGCGTGCAGACCGCTCCGCGCGCTTGGATGAGGTCCATGAAGCCTTCGACGCCTACACCGCCTCTATTGAGAAGTTCAAGACCACGCACAAGGCCCGCGTGAATCGGCTTCGGGCGGACAACAGGTGGGCGAGCCCGGCGCTCGAGGTGCCGCAGCATCTTCTCCCGCACAACCTCGTCGCGAACTGGACGGCTTCAATGTTTCCCGACCTCCTCGTTGTGACCCCTCGGCCTGCAGAGGAAGCCGATTCGGATAGCGAGGGCCAGTGGGTGCCGACACCACCGACGCCGACGCGGCCGATGTCAAGCCCACCTTCACGGCCGACAACCCCGCCGCCATCGCAGATGCCACAGGAACCCACCACCCCGCCCTCTGCCCCCGGCGAGTTCCACACGGTCGGTCTCAACGCCAGCCCTGGCCAGCGCTCTGTTCACTTCCGCCGAGCCGAGGTCGATGGGCGCGCCGCGCACCTCCGCGGCCTCATCGGTGCCCTCACCGACACTGAGCGGTTCTGGCACCTCGACCGCGAGGAGAGGAGGAGGGGGCAGAGGCGGGGTTTACTGGTTGCCAAGGAAGGGAAGAAGCCTCAGCACTCTCGAGAGCCGACATCGTTATCACCCCCCGAGGTGGGTGGGCGTGCGGACTCCAACGGCGGAACGGGGGCATGGTCCTTCCTCAAGACATTGGGCGAGAGTCGGTCGTCAAACGCCCCAGGGGCACCTTCGAGGCGCATTCGAAGCGACGGGGTCCCACGAGTCATCAACGAGGAAGACGAGACCGAGGGGGAGTCGACGACAAACTCTTTGTTAACACCTCAGGACGGTGGAGTGAGTGATGAGGATGTTGAAGACGAGGCGGAGGTGCACGAAGAGGTCAGCGGTGGGGACCTCGGTGAGGAAGGCGAGCCGGACGTGGAGCGGGCGTGATGGCGAGTTGAGGGGAGAAAGCTGGTATCGGCGCACCGGGCCCCTGGCAGCTCAGTGGTGTGCCCCAATAGTAGTGTCGGTGCGAGCTGTCCCAGCCGTCTGTGCAACTGCAGTGTATCATGGCCCGACTGTATCTCTATGCATTCCGTGATTGCCGAAAGGAAAAGTGCCACACTCACAACCCAACCGCCCTAATCAAGCTCGAGCGGCAGCGAGCCGTGGCGCACATGGGCGACGACGCTGCAGTGGCCGTACTCTACAAACTCGTCGGTGCTGTCGTCGCTCTCGTCGTCGCCGGTATCCGACTGGCTCTCCTCTGCCCAGACCTGGACGTCAGCTAGCGTCCCACCGCAAACCCACAGCACGCTTCAACACCTGGCGAATCCGCAGGTCGAGCAGCGCGAGCGCACGCAGCGCATTCCGCCCGCCCTCATCCTGGACATCCAGCACGCTGCTCCGCTCCAGCCGATCAAGCAGCGCGATATGCTCCGTAACCCTTGAAAGCAGCGCGCGCACATCGCCCCCCGAGTGGGCGAGCACGGCGCGCCGCGCGCCCTCGGCCCCCGTCTCAGCCTCGTCGGCGCCGCGCTCAGCCAGCTCGGGGTCCCCGACTTTCTGAGGCACGAGCGCCTCGTACTGGTGCCCCTGGAACACGGGCTCGGAGATGACGACGAGCGGGGTGGGCGCGCGGGACGCCAGCCGCTCGCGCCGCACAGCGCGGTGGTACTTGAACAGCTTGTGCTCGTACGTCTCGAGCTCGCGCGCGCGCTCGCGCAGGGACGCGGCGTAGTCGTCCAGCGCGGCGTGGTGCGTGTCCACGTCGGCTGAGAAGTCGGCCAGGTCGGCCTCGCGCAAGTCGAGGGCCGCCGCGCGCTCTGCCAGCAGGGCGGCGGCGTCGGCGGGCGCGAGGGACTCGAGCGGCGGAAGCGGGGAGGGCGAGGGCGAGGGCGGGCGAGAGGGGGGGAGGAGGGCGGCGCGGGGGAGAGGGGAGGGGAGTGGGGAGCGGTCCGGCGCGAAGAGGTTGATGCCGAGGTCGAGGGCGTGCGGCGGCATCGTGAGGGTTGCGGCAGGCGGGGTGGGTGGGTTAGGTTCTGGGCCGCTGGCTGGGTCGCGTGTTCTTGGCCGCGGTTGGGCTGGATTCTCGTTGGAACCTCGGCGGTCTGGGCTGCTGAGAAAAGTGAATTCGACACGAGATGACATGAACGTCGAGCTCGAGCTGGATGTGCGGCGCGGCTCGCGCCAATGTACGCACAGACCAGCTTGATATCGCCCCGCGCGGGCCTTCGAGCAGGGGGGCAGTGGGAGGCTCGCTGGCCCCGAAGCGCGGCTTTAACCTGCCCCGGGCTGCCAGACTGCCAGCACGCGACGTGGTCGAAGCTGCCACTGCCACTGCGCGCGCATCACTCACCCCGTCACCCGCGCCCATCACCCACCCCACCACCCCGACCTTCTCTCGTTCCTGCCAATCACCACCTACCCCAACCCCGGGCGCCACCCATTGACCCAACCCCGCCCCCCGCCGCCGACCGTGACCGACTGAATCCGATTCAGCCCACATTCAAGCTTACGCGAAGCGCCCAGAGCAGCCCCGGATTCACGAAGTCCAAGCCGCCGGATTCACGTCACCAGAGCGAGCACCGGCCGGCGCCGCGGAATGCGGCGTGGCCCGTGTCGAGTCCGACCGGTGCCCAACCACGACCGCGCCATGGGCGCTCAGCCTACGTGATCGACAGCGGCGCTCGTCTACACTCCATGCAGCCGGCGCCACGCTCGTGCCGACAATAGGAGGCACGTCTTGCTCTTTCGCCACTTTCATCACTGCGAGCCAGCCACGGCCAGCGGCCACTCCCCCGACGCACCCAGCCCCAGGGCCCACACGTGCGCCACGGTTCCAACTCTGTTCTCTGCGGCCCTGGGGGCTGGGCCTATTCGCCGGCGCGCATACCCTCGCCCCCCCGGACACCGCCGGACTGTTCTTTCCACGCGGCGAGTGTGCGGTGGCGCGGTGGCGCTTGGCGGCGACTGTGGCGCCTGCTTTCCTGACCCAGGCCTTCCTCGCTGTTCCTCGCTGTTCCTCGCTGTTCCAGCCAGCCTCGCCCGCTTCATTGTGCTGCCCTCGCCTGCTCGCCTATCCACGTCTGGCTCGCCGCCGCCGCGTCACTGGCGCTCAGCCGCCCAGCCCCAGTCCCCAGCCTTCACGCGGCTGACTCGTGCCGACGGTCACCGCCGTCACCGCCGTCCCGTCATTTATCGCGCTGTTCTATTCTTCTCGCTCTTTGTCGACGCCCCCACACAGTCTATTGTAGGCCTCTTTGGCACATGCTTGCATTGTATCTCTCCGAGAACAACCATGCGCCGAACCGCCCACGCCCTGACGGTCTCACCGGCGCAGCGCATCGAAGCATCCGCAGCAGCAGCAGCCGGGCCTGGCAAACCACCCCACCACCACGGCACGGTGCCTGTTTCGCGCGCGGCCGGCCGGCCCTCGATAATCGCTCTCCTCTCCTGTCCACCTACCAGCTGCCAGCTTGCCTGCCGAGCCCATTGACGCCCTTCAAGGGCGCCGCAGTTGGCGTGGCCGCCGCGGCGTCTGCTGGCTTATTCAAGCTTCTGCCTTGGGCCGGTGCTATCTCGGGTCGTCATGGGCACGGCCGTGGGCCGTCGCCTGCCGCTGGCTGGCCGAAGGTTTGGCCCAGTCCCCGCTGATAAAAGACTGAGAGATGCCTGCACCCACGTCCCCCATCTCCAGCTGGACACTGGACGCTGACCACACCCCCACCCACACCGTCCGGCACAATGTGGAGCCCGCTCACGACCCTCGTCTTCGTCACGGCGCTCATCGCGCCCGCGTTCGGTGTCCCCGACGCGTGGCACATGGACTCGATCCAGGTGCTGGCCACCGAGCAGCTCGACCCCGTCGTCTTCCCCAACGCGCAGGCCGCGCACATGCACAAGATCTTTGGTGAGTACCCCTGCCGCTATCCCAGCTCATCCCCCCAGGCAGTGGCAACTTCCGAGCCGGGTACAACTACGACCTGTACAACAGCGCGTCGTGCTCGAGCGTGTCGATCCAGGCCGACAAGTCGGCCTACTGGATGCCACAGCTGTACTGGTACGACCCGAGGCTGGCAAAGCCCTTCATCCCCATGCGCCCCTTCTTCCGGTTCTACTACCATCTCCAGCGCAACTCGCCCGCGCAGAAGGTCTCGCCATTCCCCAAGGGCCTCCGCATGCTCGGTGGCTCGCCCAACCAGCGCACCGCCCAAGCCCTCAAGATTGTCAAGGTTTCATGCCAGATCAACAAGGACCTGTCCAACGTCCTCCACTGCGACGGCTTCAACTGTGGCCGCGACTGCCCGTACGGCCTCCGAGTCGAGGTCTTCCTCCCCCAGTGCTGGGACGGCATCAACCTCTGGCTCCCCAACTCGGCGCACGTCACCTACCCTGCCGGTGCAGCCGGCCAGTTCATCCCCCGTGACGGCCAGTGCCCATGGACGCACCCTATCCGCATCCCGCAGATCATGTTCGAGGGGACGTGGGACACGGCCAACATTGCCCCCGGTGTCAAGGTTGACGGCAACCTTATCTGGTCGTTCGGCGACATGACTGGTTGGGGAGCGCACGCCGACTTTGTCAACGGCTGGGACATGGATGTTCTCAGCGCTGCGCTCAACACGACAGGCTGCGTCGACACTGCCAAGGAGATTGCGTTTGAACAATGCCCCATCTTCGCCCAATCGCACAACATTGCTGCAGCCAAGGCTTGTGCACCCACCGCCGGCGTCCTGCAGGAGCCCAACGGCCAGGCAGACTACGTCGCAGTCGCCAGCTTGCCGGGATGCAACCCCGTCTGGCCGGCCACTGGCGCCAAGCCGACCTGCAACCCCCCCGTCCCGGGCCTCGACGTTTCGGCGTTCAAGACGACCGACGGCCCGCGTGTGGCGCCTCAGCCCGACCCGCGCATCTGGAACCCGCCCACCGCGCCCGGGTGGTACCCCGTTGAATGCTTCATCGGCCAGAGCGAGTACGACAAGACCCAGTGGTTCGACTTTGTCGACCAGAACCTCACCGTCGACCGATGCCAGGCGGCGTGTGTGGCCAACGGGTACACCTACGCCTCGGTCGGACGGCGCGGCGGTGCCGGTGGGACCTGGAAGTGCTCGTGCGGCAACGCCATCCTCCCCTCCGCCCTCGTCTACCCCGAGATGTGCACGCTCCCGTGCCCCGGCAACAGCTCGCAGACGTGTGGCAACGACGGTGCCGTGCAAGTGTGGTGGGCGGGCTCCAAGCCCGCCGCGCCCAGCACGACCAAGTTCAACGCCGGCTGCCTCGTGACCACGCCCAAGGGCCTCCTGTCCCGCGCGACGTACAGCTACCCGTCGGTGGGCATGACGACCAAGACGTGCACCCAGGCATGCTACGACAAGAAGGCCAACTGGGCGGTCGTCCGCGCCGGGCTCTACTGCTCGTGCGGCAACGACACGTCGCTGTACGACGGCGGCATTGTGCCCGACACGTACTGCAACGTGCCGTGCCGCGGCAACACGACCGAGATGTGTGGCGCCTCGGCGTACGGATCGTTCTTCAACCTCACCGGCGTCGACCTGAGCCAGGGCGAGATTAAGCGCGACGCCGGCCTCCAGGGCTGCTATGCGCGCCCCGCGAGCGGGCTGGCCCTCACCGGCGGCGTGGCGTTCGTGCACGCCGCCATGACGACAAACATGTGCAAGGACGGCTGCTACGAGCTCGGCGCAAAGTACGCCGCCGTGACCGGCACCGTGACGTGTATCTGCGGGAGCACGCTCAACGTCGGCCAGGACCTCCCGAACTCGGAGTGCAATTCCAAGTGCCCGGGCAACGCGACGCAGTGGTGCGGCTCGAACGGCGCCGTCGACTTGTACAACGCGTCGGCGAGCACGCTCAGCATCGCCCAGCTCAACGCGACCCACTACCCCGGCTGGGCTGGGTGCTACTCGGCGACCGCTGCCGCCATGCCGTTCAACGACTACACCTTCTCCGACCCTAAGATGACACCGGCGACTTGTATCGCGGGCTGCGCGCAGTTCGGGTACGCATACGCTGGAGCGGGGGGCACCAACTGCTACTGCGGCAAGGCGGCGCCCGCCACCAGCCGCTTCCCGAGCCCGATATTCTGCACGCGCCAGTGCCCGGGCAACACGACGCTCACGTGTGGCGGCTCGGGCTATGTCGACGTGTGGCCTGTCACCAAGGCGACGTCGACCTCTGCCGCGCCTTCGTCGACTTCTGGGTCCGTCTCCGCCTCGGCGTCGGCTTCGGTGTCGGCGTCGTCCGCCAGCTCGGCCGCGCCCTCCGCCTCTGCCGGCGCTGGCGCCGGCGCGACCCTCACCGGCTGCTTCTCCGACCCGACGGGCAAGGGCCTCACGGGCGGCACGTGGAGGTTCACGGCGCTGACCGTCGCGGCCTGTACCTCAGGCTGCAAGGAGCTCGGGTTCTCCATGGCGGGGCTGTACGCCGGCAACACTTGCTCGTGCGGCAACGCCTGGGCGGGCGGCGGCACGCTCCCCACCTCGTCGTGCGCGAGCGCGTGCAACGGCGCCGCGGGGCAGCAGTGTGGCGGACCCCAGGCGCAGGCCGTGTACACTGTCGCGGGTGTCTCCGCGCCCGTCAAGCCCAAGGGCTGGCTCGGGTGCTACGCCGACACGGCGACGCACATCCTCCCCACCGTGCTGTACGGCAACAACAACCTCACGCCCGCCATGTGCCAGAGCGAGTGCTTCAACCTGAACGCGGCTTACGCCGGCATCGTCGGCGGGCGGTACTGTTACTGCGGCCCGTCGCTCGCTGCCGGCGCCGCACGTGTGCCCTCGGCCCTGTGCACCACCACGCCCTGCCCCGGAGACGCGACGCAGTCGTGCGGCGGCGCCACGTTCATGGACGTCTACACGCCGAGCCTGAGCGCCAACAACGGCGTCAAGGGCTTCATCGGGTGCTACTACGACGGCGCGACGACCATCAACAAGGTCTACCTCCCGACCTCGGCCATGACGATCGAGAACTGCGCCCAGTACTGCGGCGCTGCGGGATACCCGCTCATGGCGATGCGCACACCCGGCATCTGCAACTGCGGCAGCGGGATGCCGACCCAGATGCTCCCCGACGCCGTGTGCACCACCGGCGCGTGCAACGGCAACCCGGCGCAGAAGTGCGGCTCGTCGACCAACGCCGGCGCGGCCGTCTACAACGTGTCGCTCACCGGCGTCGGAACCGCGCTCGTGCCCAAGCCCGACGCGACGGGCTTCGTCGGCTGCTTCCGGCAGGGCACCGGCCTGCCGCTCACGACCCAGCTGCTCAACGCCAACACGGTGACCAACGCCGTCTGCGCGACGAGCTGCGCCGCGGCAGGGTACAAGTACGCCGGGACGTCGCAGACGCGCGTGTGCTTCTGCGGCAACTCGCTCATGTCGACGACGCTGGCCTACCCCGTCTCCAACGCCGAGTGCAACGCGCCCTGCCCTGGCGGCGGCGCCACCTGCGGCACCGGCGCCACGATGAGTATCTGGGACACGACCATCACCAACCCCGGCACCAGCGGGGGCGGCAACACGCCGACCGACCAGACGGCCAAGGGCTGCTTCTCCAACTCTGCGACCCTCTTCGCCAACGCGGGGTACCAGTACAACTCTTCCAACACGGACATCAACTACTGCAAGCGGACGTGCAACGTGCGCGGGTACACGCTCGCCGGTGTGAACAACGGCGCCAACTGCGCGTGCACCAACTCGACGAGCATCTACGGCGCCGCGGCGCCGGCGGCGGGCTGCACCGTCCCGTGCCGGCACAACGCGACCCAGACGTGCGGCGGGTCGGGCAACTTTGTCAACATGTTCGACGCGACCGCGCCCAGCACCAACACGAGCGCGGGCTTTGCGCCGGGCTACGTCGGCTGCTTCTGGGGCGGCGCGAACGAGCCGAGCCTCGGGCCGCAGGTGCTCGTCTCGCGCGCGATGAGCACGGATCTCTGCCGGCTCACGTGCGCGGGGCGCGGCTCAACCGTCTTCTCGGTGTTCAACTTCTACTGCTACTGCGCGTCTGGGCTCCCGACTAGCGCCATGGCCCCCGACGAGCAGTGCTCGGCCGGGTGCGCGGGTGACCCCTCCGAGTTCTGCGGCTTCAGCGGAAAGGTGTCGACATTCTGGGTCACGCCGCCCGGCCAGCCAAAGGTCGCTGGGATCGTGGCGGCGTCGAGCAGCGCACCGGCGTCGAGCAGTGCGCCCGCGTCGTCGTCTGCCGCGGCGTCGAGCAGTGCCCGGCCTTCGAGCAGCGCTGCCGCGAGCTCGTCCGTACCCGCTCCCAGCTCCTCCACACCCGCTCCCAGCTCGAGCTCCAAGCCCGCCTCGTCGGCCGCTCCCCCGCCGTCGTCGTCCACCGCCCCCACCACAACACCACCCCCTGCCTCGTCTGCAGCCCCCACCTCGGCCTCGGCAGCGCCCACAACAATAACAGCAAAAGCCCAGCGTCGCAGGGCCCGGTTCCGCTTTTGAGTTTCATTCCATTGGGTATTAGAATAGATTAGGATAGATAGTCAAGCATTAGAATGCATGGCTCCAGTTAGCAGTGTAGTCAGCAGCGCCCAACCCTACAACTGATGGATGCATGCAATGTAAACCAACCCTACACCTTCTTCTTGATCATGCCGCTCATGAGGTCAAAGCTGTTGCCGTCCGGCTGCAGATCGACATACTGCGTCGCCGACGACGCAGATGACCACCCCTTGGATGTGCGGTCGTCGTACCCTCCGTCCGTGTCGCGGTCGTACAGCGGTGAGAGGCCAGATGTCGTCGCCCTACCGCCATCGAGAGGCACGCAGCGCAAGAGGCCGTGGTCGGGCGTGATCGACTGGATACGCAGGCGCTGGTGCGGCGTCACAGTCGTCAGAGTCACTTCCTGCCCGCTGTGCAACCAGCGCGAGTGGTACTCGTCCATGAAGCCGTCGAAGCCCTTGTCGGCAAGGAACTGCTCCCACTTGAGCTCGAAGGAGTGCATGATGCGCGCAAACGTGCCTTCCATCGATGGGGGCGGAGGGAGATCGCGGGAAGAGCCCGCGGCCGCGGAGCGTGTGGCGAGGAGGTCGTGCAGAGTCGAGATCGACGTCGTTGGGAGCGCGTTCAGGACGTTGACTCCGCAGCCAACGAGAATCCTCCACTGGCCGTTGACATAGTTGGTGTTGACGAGGATGCCTCCAAGCTTGGCGCGGCCCTTGACACCGCCGCCAACCTTGGTGCCACCGACGCCCTCCACCTCGGCGTAGATGTCGTTCGGCCACTTGATGCGCACACCGAGGCGGCCGTCGTCGTCGACAGCCTCGCAGATCGCAAGTGCCGCCAGGTATTGGATGAAGATCATCTTGTTGGCCATGTTGGCGGGAAGTGTGAGGAGGATGGTGTACTGCAGGCACCCGGGGGGAGACAGCCAGACATTGGAGCCTCGTCCACGGCCACTGAGCTGGAATGACGCAGTGAACGTCAAAGGTGCTGGGAGACCGTTGAGAAGAATAGGGTTGCGATCCAGCATTGTCTGCGTGCTGGTCACAGTCTCCCCATAGAAGATGAGGTCGCCAACAGCTGGTCGCTCCCCGCCCGTCTTCGAGAGCTCGTCACGGCGCAGGACGCCAGTCTTGCGCCCTGCCCGCTTGCGCACAGCGTCGAGCTCGGCCCAGTACGTGTCAATGTTGAACAGCGGAGTCCAATCCGCCGAGTACGGAGTCTTCCCGGGAAGCAGGATGGTCTTGGTGAGGGAGTGAAAGTCTGGGGGCTGAGGCGGAACAGGACCGTCGTCCAAGGAGAGCTCCTGGACCGCCGGCGGGTATTCGGGCTCGGTACGGCGCCTCTTGGCAAGGTTCGACGGCACTCCAGGCTCAAGCAGATCAACTGAGCCAACTTCGAGCTGGTCGTTGGCGTCCCGCAGAGTCTCCCACTTCCCCGGTCCGTCTTTCAGCTTGGCGTGGATGCTCGATGCGCCGAACGCGCCAGTCGCAAGCTCGGGCAGGCTGGGATGCGAGAAGACGAAGATTGGCGACGGGTGCGTAGGGTGCAGGAGGAGGTGGGGGTCCTCCTCACCCTTCAGCTCCACTCCACGGGCCGTCTTCTGGTCGGACGGTAGCCTCAGGCCCAGGTTGGAGAGGATGGTGCCGACCCATGCCTTCCTGTCCTTCTCGTTCTGCTCAATCACAAGCTCGTCTGGAGGGTTGTCGAGTTTCGCAATGGCGTCACGCGACGGCGGGTCCTGCAGCGGGTACTCGAAGTGGACTGCGCAGAGGAGGGCCTTGCCCTTCCCTTTCGAAATCTGAACGGCCGCGACCTTGGCCTCGGGGGAGGGCGGCTCGGCGTACCGTGCGATGACCTCGACCTCGGAGGGGAGCTGAGCGGGGAGAATGAAGTGTCCGCCGCCGTTGTAGTAGAGGTTGTCTAGGACGCGCTTACCGCCGTCCACAACAATGCCGACCGCTCGAGCTCCAGCCTCGGATCCATAGTCGAAGCCGGGGTATGTCGGGCCAACAGCGGCGCCGGGGAAGAAGGCCTGCGGTGTGAGTATGCCGCCATTCGCTTCACTCACAAGATCACGCTTTCCAACAACCTCCTTGTTCCCGCCAACGTCAAACTTGACCTCGGCCGCGCCAAAGTAGGCTCCGGCGCAGATGCCAAGATACCGTCCGCCCTCCTGCACGAACTCTGCGATGCGGCGAGTGACCTTCGTCTTGACCGAGAGCTCTTCGACGAACGGAAGATCACGGCCACCAGGGATAACAAGGAGCGCGCACGTCGGCTCCCACGGCTCGGTTGCGAGGACGGCCGCGGTGATGGGTTGGACCGTGTAGTGGGGGAGGAGCTGGAGCGAGAGGGTGAGGAGCGTGTGCGACAGCGAGAGCGGTGACACGCCAGGGCCCGAGTAGACGAAGACCTGGTGGGGTGAAGGGCCCGGACCGGGCATTGGTGTTGGAGTGAGTGAGGTGGAATGGGGAGATGAGAAAGTCAAGCACGCATCGACCCCATCTTGGGTGCGTGCCGCTTGCTCCGCTCGACATCCGGCCGCTCAGTGCCGACCGCGTCGCATCCGAGCCGACAATCGACTGGGGTGCGGTGGGGGAAACGGAGGCAAAAAAGTCCGCCAACACCGAGATATGGGGAAAGTTGAGACGCGTGCAACAATGACAACGACGACATCTCACGCAGCATGCTGCACTTGCTCGGCCAGCGAACGGCGGCAAGAGCATTGCATACAACATGTAGGCGGTACGCGGCACGGCAAAGCCTGTTGGAGCAGCTGCTGCGCAACCCCGAGCTCGACGAGCAAGAGGCGAAGAATGAACTCCGGTGGATGAGCGAGGACGCGCGCCAGCGCAATGTCAAGCAAGACGCCGACCAGGTGTTGGAGCAGATGGTCCGTCGAAGGGCTGCCGGAGAGCCTCTGCAGTACATCTTGGGTGAGTCAAGTGCCCGAGGGTCCCACTGATAGCAGGCAACACCGACTTTGGGCCGTTGACGCTGCTCGCTCGCCCACCAACACTCATACCGCGGCCGGAGACGGCCTTCGTGGTTGAGGCGTACGCCGAGCGCCTTGCTGGGGTCTCCCGCCCCCTCCGCATCCTCGACCTGTGTACCGGCTCGGGGTGCATCCCTCTGCTCCTCTCTCATCTGCTTGGCGATCGGCTGGCGGCGGGCTATGGCGTCGACCTGAGCCCCGAGGCGCTTGCTCTCGCCAACAACAACATCGAGTTCATCGGCGACGAGCGCATCAGCGTGTTCCACGGCGATGTCATGTCCGCCGACTTTGCCCAAGCCGTTGACGCAATGACTGGGGGACGCCCCATCGACATCATCACGGCCAACCCGCCATACATCACACAGGCGGAATGGGACGCCTTGCCCGACTCGGTGCGTGTGTACGAGGATCGCCGCGCGCTCGTCGGCGGACCAGTCCCCGGGTTTGGTGACGGTGTAGCCTTCTATGCTCGGATCGGGGAGCTTGCACAACAGATTCTCCAGCCTGACGCCGAGCTCGCCTCCGTTCCCCGCCTCGCAGTCGAGATTGGCGCCGAGCAGGGCGCTGTCGTCTCGCGTATGCTCCCTGGTCGCACTGAGGTCTTGCAAGACCAGTACGGCCGTGACCGCATGGTCCTGTCAACTCTATAGATTGCATCTGTCCGTCTTGTTGTATGCATTGTCGGGGTATAGCCCTGTCAAATAACCATAGTAGTGGTTGTTAATGGTCACGTGACCATCATTGTAACACGCCTGACGCTCCTATTAGCGGGATCAAATACGTCACCAGTCGTTGACGCGTGAGGATGCCAACCGAACCGCCGACGGCCAACGTCAACATCAAACCTCGATCACCTCCACCTTCAACCCATTTCCATCAAGCCCTCTGGCATCAGAGGCGCCAACAAAGCGACGATAAAAGGCCAGGACGGTCGACAGAAGAGAACGATACCAAACACCCCGGGTTCCATCTCTCAACCTCTCAAACCAGCACCACCGGCCGCTCTCTTCTTCGACACCATGTCCGACCCAAACGCCATGGACGTCGACACGTCCTCCGGCTCACACTCGCAGGCTACATCTGCCAACCTGGTCGAGGCCTTCCAGATCGAAGGCCAGTCTCAATCAATCGACAGCCAGGGCCAAACGGCTTCGCCTGCGCTCGGCGGCAGCGGCGTCATGGACGTCGACCCTTCCTCGAATGGCGTCGCTGCGGGCCAGGGCCACCTGAATGGCGAGTCGAGCGCTGCGGCAGTAGGAGCCGTGGCGAGTTCGTCAACATCATCGGTACCGAACGGGCAGGCCCATCCCTCCATCACTGATTCATCCGCGGGAGCGTCAAACGGCGCCGCCACACTCTTCGCACTGGCCCACAATGGAACAGCCGCCACAGGCGGAGCAGTCGTCGCCAAGCGTGTCCCGCGTACTGGATACGTCTACGACCCGCTCATGATGATGCACTGCCAGGACGGGTACATCCCTACGGCGGACAATGTGCAGGACGCGGGCAACGGACATCCAGAGGAGCCGATGCGCATCAAGCGTATCTTCGACCTCCTCAAATCCAACGGCTTGATCAGGAAGATGAAGTCGCTGCCATCAATCGAGTGCACGTACGATCAGGTCAGACTAGTGCACGACGAGGACCACTGGCTCAAGGTCCAGGGAACTGAACGTGAGTCTGGTTGAGGAGAGTCGCGCTCATGCCAGTCCTGACCGACGACTACATTGTCGAGTCCAAGGGGTACTATGACAACTTGTCACTCTACGTTTGCCGTGAGACAGCCCACTGTGCCCGCCTGTCATGCGGTGGCGTCATCTCGGCGTGCACGGCTGTGTGTAAGGGCGAAGTGCGGAACGCCTTTGCCATCGTCCGTCCCCCAGGTCACCACGCCGAGCCCGACGAGCACATGGGCTTCTGCTTCTACAACAACGTCGCTGTTGCTGTCAGGGAGATGCAGCAGAAGGGTCTGGCTAAGAAGGTCCTCATTCTCGACTGGTGAGGGCCGCCGCGAGACGGCAGCGCTGACGGCAGGGATGTGCACCACGGCAACGGAACGCAGAGGGCGTTCTGGGACGACCCCGACGTCTTGTACATGTCTATCCACCGCCATGACGGCGGACGTTTCTACCCCGGAAGCGACTTTGGTGCGCTTGACATGGTTGGCGTCGGCAAGGGCGAGGGATAGTGGGTTGTACGTGTGTCCGCATCTAACCCATCAGCTGTGTCAATATCCCCTGGCCATCTGGCGGCTTCGGCGACGGTGACTACATCTACGCGTTCCAGAAGATCATCATGCCGATCGCGTATGAGTTTGCGCCAGACCTTGTCATCAGTGGGTCGCGGAGTACCGTTTCACACTGACCCACCAGTCTCGGCCGGCTTCGATGCCGCCGACGGCGACCAGCTGGGCGAGTGCAAGGTGACCCCCGCGGGCTATGGCCACATGACACATATGCTTTCTGCGCTGGCGAATGGCAAGCTTGTCGTTGCTCTTGAGGTGAGTCGTCGACAAACCCTCTGTCGCTGACTCGTGTAGGGAGGATACAACCTCAAGGCCATTGCCGACTCTTCGCTCGCCGTTGCCCAGGTGCTCTTGGGCGAGACCCCTGCCGACATTGGCGAGGTCGAGGCCAGCGAGTCTGGTACAGAGGTTATGCTGCAGGTTGCAAAGGTCCAGTCCAAGTACTGGAAGAACATCGACGTGAAGTCGTGCGAGAAGCCAGAGGGTGAGCGGTTCGTGTGATTAGGTCCTGACCCCTCCAGTCACAACATTGGCCAACGGCACCTCGCCCGTCATTGCCATCCCAGATATCCTCAAGATCTACCGAGCCCATCACTTGTTCTCCAAATACGGCCTGTTTGAAATTCCTCTGGCCAGTGAAGAACTGAACGACGCGTACGCCAGCCAGGTCATCTGCAGCGAAGGGATCTTCAACCCTGAGAGCAGCGATGTTCTGGTCGTCTTTGCCCACGACTTTGGCAACCTGCGGGTGGAGACGGACGGTGTCACAACGACGGATATCAACTTGTCCAAGAGCTACTTGGTGGGTGGCTTGAACGCGGCTCGACTGACAGGGCAGATCGACACCACCGACGTGATTGTCGACTGGGTGACCAAGAAGAAGAACTACAACCTCATTGACGTTAATGTCTTGCGGCGGTTGCCCACGACGTTTGCCAGGGTGAGCACATACCACTGGATGCGACTGACAGCTTTAGGACAAGCCAAAGATGGTCTCCAACAGCGGCGACAAGCTGGACGGTAAACTCATGCGCTACCTTTGGGACAACTACATCGAGTTGTCGGATGCCAAGGATATCATCTTCATTGGCCACGGATCGGCCTGCGGTGCCATTATGGAACTGGTCAACCACCGAGGTGAGCAGATGTTGTTGGAGTCTGCTAACCACTAGACGTGGAGCACAAGGTCCGCGCTGTGGTCCAGGTCGGCGGATTGCACTCGTTTGTCCGAGTGGATCCAGCGAACGAGGCGAAGCGAGCTTGGTTCCGCCAGGCGAGTCGCATCTACGTCCCCGACGTCCACCCATTACTGTCCGAGGAGCGCCTCCACCGCCGCCTGGGCGGCCAGATCTTCACGTCACCAAAGACGCCAGTCGTCGCGGTGCTCAACGACGTACTCCCCCAGATCCAGGAGTTTGTCGCGTCCAAGTTGCCAGAGTCTTCTTCCAGCGCCGACGGTAACGGTTTGGTTGTTGAGAGCCAGACTGTTGTCGCGGCATAGACAGTTGCATGTAGAGTGGTCGAGTCGGCGCATAGTTTTGTAGGCGGCATGCATGATGCGATACGTACAGCTACATGCTGATCCCAAAGTCTATCGCCTACTCCTCCGCCTCGATACGCAGAGCCACCTCGCTGGTATTCATCCGCACAATGTCCACCTGCGCGAGCAGAGCGCGCATTCCGTCGCGGTCCTTGAGGGACGTGATATGGTCCCAGCGTTCGCGGATGAGGTCGTAGCGGTTCTTCTCCTCGGAAGTGATGTGGAGGATGAGCTGCTGCGAGTCCTGGACTGTGAACTGGCGCTCGTCGGCGAGATGGACAATGTGATCGGCATACGTCGTGTGGTTGGCGGGTTCCATTCCGCCTTCCTCCTTGACTCCTCCAGCCTCCTCACGCATCACATCCTCCTTCAGCAGCTTGTTGAGCCCCTCCTGCTCCCACAGCCGGTGGAGGTTCTTCCTCGGCACGTCCGTGTCCCACCACGCCTTGATGAACGCAGCCGCCTCGCGCCGGAGGAAGAAGTAGCCCGCGCACACCCCCGCGTCCCAGGGCTCGTTGGACACAAACCCGATGGGCTTGTCGGGCGTGAGGTGGTCGAGGTGGCGACTTGGCTTGAGCGCCGTCGAGAGGAACATGCCATCGGTGTCTGCCGTCAGCGTCGTTCCACCCCCCAACCCACCGATGTAGACGACATTCTCAGACGACCGCGTGCGGAGCACCTCCCACACGGCAGGCAGCTTACACCACGACGCCGCGCGCCACCCGAGCCGCGGATGCCTGCATATCGGGGTGTTGCCGCCCCTTAGCGGCGCGTCGTGCTCGTGCACAACGTACACAAAGTCGGCGCCCTGCTCCCGCGCGTAGTGGTGGTTGATGCTGCCGTCAGCCCGTGCCCCACACCAAGCCAACACTCACAGCGTCGTGAGCGTCCAGTACGGGATCGGCTCGCCCTCGTTCGGCACGACCGGCACCCGCGAGTCGGCCATGACCACGGTCAGCGCCGCGCCGTGGCTCCGTGTCTCGCCCCGGTCCTCGGGGATCATGCGGTAGAAGATGAGCGCGACAGCAAACGTCGCCACGCCGAAGACGAGCACGCCCCACCGCCGCCGGTGCGTCGCCGTGACCGACACCGAGGGCGGCACAAAGATGCGCGTGTACGGGTAGCCCGAGTCGGTGTATGGGTAGCTCGAGCTCATGGTGGGTGGGTGTGCAATGTCGACATTGTGCAAGCCTGTAATGTTGACTGTTACATGCCCAGCCGCGGCGCGGAACGCGGAGGGCGGGCGGTTGTCAACAAGGGAGCAGGGGTGCCTGGAAACCAAGACAGATGAAACGTCGTGGGGCGGGTCAAAGCTCGCCACTGCTGAGGGATGCAACGGCTCTCGGCATGGGATAATTTCGCTGCGGGAGGATTGCAGTCGTCCCTGGGGAGCTCTGAGGAGGCCTAGAACGGCAAAGACACCGAGAATGGCTCGTCGAGGCAGGTCCTATCTGCCACTGTGGGATCGGCAAGCGGCCCGTGCCCGACCACGTGGCGGCTTGCCACGCGACTGTTGGCCAGCGATGACGAGTGACGCAACCGCGCAACCACGACCGCACACGACGCATCGCACTGCCTCGACCAACATCCAACTCTTTCCCAACTCTCCCATCTCACCAAACACAATGTCGTTCAAGCCAGGTAAGCTGACTACGAACTGTGCACCAGCTGACCCCAGGCCCGATCTACCCCGCCAACCCGGCCACCGCGCGCTCGGAGAGCACAAAGCTCGGCGTCGACCCCAAGGGCGAGAAGATCATCTACACCAACGGACGGGCCGTGGTCGTAAGTGCGCAGCGAGTGGGCAGAGCTGAAGCGCTAGATCCGCGACATCAACAACCCTTCCGTTGCGCATGCCTACACGCGTGAGTGGGGCACGAGCTAAACCAAGGCGGCCACGACCAGCTCTGACTCCCTCCAGAGCACACCCAGACCGCGACCGTCGCGCGCTTCTCCCCCTCGGGCTTCTACGTCGCGTCAGGCGACGTCGCGGGCAACGTGCGTGTGTGGGACGTGACCAACCCTGCCGAGAACATTCTCAAGCTTGGCATCCGCCCCATCACCGGACGTGTCAACGACCTCGCGTGGGACTCGGAGAGCAAGCGCATCATCGTCGGTGGTGAGGGCAAGGACAAGTGAGTGAGCACCCGGGGGTCGTCACTCATGATCAGGTTCGGCGCGGCCTTCTTTGTCGACTCGGGCTCGTCGTGTGGCGAGATCACGGGCCACTCCAAGCCCATCACGGCGCTCAGCGTCCGCCAGCAGCGTCCCTTCCGCGCCGTCTCGGGCTCGGACGACAACACGCTCGTGTTCCACACTGCCGTGCCGTTCAAGTATGACAAGGTGAGCTAAGATGTCTCTAGAAAGCAGCTCACGCGCCAGATCATCAACACGCACACCCGCTTCGTCCGTGACGTCGGCTTCTCGCCCAACGGCGACCTCTTCGCGTCGGTCGGCTCGGACGGCAAGCTCTTCTTCTACGACGGCAAGACGGCCGAGGTCAAGGCCGAGGCGACGGGTGTTGACCCCACGAGGAGTTTGGTGAGTTGGACACCATGTTTAGCTCGTATCAACTGACACACCCAGATGGGCCTCTCGTGGAGCCCCGACTCGACCAAGCTTGCAACTGCCGGCGCTGACGGTGTTGTTGCTCTGTGTACGTCACGCGGGCCCAGAGCGGTGCTAATGGCCAGGGGACGCTTCGACTGCCAAGATCGCGCAGCAATGGGCGGTCGGCTCCGACGTCAACTCGCAGCAGAACGGCGTCGTGTACGCCAACGCCAACACGGTTGCCTCGGTGTCTCTCTCTGGCGAACTCAACGTCTTCGACGTCCGCGAGCCCTCGGCCAAGTGGCGTGTCCTCCACGGCCCTACCAAGGCCATCACTGCAGCGGCACTGGACAAGGAGCAGACCTTCTACACCGGCTCGTTCGACGGCTCAGTCAAGTCGTTTGCTGTCAGCAGCGGCGAGTGCTCGGACGTCAGCGGCTCGGGCCACTCGGCCCGCATCGTTGGTATTGCGCCAAACGGCAAGGACAAGGTCTTCACCGCAGCCTGGGACGACAAGGTCGCTACCATCGCTGGCAACGAGTTCACCTCGTCGTCGATCCCCACCAAGAGCCAGCCTACCGGCGTTGCCGCTACCTCGAACGGCGTGTACGTCGCCTCGGCGACTGGCCTCGAGATCATCCCTGCGTCCGGCGGCTCGGCGGCCCACATTGACGGTGCCCTGACGGCCGTCGCTGCTCAGGCCGGCCCTAACGGCGACCTGATTGCCCTCGGCACCGGTCCCAAGAAGGTCACCCTTGCGACGGTTGCTGGAGGCAAGCTCAACACTGTCGCCGAGTTTGAGGACAACAAGGGCGATGTTCTGTCGCTTGCCTTCTCTGCCGACGGAGCGCTCCTCGCTGCTGGTGATGTGAGTTGCAGTTGCCTGGAATGAAACACAAGCTAACTGTGCGCTTCAGTCTGCAGGCCGCATCATCCTCATCGACGTCAACGCCAAGTCGGTTCTGGTCTCGTCGCGATGGACGTTCCACACTGGCCGTGTCGAGAGCCTCGCCTTCTCGCCATCTGGCAAGCGCCTCGCGTCGGGTGGCGCCGATGAGAGCATCTACATCTGGGACCCGTCCAAGGTGCTGCGCAACGTGGCGATCAAGAACGCCCACCCCGGTGGTGTGAGCGGCGTCGCGTGGGAGAGCGAGACAAAGGTGATCTCGGCGGGTGCGGACGCCTGTGCGCGTACCTGGGACGTGCCAGAATCGTCGTAAGGGTGTGGGGAAGGACTGGTGGTACCGGGAGAATGATTGCCCTAGAGATGTCATCGAAGGTGTGGTGCAGGCTGGGCTTTGTTGCAGGGGGTGTATGCGGCGCGTGTGGGCGTGTGGTGTGTGTGGTGTGTGTCGCGGCGCGTGTGGTGTGCGCCTCAAGGGCAGTGGTTGATTCCATTGCCTGTTGGGTGCGAGCAGATGACGGCCTCTGATGGTGCTGGTTGTATCCCGGCCGTGTGCGTGGCCCTTCGCACCGCGCACAAAAGGTTGCTCGGGGCACACAGCACGCCGCGCATGTCGCATGCACAAACGCAGAGTGATCGCCATGACAAGCAGGATTCACCATTTGTTGTCGGTGGCGGTGTGGCGGCGGACAAAGGGTGTCGCAGGTCATGTTGCGTCTTTCGCACCACTCACCTCTGCACGATTGTTCTCGAGCTGGAACGCGACCGGCCTGCACATAAGCCAGGCGGTGGGCTCTTGGTGGATGACCTGCCTCTTCGTACAGCCGTCTGGACCCCCCAGCACCTACTTAAGCCCGCTCCCTCGCGTCCTCGCATCCTCCAACCAAACCATCCAAGTACCAGCTCGCCGACACCGAACCGCTCCACCCCAACACCTCACCACCTCACCGCCCCACCTCCCAACCACACCAACCACACCAACCAACTCACCATGACCTACCTCAAGCACGCCTTTGGCGTCAGCGCCCCGCCCCGCCTCGACCCCGACACGCCCCCTCCCAACCCCGAAGCTGGACCCAGCAGCCCGCGCAGGCTGTAAGTCCCTCTAACTGGCCCTGCTGACCCCTCAGCCCAGAGCACGAGTTCAACGACCGCTGCTCCCGCGCCATCCGCGGGCTCCACCGCGAGCTCGACGCGCTCAACGACGTCGACGACTTTGACGAGCTCCAGGCCTCGCAGCGCGCCTACACCCGCCACCTCGCCGAGCTGGCCGACACCCTCGAGGGGGGCTACGGCAAGGCGGCCGGTGCCGAGCTCATCGGGTACCTCCGCCGCGTTACGCACGGAATGTTCTTCAAGCCCGTCGTCGTCGCTTGCTCCGAGCACAGCGAGGACGAGTACTACGACGCCGTGCGCGACCCCAAGGGCAAGGGCAAGGCCAAGCCCGTAGGCCCTGCCCACGCAGCGATGAAGGTGAGTAACTGTACCCGTGCTTGCTGACCCCAGCCCCCTCCGCGCATCAAGTTCTACGGCGAGTCGCTCAGCCCGCAGGCGGGTGCCGCCCTCCTCCCCGCCGGCGCGCAGAGCCCGCCAAAGATCAAGTTCGTCGGCCGCTCCCTCAGCCCCAAGGTGAGTAGCTCGCTGCCCTTGGTCGGCACTAACCCGCAGTCGCCCCCGCGCATCAAGTTCGTCGGCGACAGCCTCAAGGCCAAGCTCGACCCGCGCACCGGCGAGCCGATCGACGACTCGTGGCGCCACACCTCGAAGCGCAAGCACGGCAAGGTGGAGGCTGAGCCCGCCGCCGAGCCCGCTCCGAAGCGCCAGCGCACGCCTGAGGCTGCTGCCACCCGCCGCCGCGGCCGCTCGGACGCCATCTCCGTCCATGTGGCCCCCGACGCTGTCAAGGTCGAGACTAAGTCTCTGCCCGCTCCTGCCGCCACCTCCACCACGGCCCCCAGCCTCACCCCCGCGCCCGAGGTCAAGACCGAGCCCCACTCGCACGCCGCCTCGCCCTCCAGCTCCAAGCGTAAGCGCCAGCCCGAGTCTGACGACCGCCCGGCCTCGAACCTCACTGCGACCCGCGCCGACGCCGACGCCAAGCCCGTGCTCCTCGCCGCCGCTGAGCCCAAGCCCAAGCGCCAGCGCACGCCCACCCCTGAGGAGGCCGCTGCCGCTGAGGCCTTGTCATGGCTTTCCAGCCGTTCTCCTGCGCCCCATGTTCCCCACCAGCCTGCCCCAGTCGGCCCTGCTCCAGTTCCTGCTCTCCCATCCCAGCCTGCCCCCGCGCTCCGCAGGAGTGCTCGCCGCCGGGCTCCGGTGCTCGCGGCCACGTGCTGAACGGCCTGTCGTGTTGTCTCTAATTACCCTATTGTCAGACTCCTAATCTCCCATTGTGCATCGCCCACCGCATCCTCTCGCATCATCTCATCGCTCTGCATCGCTCCCGTTGAACAATATCTAGACTGTAGTCGTGGTAATGCAATCGTCGAAACGCTTGGGCGGCACGCCGTAGTTGGAGTACGGGGCGGTGCGAGACCTCGACAGGTGCATCGGCAGTAGCAGGGGTACTAAGACAATGAACACGCATACGCAGAAGAAGTCAGGCCAACAACACAGCCTTGGAGTAAGAAGCCGGCGGCAGTGGAGAAGTTGGAGGCAAGGCAGCCAAATACTGGGGCGACGATGTCGATGGGCGGCGGTGGACGTTTCGGCAGCATCAGCGTTATGTCGTAATTGTGTGGGTTATCTACTAGGATGGCAACGCCTCTCCCCTCCAGTTCGGTAGGGCGACCGCGAGCGAGGCCACTCCCAGCATGCCGAGGTTGTTCATCTGGGAGCGAGCGGTCCAAAACCCAACGGGCTGTCTAGCCCGGGGCGGGTGGCTCAGTCGGTAGTTGAAAGCTACGATTGTTTCAACCAGGTCCGGGGCCATAGGTCGACTGTTCGAGTCGTCGCTGTGGCCTGACAACCCACCGAGGGGGTTTAGGAGGCTGGAGGCGAGATCCTTTTTGCTGTGAGACATTCTGAGACAACCGCCACGCGACGACTTGTGTGTGTGGCACTCTGGCACGAAAAACGCCAAAAACACACAACGCGCGCCCCGCGCGCATCCTTTGATCGCTTCGAAGCGACAACCACCGCGCGCTTCAGGGCAGTGCACGACGATTGTCTGGATTTACAATAGCAACCGTATCCGCGTCCACAATGGCCGCTGTGCTCGTGTCAGACAATGTGGACGCACGTCCTCGCACCAGGGTGGGAGTGGACAAGGCCGTCCTGCAGCGGCGTGTCGCTCACGGTCGGGCCATTGTCCTCGGGGTGTCACCCCCAGCGCGAATCGTATATTACCACGGCCGTTGACCACCAACTCCATCGTCGTCTTCTCTTTCCCAAGTACAGCACCAGTACCGCCACCCCAAGCACCAGCACCCCCACCGCCATGTCCTTCTTCTCGAGCCTGTTTGGCCGCGCCAGCAGCTCGTCGCCTGCCGTCACCGGCTCTACCTCTCTCCCACCCTCCGCCACCCTATCGGCGGGCCGATCGCCGACTTACACCACTACGAGATACACCCATGTTGAGCAGCCGCACGGCGCCTGCCCTTACCCCCCCGAAGACCGCTCGCCGACGCCCCCTCCGCGTCGCGTTGTTAGGCGTCGCGTTGTTACCGACCGCCCCCGCCCACCCGCCCCCGAGGCCCTGTCCCCCCGCGCTCGCTCGCCCACCCTCGACCCCGAGGCCGAGGGTGAGGCCGAGGGTGACCGCCCCCCGAGCCCCAACTACTCGCCTCTTTCCCCCGACCCCCGCGACGCGCCCGAGGCGCCCGACGTTCCGCGCTACCCGCAGCCTCTGTAAGTCGCCTCACTCTGTTCCCCACTGACGCCAGCTTCGACAAGGAGTGGCATGACCGTATGATGACGCATATCAAGGACATCTACGAGATGGATGAGGAGTGGGAGGCCGACAGGCGCGCCGGCAACTTGGAGGGAGCGCGCTCAACGTACACGGGCACGTACATTCCAATTTCCAGCCTCGTGAACATGCTCGCCCAGAAGATAGGCCACCACAGCGCCGACAAGATTGCCGATCTCCTGTACCACTCGCGCGACTTCACCCCAGCCGGATTCCACATCGACCGCACCCACCCCCGTGACCCTTCCCCTGCAACGAGCGTGAGTTGCACTCTGCGGTGAAAGCTGACATCCAGAGCCACGCCACATACGGCAGCGAAAACGGCCGTGCCACCCGCTCACCCACCCCTTTCCGCATCACCATCCCGGCCTACGCCAACGGCGGGACGGGTAACGGGTATCGCAGACTGTCCCCGCCCCGTGGGGTCCTCTCCCCCTCCACCTCCATCTCCTCTTCATACTTCTCCGACGAGGATGAGCCCGCCACCGCCGAAGAGCTGGGCTTGAGTGTCCCGCCCGGTTTCCAGCCCCAGTCGAGATTCCAGTCTGGCCCGAGCCTGCGCCGTCCGCTCAACCCCCCGCGCACTAGTGGCAGCGGACGGAACTCGCTCGGCCTCACGATCAACAGCACCGCCGAGCAGAGCGGTTCAGCCTACCGCAGCATTGCGATGCGCGCTAGCCTCGTGCCGAGTGCGGCCACGCGCGCCCGTTCTCCCTCGCCCGCCGTCAAGGCCGAGTCGCCCACCACCCCGACGCCCGCTCCCCGCCGCAAGCGCCGCGCGTCCGAGATCGGAGAGGGGAGCGGAAGCAGCAGCAGCAGCGGTACCGCGCCCCAGACCCCGCCGCGTACGTCCCCTGTCAAGACCGAGTCGCTGGACGACGCCGTCAAGACTGAGTCGACCCACGACGCGCCTGTCAAAACCGAGCCCGCTGACGCCGAGGCGCCAGTCAAGGCCGAGCCCGCTGACGCCGACGAGCCCGCCCCCAAGCCCAAGCGTGCGCGCAAGTCGCGCACCACCGCCACGCCCGAGCTCCGCGTGCTCCCCGACCGCGTGGGCCGCGGTCGTCGCCGCATGCCCGCCGACGAGCTGTTCTACTAGTTGCTTCTCATTGTTCGTTCGACCTTTTGTCTAGATGCGTGGTGGCCATGATAATGAATAATGACCTTTTATGCGTGTGTGCTGCATGGATGTGTGCATGGGTGCGTGGCTGCCTGTTGTTTGTCTTGGGTCATGCTCCTTTGTGGCGGGCGATCCTGTCGCGTGCAACGATGTGGCGGTGCCCTGTCCTCACCCACGATCGACCATTGTCCGAGAGTGTGCACACACAATGATCACCTCGCTTTCGCCTGCGGCTGACAATAGACGCCGCTGTGATTGCTTCTTGGCCACGGCGGTGCGTCACGTCGCATTGTCAGTGACCTCCCTTGTTCGCACAAAGCGACCAGTGGCAGACGCAGGCAGTTCGCACAGCGAGGCCCTATTGTAGCGCCAGTGGGAGTACCCCTCGGCGACACGCTCAAGAGCGCGCGCAACTCACCAGGCATCGTCATCTGCCCATCCCCATGTCCAAGATCCTCTCAAGACTCATGAACACCAACAGTGTGACACGCAGTATGTCCGCCACGCCCGACTTGCCCACCGCGACCTCAGAGGCCTCGCGCGCTTCGCGTGTCCCCGAGTCCCGCGACTCGACCCCCACCCCCGAATCCGATGACTCTACCCCCGTCCTAACGTCCAACGGCTCGATCCCCGTCCCCAAGTCCGACGACTCGACTCCCGCGCGCCTCACTACCCCAGAATTCCACCCCAGCACCCCGCCGCTCGACTTCGACACCCGCATAACTCGCCACGTTCAAGACGCGCTGCACTCGCTCTGGCAGGTGGACTACGGCCCCGTCGAGGGCGCCATCTCTGCGCACCACGCGGCAAAGCGTTCCGCCGACGCCGCGTATACCATCCTTCGCGAGCGCGTGGGTGGGAAGGCGGTGGATGCGCTCGAGGGGCTGTTGGAGCGGTATGTCGAGTTTGCTGGGGTTGCGGTAGAGGCGCGTGTCTTGGGTGCGCGGGATGCCGAAGAGCTGTTTAAGGAAGTCGCCGAGGAGACGGGGGCGGACTTTGGGTGGGCGTTCGAGGAAATCCACGACTTCGACAGCGAGGACGGCATTGCTTGGGACTCGGGCGACACCACGCTCGTCGACCCGCCGGACGAGGAAGATGGCGAGGAGAACGAGGAGGGCGAGGAGAACGAGGAGGGAGAGGAGGAGGACGAGGAGGAAGCCGAGTCCGAGGCCGCCGCCGAAGCCCGCAGGCTCAGGAAGGGCAAGTTCCGCGCCATCTACACCACGCCCACGCCTCCGCCCGCAGAGGAGCCAGTGGGCCCTACGCCGAATCGGCTCCGCATGGCCAGCTTCAAGTTTCCCCTACCATCGCAGCCCCCAACCCGACGCGAGCCGGAGACGCTCGAGGAGCTTGTGAGTACTGCCACATGGCCAGCGCTGACCTCAGGACGCGCTCGATAAGCCGACCCCCGCCAAGCGAGCCCGCCCAGTGCTCCGCATTCTGGGTGATGCGTCCTCCTACAACGACCGCCTGAGTCTTAAGCGGGCTGCAGGCGGCTCAATAAGCGAGGCCCTCGAGGCCAGCTCTGCGGGCCCCGAGCCCCTCGCTGGGAGCCCCACGACCTCCGAGCCCGCGGGCAGCCCGCTCACCCCCGACACGGACACAAAGACGCCCGAGAGAGCGGCGTTCGTACGCGCGCCCGGCCCCTCGCCCCTCTCGCCAGAGGTGCTCCTCCGCATGGCACCGCGCCCGCCGTTGCTGAGTGACCTGACGGACCAGCACAGTGCCGAGCCCGAAAGCCACCCGGGGTCGCCCACCGAGCTCAAGACCCCGGCCGACGCCGCCCCGCCAATGATACTTTCACCCCTGACCAAGCGTAAGCGCCGGACCGAGGTCGAGCGCCTCGAGCTCGCCAGCAGCGTCGAGGGTAGCAGTAGCCCCGCGCCCAAGACCGAGCATGACGCCCCGCCTGCCTCCAAGCGCAGCCGCCGCTCGCGCACCGCTGCCTTGCGGCCTGCGGCTACGTAGGCGGCGACCCCTGCAACACAGGTGTGTCTCGGCCTCAGTGTGCATCGCGCCTACATCAATGCAACAATGTTCGTGTGTGCGGTCTCCAATGACATATCGTGGGCGGTCTTTGAGGCCATCTTCTTTCAGGCGTCTTCTTCGAGCCAGAACAAGTACGATTATTCGAGTGATCTTACAGCTTGAAGGGCGATGAATGCGAGGGCGAGGGGGTGCAGAGTGAGAGTGCTGCGGATGGCTTTACGCCGGGTCCGAAAGGGCGAGCGCGCGAAGCTTGTCGAACACGTCTTCGGCCAGCGGCAGCTCGCGGAAGGGGTCCGCGAGGCTGACCTCGGCTTCGGAGAGTATCGCGGCCGGGTCGATGCCGACCTCCCCAAACCAAGATGGCCACGAGTAAACGTCTTCGACGGCAGGACAAAAGGCCGACGGCTCGATCGGCAGTTCTTGTTTGAGCTGCGCCAGCTCGACACAGGCGGACTCCGATATGCCCACCTTGCCGTCCACGACCCGGACGCCGGTTTTGAAAAGGTGGCGCACGAGGACGGCAGCCCGCCGTCGTGGGTCGTCGCCTGGTGCCAGAAGGGGGGCGATGATAAGCAGGAGGCGGCTCGTGATGACCTGCGCTTCCGCCGTCGCAACGAGCGGAAGGTGCAGGCCGATGCCCGCGAACCGGCCTGCTTGCTTGCGCTCTTGAATGTCGGCCGCGGCGGCATGCAAGAGCCGCCAGGCCTCGAGCAGATCGTCGACCGCAGGCGCGGATGCCGGCGCCCACGACCTCAGCCACGAGTGTGGCACCATCCGGCAGATGGCATCGACGAGGTTGACCTGCGCAGGCACGGGTCGAGAGAGTAGCCGTGCCGCGCCAATCACACACGATTCCACCGCCAGGAGGAATGGCGGTGGCATCGCCGCAAGTTGTCGATTGCCGAAGTGGCAAACGACAACCGCGCTCCAGTCCTTGCCTGTGAGGTTGTTCTCCTCACAGGCGCGACGAGCATGCCTGTTCACACCAGCGCGATCGTGTTCGCGCTGGCGGATGGCGAGGTCGACTAAGGACCCCACGTAGAGCAGGAGGTCCTGCCCTACGTGGAGTGACCGAAGGTAAAGGCCGGTCGCCCTCGTGTGCCTTGCCGGGGCGCCTCGGGCGAGAACTGCGTCGAACTGAAGTGCCGCCAGGGTTGGGTCCTGGCGGAAGGTCTCGTGGTCGGCCCTGAGGGCCGATCCGCCGGTGCGCAGAATGACTGCGTACGCAAGGTCGAGGAGTTGACGGGTCTCGCCGTCTGGAGCTTGGACGGTCTCCTGTAAGAAGACGTCCCGCAGTGAGGACCCGAATTTGCGGGACTTCTGGAGAAGTCCCGCCTCGCTCACGCGGAAGAGTCCCCGGGACTCTTCCGCCATGTTGCGCTTGATTCGTGGGAGGACAGCGAAGGCCTGGTGCATGTTAGCGGATGTAAGGGTGAAGCAGACATCGCATCTACTCACGAGCCTCCACTGTTCCTCCGTGCAGAAAGAAAACTGCTTTTTGGTGTACTCGACGCACCAGGTATCGACGGCGCCAGCGAGACTGCTGACCTCGGCCAGCTGTGCGCGTGTCATGCGCTGATCGCTGGCCTCGAGCTCGGCGATATTGTACTCGGACAGGATGTTATCGTCGGAGAGGCGGGCAAAGTCGTCGTCGTCCTCGAAGCTCGCGCCCTCCTCCTCCTCGCCGCTGCCGGTCGCTGCCGACATCTCATCGTCGGCCTTGTCGACCTCGATGAGGACGTCCTCGTCCGACGGCGGCCATGGGTATGGGCTCGACACGGGGTCGAGCTCGTGGCTCACGTCGTGAGCCTCCTCGGCCGTGTCCGCGGCATCCGAGGGGGGCCAAGGGTAATACGGGTCGGAGTCGACGTCGAGCTCGACGCCGACTCGTGTCCCAATGTCCTCGGCCGTGTCGTCGGCGTCCGAGGGAGGCCAGGGGTAGGGTCGGAGGTGGGGTTGAGCTCGGCGCCAGGGTATGGCGCCTCACTGTCCTCGTCGACATCCTCGGCGTCAGAGTTGATGATCACACGCCTTGTTAGCGGACGCAAGGATGACGGAGACATCGCATCGACTCACCAGCTTTCACTGCTCCTCCGTGCAGTAGGATAATTACTTCTTGGTGTACTCAACGCATCAAGCATCGACATTGTCGGCATGACTGCGGACCTCCGCCACTGAACTACGCCGCGTCGAACATCAGTGATGCCCTTTGAGAGGGTTCAAAAACCTTGCGCTGCCCGCGCGAGTGTGACGAGTACGCCGGGGCGGTCAGGCAGTGGGGGGATGTGGCATTGGGTTCAGGCGCGCTTGCAGTGCGTGCATGGCGGCGTGCTGGGGTCGAGGCGGCAGCTCACAAATCGCCCTCCCGGGTCTGGGGCTGAGGGGTCTGGGGGGAAGCCCCAGGCTGTCATTTGGGCTGGGTCCGGGTGGGGCGGGGGCGGTGGGGTCAGTGGTGAGAGGGTGCGAGTGCGGGTCATTGTTAGATGTGAGTGTTGTGGTGAGTGAGGGGTGAGTGAGGAGAGAGTGAGGGGAAAGAGTGAGAGTGAGTAGGAAAGTTTTACTTAAGGACGAAGGGAAGAGGTAGATTAGGAGGAAGATGGGGACGAAGATGAGGACGAAGGGAGGAGGAAGATGAGGAGGAAGATGGGGACGAAGATGAGGAGGAAAATGAGGGGGAAGATGGGGAGGAAGATGAGGAGGAAGAGAGCGATGCGAGGAGCGTGGGGAATGCAGCGACATCTCGTCAGCCCGACATCGAAAACATGCGCATCTAGGCCTCGCCGACCTGTTTGACCTCGACGGGGCGGCTCGCGCCAATCTTGGGCGGCAGCACGAGCACCTGTGTTGCTTTGCTTTGCGTGTTAGGCGGCGGCCAGTCAGTGTTCACTCCAGACCGACATCGGGGGACAGGGTTGGGGCCTGTAGAAGGGTGGTGGTGCAGGCTGGAGGGCTTGCAGAAACAGTTTGTGGGGGATGTTGACGTCGCTGGCGTGTGATCAAGGATCAAAGAGACGCAACTGCTCCCCGGGTTCTAATTCAACAACATTAATGCTATGATTTGTTACGATTTATTATGATTTATTGGCCTTACGTAAGTCATTTAATGCGACAATTGAAATGACTTGCTTCGTGCATTGTTCGAGGCTATGTTTGGTGAGCCTTGTGCATTCGGCCGAGCCCCGACTTGGTCTCATCGGCAAGCCGAAGGCTGTTGTCGGGCGGAAGAGAGCGAATGCCTTCTTCACGAGCGTCTTGACAGAGCCGAACTTCTAGGGAGATAATATGAACACGATCTGGGGAATCGTAAGAATTAGTAAAGCTCATTAGTGATTAGCGAATTAGTGGCAGTGCCTCTTATTGGGACAATACTTATATCAGCACCCACAAATAATAATAATTGGAACACTGCACCTCACCGCGCTCACCTCCTTTCTTCGTCGCCTTTTACCCTTTCCTGCCCTCCTCTGCCCCCACTTCCGTGCTATACTACAGCTGCATATGAGTAAAGGCCTACAGCAAACCGATGCTATTGAGCTCGGGGCACACCAGTGCTCCCGGGCGGTTTCTAATGACATATCGACCACACGTCGGCAGTCTTCGAGCGGTCTTCTTCGAGTCGTCCTCTTCGTCTCGAGACGATTACCACCAGTCTCCTTGGTCACGCATGGCGTTCTTGAGCAAGTCAGCGTCGTTTTCGTTGTTTGGGGAGGTGTAGAAGAGGAGGAGAGGTAGAGGAAGTCTTGGGTCAAGGTGGGTGTGGTGGGAGGTGGGTGGACGGAAGCAAAATACTCACGGCAACCTTGACAAAGCCAGCAATGTTGGCACCGGCGACGAGCGAGGGCACGGCCGAGTCCTTGACGTAGGTCTTGCCGGTCTCACGGCAGTTGGTGTAGCAGGTGACCATGATGTCCTTGAGGCGGGCGTCGACCTCGGTGTGCGACCACTTGAGACGCTGCGAGTTCTGGCCCATCTCGAGACCCGAGACGGCGACACCACCACAGTTGGCGGCCTTGCCGGGGGCGTAGTAGCAGACGCCCTCGGTCTCGACGAGCGAGTCGCGGCCCTTGCGAGACTCCTCGAAGATGTCGATGGCCTCCTGGGTGCAGCCCATGTTGGAGCCCTCGGCGACGTAGCGGACACCGGCGGCGATGAGAGCCTTGGCCTCCTCGGCGTTGACCTCGTTCTGGGTAGCAGAGGGAAGGGCGACGTCGGCCTCGGGGACAAGGGCCCAAGGGCGCTTGCCCTCGTGCCACTCGAACTGGCCACCGTGCTGGAAGGCAGTGAGGGGCTGGCGGCGGAGCTTGATGTCGGCAATAGCGGCAATGTCGGCAGGGGTGAAGCCCTCGCCGTCAGTGGCCACGAGCGAACCGGTCGAGTCGGAGAAGGTGAGGACCTTGCCGCCGAGCTCGATGACCTTGAGGGCGGCGTACTGGGCGACGTTGCCCGAGCCCGAGATGAGGACGCGCTTGCCGACCCAGTCGGTGTTGTCGAGGTCGCGGAGCATCTCGGTCACGTAGTAGACGAGACCGTAGCCGGTAGCCTCGGGGCGGATGAACGATCCTCCCCAGTCCTCGCCCTTGCCGGTAAGGATACCAGCGAACTCGTTCTGGTAGCGCTTGTAGGCACCGAAGAGGAAACCGATCTCACGGCCACCGGTACCAATGTCACCGGCGGGGACGTCGGTGTCGGCACCAATGTGGCGCGAAAGCTCGAGCATGAAGGCGTAACAGAAGCGGCGGATCTCGGCGTCGGTCTTGCCCTTGGGGTCGAAGTCGGAACCACCCTTACCACCACCCATCGAGAGGCCGGTAAGGGCGTTCTTGAAGATCTGCTCGAAACCAAGGAACTTGAGGACCGAGAGGTTGACGGTGGGGTGGAGACGGAGACCACCCTTGTAAGGGCCGAGGGCCGAGTTGAACTGGACACGGAAACCGCGGTTGACGGCAACGGTGCCGTCGTCGCGCTCCCAGGTGACACGGAACTGGATGATACGCTCGGGGATCTGGACGATCTCGAAGGCGCGGCGGTACTCGGGGTGCGACTCGAGGAAGGGCTCGACAGTCGAGGCGATCTCGTGGACGGCCTGGCAGAGTGTTAGTGAGATCCGTGGTGGGTTGTGGAGCGGTGGAGCGACAGCGTGGCCGGGAAAACCGATCGTGTTGGCACCATCGGCGGTCGCCGACGACCACGCAGCCGCCACTTCCCCGATGAAAAAAGCTCACCTGCTCGAACTCGGGCTCAGCGGGGAGGTTGGACATGTTTATGGATATGAGATGTGGTAGAGTCGAGTTGAACTGGTGCTATCCTCTTCAAGAGGGGTTTGTGGTCTACTATTTAGGTAGTGGAGAGTGTGGGAAAATCTCGAGCGACGACGCGGTGACGAACTTCTTATACGTAGGCCACGGGTCCCGATTCTCTGCGTTTGCTGGGTGCTCGTTTGACCCGGCCCCACTGCGTCGACTCTTTCCCGCGTCTGGGTTGCCGTGCCGGGCTGTGCGCCGCCGTGTCCCCCGCCGTGTCCCCCGCTTGGCCAGCCAAAGCCCAGGCGGCTGATTCGGGCGATACCGTCCGGTCCGATCGCCACCGACGACCAGTGGGCCAGTCAATGCAGTCAAAAGACATCACGTGACTTATCTTTTGCGTGATTCGAGCCAATCATTCCACCTTTCGATATCGTAGATATAATTGTGGCATTTGGTTGGCTGACGTAGGGGAGCCACTGCACATCCCTCTCCGGCCAATTCCACCAATCATATCCCCCGATTGTACTTTTCCCTCCCTTTGTCTCCCTTTGTCCCCCGCTTCATCGGCCGCCCGTCGGCAACATCCCACAGTCCGGGGCGAGCGGGGCAAACATGCCAGGGAGGACCCTTGGCCGCGACAGCCGCGTCGGCTCTGTCGCCGAAGCCGCAGGATACGACTCACTGGCGCCGACGACATACCGGGACAGTTTGCCGGGCGCTGGTTGGGCACTTTTCTAGCTGCACTCGGGCAACGCCGCACTCCACACAATCAACGAGTAGGAAACCAGGCGGACCATGAGGCGGAAGTAGCCTGAACGCCTGTACCCAACAAGCGGGCCTGGCGGCGCAAAGTGATCCGCTGTGCGCCTGGCACTGGCACAATCAGACCAGTCACATTCCGCACAGCGGCGCAGTGTGCGCCAGGTAGGCGCGTGCGTGTGCCAACCAGAGGGAGCTGCCTCACGAATCCACATTCCCACCAGGGGACACCAAGGGACACCTGGCGACCAGGGCACCGCTGATACGTGCGAGTGTGCGAGTGCGAGCTGCGCGGCGGCAGCGACGAGGGCATGTCCGCGAATCGATCCGGGCGGACTCTACGAATGGGACGATGGGGAGGGGCTCGTTCCGCGGCACAGCGCTCATTCCGCAACGCAGCGGATGCCCACCCGAGCCAGTACCATCACGATAAAGGGGGATCTAGCCTTGATCCAATTAGTCGCGGGCGGGAGAGTGCGCGCGTGCCTCTGGCGCCCCAGGGGGCGGACAGACGGGGCCGCTCAAGGCTAACCGTTGGCCGATACGAGGCCAGTGGCGTGCTCTTCGGCCGGGCAGCAAGCTAAAGATAGGCCGGGGGTGGGGAGGGCTGAGGCGCCATTCTTGAGCCTTCGACCGTGGCGCACGGGCTTATCGCTTGCGCTGGGTGCGCTACCTGCACTGGGGTTCGCTCGTGCCGCCGGTACTGGGGCCAAAGTGGCGTGGGACGCGTGGGGAGAGGCCCGCGCCCATGCCTCGGCTGGGACCGGGGTCGCCACGCCTGCTGAGAGACAGAAGGCCTGCCCACCGGCCGTTACCGCCGGCAAAGTGCCACGCTGATTGTGGAGCGTCTCGGTGGATCTGTCGGTCCTCAGGGCGTCGCCAGTGGGTGTAGTCACGAGGGCAGTGGAGTACAGAAAGGCGGACACGACACGATAAGATGCGCCCGTCACCATGGCAACTTGGGCCGACTATCTGATTACTCTTGCGCCGTGGGGCGTTTCTACGGCCGGATTTGTGAAGATGGTGGACGATCAGGCCCGCGGGATGATCAGCGGCGGTGGGCGCCGACGGCCGTTGTGCGCCCCCCTTTGCGCGATAAGGAGTTTCCCTTGGCGTGGGGGTAGGAGTGTACACTGTGAATGGGGTCCACTTGGTGTGCATCCCCTGCATGCGTTGGTCACGACTCCATGGCTCTCGACGGGCTCGAGGTATGCCAGAAGTGAATGCCACAAGTGCGTTGGTGGCAGGATCACGTGATGCAAGTGCACTGAGCCTTCGCGGTCTCCTCGATGAGGACCACGAGAGCCTGCAGGACTTGTTGTGCTTCCGGGACGACACGATCGGCTCGCTTGCGGTCGACTTCCTCGCCTGGGACATCGTGCGGCTCGTGTTTCTCACCATCTCGGGTGGGACGCTCGGATACTTTACGAATGAGGAGGGAGACGGTGCCCAGCGCGGCACATGGTCGCTTCTGCCCCCCCCCCCCCCGCGTACCGCTCCTGGAAGCAGATCGGCGCTGCGTGGCTCCCCGACCGCTGGTGGTGTCCTTGAATCATCAACCCAACCTACAAGCGCCAGTTCGCCGTGCTCGAGGTATGTGGGGGGGCCGAGGGGCCGTGGGTTTACAACTCCTGGACATCCATCCTATCCCGGAGCTGCAGGGGGCGTGTACGTCGACGCTGCGACGCGGGCGTCGCACACCGGATTTCCTCGGACAACATGACGCTCCCGAACACCCAGGAGGAACTCAGCTCAACCACTACATCGATGTAAGGGGGGAAGGCGTATGCATTTGTGTATGGTGGCACTTCATGGTGGCACCCGACTCCCGACGTCATCACACGCGCCTGCCACGCGACTTTGCATCCGTGCCACCCACTCGGCCCACTCGTTTCCAGAATGTTACGGTGGAGGCAGGCGACTGACAACGGCCACGGCCTCTTCGGCGACCAGCACTGACAGCAGCTGCAACGACCACAACCACACCACACACACATACCCACACCATGCCGCGCTGCACGCACAAGGGATGCGGAAAGGAGTATGACGAGGCGCAGAACGCCCAGGGGAGCTGCTCTTACCACCCCGGCGCACCGGTGAGTTGGCCCTAGCATCACGAGCAACCAACTTACACCCCCAGGTGTTCCACGAAGGCCTCAAGTCGTGGTGTGAGTGGCGCGCGCCTCCAGCGCGGCCGTACTGACGCCCCAGCCTGCTGCAAGGATGTGAACAAGCCCGTGATGGAGTTTGACCAGTTCATGGCCATCCCCGTGAGCGCTGCTTCGTCGGCTTCTTCCTTCCCCACTCACACCGCAGACCTGCGCAAAGGGCAAGCACACGACCGAGGCGCCGGCCGCCCCCAAGCCCGCAGCAGTGACTACCGACGCCCCGGCGAGCGTCTCGGCGTCCGGAGTGGAGACGTACGGCGCCCAGGCGCCGCCCAAGCCCGCCACGCCGGCCCCCGCGGCGGCCCTGCACACGGACACGCCCGAGCCCGAGGTCAAGGAGGACGAGCAGGACGACCTGAGCCTGCCCGTGCCCGAGGGGGCCAAGTGCAAGCGGCTCGGGTGCGGCGCCGCGTGGGAGGGCGAGGCCGTGAGCCGCGGGGACGGGGCCAAGGCCGTGTGTCGGTACCATCCGCAGGCTGTGAGTTGGCGTGAGGGGGAAAGCGTTGACGCCCAGCCCGTGTTCCACGAGGGATCGAAGGGATACCTCTGCTGCAAGCCCCGCGTGCTCGAGTTCTCCCAGTTCCTCACCATTCCCGGGTGCAAGGAGGGCAAGCACCTGTTCGTCGGGCAGAAGAAGGGAAGCGAGGAGGAGATTGTGCCGGTTAGAATAGACCACTACCAGACGCCGCTCGAGGTGCACGTCAGCGTGTTCGCCAAGCAGTGAGTGGGCTGGCGAGCGAGCGGAGCGAGCATGCCGCGCTGGTGGACACTGCGCCGTCGTCCCCCAGCGACGTGTCGAGCGGAGGCCCCCTCGCAGCGTGGCATGCGCCCCGGCCGTCCCGCAGTGCTCCGCGCTAACGCCCCAGGACGGACAAGGAAAAGTCCAAGGTGACGTTCACGCCGCAGACGATCGAGCTCGACCTCTACCTCCCAAACAACAAGCGCGTGCTGCGCACCGTGACGCTGTACGGCCCGATCGTGCCAGAGAAGTGCACGTACCGCTTCCTCGGGACCAAGGTCGACATCCTGCTCATCAAGCCGGCCGTCGCGAGCTGGCCGCTGCTCGAGCTGCCGCCCCCCGGCTCCGAGCTGCCGCCGGGCTACGCGCTGACCTTTGGCGTGAGCGGACGCACGGGCACCGTCGGCGGCAAGGAGGTGGTCCTGAGTGTCGAGGAGGCCGCGCGGCAGGCTGCCGGCAAGTAGAGAGGGGGAACACAAGCGTAGATTGTAGACACGCATGATGCATCGGTACTGCTGACGGGCTGTTATCAGCGGCCGGCCGGGTCCTCGTCCCACCCAGATAAAGGCGACGTCGGACTCCGTTCCCAACCACGGCTTGCTGACATGGCCTCAACCCGTCAACCCCAGCGCAAAGAGAGGCCGACAAGAACCCCCGGCCGGCGCGTCGGCATGGTGCGGGCACGAACAACGAGGTGCATCAGAGATCCGCGTCGTCGTCTGTGTCCACAGCTACACGTCGTCACCAATGCCCCACCCCCGCAATAGCTACATGAATGCATCCTCGAGTTCAGACTATACAACGCGGCTCCCCGCCAGCCTAGTTCGGCCTGATGGCAATCTTGAGCGCCTTGCGCGAGTTGAGCTTGTCGAGCGCCTCCTGCCACTGGTCGATGGTGTACACATCGGTGACCATGCCCTTGACATTGACCTTGCCCGAGTCGAGGAACTCGACGGCGCGGGGGAAGCAGAAGGCCTGGGAGAAGGAGCCGATGATGCGGATCTCGTCGGCAAAGATGCGCTCGGGCGACCAGGTGACGCGCGCGTCGCCCTCGTACACGCCGTACACGAGGAGCGTGCCGCCGCGCGCGACGTAGTCGATGCTCATGTTGACAATCTTCTCGACGCCCGTGCACTCTGCGACGACGTCAAAGCCGTACGGGTTGTCCTTCTTGATCTGGGCCCACTGCGCGTCGGCATTGTCGCGCTCGAGGTCGATGTAGGCGTCGCCGGCGTTGAGCTTGCGCGCCAGGTCCATCTTGATGCCCTTGTTGGCCGCGATCGTAACCTTGGAAGCGCCGCCGAGCTTCATAAGCTGTGCGAGGATGAGGCCGGTCGGTCCGGCACCGATGAGGAGCACGCTCGCGCCGAACGGCATCTGCAGCTTGTCCATGCCGTGGACGGCGCACGAGGCGGGCTCGAGCAGCGTCGCCTCCTCGTCGGACAGGTTCTTGATCTTGTAGCACTTCTGGAACGGGTACTTGATGTACTCGGCGAACCCGCCGTCGAGGCGCACGCCGGCGGCGGCAAAGTTCTCGCAGAGCAGCGACTCGCCGCGGCGGCAGTAGTGGCAGTAGCCGCAGGTGGCTGCGCGCACGAGCGTCAGCGAGTGCGCGGGGTGCAAGGGAGGCTGCAGGTGGCGCTGTCGCCGGTACAGGCTGTTACCCTCCGCACCTACTCACTTCCAACATCGGCCGCGACGCGGTCGCCCTCCTCAAAGCCGACGACCTTCTTGCCAAACTTGACGACCTTGCCGACCGCCTCGTGGCCGGGGATGAGCTGGATCGTCAGCCGCGCCCACACCACTCCTAGCCAGGCGCCGCACTCACAGGGAACTTGGGGTTGAAGTCACCCTCGTGGATGTGTCCGTCGGTGCCGCAGAAGCCGCAGATGACGACTGGGGCGTTAGCTGGGCCCATGCTGCTCACCCACCCTTGAGCAGGATCTCGTCGTCGCCGACCTCGGGGATGGGCACCTGCTTGACCGAGAACTTGCGGGGCTGGGGTCAGTTACGCACAGGCAGGCCACCCACCTCGTCGTACACGAGCGCCTTCATGGTTCCGGAGGACGACATCTGGGTGGTTAGCCGGCCGGCGGGCGGGTACGGAGCCCAGTGCGGAGCCTAGCGAGATGCCGCGCGCCACCCGGTAAGGCGGCAGCTCAGATCTGGCTACTCACTTTGCTATAGTTTTGCGATCAAGAAGTGGGTGCGGTGGGTCTAGTGAGCGCGGAGGGGGCTCTTCAGTGATTTTGGGATGGGTAGATGCGATAAAGCAGACGAGAGGGACGACGACGTGGCTTCTTATCCTCCCGGCGGCTCTCGCCTTGCCTGGATAATCGCGCAGCAGCTGTGACGCCAGGAGGAAGGAGGGAAGGATACCCCCTCGACTAAGGAGTGACGCTAGTGGGGCGTGGCAGCAGAGGTGGGCCATGGTCCATGACGCAACGTACGCAGCGCAACGCACATACGGCCAGCTCTGACACGGTATCTAGGCTACGTTCGGGGTCTCGGGGCGCCGGAGGGCGGAGGAGACTGGGGTGCGCGCGCACCGTGACGACGAGGCGCGTTGCTGGGGGGTGGGGCGGGTGGGGAGATTGGGGAATCAATTGGCGGATAAGCCGTACCCCTTGCTCTTCTGCTGCTGTCCTGCGCCTGAGCACAACTCACGCACGAATGAAACGCACCGCGTGCCCCGGCCGAGAGCGGCGAGCGGCGAGCGGCGGCGTTGCAAGCACCCCGGACCTGGGGATACCGCAGACTCTTCTCTTCCAAGTCACACTGCAGGCTGGCTGCCAGTGAAACACGCGCCGACTCTTGCTTCTGACGTCACTGGCCACCCGCCAGACCAAGCCCCCTCAAAATCGCGCGCGCAGCACACCTGCGCCACCGCGCCACAAGAGGGGCACGCCTACCGCTGCGACAAACTACCCTGGCACACTTCCCACGGCAAGCCGGCGCCGCGATAGGCCCAGCATCACCTTCGAGTGCCTACCAAAGACGCTTCTACGGCTACGCTTTGGTCATGATTCATTCATGTGCACCACTGTTGTACTGTTCGGGAAGCAAGTCGATGTACATTGATTGCCGCTCCACTACCACATCCCCCTCCTCTTGTCAGATCACAATCGACAAGCCTCCAAACAAGAGTGATGGCTGGGTATCGGTCGTCGTTATTGATAGGCCGGGAGGTGACGTTTACTACGACCATGTCAGCGGCGTTCAAGGTTTTGCACAGCACCCCAGCCCTGCCGCCGAGGCGACGCCGAAAGGGTGCTTGCTCGACGTCTCCACGGCGTAACACAGCATGCGGGCAATACCCTGTGACCACTAACCTTGGCCATCATCATGGTCACAAACTCGTTGTAGTCGATCATGCCGTCGCCGTCCTTGTCGGCCTCACGGATCATCTGCGTGATCTCGTCGTCGGTGAGCTTCTCGCCGAGGTTGGCTGGGGCGTCAGCGGCTACTCCACCATACGGATCATAGCAACGCACTCATGACGTGCTTGAGCTCGGCAGCCGAGATGTGGCCGTCGTTGTTCTTGTCAAAGACCTGCACGGATCAGCCCAGTCTAAAGGATCCCGAACCTACCTTGAAGGCCTCGCGGATCTCCTCCTCCGAGTCAGTGTCGTGCATCTTGCGGGCCATGAGGGTCATGAACTCGGCAAAGTCGATCGAGTTGTTGCCGTCGGCGTCGACCTGTTGTCATACATGCGTGTGAACATCAAAAGGAGCCGACGGGAAGCCGATCAAGAGCAGATCCGTCCAAGAAAGGCCAGATCGGGACGCACACAGCGCGGGGGCACGGTTCAGTATCGCGCGTGGATGCAGGAGAGGCGATGAATACCAAAGGCGGGCACGGATCGTCAGCCAAGGAATGCGGGAGCTTCGCGCGCATACGCACCTCGTTGATCATGTCCTCGAGCTCGGCCTGGGTGGGGTTCTGGCCAAGCGAGCGCATGACGGTGCCGAGCTCCTTGGTGGTGATGGTTCCATCGCCGTCTATTGGCCGTCATTTGGCGTCGTACACGAGGGCGGTGATGACGTCGAAGGTAAGAGGAGCGGTGGGCAGCAGAAACGTCGTGAGAACAAGGCAGAAGAAGACACGTTAGCGACGTGGGCTGAGGTGCGTTTAACAGTCCAAGGCCAGAACTCACCCTTGTCGAAGAGGGAGAAGGCCTCCTTGAACTCTGCAGTTGGGTCAGTAGTGTATCTCGGCGAGCATGACGTCGCGATTCCTCGAAGCCGAGACGCGTCAATGCAAGGCCAACATACCGGCGATTTGCTCTGAAGAGGTAAATGTCAGTAAACGCTCGCATCTCCGCCATGTCCAGACACACCCTTGGTCTGTGAAGTGGTCAGTAAAGATATCGACAGGGGAAGATGAGAATAGGAAGCCCCGAGCGCCAAGCGAGCGCCGCGGAACGCATCACGCCGCACGCGATGTAGCGCCGCGCACTCGTCGGAGTACGGACCCCATGTGGGTGGCCTAGTGGAGAGCTGTTCTACTCACCAGCTGCTCGGCCATTGTGTGTGCTCTGTATCAAGTGGTTTGGTGATAAAGGTGAGAGGAAGGAAGGAGAAGGGTGAATTGTTGTGTTGCACTTCACGTGTCGTTGCCGCCAGCAGTGCAACTGCAGTGCAAGCAGGCGGCCAGCGGTCAGCCAGTTGCACCGATCGCACCCAGCGTCACCGCACCGTTCAGGGAATGCCACGCGACATTCCTCGGATCCGGGACGCAGGAGACTCTAATCTGCCCCCCTAGTTAATCTCGTAGTCAGCAATGACTCTCTACTCGAAGTGACGTATTGATCGACTTTTTGTCGCTGCCGGCGACAACAACGCACCGCTCTGCTCGACTGTATAAAGTAAGCCGCGACGGCAAGACGGCTTCCTCATAATCTACTACATCTACTGCCCCCACCATCAACCAAAATGGGAGCCCAAACCCACTCATCAATCCTGAGCAGGCAGCTCAACGTCTTCTCCATCCCACCAGAGCTCCTTGCCTCGCTCACGGTTCGTTCGATCCAGGCCCAAGCGCCCGAGCCAGCAGCAAGCGATGCAGACAAGAAGACGGAGGTGAAGACCACCGCACCACCATCAGCACCTTCAGGCGTTGGCTTTGGGTGCCAGGCATGCCCTGGCGCGTCGTTCGAGACTCCCGAGGACCAGCGAGAACACTTCAAGTCCGACTGGCACAGGTACAATGTCAAGGCCAAGCTGCAGGGCAAGGCCGTAACTGCCGAGGTGTGGGACGAGATGGCTGAGGGTGAGTGGGTTGGGTAGGCCAGGGCTGACGTTACAGGCGTGTCGAGCATCTCGGGGTCCGCTTCGTCATCGTCATCCGGCTCGTCGCAGTCGCTCACCACGCGGTTGCTGAGCAAGGCCAAGGTCACGGACAAGGAGGAGGACGGCGTTGACTCGGACGAGGAGGCCGAGCTCGCAGACCGCAGGCGGCGAGCCCAGCTGCGTACTGCCGTCATCTGGTTTACGCCTACCAACGCCCCCGCATCGCTCGGCATCCCGGCCGACACGCAGCTCGGTGTCGTCCGCGCCCTGCTCCCGTCGTTCGACACGGCTGGGGACTACCTGACCGAGTTGAAGAGGTTGCAGCTGTCTCCCCCAGTCGAGGGCCAGGAGGAGCGCCGCATCACCTTGCTCATGGTCGCTGGCGGCCACTTTGCCGGTATGGTCGTTGGGCTCCGCCCCCGTGGCCCACGCGACAAGCAGGATGTCAAGGGTGCCGGAGACCTCCGCATCTACAAGCACAAGACGTTCCATCGCTATACCAGTGAGTTTGAGCCGTGGAGCGTCGCTGACGGCAGCGCGTAAGAAGCAGGGTGGGTCGCAGGGCCTCAACGACAACGCAAAGTCCAAGGCTGTGTCGGCCGGTGCTATGCTCCGTCGCTACGGTGAACAGGCTCTGCAGGAGGAAATCAGGGCCCTCTTGACCGAGTGGCAGGAAGACCTGGAGCTTTCCGAGCGCATCTTTATCCGCGCGAGCACGCACGGCAAGAAGAGCTTCTGGGGCTATGATGGCGCGGTGCTGTCCAAGAACGACGAGAGGATACGCTCCTTCCCGTTCCCGACGCGCCGGCCTACTCAGCAAGAGCTCATCCGTGTGTGGCACGAGCTGGTGCGGGTCAAGGTGTCGCACCTGTCGCAGGAGGCCCTCCAGGCGCAGGACGACGCGTACATCGCGTCGCTGCAGCCGAAGAAGCAGGCGACGGCAAAGCCTGTCGCTGCGCCAGAGAAGGCGCCGGTGCCAGCTGCTCCCAAGCTCTCAGCCGAGGAGCAGGCGCTCCTCGATCGGCAGGAGCGCCTCGGCGACATGATCAAGAAGGGCCGCGTCGACGCGCTCAAGTCGTTTGTGGCGCGGTACCCGACCGAGGTCAAGCCCGAAGCGCTGGCTACTGCCGCCGCAGCAGGACAGGAAGACGTGGTGCGCTACCTCCTCATCGAGGCGCGGCTCGACCCGACTGTGGCGCTGGACGGCTCGAAGCGGGCATACGACTACGCCGCGAGCAAGAATGTGCGCAACATCTTCCGGCGCGTCGCGCACGACCACCCCGAGTGGCACAACTGGCAGGCAGCGCACGTGCCGTCTGGGCTGAGCGAGGAGGCCGAGGCGGAGCAGGGGGCTAAGAAGGCCGAGCGGCGGCGCGGGCTGCGCGACAAGATGCGCGAGAAGGAGAAGGCGCGGGCGGAGGAGGCTGCGGCGTCCGAGCCCGAGCCAGCGCCGGCAGCCGCGCCGTCGTCGTTTGCGTCCCTCGGTGTGCCGAGCGGCCCGCAGAAGCTCGGCGGGCGGACGGGCGCCGAGGGATCGCTCGCGGGGCTGAGCCCAGAGATGCGCATGCAGATTGAGCGGGAGCGGCGTGCGCGGGCTGCCGAGGCGCGGTTTGGCGGGAAGTGAGGGCGACGTAGATAGACTGCACTGTATATCGCACTATTGCATCGTATGGGCATGACATGTGGCGTGGGTGGGAAGTGAGCGTGGCGAGATTGACCGCACTGTATGCTCGCACTATTGCATCGTATGACATTGTCTAAGATGCGACTCAGCTACACCGTCTCGTAGTAGTAGCGCGAGCCGACGTCGTACTCGAGGATGACCTCTGCGACGAAGCGGTCGGCCGCGGCGCTAAACTGCTGCCAGATGAAGACCTCGAAAGCGCCCGGCAAGACGGCGGGGCACACGATCGCGGCGGTCCACGCGCCGTCCTCGCCCGGCGCGAGCAGCATGGCGAGGTTACGCCCCGCCAGGACGGGGAGCCCGCGCACGCCCTCCGGCGGCGTCCAGGCGACCACCATGCCCGGGCGGAGGCGGGTGTGGAAAGGCTCGGCGCGGCGCGCGGGGTCAGCCTCGGCGCTGCACAGGCCCTGGCTCAGCTTGTCCATGTGCGCTGTGAGGGCGTGCACGCTGTCCCCGTTGGCGCTGTCGTCGGCGCCGTCCGCGGGCGTCTGCCTGCCGCTCCCTCCCTTCTTGAACGCGACGCTGCGCGCAGAGTCGATGTGCATCCCCCAAAACTTGGACTGGAAGGCGACGGCCTGCTCGGTGCTGACGCCGGGGGTTTTGAGGCAGCGCGTGATGAACTCTGGCGCGGGGAGCGAGAGGAGCTGCTTGCCCGTCTCGGTGGGCGCGAGCAGCGCAGCGTCGACGGCCGGCGTGCCGGACTGGGCCGTCAGTACCTCGCCCCAAGCGCCGCACTCACCCCCGTGGCCACCCACGCGCGCAGCTGCGCATTGTCCCAGCTGCTCGGGCGCGCGGGGTCATACCTCACCACCTGGGGCTTTGGCGGCGCACCCTTCAGCAGCGCGGCGTACCGCAGCGTGCTCTTGCTGGCGCCGACGTCGAGAAAGCTGGGATTGATGCACGCCACCACGGTGGTGCGGCACGCGCGCTCGGCCGCCGGGTCGAACACGTGCTTGAGGACGCGGGTGAGCGGCGTCTGCCGGAACGGGACGTAGGCTGGCTTTCCTGTGCCCGCTAGGTCGACGGCCGCGCGGCCGCGGATGCAGTCCTTGAGGACGCTGAGGCTCGTGTTGATGTCGCGCGCCTCCTTCATCCTCTCGGCCGTGTGCGCCGACTTGTCCCGCGCCGCCTCGGACCCGGCCAGGTCGACGAGGTAGAGCACGCCCTCGTCTGCCTGCGGCAACGCGGGGTTCGCGAGGCGGATCTTGCAGATGGCGTGTGAGCGGGAACTCGTGGCATTCTTGAGCGTCGGCTCTGTGCGCCGGAACGCCGCCGCGGCTTCAATCTGCGCGAGCAGCTCGGCGCCGGTCTGCACCCGCACGTCGGCCGCGCCGGCAAAGTGCGTGCTCCCAAAGCTGTCTTCCAGGATGCTGACAGGCTTGCGCGCCTGCAGCAGGTCGAACGCGCTCTTGCCCGCCAGCTCAATGACGCTGATGTACACGTCGCGCGCGCCGTCCAGATCGCCGCTGAAGAGCGTGTGCGCGATGAGGCACTCGAGCGCGCTGACAGTGTACGTCTTGCCGCTGCCCGTCTGGCCGTAGGCGAAGAGGGTGGACATGCCGCCTGACCAGGCCCAGGGCACGAGCGGGCGCACGAGGCGGGTGTAGATGTCCTCGGTTGCGCTGTCTGGCCCGAAGACGCGGTCGACGGTGTAGGATGAGGACTGGGGCGGCGTCAGCTGGCTTGTCGGCGTGCTCGTCGGCGTGCTCGTCGGCGTTCGCAACCCACGCTCAGCGCCAGCGGCGCAGTAGGCCGCACGGGCCGACGCATCTCATGCAGCTCAGCGACGCCGCCGGCGCCAGGGCGCGCAAACACGCCGGCCACCTGCCCGGCGCCCACTTCGTCCGGGAGGAGCGGGCGGAGCCGCGCCGCGATGGTAATGTCGCTCTCTGGGCTCGCCTCGGGGGCCGCGTCAAGCGCCGCGGTCTGCGCCTTGAGCGCGTGCGCGGCCACCAGGTCGGCGTAGCGCGCCGTGTTGTCGACGAGGAACTGCTCCATGGGGGGGGGGAGGGGGGGGGTAGTAGTAGCAACACTTAGAACGTTGGACGACCGTTTGACGGCCAGCAGCCAGCGCGACCCTCCACTATGACGCATGGGTCCCGCGCGGCGCGTGCGACGCCAACGGGCACGCGGGTGCTAGCGGCTTGGCGCGACTGCTTTGTGCGGCACACGCACGCTGCTGCTCGGACCGCCGCGAGCGCGCGACTCGCACCCACAACTGCACGCAGACACCACCCAACATGCTCAGAGCCACATGCCACATGCCCAGAGCCACGCGCAGAGCCAGGCGTCGCCGCGTCGCCACACACCCACCACCCACTCCACTCGGCGCCCCGCACACCCAAACATCAGGCCTCACATCTTTTTCTGGCCTGGTCCAAACACTCCCACCCGCAGCAACTCCACCCCAAAGTGGCAACGCTGCCCGCAACCGAAGTGGCAGCCGAGGCCGGCCCACGCCCCTGCTGCGCGCTGCGTGCTGCGCGCTCCAAATATATCACAGCGGATACCAGCTCCATGCATAGTGCTGCGTCGGCGCGCACTGCGCGCCGCCGCCAAGCCCCCGCAGTTCACCCCAACGTGCTCGGCTGACTGTCGCCAGCCGTCAACAGATGAAGACGTCGGAGAGCTACGGATGGGCGTGGGGCACAGCCTACGCGACCGCAAGAAAGTATGACAGGGTAAAGGGGGATATGAAACCGAGATGATGAACAGAGTGACAAAAGAGTTCACAGGGTTCGAGCCAAGGGCGCAGCCCATGGCGTGGGGGCGAGGAGGGTGACGGCGAGGCCGTGGCCACGGCTTAGAGGAACTGCCAGGTGATGCCGACCATGCCCTCCTCGGGCGAGGCAATCTGGTTGAAGGCGCCAACCGACAGGTCGAGCGAGTTGTCCGTGTTGCAGGTGGGGCACGCGTCGGCGATGGTAGCAGTCACCTGGCGGCCGTCCGACACACGCGTGATGAGCACCTGCTTGCCGCAAAGGTCGGAAACCTGGCCAGTGTTCTGCCACCAGCCGCTGGTGTCGATGGCGACGACGGAGTCAGAGTCGGCGTGGACCTGGCCACAGGCACCGGCGTTGCCGTTCTGGTAGAAGAAGGTGGCAAAGGCGTTCGAGTAGACCTGGCCGCCGCTGCCGCCAGTGGGAGGAGGAGGCGCGGCGCTAGAAGTGGTCTGGGCCTCCTGGGTGGTGGTGGTCGTGGTCGACGACTCAGGGGCGGGCGAGGGCGACGAAGGGGCCTGGGTCGTGGTGGGCTCGGCGGACGAAGTCGTGGCGGCGGCCGACGAGGCCGACGACGAGGGGAGGGCGATACCAAAGGCGGCGTTGTTGTCAATCGACGACGAGGCAGCCTCCTCGGTGGTCGACGAGGCGGCGGCGGCAGTGGTGGTGGGGGCGGCGTCCGACGTCGTAGGGACGGGGGAAGGCGCGTAGTTGAGGGGGGTGCTGATGGCGGCCGAGGCGCTGGGCGCGGCCGAGTTGGCGGGGGCAGCGTCCGAGCAGTAGACGTCGTCGTCCTCGTCGTCAGCGGCCGAGGCCGAGGCGGAGGGGAGGGCGGCCGTGCTCGACTGCGCGAGGCGGGCCGAGGCCGACGCCAGCGCCGTCGCGTTGGGCGCGCAGTACTCTGGGCGGGTCGAGAGCTCGACGCCAGCCTTGAGCGGGTGGCAGCAGTCGGTGAAGAACTGCGTGTCGTGCTGCTTGTTGCAGCCGAGGGCGAGGTAGCGGACGTGGTACGTGTCGTAGGCCTCGAGCTTGCTGGCCCAGCGCTGCTGGATGGGGGCGGCGGCGGCGAGGGTCGCGAGGAGGAGGGTGGGGAGGAGCATTGCGACAAAGGACTGTGGTGTAGGGAGAGTGGGGGGGAGAGTGAGCGTCGAGCTCGTTTTACACGGGGTGGGAGGGGGGTGAGTTGGCGGACAAGAAAAAGGCAGGCGCAAACGTGCATCGCTGTTTAAGAGGGTGGTGGTGCCAGTGGTGCCGGCGTAGGTGCCAGGAGTGGCCGCCGCCACAGGACATGTCGCAGCCACTTTTGACCAAGATCCAGGGCGAAACAGTGACAGAGTATGCACTGGCCAGATCGCCCCGTCGCTCGCCCCAGGGCGCAGGGCGGGGCGCACGCCTCGGCTTCGCGGCCAGCGCCCTAATGCCCTAATTGCAAGGGTTAATGCACCGCAGCGAGGTTGTAAACACGACGACGACGAGCGTGATCTCAGGGGCAAATCAGCTATTTACAGCGCTCCGCCGCGCGCGTCGCCAAGCCTGACGCGCCAACGAGAATTTAGGGTCGGCCCTGACGCATACCCATCCATGCCTACCGTACTCTGTCGCGTCGCCGCGACGAGCAGGCACAAGCAAGCACCCCCGGGCAAGTAGCCTGCGCCAGAGCTATTTACGCTCGTGCTCGAGCGACGAGGCACCTTCGGGACGGGGACACTGGCGGGGACACGGACGGGGTGGCCGGGTGCTAGCCTCGGCTGGCTGCATCCCAAGGCCTGGCCGCGGCGCTGGGCTGCGCTACGCTGCCCGCAGCCTGGCGGTGGCGTCGGGCCGGACGCGTCGCGCCGCGCCGCACCAGGACCGACCGGCGCGGGCCCCAGAACGCAGTCGCCGCGTACGCTGGTGGTGCTCATGTCTACCTGCCGAACGACGTCGCTGACGAGCCAGTGGATATGGCCGACTGAGGGCGCGTGTCGACCACGACTGGTCGCCTACTGCGGGTGGCGCCGCGTCGAGACCCGCCCGCGCGGCGTGCGTGGCCGACAGCATGGTGACACCAGGTGCATGATGCGGCGTGCACGCCGGCGCACGCGGGCGGGGCGGTTCAAACTCGCCCACCATCGCGTCACCGTCACAGCGTCACCTCACATCTCCGTCCCTTGCCGGCGGCGACGTCGTGCACACGACCCATCAGTCCGTCCCGCCCCACCCCGAGGAATGCCCCCCGCACCGCCGCTCGTGACGACACCGCGCCGATCGCCGTGAGGCATTTCTTGCGCCTGGCCGACGACAATCCCCGCCCGTGCCTCCCGTGCCCCGGTGACATACTACTGTTGCATACAGGGTACATATTAGGCATGCAGAGACAGGCTACTGGGGCATGCGATGAAGACGGGACATGTGATGCGCGGCGTGTGCGCGGCTGGTGCCATGGTGCCGATGCGTTTGTTGCGTCGATGTGGTGCGGTTGTTTGGTTCGTGTCGTCGCCACCCTTGTTGGTGGCGAATGCTAGTGTCGAGTGTCCTTTACTTTGCTTCTGACTCCCCCTCCCCCTTGCCCCCTAGAACCACCACAGCCACTTGGACTTGGACTGAGCCGGCACCCACAGCGGGTAGTTGACGCGGACGTCGGGGATGTCCCCGTCGAGGAGGCGGCGGAGGATTCTTGGCGAGATGCGCGGCGTCAAGGTGACGAGGTACACCGGGTTGTACCGCTTCATAATGACCTCGGTGCCGTCCTCGAACGCCCACTGGGGGACAGCGTAGTCGCGCTTGGCGGTCTGGAGCTTGGGGTAGCGCGGCGTCGCGTGCACCTCGGCGCCCTCGTACTGGGGGTACCCCGGTGGCGGTGGCAACTTGGCGGCGTCGTCAAACCACAGGTACGATGCGATCACCGCGAGATTGTCGACATTGTCCGAGATGTCGAGCCACATGTGGACAATGTGGAGAGGGATGTGTTGCGCTGCGACGTCAGTCAAATTGCACCCCGTGGCCACTCACGCTGCGTCGACTGAACGAGGAGAATCGGGTTGTAGTGACCCCCAGTGCGGGTAGCCTCGGCGACATTGCGCTGCCACTTTGCGTGGATGGCAACCCACGCGCGCACGAGGAGGTCCTCAAACTCTGGGGCGGTGGGGTCGAGTGGCTCCGACTCTTGGGGCAGGCTCACCCAGTCGGGCTTCCAATCTGGTCCAAGGTCGTCGAGGACCTTGCGGGCGTAGTTGGAAAGCAGGCCGTACTCGTAGTCGGCCGATGGCGCCTTCTTCTCAGCCAACCCCACAGAACTGTCGTGGGTTGGGGCGTCCTCGCCCGGCAGGCTGGTGATGGTGGACGTGGGGCTGGGGATGGCAACGTCGGGCGAGTCGAGCACGGTCGCCACACTGTCGCCGTCGTCGCTGCTGCCGCAGTCAGAGCCGCACGCATGCGCGGCAGAGTAGAAGCTGGCCTCTGAGGCGCTGTCGCCAAACTCGGACGACTCGTCGTCGGCCCACCCGTCGCGCTCGACCTCGTCGCGCACGGCAAAGGGCGGGCGGGCGCGGCTAGGGGTGCGCGCGGTATTGGACGCAGGGGGAACGCGGGCGACTGACATGTGCGGTGGAGGTGCTGGGTGAATTTTGTGCGGGCGCCCGGGCTTGCCACTGAGCCTGGGGAGTAGGGGTCAGTGATCGACCGCGGGTGGAGGAAGGTCGCGGTGGAGGAAGGTCGCGGTGGGCCGTCGGCAAACTCACTGGCGGGAACGGGGTGGTGTCGCGCGCATGGTGGTGGGTGTCGCGGTGTCGAGTGTCGAGTGTCGAAAGGGGGATGAGGGGGTGAGAGGTAGCGCAGAGTTATAGTCGCTGTGGCCTGAGTGGCGCGACGACGACTTGTTGGGGGAGTGAATGTGACGATGAGAAGGACAAAGAGAGCGAGCAAGTTGAAAGGGGTATATGTGCGCGACGTAGCAAGCAGCAGCAGCAGCGTGAGCGCAAGCAGCAGTGTGCCGACTTTGTCGTCGCCGGCCGTCGTCGTTTGACCTTTTGGCGACCAATGCGTTGGGGTTGGGGGATGGAGGAGGCAAGTTGAATGCGGCTGTCACTTGTCGGATATCGCCCCAATCCGTCCAAGTCGTCGTCGTTTCTGGCGCCCGCCCGCCCGCCCACCGTCGGCCACACACGCCCATTTCCCGACGCCCGGTCGGCCTTGACACGCATGCGTGCGTGCATGAGAGCGTACCCACCGGCCCACTCTCCCATGCACGCAAGCACACGCGCAGCTCGCGTGGGGCGGGGTGTGCGGCCCAGCACTGCAGCACGTCGGCACCAGCCCCACCCTCGGCGTGCGGTGCACCTTCCTCCAAGCTGCTTCTCACCCCGTAAAGTCACAAAGTCACTGCTGTCGCTGTCGTGGGGCGTGCGTTGAAAATCGCGCCACGGCGCGCACGGTCGCCGTCGTCGTCGTCGTCGTTGTTGATGGCGGCGACGAGGTGCGCGCTGCCCGCGTCGCCGCCCGCCCGCAGAGCCAAAGGGCCGTGCTCGCCGTTTTGTGGGGTCGGTGCGTGTGCCTCGTCCCCAAAGTTGGCTTCCATTGTCCTAGTGGCAAACACGACGATGCGACGACGACGGGCAGCGGCGCCAAAGACTGCACGCCCGCCTGCAGAGCTGCTGCCGTGCCCGGCGCCACGGCGCACGTCTACGCCCCGCCCACGGGCACCAACAGGTATGTTTTCCCCAGTCGTTGTGACAGTAGTCAAACAGTGACTCGAACACGACACGTCAATGCACAACCCAGCTGCCGCTTCGTGCAAACCTACCGGCGCAACAACACCGGCGCCAACAACACGAGGGCCAACAACAGCGCCAACAACAACACAACAACAACGACGACACCCCTGGCCGACAGTTCTGCTTCCCCCCACCCCCAGGCACGGCCCACGGCCCACGCCCACAGATCGCCAGCCGCCAAATCGTTGGGGCTGGGGCGTGGAGCTTCCGTTCTTCTGCGAGCGCACCTGACTGGGGCCGGCGGTCGGCCGCGGGGCAGTACAGAAGCAATTCCAGTGCAGCTTCTCCCCAAACTCGCGTGGGGGATGTGCGTGCGCCGTGCGTCGTGCGTTGCTGTCGGACAAGATGGTGGCGACGGTTGGTGGCGACGGTTGCGGGCGGGCGGCTTGGCGGCGCCGAGGCCAGTGCCACATTCGCCGCCCACTGCGTTTCATACCCGGCAGCGCCAAGCCGACGCCGGCGGCTCGCCCACTTCATCCACTGGCTCCGTCAACCCGCCCAGTCTTCTTCTGTGACGCACGGCAATCTTAGCTCCGCCGCACACAGAGGCGTCAGCGCCAGGTACATACTCGCGCCGGCCGATCCGCCCGGCGGCACTCGGGAATGAGGCACGCAGCGATCTCCGGCTGAGGCACCCGCCACACAGCAGACCGTCAATCAACGTCGCGTGCCATCGCCACTATCCCTCTACAATATCTGCATGCTGGCGCCCAGAGACACCGCTCGATGCTAGCTACTCATCTGATATCTACAACACCGCACCCTAACCAAGACGCGCCTTGAGGTACTCGACAACGTTGTCGAGCGACACCTCCTCGCCGTTGTCCTGGCCAGCCTCGCGGACGACACCCTGCTCCTTGATACGCACGACTCCCTTTTCCAACTCGGCAGGCGCGAGGATGGCAACAAAGCGCACCTGGTCGTCGGCAGCCTGGGCCCACTGGCGCTCCGCCTTGGGCTTGGCCTTGTACTGGTACTCGGCCTGACGTGGTCAGCATTGCAAAATCCACCCCAACCCACCTTGATTCCAGCCTCCCAGAGTTTCCTCGCGAGCTTCATGCGCTCAGGGAGGAGACCCTCCTTGCCGAGTGACAGGATGAACACGTCCGTCTCCTTCTCGCGCGGCTTGGCAGCCTCTGCCCGGCGGCGCTGCTCGAGGATGGCGTACACACGCTCAACACCGATCGAAACACCGACACAGGGCACCTTGTCGCGCTTCGAACCCGCAGCCTCGGCAAACATGTTGACGAGGTTGTCGTAGCGACCACCAGCGGCAATCGAACCGACACCGACAGTGCTCTCGTCCACACCGTCCTCGTTGACAGTCGCGCTCTTGGCCGCCTTCTTGCCCTTGGCGGGGGCGGCGGCGGCAGCGGGAGTAGCGGCTGCGGTAGCGGATGGAGGTGCCGAACCCTCGACAATGGCCTCGTAGATGATGCCAGTGTAGTAGTCGAGGCCACGGGCAAGCGACATGTCAAAGCTGATCTTGTCGAGGACACCGAACGAGTGCTCGAGGTAGTCGAACAGAAGGGCAATGTCGGCAAGACCCTCCTTGGCCGACGCGATAGTGTTGAGCTCCTTGTCACCCTGGAGGGTAGCGAGGACCTCGCGTCCCTTGCCTACAAGCGTCAGCGGAAAGTTCGTCGTCTATCGCCCATCCCACTCACCCTTGAGACCAACGTACTGGCCGATGCGGTCGGCGACCTTCTCGTCCAGGCCCTTCTCAACAGTCATCTCCTTCTTGACATCGGCCCAGGGGAGCTTGTCGAGCTTGTCGACAGCAGACGAAATGGCACGGGTCTTGTCGGCGGGGACACCGGCGAGCTCAAAGATGCCGTCAAGGATCTTGCGGTGGTTGAGCTTGATGGTGAACTCGCCAACATCAAGAGCAGTAAGGGCCTCGATCAAGATGTAGAGGATCTCGGCATCGGGGACCATGGGGTCGTACGTGCCCGCAATGTCAAAGTCGCACTGGTAGAACTCGCGCATGCGGCCCTTGGACATGACGGGCTGGTCGCGGCGGTAGACCTTGGCAATGTGGTAGCGCTTCATCGACGTAATACCGTTCATAGCGAGGTAACGCGCGAAGGGGACCTGTACCAGTCAGCATCCTGCACTAGTTTCGACTCACAGTAAGGTCATAGCGAAGCGAGCACAGTTCACCACCCTGGTCCTGGAGGTCGTAGATGAGCTTCGAGTCCTCGCCGTACTTGCCAGCGAGGATCTCCTTGAGCTCGAACACGGGCGTGTCGATGAGCTCGCCGCCGTGCTTGGCAAAGATGCCCTCGAGGGTCGCAAAGATCTTCTTGCGGAGGAGGGCAGCGGCAGGCTTCTGGTCAATGGTACCCTTGGGCACCTTGAGCTGGAAGCCAGCGGGGCCGTCCTTCTTGTCCTTGGACTGCTGGGCCTTGAGGGCCTTCATCTCCTCGACTTCCTTGGAGGCATCCTGCTTGGCGACCTTGAGCGCCTTGATCTTGTCCTGCAGCTCCTTGATACGCTCGTCGACAGACGCCATGGTGGAGAGAGAGGATCGGGGTGTGAGATGAGGTCGGAGGGGGAGGGTAGCTGTCGGAGGGGGGATTCTCAGGCGTAGGGCACTTTGTGCTGAGCGCTTGAGCATGCAGTGGCAAGGGGTGTAGTTGGTAAGAGGCGGTGTTGTTGATGAGTCGTTGGGCAGCTCGTCGACCATCCATCTCTGCTCGACTCGCTCCGGGACTCAGCCAAAAAGTCGGCAGGCAGTCATCTTGGCCTCCACAATTTGCTTCCGTTAACATCACGGATCCGCCGTGAGTGGTGGTAGAGATGCAACGAAAAGTGCAACTCATCGCTCCATCACCATCTTGTCACCTCCAGTGCTTCAAAATGGCGGCCATCGCTTCGGATATCGTGAGTGGAGAGCAGGGAGATGCCACGGGCACGGCTGACACTTGTCCCAGCGCAAAACCTTCCCTCAAACCGACGAGGTTGTCGTCGACTACATCGAGGGCCTCGTCGAAGATGAGGATGAGGAGGTCGACGACATTGTCGAGATGACCCGCGGCATGCTCCAGGGCGGCCCCTCGAGCAGCAACAACAAGTCCCTCGACGACTTTATGGACCGCCTCATCAAGTACCTCGAGTCGCAGTCGTCCAAGCGCGTTCGTCGCGCGACGACGGCCACCCGTCTCGACAAGACGGTCGACATGCGCTCGCAGAAGATGTCGGCGACCATCGCCATGAGCGGCACGGTCGACCTCGACAGTGTCAACAAGGGCCAGGCTTCGCGCGTCGACATGGCCAAGCTCGCAAAGGCCGAGGCCAAGCTCAAGGCCAAGATCGAGAAGCGCTCCCGCCGCACGCTCTACGAGGGCTCCAAGCTCATCGAGATGCAGAAGAAGCAGGAGAGCTACGAGGAGATGTTCATGAAGGTCAACCCCCTCGACCTCTCGGGTGCCGCCAAGGGCAAGTCCAAGGACATCCACCTCCCCAACATCGACGTCTCGTTCGCTTCCAACCGTATCCTGTCCGGTGCTACCCTCACCATGGCCTACGGTCGTCGCTACGGTCTTATTGGTCGTAACGGTGTGGGTAAGTCGACGCTTCTTCGTCACCTCGCCCTCCGTGAGGTCCCTATCCCGACCCACATCTCGATTCTCTACGTCGAGCAGGAGATTGTTGGTGACGACACGACCGCCATCCAGTCGGTGCTCAAGGCCGACGTCTGGCGTCACAAGCTCATCAGCGAGGAGGTCGAGCTCAATGCCAAGCTCGAGGTCATGGAGAAGGAGGGCTTGCCCGAGGACGCCCCCGAGGCGACCAAGTCGGCATTCAACCAGGAGCGCGACGACCTTACCCACCGTCTCGGCGAGGTCCAGAGGTCCCTGCTCGAGATGGAGGCCGAGACTGGCCCTGCTCGTGCCGCTCTCCTTCTCGCCGGTCTCGGTTTCGACGAAGCCGACCAGGCCAAGCCTACCAGGGCATTCTCCGGTGGTTGGCGTATGCGTCTCGCTCTCGCCCGTGCCCTCTTCGTCAAGCCCGACCTTCTCATGCTCGACGAGCCGTCGAACGTGAGTGGTGCAGCCCGAGAACCTACTGACAATACTAGATGTTGGACCTCAACGCCATCGCGTGGTTGGAAGACTACCTCCAGACCTGGCCCGGTACCATCCTTGTCGTCTCGCACGACCGAGCGTTCCTCGACGCCGTCGCCACCGACATTGTGCACCAGCACTCGCAGCGCCTCGACTACTACAAGGGCAACTTCTCCCAGTTCCATGCCACGCGCGAGGACCGTCGTCTCCAGCAGAAGAAGGAGTACGAGGCCCAGCTCGCGTACCGCCAGCACCTGCAGGCCTACATCGACAGGTGGAGGTACAACGCCAACCGTGCGCCGCAGGCTCAGTCGCGTATCAAGATCCTCGAGAAGCTCCCCGAGCTCGAGCCTCCCGAGGACGACGACGAGGTCGAGAAGTTCCGCTTCCCCGAGCCCGAGAAGATCTCGCCGCCGCTCCTCCAGCTCGACGAGGTCACGTTCGGCTACGTGCCCGAGAAGACTATCCTCAAGGGTATCAATATCAACGTCGACCTCGGCTCGCGCATGGCCGTCATCGGCCCCAACGGTGCAGGCAAGTCGACCCTCATCAAGCTCCTCACCGGCGCTATCCAGCCCACGAAGGGTACCTCGACGCGCAACTCGCGTTGTCGTATCGCCTACTTCACCCAGCACCACATGGACCAGCTGGACGGTGACATGACCTCGGTCCAGTTCCTGCAGACCAAGTTCCCTGGCCAGACTGAGCAGGAGTACCGCTCGCACCTGGGCAGCTTCGGTATCACTGGTCTGACTGGTCTCCAGAAGATCGGCACGCTCTCTGGTGGTCAGAAGTCGCGTGTCGCGTTCAGTGTTCTCGCCTTCTTGCGGCCCCACATTCTACTCCTCGACGAGCCTACCAACCATCTTGACCAGGAAGGTCTCGACGGTCTGGCGGAGGCAGTCAAGGCCTTCAAGGGTGGTGTCATCTTGATCTCGCACGACGAGCGTTTCATCAACGCGACGGCCGACACGCTGTGGGTGTGTGCCGAGGGCACCGTCTCCAAGTTCATGGGCGACGTCGCGGCGTACAAGGTGAGTGCGGTCGTGTGTGGCGAGGGCGGCGCTGACGCGGCGACAGAGCTTGATTGTCAACCAGCTCCAGGCCAAGCTCAAGCCATGAGTGGGGGTGATCATGTGGAATGTGGATGCAGACATGCTGCGACAGTGTTGGCTGGGACTGACGCTCATACTGACCGTGGCTGTGTGTGGACGGTGCGAGGGCGAAGCCAGGCCAATTCAAGCTGTGCCCCACTCGCAACGTCTACGTTGGCGGATGAAGGAAAACAGGCGCGTTTGCATGGTGTGTGGCGTTATCGAACGGTGAGTGAGACTCGACAGTACCACACCGTAAACTTGCTTGTCATGTGATGCATTTTAAATAACTAGGGATCTCCAATCGCGGTCGAGTGTCCATGGAAACCGTATAACATGATCTGTGGTAGGCGGGGGGCTCTGAGTCTGCAAAAACAATGCCGTGGGGGACAAACTGGTATACACTTTAAGCGGTCATGGAAGGGAACGTGGGGTGATGAATGCTAAGGTGTACCATCGTTCATGCAGCAGCAGTCGCAGCGGGGCTAGCCTGGCGAGGACGGAAGTCGCGGCGGGTAGGCTGAGCGCCACCGGCACCGCAAGCACCGGCGGGGATGGGCGACGTGGCAGCGTCGTACTCGCCGAGGTACTGGCAGCCGGCAATCGCAGTGTAGGCCCCGCGAGAGTCGTCCTGGGCGTTGGCCCATCCGCTGCCGCCGACAGTGGTGTGCTCGGCGCCGTCCTTGGTGTAGGTGAACGTGGCACCAGCAAGGGTAACAGGGGTGGCAGTGGGGGTGTACTGGAAGAGGGACGACATCGAGGCAGCGGGAACGTTGGTGAAGCCGGCAGGAGGCCAAGGGTTCTGCTGGGTCTGGGCGGCGGGGATGTTGCCGGCGCCCTGGCCACCAGTGTTGGCAGGCGAGGGGTACTGGCCGTTGAAGGGCGAGCCGCCGTTGAAGCCGACACGAGCGCACTGGCCGATAGCCTCACGAGGGTCGGTGGGAATCCAGCCGTTTATGACACCAAGGCGGTAGTGCCACATGGGGTTGGGCTCGGGGACGGTGGTGGACGAGTTTCCAATCCTCCAGGTCCAGAAGAAGTAGTTCTGGAGAGCGTCCATGGAAGACATGACAAACTGCTTGAGACCGTCCTTGGTAGCCTGGGTCCACTGCCTGTGGTCGTTCCAGTAGTCGCAAGTGCCGACACCGCGGCCAGAGAAGCCGTCGAAAGTACCGTCGTAACGCTGGCCAAGGCCAACACCGTTCAGCCACTGGCCACAGTCGTTGATGGCAGCAGACCACTCGCCAGCAGTGTTGGCACCGAAGTTGTTGGAAGTGTTGTTGGTGCCAGCAGCCCAGGCGTTGCAAGGGAGGGGAGCGAGCTGGTCAAAGTTGCCCTGGCCAGTCGAACCAGCGGGCTGGTCCTGGAAGATGAGGTACGGGTGCTGGTCAAGAGCAAGACGGTCGGCACCGGGAAGGAAGCCGACCCACTTGTCGATGCCAATGAAGCCATCGTGCATGGAGAGCATGGGGCCCTTGCCGGCACCAACACCGGTGACCTTGCGGATCTGGGTGTAGGCCTCGAGGTAGAACGAACGGATCGACGACTCGGAGAGAACCTGTCCGTTGGGCTCGTTGAGGAAGCCGTACATCTGAACGACGGGGAGGTACTCGGGCTGGGTGATGAACTGGGCAATGGAGCGCATGTAGTCGAGCGAGCGCTGAGCGTTGGCGAGACCCATGGGGCCACGGAGCCAGTTGGCCGAGCCAATCTTGCCCGAGTGGTTCCAACCGTTCTGCGAGCCGGGGACAGTGTGGAGGTCGAGGTTGATGCGGATTCCGTACTTGCGGGCCCAGGCGATAGCCTTGATGACATAGTTCCAAGAGACGCCCTTAACGTACGGCTCCTGTCCGTTGTCCCAAGTGGAGACGGCCCAGTGAGCAATGGGCAGACGGATCCAGTTGAGGCCGTAGGTAGCAATCTCGGCAAAGTCACGCTCGGTAACGAAGGTGTCGTAGTGCTCAGTCATGGCGCGGGTAGCGTTGTTGCCCATGTTCATGGTAAGAGTGTACTCGTCAACCGACGTGCCGGCAGGGCCCGAGGGGTACCTCTCGTAGAGACCGGGGACGATGAAGGGCTCAGTGTTGAGCCAGCCGCCGAGGTTGACACCGTGGATAATGTCAACACCCCACTGCCACGTCTCGTTGAGAGCAGGGGTCCAGTTGTTGCAGCGGGCGTCGTTGCGGAAGGGGTCGGTGGGGTCAAAGAACCAGTAGCCGCCGAAGGGGTTGTCGTAGGTCATGTTGGTGCCATCCGCGAGGCGGATAACAGAGCCCTGTCCACCGCTAGTAGGCTCAGGGGTAGCGCTAGCAGTAGGGGTTGCTGAGCTGGTGCCAGTGGCGCCGTGACCGTCCGACTTGTTGCCGTCCTCGCCGTTGTTGTGGTCCTTGCCGCTGTCGTCGGCCGAGTTGGTCTTCTTGTTACGAGTGAGACCGACGCCAAGGCCGACAGCGAGCGCAATCAGAGCGGCCAGGGCGAGGGCGACCAGAGCCCAAACCCAACCACGGCTCTTCTTCTTGCGCTGGGGCGTGTTGCCTCCCTGGGCCCACAAGGGCTGCTCCTTGTCCGTGGTGGGGACGGCGGCGGCGGGGGCATAGTGGCCGACACGCTCCTCGTCCTCGGGGAAAGGCGACGTGTAGGCCTGGGCGAGGTGCGACTGGACGCGGGGCTTGTGGCCGGCCTGTTTGGTTGTTTGTCAGTTTGTGTTAGGCACACAGGGCGGGTGTTTTGGGGGGTGGGAGGTTGGCAACGGAAAGGGGGAGGGGGTGCAGTGCAAGATGCAGAAGCAGGCAGGCAGGCAGGCTGGACGCATGCGGCGGCGGTGCACTGGGCAGATCGGAACGACCAAGGTGCGATCTGGTGGCGTCTCGACGACTGTACTCACCTCAAAGCCAGCTGCTCCCTGCTCGTGTGCGGCGAGGGCGTTGCTGCTGCCCCAGCTCGAGCGGACGGCTCCGGTCGAGCCCGCGATGGATGGAGCTGCGAGCGAGCCGTAGGTCGAGTCGCGCGAGAGGATCGAGGGGGCGGGGCCGTCACCGTGGGGGCCGAGGTAGTTTGAGTCACGGTACTCTGGCTGACCGGTGTATGATCCGTCCCCGCTGACGACCGACGATGGGCGCTCGAGCTCGTCCTCGTGCCATACGCCTGGGTTGAGGACGGGCTGGGTGTTGTTGTTGGCGGCCATGTCGCCGGCTACACCTAGAAAGAAAAGAGGGAGAGGAGAAGGAAAGGACGAGGGAGAAGGAGAAAGGAAGGAAGAGACTGAACGAGGGAAAAGAAGGCAAGGGGGGGGGGAGGTGGGTGGGGTATGGGTGGGCTGTTGATTGTATAGGGCTGGGTGGGTGGGTGTTGATGGATTCCCTGGCTGGCTGGCTGGTGGGTGATTGGGTTTCTTGGCTGGGCGGTGTAGGGTGAGAGCAGTGCTCCGATTGCGGGGGAAAGTAAGTGCGGGCTCGCGGGCGGGCGGGCTGCCTGGCGCGGTCAGGCGGTCAGGCGGTCAGGCGGGCGGGCTAAGGCACAGGAGCAGAGGGGCAGAGGACGCCGCCGCGAGACACGCGGGCACCGGCGAGTTTTGCGCAGGGTGTCGCGGCGGCTGGCTGGCTGGCGTCGCGGCGGCGGGCGGGGGAGCGCAACAAGCCCTTACGTTGTGGCTGTAGTTTCATCGTGCAAACCAGCCGCCGAGGGGAGGCAGGCAGGCAGGCAGGCGACAAGGCACTCTGTCTGGACAAACGATGCTTGGCCGTGGTTTCGGGGTCGTCTCGGCGTCGCTGCGCCGCGGCGTCGCTCTCACGACGCCGTGGCATGGCATGCATAGCGGGCTCGCGGCGTCGCGCACAGGGCAGCAGCAGTACAAGCGCCGCCGCCGCACAGGGCGGGCAAGCATATGACGGAGAGTAGGTCGCTGCCTGAGGCGGTGTCACTTGTGTCCCTTTGCTTGGCGCCGCGGCCGAGTGCCGTTCAGCCGGCACTTTGCCCGGCGAGGTAAACAGGCAAATAAGCAGTCGTGTGGATCTGTTTGGCAGCGAGGAATGGGGTCGGCGAGGGTTGAATTGGGCACTGCTGGGCACTGCTTGCCTTCCCGCGACATGCGACGCAGCTTTCTTTCCCTCAGTGACGTCTCCCACAGCACAGGGATGTTCTCTTAGCAAAAGGGTACGCTCGGCGCTACGTAACTCAAGGTCCCACACACACGCGCACGTGTGGAGCGGAAGGGTGCATGGGTGCAACAGAGCGTATGCATGCTGCGTCTAGCGGCCGTAGCGTGCACACCGCACGGGCCGTCGCCAACTCGCGGCCGACGAGCCCGCCGCAACGACCCGAGCAAGCCGAGCGGCGGCGGCGACGGCAGACAGGCGCCGCGCCGCCCCGCCCCCAGGGGATCCGTTTCACCCCCTTCCCCCCCGCGCCGCGCTTGGCCGCAACTCACGGGTACCTTTTCTCCTCTGGCCGTGCCTGTTCCGACACAAACATTGCTGCCAGCCAGCGCCGAGAAACCACCCAACAGCCAGCACCGCAACGGCCCGGCGCAGCGCCGAGCCGCACGCCGCTGCTGGCAACCCCACTGCTCACCGTCACCGACAACCCACTGGTCTCCCCGCAACGCTGCGGACACGGTCGCCGCCCAGCCTGCCCAGCTCGTGCCAAGCGCCTCCGCGCGGCACCCCCGACCGTTGCTGGGAAACATAGACATAAACAACAACAACACGTCCCGCCGGAGGTTGGACGGCTGGGAATACGTGAACCGAACCTTTGGCTCACCTTTGGCCCCACGTTCCGCCATGTTTGTTTGGCCCAAATAGCCGCCAGAACACCAAACAAGCTCTCCGACACATCCCGTGCCTACATTGCAACCATGCGCCTAGTGTGGCATACGCGCCAGTGTGAAACCTTACATTACTCACACATGACGACGCCGTCTAGTCCCACTCCATCCGCTCTACGTACTCCTCAATCTTGGATCCTATCTGCTCGGTCACGAGATCACCTCGTCCCGCCGCAATCTTGAGGATTGCCGCATTCAGCGGAGACGATCCCAGAATATCTACATGGTCGGCCGTTAGTGGCCCGCCACGCAGGTCGAGGCTCTCTGGCTGGTGCTTGTATTCTGAAGCGTCAACACCAGCAGCCCATCACTTGGTAACTCACCTTGGGTAACAACCTCGATTCCAGCGGGATTCCATCGCGTCTTCCCCTTCCAGCCTTTAACACACATGGCTCCAAGGCTGAGCGTCGCAATGGTACCATCACCATCACTGAACTTTACTCCATTGCGCACTTCTGGTAGCACCCCCTTGATGGTTACTGCATTGTCGATCCAGTGGGCGCGGTTGGTGGGAAAGTCGAGCGGCACGCGCTCGCAATCTTCATCGTCGGCCTCGCACTGTAGTGTCAGCTAGTGGCAGTGGGCATTGGACACTCACGAATGCTTGCTCGTCCAAAGCGTCGGCACGGCCATCGGCCTGCTCGTACTCTCCCTTGACATACCAGTACGATCGCTCCGTCTCCTTGCCGTGACCGTACAGACAGTAGATCTTCATGCCAGGCGCGTTGGGCAGCTCCACCTCCAGAGGGTTGCTCCACTTGGTGTGGTCATGGGCGCCATTCTCCTTGAGCTTCTTTGGATCTGTCTCGAAGCCGACAGAGTAGTTGGTCGCAAACATTCGCTGGTACTCTGGGGGCGTATGTGTGAGGACGTAGGGGACGGCATCGGAAACCGTAAGGTTTGGTGCCACGGTCTCTTCGGTGAGTTTCGAGTCGACTGGCTCGACGTCCTTGTGGCGGAACGAGAACAGGTTGCCGTACGTGTCGGTCGCGTTGACCGGGTCGTCCTGAGCGAGGTCAGCTGGGCTTCCCGTGCTGGAGTAGCTGAACTCACAGGCGCGTTCGTGCCGTTGCCCCAGATGCGGTTCCCGCCCTTCATCCACATGGAGCTGGATCCGGGCCAGTTACGGAACAAGCGAGCCCGTTCCTTGCGCGAGAAGAAGCGTTCCAGGACGTATGAGCCGAACGGGTTCTGAGAGTTAGTTTAGTCCGTCGCAAGTTGACCCACAATCTCCACAGTGTCGCGCATTTCGCCGGACAGGAACGCAGTCATCGCCTTGGGCACGCCCAGGAGCGTGCCGGCGACATTGATCCACGAGTCGATGTGGTCCTGGGGGGTTAGGACGATGCGGGTATCAAACGTCATGCAACACCCACGTCAACCCAAGTGGGGCCTCCTCCACCGCCAAAGCCATGCGCGTCCGGTTCAGCCTCGACCCACTTGAAGCTGCAGGTGTCAGAAGCCAACCTAGACGACGAGCACTTACAAGTACTGTAACACGAGAAGCAAGTGGTCAGCAAGTATCCACCGCAGCCAATGCGCTACACACCAGTGCCAGAGACCCGCCCATCCTGCGCGCGTCAGAGACTACCCAAACCCGACCCGGCGCTGCTCACGAATGCGAAGCCAAGACGATCTTCTTCCCCGTGCGGCGCTTGAGCAGCTCGATCCTCGACTTGAGCCTGCTTAAGAAGGCGTCACGGATCTCGAGGTTGTAGAACGACAGGCGCCAGTCGTACGCAGCCATGTCCATCGTGTTGGTGTCGTAGCCGATCGTCGCGAGGTTCTGCACCACCTTCTGCCAGATCCAGAAACCTTGGATGAACTCGGACTAGACGTCAGTGCCATCCAGCCGAGCCCACGTACAGCGGCGTCAATGCCCTGAGCAGCACGGACTTTGTGGCCCGGCGGGTCGAGGCCGGTCTCAAGGTCAATGGCAATGGCTTGGACCCAGCGGTCCTTGTCCGTGAGCACCGCCTGGGTGTGAGCTGTCTGCGTCCACTACGACAACTCACGCGGATCATGGTCGACGTGCCCCACAACCGGCTGCGGAACAATGGGCGCGCCACGGGCTCGGTGCTCCAGCTCTCGAGGCCGGTCGACACGATACCCGGGAGCAGGATGATCGGCTTATCCTGCTTGAGGCCGTATTTGCTGATAAGGTCGTCGCCGATCGTAAAGTCGCGGTTCTCAAACATTCCCTTCTGGACGCCTTTGTGTGAGCTACGCCGGGCGCAATCACCCACTCTCGATAAACGTCATGTTGCCCAGCAGTTCGCGCAGGTCGAGCGAGTTCTGGATCATGGGCCACAGGTCGGCAAACTCGGGCGTCATATCGGTCGTGGTTGCGGACCAGACGGCGATGCCACCGAGCACGAACGCCCTGGACGTCAGCTGGATCCCACCTCGTGCAGCTCACAAGGGAAAGAGGACCTGGCGTCAGTGCAATCAAGCGATGGGGCTCACCCTCCGTCCCGTCCACTTCCATCCCTTCTTCGCCGGCTTTCGTTGGCGCTGCTTGTGCGCCTTGTGGTCGTCGTCCGTGTGGAGCTCTGGGTATCAGCACAACGCAGCGCACCACACCCACCGAGCTGGTCATAGGGTGTGCCAGGGGCTGCTATCAGTATCGCGCTCAAGCCACACACGCACCGATCACCTGCGATGTCAGCGCGCGTCTGTGCCCATGGCGCCTGATGACCTACTTTGAGCGTCCCGTCGGCCTGCACACGTACGTCAGCGCTGCCATCGACGTGTCCGCCGCAGCCGTGCTGCAACTCACCGCCGCGCGCACGCGCACGCTCAGGTCGTCCATGCCCTTGCCGACCTCCTCGGCGAGGCTGCGGAACCGCTGGCGGAGGGTGCTGGTCTCTGGCGTGCCCTGGCGCGGGGTCGCCGACGCCGAGGAGGACGCGGACGGCGGCTCGCTCGCCTTGTCGGTGCCGTCTGGCATCGTGGTGTGTGGGTGGGTAGGGGGAGGGGGAGGCGCGTCGGCGCTATTAGGGGATGGGCTGGGTATTTGCGAGATGAGAGCGGAGGTGGGCGGGCGGGGGGGTTTAAAAAAGTCCACGTCGCGGGAAGAGGTGGTGGTGCCTTTGCCGTTGCCGACGGCGAGCGACAACAACGACGACGCGGCTGGCTGGGCGGGGCTGGCACGATAAAAATAAGAATCACGTGGCATGACGTCGGTGGCCCGTGGCCGGTCACTCGGGCCGTAGTGGCATCCAGCAGGGCAGAAGCACATCACCGACGCGAGAGACGCTCGAGCGCGCAGCGAGGCACGGTGCAGCGCGCGCACTCGCACTGGCGATAAGCATGGCGGCGGATAAGCCGGAATGTGGGGTTGACAAGGCGCGACCACGCCCGCAGTGCCGCCTTGCCGCGCCGCGTCTGACCAAGCAGCCAAGGCGGGCGGCGGTAGTGCCGACAGCGTGGGGTCGAGTGCCGTGGGAACAACCTACTGCAGAGTACATAACGTGGGGAGGCGACGCCTCGAGTCGGCCCCACAGCCAACAAAGCCAGCCCAGTCATGCCCGCCCCGGCAGCCCTCGCCGACCGCGCGGCCATCACAGCCCTCATCGACGCGTCCTACCTCGGCGGGCTGCGCGCCGGCTCGTGGGCGACCGCTTCGCGCGCCTTCCACCCCGACGCTATCATGTACGGGCACGTGGGCGAGTCGTCGCTCACCGGCCCCGCGGCGCCCAACCTCGCGGCGTATATCGCCAACCACGGCCCCGCGCCCCGCCTCACGGCCGTGGTCGACGTGCTCGACGCGACGGACTCGACCGCCGTCGCGCGGGTGCAGATGGAGCACGACGCCGCGGGGGCGAGCTTTGTCGACCTCCTCACGCTCTGGAAGGGGCCTGATGGGTGGCAGATCATCGCCAAGGCCTTCGCCACGTACGCCCCGTAGCACTGTAGAATGCTGCATGTGACCTACAACGATGCCTGTACAACGCTCACCCTGGCACCTCCCGCCCCCTACGCCTCCTGGTTCTTGACAATCACCTTGATCTCCTCGCCCGAGGCCACCGCCTCGAACGCCGCCGTGCTCTCGCTCAGCGGGAACGTCTTGGTGATGAGCTGCTTGAGGTCGACGACGCCGCGCTCGAGCAGGTCAATGGCGTTGGGGAACGCCTCGGACGTGTACCGCGTCAGGCCGCGCATGTCGACCTCCTTGTTGGTCACGGCGACGGTGGGGAACGCGTTGGTCGTGTGGTGCCCGAGGCCGACGGCGAGGTCTGGGGACGTCAGCACTGCTAGCACTGCGCCCTCCCTCGCGGCACTTACACGTCCCGCCCTGCTTGACGATCGCGATGCCGAGCAGGCCGGCGTCCTCGGCCCCGCTGGCCTCGACGACGCGGTCCACGCCGTCGGCCCCAGCCAGCCCCGCAGCGGCGAGGTACTCTTCGGCGCGGGCCTGCGCGTGCCTGTACTTGACGTCGCCGACGCGCGCGTCGTGCCCCTCCCCGTGGCCGTTCGCCGCGCCGTCAGTGGCCGGCAGCTCGTCGACAAGAAACACGTGGTCGTAGATCGGGCGGCCGGTAATCGGCGAGATGTAGCTCTTTGCAAAGGCCACGCGCTTGGGGTTGATGTCGAACCCGATGATCCGGCGCGCAGAGTACGCGTGCGCCACGGCCGCCGTGATGAGCCCGATCGGGCCGCAGCCCATGATCGCGAGCGTCTGGTGCGGGCGCAGGTCGCCGCGCTTGCCGATCATGACCCCGATGGCGAGCGGCTGGATGCTGCCCGCCACCTCCCAGCTCACGTTGTCGGGGATCTTGGGCGCCATGTCGGCCGGCACTGCGAAGAATTTGGACAGCGAGCCCACAGAGCCGACAGCGCCGCAGTAGTGCCCGTCGGTGCAGATGTTGATCCGGCCCGCCTTGCAGTTGTCGCAGCGGCGGCAGGGGAGGCCGGGCTCGACTGGGGGGGTTAGTGTCGGCTCCGCTATCCCGGCCCGACAAGTCGGCGGCGCCGCCACCACCATCTCGCCTCCCCCCCGCCCCCCGCGCCCAAGTCCGCACCCCGAACTCACCAGCAACCCGGTCCCCCACCTTGTGCGTCGTCACCATGTCCCCCACGGCGATGACCTCGCCGGCCGACTCGTGGCCCATGACGAGCGGCTCGAGGACGGGCCGGCCGCCGACCCCGCCAGCAATGTAGTTGTGCAGGTCGGAGCCGCAGATGCCCGTGGCGACGACGCGGACGAGCACGCCGTCGGGCTGCAGGATGGGCATGGGCATGGGCTGCACGCTGATCTGCCGCTTCTTGATGAGCACGGTCGAGATGTTGTCGGGCAGGTCGAGCGCCGTCACTTGCGGCGGCTGCGTCTTGGTCAGGTGGTGGAACGCGGACATTATGGGCTGGGGTTGGGCTGGGGTGGTGCTGCTCTTGCTGTTGCGATGCTGCTTAAGAGTGAATGGGAGAGAGAGAGAGAGAGAGAGAGAGAGAGAGAGAGAGAGAGAGAGTAAGAGACAGTTGTCGCGACCCACCCACCCCACGACGGTTGCATGTCCCCGGACTGCCGTGTCCCCGCGTCCCCGCTACTTCGGCCCGGTCTTGCCGCTCCATACTTCCTCTCGTCAAACGCCCATATCCGAAAGGCCAGGCGCGGCATCTCACGGCAATTGATTGCCAGACTCCGGCCACGACTCCACCAAACACAACTACATGCATACCACGTATACCACACGGTCTATTACTAGAATTGAATCTTTGGCAACTCAAAGAGCACAAAGTCATAGTACTCCTGCTCCATGACGCCGGCCCACTCACCCACCGCGGCTTCGTCAGTGTTGCCCTTCTTGGCGTCCCTCGACTTGGCCGAGCCGAGGTAGTTGTAGTGGGCAGACAGCAGCTTGAGCGTCTTGACGGCCGTCTTGGGCTCGGGCTGTGGGACGGAGTTGCAGCGAGGCGAGTACAAGGGAGCCCAACGGAAACGCAAGAGGTAAAGTAGAGGTACTTGGTCAGCTCTGGACCCCACCATCGCTACCTGCACCCACCTTGACAACGAAGCCAGAGTAGTCTGCTGGCAGGCCGTAGCGCAGCACACTCTCAACAAACAGCCTAACAGTCTTGAGGTGAGCGAGAAGCTGGTACGCCTCGGAGAAGTTTATCCGCGACAGGCGAAGCAGCTCGGTCTGGCGGGTTAGTGGTTCGCGGACACATGTAACCCACCCAGAGCTCCTTCTCCTCCTTCTCGAGCTGGGCCAGCTCCTTGTTCTGGTTCTCAAGGCCCTGGTCGTCCCACTTGAAGTCGCGGACAATAAACCTTGGGCGTTAGGCTAAAGAGCGACAGGCATCCTCACTTGTTCTCGCGAGCCTTGTTGATGAAGTCGTCGCGGACCTTCCTGAACAGCGTCACGGTGACAAGAATAAACTCGCCGTCCTTGGCAACCTCCCTATTGAGTGGGAGTAACAGAGTTCGATGAGGAGCAAGTACAGGTTAGAGAGAGGAAGAATCGTGTCAGCCGCGATCACTCTGCACAGCTGGCTCCATGCCCAACTCTACGCACTGGGAGCTCCTAGGGACAACCATAGGAGTAAGACGCTCATACTTCTCGTACCAGGTCTTGATGTTGTTCCTGCATTGTCAGCGATGCCAAGAGCTCAAACCCGCATCGCCGACGCACTTTGGGACAGCCACGAGCAGAGTCTCGAGGTACTCCGAGTTCTCGACGAGGTGCTCCTTCTTGACAACGTCCAGAAGCGAGCGCGTGGAGAGGTTGCCCCTGGGTGGGTGAGCCTACGTGGGGTCGTTAGTACCCACTGCTGTTTCCTCTGGAGGTTGGTGAGCGCTCCCTTGGCGAGCTGATACTGCTGCGACTTCTGCTTCTGCGAGGTCTCGACGGTGCCCATTTCCTGTGCGTGTTAGCGCCTCAAACCCCAATCCACCCCCCTTCCATCTGCCCTACTCACCTGCACAAGGGCCTCGATCACGTCCACAACCTTGCCGCCGTCGCCCCAGCGGCGCTTGTCCCACTGCCACGAGCCGTTGCCGTTCGGGTCGGGGAGGACGTACTCTTCGGCGGGGCGGTCGTTGACGCGCGCATGCTGGGCGACGCGGGTGGCGTCCTCGCTCACGAGAGAGCGGAGCGTGTCGAGGAGCTTGGAGACGGTAGTGGTGAACTGCTGGTCCGTCTTGGGCAGGCTATCCGAGAGGTTGATGAGGGACGAGAGGGTTCCGGCCTGTGGCGTGTGTTAGAAGGTGCAACGATAGGGAAGGTGGGGTGGTCTCGGCGCGATGAGGGGCGGGTTGGAGGCGTGGCTTGCATCGATAGGGCGGTGTGCATGGCAAGGAGGAAGGCGTAGTGAACCACCACTGCACATCCATCTTCCCCCAGCGCCGAGGTACTCACCTTGAGCTCTGGGATCTCCCAGCCGCCGACGGGGACCGTGTTGTTAACGGCCTTGCGGGCCTCCTGGAGGACGGCCGACGGGTCACCGTCGTGGAGGGGCACAGATACGAGCCAGTACGAGAGGTCGGACGGCATTGTGGGTGCGAGTCCGTGGGTGTGAGTGGAGAGCAATGAGAGAGCAAGAGGCGATGTGGATGGCGAGGGGCAGTGAGCGAGCAGTGAGCAGTGACGCACGGGGGTGAGGTGATGCAGCGTAGCGTAGCGCGATGATACGGCGGGCGTGCATTTAGGCGTGGAAAGTGGGATTTTAGGCGGGTGTAAGTTAGGCGTGCGCCAATGTGCGGAGACCCCGCTCGTTGAGCATGGCCGGCGGCGGGAAGGAGCCAAGCAAAGTCGGAAGCGAGTCCGCGCGTTTCATGCCTGAGATGGATCGTCGAGAGAGCCGGCAAAGTGGGCGAAGACGACGACAACCCGAGCCGATTCATGTTTCGCTCTCGTACTCTCCTATCCCCCTAACACCCCATCGCATACAATGCGACTCAACCTCGTCCGCACAGCCGTCCCCATCGCGCGCGGAGGCCTTCACCGCGCCCCGCGCGTGGTCGTCCCGGCCTTCAGGCGGGCCTCGCCATCCTCGGTCCTCGCCCACACCAAGCCGTTCCACTCGTCGGGCCCATCACAGCGCCGGTATGAGCGCTGGGAGGAGGACCCCTGGAGCGGCCAGCCGAATGAGCGCCCGGATGTCATGAGCTTCCTCCGCCGCAGGCTCGGCGGCGACCGCGCCGTGTGGCTCTGGGGCATCGGCATCGGTGCCTGTTTGATCTACTACTGCGCGCAGTGAGTCTGCGCCGGGTGGCTTTGGTGACTTTCTGACATCCCCAGCCTTGAGCGTGTCCCCATCACCGGCCGCCTGCGGTTCATCGACGTCTCGCCTCAAGCAGAGCGCGAGGTGGGTGCGTGGGTGGGATGCTGCTGACGACCAGGTCGGCCAGGAATCGTTTGCGCAAACGCTACAGGAGTTCCAGGGCAAGATCCTTCCCCCCGGCAGCCCTGTGGTCCGCCGCGTGCGCGACATCTGCGAGCGCATCGTCGCGTCCAACGGCCTCGGCCACGTCAAGGCCGGCGGCAGCGCTCTCGGCGCCGTTGAGGGCGTGCTCGGAGCCTGGGGCGCGACTGGCACCAGCGGCAGCGACGACGACAACTACGCCGAAGGTGACTCGGAGGGCAGGTTCAAGGGATCCAACCTCGGCCCGGATACTGAGTGGGACGTGAGTTGCATGTCTTGCGACTCAAACTGACTTGCAGGTGTATGTCGTCCAAGCCCCTGACGTCAAGAACGCCTTCGTGCTGCCTAGTAAGGGTCAAGCCCCATGTGCTCGCTGACAGGGCAGACGGCAAGATCTTTGTCTTCACCGGCATCCTGCCAGTTTCGGCCAACGACAATGGCCTCGCGACTGTCCTCGGCCACGAGATCTCACACGTTGGTGAGTCTGGACGCAGTTGAGTCGTGTTGTCGGGCCTGACGCCACAGTCGCACGCCATGGCGCAGAGCGGATGAGCTCAATGAAGGTGCTCTTTGCGATCAGCTTCCTTCTCGAGGCTCTTGGTCTCGACGTTGGCATCACGCGTGCGCTCGTGACCTTCATGCTCATGTGCGTAAACAATGGAGTGGTAACACGTCGCGGCGTACTGACGACGCCAGGCTGCCCAACTCGCGCAAGAACGAGGCAGAGGCCGACGAAATTGGTCTCCAGCTCATGGCTCAGGCGTGCTTTGACCCCACCGAGGCACCCAAGCTGTGGGAGCGCATGTCTGAGGGCGAGGGTGTTGCCGGCAAGTTTGACTTCATGTCGACACATCCTGCCAGCCAGAAGCGTATCCGGGTGAGTGGGCGTGCGGCCTGTGCTGTTGGGGTCCCCGCTGATATCTCCAGAACCTCGAGAAGGAACAGCCTCAGGCTCTGGAGATCCGTGCCAAGCACTGTGGCTACACGGAGCAGCAGTACGGCTCGTTTACCAACCTCGTTGGTAAGAATGGACAGGGTGGACAGACGTCGCAGGGTGTGCCAACATGGGGTTAATCGGGGCGCGTGCAGGAACACCTCTCAGTAGACTCGTATGTCATTGTATTGCATACTTGCTGTGGGATGTGGGCGTTTGAAGGGGGGTCGACGAGGGGGAGGCGCCACTTGTGTCCGTCAAGCGGAGCCACTGTGCATGCCGCAGCAGCTGCCCATTGGCTGTGAGGCCCAAAGGGGATGTGGCTGTCCTTTGGAGTGGCATGAGGGCCGTACAGCAATACCAGCGAAGGACGTCAAGGCCCATGTTGTTGCGGAAGAGTGGGTTGTGGCTGCAGCCAGCTGTCCGGATGGATGGATGGAGGATGGATCGGGCGGTTGTGCCTTAGTCCCCTTGTCGCAGCTTGCGGCAACGGCGCCGGCGGATGCCAGGGATTGCGGCAGTCCTCGACCCGAGTCGAGCAGGACTGGCAGGCAGGATTCAACGCCAGGAGCCACAATTCCACTCTATCTCCTCTGTCCTTGTCCTGCACCTCGCAGCAACAACTCCGACTCACTCGGGCCATTATTGTCGACTCTGCTCTGTCAGCATCAGCCAAACGCAGCGTCAAACAATTTACACTCGCCCGTCTCTTCACTCTTCTCTCTCTCTGTCTCCACTCCTCCACACCTCCCCCACCACCCACCACCCACAATGACGGCGACGCACGGCCCCCCTCAGCAGGCCGACACGCTCAGCGCCAAGGCAGCCGCGCTCCTCTCCGCCGCCGCCCACGAGGCCAAGCACCACCCGCACCCCGACATCCCACCCGTCGCAGCGACCGAGAGCGGCGGCCCCCTCACCTCGCCCGGCCAGCTCGACCCCGTCCACAAGTACGCGTACTCTGTCGTGCCGGGCTTCTTCCTCCAGTCGGGCCCAGAGCCCAAGCACGTCGCGTTCGAGGAACTGGTGAGTCTTCGGTCCTTTGCGCTGTCGTCGCCGTCTTCGCCGCCGCCCAAATCCTGCGGCGCCGGGCTAGCCGCCGCCCGCGGCCGTCGCGACCTGGCCTCCACCTCCACCGCCCGTCGGCGGCGCGCCACCCGCCTACCCGCGCACCCACGTTCGCCCTCCCCAAACCCTTCTCGGCGCGCATTCTACGGCGTTTGCTCTTTGGAATCGTACAGGCGGCGACAGGCGATCATGTTTGCCGTCGCTGCGCGATCGGCGTCTTCATTCGCGGACACCTGCTGACAGTGCAGCTCGACAAATCGTTCGGACTCATCGACCAAAGCCCCGAAAGGTGGCAAAACCTCCGGCGGGACGTCGCCGCCCTCCAGGCCAGCGCCGAGCCGAACGTGGCCTACAAGGTCATGTTCCTCGGTCGCCACGGGCAAGGCTGGCACAACTTTGCGGCGAGCAAATACGGTGTCGATGTGAGTGTAGGCGAGCTTTTTGGGTTTCTTGGCTCTCAGGGCGCCGTCGCGTCGGTGCCGACGGGGTGATCTCGGTCGCCGCGAGGTTCCTCCGACCGCGTCTGCCAAGCGAGCAATGCAGCGCCGAAAGCACGCAGCCATGGCGCACGCCCGCCATTGACAGCGGTGCGTCGGTGCGCCGCCGAGGTTGATCCGCGCAATCCCTCGTCCGCTCGCTGCCGCCCCTAGCCGCGATACCCCTAGACGGCTTTACCACCTTGAGCTCTTGGCTGACATCTCAGGCGTGGGAGACGCACTACACCTACCTGCTCGGCGACGGCGAGCTCGTGTGGGGTCCAGACCCGGAGCTGACGCCGCTCGGCCACGAGCAGACGCTCGCGATCCAGGCCGCGTGGCGCCGCGAGCTGCCGCACGGCGCGCCCATCAACCCCGACGAGATCCACTGGTTCGTCTCGCCCCTCACGCGGACATGCCAGACCATGCTCAACAGCTGGGGCGACTTGTTGAAGGGCACGCCCGAGACGTGGGAGGTGGGTGCTGCTGCGGCCTGGGTAGCCACTGACACGCGCAGGACTTCCGCGAGATCTACGGCTCGCACACCTGTGACCGCCGCAGCTCAAAGGTGGGTTGCCATGTCTACTAAGGACTAACCCTCAGGCGTACATCTCCAAACGCTTCCCCATGGTCAAGATCGAGGACGGCTTCACCGAGGAGGACGAGCTGTGGCGCCCAGATGACCGCGAGACAAACACGCACATGCAGCACCGCATGCGCCGCGCGATGGACCGCATCTTTGACGGCGCGGCGACCGAGACTTGTGAGCTAGCAGGAGCCGCATCATCAGCTCACACCGCAGACATCAGCATCACGGCCCACGGCGCCATCCTGAGTAATCTCCTCGCCGTACTCGGCCACCAGGCGTACCCGCTCACGACGGGCGAGATGATCCCCGTTGTGGTCAAGGCCACCAAGCTATAGCCGTTCTTAATCTCATCCGGTGGCGTGGCCCTTCCCCCACTCTATATCCTCATCCCTTTTGGTACTCTAGTAGTTAGAACTCGACGTCGATGCTATGCACTGCATTGTCCACAGCTCTGATGCGATGAAAGAAATATGGCAGTAACTGATGATACGCTGGCGCGCAGCCCTGGCCACGCTGCGGCGCCAGAAACCCTTCTAACGTGACAAGTCGACTCTAATCGTACACTGTAGCTTGGCTGCTGATCACGCCCACTCGTCCTCGTCCGGAATGTGCGTCCACTTTGCGAGTGCGTCGCTGACCGTGTCAAACGTGTAGAAGGACACGGCCATCGAGGGCACAATCTTGACGAGGTTGGGGACGAGGCCGCGGCTGGGTGTGGGCGTCAGTATGATACAGGGCAAGAGGGCTGCCAACTCACTACAAGCCCCTCCAGAACCCGTCGCGCTGGATCATGAGCTTGAGTGTCTCGATCGCGCCGACGTTGGGCTCGCCGAGCGTCGACAACCCCGCGACCTGCATCTTGCGGCGGAGGACGTCGAACGGATGTGTGAACATGAGGCTGAAGGCGCCAGCGAGGCCACCACACGACAGTTTGCGCAGGGCAAACTCGACGTCGCCGCAGTCGAGGCCTGCGGGCAGGATGATGCCCTTGAGCGTTTCGTAGCCGTAAAAGTTGAGCGAGACGTACGGCGCGACGCCGATGGCCGTGGCCCAGCATCCTCGGCTGCGGGGTCAGCGTTGCTACACCGGAGCTGCAGAATCAGTCAACGCACTAGAGGCCGCGGATGCCACCCTCCTGCTGGTAGACCTTCTTGGTCATGCCGGCGATGCCGAGCTTGGCGTCCTCGGCTGTGAAGGCCGCCGCTGCGCCCGAGTGGGCCATGTTGGCCGTGGCGATCGACAGGCGTGCTCGGACGAGATCAAGCGGATATGTGAATGCTGGTTTGGTCAGATCGAGTTGCCGCGCACATGGAACAACTCACAAACTGCCATGATACCGGCCGCAGCGCCCGACGCCAGCCTCCACGGCGTGCTCAGCGTCTCCTGCCCCGACCACTGCAGTGCGAGGTTCTTGAACGCGCCGTACGACGTGAACTGGATAGCCGAGTATGGGAGGATCTTGCGTCGGTTAGCCCAGCCCTCGGCAAGCCCACAGTCCCACTCACTCGCACAACATTGATGCCATTGCCCTTCATGAAGCCGGCGAACCCCTCGCTCTTCCACATGCGCACGAGCGACGGCCATAGTGCGCCGTACGCCTGGTTGCTTGCTCCGCTTCCCTTTGTCGACGATGCCTGGACCTGGCTGCGCGGCGTCAGCTCGGCCGGCGGCGCTGCTCGTGTGACCTACAGGATGATTTTAAGTCGCTCCAACGGCGACACGACTGTCCGACTTGTCGCGCCAGCGAGGCCGCCTGCGACGTCAGCACGTGCTACGCGCGCGATATGGCCAGTGCGCGCGGGCAGCGCGCTCTGCGTGATATGCGATGGTGGTGGAGGTCGCCCGATGGGCCGGGAGACGGGACTGTGCACCACCAAAACAAATCACGCAGCAGGGCTAGCGCTCGTGCGGTGGGCTGGCGCGCGTGCTGGCGCGCGCGCACGCGGCCCATGCTCTCTGCTGCGCGCCGCGCGCAGGCCTGGCTGACGAGAATGCCCGAGACGACTCGACGCGCTCGCTCGCCGCACTCACCAGCGACGAAAGTGTTGATGACGGCCTGGTTCTCTGCCATCTTTGCTCTGAACTTTTCCAGCGGCGTATGTGGTGGGTCCTTGTCGAATCTGACCTCGAGCTCGTCCTCGTCGACAATGTGGCCGGCGGGGACGGCGTCGACCTCTTGCAGCGACTGGGGGATGGGTGCCGGAGGCGGGGGGAGGGTGAGGGCCGGGGTGGGGATGGGGGTGGGGTTGGTGGGCAAGGGGCCGGGAGCGACGGGCTGCTCTATTGCGTGTTGGTCGTGAACGAAGGACGGCGGAGGCTGTGGAAAGGTGGCCGCCCCGACGGCATACGACGAGGACGCTGCAATGTCTGGAGGGGAGGGGGGCGGGGGCGGGGGGGTTGTTTGTGAGATGTTATACCGCATCGGCTCTGGCTGTGGACATTCGGCTCGGGGAGGGGAGGGGGAGGGGGGGAGCGCGAAGTGCCGGCCTAGAGGCGGGGGGCGGGGACAGAGGGCGGGACAGCAGAGGGGGGTGGGGGGTGTGAGTGTGGTTGTAACAGTGTTGTGCTCGTCGCGCGTCGACCGACTCTAAATGGCGAAAGAATGGCGAGATGTGCCAAGTGCGCAGATGCCGGGTGGGTCGGGTGTGGGGTGGGGGCCCGTGGCGCGTGGCGAGTCGTCGCCCACTCTGCCTCTTGCATGCATGCATCCCCCCGCGGCCTGCCTGCCTCTCGTTCCTCTCCTCGCCTGCACGGCTGTGCATCTGCCATCTCGCCTGCGGCTCTGCACACCCCGCAACCCGGCAACCCCATGGAAAGCAGCAGGGACGAGCAGTCGGGAACGCAATCTCGGGCAGATCCGGAAGTGTTTATTCAACCCCCTCGGGCAATACTGGGTGCATCGGAACAGTGCGGCGGGCGGGTGGGTGGGTGGGTGTCAACAACGAGCACGCTGGCGGCTCGCGATACGCGATGCGAGAGGAAAGCGCGCAACGGCGTCGAGGTGTTGCTGCATGTCGGACGCAGCACCCAGGCCGACGCTGCATGCAGCCCACACAGCGTCAAGCACACTGCTGCTTGCCGTGGCAGCGCACTCGCCAACACACCCGCCACACGGCTGCTTCGGCATTGCTGGTGTGTGCAGTTCCTAGCCACTTCCCCGTCGTGACGCCTAATCCCCCTCCTAATTCGCTTGCCGCTGCCATTTCACTTCCCCACAACCGGCTAAGAATAGTTGCCGACCACAAACGGGCTGCGACCCGTCAGGTGATTATGCCCGCTCACTATCCGACTTGGTCGACTCGGAACGAGCGTGCAGTAGATTACACCCGAGGGCGAGGGCGGGCGGGGGAGTCACCATGTGGCGCCCCAAGAGGTCCTATATAACTCGCGTTGGCGCTCGATTGCCAGGTGGCTGGCTGGCTGGGGGGTGGCACGCGTCGGACAAGACAGTGACGTCGCGGCGACTCGCGTTGAACATTACACGACAGAGCCAAGCTCACCGCGCCACGAACAAGCTGATCTGATCTGAGCCGTAGCATCGCACGTGAAACGCACGCCGCACGCCGCACGCCATCGGCCGACAGACAACCACACCGCCGCAGCAACACCCGCTTCCCACGCCGGCCGGCGTCACGTCGCACGTTGGTGAGGAACGTGTCTGACGCTCATGGCATGCCGCGGCGCCAGGCGCAGTTGGGCGACATGATGTCATGTGGTGTCGGCGGGCCTGCTGCTGCAGCCTGCTGGGCGACGGACCTCCGCCCAGCAGCGTGCCCCGACTGACTGCTCACCCTCGCTCGCCACTAGACCCCCGCGACGCACTGACGTTGCCATCACCCTCCTCACCGCTCACCGCTCACTACCGCCCAACTCACAATGCTCGCCCTCCGCTCCGCCCGCGCCGTCCGTCCCGCCGTCCGCCTCGCCGTGAGTGGGGTCTGGAGCAAGCTGACCCGCAGCGCGCCTACGCCACCCCCGCCGAAGCCGCCGGCGGCGCCCCTCCCCCTCCCCCTCCCCCGCCGAAGAAGGGCGACCGCACCCTCGAGTACGTGCTCGGCGCGGCCGTCCTCGGCGGCGCTGGGTACTACTGGTACACGTCGAGCCAGAAGCCCGACGCTGCTGCCAAGGCCAAGGACGCCGTCGCGGATGCCAAGAGCGCCGCGGGCAAGGCTGCCGACGCGGTGGGTTGCGCTTGCTGGGCGCGGCTGACGGGCAGAGCAAGGACGTCGTCGCGCAGGCTGCGACCGCTGTGCAGAAGAAGTAGGCGGCGGCGGCGCCGCCAGCAGCCGCGACGGCCATACGCCGAAGAAAGTAACATTAAGCCGGATCAAGTTCAAAGACCAAGTCGTTCAAGCCAAAGTCGTTCAATAGCGCTCAGTCTCCGTGACAGGGCGACGTGCATATGCACTCGTTTACTCACACCCCCACGCCCCTCACAACGCACAAGTCATACATGCCGGCCAGAGCCAGGCTCAAGTCAATGCTGTACAAGAATACAAACCGCCACTGGCGTCCTGCGACGCCAGCGCCACCAGCGCCGCCAGCACCGCCGTCTAAGAGTCCAGTTGGCTCAGCAGCTGCCTCAGACGCTGCACTTCGTCCGCAACAGCGCCGAGCTTTGGTCCGTGGCTGCCACTCCGACCTTCTGTTGCAAGCCAGCTGCGTCTTGTCAGTCTCACCCAGTCTCACCCACATAGCCCCACTCACTTGTCCAACTGAGCCCCCACCGACTTGGCCTTGAGCCGCATCTGCGAGTAGGCGTCCTCCTTGCTTGGTGACCCCGGAACAGGGCCCGAACCACTGTTGTGTCGTCTTGACGGAGTCAGAGGCGCACTGTCAAACCGCCGCAAGGTTTCCGACATGTCCCGCCCAAGCGCCTCGTGTGACTGCTGAAGCCCGCGAAGCAGCTCGGCGCGAAAGTTGGGGGCCTTTGGTGGTGGCACAGGGGCACGCTGAGCAGCAGCCACCTCGGCAGCCAGCCGCTTGTTGTCCGCGGCGGCTACCTCCTGAGCCTTCTCCAGGCGCGAGATCTCCTCCAAAGCCCTAGCAAGTTTTCCCTCTGCCGAGGACGACACAGACCGCGGCTTCGGTGTGAGGTTGGCCGCAGAAGCACGGCGCCGCTGCTCCGCCAGGTCCCGCTCCAGTGATGCGATCTTGCTCTCAGCCAAAGCCCTAGCCTTGCGCTCCTCGGCCAGCAGCTGGGTGGTCGCCTTGTCCTCGGGGCCGAGGGACGCCCTTGCCACCCTGGCCTCCTTGTTGTGCGAACGCTTGAGCTGATTGTGGAGGTGCTGAAGGTCGTCATAATCGCCTTGCAGTCGGTTGTGCTTGGTCTCCATCGACTTGAGAGTCTGGTTGAGGCGCATGTTCTCCTCGACCTGGTTGGCAAGCTGTCTGTCCGTCACCTTCTTGGCCGACTCAAGAACATGAACATGTTCGACAATCGTCCGGTTCTCGCGGCTGCGGAGAAGGGCAACCTCGTCGTCACGGGCCTTGATATCGCCAGCTGCCGAGGTCAGGTCGCGCTCGAGCTCTTCCAGTTCATTTCGGTTCTGAGCGAGCTCCTCCTGAAGGCCGCACAACTGCTGCTCGACCTTCTGCCTCCTGGCCGTCTCCGTCGACAGCTGCGACTTGGTCGCCTCGAGCTGCTTGCGGAAGGCGTCCCGCTCGTGTTCAAGGGGCAGCAGGGCGTCCTCGAGCTCGGCAAACATCAGGTCCTTCTCCTGAGACTCTTGCTGAAGCGACTGTAATCGTCAGCAATGGCCTTTGCAGACTGTGCTCACCAGAATCTTGGCCTTGGCGGCATCGCGCTCCTCCTCCGTGCTCTTGAGCTGAGACTGGACATTGCGTCGCTCAGTCTCGGCCTGCTTTCGCGCCTTCTCGGCGTCGGTGCTGGCCGCCAGAGTACGCGTCAGAAGCGACTCCTTGGACTTGAGGGCCTCCTTTGTCGACGCCAGGTCGCGCTCGGCAGCCGAATGCCTTTGCCGCAACCCATCAATGTCAACGCGGAGCTTGTTGGCAAGCTGGGCTGCGTTCTCCCGCTGCTTCTCCTGTAACTCTTGGAGTTGAGAGACCTGCTTCCGGAGATCAGAGTTCTCTGCCTCACGGCTGCGGTCGACCTCCTTGCGTTTGATCTCCTCGGACACCTTGGCGTCCATGACCTTGCGGAGCTCATCGAGCGACTTTTCCAGCTTGGCCTTCTCGCCGACAAGAGTCTGGCGCTCCTTGTCCTTCTGGCTGAACTCAGACTTGAGACCGTCAATGGTGACTTGGAGTGCCGCCTTTGCTGCCTCGCTTGCTTCATGAGCCTTGGCAGATGTCGCACGCTTGCCCTCCAACTCGACCAAAGCTGTCTGCTTCGCGGATATCGTTGCCTCGTGACCCTTGATGGTCTCCCGAAGCTCCTGGAGAGCAGCTTCGCGGCGGCCAACGTCCTTGGAGAGGTCGGCAGCTCGAGCCGTGCTAGTCTCACTGACCGTCAGCGCAAGTCCTCCTACACCACTCACGTCTTCTTGCGCTCCTCTTGGAGAAGCCTCTGAACATCAACGAGCTCAGCCTCCTTCTTCTCCTTGGCACGACGCTGCTGCTCCTCCTTGTTCGCAACATCGCTTCGGAGCTGCTCGAGCTGTCTTGCCACCTCCGACTTGGCGTTCTCGAGCTTGGAATGCTCTGCAGACTTGTCCTTGGACTGCCGGAGCAGATCCATCTCGCGTTGACGGGCAGCAACATTGTCCTTCTCGAGCATCCGCACTTGCTCAGCGAGTTGATCGTGCTTGTGGCGGAGCTTGGCGAGGTTGTCGTCGTTCTGCTCGGCGGCGGAAACAGCGTCCTGGTACTTGGTCTCGAGTTTGGCGAGCTCCTCCTCGAGTTCCTTGACGCGCTCTTGGAGATCAGACTCGTTAGCCTTGGACCGGTTGAGCATCTGGTCCTTCTCCACGGCGAGGTCGCGCTCTGCAGACAGATCCCGCTCGACTTTCTCCTTCTCGGACAGCAGAGCCGCGCGAAGCTCTTCGAGGCGCTTCTTCTCCTGCTCATCACGCTCTGCGCGCTCCTTTGCCATGGACAGCTCGGCTTGCTTGCGGGCCAACTCGTCGTCCACCCGGGTGGCAGCAAGAAGGGGGCGGACCTTGGCGTACAGTGACCACCAGGGCCAATCACGGAGCTCGATGTATGCTCGAGCATTGCGCTGAATTGTCCGCACAGCCTGGGCGCGGTTAATGAGCTTGTTGATGCGGCGGCGGTGGATGTGCATGCGTGCAGCAGCCTGGAAGCGGCGGAAGAGGTCGGTGAGAAGGGCGTCGCGGCGCTCTTCCAGCTCGGCAAGGATGCCGGCCTTGAAGAAGATCTTGGTCGCACCAATCGCGTAGAACTCGGAATCCAGCTCCAACGCCTGGGCAATGAGTGCGGCCGCCTTTCGACCGTCCATGAAGCCCTGGGGGACGACACCAGGGGTGAGGACCTCATAGCGCTGACGGAACTCGGCGAAAGAGTGTCGGTTGGGGAATCCTAAGCGTGCGATACGGATGCCTTCAAGGACACCGTTGCAGCGAAGCTGGTCGAGAACCAGGTTGACGTCGACCCTGCCCGGCTTCTTGTCCGCATTGGGAACAATGCAGCGAACGAAGTGTGGTTGAGTTGCAGCCAGTTGACCCATGAGCTGGTTCAGCTGCTCCTTGTGACGCTGGCCCAAAGTACGGAACGCGCCACGCTTCTTGCGCTTGCCAGCGACGTTGGCGTTGGCATCCTCGGCGTACTCGGCAAACATGGTGGTGATCGCGGGGACGTCGGATTGCGACAGCAGGCCAGCGACGGCGTCGTTCACTGGGTCCTTGTTCTTGGAGAGCCATCCCTCGGTTCTGTACTCGACGTCACCAGCATAGTGTCTAATGACAAAGCCCTTGCTGAAGCGAGTCGCCTTGTACTTGGCGGAACCGGGGTGAACAGCCTTCGAGGAACCCTTCGGGGGCTCCCAGATTTCCTGCACCTTGTCGGTGAAGGTGACGTCGGTTGCCTTGGGCATGATACACTCCTCGTCCAGTAATGACAGGACACCGATAGGCTGAGTGCTCTCGATGAGCTCGATGGTGGGCTGCAGGTCCAGGCCAAAGTTGACATAGTCCCACTTGATGCCCTCGCGCGTGTACTCCTCCTGCTCAAGTGTGAACATGTGGAAGTTGAAGAACTGCTGGAGCTTCTCGTTGGTGAAGTTGATGAGAAGCTGCTCGTACGAGTTGACATCTGTAGAGGTCAGCACCAAGTCCCCCTGCAAGATCCTCACCAAAGATTTCGAAACCCGCGATATCAAGAACACCGATGAACAAGCTGAACGCGTCAGTGGGGAACCGCGGCAGCGGCTATCATCACTTACGACTTGCTGCTGGGGCGGTCGAGGGCAGTGTTGATTCTGTCGACCATGCCGCTGAACGCCTTCTCAAACATAAACTTGGACAGGGCCGCAAGCTCATCTTCGGCCTGCTTCTTGGTTCGCGCGTGCGTCACCAGCTCACGGCCAGCGCGGACCTTGGGCGTGAGGACAGACTTGACAAACTCCTTGACCGAGATGCCGAGCAGATGGCAGACCTTCTCAGCGGTAGACTGAGACTCGGGCGACAGGTAGGCTTGATCTGTCGAACCACCGACGAGTTCAAGGTTCCCGATGTGGAGGATGGCAGCAACCACGCGGAACAGCTCGAACTGCTCCTCCTTGGAGAAGCCAACGACGTCAAGCGCGGCCTTTAAGGAGCGCCATTCGGAGAGGTCATCCACACCGTCCAACAGAAGTCGTGTCTGGTTCAGAACCTTGTACTTCTCGGCACCACCTTCCAAGAGGAGCGGCTCTGGGAAATGGGTTAGCATAGACCAGCGCAAGTAAGGTGAGACGCACCAGCAAGACCGGACTCCTTGGCTCCCTGCAGAAGCTGGTAGAAGACATGGAAGCTGCGCTCGCCTTGGGCTCGGGTGGTGACACGACTCTTCTCGAGGAGGTACCAGTCGATGTTGGCGCCCGCAATAGAGCCGTTGGGCGCAAGGAAGATGCGGATAAACTTGCCGAAGCGTGACGAGTTGTTGTTGCGCATCGTCTGGGCATTGCCAAATGCCTCGAGGATGGGGTTGGCCTGGAGAATCTGACGCTCAAGTAGGCCGAGCTCGGCAGACGCGCCTGCTTCAACATCCTCGATGTCCCTGCTCTTGAAGCTGGCTGAACGAGGAAGACCCGAGGGTGCCGAGGCAGAGGCGGCGTCCGCAGCAGTTGCGATAGCCGCGAGATACTGGATGACCTTCTTCGTGTTTTCGGTCTTTCCGGCACCTGATTCTCCACTGCACGGGTGAGCGTGTGCTATCAAGGGGCACCTACGTGATGAGAATACTCTGACTCTCGCGCTCCTCGCCAATCTGCTGCCATGCGCGTTCGGCAATGGCAAAGATATGGGGTGGGTTCTCTTCCCTCCTCTTGCTTCGGTACTGAGACACAACCTTGGGGGTGTAGATGGGGAGGGGGCGATAGGGGTTGAGTGAGATGAGGAATAACCTGCGCCCGTTAGATTGAAGCCACCAACCATCAACCATGTTCAACATACCCAGAGTAGGTCTGTGTGGTGATCAGCAGCTGAACCGTGCCCGGACAATGTAAACACTCACGTAGATGCTTCCCGCTCCGTAACGCATGCGAAGGTCATTGACCACACTGGCCTCGTTGAGATGGGTGAGCTCGGCAATGTCCTCGACACCATCGAACTGCGGCGGGTTCATGGGCGAGAGCGAGTCGACGGGGACGACGCGAATCTCGCCTGTCGTAGTGATGACGACCTCGGCAGTGTCGCCGCCGGGAGTTGGCTCAGACTTGATCCATCCTGGTAGGAACCCTTCGGCAGTGTCGGGGACCCAAACTCGTCTGCGATTGTCGTCGGCATCGTTGAAGGGTTGGACAGCACCGCGAGCAAGCATGAGCCGCCAGTATGGTGATACACGGCGTGCCATTGCGATTGGTATGAGGTGAATGGAGTAGGGGTTGTGTGCATTCGTCGATGGGAGAAAGCGAGAAGGAGGGAGGAGACGGCGTCAGCCTGTGCACTCGAGGGGCACAACAACAATGTCAACAAGCAACCTACTTCTTCTCGCTGAACTCTGCTTGGGCCGCCGCGTCCACCGCAGTGTCCTTGGTGACTCTCCCGATTAACTTTGCGGGGTCCATGTTGGAGTCGACGCGGAAGAGAGGTGTGCGACGGCGTCAAGAGGCGGCGGCCAAGAGGGTGGTGTGGGTGTTTATGTCCAGGGTACGAGGTGGCTTGTGTGGATCGTTGATCGTTGTGCTTGGGTCTGGAGCGTGTAGGTGGACCTCGCGTCGTCTACTCGGACCACCTTGAATGATCTGTGCTTTGTGTCGAGGCCCAAGTGTGAATGCGAGCGAGTGTTGGAATGGGTTGATGGGGGGAGCAGTGCAGAGCACGGGTTTGGGTGGGTTTCGAGTTTGTGTTGTTGACGTCTGTTGGACATGACGGTCAGTCAATGGAGCTGGCCCTGGCTCGCTCGCCTCGCGCCTCGCCCACCCCGCCGCCCCGAAAGGCAGTCGCGCCAAAGCAGTCGCCAAGGCGGGCAATAACAAACCCTAATGACAGTTTAGTCCACGTCATTGTTTCTGGTTAATCTGCCACCGCTTTTATTTCCGCGGTGTTGCCTCGGAGGGCCAGGCTGGGTGCTGCTGGCTATGACGCTCTGGGCGGAGCTAGGGGAAGTAGGGGGCGAGCAAGTGCACCTGGCTGGCTGGCTGGCAGGCTGGCTGGCTGGCTGGCTGGCTGGCTGGCTGGCTCTCGCTGGCCCGCAGTCACTCGTCGATATCGGTGACCATTACAACGACTCACTTCACTCACTCACCCACCCCACCCTCTTCCCCTCCTCCTCCTCATCACCCTCTCCACAACTCGACAAACCTCAATCCCCACTTTACACACCTTCCATCAACAACAACAACAACAACTACCACAGCAGCGCGCAACAACAACACCGTATCGTTTCTGCAGCGACACCCCACCATCCCGCCGAGCGTCGACGAGCCACCTTCCCTCCCGACTTGCTCTCATTGGCCCTCTCCCCTCCATTCAACCCGAGAGAGAAGGAGCACACACCTCTTCCTTGCCCCCCTCCTCTGTCACATTCTTCCTCCACCCACCATGGCGTCTACGTCAGCGTTAGTGTACCGTGGCCGGTCCATCGCACACCCCGGCTGACTCTCTGCAGACCACCCCAAGGCGACTACCGTGTCGGCCTGGTTCGCCCTCCAAAGGACATGCGTCCCCAGACCGAGGTGAGCTTTCTCGACACGACCACCATCTCACCGAACAATGCTTACACCGCCTCCAGGATGTCACAGCTACCCAGGGCTCGTCATTCGACGACTTTGGTTTGAAGCGTGAGCTCCTCATGGGCATCTGGGAGGCTGGCTTCGAGAGACCATCCCCTATCCAAGAAGAAGCCATTCCTATGGCTCTGACCGGCCGCGACATTCTTGCACGAGCAAAGAACGGAACTGGCAAGACTGGTTCTTTCATCATCCCGACCCTCAACCGTGTCAACACTTCTCTCTCCCACATCCAGGCCGTCCTGCTAGTCCCCACGCGTGAGCTGGCACTCCAGACATCACAAGTGTGCAAGACGCTCGGCGCCCACATTCCCGGCCTTCAAGTCATGGTCACCACTGGTGGTACCACATTGCGAGACGACATTCTCCGTCTCCAGGAGCCTGTTCACATCCTCGTCGGTACCCCTGGCCGTATTCTCGACCTCGGCGGCAAGGGTATCGCCAACCTGAGCAAGTCTGGCATTTTCGTCATGGACGAGGCCGACAAGCTCTTAAGCGAGGAGTTTACTCCTGTTGTTGAGCAGCTCCTCTCCCTTTGTCCCCGCGAGAGGCAGGTCATGCTCTTCTCCGCCACCTTCCCCGTCCACGTCAAGGACTTCCGCGTGAGTTGGGCACTCGCGCCGTGCTGTATCCTCCGCTGACCCATGCAGAACCGCAACATGGTCCAGCCCTATGAGATTAACCTCATGGACGAGCTCACCCTCAAGGGTGTCACCCAATACTATGCCTATGTCGAAGAACGACAGAAGGTTCACTGGTAAGTCGTCGCTTGAACCGAGGACTTTGGCTAACAGCGCAGTCTCAACACGCTCTTCTCCAAACTCCAAATCAACCAGTCCATCATCTTCTGCAACTCTACCAACCGCGTCGAACTCCTCGCCAAGAAGATTACCGAGCTTGGCTACTCGTGTTTCTACTCGCACGCCAAGATGCTCCAGTCCCATCGCAACCGTGTCTTCCACGACTTCCGACAGGGTATGACGCGTAACTTGGTCTGCTCCGATCTCCTCACTCGTGGTATCGATATCCAGGCCGTCAATGTTGTCATCAACTTCGATTTCCCCCGCACTGCTGAATCATATCTCCATCGCATTGGTCGTTCCGGTCGTTTTGGTCATCTCGGTCTCGCCATCTCTCTCCTCACTTATGAGGACCGCCAAAACCTGTATCGCATTGAATCGGAGCTGGGTACTGAGATCCAGCCCATCCCTGCTGTCATAGATCCCGTCCTGTATGTCGCTCCCTCCGCCATTGAGGAGCCTACTCCCCCACCACGTGCCGCCCCTGCCACTCGCCCTCCCGCTCAGCGCGCTGCTCCCCCTGCCGCCCAGCAGTCCGCCGCCCCCGCCCATGCTCCTATCGCTCAGCCTGCCGCCCACCCTCCCCCTTCGGTTGTGGCCGCTGCCGCTCGCGAGAACCACCAGAGCGCCCCCGCCAACCAGGCACCCCCTCCTGCTACCGCCGGCGACGGACAAGCTCAGGCCGATGGCCAGGCCCGTTCGCGGGATAACTCGCGTCCCTCGAGCAGCAACCGCGGCCGTGGTCAGCCTCGTAACGGCCAGGGACAGGGCAACAACAGCAACCGCCCGCGTGGCGGCAACACGAACGGTGGTGGCAACCGTGGCCCTCGACAGCAGGGCCAGACCACCCCATCGTCGGCACCTGCGCCGGCGGCTTAGACGATTGTGAAAGAGTTACATGTCAGAAGTTAAAGGCAAGCTCCGGCGTGAGCTTGCTGTCAAGAAGAACGAAAGAGAGTAAAGAGGCGTTTACCAGCTGGGGATTCAACTCGCCAGCGAACTGAGGATGTGGAGGCGGAGTGCGCGGTGAAGGGGGGTTGCCTTTTTTCTATCCTACCACATGTCTGGTTGTAGTACTCTGAAGCCACCAGGGCAATGCATCAGATGGTTGGAGCGAGTGAGTGTCACGGTGACAGGTACGGAGATGGTGGGACGCGGTGTGACAACCTGTAGTGATGGAGTGATGGTCGCTGGGATTGCGCCACTGCTACTATATCGTGCTTATCACTCTATCTTGTGGCTAAAGGCCCTGCAGGCAGTAACATTGGTCGCTCGGCGTTCGGGAGTAAACGCGTCGTAGTCGACACGCATGACTCGCTGATGGCTCTCTGCTGGCCGGCTGGCTGGCTCTACTCTGGCTGGTCACGACGTCGACGCCACCATTGAGGGACAAGGGCTGTCGTTGCTGCTACTGTTGCCGGCTGACGGCTGTGGGCAACCAGAATGCTACCGTCTGCTCAAGACCGTGACTTACGTGAACCTTGATCGATCAACAGTGCCACACCACACGCCACCGGCCGGCGCAGGACAACGGACGACGCACCCACCTACGCCACTCCACGCACGACAACTGTCGACAGGCGGGCGGTGCGATCGATCACACCACGCCACGAGCATCTCCTCCCCGCGGAACGAACCCACAAGCACGGAAGTCAAGTCGTCTGACCAGCTATCAACGGGGAGTAGAACACGCCCAGATCGCGCAGATCACTGCTGCATCCTTGCTCTCTTCTACAACCTGTCGTTTACGAAGCTACGAATCCACCGAGCGCCCGGTTCGAAGTGCCATTGAATCGGCGACTGAGTCGAGTCACGCGCCTAAGCGCCAGCCAGCCAGCCAGCCGGCCAGTGAATGGCCACCACGACCCCGCACACCACCCCAGGCGGCGCCCACCCACCAATCCACCCACCCACCCACCCCATCGCGCCCATCACACCCATCGCATTCCTCACTTCTTCCTTTCAATCCATTCGTGCACAAACGCGTCTGTCCGTCTCTCCACACACGGCCTTCTTGCTGCTTGCACATCCGCCGCCGTCTCGACTCGCTGCTTCGCTCAATACCCCCACCGCGCCCCCCTTGTGCATTGCGTCGTCAACCCGCCCGGCCCACCCAGCCCGCCCCCCCTTATCCCATCTCACCAAACTGGGGTATTTGATACCGTCACGTCACCACTGCTCCCCTTCGTCATTGTTCGCCGCCCCCTCCCTGCCTTGCTCTCCTCCCCGCCAAGTAAACGACGGCGTCACATCGCGTCTCTTGTCGTCTATCAAACACTCGTTACATTCTTCCGACGTCACCGGCCGACCGCGTCGTCGCCATGAGCGTTCCCGCGGCGTCCCCATCGCCCCTCCCGCCAAAGAGCATCCCTCGGGCGCGTCCGACGCCCATCGCTGGCGCTGCTGGAGCGAGCCCAGCGTACGCGTCTCCGTCCGGCTCGAGCCTGCGCACCGGCCGCTCGTACGCGCGCTCCGTCGGCTTTGACACCAACGGCGCCGCCCACAGCGCAACCGACGACAGCAACTGGCGCGCCAGAACCGCTGGCGAGGCCGGGTCCGTGCCCCGTTCTCTCGGGCCTGCCGACGCTGCAGCGTCGACCTCGGCCGCGACCGGCAGCAGCCCCGCGCGTGCCCCCGAGCGCACCGTCGGCGGCTTTGAGAAGAGGGAGATCCGCGCCGGCGGCGGCCAGAGCGCGCTCTCGGGCGCCAAAGACAAGGGCGAGGTCAAGTGTAAGTTGGAGACGGCAAGCCCCTCATCTCGCCGACGACGCCACCGAGGCGCATCGTCTTGTTCTTGGCCAATGAGTTGACGCTGACCCTAAGCTCCAGCTGCAGCTCTCAGCCACGTCCCATGCCGTTTCTTCAAGGCCGGAGCCTGTACCGCTGGCTCGAGCTGCCCGTTTTCCCATGAGCGTGAGTCTTGACGGTGCGATCGGAGGTGCGGAGCGTGGGGCAGGCGAATGAACGTGTCGCGAGAGAAGCCCTACAATGGGAGACTCTGGACACTGCAACTGCAACCCCTGCGCCCGCCGCGCCCGATGCCTGCTTCGCGCAATCTTGCAAACGCCTTGCTGATCTCTCCCAGTGGGCGGCAAGAAGGAGATATGCCAATGGTTCCTCAAGGGCGACTGCAAGTTTGGACACAAATGTGAGTCCGGTGACTGGCCATGAGGAGGCTTCTACCCTGCGTTTCGATCACATCGCTGATACCCGCAGGTGCGCTCGCCCATGTGCGCCCCGGCGAGCCCATGTCGATGGACCGCAAGAACAAGAAGGATCAGCAGCGCGAAGCCCGCGAGCGTGCCGATGCCAAGGGAGAGGCCAGCAGCCTAGGCCGTAGCCTTGGCGACGAATTGGGCACCTCGCCGGCTACTTCGCGCGCAGAACCATCGCCTATCCCAGCTGGACGTGACATTGCGCACCCCGTTCCCATCAAGTCGTCCATCTCGGCCTCGCTCCACTCGGGCTCGAACCACTCGCCCAGCCGCTTCGCGTCGTCGCCGTTAAGGGAGCCATATGGGCCCCCGGCTGCAGTTGTCGCTGGCTCTCCTTCGGCCGGCTTCAACCAGGCCCGCCCCCTGAGCGGAGCGGCTGGCTTTGCTTCGTCGCCCGGACGCCCTTCGCCCTTGTCTGCTTCGTTCAACGCGCGCGGCTCAGCGACCACTGGCGTCTCGCTCAAGGGAAGCTCGGTCGTGTCGATCCACTCGCCGCTCCGTCCCCCGGGCAACTCGGCCGTCTTCTCGAGCTCGTTCTCGCACGCGTCTCTTACTCCTGATAAGGGTGGCTCGCAACTGTCGGCCTCGTTTGCGGACAGCACATTGCGTCGCAGCATCTGGGCACGGTCCGAGACTCCCGACGAGCCGCTCAGCCCCGCGCGCCGACCTATTCCTACGCCCGCACGTGCGATTGACGACGTGTTTGACGAGGATGACGGTCATGGCGAGGACTTGATCCCCTCGAGCCTCAGTGACCTGCTCACGCCGACTGAGCGCGCCCGCCGCATGTCGCGCAACGACAGCCACGACTCTGCGTACGTGGGCTCTCCAGGTCGCAACTCGCTCCTCAACCCGAACCAGTTTGTGGGCGCCGAGCGTCTGGCCCAGTCGGCAGGCGCGGCTCTTCCCCCTGGCGACTTCTTACAGGCGTTATGGAGCCAGGATGGCCAGGATGCGCGCAGAACCTCTGTGGCTACGGGCACCTCACCCAAGCCCGAGCTCACGTTCACTTCTGCCCAGCCCGCGACGCCCGTTCTCCGCCAGTCGCTTCTGTCGCAGCAGCGCAGCCCCAACTCGTCGCGCTCTTCGCCGTCCAACCAGCAGGTCCCGTCATCGACGACGGCCATTCGCGGCCCTGCGGCTCCGGCCGTGGACGCACCGTACCTCCTGCGCGAGCGTGTCACCGACCCGTCGAGCCCGACTGCACGCGCCCTCCAGGAGCACGCCCCGGGCCAGTCACTGCCTGGTGGATTAGCTGCTGCGCTCAGCCGCATGCACATGCAGCCTGGTGGCCGCGCCCCGTCTGGCCTTGGTGGACGTGCGCCCGACGCCGCCTTTGCCGGCACGCCCAACGCCGGCACTGTTGCCACGCCCCCTGGCCTATCGGTTCCCCTTCCCGCTCGCCGCGACGAGCACGACGACGACGCCCTGTTCCACATGGACGGTTAAGAGCCATCCCGCCCGCCTCAGCATTGTTCCGCTTCGACTCTGTACTGAGCATTAGAAGTGTACCATGGCGACCCGACCCGCGATTCCTTCTTCCGTGTAACAAGACTACAAGACAAAAGAGTGAAAGAGTGACCAGATGACAAAAGAAGTACGGATTTACTCCACCTACTCGCCCCCTCAAAACCCAAAAAACTGGCAGAAACGGTAGATTAACCTAGACCGGACGCCTCTTGATATGCACTGAATTAATAACGCGACGCGGGGGTGGAAGGCTGCATCTATCTACTGACTGGCAGAGCGAATGCTACGGCATACCTACTACAGCAGTACCGGCTACGGAGTACAGGAGCTTCTACGAATCTGTACTGGCTACAGTGCTGGCTAATGTTTGCGGCAGAGGTGAGTGTGTGCAGTGCGGGGACATGTGCGCGGGGGTGCGGGGCATCAGAGTGCGGGGTATGGGGTCACGGCAAGGAAGGGGCGTCTAGGTGAGGCCAAGCAAGGCCGAGGATTGGAAGCGGCCGAGGGCACGGCCGCGGGGGGTGCGGCCGGGGCTGGCGCTGGCGCTGTAGGCGGGGCTGGCACTGAGGGCGGGAGCCTCAGCGACGGCGTCACTTGAGCGGGGCGGGCCGGTGAAGGCGACGGCGGGGAGGGCGTGCGCGAGGGAGTGGAACGCGTCGCCCTCGAGGCTCGACTCGCGGCGGGCCTTGGCGGGTGCGAGGCGGCGGCGCTTGTACGTGCGCTGGTTGACGCGGACTGGGAGGGGCTCGGGCGTAGCCTCGTCGGCGGGGCGCTTGAGTGCCGGGGGCTCTTCGTCCTCGGTGTCGCTCGCATCCTCGACGTAGGTCGGCGTCCTTCCCTCGGGCGGGGTAGCGACCAGCTCGAGCTCGGGCTCGGACTCGTCCTCCTCCCCGCAGGAGAGCACGTGGCGCAGGGGCGAGCGCGCGACGGGCCACGGGTCGTGGAAGCCCCACTCCTTGAGCTGGCGCCACGCGCGGAAGCGCACCTCGCGGCCCTTGTCCTCGGCCCTGCTCCGCCCGCCGCGGAGCGCGCGGCTGGCGATCACTGCGCCCGTGGGCCGCGGGCGCAGGCGGCGCTGCGGGTGCGCGCGGAGCACGCCCGGCGCGAGGAGGTCGACGGCGAACTTGTACATTGAGCGAAAGGCCGCAAGCCGCTCGCCGTGCCCCGGGGGCTGGGAGAGCGCGGCGCGAGCTGTCTTGTAGCGCCGCTGCTCGGACGGGGTCACGAAGGGCGCGGGGTAGGTCGGTTCTGGAGGGGGCATGGGGTGGTGCAATGCAGTGGGGGGGAGATGGAGTGGGAGATGGTGGTATGAGACAGAGGGGAGGGAGGGAGAGTTGATGGAGGAGGGAAGGCGAGGTGTCGCGGGCAGGCGATGATGAGGATTATCGGACTGTGTGCACGCACCGAGAGTGCAGGTCGGTGCGTTGGGTGACGCCACCCACCCGCCGGCCGCCCACCGCAGACTGCGACTGCCGCCACCCGACGAGGCCTGTGCGCGCAACGCGACGCGCGACGGGAGGGGCGATCATGACGGGCACGACGCATGCATGCGGCGACGAGCTGACTCGACTACGACCGCGTAGCATTCAGCGGGCGCTGACAGCCTCATTGTCGAGGCGGGACACACGACCACCCCGACACCCCGACCCACGCCCCCACCCAGTACATGCATACATACAGCGTCACCTCTACACAACCGGCACGCGCTGCGCTGCCCCCGGACTCGAGAAGACGCGCCGCCGCATCCGCCGGCTCGCCGCCAGCGCCGCAAGCTGTTCGGTAAGCACGTCGAGCTGGCGCCCGAGCTGCGTCTTGCGCCACGGGCCACGATCGAGCACGTCTGCTGCTGCTTCTTCTGCTTCTGCGTCCGGCGCGGCGGGGCGAGATCGCCCGTGTTTTAGGGTGCTGCGGGTCTTCGCGCGCGGCGCCGGTGGGTTCGGCGCAACCCCCGCCTGGCCCTCGGCCCACACGTTGGAGCGCTGGCGCGCATGCCGTCTCGGCGCGCGCGTCGGCAGCGTGCGGTCACACAGCTCGAAGAAGGCGCCGACGAACACGATCGGGTCGGGGGAAGGCTGCACCGCCGCTGGGGCGGGGGGCACTTCCGGGGCTTGTTCGGCGAAGGCCCGCCGCAGGGGGGAAGGGCGCGCCACGCTCGCCGGGTGGATGCCGAGTCTTTTGAGCGTGCGCGCCGCGCGCGACCGCCGCTCGAGCGCGAGGTAGGAGGGCACGCTCTTGCCCCCGCGCTCACAGGCGCGGGCCACGAGCTCGGCCGTGCCCAGCCCGCCTCCGTTGCCGCCGAGGTCATAGCCCGCGCGCCAGGCGGCCAAGCGGCGCGCGACGACGTCCCTCTGCGCGCTGGCGAAGAGCGGCTCATACGTCGCGCGGTAGTGCTCGTGCACCCTTGTGAGGCGGCGCAGCGGCGCCAGGATCCCAGGCGGCGCGGCGGGAGACAGCTCGAAGCGCGTGTATGGCAGGATTGGCGGCAGCCGCTGGTTGACGGCGCGCAGCTCGGCGGCGGAGAGGGCGAGCAGGCGCCGGTCGTGCGGCGCGGGGTGGTGCGGTGCGGCGGGCAGGGCCCATTCCTGTGCGAGGGGCATTGTGTGGGGAATGGGGAAGAGCAAGGTTGGGTGTAGGGGTTTTGTATCTCGCTGAAAGGACGACGAGTCACGCAGCAGTGTGGAACAATCGCATGCAGCGTTTTATCGACGCCAGTGCAGTGCCTCTGCTTTGTCCGCGAAACAGCCGCCACGCCCACGCCCACGGCCGTCGAGCCGCACAACGCACGGCGGTGGCGACGCCGCCACCCCCTTGGCCCCTTGTCCCCCACAAAGAGCGCAGAAGCGGCATGAATTATTCTGCATGGAGCTTGATGGGCGGCGCGCGGACAGTGCGCGGCTCACTCAGTGCACGGTGGAGGCCTGGGTCCGTGGCCTCTGCGGCCTCGTCCTTTGAGGCAGCGGACAATAGGCTGGCGTGGTGCTCCGCGGGATTAGACATGGCAGCAGCATCAGGCCGAGCAGGTTGCGCCGACAGGCGTGCACCGGCGTCGCTGACAAGACCTCTCGGCGTATCCGAGATGGAGGCTGCGCGACTACGCGACCAAGCGCCAACTTGGCACGCTTGCGGGAGTCCCCTGCCGACGAATGTGGCGATTGGCGCTGATTCGGGCCTTGTTGCCGCCGTCACCCGCCGTCACACCAACCGCGCACTATCATGGATTCAGCGGCAGGTGCAGTTCGTTACAGTTCATGCATCTACGTCTAGTTGCAGGGCACACGTAGGGTCGTCTCCAGGTCTATGAGTGCTCTAGATACAAGCTCGGTCAGGCAGAATATACAGTGCGGCAAGATGGGCTCAATGCCGCGCACAGCGCCGGTGGCTACCGCATCACCTCGTCCTCGTCCTCCACATCCTCATCCTCCTCGTCCTCGTCGTCGTCCTCCTCCTCCTCGCCCATCACTTCGTAGGGGTTCTCAACGTCGAGATACTCGAGCTCAGTGTCGAACTCGGCCACGCGGGCCGCGGCGAGCCCGCGTGCGTAGCCGATCTTGCGCCCGATCCGAATGTGGCGGAAGTATGCCCGAGCAACTTCGTACTGCTCCTCAGTGAGAGCCCCGAGGAAGTCGCCCATGTCGTCCCCCTGGCGGTCCAAGTTGTCGGCGGTGCCTTCGGGCAGCATCTCGCGGATGTCATTCGTGCGCTCCTTGACCACCGGTGCGATAGCCTCGCACCAGTCGATAAACTTGTGCAGCTCACGGCGCTGGAGGAGCGCGTCGCGGTGCTTCACGCCCGCCTCGCGGACGCGCGTGCCGACAGTCCCGCGCAGCTCGGGCACCTCACACGCAGTGGCCGAGGCGGAGCGCTTGTGCCTCGTGTGCGGGGACGGCTTGGCGCGCTTCGTGGGGCGGGAAGCGGGAGGCCAGTTGGCGGCGGCACGATCGGCGTACAGGACGTCGTCCTCGTCATCGTCGAGCTTGCGCTTGGGAGGAAGCGACGACGCGCGCCCGCGTTCGTTCATCTCCATGTTCTTGATGAGACGCCACTGGTCCGAGACGTCGAACGTCCAGCCCTGCTGAGCGGCCAGACGCGCCTCCTCATCGAGAATACGGGCACGCGAAGCGTTGTACCCCGACATAATATGAGGGGGGAGGCCGCTGTACCTGAAGAAGAAGTTGGTACGCTCCTCCGCAGTGTCGATGAGGCTCTCCACATCGTCCAAGCGCGCCGCTGGTGGGTCGACGTACGCGCTCGCGTCCGCCTCGGGCTCCATCGCAAACGCGTGCAGCTCGAGTGCGATGTCGGTGGTCCACTCGACGAGGTAGGCGTACCCCATGGTAGGGCGGCCCCAGGACACTCCGAAGGCCGCGAGCAGCTTAGGCCCCGCGCGGCGGCAGATCTGCTGGAGGACGATGAGCTGGTGGTCGGGCTTGGCGGGCGAGGCCTTGTACCACTGCGCCAAGTGGGCCACAAGCAGCGAGTGGGCGGACAGGCGCGCAGGGTGGCCAGCGGGCTGGCGGCTCATGTCGTGCATGTGGGCGAGGAACGGGGCCTCGTTCTCAACCGAGAGGCGGCTAAGTTCGGCGTTGTACAGCTCCTCGCGATCGGGGGACACCGAGGCCCGCGTCCGCTCCGACGCGATGACCTCCCACTCGGCGTCGGATGGCGCTGGCTGAGGGGGGAATAGCTGGTGCAGGGGCACGGGCGTGAAGCGCTGCGGGGATGTGGGCACCGTAGGGGGGCTGATCGGCCGGGTGGCAGGGTCGTTGTAGGCTCGGGGTGGCGGAGTCCTGCGGGGGATGGAGTTCTCGGACTGTGGGGTGGCGCGGTGGTGGAGGTCGCGCAGGCCGGGCGAAATGGAGGCGTGGGGTGAGGGCACCGGGGAGAGCGGGGAGAGCGATGGTGAGGGGGTCGCTGGGGAGAGCAGAGATGGTGATGGGGGTGCCGGCGACAGCGGCGACGGTGATGGTGAGACGCGGGCCGGGGCTGGGGCCGGGGCCGGGTTGGCAGCAGGGGGCTGTGCCGGAGCGGCGGCGGCAGGTGGCTGGGCGAAGTATCGGTGGCCGGTAGGGACCGCGTTGTTGTACGGTGCGCGGCCGCGCGAAATGGCGGCGGCGACGGGGCAGGTGCGGCGCACATGATCCGGCGGCGGTGGTGAGCCAGCAGACGGGGAGAGCAGCTCGGGCGAGGCCGGGCCGAAGGCGACGAACGAGCCGCCGGACGTGGGGTGGGAAGGGTAGACGGGGTACTCCTCCGCGGAGCGGTACTCCCTCTTGACGGTGCCTCGCTCGGCCTTGACCACTCGACGGGACGGGCCGGCCTGCGGCTCGGTCTTGACCCTTGGCTCGGCCTTAACGCGTCGCTCGACCTTGACGCGAGGCTCGGTCTTGACGCGTGGCTTGGACTTGGACTTGATCTTGGTCTTGGTCTTGGTCTTGACGTCATGACGCTCGGTCTTGACGGCCGGCTCGGCGTCCTCGTCGCTGTCGGCCCAGGACACCTGGAGCCGGGGAGAGAGAGCGGGTCGCATGCCCCGAGTGCGTGAGGCAGCGTTGTTGGGTTGAGCAGCGTTGGCGGGGGTGCTGTCGTCGAGAGATGAGGCAGATTGGGTAGACTGTGCGCGCCCCGGGCGGGGTCGCAGGAAGTACCTGGGGGCCGGAGGGCTGGTAGCGTTGAGCAAGGCCATGGTGCTTGTCGATAGTAGCGAGAGAGCCAGTCCCTCGCAGTGTTGAGAGTAGTAGGTGAAGAGGGAATCGGAGTTGTGTTGCAACACTCTCTATCTATCTACCCAGACGCCGCCGCCGTCGCCCGTCGCCCGTCGTCGCCCCTCCACCCGCCATTGTCCGAGTGTGCTCGGGCGGCCGTTGTACTCACCGTGCGGATCATTGTGAGTCGGGGGCGAGGTGCACGTCCGGGGCTTGTTCTGGCGCTGATCATAACGCGCGCCACGGCGGTGCAGCCACACCACAATGGGTGAATTACAGGTCATTGTGCATGCAGGCTACGGCGGTGACAATAGGTAGGCCGGCCAGCGGCGTCAGATTCTATAGTCTATATGCAAGGGAAGCACCGCCGTCGCACCGTCGCAGAAGCATCAAGGTCGTGAGTGGTCATTGTCGAGGAGTGCGAGATGTGGTATCAAGGGCGTGAGTGGTCATTGTCGCGGAGTGCGAGATGTGGTGGGATCTGGAGGGTGAGATAGTCGTGGTCGTCGGCCACCGCGTCGCGGCGGCGCTGGGCGGCTGCCCGAGCTCGCTCGACGCAGCGGATGGTCTCAAAGTTGTAGACCGCGCGGCGGGCCTGCGCCCTCTTGTTGCGGTCGACCAGCTTCTCGGCAGCGGCTGAGGCGTCCTTGGTCTTGAGTGAGGCGAGCGAATGGTAGAGCCGTGAGCCGAGTTGCATCTTGTGCACCTTGCTGTCCTCTTGGAGCTTGTCGAGCGCGCGGGGGACCCACTCGAGGGCAATGTCCGCCCCGCGCACTTCTCGGGTCTTGTCCACCGCGTCGCGCACCCCATCCCCCACCGCCTCCTTGAGGGCGGCGAGTTCGGCGGTCGTGTCAGAGACAACGCGGCGGTGGGTGCGGTAGCGCGCGGCCGGGCAAGGGCGCTTGCGGAGGTGTGCCTCGACACGGGGCGCGGGGACGAACGCCGCGACGGGCGCGTCGTAGTCCTCGTCCACGGCGCGGCGGCGCTTGAGCTGGCCGTGGCTGCCGGGTAGTGGGAGCGAGTCAGCGCGCTCCGAGCGCCGGCCGCGCTCGTCGAGGCGGAACATGAACGAGTCGTCCTTGGCCTCCTGCCACGGGTCGGAGGGGACGGCGTCGGGCTGCGCGGCGGCCTTGCGGAGAGCATCAGTGGCTGTGTCTTTCCTGAACGCCCTTTCGCGATCGTGGAGTTCCGGCATCTCGGGGAGCAGGAGGCCATCGTCGCGCAGGATGTTGCTCGCCGTCTGGTGGAAGCCGGCGATGAGGCGAGCCGGGTCGTTAAAGGGGACAGGGGGCGGGGTGGCGGATGTGCGAGGCGTGGCGTGCCTGCCGTCGTCATCGGGCTCGTTGGCAAAAGCCTCCAGCTCGAGCGCCATGTCCCCCGCCCACTCGCGGATGGAGCGGTAGTGCCAGAACCAGCGCGCCATCACGCCCTGGGCGAGGAGCGTCGGCCCGGCGCGGGTAAGCAGGTCGGCGATGACATGGGCGTCGCTCGGGTAGTACCGGCGGGCGAGGTACTCGCGCCACATGAGGCGCGCGGCGCGACGCTCAGCGTGCGGGACAGAGTGGGGGTAGCGCTCGATGACGAGGCGCACGAGACTGATCTCGTTCTCGTCGACCAGGCGCTCCTGCTCGGCGTGGTAGAATGCGTCGTGAATCTCCCACTCGGGGGTGGTGCGGCGGTCGGCGCGAGCTTTCTCAGCCTCCCACTCGGCGTCGGCGGCCGTGCGGGGCCGGTTGGCGGTCTGCGAGGCGGGGCTCGGCTGGCGGGAGCGGGCGGGTGGGGCAGCGACCGGGGCGGGGGGAGGTGGGGTCGCGGCCGGGGCGGGGGCAGGTGGGGTCGCGGCCGGGGCGGGGGCAGGTGGGGTCACCACCGGGGCAGCTAGCGGGGTTGCCGCGGCGAGCGCGCGGTTCTGCCGCGCCGCCCACACCTCGGGCGGGGTGCCGGGCTTGACGAGCGGCCGACGCGCGCGCATGGCAGCCATCTCGGCGTGGGCGGCGGCCAGCTCTTCGCGCGTGGCTGTGGACGGGGGCGTGTGGGACGAGGAGGCGGAGGTGGCGGCGGTGGCTGCGTCGGCGTCGGCCTCCTCCTCTTCCTCGTCCTCCTCCTCCTGCTCCGCCTCCTCCTCCTCCTCCTCCGCCGCCTCCTCCTCCTCTTCGCCGCCGTCCTCCTCCTCATCCGAAGACGAGGACGAGGACGATGACGATGACGGCGTCGGTGAGGGGCCTGAGGCTGCCGCCGGAGGCAAGGGCGGGGTAGGCGTCGAGTTGGGGGTCAGAATCGGGGTCGCGGTCGGGGTCGCGGTCGAGGTTGCGGACGGAGCCCGCGTGTAGTACTCAACGGAGGCGGTGGGCGAGCGGGAAGAGCTGGACGCGACGAGGGTGCGCGAGCTCGATGACCAGGGCGCAGCGGGCGGGGCGGCGTCGGCGGCATCAGGCTCAGCGGCGTCCGAGCCGTCGGGCGCAGGGCTGCCGGCCTGCTCGTCGGGGTGGCCGCCGGCTCCCGCGCCAGGCTCGTCGGTGGCAGAGACCGAGCCGCTGGTAGTCACCGATTCGTCGTCGTCGTCAGAGGCGTCGGGGTCGCCGCCGGCGCCGGCGCCAGCGGGAGGCTCGTCGGTGTCAAAGTCAGAGCCGCTGGTAGTCACCCATTCGTCGTCATCGTCAGAGCCGTCGGGCTCGCCGGGGCCAGGCTCGTCGGTGTCAAAGTCAGAACCGCTCGTAGTCACCCATTCGTCGTCGTCGTCGTCGTCAGAGGCGTCGGGGTCGTCGCCGGCGCCGGCGCCAGCGGGAGGCTTGTCGGGCTTGTCGGTATCCTCCGGCTCGGTCTTGGCGTCCTCCGCCTCGCCCTCCTCCTCCGCCTCGTCCGAGTCCAGCTCGTCCGTCTCAACGTCGTCCGAGTCCAGCTCGTCCGTGTCGGTCTCGTTGTCGTCCTCCGTGTCCGTCTCATCGTGCGAGTGGCACGAGTCGGACGGCGCGGGCGTGGCGTGGGCGGCGTCTGCCGGCGCGGGGGGCGGGGTCGCCGAGTCGGCGCTGTGCGTCGACGCCTTCGACTCGGCGTCGGCGTCGTAGGCCGAGTAGACGGGCGACGGGGTGCGCGCAGGGGGAGGTGGTGTGCCGGCCGGGGGTGTGCCAGCGGTTAGAAGCGCAGCGAGCGCATCGAGTGTCGGTGGGGTGCCGATGGGAGGGGACGCGGGCGCTGAGTGCTCGGGCTCGGCTGGGGGCGGGGTCGGCGTGGCGGGCGGGGGCGTCGGCGTGCGCTCGTGCGCCGACTCGTACTCGGACGCCGACGTCGAGCCGGCCTCGGAACCAGTCTCGAGGTCGACCTCCTCGTCCTCCTCCGGGGAGGGCGAGCGCGCCGGTGCCGGGCCGGGCGAGGGGCTGGGGCCAAAGTGGCGCGAAAACCTGCCGTAGAAGGGCATGCTGTGGGGGTGGGGGTGTGGCTGTGGGGTGTGGCTGGGTAGGTACGTGTGGGTGGCTGTAGCTGCTGAGGTGACTGTCGCTGCTGGGTGGCTGTTGCTGCTGCTGCTGCTACTTGTCGGTGGGAGGGGATGTGCGGATGCGCTCGCCTAAGTCTCGACACCACACTTATCTAGCCCCCGGCAGCGCTCGACTTGGCCTGCTGCTTCTCCTTCACATCGCGATCCATTGTGCTCTCTCACCATTGTGGCCTCGCGCTGTGTGCTACACCCACACACCCACACCGCTGATCACTACGGTGACAATCGAGAAAATCGCGTCGCTCGCCCGCCGCCAACTTGATGATCACCGCACCACGTGTGGCGCCACACCGTCGCCACACTCTCGCCCCACTTCGCACCCCAGACAATGCCCCCCCAGCCGGCCTCGCCGCCTCGCCCTCCTAGTCACTTCTTCACATGCAGACAGCTATTGTATACAACAATGGTTACTATATGCCCAAATAGCTCACACACGGCGGTAGGTCGGGCGCAGCTGCAGCGCTGCCTCGGCGGGCACCGTCACCGTCTGCCCCGAAGTCCGCGCCTTCAGGGCACAAGTCGTGAAGAAGTCGAGGTCGAACAACCAGTTGGTAATGCGTCGCTCAGCCCTGCGATTGCCATCGCTCTTCGACAGAACAAAGGCCGCACAGCTGATTTTGAGCTCGGCGAGGACGTCATTGCGGCCCAGTGGCGCAAGCAGTGGGACGTGCTCGGTCGTGAGACGGTCGCGCCAGATGGCGGCGAGGGTGGCGATCCGCTTCCGGCGATGACTCCACGTGAGCGGGCCCGGCCCTTTGCCTCGGCGCGATTGGGTGGTCTGACGTGCCAGAGGCGCGTCTGGGTCGGAGAACAAACGCTCATACAGCACGGCAACTGATTCCGTGTCGTCGCTCGAGGCCACGTGCTGCCACAACCGATGGACGACCTTGACGTGCCTCTCGAGGATGTTGATCTCTCGGAACAGCCCATCGGTGCCACTCCGCGTGTTCTCGATAAGATCTTCGTTGAGCACGCGCAAGTCAGAAATGACAGACACCTCCGAGTGACGGCGGAGAGCCACAAACTCGCCATCGTCGTCGCCAGTCTCGCTGGCGCTCGTGTCGGACGATGCGGCGAGTGTGGCAAGCAACTGCCGGTGCCGGTCGACAAAGCCCGACAATGTCGGCTGCTTCCTCTGAACGGCAGCCCAGAGTTGCCGGTATGGCTCTTGCAGCGCCGCGGTATTCTCGGCGATAGCAAGTTTACCGGGGTCAGGGAAGGCGGCCAACACTGCTGCGCGCTTGGCCTTTCCGGCGTCTCCCATGAGGTCCATCTGTTGTCAGCGCATTCTGGCGGAGGGCCACATACGATGAAAGGCGGCAAAGAGGCTGGCCTGATGGCGTAGTGCTTGTTGAACTGATCATCACTCTCCTTGCCCTTGTTCTTCTTCTGCTCGCGCCACTCCACTGGCCGGTACCTATTCCGATCTCGCTTCAGGATGTTGGGTACCACTTGGAGGCCACTCTTGCGAGCATCTAGAACGTGGCAGAACCTGTAGAGTCAGTTGCGCGTTCTGGCTTTCATACTCACATCCGAGCCAGACGCATGGTCTGGGGGTCGCCACAGCCGCGCTCGTATACCGCAGTGTCATGGAGCGTCGAATCTGGCGTCAGCACGCTCTACTGCGCTGCACTCACAAAGACCAGGAAGCGGCGAATCGAGAGCAGCGCCGAGAAGGAAGTACTGGACGTTGATGGCACGTGTCTGCTCATCGGCGTCCTCGAGCGACTCGAGAACCTCTTGCACAGTGGTGATCTCCTTGATGAAATTGTCGCGCTCAAATGATTCCGGGGTGACGGCAATCTCATCAGGCGCATTGCGGAACGGACCAACGAGGGCGGGATCCCAGATGGCCGTGACGGTGTCTCCGTCATAGTCTCCACCGCCGAGAAAGCTTGCAGGAGAAGCCTTGCAGAACGCACTCGCCGACATGACGATGCAGTCCCGCAGGTAGAACAACTCCTTTCGAACCACCGCCTTGAACTTGCGAACATCGGTCGGCAGCTTGCATGGCGAGCGGTAGAGAAGGCAGTCGCCTTCAAGGAAATGCATATGCTGTGACCGTCAGTTCTGCAATGCACTTGAGAGCGCCTCACCCTGCCTGTTGCAGGGTCGATTGGTCTTTCCGACCCGAACGAGACGAAGATTTCGTCCGGAGCCAGCACACCAAGCGCGTCTGGGACGATGAAGGCTGTGACGCTCTGCTCCACGGGAATCTTAAAGTCGGCTACCGCACGATCGCAATGAGTCATGACAAGGTTGCGGAGCCGTCCGGAGACCCAGCCAGAGTCCTGAGCAACAGGCCGGAACCCTGCAAGCAAGGCCTCGTACAGCCTGCGTGGGTTAGCGAGCACCGCAGGTAGACGCTCACCTCTCTGCCAGGAGCTCCGGTGTGTGGTCCTGTTGGTCGAATTCTAGCTGATCTAGCTCGGTCCCATCCGTCGAATCCGAGGAATCATTGCCAAACGAGCGCTCCAGCCCGGCAACTCGGGTCGACAGTCCCAGCTGACGACACTCGCGCTTGCGTCGCTCGATCCCGACACCGCCCAGAGAGTACACAGAGGACACGAGCCGCTGCCTACCCTGGGCCTCACTCTCTGCAACAAGCGGCTGAGGAGAGAACGATTGACCAATGTTTTCGAGGGATTGCTCGCTCATGTGCAGGAGCACATCAACCGGTATACCGTTGTGCTGCATGATGATGATCGCCTCGCTGCCGAGGCTGGAACCGACCTTCAAGCCGTCGACTCGGAGAACGTCCAACGTTGAAAGAGAAGGGTCATCGTTGTCTGTTGAGTGTGTCCACCCAGGACACTTGACCATCGAGTCGCGAAGGACGACATCCTTGCCGGGATACTGCAGCGCCTGCTCGGGGCTCATCACCGCGAGTAAGCCTTTGGCTCCACGGAGGCGGACCTGGACGACACATGGTCGACCAGCCAGGTGTGCGAAGCTCGGGTGCTGCAGTATTCGACGAGCGAGTTCTTCAGCTGCGCACGATGTCAGCGTGGGTTTATCGGGAGCACAGTACGTACACATGAGGCCACAGCCGTCCGTTAGGGTCTCCGTAGTGGAAGGGCGTTGAGGGTTTGTCGCTGACGCCGATACAATGTCTGGAATAACCGTGATAGTGTCGGGGTCAACCCATACCGCTGGCACCGAGTCGGAGGTGAGAAGCTGGAATCGAGATGACCATCTGAGTTAGGTTAGGGGGTGACACTAAAGGAAGCCGGCACGTACTTGGCAATTGCCTGACTCTTCTTCGCTTCCAATCCATTGTAGCCTGAAAGTCAGCGGATCAGCGCACACAAGGCGACTTACGGGATATTAGCTCCATCAAGCTCGGCATGAGGGGCTCGTATGGCAAGTTGGGCAGGCCTGGGGCCACCTCATCGGTCTGAATTGCGATGGCCGTCTCTGCTTCCGGAGGGATCCACATGACACGGAATACGCGACCAAACAGGATCAGGCCGCGACCGAGCAGCATCTGGAAGAGTTGAGGGCGAGTATCGCGAGCCAAATCACGGATACGCAGTGTTAACACTCGTCGAGAACCGTATCGCCGTGCCAAGTGGGTTGACTTGGTCGGGGGGTCCACAGGCCTCAGCTCGAAACGGAAAGGAAACCCGACCGTCTGAGTGTCAGCGGCGGAAGGGCCCATGGGGTTGTCTGACGTGTCGATCGGTCGGTCGCTGAATGAATTTGCCCTTCGAGCTGCCACAGGAGTCGGGTGAGTGTCGATCGTCCGGACACCCCGTGGGTCATAAATCACGTTGACCGCGTACACCAGCCGGCCGCCATAGTTCCAGAGACGATTGTCTTCGTCGAAAGCGCTCAACGCCTCATTGCCCTTTCTGATAAGGTCCTCTTCAGCATCCATCTCCGCCGTGGTCGGGTTGGCCGATGAGGTGGACATGCCCCGCTCTGCACTGCTTCCAATGGCCAGGTCGGCCTCAAATCCGGCTTTGCGCTGCAGTACATGCTTGAGGAGGGGCGCCACCTTGGACATCACTGAGCTGGCTGGACCTCCCAGTTGATAGATGTCGGTTTCCGTCAGGTCATCCCACTCCAGAGTGGAATGAGCTGTGAGCTGGCGTTCAAGTTCCCACTGGACGCCATACACAACACTGTTGTTGAGGAGTGCCTGGTGAGGGTTGGGCGACACAACGGGCAAGAACGCTTGAGAGGCCGGCAGGGCCTTGAGGGGACGCGAAGGGTGCCAAGGCGCAACCGTCGCTAGTTTGGAAGGTCCCCGCGTCGCTGGCTTCGGTGCAGGTTCGAGAACAAGTTCGTCTAGTTCTCGCGTAGCCCCCGTCCGTGTCGCTTTGCCGTTCATGGGGGTTGAAGGTGTCGCATTCAAAGCCGCAAAGACTGCAGCACGGCGGGCCGCGGCACCCTTTGTGGAGACCGGTGGTGTGGAAGTAGGGGGCGTGGTACTAGGCGAGCTTTCGAGACTGGGGGTAGAAGAATCACTCGATAGCTGTGTGCTGGGTGCAAGCCTCCGTGGAGACGGCGAAGCACCTGCTGGGCGCGGCGCCCTTCTTGATGGCGGCGGCGGCCGGCTGGATGATGGCGTCCGGCTCAGTGATAATGTCCTTCTCCGTGGAGGCGCTGGTAACGCTGGCATCGGCCCTAAACCTTTACGCAGCTTCTTTGGACTAAAGGTGCTAGACGGGGAGCGTCGAGACCGGCCATTCGGGAAGTCAAACGAGCTACTGTCGATGTCATCGTTGTCGAGCTCATCATCGTCGTCCGCCAAGTGGCCGCGCTTCGACGGACCGGGAGAGAAGGGAGAGCTGCTTGTACTATTGTCGCTGGGGCGGCGACGTGCTGAGCGGGACGGCGTGGTTGTCAGCGGAAGTGGCGCGACCTGTCGACGTCGGGGCCGGGGTATAGGCGACTCCGCTGCAGAAGTTAGCCGACGGCCATTGGACGTCGTTGTAACCTACCTCGCTCGCTGCTTGTAGCGGAAAACTCTGAATCTTCTTCAGGATCATAATCTGAGCCAGCGTAGCCTGATTCGCCCATGTACACGGGGGGCGGCTCGGGCACATAGTTGTCGACATCAATGACGCTGGGACTTCTGTTGAATAACACTGGCGAGTCGTCGATGATCTCGTCAACCTCGGAATTGTCGTCGGTCGTGTCGACAATAATAGCATCCTCTGTCGATATCTGACTTTCAACCGTTGTCGGCAGAGAGTCTGGCAAGCCGTTGGGGATCGAAGTGCGTGCCCGACCGCGTGATGGAGGATGGCCCTGAAAGAAGCTGGCAGGGGGCTGCTGAGATTTGTGGCGTTGACGTGCCGGTGACGGAGAAGGAGGGGCAGCCGGCTTGAGCGAAGCTTGGGGAGCGCGCCTGGTGCTGAGAAGCAGCGGTGGTGATGGGGATGTGCCAGACCCAGAAGCCAGACTTGCCGGTGAAGTCGCGGGTGACTCGCTGGCAAGTTGTTCGAGAAAGGCGCGGAGGCGATGGGAGAAGCCGCTGCGTAGGTTCGAATGGGGTATGTTGCTCGCCAGAGCCTGTCGCTGCTCAGTTTCCAAGAACGCAAGTAGCTTGTCGGCGTCCTGCTTTCGCTCGAGCAGAGGGGCGAAGCGGTTGAGCGCCGAGCGGGGTGTACGAGACGACAGCGGGACACTACTGTCGGGAAAGTCTGTCGGATCGTCGGTCGAGAGGGGGACGCCAGACTCTTGGAGCAGCTGAAACTGGCGCTGTCAGCTGCACGTCCGCCGTCATTCTGCGTACCAAGTGGTCCAGTTGGAGGCGTTCGCCGAACGCTGCTGGGGGTCTAGGTTTGTTGAGGGACCTCATGCCGTTGCAAGACGCAAGATGGCAAGGTTGTGAAGAGCAAGAGAGGTGCGACATTGCAAGACGTGTGGGCGGGCGAGGTGGTCAAGATATATTAGGGCGCATGGCTGAGGGTAGAGATTGAGGCCGAGATGTCCGTGCGCGATGGACGATGAGGGAGATTCGGCGGCGTCGTTGCGCGTCTCGCACCCAGATTGCTCTGACGAGATGGCAGTCGGAATCCCCCGTGCTCGTCGTGTGCGACGACTCGAGATGGGCGGCGACAAGATGGACAAGATGGACGAGTGAGATGGACAATCCGCAGTGACGAGATGGAGGTGGAGGTGGTTTCGGCCTGGACCTCGAGCCGGGTACAAGAGTGATTTTGGCCTGAAACGCACGCAAGATTGAGCTTCTTTTATGCGTCTCTGCGCGCGCACAAGCATGCTCAGTGCCCATGCATACGTCGTCGAGCTCGTCACGGTCTCTCTGCCTGCTCTCGCACTGCATGCATGCACACATGGCTCTCTGCCCAAAGCAAAGTCGACTGCACGCGCCTCGTCCCTCATTCCGCACAAGTCAACATTTCAGGCACGAGGCCACGTGACTTTACCCTTTGCCGTTGTTCGAGTTGCCGATTCTTTCCCCCGAAAGTCAATAAGCCGTCGACAGATCAGACTCGACAAGCAGCAGCACCACCAGCACCACCTCTCGTCCCTCCCCAGCGTCCACCATGCTCCTCACGCGCCTGCCCCGAGCAGTCGCGTCGCGCGCGTCACGCGTGGCCGTCATGGCCTCTTCCCCCCGGGTGGTCGTTGCGCGCGCCGTCGTCGTGCCCCGCCGGTTCCAGAGCACAAGCAGTAAGTCGCGATCCGACCCACCCCCAGCTTACCACCCCAGCCTCAGAACCGCTCACCGTCCTCGGCAAGACGTACCCGCGCGACGAGTGGACCAATGCGACGCCGACGATCCTCTCCAAGGTCGGCCGCAACCTGCACCTGCAGGACAACCACCCGCTCTCGACGCTGCGCGAGATTGTCGAGAACCACTTTGAGGGCTACACGTCTGTCCGCACCGAGTCGCCGATCGTGAGCGTGCACCAGAACTTTGACGAGCTCGGGTTCCCCAAGGACCACCCGGGCCGGTCAAAGACGGACAGCTACTACGTCAACGCGACGCACATGCTGCGAACGCACACGTCGGCCCACGAGGTCGAGTCGTACCGGTCCGACAAGAATGCCTTCCTCATCGCCGCCGACGTGTACCGCCGCGACGAGATTGACAGCTCGCACTACCCCGTCTTCCACCAGATGGAGGGCATGCGCATCTGGGACCAGGGCGACCTGAGCCAGCTCAAGGCCGAGAACGCGCGCCTGGCCGCCGAGCTGGCAAAGTCGCCGATCCAGGTCGAGGACGACACGGTCGTCGGCCCGTCCAACCCGTACCAGGCCAAGCACGACCCGGAGCACGCGGCGGAGATTACGCAGAACCTCAAGCACTCGCTCAACGGGCTCATCTTCAAGCTGTTCGGGCACGTCGCGGCGGCCAAGGGAGAGCCGCTGCGCATCCGCTGGATCGAGGCCACGTTCCCGTGGACGTCGCCGAGCTTTGAGGTCGAGGTGTGGTTCAACGACGACTGGCTCGAGATCCTCGGCTGCGGCGTGGTCATGCAGCAGACGCTCGAGACGTCGGGCATGGGGCACAAGGCCGGGTGGGCGTTTGGCCTCGGCCTCGAGCGCATCGCCATGGTGCTGTTCGACATCCAGGACATTCGCCTGTTCTGGTCGACCGACGCGCGCTTCCTCACCCAGTTTGAGCAGGGCAAGATCAACACGTTCAAGCCGTACTCCAAGTACCCGCCTGTGAACCGGGACATGAGCTTCTGGCTGCCGGACGCGGCGGCCGAGGGCCGCGAGCCGTGGCACGAGAACGACTACTGCGAGATTGTGCGCAATGTCGCGGGGGATTTGGTGGAGAATGTGTCGATTGTGAGTGGGCGAGGCGGCGCAGCCGCCAAGCCAGCCGCATGCCTGGCAGCGACTAGTACAACAAGACGCGACTGACACACGATACACCAGATCGACGACTTTACACACCCCAAAACCAACCGCCGGAGTCTGTGCTACCGCATCAACTACCGCAGCATGGACCGGTGAGTCGGGCTTAAGTGCAGCACTGACGGCAGGTCGCTGCGCAACGAGGAGGTCAACGACCTGCAGGCCGAGGTGGAGAAGCAGGTGGTGGCGGCGCTGGGCATTGAGATGAAGGCGTAGGGGGTGGGGGGGGGGGGGGGTTAGAAGTGTAGAGATGCAGGGGTATTCTCTTGGCTGTGGGGTGTAGAGGCGTCAGAGTGCAGCGGTGCGTCGCCAGCTCCTGGCCGAGGGCAATTGCGGCGCGGACGAGCTCGGCGAGCTCAAGGCCCGAAATGCAGCGTGCCCCCCGTCCTCGGCCCAACCCTCCCTATGCAATAACATGCAATGCTACCGAGTCTACGCGTCCAAGGTCCACGCCCTATCCTTGCCTCTGCGCCGTCAGCAGCGCCCGCACCGCAACCCACCTGCTTGTGCTTCGGGTTCTTCGAGCAGACGATATAGATGCGGCCTTTCCTGTGCCGTCGTCAGTCGCGTCCAAACCAGCCGCGCCAACACCGAAACACACCGGCGCACAACGGCACACCCGTCGCAAAACTTCTTGACGCTGCTCCGCACCTTCATCCCGCGCACCTGTCCCAACGCGCGGAGGGCCTGCGGCGCGCCCATGGGCCGGGGGGCGAGGCGCGAGGCGAGGGATGGGGCCGCGGAGAGGGTCGGGCGCAGCGCCGCGTGCGTGCTGCATGCGCGCGCGCACTGCCGCGACGGGCCGGCGAGGAGGCGGAAGAGGCCGAGCATGGTCGTGTTGTTGTGAGTTTGCTGCTTGAACTGTCGTCTGTTCCGTTCTGTTCGAGGTCGGAGATGGTCGAGCGAAATAGTGAGGCTGGCATTTGCACAGTCCGAGACGCCTGAGCCTGAAATCTCATTGCGCGGAAGCAAACACCGGCACCCGCCCACGCCCCCTCGGCGGCTTCTGCTCCACCCGCGGCCTCGGCGGTGTCTGCTCCACCACCTCCACTGATACCCCACTCACACCCCCCCCCGCACAGTTCATCTGCTGCATCCTCTTTTCTTCGGTGTCAAAGTTACAGCTACGGCGACCAGTGATATGGGGTTGTATGGGTTCAATGGTGCGATTAGGCACAAACGGGTAGGATAGAAGGGACGACTAATGGTCAAAAGAGTACACGAGACCCAAAGCGGCGCAAACTGAGGCAGCGGCGGCGGCATCAGCCGCCTATGCAACAGGCGCGGCAACGGTCACGTCCCCTGTCACGGGGCCCTCGGCCTCGTTGTGCGACATGTCTCCGAGGTTGTGGAAGTCTGGAGTCGTCAGCACAGTCGACGACCTACCAACAACACAAGCCACTCACCAAGAATGTCAGAGTACATCATCACCTTCCAAGTGTCCACTGGCAGGTCGGCGTCGTTGAACGACCAGTCAAACACCTCGGCAGCGACAGGCTCATCGGTAGGGTCGTGGTACGGCGCGAGGTACTCGTGCGCAAGGCCCTCGGTCGCCGAGATACGCGTACGGGGGTCAAACACGAGCATCTTCTCCAAGAGGTCGAGCGCTGAAAATGTCAGATCGTGGGCCAGAGGTCAAGCCGCAGATGTCGCTTACAGAGAGGGTCCGCGCTGGGGAACTTGGTAGCGAAGGGGACCTTCTCACGCTTCGGCAAGCTCTGGACGAAACGCAGAGTCTTGGCACGCGGTCAGCATGTGGCCGGTGTACCGTAGCCGGGCAACTTACGTTTTCGCTAGCAATGGTCTGGATAACGTCGTCGGGGGGAGTGCCAAGGAGCTCGGTGATGATGGAGAACTGGTTGACGTCTGGGGCGGAGATCAGCATGGCGATCGTCGCTATCCGAACCCGCGCGACTCACGGTCCTTTCCTGGGAAGAGTGGCTTGCCCTCGAGCATCTCGGCGAAAATGCAGCCCGTGCTCCAGATGTCCACTACGGGGGGTCAGCATGGCCTGGGATAGCATCCTAGCGCCCTGTACACACCTGCAACGTCGTACTTCTGCCAGGTCAACATGATCTCGGGCGCGCGGTAGTATCGGGTCGAAACATAGCCAGTCATTTGGGGGTCCTGGATTCGTGCAAGGCCAAAGTCACAGATCTAACTGTCAGCATGGCACGAGTGACTTGGCTTTACCTTGAGATCACAGTTTTCATTGACGAGGATGTTGGAAGGCTTGAGGTCGCGGTGGACAACGCCTGCCGAGTGGACATACTTGAGGCCACGGAGGATCTGGTAGAGGAAGTACTGGATAAACTGCTTCTCGAGTGGCCGCGAGGTGAGGAGACGGTGGAGGTCGGTACCGAGCAGCTCGGTGACAAAGTAAATGTCCTCGAGAGGAGAGATGAAGATGTCGCTGAGCGAGATGATCTGTGAATGATTGTGTAAGCAGTAGGTCCGGCTGGGTGTGATTGCCATCCCGCCTCACGTTTTCGTGTCGCAAGTGCTTGAGGAGCTTGAGCTCGCGGTAGGTGCGCTTGCTGAGGACTGGGGTGGAGAAGGGCTTCATGATCTTCTTGATGGCGACCGACGTGCCGGACAACTGGTCCTTGGCCGAGCTTGACGACGCGTGTCAGTTGATCGTCGACAACGACGTCGCCCGAGGCACACTCACCAGACCAGACCGAAGGCACCCATGCCTACGGGCTGGAGGTCGACGTAACGCGTCGTCACCTCAAAGACTGTTCCGAAGATGGAAAGCTTGACAAAGTCGGCCATCTTGGTGATCGACTAGTGGGCCGGGCGACGTGCAGCAACGAGGGAAGGCGGCCAAGAGAGAGCGAGCGGGGCAAAGTGGAGCGCCGAGGCGTGTGACGGGTAGCGACAGGAATCGGAGCAGATCAAGCAATAGCACGCATACAAGGTCAGCGATGCGGCGCTACGGGTTGGGCACGTCGGCGAGCGCTCACCTATGGGGGCGGGGGAGTGGGATGGGGTGGAAAGAGGCAAGGTTGCAATCGGCGCGTGGATTGTGGAGTGACTAGGTTTCCACAACTGATCGCAGGGCGTTTTGGATGCGATACGATGCAAAGTGCTGTGGTCCTATTCTCGCGCGGGCTGGGGGGGCGTAGTGTGCGTGTGCAACGATTGCTTGCTTGTTGGCTCGGTTGTTGGGGTTGGAAAAGGTTGGATGGAGACGGATGGAACGTGGAAAGAGAGAGAGAGAGGGAAGGAGTGAGATGGGAAGTGGAAGATGGGGCCAGTCACTGCCGGGGTTGGCCAAGCAAACGGACGGCGGCGGCGGCAAGTCGAGGCGGCAGCGGCGGCGGCGGCTAGGACCGACTTGATGAATGTCGATGCGCGTGAATGCGATGGATGTTTTGCCTGCGCGTGTAGAGTTTGCCAGTGGTAGCGCAGCAGCGAGTAGAGTCAAGGATGCGTCGACGCGCAATGCAAAGTAGAGTGGTGACGGGGAAGGGCCAGAGGTGGTGATAGAGGGGTGGAATGCGTTTTCGTTGGAGCTGGGTGGGTGAGTTGGTGGAATTGGTGGTGGCCCCTGGGTGACTTGGGTGACTTGTTGGGTGGTGCCCGACCGACTGACGGAGAGTAAATGCCGGGTGGGTGGGTGGGGGCGGGGGTGAACTTGTGTGTGTGGGTGTATGGGTGGGTTGAATAGGAAGAGGGGGGCCGAGGGGACCGAGGGGACCAAGGGGGACCAAGGGGGGGACCCGGGCAAGGGACGCGCTGACGTTTGACGCTGCGACGCTACCTTTCTTTGTGGGAGTCGTGCACCCCTAACATCCCGGGACAAGGGAGACAGGCCAGGGGCCAGAAGCCAGGCAGCACCCAGCACCCAGCACGCAGCATACAGCAGCAGCAGCCGGCAGGCAGGTAGGGTAATCATGTAATCGGACAGTGGCTGGCTGGCTCTAGCATCACTGGCTCTAGCATCACTGGGCTGGGTGCACAGGTTGATTCCGTCAAAGCCAATGACGACGACGACGGCAGACCGAGACGAGGCGACGGCCGACGACGACGGACGGCGACGACTGCGACCGATGACCATGAATAGCAAAGCCACTGGAGCACGGAAAGCACGGAAAACCCGTACCACTAGCACAAACGCAAAACAACGGTAGCGCCGTCGTGCTGACATCACGCTCCGCCGGCGTCTAGGCGTCTACCTCGTGCATTTTAATTAACTCTGCTTGCTGCTTGCTGTCTCCGCGTGGTGTAGTGGGGGACGTGGACGTGGGTGGCCGTGGGTGGCCCCCCAAACTGGCAAGGTGTGGCGGCGCCGTCGTCGTGTGTTTTCAGACTCGTCGTGTTCGTTCGGCACAGTGACGTCACCCTCATGGCCTCCTGCCCACTGGCCCCCTGCCCACTGCCCACCTCGGCGAGCAGTCCCTTACCTCGTGGGTGACTACTAGGACGAAGTGGGTCTGGCCAGTCACAAACAATGACTCTATAAACGCCGGTGGCAGCAGCTAGCAACTACTCCCATGCATATGCTCGTGTAAAAAAAGGTGTATGCGGTCATGGCTGGACGGCTGAGCCCGTCCCGCACCGCAGCAGCACCCTGCCGTTATCATTCCCGCACATTCCTCATGCGGCCGCCGTTGGAGCGTCCACTGCCGAAGAGTCAACATCCCCGGCTCCACTGTCAGATCCACTGTCAGATCCATCGGCATGCCGCAACGCAAACGGCTGCCCAGGGAGCTGGGCAACGAGCCGGAGCACCTCCGAGTCGTCATGCCCGAGGTTGAGCCAGCCTGCTCGGAGGCCGCTGTCCACAACAGTGGATAGGGCCCGCTCGAGACCCTCGGACCTGATTGGCGTCAAGAGATCGCCATTGACGCGTGTGTGAATGGAGTGGAGCGCGGCCAGAGCCGGAGACGGGTGAGGCGCCGGAGAAGGGTGAGGGATCCAATAAAGCATCGGATTCAAACGTTCCGGCGCGGGATATCGAGATGGGTTGTTCAAGTGGACAAGCATCAGACGTGTCAGTGTCGCTGCTGGCACGGGTCGGGTCGCGTGAGTGGAGCGCTGGCCGGTGGGCATCGCTCCAGCTCATCGTCACTCACCGTGCCGTGAGGGCCTTGACCTCGTCACTCTCGCGATCTCGCAGTGTTTGGATCTCCTCCTCGAGCGAGTCTAGTCGCTCGGCGACCATGTCTCGTCGATTTGCGTTCTTACGTGACGAGCGGTACGTCTCTCCGAGCACGAGGCCCGCGCCGACAAAGAAGAGGAACCCTTCTGCTATTGTGTTTGCGCCGTTCTGCACAGCCCTGGGGGGGTCAGCGGTGACCAGTGGTAGAGCGGGTCGAGACACGCCGAAGAAGGCGGCAGACCCACTTGGCATCGTTGAGCGGCTTGACTTTGGACGCCTCCTCGTTGAGCAGGCCCAGGCGCATCCTCGCCTCGGTGCGGTGGATCCTCTGCGCGTGTGAGCGGGGCGTGGGGCGGGCAGGCCTACCTGAGCTACGCCGATACAGATCTTGCGGAACGTCTCGTGTCTGGGGCGTGGTGTGAGCCGTCATCGGGCGCCGGGGGTCGAGCGGCGTGAGGGGAGCATGGTACCGCGGACCACCACACGACCTTGGCATCACCACATCGCACATGAGGTGATACCGCACACGACCGCTCGTCGCCCACTCACTCGGTCGCCTGCGCCTTGATGGCATTCGCGATGGGCTTGGCCAGGGTCTAAATGCGGAGGTGAGCGTGAGCCAAGAGCGTGCGTCGCGAGGTGGCTGCGGAGTGACTGCCTGCCTACCTTGACTGCCAGGCTGAAGATCTTGATGGACGCCATGGCGGGGGAGGGAGTGGGTGATGGGTAGAGCCGAGCTGCAAGTTGCGCGCGTCAATGTTATCTGGCAGAGCTGTTCCAGTTCCAGACGGTTCGGTTGCACTGCCTGCCCACTGCCTATCGGATCGCGGTCGTCTGTCTCGGCGGCGATGTCAGGCGCGCGGCGGCGCGAGCTGCTCGGCGGATCGTGCCGAAGGGCTGTCGCGTCGCGCTGCACGTGGCGTTGGTTCCGCGATCTGTCACGTGATCCCCACGCGAGCGCCACGCAAATGCCACGCGGTACTGCCGAAGCCGTCGCTTGCCGCGCTTGCCGCGTTTGCCGAAACGTCGCCTTGCAGGGTCATTGTAGCGTCGGATACAGACCGGACATGGCGATTTTGTCTGGGAATCGTTGCTAAGAGCCGCCTGCAAAGTGTGCAGACCAGCTTGCTGCTGAGCAGCACCGTCTGCGTCGCCCCCCCGCACTCGGGGTTACTCACCGCCCCGTCGGTCGAGCCTCGCCTCGGCGCAGGCGGGCCTCGGCGCAGCGGGCCTCGGTCAGCCCACGCCGCTGACGACTGCGAGGCCGACTGCTGCGAGCGGGCAAGGGCGAACAAAGCCACAAGGGCCGGCCGACCCACTACAGATTGTAGGAACACAGGGCCGGCGATGCTTGTTACCGCTGGCCCTAATAAAGATATATCAGGCGTGCGCCGGGCGCCGGCGGCGGTTCCGAGCTCGCGGTTCCCATCGGCGGCCAGTTGCGCGCGGCACGCACGCCGAGGCGCGAGAGCGGCTGACGGCATAGGTCGGCAGAGATGCGGCCGCTCGCTCGCTTGCCTGATTCTTGGCCATCGGCCAGCCTCGAGCTGCAGATTGTCAGCAGCAGCTGCGCACAGGACAAGCGTGCATGCCTGCCAGCCTGCCTGCCTTGGGTCCCCAGCCAGCATGCACGCTGCCCCAGCCAGACAGGGGCGAAAAATCAACAACGCCCACAGCGAGCGCCGGGGATACTCACCGGGCACTCGTCTCCGGGTCTAGCCAGGACGGCCCGACCGACTCGTCGTCTCGTCTGTCTGGACATTGATAACGTCGCATCGCTTCATCGCCCTCATCAACGCCATCAGCATCGTCGTCGTCGTCGTCGCCGACACACGAGCTGTACATATACCCTGGTTGACTCGCCAGTCGCCCGCCCGCCCTCCCGTCGACTCTATCGGCTTTCCCGAGGCACCAGATTATCAACCACAATGGCAGAAGCAACACAAACGTCGCCCGCCGACGCCGCCCAGACGAGCTCGGGGTGGTGGAACGGCGGCGGCAACGGCGGCGGCAACACGAGTTTCGGCGTCAACGCCGGCAAGTGAGTGCGTGGTGTTGGCACTGCTGACAACCAGCTCAACCCTCTACGTCTTCACCTTCCTCGCCATCATCATCGTGCTCGGCCTCATCGGCCTCGCGCTCGTCTTCCGCGCCATGGTCATCCGCCGCCGCCTGCACCGGCGCATCGAGGCCGCCATCGCCCGCGGCGAGGTCGTGCCGTACCAGAACCCGTTCCTGCCCAGCCGCGCCGTGCCCAAGCCGCCGGCGCCGGTGCAGCCGCTGCCGACGCTGTGGGAGAGCCAGATGAAGCTGGAAGGCGACGACTGGGAGGCGTATGTTGACGAGGAGAAGTGGGACTATGTCACGGTGAGTGGGGCGGCGTGGGGCGCCGATGCGGTGGGGGCCGATGCGGTGCAGTGGCGCCGGCGAGTGGCTGGCTACGGCTCGCGACTACGGCCCTGATGCTGCGGGCGGCCCCCGATGGTGGAAGTGGACGTTGCTGACAATCCAGCCCGTCGGCCTGTACACAGTCCACGCGGCGGCCGACGACGACGACAAGCCGCGGCCGGTGATGCAGGTGCCGTCGCTGTGGTCCGAGCTGGGCGAGGCCTTCCGGGAGATGGTCCCGCGGCCCGGTCGTCGCCGGCGCCGGCGCGCGAGCGGCGAGACGGCAGCAGCGAGGCCGAGCACCGACGCCGGCGTGCTCCAGCCGCCAGAGGTCGCCGACGCTCCCGCCGCGATGCAGGAGGCGCTGGTCGGCGTGCTCATCGCGCTGCCCTTCCAGCAGCGCGATTCCGAGCTGTGGCGCCCGCTCGTCGCCGACGACGCCGAGGTGCCCGACGTGTGCCTCGGCGTCATGGAGGTGGTGACGGTGGACGGGGGTGACGCCGAGAAGGTGGGCTTTGAGGGGTTGGCGTCGCCGCGGGTGCCGGGAGTTTAGGCGGCGAGGAGGCGAGGCGGTCGGCGTCGCCGGGCCGCGGCCGCCAGCGTGGCCGCCGACGTCGACCACCGCGGGCACGCCGACGTCGCCCGCCACAATCTGTACATTACTCCGGTCTTTAGAGCACATGTCATTGTTACACTGGGCGTGGGTGTGGGCGGGGTGGGCACGGGGGCGTGGCGGGGCGTGGCAGCGTGCGTCGCCTCAAGCTGGATCCATCGCTCATGCGAGCAGCGCCCAGCAGCAAATGTATGACCACCACGACGTCGCCGGCGCCGGCGCCCCATGCAGGCACGCCGCAGCCCACCGCCAGATTCGATGTCCTGGTCTCAGGTCGCACCAGCGCGGCCCCAGCCGCCCGGTGCCCGAGGACGGGATCTGCCCCAGTCTGTCCGGTCGGCCCGAGGGTGCATCGAATCAAAGCCAGTCTGCACGGTGGGCCGGGGAGTTGCGTTTGCGTGCTCTGCGTTGTGTGTGTGGTGTGTGTGGTGTGTGTGGCGGCTGATGATGTGCGACGCCACGCCCGGCCGAGTGTGGCAGAGGGCGTGGGGCGCGCCGAGGCCACACACCCGCGCCCGACGATGCCCTCAGCCTGCTGCCCGCCGCTGCACTCAGCCCCGAAGCGGCCTCTGTCCTCCTCACACCTCCTCACCATCCCACCTTTACCGACACCATGCCCCGCCACTCGGACCACAGCCGCAAGCGCAAGCGCAGTAGCACGCACCAGCCCCACGCCAACGCCGCAGCACAAGACAAGCGACCACAAGTCAAGCCGCCACGCCTGAAGGCCGGCGCCGTCGTCCTCCTCCGCCGCCGCGACCGGCCGCGCGCGCTCGCCCTCGTCCGCAACGCCGGAGAACGGCTGCACGTGCAGCTCGCGCGCCGCTCCGAGCTCCTGCCCGGCGAGGTGCTCCTCCTCCCCTCGTGCGCCGACGTGTCCCCGCGCGCCGTGGTGCGTGTGGTGCGCGCACGCGCGCGCTGGGCGTTTGATGCGGCGCAGCTGGCCTGGAGTGATGCCGGGGCGTGTGCGTGCGCTGCGAGGCGGGGGGCGGCTGCGGAAGGGGCGGAAGTGGTCGACGGGGTGGTGATTGTCGGAGGGGAGGCGGCACACCCCGGCGACTTGGTGTTCCTGCGCAGCGACGGCCCCGCCGCGCTGGGCGTGCTCACCCGCCGCGCGTGCACCGTCCCCAGTGAGGGGCCGAGCGCCGGCACGCTCAAGATCCGCCGGCTCGGCCGCGTGGTCTCGCTCCCGGGCGCGGTGGGCGTGTCCGAGGTGAGTGCGGCGACGAGCAGGCTGACCGCAGCGCCGGCTCTACCTCACCGACACGGTCGCGCGCGTCCCTCTCGCCGACGTGCTCGGCCGCGGGGAGCTCAACGCGGCCACCCCCGAGAGCTTCACCTGCGCCGAGCGGCTCGCGAACGGCCGCCCACACCACTACGCCAGCCTGACCCCCGCCACGCTGACCGCTTGCGCGCCCTGCAGCGACGCCGCTGCCACCGCCGCGGCTGAGAACCGTGCCTTCGCCAGCCTCAGGCTCAACACCGCCGACCTGTACGCCGGGGGCGGGGGCAGCGTGCTCGGCGCGCTCAGGGGGGGCTGGAGCGTGCGGCACGCGGTCGACGCGGACCCGGTCTGTTCCGCGACTCTGGCCGCGAACGCTGCGCTCCGGGGCGTCGGGGTGCGCGAGATGAGCGTTGCGGCGTATACGCGGACCGCGAGGCCAGGCAAGATCGCGCTCGTGTTTGCCGGCCCGCCGTGGTGAGGCAGCACCGTGCGTGGTGTGGTGCTGACCCGTATTAGCCAAGGCCACTCCGGCGCAAACCGCCACCGCGCCCCGCACGACCCGCGCAACCTCGAGCTCTATGCCGCGCTCTCCGCCATCGCGCGGCTGCACCCCGACGCCGCCGTGCTCGAGAACGTCCCGCGCGCAAAGGACGAGCACGGGAGCGTAAACTACGCGCGTGAGGCCGTCGCGCGCCTCCTCACCATGGGGTGGGTGGCTGGCCTGCGCCGCTGACGGAAGGTACCAGGCGCGCGTGGCGCTCCTCGACGCGGCGAGCTACGGCGCGCCGCAGGCCCGCGTGCGGCTCTTCATCCTCGCTGCGCGCCGCGGCCTCCCCCTCCCCCGCTTCCCGGCCCCGACGCACGCCGCGGCCCAGCCGCGTACCCTCCTCCACCTCGACGGGGAGGCGCACGCCCTCGTGCCCGGCGCTTGCGCCGCCCCCCTGCCGGCGATCAGCGCGGCCGAGGTCATCAGCGACCTGCCGCGTGAGTCCTGTCCGCGCGGCCGCTGACCCCAGCGTTTGAGATACCCCGCGCGGCCGGGGGCGCAGAGTACCGCTGGTCCGAGTGGCGCGGACACGGACAGGCCCTCGGCTTCCCCCGCCCCGTGCCGTACGCGCGCGCGCCGGCAAACGACTTCCAGCGCGCCATGCGCGCCGACCGGACCCGGCTCCGCGACCATGTCATCCGCCCGCCGGCCGACGCCGAGGTCGACGTGTGTGTGTGCATGGTGGGTGATGGCTGACGGCTCCGCAGCATCCGCGAGGCGTTCCGCGTCGACGGCCACACGCTGCCTGGTGAGTTTGTGCCAGGCCCCGCTGACCCCAGGGCCGTGCCGCCGCGCCGACCCACACCGCCCCATCACCACCCTCCTCACGTCTTCGCGCCCCAATGGCAAGGGCACGGGCGTGATTCATTTCAATGCAAGTGACCACCGACGCCCGCTGCACCCCGCGCCCGCTGACACCCCGCAGCAGCAGCGCACCTTCACAGTGGCCGAACGAAAGCGCTTCCAGGGGTTCCCAGACGACTACCGCTTCGTCGGCGGCATCAAGGCCGCAAACACCATGCTCGGAAACGCCGTCGCCGTTCCCGTGGCCGAGGCCATCTGCCGCCAGATCAAGAGCGACCTGTACTTCGACTTCTGGCGCGCAGAGGGCAAGCCGGACACGAAGACCTTCTGGCGTCGCTGGCGTAAGGCGCACCCCGTCCTCGACTAGACTCACTAGGAGCACCTGCCCTCGCCTTCTTCGCACTTATGCATTGTGGTATCACTCGGATGTATCTTTCGCCTCCGGTATGGATGGTACAACCTCGGCGTCGGCGGCGTCGGCGGCGTCTTTTGGCGGGGGTGGTGGTGTGGCGGCGTCCGCGTCCGCGTCGGCGGCGTCGTCGGCGCCCGCGCCGTCGTTGGGCGATGCAATGGTGTCTGGGGGAGGGGTGGTGGCGACAGCGTCCTTGGCGGGCTCGGGAGCAGCAGCGTCCTTGCTGGCGTCGGGGGTGGTGGTCGCAGCGTCCTTGTCGGGGGTAGTGGAAGCATCCTTGGCATCGTCCTCGGCCGGCGGAGTAGTGGGAACGTCCTTGGGGGCGTCGTCGGCGTCGGCGGCCTTCTCAGCCTTGTCGGCATCCTTGTCGGCAGCCTTGTCGGCATCCTTGTCGGCAGCCTTGTCGGCATCCTTGTCGGTGGGCTTCTCTGCCGCATCGGCAGGCTTCTCCCCCGCCGCCCCAGCCTCCGGTCTCTCCGCCCTCTCCGCCACAGACTCCACCGCCACCCGCTCGGCACTCTCGCTCGACGCCCGCGGCTTGTCCGGCTTGGCCGCAGCCTGGGCCGCAAGCTTGGCCTTCAACCGCGCCTCAAGCGACAGCCGTGGCTTTGGCGTGGGTGGGATTGGCCGTGGCTCCTCGATCTTGGTCGGGGACGGCGGCGCGGCAGCCTTGGTCGGGGACGGCGGCGTCGCGGTCTTGGTCGGCGACGGTGGGGCGACCGCGGACGGCGAAAGTGGATCCTCCGCCGCGGCTACCGGCAGGTCCTTCTCCGGCGGTGTGGGGCTCTTGAGCTCCGGTTCGGGCGACTTGGACGGCGGCTCAGGCGACTTGACCTCAGGCGACGGCACTCGCTCCGGAGACTTTGGCGGTGCGGAGAAATAACTCGGTGCTGGCGACCTCGGCGCGGGAGACGTCGACCACTCCGCGTACTTGACCGCAGGTAACGGCGTCTTGCTCTTCTCCGGCGTCTTGGGCGCCTCAGACTCCTCTTTAACCTCAGCACTCTGCGTCAACTCGGCCTGCTTCTCCTCACTCGCCCGGCCAGTTGCAGCCCCGCCGTTTGCACCGGCCTCTTCCTCCTTGCTCTCGTAGTGGTCACCACTTGGCACTGCCTCTGTTAGGATATCCCCGTCCTCGTCGTCATCCTCGACAGCCTCCGTACCCTCGTCCGCGCCCGCGCTTGGCACAGTGTCGTTGTTTGACGAGCCGTTTCGGCGCAGCAGGCCGCGCATTCCCTTCCGTGGTGTCGCCTTGTCCTTGACGAGGGTCTCCAGGGACGAGACAGCCGTGCCGGCCTCGGTCAGTGGACCCAGCTTCGCGTTGATGTACGCCGCGTCCATCGCCATGCTGCATGGTCAGCCGCGGTCGCACGCCAGCCACACAACTTACCGCTTCTTCGCATCCTCAGACTTGAACTCGACCTTGGTGAACTCCTCGCTCAGGCGGTGCACGCTCGCGGCCAGGACCTGCGACATGACACCTTCCACAGTTGCCTGCGACAAGTACTTTGACAAGACCTTGTGCAGTGTTTGCGTCTCCTTTGTAAGCATGAGGGCGTACTGCCGTGGTCCGTCGCGCCCAGCTGCCGCCTCCCAGTCGATCTCCCTCAGCTCGCCACAGTGCACGGCTAACCGGTCGGCCATGATGGCGACGAGCTTGGCGTGGATCTCGTTCTGGTGCTCCTGGTAGTCCCGCTTGAGCTTGTCAAACTCGATGAGCATGACGGCTTGCTTAGGATTCAAGTGTCGTCGGATGAACTCGCGGATGTAGGGGATGAGAGCGATGATAATGGAGAGGGACTGGGAGGCGAGGGCTGCGGTGTGAGTAGAGGCAATCAAGTGCTTACGCACCAAGATGCTTCGCTGTAATGTTCTTCAAGCCAGCAGAGCGCATGGCTCCAGCGCCAAGCACCACTTGACACGTTCTCGAGTTGAACGACTTGAGGAATTCAATGATACGCGCCATGACATCGGTGCAGACGAGCTCGACGTTGACCACGACGCCGAGGTACTCGGCCAGCAGCTGCAGAGACTCGGACGTCGCCTTGACGGCAAAGTACGACTTGTCCTCAATCTGCACCACCTTGGCGTTGCCTTTGGGCGTGTCGCCGTTGGCCGCGCCGTTGGCAGCCTGGCGAGGAGGCACAAAGCACTCTGGTGGGTCGTTGACGGCAGCCTCGATGAACAGGTTGACAGCGTGCTGTGTTGCTGGAGGGATGTCGACCTGCACCCACGTCTCGTCCTCGACCAGCTTGGCCGACTTGGTGAGCCGCTGACCATGATAGGTCATGAGGAACTGCCTTGCCTGCTGGGCAGCAACACCGCGCAGCGACACGATCATCCGCTTGGCCATGGTTTCGGTGGCAACGACAAACGCCCAGCTCTCGCCAAAGATCTCAACAAACTGCTCGATGGGTAACGACGCGTTCTGCTCCGAGCGGACAGACAGAATCTTCGAGGAGCGCGTGTTGGCCAACTCGCAGGCGGCGCCGAGGACATCGGCGGGGTCGAAGGGTGATGCGTCGAGCGCCCTGAGCGGTGCGTTCGGGCCCGAGCTATGTGCGATCGAAAGCGGGGTGATGGAACTGAAGGATTAGGACGCTCACGGACAAAGCCAACCCACCTGCTCTCCTCCAGGATCGCCGCCATCTCATCGCCCATCTGCTGGACAAGATTCAGACGCGACAGCATGGAGCCGTACATCCTCCGTGCGACGTCGACGAACTGGACATGGCTCATGGCTTGCAGAGACTCTGCGAGGCTGTGGCCGCGTCCTTCTCCGGTGCCATCTGTGTCGTCCTCGGCGTTGGACACTGGCAGGTGCTGATGGTGTCAGCCACATCTGGCGATTTCAACCTACCTGTCGGCCACCCTCCCTAATGGCGGTGGTGACAGCCGTCCGCCAGACCCCAGCCAGAGTGTCGACCCGCCCACATCGTAACAAGCCGCCGAGCATGGGGCCAACCTTGGCGCGAAGGTTGTCGGCATCAAACTCCTCGCCCCTGTCGGCATCTGACAAAAACGCGAGCAGCACGGCTCCCAGAGCGCCGTCCAGTTGCGAGGCAATGTTGGACATGAGGGCCGAGATGGCCATGGGCAGATTGGCGAACGCTGGCAGTGTCGTTAATGGCAATGTCGAGCTCGCTGCTGGTGGCTCTTCACCCTCCTCCGATTGTGCTATTGTCGCGCCATTTCTGTCCCACCAACGAACAACGTCCTCAACGTAGCCCAGAGCACCGAACCAGTCGCCGTGGTCGGCGAGGTCCTTGGCGATGCGCAGAATGTCGTCGAGCTCTGCGACGCGTTTGATGCCGTGTTCCGTAATCCTCAGTGACCGCAGCCTTGTCTGTGCGTCGATTATTTCGAGCCCTTTGCGGGCCTGCTCCCCACCAACTTCGCCCAGCGACGACTTCAGGTCGGCGATGCGTGTCAGACAAGATGATGACTCCGAGTTGAGGTCCTGGAGATTTGATAGAGCCGAGAAGAAGGCTGATGAACGGAGAGTGATCTCGTGCACCAGGTGGCTCTCGAGGTTGTCGAGGTATGTCGACAGCGACTCCTGCACTGCGTCGTCTCTGGATCCCTTTGATGACGACGCACCAGTCTCCATGACCTCTGCCCAGGTGGCCGGGTTGGCGAGATCAAAACCAGTGTCAAAGAATGTCGCTGGGATATCATCCAGGGATGGCAGGTCGGCCTTGGCAGTCTTCTTGGCCACGAGGTCGAGGTCGGACGGGCCCTGCGACTCTGCAGCAGCGGCCATCGACGCCGTCTGTTGCGCCGTTACAAACGACTCGTACAGCGGTGTGATCGTCTGGAGGTACGAGTCATAGTGTGATCGTGGCAGCGGCTTTGGTAGCATTGGTGGCGGCTGGGCGAGCGGAGGGAGCGGCTTGCGCGATGCTCGCAGCGGGTTGGCCCTCCTCGTCGGGTGCGCGAGGACGGTCGAGATGGCTGGGGTCGGCATCAGTCGCGTGCCCCACCGGCCAAGCTCCAGTACCCACCGTTGAAGCCGCGCCTGTCGACGCCATCGTCGACGTGCGCGTCGACATCGAGCTTCCATGATACAATGTTGAGCGAGCTCGCATCTGCTGGAGGCTCCCAGGTAATATCGCCGTACGACGTCTCGAGCACGCTGGCCGCTGTGCCGTCGATCTCGGAGAAGAATGACTCTGAAGCTGGGGGCGACGAGGGCACTGGCGTTGGCGTCGCCGCCAGGTCGCGGGCCACGGCGTTGACGACCTGGTGAGGTAGAGGCGATGGCCCGCCCGACGCGACTTGTGGCTTGGACATTTGGGAGCGTCACTGTGGGGTCCCTTGGGACCGCTGTGTGTGCTGTGTCCAGTTGGAGTCGGGGTGGTGCAGGTGGGTCACGTCGTCGCCTCGAGCTTTGGTGATTGTGATTGTGATTGTGGGTCGAGGGGTTGAGCGCGTCGAGAATGGGCAGGTCGCTCGTCTTGGTCGTCGTCCACCGCTGTACCGCTGGCTGGCTGGTGTCATGGTGTCAAGCCAGGTCGCCTCTCAGGGACAACTCACGTGTCAATCACGGGCGGCGGTCTGGGCGGCGGCAGAGATTGCTTCCGTTAGATCTCGCGTGGCAACACGTGGGATTGCCTCCGCTCGGTCCGGTGGCGTCAACTTGGCACCGTGGTTGCCTGCAAGATTTTGCTGGCCAGGTCTCGGCGTCGCCGGCGCTCCTCTCCGCCACGGACATCGATTCGACTCAGGCACCTGGCCTCAGATGGGTACGCACTCTGGCAGTGATTTTGAATCTTCCAACTGACCACCACCTCTTAGAGTTTTTAGAATGCATAATCTCTTTTGGCACTCGCCTCCCGGCGCAACCACTCACCTTGTACATTCCTAGAACCCACTCTCCAGTCGGGTAACACAGAAACTGTAGACTGTGAGCACGAAAAGAGAGCACCCTCAAGCGGCTCGCATCACATCTCCCCATCGCGCAAATCGCTCACACTTCGCTCCTCACCCAGACCATGTGTGGAATCATCGGTATCCTTCTTCACGACCCCCTCGCGACCCAGACGGTCCAGGCCGGCGTCGAGCTGTAAGCAGGACCAGTGTGCTAGGCAGCATGCCCTAACCGTGTTTGCAGCGCCGAGGGTCTGTCGCTCCTCCAGCACCGGTAAGTACCGACGCGTCGTGTGCACGTTTTGCCACCATCTCACACCCTCGCAGTGGCCAGGACGCGGCCGGTGTCGTCACCTGCGGCTCGGGTGGTCGCTTCTACCAGGTCAAGGCCAACGGTATGGTCCGCGACGTCTTTGACTCGCAGGCCATCCAAGGGCTCAAGGGCTACATGGGCGTCGGACACGGTGAGCCTGAAGCGAGTCCCCATCGACCTGCAGCTGACCCCCTGCAGTCCGCTACCCCACCGCTGGTGGCTCGGACCACGCGGAAGCGCAGCCCTTCTACGTCAACTCGCCGTATGGAATCACCTTTGCTCATGTGAGTGGCACTACTCGAAGCAGGAGGGGTACGCCGCGGTCAATGCAGAACCCGGTGCCCCTTCGGCTTTGCAAGGTATTTGGAATCGGCTAACCTGGGTCTTCTGACAGAACGGCAACCTCATCAACACGCCCGCGCTCCGCCAGTACCTCGATGCCGACGCGCACAGGCACATCAACACCAACTCCGACTCGGAGTGCCTGCTCAACATCCTGGCCGACAACCTCCAGAAGACGGGCAAGTTCCGTATCAACGAGGAGGACATCTTCAAGGCCATTGGCGACCTCATGGGCACCGTCAAGGGCGCGTACGCCTGTGTCGCCATGCTCGCTGGCTTTGGCCTCATTGCGTTCCGTGACCCCAACGGTATCCGCCCCGTCGGTATCGCGACCCGCAACGGCGCGCGCGGTGGCACCGACTACCTCATTGCCAGCGAGAGCGTCGTTGCGCAGGGTCTGAGCTTTGACGGCTGGGACGATGTCAAGGCCGGTGAGGCCGTCATCATCACCCGCGACGGTGGCCTCTCGCGCCGTGTTGTGGCCGAGCCCCAGCCTTTCGCGCCCGACATTTTCGAGCACGTCTACTTTGCCCGTCCCGACTCGACCATCGACGGCATCAGCGTGTACCGCTCGCGCATGGCCATGGGAGAGCTCCTTGCCGAGAACGTTGAGCGCGAGCTCGAGAAGGCCAACCTCAAGGTTGACGTCGTGATTCCCGTTCCCGACACGTCGCGTGTGGCCGCTCTCCAGCTCGCCCAGCACCTTGGCCTCCCTTACCGCGAGGGCTTTGTCAAGAACCGCTACATCGGACGCACTTTCATCATGCCCGGCCAGTCGGAGCGCCGCAAGAACGTCCGCCGCAAGCTCAACGCCATGCCCATGGAGTTTGCTGGCAAGACTGTTCTGCTCGTTGACGACTCGATCGTCCGTGGCACTACGTCCAAGGAGATCATCCAGATGGCGCGTGACGTCGGAGCCAAGAAGGTGATCATCGCATCATGCGCACCTCCCATCCGTCACTCGAACGTTTACGGCATTGACATGCCCTCGCCCCACGAGCTTGTCGCCTACGGCCGTACGACCGAGGAGATTGCCGAGTACATTGGCGCCGACCTGGTCATCTACCAGACGCTCGACGACCTTGTCAAGTCATGTTCCATGTTCAACCCCGCCATCAAGCAGTTTGACTGCTCGGTCTTCACTGGCGACTACATCACGGGCGGCGTCGACGAGCACTACCTCGAGTACGTCGAGCGCCTGCGCAACGACAAGGCCAAGGCCAAGAAGGGCGGGCTCAAGCTCGACCTTGACGCGGCGCCCAACGGCAAGCCTGCGACGGCCAACGGACCCGACGGCGTCGTTGGCTTGGCCAACCACTCGCCAAAGCTTGGCCCGACCGGCATGGCCTCGCCCAACGACACTGTCGGTCTCCACAACAGCATCCACGGCCACTAGAGGCCTGCCTACCCATAGCCCCCTAGGCAAGGGCATGTGTATAGACAATCAGCCAATCTACCTACAATCAACAAAAAACCGAGGGTGCATCTGTGTTGGATACCCGCATCAGGTGATACCCTTTGTGATGCATTGAATCGATACGGCGGGGAGGAGTGGGTGTCGCGGAGTGGCTGTGAGCATGAGCGATGAGGAAGCTACAAGGTGATAGAGTTGAAGTGTCCAAGGCGATATCCAAGTGCCACGATACACATGTCAGTGGGATCAGAATCAACCTGTATCGCCCGCTTGGACACAGGCGGTCAGATGGGTCAGAATAGAGCGAGCATTGGTGAGCAGCAACGATCCTCACAACCCTACTCACTCCAATACCTCCTACACGCCCCCCCCCCCCCACTTCACTCCATACCCATGCATCCGTGGTCTATCCTTTTGCTTACTGGAACTCGGGGAGGCAGTGCTCTCCAGGGCCATAAGGCTTGGTGGTCAATGATGTGAGGCCGGCCGAGTTCTCCGCCGTGTGCCTGCTGCTCTGGGGGCCGACCTTGGGCTTCTCGCCCTTTGCCAGCGCGTCGAGGATCTTGATGGTGGACTCGGGGGTAAGGTCCTCAAAGTAGTCGTCGTTGATCTGCATCACTACGGCGTGTTAGCGGGTACACGGCCTCTGCACACGCGGCGCAACTCACTCGGGGCGTTCGAGCAGGCACCCAGACACTCGACCTCGAGGAATGTGAACTTGCCGTCCTTGGTCGTCTGGCCCGACTTGACGCCAAGGTGGCCCTGGATCGCGTCGAGGATCTTGTCCGAGCCACAGCCGCCGAGCACGCACGGCGTCGTCGTGCAGAGCTGGACAAAGTTGGGCGCGACCGGCTCGCGGTTGTACATGGTGTAGAAGGACGCGACCTGGGGGGGCGTTAGCACTCGGCCGGCGTACGGTCAAGCCTCGCGCACCTCGTACACGCGCATCGGGTTCATGTCGAGGATCTTGGCCACCTCGTTCATGACGCTGATCGACGTCCAGCCGTTGTTCTGGCGCTGGCCAATGTCGAGCACGGGCATGACGGCCGCCTTCTTGTACTGGACGGGGTAGCGGCTGATGACCGTCTCGACCTTCTTCATGTTCTCGGGCGTGAACTCGAAGGGGATCGAGGCGTTGTTGTGCGCCGAGTCGCGGTGCTGGGTGGGGTAAGCGTCGGCCAGGTTGGCTTGTTGCAACTCACAACCATGAGGTTGTCGGAGCGCACGGCGCTCGACGAGGCAAACGTCCTGCGGCCGGCGGCGCGGGTGGCGGAGCGGAGGACGGAGCGGACGGCCGACATGGTGAGGGTGGGTGGGGGTGGAGTGGGAGTGGTGTGGACGCGATGGAGACGTTGTGTGTGGTCGTTACGACTTGGCCCGGAGCAGCGAGCGAGCGAGAGCCAGGCTGCGAGTCCGAGCCACGCCCGGCGCGATATTGCCCAATGCTCGTTGGATGGCACTGCCAGGTGCAGGCGGAAGCATTTTTCAGCAATTAACCTGGCCTTTATTTTCTGTCATTTCTCCCGTCTGGCGGGTATTCCAGCCAATGATCTCGATGACATATGACGTCCGGGGCCCAAAATCGCCACTAGCCACCGACGACGAGGCGGCCGGCATCTCACACGCCTCCGTCCATCGCACTCACTCCCACTAGCTGCCCCCCATGTCCTCCTCCGCGTTCAGGTCCCTCGGGGCGCGGGTAGTCCCCCTATCTGCCGCGGCGGCGGCCACGTTCGCAGCATACACGCTGCACAGTAGCGGAGGGACACGGTGGACCGTCAAGCTCGACGACACGCCGTTCGAGCTCGTGGCCAACCAGCCGCTCAAGGTCCCGCGCATCAACTTTGCCGGCGTGCCGTCGACCATCACGCCGCTCGTCTGGGGCAACAACGAGTACCAGACGCTGCTGCCCGACGCCAGCAAGCGCATCCTCAAGGCCCCGACGTTTGCCACGCACCTCGGCGCCACGCCGCTGCGCGACCTGATGATCCAGGAGAAGTATGGCGCCGCGATCGACGCGCGCGGCGACCTGTGGATGTGGGGCGCGGGCCACGACCCCTCGGGCAACGTGAACCGCTCGCTCCGGGGCAAGGTGGGTCGCATGTGCGACACGGCTAACCCCCAGAAACTCAAGACGATCGCCGCGGCGCCGGGCAAGGTCTTCGTGCTCAGCAAGGACGGACGGCTCTTCGTCGTGTCGGCGGACCGCGCGTTCCAGGACCGCGGCAAGGCCCCGCGCAACTGGTGGAAGAAGCTCACGACGCGCGACCCGCTCGTCGACTTTGTGCGGCTCAAGGCCGACGACTTCCGCTGGGGCGAGGCGTGGCAGCAGATCTCGGTCGGCCGGCACCACCTGCTGGCCGTGACGAACAAGGGCCGCACGTTCTCGCTGCCCCTGTCCAACGCGGCCAACACGCACCGCCAGCTCGGCACAAAGCAGGTGTTTGCAACGGTCCCCGCCGACCCCGTCGAGGCGATCGCAGAGTCGCCCGACCTGCCGCCAGAGTCGGACCCGCGCTTCGCGACAAAGCTCACCGAGATCCCGGCGCTGTCGGGCATCCGCATCGCGCAGGTCGCGGCGTCGGACCGCTCGTCGTTTGTGCGCACGCCCGAGGGGCGCGTGCTCGGGTTCGGCGCAAACGACTTTGGCCAGATCGGCCTGGGGCAGTACTCGACCGTCGCCATCGTCCCCACCCCCGTCGAGATCCAGCTGTCCAAGGCGTACCCCTCGGGCACGACGGTCAAGTGCACGGCCGTGGCCGCGGGCGCGCAGTCGACGCTCTTCACCGTCGAGCGGACCGACGCCAAGTTGGCCGTGCCGCTCGTCGACGTGCTGTCGTGCGGCAACGGCCAGAGCGGCACCCTCGGCAACGCGCTCTGGAGCTCGGCCATGTTCGCGCCGCAACGGGTCAAGAGGTAGGTTTTGAGTCCAACCAGCGCTGACCGGCAGCGTATCCGGACTGCAGGAGTATTCCGAGAAGACGCAGTCGCTCGTGCCGCTCGGCGTCTACTCGCTGTCCATCTCGCCATCACCCAACACGCACGCGTTCGCCGCCATCAACAGCGTGCAGAACGCCGACGCAAAGGCCGTCAAGGCAGGCCTGTTTGGCCGCGACGTCATGGAGTGGGGAGGAAACACAGACTACCAGCTCGGCAACGGCAAGCGCTCGTCGCTCGCCGTGCCCGCGTACCTCGAGTCGCCGCTCCCCCGCGCCGCCGACAAGGTCGCCGAGAAGCCCGACGGCGAGGTCGTCGCCCGCCTCTCGCTTCACCAGAACACGGCAGACGCCTTCGACCTCGAGGGCAACCTCATCAAGCGCGGCGTGCGCGCAGAGGAGACGATTGTCGCGGGCTACTCATGTTCCGTTCTGTACAACAAGATTGTGTCGTAGGCATAAGCAGCAGGGTAATCAGGGAATGAATGCATACAACAGGAGTGGTGTGTAGTCTACAGTGTGTCGTGTGTCTATGTCGTGTGCTCCGCATTCAACACGGCGTCCATCTCGTCCCAGGCGACGGGCTCGGACTCGCCCGGCTCGTCGACCTCTCCCCACGCCTCGTCCCACACCTCGTGGCGCTTGTGCTCGGGCACGTCCTCGAGCGGGGGCGCGGCGGCCCACGCGCGCGGGGCAGAGTCGATCGCGACGCCCATCTCGTCGCGGAGCCACGCGCGTACGCCGTCCTCGTCCCACTCGGCCTGGACGAACGACAGGCCCTCGCCAAGCGGCGGGACCGACGTGAACAGCCGCCGCGCATTCTCCACGAGCGCCATGAACTCGTCGACGTCGTCGACGCGCTCGGCCACCTCGTCCTCGGCAGCTAGCACGGCCTCGATGCTGCCGTGCTGTTGTATCAGGGGTAGCGCGCGCGCCGGCCCGACGCCGGGAATCCGCGGGCTCGCGTCCGTCCCGAGGAGGATGCAGAAGTCGATAAACGCCGCGCGGGGCAGGTCGAGCGCCGCGTCCAGCCCCGCGCCGATGAGCACGAGCGGCTCGGACGCCGTCGCGACGTTGCGCAGCAGCGGGCCCTGGCGTCAGCCCGTGGAAGCAGTTGTAACTCACCCCGTAGACCACCACGTCCGAGTCCTCGGAGCCGACGTAGTCGACCGCGCCGGCGAGCGCCAGCGCGCTGGCTAGCCCCTCGGCCTCGTACGGGATGTTGGCGGTGAGGACCGGCACGCCCATGCGCAGCAGCAGGTCGCAGCACGCCTGGTGGTCCTCTGCCAGCGGCCAGTTGAGCGCGCGTGCGTACGTGGACGAGACTTTGGACGCTTGGGCAATGATGCGGCGGGTGGCGCTGCGCGCGGCGGCGAGGGCATCGGGGGAGAGGGGAGGGTCGGCGGCAAACAAGTCGTCCAGCGCCGCGCCCTCGTCGTCGCTCAGCGCGCGCTGGCGCGGCGTCTCGGAATACACGGTGGCCGGTGCGAGGCTCGCGAACCGCGCGTCGATGACGTCCGTGTCCGCGTCGGCCAGCGTGCCCGTCAGCCGGGCGATCTCACCGCACTTGCCCCCGATCTGCTCGATGGCCGCGGTCTCGCTGTCGTACGCTTCGAGCAGTGTCTCGCGCGCCTCGGGGTTCAGCTCGGAGCGGTAGTCGGCCCGCAGGGCGTCGAGGCGCGCCAGCTGGGCTGCGGTGCGGCCGATGACCAGGGCGGTGAGCATGGCCCCAGGCGACATGGTCGTCCCGGGTGCGGCCGCGACCGCGCCGTCTGCTCGCTTCGGCGTGCCCTCCGGCTGGGGTTTGATCGCCGGGTCATCGGACGACTCGAGCGACCCCCGCTCCCACCCCAGCCGGACCACCTCCTTCTCCCGCGCACTCAGCACCGCGAGCAGATCATACTCCACAAGCAGCCTGTCGAGCCGCTCGCGCCGGCGCCCCTCGTGGAGCCGGCGGGCGTACACCAACGCGCGGGTCTGGAGCCGGCGCCGAGCCTTCCGTCAGCGCGAGCCAACCGCCCAACCCACCTCGGGTGCCTTCCACTCGCGCTCGCCGCGCTCGTCCCATATCGCTACGGGCTGGACGCCGTGCTGGCGCATCTGCTTGATCAGGCTGGGCGTCAGTGCCGGACGCGGGGCGCACCCACCTAAACCATCCGAGGAGCGCCGCGCGCCGGCTCTGGCCCGAGCTGTCTGCAAAGTGGAACTTGTTGGTGATGAGCGTTGCGTCTCTGTGGGTCGTGTCAGGAAGGAAGAGGCGGGCAAGGAAGCGTCGTACAGTGCGATGCGCTTGCCGCGAATGGCAGGGGATGCGTAGCGCTCTGGCAGGGAAGTGAGGAGGTGCGGCCTGGAGCGAGCGGACGAGGGTCAGCTGCGAAGCAAGAGCGGGAGAAGGCGAGGGCGCTGCGACTTACCGTGTCTTCTTTACCCAAGTGATGAGGCCCTGCACGCCCATTGTGGGAGTGATGGGGTGGGCAGTGAGGAGAAGTAAGTGGAAAGTGTCCCGAGTTGAATGCCCAGCTGAGCAGTATCCCGAATCGAGCCCTTGTTGTGCCTGGAGCCCCACAAGTCTTTAATCGTCGTCAGATTTTGAAGCGATGGCGAGCGAGGAAGCCGCGGCAACTGCGAATTTGCACCCTGCCGCGATCCACCCACCCAGCCAGCCAGCCCAGGCAGCCACCATCCCGGGTGCGTGCTCAGTTTGCTCCCTGGATTGTTTCGACAAAGCGCGGCCAGTCTCAGTCTACTCCATTCTCATTCCACAACTTATCATACTTAAACGTCGTCGCCGTCGGTATACCCTCCACCCCCCCTCCTCCCCCCCTCGCCACTCTCTCAACGCAGCGCATCTCGCGCCCGCCCGCACTAGCTACAATACAGTCGCGTCCGGATGGAGAGCGACCCGCTCCTCCCAAAGAGGATGCCTCCAGGCGACTCGAACCGCGGTGGCCTCTTCCCTCACGCGTCGCGCTATGCTGTCGGCGTCGGTCTCCTCCTCACAGTAGTCTTGGTACGTCCTCCTCGACCTTGCACCACCACTCACACACCCAGTTATGGACAGCCTCAAACTTTATCACGGCAGACCTAGAGACGGGCCAAGATAGCTGGAACAAGCCCTTTTTGTATGTTTATCTCTCTGCGCGCCGCGTCGCGTTGCATCAAACCCCCTCGCCCTCGCTGACACGCGCCCACGCAGAATAACATACCTCAACACGTCGTCGTTCGCAGTATACCTCATCCCAGCAGCATATCGCTACTGGAAGAAGGGCCACCTCTCGCGTGACCACGATAGGCGAGTCGCGCGAGCACCGCGCTCCATTCCCAATTCATGTCTAACCCACCCACAGGCAGTCTTACCTCGTCGTGTCACAAGAGGAAGAGGTCATTGTGACTACCCCCCACAGACCACGCCGCCCGTCGCTTGTCCTGGCGCGCTCGCACTCGCCGTCGTCGCCACGCGTGCCGCTGCACCCAGTCGATGCCCACGACGCGATCCCTGAAGAACTTGTTGCCGATCCCGACGCAAAGCTCACCGTCCGCGAGACGGCCGAAGTCGCCGCGTGGTGGAGCGCAGTATGGTTCCTCGCCAACTGGTCGCTCAACGCTGCTCTTGCATGGTCGAGTGTCGCTTCGGTCACGATTCTCAGCTCCACAACCAGTGAGTAAGCCATCAGTGATGGCGTGCTCATGTGGCGCGCGCGTCATTCGGAGCCGGTCAAGTGTGTTTGCTGACGCGTCCGAATAGGCTTCTTCACCCTCACACTAGGCCGCATCTTCAATGTCGAGGTTATCACGCGCGCCAAGGTGTTTTCTGCGGTGGCGAGGTGGGTCCATGCATAGGCGCCGGGTCGTGTCCATGCACTGACGCACCAGCTTCATTGGCGTCATTCTCGTGACCCACTCGGACTCGACCGTGCGCCGCAACCTCGTCAACGCCGCCGACATGCCCACCCATCCCGTGTTAGGCGACCTTGCCTCGCTCCTGTCGGCAATGTTCTACTCGATCTATGTCATTCTGCTCAAGGTCCGCCTGGGCGACGAGTCCAAGGCGGACACTCAGTTGATGCTTGGGTAGGTATTTGCCACGGTCGCGACGCCCCTGACACCCTCAGCTTTGCCGGCCTGTTCAACATCATCTTCCTGATCCCCGTGTTCCCCATTCTTCACTACCTGAACTGGGAGACGTTTGAGCTCCCGCCGACGCGCACGGCGTGGACCATTGTCATTGTCAACATGTTGATTACGCTGTCGAGCGACTATCTCTACGTCCTTGGTGAGTGGGCAGTGGGGTGGCGCGCGGCGCCTGCGCGCCTGCACGGTCGCGTGCCACTGCTCGGGAGTGCACATCAGCTAACACTGTCTCAGCCATGCTCAAGACGACTCCAATGCGTACGTATACGAATGTCTCAGGCTAGTGTGCAATTACTGACCCCACAGTTGTCACGATTGGCCTGTCGCTCACGATCCCGTTCGCGCTTCTCGGTTCCTTGTTTATCCCCGGCGCCAAGGACTCTATCACGATGATGTCGGTCGCCGGCGCGTCGTTGGTTGTTGGCAGCTTCTTTGTCCTCGGCTGGCAGGGGTGGGAGGATAGTACGAACGAGACGGCGTTGGAGGAGCAGGGTGAGCAGAGATGATACCATTAGACCCAGTGCAACAACAGTGTTATGTGACATGTAATGACCAGTATTATGTCGACGAGGCGCGAGCCGGCCGCGAAGCGGCGGCGAGCAGAACCAGGTGTATCGGGTGATCGGGTGTTGGACGCGCCACGTTGGCCCCAACACGCAGCGCATCAGTGGCAATGCACAATGCTGCGTGCCCCACGGATTGTTGATGCTGCGCTAGGACGAGCGAGTTGCCTCGGCAATAGGCCAAGCGGCGCCGGAAGCCGGAATGTGAGTGTGGGTGTGGGTGTGGGTGGGTGTCGATTGTGGCTTCGTCCTGAAACTGCACGTCCCGCACCGTCGTACGTCTGTGCGCCTGCGGGTCCCTGGCGGATGGCAGGCGGCTGGCCAAGCCTGCTCGATTGAGCCAGCTGCCATCTGCCAGCTTCAGTGAACACGATTGCATTCATCTTGTGCTACAGGCCAGGCCCAGGGGGCGGGAGTGGTGAATGCAAACGCCCCAAGCTGGCCAAGGTGCGACTGGCTGGTGCTGACTGGTGCCGATTAAATGGGCGTAAACAAGACGTGTTAACGAATCAAGCGTTCAAATGCCTCCGCCCAAAGTCTAATGGAACCAAACAAGCTCAGTCCACGTGTGGCACGGCCGCAGCGTCGCCGTCGCGACGTCCGACGTGACGACGGCGAGCGCAGCGCGCAGCAGCGCCGACCAGCTAAACATAGCTAGCGAGGTGCGTCGCGGTGTGCACGAGGTGACACCTAACCAGACGTACTAGCGCAAACCTTGCGCCTGCCGGACGACCCGGAGGCAGCGACGCTCGCCGCACGCAGCAGTGAAACACGCATGGGTATTCAAGGGGTGCCTCGGCAACCTTGAGCAGGCGGAATGTGCGTGTACAATATGTACGTGAGTGTCAGCGCGCGTCGGCGCTGCTGACGGACGCAGCGGCACAGCGCAGGCGTCGTGCTCTCCCGCCGTAGGCACTGCCGCCGGGTCGGGTCGTCAGCCGCCTCCGCCCACCGTGCCCCGTGCCTCCGCTGCGTGGTGCCGCAGCTGAGCTTGTTCGAGGCGGGTGTGCACTGCTGAGCTTGTTGGACGCGAGTGAGTCAGAGGAGATCTCTTGTGGCATGCAAACACTGGCAGGCAGAGGGAAGACAACTGGCGAGGGAAGACATAAAGGCTGCAGTGTGGTCGCGACTGATTTTACTCGGGCTCGTCCGTCTTCCCTCTCCCCACCACACTGTCTACACCTCCCCCCCCCCCCACCCACCATGCTCCCACTGATATCCCTCGCCCTCGTCGGCCTGGCCAGCGCCTCCCCCGCCCCCTCCCCCCGCAGCGTCAACACGGGCTGGCCGTACGGCAGCGACAAGATCCGCGGCGTCAACCTCGGCGGCGTGAGTCGCCCCCTCCCCACCCCACTGACCCCCAGTGGCTCGTCACCGAGCCGTGGATCACGCCCTCGCTCTACGACGGCACCGGCAACCCCGGCATCGTGGACGAGTGGACGTTTGGCGCGTACCAGGACCGCGGGGTCGCCGCCGCCCGGCTCAAGCAGCACTGGGACAGCTTCTACACCGAGGCCGACTTTGCGCAGATCGCCGGTGGGTACAGAAGTAGGCGGCTAGCTGACGCCCAGCCGCGGGCCTCAACCACGTCCGCATCCCCGTCCCCCACTACGCCTGGGCACTCGCCCCGGGCGAGCCGTACATCCAGGGCCAGGCGCCATACCTCGACAAGGCGATCGGCTGGGCGCGCAACCACGGCCTCAAGGTGCTCGTCGAGCTCCACACGGCCCCCGGCAGCCAGAACGGGTACGACAACTCGGGGCACAAGGGCGATGCGCGCTGGCACACGGACCGCAACAACCTCGCCGTCACAAAGCAGGTCCTCGGCCAGCTGTCGCTCAAGTACTCTGACCCGTCTTGTGAGTGCCTGCCCCCACCCCTCCGCCCACACCCCTCCGCCACCAGCCCGGCTCACGCACGCCCCCAGACTGGCAGGTCGTAACCTCCATCGGCATCCTCAACGAGCCCGCTGGCTACCTCTCGCCCGAGCTCCTCAGCACCACGCGCCAGTTCTACTACGACGCGTACGGCGCCACGCGCTACCCGTGGGCGCTGCAGGGCTCCGGCGCAAAGTCGGGCCTCGCCATCATCATATCGGACGCGTTCCAGCCCCTGTCCTACTGGAACGGAGCGTACACCGAGCCCAACTTTGAGAGCATGCTCCTCGACCACCACTACTACCAGAGCTTCACGCCCAGCATGCTCCAGTGGTCGTGGCAGGACAAGGTCAAGGGCGTGTGTGCCGAGGCAAACTCGCTCCGCTCGTCGCCGCTGTGGGTCGTCGTCGGCGAGTGGAGCCCCGCCGCCACCGACTGTGCAAAGTACCTCAACGGCCGCGGCGTCGGCGCGCGCTACGATGGCAGCTACCCCGGCTACAGCCGCGTCGGCTCGTGCGAGGGCCTGACGGGCAAGGCCAACCAGCTGCGGGGGTGAGTCGCGGCCCGCCGGGCGCCACGAGCTGACGTTAGCGACTTCAAGGAGTTCATGCGCCAGTTCTGGGACATCCAGACGCAGGGCTTTGAGAACAACGGCCAAGGTGCGTGTTCCGCCGCAAAGTCTACTCACACGCGCAGGCTGGATCATGTGGACGTGGAAGACTGAGCAAGCCGACGAGTGGTCGTACGCCGGCGGCCTCGCCGGCGGGTGGATCCCCCAGAACCCGACCCAGCACAAGTACGCCTACTCGAGCGTGTGCAACTAGAGGCGGATAGACGAGAGAAAGACGAAAGCATGGCGACGACCTTATAATCCTTTGACGCGCATACCAAGAAGACCATAGTCATACCTGTCGCTCGTTAAGCGGGCAGCACAGCCTAGCCATAACCCATACCTGCCATGCCGCAAGGCGCTGAAATGAATAACGTAGCTTGTCAGTCGTCAGCCAGTGGAGCTACCGTTATGCATGTAGAGCCGACAACAACACTTTGACACGCCCTAGTCATCGTCTTCCTCGGCCAGCAGGTGCCCCACCTCCTCGTCGGGCGAGCGCCCGTCCTCCGGCGCGTTCCCAGCGTCGGTGCTGCGCAAGATGTGCAGCTGCTCATCGGTCCACTGGGGGTCGGCCACAGACTTGACGACTTCGGTGCGCGCCTCGACCTCGTCGGCAGTGGGGTCGCGCGCGCCGACGCGCATCTTGTCCCACACGTCCTCGTTGCGCTCCTCGTCGCGGCCTCTGGCGCGCATCTTGCGCAGCTGAGCTCTCATTCTCAGCTGCTTGAAGTAGACGCCCTTGCGCTTCTTCTTGGCCGGCTGGTCCTCGTCGTCGTCGTCGTCGCCAAACATGTCGTCTTCGTCGTCGTCGCCCTCGACAAACGTGATAATGACCTCCTTGGACGGCTCCCCCTGCCCGACCACCTCGTAGTTGCGTATTCTGTCGTACGCCGTGTGCTGCGGTGTGAGCTAAGCACATGAAAACGCCAACTCACAGGAAACACCTCGTCGACCTTCTCGTCGCTCTCGGCCAGCGTGTCCCACATGGTGGCCACGGCAGCCTCGTCCATCGGGTTCTCGAACATCTCGCTGACCCGGCCGAGGTCCTCTTCCTTGGGGAGGAAGAACTCCATGATCTGCTGGTCGTCCTCGAGGATGGGGCGGAGCACGGCGCGGCTCAGGCGCTCGCCCGACGCCTGCGCACGCGGGTCGCTCGACGTCGCTACCGACGGCCGCTCGGGGAACTTGATCATGATGTACGAGTTGGACCATGCGTCGTCGTCGGGCAGGATGTCGTACGTCTCCACGACGCGCAGGTGCTTGCGCTTCGGGTCGGGGTGCTTCATGTCCTCGGCCGCCTCGGCGCGCACGTCGGCAAACGTCTTGTCGATGGTCATGATCTGCGCCGCTTCGGACGCGTCCACAATCTCCTCCTTCTTCAGCGCCATCGCCCGGCGCTTCTTCGCGCCGTCACGTCGCTGGATGTACGACGAGTTGCGCATCCACGTCACCTCGTTCGCCTTTGGCGCCGGGCCCACGCCGTTCGTCGCAGCCGCCAGCCGCAGGGGTGTCAAGAGCGCAAGGTCGGCCGCGTCGGTCACGCGCGAGGCGTCCGTGACGGGGTTCAAGGCTGGGGACGTCAGTTGGTTTACAACTGAGATGGGCCGTCGATTCAACTCACCCGCCTCGTTGCCATCCCACACGCCCTCAAACTCGTTCAGGTCGATCGGCATGCCCATCTCCGAGTCGACGAGCATGGGGAATGGTGTCGTCGACGCCAGCTGGTTGAGATAGCTCGGCTCGCCCAGCCGCTGGATGTCGGTCGACACATTGAGGAGCTTTGGGGGGAACGGCAGGTCCGGCAGCGGGTTTTCGAACCGCACCTTCACCAACAGGTCGTTGCTTGGGCGGGTCAGCACTGCCCGGTGCCCTGTACACTTCCACACTCACGAGGACTTTTTGGACATCTTGTTGGCCAGGCGTTGAGAGCTGTTTCGGTGATGCAGTCTTGTTGGGACGCATCTCATTGTCGTAGCCGCTGCAGAAGTGGAGACTGGTGAGTGTCGGCGGAAGTAAATCCACGTGGGATTTCCGGGGTCCCCACGCTCGCACAGTCTGTTGTTTTGCCCAGCTGAGTGGACTTGAACCTCGACGCGCCGGATTTTGGACAAACAGCTACATCTCGCACCTTCCCTACCTTCCCTCACACCCTCCGGCACCTCACCAATGCCTCGCTCGACAACACTGACACCACCATGACGCATCCCCCGAAAACGACAGATGCCATGGTACCAACAGACGAGCCCGCGCCCGGCTCAGCAGAGCTGCTCGACGAGCTGCTCCGCGAGGCGCACGCCCTGACGAGCACGGCCAAGGGGGAAGGCGACGCCTCGGCCGTCGATGTGTCGCGCTTCCGCAAGCTCATCGAGGTGCTCTTCAACGCGTGTGTCATCAGCCCGGCCTCCCGCGATGCTGGCCAGGCGTCCCAGGTCGGCCTGGAGCAGGCCCATCTCACCCTCTCCATCCTCTCGCGCCAGGCCGAGTCCCACCCCGAGCTGCTGCTCGCCTTTCCGCCCAAGGACACCGCGCCGCAGCAGCCCTTCTACGCCTGGATCATCACGCGCATACTCATCGCCGTCGCGCAGTACGAGGACGTCGCTGGCGCCGGCGCGCTTGTCCAGGACCTCTGCGACACGGCCGCGCGCATCCTCATCGTCCTCGCCCGTGACATGTCGGATGGGGACGCGACAACGTACATGCGCGGTCTGAGGCGCGTGTGGAGGGTGCTCAGGGAGCTATGCGCGTACGCAAGAGGTGAGTGGGCTGAGAGGAGACGTGCTGACTGTGAAGAATCTCTCGAGCAGAAACCGAGACCGACGCTCCTTGGATTCAGCGACATGCCGACGTCCGCGGACCACCTTCCAGCCCTCTTCGCTCTTCAATTGTCTCTCACTCTTCCGTTCTCCAACGACGCGGTGCTCGACGTAGCGTCCATCCTGTCAAGCTTCGGCGTCCAGGCAGCCCAGTTGCCACCGTCAAGACAAGTACGGTACCTCTCGGTCGTCACGGACGCGGTGCGAGTCGTCCGTGTCTCGCAGGTCCTATCTAGAGCCTCGATGGCTGTTGCAAAACTCGAAGAATCCGACGACACCCATTGGCAGGAATCGTTTGCAGGCTGGCTGAAAGCTGTTGAGCAGCACGCCGAGCCAGCCCTGCGAAGGGACGTGTGGTGGGGCTTGCATTCGAGAGTGGCAACCTTCAACCTCAACACCGTCTATGGGCGCGAAGCGATCAACTTCCTCCTTACGCCTATCCCAGACCATGTGTCGCAGCCAGCCATCGTTTCTCTGATCTCATCGGAGATCCTTGGGCGATGGAGGGACCAAGCGTCTTTCAGCGGCGACGCGACAGTTCGTCAGAAGATTGGCGGGGTGATGCACCTCCCGGCGTCGACCTCACTGAAGCGGAAACGCGAGGAGAACCCTGTCGAACGACGGGTGAGGGACATTCTGAGAACCAAGGCTCCGGAGCTCAACATCGAGGGCGACCTTCTGGAAACGCTACCAAACGCTCTCTCGACTTTAGGCCCTAGCATCTCGTTCAAGCTTCTCGAGACTACGCCTGAGCTGGCTTGCGCGCTTGGACAGTGTTCAGCATCACACAACCCACTGCCTGATAATGTTGCCAGCACCTGGCTCTCCGGCTGGACCGAGGTTGGCGACGACCGCACCCTTCTTCGAGCCCTCGGTGTCGTCCTTCTCCATCTGGACCCGGCGACAATTCAGAGACAGACCTGGGACCAGCTCATGCAAATCGCATGGCGTGGAGCCAGGTCGCCTGATCGAAGGGCACGCCTTGCCGCTTGGTAAGTAGACCTGAGAGGCAGAGGCTGACCCCCAAGCCACCTTGTTTCAACCGCCTACCGCTTCCTCTCACAGACCAACAACCCCGACGGTGCAAAGCGAACAGGCAAGAATGTGGACAGGACGGGCAAGATTGTGGACAGGATCCCAGAGCTGCTCAAGTGCAACCTCCATGTTCAGGAGACGGCGACGCGCCTACTGGGTGACGTCGGCCGCGATGCCACAGAACGGGATCTGGGCCACATCCTAGAGCTGCTGCTTGAGCGATTCGGCTCAGACAGCAGCCCAGTCAGGAGCCTGGCCTACACTCAGCTGCTAGACATTGCAGCGCATAGGAACAAACAGCCTTACAACCTGCTGTCGCCATACCTCTCTCGAATCAGCGTTATCATGGCAGAGAATCTGATTCCTCGGCCCGAGGTGGTGGCCATGACAATGTCGTTTCTCGGCCTCAGCCGCCAGGCCTTCTTCAATCTCGCTCGCAAGTATGTTGTCCCTGCCTTGGTGGTCAAGCGAAACCGTGCTGCCCTCGAGATGTTGTCGAGTATCTTCAACGACAAGCTGGGCCTCATCCTCATTGCAGACGGAAGCGCCATTCTTGCCGAAATATTCCTCACCCCAAGTGCAACCCACCAGGCCATGGCCTTCCTCGGGACTCTCCTCAACGACCTCATCAGCAGTAGCTCAAGTTCATCGGCCACAACGCTTGACAAGTACATTCGGGCATCGGTCGTTCCGTTGATAGTGGCCGTCGTTATCGAACTAGGCGACGAGGACCCCAAACGGCAGGCGGTGGCCACGCAGGCTCTCGGCGCCATCCAGCGAATGGAGACCGCCATCAACAGCGACGCCGGGGACCTTGGCGCCTTCTTGAAGCCACATATGCTTGGTGTTCTCGCTGCCTTGACAGAGCAACTTGTGACACCCCGCACCCCGGCAGACAGCCGTCGTAAGATCATTCGCAGTGTCGGCGAATTGATCGCTTTGGTCGGCGACTCGATGTCTTCCTTCTCCCCACAGATCATTGCAAGTCTTCAAAGCACCCTTGAAGTCGAGGAGCTCCGGCTCCAGACTTTGAACACCTGGGACACATTTATCAACATGCTGCGCTTCACCGACGTCGGACCATTTATCGGACCAACAATAGCAGCTCTGGTATCGATGTGGCCTTCGTTCAAGCCAGAGGAGCAAAAGGCGGCGACTCGCATCATCACAAGAATCTCTTACGACGCTTCGAATCTCAAGCCCTTCCTCGACGACATTGTTCGCTTCGACCACGTTCCCGAGCTGAAGAAGCTGTCTCGAACTCTCCTTGGCTACAGGAAAGATTGGTCGACTCGAGACTACTTGGACAAGTTGATCGAGCGAACCAACAACAAGAACGTTGCCATTGCCACAAACTCGATGCGAGAACTGCGCGATCTTCTGAGGGACAAGTACTCAGATGTCGTCCCCCTCGCCCGCGGTGACACTTTCGACCCCATCGTCGGCAAGGTCGTACGTTCGCTCCTGGGTGCTGTGACCCGGGATGCTGAGCTCGATGAGCTCCACGATCTGTCCTTTGAATGCTTTGGTCTTCTGGGCGCTCTCGACCCCGACCGCTTTGTCGCCCTCCGCGATGAAACGTCCATGCCAGTCAAGTCCAACTTCAACGACCACGACGAGTCCGTCCAGTTTGCCCTACGCCTTATTTCCGATCTCCTCGTCGGCGCCTTCCGATCAACGAACGACACCAAGCATCAGAGGCAACTCTCGTATGCCATCCAGGAGCTGCTAAAGTTCTGTGGCTTCGACAAGCGTATCGTCAACCTCAATTCGTCGGTGCCTCTCAAAGTCCGAGAGCGGTGGGCGAGCCTCAGCAAGGATGTTCTCGAGACCGTGACGCCACTGCTCGATGCACAGTTCCAGCAAAGTCAGGACAGGAACACACTGTCGACATACCCGATCTACCCGCAGATGAAGACATATCGCGAGTGGGTACAAGCCTGGACTGTCGACCTCATTGGCCGTGTTGCCAAAAGCGGTCACAATGGCGATGCCCAAGCCATTTTCAAGGTCTTCAACAGCGAGCCGAAGAACCAGGACGTCGCAGTGGCCCACCATCTGCTGCCACACCTAGTGCTCTACGACCTCCTCTCGGGTGATTCCAAGGCTCCGGAACGAATCAGGAAGGAGATTTACGATGTCCTCCGTGATCAAGTTGGAGCAGCGCCGCCCATTTCGGGACGCGACGACGACGGATCAGCTCGACAGGCAGCGGACAAGCGCATGCTCGCTTCCCAAGTCATCTTCGACCTGTTGGATCACTTGAGTAAATGGCTTAGGCAAGCCCGCGCGGATCGTACGGTGCGGTCGTCACACCTGGAACCCGTCGAACACCTTCTGTCCAACATCGACACCGAGTTGGCCGCCAATGCCGCACTCAAGTCTCGTGCATACGCCCGATCCCTCCGAAACTTCGAAGAGCGAGTGGTCCACCTGCGCAACAACGAAAAGCGGGAGAACAAGGAGCTTCAGACTTACTTTGAGAGTCTGCACGAAATCTATGCGGAACTCGACGAGCCTGATGGAATGGAGGGTGTATCAGCCTTCGTTGTCAGCCCTACTCTTGAACTCCAGATTCGTGAACACGAGAGTACTGGCCGATGGACAGCTGCCCAGAGCTGCTGGGAGGTTCGACTGCAACAGCATCCAGAGGATATCAACCTGCATCTCGGGCTGCTCAAGTGTCTCAAGAACCTCGGTCATTATGGTAAGCAGCCAACCCTGTGCACCTTTGCTGACAATCTTCAGACACGCTCCGCACTCATATCCGCGGTGTTCTCAGTCGCAACCCTTCTTGGGAGGATCAGCTTGCTCCGTTCATGGCAGAGGCCCCTTGGAAGCTGAGCCACTGGGAAGACGTCCGCAAAATTCAGAATCCTCCCCCCATCGCCGGCGTCTTCCTGGCCATGCGCTTCGGCGGCGATGTCGACAATGCCCTAACGGTCGCTCGTCGTCGCATCGGAGCCGGGATCACAACCCGCGAGTACTCCCGTGCATATGAGGCCATCTTACAGCTGCACATGCTGCGTGAAGTAGAGATGATCCACCAAGCCGACTCAGCATTACAAGCTCAGCCCAAGGATGTAAGCGCGGCGAATGCCTCGGTCATCAAGACACGACAAGCCAATAACCTCATCGAGACGTTGGCTGAGCGGTTCCAAACGTCCTTACCCTCGTTCCGTGCTCGAGAGGAGATCCTCAGCAAGCGGCGAACGGCCTTCTCTTTGGTTTCATCGCCTCGTCTGCGGCCTGAAGTTGGGCATGCCTGGATCCAAAGTGCCAGGATTGCTCGAAAAGCAGGCTACGCCCAGACTGCGTACAGCGCCGCCCTTCAGGCCCAGGACGCCGAGGCACCATTCGCGTTCATTCAGCAAGCCAAGCTGGTTCACGAGAACGGCAATATTGTCAAGGCCCTCCGGGAGCTCGAGCATCCGGTGTCAACCATGATCAAGCTGTCCGAGAGCGGTAATGGCGTGGTCGACCTCACAGGCAGTGGAGATGGGCGCAAGACTGAGGAAGACTTCCGTCGAGACCGCAGCTTGGCAAAGGTATGGAGTCAAACGCATGTTCTGTGGGTACTGACGACTAGGCTGCGTTGCTGGAGGCTCGTTGGGCCAACGAGGCGGACCGCTTCGATGACAATGTGGTAATTCGCCGGTTTAAGAAGGCCATCGAGTTGGGAATGACGTGAGTACTGGATAGCTGCCAACATCTGACGCTCGCAGCCTCGAGTCGCCCCGCTACCACCTGGGCCACTACTATGACACCCTGGCAGAGAGCTTGAGGGTTGCGATTGAAGCTGGTGGCCAGTCTGTTGGACGCCTACATGAGAGCATGTGAGTTGAGTTCGTAACAACGGCAGGCTGACTGTTGCAGGGCGGCCTACAACTTCCACACGTGTCTCCACTACTTTGAAGCGCTGCAATGCGGCGTCAAGTACATCTACCAGACAATGCCGAGGCTTCTCACTATCTGGCTTGACCTGGGAATGAAGGAGAAGGAGCTGAAGAGGTTGGTGGCCGTTGGTAGGTGTGGTGCTGACCGTCCAGGCAAGGCGTGACCGATGCGCTCATCAAGATCAACAACCTCATGGAGAAGGCCCGCTTCGAGGTGCAGACCTACCAGTTCCTCACAGCCTTCCCGCAGCTCATCTCCCGAATTACCCACCCCAACGAGACGGTCCAGGAGACGCTTGTCAAGGTTGTCTACCGAGTCATCAGGGATTACCCCGCTCAATCTCTGTGGACGACGATCGGTGCCATGCAGTCCAACCGGAAAGAACGACGAGAGGTCACCGAGAAGGTGCTCAAGAGGGCGGTGGTGAGTGATCATCAGACGGCTGGGGCTGATTTGTGAGCAGGATGGACGCAGGTCGGAACTGCAGACGAGCATCAACGATGCCAGGAAGCTATCGAGTGTTCTACTCCGGCTGGCCGAAGACAAGCCCGAGTCGACAAAGGTTCGCGACGCCCTCATCTCGAAGAAGTACACCTACGTCAAGGCGGCGTTCCCTTCGACCATGATCCTGCCTCTGCAGGATGCTCTGACCGCCACATTGCCTCAACCTGGTTCGGCCCTCAAGACACATCGGCCATACCCAGTGCAGCCCGTCACGATCGTTGGTGAGTGCCCCCTGTTGTGCGCTATTCTGACAAGCTTCAGATATCTATGACAAGGTCGAGATTATGCCCTCGCTGCAGCAGCCTAAGAAACTCATCTTCATTGGGTCGGATGGCAAGCGTTACCCATTCTTGTGCAAGCCGCACGACGACCTGCGAAAGGACGCTCGACTGATGGACTTCAATTCGATGATCAACAAGTTCCTCAAGTCGGCGTCCGAGTCGCGTCGCCGCCACCTCTATATCCGCACGTATGCGGTGATGCCGCTGAACGAGACATGTGGCTTGATCGAATGGGTCACCAACACGAACGCGCTTAAAAGCCTACTTGAGCAAGGCTATGCGCGCCACAAGAAGCGCGTTTACGTGAGTGGCTGCCGGCGGCGTCAGGCTGACGTGCATCAGACCGGCGAGATCTACAATGCCCTCGACCAGGCTCGCAAGACTGAGAAGTTTGAGCAGGAACTGCCAAAGGCATTCAAAGACAAGGTTCTGCCACAATACCACCCGACAGTGTTCCACGAATGGTTCCTGCTGAATTGGCCTGAACCAACAGCGTGGCTGACGAGCCGCACCAACTATGCCCGCACGCTCGCCGTCATGTCGATGATCGGCTACGTTCTTGGTCTTGGTGATCGGCATGGCGAGAACATCCTGTTTGACGGCCTGACGGGCGACACTCTCCATGTCGACTTGAATTGTTTGTTCGACAAGGCCAAAACGTTTGAGGTGCCGGAGCGGGTGCCGTTCCGGCTTACGCACAATATGGTGGATGCGCTGGGTGTCACCGGAGTGGAGGGTGAGTGTGGAGGCACACGGTGCACGGCCGATTCGCTTCTGACGCATTCTTCAGGCGTCTTCCGCAAGGCAGCGGAAATCACAATGGACATTCTCCGGTCCAACCAAGGGTCGCTGATGAGTGTGCTCGAGGCATTCGTCCACGACCCGCTTGTCGAGTGGACCAAGTCATCGCGATCGAAGGAGCGAGACGTCCAAAAGCAGGCCGACAAGAACCTCAATCCGATCAAGAAGAAGCTCCGCGGAGTGTCGCTTGGGGATACCGAGATGACTGTGCCGAACCAGGTCGAGTATTTGATCAAGGAGGCGACGAGCATTGTCAACCTGTCGCTTATGTACGTTGGGTGGGCGCCGTGGCTGTAGTTTAGTAGTTTTGTTAGATAGTTTAGCACGCCCTCACATCCCGGCATTATGTTGTAGCTAGTAGCTAGCAGAAGGTAGTACATGCATCACCATGCCCGCGCGCGCCCGAGAACAAGGTCTGTAGTGATCGCCTAGAACTTGAGCTCGTGGAAGCGGTCCGACTTGGAGAGACCCCACGAAGCCTTGAGGTACTTGCCAAGGTTGTCGACCTTCTTGACGGCGGCGAGGATGGAGGCGTCGACAGCCTTCTGCTCCGACTTCTTCTCCTCGGGGAAGGCCTTCTTCTGCTCGCCCTCACCGAAGAACTGGCCCTCCTTGGAGGCCTTGGCGGCCTTGGCCTTGACAAAGTAGGCGTCGTTGACCGACTCGGGGACCTTGACGGCGGCAACGTCGACCTTGGTCGAGGTGGCGATAACGTAGGCCTGCGAGACGCGACGGAGGGGGACACCGTTGAGCTTGAAGGGGCCAGTCACGAGGAGGAGGCCCGAGTCGAGCTGCTTGAGGAAGACGACGCGGCGGCCAGCGAAGCGGCCAGCAAGGAGGATGAGGACAGTGCCGGGGGTGATCGAGGCACGGAGCTTGGCCTTGCCAGCGGCCTTGCGCGAGACCTTGGGCTTGCGGACGTCCTCGGTGGGGTAGTACTTGGACGCCTTGGCGGTGGGGATGACGCGCTTGCCGCCGTTGGCCTTGCCGCCGACAGTCTTCTCGACGGTCGCGGGGGCCTCGGTCTTGGCGGGGGCAGTGGCGGTCTTCTTGCCTGCGGGGGGTCAGTGGTGCTCCTGCTGCTTGCGCTCGTCGTGGTCCTCCCGTCGGTCGTCGTGTGCGCGCGGCTTGCTGGTCGTTGTAGATGTCGGAGATCTGCAAACGGCCAAACCTCGAACTGGCGTGCGTCTGCGTCCCATCGCACGCCAGCCCGAACGACGCCGCGCGCACACACGCCGTCCTCGCCATGCTCCCGGCCGTCCCGGCCGTCCCCGTCTGTCCCATCCCTCGCGATCTCCTCCCTCGCCATCGCTCTCCGGCCAAACACCCACCCTTGAAGAGGCCACGCTTAGCGGCGACCTGCGAGCGCGACAGACGGCCGACGTTGCGCGAGATAGGGGCGGAGCGAGCCATCTGTGGAGCGTTAGGGCGGTGTTGTGACGGAGGTGGTGTGGGCTCGGTGCGCACTTTTGTGGTGTCTAGAGACTTGATGGTTGTGGGAGTCTGGCTTGACTGAACTTGCGAGTAGCTGCTGCCGTCGGCGGTGGGCGGTGGGGAGGGGAGTGAGCGAGCGAGCGTACGGTGGCAGGCTGCCTGGGTGAGTGAGGCTCGGCTGCTCCTCTGCCAGGCGAGCGACCTCGCTCACCCAGGGCTCACTCTCACTGTACGACAAGTCCGCGAAACTGCAGCGGAGATTTCAAAATCGGCATTATACTTGGTGGCACCTCCCATCCCCTTCGGCGCTATGCACAATCGCCGATATTCCCGCGCCCCCACAGACCCTGACACCCGGACCCTACGTCACGGCCGAGCCATCTCCTCAGCGTCAACAAATGACCATCGCCCAGCGCACAATCGCCCATCCCCCCGCAATGGCAGCCGCGCCGCACGCCGACCCCAACTTCCCGCCCAACCTCAACATCGCGCCGCTGCACCTCGCCGGGACGGCAGCCACGCCCGACGCCGACGCGCACGGGCAGGCGGCCGCGATCGCGCGGTACGGCATCGCCGGGCGCGTGTGGGAGGCGACGGCGGCGCTCGTGGCCTACCTGACCCCCGGGAGCGCGCTCGAGCCCCCGTGCAGCCTGTTCTCTGGGCCGGGGCCGCACCGCGTCGTCGAGCTCGGCTCGGGGCAGGCCCTGGCCAGCTTGCACCTCGCGTCCCACCTCCCCGCCTCGGACCGCATCGTCCTCACCGACCTGCCCGAGGTCGTGCCCCTCTGCGAGGCGAGCATCGCGGCGTGGCGCGCGCGCGAGGGCGGCGCCGGCGCCGACGTGCTCGCGCGGCCCCTTGCTTGGGGAGCGGACGTGGAGAGCGTGGCCGCCCTCGGGCCGTTCACCCACATCCTGATGTGCGACCTCGTGAGCTGCGCCTTTGGTCGGAAGCTCACACCAGGTTTACTTCCCCCACCTGTACCCGCCCCTCCTGCGCACCCTGCTCGAGCTCACCGAGCCGCCGAGCGTGCCGACCGAGGGGGACACGTTCGGCCCCGAGATCATCATGGCGTGTGGGTAGCTCGTCTGATCATCTGAGTGAGCTGACCCGCGCAGGGAAGTCCCGCTCCCTCGCCCTCGAAGAGTCCTTCTTCGACTCGTTTGGCCGGTACTTTGAGCTCACGCCCGTCCTCGGCGGCGACTGGGACGAGGAGCGCATCTTCCTGTGCCGCCGGTGGCGCGTCACGGACGAGTGGCGGCTCCCATCCCTCCAGCATGTCATGTCGCCCCAGCCCGGCGTCGTGGTCAAGCGCAGCTTTGGCCTCGTCGACGACCTCTTCGCCCATCTGGAGTGGTAGGCTGAGGACAGCTGCTCCGACTACAGCACCGCACGCAATTCACAGGGTATTACATTGTTGGCCATTACAAAATGCTGGGTGGTCGACTTCCGTGTCTCTCTGCCATCATATCTACTTCTCTCTTGGGCTCTACAAAAAGTACTCTATTGCCTGTAACATGTTAGCATCGTTGGTTCAGTATGCATGGTTCGCGATCTCACCTTTGCCGATGCTTGCTGCTGTGCAGGTCCGTCGCGCTGCAATGTCAGTGTGCTGTCTCGCCAAGCTCGCGCCAGCACCCACCTCGTTCTCTGGTGCTGCGTCAAAGACGTTGAAGTATCTGCCTCCACCCGGCGACACCTCGAGGATACTGGCCATGTTGCCGCATCTAATCATCAGCCACGGCACGGCACGGCACGCCACTCGAGCCCCACCTGTAACAGTAATTTGGCGCACTCCACACCGTGCTGAGCTGGTCGTTGTACAGCACAGAGTAGCCCTCCATACAGAGCTGGTGGGCGCGCAGCACATGGTTCATGTCGTTGAGCTGCAGGAACTTTTTGACGATCGACGCGCCAAACGTGTATCCTGCTCCCCTGTTCCGCGTCAGCTGTGCCGCCACGCCATGACCCCCGTCCGCCCACTCACCGTGGACTGATCGCAAAGTCCTCCTTCTCTGGGTCGGGGTCCGACCACACGAGGTCGGCCATCGGGCCCTCGTGCGGGATCTCTCGGAAACGGTCAATGACCTTGATCTGGTCAATGTGGTGGATTGAGGGGCTAAGGCCGCCGTGGACGCAGAAGATGGCGTCGTCAATGACACACGACAGCGTCAGAAAGTCGAACATGTCGGTAAAGTACTGCCACACGGTGGGCGAGCCGTACTTGCGCGTGCACTCGAGGTAGAAGCCATAGGTCTGGGTATCGTGAGTACGCAGCCGCGTGCAAAGCGACCACACCAACACCCAGGACTCGCGACGCTCAGACATCCGTTCTCTCTTCGACGCTGGCGGGTTCCTGCAAGCAGTGTACCGCTGCCCAGCGCCGGCCTTCACACGACGTTGCTTCAACGCCCCTCAGAGTCCTCTTTTGTAAAGCTTCATCTCTGCAGTCGCGCCCGGGTGTGTGGGCGCAGGGCACAAACTCACTTGTGTCACGGCACGCGACTCGTGGTTGCCGCGGATGAGCTGGATGCGCTCGGGGTATCGGAGCTTGAGGCACGTGAGGAGCGAGATCGTCTCGACAGAGTGCAGTCCGCGGTCAACGTAGTCGCCTGCGGGGGTCAGCATGGGTGTGCCGGGCGACGGCTTGTTCGGCTTGGCGGCGTCGGCCGAAGCGCAGCGCCGCTGACAGCACACGCACCGAGGAACAAGTAGTTTGTGTTTGGGGCCGAGCCACCTATCCTGAAGATCTCTATCAAGTCGTGGAACTGGCCGTGAATGTCGCCGACGACCGTGACGGGGGACGAGACGTGGACGACGTTGGACTCGCGCATGAGCACCTCCTTGGTCTTCTCGCATATTTCGCGAAGCAGCGCTTCGCCGAGCAGCTGCTTGTTCTTGAGCCGCTCGATGCACGCATCGAGGTCGAAGGGCGCCATGCATGGACGATGCGGGCGTGCCGGGGGGTGCCGGGTGGTGGTGGTAGTGTGTGAGGGTAAGAGAGAGTGAATGCAAAGGTGAAGGAGTGAGAGAGATTGTTGAGAGATGATCAGTGATGATGATGATGCATTGTTGCTGGCGGCGGCGGGTTTGACTTAGCCGTGCCTGGGCAAGTGCGGCTGCGGCGGGTGACTTGTGAGCGTGGCGCAGCGGCGGCGGGCGGCGTTCATTGTCTCGTCTGTGACCTCTTGTCACGACTCTACCAAGGGCGAGGCGAAGCTGCAGGCAGCTTGCAAAGGTGAATAGGTAGACAATGTTCAAGACCACATACCATGCAACAATGGGAGGTGCATGTTGCGAGCGATTCCAGCCAGCTCAAGGTGAGGTGGGCCTGCCACAGGCGCCTCTATGGAACTCGTCCCCCCTCCCCACACACCCCATTGTACTCAAATTTGCTGCTTCTCCTCTCTCTTCTTGTCCTACGTCTATCCGTCTCATTCTCTTGTCGATTGCTGATTGCTGCGAATGCTTATGTACTCTCTGTCCACTTGCCACCCAACTCCGCCAAAAGTCTCGACCTGCTGAATGCTCCCGCTCTAAGGCACATGGCAGCCGAACCCACTGGAGGCTCCTCGTCCGTCTGCAGTCTGCTGTTGTACAATGCACCGGGTACGCTACAGTCGCCCGGCCACCCCCGCGGCCAGCACCTCGGGCCGGTCCACAACGGCCATGGCCATGCCCGACGCCATGTGGACCAGCACGTGGCAGTGGAGGGCCCACACGCCGGGGTTGTCCATCTGCCACACGAGGCGTGCCCACCCGCGGCGCGGGATCGAGAAGGTATCCCGCAGCACCAGGCCGGTCTGCGGCACCGCGTCTCCGCCGTACGCGCCCCACCCGACGGCGGCCTCCGCGCTGGCCAGCACGGCAAACTTGTGCCCGTGCAGGTGGAACGGGTGGGGCGCCTCGTCGCTGTTGTTGATGACGAGCTCGATCCACGGCGCGGTGCCGTTGTTGCTCGGCGCGTACAGCACCATCTGGGTCTGCGGGTCGAACGGGAGCGCGCCGCGCGCCGGAGCCGCAGCGTACGGGTCGAGCGGGAAGACGGGTGCCGGAGCCTCGGACGCCGCGAATGACTCGAGCAGCGGCGTGTCCGAGGCGCGCCACGACGTCCGGTTCATGTAGGATACCGGCACGAGGCCCTGCGTGTCGAGCTTGGGCATGGTGACCGTGACGGTCGTGCTGATGGCGTACGCGGTCGGCAGGGCGGGCGGCGTGCGCGGAGCGAGCAGGTGCATCGGGGCGTCGTGGCACGCGCCGGCCATGGCGTCGCCGTCGCCGCCCGGGACCCACCCCTCGCTGGTCGGCAGGCCGCGCGGCTCGCGCCCGCCCCGCACGCGGACCACCGCGGCGCCCTCGTACACGGCCGAAGGGTTGGGCACGTTGAAGCACTCTGGGTCAAGCGCCGCGCGGAGCCAGAATGCCCCGGCTCGCGGGTCGACGAGCACGTCGTACCGCTGCCCCGGGGCTATGCTCAGGCGCGTCGTCGTGAACGGCACGATCGGCGTGCCGTCCGCCGCGACGACGGTGAGGACGTGACCGTCGAGCGAGAGCGTGAGGTGGCCTACCGCGCCAGTATTAACGAGGCGCAGCCGGGCCCGCCGCCCAGCGACCAGCCCGACCTCGCTGTACCCTCCCTTCCGCTCGTCACACGCCTCCCGCACGCCCGGCCGCATCTCCTGCGCGCAGTCGTACACGCCCCTCCCGTTTACTAGAACCGCGTCCGGCGTCGGCTCGAACCCCAGCGACCGGCGCGAGAGGAACCACGCGAGCTGGTCGATCCCGGGCGTGTGGTACCAGTCTCCCAGGAGGATGGTGTGCTCGTCGGCCGTTGGCGCCTCGTCCCCGCGCACCACGAGCCCGCCGAACACGCCGTCGGAGCGCTGCATCCCCGCGTGCGAGTGGTACCAGTGCGTCCCGGCGTCCTCTGGGCCCAGCGTAAACTCGTACACGGCGCTGCTGCCGGCCGGGATCGCGCGGCCCGAGAAGCCGGGCGCGCCGTCCGCGCCAGGCGTGCCCCGCATGCTCAGCCCGTGGAAGTGGAGCGCGAGCGCGCTCTCCGCCCCGGGGGGGAGGAACGCGTCGACCCGCGTGCTGAACAGGTCGCGGTACGTGCTGTCCCAGGTCGACGTGTTGGGCGGGAGCGCGTTGTGCACTGTGATGCGGAGCGTGTCCCCGACGCTGGCGGTTATCAGAGGGCCGGGGAACGCGCCGTTGATGAGCAGCATCGGCCGCTCGACGCCGTTCGGCGCGCCGCGCCCCGCGGTAACGGTGAGCGTGTGCGCGCGCACCCGGGGCCGCGAGGCGCCGAACCGGTGCCCCCGCCCGCTTGGGGGCGAGGACAGCTGCCACAGCGCGAGGGTGAGCAGCACGAGGAGCGCGCCGGCGAGCAGCGTCCGGCTGGCGTGCCGGCCGTGGTGGCCCATGGCGTAGCGGCCGTGGTGTCCCATCGCGAGGGAGGTGGTGAGGTTGCGGCGTCGTCGCAGTCGTCGCACTCACAAAGTTGACATCTCTTCCTGCTGCTGGCCTCGCCGGCCTCCTCCCGGCACGCCCCCTCGGTCTCTTCGACCGCTGCCCCTCTCGGTCCGCGATAAATGCCGCATGCACGCCACAAACGTGGCCAGTAGCAGCGCACCGGGTTGTCACCAGTCCACATGCCGAGCGGGAGGCGCTCGATCGCGACTGTTCTCGATGTTCTTCGGACTCGCCCGCACCCACGTTGCTGTTGCAGGCCAATGGATTAGTAGCCGATAAGTTAGTGCCTGGGTTTAGCGCGTTGAGCGATATGCAAGTACACAAATAGCTAGGCCCAAGCCTGCCCAAGCCTGTGTTTCAGCAACATGCTGTCGTCTCGGCGTCTGCAGATGTGCCGCTGACAAACGTGCCGGCGTGACTGGCCAGCTGGTTGCTGGCAGCGACAAGCTGGTGGCACGGAACTGAACCCAAGTGGCATAAAGGTGCCACGAACACTACGGCCAGCTGAGCAGTGCTGCCTCTCCCCCTCACCCAGCTCAACTCGATGGCCTCGCTCCTCCTCAGCGCTCTGGTCGCCGCGTCGGCCGTCGCCGCCGCGCCCGACGCCCGTGGCGGCCTCGCCTCGCTCGACCACATCATCCTGTTCATGCAGGAGAACCGCGCGTTCGACCACTACTTTGGCACCATGGCCGGCGTGCGCGGCTTCGGCGACCCGAACGCCGTCATTGCAAAGGACACGAACAAGACGTCGTTCTACTCGCCAATCAACACGACCAACACCAAGCCCGCGCCGCCGGCCAACGTCCCCTACCTCCTCCCGTGGCACTTCAACCACCAGGGCGGTAACGCCAACGACCGATACCAGTGCGCGTCGGCCGGCTCGAACGGGTGGACGGCCAACCACAATGCGTGGGACGGGGGCAACAACAACAAGTGGGCGAGCAAGAACACGCCCTACTCGCTCGGCTACTACCGCCGCGAGGACACGCCGTTCCACTGGGCCCTCGCTGAGGGCTGGACCGTCGCCGACGCGTACCACGAGAGCGTGATCTCGTCGACCAACCCCAACCGCATCTCGTGGGTCGGCGGCACGATCGGCGTGCTCCAGTCCAAGGCTGGCCTCGGCGGACCCTCGGTCGACAACTACGAGACCCCCGGGTGCGAGACGGCGCCGGACGGGTCAAAGTACTCGTGCTACCCGTACAAGTGGAAGACGCTGCCCGAGTACCTCGAGGCGGCCGGCATCTCGTGGCAGGTCTACCAGGACCGCGACAACTTTGACGACAACCCGCTCGCGTGGTTTGACCAGTTCCAGCGCGCGCCGCAGAACTCGAGCCTCGCGCAGAAGGGCCTCAAGTTTGTCGGCCTCAGCAAGTTCTACGCCGACGCGCGCAACGGCACTCTGCCGGCAGTGTCGTTCATTGTCGGCCCGACGGCGCTGTCGGAGCACACGCCGTACGGCCCGCTCGACGGCGCTTGGCTCCAGCAGCAGGTCGTCAACGCCATTACGCAGGGTAAGGCGTGGGACAAGAGCGCGCTCGTCGTGTCGTACGACGAGACGGGTGGTTGGGCCGACCACGTCCTGTCCCCCCTCCCGCCGACTGACACGGCCGATGAGTGGATCAACGACCCGTTCACCGCCGGTAAGGGCCAGCAGCCCGTGGGCCCGGGCTTCCGCGTGCCCTTCTACGTCGTATCGCCGTACACGCGCAACGGCGGTGTCTTCTCCGAGGTCTCGAGCCACGAGTCGCAGATCCTCCTCGTGGAGAAGTGGGCAGCGGCAAAGGGCAAGGGCTTCCACTTTGCCGACATTGGCGCCTGGCGCAGGTCCCACATCTCTGACCTGACCCGCATCTTCGACTTCAGCAAGGCCGACACGAGTATCCCGGCGTACGAGCCCGTGCGCCAGGCGACACAGGACCCCAAGACGGGTCTTTACAACGGCGCGGCGACGTGTGCTGCCAAGTACGGCGGCGGGCAGCCCACGGTGCCGTACACCCAGGCGGACGGGGACGCTTGGGTGCTTGAGAAGGGTTTCAAGAAGGTCCGCGGCAACCCCGGCGAGGGACACTTCTACGTTCTCGTCTGCGGCAAGCAGGCGCTCACGTTCAATGCCAACGCGAACATGGCGCAGCTCCACCAGGTGTCGGACAAGTACGACGACCCGAGCCAGCGCTTCGTGTTCCACGCCGTCGACGCCACGCCCAACAACACGCGCTTCCGCCTCCAGCCGTTTGGCCGCGCCGGCGTGTTTATCGGCAGCGATGGCAAGGCGGCCACCAGTGCCGAAGCCGCTGCCATCTTTACCATCACCGACCAGAGCAACGGCAGGGGCTTCTCCGTCGACTGTGTTTCGGGCTCGGCTGGCGGCAAGCCTGGTTATGGCAACGCCCGTTGCAAGGTTGGCGACAAGCTCGCTGGCGTGCAGCTGTTCTCTGTCTCGTACTAGATTGAAAAAGAAAGTCGCCAGAGTGCGTACGCTTGTAGTGAAAGTGAAAGAGTCGGACACTATGCAAGGGGTTTGGAGATGGATCCAAGACAGAACGATCCGTGCTCGTTTGCCACCCAACGCAGCCAAAGCCTCGACTGGCCGTCCACGTGGAAATACTCCCGCCGTCCACATTGCCAGCCGAATCCACTGGAGACTCATCGTCGACCACGAACCCACCTCCCTCCACCGCTGCATCACACCTCCCTCCCCACCTAGCTCACGCGCACGACACCCCCACGCCGGCAGCAGCACCATGGTTCTCGCTGACCTCGGCGCGCGCCTTAACGGCGCCCTCAGCCAGTTCTCCAAGGCGTCCTCGGTCGACGACGCTGTGAGTCGGGCATCGACCCCCCCGGGAGCTCGTCTGACCCACGCAGGCTATCGATGCGCTCCTCAAGGAGCTCTGCTCCGCCCTCCTCGAGTCCGACGTCAACGTCAAGCTCGTGTCCCAGTTGAGGGCGCGGGTCAAGGCCAAGGTTTGTGCAGCCATGTGCTGTGGGCCGAGCTGACGAGCTTTAGGTTAAGAAGAGCCTCGAAGACGCCGAGAAGGCCGGCGGACGTGAAGCAAACAAGAAGAATGTTGTTCAGAAGGTGGGTGGAGTCAAAGTATTGGACACCAGCTGACATGACAGGCCGTCTACGACGAGCTCGTCGCCCTCGTCGACCCCGGCACCGAGCCATACAAGCCTGTCAAGGGCAAGGTCAATGTCATCATGGCCGTTGGTATTCAGGTGCGTCGCGTTCTCTCCTCGCGACGCACAGCTGCTAACCCCACTAGGGTGCGGGTAAGACGACGACGTGTACCAAGCTCGCGGTGCACTACCAGCGACGAGGCCTGCGATCATGTCTCGTTTGTGCGGACACTTTCCGTGCCGGTGCCTTCGACCAGCTCAAGCAGAATGCGACCAAGGCCAAGATTCCCTTCTACGGTAGCTACACCGAGACGGACCCCGTGGCCATTGCTGCCCTTGGTGTCGAGAAGTTTAGGAAAGAGCGCTTCGACGTCATCATTGTCGACACGTCGGGTCGCCACAAGCAGGAGAGCGAGCTGTTCGAGGAGATGGTCGCTATCGGTGCTGCCGTCAAGCCTGTGAGTGGCAGCTTTCCATATCGGGCGCCGCCAAGCTGACGCTCCAGGACATGACGGTCATGGTTCTCGACGCATCGATCGGTCAGGCAGCCGAAGGCCAGAGCAGGGCCTTCAAGGACAGCAGTGACTTTGGAGCCATCATCGTGACCAAGCTCGATGGCCACGCCAAGGGTGGTGGAGCCATCTCTGCGTGAGTAGCAGCTGCGGTGATTCGGAACCAAGCTGACTCGCCAGCGTTGCTGCGACCAAGACCCCCATCATCTTCCTCGGTACCGGCGAGCACCTGAACGACCTTGAGAAGTTCGCTCCCCAGCCCTTCGTCTCCAAGCTCCTGGGCATGGGAGACATCCAGGGCTTGATGGAGCACATGCAGGACATGGCCATGGCCAACCCCGACCGCCAGAAGGACCTGGCCAAGAAGCTCGAGCAGGGCAAGTTCTCCATCCGCGACTGGCGCGAGCAGCTGTCCAACATCATGAGCATGGGCTCGCTGTCCAAGATCGCCTCCATGATCCCCGGAATGCCAGCAGGCATGATGGAGGGCGGCGAGGACGAGGCCGCCGGCAAGCTCAAGCGCATGATCTTCATCACCGACGCCATGAGGCAGGACGAGCTCGACTCTGACGGATTGATCTTCGTAAGGGCAGCCATGTTGGCTCTACTAACACCCACAGTTCAGCTTTGACAAGGAGGGCAACCCCGTCGGCCTGAACCGCCGTGCGCGTCGTGTGGCCAAGGGAAGTGGCACGTCCGTGCGCGAGGTCGAGGAGCTGCTCGCCCAGGCCCGCATGATGGCTGGAATGGCGCGCCAGGCCGGCGGCCAGAACGGCTGGATGACGGCCATGAACAAGATGCAGGCCGCTGCAGGCGGCAAGCCTCTCGGACCTGGCGGCCGGCCGTCGCAGGCCCAGATCGAGGCCATGCGCAAGGCGATGCCCCCAGACATGATGCGCAAGCTCCGCGCCGCGGGGCCCCAAGGAGCGCAGAAGATGCTCGCCGATATGGCAGGAGGAGGCGGCTTCCCCGGTATGCCTGGGATGGGCGGACCAGGCGGCGGTGGAATGCCGTCCATGGCTGAAATGCAAGGTGAGTTGTTGAAGACGGTGTCGTGCTCTACCGTCGAACTCGTTCTCGCCACATCCGCCACATCCCTCCCGTACACGCAGATCCCTCCCGTACACACACATCACTCCCTGCCACACACACATCACTCCCTGCCACACACACAGCCCCGCCACATCCCTCCCCCCTCGCGGTCCCCCTTCTTCCCCAGTTCACCCTCCAAGTTCAGCGCTGACGCAACACAGAGGCCATGAAGGCGATGGGCATGGGCGGCGCTGGCGGCGGCGGCGGCTTCCCTGGCATGGGAGGCGGCATGCCCGACATGTCCCAGATGATGAAGATGATGGGCAACATGGGCATGGGCGGCCTCGGTGGTGGCCGCTAAGGCCGCTGCGAAGCTCTCGCTATCTCCCCACCTATCTTGCTCGCCAGCCGCCGCTGCGCAGCAAAGGGCTGCTCCGCGCTCGCGGGACTCGCCTCAACGCCCTTCGTGGGCACAAATCCGTCGCTATCACTATCGTAGCTTCTATTCCCGACCATAACAGCACGATTCAAGCCAGCCACACAACCCTAACTCATGCATGCAATCGCCAATGTCTATGTTACATCCCCGTCACGCCTTGGTCGCGCCCTCGAGCTGGTTGGCAATGGCAGACGGCGTGCTCAGCGCCGCGGCCGTCCCAAAGTCGTACTCGCTGCGGATGAGGTCGTGGAACTGTCTGTAGACGTCGACAATGCTTCCCTGTGGCGTGTCAGTTGCGTTCAACGGACCACTTCGAGCAACTAACCTGAGCTGGGGGAATGAGGACCCGGACAGTCTCCTCGTCCTGGAGGTAGAGCATGAGCTCACCGCGCCACCGGGCGAGCTCCTGCTCGGCAGTCTTGCGGAACTCGTCGTGGACCTCGGTCACGGCGCGTGGTGTGGCCCAGTCCTGCTTGGGGAGGTCGGCCGAGTTGCCTCCCTTGGCCGCTGCATACGCATTGCAGCGGTCGAGGAAGCCGCGCAGCGGTGACGTTGCCGCAGCTGTGCATTGACTGATCAGGTCCTCGCACGCGCGCTTGAGCTCGCGGTCAAGGTCGACCTTTGCGTCTGGCGCGAATTCGCCACGCACAGACTGGGACCGGCCGTAGCCGAGGAACGAGGTGGCGTTCTCCAGCAGGGAGCGGAGGAAGTCGGTCACACCTGCCCACTCGTACTGCTTGCTCGCTCGTCCTAGGTCGAGACCGGCCGTCATCTCCTTGAGGATGAGGAGGTGGCGCACGAGGAACAGCTTGGCGTCGACCGCGTGGTCCTTCTTCGCACCGATCTGGTCAGCCGCGGTAGACAGCGACTTGCGGCAGGTGCCAACTGCTTCCTGTGCGAGGTCGGCAAAGACGGTTCCCTGCGGGATTAGCATTCCAACGCGTGCAGATTTCTCACGTCAATGTACGTGTAGAGACACGAGAGGACCCAGAGAGTGACACGCAATGTGGGGTACCATGTTTCCTGTGACTCTGGTGGTGGGAGAGACAGGAAGGCCGGCTCGTCGTCGTCCTCGACATCAAGTGAGATGGCGACTTCTCGTCGAACAAGAGGTCCGGGAGCTGTTGTGTGAGCTGATAGTCAAAAAAAAAAAACGCATAACCCAACTCACCAGTCGACTTGAGCTTGTCTGGGTAGTCCAAGTCTGTGGGCTTGGGCGAGTAGTACTGCACATCGGCTTGGATGAGCGCCTGGGCACGAAACACCAAGCGAGCCTGGGCGTCCTGGAGGACCATCTTGAGGAGGTACTCAGTGTGCAGGCGTGCGAGTGGCTTCCTTCGCCTCTTTGAAATCGCAGGGCTGGCCTTGGTTGCGAGTGACAACGAGCTGTTCCGGTGCAGACTCCTGATCGTGGCACTTGGCGAGTATGGGCCGAAGTAGTCCTCGCGGTCCGCCAAGGGTGATGACTCAAAGGGCCCGGAGTCTGGCGACAGAACGATCGCCTCATCGGGGTCCTCGTCCTCGGAGAAGTCGGGCACCATGAGGCCTTGCAGCACGGTGCAGACTTCTTGGAGGACAGTAAGGGAAGGCTCGTGTAGAATCCGGGGCCTGATGTGGTCGTAAAGGTGGTCGCACAGGCTCTCGAGATAGCCGCTGAGCGATGGTTAGCATGAGCTGAACTGCAGTTTCCGGGCAGCTCACTATAGCTGCGCTTCCCCTGACAAGAAGAATTGCTTGAACAACGTAAACTCCTCCAAACATGTTTGCTTGAGGTAGTAGCAGCCGGATCTCGTAAGGTCGACAAGCTCACTCCGTGCGGGGTCGAGCTGGGCAATCTCCTCGGCGACACGGGGGCTCATCAGCGCCTGGCGTGTGGACACGAAAGCTGCGTGGCAGTCGGCCAGGATCTGGGGAAGATCGTCCTTGTTGGTTAAGACGCGCTGCTCCAGTTCGGACAGCAGGGGTCGCAGCGAGGCAGACAATGACGTGAAGCGCGCGTAGAGCAGACCACGGGTGGTAGTCTCGGAGAGGCCCTTATCCAGCAGCCTCCTTCCGATGTCCATGCCGAGTGCCTTGATCGTGCCGACAAAGTGGAGGCGGATCAGCTGCATGCTGCGGGTCATGCACTGCTGGTAACGGATGAGATACAGCTCGGCGTCCTTGAAGTCGCGCTGATGGGTTAGCCGATGCCACCGAGCCCTCAAACCCACATGTTCGCCGAGGTAGCTGATGCACTCGTCGAGCCGGCGCACCATCGGCAAGAAGTCGGGGCTGAGGACGAGGTCATTGCCTGGGTTGTTGAGCATGCGCTGCGCCGTCTCGAGGAAGGTGAAGTAGCTCAGCCGGTGGGCGAGTTGCGACGTGTGGGTGAGGAGATGAGTCTGAGATGTCAGTATGGGTATGCCGTGGTATAAACACTACTCACCTGCTCCTCAAGCAAGTCCTCGCACGCGCCACGCAAGCTCTCGCTCCGCTCCTCGACATACTCGAGAGCCTTGAGCATGTCGACGACCTCGCCCTCGCCGTCCTCGAGCAGCTGGATAAGGCCGTCGCACTTGTCCCGGAGACCCGAGATCTCGGTCAGGTGCTCGCGGTACAGGCTGTCCTGCTCGTGCTCGGCGCTGAGCGTGAGCGCGGCGAAGTGCTCGTGGAACTGCTGAGGCGTGATGATCGAGGAAGGGTGCAGCGGGTCCGCACGCGAGAGCCCCGACGGCCCCGGTCCTGGCGAAGCAGGCAGCGATGGGATAGCGTTCGCTGACCCAGAGCGCGAGTGGACGACGTTCCCGAAGTGCTTGTTCCGCGTTGGTGTTTCCGGCCGCGGGCTGCCTGCCACTGCTGCCGAGGAAGACTCGTTCAAGAACTGTGGTGTGAGCTACACGTACGCGCCAATCTTAGCTCACCTTTTCAGGTATAGGGCGCTCTCCAAACCGTTCCTTGACACTGGCAATGCTGTGGACCTGGTCATCCGAGAGGGGCGCCCTCGACTCCCACTCCTCGAGCGAGATGACCCTGTTCGGCGCGAGGGGGGTGGATGCTCTCGAGCTCTCACCGCTCGCGCGTCCTCCGGATGCCATGGGCAGGGGAGTGCGGCGAAGGTTGAACCCTCCTGGGGTTGTCGGCCGCGACATGGCTGCGTGATGTGGTCGTGGTCGAGCTCGATGTAGGCAGGAGATTGGCTTCGAGGAAGGTGTGTCGACTGCTGGCCGCCTGGCTGGCTGGCTGGCGATCGCCGAATGGTGACGATGGAGGTGCAGGGTCGATGCGTGGCATTCACGTGCTAAAGCCGGGGTGAGAAATAAGCAACGCGTTGAAGCCAGTTCATACTTGTTGCACCAGGGGTAAGTTTGGGTGGTGCCGGTAGTGGCCGCGCTGGTCGTCAGGCATCCACGGCCACGGCCACACGTACGCGCGCGGCGGCGCGCGCCAGGCGTCAGGCCAGGCGCGCGGGAGGGAGGCGGCTGGCGGGAGCTTGGGCCACCAGAGGGTGAGGGGAGACGCCCAGGGTCAAAAGGAATCCACGCATGGCCTGGCTCTGGGTCCGTGATTTCAACCGCCAGGCGCCAGTCAGCCCGCCCGCTGCCGCCGCTGCCCCATCGTCCAAACCCCCTCTCCTTGCCCTCGGGCCTTGAGCCTTCCCTGCCTTCCCTCCCCCCTCTCCCCCCTACTTCCTCCCGCGGGAGCAGGCGGTGGTTTAGCTCCTAGCTCAGACAACACCAGGCCGTCAGTCGGTCCACGCCTGGCTGGCGGGCGGCACGCTGGCTGCTGGCACGTAGCACACTCGCGCACACCACCACGCTCCTCCGGCGCACCCGTCGTGCTGTACCGCTACCACCACTCACCACCACCTCGTCGTCCAACTCACACTCACCTTCCCCTTTGCTACAACAACAACACGGACTCGACTCACACTCTTGTCTATTCGTAACCCCCGCCGACGCCCATCCCCCCATCGGCACCACCCCTTGCACGACCCAGCGACATCGACCGCGCCGGACCGTGCCACGACACCCCCCACCCACCCCCCGTCCTTGAACAACAGCGCACCCTCGAATTCACGCGTCAAACCGACATTAATCACCATGGCTTACCGCTCTCGAGGAAGGAAGCAGGCCAAGAAGGGCGTCCAGCTCACCATTATGGTTGTTGGTGAGTCGGCGCGCGCGCGTCTTGTGGATGGGGTGCCTGGAGATTCCGTCGTGGTCGACGGAAACGCACGAGCCCCCGAGACGTGGACGGGTCGAGCGTAGCGTCGTCGGCCAGCCGAGTACTGGCGCCTACCACCCTACCAGTCGCGGCACAGCATACTAACATCCCCAGGCGCGTCCGGCACTGGTCGCACCACCTTTGTCAACACGCTTGTCGAGCAGCCGCTCCTCACGCACCGCACGCAGACCCTCCTGCGCGACCCCGAGAACCCGCGCTCCGAGGTCGACCCCGTCCTCGCCCAGCAGGCTGCCGCCGACGCCCACATTGAGCGCCCCATTGCCATCAAGCCCGTCAATGTCGAGCTTGAGGAGGACGGTGTCCGCGTCGCCCTTACCGTCGTCGACACCCCCGGCTTCGGTGACGGCATTGACAGCGAGCAGAAGTGAGCTTTGACACGAGGCCTTACCCGCCGCCGCGTGCCCAATGCGCTCTAGTACGCGTTGCTAACGGATTCTGCAGCTTCCAGGAGATCTCGAGCTACCTCGAGCGCCAGTACGACGACATTCTCGCCGAGGAGTCGCGTATCAAGCGTAACCCCCGCTTCCGCGACAACCGCGTCCACGCGCTCCTCTACTTCATTGCGCCCACCGGCCACGCGTGAGTCGGATGCGAGCGTGTTTCCTGGCGTATTCTGACAGTCTCAGCCTCCGCGAGATCGACATTGAGCTCATGCGCCGCCTCTCGCCCCGTGTCAACGTCATCCCGGTCATTGGCAAGGCCGACTCGCTCACTCCCCAGGAGCTCAAGGCTTTCAAGAAGCGTGTAAGTTTGGGCTTGGGCTTCTGTGATAGGGATTCTGACCCCCCACAGATCATGGAGGACATTGAGTACTACTCGATCCCCGTCTACAACTTCCCCTACGACCCCGAGGAGGATGACGAGGAGACCATTGCCGACAACCGCGAGCTCCGTTCGCTGCTTCCCTTCTCCATTGTTGGTGCCGAGGAGGAGATTATGATCAACGGCGAGGCCGTCCGTGGCCGCCGCTACCCATGGGGTATCGTCGAGGTCGACAACCCGGAGCACTCTGACTTCCAGCGTCTCCGCGCTGCCATCCTCCAGTGAGTAGAGCGGCCCCCCGTTGTGCTCCCCCACTCACACCTCCAGGTCCCACCTTACCGACCTCAAGGAGATCACGCACGACTTCCTGTACGAGAACTACCGTACCGAGAAGCTCTCGCGCTCTGTCGGCGGTGCCGACGCGCCCGACTCGTCGATCCTCCCCGAGGACATGGCTACGCAGTCTGTGCGCCTCAAGGAGGAGCAGCTCCGCCGCGAGGAAGAAAAGCTTCGCGAGATCGAGCTCAAGGTCCAGCGCGAGATCCAGCTCAAGCGCCAGGAGTTGCTGGCCAAGGAGGACAGCCTCAAGGTGCTCGAGGCACGCCTTGCTGCCCAGGGCCAAAACCACTACGAGTAAAGGCGCTCGCCTGTTGCTATCCCCCTCGACTCAAATGGAAACACTCCGCAAAGGAGATGTCAATAATGTCTCGTCATGTCCCTTCATGTCTCCCCTCCGCGTCCAGCCTCGCTTCCTTTTATTCTACTACCCTTTCTTTATGCGGTGTGGGTAGTCTTCTATACCGAGATGATGTTGGCGGGGTCTACTGGCCCTGCTGTTTATACCACGGTAGAAACGATGCAACTGCTGTTCCAGCCGCGACGCGACGCGAGCGCAGCGAGCGGGGCGGGTGCCGGCGAGCACGGCGAGCGCAGCGAGCCGCGAGCCGATAGGTCACGATCGCGGCGGAGAGTGGGGTAGGGGGGAGGCATGCATGGGTAAGGCATCGACGCAGGCGAGCTACGGATATCCGCGGTTCGACCAGCAGCGCGACTCGACCAGCAGAACATGGCCGGCTTGCCGAAGCGCACATACCCAAGCGGACAGGCCGACAATATGAGTGCTCGCTCTTCCGGGTCGACGCCGCCGATAGTTCCAAGCGCACCATGGTGTAATACAAAAAGCCGATAACAAAACATTGGCGTCCCAATGGTGCGGGTTTCTGCCTTTTCAGCAGCATGCATGTTCCAACCACCGATGCAATCCGTCGTGGAGCAACCGACCGCTCCAAGGTCACCCGACTCGGGGGCTTGGGACGCTGCCTTGCACGACGCACGGTACCCCAGCAGCGCCGTCAGCACGCACACACAACAGTGCATAGCCCACAAAAGGCATGTCCTCCGACCGGACAGACAGCGTTTGATTACAGCAAGTCCCCGGGCACCGGACAGACTGGGCCCCGGTCAAGCCACTCGACCACATCGAATGTGGCTGTGGGCTGCGACTGGGCTAGATGGGGCGCCGTCGTTGCTCATACGTTCAGGCTGTTGAGCGTGGATCGACAGCTGGAGGTATGTCCGCCGACGCGGCCGGGGCTGTAGAGTCGTGTACATGCTAGCCAGGGGGCAGCTGGGGCGCTGCCCGAATGCCGCGGCCGCGCCGTGCCGTACCCCCCGCAGTCGTGGCTGGGGCACTGGTGGCGTCGCTGTCGGGTGCGTGCCGTGTGTTGTGCGGAAGACGGCCTCCGGGTCCTCGCTGGCGGGTACAGCGTGTCGAGTGGGCTGCGAGCTGTGAGATGGACGAGCGGAGCTGTCGCTGGTCGTTGGGTCCTCACTCGGCCATCATTCGATCAAGCCTGTGTTCCGCAAAAACAGATGCCCGGGTGGGCGATACCAGAACGGTTGAGTGCCGACGCCTGGGATACCGCGAAGCGACTGTGCGCCGACGCCACTCCAGTCCGTCTTAGTCCTAGAACAGTCATCTTCGCTCGAACCCGGTCACTCGTAACACTCTGTTCGCACCTGGTCACTTGTCATGAAGTTGCCTCCCGGCGAACGCTGCGCTCGACGGGGGCGGGTCGCCGCGGCTTGTGCCAGCCCCGCGAGTACACCCCTCGCCCCCTTCGCGTGGTCAGCCTGGCGCCATTGGAGATCAAGACTGACGGCACAAGTATCTGACAGGAGTAAACACCCACCACACGGGACGTGTACAGCCCAGACGCAGCACAGCATGCATCCCAGCCCTCCTCCACACCCCAATTCGGCCTGGACAGCCCGCGAGGCGGAAGCGACCGGCTCTTAACCCGCCCACGGGTGGCGTACCGCAAACCCGTCTCCAAGCACCCCGCCACTTGACCCCCACCTGCCCCACGCACCACGCCACCCCCAAACCCGCACCCTCAGCACGGTTGCAGAGGACGACGGTGATCCGGCCACCTGCCTGCCTGCCTGCCTCCAAGTGACTGCACAAGTGCCACACGCCACGCGAGCCGGAAGCAAATCCCCCTTCCCCCGCCTGATCTGCTGAACTCGGCTGCTTGCGGCGGTGCGGCCCCGCTCGTAGTACGAGCCTGTTGACGAGGCAGCCGACGCCTTGGGCATGTGACCGATCCGGCGGGGGCATGTTCCTGTACCATACGGACTTGGCCGCGGCTGTTTGAGGCGGCGTGGGCGGCGTGGGCTGGGCGAGGTGGCGCTGAGTGTCGAGCAGAGAGCTGTGAGCAACAGCCAGCGAGGCCTCGCTACGCCGACGCCTCGGCGCCAGGCCGCCACAGCCACACCACGCGCCATGCTTCGGGGGTACTTGTCTGCGGCCGGTGTGCGCAGAGTGCGGCGGTGTACCGCCGCGCTGCCGCAGTTGGAATTGGATGCCCCCTCCACTCTGCGGCACACGTCTGCGCGTGCGTGACGTGACGCGAGAAGCTTGCGACAACGTCAGTGCGTCCACTGTGGCTCGGGCTCGGCCGATCACTGTGCGAGGCGAGGCGAGGCGAGGCGACGGGGCGCAGTGTGCTCGCCGCCTGTGGGTTCTCCACACACGTTGGATTAGCAGCTCGCGGCGCCGATCCCCGTCCATTGGTCGATGGCTGCGATCGGTGTCGGCTGCGACTTGTGCCACCGCCTCGTTGCTTGCTGCAACCTGCGCTCCCGCGTTGCGCGCAACGCGCAGCGATTGGGCCAGCGCAGTTAAACGAGCCCGCCTGTTTGTCGCGCCCCGCCTCGACTCACGGCCCAGGACAGGATGCACGCAGGCACGCACCCACCCCCACCCACTCCAAACAATACAGCAGCAAGATGCCGCCGCAGCGATAAGGACGTCATCGGTGGCGTCGAAGCGTGATTGGCCGGGCGGGATCAATTGTCCGTGGTTCCCCATGGGGGGTATGCGTTCGATTGGCTCGTCGCCGCGGCTTCAGGGCGAAAGCGACGAGGCACGCGGGCGGCAAGTGGCGACGGCCAGTGCCAGGTGACGACGAGGCGTGGGGGGGAGGGAGAAGGGGGGAAGGGCAAAGGGGGAAGGCCAAGGTTGACGCAGGTTGGTGCATCAGCAACCTGTTGCTTAGTGCGGGGGCTCCCCTCTCCACTGCCGCCGCCGCCGCATCTGGCCCACCAACCCATGCCACCCACCCACCCACAGCCTCGGTCGGTCAGCGACCACCTTCCCCCCTCCCCTCCCCTCCCCTTCCCCCCCCCTATATAATTTACCCAGCACGACGCTAACACGTCGCCCGTCGTCTTACGTCCCCCCAGCTTAAACAATCCCCAGCAGAACAGACATCTCATCGCATCACCCACTCGCCCATCCCATCGCACAAGCACACACACCACTCACTCACCCCACACCGTCGCTACCAAACTCGCCTACTCGCCACAGCCCTCGCCACAGCCCTATCGCGCGGCGTCGAGCCCGTAACCCACAACCCACAAAGGCCACCCACCAGATCTCATCTTTCCGTGACAACGGCCTCGCTCATCACAAGACCACTAGGCCCCTCGTGACCTCTGCCCGCTCCCGCGTCAACACTTCACACTCACTCATCCACACCAACCACCTCTGCAATGCCCTCGCAGCCCATCCCCATCAACACGCACTCGGACGGCCCAACTGTCAACGCGTCGGGCACGCCCCAGACGCCGTTTGCCGGCGGCGCAGTCGGCCTGGGTTCCTCGGCCCCTGGGTCCATCTTTGCAAAGTGGTCGGCCTTCTCGACCGTCAAGTCGCCCACCACGGGCGCCGGCAACGCGCCGCCCAGGGCCCTGCCGTCCGTCTCGCCCCTCGACGACGACAGCGACGACATTGGCGACCTCAACGACCTCAAGAGCCGCGGCTGGGCCGCTGCCGCCGCCGCCCGCGGCCAGAGACGCGCCGTGTCGCTCTCCATGTCGCCCGGCAGCTCGCTCCTCTCGGGCAACTACTCGATGACGAGCACCACCAACAGCAGCACGGGCTCGTCGCCGCCCACGACGTTTGTCAACCCGCTCATGACGGACAAGATGGCCCGTGGCGAGGGCGTCCTGCGTCGCCTCTCGATGGGTGGCGGCTTCTCGAGGGTGAGTTACCACGGAAACGACGCGACGTGCCTGCAGCATCCATCTGGGGCCTGGGCGTGGAAGACGATGTGTGATGTGTGCCGTGCTGACACCTGCCCACAGCCGACGGTCCCGCCGCCCGTGCCCGAACCCCCAAGCTCGACGCCGATCGCCTCGCTTCCGCAGCAGCAGCCAGCGCTTGCGGCCCACCCGCCGCCGCCCCAGGCGGACGTTGCCCGCGCCAACACGGTCGGTGGCGGCCGCCGCCGCTTCTCCGAGTCTGCTGGACGCCGCCGCCCGGTCAGCCCGATGGGCGAGCGCATTCTCCGCGACCAGGTGCACTTCTAAGTCGCAACGAGCAGCGACAGGTCGCTCCCTCCCCCTACCATCACCCCGCCTAATCCTGTTTCCGATCCCAGCCATCAAGTCTCCCACACACACACAACACACACGCACTACAATTCACAAGCAAAGTAGCCACGGCCGCGGGCCGAGAAGAAGAAAGTACGGCCGCGGGCCGACATGAGGAAAGAAGGCCGGCTCTCAGCGCAATGTAAGCTGCAGAGGTCAATCAGAAGTCAACCACAACACTCAACACCACAACAACAACGACCACACCACGCAATGTAATCCCCACCCATCACCAACTACCCCCATGCCAAAGCGCCAGCGCCTCGGACAAGGCGCGTTGTAAGTGGCCCGCTCGATCGGGCCCAGTTCGTTCCCGCTGGTTTGACCGGCGGAGGAGGAGAGTTTGTTCCGGTTATGTGAGAAGGAGGAGTAGCTTCGATTCGAGAGTAGCCAGTAGTTTGAGTAGTTTTGTAAGGAGCGAGTGAGTGAGCTTTGGTGTATGCATCATGTGGGGCGAATAGTCGCGGGCAGATTGGCGCGAAGGCAGCGACTGCCACTGACTGGTGTGGCGGGGAGACGACGTGCCGAGACGAAGACGACGCGCCGAGCCGAGGCTACGCGCACGCTGCCACGCATCGTCCACGACTGCCTCGGCGTGGATATGAGCGCGGGAGCGACGCGATGGCCGAGCTGGAAGCGCCGCTGCGAGCCCGCCGGCGGACGCACAGTCGTACGACGGCGCGCGGACAAGCTCCGCACAGCGCTGCCTCGCCGCCGCCGCCTCGCCGCACGTGCCAGAAAATGCAGGCAATGCATGACAATGGAGCGGGGAGAGTACAGTGTATGGGTGGTACAGTGGGTGCGTGCGGCCTATGCCTTGTCCTGCGTGGCCTGCGTCGGCGCCGGCGCCGGCTGGCCCTCGAGCTCGGCGTCGAGCGCGGCCCACGCCTCGGCCTTTTTGCGCGTGCGGTCCTTTGCGGCCTCGCGGTTGCGTGTTGTGCGTTCGATGCGCTGCGGCGTCAGCGGCAGCACAGCGAGCGGAGCGAGCTGGGCGGGGCGGGAAGGCATACAGTCGAGGTAGGCCACTCGGGACCCGCTCGGCGCTGGCGCGCCTCGCCCGCCCGCCCACGCCTCGCGTGGCCGGGCCGGCCAACTCACCTCCTTCCGCAGGCACAGATTCAGCGCGTCCTTCTCGTCGTTGCACAGCCCCGTGAAGCGGCTCCACGCCGAGCGGTCGTGGCACGCGTGCAGGGCCTTGATGAGCTCTGAGCAGGCTAGCGAGGCGTCAGCCGAGCGGGCGGGTGGGGAGCAGCGCCGGCGCCGGCAGCGGGAGCCAGCAGCAGCCCAGACGTACCGTTCTGGCGCTCGGTGACTCCGAGGGGCTCGTGCATTGCGGCGGGGTGGTGTAATGTGCGGTGGTGAGCAGCTCCGACTTTTGTCGATCGACCATGTCCTTCCGAGCCGGGCATGTGCCGAAGGCTTAGTTGTAGGTGGCAAATTTGCCCCCGCTGACTCAACATGACGGAAGTTGCTACAAGCCATGACGGAGCTCTCAACCACACATTCACCATGGCAGCCGTATCCCGCACCCTCTTCCGCGCCGTGGCGGCGTCCAGCTCGCGCCTGCTCGCGCCGCGCGCCGCGCCGGCCGCCGTGGCGCGGTTTGCGCCGTTCGCCTTTACGCGGTACACCTCGTCCTCCTCGTCCTCGTCCTCCTCCTCGTCGACGCCGGCCTCGAGCGCCCCCTCCACCCCCGACAGCACGTCCCACGCCCTCCCGGCCCCCGACGCCCCCGTCCCCCCCACGCCGGCGGGCCCGCAAAAGCTCGCGCAGATCGAGCCCCGCCTAGCCATGACGTTCACGTGCACGCACGACGGGTGCGGCCACCGCTCGACGCACGAGTTTGCGCGCAAGAGCTACGAGAAGGGCGTGGTGATTGTGCAGTGTCCCGGGTGCAAGGCAAGGCATCTGATCGCCGACCACTTGGGGTGGTTCAAGGTGGGTTGGGGGGGGGGGGGGGCTGCGGATTTGGCCGGGGGGTTGGGGAGGGGAGACTAACGAACCTGCAGGAGGTCACCGACGGCGGCAAGCTCAGGACTGTGGAAGACCTCGTGCGTGAGAAGGGCGAGAAGGTGACAAAGGGGCGCGTTACTATGGACGGGGATATCGAGTATGCGCCGTAGGCTCGCCGTGGGGAGGGACGGGAGAGAGGATAGGAGGGCAGACGGAGGAGGGGGACGGAGCACGGCGACGAGCGACGAGCGACGGGGACATCACATATGTAGGTCAACACGGCACAGCCCTCTGGCCTGGCCCACGGCCACTTCATAACACATCTGCATCATTACACTGTTCACCGGCTGGCTCGCACCTCCCGGCTCACCACACATGCCATTAACTCATCACAGCTAGCAATACAAACAGTTGACAACGGTACACGCCCCTGCGCTCTAGATATCAATCAGGTTGGCTTCTGCAACGGGCCGCGCTGATGGCGCCGGGGCCGCTGGAGCTGCTGGAGCTGCTGCCGGCGCTGCTGGCGGTGTAGTTGTCCTCGCCGCCGCTGGCCCGGCCAAGTCGTCAAACTTGCCCGGTGGTGGGGCAACCAGCGCGACGAATGCTCTACGCACTGAGAGTGTCAGCGCGGCTCATCCCAACCCGGCTCAACTCACCCCGCTTGATAAACGAGTGCAGCTTGCGGTCGGCGTTGAGCTGCTGCACGAGATCCGCCATGTCCGCGACTGGCGGGTCGCACTGCGGCACGACATAATCCTGCGCATTGCAGTCGAGCACGAACGAGAACTCCCGCTTGGCATCCGACGGGTCAATGAGCGTGAACAGCACGAGGAGGCGGTTGGCTGTGGAGTCAGCGGTGACCGATGCAGGACTTCACCGCACTCACCGGCAACACCCGTGATGCTGAGCCCCAGCGCACCCTCCAGCGCGGCGAGCTCCACCTCATCCTTGCTCCGCTGCTCCTCGAGCGCCCTGCCTTGCCGCTCCTTGGTCGCCGTGTCGGCGCGCACCTCCTTGCGGATGGCGTTGAGGTCGTGCTCGAGCGACGCATTCTGCTCGCGCACCTTGGCGAGCTTGGTCTGCAGGCCGGTGAGCGCCTGGGTAAAGTCGGACACCGTCTTCCTCTCCATCTCAATCACTGCGTGGGTCAGAGTGAGTCGGCGGAGACTACCCACTGGCCAGCATCTCGTGCTCGTTCTGCTGCTCGCGGTGGATTTGCCGCTCGGCCTCCTCGGTTCTCGCGTTGAGTTCGCGCACGACATTGACGTGGTCGTTGGCGCGGGCAGCAATCTCAGTTTTGGCCGAGACGGCGTATGTGTCGATCTGGGGTGTGAGCTGGGTGTCATGGCCGAGGAGAGGGGCATCTCAACTCACGGCACGGAGGAAGGCGTCGACCTGCGCCTGGAACGGCTCCCATTCGAGGTTGATCTCGGGCTGTCCCGACACCGACGTGTCGAGGATGTCCTGCAGCGAGATTTTGGGCGGCGCGAGGAGTGTTCCCGGCATGGTTGCGTTGTACACCGTCGATGTAGGCAAAGTTGTTGTGACAGTGTTGTTGCAGGCCTTGTTTGGCTCGTCACAAAGGTCAGACGCGTGAAGCGGTGGCGAGCGTGAGAGACTTGCTCACGTGGTATTATTTTCTCTCAATTTCTCACATTTATCCCGCCAGTCACCCCTAATGAGCGTCGCAATGTAAATGTCCCTTGTTTTGTTTCTCTACCCTGAAGAGCAAATGACCCGCGACTGACTTTGCGCTCTCTGCCACCGCCCCGCCTCCCCTGAAATCAACCAACAACAGAAGGCGGGCCAGGCCACCCACCCAGGCAAGTCGCACCCGGCACAGCCCAGCGTCACCCATCCAAACAACAAACCCATCATAGCGTGCACAACAGACAAGCTCTCACGCTCACCCATACCTCCATCACAACATTACTTAGCTAGCTCCAAACAACACCCCCGCGTTACTTTTACTTCTCCTCCCAACAATGCTCGCAAGAGTACTCAAGTCTGCCTCTTCGCAACCCTCAACACCCACCCAGACACCCAGCTCCCCCAGCAAGTCGAGCAACAACAACATGGCCGCCCCAGCCATCCCCCAGCCGTCCCCCTCCAAGTCGAGGTCGGACCGCTCTGCGGCAAAGGAGAACCAGCCCGCCCCAGGCGCCGCCGGCGACCGCTCCAGCTACCTCTCCTTCCTTTGGGCCCAGGAGAAGGCAGCAAAGTCAAAGGGCGGCGATGACACGCACGAACCCCGCCCCACCTACTCGGCCGACGACGTCCACATGCAGACCTACAAGGGCACGGCCAACCCGGCGGCCCTCAAGAACCTCGCCGCCGCGCCGCCATCTCCCTCCAAGAGCCAGCACCACTACCACTACATCCAGCCCGCTCAGCAGCACCCGAACGGCCGCGAGTTGCTCGGTGTCCCCGGTGGCAACGCCCAGCGCGCTTTTGATGAGGACATTCGCATGCGCACCGCCAAGATGGAGACTCAGAAGGAGCGTGTGCTCGAGCCCTGGCAGATCGAGCTGCTCGAGTCCCCAGAAGTCAGGCGCAAGGCGACAGTCGCCCAGCTGTGTAAGTGAAACGGGCCGGGATGGAGGGGACAAGGAGCTGACACAAACAACAGACTTCCTCGACTACTACTGTGCGTGACCCGTTACATTGACCTCCGAGCATCCCCTAACCTGCCCCAGTCGATCTCCTTGGTTACATCTCGAGCAGGAAAAAGCGTCTCGAGACGTTCAAGGCTGACACTGCTACCCGCAACGTGAGTCGGGACAAGGTTGAGTGATGCTGATGGAACAAGGTTACCGGCCCTGAGCTCGCCAAGGAGGTCCAGAGCTACAATGGCCGCGAGCGCGTCCTGCTCCGCAAGCGTCGCACCAAGCTCCGCATCGACCACTTCCGCATCATTGCCCAGGTCGGACAGGGTGGCTACGGCTCGGTCTACCTTGCTCGCAAGGCCGACACGCACGAGATCTGCGCCTTGAAGAAGATGCGCAAGGGTACACTGGCCAAGATGGACGAGGTCAAGCACGTCCTCGTCGAGCGTGACATTCTCACTGCCGTCAAGACCCCCTGGCTGGTGCGCCTTCTCTATGCCTTCCAGGACCAGGAGCATGTGTACCTCGCCATGGAGTACGTTCCTGGAGGTGACTTCCGCACGCTTCTCAACAACTCGGGTGTCCTCAAGGAGGAGCACGCCAGGTTCTACGCCGCCGAGATGTTTGCTGCTGTCAACGAGCTGCACAAGCTGGGCTACATTCATCGTGACTTGAAGCCCGAGAACTTCCTTGTTGATGGAACTGGCCACGTCAAGCTCACCGACTTTGGCCTCGCCACTGGTGCCCTCAACCCCCAGAAGATTGAGGAGATGAAGCAGAAGGTGAGCTAATGCGTCCCGGCGATGCTGACAGCCCAGCTCGACCAGGTCAAGGACGAGAACCTCGTCTTCCGCAGCACTCTCGAGCGCCGTACCATCTACCGTAGCATCCGCATGACCGAGCCCCGCTACGCCGACTCTGTTGTTGGCTCGCCAGACTACATGCCCCCAGAGGTTCTCCGTGGCCGGACCTACACCTACTCTGCCGACTACTGGTCGCTGGGCTGTATCCTGTTCGAGTTCCTCTGCGGTTTCCCTCCCTTCTCCGGCTCGACGCCAGAGGAGACGTGGGCCAACCTCAAGAACTGGTCTCGCGTGCTGCGTCGGCCTGTGTACGACCGCCCCGAGGACTTGATCTTCAACCTCACGGATGTGGCGTGGGACGCCGTGGTTCGGTAAGTCAGCTCAAGTGGCCCCGTCATATCACAAGCTGACCTCTAGCCTCATTGCTCACCCCAAGGACCGCGTCGCGTCGCTCGCCGACGTTCAGACGCTCCCCTTCTTCTCGTCGCTGCCCTTCGGCCAGCTGCGCCAGCTGCCCGCGCCGTTCGTGCCCGTTCTCGACGGCGAGACCGACGTCGGCTACTTCGACTCGTTCAACTCACCAGAGGACATGGCCAAGTACGCCGAGGTGTTCAAGAAGCAGCGCGACGTCGAGGCCGTCCAGGAGAAGGGCCAGGGCAACCGCAACAACTGGGTCGGCTTCACGTTCGGCCGCAACGTCGCGCCTGTTGGCCCGCCTCGCCTGATCAAGCCTGCCGACGAGCCGCTCGAGACCATTTTCTAAGCCTGACCGCTCGCTCCTTGCCTGATACCACACTGCCTGCATACAACAACGCCCCGTTCCCGTCTCCCTTCCACCGAACATTGTGTCATCAGTTTCCCCATCTCGCGTAGCCTGATACACCAGCCCCAGCGGCTCTTTATGTGACGAACCCTGTGATGACATGCGTAGAGCTACAATATGGTACAGGTGGGGTGGGGTGTGGGGGTGCGAGTCGTCTAAATACCAGCGAGGGCGCGGCGCCACGCCTCGCCCTCGTTCATGAGCACGCGGCCGAGCTCGCCAATCTCCATACCGAGGGCGAGGCGGCGATCCTCTGGCGCCTTGTACGCGTCGGGCGCGGACGTGAGCGCGTGCGTGGCCACGAGCGACGAGCGCACGAGCAGGAGCTCTGCGTCGCTGAGGAGCTCGTTGCTCTCCGCGAGCGAGCGGGTGAGCGCGTCGTGGTCTGTGCGCACGGCGCGCCACGAAATCTCGGGGACGCCCTCGCGGCGGATACACCGCACGAGGGCGGCGAGCAGGCGCTTCTGCTGGGGGCTGCACTGGCGGAGGAAGAGGGCGACGGGGGACGAGCTCATTGCGTTGAGGACCTGGACCATGTCGCGCGCCGAGACGGGCTTGCGCTCGGGCTGGGCCATGGCGACCTCTACGGCGCGGCGGCACGCGTCGAGCACGCGGCGCGCGTCGCCGTTTGTGCCGGCCATCTTTGTGGCGGCGAGCGCGATGGCGTCGGGCGCGAGCACGCGGTGCTCGGCCGACGACGACGGGTGCGCCACCTGCCGGCTCTGCACGATCTCGATCAGGCTCTGGCGGTCGTACGGCTGGAAGAGGAGCGTCTGCAGCCCGAGGCGCGACTTTATCTTTGCGGCCAGGTGCTGCGGCAGGTCCATGCGGTTGGCGATGGCCACGACGAACAGCTGCGAGTCGCGCATCGTGGGCCAGTTGAAAAAGTTGTACACGACGTCCTGCTTTGCCGTGAGGAGCTGGTCGAGCTCGTCCATGAGGACGACGCTGGCGGTGGTCAGCGGGGGGTAGGGGGGAGGGGGTGCCCACTCACAAGGTATGCCCTCTGGGCCCGCGCACGCCAGAGCCAGTCTTGCGGCCAAAGTGCGCCTCGAGGCCGCGCAGCGCCGTCTTGGCGCTGCAGCCCTTCTGGCCAGAGATGGTCTCCCACAGCACAGTGTACGCGTGCTGCGGGGTGGGGATCTTGAGGCCGTTGATCTCGACGTAGGAGAAGGGCGCGAGCTCGCCGTCCTCGGCCTTGCGCCGCAGCTCCTTGACCACGGCGTGGACGGTGGCGGTTTTGCCCGTGCCGGGGACGCCGGCGATGTCTGCGGCCAGTCAGCGCGGCACCCCTCGGCTACTTACACAGACACCCGCCCCCACCACTCTCGATCCCCTCCTCGACGCGCGACAGCATGTCGACGTACTCGTCCTCGCGGCACGGCAGGCTCTCGGGCGTCGCGCCGACGTGCAGCAGGCGCAGCGCGCGCTCGTACGGATCCGGCGGGAGGTCCTCGACACGCGGCACGGCGGCGGGCAGGCGCGAGCTCGACGACTTGGGGTGCGGGATGCGCTTCTTTGGCTCTGGGCGCGCGCGTTTCCACGGCGTCGCCGCGGGCGCACGCTTGCGCTTCGGCGCGGCCTTGCGCGGCGCCTGCTCCTCGTCGTCCTCGTCGCTGTCGGCTGGCGCCTCGTCCCCGCTCGCGTCGGACGGCTCGCTCGCTGCGCGCGACGGCGCCGCAGCGCTCTCGTCCTCGCTCTCCTCTTGCACCGTCTCGACGGCCCAGCCGAGCCCGGCCCGCCCGCGCCCCTTCCACTCGTCAATGTCCACCTTCCACACTTTGCCGCCGCGCGCGCCCTTGTCGTACGCGCGCGCGCACCAGAAGACGTTGGCCTTGGGGAGGTACGCCCAGCCCTTCCACTGCGTCTTTCTCTCCTCGTCGGGGAACTGCTCCTTGTACACTTGCTTCGAGTAGATCGGGATCGTGCGGACGAGCAGCGGGAGGGGCAGGTTGGTCGTGACTGGTCTGTTTGGGGAGGATGCCAGGAGGACCTCATTCTGCGCGAGTCAGCACCGTGGCCCCACCACCCCACTCACGTCTTCCAGCTTGACGTTCCGCATAACCCCCGGCAGGTCCTCCTTTCTGAAGAACCAGTGGATCTGCGCCATCATGCGCGGCGGCGCGTCGGCAGCGGGCGCACTCGACGCGCTCGAATCGTCGTCGTCGCTCTCATCGTCGGCGTCGGCAGGCTCCTCCCAAAGCGCGGTCAGCATGCCGATGCCGTCGTTCCCGCCCTCGACCTGCACGACGACGCCGTCGCCGATGGCGAAGCGCGCCTCCTCGTCGGGCTTGCGCCTGCGGCGCGGGAGCGCGACCTCGAGCTTTGTCGGCGTCTTGGTCTTGGTCTCCTCGCCGTCGCTGTCGCTCGTCGCGCCCGCCGGCCCGCCGCGCTTGATGACGCGCGAAAAGCCGGAGTAGTACACCCTCCCCGCTGAGGTCTCGGGCCGCGCAGCGCCCGTCCACGTGAACACCGTGTTGGTCGGCACGGCCGGCGCGGCGGCCGTCGGCGTGAAGACTGCGCCGCGGGTCGAGCGGCGCGGCGTGACTGGCATGGCGTGGCCTCGGTCGAGAGTGAGTGAGTGAGTGGGTGGGTGGTGACGCCGTGATGAGAATGTCAGGAGTTGGACAAAGCCGCCGCCGCTGCCGCGCCAAAGTACCAAAGTTAAACGCGGCCACGTGAGGAGGCGTAGTGAACTTCACACGCGTGGCATGCCGCCTTACGACGCGACGTTGCTTGACAGTCTTGACGTGATCATGAGCAAGCGGCGCCGGTGACATGCGTTGGGGCACACGACGCAGCGACAGTCGCCTGGGAATGCAGCACGACCACAACCCCCACACAACCCTCGCCAGCAGCTGTCGCTGCTGGCTCCCGGCTACACCGCATGGACTACATCTCTACTAGCTGTAATCAGAAGGGTATCTGCCCGCATCCAGTCAAAGCTTGCCAAGCAGCAGACAGACATCACTTCATATCCGTCCACCACCTGCTGCGCAAGCCACGGGCAAGCGCCAAACGTCTACGGGGCGTCATCTCTTTATCTTTTTTCTTCTTCTTGACGTGGAAACTGTACACGAGGGCCGGGACATGGGATGGGGGGCCATATCCGTACGCTCGATAAACTAATGTTTGGTTGTGGCGAGATTTGGCGGGGAAGCAGAGAATCGTGCGGGACAGGGCAGTCGGAAACGGAGAATCAGGCGGAAAGGTTCTTGTCATGTTGTGGGCTCGTATGCTAACGTGATGCGAGAGACGTCTACAGGAACTGGGCGGGTCAGTCTACGCTTTGTTGCACCACACTCACGTAGTCTGGAGGACGGCGCGAGACCAGGGGCTCTCCTGCGCGCGGTGCGGGGTCAAACTGGAGGAACGTGTACTTGAGCGCGTCGTCGACCTCGAGGATGGCAGCCTGGTTACCGCAGCGGTAGCAGTAGTTGGGCGCCGAGAAGATGGTGACAACGTTGCGCTCCTGCGACCAAGAGAAGCCCTCCATGACGAGCTGATGGGCACGGGCAACCAGGGTAAGACCGTTGTTGTGGTTGAACGCCTCGGAAATGTCCTGGCCGAACGTGTAACCGGCACCACGGGGCGAGATGCCCCAGCCGCAGCGGTCGTCGGGGTCAGACCACAGCAAGTCACACATCGGACCCTCGTGGGGCACCTCCTGGATGCGGTCAATCGAGCGGATGTGGTCGAGCGTGTCGATCGAGGGCGACAGGCCGCCGTGGAGACAGAAGATCTGGTTGTCGATAAGCGCAGTAAGGGGCAGGTAGTCGAACAGGTCGGTGAAGAACTTCCACACGTTGGCGTTGCCGTACTTGCGCAGGCACTCGTCGTAGAAGCCGTACACCTGGGTGATCTGGCGCGACTCGTGGTTGCCACGGAGGATGGTCACTCGGTCGCGGTAGCGGAGCTTGAGCGCGACCAGCAACGTGACCGTCTCGACAGAGTAGTAGCCACGGTCGACATAGTCACCCATGAACAGGTAATTTGTGTCTGGCGAGTTGCCGCCGATGCGGAACAGCTCGGACAAGTCGTGCTGGCAGTGTCAGGCGGTTGCTCACTCATCGCGAGCCTGTGCCTGGGCCGTAACTCACAAACTGGCCGTGGATGTCACCGCAGACGGTCACGGGGCAGCGGACAGGCTGGACGTTGGACTCCTCCATGAGGACCTCACGGGCCTGGGCAAGTCAGCACACATTTCTGGGGTTGCACAATGCCACCGGCGACTCGAGCCGCGACAAGGAAAACTGGGTGCGCAAAGGAGGAGCACGGTCCAGGTCAAGCGACCCGTCACCAGGCAGGCCGAGCTTTGGCCAACCTGGTGCAACGACTGACCAGTCTCTCGGCGACGGCGACAGGTTGCAGCGTGCACAGCCCGCGACGAGTGTCTCGTGGCCTGTCGCTGCAACCTGCTTCTCCCTCCCTCTTGCCACCAGATCCCCTTCCCTTCCCGTGCGGCCCCAGGCCGGAGACGCCACGCCAACGCACCTTGTCGCAGAGCTTCTTGACCTCAGTCTCGCTCAGCGGCTTGCACTGCATGAGCTGGGAGATCCAGCCGTCGACCTCGTCGTTGGACGACATTGTGTGGCCTTGGTTGTTGTGGGTACAAAGGGTGGTGTTTGTGGTATCGGTGTCGTGGAGCCTGAGGAGCCAGACGCGCCGACGTGCTGTATGTGTTGTCTAGGCTGGTGTTTGTTGTTCGCCAGCCAGAGGGGGACGAGATGGGTGCCGTCGTCGATAAGAGACCCGATCCGACGTTGGCTGTTCTATGCCGACTGATGGGAGAGGGGGAGTTGTGGATGATGAAGCAAGGTGGATGCTTTTGTCTTGCTTGGTTGGGTTGCGTCAAGGAGTCGAGCAGCGAGCGAGCGAGCGAACGAGATGCTGGAGGAGGGAGCATGCAGGCAGGCAGCAGGGCAGAGGTAGCACGAGGGGAAGGATCCGTTGGCTCACGGCGCAGGCAAGCAGGCAGCGCGGGCCAACCCTCACCGCCTGGCGTTTCTCATTTTGGTTCCGTCCCACCGACTGACGAGTGACGCGTTGGCTTGAGATCCTGCGCCAACTTCCCACTCACTCGCTGGCGGCGGCGGCAATCCCCGCACTGCACCAAAAGTAATTTCCGCAGAGTGGCACATAGACAGTGGCGCCAGAATCATCCACTGCGACTCGACACACTGCTGACTACTCCTTCTCATGCAACCCAACACCCAACAGCCAGATGCCACTAGCTGCCACTAGGATGCTCTTGAATAGACTTCCTACAAGATGTACTACTTCTACTACTGACACGTGGCGGCGCGTCACGATGCCGCCGCCCGTGACTCCGTCTTAGGACGAAGGCGCAGCCACTGGAGCAGCAGGGGCGCCTTCGCCACCACCGGCAGCACCGCCACGTGCAGCACCGCGGCCGCCACGGCCTCCTCGTCCACCACCACGTCCGCGACCAGGTCCACCACGTCCTGCACCGCCGCCACGACCGCCTCCACCACGGTGGCCATGGCCACCGCGATGCGGGGCATTACCACCGTTGGCATGGGCAGGGGCAGGAGCGGGGGCACCATTTGTTGGCAATGGGCGGTTCGCTGAGGTAGGCGACAGTTGGGGAAGCGAAGCAATCAAGGACGTGGGAGACACAGGCTTGATGTGGGGGCGTTGGGCAGGGAACTGGCGGGTTCCAGGCTGCTGGTGCTGGCCGCCACCAAGCAGGGCACCCTGCAGACGAGTCTGATGCGAGACGGGGACGGGAGGACCGCCAGGCTGCTGGCGGACGCCCTTGGCCGCATTACCATACTGCAGGTTGCCTGTTGGCACCGCGTGCTGAGAGCGGTTGGGGTTCTGCAAGATGCCGGTCGGGCGGTTGGCAGCCGTCGCAGGCTTGTAGTTGTTGGGGGCGATGACCGGGCGCGGGCCGAGCTGAGGCTTGAAGGGCTCGGCCTGGCCGACCGCCTTCGGAGCCGTCTGCGAGGTGACGGTGAACTGGGGGCGGGTAAGGTTGAGACAAGACGTGAAAGGGACAGTCGAGCCGCGGTAGTCGGAGCATCGTCCACCGAGGGTCTCGCCACCCATAAAGGGCACGTCCCAGACAACGTCAATGTCGCGTTGTCCGATACCAACGACTACACCCTTCATTGCCAAGGGTACGCCGCCGGCCGCAGAGTCCTGCACCATCACCACGCGATCGCCGAGGCTGAACTTCTGGCCCTGAAGGCGGTACAGCGAGTGCGACGGCTTGAGGACGGCCTGTCTGGGAAGACCCTTGACAGCGGCACGCTTAATCTTGTCCGCCGACTTCTGCGCGCGGAAGTGGTCGGCAAGCTGCTCGATCGCCATGACCGTGTCCTGTGCATGTCAGTCACGTGCCTCGTACTCATTAACGCACCTTCTCGAGCTGCTCGGCGAAGAGGCTGACGGGGTCGAGGTCCGAAACACCGTTGGTCTTGAGCCACTTGTGCATGTCGCGGATCACTTGGTCGGGGTTCTCAGCGTTGGGGACGAGTTCGGCAGAAGTGACAATGTCACCACCGCGCTGATCCAGGTGGCGGAACGCCTCGGGGAAGGCCGCCTTGTACTGGGCAAGAAGCTGGTATGTCTTCTCCGAGAACTCCCATCCTCGGTCGGCCTTGCGCGAGTAGCCCAGGACCTTGAGACCCTTGGATTCAAACTTGAGCGACAAACCAATGTTGGTCTTCTGGTTGCCGTGGCCAAGCTGGACCATCAGCGTCGAAGTGATGCGTGACAGGGCCAGTCCAGAGATGCCGAGGCGCTTCGCGAGGACGTGAGACGGGTAGTAGTGGCTTGACGGGCGGGCAAAGACAATGCGAAGGAACTCGCGGTTCTCAACGGCCTCTGTGGGGAAGAAAGCGAGGCTGATGTCAAGAGTGCTGTCCGTAGTGTTGGACACCTGGCCCGCGATGCCATAAGCCATGTCTCCGAGGAAGATGACCTTCTCGCCGGTAGGGAACTCCTGGGCCAAGGGCGGCGCGTCCTTCTCAAAGTACCGCTCGTCCTCGAACGCGACCTGAGTGACAGTCATTTGCAGGGCCTGCCCAATCTCCTTCTCGGCGGGCTCATAGTCCTTGACCAGGGCGCCCGTGTCGAGACGCTTGAGACCCTTGAGGGGACGGACATGGATGACCACGTCCACGTTGCCAATGATGACAGCATAGCGCTTCGAGTAGTGGTGCTCGATTCTGTCGGACTCCTTCTTCCATTTGATGGTGGCACTGGCGTCGTGACCAACGGACACGATCTTGGTCTTGGGGCCCGCGCGCTGAAGCTCGTACTTGAACATGTCATCCGAGACGGCCGACACGATGCCCTCCTGCAGGTATGGCCATGAGTGGTAGATGCGCTGTCCAAGAAGACGCTTTGCGACCTCGGCCGTGTTGCTCTTGTCGTGCTTGCCAGTGATGGTGATGACCATCGACTGGTTCTTGCTCTCCTGCTGGAAAACGTTGACGTGGTGGTAGCCAAGGGAGCCCTGGTTTGGCAACGTAGCAATCGAGGGGAAGCCGGCAAGTGCGGACGCACCAAGGTGCACACCGTCCATGAGACCAAGAACCAGGTCGATGCCGTCCTTGAGGGTGGGGAGGTTGTAGGGGGCTGCACGGCAGTGGCAGGCAACGAGGTCAGGGAAGAACCCAGGGAGCGACGAGGGGAACTGTGTTTCCTCAGAGTTGTCGTAAACAAACTGGGTAGCCAGTTCGCCTGAAGTGTTGCGGCGACGCTCCTCGGGCGTGAGACGGTGCTCGCGGCTGGCCATTGTCTTCAAGAGACGCTCCTCGTTGATGAAGGGAATCTTGACAACGGCCTCCCAGTCGGCCTTCTTGCCGTTCATGTCGAGGTCAAAGTCCTTGGGATAGAAGTCGATAATGGGCGACGTCTCCTCGTACATGAGATCGCGGTAGGCAGGGGGGACATGTTCCTGACTGTCGGCGGGGAGCACACCCATGAGCTGCTGGAAGGGCAGGAAGGGCTTGCCAACGTCGAACTTGAAGTTGAAGTTGACAATGCCGGTGATGTCTGAGATCTTGGGGGCGTAGTGGAAGTAGTAGAACCATCCCCACGAGGGGACACCCTTGTAGTAGTAGTTGAGGACCCACTGGAGACCCTCGACGTAGCAGAAGATGAGCGGGTGCATCTCCTCGGGCTTGTCCCAGTCGATGTGAAGCTTTTCCTTGTAGTAGTGGCGCTTCCACTCGGCCATCTTCTGGCTGATCTTCTCCTCGAACGACTCTTCAAAGTCTTCCAGTTCGTTGTCGACAACCTTGGCCTTGCTGTACTTGTCGAAGATGCGCTTGATGGCGATGGCGCTTTCGGGGTCCTCTTCGGATTCCCAGTCTTCGTCCTCCTCCTCGGCGTCACCATTCTTGCTCGCAGGCGACGATTCGTCGACGTCAAACGAGATAACGATCAAGGGCTGTCCGATGTCGTCCTCCTCGTCCCAGGTGCAGCGGAGATGGAGGCTGTCAGCCAGGTCCTGAACGAAGCGGCGGTCGCGGGGCGGGAGCTGGTTGACGATCGTGAGTCGCTGGCTCGGAGAGGGCTTGGACTGGTGCTCGGAAACAAACGCCTTGATTTGGTTCAGGTACTTTTGCTGATCCTTGGTGATGACTAGCGTGGGTCAGCGTGTCGGCCCATCGAGCTCGACCCCAACGTGTCTACTCACTGAGCTTGCCCTTCTTCCTAGCCTTCTCAAGAGCGGCGATTTCCTTCTCCTGCTTGCCCTTGTACCAGTGGGACTCGGCAAACTCGTCCTCAAAGTTGTCACGTTCAAACTGGGCCAGCTTGTCGAGCATCATCTGCAGCCTAGGCAGCGAGATGGTGCCGTGCTCGTTGAGGTAACCGCCAGCGGTGGGGAGAATCTCCTTGTAAATCTTCCAAATGAGCTCAAGGGCACCCTCGTTGATGTGCAATCCTGGGAGATGGGGCAAGAAATCGTTGCCCACGAAGATGGACATGAGAATAAAGTCGTCGATAATTCTTTCAAGATCGTACTCGAACGGAATCTGATTCGCGACTGGCGAGAACTCGAGATCAAGATACTCTCTCAGCAGGGAGAGGTGCAGGAGGTACATGTTGGCGTTCGCGAGGCTGCGTGGGTAAGCTTACGTCGCTAAGGTATACCCACGTTTGGTTCTTCTTGACCTTTCTGCCAAAGGTCACTTCCTCACGGAGGAGACAGAAGTGGGGGTCATGGCTCAAGAGGCCGAGCATGATAAGATCGGCGTCCAGGCCGTAGAGACAGTGTCGGGTGTTGGGGTTGTAGTCGGGCTGAGCCTTGCTCAAGCGAATAAACTCCTGGATCTTGTGTTCACCCTCTCCAGGGACATCGTGTCCGCTGAGGATGACCTCGACGTTGCGCCACTCGGCGTCTTCGGAGATGCGCTTGCGCACATAGTACTTGAGGTGGTCGGAGAGGCGAGCCATGAAGGGCGTGCCTGCGCGTCGCGGTTAGACAAATCAGGGCCCACAAGTCGTTGACGATCGCCGTCACGGGCCACATACCAGGGGTGATACAGTTGGAATCGAAAGCCTTCTCCTCGGGAAGCTTCTCCCCCTTGCGCTCGGCTTCCTCGCGCTTCTCGCGAGCGTCACGAGCGGTACGGAAACGACGCGAGCGCTGCTGGTTCATCTTGGCACGGGGCGCGACACCGTCAATGGCCATGAAGAAGACCTTCTGGGGCTTGATCTTGGTGAACAAAAAGTCGATGTAGGAGAAGATCGCGAGGATCATCTGCTCCTCCGTTATCCGGAAGTGCGGGTCGTCCTCCGAGGATGGGGGATGAGAGCAGTTATGAATGATACCGTTCTGGAGGGTCAGTGGGAGGCGACTTGGAGGTGGCCGAGGATCTCACCATATCCAAGCTGGGTTGGTTAGCTCCTGGCTCCATGAACGATGCCAGCCAACGTACTAGAGGTTGTCAAAGGTAGGGATCGAGTTTGGCGTGATCAACTGCGAGGTGAGGGGATACCTCTCAGAGATCCACCTGAAGAACTGTCACCGGTGTCAGTACGAGTTGCGCGCGCGGCTGTGGAGCATATGCACCTTCGGAACACCTGTAGTATGGTCAGCTTGCCGTCGCGTCTGTCTCCACGGCTCGACCCACCCATTGTGAACAAATGCTACACTCGTGTTACAAAGACAGGGGGAATGCGTTATGCGGGTTCGGTCGATGCGTTGCAAACGTTGTAGGGTTGACTGGAGCTCGCGGAGAAGGCGAGTTGGATGTGATGTAGGTTGCGGGGATGTGCTGGGTATCGCTGGGATGTGGATTGTAGATGCTGGAGAGGAGACACGAGTCTGGCTCCAAGACAAATATAAAAGACAGTGAAAGCGGGAACGTTGAGCACCAAGGTTGATGGAGGAAGGGAGAATGGAAGGGGGGAGGGAGGAGGGTGGTGGTAGTCGTTGGAGGAAGGCGATTGTTCCACTGACCGAGTCGCGACGACGACTCGGCGGTGGTGGTGGCGGCTGGCTGGCTGGCGGCGCATCACCCGTCACTCACTAACTCACTCACTCACTGTACGATGCCGAACTGAATCAATCACTCCACGTGGTTTTGCTTCCGCACCACTCCCATCCGTCATCAGTCCCGATTTCGAGCGCGCCGAAATGTTGGTGGGAGACGGACGAGTGGGATCCAAGACGACAACAACACCCACACCCACACCCCAAGCATGTCGGCACAGGCTGGACCCAGCACAGCGAGCGGATCAACATCCCCAACCGAGTCCGGTACCACGCCGGCCTTTGACAAATGGCGCAAGTCGCTCGCAGAGTTCACCGGGCTGGGCCTCAGCCCCGAGGAGCGGGCGGACCGGGACGCACGGATGGAGCAGGGCAAGCTCGCAAAAGACTGGGACCGGTGCGAGAAGATGAAGCAGGATCTCATGGTGTCGAGTGAGTGGGCGTGGGGGGAGGAAGAGGGGTGGTAGCGCCGTGCTGACGCGCCAGGCCCCATGATCGTGTTCATGCTCAAGCACCTCAAGCTCGCGGGCTGCGAGTTCCCGGCGAGCTCGATGCAGTGCCACCCGTGTGACGAGACGCGCGCGGGCGGGTTCTCGCCCGACTACGGAATCCTGCTGTGTCAGAACCGCTTCATGAACAAGAAGCACATGGAGGACACGCTCGCGCACGAGATGATCCACGCGTTTGACCACTGCCGGTTCAAGGTGGACTGGAACAACCTGCGGCATCACGCGTGTACTGAGGTGAGTGGGGGTGTGGGGGGGGGGGATGTGTTGGTGGCGTGCGAGTTTGGCCAAACAGACAAGGAGCGCCGCACTGTGTGGGTCGGCGGGTGTGTGCTGGCGCCTGCGCCGGTGTTCAGCTTTGGGCGCCTCTCGGGCAGAATGATGGGCGGGGTGATGACCCGACGTTGGCTGACTCTATCAGATCCGCGCAGCCAACCTCTCCGGCGACTGCCGCTTCTCGCGCGAGTTCCAGCGCGGAAACTACGCCTTCTCCAAGCAGCACCAGGTGTGCGTCAAGCGCCGCGCCGTGCTGTCGGTGCAGGCGCACCCTGCGTGCAAGACGCCCGAGCAGGCCGAGCAGGCTGTCAACGAGGTGTGGGAGAGCTGTTTCAAGGACACGATGCCGTTTGACGAGGTGAGTGGGTGGGGGTGCGGGGAGGTAGCCCGCGGCATCGGGCCCGAGGGCGACAGCGCGGACATGCGTCGCGTGCACATGTGTTGGGGCGACGGACACATGCGTCGCTTGGCCTTGTGTTATCGCTGACCGCGTGCAGATTTACTAGACCAAATCAAGATACATAGACCACGCCGCCTGGGGCCCAGCCACACTGGCACACCGCTTATCGGACCATGTATTTGTAACCGCTCCGGGGTGTAGGCGCAGTTGCCGCCTTTGCGCCGCATTGTGAGGCGACGCAAACATGCGTCGCGTCAGATATTCCGTGCGCCCGTGCAGCCCGCATTGCTCGAATGCGGGGGAGGGCCTGCGTTTAAGCCGAGAGGCTGACTCGTGACTCGGGGGCAGGTGGACGAGACGGAGACTCCGTCGGTGGCCAAGCAAGCCTCGCTAGATTCGGGCGTTGAAAATAATAACAATTGCAAAGGACGGGGGCGCGCTGGGCCGCCAGCCGCCGCCAACCAGGCCGAGTGGAGCGCTGGGCCGACGTATCCGCGACGCGAGTGCGAGCCCGGTCAGCGCAAGCACATTGCGAGTGCACGCCGGGTGGTGGCGAGCGCCGGGTGGGTGGTATCGCGCAAAGCAAGATTGCGATGAAGCCGAAGCCCTGGGCCGCGGCCAACGTCCGGCGGCGGGCGGCGGCTTGCGCTTTCTAATTTCTGCTGACTCTGTCCGCCGTCCATGTGCGTGCCTGCCTCGACTCGAGAGGAGAGGCCGATTTCACAGCGCTCGGCGCGAGATTGCAAAGGGCCGCTGGCTTGCAGGGGTCACGAGATACGGACTGCCCGAGAGGCCCGAGAGGACTTGCCGCGCGCGCGGGGGAGGCCGAGCGGCCTGAGCGGCTATCACGGCGCAAGGCGAGCGCGGGGGCGGTTACGCGAGATGCGCGAGCTGGCAGCTTACGGCTCGCGGCTGGCGGCCGAAAGTATAAAGTCGGGACGGGGGTCGGTCTGTCTGCGTTGCCTTTCTCCATCTCGTGGGTTCTGCTTATCTGCTCTACTGTGCTACCGGTGCTGCTCTCGCGCTCTCGACACCGGTGACCTTGACCTCGCTCCGCACGCACATCTCGGCGTGACGCTATCGCGCCCTTATCACACCACACGCACCCCGCCACAACCCCCCCCCCCCCCCCCCGCCGCGCACCATGCCGCACCCCACCGCGCCCCTCCCCGACGCGGTCGACCTCTCGCACCACCTCTCGCTCCTGTCCCGCTCGCGCAAGCCCAGCCCGCTCAAGGACATCATCAAGTACATGTACCAGAAGGGCATGATCTCGTTCGCCGGTGGCCTGCCGCACCCGTCCGTGTTCCCGTTCCACAACATTGCCGTCTCGGCCTTCCCGGCAGACACGGTCATTGACCCCGCGGCGCCGGCGCCGCCGGCGGCCAGCGTCGACTATGCGATCGGGCGCGACATGACGCCCGCGACGGCATACTCGCTCGCCCAGGGCCTGCAGTACATGCCCTCGACGGGCATCCAGCGCCTGCTCGACTTCCAGCGCGCGCTCACCGAGCGCCTGTGGAAGCCGGCCTACGCTGACTGGGGAGTCATGGGCAACTCGGGCTCGACGGCCGCCTGGTCCATGATCTGCCAGCTGCTCCTCGAGCGCGGCGACTACATCCTCACCGAGAGCATGATCTTCTCGACGTCCCAGGCCGTCTTTATCCCCATGGGCATCAAGGCCGTCCCGATCGACTCGGACGGCGAGGGCATGCGCGCCGACGCGCTCGAGGAGGCGCTCGCAAACTGGGACGAGAGCAAGGGACGCCGGCCGCGCTTGATGTACCTCGTCCCCGTGGGCCAGAACCCGCTCGGTACGACGATGCAGCTCGAGCGGAGGAAGGCAATCTACGACGTGGCCGTCAAGTATGGTGAGTAGCCACTCGTGGGGTAGGCGCGGACGCGGGCGCTCACGCTCCCCCCTAGACGTCATCATCGTCGAGGACGACCCGTACACCATGCTCGAGTTCCCAGAGTACAAGCCCGGGCAGCCGTCGACCGGGCCGGCCGAGAACGTCGACGTCGACGCCTTCCTCGCGCGCAAGTCGCCGTCGTTCCTCACCATCGACTACCAGGGCCGCGTGATCCGCATGGACACGTTCAGCAAGGTGCTCGCGCCTGGCAGCCGCCTCGGCTGGTTCACCATGAACAAGATGTTCTGCGAGCGCATGCTCCGCGCGGCCGAGGTCCAGACCAACGGCCCGTCCGGCTTCTCGCAGGTCATCGTCGGCCAGCTGCTCGAGGAGTGGGGCCTCGACGGCTTCCTCAAGTGGGAGGTCAACATGTGCGAGCAGTACCGCGTCCGCCGCGACTGGATGGTGAGTGGGGCGGGGGCGGGAGCGGAGGTTGGGCATTGCTGACCTGCAGCTCGACGCCATCTACAACGAGTTTGACGTCGTCCCCGCAGAAGAGACGGACGTCGAGGGCGCCATCGGCCAGGTCGTCTACCCCAAGGGCCAGGCGCACACGGGCCCGGCGCTCATGAGCTTCCTGCCCCCCGTCGGCGGCATGTTCATCTGGATCAAGGCGTACTGGCGCACGCACCCCAAGTACGCCGCGTTTGCCGAGGGCCGCGAGACGCCAGAGAACGACTTTGAGGAGGTGTTCTGGAAGACGCTCATTGCCCACGACGTCCTCCTCACCCCAGGCTGGTACCACGACCCGTTCCAGGGCGACGACGTGCACGCCGTCGAGGAGGCCGGCGCTGGCCACTACCGCCTGTCCTTCTCGTTCGAGCCCAAGGAGGTCATGGACGAGGGCGTGCGCCGCATGGCCAAGGTGTTTGTCGACGAGTGGGCCCCGGGCACCAACTAGATGTAACGAGAGATAGTAATAGATCGGACGATTTCTTCTTCTTGGTACTAGGGTGAAATGCATATCTTGTCATGTCTTGGGCGTGGGGCCATGCAGTGGGTGCTACGTGATCGTCTCGTCTCTTGCCTTCGCCTTGCTTAGTATCGGTGTCCGTGCTTCCACTCGCGGTACCTCTTGTCGTCGTCGGGGCCGATAAAGCTGGGCGTCAGTTCGCGCCACATCAGCGCACCTACGGGCGGACGAGGCGATGGAAGCTGTTGTCCTGTTTGCGGATTTTCTCGGGGCTCAGATCGGCGAGGTACTTCATCGCCAGGCTCTCCCAGGCATGGTAGGCGAACTGGCCCGTCTTGCGGAAGTCGTAGTCGTCGTTTTCAAACGTCTTCTTGATCTCGTCACCGTACCACATGGGCCAGAAGAAGGCGCGCGAGTTGAGCACCTGCAGGTCGTCGGGGTGCTGGCGGGCGAGTTGCTGGGCCGTCAGTTCCGTCTGTTTACCTCCCTCACCCATGGCTTGCGGACAGAGTGCCCGGCCCAGTCCTCGGCGTTGAACGTCTCGTACGACGCGAGCCAGCGGTCGATGAACGCCGCGCCCGGCTCGGCGATGATGACCGCGTTCTAAAGTCAGCGCAGCCTCTCCCGGCACGCACGCAGAGGCCCTCGGGGTCAGTCAGCGGCCGCTTGTCGTCCGTCTTGGCCTCCATGCCCAGCGTGACGGGGTAGGAGAGCAGCTCGTCAAACGACTTGATACTGCGGCTCGCTCAGCACTGCCCACTCGCCACAACCCACATGAACATGTCAATGTCGAGGTATATCCCGCCAGAGTACTTCATCGCCCAGAGGCGGATCAGGTCGGCCTGGTGCGCAAAGTGCTCGATCTTGTTCCCGAAGATGGACGTGGGCGGCTGCGTCTCCACGAGCGTGAGGTGTGGGCGGATGAGGTCCCACCACGGCCCGCGCGGCAGGTGCTTGTAGTGGCTAACTCAGCGGCATCCCACTCCCAAAACCCACAAGTAGATCTTCTCCGGCTTGAGGTTGAGCAGCGCGCTCCGGATGGCGAGGTACGCGTAGTACGGCAGCTCTTCTGTGCGCCCGTTCTTGGGCGCCTTGAGCCCGTACACGTAGTGCACGGAGTTTGGGACGCGCATGCCGGCGCGCTTGGGCGCGAGCGGCGCTGGCAGCCACGCCGGCCGGCCAGAGTCGACGGGGATGAACTTGTCTGGCGGGACGAGGAACTTGGACGTCGTGCGGTGCGGGCCGGGAGCGCTCGAGCCAGAGAAGAGGAGGAACAGCCCCACGACCGTGCCGAAGGCTAGCAGCAGGAGCAGGCGCGGCGGCAGGTTCTGCGCGTTAGATTGGGCGAGCGGGGTAGCTTACGGGCGAGCGGAGTCGCCGGTCCTTGAAGAGGGGGAGCATGGGCGTGGCTGGGCGGTCGGGGCGCTGGAGACCGGCGGTCGATGAGTGGGGGTCGGGTGTGAAAGAGTGTGAGATTAGACTGCGACTGGCGCGATTATAGCAACAAGCAAGACTGGGTCGATGGTGTATCGCGTTCCGTCGCGCCGCCGCTGCTGATGGCTGATTGCCTTGCTTGGTGGAGGCCCGTCGCGACCGTCCCTGATTACGGCGGCCAAAGCCATCCGCGCGTCGCGACGCTGTCGCCGCTGCAGTTTCACACGGCGCTGCACGCCAGCCAGCACCTTGGCCCACAGATGGCTTGTCGCACACACACCACATACATCTAAGACTACGCTGCAAGGGCAACAACCAAGGCATGCTGCCTACTCCACCCTATTCCTCGCCCACCCAGCGCTCTGCAATCTCGCCAATGTACGGCAGCCAGTACCGGTTGAGGCCGTCCTGTGCGTCCTTCCACGCGCGGTAAGCAGTGTACAGAGTCACACCGACGCCACCGAGGATGATGAGGGTCTTGAGGAACGCAGGGAAGGGGAGGAGGAGGTTGGTCAGGAGGAGGAAGATGACGATGGGCGTGGTGAGAAGTGCCGACTGGTACGCTACGTCGCGTTAGCACTAGCCCAGGGAAACGAAACCCAACGCACCATGGAAGCGGACGTAGTCGTTATGTGTCTCAAGGATGAGGAAGAGTGCGGCTGGGGTCGTCAGCGGCTGGGCAGAGCCAAGCAATAGCGTAGCCACGCACCAGTGATAGGACCGCCGAGGTAGGCCGCCGCGGCCATGGCGTCGATCCTCCAGCCGAACCTGCTCTCCCAGGCATTGATGCGGCCCTCCTCCGCGCCGCCGATGCCGCCGCCGCCAGAGTACGACGACGACCCGGCGCCGTTGCCATAGCCATAGATGTCGGCGTCCTCCGGGTCGTTACCGTACGCCTGGGCGGCGGCGGTTGGGTCCGAGCTGGAGCCTCCGGCCTGGTACGAGTTGGCGTAGGAAGCCGAGTCGCTGTGAGTGGGGCCGCAAGTCACGGGTCAGGAGATTGGCATCGGGGTTGAGGTGCGTCGGGAGCGAAGGCGAGTCGGGGACGAATCAGTCACACGCCAATCGTCAGCGCTGCTCGTTGGGCACGGTCAAGCTCGCTCACCGAGTGAACCATGGCTTCTTGCCCTTGCCCTTTGCGCGCGCCGCTGACGACTCGTTGGGCGGGTCATCGGCCGGGACGTCGGGGGGAGGCTGGTCTGTTCGCGCGTTAGCTCTGCACGACGCGTACGCGTTGGTCGCTGCGGGTGCAGTGACTTACAAGGCGAGAAGTTCATTGCTGTGCTGGGTGTCGCTTGACGCGATGCTTGTGCTTGGGGAGGGGCGGGAGTCGGAGAAGTGGGCTGCGGTCAGAGCCGGTGTCGAGAGCGAGAGCGAGAGAGCGAGTGAGACGAAGACGAATGTGCATCGCCGCAACGAGACGCATCCGCACTTGCCCATGACGCATTGCTCATCTCCGCTGCCAGACGGGACGATCAACCCACGTGGCATTTTATTTGCTGGCATTTCTTCATTTTAATCCCATCGGGGTGGGCTGGGTGAGACTGCGGGGGCTGTGACGACGGTGGTGACGCTTGCCTGGCCCTGCCTGCCTGGGTGGGTGGGTGAGTGCTCGTTGGTCGTCTCACGTCGACAATCCACCATATCAATCCATCCCATCTACGTCGCTCTCTCTCTCTCTCTCACTCTCTCAACATCCGTGAGACTCGCCGAGGACAAAGGCTCCTCGACACTCTCCCAGGTATCCAACACCACCTCTGGGACCCTGCTTCAGCCCCTCGGCCACCAGACCACAGCACAGCTCTTGGCAAAGGCATAAGACGTCGGCGCCATGAACGCCGCGCTTCTCCAACAAATCCAAGGCGAGTTGCCACAGTGGGATTATGAGCGTATGCTAACCCATCATAGGGGGCAAGGGCCTCAAGAAGGTTCAGACGAATGACCGCTCGGCACCGACCGTGGCCGGCACGACCGGCGGAGGCGGCGGTGGAGGCGGAGGAGGAGGAGGAGGTGGTGGTGGCGGCGGAGGCGGAGGTGGCGGCGGTCGCAACGTCTCGTCGTCGGGTTCAGCTGCCGCCGAGGCCCCAGCTGCGCCTCAGCTCGCCGGCCTGTTCGCGGGCGGCTTCCCAACGCTCAAGAAGACTGGCGGTCCTGGATCTCGTGAGTTGACAATCGGCGCGGGCACTGACGTTCTTAGACGCCCCGACCGGCGGCCTAGCAAAGCCCCCTCCGATCCCAGGTGCGGGACGTGGCCCTCCCAAGCCGCCAGGCCCGCCGCCTGCTCCCCCGGCCCCGTCGCGGACGGCCCCGCCCGCACCCCCTCCACCACCTGGCGCGCCGTCGCGCGCCCCTCCAGCTCCGCCTAGGCCGCCGCCCGCCCCGCCTGGCCCGTCGCGTGCGCCCCCCAAGCCGCCAGCGCCGCCTCCCGCTCCGCCTGTGAGCTCGGCGCCGACTCGCAACGTTCCAGCGCCGCCTCCGGCCCCGGCCGCACCACCGCCCCCTGCCCGCAGCGTGCCAGCGCCGCCTGGTCGCCTTCCTCCCCCTCGCCCATCGCACTCGCCGCCTGCCCCCCCTCCAGCTCCGCCTGCTCCCCCGCGCGCGCCTCCCGCACCTACGGCGCCTTCGCTGCCGAACCGCGCCCCGCCTGCCCCGCCTCGCCCTCCTCCTGCTCCGCCGGCAGCCCCGCCCGCCCCTCCGCGCGCTCCTCCGGCGCCGCCTGGGCGTGGCGTGCCGCCCCCACCGGCTCGCTCGACTCCCCCTCCCCCAGCACCACCCCCCGCGCCGCCTGCACCACCTGCGAGGGCTACGCCGGCCCCGCCGTCGCTGCCAAGCAGGGCGCCGAGCCTGCCTGCTCGCTCGAGCCCTGGTGGTGCCGCACCTGGGCGTGCTGTTCCCCCTCCCCCTCCCCGTCCCGGCCAGGCCAACGCCGGAGCGCCTCCCCGCGCGCCGCCTCCTCCCCCTCGCCCAACTGGCCACGCCACGCCTCCGCCTCCCCCACCCCGTCCTTCTGGACCACCATCGCTTCCTTCGCGTGCTCCACCCTCCTTGCCGAACCGCGCTTCGCCGACTGCCGCTGCGCCCCCAGCGTTCCCTCCGCGCCGCGCCCCTTCCAACGCGAGCCCCCCTCCCCCTCCACCGCCCCCACCTCCTCCCAACAGAGGACCGCTCCCTCCTCCCACCCGCACCGCGCCGCCTCCAACCCGCACTGCCCCTCCCCCCGCAGATGACGACGACGATGCGCCCCCTCCCCCTCCTGTCGGCATGAGCCCAGCGGCCCGTGCGTTGGCCAGCGCTGGGCGTGTCCGTGCACCCAGCAACCCGCCACCTCCGCCTCCATCGGCCCCTAGCCCGCCTCCTACGCGCGCCGCTCCTCCTCCTGCGCGTGCCGCCCCGCAGGCCCCAGCTTCTCCGCCGCCACCTCCCCCCGGACCGAGCCCCGTTGTGAGTGTTGGATTTCCTCCTTCAGATAGTGCAACACTGACTGTCCAGCGCGCTCCACCCACGCGCACGGCCGCGGCCAGACCCCAGTCTATGGCTCCCCCTGCGCCACCTGGCGCGTCGCCCGCTGCGCGCAACCGCCCTGTGTCGATGGGCGCGCATGCGAATGGCAACGACGATGACGACGATGGACCCGAGCCGAACGCGGTTGTGGGCCAGTGGACGTTTGCGATGAAGGGCATGTTCCCTGCGCCGCGCCAGTGGAACTCGTCGCACAAGACGTACGCCAGTGGGAATGCCACTGGCGCGGGAGTGGGCTACAAGGTGTAGAGGTTGTGAGGTTGTGTGAATGTGAAGCATGAATATGGAATATGGCGTGGGCGGGGTGAGTGACTGCAGTGTCGTCATGACTGGAGATCGGCTGCGGGGCTCCGCGCCGATTCCAAATAGTGGCCGCGACTGACGTGCTGAGTGCGTCGGGCGAGTGGATTATCTGGATTTTGCGTCGCGAGCACGTCAAGCGCGAGCGAGTACATGTACGAGGCGAGCGAGCAGGGCACTGTTGTATCCTACTCTACTCCTACTCTACACGAACCCAACACAATGGCCACAAACATCACCTTCCACCCCGGCGCCGTGACGGCGGCCGAGCGCGCCGAGCTGCTCGGGCAGAAGGGCGCGACCGTGTGGTTCACCGGGCTGTCGGCGTCGGGCAAGAGCACGATCGCGACGGCGCTCGAGCAGGCGCTGCTCCACCGCAAGCTGCACAGCTTCCGGCTGGACGGGGACAACATTCGCTTCGGGCTGAACAAGGACCTCGGGTTTGACCCCAAGTCGCGCGAGGAGAACGTGAGTGGGCGGGCTGGCGCCAGCGCTAGGCCGAGGGGCGGCGGGCGGCGGACGGGGCGGGGAACTAGGCTGACGGGCTCGTCCAGATCCGCAGGATAGGCGAAGTCTCGCTCCTCTTCGCGTCGTCCAGCTCGATTGCCCTGACCGCGTTTATCTCGCCCTACGTCGCCGACCGCGAGCTGGCCCGCACCCTGCACGCAAAGCACGACCCGCCGCTCCCCTTCATCGAGGTGTTCGTCGACGCGCCCCTCTCCGTCGTCGAGAGCCGCGACCCCAAGGGCCTGTACAAGAAGGCGCGCGCCGGCGAGATCAAGGAGTTTACCGGCATTTCGGCGCCGTACGAGGCTCCGCCTAGCCCCGAAATCCACATCAAGACCGACGAGGTCGACGTCGCGGGCGCCGTTGAGATCGTCATCAAGTACCTCGAGGCCCAGGGCATCATCAAGGCGGAGTAGGAGTAGGAGACAGGTAGCAGCGACGCAGGACAGTGTATGGATGCATTTTACAGTGTGAGGAACAAACCAAAGCCCTATCCTACATGGAACCCATGCTATCGCCCGCCCGTCGCGCCCCGCCCCCTCTACTCCACGTCGTTGGCGTTGGGCGCCTCGTCCCAGTTGTACGCCGCGGCTTGGACCCGCCGCGTCAGGAGCATGACCTCGGTGCACGACGCCAGCACTGACTGGTCGTGCTTGACGACGCGGCCAAACGTCTGGTCCATGCACACCAGCGCCTCGTTTTCAGCCTTCTCCTCGTACCGCTCAGTGTCCTCCCACAGCCAGTAGTCGCCTCTTTCAGACTCTTGCTGGGCCTCGGTGGCCCGTTCCAGCCGCCGCTCGTACAACCCGCCGAGCCACTGGAGCGTCGCGCGGCACAGGTGGGCCGTGTTCTTTGGAGGAAGCGGCACTTCGAGAACCCGGAGCGAGTCGCCGAGCGACTGGTACAGCTGGCCCACCCCAGACGCGTCGTACTGGTGTGGAATCGCGTTGATGATCGTCCGGAACAGGGCCTCGAGGTTTGATTGATCCACAATCCAGATCTTGGCGTCCTTGGCTACCTGCAACAGGCCGGGGATCAGGTAGCACGCTGCTTCCAGTAGTCCCTCCGACCCGTTCATCGCGATCGCCTCGACCGTGATCTGCATCGTCGGCGACAGCCAGGGAGCGTACGCGGCGCGCATCTCGTGCACGTAGACGGCAAGGTGGCCAAACGCCTCCTCCTTTTCGAGCATCTCGGCAGAGTTGGTCTTGTCGTAGTCCTCATCCTCGTCGTCGAGCAGCCCTGAGGAGTCAGCCAGGCAGCATACACACGACTAACCCGTACCATTGGCTGTCTTTGTGGGGACATACGACGCCGCGTGGAGCACCGGAGGAAGGATGAACTGCAGGAACGGCGCAAAGTCGGTGCCAATGACTCCAGCGATGATCATCCAAGCTTGACGTCAGCAATGCTCACCCTTCTGCACCCACCTTCCGAGACGTAGCCCTTCCGCTTGTCATCAGGCGACGTTATTTGATTTTGGATCTTCAGCAGCGCCTGACACAGTGGAATGGCGTCTTTGAAGAAGTGCTGGTGGGTTAGAAAGTCCCGAGGCCTCTTCACCCACCTCCTTGCCGACAGCTTGGCCTATCAAAACGGCACACCGCATACTTCTGCCGACCAAGCGCTGGTGTGACTCGGGGTGGTCGGATGCCAAAACCTTGAGATTCAGGTCCATCGTCTTGCGGTAGTAGGGAAGGTAGGCCTTGCCGGCGTGCGTTGCAATGGTCGCGATCGCAGCGAGGGCTTGCTCTTGCACATACAGGGGCCCGACCTGCAACGCCGTGATCAAGCCCGACAGCGTCGACTCGAGTTTGTCCTCGAATGTTGCTAACGTCTCGGCCTCGAAGAAGTGGACGAGGGCAGCAGCGGCAGCCTCACGGACACGGGGGATTCGGTCGTCCAGGAGGCGGTGGGCGACGTCGAGCACGGCGTCGGTATACTCGTTCTGCATGAGGCCCTCAAGGTTGGAGCAAAGCTGGCCGATGCAGAACAGGAAGCCGTAACGAACACGGGGGTGAGTCGCCGTTGCCGTCGGGGAGATGAGCTCTAAGATGCTCCTCGCCTCGGACTTGACGAGCTCGGCGCTTCCCTCCGAGATGCTGGCGATGGCCATCAGAGAACAGTACTGCGCCTGCCACTCTTGCCGTTGCAACAGCTTTTCCGTGTGATGGGCAACCGACTTGACCACCGAGTCGTCCTCTGTAAAATGTCAGCCAGCGCAGTTGCAAGGCGACTCACTCATGACATGTGACAGCCTCTCGAGCATCTCCTCCGGGTACGCCGGGTACGTCTCATCCTCGTCATCAAGCTAACGATCAGCGGAGTCCCAGGACATCACTCACGTCCTCCTGCTCTAGCCAATCCTCGCACGTGTCCCCCTTGAACGCCGCAATCTGCCTGCCGATAAGCGATCCGACAATGTCGCGGATCAGAAGGCCGTCCTCCCACGTCACAGCCGAGCCAGGATCTGCCATGATGAGGGCAAGCAGTACCTCGTATGCCATGTTGCCCATCTGACACCACTCCTCCCATTCCATCTCTCTTGTAGGGTATCGCGAAAAGTGGTAGTCGATGATGGTTTCTGGTGGTGAGATGCACATGAGCAGGAACGGAACCCATAACAGGAGGGAGGAGCGGAAGAGATCGGGGAAGGAAGCCGAGAGGTCGACCATGGGCTCGAGGGCGTGTTCCAGGACATTGAGGGGTAGTGGTGGGATGATCTGTCACAAGTCAGCCTAAAGTCTGCAAGGTGGTCGAGGCCCCACTCACATCGAAGCACGCCTCGATCAAAGCAGGGCCGTACTTGGAGCGCTCCTCGGCGTTCAGGCCGAGCTGCAGCACGCCTCTCGTCGCCTTGAGGGCCTCAATCCGTACGTCGACACTAGGGTCGTTGATCCCGCCCAGGAGGAGCTCGGCAACCTTGTCGGCCGGGATGATGTCGTCGCCGAGGCTCTCATCAGACAAGAGCCCAGGGAACGAATCGAGCAGCTGGAACGGGGTGAAGCGGTGGAACGGGTGTGGGGACGCCGCGAGCGTCAAGACGACCGTCGGCAGCAACGCGAATGGCCCTGTCGCAAGTCAGCGCCCATGCCCCCGTGTCCTCGCTTGCAGATCGACTGCGCAGCCGCACCGCGCTCGACACGGCGCCCGTGACGGTCCCCGAGGGGCGCGCGAAACAAACCACTCACGTTGACGCTGGTTGCTGGCCTTGACCCACTCTCCCACGCACACGCCGAGCCCCTTGCGCAGGCGGACGTCCATCTCGTCCTCGAGCCCGGCGCCGAGCACGCGCTCGATGCGGGTCCGCGTCTGCTCGGGGATGACATCGAACGCGGCCGTCGGATGAGGGTCTGCTGGGTTGAGCGCGAGACCGGCATGCTCTTGAAACGAGAGGCGCCGTAGGAGGATGAGCGAGAGCAGTCGTTGCTGGGGGTTAGTTGAGCCAGGGAGGGTGAGGTGACTCACATCGAGCTGGAAGCCGCCGACACCGAGGGCGCCGATCTGCGCCAGGAGGAGGAGCGTCTCGGCTGGCGATGTTGCCACAAGTGTCCCGAGTCGCGCTTCAGCCCTGTGCGTGTCAGCTGCCTTGCGCCTCCGTGTCCCGTGCAGCCAGCGTTATCGCATCGACGAAACGCTGAGGGATGGACGCCCGACTCACTCCTGGCGTTGGCTGTTGTCGACCCCTATGAGCGCATCGAGGATGATCGTCACGTCCCCGAGGAGATGCTCGGTTGACATGGCGTGTGGGTGTCGTTGTGCGCGATAGGATCGAGGAGGTTGGTATGCAAGATGGCTCGCCAGGTGGGTTGAGAGTCGAGTAGGTCGTCGCTGGCCCGTTTGGCCCAGCGAGGCAACTCTGTCGTCAGGAACCGAAATCATCGTCACAACCTCCACCTCGACAGTCCCCACAACCACTGGCATCCGTGGCACCCGCAACTGGGTCTCGACCGCGCGTTGCATGTCTCCCTCGGTTCTCTATACAACAGATTCTGACCCCCAGGCATGCAAATACCACGAGGGACGCAGGGGAGACGCAGAAATGCGGCTTAACCTCTCGCACCGCCAGTGCGAACATCAACCCTCACAAGGGTTCCGGTTCCGTGGCCCAATGGCAAGGCGTATGACTACGACGACGCAGCGACAGCTGCTCTGTACATCATGAGATTGCGGGTTCGATCCCCGTCGGAACCTGTGTCGCGCTGCTCTGCAGCGCGTTCAAGGCCTGGTTATATCAGTCGGTAGATAGTTTGACTCTTACTACTAAGACATCAAAATGTCATGGGTTCGAGCCCCATACTAGGCTTCCTTTTGCTGGTGTGTGGGAGTTGTGGATGTGGAATCAGTAAGCAGGTGTGAGCGGCCGAGAGGACAGGAGGGAGATGGAGGCGACCGCCAAGGGCCAGCCCCGTGCTGACAGCTGCTGATGCATGATGATTGCGACAATGCTACTACGTGATCTCTTACTTGCCTCCCTTGCCGTTACCGATGCTCTTGCGTGCGTCGTCGAAGCGGCGGACGACGAGCTGGCACTGGGTGACGGCGCAGAGCTGGCGCGACTTGTGCTTCATGTCGTCGTTGAAGAGCTGCAGACCCGCGGCGCGCTCGACGACCTCGACCGGCGCAATGAAGGTGCGGAGGTCGGCCTCGTCAGGGATCTCCTTGTTGGGCAGGATGAAGGCGCCCATCGCGAGCTCCTTGACCGAGTTGGGCGCCGTGACGCTCTTGTCCGACGAGCTCGGCTTCTGGGGGTAGGCAAAGTCGGGGCGGGACGCGAGGACGACCTTGGCGAAGTGGGTCGGGACGGCGACGGCGGGGGGCTGGCCGATGACCTCGTAGGACTGGGGTCAGCTGTGGAAGACGCTTGCGACTCACCACACGCCACTTGCCGTCCGGCTGGCGCTCGGGGAGGTACAGCGGGATCGTGAAGACGTACACGTCCTCAAAGTTGGACGTGAGGCGGCGACAGAAGTCCTCGAGGTAGGCCCAGTCTGGCGGGTCAGCAGTAGCGGAGGAGTTCATACCCACAGTGGCGGTTGAAGCCCTCGCCGACCTGGGGCGCGATGTTGGACAGGAAGAAGGTCTCGTCCATGGCCTGCTGGGAGATCTTGGCGTCGGCCGCAGGGACCATGTGGCCACGGTCGTAGCCACTGCGGAAATCTGGATCGTCAGCGACGGCCTCGGTCACAGCTCACAGTCGGACAGCTTGGCGCGGAACAGCTCGGGGATGCTCAGGTCCTCCTGGAACGTCGACTTGGAGCGGTCGCCCTTGGTCTTGGCGGGCTCCGTGTCGGCGGCGCGCGCAGTCTCGAGGGGAACGGGCTGGCCGCCAGTCGGCGGGGTGCGCGAGAGCGACTTGGCGGTGAGGTGCTCGGCGGTCTGGCGTCAGTAGCAGCTGGCAGCGGCGACGTACCCAGGCGGGGTGCTTCTTCGCGCGGTCGTACGCGGCCGTGTACGCCTGGCGCTTGATGATGTCGAACGTGGGGCCTGGGGGTCAGCCGTGGTGCATGACAAGACTTGGGCACCACGCACCTGGGAAGCCGCCGGCGAGCACGACGCTGCCCGAGGGCGTGGCGAGGGTCACGGCCTTGCTCTTCTCGCCGGCATGCTCGGGCGCGGGGACGAACGGCGCGTTCGCGGGCGGCGCAGGGGCGGCCTTGCGCGGGAGGAAGATGCCCGTTGTGATTCCGAGGGTCAGGCCCGCTGCGAAGAGCAGCGAAGGGCCGAGGGTCGGCATTGTGAACTGAGGCGACGAGGGCAAAGTGGAGACAAGACGAGGTGGAGGAATTTCAGACTTTCAGGACGCGGTGGGTTGGTTGGTGGCCATTCCGCGACGCGCCGACCGCCCTCGGCACTGTCCACAAACGCCCCTAAGCACACAGATTCGCGCTCGCCGATCCCAACAACGTACACTTGCATCTTCATCTTCATTCTCCTTGTCGCTCTTGCGATTTCGGCCTGCGCGGGCCGCAGCAAAAGGAGACAAAAGTGAATGGCTTACTGCCCCACACGGGCTCGAACCGTGGACCTCGGAGTTGTCATAGAAGAATAACAGCTCCACGCGCTAGCCAACTGAGCCATAGGGCATTGGACCATTCACATTCCCGAAAAAGTCCGGTCTACTATAAGCGGAACAAAATCCCAATGACGTCGTCACAATCTCTTGGCCGGCTTGGCTGCGCCCAAGGCGTCTTTGACTGACACGACTGGTTTATCTCGACACATCCTACTCTACAACTCACACTCATGGCGCCGTATCTCTTCCCGTATCCCACAACCGGGCCGGTGACCCTATCCAATGTCTTCGTCGACAGGCAGCTAGCCTACTCGACCGAGCTGGCCGAGGCGACCGTCGCACGGACAAGGCTCCAAATCGCGCTCAAAGCGGCCGCCGGCAATGAGCCCGGCTCGTCCGCCCTCGCAGTCCTCGAGGTAGGTCAGCCAGCGAGCTCCGTCTAACCCCCAGGCGGTACAGGTGTACCACCCCTACCTGCGCGGCATCATCGCCTGCCTCGAGACGGACGACCTCTTGGTCAAGGGCGAGCTGGGTGAGCTCCACAGCAGAGTACGCAGCTGATACCAGCCTTCCCATGGAAGTCGTCCCTCACGGCCAGCCTGACCTCGAACTCGGTCCTCACCTTCCCGACCATCGAAGCCGAGCACTACTATGTTGTGCTGGCATACAGCATCGCGCTCGCCAACTACGCGCACGCGATCCTTAACGCGCTCCCCCGGTTCGAGGCGGAGCCGGGATCCAAGGCCGTGCCCAACATCATTGTGGAGGACGCACAGAAGACCAATGCGGGGTTGACACGCGCGGTCGACCTCTTGTCCCAGGCGAGTGGTGTCGCAGACTGGGCAGCGGCCAACGTGTCGCCCGGCCTCGAGCCCGCGCGGCAGGCGACTGGCGGCCGTCTCGGTAGATCAAAATGGCCTGTGGAAACTGGGCCAGAGGCATTCCGAGCCCTCTCAATGTGGGTGGACCACAGTGTTCGTCGCTGACCCGCACAGGGTCCTCCTCGCAGATGCACACATCACGGCCATCCGAAAGCTCTTGCTGCCCGTGCTCGCCCACCAGCTGTTTGCCCCACCCGGCCCCCCTCTCCCATCAAACCACCCGTCCGCGTCGCTCCTGTCCAAGCTCTACCTCTACGTCTCGGAGCTGTACACGTCCTCGGCCGCCCTGTTCAAGGTGCATGAGGCGACGCGGTCTAGCAGCAGCGGGCGCAAGCTGTTTAGCGGGATCAGGAAGGACCGCGAGCTGCCAGAAACGGATGCTGCCGACTCCGAGGTCATCCCTGAACTGAAACGCTATCTTCGCAAAGAAGCGCTGCTGTCGTCTGCGCTGGCTTACAAGTGGCTGGGGGTAGACGCGGGGGAGAACAGCAAGGGGGCCAAGGTGGGCGAAGCGGTCGCGTGGGTCAAGGAGGCGCAGTCGCGGCTCGGCGAGCTCGAAGACGGCAAGGTCGCCGACCGGATGAAGGGACTGAGCCTCGGCAAGGGGGGAGAGAGGAGAAAAGAGGCGCGCAAGGTGCGCCAGGGACGCGTGGACCGCGAGCTCGCCGACATTGCTGCGTGGACCTCGGCCTACACCAAGATGAACGACACGGTGGCGTTCCAGCCCATCCCTCCGGCATCGACGCTCGTCGCGCCACCCGGACGGCCAATCTTTGCCGCCAAGGTGTTCACGCCGCCGGCACCCAAGTTTGCGCCGCTCGAGCGATCGAGCGAGGACAGCCTGCGCAAGGTGGAGCCTGACGCCAAGCAGGAGGAGGCGTCGTACGCGGGCAAGGGCAGCTACTTTTAGGGGCAGATGCATAGGGGTGAGGCGAGAAGCTGGACTAAAAACTAAACGTCTCGAACGCTACACATCATACTGTTCGGCACCGGCACTGATTCTTTCTTCCAGACACTCGACACTCCCGGGCACTCAAAGACGCGTGTTAAACTCGATGTGGCCGCTCTGGTACAGGTCAGCCACCACCACCACCACCACCACCCACGACACTACTCACGGCGTTGAGGATGAACCCGTTAGGCTTGCCACCAGGGAGGTAGTGGGGGTCGGTGCCGAAGTGGCTGAACGGGAAGCCGGGGTCGAACGGCGCGGCGGCGTCGAGGAAGCTGACCTGCTCGTCCGACAGCTTGATGTCGAGGGCCTTTGCATTCTCCTTGAGCTGGTCGACCGACGAGCCGCCAACAATGGGGAAGACGTTTGCGACCTTGGCGCGGGTCCACGCCAGGGCCACGCCGGCGGGGTTGGCGCCGCCGCCGATCTCGGCCGCGACCTTGCCGAGGGCGGCGGACACGGCGAGCTCATGCTCGGTGGGGGGTGCGTTACCGCGGAGCTTTGCGCGCTCCTTGAGCTCCTCGGGCGTCTTGAACTTGCCCTGCCCGAGCGCGCCCCACGGCGCGATGGCCATGCCGTACGCGCGCGCCATGGGGATGATGTCGCGCTCGAGGTCGCGCGCGCTGAGGCTCCACAGGCCCTGGTACACGACGAACTGGGCGAGGCCGTGCGCCTTGGCGTACTCGTTGGCGGCAGCCACGACCCAGGCCGGCGTGTCCGACACGCCGAGGTACAGCACCTTGCCGGAGCGCACAAGCTCGTTGAGCCCCTGCATGACCTCCTCGATCGAGGTGCTGTAGTCCCACCAGTGGACGTACAGGATGTCGATGTAGTCGGTCTGCAGCTTGCGCAGCGAGGCCTCGACGCTGAGGCGCAGCGACTTCTTGCTGTTGCCGCCGTAGTTGACCTGCGTGCCCGGGAACTTTGCGCCCGCGCGGAACTTCCACGGGGTGGTGTACTTGGTCGCGAGGACGATCTGGTCGCGGATGCCGCGCTCGGCGAGCCACTCGCCGATGATGAACTCGGACTGCTCGTTCTGGTAGTTGTTGGCCGTGTCGATCTGCCTGGGTCAGCGGCAGCAACAGTTTGGCAGTTAGCCGGCAACGTACAAAGTTACCGCCCAGTGCGACAAACTCGTCGAGGTACGCCTTGCCCGCCTCGACGTCGAGGCCCCGGCCGCCCATGTACCCGCTCCACTGGTCACCGATGCTCATGGCGCCGAGGCAGAGGGGGGAGACGCGCACGCCGGCCGTGGGCGAGAGGATGCGGCTCACGCCGAGGCCCGTCACCGGCTCGGGCGGGGGCGCAAAGACTGTGAAGATGTCTGCGGTTAGCGTGGCCACGGACACGGCACCCACCCGTGTCATGGTTCGGGTCGGTCGGCGGGAAGTCAGACGCCTTGGTCTCGTGGAAGGGTGCGGCGGGCATTGTGTCGGGCTTTGTGGGGCTGGGCTTTGTGGTGCTGGGCTGTGTGGTGCTTCGGTCTCGATGCTCCCAGCAGCTTATATACGCTGCATGCTTCACGAGGCCTTCACGAGGCCGGCGGTCACGACTGCGCCGCAACGAGGTCGACGACCTCTTAAGCGTCATGAGAGCGCGCCAAGTGAGCAGCCGTCCACTGCCACACCTCCACATCGCCACGACGCATCGCGGATTGTGGACGCCATTGGGGGGTGGTCGGCGTCCCGTCCACTTTGGTCCGCAGCGGGCCCGATTCCCCGTGTGCGTTCTATCTTCGTACGGTGGGGTCACGGGGACACGTGCAGTCATACCCGAGGAACCCGGACACTGTTGGTTGGACATCGTCGCCGGCGGTCAACACCACATTATCAGTCATCGCCCGCCCCGCCCGTCGGCCTCGCCTATGCTGACAAGCTATCTGCCGGCGCCGGCCTGGGTAGTTCGGCACGTCGTTCGGCACCTCGATACCTAACCGCACATTGGTACCTAGCCGCACATTGGTACCGAGCCGCACATTGCTGATGCATGCATGCGGCGCTTCCTATCTGATCCGATGTGCGGCGCAGCCGGCAAGCACCGCCTCAGGCGCTGGCGTCGGACGCACCACAGACGATGCAGGGTGCGGCGTCCGCTCCAGCCGTGTACACGACGCGCGGGTTGTTCGACGCCAGAACGCGCTTCTCACGCGCGTCTTTGCGGGCATCCTCGATCTCCTCGGTGAGCCTCTTGATGTCGGCCTCGAGTCGCTCCCTCGCTCTGCGGTGCTCCGTCGCCTTGTCTGCGTTGGCCTTCGCGGCCTCCCACTCGGCGACAGTCTTGCGCTTCTCGTCCTCATCCGGGGTGCCCAGAGCCGCCTCAAGCGCCGCCTCCGCCTTGTCGAGCCCCACCATCACCCGATAGGCGCCCATAGTTGGCCGCAATGGGCCCAGCTCGTCCAGGTTGGTCTTGGTGTTGGCGAGCTCCTGCTCAAGCTGCGCGTCGCTGTCCTCGGGCGCAAAAGCCACATCGGTGACCGTGTACTTCTTCGGATCGGCGGCCATGGCCTGATCGACCGCGAGGCGGATGGCTCCCTCGGTCGCATCCGTGCCGCGCTCAACGTCGATCAGCTCGAGATCAGCGCCGGGCTCCTGTCCAGCGTTCCCATCCCCGCTGTAGTCGGGCCGGAAGGCAAGGCCGGCGAGGATGTCCTTGGCTCGTTGGTCCGCAGAAGCCACGGGTGGGTCGGCCGCGTCGTAGAAGAGCCGGTACCGCTCGGCCTTGGTACCGGACTGAACCGGTCCTCGCATGCGGTGGTACGTGACCGTCTTGACCTCGCGGGGCAGGCTGTAAAAGGCGAGCGCAGACAGCTGGCTGGCGATCGTGTGCTCCCCCTCGTCCCTGTGATCCCGGGATGCCGACCACACGGCCTCATGTGTGATCTTGGACACGGGCTTGCTCAACGTCAGCATGTTGAAGATGAACGTTGAGCGCGAGACAACGCTCGTCGGCGCCGTGATGCACACGTCCTCTGGAGCCCCGAACGCGAAGCGCACAAGGTGGCCAAAGGGAAAGTACGACTCCTCGCTCTCGTCGTGGCTGCCGTCGCAGCTGTCGTACATCTCGGGCTCAAAGTTGTTCATGTGGGCGTGCTCGTAGTCGGCGATGTAGTCCACGGCGGCAGCAGAGAAGGCGATGCGCCTGAGGTTGGGGAAGATGGGTACCGCGTCCTCGTTCTCACTCCACTCGGTCGCGTTGGAGTAGTTCATGTGGATGCCGGCCGCGGCGAGCAGGTCGCGGACCAGCCCGAGGCGGGGGACAGACTCGATTGTGAGGCTCTCGCACGCCTCGAGAAGTTCGAGCCGGCGGTCCCAGGACGCAGCGTTGGACTCAGCGACTGCGGCCTCCTCGTCGTAGGCGTCGTCGTCGAACACGAGCTCGTCCCACTCAGAGCGGGGCCGAAGCTCGTCCTCGGCGCCGTCGTCGTCCACGGGTTGGGGGGCCAGCTGTTCCGGCCTGTCCTTGGGGTGTACGGGGTCGATCGCGTCGTGGTACTTTGCGTCGAAGGCGGCCAGCGCCGCGTCGTACACTTCCTTCGAGGCAGGGTTGAAGCCATACTCGCTGCGCGGGACCCCGACGAAGAGCAGATCGGCATTGTCGCGCGTGATGACCAGGCGGCTGTAGAGCTTGGAGACGGCAATGGCGTACGCGGCCTCGGAGCAGCGCGCGACCGTGGCAAGCGTGGCCAAGTCGCCCGACTCGGACAAGTGCTCGCAGATGATGGATATGAGCTCGGGAGACATGCTGGGAATGTTGAGGAGTAGTGGAAGCCGGGATTCCAGGAACAAGAGCGAGATGCACGACGCGACGCGATAAAAGTACGAGGTCTGTAATCACCACGGTTCGGCATGCGCCGAAGGGGTAATGCCAAGCAAGCCAACGGCACCTAAGCAAGCCAACGGCACCTTGAGCCGCTCTGCTGAAACACGGAGGCGCATGGTCATCGACGATGCCCGCATTGCACCCGTGACTCTCGTGGCAGCGCCACCTCTGCAAGCCATTTTACAATCCATCACCTCTAACTGCTCTAATGCAGGAACCTGAAGTCAAGGCGCTTGTTGCCTAGGTCCTTGGTCGTGCGGATGTACTCATCCTTCTGCTCAGTGGTCCACGAGTCCCAGATTTTGGCGCGCTGGCGGTTACGCCAGATGTACCATCCTTTGGCGAGGTAGAAGGTGACGATCGTGGCGGCGATGATGCCGAGGAGCGCGCGGTTGCCCTTGTGGTAGAAGGGCGCGTCCGAGGGCTGGTACACGTTGGACGCGACGAGCGACGAGGCCTGGACAAACATGTTGTAGAGGGAGGATGCGACGGTGCGGGTGCGGACCGAGCCTGCGTTGGACGAGTTCATGGACACGAGGATCTAGGGGTGTTAGTGACTGTGGCTTAGGTGGGAAAAACACCAACTCACCGGATGAGGATACGGGTAGCCCACAATCAGCGTCAGGATAGCCCACTTGAGCCATTTGGACGAGTGGTCGGGCAGGGCAACGAGGACGATGAACCACACGAGGAGCCACCAGGCCGCGAGGGACGCGATCGCCAATCGCTCCTTGTAACGCCGGACGAGGAACGCGAGCGTCAAGTTGCCGATACAGAAGAGGACTTGGCTCGGGATGATGAGCATGTTGGTCTCAAAGGTCGAGAACTTGAGAGAGCGGAGCGTTACTGAACGCGACGTCAGCAGTGTTCGAAGAGCGCGAGTGCAGTGTGGGCTGCAGTGGTCTCGCCATCGCCACTCTGAAAGTACACGCAGGAACGTCGTTGTTTATTCATATCCTGGCTTTGACACTTACATGTGAAGTAGGCGCCGACGGTACCGGGGGCTGTGACGTGAGCGGAGTGTCGACAAACGCCACATCACCACACCTCCACTTACCGATGAAGAAGAGCAAGCCCAGTGCGTACAGCGGCCAGAGGTCATAGTCGGTGATACTCAGCCACAGTTCCTTGAGCGACAAGCCCTCGCGGTTGTGCATGGACGACTTTGTCGGGTCGTCTCGGAGGACGCGGTTGACGATAATGGTCTCCTCGCGCTCGTTGAGCCATGCCTTGCGGAAGCGGCTGCCGGTCTGGGTGGGCCCGGCGGGGAGGTACCACATGGCCCAGGCGCCGATGAGGAAGGTGATGCCGCCCTCGATGCCGAAGAGGAAGCGCCAGCCCTCGTGGCCGCGCTTGCGCACCTCGAGGATGGCGGCAGCGAGGAACGCGCCGATGATGTTGGTGCCCATGTAGCTCACCCAGAAGAAGGACAGGCGTGTCGTGAGCTCGGCGTGCGTGTAGTAGTAGGACAGGTAGAGGATCGTGTCGGCGATGAAGCCGCCCTCGATGAGTCCCATGAGCGCGCGCGTGACGTAGAAGGACGCCTTGCCGGACAGGCCGGCCTGGCCCATGGCGACGGCCGACCACGCCATCATTTGGATCGGGATCCAGACGTCCGAGCCGAGCTTCTTGGAGATCATCTGGGACGGAAGCTCGGCAGCGAGGAAGCACACGTCTGGGCGTGTCAGCGAGTGCCTCTGCCGCCGCTACCACTACGCACAAAAGATGGTCATGCCGAGGTTGTAGTCGGCCGTGGTGAGGTGCAGGTCCTTGAGCATGTTGTCGGACAGGGCGTTGGTGATGTTGCCGCGGTCGAGCTGGAGTGCGGCAAAGCAGAGACACGCGACGGCGGCGACGCGGATGTCGAGCTTGCGCACGAGCTTCTTCTCCTCCTCGGGCTGGTCGTCAGTATCCTCGCCCCCAAGCCGCACCCACAGTCCAGGTCGCTTTCGGGTCCCAGCGGTGCCGCGACTCGTACGTCGCGGGCGGCTCGTACCACCGCGCGTGGAGGTCGCTCTCGGACGCGTTATCGAGGCTGCCGCTGCCTGCGTCCGACTTTTCGTCGTCGGACAGCGCGGTCGGCGGGTGCGGGTCCACCGCGTGGCCCTTTGTGTCGTTGAGCGTGGGCGGGGCAGTCGACATGACGGCGGTTGTGGGGGCCGCCGTGTACGTCGCCCGGCGCTTTATCTATCGCGGCTAGGGCTGAGCTCTCTCGGCTGCACAAGCACACTGGCATACTCTCTCCCACTCTCCCGCATCGCGTGCTAGGCTTGAAAAGCACACCATTCAACCATCCACCGCCGAGGAGGAACAAGTTGCGAGTGGTCGAGCTGAGAATGCCACGTCCACTGCTTGGCGGGTCACAATCGCAGCCCGTTTTAGAATTCAGGACGGCTGGGCGGCTTGTCGCAAGATGACGCAACGAACGCGTGATTGCCACTGCCGCCGTTAGCCTCTTTTCGTGTCTGCGACAGCGCTGCAGGCCAGGTGTGCACAACTGGCCTTGTGCACCGCGTGGACCCACAGCAGAGGCAGCTAGTCGAGTATTCGGAATACATTGAGCGTCCAGCTGCCGAGTACACGATGGCGACATCCATGGAGCCATGGAGGGAGGTACGGGCCTCCTGTCCCCTGCCAGCGGCAGAGGCGGCCAGCGCCGACACTGTGCGGCTGTCGGCGGCACTCCGAGTGGGCTCAGCGCGCGAGGGCACTTGGTCCTGCCTGTCCTGCCGGAGTGCAGTCTGTGGGAGGCATGTGCGGGATGTCGGTGGCATGAATGTAGTCCCCGGCGGGGGTATCATCGCTCATAGCGTCGCAGTGTGACCTGATTACAACCCGGACGCTGGTGCCTCGCCCCAGTCGACTCTTCGCGGAGTGGCAGGATCGGCAGTCATGCCGAGGAGGACTGGCGGTGCTGATGGGCCGGTGGCCAGACCGCCAAATGGATTGTGCATACAGGCAGCGAGCGACGCCAGGCGACGGGTGCCAGCAGCGGAGAAGCTCGGCTCCTGGCTGTCTTATCTACATAGTCGGCTCGAGCCCCCGCAGCGCGAAGTAGGCCCGACGGGACGCAGGTCGGTGGCCGCACCGCACGCTCTGATCTCGCCCCTCCCCCGCCGTCTACCGTCGCTGTCGCCATCCCGCGCCCACTCGCATCAGACTCGCACACGGCCGGTTCGGCCCTCCGCCCGAACCCGAACCACAAGGCTCGGGGGCAGCCACGCGGCCGCCTCGTGGCTGGTGTCCTCGCCCCGCGCGCCGCGCGCCTCCCTGTGGCGTGTGGCGGCGCCAGAGCCGGCAATGCATCCTCGCACCACTACACACACACGCCGTCCCGGAGAACGTACCCGCGCACGCAGCCCGACGCGACACAGCGCCCGCGCACGCACGTAACCGACCTGTCCGGGCCACGCAGGGCCGAGCAGCTGCCGTCAGCCGCGCCTCCTCCACAACTCACTCGACGCCCGTGGCCGTGCCGTTCCCCAGACTGCCGTACAGGCACCCGCCGCACGCCTCGAGCTCGGCCTGCGTGTCGAGGCACTCGTATCCGCTCGTCCCGGGCACGACGCACGCCTCCAGCGCGCCGGGGCAGTGCGCGTTTGCCTGCCCGCGGGCGCGCCGGCGGTACTGCAGCCCGAGGCTGGGCTGTACGTCGCTCAGGCGGGGGAGGAGGAGCGCGCCGGCCCCACACGTGTCGTCTGGCACTGGGTCCACGTCTCGCGCGCACAGGCACACGCCGGGCGCGTACACCGTCTGCGTGTAGCCCGGGGCCGTGGCGAGGCACGCGTACATGCACCCTGCTGGGTCTGTGGCGCTCGCTGAGAGGTCGACGGCCGCGCCGGTGGTGTAGCGCGCGAGGCACGTCGCCGCGCCGTACCGCGTCGTGATGGCGGATATCTGCGTCAGCGAGTCCAAGGAGGCGAGGCTTACCGTGATGCTCGCGCAGGTGCCGCTCGCGTCCGAGGCGGGGTAGTACACCTGTCCCGCGGTCCGCTCGGGCCCGGCAGTCGCGCACACGCACACAAAGCTGCTGGAGTCGAAGTAGGCGAACGGCGGCTTCTTGCTATCGGCCGCGCAGAACGCGTCGCACGCCCCCACGGTGGTTAGCGACACGCTGTAGCTCGTGAACCACCCGTTTTGGAGCACCGGGTTGAGCGCCTCGGCGATCGTGCACCGCAGGAAGGTGGCCTGCGCGAGCGGGGCGAGGAGCAGGGCGGCGAGGAGCATGGTGCGTGCCGTTGCACGCACGCGCCTGACTTTGTGGGCATAAGTACTGGTGAGTGCTGCCACCGACCACCGAGAGTGCTCTTGCCGACTGGATCTCGGCGCACCGTTGGCTCCGCCGGTGGCGCCGCGCCGCCGGCGCCGGGCGCCACACCCTGCCTCGCCTTGGCGCGAGCATCCTGCCGGTTGCTCTCGCCCGACAACCCCCCACCCCGCGTTGTTTCGGCCTTTGCTCAGCGCCCAGATCCACGCCGGCCCGAACACAGGCACTCGCAGCACAGTCCAGGCTTCACCTACCATCCCATGCATTGCATGCTGCTGCCGCTCTATGCCACTGCCACCGACTGCTCCGCCGCCGCCGCCGACACGGGCGTCCCTGCTGGCGTCGGAGCCGGTTCCTTCTCGACCCCAACCCACTTGCGCTTGCCCTGGTCCACGACCCACGTACCCCCGCTGTTGGCCCAGCTCTGCAGCACCGTGTTGGCCTCTGCGTGCGCATTCGCCATTGTCTGGATCTCCGACTCTGTGAGCTCGTGCGAAGGCACAGGGAGCACCATAAAGTCGCGCGAGCAGACGGCCATCTTGACGAGATGTGGCTCCGGCTCGTCGACGTTGTGCAGCACACAGTGCGGCCCGTTCCAGTCTGCGTTGATCTGGTTGGCGATCGACTGCATGATGAGCCTCAGGTGGAGCTCGTTGGCCGTCAGTGGCATCGGCGGCAGGTTGGCGGCATGCGCAGTGATATCCGCCGTGGGGTACGGGAACGGCGATGTCGGGCCGAGCAGCGATGGGAACGGGTCGTTTGACACGTATCGTGGCGACGGGAACCTTGAACGTGTCAGCGCCGTCGTCGTCGCTGCTATGTACTCACATTGCACTGAAGTGGTTGACCGCTACACGTCGGGCGCGGATCGCTGCCGCAAACTCGCCCACGTCCTCGGGCGCCGAGTGGCCGCGGCTCTGCGCCTTGGCTCGCACCGTCGCCTTCTTCGCCGCAAACTCGTCCTCAGCGGCAACCCGTTTCTCCGCGTCGCCACGCTTGCCGTGGAAGACCCATGGTTCACGCACGACGCCGCGATCCCGTGCCGAGATTTCAAACTCGTGGTCGCGCTTCTTCTCCAAGCTCTGCTCCAGGCCCGCGGCCCGCACCAGCCTGCCCTTCTCACCCTTGCCAACACTCTCGGGGATGGCCGCGTTGGTACACTCGTGTACCAGCAAACTCGCGTCCCGACACATCTCCTGGAACGCCTTGTTTGGGGTGCCCCCAGAGCAGTCGCCAAAGATGACAATCTTGCGCCCGGATTCGCCAGTCGGCTCGGGCGGGTAGATGAAATCGCCTGATGGCAGTTTGAATGGCTTGGGTGGTGGCAGACTGCTCATCTTGGACAGGAGTGACAGGGGGTGGCGGATCGGTGGGTCGAGCTCGGCCAGCGCCTCGGCGTTGCGTTGCAGCAGTGGGATCAGAGTGCCAGTGTCCAAAGGGTGGCGGGGCTCGGGTTCGGTGAGAACGTAGCCGATGGACGGGACTGGAGTGAGCCTTGCACCCCTTCTTCTACCCACCTCGATGAATCAGCGGGCCCGCAGACACACGCCAGCCCTTGGTCCCCCGGCTCGGCCTGTCGTCCACGATCGACTCCCACACGTCCTGGTCGTTCGGGTGGAAGTCGATTCCTTGGGCCTCGTTGACATGCAGGTCTTCGGCCCGGCACGAGGCTGAGGGGGCAGCTCCCTCCGGGATCAGCTCGTGGACGGCGTACGCGCCGGTCAGCGTAATAGCTGTGCATTCCAGCATGGTGCGGACCAGCTTGCGAAGACCGCAAGGGCCATAGATGTTGATTTCCGCCTGGGGAGTTAGAAACTGGTCGGACTCTGCAACTCACCTTCTTCAGCGTCCCCTGCTGGCGTAGCCGCTCCAGGCCGGCTGGGCTCTGGCCCACGCCGCTCATGATGACGCCGAGGATGGCCACAATGCCAAGAATGTGATCCGCGTGCATGTGCGTGATGAAGATGCGCGAAATGTTGACCATGCGCAGGGACGACTGGTGCAGCCGGTTGTTGGTGCCGTCAGCGGCGTCGAACACTGAGACATGTGAGCGGGATGTTCGGGCCAAGCAAGGGTTGTCACCTACACCAAATGTTGTTGCCGAGGTCGACTGCGGTTGCCGAGCACTGACGCGAGATGATGGGGCCACCGCCTGTGGGGTGACAGTCAGCTCCTGTGTCGGGAGTGTGGAGTAGGTCTGGCGTCGTGGGCTCCGGCCGAGTCGAAGAGGCCCGTGCACACGACCCGAAGAGATTTCGACCCGACGACGGCGAGGCTGAGCTTGCTCTCGAGAGCTCCCCGGCGCGCCCCCGGCTCTCACGACGCCGCTTGACAGCTCAGAGACTCACCGCTACATGTTCCCAGCTGCAGGACGGTCAGCACTGCAATACCATCTATCCCACATGCCGCAGCTGACTCACGAAGTGGACGGCAACTGGCGGTGGAGCCTTGTGGTTCTTTGCCTTGCCGTTTGACATTCTTCTCACCGACGACGACGATTGCGAGGGGGAGGGTGAGGGCGACGACATGGTGGTCGAGACGTGGAGTATGTTTAAGAGTGTCAAGGATGAGTCGGATTGTGAGTGGAAATGTCTGCGACTCGGGTAGACAATGGCCGCGGACAGAGAGAGAGTGTAATGAGTCTCGACCGACGAGCCAGGCAGGTATCCAGCCGGCCAGCCAGTCGCCCTCCCGCCGAATGACGGCATTTCCGGTGGCCGGTAAATGACTGAGTCGCGTTCTGTCAATAGAGTCACGTGATATTGAGCCCATGTGAGTCGCACGTGGCACACTGGAGAAAACCAAAAATATATTGAAAAAATTCAAGATTTCTTCGACAAGAAGTTCGAGAGGCGACCGAGTGCAGCAAGTTGAAGCACCAGCAGCGAGCTCCATCACCTCAACGAGCAGCAGCAAGGCCAACAGCTCGTCCATCTCACTCTCTTGCAGCGTCAACCTCGACGACACAGGCAAGCAGCAGCAGCAGCACCTTCACCTCCCGTCGACCCGCCCCAAAACAGCCACAATGTCGGGCTCCCTCACCCACGTCCTCTACGAGGGCGCCTCGGGCTACTCGCTCTTCACCGTCAACCTCCAGGAGGAGATTGCCGCCCGCTCCAAGCAGCTCCAGGATGCCATCAACGACTACAACCAGTTCAACCGCATGGTCACCCTCGCCTCCTTCTTCCCCTTCACCTCGGCCGCCCAGGCGCTCGAGAACGCCAACGACGTTTCCGAGGGTATCCTCAACCCCCACCTCAAGTCGCTCCTCAACCTCGTCATCCCCTCCGAGGGCACCAAGGGCAACAAGAAGCAGAGCGCCATCCTCCTCGGTGTTGCCGAGCGTGGTCTGGGTGGTGCTATCCAGGGCGAGCTCGCCATCCCCTGTGACGCTGGAGAGCGCGCCCTCGAGCTGATCCGTGGCATCCGTCTGCACCAGGAGAAGTTCCTTGCCAAGGAGGGCCTCCAGAAGGGCGATGTTGCGACCGCCCAGCTCGGTCTTGGTCACTCGTACTCGCGTGGCAAGGTTAAGGTGAGTAGGGAGGCGACTGGTTGTGGCATTGTGGCTCACTCCGTGCCAGTTCAACGTCAACCGTTCGGACAACATGATCATCCAGGCCATCTCGCTGTCGGACCAGCTTGACAAGGACCTCAACACCTTTGCCATGCGCTGCCGCGAGTGGTACGGCTGGCACTTCCCCGAGCTCTACAAGCTCGTCCCCGACGCCCACCAGTACGCCCGTCTTGCCGTCCTCATTGGCGACCGCACCACCCTCACTGAGGACTCGCTCCCTGAGATGCAGGAGATCCTCGACGACGACGAGACCCGTGCCCGCAACGTCCTCGACGCTTCGCGTGCTTCCATGGGCTCTGACATCAACGAGGTCGACCTCATCAACATCTCGACCTTTGCCGAGCGTGTCGTCAAGCTCGCCGAGTACCGCAAGAGCCTCCGTGCCTACCTCATCGAGAAGATGAGCATTGTCGCCCCCAACCTCTCAGCGCTTATCGGCGAGACCATTGCCGCTCGTCTTATCAGCCACGCCGGTTCGCTCACCAACCTCGCCAAGTACCCCGCGTCGACTGTTCAGATTCTCGGTGCCGAGAAGGCCCTCTTCCGTGCCCTCAAGACCAAGGGCAACACCCCCAAGTACGGTCTCATCTACCACTCGTCGTTCATTGGCCGCGCTGGCTCCAAGCACAAGGGCCGCATCTCGCGTTTCCTTGCCAACAAGTGCTCGATCGCCTGCCGCATCGACTGCTTCTCGGATGTCCCCACCAACAAGTTTGGTGAGGCTCTCCGTGCCCAGGTTGAGGAGCGCCTCAACTTCTTCGAGACTGGCGCGCCCGTGTCGAAGAACTCGGACGCCATCCAGAAGGCCCTGACCGCCATCGCTGCCGACCTGGGAGACGACGAGGACGATGACGACGATGAGGAGGGCGATGTCGACGACGTCGAGATCTCCGAGGCCGTCAAGCAGGTTGAGAAGGACCAGGCCGAGTCGAAGAAGAAGAACAAAGGACCACTCGACCCCGCGCTCGCCAAGATTGTCGCTTCCAAGGACGCTCCTGCCGCATCCCCTAAGAAGGAGAAGAGCAAGAAGGACAAGTCCGAAAAGAAGGACAAGAAGGAGAAGCGCAAGCGGGACGAGGACGAGGAGGTGAAGGAGGACGGCGACAAGGAGCGGAGAAAGAAGGAGAAGAAGGAGAAGAAGGAGGGCAAGGAGGACAAGAAGGAGAAGAAGGAAAAGAAGAGCAAGCGCAAGTCTGAGGCTTAAGCTGCTTGTTCCTCTTAGAGTTCTTGGTCCTTGGTGGGGGAGGGGGCGGCCGCTGTGGAAGGGAGGGCGGCGAGTGACTTGTCCACTGGTGTACTACTGGCTTCATCTTTGATTCTCCATACCTTACATGCATCTTCGCATCGACTCGCATGACGGGGGCGTGGGGGCATGTTGTCGTGAAGTGAGCTCTGTGCGCGGCATATCGATTGAGGGCAGACGAAGTGAGAGTGAATGAAGAAGAGAGAGTGGGAGAGGTTGATACACTCCATACAACAAGAGTTCGGTGGAGGGAGTTGCGCTGCTGTCGCTGACGTCTTGTCACGAGATGCATGTCAGTGGGTGCGAGAGCGCACGGGCGTGCGAGCGATTGGAGGCGCAGAGCTCAGAGGCGCCGCAAAGATTGTGTGCTTCAGTGCGTGGAGTGTGCGCAGGCGAGGGCGAGTGCATGGCCGGATGCGGGCCAGAGTGCCCACCATTGTCGGCGTGATCGACCGAGTCACGCCAGACATGTGCCCATGTGACTACAGGCAGTCATTAAAGCCAGTCGCGTCTCGCGCCGGTCGCGCTTCGCGTCATGATATGATCACGCGTACACGCGCCGAGGGTACAACCGACATGCTTGTCGTTCCAGCTCAGTGGAGTATTTCGACCGAAATGAGAGTGTGGGGTCATCATCGCCCGAGACAAGCCACTTGGCGTCGGGAGAGGCTTTCGCAGACATGAGACATGGCTCCACCGACAGCAGCACATGTCGGCCGACAACGCGATCAGTAGTCATTCCAACAAAGACACAAACATTGACGCGGTGGGCAGCTCGATTCAATCCGCCAGGGGCATGTTTGTTGTTGTTTTTGTTGCCCAGCGTGGGCCATGCCCGAAAAGACAGGAGGCAGGAGGGGAGCAGGCACTCGCGACCGACGGACGCATGCGGCGACGACTACGACGACAAGGAGAGGAGTGGAGCTAGCCATCAATTGGTAAGCGATTGAGGGCCCGCACCCTGGCCCAAGTGAGCGAGGACGATGAGCTGGGCGGCGATGAGGCAAGATTAGGAGCCGCTGAGGGCGGTCAGGATGATTCCAGGACAAGGTGTGTCAGACTCGACGGGACGGGGCCGAAGCGAGCGACGACGCGGGGAGGGCGGGGTGGGGGTGTGCGTCGCGTCGTCTGGCGCCATGACCCACCGGCACGCGCCGTCGCGCTCGACGCGCCCACGCGCTGGGCTGGATCAACAAGAAATAAAGCGCGTCGTTATCAGTTGAACAAACAAAACATTGGGTAAAGTGCATGTTACACGTCATTTTTTCCCTGAGTTGACGCGTCTCAAGCCACCACTTTGATTTATAACATTTGCCCCCCGACCTCGCACCCCTCTTCCCTCATCTCCCCCTCCCACTCCCACTTCCTCTCCACCACGACTCTTTAACGCGACAGCTCAGTGCTAGTCCACGCCCACGCCCACACGACCACACGCGCGCGCGACTCTCCCACACGACCACCTGTACTCTGAGCTCTGGGTCAAGTGAGTACTGCCCGTGTCCGGTGGCACGCGCACGCGACGACGCGACTTGCTGACCCAGCCCCAGCCTCCTCCACTAGACTTTTATAGACTTTCCTCCCTCGACTCACCACTCCGTTATGGTTATGTGGGTCTACAAGCGTGACGGCCGCAAGGAGGCCGTTGCCTTTGACAAGGGTGAGTCTGGGCGCGACGCGACAAGCAATAGAGCTGACACGCGACAGTCACTGCCCGTCTCAACAAGCTGTCGTACGGCCTCGACCGCGAGCATGTCGAGCCCGCCCTCATCACGCAAAAGGTCGCTGCCGGTATCTACCCCGGCATCACGACGGCCGAGCTCGACACGCTCGCCGCTGAGACCGCCGCGTCCATGACTACCATGCACTCGTGAGTCGACCCTGAGGGGCGAGCGAGGGTCGACGCGTCGTCGCCTCGACCGCCACCGCATCTTCTCCCGCTGACATGCCACAGCGACTATGCCATCCTTGCGTCTAGGATTTCGGTCTCGAACACGCACAAGCTCACCAAGAAGGTGTTCTCGCAGGTCATTGCCGACCTGTACGAGTGGGTCAACCCCAAGACCGGCAAGCAGGCCCCCATGGTCTCGGAGGAGGTGTTCAACATTGTCCAGGCCAACAAGGATGTCCTCGACGGTGCCATCATCTACGACCGTGACTTTGCCTACAACTACTTTGGCTTCAAGACTCTTGAGCGCTCGTACCTCCTCAAGATCAACGGCAAGGTTGCCGAGCGTCCCCAGCACATGCTCATGCGTGTCGCTGTCGGTATCCACGGCGACAACATTGACAAGGTCCTCGAGACCTACAACCTCATGTCGGAGCGCTACTTCACCCACGCCTCGCCTACCCTCTTCAACGCTGGCACCCCCCACGCCCAGATGTCGTCGTGCTTCCTCGTCGCCATGAAGGACGACTCGATTGACGGCATCTACGACACGCTCAAGACCTGCGCCCAGATCTCCAAGACTGCTGGTGGTATCGGTCTCCACATCCACAACATTCGCGCCAAGGGCTCGTACATTGCCGGTACCAACGGCTACTCGAACGGTATCGTCCCCATGCTCCGTGCCTACGACGCCACTGCCCGTTACGTCGACCAGGGTGGCAACAAGCGCCCCGGTGCCTTTGCCATTTACCTTGAGCCCTGGCACGCCGACGTGTTCGACTTCCTCGACCTGAGGAAGAACCACGGCAAGGAGGAGGTTCGCGCTCGTGACCTGTTCTACGCCCTCTGGATCCCCGACCTCTTCATGAAGCGTGTCGAGCAGGACGGCGAGTGGACCCTCATGTGCCCTGCCGAGTGCCCCGGCCTTGCCGACGTCCACTCGGAGAAGTTCGAGGAGCTCTACCAGAAGTACGAGCGCGAGGGCAAGGGTCGCAAGACCATCAAGGCCCAGAAGCTCTGGTTCGCCATCCTTGAGGCTCAGACCGAGACTGGTGGCCCCTTCATGCTCTACAAGGACGCTGCCAACCGCAAGTCGAACCAGCAGCACCTCGGCACCATCAAGTCGTCCAACCTCTGCACTGAGATCATCGAGTACTCTGCCCCCGACGAGGTCGCCGTCTGCAACCTTGCCTCGATTGCCCTCCCTGCCTTTGTTGACTTTGAGACCAACTCGTACGACTTCAAGAAGCTCCACTCGATCACCAAGGTCGTCACCAAGAACCTCGACCAGGTCATCACCAAGAACTACTACCCCGTCCCCGAGGCTCGCAACTCGAACATGCGCCATCGCCCTGTCGGTCTTGGTGTCCAGGGTCTTGCCGACACCTTCATGGCTCTCCGCCTTCCCTTCGACTCGCCCGGTGCTCGTGAGCTCAACATCAAGATCTTCGAGACCATCTACCACGCTGCCCTCGAGGCCTCGAACGAGATGGCTCAGGAGCTTGGCAAGTACCCCTCGTACGAGGGCTCGCCCATCTCGCAGGGCAAGCTCCAGCCCGACCTCTGGGGCCGTGTCCCCACCGACCTCTGGGACTGGACTGAGCTCCGTGCCAAGATTGCTGAGCACGGTGTCCGCAACTCGCTCCTCGTTGCCCCCATGCCCACTGCCTCGACCTCGCAGATCCTTGGCTGGAACGAGTGCTTCGAGCCCTACACCTCGATGCTCTACTCGCGTCGTGTGCTCTCGGGTGACTTCCCCATCATCTGCCCCTGGCTCCTCCGTGACCTCATCAACCTCGGCATCTGGGACGACAACATGAAGAACCTCATCATCGCCTCGGGTGGTTCCATCCAGCACATCCCCAACATTCCCGATGAGCTCAAGGCCATCTACAAGACTGTTTGGGAGATCTCGCAGAAGGCGGTCATTGACCTCGCTGCCGACCGTGGTGCCTTCATCGACCAGTCGCAGTCGCTCAACATCCACCTCGCCAACCCCTCGTTCTCGCAGCTCACGTCGATGCACTTCTACGGCTGGAAGCGTGGTCTCAAGACCGGTGCCTACTACCTCCGCACCCGTCCTTCGGCCAACGCCATCCAGTTCACCATCGACGCCAGCACCCTCAAGCAGGCCAAGACGCTCGAGGCTGGTGCCAAGAAGGTTTCATCGCCTACCACTGCCCACCCCTCAGTCTCGAGCCCTACCAGCCTCGTCGAGCCCCTGCGCAAGGTCAAGATCCAGACGACTGCCTCGGCGCCCGTCCCTCCCGAGATCACCGCTGCCTCGCAGGCTCGTGAGGCGCGTGAGGCCAAGCAGGTCGAGGTCGCTTCGGCCGCTGTCCAGCGTCAGGTTGAGCGCGACGTCAGCCCCCAGCCCTCTGAGAACGAGGAGCTGTCATACGAGGAGGCCAAGCGCAGGGCCGAGGAGCGCGCTGCTGCCGCCCTCCAGTGCAGCATCGACAACAAGGACGCCTGCGTCATGTGCTCGGGATAAACGAGTAGAGTTGAGCGGCGTGTTGAGGTCTGTCGGTAGTGAGAAGTGGTAGGATGGGCCACTCGTGTGTTGTACATTGCACTCTACTGTTTTCCTATCTTTTAGTTTTCCTTTTGCCCATTCATGGATCCATTGCATAGACGATGTGTTGCGACAAAGGGCTAGTGGCAAGTGCCACAACCAACAGGCCTACTCACTCACGGATGTTTTGTTTTGGCCAGCGACCTCCACCTTGCACCCAGGGACGACCGACGGCACACAACGCCCGTCAACACACCCACTACCACCCACTCTCCATCTCATCACCACACCACAACAACAACCCTCGTGATGCTTCAGGCCACCGTACTCGGGGCCGGGGTGTCACCAGGACACGTCCTGTATGCCCGCGCGGGCAGCAGTTCGACCAGCGGCGGGCTAGGGCTCTCGCAAGAAACGGCGGGCTCGAGCAGCCGGGCTTCGGTCCACCAGACCTTTCCGCCGCTCTCGCTCGACGCGGCCTCGGCACCAGTGGCAACAGAGGAAACGCTCACATGGTGCGGCAAGAGCGTCACCTGGTCGCGTGGGGTCGAGATCTTCCGGCGGTTCACGTACGAGCACCAGAGCGAGCGCGTCTCGTACGCCGCCTTCGTGTGGTTCCGGCCACCCGGAGACGAGGGCGCGCCGGCGCCGCAGGCACCCAAGGCCGCCGACCCGTCCTCTTCGACCTCGACATTCGGCCCGTTCCACACCTCCCAGCACGCAAAGTGGGGCGCGCGCAACGCCGAGCTGCGCGCGTCCAGCACCGGCCTCCAGCGCGCCGTCGTCGTCTTCCTCGCGTCGTACGCGTTCGTCTACTTCGCCTCGGGGCAGGACAAGAAGATATCTCTCCCATGGCCCGTCGAGCAGTGCTGGGCTCTGCCTGACGGCGGGGCGCTGGTCCAGCGCGCGCTCGAGCGCCGCGAGCGCAAGCAGCTCGCCGAGACAAAGGGCCGGAAGCCGCGCCGGAGCTCGTTCGCGGACCGCACAGGCGTGAGCGTGCTCGACGACCTCGTCGACCGCGAGGATGCAAAGGCGCCAAAGCTCCCCCGGCTGTTCACATTCACCGACATCTTTGGCGAGTTCAAGTGGGTCGCCGAGGCCGAGATCGACGGCGGGTTCGGGGACGACGACGAGCCGAGTCTCGCCCCGCACGCGAGCACGAGCCAGATCCCCATGACCCAGTCGATCGTCTACGTCGCACCGGCACCGTACCCCCTCATCGTGGCGTACGACCACGAGGAGGGCCAGTTCCTGTTCTACCGCCGCGCGAGGGTCCCAATCCCGGACACGGACGACATGACCGCGACGCCGAGCGTGCGCGGCATGCGGCCCGACGAGCTGCTGCGCGCGACAGAGCCGCCCCTGCCGCCACCATCGCGCCGGGGTCCGCGGGCGTCGCTTGGCCGCTCAGCGCTCGGGCTGCCGGCGACGGACCGGAGGGTGTCGGGGCTGGGGATGCCGGCGACGGACCGGAGGGTGTCGGCGCTCGGGTTGCCGACGACGGACCGGCGGGTGTCGAGCTTTGGCGCCGACCTGCTTGACCGTTCGCGCCGCAAGGCGTCCCGCGCGTCCATGGCCAACGAGCTCGAGGCTGATGACGACCCGTTTGCCGGCGCGGCCGCAGTGGCGTTTGGCTCGTCGCGCCGCGTGACGCGTGTGAGCAGCTTTGGCACCGAGGCCAAGTCGCAGCGGCTTTCGATGGCTGGCAAGCGCCGCGAGGACGCGAGGGAGTACCCCCGCATGTCGCTCCACGTCATGCCTGAGGACCTGATCGAGACGACGATGATCATGGGGCTGGACAAGGAGCAGCTCGAGCTGCGAAGTGAGATTGTCGTCGAGCGCGTGTACCAGTGGCGGCCGCCTGGGTGAGTGAAGGGTGCACGAGGTTGCTGACGGTCAGCGAGGTGGATCTCGACGCCGCGCGCGTGTTCCTTTCGGAGAACCGCTCACCGCAGTCGGTGCACCTCAACCTCGTCTTGTCATTCACCAACCTCCCCACGACGTTATTCACATTCGGCGTGGAGCAGGTGTCCCAGCCGAGCCCGGCGTTCGTGTTCAATGCGTTTCGCGGCGTGCAGTGTGTGTCGGCTGTGCCTGTTCTGGCCACGCGGCCGAATGTCCTCGACACACTGTTGCTTGCCGAGGACGGGTCACTCAACCTATTCTCTGCGTCGTCGCACCAGATGGCGGTCCAGATCCCGCGGGTCCTCACGGCCGACGGGCGCGATGAGGTAGCCCACAAGCTCGCGGCAAGCCTGAGCATGGTGCTCGACGGCGACGGTGAGGTCGTGACGACCGAACGCCGCGTCGTCGATCTTCTCGACGCGTCAGGCTCCAAAGTGACCGTGGTGTACAGCGACGGGGACCGCCTGCGCGTGTCACTCGACTTCGAGCCACCCCCAGGGATCGCGAGCCGATGCCTCGAAGCGCTATCATACGCGCTGTCGCAGAACGAGTTTGCCCAGCTCTCAGAGGCCTTCCTTGCCGAGCTGCAGCAGCAACCTGCACCGCAACGGAATGAGGTCCACACGCAGTGGCGCACCCTCTCCAATGCCCTCTACACCATGTGCGGGCTCAACGCGTCGCCTGAGCCCGACACCCGCACCGAGATCCTGTCCAGCTGGTCGACGCAGTCGGATCCCGTCCTCCGACGCTTGGCACGGCGGATAGGACGGACGCCAGCGTCGACAACAGCCGATGTGGTGCGACCACACTCCCTCACCCCCAATGTCCTGCTTGCGCTCCACCTCGTCGCGCAAGACTCGAGGCTGTCGTCAGCCACCGCGTCGTGGCTCACCCACCTCGCACCCGTCCTCCTTCGGCTATCAGCCGCGATCGGGCGCGAAGACTGGGTCGACTACTGGCGCCGCTTGATGCCCGACTCCCTCGCCAGCGCTCCTCTGGCATACCCCAGTAGGCGGGTCGACCACCCGCTATTGGACCAGTTCCACGAGCCCCCAGACATCCTCCTCTACCTCTCCCGCCTCCTCATGTGGCCCACGCGGCCATTCCCATCCCTACAATCGTGCTTCCCAAATTCTTCGCCCTTAGGCTCGCCGGACCCCTGCCGCCAGACCCGACTCGTGTCGACGATATACTCGACTTTGACGCACTCGCCAGAAGCTCGCCGAAGTGGCACCCTCGTCCCGACAGAGAAAAGAGCCATCGCCGCGGTCAAGATCATGGTCGATAGTGGCGTGGACGCGTCCTGGGTAGCAGACCTGCCGTTTGGCGTCGCCATGCCCTTGCAGGAGATTGTCCGCGTCGCCCAAGTCAGCCCCTCCAAGGATGTCTCCCCGCAGGTCTTCGAGTTTGTCGACCGCAAGGACTTGGCCTCGATGTATACGGACGACAAGGCGTCCACTTCAGAGCTGCCAATGGGACCAGAGGCAGGGCCGGAGAAGCCGCCTACCATCGGCAAGATTGTGGCGTCGGTGACCGCTGAGACGTCGAAACACGCCCACTTTGCGGCCCTTCCACACGTCCGCTTCGGCGTCGACAAGCGTGTCGAGGAGGTCGAGCGCATCATGCAGACGACGCACCAGCGCACCATCGCTGTCGAGGATCCCAAGGGCGCAAGGTGAGCTGACCTCCAGAACGTGAGCTAACCCACAGCGAGCAAGACATCATGCAGTACCACCAGAGCGTGGTCAATACGATCGCCAACCGCACGCTCGCCATCACCGTTGGCCAGGGCATGTTTCAATTCAGCTCACGGTCGGCGACGATCACGGACGCCTGGAGCATTCCGCTCATCGAGCTCGCCGTCAAGGTCGTCCCGGGCAACAATGTCATCAAGGCCCAGATTCCAGACGGCGCCGACTGGCCGTGCTTCCACAACGGCGTGTCGGCTGCCCTATCCATCTCGTCCGACTCCAAGGGGATCGACGCGTCGTGGATCGCATTCAACCGTCCCAAGACACCGTCGGCCGACCATGCTGGATTCCTTCTTGGCCTCGGTCTCACTGGTCGCCTGCGTACCATGAACGCGATCAGCGTGTATCCCTACTTGGAACTCCGCCACGACATGACATCTGTTGGTATGCTGCTCGGTCTCGGCGCGTCGTTTGCCGGCAGCTGCGACCCGCAAGTCACGCGGATCGTGTCGCTGCACACCGCCGCGCTGCTGCCCCTAGGATCGATGGAGCTCAACGAATCGCCCGTTGTCCAGTCTACTGCTATGGTCAGCCTCGGACTCATCTATGTCGGCAGCAAGAACCTCCACATGGCCGAGGTGGTCCTCGGCGAGATTGCCCGATCCGAGCTGCCCGGTGTCGATGGCTTTGTGGAGAGCCGTGAGGCGTACTCGTTCTCGGCGTCGATGGCCTTTGGTCTCATCATGCTGGGTCGCGGCGGGTCGTCGTCGAGCGAGACGGAGCGCCGGCTCCTTGCACAGCTCACCCCCTGCATCCATGGCGACGCGCCCCGGGTCAGCGGTAACAAGAACAAGCGTACCGCGACCCACATCGACGCGACCGTTACATCTCCAGGAGCGACGCTTGCCCTCGGCCTCATGTATCTCAAGACTGGGCGGCAGGACATTGCCGACTTGCCCGAGATCCCGCAGACCGCACTCGCGCTCGAAAGCGTTCGGCCTGACCAGCTCCTGATCCGCACATTCGCCCGTGCCCTCATTCTCTGGGACAATGTCAAGCCGCAGATGGAATGGGTGGACGCGCAGCTGCCGGCCTTCATCCAGGCGCTGCACCATGGCCACAAGCGCACGAGCGGCATGGAGCTCAACACGGAGCTCGCGTATCTCAACATCATTGCGGGAGCGTGTCTTGGCCTCGGCATCCGGTTTGCGTCTACAGCCAATGAGGCGGCGCACGTCATCATCCTGACGTTCTTCGGCGTCCTCGGCAAGGCCGCGGCTGGACAGTCGATGACCTACGAGGGCAGGATTAGGAGAAACACAGCGCGCCAGGCGCTCAACATTGTGACCCTCGCTCTCGCCACGCTCATGTCTGGCACTGGCGAGCTCAACGTCATGCGCCGCCTCCGTGTCTCGCACGGCCAGGAGGGAGCTGGCGTGACCTATGGCTCACACATGGCCATGCACATGGCTCTGGGCCTGCTGTTCCTTGGTCGAGGCTACTTTACGCTGGGCAACTCGAACCTCGCGATTGCAGCCCTCAGCATCTCCTTCTTCCCGCGCTTCCTTGCGTCGCCAAATGACATCAAGGCGTACCCTCAGGCATACAGGCACCTTTGGGCGCTCGCCGTGGAGCCTCGCTGTCTCATCGCCCGCGACGTCGACACGCGTGAGTCGATCTTCATGCCCATCAAGATCAAGGTGCGGGGACGCAACGGCGAGCAAAACCTCATCTCGCCTACGCTTGTCGCGCCCTTCGACACGATCGTCTCGATCACGGTCGACTCGCCGCGATACTGGCCCGTGACGTACGACCTGTCAAACCCACGAGACCGCGACAGCTTGGTGCGCTCGCGCACCATCTGGGTCAAGCGCAAGTCTGGGTTCCTCGACTACAACTTTGACCCACGCGGATACCGGAGCATGTTTGTGCGTGCTGGCACAATGGCCGGGTTCGACTTGCAGTACGACCTCGTGTCGCCAGCGGCGCCGATCCAGTTGGCGTTGACCGAGATTGTCGACCTCATCTCGTTACACACTGGCGACCCGGTGATTGTGGGCATGGTCAAGCGGTTTGCGGGCCCGGCGTGGGTCGAGTCGTTTGTGCGCTACGTCCTGTTCGAGTGCGTGTCTGTCGACAAGCCGGCAATGCTGGGCGTCTACCTGTCCATGGCGCTGGCTCTGGGCTCGAGCGACGAGCTGCGGCTGGAGCGGCTCGCACAGGTGGCGTTCCTGCTGCGGTTCTACCGGCCGAGCGTGTTTGAGCGCGAGTACTCGACTCTGGGCGGGGAGAAACGGCACCCGATCCTGAGACAGACGTTCTTGCATGCGCTGCAGCGTCGCCTCACGGTGGCCCAGGGAGCGCACGAGTCGCAGCTGGCGTATCTGCGTGGCGCGAGTCCTACAGCCGCCGACGCGGCCGACCTGGCCGTGTACCTCGCGCAGAACCACGTGCCGGCGCGGAGCCTGCTACAGGCGCTGTCGCAGCTGGTGGCCGCGGCGGCGGGCGCATCGCGCACCGAGCTGGAGATCAAGGCGCGCGAGGCGTCGGACCGGTACGCTACGGCCGTGTTTGAGCAGTTTGACGCCGAGCGGGACACCCTGCCGGCCGACCTGGGCGCGTGGAAGCTCGGCAGTGTGCGGGCGGCGCTGGGGGTGTGGGGTGGGGCGGGGGCAGAGTAGGTCGAGTCGTAACATTCACATGTATCATACAATTGCATAGTACAGGGGGGGAAGAGGAGCTGTTCAAATGGCCAGCGCGCCGTCGCTCGCGTCGTCGCCGTCGTTGACACGCAGCACCTTTGCCCACTCGACGTAGTTGAACCGCCCCTGGCGGTCAGTGTACGGGCCATTGAACAGGCGGTCGATCTGTCCGCGTCAGTGCCGCCCCACCCCATACCCACCTCGTCCGAGCTCATGTGGTCGCCCATCTCAGCGAGGTGCTTGCGCACCTCGGCGGTATCGACCCATCCCTTGTCCCCGTCGTCAAAGCACGCAAACGCCTCGAGCAGGTCGTGCTCGTGGTCGAGGTGGATGAGGTGCTCGCCCATCATGGTGAGGAACTGGGTGAAGTTGATGTCGGGGGTGGGGCCTGGGGCCGCGGCCGCGCCCCTGGGCCGCGAGGCGAGGAGCTTGTCGAGGAGCGCGGGCGTGGGGGTTTGGCCTAGCCGTTAGCTCCTCCCCAGCGGCAACGACGTACCCAGCTGCCCCAGCATGACCTCCAAATCCCCCCTGCCAACCCGCCCATCCCCGTCCTGGTCGAGCATGTTGAACGCCTCCTTGAACTGCTTGACCTGCTGCGGCGTGAACATGGTGTACGCCGCGCCCGAGGCGATGCGCTCGGCCGGCGCGCGCGCGGCCGGCGGGCGGCCGTGGCCTAAGGCTGCGTGCTTGGACTGGGCGTGAGTGGGCGCCGAGGGGGGGAGACGTACCATTGCGACGGTGGTGGACGATGTTGACGGTGTTGACTTTCGACGTTGTTGGCTTTGGGTGGCGGCTGTTGTTTGGCTTGAGTCAGTCGCGCTGGGTTGGGGGTTACGTAAGCGACCCGACTCGCGGAGATGACGTCGTCTCCGCGACTGCTGACCTGGTGGGTGATGAGAAGCCGACCGGCTGTGGCTGCATGGCTTTGACACAGCGGGGCTCGCTGCTGCATGCACCTCGCGCCTGCAGCCTGGCGGGTGGTGGCTGGCAGAGTGGAAAGCCGCTCGCAGAGAACAGCGCGCAGCGTGGCCGGAGACGCCGGGCAGGTCGCAGTCGCCCAAGGCCAGCCCTTCCTCGTCGTGGACCGCTCGGTCCGTCCCACCGCGCCACGACGGCTCCTGTCCCCCACGAGCGTGCTCTCGGCCTGCGTGCCCTCGACCTGCTGTTGAAGGCAGCAGGGTGCACGCCGGCCTCGCTACCCGCCGCCTGAGCACTCGGACGGACCGAGGCAGGCTCGCCTCGCGGCGTCGGCCTTGCCCGGCACTCGCCCTCCACCAACCCACCATGACCCGGTTCCCTCCACCCACCAACACCACCCTCCACCGACTGAGGCATCACGCGCACAGTTGCGAGCGTGCTGACGCAGCAGCAGCTCGCAGCAGCTCGCAGCAGCGGGCCGGCCGCGCCGCGCTCCGCGCACGCGAGCGCACGTTGTTGCCCCGCGCACCCATGTCGCGCGATTACGTGACGTCAGCCGCTCGCTGGCGCTATATCCGCCCAGCGAGTATATAGCCAGCGGGCCGGCAGTGGCCCGCTCGCCATCCCCCCAACGACCAAGCATCCAGCACATCATGCCCGCAATCCAGAAGGGAGACCTCGTCCTCGTGTCCGGCGCGTCGGGCTACATCGCTGCGTGGGTGCTGCGTCGTGGAACGAGCTGACGCCGCCAGCCAGACGGTGAAAGACCTCCTCGAGGCCGGGTTCCCCGTCCGCGGCACGGTCCGCTCGGCTGACAAGGGCGAGTTTCTGAAGAACGCGTTCAAGGACGCCGGCGTGCCCTTCGACTATGTTATCGTCAAGGATATTGCCGAGGTGCGTTGAGGTGGTGCAAGTGGAGGTGGAGGTGGACGGGTCGGGGTTGGCTAGCGTCGAGGCGGCCCGTGGACGACTACGGCCGTGGCGCGCGGTATGGCCTGGGTAGTGGCGTGGCGTGCAGTGACCTGTGCTGCCGCCCAGCTGGCCTAGCTGTCCCCCGCCAGTGGCGAGTGGCACGCTCTCCTCGCCCGTTCGCCCGTTCGCCCGTTCGTCCGCCTCCCTCCTTCCTCCCCCCGGCCTTCGTGTCCCACCGGCTAACCCCCCAGCCTGGAGCCTTCGACGAGGCCGTCAAGGGTGTTGTCGGCGTCGCGCACACCGCCTCGCCCTTCCACCTCAACGCCGACGACCCCGACGAGCTCATCAAGCCCGCCGTCAAGGGCACCGTTGGCATCCTCGACTCGATCAAGAAGAACAAGTGAGCGATCGCCACACCGCCCCCATTAACAACCCCAGCCCCAACGTCAAGCGCGTGGTCATCACCTCGTCGGTCGCCGCCATCCTCGACGACGACATCCCCAAGCCCCACACCTACGAGGAGGACCACTGGAATGCCTACTCGGTGCGCGAGGTCAAGGAGAAGGGCCGCAACGCCACCAATGGCGACAAGTACCGCGGTGGGTTTGGACGCCGTAGCAGCAGCTAACCTCCAGCGTCCAAGACACTCGCCGAGCAGGCCTTCTGGAAGTGGATCGAGGACAACAAGCCGTCGTGGGACGGCGCGGCCATCCACCCCTCGCTCGTACGTGCCGTGCCCCATTCCTCCGCTCGCTCGCTCGGGTTCCCCCGAGTGGTCGCGTGCGCACTGCTCATCCACTAACAAACCTAGGTCCTCGGCCCGATTCTGCAGCCAGTCAACAGCGTCGCAGAGCTCAACACGTCTGTCGGTGAGTTTGCCCCTTCCCTGATGCCTAGGAATGCGGGGTGCCGCCAAAGGTCACACGACCACGAGGCACTCCTCCCACTCGCTATCGACGCCGGCAGCCCGCCCGCTCGCACGAGCTAACACCTGCCCTAGCTGGCCTCGTCAACTGGTTCACCGGCAACCACCAGGAGGCAGAGCTCAAGGCCATCAAGGAGGCGCCCTTCAACTGGGTCGACGTCCGCGACGGTGCGTTACGCCACAAGCCTCCTCCCCCCTGGCGACGCTGACATTCCTTGTCCAGTGTCCCTTGGTCATCTCCGTGCACTCACGACCCCTGAGGCTTCGGGCCAGCGCTTCATTACGAGCAACGGTGCCGTGTCGCCCATTGACTTTGTCCTGGTGCGTCGTTGACGGCAGCCCCGATGTTGACAGGAACAGAGCTTTGCCAAGCACTTCCCCGACCGCAAGACGTACCCCAACGGCGATGCCGAGGCCTCGCGCAGGAAGGAGATCAACGCGGCGGCCAACTTTTACAACGGCGCCAAGGCGACAAAGGTGCTCGGGGTCAAGTACCATGATCTCGACGGCTCGATCAAGGACACTATCGACAGCGTGATCCAGCGCCTTGGAGTCTAAGGTGGGCACGCCCGCCGCACGCCGCAGTACCGTGCATGCCTCGGATGGCGCAAGCACGTCGGTCGTCAGGGCCTGGAGCCGACGGACGATGGCAGAGGATCTTGTGGTCGTGTGACCCATTTGTACGCAATGATACAGCGCGATAGGTCGGAATGCAAGACATGTGTCAAAGAGCTAGTCCAGTCGTATTCGAGATTCGGCTCGTGCGTGCCGCGCGGCCGGCCGGGTGGGATGGGGCCGTGATGGACGTGATGGGCCAGCCAGCCAGCGATGAGCGACGTGATGCGCCGGCCGGCAAGCCGGCTGGCTGGCGCGAGCAAGCAGAGGGGGGAGGACAGTCCTGCAGGGGTAGCATTGCGCCACGAATGGGCAGCTGGGCAGAGTGAGTCTGCGGTGATGCTTGGCTTGCCTTGGCCGCGATGCAATCAATGGCAAAAGCAGTCTTCGCGTTTGGTCGGTATGGACCTGCACGTTCCAAAAACGGCCAAGCAGTGAGGGTAGAGGGCGGCATGCGGCAAGCGGCAACGGCAGAGAGCCAAGGCGGCAGAGGAGGAGGAGGAGAGGCAGAGAGTCGCAGGGTGCCACCCACCACCCCTCTGACCCCACCCCACCCTGCCGTTCCCGATTTCGCTGCTCTGATGCCCTTCGTCATATTGGGCCGCCTCCTTTTCCCAACTCATTCCATTGTCCATCCTCTTGCACAGACGGGCGACGCGCCGACTCCGACAGCCTGCAAGCCTGCTCGACGCCGCCTCCCCCCTCTCCCCTTACATATAGACCCCAGGCGTGCACGCGACCAAGCACAATCTCGCACCCATCACCCAACCCCTCACCTTCAACGCTCGTTTCCAGTTTCGGTCTCGGCCGCAGCCTGCAACGTGCGTTCAGAGGTCACTACCAGGTCCATCTCGACGCCGACCCGGAATCACTCGAGCTCTTACCACTCGGCGGCACACACACTCCTCCTCATCACCCCTCTTGGTCCTGGCACAACTCGAGGCCAGCACACTCGGGCGACAAGATGAAGTTTGGGTGAGTGGACTGGTTGTCTTGGCTCTCGGTCCCGGCCCGCAAAACGACGAGCGGGCGCCCGCCTTGGCGGACAATCCTGCCCGACAAGCCTGTCGGCGTGGCCTGCACGCTGCACGTCTTTTGCATCGGCTCATCGCGCTTGTGCTATTCCCCACTACCTCTTGTGGACGCACGTATGAGCAAGACACGCAACCCCACCACAGATCGCCGCCGCCGCCGTCATGACTCTTGTCCAGATCGAGCTGCATGACCTCTCCCGCCGTGGGGTTGGGGTCGGCACGCTGGGAACACTGCCCCCGTGCTCCCCACCACCCCTGTCGCCGCCACCTCACGCAACATGGTACCGCGATGGCGAAGCTAACTGGACCAGAACTCTTCTCGAGCTCAACTCGAACGTTGAATGGTGGAATCACTACGTCGAGTATGTTGTCTGAATCACAGCCCCTCCATCCTCAAGCTCACCCTCCCTCCAGTTATGACGCGTTGAAAAAGCTCTTCCCCTCGGTCCCCCTCGACCCCACGTACCTCGCGACCCAGCAGCACGCCGAGCAGGGCGCGCTGCTGCCCGTCCACCGCGCAGAGTCGGCAAAGTGGGCCACGCCAGAGCAGTTCCGCGCCGCTCTCGACCGCGAGCGCGAAAAGGTCAACGCCTTCTACTCGACAAAGTACAACGAGCTCCGCTCGCTCGACCTGTTGATCGAGGAGGAGGTTCACTCAATCGAGCTCCGCGAGCTGCACGGTGCCGGTGAAGAGGACGTCATCTTCGAGGAGGACGAGGACGCCGACGACCACGACGAGGGCGACACGCTCCTCCCCCGCTCAGCCCACACCACCCCCGCTCGCGCGCCCCGCAAGCGTGCATCCATTCTTGGCCGCTTACCCAGACTGGTTGGCCGCCGTACAAGCGTGCAGCAGGGCGATGCCCACGCCGCCGACATCTTCGAGTCGACATTACCCGCGCCCGTGCGCACCCAAGGCTCGCGCCAGCGCTCGCGCTCTATCGCCACCCCGACTGTCACCGAGGATGAGGCAGGCCCCTTGTCGCCCGCGCGATCCCGCGCTCCCATGCATCGCCGCGCGTTATCAGATCTCTCTTCGGCCGACGACCCCCATGATCGCCGCACGTCCTTCTCCTCCGTCTCGACCAGCGGCTGGGGCAAGCGCCAGCACAAGCTCGGCCTCATGCCAATAGACCGCTCGACCTACCCCGCCTGGCTCCAGCTCGAGATTGGCGACGACGAGGAGGCCGGTGGCCCCCACGACGTCGCTTACTTCAACTGGACCGGCAGCAGCGACTACGCCACCGTCTTGCGCATTGGCTTCAAGAAGCGGGTATCCGCCCTCTGGCTCGACCTGTACGCGCTCAAGCAGTACGTGGATCTCAACCTCACCGCTTTCGAGAAGATTTTGAAGAAGTACGACAAGAACACCAACTCGAAGCTCAAGAAGCCCTACATCTCCGACAAGGTGCTCACGACGTACCCCTGGACAAACGAGGCCAAGGCCGAGCTCGACACTTTGCTCGCAAAGGTCCTCTTCCTCTACCGCCGTGTGGTCGTCGCCGGCGACGAGGAGCTTGCCAAGGAGCAGCTCCGTGCCCAGCTCCGCGAGCGCATCGTGGTCGACCGCGAGACTGTCTGGTCCCAGATGGTCGGCGACCGTCGTGGCCAGGGCATCTTCCGCTCCGTCGAGCCAGAAGAGGAGCTGCCCGCGTTTGAGCAGCCAAAACGCGGCATCAGGACCCCCTGTGGCCGGATCGTCTTGCCCAAGTTCGTCAAGACGGGTGGCGTCATCTTCCTCATTGCTCTGGGTGCGCTCTTCGGCATCATGTGGGCTCAGCCCTTCGACCGCGTTGAAGAGACCAACTGCTTCGCGATGCTCGTCTTCTGCACCATTCTCTGGGCGTCGGAGGCCATCCCCCTGTTCGTCACGTCGCTTATGGTGCCCTTCCTGGTCGTCGTTCTGCGTGTCCTCCGCTCCACCGACGGTGAGGACACTCGCCTGCCTGCGACCGACGCGACCAAGTTCATCTTTGCCCAAATGTTCTCGCCCACCATCATGCTTCTCATCGGAGGCTTCACCATCGCCGCTGGCCTGTCGAGGACGCGTCTCGACCACATGTCGGCGTCGCGCATCATGAACGCGGCGGGCTCCAACCCCAGCGCAGTCCTGCTCGTGCTCATGCTCGTTGCCACCTTTGCCTCGATGTGGATCTCGAACGTTGCCGCCCCGACCCTCTGCTACGCGCTCGTCCGCCCCATTCTCGACGAGCTGCCGCCCAAGTCGGTCTTCTCGAGGTGCCTGATCATTGCCATTGCCCTCGCGTCCAACATTGGTGGCCAGGCGTCGCCGATCTCGTCGCCGCAGAACCTGATTGCCCTCGGCTCGATGGTCCCACCTCTCACCTGGCTGCAGTGGTTTGCCATCTCGCTGCCCGTCTCGCTCACCTCGGTTATTGTCATTTGGGCGTTCCTGCACATCAACTACCGCTGGGAGAACGATCTGCGCATCCCCAAGATGCGCAAGAACACGGACAGCCTCAAGAAGAAGCACTACTTTGTGCTGTTCATCACTGTCCTTACCATTGCCCTCTGGTGCATTGAGAAGAACATTGAGAGCTCGGTTGGTGACATGGGCATCATTGCCATCATCCCTCTGGTCGCCTTCTTCGGCACGGGTATCCTCCGCAAGGAGGACTTCCACGACTTCCAGTGGCCCATCGTCTTCCTCGCCATGGGCGGTATCGCCCTCGGCAAGGCCGTCCTCTCTTCCGGTCTCCTCGAGTCTCTGGACCACGTCTTGGAGGGCCTCGTCGACGGTATGGGGCTCTACAAGATCCTGATCGTCTTCTCGTCCATCGCACTTGTTATTTCCACATTGTGAGTTGGACCCACTGGCTCGACACTAACTCTGCAGCATTTCTCACACCATTGCCGCCGTGCTTCTCGTGCCCGTCGCCTCGCGCATCGGAGAGTCGCTTGCCGACCCGCACCCGCGCCTGCTCATCATGGCCACGGCGCTCATCTGCTCGGCCGGCATGGGCCTGCCCGTCTCGGGCTTCCCCAACATGACTGCCATCACGCAGGAGAACAAGCTGGGCCACCGCTTCATCAACGCCAACGACTTCCTCAAGAACGGTGTCCCGGCGTCCATCCTCGCGACGTTTGTCATTGTCACGATTGGCTACGCCATCATGCGCGCGCTGGCCATGTAAACTTGCTTCCTCGCATACAACCCATAGTCTTGACCATAGTCCCCCTACATGCGATGCAACCTAAACCCAAGATAAAAGTCAAGCGCTACGACGAGAGGTCGACGACGCTGTCGCTGAGCATGAACCAGGCCTCGAGCCAGCTGACTCTGGAGCGGAGTGCGCTGTCGTCGCCGTCGGCCGCCGCCTGGGCCACGAGCACCTCGTTGACGGCGCCGGCCACCTCGCACGGGTGCACGCTCCACACCATGTCGCCCGTGACGGGGTGCTCGGTCTGCTGGAGGAGGGGGAACGGCGCGCCGGGGAGCATGAGTGCGTCGGCGTGCTGCTCGCCGTCGTCTATGGGGAGGTGTGCCCTCAGCGCGACGGATACCAGCGTCGCGAGGGGGAGGGGCACGCCGTCTGCCGTTCGTCAGCCACGCCGGTGCTAGCACTCACGCTCGTCCCACGCCCTCAGGCAGAGCAGCGGCACGCCATAGCTCGCCGAATACGCGACGCTCAGCTCGACCTCGGCGCCGTGCACGCTGCCCACGAGCGCGGCTGCCGCGTCGTCCTCCTCCTCCTCGAGCTCGGCCGGCGTGTCGTCCCCCGCCGCGGGGGCCGCGATGACCCGCCGAGCCCGCCGGTACAGGTATCCCTGCGTGCCGCGCCACTGCTGTCAGCGACGCCGTGCCCACACAACGCAACGCACGAGCGAGAACTTGCTGCGCCACTCCCACCCCGCGTTGGTCCGCTCCGGCCCAAGCACGCCCGCGCCGCGCTCGAGCCCCGCGTACTTTGCCGCAAACGCCTGCGCCGTCTCGACAAACTCGGCCTGCGACCCAAACGGCCACTGCGTGTCCACCACATCCCCGACGTCGGCGTTCGGCGCTGCCCGCGTGCCTACGTACAGAGTGAGCCCAGGCCACACGATGCATGCTAGATGGGGAGAGAGAGACTGGGTGGATAGGCAAAAAGAGAGGGTAGAAAGGATGGAAAGGCAAGACGACGTCTACTTCCCCTTCCTCCCCTTACGTCCGCGCTTTGAAGACCCACCGTTCGTCTTTTTATTTCCGTTCGAAGACGCTTCTGGCTCAGACGGCTTGGTGGGCTCCACCAGAGGCTGCAGCTCCTCAGCTGTAATGTTCTCCGACGTCGAAGCCTGCGCAATGGGCTCGCCACCGTCCTTGGGGTCGCCGGCTTCCGTCTCCACAATGTCGCCGTCCTTCAGAGCCTCTTCGACCGGAACCTCGACCATTCCGGGAACCTCGACTATTCCGTTGGGCGAAGTAGCGACGATGGAGATTGAACCTGCAGTGTTGGCCAGGGGGGAGGAGACGATGGCTGCGGTGCTGACTTCAGGAGTTGCGGCAGTGACGTTGACAGAGTTGGAGCGCGAGATGTCGGACGGCTCGTCGTGGAGCTGAACGAGAATGCCCTCACGTGGCTGCGCGGCGCTAGGGTGCGGAGAGTGGTTGCGAGAAGTTCCCTGCTGATCGTTAGACCCTAGTATCTGCACGGGCCTCGAAACTTACAGAGGGGCGACGGCTGAAAGCGTTGATCACACGCTGGCGCTCGATGATACCACCTGGGGGCGTCAGTTAGGGCTACTCTACCAGTCTGCAGCAGCCAACGCACGCATGATAGCACCAGTCGCCTTGCGCTGGGCCTTCCTCTTCGAGTGGTTGTCCTGATACCGGTCGGTCTCGTCGATCTGACGTCAGTGGCGCTCTGCAGACTCCCAACTCACGATCTCCTCGCCGATAATTCTGACAACGTTAGCAGCAGTCAACATCCCAAGCGCCGAAACCTACTCCTCGATCAAGTCCTCCACTGCGAGTCGTTAGCCTGGTCCGAACCCCTCCGTCCGTCCACTCACGGCTGATGACACCAAGAGCGCCGCCACGCTGGCCAGGGGTGTCGCTGATGAGCAGCAGGTGGGCACGGCCGGTCTGGAAGTAGTCAAGTGCTTGGAAGCAGTTGAGGTCGGGCTTGGCCTCCGGGAGAGCATTGAGGGTGAACTTGGACACCGGCCACTCATCCTCGGGGTTGTACGTGATGAGCTGCCAGTCAACGCAAGTTTTCTCCGCCCACGTACCCTCTTAACAAGGAGCATGCCAATGAAGTTATCGGGCTGGTTAGGCTCATGCACGGGGATACGCGAGAACCCAGAGATGAGAATGTTTTGAATCGTCTCGCTGTCGAGAATCTCCTCGGCGGACAGCGTCAGGCAGTCCTGAATGGGCGTCATGATCTGGTCAACACGACGGTCATTGAGCGACAAGACGCCGTTGAGAATGACAATCTGTTGGGTTAGCGCAGCTGTGCAAGTATGCACCCACCTCATCGTCTCGGAGCGGCTCCTCGCCCTCGCGGTGGAACTGGAGGAAGCTCTTGAGCTCGGCCTTCTTGTAGCTGTGGTTGTTAGCTTATGGCCGTGGCGGTTCAACTCACGTGTGTCCCTCGTCCGTGCCAAGGAGGTAGTCAAGAAGCTTGGCAATGGGCCAGGCGATGGGGGCGAACAGAACCATCATGGCCCACACGAACCCGGAGCACGCACCGCCAATCTCGAGGCCGTATCGCACACAGATCTGCGAGGTCAGCAAGATGTCGTTACGGCGGTCCGTGCAACAGGAGCGTGACTTACAGCCTGAGGAATGACCTCACCAAAGATGACGATCATGATGGTGGAGACAATGACGGCCTCCGGGCCACCGCCAAGAAGTGGGTCCAGCATGATTGGGAGCGATTCGTTGATCAACTGCGGGGCGTTAGGGAACCCAAGTCACGCCACACCAGTCGCGCCGAGTAAACACATACTACGTTGCTGAGGAGAAGCACAACAAGGACCCAGTGTCGGCCACGCTGGAGGAGGCGAAGAACCTTGCTTGCGGAGCGGCGAGTGGAGGGGTCGCTCGAGGAAGCAGCGAGCACCTTGAGATTAAGGTCGTCCGAGCCCATCAAGGCCAGAGTCAAGCTGAGGGGACGTGATGAGCTCAAGCACCCTTGGGCAGTAACCGCTGAGAGCGCCAGTGACTCACCCGGCGAAAACTCCACCGACAATGACCAAGGTCATACTAATCGCAAGTTTCATGTACCAGTCGGGGGAGCCCCACTCGACTCGCCTGCCCTCGCCGTGACCAAGAGTCGAGACGACAAACTGGTCGCGCTTGACATGCTCGGACACGAGATTGGGAACGACATGAATGAGCTTTGAGAGCGAGAGGAGCGTCGGGAGGGAAGACGCTGTCCTGCGTTGGATGTTTACTGGCGCCATTGTGGAGTGAGCCTATAAAGCGGGCCGGCGCTGTTGACACTGGAGAGAAACGTGCGTGTTGTCACAGTCGAGCCCTGGTGGTCGAAGCTGAAGGGGAGGAGTACACAAGCAGATCGAGGCTGAATGTGTGATTGAGTAGAGCACAAGTCGCGCAACGGATCTGGGGTGGGTTGAGAAACGAAGAAGATTGACGATCGGTGATCCCGAGTGGTGCGGGAGGAGCGGAGCGTCAGAAGGACGACTCCTGGCAGGCCACAAAAGGATTTGATCCATCTGGAAATCACGCGCTGCGCGGTTTACAACCTCGTGCCTGGGCTATCTCCACCCTTTTGGCGGCGGGCAACTACTTCCCAGGCTGGCTGCTGGCTCCTAAATGAATTCGTTTACAATAAGAAAATCCTAATGACATTGTCGTGACGTCGTGAATACAAACCACAGCCAGACAACTAGCACCACGAATAGGACGCTCCTGCGCATCCCGATTGCTTTTCGCTTAAACCCCCCGTTCGCTTGCCCTCCTCCTCGTTGCTTTCTCCTCATCCTCCTCGTCTTCGATAAAAGCACAACTGCAGACGTTGAGTGTACAGCACAGCGCAACAGACACATCCACCAGTCACCCAGCCTCTCATCGTCCCCATCGCTACTACCCTTCATTCACAAAAGACTCACTCCCAAAGCCAACCAAAACACGCCTTCCCTTCCCTGCCTTCCCTCGTCGTCACCTCACCGGCCTAGGCCTTACTACCTACCACTACTACTAAACACGCGCAAGATGAGCTCAAAGCTCACGAATCACCACAAAGTGACCCTCCCTCAAGCCACAATAAGCATTCCAGCTCGGCAGATTCCAGATGCCGTTCCCCTTCCTCACCTTAAACTGACAGTGACGCCTCAAGTAGCTATCCCTGACGACATCGCGCCCCGCAATGCCAAGGGCAAGGCGGTTGAAGAGGCCTTCAAGACTGTGGTTCCTATTGGAGGCAAGGTCGTCGTCAGTTGGCATGTAGACACGACAGCCCTCTTCGGAGTTGGCCGGCATGACGACGCACCGCACATTCAAAGCATGCTCGAGGACAAGGTACTTGAATGGCTGGAGAAGGTAAGTGGGGTACGACGACACACCGGCGAATGACCCCTTACTCACGTGCGCAAGAACGAGGAGATGCTAGGAGTCGAACGCATGGAGCCCTCAAGAGACAAAAGGACTCAGCTCACCATCCTGCCGCGGGCGTCCAATCCTATGCGCTCGCCATTCACCCGCCACATGATTCCCCATGGGGAGCCAACTGCGCATCTGAAGAGGCTTGGAATTGAGCTGTCCTGGGCATACCCTTCAAAGTCTCGCAAACGGCGCCTGGGTGCAGATGCGTCGGACGGCGAGGACCCATACGGGCCTGAAGGGCCGTTGGCCAGTTCCACATTCCGACAACGTCACTCGAGCCAGCATACAGCGAGCGAAAACGTGGTCTTATCAGGTGAGCACGTCATCCCAGCCTAGGCTCATGTTGCGCCTTAGGGTCCGCGCCCGCTGCTTATGACCTGTGTACGGAACTGGTGTCCCAAGTAGGGGGAGGCATGTTGCAAGTACTGCGCATGCAGATGATCCGGTGCGTTTGCGACTGCTCTTGTTTCCTCGTGTTGACACTCCTCAGTCGCTTTGTCTTCGTTTTCGACCCGGACTTTGAGACTGTGAGGCGGTTGCGCCCAGATCTGGTTCTGATAGCCTGCAGTATCAGGAGCCCCTTAGTGTGCCGCCCGCCATCTTTACGGCTATCGGTCGCTTCCTCTTTCTTTCGGCCGCCCGCAACACGCCACTTCTTGGCCATTGCAAGATCCTACTTGAATCGATTCAGTCAACACAGAAAGAGCAACTTAGACGTCGCGTTCTCGACATGGCGCGAGTGGCAACATATAAGACCAAGAAGCGTGTCCGGACCGACAGCCAGGTCAACATGCTCGACGCCCGCGAACGACTCGAAATGCAAGACGACGACCAAGGGGCCACGAGGATGGTGGAATACCTCGAGCGTCTGAGGCTCGCAGACAGGACAAGTGACGATGACAAGATTCACCGCTCGTTCTCTGAAGGAGTCGCCGCTATCGGCGCGACCCGCTGGGCGCGTGCGCGTCGCAGTGGAATGGCGCGGATGTCTGCTCGCAAGGTTGAGGTGGGTCTTGGCGTTGTGGGTGGCGATCTGACGCCGTTAGCTTGTCGAGGTAGCGGCCGACGCTGTGCCTCCGCTTGAAGCTGAGCTGGGTGACGAGTACCTGGCCGACCACGACAGCGACATGGCTGCGGCAGAGCGCTACGATATCATCCTCCCCCGCCCCCTCCGCACCAGTCTCCACCACCCGGTTGCGCCGAGAACGAGCATTGTCGAGTTGCCTGAAGACGAAGACAACGACGAGGTTGTGGACGACCTGGCCGATTGGGACTCGTCGGAGGACTATGTCGTCACCCCGCCGCCCCATCTGCAAACCGGAAGCCCAGAGTATCACATCGACGACCACGACTACGCGCACAACTTTATTCGCCACCGCAGCAACAGCCTTGGACTGAGCCATGTCGGTGTCCGCGACAGCATCGACTTTGACAGCGGTCGGATGAACTCCCTTCCGCGCGATGGCGTTCTCGCTGGGGCGGAGGACACTCCGCTGTGGGAGCACGTCCAGGCACGGCTCGCAGGCTACTCGCTCCGGGACCGCATGGCGCCAAGAACGCAGTACGACGACGAAGTCATCAACGACTTGGATGATGAAGCCACCTGGTCTCCGGGGTTCCACCCCAGATTGGGGTCCCTCCCTGTGGCTGGGGACCTGGATGCTGAGGAGGACCCATTTTACTACGAAGAGGCGAGCCGCCAAGACAGCTTTGAGGAATGTCCGGATGGATCTCAGGGTGGCGCCGGCGCCCCGACAAGCCATCCGCACTGGGCGCCGGCTCCGGCGCCATTGATTCACCCCCGCCCTCCTCACCTGCAAGCCATAGAAACGAGTGCAACTCCTAGTCCAATCATCCGGCTTCCTGAGCGCCTGGTGGAGGAGGGAGGAATGCCAGGAGCGGGGCTGGCTGCGTCGTACGTCTCTTATCCGGAGGCGTGGGACGAGGGTGGCGGTGGCGGCGGCCACGAGGTCGAGGTCCAGATTGAGGACGACCGGGGTAGGGAGGAGGTGGTGTACCGCGGGGAGGGGTACGGCGCGAGTCGAGGCCACGGAGAGTATGCGGGGCATGAGGGCGAGGGCTCGCAGGGCTGGCCCAGTGGGGACGGCGCGGGGCACAGCGCGGAGCACGCCGCGGGCGAGGTGTACAACGACCTCGACGAGTGGTAGGGGCGGGCACGTGCGGCGCGAAGATTGGACAATGTAGAGTTCCAGTGTATGTAAGCTGTGCATAGAGCGGGGCGGGGCGGGCGCGGATCAGTGTGGCACCCGGCCGTGGCGATCGCCGGGGATCCGCTGGACGCAATCTCGGCCAAGCGCGTCGTCGTGCGAGATGCAGGCGACGGTGCTCATCTTGCACGGACGAGGGGTCGAGTGTGCGCGAGTGTAGCCATGTCAACAGGCCCGTGCGGGCGTCGCTGTCAGTCTCGGCCGCGATCCGTGCGGCGTGTGTCTGGCAGCGACTCGCCATCTGGCGTAGCTGGCGTTCCATCACTCGGCACGACTGGCGAGCTCTCGAACGACGACGACGGCACACACACACCGTCCATCAATCACCAAGCGGGGTGTGTATAGCCCGACGGCGCTGAGTTGCAACTCGACTGCCCTCCTCAAAAGCGACCACTCCCCCCACCGCCTCTTCCTCGTCTCTCCCGCCCCCCCTCCCTCGTCTCTCCCACCCCCCCGCGTCACAAGGATCAGCATGCGCACCCTCCTCGCCGCCCTCCTCACCCTCACCCTCCTGGCCCCCGCCCTCGGCACCCCGACCCCGCCCACCCCCCACCGCCCGGCAAGCAAGCGCGGCCTCAGCTGGGCCAACGCGCACTGGGTCCCGATCGCGCCCTTCGACGCGCCCTCGACCCCCCTCACCGCCCAATACAACTGGGCGCCGGCGCCGAGCGCAAACACGAGCTACCCCTTCGTCCCGATGCTGTGGGGCTGCGACGCCGCGCACGTCGCGGCCTGGGACAGCGTCGTAGCCGCCAACTTCAGCGGCACGCGCCTGACGCCGGACCGCGCCCCGCTCGCCTTCAACGAGCCCGAGCTCGGCGTCCAGGCCAACTGCTCCCCGAAAGACGCCGCCGCGGTGTGGGTCAAGCACTTTGAGCCCCTCAAGGCCTGGGGATACCGCCTCGGCACGCCGGCCGTCACCATGGGCCCGGAGGGCAAGGCGTGGCTCCTGCAGTGGTTTGCCGAGTGCGCGGGGGCGTGTAATCCGGACGTACGTGCCGAGCTTGGGCAGGCTGACAAAAGTTCCTCGCAGTCCACTGGTACGACATGAGCTTTGCGTCCCTCGTGTCCGTGCTGCAGGGCTACTACGCCGCCTTCGACCTCCCCATCTGGCTCACTGGTTCGGTCCCCCCACAGCCGCGCTGACGGCAGAGTACGCGCTCACCTACTTTGGGCCGGGGAGCCCGCCGCCGCTCGCGAGCGTGCGCGAGGTTGACGAGTTTATGCGCGCCAGCATGGCCTGGCTCGACGCGCAGGACTGGGTCGAGCGATACTTCTGGTTCGGGGCGATGTACGATATGGTGAGTGGGCGGGGTGGGGGCGCGCTGCTGGCTGGACGTGTCGTCGACGAGGCCGCCACACTCGATCCCGCCGCGCCGCTCCCACCACACCGCTGGATCCGATTCCAGCTCCAGCACCAACACCCCACTCACCCCCCCAGCAAGGCGTCAACCCCGCAAACTCGCTCCTCGACCCCGCCGGTGCGCCGTCCCGCTCCGGCCAGCTCAGCCCCCTCGGCAGCGTGTACCTCGCCCCGGCGAACAGCACGCGGGGCACGGCCACGGCGCACGCCGCGAGCGCTGCCCGCCGCCGCCGCCGCCGCCACACCCTCGCCAACACCGCCGCTATCTGTATCGTCGCATGGTGGTATCTATGATGTCATGTTATGCACTTCTCGCTGTGTGTACCGCGTGTACCGAGTCCCGCGCGCCCGCGCTCGCGCCGTCGCAGCTTCTCACGTGGGCGCGGGGTGGCTGCTGCAGCCGCCGCAGCCGCCGCCTCATAAGACTGGGTCGCCGACTCCGACGGACCACGTCGCCGGCCCACGCCCGCCGCCGCCGCCCACCGCCGGCCGCCCACCGCCCACCGCCTCCTCGCCGCCGCGCCCTGCCCCCCGCCCCCTCCCCCTCGCCTAAAACACCCGCCCGATCCCCCGGCACTGGCTACACGTCTGGTCGTCGAACAGGAAGAACCCGGCCTCCCTCCCGCGGCCATTACACCGCCAGCACATGCGGCCCCCGAGGCGGGGGTCGCCCGCGCTCATGACCACCGCGCCGGCCGGCGCCGCGCCGTACGTGTGGATCGGGGGCGGGGGCGCCCACTGCGGCTGGTATCCGGGCTGGAAGCCGCCGCCGTACTGCTGCTGCGCTGCCAGCCCGGGCGGGGGCGGCATAAACCCGGGCCGCTGCGGGGCGCTCGCTGGCCCAGCGGGCGTGCGCTTGGGCAGCGGGCGCTGGAAGTTGGCACTGCTCGCCGTCGCGCCGTTGCCGCCCGGCTTGAAGTTGTGCTGGAAGGACACGGCCAGCGCCCCGTTGTACGGCTTGCCGTACTTCCTCCAGTCGGACGAGCAGGGGTTGCTCGGGTCGAAGCCCTTGTACCCCGTGTTCTGGCACTTGGAGCACCAATGGCCCTTGGGGTAGACGAGGAGCTGGCCGGCGCGGAGCAGCGGCCTGCCCGGGACGGGGGCCTCGGTCGGAGTCGGGTCCTCAGGCTCGGCGGGGGCCGAGTTGCGGTCATGCTGCGGCGGGGGGCCGCTTGGCGAAGCGTACCCATTGCCCTGCGAGTTCGGAGGGCCCCCATGGCTCGGGGGAGGCAGCGGGGGCGCAGCGTACCCTCCCACCGGGCTGATGGGGCTGCTCGTCGCCGGCGAAACAGGCCCATACCCCACCCCGACGCCGGGGATGCCCTGCCCCCCCGTCGCCGTCTGGGTCAGCCGGTCCGGCAGCGGGGGCGGGCCGGAAAAGTCCATGCGCGACGGGCCGTGGTCGATGAGCGCGTCGCCGCTCGCCCCGACCTCGGAGTAGGCGGGCGGCGCGTCGTCGGGGATGTTGTCGAGGCTGTCTTGTCGTCTCGGCGACGGGCGCGAGGCCGGCAGCGGTGGGGGCCCGGACATTGTTGATGTTGTGGAACTGAACTGAAGCAAAATGAGAGGATCGATGACGAGGTCTGGTCGGCGGTGGTGCCGGTTGCTGTGCTGCTGCGGCCGCCGGCTCGTGCGGCGCGGTGCCAAGCGTAACCAAGCACAGGTCTCATTTGCCGCGGGGCCCCGGGAGTTAAGTGGGGGGAGGGCGTGGGCTCGGTGCCGATGGGTGCAGACGTGCCGCTGGGTGGTTGCAGGCGCGCGGCCCAAGGCTTCGTGCACATTCCCTCGCCAGGTCCGATCTCCCTGACATGAGATTGTTGGCCCTGGCAGTTTGGCGGGCGGGCAGGCAGCGCGCGGGCGACGGGCACAAGCATACACTTGCAGCCGCTGCAACATTCATCATCGACACATGAAAGAGCAGTCAGTCACCAGCTGCGCGCGGCACGCGGCATGCACTAGGACGAGGCGGACGTCAGGCGTCAGTTGGCCATCGTCGCAGCGGACACGGACATTGACTCGCCGTGCCATCGCCGCCGCCATCGCCGCCCCACCCCCACCCTGGTACAGAGGATCCCACTCCCACACCTGCCAGTTCACTCCTTCCCACCTGCTTTACTGGCGTCACGGCGCTCACCCCCAGCCAGCCAGCCAGCCAGCCCCGCGTCACTGACTGCCACGCCTGCCACGCCACACCACTGTGAATCGCCCTCGTCGTCGTCGTCGTCGTGCCCGCCTTGTTTCCACCCGTTCCTGCTATCCCCTCCTCCCCCTTCCCCCTGCACCCCTTGCCCCAAGGTTTGCCAGCAGCGACTGCACTGCACTGCACCACCGGCGCCCTGCCACCGACGCCCCCGGTCCCACCCATCCCTCGCTCTCCGCAGCACCTAGCCTAGCTGGAACCCACCCAGCAACCCGTCACTGTACGCGCGTTTCACCTTCCCTATGCTGGAAAGGAGATGAGCGACGGCCTGGCCACGCCGGCTTGCTCGACATTATCAGACGGGCCACCACAGTCACCCACACACTGGCGTTAGTACCCCTCCCTCCCCAGTCACAACAACAACAACAATCACCATCACTCTGACCCCCTGGCCTCTCTCGTTATTGTTATTTTTTCGACGCAGTCTGATACACACTAGGACTCGAGACAAGTAGGCATAGTTGGCCGCAAGAGGACGCCCGCACGACGCCGACCGCCGCCCGCCCGCCCTACGACGCCACCGCGCCACCCCGACTGGCCGGGTGGTTGCTGCTGCTACTCTCTCTCCCCCCCTCTCGTTGCCTGAGACGAGCAAATTCCCTTAGTGATTGTGCCCCTGTGTGCTTTGTCGTTCCCATCCATCACTGGCGCGTTTTGCACCCGACCTGCCGCCTGGGTCTGTAAAGCCGGCAGGCAGGCAGGCAGCAAGGTCGATCGCGGCACACGGCCCCTTGGCTCTCCTTCCCCCCTTCCTTGGTCCCCGCGCCCCGCCGCCCCCCTCTGCCCTCTCCCCTCCCCTTCCCCCTCCCCCTTTTCACACCAGAGGTCCCGGCATCAACGACCCTGGGACACGGAGAGCCACTAGCACCCACCCCACCCAGCAGTGCACCAGCCAGCCAGCAAGCCAGCGGCCAGCGGCCACCTGCCAGGCAATCAGCCGCCCAAACCCACCCAAACCAAACCAAACCCAACCTACATCCCATCTCACTACTCCATCTCCACAACCCCCACCACCTCTCCTTCCTCGCTGTCGCCGTTGTAGCTGCAGCTGCCGTCGCCGCCGCCCGGGCACGCAGCGTTCGCCGAGTCCATCGCATCAATGGGCCTATTTCGGCGCTTCCGCTCGTCGTCGGGCGCAAACGACGCCAAGAGTGCGAGCTCTAGCCCAAGCTCCAGTTCGGTCCACCGCGCAGCCTCCTCAAACAGTCTCGCAGTGCCCCAGTATGCTGCGCCGCCGCCAAACGGCGCCCGCTTGCCGACTTCAGCATTAGCAGCACCTCCGCCAGATCAGTCGCGCGTCTCAAAGGAAACAACACGCAGCGTTCTACCATGGAAGAGGGACAAGAAGTCGGATCTCCAGGCGGTCCCATACGAGTCGACCTCGCCAAACCACCCAGTGCGAGCGCGCGCGCCCTCGATCCCAATGCCCCCCGTCGCCACATACAGCTCGCCATCTCCACAGCATCGACCATCGGCAGAACGACCCCCGTCATCGAATCGCACCGATCGCAGCTCGCGCACATCCGATTCCACCACACCAACGCGCCCCCAACGCAGGGCGGCACCACCGCCACCGCCTGCCGCCGACACGGTCTCCCCCTCAAGACCTTTAGCCAACTATCGCAATTCTGCGCATTCATCAGTCATATCCTTGGGGAGCGAGTCGTTTCACTCGGCGTCAGAATTCAAGGACGACTCGTCGCACGAGTGGACAAAGGCTGGCGGAATCCTCGGCAAGCTCAACTTTGAGAGTCCAGAGGCAAAGCGAGCCCGGCTACCACCGGTATCGCCTGTCGAGCGCCGTCGTGCTCCAGAGGCGACTGTCGAGCGTCCCAATGGCTCGCGTCCACTGCCTGCTCGTCCCATCATGAGCCAAGAACGGCGGTCGACTGGCGATGTCCCATACCACTCTGGCTCGACCGCGCCGTCGCCGCTCAAGAAGCTAAACCTCGCTCTGTCGTCAACGTCGTTGCACATGCACCCCTCACCTACGCCTTCCCCGTCGGTCGAGAAGCAGCAGGACGAAGTCGAAGAGATTCGCGGCCCAGACGGCGACGAGACTACAAAAGGCTTTTGGAAGGGCCGAAGGACACGCCGCACATCACGTCCGAGCGACGTTTCTGACAGGGTGCGTAGTGTGTGTCCATTCTCGCGTCCGTCTTTTCATCATGCTCCATCCCACACTCATTCACTCGTTCTACATGTGTCTCCTCCCTTGGCTAACACCACACAAGCCCGCGTCACCTGCCATGAACGGCAAAGGCCGACCATCCTCCCAGGTGGGCGATCGACCAGCTCCCTTGCGCCGTCCGTCATCATCACTGTTCCACATTCCTTTCCAGCGCACGCATTCCCGCGTCTCGTTAGCCGTCGATCTCGACACACCAAGCGTCGACGACGGTTCTTTCCAGCTCAAGTCATTCCGTCACATCTCGGGAGCTTCCGACGCCGACGGCGGTGTAGACAAGTACTTCTCACACGTCAAGCGGGAGCCTGGCGCAGCACACCAGGCACCAGGTCTGCGCGATTCAACCGTGACAACAAGTCAACGCAACTCGGCCGTCGCCATGGACAATGAACCGCCCCTCACGCCGCCCCGGCTGACTCGGCCACCGAGCCTTGCCAGCTCGATCGACAGCCAGAGAGTCAGTGTCGCCGCCTTCCGCAAGGGGATCCGCCGCCCCAGCTCGTCTGTCCTTACCGACGCCGACGACGACGACATGCCTCTGTCTTTCAGCCGCGCAAACCTGCGCAACGATGCTCACATCAAGAGAGATTCGTCGGCACTGTCACTCACCGACGGTGAAGCTTCGCCCGCCGTCGTCACACCGACGCTGGCACTGTCGCCTCCAGGTGATCCCGCCCAACGCACGGAACGCGGTTCGAGCCCCGGCGCTTCAGCGCTTCGCCCGTCCTCGTACGCCGCAGCACCGCCATCTACCAACGCCCCAGTGTCGTTCACCGTGAGACGTGCTCCGCGCGAGGACAGATCACCACCCAAACAGGAGGGGCAGGCGACCACCCGCGATCGCCTCCCATCGCCTCCCGCCGAGACGTCGTCGTCATCCTACGCAGCACCAGTGTCCGAGCAACAACCGCCTGCACGAACCACCTCTCTGGCTCTCGCGGGCATTCGCACCTCGTCATTGCATATCGACGACCAACCGCAATTCCGCAGTCGCGAGCTGTCGCCCCAAGCGGACGCCGTATCCGTCCGCTCGCGCGAGGTGTCCCCACCTGTGCAGTCCTCTCCACCCGTGCAGTCGCCAGTGCAGCAGTCACCCGTGGCCGTCACAAACCGTGTCGTCTCTACACCCAAGACGTCTTGGGCTGAGCCACGCACTTCGCCCCCTCCACCGCCTCCAGCAGCTATCCGGATACCCGAGCCTCAGGCGACCTTGGACGACATCAAACTTCCTCCTCGGCCAGACGAGTTGGAGGATGAGCCTGTTCGCCGCAGCGGTGGCATGTCCCCATCGCCGTCTAGCGGCCTCACTAGCCCGCTGTCTGCTCTCGACGAGGGCGTGCGTCGCATCTCAGGATTATGGAGCGCTCAACCGGCCCTCGAGGTCCCCCCTGTTACTCGCAACGACCGCGAGTCGCCAAAGGAGGAAGCGTTCGATCCGGCCATTGTCAACGCATCGCTCTACCTGGCCCAGAACGAGCCTCGTCAGCGCACAGCGTCGGCGTCTGAAGCGAGGATGAGCCTGCACGAGCGCCTCGGCAAGGTGACGGCGACGCCACCGATGTCAGCGTCGACCTCGACTACTCGTCTCTTCAACCCTGCCTCGCCCAACGGTACCAGCGAGACGGCACAGCAGCGATCTCCAGGCAGCGATCGTACGGCTTCGCCAACACCTGTCCCACCAAAGATTGAAACAGCTCCGGCACCGCCTCCAGCTGTCCCTCACTCCAGCTTTGGCCGCGCCGTGAAGAAGGCTGCGGAGAAACCACGCGCCGACCGGGCCGGCTGGGCTAGTAGTTCAGACGACGAGGAGTCGAACAAGACCCCGCCAGCACGCAAGCCCCTCAAGTCGGCAATGCGTGAACCTCGGGAGCGCATTCCATCGCGCACCGCGCCCGTCGTTGAGGAGATCGAGTCCGAGGACGAGGATCAGCCCCTCCACACGCTCAAGAACAAGGTGTCGCGCGCTTCCTTGATTCAAGACCGTCCTCAGCCGCCATCCCAGGCTCGCCCTCAGCCTTCTCGGTCGTCATTGAAGCCCCAGTCGTCGCGATCGTCTGTGCGCCTGAGCACGCTCAACGGCATCAGCGGTGGCTCCCGCCCTTCCCTCGTTGATTCCCAGCGCAATTCGGCCAACGGCTACGCAGGCACCTCGCGTGCTTCCATGGTCGAGTCCTCACGTAATTCTGTGCTTGGCTCAGCACGCCCTTCCGCGGAGTCGTCGCGCAACCCGAGCTCCAACGTCGTACCGCGCCTCTCCACGAGCGACTCCATTCCGCGCATCGCGACAAGCGAGGTTGGCGGCCCGTCCTCGCGAACATCGATGTTTGATCCCTCGTCACCTGTTACCGTCACGGCAAGCGCTTCCAAGTGGTCATTATCGTCGTCACCTTCGCCCACAATCTCGCCTGGCCGGTCTGGGTCAGATGAGCCGCCACGGGCGCCTTCCCGCCCTGCCTCGCGTGCCAACAACATGCCTAGATCAGTCAGCAGTGACCGCTTACGGGCACACCCGCCTTCGAACGGCCTCCGCCAGCCATCGCCTAGACACTCGATTGCCAACCTGGCGGTTGAAGCTCGTCACACTGCTTCGCCCGCCTCGTCCCAGTCTGGTCTGACTGGAGACTCGTCCGCCCAGCAGCCCATGACACCACACTCGCATGACCAGGCGTCTCGCCGCTCCTGGGCAGACGGCCATCGTCCTCGCCCAGAAGGCGCGGCCCAGCGCGAGAGACCAGCGACAACGTTTGACCAGCTTGGCGGCGCTCCTCCAGGTGCCTTCCCCTACGGCCAGGCTCCCGTTGACATGAACTATGCCGCACAAGCGTACGTTTCTCACGAACCTATTGCTATCGCTCTCGCTGACATCAGTCACAGTGCCATGAAGCAGCAGATGCAGGCTCAGTGGATGGCTGCTGCTTCGCGTTACTTCGAAGATGCCTGGGAGCGCGGCTCTGTCGCCTCTACAGCTCAGACAGCACCACACATGCCTGGTATGAACTTCCCAGCACCAACCTATGGCTACTCGTACCAGCAGCCGCCGCCGCCGGTACCGCCCATGGTCCCTCAAGGCTACGGCACTGGCGCCTTCCCTCCTGGCTACCCAGTTGGCTACCCGGGCGCTTTCCCCCAGGCTCCGCAGATGGCGTTCCCAGGTATGCCAATGGGCATGCCTGGTTTCATGCCTCCCATGGGCGGCGGCAGTATGTACGGCTACGGCGCGCCTGCCCAGTCCGTCTTTGGCGGCGAGTTTGGCCCTCCAGTTACTGGCTTCTCTGGACGTCAAGGCGGAGACAGCCCAGGAGGCTCTCCCGCGACGCGTGCCCGCCGCGTCTCTGGCACGACCGACATCAACACCGGCCGCCCAGCCAGCGTCGCGCACGGCATGTCCGGCCCCGGCGCGGCGTCGCGATCGACGCCCCCTCGACCCACCCGTGCTACTCACACCCGCCGCGGTTCTGGCTTAGCGATGAGCGAGATTGGCGGGCCACCGCCTTCAAGCTGGCGCCGAAGCGGTGGCGGCCTCGAGGACTTTGAGCAGACGCCCCGCCCCAAGCGCGTCACCAATCCGTCGTAACCCCGAGCTGGCCTCATTGCTCGCTCCACCCCACCTGGAACGATCCCCCCCCCGGTCCTCACCCTCACGAACAACTCTACCTACCATTGCACTCACTTTTATATATAGCATTACCCTGCACAACCTGGCACTGTTCCAACCCCCTCCCACATACACACCCATCCGCATCCCAGACATTTACCAGTAGCCATCCTCCCTATCCTATTCGCCTCAGACGTCTCCTGTCGGCGAGGCGTTTGTCTTTCTGGATTCAGGACCATGGACTTTATGACACTGCCTCGTTACCCAGCAACTCTGTACGGCACGATAATACCTATACCTGGCTGCGAACAGTGGCCACGCCTAGCGTCTCGTCATTGGACAATTCTAAACAAGCACTGTCTCATGCCTCATGCATCGTTTCGTACAATGTCTTCAATGCTTCCTCCTATGCACTATTAAGCTGGTCGACAACGATGTCTTCTAAATTGGGGGGGGTACACGTACAGCCTCGCCTCGGCGCCTAGAGCTCAATGAGGAGCGCTTCCTCCCGCGGCTTCTCCAGCGCAGGGGCAGCGGGGACCTCGAGTCCTCCCTCTGGAGCAGCGGGGAACATTGAGGCAGAGTAGAACTGCCCTGCCTTGACCTGCTCTCCACCCCATGCGTTCTGGGCCGGGGCAGCTGCAGGGGCAGCAGCAGCAGCAGCAGGCGCAATGGGTGCACTCGGTGCAACTGGTGCGGCGTACTGGGGTTGCTGGGGTTGCTGAGGGACGGAGAAAGGAGCATGTTGCGCGTTCGAGATTGAAGGCGATGCAAGGGGCGAAGAAGGGAGCGGAGCCGTAGCTACGACGGGCGACGTATAGCTCGCAGAGCGGGCCGGGGCAGATGGAGCGAGGGGGAGCGCGGCCGTAGTGCTCGTGGGTGAGGCCGACGGGTGGCTCGCCATGTCAACCGGTGGCGGAGCCGACGGCAGAGACGGCTCAGGGGCAGCCCACGCCTGAGGCTCCGCAACCTGAGGAGCTGCCTGGGGCTGCACGTGCGGCGGCGCAGATGGCGAGTGAACGGCAACCGGCGAAGGTGCTGCCGCGTACGATGCCTGTCGCGACGGGGAGGGCGGCGCCCACTGTTGCTGCTGCGGGTACCCAGGGTACGCTCCGTATGCTTGCTGCTGAGGAGGAGCCTGGTACTGTTGGTACGGCGCCTGTGTTGGCATGGCGGGGTAGATCGAGGGGGCAGCTGGAGCAGCTTGGGGTGGTGCTGCCTGCGGAGGTGGCCTGTATGCCTGAGGCCCAGCGGGGACGTAGTAGCCGTTTGCTGAAGGGTAGGCCTGACCGTACGGCTGCTGGTAGCCATAGGGCTGCTGGTACTGCTGAGCGTATTGCTGTTGCTGAGCCTCCTGCGCCTTTCGGGCGGCGTACGCTTGCTGACCGTCCAAGATTTGACCGTAGAGCGTCACTGCCTCGCTCAGCTTACCCTGCATCTCGGCCAACATCTGCGCCTTGGTCGTCTTCTCCTCACTGTTACGCTGGAGTTTCGGTCCAAGGGCGTACGCCTGGTCGTGCAAGATGTGTGCGTGGGGGAATCGTCGGAGGTCGCGTTCACCATAGGCCGCCATCTGGTCCAAAGTGTTGGAAAAGGTAAGGATCGTCTCGGTCTCTCTCGGTGCGAGGTCGAACGTGGGCAAAGGCTTGAACTCGGGCTCCTCGCTGCCGATAGGTGCACTCGGCCTGGCGTTGTACTCGCGCAGACTAGCTTCGATTGCGAGGCGGAGCTGCTCGTCGTCATCATCTCCTGAACCATTCTTCAACGCCAGCGGAGGTTCAGACCCAATCAACCCAGTGCTGCCGGGTTGAGACTGCGCCAGGGAGAGCTCGATGGCTCTCTGAAGGTCGGCGTCGTAGTCGTGCCGGGAGCGCGGTGTGCGAGCCGGCACAGCAGGTGCGGGCTTGTTCTTGCCCCCTGCAACCCAACACCCGTCACACACGCGGACCTCCTCCTTGATGCCAAACCGAGGAAGAGGCATGTTGTGGCTCGAGCACTGCTGGTCGAACACCTTGCCGCAGTTTCGGCAGTGGTGCTTGCGGTTCGTGAAAGTGAATGGCGTCCGGCAGCGCATACAGACCTCCGAGTCGACCCACTTGGGCGCCGTGGTCGTCTCAAACAAGTGCGCGTTCTGGCTGGCGGGTGGAGGGGGGAACTTGACGCCCGAGTTCTTGAGCTCGTGGTAGACGTCGACGAGGAATGTGAGATCCTTCTTGTTCTGGAATGCAACAGCCCACTGCTGAAAGAAGTCGAGAGCCATGTTCTTGACCTCGGGGTTCGTGCTCTTCAAGTACGTCAGCATGTGGGTGGGGGTTCATTGGGCTCACAGATGATCTGATCAAGCCAGCCACCTCATCAACAAACTCCTTGCTGGCGATTTCCTCCAGGAAGTGATCGCCACCGTTCTTGATGCACGTATCCACAAGCTAAGGGCGTCAGCACGGTTCAAAGTCGCTAACCCATCACACTCACATTCAAGGCGTACATCTGAACACGGCCGTTCTTGCTGCTAACTCGCTGCTTCAAAGCCTGCATTGCCTGCTTCGGCTCAACCGCCTTGGAGCGGATCATGTCTGTGATTTCGAGGTTGAGGGCAATGTCCTCCCCCTGAGGGTATGGGAGCTTGAGCGGCGAGCATGCCTTCTCTGTACGACGTAGTCAGCTCGGTCCCGCGTCTCCATCACACGGCGGCACCGCGCGCGTGCACAGCCACCGTCGTCGAGGACACTTACCGACGGCCTCCTCATACTCGGCATTGGTGCTGGATCCCCACAGCCACGACATGGTTGCAATGGACAAGTGGAAACCAAGGTCAAGTCAAGTGTTGCTGGGAATGCGACGTGTCGCACGGGTCGACAATGGCGCTGGTGCGAATCAGTGGCCAAGACGACGAATCCGGAAGCAACCAGAAGGCAGCTGTGAGCCGGCTCCCCTCTGGATGGTGGTGGCGATGCAAGTGGTATTGAGCTCTGTGCGTGATGCAGCGTCGTGATGAGCGATCACTAGAGCCGTGTCGTTTACAGTGTCGTTAAAAGGGGCGGCGAAGGGAGGAGGAATGAGTCAGAGGGAGGGAGGAAGTATGTAGATGGAGGATGTGCTGTCGTGAGCGTCCCAGTCACGGCCGAGCGCCGACAGCAGAGTGACTGAGCGATTACGATGACGCCGCGTACGCAGCCTTCACTCGCCCAGCCCAGCGTTGCCACCACACCCACACCCACACGGCCCTTCCCTGATGGCGGGGCGCCACATGGCCGCGCGTGCTACCAGGTGGATCGGCGTTTCCGGGATTATTTTTGAGTGTGCCACGCTGGCTGGAGTCGTGCTTGGGTCAGTGAAGTGAGTAAGGTGGGGGAGGCAGCCTGGCTGGGTGAAGGGTGACCCAAAATCTGATTCCGTCGCCGCCTTGGTTGGTCGGCCGGCCGTCACCCACCCACCCTGCGCGCTCGCGGCCATCAACCAACACGAGACCACCTCGATCCATGTTTTGATCAATCACCCCTATTCCGTCTCGTGCTCTTTGTAACCCAACAACGAGTACAGACGTGTCCCGGGACCCAAAAAGAGCCTCCCTTCATCGCATTCCAGTCGACATTGCTCCTCTATCGATCCTTGTCGACCAGGAATTCTCGATCAAAGGTCGGCTCCAACAACCCTTCTCTCGACTTCTTTGCCACCCCTTTCCTTTCGATTCTTCAGTCGCGACATCCGCTAAAAGCCTGATCAGAGGGCTCTAAGCGTGGTTACGACTGTGCAGCAGCCGATTCGGACGAGAGAACGGCAGTTGACGGAGCGGAAATCGGCCACTCGTCCTTGTCTTTGGGACGTTTGTTGTTCACGCGACAAACAGGTTGCAACCGCGGCAGCGCCTATTGTTCGACCCTCATCGTCTGTTGGGAGGACATCTCGGCACATTGCGAGGACACTCCAGGCGACAGACGCTGCGATTGAAAAGACCATCACTCTTGCCTTTCGGTCGATAACCATCAGTCACAGTTGCCCATCATGACGGTCACCTTCCCTTACTCATCCGCCCCTGTGCGACAGATTAACGAAATCCAGTTTGGTGTGATGAGCCCCGAGGAGATTGTAAGCAGCTAGACCCGTTTGGGACTATCTGTGGACTTGGATCTGACTCGTCTCAGAAAGCATACTCGGTGGCCAAGATTGAGCACCCCGAGGTTATGGACGAGAACGGGAGGCAGAAAGTGGGAGGTCTTATGGATCCAAAGATGGGTAGTGAGTAGGCAGAGCCACCGTCTATGACGGAGGCTTACCCTCGCCAGCCATCGATCGCAACTTCAAGTGTCAGACGTGTCTCGAGGGCATGGCCGAGTGCCCGGGTCACTTTGGCCATATTGAGCTGGCCCGTCCCGTTTTCCACGCAGGTTTCATTGTCAAAGTGAAGAAGATTCTCGAGTGTGTCTGTTACAGCTGTGGCAAACTCAAGGTGGACCTGGTGAGTCGCCTGTAAACAAGGGGCTGTGCGTTGTCTAATCTCGTCAAAGCGTGATACCACCGTCGCAACCGTGGTCAAGAGGACCAAGCCCCAACATCGTCTCAAGGCCATCTGGGCCCTGGCTCGTCCGAAAACCATTTGTGAGGCTAATCAATTGGAGAACGACGACGATGGCGATGCCACCAACGAGGATCAGTTCAACCGCGAGCAGAAGCCGGCCAAGGTCGGTCACGGTGGATGCGGTCACGAGCAGCCTCAATATCGCAAGGAGGGTCTCAAGCTTATCGGTGTCTTCAAGCCGTCCAAGGACAAGGGAGAGGTGCGCCGTGTCGTGGAAAGAGGTGCACAAAGCGTACTGACTTGTTGCAGGAGGGTGCCGAGCCTGAGAGGAGGAACATCTCGGCGGCGGAATGTCACAACATTCTGAAGAAGATCCCGGACGAGGACCTTGTCATCATGGGTCTGAACGCCGAGTACGCCCGTCCCGATTGGATGATCCTCACGGTTCTCCCCGTCCCTCCGGCCGCAGTGCGCCCTTCTATTTCGGTTGATGGAGGTGCCATGCGCAGTGAAGACGACTTGACCTACAAGCTCGGCGAAATTCTCAAGGCAAGCGGCCAAGTACGCAAGCTCGAGGCCGAGGGTGTTCCACCAAGTGTCGTCAACGAGCACTTTGATCTCCTTCAGTTCCACGTCGCGACCTACATGGACAACGACATTGCCGGTATCCCCCAGGCGCTGCAGAAGTCGGGTCGCCCCGTCAAGGCCATCCGAGCCCGTCTCAAGGGCAAGGAGGGTCGTCTCCGTGGTAACCTCATGGGCAAGCGTGTCGACTTCTCGGCCCGTACCGTCATTACTGGCGACCCCAACCTGCAGCTCGACCAAGTCGGTGTGCCCAGGAGTATCGCCATGACCCTCACATACCCTGAGCGCGTTACGCCTTACAACATTGCCTACTTGCAACAGCTCGTCAACAATGGCCCAGCTTTCTACCCTGGAGCTCGTTACTACGTCAAGGACACTGGCGAGCGCATCGACTTGAAGTACCGCAAGTCGGGTGAGCCCATCAGTTTGCAGTTTGGTTGGATTGTCGAGAGGCATCTGAAGGACGGAGAGTGAGTTGATGATGGCGGAGGGAGGGACCGGTCACTGACATTGCTAGCTACGTTCTCTTCAACCGTCAGCCATCTCTTCACAAGATGTCCATGATGAGTCACCGAGTCAAGGTCATGAACTACTCGACTTTCCGTCTCAACCTTTCCGTCACCTCGCCCTACAATGCCGACTTCGACGGCGACGAAATGAACTTGCACGTCCCTCAGAGCGAGGAGACTCGCGCCGAGCTCAGCCAGATTGCTTGGGTTCCTCGCCAGATCATCTCTCCACAGGCTAACAAGCCTGTTATGGGTATCGTCCAAGACACCCTGTGTGGTGTTCGCAAGTTTACTCTGCGCGACTCTTTCTGCGACTGGGACTTTGTTCAAAACCTCCTCCTCTGGCTGCCAGAATGGGACGGTACCATTCCTGCCCCTGCCATCCTCAAGCCGCAGCCTCTGTGGACTGGAAAGCAGCTCCTGTCGCTGTGTATCCCCAAGGGTATCAACATCACGGCCAGGAACAACGAGAAGCCATCGCCCATCGACATCACAGACGAGAACGTCCTCATCGACGACGGACAGTTGATCCACGGTGCCATTGTCAAGAACATGGCTGGAGCGTCGAACAACGGTCTCATCCACGTTATCTTCCGTGAACTTGGCCCGGTGGTCACCCGTGACTTCTTCTCAGCTGTTCAGATGATGGTCAACTACTGGCTCCTCCACAACGGCTTCAGCGTTGGTATCGGTGATACCATTGCCGACAAGGCGACCATGGCTAGCATCAACAATCGCTTGGTGCAAGCCAAGGACACGGTGCAGAAGTTCATTCTGGAGGCTGAGGCCAACAAGATGAAGCCTCGACCCGGTATGACGATCCGTGAGACCCTCGAAGCCGCCGTCTCTGGTGAACTCAACAAGGCTCGTGACTGGGCTGGTAAGACGGCCCAGGACAACCTCAAGGCGGACAACAACGTCAAGCAGATGGTCGTTTCAGGTGCCAAGGGTTCGTTCATCAACATCTCGCAGATGTCTGGATGTGTCGGTCAACAGATTGTGGAGGGCAAGCGCATTCCGTTCGGTTTCCGCCACCGCACATTGCCTCACTTCTCGAAGGACGACTACGGACCCGAATCGCGTGGTTTCGTTGAGAACTCGTACCTGCGTGGCCTCACGCCCCAGGAGTTCTTCTTCCACGCGATGGGAGGTCGTGAAGGTCTTATCGACACTGCAGTCAAGACTGCAGAGACTGGTTACATCCAGCGTCGTCTCGTCAAGGCTATGGAGGACCTTAAGGTTGGATATGACGGCACTGTCCGCAACTCTAGCGGCGACATTATTCAGTTCCTCTACGGCGAAGACGGAATGGATGGTGCGGCAATGGAGAAGCAAAGTCTCGACATCATTCGCCTCTCCGACGATGCCTTCGAGAGGAGGTACAAGGTGGACGTCATTGGTGGCTCCGGCGGCTTCTCCCGCGGAACCCTCCAAGCAGGCATCGACCAATCGTCGGTTGAGCTTCAGAACTTGCTCGATATCGAGTTTGGCACACTTGTCGAGGACCGCCGACTCCTTCGAGACGAAATCTTCCCGGACGGCAACCCCGGCCACCCCTTGCCTGTGAACATTCAGCGTATCATCCAGAACTCGCAGCAAATCTTCAACATTGACCCCCGAGTGCCAAGCGACCTCGACCCCGCATATGTGATCCAATCCCGCCAGGCCCTCTTTGACCGTCTCGTCATCGTCAGGGGCAACGACGGTATCAGCATCGAGAGTCAACGCAACGCCACTCTCCTCTTTGGCATTCTTCTCCGGTCGCACCTCGCAACCCGGCGAGTGTTTGAGGAGTACCACCTTAACAAGGAGGCCTTCGACCACCTTATTGGAGAGCTCGAGGTCATCTTCAACAAGGCCGTCGTCGCGTCTGCGGAGATGGTCGGCACGCTTGCTGCCCAGTCGATTGGTGAACCTGCCACGCAGATGACGCTCAACACCTTCCATTACGCTGGTGTCTCCAGTAAGAGTGTGACCGGTGGTGTGCCTCGTCTCAAGGAGATTATCAACGTCGCTGTCAACATTCGCACACCTGCTCTCGCTGTCTACCTTGACCCCGAGTACAGCCGAACCGAGACCGACGCCCATCAGATCTCGCGCAAGCTCACACATACCCGACTTCGCGACGTCACGGCTTCAGTCGAAATCTTCTATGACCCTCAGCTCGACTCCACTGCCATTGTGGAAGACCAAGACTTTGTTGACGCCTTCTTCGCCATTCCCGACGAGGACATCCGTCTCGAGCTTCACTCGCCCTGGCTGTTGCGTCTCGAGCTCGACCGCGCAAAGGTGCTCGAAGGTCAATACGAAATGGCCGACATTGTGGCAGCGATTGTCAACACAGTCGGCAAAGACGTGTTTGTCATTCACTCTGAGGACAACGCCGAGAAGCTCATCATTCGTATCCGCGTCGTCGCCTCGGAGAAGGAGGAGGAAGACTTGCTCGGCGACGAGGACATGTTCCTGAAGCGCATCGAGGGTACCTTGCTCGACCAGGTCGAGCTCGGTGGTATCCCACGCATCACTCGTGTCTTCATCTCGGAGGGCAAGAAGAACGTGTTGACGTCCAAGGGCGAGTACGACCAAGAGAAGGAGTGGTACCTCGAGACGGACGGCATCAACCTCAAGGCGGTCATGCCTATCGATGGTGTCGACGCAACACGCACATACTCGAACAACTGTTACGAAGTGTGGGAGACTCTGGGTATCGAGGCTGGCCGTAACGCCCTGTTCAAGGAGCTGAACGGTGTCATCGAGGCTGGTGGTTCTTACGTCAACTACCGCCACATGGCGCTGCTCTGCGACCTCATGTGCAACAAGGGATCCCTCATGTCGATCACTCGTCACGGTATCAACCGTACCGACGCAGGTGCCCTCTCGAGGTGTTCCTTCGAAGAGACTGTCGAGATTCTGCTCGAGGCAGCCGCTGTCGGAGATGTCGATGACTGTCGCGGCGTGGCAGAGAATGTCCTGCTTGGACAGATTGCGCCCATGGGCACAGGAGCCTTCGACGTCTCGCTCGACCTCGGCATGCTCAAGGACGTCATTGTGGACCACCGCCTCCCTGTCCAGAACATGTTGCTTGCCAACACCATGGGTGGCATGACGCCGCATGTTGGCAACATGACACCATACGACATGGGCTATTCGCCGGCTTGGAACCCCAATGGCGGTGTCGGTGCGGCCGCTTTCTCGCCAATGCAGTCGTCGAACAACGACGAGGGTGCCTACGGCTTCGCGGGCTTCCAGTCGCCTGGGCACGGCGGCATGTCTCCGGCTGTTGGCGCCTATTCGCCGAACGTTTCCGGCATATCACCGACCTCGCCGTTCGCAGTGTCGTCCCCTGCCTACAACGTCACGTCACCCTTCGCTGGTGGTGCCTCACCATGGGTGCCCCGTGGTGGCGCATATGGTGCGACGAGTCCTGCATACAGTCCCTCCAGCCCTCAATACTCCCCCTCATCTCCTCAATTCTCCCCCTCATCGCCCTCATTTTCCCCGGCCTCGCCCTCATATTCGCCTGCATCTCCAGCATATGCTGGGGCTTCGCGGACCTCTCCAGGTTACTCCCCTGCCAGTCCCGCGTACAGTCCCGCGTCGCCCATGGGTATCACGAGCCCACGCTACTCCCCCGCCTCTCCTCAATACTCTCCCGCTTCGCCGGCATTTTCGCCCACATCGCCTGGATACTCGCCTTCCGGCGCGCAGGCGTTCCAGGCGACGAGCCCCAAATACTCGCCAGCGTCGCCCGCATTTTCGCCCACTTCGCCGACTTACAGTCCCGCTTCGCCAGCTTACAGCCCGGCATCTCCATCTTACAGTCCGGCATCGCCAGCTTACAGTCCGGCATCGCCTGCATACAACGCGGGCGCGCCCGGCGCGGCTGGCCCCTCTGGTGCTGCGGCAAACGGGCAGGCTCGTCCCGGATGGGGCAACCAGGCCAACCGCGGCGGCTACGCTTCCTCGCCTAGCTGGAGCAACACCAAGCGCGACTGATCGTCTTGATTCGAGAGCCCGAGAGAGAAGTGAGACGACGAGAACTAGAGATTGAACGCGCGCGTCCGAGTTGAGAGACCCCTTAAATCCAGAAAATTGCCATAAAATTACACAAACGCCAAACCAGCGCCGACAGACGCGCAAAGAGACGCGTCTTGCATAGGCCGGGGCGGCTTAAATCCCTACATTGTACCCCTCTGCTGTTCGGCCACACAATGCATCACTACAAACAGTATGGGGTTGGTGGAGGCGGAACGAGTTTGACTGTGGATGGGTGCCGCGTGAGAGTGGCGGGATGGCTGGCGGAAGTGGTGTGTGCGGGTGCGCTCTGCTCCTCGTCGGCGGCGTCGTGCGCTCGCTGGGTTTTGGAGAAGCCGGGGGGTTGGCAAGGCTTTGGCGTGGAGGGGCGTGAGCCGGCCGCTCGCTTCTCGACCTTGGGTGATGGACGTGTGTGGAGGGTGGACGGCCCTTGTCCTCGCCCGCGAGCGCATTGAGCAGGTCGCGTGACGCACAGCAGGGAGGGAGGGAGGGCCAGGTGGTGGCAGACAGCACTTTCTCCCCCCTGCCGTGATGGACCCTCGCGTGGCGGTGGGGCTGGGTTGGTTCAGTTGGGACTTTGCCAATGGCTCCTATTCTGGGTTGGTTGGAGCTGGGAGGATTTGGACGTCGCCCTGCAGATGTGATGGAGACGGGTGTGCGGAGGTTTGGGTGTGTATCGCTCCTGGGGTGGAGGAGGTGGAGGAGGAGGGAGGGAGGAGGAGGGAGGGAGGGGGAGGGAGGGAGGGGGAGGGAGGGGAGTGATGGGGGTGGCTTCAAGCCGAGCTCGATGTTGATGGAAGGGATGATGGGCAGATTGTGGCGGAAGACTTGCGCACAGCTGCCAGAGACACGACAATGCTGATTTCATGGTGATGATACAAATGCTAATGAGGTGCTCTATGGGGTTGAGGGGCGAGTGCCCTGCTACTTCTTGGGCGCAAAGAATGCCTTGATGCCGGCACTCTTCTTGGGGGCCTTAGGAGGTCGTGGGGCGGCGGCTGCAGGCCTGCTGCTGCTCGCCACCGGCACCTCCTCCTGGAGGGAGAGGGCAAAGTGGTAGTCGTCATGTTCTTGGCGTGCGCCTGCGAGCCAGCGTTCATGATCCTCCTCGAGGACGTCCTCTCCTGGTGCGATGACCGTCTGGCACTTGGGACAAGTCCAGCTACCATTGACCGGTTCAGGTGCCACAGGCTGAGGGCTGTCGCTCTTGCCTGGTGATGAGGATCCTGCAGACTCGAGCTTCGGGGTCGACGACTTCTGGGTGAGGAAGGTTTCCAACGGCGTCTTCTTCTTCACGGAGCCTGTTTGCAGGGTTGGTAGCCGCGGCTTCTTGCTTGTATCTGAATCTCTGGTCGGCGAGGACGTACGTGACCGCTTCGCCGTCTCCTCCTTCTTTGGACCAGGGTTGAAGAAGTTCTCGATCCCGCGCTGGCCCTCTTCCAGACTCTCCAAGCCATGGAACGCCAGGCTGATCTGACAACGTCAGCCCGACGCAAACACTGCCACTCACATTGCTGTACTTCATTGTTCCCTTCTTCAACGGGGTAGTCGTCTCGTCCCACAACTTGCGCGCGTACTTGAGGATGTACTCTGGTGTCAAGTTGCGTGTGAAGGGGAACGCAGTTTGGCGAGAGTGGAATGACTCGTTGGAAGCGCGTGTGGAGAGCACAAGCGTCTTGGGCCACAGCCCAGGAGCTGATTCGCGGCCCTCACGAAGACGAACCGTGAGCTCGCCGGCAAGAATCGAAAGCCAGTGAAGACCCATCGCTGGTGTTCGCACAGCTGGAATGGTGTTCTTCGAGGCGAGCATCGACTTGGTGACGAGCTTCTCCTTGACTTCGGTGTGGTCGATTCCCTGAAGGTTAGTTGATTCGGTAGGGAGTGCTCAACTTACCCGAATGATGTTGTAGACCCAGATGCTCTCCTCGCCGAACTTGTCTTGCAAGGCTTCGAGGCTGATAGTGCTGTATCGTGTCAGTGCCAGCAGATGTGCGGCCAAGGGCAACGCACAGGAGGTCTCCAACTGTGGTCGCGGCGAACTCTTCAGAGATAGCGTTGCCGAGCTTTCCTCCCAAGAACCGGATCTACGCGGGTTAGCATCCATAACCCCATTCGAACCCACGTCGGTGAACTCCATGCCCCGGAGAAATCCAGCTTCCGAGGCCCCTCGCAAGACTGTTTGCGCGTTTGGCTTCTTCCATGCGGAGCAGAGCTGCCTGGTAAGCGTCTCGATCGACAAGCAAACCCGCCTTAGCAAGCGACTTGTTGTGGGCAATGCCCTACTTGTCAGCGCTGCCCATCATGCCATGTACTCACCGCTGAACATGTGTAGTGCAGCCTTGTCCACACCTCCTCTCGCACCTGCATCATGATCTGGGCTCCAAAGCACAGAGCCCAGTCCTCCCAGGTCGAAGGTGCGTCCTCGACGTCGTCCTCGGCCGCGTCGCCCTCGTGCTTCTCTTCGACCTTCTTCTGTCCGTGTAATGGGATAACGTTGCCGCTTTTAGACCAGTCCACGGGTGGTGGTGGTGGAAGAGGCGTATCCAGTCCATCAGGAGCGTCTGGGGGCACGGTTGCGAGATGGGGGAAGGTCTCGAGTATCTGCTTGATGGCCATTGGCGTGAGATCCATGAATGCCTCGTCGATGGATGCCTTCTCTGGGGAGTGTCAACAGGTGAACATTCTTCACAAGACGACCACCCACCGATTTCACAGTCGGGTGCCATCTCACGGAACACGGCAAGGATCTTGAGGCTTTCTCGTCGATATGGGTCGAGGCTCACCTGCTTGGTCAGCTCTTCAGATTACGCTGAGCTGCCCACCTTATGAGTCCGGCGATCAACATCGTCCCAGTATCCAGCCTCGGTATCTCCCTCCCTGAACGTCGCGACGTGCTGCACCACCAGATGGGGGCATGCCTTCTTGGCCTCACCGATCGGGTTCTTGCCGTTGAAGCCACTGACGGGTCAGCTACCAGGACGCAGCTGTAGCTCACCGCTTAATGCCATACGCTCGCGCCGGGTAGTTGACGGCGATTATCGAGTCCCACTGGATAGCGATGAGGGGAATGTCGTCAGGAAGGCCGAGGCGGACCTGCTCGAACTCTGCGGGCGTGAGTGATGGGTGGAGAGGGAAGGTGCTCACGGGCGAAGGCGCCGTCGATATCACAATGGGCGATGGTTCGTAGGGGGTTGCTAGGGCAGTTAGCTAGGGCTCAACACTCGCTTCGGCCAGCTCACAAAACGGTCATTGCCTGCGGGCTGAGGAGGTGCCTGCCGCTGTCAGCGACGCGATGGTGGAGGTAGGTGCTTACCTGTACGTCACGGGGTTTGCCGCACCGTCTTTGCGCACAGAACCTTGAAAGAGCGCCATGGTGGGCCTGCGCTGGCCTGGGTTGTCTCTGCCCCAACGGTGAGGGTTGTGGGGTGTTGCAAGACTTGCAAGATGGTTGTGGGCTGGAGGCAAGACGAGCAACTCCGGCTCCAAGACCAGAAAGATGAGGTGTGTTGTTGATCCAAATCCGCCGGTGGAGGTTTATGTAAGCAAAGTGGCACTCGAATCGAGGCGGGTTTTGTACGGTTTACTCGACCTGTTCTACGAGGACGCTGACGCGAGTGAGAGAAGAGAGCGGGGGAGGGGGGAGAGGGTGGCGTTGGGGGATTGCATTGAAAGGACAAGGGCTCGTTTCTCACATCAACACTCCACCATGCCGACTAACTCGAACAGAAGCCTATGATGGCTCACTCCTTGATCACGCTGCTCTCGCCTGAACTCATACATGGACTTCTGTACACACATATTTTGTAGGACTGGTTGCACGTTCAACGCAACATGGGGTATCAACTTCTCTCCGCCTTCAGTCAGAATAACTCGCCCTCGCCCGCCTCGTGCTTGGCACGCATAGCAGCCTGGATCTGCTTGAAAATGTACCCGACGGCCTCGGCCATCGACTCGTCCTTGGAGCGGTACTTGAGGCCGAGGACGTGGGTGGCCTTGGAGCCGTCAAAGTACACGGCCTGCCTGTCGAGTTCGGCGCGGAAGGCGACGTCCTCGTTGCCGTGCAGCAGCTCGACAAGCTGGGGCAGGGCGTGGTTGGCGGCCAGGGCAAAGTCGTTGCCCCAAAGCGGAGTGCCCGAGATGATGAAGCGCTCGCCCGACGCCTCGGGGATTCTCATCGCCTTGACACATGCGTCGGCCACGTCGCGGCGGTCGACAAAGTTGCCAAAGGACTGGTTGAGGAGGTTCTGCGGCGCGCCGTTCGAGAGGAAGGGCTCGAAGAGGGCGAGCACGAGGGCTGGTGGGTAAGCAGGGGGTAGGTGCCGAAGCTGAGTACGTACGGTCACAGTGGTCCACCCTAAGACCGAGCGGCTTGTCGTGCGTGGGGGGGCCGATAGTCTGGGGCTGGTTAGAAGGGCACCCCGAGGTGGACTTACGCAGCCAGGGAGCAAGGCGACACCGTCCCAGAGGGGCTGGCGGCGGCGAATCCATTCCCAGAAGGCCGTCTCGGCCAGCGTCTTGCTGGCGCAGTACTGGATCGAGCCGGGCGCGGCGGCCTGCTTGAGCTCGACAATGTCGACGCACTGGTCGTTCCAGTCTGTTTGTCAGTGTCGTCGCCAGGCTAGCTCCCCTCACCCTTCTCAGTGTAACAAATCGGGCCGGGGACGTCGTAGCGGCCGGCGGACGCAATGGAACTGAGCGTCAGCTGAGTGCCGTGGTCCCGAGCAGCTCACCTGATATGAACGATGCGCTTCACCGTCCGATTTAAGGGCCCGACGCTGTTCAGCAGGCTCGTGACGCCGCGCACAGCGCGCTCGAGGAAGAAGTGGTCGCCGATGTGGCACGTCGTGCTCTGGAACGCGAGGTTGATGATACCCTCGACGCCCTCGATCGCCTCGTCGTACGCATCGTACTGGAGGTTTAGCGATAATCCCAGTCATTCTGACACTGTCACCCACCCTGGTGATGTCGTTGACGACAAAGCACTCGACATCGGGGAACAAGGTGTGGATCTGGCCGAGCTTCTGCTGGCTGTCGGTGACGCGGACCTTGAATCCGGCGGCGAGGAGGGCAGCGACCGTGTGACTGGGGTCAGCTTGGTCGGGGGAGGGGAGGACTTACGTTCCGACAAAGCACGAGGCGCCAGTCACGAGGACCAGCGAGCCGCGGGGGAGGAAGGGCATGGTGGCGGGAGGAGGGGAGCAGGCAACACCGCGGTGCTAGAAGCCTGTGGCTCGCGCCTTCGCCTGGATGCCGGGATGGAGGGAGTCTGTGCCCGGCTGTTGCTTTAAGAGTCGTTTCTTGTGCTAGTGTTGTGGTCCAACGCTGTGAATCCTCGCCCCAGAGGCCATCAACAACATCATTGGGGTCGAAAGGATTGGTTGGATTATTCGCGCCACGTGACTTGGAGATTGGAGCTGTAGGATGGACGAGGTGGCTAGCGGCTGCTATGCGCTGCCGGTATTCTAGCCTGCGCGATTTGCCCAGTGCGGTACTGCTCGCCAGCGCCGGTGCCGGCCATGGGACGTGAAACGCTTGTTGCTGCTTGTTGACTGATGGTGATCTGTCGCCACTGCCACTGTGGAGCCGATGAAACCAATTGGACGATTGAAAACCCCTCCCAATATCGCGCAAGGGTTAGGAGGGGTTAAACACTTCGCATTCGCCCAATATAACTCGCAACCGAGGTTGATAGCAGCATAGCAGTGGCGATAGCGCGCACCTGACGTCAGAGTGTAAGGTAGTCTAGTGTAGTGCATGCAGCCTTCGGCTCTGCCGACGGATTGCGTTGGTGCAGAAGGATTTCGTTGGGTCGCATCCCGCAGAGTACGTCTCTTCGCCTGTTCTGCCACACGTCACCGGCTCAGCCTACCTCTCCGCAGATCCACTCTATACATGGCCTGGCGTCCGAACACACAACGCACTACTGACCTACTTACTTGCACTACTGTTACATACATACAGTTGATGGATGCGATGTGACGTCAACCGCCCCCCCCCCCCCCCTCCTCCGGCTCCCCCCTCTCCCTACGCGCTTCCCCTGTGCTCCCGCCACATACCGACGCCTCCGCTTCCACAGATAGAACTGAGATACGCAGACACCATCTGCGCCTTGATGAAGGTCGCTGCCTCCTCGAGCGACTCGTCCTTAGCGCGGTACTTGAACGAAAATGTGCGCTCGGCCTTGCTGCCGTCGTACTGCACCGCCTGCGAGTCGAGCTGCGCGCGGAACTTGGGGTCATACCGCCCCATCGTGAGGCCCGAGAGCTCGGACACTCCGTGGCCTGCGGCGAGGGCAAAGTCGTTGCCCCATAGTGAGGACGACGAGACGATGAACCGCTCGCCGCCGGCCTCGGGAACACAGAGAGCGGAGACGCAGCAGTGGGCTACGTCGCGCACGTCGACAAAGTTGCCAAACGACTCGTGCAGGAGCTCGTCGGGGATGCCTGGCTGGAGGAAGGGCTTGAATAGGGCCACGATGAGGGCTGGCACGTCAGCGAGGCGTGAGACAGCCGACATACATCCAGAGGTGGTCACGGCACCGGCAGTGGCTCGCTGAGCTGTGGGGCCAAAGTTCTGGGGGCATTAGCTCCGATCGTGGCCCCTGCGGGGACGTACACAGCTGGGCAGGAGGGACACTGCATCCCACTGGGGGTCCATATCCTCGACGTAGTCCCATAGCGCCCGCTCGGCCATGGTCTTGCATGCTGTGGCTTGTCAGCGGGGATTGCGCCTTGGGGGACCCACCAGAGTACTTGAATGCCCCGGACGCCGATGCGCCTAGGGTCTGCACAGCTGCTACACTCTGACTGTTCCAGTCTGCATGGTCAGTGCGCCGCTTTCTCAACGCTAGATCCCACCTTCCTCGGTAAAGGTCACTGGACCAGGGATGTCATAGCGCCCAGCCGCGGCAGCGGAGCTGTCCACGTTAGCCAACAATGCACAATGCATGGCGAGCAGACGCACCTGAGATAGATGACCCGCTTCAGACTCCCGCCCAGTGCCTGGGCCCGGTCGGCTGTCTCGAGTAAACTCGTGACACTTCTTACCGCCGGGATGAGGATGTCCTCGGGATCCGAGGTGAGATCGAGGTTGGCGGGCGAAGCGAGGTGGATAATGGCGTGAACATCTTGTACGGCCTTGACATAGGACGCGGGCTGATGTCATGGTGGGTCAGCTGTTGTTGCTCTGCAGGTCACAAGACTGTGTGCACGTCGCTACGAGTGTTGGTGCACACACCACTCACCTCGGTCCAGTCGTCGATGAGTGCCACATCGATCGGCTCGGTGGGGAAGAGTCGGACGACGTGCGCGCCTTGTTCAGCGGTGCGAACAGCGATACGGACACTGAAGCCAGCACTGATGAGTGCTGAGACAGTATGACTGTGGGCGCGTCAGCACGGAAGCCCTCGGTACGTATACCTCCACACAATCACGTACGTGCCAATGAAGCTGGACGCGCCAGTGACCAAGACCAGAGACCCAGGCTGGACGACAGGCATGAGTTGTCGGTTCCCTCCCGGGTTCAGAGACGAGTATCAAACGGCGCGGTACGCCTGCTGGAGTTCAGTCCTTGAGGAGACGCTGGCGTCGGAGAGGTTGGAGTGGCGACAAGAGTAAGACTGAAGTCGAGGTCGAGGTTGTGGGCCGCGAGTGGATCAAGCAAGGCTGAAGTGGACCAAGAATGACGCACAAGGAGCCACTATTGTCCGAAAATGGTTGTGCCTAATCTCGCTAAAGTCGCCAATGAAATGTTATTAAGGCCGTTTCTAATGAGCACAGGGAAATGTTATTGCGAAAACAAATGTTGACACTCAAAAAGCGAAAGAGACAGGAAGATACACAGTTGCATCAGAGGTGGGTCTGAGTGACATGCATGTACACGTCGCGCTCCACACCCGGTGAACGGCATGGGCCAACGTGCATGTTGCCGGTGAGACTCGGCGAGACAAGACGGGCTGCAGGAAAGAAAAGGCTGAAATATGGCCAGGCGCGGACATTCTCTCCTCCCTCTCTGATTGATTAAAAGCAAGGCACTGCGACATCAAGATCTATACCAAATGGCGCCGTGGGCTCACCCCGACACACTGCTAATGGCGCAACACGACCCACGGGTGGCGCCAGCACGCGGAGAGACCGACACCGGCGAGACCGGCGACCGGCGAGGCCATGGGCGGGCCACGGGCCAGGCGTCGGGCGGCATGGCGGCACAGGCATCGCGGGACGCGTGCTACGCGTCGGGTCGGCACCGCGCCGTCATCGTCATGAAGGCGGGCGAGTTGGGCCAGCTTGCCGCTTGCCGGTGGGGGCGCCCCCAGCCGCCTTGCACGTGTCCCACCCACCCCGCCCGCTGTCGGTCTATCTCCACGCCAAGAGGTCAGGCTGGCTCGATCCCATCCACCAGGTAAGGAGATTCAGCAAGAAGTCCGATCTGTGCGCCGCCGTGATGAGCAAGCCAGCCTCGTTACGAAGTGATCGACTGCAACCACGACCGCGACGCTTATCCGCAGTGGCAGTGAACGGCAAGTCCAGTCCACGCCCGAGGCGACGGTAGCGACCCACCCACTCTACCCCATGACGACCCACTAAGATAGTCACGGGCTCACTGACATCACGCGGTGACTGACTCTGACTGAGGTTCCCCTTCGATACTTATACACTAACCTAGCCGGCGCGTCTCATCAATGCAGGCCAACCCTCCAGTCCCGTTCCTTGGACAACCTCCCAAGCGTTCAAAAGCTCCGAGGCGTCATCCCCCACTTGATGGCTGGAGCAAGTGCACTTGCGTTTCAAAGTTTACATCCGGTGCACTAGATGCCCGTTCCGACGACCCACTCCTCCGCGGGCCGAGCAAGGCGATGACCAGGTGCGGGGTTGTCGTCATACAGCCAGTGCATCAAGGCCGGTGACTTGAGGTAGGGATGTCACCTTAAGACGCACTTGCGCTCGTCCCCGTCGTCGCTAATCACCCGCGCCGACCATGGGCCTGTTCGACAAGCTCAAGAAGAAGCCACAGGCCAAGGCTGATGTGCAGCCCCCGGCGCAGAATGTCCCGCAGCCTCAAGCGCAGTACGCGCCCCGAGCGCACCCCTCGTACGCCACAGCACCTCCCCCTCCGCATCCGTCGTACGCGGGCCAGGCCGCACCGGCGCCGGTGCCAGCTCAAGCGGCGCAGCAGCCGTGCGCGCCGCCTCCTAAGCAGGGCGGTCACCACGATATGGCAACGCAGTACGGCACGCCGGCACCAGCAGCTGCACCAGTAGCAGCACCAGCTCCAGCTGTACGGGCGGCCCCACCAGCACCAGCTGCACCCGCACCTGCACCAGTACCAGCCACACCGGCGCCAGCGGAACCGCCATGGGTGAAGTATCAGGCAGTCGCAGGGAATGCGGCAGAGGCAGCCAAGTCCTTTGGCTACATCAAGTCTAAGCCCATCTTGCGCCGCCTCGGGATGGTTTTGGTGGTGATATCTCCCCGCCTCGCGGACCTAGGCTACCGCGGCACCTTGGCCAAGCTCATGCAGTGCTCGAAAGGCGTGTATGACCTCGTCGGCAAGGGGTTGTACAAATCGCTCGTGTTCAACGAGTACAACTGGCACCAGATCCAAGGGCCCATAATGTACATGCGCCTGTGTAACCCCGAGCATGCGGACGACTGGGCATTCTCAGAAGAGAGGGTTTTCAGCCGGCGAATCGACCGGGCCGTAACGGAGCACCGCCGGCGCCTGTACCTACTGTCGCACACCGAGTCGATCACGATAGACGGCATCCCGTTCGAGAGCGAGGCCGACGCCAGCGTGTTCAAACAGCTCCTCGTCTCTCTTCGGTTCGTCAGAACGGACCCCCGGCCACACGTGTACACTGAGCTCAAGCACCTGCGCATCACGGCGCGTGGGTTCTGCTTCCTCGGGTGGAACTGCATGCGCAACGTCGAGAAGACGGAGACGTGGCGCGCGCATCTCGGGCTCACAAACATGCTTGCGACAATGCCGAAGCATTGCGTGCACCTTTGCGTGACCTACCCGACGATAGCGGACAACGACGAGTGGATCCGGGCCCAGCAGCAGATGTACACCAACTGGGCGGGCGTCACGTCGCACCAGAAACCTGCGTTCCTGTACTCGCAGTGGCTGTGGGCGCTCAACTCCAAGACGGGGGACGAGGACAACGACGTGTACAACGTCTTCACGCTCTACCGCCGGTGGAAGGAGGTGTCGCTGCACAACCTGCCGCACAACGGCCTCGAGTGGCTTATACCGCGCGTGCGGGCGTTCCGCACCCGCGTGTGGGCGGACCCGACGCGCAAGTATGGCGGCGGTCCCATCCTGGCCGAGGACGACGTGTTCCCAAACGATATTGTCGCCGACCGGCCGTTCGACTGGCGCATCGAGTGCTCCAACTTCAACAAGACGCGTCCGCCGCGCGAGTGCCCGTGCGTGATCGCATACACGCACGCCATGATTCGGGAGAAGAAGGACGTCATGGAGGGTGGGATTCGCTCGTTTGTCAACATTGACCTGCCGCACTGGTCGACCGTGGAGGCGTGCGACGTGTGCGGCGAGGGCGAGGGCAGTGGCGACGACCCGTTCGAGGTGCCCAATGATGTGCAGGACCCGCCGTGTGTGAGTGGCTGGGCTGCTGGGAGGGCTGGCGCTGACGACGGACGCAGAATGCCTTCCACTGGTGGGACAAGCCGCCGCTGAGCATGCCGCCCTATGACAGGACGTACGACAAGGAGCGGTGGTTGAGGTGGGCCGACACGGGGGAGTAGGCGTGGGAACGCACAATGGGCTGGCGGCGAGGGGTGGACGACGCTGTTGTCTTCAGCAGGTATGCTATGCACCAGTGCTTCACGCGGCTGCCTTTGTCCGGCCCGAAGCGGCGGTGCGGACGCGTTTCGGCCTGGCAATTGGCCTCGTTGTTCGCCACTGTTCGCCACTGCCACACGGTATTGTTCACCAAGGCCGGCGTACTCCTGGGCCAGAGCATCGCACAATACGGCGGCGCAGGCGCACAAGGCGAGATGGTGTTGTCGACACCGACTCTCCTTGTCGACGCTCCTGTTGTTGTCCAGCTCGGAAAAGGACGAACCATGTATAAGACGCGGCGCCGGCCCCAACAGGCCCGCCAACACACATGTTCCGCCTCCCGTCCCTCCGGCCGCGCTTCCTGCGCCCCAAGCCCAGCGGGCTCGCCGCGCCGCTCCTAACCCCCCCGCGCACGCCCACGCCGCCGCGCAGCCCGAGCCGCATGGGCTTGTACGACTCGCCGTCGCGGGACGGCACGCCCTCGCCGCCGCCGCCCTCGCCGGACGGGACACGGTCCCCGCCGCTCTCGCCGCTGCCGGCGAGCCCGCGCCTGAGCTTCCCCCCGCACGCGGCGCACACGATCCTCGAGGACGAGCGCGAGGCCGCCGTCGAGCGCGCCGCAGACGACAGCGACGACGACGACGGCTCCGAGTGGTCGTTTGGGCATGCGCCGCGCGGCGAGTGGCCGAGCGAGACTCCCGACGGGCTCCTCGTTGCACCGCGTGCGTGGACCCCGAGCTCCGCGGAGAGCGAGTACGAGGACGCGGCGGAGGCTCCCGCCTCGCCCCCGCGGCCCGCGCCACTCTCGCCCGCCGATGTTCCGCGGCGCGCCTCGTCCCTGCGCTCGCCCCCGTCCCCCTCCTCGGCGCGCGCTACGCACCGCGCCGTCGTGCCCCCAAGGCGGCGGGGCAAGACGGGCCGCACCCACGCGTCCCTCCTCCGCCGGCTGGTGACCCGCGCAGACGACGCGCCCCCCGTCCCCGCCCTGCTGCCCGTCCGGCGGCGCAGCAGGCGCAAGCCGGTCCCGTATGCCCCGGACGAGGCGGCGCTCCGCCCGGGCGATAGGGTGAGCTGGATCGAGGCGCTGCGCGCTGTCCCTGCCGCGCCGGAGGACCCGTTGGCGCGCGCGCTGCGGTCTTGCAGCGAGGAGGACGGGGCCGCGCTCTCGGCGCTCGGGCAGCGCCTCGGCGCCATCCTCGCGCCTCAGAGGCCTCGCCAGCTCGCCGAGCCGGCGACGCCTGAGCCCGAAACCTGGGACGTGCGCGCGCGCCTGCTCGCGCGGGCTTCGCGCCTCGCAGCCGGCGAGGTCGACACCGCCTGGCCCGCGCTGGTCGCGTACCGCACCCTGGCGGCCGCCGAGGCGCAGCACGCGGCCCAGGTCGCGTGGTTTGTCGAGGAGCGGCGCGCGCTCAGCGCCGCGCTGGAGCGGAGCTACGCCGCGTGGGAGGCCGAGCGGGACCTGCACCTGCGTACCCTGCTGCGCGAGGTGCGCCTGCGCAGGAAGGTGCACGCGCTGCAGGCGGTGGGCGAGGTGCTGGCGTGTGGGGGGGCGGGCGGTGACGACGAGCGCGTGGCCGCCTGGCGCGACGACGTGAACGCGCGCCGCAGGGACCCGGTCGGCGTGCCCCTCCAGACTCATGCGCTCGCTGTCGACCGCGCAAACGCTTCCATCGCCCAGCTCGTCGACTGGGTCGACAGGCTCAAGGTTGAGAACCGCGGATTGAGAGCACGGCTGGCGGGCGGCCACGATGCCGACTACAACTGGCCTTCGGAGTAGCAGTGTCATCGACGTAAAACCCCCATGCGCCACACTCCCCTTCGGGCCCCCCTTGCCCGCTCGCGCGCTTCCCCCGCCGTCGTCGTCACGTCATGCATACTAGTCTACACACAGTTGTAATAATGCAATGCTATGCACACACTCAGACCGCCTTCCACCGCGTGTCGCGCCGCGTGTGCAGGTACACCTCGGTAATCGAGTCACGTCTCGGCACCGACCAGTCCCCACTACGGCCGGGGACGAGATTTGATACCTGCGTGGTCAGCAGGAGATCGCAAGAGGAGCGGCACCTACAAGGAATCGCTTGCCTTCGGCCAGCTCGAGGCCACGGGCGTCCCATACATTGAGCATCCCCGTCCGGGCTTTCTCCTTCCTCCCCTCGCGCGCGTCCGAGAACCGCACCATGCGGAAGTCGCGAATGTCGCGCGGTGGACAGGCCTCCTTGAGCTTGGCTTCAATCTCCGCCTGCTCCTCCATCACCGCATGCTCCATCCTCTTCTGGGCGTGGCGCGCGAGGTGGATAATGTGCGAGCCTGAGAGCTTTCGGATTCTGCCCATGACGTCTCTGGCCTCCATGAGCTCGTCAAAGTCGTCGTCGAGGCTGTCTGGCGGTTCGTCGGACACACGCGTGTTCACGTCTTCGGCGTGTGATGCGAGGTGCCGCGCGAGCTCCTCGAGCTTCTCGAGAGACTTGCGCATCTCGTCCACGAGGCGGGCGTGTTCGCTCTCGTACTTCTCCTGTACTCATCAGCACATTGTAAACCCTGCCGACTCACCTTCCACCGGTCCGCCCGCATCGCCTCCTCGTCCTCGCTCCACGGTGCCTCACGCGATCCCTTGTCCGCGTTCATGAAGGCCAGGGGATAGACACGGTCGAGCACCACGTCCATGAGGACGATGACGCCACCGTCTACTGACAGGCTCCGCAAGCCCGCCACGAATGGTTGCGGCTGAAGCCCCAGGCGGGCATCCCAGGCCGCGAGGTGCGTCGAGTTGCCCGTCAACGTGAGGTTCGACTTCTCAAACGCCTCGAGGACATCCGAGCCGTCACTGGAGGAATCAAGCTTGGCTCCAGAGATGCCAATCTTGCGGCCGACTTTGATCTTGCCCTTCAGGATCGCCCTTGACAGGCATTCATCTGTCGCCGCCCTGATCTCGTACCAGCCGTCGGTGAGCACCAGATATGGGCGCTGCTTCTCGTCATTGTCGTCGGTGGCTGGCGCCGGGTGGTGAATGCCCGACACGCAGAGTACCATGGGCAGGCTGGGCGACGAGTCGTGTTCTTGAATGCGGCGCACAATCGACCGTTGGGCCGCTCCATACTCGCGCTCATACCTGTGGTGTGAGTTGGTATCCCACGCGGCCAAGCCGACTCACCGGTACTTGAGCTGGCAGAGAACCTCGTACCAGTTCCACTTCTCGTCATACAGCGCTGGCTTTGCCATGACCTGGCCCGCCAGCTTCCAAAGGATCAAGCGCCAGTGATTGTTGACCCATTTCTGAGTCACGAGCTCGCACTTTTCGTACTTCAGTCGCTCGAACGCCTGGACGTTTCCGAGCACGGATGCGTCCTGGGCGATGAACTGGTAGTAGATGGCGTTGTTTAGGCTCAGCGTCCAAATTTCGTCTGGCCTGGTGGGTTAGCACATGGCTATCGCCGGACCACCCACAAGCCCATAGCTTCCAGCTCTCCGGGCGAGTAGAAACCGGGGTAGAGGTGCAACCTCCTCCAGGTTGTACGGTTCCCTCGAGCTGGTCTGTTAATACTGGCACAAGATCCAACCACGCCACTCACGCTCCAGATTGAACACTGATTGGTAGATCTTCTTCGGCTCTGGTGGAGGCTTCAAAGGTGTTCTGAGGGACGAGAGCGTTGTCCTGGCTTGGGTAGCCGTCACAGCGCCTGGAACTCGAAACGGCGTAACGAAGCCCTTGCGCACTGGTTTGCCCCTCGTCGAACCAGGCGTCCCGCCGAGGCCGATGCGCCGTGGTGTGACGCCAGGTGTCCCAATCTCGATCCGCTTTGGCAGCTTGGTGCTTGCTGGCGTCTTGAACGCATTGGGGAGGTTGGTCTTGCTGCTGAGCGGCATACGGGCGCCGGTCTGACGCACTGGCGTGGAAAAGTCGCCCTGCGGCCGTGGTGTGCTGAAAGGCTGCGGTGACGATGGGCGTCGAATCGGTGTCGATGATGGGCCTGTTTCCTCCAAGTCATTGAAGATGGCAAGAGCACGCGCCATGCTCTGGGATGATGGCGCCGTGACGGCCCGCCCAGACCCCAGTTGGAAGCCGCCTGTCGAGGGGCCAGCCGCGGGGATAGCTTCCTCCTCGCCGAAGAGCGCCATCGCGCGAGCACGGCTTGCCGCCACCTGCGGGGCCGAAGACCCAGATCCGAGCTGGAACCCGCTGGCTTGTGAAGCCTGAGCACCTGACGTAAACGCCTGGGATGCAGGGCGCGCACCGGCACTCGCGAAGCCTGAGCGCGCAGGAGCAGGTGTGGAGGGCGGAGGGAATGAGGAAGGCATGGGGAATGAACTCGGTGGCTCGATACGGCGGCGCTTTGGCAGTCCCTCATCGACCGCGACGTCATGTTCGACCTCCTGGATGATCTTCATAGCCTTGGACATGGCCGCAGCCGTGGGCTGGGCCCAGGCGCGGCCTCCTGCACTGGCGAAGCTGACCACGGCGGGGATGTCGGCAGTCATTGGCGCGAAGAAGGGGTCGTCGTCTTCTGGCAGGTGAGCGGCAGATCCCGTAAAGGCACCTACCATAAGGATCAGGGGAGAGAGAAGGAGAGCGCGAGCGTGCGCGCTTTGCTGACGCTCTGGCCTCGGCGGGGCTGAGCACACCGACGGCGAAGTCGTCTAGACCGTCAAAGTCATTGAAGTCGTCCGATCCGAGGCCGGCAAGCAGGCCATCGATATCTGCGTCGGCAATGGCATCGGTGATAGCTTCGGGGATGGGGGTAGCGGTGCGCGATGGGGTGGTTTCTGGTGGCGCTGGTGACAGCGGCGAGAGGGGTGTGAGCGGGCTGGCTTCCCTCGCGTCGGTGGGCGTCGCGTGTGGGGCGGCTGGTGGGTTAGGCGATTGCCCGACAGAAGACGACCCACCCAGATCGGCTGCTCCAGACGCCATGTTGCTGTACTCTGCCTCGTGTGATGCCTTAGTCCAGCATGCGATAGATTTGAGCACGTGAGGAATGGAATGAACGACGAGAGACGAAAGATGAGTTGGCCGCCGTTGACGCGTGCGACAAAGGGAAGGCAGGCGCGTCAACCAAACACAATCAGCTTTTACGTAAAGACGCATCAGCCAGCTTGGCCACCCAGGACCTCCACATTGACCCGCCAACTTTTTGCTGGACATTGACATCGCGCTCTACATCACAACAACGCAGCAATGAGCACGAAAGCAAAGGGTGTGTTTGGCTACCGCGACAGATGGTGAAGATAATTGACCCACCCAGTTCCCCCAGCCAAGAGTGCGTCGGCCACCGCCAGCACCAAACCACTACCGCCAGAACCATACTGACCTCCCTCACAGGCCTCGCCGCCGCCCGCGCCGACATCTCCAAGTCGCTGCGCGCGCTCGACGTGGTCACGAACGCCAAGCCGAGCGGTACGCGTGTCCCCGTCCCCGCCGCCGGGCTGTCCGACATCTTGCTCGCGCTCCTCGCCTCGATCAAGAAGGAAACCACCACCCTCGCGCTGGCCTTCAAGCCGCCGATCACCGAGGGCGCGATCGCGCAGCAGCTCGACAAGCTGACCGACCAGGTGGGCCGGCTCGTGAGCTGCGTGCTCGCCGCGGCCGGGGCGGGGGGCGACGCGCGCTCGCTCCTCGTGGCCGACTGGAACGAGGGCGTGCTCCACCTCGGATCCGAGCTCGAGCGCCTGCTCACCGTGCTCGAGGAGAGCTTGGGCACCGCGGTGCCCGCGGCCTCGTCGTCAAAGGTGACAGACGATAACCCGTACCTTGCGCACACGGGCCTCGTGTGGGACGCGGTCGACCGGTTTGTCGCGTCGCTGCCCAAGACCGAGGTGGCCGCCGTCACCAAGCACTGGGAGGGGCAGAAGGAGACGGTGCGGGACGCGTGGAGCGAGTACAAGGAGTTCTTGGAGGATGCGGAGGAGGGTGACGAGGACGAGAGCGAGGACGAGGACGGTAGCGACAACGACGACGGCGACGACGACGACGAGTGGGGCATGCTCGAGAAGGGGCTCGACGCCAAGCTGTCCGCCACCGAGCGGAAGCGGTCCGAGGCAGTGAGTCGAGTCGTTCGGCTCCGCTGACAGCAGGCAAAACCGCTGCTGGGCCTGCACCAGATCCTGCACGCGCAGCTCCCGCGGCACCTCGGGCTGCTAGTGCAGTCCCCGGAGGAGGGGTACGCTGCGCTGGTGGACGCGTCGGGCGCCGTCGTCGCCGCCTTCGACACGGCCGTGAGCGCAATGTACCCCGAGCAGGACGGTGCCGAGGTCGCTGCCGCGCTCGACGCGCTGGGAAAGGCGTCGCGGGCGCTCGCGGCTGCGTTTGGCACGCGGCTCGCCTCTGCCCCAGCTGAGAAGGTGAAGAAGGAGGCAGCTGAGAGCTTTGTCGCCCGCTGGCTGGCGCGCCTCGACGCCGAGGAGCTCGAGTGGGAGACGAAGCGCTTGGCCCTGGTGCAGCTGTAGGCTCGTTATAATGACTACCCCACACCCCCGCCTCGCGTCTAGTAATATGAGTGGCGCGTGATGCATGCTAAGTGTACACCTCGATCTGCAGCCTCGCTGGCTGCAATCCTTCCTTCTCTCTCTCTTCCGAAGCGTCGCAATACGCTTACTCGGTGATCTCGGACACGATACCAGTGCCGATGGTGCGGCCACCCTCACGGAGAGTGAAGCGCGATCCGACCTCGAGGGCAATGTCGTGGATGAGGGTGCCGTCCATGATGACGTTGTCACCGGGCATGACGAGCTTCTCGTGCGCGTCCTCGGTGCCCTCGGGCCAGGTGAGGCCGACGGTCACGTCGGTGGTGCGGATGAAGAGCTGGGGGCGGTAGTTCTCCATGAAGGGGGTGTAGCGGCCACCCTCCTCCTTGGTGAGGACGTAGATCTGGGCGCGGAACTTCTTGACCGACTTGATCGAGCCGGGCACAACGAGAACCTGACCACGGTGGACCTGGTCACGCTTGAGGCCACGGAGGAGGGCACCCATGTTGTCACCGGCCTCGCCACGCTCGAGCTCCTTGTGGAACATCTCAATGCCGGTGAGGGTCGTCTTGAGGTTGGAGCCCATGCCGACAATCTCGATTTCCGAGCCCTTGGTAATGGTGCCGCGCTCGACCTTGCCAGTCACGACGGTACCACGGCCCGAGATGGAGAAGACGTCCTCGACGTACATGAGGAAGGGCTTGTCGAGGTCACGCTCGGGGAGGTCGAGCCAAGTGTCGGCCGCGTCCATGAGCTCCTGGATCTTGGCGGCACCACGCTCGGGGTCCTTGCCCTCGAGGGCAGCGAGGGCGGTACCCATGATGATGGGGGTGTCGTCACCCTGGAAGCCGTACTCGGTGAGGAGCTCGCGCATCTCCATCTCGACGAGCTCGAGCATCTCGGGGTCGTCGACCTGGTCGACCTTGTTGATGAAGACAAGGAGCTTCTTGATGCCGACCTGGCGGGCGAGGAGCAGGTGCTCGCGGGTCTGGGGCATCTGGCCGTCGGTGGCCGAGACGACAATGATGGCGCCGTCGAGCTGGGCAGCACCGGTAATCATGTTCTTGATGTAATCAGCGTGGCCAGGGCAGTCAATGTGGGCGTAGTGGCGGGCCTTGGTCTCGTACTCGACGTGGGCCGTCGAGATGGTGATACCACGGGCGCGCTCCTCGGGGGCCTTGTCGATCTGCGAGTAGTCCATGAACTTGCCTCCGCCCTGCTCGGCGAGGTGCTTGGTGATGGCGGCGGTGAGGGTCGTCTTGCCGTGGTCGACGTGGCCGATGGTACCGATGCTGGGGGCGTGTCAGCGCCAGTCCCGTCCCACTCCCTCTCATCTCCTCACTTGAAGTGGGGCTTGGTGCGCGCGAAGCGGCCACCAGCCTCGGCAGCGTAGGTGCGGACGGCGCCAGCAGCGCGGGGGGCGAGCATGGCGGCGCGCGGGGCGGCGACCGAGGGGCGGGTCGCGAACGCGCGCGCGGCGTGGACGCCGGCGACGGCGCGGGGAGCGGCTGGGAGCGTTAGCACGGCGTCGGCGTCATCTCACGGCGAGGGCGAGGACGGGGGCGAGGGCGGGCAGCCTCGCCCAGCGCTGACGGTACGCACCACGCAGCTCGGCGCCACGGACGGCAGCGACGAGGCCAGACTGGATCCTAGACCTGAGCATTTTTGCTTTTTGGGTGTTTTGAGCGGAGAGTGACGAGCAACGAGCAAGCAGCAAGACAAGCAACGAGCAGCAGCGAACAGCGAGCGAGTGATTTTCCGACTTCTCGAGATTTCGCCTGGCTCGCTGGCCGCCGCGATTGCCGTCTCAGGGCGGGCGGGTGCCAAGAGCGGGAGTAAAATCCTAAAGGGGGAGGGGTGGATAACGGCGGGTGTATAATCCCGAGTGCGTCCGAGCCCGGGTCCATGTGGCAAGTTGGCAGTGGGCGTGGTACAGCCCGTGTAGGACAGGCCAAGCAAGCCATCAGCCATAATCAAGCATGCAACCCGCGGCTGTCGTCAAGGCGGGCACACTCACCGCAATGAGTTCTGGTGCGGGAGTGGGCAGCTGGAACGCGGCCTGCTCGCCCTCCCCGCATGCCCCACTGCACCCGTTGGAATCCACAGCCCCGCTTATCTCGGACGCTTGGCCTGATCGTCGATCGCGCCAGTGCCGAGCGGCCGCTGTCGAGCTGGGGTATTAACGCCGGGTTCTCGTTACATGATTAGTGGAGAGGCGGTGTGCGAGCCGCCGTTGCCGCTGTCGTGCGACTTCAAGTGGCGGGCATTGCTGCCAGAACCCAGACAAGCGCCTGCTCCCACTGCCACGCTTCTGACCTTGTGACACACCCCGCGCACAGCACACTTGAGCATCTGGATATCGTATTATACATATACGAGGGTTTCTCTACTTCTCGTATCACACGAAGGGTGTCTTCACACGGGGATCAGGCGCGGGCTATCGAGGGGACAGGAATCGATGCGTGTATCACCAGCAGAAACGCCCTTGCTATCGGGGATTAATGGTCACAAGCGGGGAGGTGGGTGAGAGCGAGTGGGCATGTGCCAGCAAACGAGTGTGTGGTGTTTAGGATTCAAATGGTGGTGTTTACACGAAAGAGGCGCCCATCATGGTCGTCTCTATCAGGACCTGGCCGGCAGAGGGTACAGGAACTCCAGACGACGTAAACGCCGGTCTGGGAGTAATCGCGTTACCGTCCAGCGGGAGCACAGCTTGATAGTGCGCCGAGGCAGTATCAATAGCGAGATTCAGGTTGGGTTGCACATGGTGGCTCGGAATGGCGTCAAGCGGCACAGAGCTATACAGTGTCGACGACTGGGTCGACGGTTGGGTCGGCGCCGGCTTTGACGACGTCCGAGCGTCCCGGACAATGGGACTGTTGCGTGAAAAGGCGGCCCGCCGCAAACACGCGATGGAGACATAGTCGTCAATCCATGTTTTGAGGAGTTGGAACCAGCCAAACGCTGGGTCGGAGCGGAGGGTCTGGCACAGTCAGCTGCGTCCGTGCCCGTCGTAACTCACCAAGAGACGCATGACCTGAGAACTGAGATATGCGGTGCGGGGAATAATAGAACGAATCGAGAGCTTTCCAGTCGCCGACGATTCGGCCCGGTTGAGGGCACTGTCAACACAGGAAGCAAGCTGGACAACAGGGTGGGCGGCCCCATCCGTCCCAACATTGGTGAGCCAGTTGCCGAACGATTTGAGGATCGGCTTAAGGAAGCCGTCCGGAATGCGGAAGGAAAGTGAACATTGGCGAACAATGAACGCGGTATCGAGCATGCGCCATGCGCCACGCATGGCGCTAAGCTGTTCGCCACCCGCCAAAATAGGCGTGATAGCGGTGGTAATTTGGTGAAGATCAAGGAAACGAGAGATGAGGGTTGCAGCAGTGCCGGCGAGTTTGGCGACCGGGCCCGACACATCCTCCGAAACACCACCCATGCAATCGGCAGTAATTTTCTCCAGGTTTGCGGCCAGAAGACTGAGCGAAGCATGGGCGGCGGACGTAATGGGGACAAGAATCTTGTCCACGAAAGAAAGAATAAAATGCTGAAAAATGTCAATAATGTTCCGTCTCGAGACCACTTACATCGAAAGAAACAGCCATCCCCTCGACGATAATGCCAGCCAGTGGCTGCTGCGAGCACAGTTGGAGCGTTTCAGAGGTCATGGACTCCCAAAAGCTACGGTACTGCCTCTCTGTCAGATCAGAACGTTTCCGCGGGTTGACACTCACGTTGGCCTCAAAGCCTTCATAGTCAGAGTCGATTACGCAGCGTGAAAGGAGCTCTTGCTGAGATACAAAGCGCCCGTGGAACTGTGATACAGCGGAGTCTGCACCGGCTGGCACGGCCGGAAAGGGAGGAAAGGGACGATCAATAGCCGACAGGCCGAGGCCAGTCGACAGTGGACCGTACCCCCCGGCGGGCGTGGCCCCCTCCTGGGGACCAAGGTAGGACGGCCGGGCCGACCTGAGGATGACGGGATCATCTGGCGCCGAGAGTGCGCGAGCGCCACCGGCGCCTAGGTGCCTCGCGCGGACAAAAGGGTGCACAGATGCAACAGAGTACTGCATTCTGAAAACCGTTAGCACGAGACAAGGGCAAATGGTGCTCACCCCTCGGAAAGGTCGGCCAAATCATCTTCGTCGTCCTCATCCGTGTCGTCGTCGGTGAGTATCTCTTGTTGATCGCCATGATCATCCATCAAGTCGCCGTCCTGAGGAGCGATGTGGAGCTGACCACTCGAGTCACCGTAGGCGTTGAGCCTGTGGGCCTCGGTGGAGATTGCCGGGCGCAGGGAAACGTAGTGGTACTTGCTGCGGACGTTAGCGCGGCGCCTCGAGGCACTCGACTCACCTGTTCCCGCGAACGCCCAAGCGACGCGTCCTAATGCCCTGGAACGTGGAGCGGACAACCTTGCCAAAGGAAGCCGAGTTGATTGGGCGCAGACCAAAGTCGCTGCAAGACATGGTGTACGAGTGATACAGGCCCTGGCGAGGGACGGTGAAGCCGTTGACGGGGGTGTAACAGAGTTTGAGCCTGGAATTCGTGTGTCAGCGGGTGCCCCTGTTCCAGCCCTTATGCACGCCCTTTCGGGACGTTCCTGATGGCCACCCCGGATGGGGAGGGGCTGTCGCAACACTTACCATCGCTTCGCCCAAACGGCACGGGCCTTTCCGTGCTGGCAAGGGCTGAGGGAGCGGACCTGGTCGGCCTTGTTGGAGAGGTCGGTACGAACGGCAGTCTCGCGCTCGGCTGCGTGGCCGCTGACCTCGAGCTCGGTCTCCAAGAAGTCGAGACTGTTGGAAATCTTGCCCAAGGAGAATGACCGGGCGCGCGATCGGCCAGAGTGGTGGACGCTGGATGGAATCTCAAAGGGAGTGGAAGAGGATCTGTACGGCGCGTCAGTCGCTGTCACCGTGATGTGCCTTGACCCCCTGGTCACTCTGTCACGCACCGTCGATGCTCCAGAGACATCTGGCCCATGTCTCCAGCAATCATGCTCGTCGAGTTGGACCACGAAGTGCCGTAACCGCTAGTGTTGCTGGCCGAGCTGTAGATGGACATGAGCTCCTCGTCCATGTCTGACTTGACAGAGAGCGAGTTTGAGCGCGACGACATGTGGTAGGGGGCCGAGCGTGAAGCACTGCGGTTGCGATCGTGACCCATCTTGCCCGAGACAGGCATCTGCTGATGCTGCGGCTGTGATCAGCGAGGCAATCCCATGCGTGTCACGGCACGCGAACAAGTCACGCTCATGATTCAAGACTTACAGGAAGGACTGCCATGGGAGGTGCCACAGGCGAGCGTCCGATAAGGCCAGGCGGCACGGTGCCAACGAGGCCGTGGTGGGGCATGCCCATACCGATCGGGACCCCCATACCAGGCGGCATGGGGACGCCGGGAGGGATCATATGCGTAGGAGCGCCATAGGCAAACTGCTTGCCGCCATCGTGGAACATGGGCGCCGACCCGTACTCGCCCGGTGGCAAACCAGCGACATACATGCCCGGGGGCGGGATCGGCTCGCCTTGGCTGGCAAGAGAGAATGAGGTGGAGGAAGAGGCGAGCGAAGGGAGGGACGCGGTTGAGAATGAATGGCTGTGACCACTGCTGTGGTGGTGGTGATGATGGTGGTGGTGGGCGTGGTGGCCACCACCGCCGGGGCTCATCTGGCCTGGGCCGTGCGGGCCACCCAAAGGAAGGTCACTGAGAGGCGGCGGGGCGGTCGCACCAGTAGGCATGCCGCTCGTGTTGGGACGCGAGAGGTCGAGGCCAGTCGCAAACGAGTGCTCGCTGCCGGCTGGCGAGAAGCCGTGTGGCAGCCCGGCCGACTCGAAGGCGTTGAGGAAGCCGGCGGTGGCCTCCACCTGGCCAGGTTGGTAATCACCCGGTGCCGAAGGCATGGGCGGTGTCTCTTGAAAGTCCGTCATCATGTATGATGGGCGGAAGTGGGTGAAAGAGCAAGAGAGACTGCGATGTTGGGGGAGTGTTGAAGAGCACGCCGCACAGCGGGTTTGCGTGTGCGGTGGCCGAGTAGTAGTAGTAGGACGAGTAGGCTAGGTGTGATGGAGAGAGAGAGAGAGTTGTCGATTGGTATCGAGAGTTTCAGGACGAGGTGAATTGGCCGCTTGGCTCTGGCTCTTTGAATGTGATGTGGTGATGCGATGGGGTAGAGGTTCGTCGCTCGGAGTGTTTCCACAGACGAAAGAAGCAAAGCACAGAGCCTAGGAACAGAGCGCTGGTCGGTGGGGAGGGGGAGGTGGGGGAGGGGAGGGAAGGCAGAGGAGGGGGCACAACCTAGTCCAAAGTGGCGGGCCGTGTGTGATCGGCGGTGGTGACGACGACGAAGACGAAGACGATGATGGCGATCTAGTCGTCCGGGCGTCGGCAGGTGTGGGTGATGGAGAGTGTGGGGAAGAAGGGAGGAAGAGGGGAGGGGGGAGGTGACGGCGAGGTGTACAAAGGTGACTCTGTAAAAGGCCTTTGTGCGGTGCCGTGTGCGCTGGCGAGGTAGTCACAGGCCGGAGGTGTTGGTCTGCTTTGCAAGCGCAAGGGGGTCAACACCACGTCGGTTGGGGCAAAGGGCCGGGTGTCTGGCGTTTGAGAGAGACCAGGTGTTTGGTATTGTATTATCGCCCAGAGCGAGGAATGAATTACACGTTGCGTTAGGCGAGACGCTCGACAGGTTTGACAGGCGCTGCCGGCTCAGGCACCCAGGTGAGAAGAAGGGGTGGTGCAGGTGTACGAGGCGGACGAGGAGGAGGGGGGAGGAGGAGGAGGAGGAGGAGTCGATCCGTCCGAGGGAGGTCGAGGCGAGGCCGAGGGATGCGGCGGCACGAGAGGGCTGCTCCGTGTCTCATGGACAAGACGAGATGAGAGCAGTGCGCAGATTGTCCGAGGCCGGCGGGGCCGGCGGGGGAAGGTGCGGCTGGGGGCTGTTTGCGGCTTGTCAGGTGGAAGAGCGGCCAGCCGGGGGCGAGGTGCAAGGAGGAAGGAAACAAGGGGATGGGTACGAGAGGCCGGCCAGTTGAGCGCGCGCGAGGGAGCCAGCGAGCGAGCGAGCGAGCGAGCGAGCCAGAGACGAGTAATAAAGTTAGGCTGGGGTAGGTGGGCCGAGCGTGATACGTGAGACGAGACGGCACAACGGCACGTGGATAAGACGAGGCAGTTGTCTGGACTCGGCGGCGGCACGAGGAGAGGAGAGGAGAGGGGGGGGGCGGGGGAGTGGGTGCGGGGCGGGGGGGCTGCTGCTGCTGCTGCTGCAAGGATCGACCGAGACTTGGAATGGCCCTCTTGTTTTGCTTTGACAGGGCCAGGGGGTTGTGGTAGTCTGTTTTGACGTTTGACGAGAGAACTAGTGAGGGCGGGGGGGGAGGAGGACGGGGGAGGAGAGCGGCCACAGGCCCACACCCACCCACGGCATAGGGGCGGAGGATTGCAGCCCACCGGACCGGGTTATGTCAAGCCGTCCAAGTGTGCCTTGAACTGGGTGGGTCGGCTGGGGGGCGAGGGAGCGAGGGAGGGAGCGAGTGAGCGAGCAGGGTGCCTAGAGTAGTGGGTGGGCAGCGGCTACCTTGTGCTGCTGCTGCCGCCGCTGCTGCTGCTACACACTGTGCATTGTGCTTGCCACGGCGTTCCCTGCAGAGTCGTGTGGGATTGGGACCAGACTGTGTCTGTTGTGATAGGTACGGAGGGGTGTGTGTTTGGGGGGGATGGGGGAACAGACGGACGGACGAGCGAGTGCGAGTGCGACGAGGTGACCGGCCGGCGGCGGAGCAAGCAAGATGATACAGGGTCAGGGGGAGGGCGCAGGGTTTTGGAATTATGGTGCGGCGTCGAGGGAGGGGGCGATAAACAGCCACGCCACGACGCCACGGCACGGCACGCGGCACGAGGGCAGAGGCTAGTGTCCTTGGGGGCGGTGCACGGCCTTGGGTGCCCTGCGGCCGCCCTGCACATGACACGCACAGACCTGTTGCAGTCCGTGTTTCGTCTCGTCTCGGAGATTTCATCTTCCGCCTGAACCGATGCGACGGTCGTGACCCGGAAAAAAACACTGGCATCAAGCCACATTGCAGCGGGGGAGTGGGCTGTTGGAATCCGGCCGGGTACAGCTTGTGCTTGTGCTTGGGGGACGCAAACACGCCAGCCGCCGGGCACCATTGCTCCCCCCACCCTGGCCCCCGCAAAGTCCAGACCTTGCTCGCCTTGGCACGCTCAAACATGCCAGCCAGTGCCAGGGCAGGGACGTGCAAGCGCAAAGTGGCTCAGGGCTCGCCAGACGAAACACGGCCGGCCATGATGAATGGCGATCCCCATGACGTTGGGTGCAGCGGCGAGCGAGTCACTGCTGCAGACGGCGACTTGGATGCCAGCACTAGCTAGCTAGCCGAGGCACCGCAGCGAGCGAGCGTGGAACGCGGGGTGTGTGCGCGGGGACAGGTGCGCACGCAGCGCCACGAGCACGACGCCGACACCCACCCACTTCATCAAGGCCAGCAGCCAGCTTACGGCACTGTGCAGGGGGGTGGAAATTGGCGGCACGCTGGCAGGTGGCACGCCGCCCTGTCGGCCTGACGTTAGTGTGCAGGGGGTGGGGCAGCCGGGCGGTGGGCAGCGGTGCAAAATCACGCACCTGCATAGCTGCTCGCCGTTCCAACCACCCAGGGAGGGCTCCAGCGCACGCAGGAACTGGCAGAGCGCAGCCTTCAGGCCGCTGTGCCGTGCCGTGCGTGGCCTGGATCTGGCCGTCGGCAGCAGGGATACGACGCCCCGTGGCCTTGTTTCGAGTCGCCCTGCCGCAGCTCGATGCACGCTGCTCTGCTCGAGCCGGGCCGGAAGCTACTAAAAAAAGACGGCCGACACTGCAGCGGGGAGGCGGCATGTGGCTGGGCTGGCATTCCGCTGCCGGCGGCGGCGGGGGCCGGGGGTAGCGGCGGCGACGACGGCGGCGGTAGCGGCGAGCGGAGGAGTAGGCGCGGTATGCGGTGCGCGGCGAGGCGTGGCCTTGCAGGACGGGCATGCCAACGCCGCGCCGCGCGGTGCTGGGGGAGGATCGGGAGGAGCCTAGGAGCCACGACGCCGCTAGTGCGCCGCCGTGATCTGCAAGAGGAGCGAGCCCACGGCCGACCTGCAGGCCCGCCATGCTGTCATGTGCCAGGGGGTAGTGGTCTGGCCATAGTGCTCTGCGCAAGGTTTGCACAATCAGTGCGTGGTGGCTAGCCGCAGCAGCAGCGACGGTAGAGTTTGCACTACCTGCCTAGTGGGGACGGCGTGCACGCCGCACGCCGCACGCCCGCCACGCACGCAGTGGAGCCGGAGCGGAGCACTCGTGTAATCTGAAACACCGAGGAACAGACACATGCGGGCAGTGGCCGGCTTCGAGGCTGTGACATGACACTGTTGCCAAGCGAGGCGACTGGGCGACTGGGCAACTGCCGGCCGGCTCCACGGACGGTCGATCGGCATGCGCTCCGCACACTCGCCGCTCACACGAGACTGTGCACGAGACTGAGACAGGCCAGGCCACGCTGATCGACGCTGACCCCCCTCCCCCCCGACCCACCCACACACGACCCACCACACCGACGCACTGCCCCACACCGACCGACCCGCTCGCCTCCTCGACCCACCCACCCACCCACCACTCACGACCCGTCGGATCCTCCTCAAACAGCCCACCAGCCCACCGGCCCTACGTCACACGCACACTAGCCAGCGCCACCACTTATCTCAATTCAAACCACTCCAATCGCCTACACTCTATCTCCACCCGCGCCACAATGCCCCCCCGTGCCGCTCCTCTTCGTTTACACAATGCATATCGGTGCTTCCGACGCTACGACGCCTGGGCATAACGGCCTGGCCACACACGCCTATGGCGCACCACATGCACCCCTCGAGGCGGCAGTCGCCGGCTTAGGCAGCGACAGACGCAGCCTTCTCGACAAGAGCCTGCACACTTTGTCAGCTCTCACCCCAAATCGCGCACGCCTTTGCGTATTTCAAACGGCCATGCCGTCAAGCCCCATGCGGAGCAAGAGGGTGACTCACCGTGAGCTTGGCTGGGACGGCACCAGTGAGCTGGTCGATGACCTCGCCGTCCTTGTAGGCCTTGAAGGTGGGCATGGCCTTGATGCCCTGCTCCTGGGCAATCTCCTGAAACGCCTCGTCAGTCATGCTACACAAACAAACAAGCCGAGACAACAACAACAATGTCGTGACACTGTGGGAACGGCCCGGCAACAAAGGCACTGCGCACGACTGGTAGCTTTTCACTCCCACAGAGGAACCACGAGAACTTGAGAACAGAGATCATGTGGAGGGCGTGAGGGGGGGTGGCGCCACCTGCTAATTGTCGAGCGCACCAGCCCACCAGGCTATCGCAAAGGCTGGCGAAGCTTAAATCAGGCCGTGGGCCGACAAGCCGCAAGCCGGAGCGATGGCGAGTATGACTCCACTCAAAAGTCTATTCCCCGACAACAGTGCCGAGGCACGGCTCCCGGGAATAAGGAACGGGTTGGGGTTGGTTCCTGCTGGGGGTGGGCCTGGCTCTCGTCACCCCATCACACACTAGCCATCAGAGCTAGCGAGCTGCCATAGCCGAGCACCCAGCGACCGACCATCAACAGCATCGGAACAGAACACCACCGAGAGCACGTACGCCGGTATGTCCGGCCCCGTTCCGGACAGGGGTGCACAATCCAACGACTTCCCCAAACCTTGAACCAAGTCGAAGCACAGAGAAGCACCTCCACGTGTTGTGTCGGTGTTATCTCTGGAGGGAGACTTGGACACAAGTGGCAACAGCGACACGTCGGGTTGTCACACCCGCAGCAATGCTGTCACTTCTCCTGCCGTCTCGCCACTCTTCAACAGCACCGACGCGTTTGGAATGTGGGGAACGCGTTTGAGCAAGGCATCACGGCCGGCGGAAGTGATAGCGGCACAGACGCGTCGTGAGAACCGGATGCCGTTCGTCGCGTTCGCCACTGGCGGCACCAGGGCGAAGCGCGCGCTTCAACGTCACGCCGTGACCAGGTGCGACCGGATACGCGGCGGCTAGATGTGAAGGCACAAGCAACCACCCGTCACACGGTGCAGTGATCCCACTGGAAGGTGTTTTGGGTACACCACTTTTGAGTTGGAGACCAGTGTTTCAGTCGACGAAACGAGGTGCCAACGGCATCCGCGTTTCAGGCGCTGTGGATTGGTCTGGGCCCAACGATGTGGAGCGATCGTCACGAACGAGAGAGAGGATGGAGGGGTGGTTGCGGTGACGCGATTGCACCGAGGTGGTGTTTGGCGAACGCGACGGCACGGAGATGGGGGAGAGAATGAGACGCGGAGTGTTGTGTTGGGAGTTCTCCACCGCATCGGCCTCCGACTCGTGCGCCAAATGACTGGTCCGCCAAACGTGGGCAACTCGTTCGCCAAGATGGGTGGCCAGAATGTCGCCGACATCTCGCCAGCGCCCATGAAGGTGGGGAGGAGGGGGTGGCCGCCGTCACACACGCGCCCTCTCAGACAAGGTAATGGAGGGCGCCGAGCCCACCCGGCGTCCACCGCCGCCCGCCGCCCTTGATCACCAGCCACGAGACTGGACGGCGCCGCGCCGCGCGTCGATGGTGCCAGCTGCATGCCCTCGGGCTGCGCTTTCGGGCAATCTCTTCTTCTGGGACCAGTGCTCGACGCAACAAGTGCGACGCCGTGCGCGCGTCCAAATTCACATGTGGTCGTGCAAGTCTCTGGGAGTGCTCCGTACCGACCTCTGCCAGCCAAGCTGTCGCCGAGGCGGCAGAGACACGTCCCATGTGCGGGGTTACAGCGTGGCATGAGGGCACGGCGCGAGTGGGAGTCTCCACACCGCCATGCGCACGACGCCGAGCGCTGTTGCTCAGCGCCGCCTCCGCGCCACGCCTTGCCCCAGCCGCCTCCCCGCCGCCACCAGTCCACGTCTCTGCGCCGTCCCGTACCGTCGTTGCGCCGTCCCGTCCCGTTCCACAGTGTCACGACCGAAGCCCACGCCCACGCCACACTCACGGGCTGCTCCTCAATGTCGACCTTGACAAACTTGACGCCGGGGAACTTCTCCTCGAGCTTGTTGAAGTGGGGCGAGATGAGCTTGCAGGGGCCGCACCAGGTGGCCCAGAAGTCGATAACGACGGGCTCGGGGCCGGCGATCTGGGCAGTGGGTTAGCCGCTGCACGTGGCGTCGGATGGGGCTGAGCTCGAGCTTGCTGCGAGTGCGCGTCGAGCCCCCCCCCCCCCCCCGCCCACTCACAAGCGCCTTGAACTCGTCGACGGACTCGATAGCCTTGACCATTTTGTCTATTAGTTGTGAGGGGGGGTAGCGTCTGGCGTATTAGTACAGGTTACAACTGTGGTGATCGTGTTGCTGAGATGACGGAGATGACGGATCGCAGCTCCTCCGGCCGCTTTATAGCGACCCGCGAAAGGTGACGCACGAGTCACCCGCCGCTCACTCGCCGCCCGCTTCTGCGGAATGCGCCAGCACTCTGCTGCTGCTCGTGCTGTGCGTGTGCTCTGCTGGCTGACTCACTGGTTGTGTGTAGAGGTTGGATGATGATGCAGATGAGTGAATGATGCAGAAGTCAGCGCCGAGGCAGCGGCGGAGTGTGACCGAAGCCTCACTGGCTGTGTCAGCGGCGCGTTTTGCACCCTTCGGTAATAAAATGCGCGACACGTCACGTCATAGACCCGGTCATGACGGCTTAGACCCGAAGTGGCACTTGCAACTTCACTCGGTTTACATTCAAGACTCGCCTACTGACTTCTCCTACTTGCTCTCAAATAAAAATAAACCTTTTCGCGCTATCATCATGCGACCCCATCTAATGCGATCATACAACCAGCGCTACTGGTCTTTTAGAGCTTGGGGGGAGCAGGGGTGAACTGGGCACCCTTCTCGATCGAGGGGCCGAGCTCAGCAACGGCAGCCTTGAGGAGGGCCTGCTCCTGCTCGTCGACGTTGCCGATGGGCAGGATGTTCTGGACACCGTCACGCTACAGGGCGTCAGCATGAACACGACAAGCCATGCAGTAGTACTCACGCCGAGCTCAACGTTGACCGAGAAGTAGGCGACGTCGGCACCGATCTCCTTCTGGACGGCCTTGCCGCCGGCCGAGGCCTCGAGGTCGACGTACGACTGGACAACAGTCGTCTTGCCGGCAAAGGCAGCCTGGATGACGAGGTTGGCGAAGTGGGCGCCGGCCTGGGCCATCGAAAGGGTGGCCGAGCCGCCACCGTTCTTGGCCTCGACGACCTCGTCACCGCCGAACTGGATGCGCTTGACAAGGGCCGCGCGCTTCGCCTGGTCGTTGAGGATCTCGGCAGGCTGGCACGTCAGTCATCGTCCTAGTGCAAAGCACGAGTACGTACGATCTGGGGGTCCGACTGGGTGAGGAGGGGGACGATGGTGTGGCCAGAGTGGCCGCCGACAACGGGGACGTTGTACTTGGGGGCGTCGAGGGGCTTGCCAACGACCGACGAGACGAAGGTAGCGGCACGGACGATGTCAAGGGTGGTGACACCGAAGAGGCTGGAGGCGTCAGCCGCGGCCCTTGGCGAACTCGGAAGGCGATCGGAAGCGCACAAGCCGCGCGCGTTCCGATTCCTTGGCCTTCACCCGATGGGGGCAGCCAGACTTACCGGCGGGGGTCGTAAGCACCGGCCTTCTTGAGGACCTCGGCAAAGACAGGAACAGTCGAGTTGACGGGGTTCGAGATGACGAGGATGAAAGCCTTGGGGGCGGCGTTGGCGATGGCCTGGGCAAGGGTGGCGCAGATGCCGGCGTTGACCTGTAGGGATCAGCACGTGTGCCACTGTGGGGTCCCAGGGAACCCGGTTGTCCTACTCACCTTCTGTTTAATGCAAACAGCAGCGGACACGGCGTTAGCAAATGATACAGTGGTTAGGCATGGTCTCGACGCACGAAGAGGTCGTCACGGCTGTGTTAAGTCAGCTCTTCATTCCGAGTGATCCGAAACCTGGTGGGCTACGTACGTCATACCGGGCTTGCGGGGGACACCGGCGGGGATGACAACGATGTCGGCGCCCTTGAGGGCAGCCTCGGCGCCGTTGTTCTCGGGGAGGAAGCCCTTGACCTGGGCGGGGGTGTTGATGTGCGAGAGGTCAACAGCGACCTGTGAGGCTGGTCAGTGCGATGTTCGTTTACTGCTTGGCGGGGGGGGGGGGAAGGTGCGTGTACTCGCACCGTTCGCCCGAAGCTTCGAGGCGACTTACACCGGGAGAGTTGACGACATCGTAGAGCGAGAGCTCAGTGATGAGGGGGTTGAGCTTGAGGAGCAGCGAAAGAGGCTGACCGATACCACCTGGATGGATGTTAGTGCCGGGCGCTCTTCGGAACTGCGCTTATAGACTGACCGGCAGCACCAGCAACGACAGCCTTGACCACTGGGCGTGTTAGCTGGGGTGTGCTGCACAAACACGCTGTGTGTACACACTGTTTGGTTATGTGATTGGGGGGTTTTGGGAGTGAAGAGGGGAAAGAGTAGAGTTGATGGAGGAGAGGAAGGTTGGAAGAGGGATAAGAAGGCAATGGAACGGGGGGATGGGGGATGGTGGGTGGGAAGCCTGGCTGGCGGCAGCCTGGGCGGGAGTGGACGCTAAGGTGGGGATGACTGCCGTGGCGGGTGGGTTGTGTCCGTCACTCCCTGGCTGCCCGGTCCGACGCGGACGCGCGGACAGGCAGCCCGGTCCATGCACCCGGCAGGCAGCCAGCGCGACACCCACTCACCCTCGTCTACCCCCCCCTCCCCACCAAGTCGTAGTCGCCATTTCTCAGGGGAGCCGGATGGGCCATCGCGAATAGCAACCCATAGAATGCCCCCAACGGTAACAAGACAGCCGGACCTCAAATATCGAATGACGTGGACTTTGCCACGTGGAGGACTCACCCCGCGGCGCATAACGGAACGCTATGGCGTTATCACCCGGTCAAGATTTCATTTCCCTGACGACTGACCGACTCCAGATTATCTCTGGGCACCAAAAGTTGGGACAAGGGCGAGCGAGGTGAGATCACATCTACCCTCATCACAACCAACAGCCCACCCATCATGGACTCGTACCAGACCCCCCTCTCCTCGTGAGCATCAGCAGCAGCGCTAGGCGGCTAGACTATTACTCACACGCACCAGGCGCTATGCGTCCAAGGAGATGTCCAAGCTCTTCTCCAACGGCGTCAGTTACCTCACCCAGCTCACTCGGCCCAACTGACCTTGCTCAGACTCGCTTCGGCACGTGGCGCAAGCTCTGGCTCAACCTCGCCATTGCTGAGAAGGTGCGTCGGAGTGTGGTGTATGAGGCGCAGCTGACACGCCGCAGGAGCTCGGCCTCCCCATCTCGGACGAGGCCATTGAGCAGATGAAGGCTCACCTCGACCTCGACGAGGCCCAGATGAAGGTCGCTGCCGAGGAGGAGAAGAAGCGCCGCCGTGAGTTTCTGACTCCTTTGCAAGACTAATCCCCAGACGATGTCATGGCCCACGTCCACACCTTCGGCACCGTCGCCCCCGCCGCTGCCGGTATCATCCAGTAAGTCGACGCACGTTTCGGAGCAAGCAGCGCAGCGCTGACACTGCCCGCAGCCTCGGTGCCACCTCGTGCTACGTCACCGACAACGCCGACCTCATCTTCCTCCGTGACGGCCTCGACATCCTCATCCCCAAGCTCGCGGTTGTGATTTCGCGCCTCTCGGCTTTCGCCAAGCAGTACCGTGATCTCCCGACGCTCGGCTTCACCCACTTCCAGCCGGCTCAGCTGACCACGGTCGGCAAGCGCGCCACCCTCTGGATCCAGGAGCTCCTCTGGGACCTGCGCAACCTCGAGCGCGCGCGTAACGACCTCGGCTTCCGCGGTGTCAAGGGCACCACCGGCACTCAGGGCTCGTTCCTCCAGCTCTTTGACGGAGACCACGAGAAGGTCAAGGCGCTCGACAAGCGTGTCACCGAGCTCTTTGGCTTCCCCTACGCCTACCCCGTCACTGGCCAGACCTACTCGCGCAAGATCGACGCCGATGTGCTCGCGCCCCTCGCGTCGTTCGGCGCCTCCATCCACAAGATGGCCACCGACATCCGTCTCCTCGCCAACCTCAAGGAGGTCGAGGAGCCCTTCGAGAAGGACCAGATCGGCTCGTCGGCCATGGCCTACAAGCGCAACCCCATGCGTTCGGAGCGTGCCTGCTCGCTCGCGCGCCACCTGTTCGCCATCTACCAGAACACTCTTATGACCTCGTCGGTCCAGTGGTTCGAGCGCACCCTCGACGACTCGGCCAACCGCCGTGTCACCCTCCCCGAGGCCTTCCTTACCGCCGACATCCTCCTCACCACGATGCAGAACATCACCGAGGGCCTCGTCGTCTACCCCAAGGTCATCAGGCGCAGGATCAACCAGGAGCTCCCCTTCATGGCCACCGAGAACATCATCATGGCCATTGTCAAGGCCGGCGGTGACCGCCAGGAGTGCCACGAGAAGATCCGTGTCCTCTCGCACCAGGCCGGTGCCGTCGTCAAGGAGCAGGGCGGCGACAACGACCTCATCGAGCGCGTCAAGAAAGACGAGTACTTCAAGCCCATCTGGGGCCAGCTCGACACCCTCCTCGACCCCTCGACCTTTGTCGGCCGCGCCCCCGAGCAGGTCGACGAGTTCATCGCCGAGTGGGTCGAGCCCGCCCTCAAGCCTTACGCCGAGGCCCTCAAGAACGTCAAGGCCGCCGAGCTCTCGGTCTAAGCGCCAGACGTGTTGTTGTTTAGCATAATCATAGAAAAGTTGCCGCGTGGCAAGGGTGGTCAAACCACATGGTTTACAAAGTGTCCGATGCATCTGCTCTACACTGGAATACAAGGATATGGTGGGGTATATGTCGCTCAGGCGGTGATGGCCTTGCCCAGGACCTGCGCGATCTCCTTGCCCGTGAGTGGACAGGTGATGGTCTGGGACGAAGCAATGTTGGGCTTGATGCTGACGCCGAGGATCTTGAGCCACAGGCGGATGGTGTAGTCGATCGTGATCTGGCCCTGCGTGTTGCCGCACTTGGCTGAGGCGCGTGAGTCGCGCTCGGCGCACACATGGAGGCCGACTTACCATTCAGGTCGGTGATGATGAGCTGGTTCGGGTCCTGGGCGAGCGAGTAGCTATGACAGTCAGCATCTCCTCGAGGCCGCACCACGATCCCACGCACTTGATCATCAGCGGGAAGGCAAACGTCGAGCGAGTGTAGCCCTTGAAGTTTGCGTTCTTCACAAATCCGTTGCCGAACTGCCCATTGGGCACGCCAGGGTAGTGGATGTCGACGTTGATCTCCTTGAAGTCGGCGTTGAACCAGTTGGGGTTGTTGACGCTGTTCGTGTGAGCTTTGAATCACAAGCATCATGGGCACACTCACGACACCTCGAGCGTGATATTGGCCTGGAACTGGCCCGCGTTGGCAGTCACCTTGTTGGCGTCGGCCTCAAAGGTCTGCACCACAACCGACGGAGGGCGGATGTACTGGGCGTGGGCGTGAGCGGGCGCGCCATGGCATCACAGCGTCGCAGCAACACTTACCAAAAGAACCGCCAGGACGATGCTGACGATGATGAGGATCGCGACGACGAGGCAGCAGAAGACGAGACGGCCAGTGCTCCGGAATCCACCACCCTGCCGAGTCAGCCATGCCCCTCCGTTGTCCGCCCTCGCCCTCGCCCTCGCCGTCACGCCCAACGCACCTTGGTCCACTGCTTGCCGCGCTCGTCCTTGCGCCACATGCGGAGGATGCCCGTCGAGCGCGGCGGCGGGCCCATGGCGGCAAAGCTCGAGGTCGGCTGCCCGAGGCCCATACGACCGGGACGCTCACGCTCACCCGGGCCCAGCTCGCCGAGCGCGTGCACGCCGTCCAGGTCGCCCGTGCTGTCGTTGTTCTTCTCGTACGTGCTCGGCGTGGTCGACGTGTACGAGTTGTACTGCGCGCTGTACTGGTACCCCGCGTCGGGGTGCGCAGAGTTGTCGTAGCCGTGCTGGGGGGCGGCGGCGCCGGGCGGCATGCCGGCCTGCAGGTACTCTGACCCGCCGTTCTGGTAGGGGTCTTTGTAGTTGGACATTGTTGGTGGGGGTTGGTGAGATGAGAAGACGAGTGCGATGTTGTGGTTGTCGCCTCTGTCGCCGTCGTCGTGCAGCGCGCGCGCAGAGTCGTCGCACAGATCCATGCGGTGCAACTCGCTGCGCGCAGTGTGACTGTTAGAGTGGCGGTGAAACGCGTTCTGATAATCCCACGTGTCCTTTTGGCCAAAATGCCACGGCATAAAGGAGCCCCACTCTGCCGATCTCGACCACCTCGACTTTGTCCGTGTCGTCGTCTGCGCCGAGACCGCATCCCATCACGACACTCGCCATCACTCATCACACGCACGACGCGGCGGCATGCCCGACATCAAGGAGTGGCTCCGGGACACGGCGAGCAGTGAGCCGTCCTTCCATCCCGCCTAACGCCCAGCGCTCGCCCCAGGCGAGGTCATCAAGCCCGAGAGCCTCAGCTTCCTCGACGCGATGAACGCCCTTGAGGTGGGTCGTGCCCCGGCCCCGCTAACCCCAGATGATGGACCCAGCGATGGACTGGGGCGTGGACATATCTCCCCGCGGCGCGTTCGACCCCGCCGCGCTCCTCACGCCGCAGCAGCTCTGCTGGACCATGGACGAGATGAGCGCACGCGAGCTCGCGTGGCACCGCGGCGGCACCCTCGCGCAGACCGTCTACACGAGCCTGCACTACCACAACACTCTGCTCATCGCGCCGCGCGTCGAGCGCTCGCACGAGGCCTACCCCCAGCTCGAGGCGTGCACCGCCGCGCTGCGCGCCTGGGTGCTCGGGTACGCCAAGAGCGTCGAGGTCGCCTACCACGCGCTCCTGGACGCCAACGGCGCCGCGCGCGACGGCGAGGACGTCTGGCTCGACGCGTACGGCATCCCTATCGAGACGACAGAGACGGCAGACGAGGTGGCCACGTACCTCGAGAACGAGACGGCGTGGCTCGCCTCAGACGCGCAGAGGGCAGTCGACCCGTGGTGGGCAAACGTGCTCCTCCGGCTCCGCTTCCGCGCGCAGTGGCTCGACGCGCTCCGGCACCGCCCGAGCCGGCTCGACCTCGACGGCCTGCGGCTGTCGACCGACGCGGTCCCGGCCGCCTTTGACACCGTCACGCCCTTCCTGCGCCAGAACATGCCGCTGCCGACCGTCACGCCGCCGGGGCACGAGGAGACGTGGCGCGCGTTCATCGGCGCCGCGGACGACCTGGTGCGCATGGTGCAGATGAGCGGGTCGGCGCTCGACGAGCTCGAGGAGGCGCTCGTTGGTGTCCAGCTCCGCCCCATGCTTCCCATCGTGCGCGCAATCTACAAGGTGAGCTGACTGACTGCCGCGCCGAGCTCACCCCAGACCGAACTGTGCGAGATGCCGTCCCGCGCGCGCCTAGTCGACGAGTGGCTCATGAACGCGACCGCGCTCCCGCCCGCCATCTTGCAGCGCGTCGACACGCTCATCACCGGCCCGAACGACCGCCGCTCGTTCGCCCTCTGGCGCGACATTATCAGCGGCACCCTCGTCCAGACCCTCCAAGTGCCCCTCATGAACCTGGCGCGCCAGCGCCGCGCGTACATGCACCTGTCGCGCGGATGGACCGACCAGGCGGCAGCGGCCACTCGCCTAGTCCACTACGACACGATGGAGCGGCTCGTGCCGGCGCTGCACGGGCGCGCGCTCGACTGCGAGCTGCACGCGAGCCTGCTGGCGTTCGACCTCGGCCTCGTCGCCGACGACGAGCAACGCGCCGCGTGGTGGTGGGTGCTCGCGGTGACGCGGGCGCGCGCGTCTCTCGGCCTCGTCGCGACGTGGGAGGCGCGCTGGGCGCAGGCGTGGGGCGCAGTCGCGGCGGCGCTGCTGTTGCTGTACACTGCCGTCCCGCTCGCCGCGAGCGACGCGACCCCGAAGCCACACTTCATCCTGCGGCACAAGATCGCGCTGCGCGCCCGCGCGGCATACCTCCGCCCCTCGGCAGACGAGTGGGAGCGCACCCGCCGCGGGCTGGACGCGACCGTCGCCAAGGACGACGCGGCGGCGCTCGACCTCGCCCTGAGCTGGCTCGACGCGGCCACCGCGCACTTTAGAGCTCTTGGGTCCGACACGCACGTGCCCGTCGGCGCCGCGCTGCTCGACGTCGGCAACCTCGTGCGCGCCGTCACCGCTGGCGGCGAGCTGGCGTGGGAGCGCCGCCTGGCACGCGTCCCCCGCCTCGTGGCCGCACAACCTGCACAACCTCTATAATACCTAGTAATACATCATGTAACAATGCTACCAATCTATGCGGGGCGGGGTCTGGTGGCTGCCGCGTCGCCACCATCTATGCGGGGTGGGCGTTGGTCGCCGCCTCCTCGTCGTCCTCGGCCGCTGCGGCGTCCGGAGAACCGTCGTTCGACTCGTCCGAGCCATCCTCCTCGGCCGCGGCCTCCACCACCACGCCCTCGCCCTCGGCGACCTTGCGCGCCTCCCACACGTTCCACTCTGGCCGCGCCTTGAGCCGCACCTCGAGCTCGTCCATGAACGCCTTGCCCTTGCCGAGCTCGAAGCCAAACTTGTCGACGACGTCCTGCGCGCTCTTGGCCCGCGACGTGACCTCGCTCGCCTCCTTCCTCTCCTGCTTGCTCAGGCTCGAGATGGGCGCCGGGCTGGGCTTGAACTGCATGAGCAGGAACTTTGTGTTGCCCCACGGATTCTCCGTGTACTCGGCAATGTTGAGCAGCTGCGGAATAACGACTTTGACGGTGCATTCCGGCCCCGAGGGCTGGAACACGCTCGGGTTCTTCTCGGCGCTGCGCGCGAGCATGACACTGGTCGCGCCAGTCACGCTGCGGATCTTGTCCCAGTTGGCCCAGCCGTCGCCGTCGCCGTTGCAGATGACTGGGAGGCCGCGGCGCGTGCCGAGCGCGACAATGTCCCCGAGCCGCTCCCACATGGCCACCGTGTTGGGGCGCATCGAGCGCGTGCGGCAGTGCACCGTGAGGTTTGAGACGCCGGTGCGCAGGATCTTGGCGGCGAGGAGCAGCGTCGGCTCCTGCTCGGGCAGCATGCGGATCTTGGCGCTGACCGGGAGGTTGATGTTGCGCAGCAGGCCGCGGAGGATGTCGAGCAGCAGATCCGGCGTCGACAGCAGGCCCGCGCCCATGCCCGAGTGGGTCGAGAACGGCTTGGGGCAGCCGCAGTTGAGGTCGACGCCGGCCACGTCCTGCTCCACGACCTTGGCCGCCTGCACCGCCAGCTCGGGGTTGGCCGAGCCGATCTGGAAGATGAGGAAGGGCTTTTCGATCGGGTGCGTCGTGAAGATTGGGCCCTGGCCCTTGGAGTAGGTGATCACGCCTGTGGCGGCTGGGAGGTCAGCGGGGGAGAGGGAGGGGGGGCTCACGGTCCACGGTCCTCGTTGCGCCGATGATGGCCTTGTCGACAATCTCGGGCGACCACACCAGCCCAGCGCCGTAGTACAGCGACAGCAGGCGCGTCGGCAGCGTGCCGGTGCGCACCATGGGCGCGAGGACGAGCTTGTCGCGGTAGTCGAGCGGGTAGGGGTAGGTGCGGGGGATCTCGATGGGCAGCGACATCTCCTCCTCGGTGCGGCGGACAATCTCCTCGGTCGTCAGGCCGGGGAACGAGGGCGGGATGGGCGGGTCGCTCGGCTTGCCCTTGGCCTTTGGTGCGGCTGGAGCAGCGGCGGCAGTGGCCTCGACACCCTCGACCTTGGCCTTCTTGGCCGGCCGCTCGCCCGAGGGCGAAGGCGACGGCGAGCGCCCCACGGCGACGGGCATGGCGGCCTTTTGGGGAAGGAAGAGCGACGAGAGGCGGGACGAGAGCCTGGACACGAGCGATTCGACCCGCAAGGGCATGTAGTGTGGTGCGCGTGTGCTTGATGCTTGTCAGCTCGTCAGTGGCAACAAGAGCCAGTGAGTAACATTTTGTTGGTGTGATGGGCCAGGTACCAAACTCCATGTGTTGACCATGTGGCAATAGTTTACGTAAACGCGGCTGTCACCCACCCCACCCCCGCACGGCTTATCCGAATAGGTGACGAGCCTTGGCACATATATATGGCCGAAGGGCTCGGCAAGGGCTCGGGGGCCACGTCCACATCGCACAACCTACCTTGCGCACATCGCGACACACAAAATGGTGAGCGCGAGCTATTGTGCGAGCTGACGCGCAGACTCCCAGCCTCGCGCCGCCCCCGCGGCTCTCGCCCCTGCCCGTGGAGCTCGTCCAGCTCATCCTCGACCGCCTTCCGCCCGGCCGCGACCTGGCGACCTGCCTCCGTGTCAACTCGTTCTTCTTCACCGCCGCCTCGGCGCTCCTCTACCGGCACGTTCGCATGTTCCAGCACGGCCGGTGGAACCTCGACCTGTTCAGCGTGCAGCCACACATCTACCGCTCGCGGGTCGAGCTTCCGACGGTCGCGCTAGCGTCTCGTCCAACTCTTGCCGAGAGCGTCCACCTCGTGGACGTGTTTGAGCATTCGACCGAAGATTGTGAAGCAGTGCACCTGGACACGCTGCACGTCGACACGCTGCGCATCAACCTCCGACAGCACAAGGACCGCGCGGTGCTGCACAACGACATGTGGCTGCAAGACTGGTGCGGTGCCCTCGACCCCATACAGGCTGAGAAGATTGTTGTTCGCGGCCCGCTCGTTCTCGACGACGGGGTGCTCAGTGCGCCCAGCATCGCACCCGAAACTCTCCTCCAGGCAAAGCGCCTCACCATCGTCGCGATCGAGGCGTTATCCGCCAACTCGGACGTCACCTTCCAAATGCCCTTTTCACCTCTGCTCTCTGAGAGATCGAGCGTTAGGAACGTCACCTTCGTGTTCTGGACACGGAAACCAGGGGAGAGGTGGTCCCCGATCCAGCCGTTCCAGCAAGGCCAGGAGCGAAGCGCGAGGTGGGCCACAGCGTTCAGCAGCTACCTCGTCACCGGGTTGGTATCCAGGTGGCCCTATGAGTGTAACGTGACGATGGTGAATGCCGGGAGCATCGAGGCGGCTGATCTTTCCTTGGATGACGAGCCGACCTATGAGCATGTGCAGGAGCAGTTTCGTGCGGAGGTGCGCCTCTTCATTAGCAATGCGCGCCTGGATCAGAGGGGGAAGTATTGGAGGGAGGAAGAACTCGCGGACCGCGTCAAGTGGATTACCATGCGCGAGTATCTGGCCACACCCGACTGGGCCGGCGAGTTTGGCGACGAGGAGGTTGCACCGTGGTTGAAGAGGTTCGAGAGGGGCAAGGGCGGGGGTGAGGCGAATGGGAATGGTGAGGCGTAGGGTGGATGAGGCCAGGCCCGACGCGACTGTCTTCCTTTTGGCCCCTCGTTACGCCTTCCCTTCACTCTCCACCTTCTCAACAGTCTCCTGTCGACTTGTTACCCCCTTCCCCCCACCCCTCCCTCGCCATGGCGACGCTCACCGAAGCGCACCATTTCGTAAGTGCCTGCACACACGCCACTGCTGACTGTAGCAATCCCGCCGACACCGCGCCCGCCGCCGCACGCTCCAGTGGGCCGCCGCGCAGCCACCGCCGCGCCGCTTCCTCCTGGAGACCCACCTCGTCGTGCGCATATTCGCACTCCTCCCCCCGCGTGACCTCGTGGCATGCATGTGTGTCAACACCGCGTTCTATACTTTCGCAGTGCGTGCGCTCCACCGCCGCCTGGTGCTGCGCGAGCTTGGACCGTGGCCCGAGTTCTGTGATGCCCCACCCCCGGTGCCTCCGAAGAACGAGTACGCCGAGTTTGGTACGCTCAGCGGGTTCGCCGCCGGTGATAGCATCAAGGCGAACACAGCGACCCACACCGCCACCCTCTCTCGCCGCCCCCGCGTCCTCATCCCAAGCCAGTCAATGCCGACCGGGTCGCCGACCGCAAGCCCCTTCTCCCGCTCAGTTGACCCCCTCCTCCATCGCTCCTGGCTGGCAAAGTACGTCCGCGAGCTCGACATCTACCCCCACCCGATCACCAAGTGCACCGACTTCCCGCCCATGGACAACGTCGAGGTCGTGCGTATCCGCCTGCACATGTACAAGACGCCGACCGGCCACGTGTGGATGTTCCACACGGACGCGGCGGCGACTGGCGAGGCGCCGACGCCTCGGGTTCGCCGCCCGTCTCTCGACGTGTTCCCGGAGTGCCGTGCGCTCGCCCATCTCCGCCCCCAGCGCGTGGTCGTGCTTGGCGCCCCCGCCATCTACTCAGCCATACCGGTCACCTGTCTCCCATACACCCTGCTTGCTGCAGCCAACACCTACACGCTTGTGCTGGGCCCCGACCCGGACCTCGTCACCTGCGGGCGCTCGTCCGACCTGCCACGCCGCCGTGCGCGAGGCATCATGGCCGACATCCACGCAGCTGCGAGCGCCAACAAAGTGACCGTCATTTTCTGGACCACGGGGCCGGGCGCCACCTGGACGACGGGGTACCGCTCGCGGCCCAGCACCGAGTTCCGTGACTCGTGGGTCGCGCGCCTGTTCAACGACCTGGCGGACATGCTCCTTCACATGCCGCTACACCGCACTGTGACGTTTGTGAACACTGGCGCGATCGACTACGAGTCGGTCAACCTGTTCCACGAGGGCGAAGGGCGGGTGCAACGTCGCATCGAGGGGTTCTTCCGCGCCGAGATGACGCGGTTTTGTGTCGAGAGCCTGGGGCTGGGGCATGCGGGCGCGACTGCACAGGGGGACCGCTTCCACTTTGTGTCGATGGAGGCGTATGTGGCGAGCGGGGAGTGGGTGGGGCAGGTGGATGCGGAGGCGGTGGCGCCGTGGGCGAGGGTGTCGGCTTGAGTGGCGTGGAGTGAGCGTCGTTAGTTGCTCTCGTGACTTGTTACCGACATTGCAAAGTTCTATGTACACTGCTTGCATGCATGCAAACTACTCCGTATACCCCGGCTGCATCATATCATATCATAATACTACTGATTACTGACCCCCCGCGCCGGCTACCACGCGTACGCCTCGCTGGACAGGTACACCTCGTCGACCTGCGGGAGGCGGCCACGCACAATGTCGACCTGGGCCTGCGCGACGGCATTGGCGCAGTCGGCGATGAGGCCGGCAGGCCCACACGCGCCGACGGCGACGGATCCGACCGCGTCCGCAACGTGCTGCTCAATGATGGCGGGGAACGCCGGCCGGGCGCCATGGTGCGTCGCCGTCGGGCCCGAGGCCTCGCTCTCCCCGTCGTCCCCCTTCCCTCCCTTCTCGGGCGGGCTGGCCGCCTCGCCCGTGATGAAGATCTCGACATCGGCGCCGTCGGCAACCAGCCCCGCCAGCTCGTCCCGGAACCACTGGAGCGCGGCGTACTCGCGCGCGGCCCAGACGAGCTTGAGGGCCGGGCGGCGCTCGGCGCGGAGGATTGCCTGCGCAGCCGCCAGGGCCCAGGACAGGCCCGAGCCCCCAGCGCAGAGGAGCACCGTGTCGAACGCGGCGAGCTCGTCGGCCGCGTGCCCGTACGGCCCGTCAACGAGCACGGGGTACTCTGTGCGCGCGGCGCTGGCGAGCGCGGCCGTGAACCCGGCTTGGGGGCGGAGCACGAAGACCATGTCCTTTGTCAGGCCTTCGGTGTGGGGGTACGCGTTGGCGATGGTGAAGGGGTGCGACTCGGCGGTGCGTAGCCCGACAAAGCGGAGGAAGACGTGCTGCCCCGCGCCCCAGCGCACCGTCGCGGTGGGGATGGTGATCCTGATCGTTGAGTCGGGCAGGCGCGCCACGCGGGCGCGGTGCAGGACCGGGTTGTTGAGCAGCATCATGGTGCCGCGCCAGGCTGCGGCGCCGAGGAAGAGCACGATGGCCGTGATGCAGTATGCGCTGGGCGTGAGCGAGAGGGTGAGGGGTAGACTCACTCGTTGTCGAGCAGGCCGTACCCGTGCCAGAAGAGCGCGGCGATGAACATGAGCGCCATGACAATGTGGACGTAGTAGAAGAGCTCGTACGCCGCCGCGCGGAACACGGGCAGGCTCGCGAGGCAGAGCACGAACAGCGGCGCGAGGGCCACAAAGCCCGACGTGTAGATGATGTCTTCGCGGACCGCTGTGGCAAAGCCCTGCGCGCGCGCCGCGTTGACGACGCACGCGAACGTGTGCACGAGCGACATGTAGAGGAAGAGGAGGGCCGACGACTGGTGGTACGCCTGGAGCTTTTCGTGCGAGACGCCGGTGAGGGCGGTGAGGATGTTGCGCTTTGTGCCGAGCACGCTGGGGGTCAGCATCGGCCGTGGCGCCACACCAGTGCTCCGCCGTGGCTCCCACCTTCGGGGGATCCACTTCCGCCACTCACTACACAAACGGCAGCGTCGCCATCGCGATCCACTCGGAGCGCAGGCAGAGCGGCGACGAGCCATAGTACGGCGCCCAGTAGAACCACTTGTTGCCGAACGTGAGCCCCGTGGCGAGGAGCGCGCCCGCGACGCTGACGACGCCCGGGCCGAGCGAGGGCAGGGTGTAGAGCCTGTCCACGAAGCTGGGCCGCGCGCGGGGGTACGCTACCGCGCGGAGGGCCGCCGCGACCGTCTTGTACCCCGGCACCTTTGCGCGGCGGACCCGCAGCGAGAAAACAAAGTGCGCCGCCGCGCCGAGCACGACGACCGCGCCGAGGAACGCGAGGTAAAAGTACCCGTACTTGACTTGGTTGGCCCAGGGGATGCGCTGCGCCTGGTACGCTGTGCGCTCTTCCTGCGTCGGGATGTAGTGGCCGCGCGCGTCGTGCACGCCGCCCTTTGCGCCGTGGGCGGCGGCGGGGGGTGAGAGGAGCAGGAGGGTGAGGACGGCGGGAACGAGGGTCGCTGCTGCCATGGTCGCTGCTCTTTTCGATGGGCGGAGCTCGATATCAGCTCGCGTGCAATCTGAAACCCCAACATGAGCTGCTGCGCCGGCTTATATACCCTCCCACCCCGCCCGCAGGCCCGATCTGACTTTTTCCCGACCCCCGACTGGCCCTCACGACGAGCTCGTTTCGCCCCGCCAGCCTGCCTGCCACGCCACGCCGAGATCCGCCACAGGATCCCACCGGAATGCTTGGCACGGCCGCCCACGCCGCGACGCGTGCCATTGGCAGCTGGCCGTGTCGTGCCGAGCCGTGCCGACACCGATCCGGCGCCACGCACCGAGCCACTTGTGACAATTGCCTCAGGTGATCGAGCGATAAGTTTCCCCGGGCTGTGATTGGCTCGATCAAGAGATTATGGCCGCAGCGTCGCGAGTGCCACCGCCAGGGCAGGCCGGGGGCAGATTCCAGCGCGGATCGGCAGACGTTAGTGGCGGCACTAGTGGCACTGGACCATGCATGGCCATGCATTGGGCGTGTATAAAGTTGCACCAGCGGCCACGGCCCACACGCACCTCACTGACCCACCCACACAACCCACATCCACCCCCACCCCACCCCACACAATGTCGCTCGGCATCCCGACACAGATCCTCATGGACATGGGCGGCGGCAGCGCCCCCGGCCCAAAGTGCTTCAGTGAGTCGTTGCCCGGCCCTACCCCACCCGCCCGCTCACACCCCCGCCGTCTCCATGCTCTGGAACTGGAACACGATCGACTCGTGCTTCCTCTCCAAGACGTGGCACGTGCGCACCAAGGCCCAGTTTGCCGGCTCGTGCCTCGGCGTCTTCTTTCTCTGCGCGGCCATCGAACTCGTCCGCCGCCTCGGGAGGGAGTACGACCGGCGGCTTGTGCGCGCCGCCGCTGCGCGGGCCGCCCCGGCCCCCTCGCCCGCGTCTGAGACCCCGCCCAAGGTCGCAGCGGCCCTCGTCGGAGGGCCGGGCGGCGGCGCGTTCGCGCCAAACTGGTTCCAGCAGGTCTTTCGCAGCGTCATCTACGGGTCCCAGTTCACCGCCGCGTTCCTGGTGTAAGTTGACAATGGAGGGCCCGCTCACACCCAGCATGCTCCTCGGAATGTACTACAACGGATACATCCTCATCAGCCTGTTCCTGGGCCAGACGATCGGGTACTTTTTGTTTGCGCGCGACACGGTCGGCGCGACCGAGGGGGTGGATTCGGGGTGTTGTTGCTAGCGACGAGGCGACCCCTTTGGACTGTATGATACATGGCGTCGAACGATGCTGCGATGCACCACTTTCTTTAGTCTGGTCTAACTAGTCTTCTCTAAATCTACACGGCCGAAGCCGCCCGAGCCGCCCGACCCACCGGGGTCATCTTCACCGGCAGCAGGAGGGCAAACGCGAGAATCGCGATCGCCGCGTCGGCCGCGAATACCAGCGTCGGCCGGCCCACGTCGGTGAAATACGCAAACACGTACCCGAACAGCCCGATCGTCGTCACCTGAGCCAGGCGCTCGACGAGCGCGATGGCGCTCAGCGCGTCGGACCGCTCGTCGGGCGGCACGAGCTCCATGACCACGCCCTTTGCTGCCGAGCCGGTCCCGCTCGCGAACGGGAGCACGGCGGCGGCAGCGTACACGTGCCACCCGGCGCTGAGGAGCGTCGCGGCGCCGGTCAGCACGCCGTCCAGGAGGATCGAGTAGCGTAGGAAGACGAGGTCGAAGCCGGCGCCGTGGGCGCGGTCGGTTGGCTCTGGGGCCTCGTCGGCGGGCGGCTGGCCCGCGGCGTCGGCGACCTCGGCCTGGTCTGCGTCTTCGGGGTGCGCGGGCGTGGGCGGGGTGGGCTTTGGCGACGCTGGCGGTGAAGTTGACGATGCCGCGAACCACGCCCTGCCCGCCGCGATGATGCGCGGAAAGCACACGGACAGGAAGAGGGCCCGCACGACCAGCGTCAGCGTCATCATGTACCCCGATGTATCTGGCGTAAACCCGAAGAGGTTGGTGCCGATGAGCTGGAGCGCGAGGGGGACGTAGCCCGTCGCGAGGACGGAGCAGAATGTGCCGAGGGCGAGCAGCGTGAGGTTGTAGGATTTGCGCGGGCCGTTGGACGCCAGTACGCGCGGGACGAACGTGCTCAGCGGGCTGAGGAAGCCGCCCTTGCGCCGCGGCTTGTCGTCTGCACCCGGGGCCACGTGGGGCAGGAACAGCATCCCGAACACGGTGCAGCTGACGAGCAGCACGAACGCGACCTGAAACGGCGCGAGGTAGCCGGCCCAGCGCTCGACCGCGCCGCCGAGGCTGTAGCCCACGCCCGAGCCGAGCATCATGATGCCGCCGAGCACGCCAAAGTTGGCGGTGCGCGCCGCGGGCTCGCTCAGGATCGCGACGTACGAGTTCGCGCAGAGCTGGTACCTAGGGCGTCAGGGACCACACAGTGGCAGCAACTCACCCGCCCGCACTCCCCAGCACGTTGAACAGCTGCGTGGCCGTGATAATGTCCATGCCCTTCTTCCCGCCCAGCGTCTGCGCGTAGATCTGCGTCAGGTTGCGCAGCGCGGCCCAGATCGTCTGCTGGAACATGGCGGCCTTGACGCCGTACCGCTGGATGAACCAGGCGGATGTGAAGAGGTTGACGATGGCTGCGGGGGGTGTGAGCTTGAGCGGGGCTTAGTTGTGCGGGCGAGCAGGCGGGTGTGTAGCGGGCGAAGCAGCCACGCTGCCACGCCGCCACGCCACAACGCTCGCTGCTCGCGTCGCGACACTCACACGACCCCGTCGTCAGCCCCGACATGAGCGCGACGCGCGCCGCCGTCGCCGCCTCGATCGCCCTGACGGCGCACCTGTCCCCCTCGCCCTCGAACCGCCGGGCGCGGTAGTACTCGTCGCACGTCATCGTGCGGAACGAGTACACGAGCGCCGTCTGCGTCACGCTGAAGGTGAGGCTGATGAGGACCGACGCCGCGAGCACGCGCGCGAGTGGCGGGAAGCGGGCCGCGCGCGGGGTCGCTGCCGCTGCCGCTGCGGGCGCCGCGAGCAGCGGGGTCCGCTCCGCTACCGCTCGCATCTTCGGTCGGTGGTCGGGGGTCGGGGGCGGCGAGGGTGCGCCGGGGTCTCGTGTTCAGTGTCGTGCGGCGCCCATCCAGCGTGCGCCGTCGTCGCAGGTCAGTGGGTCAGTGGGCGGTTGCTACTGTGCTCGCTGTTGACGCCGTGGTGCGCGTGGTGCTCGCCGTCGTCATGAGTGGTGCTTGCGAGCTCGTGCGCCGTCGGACAAGGCCGAGGGAGCCGACCACGCGACGATCCCCACGTGGCTATTGACGTGTAGCACGCGGTCGGCGGGTAAACGCGGGTAAACCGTCGGCGGCATCCATATCACTGGCTCGTCTTAGTCGCCGCCGGTAAACCGGCAAGAGGTGGCATCGTTGCACGAGTCGCACGAGTCAGGTGACCTGCCACCTTGTCCCACAGTCGCCGTCGCTTGCGCAGCACTGATTGTGCGTCATTTCACGTCACTGACTGCCTCGAGCCACGCTAGATAGCAGCCCGCGGCCAGGGCCCAGGATCGCGTCACGCTGCCAAACTCGTGGGGAAGCCGGCTGGCTGCTTACCGGGCGAGTTGGGCGAGATTGTGACCGCGTCGTGCGAATCTTTCCTATCGATCGCGCGGCCCGTGTCAACTGAGCCAGGTCGATAATGGCCGTGGCCACGGTTGGGTAGCATTACCGAGAGGCGCCAGAGGAAAAAAGTCGACCAAGACCACGCGGGGAGCCAAACAATGGTTGCATGCAGGCAGGTGGCGCCTGCCGCCACTCACCGCGCTAATGACGTCGGGCTAATACAGTCGTCACAATACACCGTAAACCAAATCGGCCCAGCACAGTTCGCCCGGTCGCAATACCAAATGCACAATACCAAAGCAAGCGAGGCTGGGATGCGATGCGATGCGATGGCACTCGTCGCCACCATGCATGATGGGGATGCTATCCTGGGACGCGAGGTGCATGCCGCATTGCTGTTGGCTGCTGCTGCTGCCAGTGCCATCACTCCGCGGGGGCCAGGAGGGCGTGCGTGGGGGGCATAGCGGGGGCCAGCGAACCACGAACGATCTCCACACGACCCATACCAAACGATCACCACCGCCTGCGATGTGGCGGGCACATCCAACAAACGTGGCGGCGACCCACACTTCCCCACAACACCCAACCCAACCCACCCACCCTCGTCGTTATCGAATTTTCACTGAGCTGTGTCAGGTACTTCGTTACCCACGACCGCGTGTGCATGCGGCGAGTACGTAGTCGGACAATACCGGGCTAGGCTGTAACCTTCGTATCAATGCGGACAGTTACAGGTACTGGTTCTTTTTTTCTGGGGCAAGCCGTGGCGGCATCGGCGGCATCTGCGGCGGCACTGCGGCTGCGGTGCGGCTGCGCTGCGGCAACGGCCTGGTGCTAGGCTAGCGTCGTAGCTGCACCTGGCACATCGGTTGATCCCTCCCCTTCCCCTGGGACCTGGATATGCTGCTGCTGCTGCAATAGAACAGCGCATCTCGCCCAGGAGCCAGTACGGCTACACTTTCTTGCCGGTGCAAACTCGTGACCTGGCGCCTTGCTATTCCCAAGAGCGCTGTCAGATTGGTACCGCGGGATGCCCCAAGACTCTGCTGTTCAAACGTTCCAACGCCACGAGACTGCCTGAACCCTATGTGCCGACGGTGCCGTTCCTACCCAAAGGGGCTCCATCTCCCTTGCGTCTTGGGTCGTGATGCCTGTCAGCGAGCTGCAAGAGACCCTGGCTTGAGCAAGCCCCTGTGGCTTGGCAGCAGGGCAAGCGGCCAGCTGCAGCCCCCGGCACAGGTTGCCGGTGGGTGCAAGGACGTGTGGAGGTGAGGGGACGAGGGAAAAGTCGGCGATTCCTGACCTGAATGCCTGAGCTTGCCGAACACTTTGGACGCGGCAGACGCGGCCCGCGCGTCCGGTTGAGACGTCTGTTGTTTCCCGGACGCTGTTATCCACCGAAAAAAAGGCACAACTGGTCTGCCAAATGCGCAGGGAAGGCCGCACACGGCTCGGGCACTGTCCGCCACCACCAAATACCACCCACTTCCACCCACCAAGCGAGCCCCGGCGTCGAAATACCGGCAACTCCACGGTCTCTTTTGTTGCTGCTTGCTATGCAGCTGGGGTGAAACCAATCTCTCGGCACCGACATCAGGCCTCAGGGGGGCGGGGCCAAGTGGGGTTTGCGTTTGCGCCACGCAATACGCCGTCTTAGCGTCCAGCCCTGGCGCGCTGCCGCCTGCACAATCAGCGCTCAGTGCCGCAATCAGTCAGTCCAACCCCGTGGGCAAAGATTGCGAGCCTCTCAACATATATCTAGAGACCCACGCAAAATACTCACGACCCCACACTGCCAAACAGTCACCACGGCCCTCGTCTGGCCCAACGTCTGTCACCTCAAAGACCTAGCCCCACGCAGCCCCGGTGGCCCCCACAGACCCCATCTCGACACCACCTCGACGACCCCCACCACCACCAAGACCACCACCACCAACAGTCGTCATCGTTGACCACCCTCTACTCCCACCACCATACCACCCCCACTACCTGTCCCACCGACTCTAGATAGTCGGTACAGCCTGCATCCCTCGCCTACGCTACCACATTCCGTCTTCGTCACTCCTACGCATACGTTGGCCACGCACCATCATCACCGCCTAGGCTATTATCGTCGAGACCCACATCATCGCCTACGACGGCCGCCACTACGACCAGCGCCATTGTTTCCTTGTCGATCTGCGGGAAAACCAAATCCATCCCTGTGGCTTTCTATTGCGCCAGAGCCAACGTGGCTGATTACTGTTGACGTTGTTGAGCGTCAGCCATAGTCAGCCAAGTTTGCCGACCCATCTCCGCTCCGCCAAGGCGCCGCCCGTTCAGGAAAAGCAAGCCAGCCAGCCAGCCCAGCCAGCCAGGAAGAAAAGAAAAGGAAAAAACTTGCCGACGGCCCGGCATCCTTCGCGTCGACGCCTGCCGCCTGCCGCCGCCCTGCATCTAGCCGCGCCGCGGCTCGGCTCACTCCCCGCCGCGCCGCGCCGACCGACGACGCGATTTGGCATATTTGCTTCCGTCTATTAGTATTGGGACGGATTCCTAGTCATTCCGACCGGCGCTCCGATTGATTCCGCGTCAAATAGTCATTTTGGAAACAAGACGACAATGGCCATCTTGCCATCAACGACATCATCGACGGCGGCATCGACTGCTCCTTACCCACCAACAAAGCCTCTGGCAATGTCGGCAACGACAACAACATCGACGCAGAACTGGGCGCGCAAGGCCAGAGAGGCCTCGGACGCGTCCGGTTCAGTATCGGCTTCGTCGCAAGCATCAGACACATCGCCAGTCCAGCGCTTGAAACCACTCAAGGCTTCACCGGCCCGGACAAAGACCCGCCCAGACGGCAAGGTCGCCAGGAAAAAGGTGGCAAAGGCCTGCCTCGCCTGCCAGAAGAGCCACCTCACTTGCGACGAATGTGAGTGCAACCCACGCATGCAGGCAACAGCCTTGCTTGCCCCAATGCATGCACCTCCAAAGTCCCCAACACTAACACACACCCAGGCCGCCCATGTACCCGCTGCACCAAGAAGGGCATCGGAGACCAGTGTGTCGAGGGTGTGCGCAAGAAGGCAAAGTACCTCATGGAGGGCGACGAGCGGGGTAAGTGTGCGCGCGTCAACACACTGCCCATCTGCAACACTCGCTGACGCAATACACAGCCGCCCCAGCGGTGCCCGCGCCGGTCCCCACGGCCCCCACTGCCACCGCCACGACCACCTCGACCGCGCCGCCTGCCCCAGTGCCTGCCCCAGCGTTCAACACGTCCCCCACCACCGTCCCATTCGGGGGAGGCACCATCCCAGTGTCCATGCTCGGCAACGTCAGCGTGCCTGCCGCTGAACCCGTGCGCGTCCCCGACAACATCTGGCTCACGGCGCCCCTCCCAGAGGTCCAGCCCGCGCCCGTGCAGCTCACCGACTGGGCCATTCCGGCCAACGACCCGTTCAGTGAGTCTCTGCTTCTTCTCGTCACTCCCATTCGCCTGCCGCGTAAACCCACCAAACTGGAATGGTGGGGAAAGCGGCCCGGCGGACGGTTCGCCGCGAGGCCGAATCATTTCTCCGCCGCCCACGCACGCCGCCAAGCCACCCAACCGTGGCTTGAGCGCCGCATTTTCGCAATTCTCGTGACATTGTCTCGAGGGGGCGATTGTGCGGTGCGCCTTTTGCTGGGCATTGGCGTGCGCGGCTATGACCGCTGCTGCATGCGACTGTTATTGTCTGCGGCCCGCGGTTACTGGCTGGTCTTGGGCGCTGGCGTCCGCCTCGTCACTTGACTATGCAGTGGTGACCGTCAAGTGACTGCCGTCTGCTTGACACGGCCTTGGTCGCTGTCGAGCGCGCGCGCCTGCGCATCGCTTCCTCCCACCTTAACCCCCACGGCGCTCTTGCTAACCCTCCCAGACTTCTCGGCGTCCGCTGCTGCCAACCTCGAGTATGAAATGTTCGACTCAATGTTCGGCTCCATGTCGCCGTCGTTCCCTCTGGGCGACCTTGGCACCGGCAACACAACCGACGGCTCGACGCCTTCGCTGTGGTCCAACTTTGGCCTGCCCGACCCGAGCAGCAACAACATTGGCAACGACAACAACGGCGGCGGCGTGCTCCTTACGCCTCAAGCGGACCCGCCCAGCTCGCTCCAGCCCATGCTCGCGACCGACCAGTCGCCCTCGAACCCGCTGTACACCAACGGCAACAACTGGAGCCAGGGCGGTGTGTTCGACGACAACAACCCGCTCGGCGGTGGCCTCACGGGCGGCATCGACCTCGTGCCGATCCTGCCCAAGAAGCTTACGCCGTCCGACGTCTACAACAATGTTGTCAAGCCATACGACTACACCGAGGGGTACCACTCTCTCATGGAGTACCTGACGCAAACGTTTGACAAGCCCGACATTCTTCGCGTCGTCCGCGCACTCGCCGCGTTCCGCCCCAGCTTGATCGCGCTCCAGATGCCCATGACCGAGGAGGACGAGATCTTTGTCGAGCGCTCTTTCCAGCGCACGCTCATCGAGCTCGAGAAGCTCATCTCGTACTCGGCCACGCCGACGGCCGTCTGGCGCCGTACGGGCGAGATTGTGGCGGCGGCCCCCGAGTTCTGCAAGCTCATCGGCAAGACGGAAGAAGAGCTCGTCCGTGCGCGGACTTGCATCTACCAGCTCATGGCCAAGCAGAGCACGATCGACTACTGGGAGAACTTTGCTGTGCACGCGTTTGAGAACACGACGCAGAACTTTTTCCAGGCGACGACGCTGGTCAACGGCGCCAAGAGCACGCCCTGTGCGGCGTGCTACACGATCCGGCGCGACGTGTTTGACCTGCCGTCGGTGGTCATTGGCCAGTTCCTGCCTATTCCCGCCGAGGCGTTGAACGGCGGCGGCAGTGCAAACAGCAATTCCGAGTAGGGACAATCAGCAGTAGCGTAGCAGGTAGCACGTAGGTAGCACGGTAGCACGGATTGTACAGTAGCTGTACCATGTTGATTAATTATGACTGCACGAACGAGCACGACGAGCACGAGCGGAGCGAGTGCGAGGAGTGCGAGTGGCGGGTGGGTGGCGAGTGGTGAAAGTGGCGGGGTGCTCGGCTTGCTCAATGCCAAGCCTACCAGGTGCGAGGCGGGGAGACTCCCATGACGCGGCGCTCCGGCCGGCACTCGATCTCTCGGTCAGCGGCTACCGCGAGCACGAAGCGGCCGGCCATCGCATGCGCATCGCAGCACATTCCGCACGCCGACGGCGCAGGGACCGCGGTGGCGGATGGACACCGCCAGGCAGGCGGGGTTGCCGAGATCCGAGATCCGGGCGACGCGACGCTTGGCGGCAAGCGAGCGGTAGGCGCTGGGCTGGGTGCGAGCGGCAGGCAGCTAACTGCCGGTGGGTGCCGCCACTGCTGCTGGGCGGCGGTTGAGACGATGCGATGGCGTGCAGTGTGCGTGGGGGCTCGATACACGCCGATAGACCGGCGGCGGAGTGGCTCGGCGCGAGAAACCGGGAGGCCGTCGATACGAGCTGTCGCCACGGTACGTGCCCGGCTCGCGTCGTTCCGCAAGTCGACGGCGGGAACTGTCCCGCCGCTGACGGCTCGTCACACAGCAGTCAGTGCCTGCCATGCGCCATGCGCGTGGAAGCCGGCTGCCTACACCGCACGCCGCGCTGCTCATGCACTCATGTTGCAGTTGCCCAAGTAGTGAGCCGGCCGGCGCCGCGCCGCCGGGCCAATGTGGCGCCTCGCCACGTGGCTGCCTGCCAAGCCCACCCTGCCACCATTCCCCCCGGGCCAATGTTATGCCGGGTGCCCCGGGTCTGGCGAAGAAACCATCCTGCATCGGCGCATCGCTCTGCGCAACAACGCATCGCACCGACGCCGCCGACGACACGATGGAGAGCGCCTTCTCGCCGCCCGAGGCCAAGCGGCGGCGCTCGGACGAGCGGTGCGTCGCCCCCCGGGGTATAGCTGACCCCAGCCCGCTGGCCATCACCTGTACGCCGTGCCGCGCGCGCAAGATCAGTGCGTGCGTGTCGCGACTGAGCTGACGGCAGAGTGCGACAGCGCAAAGCCGACGTGCGACAACTGCGGGCGGTGGGTCCTCCCCCGAGCGCGCTGACAGCAGGAATCCGGCCGAGTGCATCTACCCCGTCAAGCTCAAGCCCGGGCTGCGGGCCGGCACGGGCGTCGACATGGCGCGGCGCATCGGTGCGTCTACCCCGCGTGTGGCAGCTGACGGCCAGAGCAGCTGGAGGAGCGGATAGCGGGGTACGAGGCGCGGCTGGGCGCGCAGGAGGCCGGGCTGGCCAGCGTGGCGGCGTGGCGCGCCGAGGTTGGCGGGCTCGCACTGCCGCTGCCTACCCCGGCGCCGGCGGCGTTCTCGTTCGACCTGGCCCCGCCGAGCGCACCGACGCCCGGGCTGGCCGCGCTGGCCACCATCTCCCCCGCACCCTCCGGCGCGTCCTTCCGCGACCCGCACGTCCTGCCCCCCGACGACGTGGTGCGCGACCTCGTCGCGCTGTACTACGCGCACATTGCGCCGTGGGCGCCCATCCTCCCGCCGCAGGAGGACGCGCCGCCCTGGGGCATCGTAGTGTACGCCATCGTCGTCGTCACGCTGCGGCTGAGCGACGACCCGCGCATCGCGAACAAGGCGGGCCTCAAGGCCGCCGCCAAGAGCCACGTGCTGAGCCACGCGATTGAGAGTACATCCATCGCGAGCGTGCAGGCGCTGGCGCTGCTCGCGCTCGACCTCATCGGGAGCGAGCAGGGCCCCTCGTCCTGGGGCATCCTCGCGCTCCTCACCCGCTCGGCGGTGCACCTGGGTCTTGTCGCCGAGGACGAGGGCGCCGGCGCCAGCGCGCCCCGCGTGCCCTCCAACCTCACCCGCGCGAGCATCATCCCGCCCGCGCACGACTGGCGCGAGGACGAGGCGCGGCGCCGGCTCTTCTGGCTCATCTTCAGCCTGGACCGGTACGCGTGCGCCAGCACTGGGTGGGACTTTGCGCTGCCGGATTTCGACATCCGGCGGCGGCTGCCGAGCGCGGATAGTATCTGGGCAGGAGGCGAGTGGCACGCCGCGCCCCTCTTCCAGCCCGTGCTCCACCGCGGCGCGCACCCCCACCCGGAGGAGCTCAGCCCGATGGCATACCTCGTCGAGGCGGCCGACCTGCTCGGCCGCGCGCACTCGCTGCAGTCCCGCGTGGTGGAGCACGACAGCCGCGACGTCGAGAGTCGCAAGGACATGGTGCTCACGCTGACCGCGGCCGCGCGGCGGTGGTTCGCGAGCGTCCCCGCTATCCCCGGCGCGATGGGCCTCGTCATCGCCGGCGTCTACCACGCGACCCTGCTCAAGCTCAACGCGTACTACGCCTTCCCTGCGCTCTCGAACGCCCCAGTCGAGCCGTACGCGGCCACGTGCGCCGAGTCGGCCGCCGCGCTGGCCGCGCTCGTCGCCGACGCGCGCGCGCTCGGGTTTAGGCAGGCCTCCTCGCCCCTCTTTATATGGAGCGCGTGGGTCGCCGCCCGCGTGCTCTTCATCAACGCGTTCCTCGCGCACCAGGCGGCTCCGGGCGAGCAGTTCGAGGCGATCCTCGACGCGCTGAGAGAGATGGCGGCGTATTGGTCGCTTGCGAGTGAGTCGGCGCCCCCCGCCCCCCCGCCCCCGCTGACGCTTCCAGACCAGTACGTCAAGCTCCTCGAACGCGCAAAGCGCAAGTGGGCCGCAGGGACCCCGGCCAACACCGACCCCAACCCCTCCCTCCCCGACGCGATCCACGTCCTCCTCGACCTCCGACGCACGGCCTACTCGGCCGTCGGGGTAACAGACGCCACGCCACACGTCTCGCCCCCAGACGTAAACCTCTCCCACCTCCCCGCGTGGGCCGTGCAGCCGCTCCTCGGCGATCTGCACAACTGGTTTGATCTCCCGGCTGGCCTGTTTGCGGATCAGTAGGTGTGTGTGGGATTCGGGGGATTGGCGCTGGCGCCGGCGCGCGCCACATCTTCGGCACGGTATATAGCATCTAGTATGCACGATATCTGTAGTACAGGGGTATGCTCGTGTCTTGTGGCGACTACGCCCGCTCCCTCGCCCCCTCTACCTTCCCCCCCTACGCCTCGCCGACAATCCGGATCCCGATCCGCAGCCAGCCATCAGCCCCCGCCATGCACGCCGCGAGCCACGCCGCCTCGGCGTCGGGCGGCAGGATGATGCCCTGGGCCAGCGGCTGCGCGAGCACGTACGGCTCCGACGTCGTCGGGAAGAGCAGCGGCAGGTGTGTCCGCAGCAGGCTCAGCAGCGTCGTCGGGCGGCCGTCGGTGCCCAGGCTCGGGACGGGGAACTGGAGCGCCGGTGCCCCGTCGGGCAGGTACACCTTTATCGGGAGGCTCTTGGCGGCGTACGCGCTCTCGAGCTTGGGCTCGCGCGAGCTCGTGGCGCCCGGCTCGGCGCTGGGCGGGCGCGACGTGATCCCGCTCGGAGTGCTCTGCTGCTGTGTGCTGGGCGGGAGCGGAATCGGCAGCGGCACGACGCGGCTCGCCATGCGCGCGTGCAGGTCAAAGTCGTTGCCCACGACTCCCTCCCACCCCGCCTCGAGGTCGCCCCGCCGCAGTCCCGTCACGCGCTTCGTGTTGCCCCAGCGCACAAAGTCGGCCTCTTTCACCTGCGAAACGAACTGCGTCTTGCACGACTCGATCCCGGGGGGAACGGCGAGCTTGTCGGCTGGTGGGGCCGACAGGTGCAGGATGAGCTTGAGGGGGGATGGCGCCGCGTCCGGCTCGGCCTCCGCACCGCGCCGCCCGGTGCGCGCGATGGCAGAGTGCAGTTCGATCAGGTCTATTGGCCAGTGCCTGGGGTGTTAGTCGGCGAGTTGTGATAACGACTGCCCCCCACCCCGCCGCGTTCGTTCCGCTGTCGATGGGCTCATGTGCAAGCACTACTTTGCCCACCCAACCACCCACCCACCCCGCTACTCGCTACGCGAGCAACGAGTCTCTGCCACCCCTCCCTTCCCCCGCCCAACTCACCACTTGCACGGCCCCTGCGGCGCGAACTTGACATTGCTCTCCTCGCCTTCCCCCGCGTCCTCCTCAAACCACCACTGGCTGTCATCTGCGTGATCTGCCAGCGCCTTGTCGTCGAGCGCGACGTCGACGAGCTGTTCCCGCACGCCCTGGAGCAGCAGCGGGAGGTACGTGTACCGCGGTGCTTGGATCTGTTCCGTGTCAGAGGTCCGAGCGGGGTTACGACGGCGCCGGCGAGCTTGCCTCGCGGGCACAGCGCGCCGAGCAGCAGCCACACCACACCCACATAGTACTTGTCCACTGCGCCGCCTGCGACGTCGTCGGCGAGGCGCACCTCGATGGGCACCGACGAGTTCCACGCTAGTCTCCGGAAGAGGTTTGTTGACGACTGGACGCTGCCTGCGGACATTGTGGGTCGGGCGAGACTGGGGTCGGCGCGGGAGGCAGGCGGCGGTGTTGACAGTGTCGAATGTAGGCCAAACGACAACGATAGAGGACGAGGTGATGGCAATGCTGATGATGAGAGTGAGGTCGCGAGGTCGAGCTCGACGCGGCGTGTCGTGTCGTCATGATGGGCCCAGTGCCCAGCGCCCAGCATGCTCAGTCGGTGGCAAACGCGTGGGCTTCGTGACGAATTGGGACTTGCGCGCCTATCTCTGTTTATTTGGTTCCATAATTAGGCGCGCGCCACCTACCTGGGTGCATGTTTGGATTGTAGGGGTGGGCATTGTTTTTAGACGCCACCTTGGCGTTTTTGGATCCCTCTTGTCTTCATTGTCGCCGCTCTCCTCTGCCTCTCCGCCTCGGCCACTCAATCCTCTGGCCGTGCTGCGGACGGCGGCGCTGGTGGCTGCGGCGACGGTGGGCGGGCGGGCGGCGACCGCGACCGTCACTCGCAACCGGCACAGTTCACTTCGACTGCGACATGCACCCACCTCCCACCTCTCCCAGCAGCCATGGCGCTGCGCCGCGCCAGTCGCCGGTTGCGACGGGTCACTAGTGTCAGCACTAGAGGCACCCTCGAATCGCCTCCTCTGCCTCGCAGCCACCCACCTGCTAACCCTACAGCAAGCCAGACAGCCAGCCAGCAGCCATGCATTCAACAATAGCAGCCACCAAAGGCCACAAGAGAGACACGCCCACGCGCGCACGCCCACGGCCGTCCCCGCCTCGGTCTGGGTCGGCCGGCCGCGAGGGCGCACATCACACGCACGACGCGCTGAATGCAGGTACGATACGATACTCACTGACTCGTCAGACTTTATCTTGACTATCGTCGTCGTCACCCCCGTCGTCGCTGTCGGACGGGTTGGGTGAAGCGTTGCTTTTGGTGACCTCGACGTCATCATCCCTCTCGGCTGTCCTGCTCCGGGACCACATTCCACGCTCCAAAACACCCTCATTGTGTCTCACCCGGTCGACATCTCTACATCTGCTTGCTTGCTGCTCGACTCGATTACGCCCGCGCCCACTCCCGCCCACGCCTCGCCCCGCCATGTCGCTCTTTCCGAGCGACTACAGCGTCGCGTCGCGCTCGTCGTCGCCATCGCCATCGCCCTCTTCACCACTGCATCCGCCAGCGAGCCTGCGCGCGAGCCCCATGCCCCGGCCACCGCCGCTGTCACCGACTGCGCGCACGGGCGCCGACCTGCCCGTGCCTACCTCGTCTGCGGCCACATCGCGCTCAGCCACCCCCATCTCGATCCCGCGCACGCCGACGCCGACACTGGCAAGCACGCACGCGAGTAGCTCGGCCCACTCGCGCTCCGTCAGCCCCGTGCCGCCCATGCCGGGGTATGCTTACACACCGCCCATCCCCACGTCGTCAAGAGCCAGCTCGTCCCAGGACAATAGGCGCGTTCGGAGTGCCAGCGGCGGTGCGGCCGGCGCCGGCGAGGACGATACTCCGCGCCCGCCTGCACGCGAGCGCTCAACGTCGGCCGCCAGCCCGTTGACAAAACTGACGCCTGCTGTGCCAACGCCGTCGTCCTGGACCCCCCGAGAACGCTCAGCCTCGGCCGCGTCTGCACCAGCATCGCACCACAAGGATCCAGCTCGCCGACCGAGCCTCGCGTCGGTGAATACCGGCCCTGCGCACACCGAGCTGCGTCGGAACGACGACGGCTTCGAGGCGACCATGCACCGTGAGTGGCCCCGCGGGATCGCGGCCCGAGCTGATCAGATTCACAGGGGGGATCGCCTACGAGACGCACGCCGACAGCATCAAGCACGCGGGGGAACAAGGGCTCTCGCAACTCAGGAAAGCGGCGATGCAGTTTGCCAATGCTCTCATACAAAAGCCCAGCAATCCGTGGGCGTCGTTGCGCCGATCTACGGTGCTACTGCATCTCTCGGGCCACCCATCCACGGCCCCAACAGACGCGGTTGCGCATCTGCGCGAAGCTCGTTCCCTGCTCAGCAGCCTGGCGGCCGCGGCGCCACACTCTACGTCGGCACGGGAAGCCCTCGCGGCGGTGTGTACCCGGCTGTCGCATGTCCTTCTTGCACTGGACGATCACGCCGATGATCCCGCAGAAGTCTGGGAAGGCGAAGTGGGACAGTATGCCTGCGAGGCGCTCGACGCGCTGGAGGAGGTGGCGGCGGAGCGCATGGACCGAGCGCGGGGCCTCAAGCGCGAGGCCTTTGAGGACGACACCCCGGCCCTAGCCGACATGTTTTTGGCGCTTGCCGAAGCTGCCAGCGCCGTGGCGTCACTCGCGATCGACGTGGATACCGTTGACATGCACGGCGAGCTGGCAGAGCATGCCCTCGACCAGGCGGCGAACATGGCGACGCTGGCCGCTTCGGTCGGGCGGAAACCATCGCACGCGTCGGCCGCCATCATCACGAGGGTGCAGCTCGCCAGTGGCCGTGCGGCGGCCGAGCGCCTGCGACGCCTGTTCCACCTCGGCATCCCGCTCGACCTCGACGATTTTGACGCCCTCACCGGGGATATGGAGGTGCTCGTCGAGGAGACACGGGAGCGCGTCGCGCGGCTCAAGGGAAGCAGGGGCACGTTGGCGAGCGCACAAGCGTTTGAAGCGTCCAAGCAGCTCGGCGAGTCAAAGCTGCTGTACGCCAATCTGCTGCGCATGTCGTGGCGCAGTAGAGCGGGGCAGGGGGCCGAGTACCGTGAGCAGAGCCTGCCATCAAGCAGCTCGTCGGAGCGCCCATTCCTCTCGCCGGTGTCAACCCCAGGGCTACAGCGCGCCGACTCGGCTTCGACTGCGAGTGGCACAATAGAGTCGCCGCCGATCGTCGAGGAGACGGAAGAGGAGGTCGCTGTGGCCGAGGGACGTCGGCCTTCGCTTGCCCGCACGACGTCGAGTGCGTCTGTGGCGGTTCCCAGACGTAAACGCGCCCCGCCACCGCCACCGCTCACGCTGGTCACCAACGGACACGGGCCACCGCCGCCTCTCCCACCACTCCCGCCCCACCTGGCCTCCCCAGCGCTCATCACACCACGCACGCCGCTGTCACCGCTGAACCCCATGGCGCAGGACCCGCTGGCCCTTGCCGGTGCGAACGTGTCTGGCGGGCCGCGTCGTTTGTCGGAGGCATCACACGCGCTCCAGCGTCCGCGTCTTACACGCACCGGCAGCAGCTTCTCGCACCACCTCCCTTCGCCACGCACGGCTGTGTGGCAGGCGGGCGTGCATGGTACGCCTGATGCAGGGACGCCGCTGCCCAGCCCCGGCCTGCAGCCTGGCAGCCCGGGTCTGCACCGCCGCCTGTCGAGTATGACTTCACCGCTGTACCTCGGCGCCTGGCACCGCAAGGGGAGCTTCCCGGGGTTCAGCCCGGACGCGGTGAAGCCGGACCCCATGGATGATGAGCTCGCCCAGACGGCATGGGCGCTGCTCGACGGCGGGCTCAAGAACCTCAAGATGTCGATAAACCACTTGCTGTCTGGCGGCTTCAGTGCGCCAGAGGCGGCCCACCTCAAGTCACAGGTGCTGTTTGCGATTTCGTCGACGCTGCTGTTCCAGGCGTCGCTCGTGCCACGGCTTCGAAACTCGCCGGGGCACACGGGGCCGGAGCGCCCGCTGGCGCTGCTCGTCACGGCAGAGGTGTACGCCAAGTGGGCTGCGCGCGAGGTCGGCTGGTCCGAGATCATCGAGGGGTCGCCGGCGGCCGCGATCGCCGACCGGCGCATCGCGTCGTGGGAGGCGGACGAGGCGGGCAAGCGCGGCGTGCTGCTGCTGCTCCGGGTGTGGTGGTTCCGCGCGTCGGCCGAGGACGGCGCGGACAAGGAGCAGGCCAAGTCGAGCGTCGAGGTGGTGGTGCGGCGCATGCGCGATCGCGAGGGGGTGGGGCACGGGGATGTGTCGCGGTTTAGTGCCCTGTTGGCGAGGAGCGAGGGGGCTGGGGAGGGGAGCGAGGAGCTGTTCTGGCGGAGTGTGAAGCGGATTCTGCGGGGGGGCGGGGGGGATGTTATGTGAGGTGCGTGGCGGCGCGCGCAGCGCGGCGTCGCGCCGTTGCCACGAGCCGACGATCCTAGACGCCAGCGCCATGCCCAGCTATTCCTTGGCCACTACTAGACACCTGTGCCATGTTGTCAAACTAGTATGCATATAGTGTATGTCGCTGCGCCTACTGGAGCGATATGGCCGCTCCCCCGTCGACGAGCAGGCTCGCGCCGGTGCAGTACCTCGCCATATCCGACGCGAAGAATATGACGGGCTGTGCCACGTCGTCGGGCTCGCCCAACCGGCCGAGCGGAATGCGGCGAGTCATGGCCTCGCGCTTCACCGGGTCCGCGAGATCCTCGGCGTTGATCGGCGTCTCAATAGTGCCCGGCAGGACCGAGTTGCAGCGTATCCCCAGCGCCCCGAGCGCGATGGCACAGCTCTCCATGAGGCTCTTGACGCCGGCCTTTGTGGGGGTGTAGTGCGCCTGCTCTGCGCCTCCCATGAGCGCGGATATAGAGCTGATCGCGACGATGCTCCCGCCCCGTGGCTCCTGCTGAGCCATGGCATTCGCGACCGCCTGCACGGCGTAGAACGAGCCGCTCAGATTCACGTCCTGCACGCGCTGCCAGAGCGCGTGGGGGAGGTCGAGGAACGCGTGGAACGGGCAGATGCCGGCGTTGGACACGAGCACGTCGATGCGGCTGAAGGCGGTGTGCGCGGCGGCGACGATGGCCGCGGCTGTTGTGGGAAGCGCAATGTCGCCGGCCACGGTGGTGTGGGGCGTGGCGGGGGGGAGCGCGGCGATCAGCGAGTCGAGGTCGGCCGCGGTCGAGGGCCCGAGGTGGTGCAGCACGAGCTTGGCGCCGTGGGCTGCGGCGGCTGGGGGGTGGAGTCAGCGGTGGGTTGGGGGACGACGCACCGAGCGCAACTGCCCGCCCGATGCCGCTGCTGCTGCCGGTGACGATGAGCACCTTGTCCTCTAGGAGGCGGGGCATGGTGGGGGGGGGGGGGGTGGGGGGTGAGTGTCGACGAGCGAGCAGCCGGCTCCATGGTCTTTAGTCTGGGGCACCGGCTATCGGCCCGTGGGCGCGGTACATGATTGTCCCGACTGCGGGGGTGGGTGGCCGTTGGCGGCACCCGTCCACCCCACACCCAGGTGCCTGCGGCGGCCGGGCTTGTGCATGCACGACGGCGCGGCATTCCCGGGGTCCGATACAGCAGATACGGGCCTATACGGCGCCTCGGCAGCGACGCGGCGGATCAACGCGCCGAGTGGCACCCGGCTGGCACCCGGCTGGCACCCGGTGCAATGTCGCGCCGGCCGACCCAGCTACCCAGGCTTCGTCACGTCGAGGCATATAACTAGCCAGCGAGCCGGCCCAGCCCACACCACACCCACCCTCAACCCCACACAATGCCCAAGACCTGGCCCAAGATCGTAAGCCCCGGCCCCCCTAGCAGCGCTCACGCCCCCAGACCTCCCTGGAGACGTTTATCCCGCCCGCAGCCGGCTCAGGCGGCGACTACCACCGCCAGACCTCGTCCCACTGGATAGTCGGCGGCGACATCGCGTGCCCGATGCACAAGTGGCCCGAGTACCGCGCCTCTCGGAGCAGCTGGGGCATCGGCGTGCTCGGCTCGATTGTGGTCAAAGTGACCGCGGGGGACGGGACGGTCGGCTACGCGACGGGCTTTGGTGGGCCGCCGGCGTGCTGGCTTATCGAGGAGCACTTTGCGCGCTTTGTCGTGGGGCAGGATCCGAGGGACACGGCCAAGATGTGGGACATGATGTTCCGCGCCAGCATGTTCTACGGGCGTAAAGGTGAGTGGGCCGTGAGCCACCGCAGGTGGCGAGAGGGCGTCGCCCGTCGCCAGTGTCGCTCGTCGCCCGTCGCCAGCGTCGCTCGTCGCCCGTCGCCAGCGTCGCTCGTCGCTCGTCGCCAGCGCTGCTCGTCGCCAGCGCTGCTCGTCGCCAGCGTCGCTTCGCTCCGCTGACGCCCGCCCGCTGACCCCCCCAGGCCTCCCCCTCGCCGCCATCTCCGTCGTCGACCTCGCCATCTGGGACCTGGTCGGCAAGCTGCGCCACGAGCCGATCTACGCCATGATTGGCGGCCGCACCAAGCGCGACATCCCGCTGTACCTCACGGGCCCAAAGCCCGCCGTCGCGCGCAAGCTCGGCTTCTGGGGCGCCAAGGTGCCGCTTCCCCACGGCCCCGCCGACGGCGCGGCCGGCCTGGCGGCCAACGTAGCCTTCCTCGCCGCGCGCAAGGCCGAGGGCGGCGACGCCCCGCTCATGGTCGACTGCTACATGAGCCTCGACGTGCCGTACACGCTCGAGCTGGTGCGCGCCGTCGAGGCGGCGGGCGTACACATCCACTGGTGGGAGGAGTGCCTCCACCCCGACGACTTTGACGGGCACGCCGAGCTGCACCGCGCGCTGCCGCACGTGCGCTTCACGACCGGCGAGCACGAGTACACGCGCTACGGGTTCCGCAAGCTCATTGAGCAGCGCGCCGTGGCGATTCTGCAGCCCGACGTCATGTGGCTCGGTGGGCTGACCGAGCTGCTGAGGGTCGCGGCGATGGCGGCCGCGTACGACATTCCCGTCGTGCCGCACGGCTCGGGGCCCTACTCGTTCCACGCGGTCATGAGCCTGCCAAACTCGGACTTTTGCGAGTACATTGCCAACTCGCCAGACGGCGAGAGCGTGCTCCCGAGCTTTGGGGATTTGTTTACCAACGAGGTGCTCCCGGTCAACGGCAGGATCGACCTCGGCGACGAGCCCGGGTGGGGGCTGACCCTCAACCCCAAGGCCGAGCTCGTGCCGTACAGGTCGTTCTTTACGGTGTCGCGGGGGCTGGGTGCGGCGGGCGAGGTGGAGGATGTGGGCGACGGGGTCGTCGACGAGGTCAAGGTCAAGAAGGTGAACGGGGTCAATGGGGTCAACGGGGTCAACGGGGCCAACGGCGTCCACTAGTATCAGTACCACCACCATACCATGCAGAAATCGCCCATGTGCTTCACAAGACTTCATCACGCCGCGGCTTCGCTGCTCACCCCTAGAGCGTGCCCAGAAGCTCGTCGGGCACCTTGATGCCGTCGTGGATGCCCGCGCCGAGCGCCCGGCCGCCATCAACAACAAGGTTAGCCCCGTCCATGTAGCTGCCAGCGCGCGAGCCGAGGAGCAGAGCCGGGCCGGCGATCTCGTGCGGCAGGCCGGGGCGGCCCGCGACCGCGCGCGCAGCCGCCTTGCTCGGCGTCTCGCCAATGTCGTACTTGAGCCCGCCGGAGGCCGCCGTCACGCCCGTCATCTCGGACGGGAAGATGCCGGGGCAGATGGTGTTGACGCGGATGTTGGCGCTGGGCGGGCGAGCGCGTCAGCGCGAGCCTAGCGCCACAAGACTGCACTTACGGACTCAGACGCCCGGCAAGCAGGTTGGCCGTGTGGATCGTGCCCGCCTTGGACACGCCGTACGACACGCTGCCCATCTGGCGCTGGAGGATGAGGCCGGCGATGGACGCGATGACGATGACGGATTTGAGGTCCGACTTGAGGAGGAGCGGGACGAACTTGACGGTCGTGAAGTAGACGCCGTTGATGTTGACTGCGGTGCGAGCGGCGTCAGCCGCGAGCAGGCAGCGGCCATGGCATCGCCACGAGTCTTGTTACCCACTAGCATTCGTGACGTTCCAGTCGTCGTCCTCGCACCCGTCCCACATCATCTTTGTGACGGCGTCAATGTCGTTGGCGGCGCTGGTGGGGTTCTTGTACGCCTTCATGACGCCGGCGCAGTTGATGAGGACGTCGATCTGGCCACGGGCACGAGCGTCAGCGAGCGCGAAGCAGCCGGCGGGCCGCCATATCCACTGCAGGCGGCAGCCGTCGCCCCAACACACTCACGACGTCAGTCTTGGCCGCGACGGCGTCATACAGCGCCGCGACGCCCGCCTTGCTCCCGACATCGCCCTGCACGCTGGCGCCGTCAGCCCCGCCTTGGTGTGTACACCCACGCGATCGCGCTGCCGCCCTTGCCAGCGGCGGCGGAGATGTCAGCCACGGCAGTCTGCAGCACGTCGGCACGCCGCCCGGCAATGATGACGCGCGCGCCGTTGGTCGCGTAGGCCGTCGCGATTGCTGCGGGCGAGCGTCAGCGAGCGAGCGACCACCGGAAGCGTCGCTACCCACCCTTGCCCAGGCCGGTGCCGCCGCCCGTGATGAGCACGGTGCGGCCGGCCACCGAGAAGAGGTCGTCGAGCGCAAAGCTGGGCGCGGTGAAGGCGGGGGTGCTGAATGTGACCATTGTGCAGTGGGGAGGGGAGAGATTGGTCCGGAGGGGTTCAAGTAGTTGTCGTGAGGAGGGGTGCCGGCCTAACGCGGCTTATGGCGGCGGGCGGGGACACCGGCCCGGTTTCGACTTGGGGCCGGCCGGCTGTTGCCTCTGCGGTGGCGGGCATGACCTATTCTCGATGCTGCATGCATGCAGTTGGCTGAGCAAGCATGCCACCGAGTTCTGCTCGGTTTGTGTTTGTGCTTGAGCTCGTGCTTGAGCTTGAACTCGTGCTTGTACTTGAGCTCGTGCTTGTCCTTGAGCTCGGTCTTATGCTTGGTGTGCTGACGGTATCGGGCCATAGCCGATATGCACCCCCTCCCTCGAACATGAGTAACAGTGCATTAGCAAGTGTACAAGGCCTCAATCCGGCCAGCGCCGACCCTCCCCTAGTCATACAGCCCCTCCCACTCGTCCTCCTCCTCCAGCGCGGGCGGTACGTCGCCAAACGCGGCGGCCAGCGCCGGCGCAGCAGCGCCCTGCAGCCGCTCGACAAAGCTCGGCGCGGGCGCTGCCGCCGCGGCTGCCTCAGCCGCAGCCTCCTCCTCCATCGCCGCCAGCGCCTCCATGTCGTCGTCCATGTCGCCGTCGCCGTAGTCGAACAGCGGGGCGCGGGCCGGGGCGCCGGGCGCGCGGTTCTCCTTGTCCTCGTCGGCGTCGGCGTCTGCGTCTGGCTCCGGCTCGTCGCCCTCCTCGTCCCGTGGCTTGGGGTAGAACTCGTCGCGCAGGCCCTTGAGGGCAGACTGCGACGTGTAAGCGCGGTCTATTCTCACGCCGCTGCCCCCCGTCGCCACGCCTCGCCTCGCTGCGCTCGGCTCGGCCCGCCGCTACCCACCTCCATCCGTCGCGTCGCGCACACCGTCTCAACCCGCTGCACAGTGTGCGCAAAGTCGCCCTTGGGGAACATGCCGTGCGCCCACATCTGGTATCCGTCCATCAGGCGGCGGAGGTCCTTTGCCTGGTCGTCAGCACGCCCGCCCACGCCACCCACCTCGTGTCCCTTGCCCTTGGGGCGAAACTTCTTCGCGAACCCCGCGAGCGCTGGAAAGCCCTTGGGCGCGAGGAGGCGCTCGGCGTCGACCTTGGCCACGGGGAGGCGCTTGCGCGCGGGCTCGTCCTCGTCCTGCGCGTTGATGCCCGCGAGCGGGTCCTGCATCGCGAGGGGGTCGGCCAAAAACTCGGCGTTCGCGGCCGCCGCCGCGCGCTGAGCCAGGCCAGCCGAAGTCGTCGGGAGCGGCGCGAGGGGCGTGCGCGGGCCCGAGCGCGCCGAAGCCGGCGAGTCGACCCACACGTCGTCGCGCGCACGCTTGCGCGGCGTGCCGTAGTTGCTTGTCGGGGAGAGGAAGAGCGGGTTGGACGCGTCGTGCCGCACCGTCCGTCGCGAGGGCCCGGCGTCCGACCCGGGCGAGAGCGGCGTCGCGTCCCGCTGTTTCGGGGCCGGGCGCGGCGGCGAGTCGAACGCGAACAGGTCTTGTAGCGACGTCGCCATGGTGGTGTGGGTTGTGGGACAAAAGTCAAAGTGACATTCGTGTCATGTTGTTCTTCGACGCGTCGCGGAAGCAATTTTGAGACGCTCGATGACTGTGCTGCAGGCATGCTGGCAGTGCCACGGCCACCAACGCCTCGCGCCTCACGGCGTGCACGGTGCGCTTCAAGCTTGCTCGCTACTCGCTCGCTTCATGCTCAATGCTACAACTGTGCCGTGCTACAACTACCTACGCTGTCGTCCTGCGACTGCTCGCGCGCCCTCGGCCCTCGGGCACGCGCTACCGATGGTGCGGCGGGAACGAGTCCTCGCTCACAAACGTAATTGCGCTCTCGCTGATCCCCGCTTTGCTGCTCTTTCTCGTTAGCCCGGGGTACTTGCCCGACGAGCGGCCAAAACCGCGGATCACGTCGGCGCTCGCCATAGGCGGCGGGGCCGCCGCCGCGCCGCCTCCTGCCGCGCTCATACTCGCCTTGCGGCCAAGGTTTGGGCCAATGCTGAGCGTGTTGAACGAGCTCACAAACATCGGGTTGCCCGGCCCGCGGTCAAATTGCGGTTGCTGGTCGTGCGCGAGCGCCGCCGGCGAGAGCGACAGCCCGGCGGTCGAGAAGGGCGACACCGGCGCGGTGCAGATCTGCAGCCCGACAAACGACTTGGATCGCGACTTCTCGGGCGACCCGCGCAGCGACGCCGACGTCGACGCAAAGCTCGATGCGAACACCGACGACGGCGAGGGCGGGGCGTCGTCGCGCGTCGCGCGGTGCCGGGTACCGCCGGGGCTCTCGTCAAAGTAGTCCTTGACCTCTCTGTTGCCGGCGCTGGGCTGTCCGCCGCCACCGTTGGAAGGCTCCTCGCCGATCGTCGGCATCACGTCGTTCCACTGGATTTCAGGAGACTCGGACCCGTCGACTGGGTCGCCAAACTCGAGCATGAGAGCGCGTTCGGCCTTTTCGATCTCGACCGGGTCGACGGGCTCGAGGCCCTGGATGAAGACGCGCGACAGCGTCGGGTCGTACTCGCCCTCGTCTCCGAGCCCAAGCCCCACCCACGAGGCCGGCGCCTCGTCCTCGTCGCCCGCCGTCATGAGCTCGGGGTCGCAGCCAAGGCACACGCCGAGCTTCTCCCACAGCGCGACCGAGCGCTCGCGCACCGCCTCGCGCGCAAGAAGCACCCACTCGTAATCGGGGCACTCCTCGCGGTCGATCTTTGTGAGGAGGCGCTCAAACTCTGTCCAGTTCCACTCGGTTACGGGAATCTCCTTCCAGTTCGGACGCGCGGCACCCGCCGGGAATGACTTGGAGAGCAAGTCGACGAGCGTCTCGTTGACCGGGTTGGCAAGCAGGCTCGCGACCTGCGCCGGGCGATCCGAGAAGGGCAGAAGCGTGTCGTCGTCCATCTCGACGTACTCGACGGGTTCGAGCGCGATCGGCTCGGGCTCCTGTTCGCCTGCGAGGTTCGTCAGGCTCTTGCGCCGCTGAGCCTTGGCGGACTCGGCGCCCGTTGTCGCCGCGACGGGGGACATGAGGCCGCGCGCGAGCTCGAGCACCTCGTCAGGCGAGAGCGTCTTGGACGGTGTCGGGGCGGCACCACCACCTGGCGCCGCAGCCGCGGCCGAGAGCGATGGGCGGCGCACGGGTGACCCGCCGCCCCCAGCCGCGGAGATCGGCGGGGGCGACAAGGAGAAGCTCGCAGCCGCAAAGGAACGGCGCGGCGCGCGTGACGTCGCCGGCGCATCCGAGAACGCGGCAAAGCTCGACACGGGGACGAGGTTGGACGACGACTTTGAGCGCTGTCTGAGGGGCGTGGCGTCCTTGTCGCTCGGCGCCTTGACGAGGATGAGGCGCGTCGTGATCCCCGCGGGGATGTTTTCCGCGCCGCTGCTGCGTCTCCGGAGCCCCGTAGCGCCGGCGCTGCCCGCCCCGGCCGCGGCGTCGGAGAAGACACGCTCGCGGCCCGACAGGGAGCGGCTGAGGGTGCGACCGCTCGAGCTGCGGCTGAGCAGGCCGGCGCTGGCGGGCGAGTCGGTCACGTCGTCGGCAAAGGAGGCCAGGTTCCCACCCGTGGTCTGGAGCGGCGATAAGGCCTGGAGCGAGCTTAGTGCGTTGTGATGAGGCCGGGGCGGGGAGGAGCCAGTCCGAGATTTGCGGGTGCTGCGTTGGTCCATGGTGGGCAGTGGGAGAGTGGTTGCGTGTGCCGTGGTCGCGTGCGATAAGAACTGGGGTGGGTGGGGTGGGGCGGTAGATTGGGATCGGGTGGGGGGGCGGGCTGGGGTCGTGAGTGTCGTGTGCGGCGTGGGCTGTGTGTGCTGCTGCCTGTTGCTGTCGCTGCGTGTTGTCGTCGCTGTGTTGTTACCGGGATTGTAGATATCCCGAAGAGGAGGATGAGTATGTACGAGAGTGAGATGTCGAGAGAGGGGGGGAGTGTGACGATTGCGCGTGTGAAGCACCACCCACCCAGTTTGGGGGTGATGACGTTGCGACGAGTGGCGGGGGGCGGGGCGTGTGGCAGCCACGGCACACTGATAACGACCACTCTCTCGTCAATCGCACCGATGCATCGCTGCAATCGTCATATCGCGAATAGAACATGCACGACACGAAGATGCGTCCACACGAGCGACGTACAGCCGTCAGCAGCACGAGGAATCCACGCGAGCCTCACGACAGCGGCTGATGACGCGACGACGAGGACAGTGTACACGGCCGCGCCACGGCGGCCCGTCCCGCTGATACCCCACGCCATCACCCACCCCAGCCGATTATCTCATCTGCCCACCGAGTCTCGTCCATCAGCCCCATTCCACAGCCAGCCCGCCCCCTCCAGGCTACCCGTGCGCGGCGCCGCGGCGCCATTGTCCCGCAGCCCAGCCTGCAAACTTGCACCCGACGACTCGGTCAAGGCGACCCCTCCCCCTTCCGCGCCAGCCACACGCCACCGCAGGGCACGGCGTATACCCGAGGTATCTGTAACGCAAGCACTCCCGCTCCACCTGGCCAAGGGAGGTAGCAACAGGCAGACAGGGGTTGGGTGCGATGTACGCTGGCAGTGGCTGCCAGATAACGGCGCCACCTGTCAGGCGTGCTCGATCCGCTTGCCGCGCCGCATTATCCCCATACATACGTCGCTACATTCCAGTGGAACTCGGGCTGGAGAACCAGTAACCTCCGCGCCGGCGTCCAGACTAGCGCACGCAATAGGCTATCTACTTGTTTGGTTCCTTGCAGTTACCGCATGACGCGGTGACGACAGCGGGCTGCAAGCTGCACACCACCAGCCTGCACCGCATGCCTCCATCGCCGACGCCGCGACGGCGCGGCTCGTCCGGCCGCGAGACGACGACGACGCGACAGTGATGCATGCCTTCTCGGCGCCAGATCTCGCCGGGAAACCCGGAGGCGCGGTATGCCTGTCTGCTGGCACCGTTTGATCGCCGCGGGGCCGTTGTGCGCCGCTCGCCGTCACCGACCCGGAGAAACGCGCGGCAGAGTTTGCTGCGACGTCGACTTAGGCCCCCAGTGCTCCCCGCTCGCTCGGGACAGCACCTAGCAGCAGAGCAGCTGATCTGATGGATCCTGCCCCACCAGTTTGATGTGTTTGGCGCCACCCCTCCGCTCACCCCGTCGTTTCACCCTCGGCCTTCCACACCAGAAACGCCCATCACGACAACCATACCATACTCATGACACATGCCGCACTCACGTCTGTCCCACTGGTCGGGACTTGGAGCCGCTGTGCCCACGCGTAGGCACCCAACGACCGACCCACCCACCCGGGCACCAGGGCCGCTAACCCGGAAAGCGGAAAGTAATTGACCCACGACGCTGGTCTGGAAACAAGTTACGTGGCTTTGTCTCGGAGCACTAACGTTGTCGAGAGGAGCACGTTGAAGAGTGGACCGTGGCATCGTTGCCCGGCGGCATTGGCAGCGGCGCAACCCGCCGCTAGACAAACTCTGCTACCACACCACCCACACTTCGGGCGCCGGCGCCGCAGAGCAAGGCGCTGACGACGAGATCCACGAGTGTCCCCCCTCTAGTCGGCGCGGCCTTTGGCAGCTGTTTGCTCGGCCCTTGCTCGACCAGATCGCAGCATTGTCTCCACAACGCAAATCCACGGTGCCGGGACATTTGTATTTTGAGGTGTGGGTAGCCGCGGGAGTCATCACCCTTTGCTTGGGCCAAGCCCCTGCACCCGAGGCACAGGATGACCGGGAAGGCGTTGGCCTACCAGACATTTTGGCTTGTTCCTCGACTGCAGCCGCCGCGCTGCCGTTTGCCATGCGAGGATGATGTGATGCGGGGGCTCTGCCGTACGGCGGCAAGGCAAGGCGAGACGGGTTCAGAAGGAGGTGAGAACCGAGGGGCACGAGACGAGCACAAGACAGGCCGAAAGGAGCATTGTTCGGGCGCCACTTGGGTGGCCCAACCCTGGCCAACCCATTCAGCCGTGGGGTCTGCCAGTGCTGCCCTCTTTGCCTCTTTGCTTTGGACAATGACAATGACGCCGCCAAACTCAGACCCAAAGCATGTCAATACAACAATGGCCAAGCGGAGGCAGACGTCTGTTGTACCCCTCTGCCTTCTGCAGCCGCGGTGTGAAGCCGCGGTGTGCAACCGCGTTGCCGCGAGAGAAGGCAACTCGTGGTGACACCCGGCACAGCACGCCGCAAGCCGAGGCACACTGGCGGCGTCGGGGGCTGGGCTCGGAGGCGTCGGTGGGGCGTGGGCATCGGCGGCCATCGGCCACTGCCTGTTCAATCTGCGGAATGTGTGGCCCACAAGGCCGCCACTTGGAAAGAGCGAGCGCGAGCGAACGAGCGAGCCATGCAACGTCGTCGACACGGACGACGACAAGAGCATCGCAGTAGTAGTGCATACCGTTGTTGGTGTGCCCGTCCGTTGTGTCATTAGGTCCCAGCGTATGTCACCCAGGCCCCGGCGAAAGGCATGACCCATTATTAACGAGCGAAGAACGACGCTGTCCTGGCTCTGCGCGACCCTCGCCGGAGAGTTTACACCCGGCAAAGTGGGGAACAAGACATGCACAACGCACGACGGGCGACCCTGGTCGGAACTAAGTTGGCAGAGCCAAGGCAAAAAAGGCACTACAACAGCGGCCATGCTCGGTCAGGGGGTTGTTACCGCACCAGACCGACAGACGACAGGGCAGGGGAGTATGCAGCAGCCGAGCAGAGGAGGAAAAAGAGAGAAAAAAAGTTCCACGACCAAGGCTCAGGAGCAGAACCAGAGAGCAGGGTGGGCGGCCGAGGGCTAGAGGGGAGCACCACGCTCTTGCTCATCCGCGTGCCTCTTGTGGTGCTTGTTCTCTCTGCGTACGGCCCCCCAGGCTCCCCCTCGGCTCTCCCCGGGTTCTTGTGCCGTGCTGCGGTGCTGGGTGCCGTGCTTTACGGCACCACCACGAGTCAGCAACCGCCCCACCTGCGTCCACCCGCGTCAGACAGCGGCCAGACCCTGGCCACGGTGTTCGCGCGCGTGCTGCCTTGCCTTGCCTGCTCCCCTTTTTTTCTCTATTGGTGCTCCTGCTGCTGCTCCTCCTACTGCTCGTGTTCCTGTGCTGCCCCTGCCGCCGCCAGTCAACGCCGCCACCGCCGCCTCCGCCGCCGCCGCAGGCTGTCCTTCGGCCCGTTGCATCAGCACCAGGTATCACGTCTGCCTGCTTCCCCTTCCCCTCCCTCCCTAATCAGCACAAGTAGACCCAACCCAACGACCCAAAGAGACAGCCGCCCTTCGCCGCCCGCTTCGCTCGGTAGCTCGTGTCCTGTCCAGTCCAGTCTGGCATAAACCCGCGGCACCAGCATAGTGCCACAGCTCAGCTCGCGCTCTCTCTCGTCTCGTCGTGGCAAAGGCCAACCCGACCCTCTCGGTGCTTTCCCCTTTCCCTGTGCCGCCGCCCACCCACTGCTGCCTGCTTGCTTGTACAGAGACCCCTCGTCCTCCGGGGAACCACCTCAACCACTACTACTACCACTGCCGCCGCCGCCGCCGCCGCCGCAGTCTCTCCTTTCAACGCCTCTTCCCGCAACACCTCGACCACTCTTGTCATCATCCCACACCCACGTCGGTATCGCCTTCGGTGTCACCGTCACCTCCCTCCCCTCCTCTCCCTCCCAACCACCGACCCCTCCCCTCCCCCCTTCCCCTCGGTCCGCGACATTGCTCCTCGCCACGGCCGCGCGTCCAGATCCCATCGCTGGAGACGAAAACAATACCGGCCAAGTGGGGTCGTCGCGCCGTGACCCGCCCGCCCCGGACAGAGTCCACCCGACCCTCTGGTCGTCACTCTCTCACGCCTTGTCCGTCACCGCGTTCCCAGCGCCGTGCTCCACGACCTAGGCCGACGCGACCCGGACCGACAAACTTGATACGCGGCGCGTGTAGTGGTGCTCTCCCCACCCAGTAACGGATCGACGAAACTCGGGCCCCCCTTAGTTTGATTGACGCTTCCATCAACATCATTGTGGGTCATTGTCCTTCTGGACGTCCTCCTCGTCCTCCTCCTCGACATCACGCACCTCGTCGTCCTTTGCCGCGTCTAGGCAGCAGCGCAGCGCCATCACGACGAGCAAGCCACGACCCAAGTCTACTCTGAGGCCTGCCTACCTTTGTGCCGCTCACTCTCACCCGACACGCCGCCGCGAGATCTTGGCCACCGGCCATCACTCGCATCACGACTTTGTCATATCTCTCCTTCCCTTCCCTTCCCTTTCCTCCCCCACCTTGTCTTATCATCAACAACAACAACATAACACGCGCGACCTCGCACATCGAGGTGTAAATATCCTGCAACGACAACGGTGACGCCCTCCACGACGTCGTTGCCGCCGCCCCATCTGGTCGACGCCCCGCATCACTCCTTTTTTTCTCTCTCTCTCTCGCGACCCCATCTGCACAGAGCACCTGTGCACCCTCGACTCGCCCCTCGACGCACCCGACGCGCTCCCTGCAGCGTGCCCCGGGGACCAGAGTTGTAAAAAATCGGCACTGTAGTCAAAGGTATGCGTCGTACCGCCTCCCACGTTCTTTGACTGACACGCCCTCCAGTGCCGCGTCTATAGCAACAACAACATGTCTGGCGCCGTGACTTACGGGCCCGACTCGGGCGCCAATGGCGCCGTCGAGTACGCCTACATTACCACAGCTCAAGGACGGCCACAGGCTGTTCAGTACAACCCCGCCCTCGGCCAGGTCCCTCAAGGCATGGTCATGCAGCAGCACCAGCAGCTGCAGCCACAGCTCGTGCAACATGTGCCGCAAATGGCGCCTCTTCAGCAACAGCAGCTTCAGCAGGTTCAGCAGCAGCAGCAAATCGCAATGCAGTCGGCCCAGCAGCTTCAACAACAGCAAATCGCCCAACAGCAACAGGCTTTGAGCGCCGCCGGCATGCCAATGCAAGCTCAACAGCTCCAGCTCGCTGCTCAACAGGGCTACCAGCTTGCCCCTCGGCCCCCTCGGCCGATGCACTCGTACCAGAGCGCAGTCCCGGTCCAGTTTTACCAAACAATCCCTCATCAAGGTGCCGTGCCAACTGCCTATGCCCACATGGGGACCACGCATGTCCAAGACTACCGCTTTGGCGCACCGCAGTTTGCCGTGGAGCAGGGATGGCACGGTGGCGCCGAATGGGAGGAAGATTACGACGAGAACAGCGGTGCCGTCTTGTACGGGACATTGGAGGTGAGTTGAGCGGAGCGGCGGCCCCGGCCGGTGACGGCGGTGGCGGCGGCAGCGGCGGAAGAGGCGGCGCTGCACCAAAATGGACCCCTTAGCCCGCTAACCCAACCCTCAATTTTCAGGTCAAGCATCGACGACGAACAACCCCAGAACAACTGCGCGTCCTCGAGCACTGGTTCAGCATCAACCCTCGGCCAGACAATGCATTGCGCGAGTGGCTTGCATCAGAGCTTGGAATTACAAAGCGTAATGTCCAAGTGTGGTTCCAAAATCGGTGAGTAGCAAAGCTGCTCGTGAAAACGATACTTCGCCGCTAAACTCTATCCTCAGTCGCGCGAAGATTAAGAATCAGGAAAAGGCACGAGAGGCTGCGGCCGCCGACGCAAAGAAGGAGGCCGAGCGGAATGGCACGACATCGGCGGCGCCCTCTCAGCCTGGCACGGCAACCGACGGTAGCGGCAGCAGCGGCGACCAGTCGAGTGCGGCAGGTGCAAGTGGCAGCGGTAGCGGACAGATTCCGCCGCCAATCCTCACCGCGCAGGCCAATGCCCTCCCCGCCGCTTCACACGACCCAACGGCACCCGTTGTCACGCCCACACAACCATCGCACATTGGTACCCCAATCCAGACACCACTGGTAACCACCCAGGTGCCATCACGGCCCTCTTCGAGCGGTGGCAACCACGATGACACCCACGACAATGTCGACATCCCGACGGCGGACAAGCTCAACATTGGCCGTCGTGTGTCTCTTGCCGGTGGCGACATCTCGTCCATCGAGGCTTGGGCACGGCGGCGTGCCACGTTGGGCCAGTACGGAAGTGGATCCGTTTCAGTGGGCAACTCGCCAATGGGCCTTGCCGCGGCTGCCCGGCGAAACAGCCAGCCGTACCCCACCCAGGTCCTTACGGCGCCCGTCGAAGCTGGCGAGAACGGCTCGGCACGCTCGGCCTTGCCCAGTCCAAAGGTTTCGCCCAACGGCCGCATGCCTCAAGGATTACTCGTCACTGCCATGCGCAACAACACGCTGCGGCGTGCGTCCATGCCGGGAGGTGGTGCCCAGCTCATCTCGTCCAACGCATTCACGCCGCCCCGTAACGCTTCGTATGTGCACCCACTACCAGGATCGACGCAGGCTCTGCCCACCGCGAACGGACAATCCGGACGACCCGGGGTTCCCGGCCGTGAGCTCAGTCCCATTAGGGACCACGACGGCGAACTCGACCCGTCCCTGCGTGGCAGCGTGCCGGCGACGTACGTCACTGGGCCATCATCGACATATGCCAACAACATGTCTGGATTCTTGTCGGTGCCTGAACCCGACCTCGGCCTGTCGTACACGCTCAACCCAGGCCTGCCCGGTGTTCCATTCTCTCCCAACTCGCCACTGCCCAACCCGACCTTCTCGTTCGGCGGTGCTCCGTCATCGGGCCACTCGACGCCGGGTGGTGCGGGCTCGCTTACCATCAGCACCGATGGCGTCAGCATGGACAAGAGCGACTCGCAGCAGCAGGCCTTGTTCATGGCGCTGCAGCGCGGCCGCTTGGGCTCTATTGCATCGGTGAACAGCGTCAACACCACTGTCACGGACGGTGGGACCGAGAACGGCAGCGAGCTCGACTGGCCGTCGTTCCTGCCGCCTGGCTTCGACCCCGACATTCGCCGTGCGTCTGCGCCTGCCGACCTCCTGCACAACATTGGCCTCCTGGGCATCTCGTCGGCGGGGCAGCACAGCGCCAGTGCTGGTGCCAGCAACCCGACATCTGGGCAAGCGACGTTTGCGCGGCCATCTCCCCTGGGCTCTGCAACCTTCTCGCAGACCAACCTCGAGGCACACAATGCCAGCGTACCGTCGTCCACCCCGACCATGGCCGGCGGCCCCTACATCCCGGCCAACGACTCGTCGCCCGTTGCGACTGGCTCTGCTATTCCGAGCGAGGGCCCGTCGCCCGCCGGCGTCCACACGCAGATGCACTCGACACTGATGCCACCTCCGCCGCTCCCCAACCGCTCGCAGCCGGTCTACGCCGGCTACACCGACGTGTCGTTGTCTCAGTACGACTTTGGCGTCGACTCGCTACCGTCTTCTGTCCCCACGCTGCCCGACCCGAGCGCATACGTGTTTGGCAGCGCGTCGTCTACGTCCACGTCGGGCAGCAGCGGCGACCTTGGTTTCCTGGCATCCGAGGCTGACCTCGGGTTTGACCTGCGCAACGACGACAAGGACCAGTTTGCCTTCCTTGCCGAGCTCACCAACGACCTCGGCTCGGACGGCGTCAACGTCTTGGTCTAGAGGATATACATGGCCCTCTGACCTTGTACGTGTTTCCGATCTCTCCCAAAAGTGTACATCCCTCAATCTATCCCACTACATTTCTCTGGTTCTCCTGGTTTACAAGGGTTCCCCTCTCTCACACGCATACATGAGCCTCTATCATCATCTGTCTCCTACTGTCTCTTCCGCTTGTTGGGATTTATATTGAGCCATACATTGTAACCGTCTGCAGATGCACATAACACACGTAATGCATCATGTGTGTGAGCGCGCGCGGCGAGGCGCGTAGCGCCGAGCAGCGAGGCCCGACGAGCCTGTGGCCTGTGGTGGAGATGGACGCGGCGGCGGGAAGACGATGGACGCCGCAGCGGCCACTGCCGCCGCTGCCGTCGCCGCCACAGTGTCCATCTCGCGTGCCTCGCGCATGAGAACGGCCCTGCCCCCTGCCCGCTACCAGCCCAAGCGGCGGCAGGCACGCGAGGAACACGAGCCGGGGGGACAGCGACGTCGCCACGGCGACGACGCCAGGCCGACTCCAGCACGCCACAGGGGTGGTGGTCCCGAGGGTCGTCGGCGACGCCACATGCCCCGGCGATGGGCGAGCGCGAGCGCGATCGCCGTGAGCGGGGGCGGGGGAGGTCGGGGAGGGGGGGGGACGCTGCGAAATCGTCGTCGGCGACGATCGACTGAGAAATTTTCTTATCAATTGCCTCGGGTACCAGATCGACCCGATCATTGCCGCCCTCCTGCCTGCCTGGCGCGCGGCGGCCGTCTGTCTCTGCTGGAAACATCAATCTAGCGCGGCGGCCGGCCGGCATCGATCGTGGGCACACGCGACTTCTAGAACACGGGGGGACAGGCAGATCTCGATTGATGCATCATCGCCGGATCGGATCCCATCATCCTGCGGCGGCGTCGGCGTCTGCGTCATGCTGCCGCCGTTGCACCGCTGCTGACGTCGGCGGCGTACCCCTCGCACTCGCCGCACTTCGCCGAGCACAAGGGCCGAGGCGGCGCCGCTGCACTCCTGCACGCCGCCGGTGACTGCTGCTCGAGAGCGCGTCGTTGCCCGGAACGACGCTGACGTCAGACGGCACACTCGTTGGCCGAGATTCCCGATTCCCGACACGGGGTCGTCCCTAGATGCTTGTCGTGCTTCGTCGTGCGTGGGATGGGCGTGGATGGGCGTGGATGGGCTCACTGGCCAGCTGGCGAGGAGCAGCGGGGTGTGGCGCCACGAGCGTGGCCTGTGTGCCGACGGCGATGCCACGAGGAGCGAGGGCTCGTGGCATGGAGTTGCTTGCGCTCGTGGCGGCAGCCAGCGAGCCCCCTACTCCCCCCGCGGCGTCACCAGCAGCGGCATCTGCGGCCCGTACCCCTCCTCGCCCTCGACGACCGGGCGCACCACGATCATCCAGTCGCGCTTGACGCGCGGGGCAGACGGGAGCGGGGCGAAGACGAACGCGCGGACGAGCACGAACAGGACGGCCTTGATCTCCATGACGGCGAAGCGGTGGCCTCTGGGTCGTCAGTGACACTCTTTCCTCCTCCCCCGTCCACGCCACGCACATGCAGTTCCGCGTGCCGCCGTAAAAGGACAGGAGGTTGCCCCACACGCCTGGGACTTTGGCCCCCGGCGCGGCCGCGTGCCGCGCGGGCTTGAACTCGCCCGCGTCCGGCCCCCAGACCGCCTCGGAGCGGTTGACGCTGTAGATCGGGATGTAGACCTCGTCGCCTTTGCGCAGGTGGATCGAGGAGAGCAGCGTGCCGTCGCGGCCGAGCACGGGCTCGGAGAGCGGGAGCACGACGTCGCGCGCCGGCTCGCGCAGGATCTCGGTGACCGGCCCGTCGAGGCGGAGCACCTCGCGCACAAAGCCGTCGAGGTAGGGCAGGGCCGCGAGGCTGTCGCTGGGCGTGAGTGGCACCTCGCGCAGCGACTCACTGGTCGGGATCCTCGGGCGCGGCCGCCACCTCGGCCCACAGCGCGTCCTGCACGCCGGGTTCCGTCGCCAGGCGGCGCAGCGCAAACGCCAGCACGCCGGCCGTCGTCTCGTGCCCCGCGAACAGGAACGTCGTCATCTGCGCGAGCACCTCGTCGTCGGTGAGGCGCTGGTCGGGGCGCAGCTCGGGGTCGGTATTGGCGCGGAGGAGGAGGGAGAGGAGGTCTTTCCTAGACTCCCCGTCAGTGCCCGCGGCGCGCGCATCGGCTAGCAGCGCGGCGCCGACGCGCGCGGCGGTCGCGTGCGCCCGCTGCACTGTGCGCCGGCGCTTGCTGGGCTGGCGTGGGCGTGAGCGCAGCTCGCGGGCTGACCTACTATCAGCTTGAGCACGGCCCACTGCGTCTCGGCGAGCGCGAGCGGGTCGAGGCGGTACGCTGCGCGCGCTTGGTCGGCATAGGCCTGCGCCAGCTCGTGCCTCGCGTCGGCGAGCGCGCCAAACTCGACGCCGAAGACGGTCGTGCCCAGGATGTCGAGGGTGAGCGCGCTGATGCCGGCGAGCACGTCGATCTTTGCGCTGCCCGCGACCTTGTCCTCCTCGGCCAGCGTGTACGCCCCGCCCTCGCCCCGCTCCACGACACCTTCCCACTTGTGCGCGAGCGCGTGCGTGGCCCCGAGGAAGGCGGGCACGAAGGCGCGCACCGCGCCGCCCCCGAACGCGGGGTTGAGCACGCGCCGCTGGCCCCTGTGGGCCGCCCCCTCGGCGGTGAGCACGCCGTCGCCGAGTATGCTGGCGAGGAGGGCGTTGGCGTTGCGCGGCTTGACAAAGTCGTACGCGCTGCGCGTGATGTGCGCGAGCGCCGCGAGATCGGTGGTGGCCACGCCGCGCGTGCCGAGCAGCGAGGCGTAGGCGACGGTGCTGCCGTGGGCAGCGAACCAGCGCGCCGCGGCGGCCCCGGGCTCGCCGGAGAGGAGGAGCTCGCCCGCGTTGCCTAGCAGGAGCGAGGTGCGCCGTGGCCCGGGGAGGTTGGCGAGCGGGTGCCGCCTCCGCTGCTGGTGGAGGAGGAGCGCGAGCAGGAGCACAAAGAGGGTGATGACGCCAGCGGTCGGGACACGATCGAGACGCGATGGCAGCGGCGCGTGGGAATGGGCGTGGGCGTACGCGCGCGCGCGTGTCAGGGGCTCGGACATACCGGATATCGCTGGGAGTGGGTGAGCTGTGATGAGCGAGGTGAGCAGCGTCGGGCGAGGTGAGCAGAGACGACGATGTGACGGCGGGGGGAGGGCTGGTGACCGCCAGCGACGGCAACTTGTTGTTGCCAAGCGTCCCGCGGCGCCACGCTCAGCTGACCTTGACCACTGCCGCTTGCCGAGTACACGTTCATCAATATACAGTGTCTAGTCTATCGTCGTGCTATTATGCCAATGCTATCGTCATGATGGGGGATGGGGTGCGGTGGGGTCGGTGCTTGGTGGGTTGGGGGTGCGGCGGGTGTGCTCGAGCGGGTGCGGCAGGCTGCTCGCTCGCATGCACGCACGCACGAACAGCGCGCGAGCTCGCTCCGCCCGCTCGCTCGCTCATTCGCCTAATGCTCGAGCCCCGCGACCAGCTTGACGGCGCGCACCAGCGTGTCGCGCGGCACCTCCTCGGACACCTCTTCGCCGAGGTAGTCCTCGAGGCTGATGCAGAGCTCTTCGACCGACAGGCGCTCGACCGACGTGGGGGTCGAGAAGCCCTAATGCAGCGTCAGCACCAGCCCACTGCCTAGCCCCTACCCCGCCCGCCGAGCGACTCACCGGCACGCGGCTCGTGGCATGCTCGCTCCAGTGCCGGTACTTGACTGGCGGGAGGCCGACGAGGCGCCTCGCGTCGTTGTACTTTGCCTCGTCGGCGGCGTCGAGGCGATCGAGCACGGCCTTCATGTCGTGCCGGAGCGTCTGGATCTCCTTCTGCATCTCAATGAGGATCTTGTACAGCGGGTTCGAGGCCCCCGTCGACTTGTGGACCTTTGCCCAGTCTGCTCGTGTTAGTCGGCTTTGCTCGGTGGCAACGCAGCGGCACCCACCATCGCCGTGCTCGAGCAGGTCGTCCTGGAACGCCTTGGCCTCGGCCTTGAGCTCGTCGCCCGTCACCGGGCTCTCGAGCAGCATGTCGGTCAGGTCGAGGCCCTCCTCGAGCACGCCCTTGCCCAGCGGCACGGGCACGCCGCCGTACTCGTTGTACAGTGACTGGAGGACGCCCTGCGAGAGCGGGAGCTGGGCGATGATCTGGGGCGGGATCGTGATCATGGCGGGTGGGGTGGGTGGTGAGTCGGTTGAGTGAGGTGAGTGGTAGAGTAGTAGCTGTGCTGCTGAGCTCGTAGACTTGCCAGCACGAGCCAAATCTTTATACACCGCGCCCCCGCCCACCCACCCACGATATCATCGGCCCAGACCCCGACCTGCCCGATCACCCAGCCCGCTGCACCCCCGTATCCACCCGCCCGACCTCGCTATCGCCCGCTCCCTCCCTCGCAGATCCGTGAAACACTTGCCAGTCTGTGCTCTGCAGGGAGCGGGCCAGCGGGCGAGCGGGCCACGAGCCGTGTTGTGAGGAAACAGGGGGGTTGGGTCAGTGGACAATGCCAAGGTCGAGACAACGGGTTAGGGTCAACACGTGCCCATTACTCCGTCCGAGGGTGCTGCCACGCCCTTGTCCCCCCTGCCACACCGCACAACGCACACCGCCCACAGCCCACGCTCAGGCCATGGTCGATCCGGCGCGCGATCAGGCCTACCTGCTGACGAGCTCGCTACGACACATGCAGGTGTGCATACTACCACCACGTTTATGCTCTACTCGCCAGAGGGCCTCTCCACCACGTCCTTGAGCTCGAGCCACGAGCCCAGGTCGTCGACGCTCACGCCAAGCTTGCGCGCGTCATCGGCCAGCGCATTCACATCCGCCAGCATCTGCGTCTTGAATCGCCCCTCCTCTGCATCAGGCGTGCCGGGAACGCCCGCGTTGCCAAACAATGAGAAGCCTGGTCTGCGCGCGCCACGGTGTCGCCGCAGCAGGTCCTCCGTCTTGCGGACCGACGCGAGGATGGACGCATAGTTGGACAGCACGTGGTCGACCACGAGCTCACTCCACGCCCCCTGGTACTTTTCCCGCAGCGTGGGCCGTGGTTCGAATAAGAGGTTGAGTGGCTTGAGGATTGTCGGAATGAAATGCGACGCAGTGACCGCCGCATTGGGTCGAGCGGCTGTAGCGCGGAATTGCGACGCGACGGTTTTCACGAGTTTGAGCGGCTCGGCGCAGCGGCGCTGCAGCACGGCCACGATCCGCTCGGCATATGGCTGCGTTGATAGCGACGTCGGGAATTGGACCGATAGGCCCAGCTCGGCCAGCAGTGCCAAGTCGCCGATCCGCGCCGTCAGCTGGTCGATATCCGCAACGGCCGATGACGCGAACCGAAGCACCGCGTCCTCCTGCGCCTGCGCAGCCTCGTCGTCGCCGACCTTGTACGTTGCCAGGGTGGCGCTCAGCCACCCGCCGTACCGTGACAGAATCTGCAGGCTCAGTCGCCAGAACCGGTGCGACAGCTCGGGCAGGTAGATCTCGGGTGCCCAGCATTGTCTGAACGCGTTCCACGCCGCTTCACTCTGCGGCAGCGCCCAGCCGGTTGCACCCGACACTCTTGGTGATGACACTGCTGATGCCGATGGCCGTTGGGGCGATGTTGCGCTGGCGGCGAGGGCGTTCTCGAACGTGGACACAATCTCCTTCCACCGCAGCTGGAAATAGACGGGCAGCTGCCACCGGCGCTCAAACGTAATGTACGTCCGGCTCTCGCGCATGGCAATGACCGCGTCGGCCGTCGGTGCATGGCCTTCAAAGATGGTCAGGAACCGGTGCGTCGTCGTGTAGTGCTTGTAGAGCTCGTCTGGGCGGCCGGCCGAGAAGATGACATGGCCGAGGTTTTCGACAATCGCCGTCCCAATCTCGGGCCACAGGACCTTTGCGAAGAAGTCAAACTCGGTCGACACCGAGTGCGCGATCGAAATGAGGGGCGCGTACGTCTCGACCTGGGCCAGGACGCGGTTGTACAGCCCATCGAGGAGGGACGCTCCGGTGAGCCGGTGTGGCCGGTCGAGCGCCTTGCCCGCCGCTGGCGTCTCTGGCGCGGTCGGCGAGGGCGGCACAACAAGCGCAGACGACGTGATGGTGCTCGCGCAGAACTCGTGCACGAGCGACCGGACGACATCCTCGGCCTCGCGCCATCCCTCGATGAGGTCGTACGTGCGGAGACACTGCTTGACGCGGGGCTCGTCGCGCGCGCCGAGCGCGGCCGTCAGGATCGACGCGAGGTCATGGCTCAGCCGTGTCCGCAGCGCGTCGATCCGCGGAGACGCCGTCTCGGCCACCTTGCACCCCTCGGCGCGCGCCTTGTTGCGCAGGTACACGAGCTGCGTGTACTCTCCTGCGAGGCGCTGCACGACCTTTGGGCGCTCCGTGTCGTCGCCGACGGTCTCGAGGGCCTCGGCGCGGGCGAGCGTCTCGAATAATCGCTGCAGGAGCTCGAGCAGCGCCTTCTCTTCTCTCAGCGCCGAGCGCTCGTCGAGCTGGGCCTGGACGGCACTCTGGTGGTCCTTGAGGACGTCGCGCACGATCTGGCGGTGTCAGCCAACCACACCGCTAGCACGGCCGCGCCAACCCACCTCAACCTGCCCACGCAGACCCGTCAGCGGCCGCTGGAGCCCCTTCAACCGCTCGCCCTCGCCGCGCAGGCCTGTGCCGAGCGAGATAAACTCCTCGTAGTCGTCGTTGATGAGCTGGACGAGCTCCTCGCGCAGGACACCGAGGTACGCGCGCAGTTCGGCACGCAGCTCGTCGAGCGGTATGTGGATGCGCGAGAGCAGGAACGCGTCGACGTCGTAGTCTGCCGCCGTGAGCAGGGGGTGCTGGTGCGAGAGGGGGAGGAGGGAGGGAAGGTCGAGCGAGTGGCCGATGGTGGACGACGTCGACGCGCGCGGTGACCGCGTAACGGTCGCTGTGGGCGACGGAGCGCCTTGCAGCGCTTCTGTCGCCATCGCGTTGTGAAGTGTATGCGTGTGGGGGCCGTGGGGGAGTGTTGGTGGAGAAATGCAAGTGTCACGAGTTGTTGGTGTCTGGTGGAGGTCGCGCGGCGTGGAGGCTGCCTGCTTGGCTGCTGGGTGCATCCGCCCAGCGCTGACCGGCCTGACGCCGCGCGCGCCGCCTCGTCCGCCGCCGCCGCTCTGCCCCGACCACTTCGACTTTTCGGCACGTCCACCACCACCACCATTCTCCAACCCACAATGTCAGACGACCAGAAGCCGCCAAGCAAGGCCACGCCGGCCACGCCGGCGCTCAACATCCCCAAGGGCAACAGCCCCATCACTCCCGAAGCGCAGCAGCCGGTTGACGAGCCCCTGTCCGGCAACTGGTGGCAGGACCTCAAGAAGGCTGTCGGGGTGGGTTTCGTGCTTTGTGCGCCGAGCACCGCTGACAGCACAGATGATTGACGTCAAGAAAGACTTTGAGAACATTGGCCAGTGGCCATGCATGCGCACCGCGTTGCTGTACGGCATCGCAGGCGGCGCAGGCATCGGCGCCGTGCGCTTCCTCGGATCGCGGCGTAAGTTTGCGCTCTGGGTCAACGCTGACCACCAGGCGTCCATTCGGCTGGCAGCTGGGCCGTCGGCGCCTTCATCGTCACCTCGGTCGCGTCTCGGTGAGTAGGAGGTCGCATGGCCCACGGTTGACAGTACAGTGAAATCTGCGAGAGCCAGAGGAGAAAGGAGCTCGCCAACATGCGCATGATCCAAGAAAAGTACCCCCACCGACATGTCAGCCGCCTCAAGCGCAAGGGAGAGGAGTGGGCACCGCCCAAGAGCGACGAGTAGGCGCTTGCAGAGGCACTAGACGAGTAGACGAAGTGGAGAGGCACACAGAGAGAGAGAGACGAGGCAGACGGGTAGACCAACAACACAAGACAGCATCACAACACCACCACCACCACAACGACACAATTCCCCCTCCACTCTTGGGCAAAATAATTTCTTGTCACGCGTCTCACTCCACACGTAGATCACATAACATGCAGAGATTCATGACTCGGCTCATGAACTACAGACTATGGAACGGTTGCCGAGCCCCATACATATCGACTCGACTCTTAGAGGTCGGCGTCGTCCTGCAGTGTGTTAGTGGGGTCCACGGCCTGGCACATTGCCAGCTTACCTCATCGGGGAGGGGTGCGTCGGCAGCCAGCTTGAGCTCGGCCTCGTACTGGGCCATAAGGGACGGGTCGACGGTAAGCTCGGGGGGGGCGAGCGCAGGGGCGGCGACAAACTCGAGCGTAGGGTTGCCGGCGAGCTTGCGCGCAAGCCAGAGGAAAGGCTTCTCGAAGTTGTACTGGGTGGGTTAGAGCGTGTCCTCGGCGACACGGCTGCACGTACGTTGGACTTGGCCGAGATCTCGTAGTACTGGAGGTTCTCTGCGCATTGTTAGTCTCTGGGCGAGCATGACCATTGTCCCGACGCACTCTTGCGGTGGAAGGTGACGTTGCCGGTCTTGACCTTGCGCTCCTTGACGTCGACCTTGTTGCCGCAAAGAACAATGGGGATGGTCTCGCAGACACGCTCGAGGTCACGGTGCCAGTTGGGGACGTTCTTGTAGGTGATACGCGAGGTAACGTCGAACATGATGATACCGCACTTGCCCTGGATGTAGTAGCCGTCACGGAGACCGCCGAACTTCTCCTGGCCGGCAGTGTCCCAGACGTTGAAGACGATGGTGCCCTGGGATCAGGCGTTAGTAAGCTGCCCATAGTCGGAAGAGTCGGTGGGGGAAGGCGGGTGGACCGTCACTTTTGCCACTTGGACAAAAGTGCCTTGGCGAGCGAGCAACCCCATCACAAAGCTCCCGACAGGCAAAAAAAACTCGCGCCGTCGTCCTCCTCGCCACCCAGCAACGGTTGATACGCACGACGTTGGTGTGGAATTTCAGGGGGTGGACCTCGACACCAAGAGTAGCTAGGGCAGGGGTCAGCAACACGACTCGGGCTTTGGCAACCACAACAGCGACTCACCAATGTACTTCTTCTCGAACTCGCCTGCCAGGCATGTCAGCGGGTGTGCTCTCCATGATGGGGGGCCAAAGGCTCTTGGGACAGAGACGAACCAGTAAGGTGGCGCTTGACGAAGGTGGTCTGAGCGAGGATCAGTGAGAGCTCCACCAACAAGTTGCTCCTCCGGTGTGACGTACCTTGCCTGTAGGTGCAACGTTGCAGAGGAGCAAATGGTTAGCAGGGGCGTCAAGTGGAGCGTCGTGTAATGCGTACCCTGGGCGCGGTGTCAGCAAGATGAGGGTTGGGCACGGTGTGTGAGCGAGCGAGCGCGAGCAGCTTTGGTTGTGGGGTCTTTGCGACTTGGCCACAACTTTGCCAAACACTGCTTGGGTCTCGAGCTTGCTCGCTGGCTCGCGCGGGCGCGCATGTCGTACTCACGGTACCACCGTCACCGCAAAGAACCATCTTGAAAACAGCCTCGGGGCCGGAAGGAGCGTCACCGGACATTTTGAGAGTCTATGTGGTGGTTTTTGGAAAGGAGTTGAAAGAGAAAGGGATTGAAAGAGATTGGTGGTGACTGAGCCAAGTTGTGTTGGTGTCGAGCGAGCGAGCGGTGGGTGGCCAGCCAGCGTCACTCTGTGTGTGACTTGGCCTAGGTGCTCGCTCGCTCGCTGGCCGCTGGGTGGCGCGGACTTGAAAGAATTTATTATCACGGCATTTTCTTCATTTTCTCCCTGGTGCCACGTGACAAGGGCTAATACAACAATGGGGCATTAGAAAGGTCATTAGGAATCAACCCTAATGACCAAAGTCAATTTCAGACCTCCACTTCCTGGTCTTGTTGACGTCCGGCTTGAACCTTGCTTAACCTTCCCCCTCGACATTGCTCTCTCTCATCTTTCTCGACTCGTTGCAGCTCGTTGCTTTGTATTCATCATGGTAGCAGGTCCTCCAGAAGAGAGCCTCCCGACGTTGTTTTACACAAAGCAGCGTGAAAGAGAGGCTGTGAGTGGCTGTTCAACCACCGCCTTCTCCTCGCTAACCATCCAAGGCCGAGCACCAACGTCAGAAGGAAGCCCTGCTGAAGGTGTGCCAGCTTGATTTTTTTTGTGCTCATTGAAACTGACATGTCTCAGGACTCGCAGAAGGACCACACGGCGTCCCGGTTCACCACGGTCGCCGAGGCGATTGACGAACGTCTCAAGACCTCCACCATCGGTCTCGTGACCCTCGAGGACTTCCAGAAGACTCGCGATGAACTTGAGGAAGAGCAACGCAGGATTTCCGCCAAGACGGCGGCCGAGAGACTGTAGGCTATTCCTTTGTTGACAAGTGCTAACGCCGTCCCCCAGCCAGAACGCCAAGAAGGCCAAACGAGACAAGAAGAAGGAGCGGGCCAAGCTCTCCTTTGCCATGGACGAGGAGGAGGACGAGGGAGCTTCCTCGGCGGGTGATAAGAGATCACGCGAGGCTTTAGAGGGTCAGCTTTCGCTTCCATCCGCGCCTCAGCTGACACGAGCAGACCCAGCAGCCAAGAAGAAGAAGCTGTCCAAGAACCCAGACGTCGACACGTCGTTCTTGCCAGACCGCGTGCGCGAGGCCAAGGAGATGGAGGAGCGCGAAGAGCTGCGCAAGGTCTGGCTCGAGGAGCAGGGGCGGATAAAGGACGAGGATATCGAGATCACGTACTCGTACTGGGACGGCAGTGGGCATCGCAAGGTGGTCGACGTGAGTGTTGCTTGGTCGTGTGCATGGTATCAGCAGCTGATCAGCACGCAGTGTAAGAAGGGCGACTCTATCGCGGCCTTCCTCGGCAAGTGCCGCACGCAGATCCCCGAGCTGCGCGGGATGAGCATCGACAACCTGATGTACATCAAGGTGGGTTTGGCTGCCTGGCTGGATTCCGCTGACCCCTCAGGAGGACCTCATCATCCCACATGTGAGCCATGGCCGCTGACCCCGCTCACGCTCAGCACTACACGTTCTACGACTTTATCATCAACAAGGCGCGCGGCAAGTCGGGCCCGCTGTTCAACTTTGACGTGCACGACGACGTGCGGCTGCTGGCCGACGCGACCAAGGAGAAGGACGAGTCGCATGCCGGCAAGGTTGTCGAGCGGTCGTGGTACAACCGCCACAAGCATGTGAGTGGGGCGGCGCGGCACAGTGACCAGAATGCTGGGTTTCCTTGAACTCGCCTTGGGCCCCAACTCCGGCGCCGTCCGGCTTGCTGACACGTCCAGATCTTCCCTGCCTCGCGCTGGGAAGTGTATGACCCGGACAAGGACTATGGGACCTATGTGAGGGATTCAGACGTGGAAACTGTACTGACATGTACAGAAAATCGCCTAAACACGGGTCGTCTTTGTTGTACACTAGCTCATGCCACTTGGTTATCTTGGGGGATGGCACTGTGGCTTGGGCAACTCGTCCACGGGGGCGCACGCGCTTGTCTTGCTCCTCACGACCCCACTGCCGTAGTCCGTAGAACCCTCCACCACGCTCGTCGTCACGTCGAACGCAGCTGATGTGCCCGTCGAACTGAGCCCAGCAGCCAGAAAGCGGCAGCGGCAGCGGCCGACGTCCAATGTCGGATAGTGGCGGGGACATCCGACGGCGGGCGATCGATGACGCCATCTGCTACCACGGAAAAAGTCAGTCTGGCGATGGCTCGACGTGGGCATGGCAGCAAGATAGCTAGCTAGGGCCGGCTCGAGTCCATCGTTAACCCGCCGCCGCGCGACGTATAACCCGCGAGAACGGTCGAGAGCCCCACGACGCCGCGACCGCCACCATGTCCCCCTCGGCCAAAGACGTGGCCCACCTCGGCCTCTCAAGCCGGCTAGTGCACGCCGACGACGGGCTGTCCGCACACCGGGCCATCGCGCCGGCGCTGCACGTGTCCACGACGTTTGCGTACGGGCCCGACCCCGACGCTTTGCGGAGCACCGATGTGCGTCCCGCCCCCCCCTGTTGCCTACTAACGCCAGCCGGCGCACCCCCACGACACGCACTACTACTCGCGCTACTCTGCGCCCAACACGACGCGGCTCGAGGCCGTCCTCGCGAGTCTGCTGGGCGGGCCGGCGCTCTCGTACGCCTCAGGACTGGCCGCGTTCCACGCCCTCCTCGTCCACCTGAATCCCAGGCGCATCGCCCTCGGCGAGGGCTACCACGGCGCGCACGGCGTCATCCGCGTGCTCTCCCGCCTCTCGGGCCTGCAGCAGCTGACGCTGGACGAGATCGACCAGCTCGGCCCAGGCGACGTGCTGCACGTCGAGACCCCGCTCAACCCCACCGGCGAGGCGCGCGACCTCGCCCACTACGCCGGCCTGGCGCGGGCGCGCGGCGCGATCCTGACCGTCGACGCGACCTTTGCCCCGCCGCCCCTCCTCGACCCGTTCAGGTGGGGCGCTGACGCGGTCGTGCACTCGGGGACAAAGTACCTCGGCGGGCACTCGGACCTGCTCTGCGGCGTGGTCGCCGTCGCGCCCCGCCACGCGGCGTGGTACGACGCGCTCAAGGAGGACAGGTACCTCCTCGGCGGGGTGATGGGCAGCCTCGAGGGCTGGCTCGGGCTGCGGTCGCTGCGCACGCTCGCGCTCCGGGTCAAGCGGCAGAGCGAGACGGCCACGGCGCTCGTCGCGTGGCTCGAGGCGCAGCGGCAGGCTCCGGGCTCGGCCGCCAACGTCGTGAGCAGGGTGCAGCACGCGAGCTTGCAGCCCGAGGCGGGGGAGGAGGGCAGCTGGCTCCGGCAGCAGATGCCGCACGGCTTCGGGCCCGTCTTCGCCCTCTGGCTCGAGACGGACGACGACGCCCGCCGCCTGCCGTCAAAGCTCGGCCTGTTCCACCACGCCACGTCGCTCGGCGGCGTCGAGTCGCTCATCGAGTGGCGCGCCCTGTCTGACGACACGGTCGACAGGCGCGTGCTCCGCGTCAGTGTGGGCGTGGAGGACTTGGAGGACCTCCAGGCCGATCTGTTGGCGGGGTTTGCGGCCCTCAGGGCCTAGCGTGTAGGTATGCCACGTAGAGACACGAGCGGCGCATGTACATGAACAGTATACTACTCATCTGCGTCCTCTACTCATCTGCGTCCTTGGCCGTCTCCGGCACGGCTGCCTCGGCGACAGCAGCCTCCCCTGCTGCCTCCCCTGCCTCCGCTACCTCTGCCGCCGATCCCGCCCCGGCCCTCGCCCCCGGCCCCGCCCCCGCCTTCTCCTCCCTCTCCTCCCGGAACCAAGGCGTGAGCTCCTCCGGGTCGAAGACGTCCAACAAGCCCGGCTCGGCAAAGTACTCGTCCATCGTGATGAACCGTATCGCGTCTTGCAGTTCCCTCGTCTGATCGTCATCCAGGCCTTCCTTGCGGCCAAAAAAGTCCAACTGCCACCGAAGGCCAGCCTCGATGCAGTCCTGCTTGGCCTGGGCGCTGGGTTCGGCCGCGCCGAAATCGTCACCCTTGTCGTTATCTTCATCGTCGTCGTCTTCATCGTCGTCGTCTTCATCCTCGTACGAGGGGCCGTCCTCACGTCTGTAGTAAGAGAAACTATCGTACTCGACGTCGTAGTTGGCCTCCTTCTCCCAGGCAGGAATCTTCATGCCATGCTTGATATCCGCGTCCATGGCACTGATCGCGCCAGCATTCACTAGGGTGAACCGGTTGCCTTGCCAGAGGCGTGCTTCAACGATGTCATATGCAACAGCGGTGAGAGACCGCCTCAGCGACGACCCCTCGGTAACCACAGGAAGGAACCTCTCCCCGCGCGCTTGGGTCCAGAAGACGTATACTGTGTCGGCACTTGTGAGGCTGGTGACTTTGCCGCGAATCCTGACTGGAAAATCGCCGTAATCGTGTCCGGTGCCATCGAACACACAGACAACTCTGTCGATTGATGTCATGACCTCGTCGCCGAGTGATTCCCCAGGGTCATCGCTCAACGAGTTACTGTAGGGAACCTCGCCGTCACGCATCGAGAAGCCTTCCACGGGGTCAAACAACACGCCGCGAACGACAAGTGTCCGGGGACGAAGATTGACCGCCGCGCCGCAGACGTGCTGTTGCTCGTGCACATCCGCAATGTGCAAGAACCCAGTGGAACCGTCAAGCCGCAGACGGAGAGTTTCGAGACGAGGCAGGTCGGGAAGAACTGGTGGAAGAGGGTCACCGTGCCAGTACTGAGAGGCACTGGAAACAGGCGCTCGGCATATTTGCAGCTCGTGGGGGTATACCTCGACGATCTTGATGTGCTTGCTATGATGGGCCCAGTCTACCTTGCGCGGACCGATCTCGGCGCGGCAAAGCTCATAGGGATATTGCGGTGACTTCGCCATTGAATGCATCCGTTGAAACCTCAGCCGCACCTGGCTGTAGACGGTCTTGATGGCCGCGTCGTAGAACAACGAGTTGAGTTGCACGAGTCGCGCACGGCTTTGGACGTCGAGAAAGTCGGTAATGATAGCCGTGAGCAGCTCGTTTGGCAGCCGGGCAAGGGCGCCAAGGGTGGGCGTGGGGGTGGCAGTGGCAGGAGAAGCCGGGTCAGACTGGCGTGTCAGGTCAGGCTGGCACGCGCCGATGCTTACCATTGCGTGTTGTGTTGTGGGATGTGGAAGTGTGAACGTGAGGGAAGGGAAATACCATTCGAACACGTCGGGTCGAGGTCGAGTGAGCGGTGAGTGACTGGATCGCGTTTCACAATCCACCGCTCTTCTCTTGGCACAATGACATCACGGGGGGGAGGGAACCGCCTCGCCGCTTGCCACACCACACCAATCACAGCCACCCCGCCGGCTCGTGGGCGTCGTCGCACACATCCGCTCGGCGAGGTACCCGTCCATGCTGATGGACCGGATCGATTCCTGATGGCGGGCCGTGGCCTCGACGCCGAGACCGATGTCGCGCAAGCAGGCCTCAATGTTCTGTTGCTCTGCCTTGCGAGGATCGGGGACTCTCCCCGTCCTCCTGACTGCTCGTCTCACCGCTGAGAAGGCCGGGCCGTTATACCCCAACAGCATGCCGACCGGGGACCAAGTCCGGTGGCCATCGTCACACTTGCACTGCAAATGAATCGGCGACATCCAGAGACGCGACGCATAAACGCAAAAGAGTGGACGAGTCTGGGTTCGAACCAGAGACCTTGTCATCGTAACTGCTTCCAGCCCCACCGCCCTGTATTGCGTGTGGCGCCCCACGCAGAGGGTAGCCTGTGGTCCTAAGCAGTTGCGGATGACACGCTCTACCAACTGAGCTACGCGCCCGGTGCATACTGCCAGGCCACGGCAGCTTTAGTGGTTGCCGGGGGCAGCTGTCGGGCGCACAGTTATGGGGCGGAGCAGCTGGTGTCCTCCCTCCCGCCAGCAGTGTGGGTTGGTTAGTGACGGATCTGCCCTCAGTTGTAGGGTCAGTGGGTCGAGTGACGCCGTCGGTTAACGATACATGCAAGCTTACTACTACATTACTCCCACGCCGTCGGCCCAAAGTCGTTGAGGAACTGCTCCATCTCAAAGTTGGGCCACTCGACGACGCCGTCCGTGTTGACCGGGAGCGGGTTGAATGTGTCGGCCGTGGCAGGGATGGTGCCGTCGGTACTCGACAGGATGCCCCAGGCGAGCGGGAGCGGGGGCTGAATCTGCGATGACGACTGGCGGCTCGAGGCCGACTGCATGTATGTGCGCGCCCCGAGCAGGTCGAGCTCCTCGGTGGCGACGGCCTTGGCTGCGCCCGCAATCGCCTGTGCCGCCTTGTCGCGCAGCCGCTGGAGCGTTGGCACCTCGTTACGGTTCGACATCTGGAACAGCAGGATGCCGGCCTCGAGCTCGGAGAGGACAGCCTTGGCGAGGGACGACGACGGCGCGCGGATCGCCGACGCGGCCAGACACACGCACGCCGAGAACAGGTGCGAGTAGTACGACCACTGGCGCTGGACGACCTCGCCCTTGAGCGACAGGATGTTGCGCACGAGCGAGACGATCTCGCGACAGGCCTCAAGACACGCGAGGTACGAGTTGCTCAGCGGTGTGGTGAGCGGATCAGTCGACACCTCCTCGAGGATCGACATGAACCATACCCTGTGGAGGGCGAGTTTTGCTTCGTTGATGAGCAACAACAGCTGGTAGCGCTGGAACGCGGCCTTCTGCCGTGATGGGTCCGACATGTCGAGGAGGGACGGTGCGCCGGTCGGCAAGAACTGGGTGGGCAGTGTTCTCTGGAACGCGTCGAGCGCGGCGTCGATGGACGACACCTGCGAGTACGTCGCTGGAAGTGCGTCCGTCAAGCTCACGTTGATCCGCCGAATGATCTTGTTGAGCTCGAAGCATTTTCTGTTGAACTGGATGTCCGGCGTGTCGGGGAGCTTGCAGTCGATCGCCGATTCGGGGATGCCAACAGCCCGGCTGAGGCTGATGCTCTGCTGCATGTCGCAGGTGAGCACCTCCCAGAACACGACACGGCGTTCGAGCGCGCGCTCCTCGTCCAGGTTCCAGTTGCCGGCGTCGCGGTGCAACCCGATGGCCTCGGCGATGGCCAAACCCATCCGTAGCAGCGGCCAGCAGTCCTCGCTGTTGGCCGTCGCGTCCTCCTTGTCGTTCATGAGGTAGGTAAAGTACAGGTAGATGCACTGGACGTATGTCACGCTGTGCGTCGTGTCGACTGCCAGCGCACCGCGGGCTCCAGAAAACAGCTCCTTGGCCATGTCGGAGTGCGGCGCCTTGGTCGACTCCATGAGCGCGCCGAGGGCGTAGACGAGCAGCACCAGTGCAAGTTTTTGCGGCTTGATCATCGTCGTCATGTCCGAGTAGACATGCGGGACGAGGTCCGTGTCCCACCGCGACCGGAGCACGATTTGGGTGTACCAGCCGAAGGTCTGTGGGTGTGAGCAGGAGTTCGTGCGAGCCGCCGCCTCGCGTCATGCCAGCGTGCGCACCGCACGCGCACGCAGGTGACTCACCGAAAAGTACGTCTCGGCCAGCGAGTGGCCGATCTCGCGCGTCGGAAGAAAGTTGCGCGCGATGTACGAGGCGTCGGCCGGAACACGCTTGCAGCACGGAGGCCCGAGGTCGATAAAGTCGAGTGGGTTGGGGTTGACACGCGTGGTGTATGCGCTTGCTGGGGGCGGGGGGAAGAGCGCCGTGGAGGTCAGCGGGCCTCCACGGGACACTGGGGATGGCGAGCGGGAATGCTTGCGTCCTGACGAGCTGCTTCCCGGTGTGTGCTGATCGTTGCCGTTGCCGTTGGCGCCGTTCGTCTTCTCCACCTCTTCCCTGTTGGCGTAGAGGGCATCCTCCAGGAGGGGGTGGGATGCGCTCGACGCCTTTTTCAACGCTTCCTCCAGCGCCGCGATGCGATCGTGCAAATCCTGTGGCGTCAGTCGCCGCGCTGCACACTCATGATCGCTGGCTCACCTGCGTGCTAGCCAAGATTTTGCTGCCCAGTCAGCACCATGCACATCCAGCCAGCAGCCAGCACTCACGTCCGCCGTGAACCGTTCACGAGCTTGCCATCGGGGCAGATGCTGCACGTCAGCGTCCCGAACTCCCCGCCCAACTCACCTGCCAAGACCGCGCTTCACGCAGTGCCCGCAAGGAAACTTGAGCTCACACTTGAGCTTGAGCCGCCGACACTCGCCACCTGTGTGTGTGAGCAGTCACTCCTCACGGCCGAAGCAGCCGAGGCCGGGCGCCAACGTACATGACAATGGCTTTTTGCGCTTTGTCGGCCGCGGGGCCGTTGGTGATGACTGCGCGGGGCTCATGGTGAGCTCGATGGGGTCCGAGGTGCCGGAGTCGGTGCAAGCTCGGTCTCGTCCGCGCGGGGTGTGTGCAGTTTCGATGCGTTTGCCGCGATGTCGGTGACTGCGGGATGTGAAGGAGAGCGTAGCGTCGCGGTTGCCGTCTTCGTCGTTGTCGTCGTTGATGCGATGCGTCGAGTCTTAAGCAATCACCTCGACCATCATGTGATGGTGGTGTATCCGGGCAGCGCAGCGCAACGAGATGGTCAAGTCACCGCAGGCAGAGCCAGTTTTCGTGCCTGCAAATAATTTGATTCCGTATCAACAACGACTATCTATCCTCGGACTATCCCCCCCATTCCAGTTGCTTGCTCATGCATTCCCCGCACAAGCAAGCCCTAACCGAGGTGGCGAGTAGGAGGGCGCGAGCCAGACGGCTTCGACTCGAACAGCGGGGAATGAGGCGCCCGCAGCAGTGCAGTGCCCACCCCCACGCCGGCTATGGAGGCAACGGGCATCCCGATGGCGGCAGCAAGCACCAGCGGGGCACTCCGAGGTTGCTCAGCATCATGTTTGTAGCGACGGAGGGCCAGGCGCTGCGTACAACACGCGATGCGGCGACGGCGTGTCCGCCTCTGACTCCGCGGCGCACTTTAGTATAGATTACTAAAGTCCGCGATGTCGGACTTTTCACCGGGACCCGGGTATGGGTGTGGCATTTGGCGGGTCGGCGAGGCAGCTGGCACTCTGGCTTTGTCAGATGTACGTGAGTCTTCAACGTGCGCACAACCGCCGCCATCGTGATACTGGAACTACAGCATTCCCCTCGACGCCAAGGAGCGGAAGTGGGAGAGTAACAAGAACAACGCGAGACTGCATTCGCAGTATACCCGCTGCCTCTCGGGTTCGGGCCGAAGTAACCCCGCCGACCGGCCCGAGTCAACAATCCTCACGAATGCATTTCCACCACCTTGACACATCAAGGTGCTGCACCGCGGCCCTATAGTACAACTCTTCTCGAGTATCTCGCTCGCTACTTAAAGTCCGAGGAGGTGTGCGCCACCGCCTAGCGCCTAGACGCGCTGCACGGCGTCCTTGTCGTCAACCTTCGCGTCGACCTTGTTGTCGCCGACGGCGTACTCGACCGAGTTGCGAACCTCAGCCTCGGCGGCCTCGAACGCCTCCTGCGCCGCACGGAAGTTGCGAGGGCGAACAACCTTGATGTCGTAGATGCGGAGGGCGACGACCCAGAGGGCACACGTGATCCACAGCGCGAGGGACACGGGCCAGCCAAACTTGTAGTGGGGCGCCTCCTTGGCGGGGTAGATGAGGATGTTGGCCCACGCGTTGATGGCGTAGAACGCCGTGATGCACGTGCCGAGGATGAGCGCGCGCTGCTCGGCGTCCGAGGGCAGCATGTCCGAGAGCCACGCCCAGAGTGGCGGTCCGCCAGCCGCCACACAGTAGAGGATGAAGTACGAATAATACTTTGCGGCGTCGGGCACGTTCCACACGGTCATAATAATGGCGCCGGGGATGCCGATAATGCACTGCGCGAGCAGAATAGTCCAGCGGGTCTTGAGAATATCGGAAGAAAACGACCAGAACCACACCGCCGCGATCTGCAGGGCATAGCCACCGAGCGGGATGGCGTTGAGCATCGTCCTTGACCACACCTTGGTACCGTCGGGGTGCACGAGAGCCCTCAGCCACAGCTGGAAGTAGTCTCCGGCTGACTGGGCGAGCAGCATGCCGACGTAGATCCAGATCATGATGTAGAGGATGGGGTTCTTGAGCATCCGCCAGAACGTCGGCCAGTTGATCGGGTTGGGCGACTCGCGGCGGAAGCGACGGAGGCGAGCCTGCGCAATCTCGTAGTCACGCTCAGTGAGCCAGAATGCGAGCTTGTTGGGCTTGTCGGGGAAGTCGGGGATGAAGAAGGGGCCCATCATGGCCACCTACGACAGCGTCAGACGGACAATTCTCTCGTTTCGACCAGGCACTTGCAATTATAGTCATTATGCAGTTGATAATGAAGGTCCACTGCCAGCCCTGGATGCCGTGCCTGCCCTCGAGGCCGCGGATGATGCCGGTCTGCATCGCCGAGGACATCATGCCGCCGAACGCCTGGCACGAATGGTAGAAGCCGATACGCTTTGCCATCTCCAGGGGCGTGTACCAGGTCACTGGGGGGTGTTAGTGCCTGCTATGGACCTGATCGGGGCGCTCGGCGAGGCCGAGCTTGTCGGGGAGGGCGGCGTCGGCGTCGGACGGCACCGAGTCCGACGAGTCGGATGTCGGAGCTCGGTTTCACACTCAAGTGCCACACGCCACGTGGCAGTCACGTGACCTAGACCACTATAGTGGCAGTCCGGCAGTCCGCACCCAGCACCCTTCAACCAACTCACTAAGCATGGTCACAGTGCCGGGGTAGCACGAGCTCTCAGCGAGGCCGATGAGCGCGCGCACGCCGTAGATCTGCTTGCTGGTCGTGCAGGCAGCGATGACGCCGGTGAGCGCGCCCCAGATGAACTCGAGGGCCGGGAGCCAGATGGACGGGCGCACGCGCGTGATGATAACCTGGGACGGGATAAGGAAGAGACAGTCTGGGGGTGTGAGCGGGAGGTAGGGGAAGGAGGCCTGCTGTAGCTACTCACATCCGATGTTGAAGTACGTCTTGAAGTAGTTGAGCTCGTTGCCGTTAAAGTTGAGCGCATCCGACATGCCCGACTGAGACGTCAGCGCTCGTCCGCGATCCCAGAAGGGGTAATTACGCACCACATAGGCTGTGTTGATGTTGGTCTGGTCCAGGTACTTGATGATCTGGCTGCGGAGTGTGAGCAGGAAGAAAGAGGAGGTGAAGGGGTGAGGGAGAGGCGAAGGAAGGTGACGGCTCCGCCACACTGCCACTCTTCCGTCTGCCACTCCCCCCACCACACTGCCACTCACGAGATGCACCCAAAGGTGAGGAGGAAGATATCCAGCTTGAGGAGGAAGCGCTTCTCCTCCTTGGACTTTTGGATGGCGGCCTCAGCCTGGGGGTCGAGGGTGGGCGGCTCGATCTCGTCAGTGACGAGGTCGGGGGCCTCTGCGTTGGCCTTGAACGGGTTCCAGCCCATGGTGCGTGTGTGTGTGCGACTCGGAGTAGGGGGAGGGGAGAAAACCTGGGCTCCAGCGGGGGCACGCTTTTTTAACTCTACCGCGTCCGTGGAGACGGGCTGGGCGGGCTCGGGCCGCGGTCCGCCTTGCTTGAGCAGCAAGTTTTCCCCCTCCTATCCCGGCGCGGCGGCACCTCGGCTCGGGTCAATAATCGCCGGCCGATACTACAAGCGAGGCGGGGCGAGGCGAGCGAGCGAGCGAGCTTATTGTACAGTCAGGTGGGCGCGCACGAGGCCGGGGCGGCGGCAAGAGCGGCAGTTGGCGGTTGTGCTAGCGGCCCCAAGCAGAGGCACCAGAGCGGCTCGCGAGCAACCCCCTGTCCCTATGCATTTTGGTCCTGCCAAGACAATGCGCGTCCTCGCGGTTGGCTCTGTATCTCGGCCTCTCAGGAGCGAGCAGCTATGCAAACTTTGACCCTGCCCCCCACTCACCGTCGCCCACTATCGGAAATCCGTTATTGGCCGATTTCGGCGGCCCAGCCCGACACCGCGGACAAGTGCCACCTCCACCTCGACGGCCCCGGCCACCACAGCACCGCGGGGTCGGAGTCACCATTGCTCTCCCCTCGTCGCCGACGCCGACCCCGCGGACTCTGTCCCGTGCCGCTGCTTGGCCCGCCCTACCCCCTATCTCCGTAGCACGCACATCGGGCCGATAACGCAGCACGACCCGGGCCATGACGACAGCAATCCCCTTCCCGCAGCCGTACCTCTCCACCGTGTCCCACTGGCAGGCGACCAACCGTGGGCCGACAGCGCTCTACGGCCACAACAAGGATGCCGCGCTGCCTGCCTCGGCGGACATTGTTATCGTCGGCGGCGGCATGATGGGCGCGGCGCTCGCCTACTTTCTCACGCGGCCCGGCGCCGCCGGCGACGGCAAGACGGTGGTCTGCGTCGAGGCCAAGGACCTCGCGGACGGGGCCAGTGGGTGTTGCAGCAGGGGTCAGCTGACCCCCAGGCGGCCGTAATGGCGGGCAGTGAGCATGCATCCACTAACCCCACTGACCCCAGCGTCGGGCCGAAGACGTACCGCCTCTGGAGCGAGCTGCAACAGCCGTACCCGCTCGGGCTCGGCCTCTCGCCTGAAGACGCAGCCCGCGTGATGCAGAACGAGCGCGACAACCTCGACCTGGTGCAGCGCCTCGTCGAGGACGAGGGGCTCGCCGTCGACTTTTGGCGCGGCGACCTGCTCGAGAGTGCGCCGAACGACTCTGCCCACGCTCACACACAGCGCACCACTCCTCCGCGCAGACCGACGACTCGCGCCGCCTCTTCCACGAGTGGCGCGCGACGCGGGCCAAGCTCGGACTCGGGGCGGACGACACGTCGTTTGTCGACGACGCGGCCGAGGCCGAGAGGGTGGGCGGAAGTGCCGCACCGCGCTGACAGCAGCTCTCCCGCATAAAGGGCACGACGTCGGTGCACGTCCGTCCGGGGGGCAGCGTCCACCCGTGCGTATGCGTACCGGCCCAACTGACGGAAGGCACAAGCTCGCGACGGCGCTGATGCGCCTGGCCATCGACTCGACCGCCGCCGACTTTGCCTTCTTCTCCTGGACGCCGGTGCTCGCCGCGCCGGTGTGTGTCGAGGGGAGGTGGACGCTCAAGACGTCCAAGGGCGACATCTCGGCTTCGCGAGTCGTCCTCGCGACCAACGCGTACACGGGTACCTTCTTCCCCAAGGACGACCCGCTGCACTCGCAGTATGTGGCCCCGGGGACGACGCTCACGCCAGCATCCAGCCGTGCCGCGGCCAGGCGGCGACCATCACGCCGCCGCCGACGTACGCCGGGCAGCACGGCCTGCAGCACACGTACAACACGCTGCGGGGGCACTACCTCGTGACCACGGCGTCGGGCGAGATGGTCCTCGGCGGCGGGTGGGCGCCGCTGCTCGAGGCGGGCGAGCTCCGCGGCCGGGTGTTTGGCGAGACGAACGACGGGCCGGGGAGTATTGATCCGGCGCTGACCAAGGGTGCGCGGTTGCCCATACTTGCGGCCGTGGCACTACTGACAGCCACAGTGCTCAAGAGCTTTATGAAGGACACATTCACCGGCTGGGGCGCCGAGGCGCACGGCGAGGGCCTCACGCGCGAGTGGACGGGCATCATGTCGACGTCCAAGGACTGGCTTCCGCTCGTCGGCGAGGTGCCGGGCAGCGCAGGCCTGTCCATCGTCGGCGGGGTGAGTCGCCTCTGGCCCGGGCCAGCTGACGCCAGTTTGCGGGGCACGGCATGTCGCGCATCTTCACCACAGCGCGGGGCTACGCCGACACGCTGGCCACGGGGCGGTGGGACGGCGCGCTCCTCCCGCCGGCTTTTGAGCTCACCGCGGAGCGGCTGGAGCGCGTCGCGGCGCTGCACGAGCAGTTTGTGGCCGCGCACGGGGAGGCGTGTGTCGTGCACGGCGAGATCGTGGTCGTGGACCGGGTTGAGCTGGGGCCCCTCGGCTCGTTCACTATCGTCGACTAGAGGCGGGGTCGGATCAGCTCCGAGGAGAGCGCTCCGCGTTACGTTGTCACAACCATGCATTCCCAGCCGATAGTCCATACCAGTGCATGCCCGCAGTGCTCCCATGCACGTTGTTTCGACGCGTCAGCGGTGTGGCACGGCCATGGTACGAGCTGGACTGGTCGTCGGCGACATCCGCGCCGACGTCATAAGCGGTGCTGAAGTCGCTGCGGGTGTTGCGATCCGCAACCTCAAAAGCAACCACGCCGGCATCCGACCTCCTCCCCACACGCAATGCTCGTCGCCGCCCTTATCCTCGCAGCGGCCGCGGCCGCCGCCCCAGCGCTGCACGAGCCTCAAGAGCCGCTCGCCGCCCCCCGCGGCCTGCTGAAGGACAGCACGCTGCGCTACCTCGAAGACGCGCGCGCGCACTGGGGCGTGCCGGGCTTCTCTGTCGCCGTCGTCGCTGGGCCCGAGTACACCGGCGGCGGCTGGCGGGAGGAGCTGCGCGGCTTCGGCGTGGCCAATGCGGCCGGCACGCCGGTCGACGAGGACACGCTGTTCGCGATCGCGTCCAACTCGAAGCACACGACGGCGCTGTGCGTCGGCCTGCTTATTGAGCGCGGGGTGCGCCTGCCCTCGGGGGAGAAGCTCGACTGGAGCACCAAGATCAAGGACATCCTCCCCGAGTGGAGGCTGCAGGATACTTACGCGTCCGAGCACGCCGATATCACGGATCTGTTGTGTGCGTGAGCGCTGCAACCAGAGCTGACGGCCGCAGCAATGCGCACAGGGCAACCCTCGCACGACCTCGCGCACGTCGACGAGCCGGCCGAGGCCACGGTCGCCAACCTGCGCCACCTGAAGCCGTCGCTCGAGATCCGACAGGCGTTCCAGTACAACAACGCGCACTACATCACGCTGTCGCTCGTCGTCGCGCGGCTCTCGGGGCACGAGTACACGCGCTTCGTGGCCGACAATATCTTCGGCCCGCTCAACATGAGTGCGGCGAGCTACGACCACGCCGCGGTGAGGAAGAGCGCACACGCGTCCGACGGGTTCACGCACGCCGGCGTCAACAAGACGCGGTGCCGCGAGACGTCGAGTGGCCCGGCGCACATGGACGTCAGCTGCACTGGTGAGGTGAAGAACATCGGGTGGTGGATCAGGTCAAAGGCGACGAGCGAGGCCGGCGCAGGCGGCATCATCCTCAGCGCGGCTGACGCGGCGAGGTGGCTGCGCGAGCTGCTCTCGCCGCGGGTGCTTCCCCAATGGCTCATCGAGAAGACGGGCACGCCCGCGATGGTGACCCCCACCGGGATCGCCGACGGCATCCCGGGGTGGAGCAGCAGCGGGTACGGGCTCGCGCAGGTCATCAACCATGTGCGCGGGCACAAGTTTGTGTGGCACACGGGCGGGCTGCCGGGCCAGATGAGCCTCGTCGGGCGCGTGCCGGAGCGCGGGCTCGGCGTCGCGATATTCACAAACGACGACGTCTTCGGCACGGGCCTGCACATGGTCGCGCTGGCGCGCATCCTCGACGACTTGCTGGGCCACGAGGAGGTAGACTACGAGCCGGCCATGTTCGACGCCATGTTCCCCGCGACGGCTGAGTGGCCCGCGCCGCCGCGCTGGCCGGAGCCACCCAGCAGCTGGGACGTGGCGGGGACGTATAAAGCCGAAGGCTACGGCGCGGCGGCGTTCGCGCCGCTCGACCTGCTCGCCGAGGGGCGCGACAGCACGCACCGCGCCGTCGTCACCGCGCTGCGCGAGGTCGAGGGGCTCAACCTCGCCTCACCCGTCTTCCTCGCGCCGTTCAACAAGGTCTTCGCGTCCCACCTCGCGCTGACCCACTTTGACGGCGAGCTGTGGAACGTGACCGCCCTGCTCGCGTTCCACCCGGATAACGGCGAGGACGTGGTCGCGCAGAACTCGGGCAGCGGGCCTGCGGTCGTGACGCCGAGGGGCATTGGCATGTTCGGCATGTGGTCGCGCAGTGCGCGGGTGAAGCAGCCGGTCGTGGAGGGCGTCGAGGACGCGGCCGAGGCGTGGTTCGCGAGGCAGTAGGGCCTTTGGCCGCAGGCAGTAAAAGGCCCTTGGCCAAGTTTGTAGTGAGCAATGCAGAGACCAAGCCGGAAGACAACCTACAACCCTGCATGCAGACATACAACACAGCTATACAACCCCCGCCCCCAGCCACCGGTCCACCTCGCGCGGCTCCATGACGCCCTCCCAGCGCCCGCTCGCAAACCACTCCTCCATGCTCACAAACTCTGCGACGCCCTCGCGGCCCTCGACGCCGAGGTACTGCGCGTAGCCGGCGTACACTGCGTCAAAGTATGCCGCGCACTCGTCCGCCACGCTGCCGCCCTCGTGCGCGGGGAGCACGGCGACGGGGTCGAGCGCCGCGGCGTTGACGATGGTCAGCGCGAGCTCGGGGACGCGCTCGTGCGCCACGACGGCGAGGCGCTTGAGGAAGCGGCCGACCCACGTGCCGTTGATCCACGGGAGGGCTGCGCCCTCTAATCGCGAGTCGTGCGGCCGCGGCGTGGGGCGCCACGTCTCGCCGCGCTCGGTCCAGAAAACGACCGTTAGATGCGGGCACAGCCTCGGGAGCGCGTTCACGAGCCCCTGCGCCGAGCACCCCCTCGCCTCGTACTTTACGCTCGCGCCCACGGTCGCCATCTCGCACGGGACGACGACGACGAGCTCGCACGCGGCCCGCGGGAAGATGTAGTCTGGCACCCGGTCGAAGAGGAGCGGCGCGTTGCGCACCACCAGCCGCTTGGGCTTGAGGTTGGCGAGCGGGGCCGTGAGCGCAGGGTCGGAGCGGTACACCGTCACGCCGTGGATGAGCATCGGCCCTCCGCCGCGGTGCGAGAGCCACACGCGGACCGTGTGCAGGTTTGGCAGCGGCGGGAGGAGGAGGCCGCGCGGCGCGCTCGTGCGGAACGGGTTGAGCTCGAACTCGAGGGTGCGGGCGTGCGCCGCGAGCTGCGGGCTGAGCAGCGGCCAGCGCAGCGGCTGGCCCGACACGTCGACGTGCAGGTGCGCGTAGACGCGCGGCAGGAAGAGCGCGTGCGCCGTGCGGTTTGTGCGCATGAGCGCGGCGAGGGCGGCGCGCGGAAGCGCGGCCCACACGTCGGCGAGGACTTCGTTCGGGAGCGTAGAGAGCCGGCCGAGGTCGGGCCCGCCGTCGGCGTCGGCGTCGGGCGCGGCGTGGCCCATCGTGTTTGGCCGGTGGCGGGGCGATGGCACTGGCGATGACAATGGCGATGATGCCAAAGCTGGCCCGAGAAGCGCCAGAGTCGCCAAAGCCATGGCCGGCATGGCCCAGCCAGAGGTCACCCGAGGTGGAGGTCGGTCTGACCCGATGACGTAACGGTGGCGACAGCGCCGTGCTTGACGGCGTCTGGCGACGAGCAACCGGTCAGTGACGCTGCAGCGACGCCGCAGTGCCGGCGAAGAGCAACACCGCCGCCACAACTCCCCAACCCCCGCGATAATTAACCTACTCGCAAGTCTACAGTGTCGCCGTATTCACTACTACGCGCCGGCCCCAGGGCACACACGCCCCATCCATCTCATCTGATGTAATCTCTCGACTTGGAATTTCCCGACTCTCTCATAGTTGTAGTACACGGCTGTACACCTAGAAGCTTCCCTGCTGGTGCTCACCCGCAGCCTTGGCCTTCTCAGCCTCGAGGCGGTGGTACAGCATCTGGACAGCAATGTTGATGTTGTTGGGCTGCCCAGTGATAGTCACAAGACGCTCGTCCGGGTTGGCAACCTGGCCAGGGCCCGGCGCGGTACCGGGCTCGGTCACGCGAATCTGACATTGAGATTGCGAGCGGATTTCGTTGATCTTGACACCAGCCTTGCCGATGACTACGGTGGGTTAGCGCCGCACAGGCGGGCGTGGGAATCCCAGCCTACTCACTAGCGCCAACGAGCGAGTTGGGGATGAAGATCTGCTGTGTCTGGCTGCCGGGAGGCGGGGCAGGGGCCTGTCCACCTCCACCACCACCTCCACCACCACCGCCGCCACCACCACCACCGCCGCCGCCGCCGCCGCCACCACCGACAGGAGCCGATGGGGGAGCCTGCTGATAAGGCGCGGGCGCCTGCTGGCGGTATGCGCCGGCGTGGGTCGACGGGCCTGGGTTACGCTCCTGGTACTCGAGGAGAATCGTGCCAATGTAGTAGACGGCAATGTGGACAGCGTCGGCGACACCAGAGACGGAGAGAATACGCTGGACGTTAGCTAACAACCAAGAACCAATAGCTCACCTCGGTCGACCCAGGGAGCATGACCTCGCTGGCGTTGAGACGAGCACCAGAGGCCTCCTGAATCTCCTTGATCTTCGCACCACCCTTGCCAATACTGCGCGTTTCAGCACTGCCCAGCGCCCACGCCACGCGCGCCCGACTCAGACTCACACGCTACCCATGCGAGAGTTGGGAATGATAAACTTGATGGTCACAGCTCGGGATCCGGGAACAGATGCAACGTCAAAGGGCTCGTCGTTGATGCGGCGGACAATGAGACCAAATGCCTGTGCTGATCAGCGCGATTCACGCCAGTCGCTGCTCGTCCACGCTTCACGCACCTTGCTAACAGCGTCCAGGGGACCAAAGACGTTGAGTATCCGCTCGGGGTTGCCAGGGATAGACTCTGAGATGGTCACGCGAGCCCCCGACTTCTCCTGCACGGCGTCAGCATGTTCCCCCATTGCAGTGCCATCCAACTCACCCTGATCTCGTTGACATGAGCGCCCGCACGACCAATGATGACACTGGCGTCCTGGGTAACGATCAAGGCGCGCATCGAAATCTGCTGCGCAGGGGGCTCTCCAGGCTTGGCCGGAGTCGCGGGGATCGAGGTGGGAGGGGCCGAGATGGTGGCGCCGGAGGAAGGGCCGGCCTCACCGGCGCTAAGGGGGGCAGTCAGCAGATGCGCGCGCGCGCCCAAAGCAACGGCACTCACCTCTCGGTCGGGTGGTTGGCATCCTCCATCTTCTTGTCCGAGATCTTGGGCTTGATGTCCTTGGAAGGGGAAGACTCCTCGCGCGCGCGCTTTGCAGTGTTGTCGGGCAGAGGCGAGGCCGGGCGCTTGGTAGCTGCGGGCGCGTCGGACATTATAGTCAGGCGAGCGCAGGGGGGGCGACAAGCAGGATTGTTGACGAGCGTGTGAGTTTTGTTTGTGTGTGTGGTGTGTGTGCAGCGACTCTGTCAGTGGGTCATGTTCACACGTCAAGTAGCAGCCACGCGCGGTAGGGGCAGTGTGTAGCAGGCGGCAGGCGGCAGGCGCGAGCAGCAGCGGAGCGGAGCGGATGGCGGTGTGGTCGGTATGCCGAGCGAGGTAGGTCGTGGGTCATGGGTCGGCGGAAAGGAAGGTGGTGGTGGTGGTGGTCGGGGGCGGTGGTGGGCGAGAACGAACGGGAAGGAAGAGAGGTCAGGTGGGAGGAGGGGGTGCGGGAGAGAGGCTGAAAGCTGTACTCACAGTCGTGTAGTGGACTGGTCGTGATGGTTGGGAGGGTATGAGGTGAGCAAGGCCGGGGTGGTGGTTGCTGCTGCTGCTGTGGATTGTTGACGACGACGTCGCGTCTGTCTCTTGTCGCGATTGTTTTGCGAGGGGCCGGTAGGGGCGGGAGGGTGGGGAAGGGGGGGAGTGGGAGGGGGAGGGGGGGAGTGGGAGGGGGAGGGGAAGGGGAGGAGGGGGGGAAGGGGGTGGGGGTGGATGTAAGAGTTGTTGTTGTCGCCGAAGAGGTTGATGGACGAGAAGGAAGGACGAGGAGGTTCAAGGCAGCGACGATTGATTGTGCGGCGCGGCGGCTGGCTGTCCGGATGCAGCGACGGCAAGTGGGTGGGTATATTGGGTTCTCACAGTGGGGAAGGGCCTAGTTTGGTGCCGCTGACGCCGCGACGCCGCCCGCTCGCTCACATCAGTGATGCTACAATCTTCCTTGGTGACAGACACACTTGACTTGGGCCGAGTTGGATGCATTAGCCAGGCGCCAGGCGTCAAACCTGTCCGACTTGAATGCATATCTTCACGAGCTTGAAGGACGAAAGCAGGCCTCGAGTCCCGCAGCCCCGCCCGCCTGGCCTGGTTCAGAGTCACGCTGCCTTCCCCCCACCCCGCGTCCCCCTCCGTGGCTGCGTGCCGGCGCCTCAAGCCTCGTCGTCTGTGCATCTCTTGTCTTCTTCGTGCTGGCTGCAGTCAATCTCTTGGCCTTGTCGACTCTTCAAGTCGTTGTAATCTTAGTCTAACGCACAGACCGCCTGATTAGCGGCGTTTCATTTCCCCGACCCCGTGGCGTCCAAGGGACGGCTCAAGCCAAAAAGCAAATGCTAGCCTTAGAGGGGGTCGAACCCTCGACTTCACGCGTCCCAGATACCAAGGCATTCCTGTGAAGCGTGCGCTCTAACCAACTGAGCTATAAGACTTGTAGTGCGAATCGCTGGTATCAACCCTGCCCCTGCGCCCTTTGATCGCCCATCCTTTGCGCGTGGGACCCTCCTTTGTCCTCTTCCCCTGCCTTCTCTTCCCCCCCTCGACAGCCCCATCAGCTCATCTTGACGTAGAGTGGCGACGGGCAGATGCATTATTCAACAAACGGGCAACGAGAATGCTTGAGGTGCCTTCGGGCAGCCGGTTGAACGACACTGCCTCCAAAGAACCCCTTCCAGCTTTGACCTCACAGCCTTCGTCTGATCAGCAGGCCAATCCTTTCTCCGACGGCTAGCTGGACGATCGTTTCCGTGGGGAGAAGTGATGAGACGTAAACAACAGGTGCATGGGCCCAAGATGTGCCGGGACCGGATGAGACGCTTCACGCTGTGGCACCCGTCCCAGGGCGCCGGGGTTGACTAACCTTGGATCCCTCCGCCGCACTTGCACAGCAGACCCAACAGCACACACGACTCGTCACAACACAGACTTTGACTCCACACGTACCGCCCCTACGCGTCGCACACTCGCGGATAACCTTGTGGGCGGCGGGCATAGATCCTCCGCCGGATCCAAGATCGACAATGGCCGTGATGAGCTTGACGTCCGTCTCCGTGGCCGCTTGGCACGATCGGTGACTCATGCATCCAAGGCACACCCCGGTCCCCTCCTAGGATCATGTCCTCGCTAAGCCTGGCCCACAAGTGACTGCCTGCACCGGTTCCAAGAAACACCGCCCCCTGCGCACGCGTCTAACCTTATCATCTCCGTCTCCGTGGCACTCTTCCCCTTGCTGTGTTCGGTGGTGGTCAACCATGGCCGTGGCGTTTCGGCGTGCCCGTCACCGCACTCCAAACATCCACTCGACCGCTCGGCTTCCTCACGCGTCTCCACTATAAGATGCGCGTCCCGACCGATGCATATCTGTCATCCTAACCCCCGCCATGCTCTTCACACTCCCCCTCCTCGCGCTCGCGGCGCTCGCGTCCCCCGTCCTCGCGCAGGACGAGGCCGAATGGGTGCCATCGCTCCCCGGCATCTCCAGCGTCGACGCGCAGCCCAACACCAGCTCCCTCAAGCGCCAGAGGTACATCTGTCCCCCCGGGACGCAGTACTGCTCGGCGCGGACCTGCGCCCCCGTCGGCACCATGTGCTGCAATGCCGCGATCTACTGTCCGGCCGGCACCTACTGCCTCGTCAATGGCAGGTGCTGTCCCGTCGGCAAGCTGTGCTGTGAGTAAAGTGCAAGACCATGAAGCTGACAAGTAGACGCCGACGGTAGCCAGCGGCCGAGCCCGCCGCCGACCAAGCCCTCCGCGCCGTCCCAGCCACCTACCAAGCCGTCCGCACCGTCCCAGCCCCCGACTAAGCCCTCCGCGCCGTCCAAGCCCCCGACGCCGGGCCCGTCCAACAACCCCAACCCGAACCCCAAGCCGCCGACCAAGTCGTCGGGCATGAACGGGCAGAGGCGCCGCACCGTCGACCTCGAGGACGAGATCGAGTGGGAAGAGAGCTGGGAGACCGAGGTCTCGTGCGACCCCAGCGAGAAGGGCAAGAAGATCAACGCGACCGGCACCGCGACGTGGACCATCACGAGTGAGCCCTGCCTTGGGGACACGGCTAACCCCCAGACGAGATCATGGGCGTCGCGTTCTCCACGTCTGTCGACACCGACGAGGGCGCGAGCGCCGACGTCGGCTTCACGTACAAGCCTGGCGGGGAGGACAGCGGCGTCGAGCTCGAGCAGACGTTCGGCTTCGAGTCCCCTGGGCCTGAGGCGGGCGCGAACGCGACGTACGACGGCATCGCGACCGGCTGCGCCATCACGTACAAGTACGCTGTCAAGTGGACGCAGGGGGTCGTCAGCCAGGAGACTGAGCTGTCGTACACGATCCCCGAGATCATGAAGCGCGCCGCCGCGTCCGGGTTCAAGATCAACAAGATTGAGTGGGTGTGGTGTCTGGCTGAGCTGACGAACGCAGGGTGTTCGCGTCGGTCGAGGAGATGAATGCGGCCGAGGAGGCCAAGCCGCCGACGCTCCCGAGCGCTGGCACGACGGCCCCGCCTGGCGGCAGCGCCAGCGCCGTTCCGAGCGACACGTACACCACCAAGCCGAACGGCAAGGTGTGCAAGGTGAAGCCGACTGCGGGGGCGAGCGCCCGCCGCCGCAGCCACCTCTAGGAGCGGCTGTAGCTTCGTTAGAATGCGTAGCGCGGTTAGAGTAGACGCCTGAGCCTCGGCTGGATGTTACTTCTGTCGCGCCGTCGCGTGACTCGCTGCACTCGTTGTCGTGCAGCTGTCAGAGGCCCCGGGTAGCCGTTCTAGAAGGAACCACGGTCGCACAGAGTGTGAGAGACAACAAAGTGTGGGACTGTTCGCACGGGCTCGTGGCGGCGTGTTGTTGTGGCTGACCCGCTTGGACTTGGTGCGGGAGATGCGTGAGTTGCCGCTCCTCGCAGGCTGCAGACGTCTCGGTCGCATCGTCCGACTACGTACATGCACTGCAGCATGCAGCAGGTGTTTGCATGCTGCATACATGGCAGCTAGTGCCCAGCCCGACAGCAGTCGCGTCGCGCTTCGCCTCGCGCCTCACTCGCCCAGCGGAGCCAAACCGACGTGTCGCCACGTGGCAATGACGGGTTTTGCACTTGTTGACTGCAAAGCTTTACGCGACGCAATGACAGCTTCGAGTCGCGTTTGCGCATGCATCACTGCAGCAACATGCATTGTTGGTCGCGTCGCGGGCGAGGCATGCACGCGCACCACGCCATGCTACAGAACAATGCTCGCTCGAGACCTCTGGACGCGTGCCAGGCGTTGTGTGCCTTTTGGTGTGGCCGTCCAACCAAACGGTCCGAGGGGGGTGCGGTCTCCGTGCCGCCGCCTCACCGCGCCGTCCAGTGTCCTCGTCTCTCTCCGCCGACCGACTGACCCAACAAGCCGTCGAGCAAACTACACTCCCACCCCACCACTCCCTTTTCCCTTCGATAAACTCGACGCACCCCGCCACCCCGGCACTGCAGCCCCCACCCCCTCGGGCTCTCAAAGCGCAGAGCCTCATCGCCAAGGTACCCCACGCACGCCAGACGCGTCCACCCCCGCCGGTGCATATATACTCGCCCTACCCTTACACCCTTGGCTTCGTGTTTGTGTCACCACTCTTCTCCTTTCTTCATCCTCGCAACGCTCCAACAGATCCATCCAAAGCATCGACACGGCACAGCGTCGCAGCGCACCACTCTCCAGCCCACTCGACATCAGTGGTGCTGCCACCATCGCCCCCCTCCCGGTCGCGCTCTGAATTTCCTTGTTGTTATTCTACAACCCGACCTGGCGCTTGCCTAATACCTCAAGGACCCCCCGCGCGCTCTACACTCGCCACCGTGGGCACCCTCGCCCATCATGCCCCTCCTCAAGCGCAAGCCGGTGCTCATGCACCACCTGCCATCATTCGGCGCCATTGTCCAGCCTGTGAATCCACCGGCAAACCCCGCAGCGACCTCCACCGCCGACGGCCAGTCCGACCCCTCCGCGCCGGCACCACCACCACCGCCCGCTGCGGCCCCCATCGATCTCCCGCAGGACGCGAATGATGACGACGAGCAGCTCGACAAGCTTCTGACTGCACTCAACGATCCCGTGCTTGCCGCACCTCCACCACGGCGCAGCAAGGTCGACAAGGTCAACGGACAGGCAGCCCCCGTCAACGGAGGTCCCAATGCTCTGGCGCAGCCGCCCCTGCCGGGCCCAAGCTACCGTGTGAAGAACGTCGAGGTGTTCTACATGCCCGAGACGGGAGAAATCTTCCTCGATTATGAGTGAGTGGGGCGTAGGCTGCGCGATGACGGCGGGCGATGACAGTGCTGACCCGTCCCAGGTCATACGCGGCAAGGAGGGCGTTCTACGACCTGCCGTTGTTTCAATGTGAAGGTGCGTGGCTAAAGAGGTGTGGCTGCTGACGCTGGCAGTGAGCGGCAGGTCAGCCCTGTCCTTCTTCGACGCGCGTGAGAATGAGACGTACGAGGTCAGGCAGCTGCACGCGAGGTTCCCGAAGCCGCTCAGGAAGGCCGTGTTGCTGTCGGTCCAGTTCCGTGAGTAGCAACAAATTTCTATCCGCCTGGTGCTGACGCTGTAACAGAGGTCGAGGGCAAGCTCGAGACGCTGGCCGACAAGATCTTTGAGCGCTTCGTCAACCGATTCTTTGACGACGAGAGTGGGTCTAGCTTCCGAAGGACAGCGAGTTGTACGCTGACACCACACAGAGGTGTTCGTCGACGTCCAGGGTGACAAATACCTCGCCCGCATCGTTCGAACGTTCCCGCCCAAGAACTTGGTTCTGCCTCCCGGGGTGCAGGCCCCGTCCTATCACCCCTATGCCACCGACCTCAACCTGGACCTCGCGGATGTCGACGAGCACGACGACCCCATGAAGTACTTCTACCAGGTCCGCTTGATCGAGGAAGGAGGCGAGGTCGGTGCCGAGTACGCGAGCACCAACGGCGCCAGCCACGAGGAGGACGATGGCAAGGGAGAGAAGTGGCAGGGAAGCGTGATGGAGGTCCAGGCGGACAAGATCAGGTGAGTGCTGCCTTTGGGAGCTGCCAGCTAACGTTTAGCCGCGACCGCATCAACTTCTCTCGTGCCATGCTCAAGCGCTTCATCCGCGACTGTGTCAGCCGTGACGCCGCAATCTGCTCGCCGTGGCTCGTCAAGAAGCCCGTGGCGGCACGCTATGCCATCCCGACTGAAATGCCCGAGGCGCAGAGGCTCCGTATCATCGAGGCCAAGGAGCGCCAGATGGGCAAGCGAAAGCGTGACCGAGAGGACCGTCTGGGCCTGCCTCACAGCGACGACGAGCTGGCAGACGAAGACCACCCACAAAAGAAGACAAAGAAGACCAAGGAGGAGAGGGACAGGGAGAGGGAGCAGAACAAGCTCAACAAGGAGAGCGAAAAGGAGCGCATCAAGCGCGAGAAGGAGGAGGAGAAACGCAGGGAGGAGGAGGAGAGGAAGAAGAAGAAGCCCAACAAGTACCCATGCGAGGGTGAGTTGGAAGCCTTTGCTCGCGCTGACTTGTAGACCTTCTGCTCGAATATTCTGCAGAGAGAGAGGGCGCCCAAGGCAAGCCAGAGGTTCGACCCGCGCCAAACAAGCAGGTTCCCTTCGGCGAACAGTTCGAGAAGTTCCTCTTGTCGTGGAGCTTCCTCAACGTCATGGGCAAGCCGCTCGGCCTGTCGCCCTTCACACTGGACGACTTTGAACAGTCGCTCTACCACACCGACCCTTACACCGCCCCAGTCCCTCTCCTCACCGAAATCCACGCCGTGCTCCTCAACGCTCTCATCAAGGATTCGACGGATGGGCACGAGCCTGTGCGCCCATTGGCACTCACAGGTCAGATGCCTGACAACGACACGGATTACTGGGAGGGTACCAAGGGCGCGACTGCCGAGACGTTGCGCCCTATTGTCGAGCCCATGGCGGAAACCTGGAAGACCAGGGAGCTGTCTCGCCGCGATAGCCGCAAGGGCTGGGAGAACGCGCTCGTTGGGTGTCTCTGGGAGCGGGCAACATTAGATACGATGCCCCAGTACCTGGACAACATCTTATACCTCACGTTTGAGGACAAGCCTGCGCCGACTCGCCCGACATGGTCGACTGGCCCCAGCTCAAACACCAGCCACGGGTTAATCGCGGCCAAGCCGGATCGCAGGTACACCAGCCTGCACTTTGTGCACAAGCTCAACATTCTCAACTTTTTGATCGAGCTCGTCGCCCAGACGGCTTTGATACGCGACTTTATGGAAGAAGCGACTGCGGCTCTCACCGAAGTCCGCAAGGACCAAGTGGAGCTGAGGCGAGACCTTCGCAGAGTGTGAGTGGCAGGTTGCTGGGTTGTGCTAACGAATGCAGTCGCGCGGAGAGGGAAGCCTTGGAGCCGAAGAATGAGGAGGGAGAGAATGGCGGCGAGGACGCGGACGGAGACGTTTCTATGTCTGTCGTCAAGGAGGAGGCATCTTCAAGAGCCGCCTCGCCCAACGGCCACGCAAATGGGACGATCGACGCGGATGAGCTCGACGGTTCGATGCTGGACGACCGCTCCCGCGCGTCGTCAGTGGCCTCAGATGTCGGTCGCGCCAAGTCGGGTGCGCAGCGCCGCAAGGCCATGCTGGAGAAGGCGGCCGAGCGTGAAGCTGAGGAAGCACAAAAGCTCGCCAAGGCTGCAAAGGAACGCCAGGAGTCCAAGGCGAAGAAGGCCGAGCTCAAGCACATCCAGACTGAGAAGAAGCGTCTCGCGGACGAAGAGGCGGCTCTCGACACGCAGCTCAAGCAGTTGGAGTACGATTTCCGCCGTCACTTCTACACGCTGCGCACTCGTCCTCTTGGAAGCGATCGCTTTGGCAACAAGGTTTGGTGGATCGACGGTCTCGGCAGCTCGCCGCTGTACAACGAGTCGGGCAAGGTCATCTGGGGCACTGGACGGCTGTACATCCAGGGTGCCGATGACCTCGAGGTCGAGTTCTGCCGAATCCCTGCAGAGCTGTCGCCAGAGGATACCGAAGCAAGGCGCGACAAAGAGGAAGGCGAGGGACGCCTGGCGCCTGGTCAATGGGCGTCATACGACACGCCAGAGCTCGCCAACGAGTTCTTCAAGTGGCTCAACATCCGGGGCACGCGCGAGATGTACCTGCTGCGCGCGCTCAACCCATGGTGGCCCGACATCATCGAGAGTATCACGCGGCGCCGGGTTGCGCAGGGCCTCGATGTCGCGGCGGATTCCGAGCGCCGCGCTCGGCCTACGCGCCGGGTTGCGGGCGGCGACGAGCCCGAGGGCTACCTCGGGTGGAGGAACAAGCGTGCTGCTGGGGGTAAGGAGTAGGAGTAGGAGGGATAGCATATAGGCACCCGTGTCAGTGTCTCTGTCACTACATTTGCATTGCCGTAGAGCATGGCCATGGATAGCATTGGGCGTGGCGGGGGGTGGGCGCGGGCTGGTCGGTCGTCACAGTCAGTGGGAGATCCAGTGTCGGGCGTCACGAGTTGGCCGCCGTGGCCGTCGTCAGCGTCGTCGGGCATCCCACCGCCTTCCAGTCCGTCGCCGATGCGGGTGGGTCACCGCCGCTCGCCCACCACCTCGCCGGTCGCCGTCGCCGTCGCCTTGCCGCGCCGCGCCGCGCCGCGCCCACCGCCGTCCCGCGTCCAGAGAGGTAGTTGTACATCAATGCTCATCACTACTACTGCTTCATTTGTTCTGCGGCGGTCAGCGGCGAGTCGAGGAAACACACGGCCCAACGCACCGGCGTTGTGCTCGGCAAAGCGGGCACCAACACGCTCCGAGTGCTTGAGGAACTTGTCGGCGCAGTTGTTGACGCAGTTGGTCTGGTGTGGTGTGAGCGCGCCGTCCATGGCCGTCGGCGGGAGGGCAGGTCGTCGCTGCGTCGCTGCGGACTTGCCGCCGAGCCGCCCACCACGCCGCCCCCAGCCCCAACCCACCTCGTTGGTCGTCAACGCCTTGGAGGTAAAGTCCTGGGCGCAGGCGTTGAAGCAGCGCTCCACGAGGCCAGAGTAGAGGCGCATAAAGTCGTCCATCTGGGGTGTGGGTCAGCCTCGTCTCGTCTCGTCGCGGCCCTCTGCGCGCCAACTCACCTGCTTGCGCTCAATGACCTTGGTCATGTGCGCCTGCTCGGCTGCGCTGAACTGGGAGAAATCCATGGTGTGTGTGCTGGGTGGTGGGATGAGTGAAGGCGCTGTTCGGGTGCGTTGCAGACGAAAAATCGGGCAGCCGGAGGGATGGTGGCGGAGGTGCGCGGCTGCGCGGCGGCAACTGGCCAGGAACGGTCAACCACGAGCCAAGTGCGACGAGGCGAGCGACCAACTCGTCGGCGTCATTCCACAGCCCGCAAGCAGCCAGCAGCGACAACGGCGAGTACAAAGCAGAGACACGCCCGACTTCCCCACCCTCCTCCCATCCACCCACCCGCGCACCGCGCCGCACCCCTCAACCACCTACCCCACCCCCCCACCAGCCACCACGCCGCGCGCTACGAGGAGCAGCAACATGCCGCCTGCAGTCACGGCTGCAGCGCGGCGCGCCAAGCGCGTGATTGAGAGTGCTACGCCGGAATCGAGTGTGCGTGCCCGCCGCCGCGCCGCCGTGCTGCCAGTGCTGACTTGCGCCCAGGAACCCGAGGAGCACGACGACGACGGCGAAGGCGACGAGGACGACGAGGACGCGGGCGACGACGACGGCGAGGACGAGGTCGAGGAGGAGGTCGAGATGGAGATTGACGACGAGGTCGAGGACGAGGAGGGCGCGGGCGGCGACGAGGGCGAGGACGGGGACGGCGACGGCGACGGGGACGGCGACGATGACGACGAGGACGAAGCCGAGGAAGACGACGATCTCGACGACGACGACGACGAGTCCGCCGCGCCCAGCCCGTCGGGGCTCAAGATCAAGCTGCGCGTCGCGGCCGACGAGGGGCGGGGCAAGCGCGCCGCGGCGCAGAAGGCGGCCAAGAAGACGAAGCGGACGGCGCGGGAGGCAGAGTTGGGTCAGTTGGCGTGGCACCAGACGGGCGCGAGACTAGCTGACCCCCACAGGCTCGGACCAGGACGAAGTCTACGACGAGGACGACAGCCGCGCGCCCTCGCCCTCGAAAATGACGGCGCGCCAGCGCGCAAAGCAGAACAAGGACCTGCAGGACACGCTCATCTCCCTCCCGGACGGGCAGCCAAAGGTCAAGCCCGTGCTGACCGAGGCCGAGCGGCTGCAGAAGCGCGAGGAGATGGCGCGGCGGCGCAAGCGGCAGAACGAGCAGCGGCTCCAGGACGAGCAGGTGGGCAGGCCCTACTTTCCAAGCTGATGGCAGGACCAAACGATCAACAGGCTGCTGCGTGCGCAGACGGGGCGCTCCAGGTCCAAGCTGGACGGGCCGAGCCCGATGCCCGACGCGAACGGGGAGGACAGCGGCGCGGCGCCGAGCGGCGCCACGAGCCCGACCAAGCGGTCCGCACCCCCGCCCGACGGGGTGCGCTACGTCTCAGCGCTGCGCGGGGACGACGTCGTGCTCAGCGTGAGCGTGCGCGCCGGCCGTGAGGGCTGGCTCGACGTCGGCGGCGGCGGCGGCGGAGAACGGGCTGAGGGGCGCGACGCGCGCGGGCTGTGCGCGGCAAAGGGGTGTGCCCAGCCGCGCAAGTACCGCTGCGTGGGGCGGTTCGAGACGGGCGGCTGCTCGCTCGCGCACCTCAAGGAGGTGGAGGCGGCGCTCAAGTAGTGGCGGGGTCTGGGGGGAGAGACTACATAGTACTAGTGTTGCCATTGCATATGATTAGAGCTGCGGCGGGGAGGCTTGCAACGCTGGGCGTAATGTGATGCGCTCTGCGCTCTGCGCTCGCAGGCGGCTACGCGTCGAACAAGCTGTAGTACAACGGCGATCTGGCGACCGACTTGTCAGACTCTGCAAGACTCTGCGCCACTTTTGCACGCCAGCGCACGCAGCAGCCCTCGCCACGACCCAGCCACACCCACACCCGCGTCAGTACTCTGCCCACACTCGCGCCTGGCGCCGCGTCACTCGCACGCTGCGCGTGCTCGTGCGCGTGCTGCTGTGGAGACGGACTTCATCACGCTATGATCCATGACCCAGTCCAAAGCTACCAAAGCAAACTACCAGCCGCCGCACGTCGAAGGTCGGCGTCGGTGGAGCCGCGCCGCGAGTTTACGACGAGGCCTGGGCCTGCTTGGCGGCAAGGGCGGCGGCAACGGCGGGGTTGACGCGCTTGCCGTCCTTGAAGATGGCGCGGGGAGGGGGGGCACGGTTCTTGCGCGAGTTGATGGCTCCGGGCTTGTCCGAGCGCACGCGAACAACCTTGGCGTGGATGGCGCACGAGACGCAGTAGGCAAGGCGGACGTAGAGCTTGGGGAGAGCGTACTCCGAGTAGACAGAAGCGTCGGAAAGGTCACGGACGGCGGCGGCCTCGACCATGTTCTTGACCGAGTTGCGCTTGATGGCCTTGTCCTGGGAGGTGGTTAGACTGTGCAAGAGAGCTTGACTGGTGTCTGGCTGGCTGCGGGCTCGCTGCGGGCGACGCAAAATGTTCTCGGGGCGGCGCCCACGACCGGTACGCCGCCATCACAGCGAGCACGACTAGCACGACGCTCTGCGCGCCATGCCCGCCGCGTCGTGTGATCCCTCTCTCCTCCAGGCCACCAATCGGCCAAATTTCTGCCCTTCGCGTCTCCCTCCAACCAGCCAGCCAGGCCACCATCCCACACCCTGCTCACCTTGGGAACGCAGCGCGAGCAGTTCGAGCAGCGAACCGAGCGGACGTGTCCACGTCCCTTCTTGTTGCGTCCTCCGCCCCTGCGCTTCTTGGTCATTTTGTCGACTGGGTGTGGTTAGCTCGGCTTTGAGAGTGGTGTCGGGGGAAATGTCGCGCGCGCTCGCTCGCTCGTCGTCGCTGCTTGCGTGCGTGCGGTGCGTCGCGCTGTCGATGGAGGAGGAAGGTATACCTACGTTTTGGTAAAGGGTTAGTGGTGACAAGACGGGTCTTGCAACTGTCACTTTGACAGTTTCAAGAGTGAGCGACGCCAGCGACCGACTGGCAGTGGGAGGGAGCTGCTGCCGGCCAGCGAGCCAGCCAGCCTGCGCCTGGCGGGCGACTCTGGGCGGAGGGCGACACTGGCTGGGGTGAAGACTGCACCGAAGCTGCCTGGTGTCGACGGGAGCAATCCACCGCCACTTGGGCAACGCCGCCGCGGCATCGGACTTAGCAGTTTCAGGCTTAACGCCGACGCGATGACCACGTGGCAGTCCCCACATGACGTCATCGACTCGGACTCGCTCGCCGCTGCACGATCGCTCAAGGCTCATCACCTCCATACAATCTACATATGTACAGTTCTCCTGGTACCTTTGTATCGCTCGCAGTCTACGACTTGACGAGCATGCTCTGCCCACTGCTGCCTGCTAACCACTGTTCACCCAGCTAACCCAGCTACTCCCTAACCCAGCTACGCCTTAACCCAGCTACTCCTTGCCCAGCTTGTTGCCGCCTCCCCATCGGTGGCCGCGATGCCTAGTGCCGTACTGGATCTCGGGCCCGTCATCGCCGTCGGGGTGCGAGAAGTCGGGGCGGAAGTCGCCTTTGTTGTCAACCTCGTCGTCGTCGTCGGTCTCCTCTTCGTCGGTCTTGTCCTCATCTTGCTCTATGCCGTCCTTGTCTGCCGCCTCGTCTCGGACCGCCGGTTCCGGCTCGATCAGCCCACCGGTCGCGTCATGCTCAGCCTTCCTCGCTGCCGCCTCGGCAGCAGCCTTTTCCCTCGCTTCACGGGCGAAACGCTCACGCTCGACGCGCTCCCTAACCACCTCGCGATCTGCCTCGAACAGGCGTTTGGCTGCCTCCGCCCGCCTGGCCTCCTCCGCCTTGGCATTCACTTTGCCAATGTTCTGGGTACTGAGGCGGGATTGAAGCTCGGGGAGCTGCAAGGGTCAGCGTGGCACCGCGTGGCTGAGGGGACTCACAGCAGCACGAAGCGCCTCAGTGGCGAGCGAGAGCTCGTACAGCCGTCGCTCCGAGCGGTCGAGCACAAACGTCTGCACAAAGTCATGTGTCTCGGAGCGGAAGCCCATCTGGAATGTCAGTCGTGGCTATGCGTGATTCGGCGGTGGGTAGCCACTCACATGAAGAGCAAGGAATTCACGTCCTCCAGGCGCAGCGAACACCTTGTTCTTGAGCGCAGGGTTGTCCGTCTTGAGGCGGCGGTACTTGTCGTCCGAATGCGTCTGGATGTTCTCGGCGATTTTGATCAGAGTCTGGGAGTGTGAGCATGGGCCGCGTTGTTTGAGCGTTAAGAGTCAGGTGGGTGGGCAAGGCAACACCCGGAGAGCGCGGTCAGACCTGCCGACGCAGCAAACATGCCTCCTGCACAGGCACCACCAGCGTCGCCCTTGAAGCAGCCATAGAAGCCTCATCCTTGAATGAGAGCATGGAGAGCATGGCAAGGAAAGCCGGGACTCTCGTCACCACCTGAGGAAGCCACGAGGCTGATGATGCGCGATCATCGGCGTCGCCCTGCCAGGCAGACCGCCAGCAACAGCGCGCACATTCCAGCTGAGTTGCTCGCCAGTGCTCGCCCGCTCCCCAAACCGCCCCTTCCCTCCGTGAGCAACAGGACCCAGCAGCCCCTCGCCGCGCCGACACCCCCGCCTTTGTAAGTGCCCTCCCTCCGCCTTCCCTCCCACGTCCCCCACCACTCACCTCAACACAGCCCACAGCCTGCGCGTAGCTGCTGTCCCTAATGATCCCCCTATTCAGGATCCGCGAGAGCTCGCGGCGGCGCTCGTTCTCCTCACGCGGCGCGGGGTGCGTCCACGCGGGGGGGAGGTGTGCGGGCGGGCGGCTGCCGAAGAGCGGAGTCGCGGCGCCAGGCGACGCGCTGCTCGACGCAGGCTCTGGGGCGGGAGGCGCGAGGCGCGCCTCGATCGCTGCGAGGCGGCGCGCGCGGGCGTCGTCGGCGGCGGCGGAGGACATTGTGGGTTGAGTGAGAGGAAACGGAGAGGAAACAACAAGCAACATGATGACGCGGTGCTCGGATGACGAGCCGGCCGGTCGGGTGGGTGGCGGGGATGGCCGTGCCTGGGTTTGATTCCGCCAAGTCGATAGTGGCGGTGTTGATTCATCGCAGCGGGCATTGATGAAACTGGGCCTTTGGGGCCGAGGTGATGGGGAGCAAGCACGGGTAGCGGCGCTGACTCGGGACTCGGTGCACTCGTAGCGAGCACGGCGAAGGACGCTGGCTGCAGCCTGGTACCACGGCCTCTCTGTGACGTCAGTTGTAGGGGGTCCGCGTGGCAGGTCTTGGTGGCGGCGCGTAGTTGTCGGTCACGCCGCTCGCCTATAGCAGACAAAGGCCTCCGTTTCGGACCACAAGGCCTTGCTTGGAGATCCATCTGCGTAGATATGGTGATTCCGAGGTGGCAGAGCCAAAGAAGGGGCTCCTGCGAGCAGCACTTGACTGTTTGTGGCGTGGCTTGGCTGGTGGAGGTAGAGAAAGGCGGCTCCTCGCCTCTAGTATGAAGTGGCAACCACCGGCAGCTCAGTCACTGTCCGAAGAGGGACGCCAGTGCACGAGACCAGGTCGTGCATGTCGTGCATCAGACCGACTATCGATTCAATTCAGCCCGTAGGGGCGCCCAGTTCTTCCTGTACTGCCAGTAATACAACTTCTCAACACCCAGAAACGTAGCCAACAACAGGCGTCCGTCCTCGATTCCGTCCTGCGCAATGCACTCATACCCCCTGAGGGCCTCGAGGATGATTCTGTCTGACGAAACATTAGCAGGGACTATGTCGCTAGATTTCTATGCTCACAATCCAGACCATGTATGGCAGCGGTCGTCCTGGGCCAATGGGCGGGAGGTGGGGGCAAATCTCCAATCGTGAAAGGTGCTCCGAGCACAAAGACGGGAAGGATGTCGGGAAGAAGGAGAACCCTGTTGACGTCTTCGTATGTTCTGTTGAAGCGGCGGATCTGGTCAAGGTGCTCGCTACGGCCGGCAGACTGTAAGCATGGCCACCACGACCAGGATGCCTCGAGACGCACTTGTACTTCAAACGCAGGCCAATCTCACGGAGGGCGTGTTCGGTTCTTGCCTGCGCTGGCGCCATCCCGCGCAGATCTTCCACCAAGGTTCGGGTGTTGTGGTCCTGCCCATTCCACGCCGCGCTCACTGTACTCTCGTGTCAGCTAGAGGGATCGTGTGATGGTGGACTTACCCTAGCGCCGTGTTGGTGTTGGTGGCCATCGTGCCCCTTTGGAACTAGGTATGTTGGAGGTGTGAGAGAGAGAGTGCAGTGAGAAGAAGGAGCCAGGGGAACCATTTATGTGGTCTGTGGAGAGTAGTGCCACGCGGCCCGACATACGGCACGGACTCACGCTGCGGCAAAAGAAGCATAGCGACGAGGTGCGTGGTCGCGCAGCCGAGCGTGATTACTCCTCGGGGGTCCGGGGCTCGAAGTTGACAGTCAACTCCGATGTCATGGCGGTGAGGCTCAGCGCTGCGATCGAGTCGGCCGACACCGCCGCCACGCAAGAGTAGATGTGTGCATGCACTTCTGTACTGTTCTACTGGGCGGCCCAACCCCACGCCATGCTTAGAGAAACTCGATGCCGACACCAACGCCCAGGCCGCGCGAGAGACGCTCCCCCCGGCGCGCAATAAGCGGCATGGCAAAGTTGAGCTCGATCCGCAAGGGGTCAAAGCTGCCGTGTCAGCGACGTACGTCCAGGCCGTAGAGACTTACCGGTAGATGAGACCGATTCCAACACTCAAACTTGGGTTCGAGTACATGCGCGCAATGTTGTCGGCGAACGAGCGGTGGCTGTCGTAGCGCACGACCTTGCCGAGGTTGAGGAACGTGTGCAGCTTGAGCGGCCAGTGCTCCTTGTTCGGGATGGGGCCGATGAGCGAGACGCCGAGGGCGTAAGCGAGGTCGCCGCCGAGCGAGTCGACCTTGTCGCTGAGGCCGATACCGCCGACCTTGAAGCCGCGCACCGAGTTGGGACCGCCAAGGTACGTCCTGTCTGCGAGGTAGGTCGAGCGGGGTGCGCCGTCGGGGGCACCGGCGGCGCTCGGGCCTGTTCTCGACCAGAGGGGGTAGAGGATGGTGGTGAGAGATGACACGGAGACGAACTGAGGTCAGCTGGGAGCGGGGTTTTCAGCTTACGATGTTGGAGCCGGGGAAGAGAGGACGCGAGGCCTGCGACTCGGTGGTCGACTTGATGAAGTGAGCGAGCTCGGACGAGCCGGGGAGACCGGCGTACTCCTGTGCGGGTGAGCTGATGGCAATGGTGTTGTACTCACGTGAGTCGCCTTGAGCAGACGTCCACTGGTGCCGGTGTGAGGGTCGTCACGCGTGTCCGAGGTCCAGGTGTGCGAGATGGACGCCTTGGTGGTCTGGAAGGCGAGGGCGCGGACACTGCGGGTCAGCTTGAGAAGACAGTTTCCAGCTTACCTCGCTGACGCCGAAGGCGTGAGATGGGCGATGTCACGAGTGACGTATTCGTACGTCAAGTTGTGGTTTCCCCACGGCGTAATGCCCGCGAGTCCGACCTTTCCACCCTGGCTCAGCTCGCGGTGGCTCGCGAACGCCGTATTGTCACGGTCGAGAGAGAATCCCGAGACCGAGGCAGTGAGGTACGGCGAGGCGAAGAGTGGTGTGGAGAGAGTTGCCTGGTACGCCGACTTTGTCTTTGTTCCAAGCGACGCGTTGAACTCGAGGCTCTCGGCACCGCCAAACGCGTTGCGTATCCGTGCGGTCACGTTCTGTTTTGTCAGCACGCGCCATCATGACGGCGACTCACACCACCACCCTCGTTGCTGCCAAACTCGGTGCCGGCCTTGAGGAAGAGGCGGCCCTGCTCACGGAGGGTGAGGAGCATCTCGACCTCGCCGGGGTTACCGCTAGGGCTCGGCTCGAGGCGGATGCCGACGCGCTCCATGTCGAACACGTTGAGCAAGTCAATGTGCTGCACGAGCTGCTTGGTGGACAGCAGGATCTGGTGCAGCGACTGCGGAGGGGGCGGCGCGCCCGTCACCCACTCGGGCAGGCGCGAGGGGCCGAGGAACGGCGCGAGCAACGTGCTCAGGAAGCCCGTACGCGTCGTCGGAGGCGACGGCGCGAGCCGGATCGACGTCAGGCGTAGTGGCGTGTCCATGTTCTCGTACACCTTTGCGGGTTAGCACGGCGTGCCAGGAGCGCACACTCACGATCTCGCCGGTGCGGCGCTGCGCGGCCTCGTACTCGCCGCGCAGGCGGCGCTGAAACTCCTCCTCCTGGAACTGGCGGACCTGTTCCGTGTCGGCATCTGGCGGGTTAGACAGATATCGCATCACGGAACCCACCTTTCACAGGCCGGTCCCAGCCCGGCTCGCGCACGCTGCGGAAGATGGAGCTGGCGAGCGGCGGCGTGATCGAGGTCTCGGGCGCGGCGAGACGCTCCTGCGTGTCAGCTGGGGCGGGGCATGCGACGCACCCTGAGGCCGAGCTCGACGTCGACCTCTGCGACTTCGGCTTTTGGCGACCCGCCTTCTGCGTTCGGGTCCATTTGTGGTGTGGAGAGTGTGGTGTCAACAAGGCGGATGCGAGGGCATCAAGTTGGTCGGCGGTGACGGAGGGTGTCGGCCCAGTCTTTTTGGCAGGGCGACTCGGGGCCCCGAGCCCCTACCTTTTTTGTTGACGAGCAACCCGCTGCCGCCAAGTCTCCATCGCTCACACCACAATGCCCAGGCCGGAGGAAGCAAACCTGCCCGCGACGAACGAGGGGTACGGCACGCGAGAGTACTGGTGCGTCTAGCCGTCCTGGGGAGAGCCGCGAGCTCGCGCTGACAGCTGCAGGGAGGAGCGGTATACTCGGTATGCCTGGTCGTCCAGTCACAGCTGACACGCAGCGAGGGCCCAGACCACAACTTTGACTGGTTCCTCAACGCCGACTACCTCCTCCCGATCTTCGAGGAGCTCACGGCCGACTTTGGCAAGGACACGCGCATCCTCATGCTCGGCTGCGGCAACAGCCAGCTCAGCGAGGCCATGTACGACGCGGGGTGGAAGAACATTGTCAACATCGACGTGGGTGGCGTGGGGCGCTTGTGGCTGACGGCAGTTCTCGACCGCGCTCATCGAGCAGATGAAGGTGCGGCACGAGGGTCGCCCGGGCATGGAGTGGCTCGAGATGGACATTATGGACCTCAAGTTTGGCGAAGAGTTTGACCTCGTCGTGGACAAGGGCACGATGGAGTGGGTAGGCTTGGTAGGCCGTTGCTGACGCCAGCGCGCTGCTCACGTCCAAGGGCGACCCATGGGTAGGTGTGGGCCGCGGGGTGTCGCTGACTGCAGAACCCGCCGGAGAAGGACATTGTCAACTGCACCAAGGAGGTCGACGAGGCCGTCCGCGTGCTCAAGAAGCGCCCGGGATCCAAGTTTGTCTAGTATGTCGCTGTGTCGGCGGCACTGACACCCCCAGCTTCACCTTTGGCCAGCCCCACTTCCGCAAGCGCTACCTCATCAACCGCGAGAGCTGGAAGTTCTCGCAGCGGACAATCGGCCCGCCCGAGGGCTTTGACTACTTCCAGTACCTGCTAGAGTGGGAGCCGGCGGCATAGAGCAAAGATGGCATCAACAACTAGTGTAGAGAGTACAGCAACATGTATGAGTGTGATTTTTTTTGGTGTTGATGACAAAGAGGCAGCGTTCTAGAAGTGGCGGGGAGATGAGACAATAGTGATGGCAACATGGCGTGTGCGTGCAGGGGGGGGAGGGGAGGGACCGGATTAATGCTCGAGGGGAACCGAACAAACTCTATGCCCGTCTACATTGCACCGGCGTCGCTGAGCGCGTCCCACTCGCTATCGCTGGCGCCGGCGCGCCAGTGCTCGTCGTCGCCCCACGACGACACGGACCGGGGGGCCAACACGCGGCTGTCTGGCCGGTCGGCGAGGAACGTCATGCCCATGGCCGTGACGTCGGGGACGACGAGCTCGATCGTGCTCTCGAGGGGCAGGGGGGAGATGGTGCGCGAGAGGGGCGTCGACGGCGAGAGCGCCGAGCGGGGCGTGTACGCCTCTGCGTCGACGTAGCTCGTCGTCGACACGCCCGACAGCGACACAATCTCGGCGTCGTCACCGACCGCACTGACCACGGGCGACGAGAAGCCCGACGACAGCTGCGAGGGCGTCACGGCTGGAGAGGCGGCCGACGAGGAGAACGGCGAGACGACAACCGTGGCGCGCGAGGACGGGCGCGAGGCGACGTACGGGGGCGGCAAGGCGGGCTCAGGACCGTCGGGGTATCGCGGGACGAGGGCCGAGCGGAGCGGGACAGGGTGGGCGAGGGGCACGGACGCGGCCGGCGGGGGCGGGGGGATGTGCTGCACGGGGGCCGAGTAGTCCATGTTGATGAGTTCGTTCGGGGTGATGGTGGCGACCGAGCTGCTGAGGGGCGTGACGACGCGGCTGCGCTGGCGCACGGCATACGTGACTGGAATGTCGGGGCGGGTGAAGGCGACCCGCTCGACCCGCTCGGCGGCGAGCACGGCGCCCTCGTCGAGCTCGTACACCTCTGCGGGGCGGCGGCGGCGGAGCGTCGGCGACCCGTCGACGTCGACGGCCGTGCTCCGCCCTCCAGAGTATGCCGGCGGCCCGGCGGGGTGCGAGACCTGCGCGACGGGGACGGGCACGCGCTCGTACCCGTTGTTACTCCGGTGCGCGGCGATGAGCGCGTCGATGAACGGCGCGACGTGCGGGTCGTACACGAACTGGCGTTAGCGAGCACGGAGGGACTCGGCATACCTTTTTGAACGCATACGCCGAGCCGACGGCCGCGATGGCCGTGCCGATGATGATGGGGACGGGGTGCGGCATGGCGGTGGGTGGTGCGATGGCTGCGCAGGCGGACGGACGGGCTGGGTGGCAAATTCGGCACTGCGGCCTGGGTAGTCACTGGTCGGTCGCGGCCTGCGAGTGTTTGTGTGTGGTGGATGTAAGCCACCGAGCTGTGTGAGAGCGAGCACGAGTAGAAGGAGATGCGAATTGATGTAGAAGATGATCGCTTGTTGTGCGAGATGTTTCTCAGATCGGCTGGCTGCACGGGAAGGGAGCCAACAACACTTGGACGCACTCGTCATGTGAGACTTGGGCTGACTGGAACGCCGCCGCTGGCTCGGCCGGCCGCAAGCATCTACCTACGCGGTACTACGCACACCCGCGACAGGCACACACTGCACCGTCCTGTCCTGGGAAATTACTACTCCCGGCGCATGCGGAGCCCTCTGCACCGAGCAGACTGCACGCATGCATGCACGAGGCGGGCTGCAACTCAACTCTACACCGCGGGCATCGACTCGTCAGTGCACAGGAATCATTACGTCATGGCCGCCCTGGGTGGCACTGTGGCACCGCACGGTGGATCAACGCCGGCACCGCGACGGCCTTCTCGCGCTTTCTCCTGCATGGGCGGGCTGGACGCGGTGCATGCGATGCAGGCGGGTTCGCGGGTTGGAGGGTAGGCACTGCCGTGCTTCCTCCGCCGACTGGGCGCACCACCGCCACATTGCGGAGCATACATGAATGCGAGCGCAGCGCCTTTGTCCACTCGGCCACCTCGTCGGGGTTAGTCAGAGTGCACCGTCGCTTTCTCCGCACTCGTCTCACGTGGGGAGCAGCGCAGTCACTCCCCACGTCCTCCTCCCCTCCCTCCGATGCATAGGCCACCCCAGAAGAAGAAACCGCTGTCCCACACCCGCCTATACCCCCACGCCACCCCCGACCGACACCCAGCTCTCGTGGTGTAGTGGCTATCATACTCTCTTAGGGCGCAGACGCACCTTAAGCCTGGGAGTGGTCCTGGGTTCAAATCCCGGCGAGGGCCTGGCGCGTGCGTGCATGCGACACGCGCTATCTTTTGGCTGGAGGAGGAAGAGCGGAGCGGGGTGGGTGCGAGGGTGGTGCGAGGCCGGTGCGAGAGTGGCGGGCGGGCGATTTTGAGTGAGACAGTGGTGCGAGGCCGTGTGCATGCGGTCGGTCCTTGGCGTTGTTTGAGGGTACTGCCTGTCGGAGGGATAGTTGGGGGGATGCCTGCAACCACGCTGAGTGGCAGCCAGGTGCCACGAATCGTGTCCGAGTTGTTGCCAGACACGGGGGCAGCTTGTCCCCGCTCCAGAAGGTGCACATCTCCCATGCACAGCAGGTGGTTCGAGGAGCATCAGTATGCATTTGCCGGGCAGTAGGAGTCATGCACAGTCACTCCAAGGACGCCGAGGCCCAAGGGGAGGAGCCGCGGCAGGCGGCGCGACTCGACCACCTCCCCCCTCCTCCCGCCTCTCCAAGCCCATTCACCACACCACACATCTAGGGGCAGGCAAGCAGCTCCCAGAGCGCGTGAAACAGCTGTGCCCAAGGAACGGCGTGCACACAGTAAAAAACAGGCCCCCCGTCCCTCCGTGGCGCCGCCACCTCGCACCTCGCACCTCGCACCTCGCACCTCGCACCTCGCACCTCGCCCACCTCGCCCCTCCCCCCAACGACCTCCGCGCCAAAAGCATAGGCTGGGGAAGTGAACCCCCGTTTGACGAGAGTGGGATTCGAACCCACGTCCGAAGACTGCGGATGTACAAGAGTTACACCTTAACACAGCGCCTTAGACCGCTCGGCCATCTCGCCGGGCGTGGTGGGTTGGTGGGGGGAGGGGTAGGAGTGTGGCGGGGACTGGGACCTCGGCTCCCGTCTGCTTCCCGGCCTCTGTCGAAACGCTCTCATTGCACAAACGACAGGCCGCCCTCGGCATGAAGTCAAATCAGGGGGCTCTGCATGTACGCCCAGTTGACACGCCCACGCACACAGACACGCCGCCACCCCCGCTGCCGCCCCTAGTCCTCCCCCCACCCCGCAGGCACCAGCTCTCGTGGTGTAGTAGTAGCATACTCTCTTCGGGATTCAGAGAATGGGAGTGGTCCTGGGTTCAAATCCCAGCGAGGGCCTGTGCGTCGCCGGGCGTACGTTTTTGTGCACAGAGGGACAGAGGGACGGGGGTAGGGCAGGGAGTGGTGCGAGTGGCGCATGGCGTGTGGGGTAGCGGGGCGAGCCGGCCGTGGCATGCTCGCCTCGGCGAATGGAGGGCGGGGGATGGCCGGTCTGCCGTGGGATGGCTGGTCGAGTGCTGCAAGGTGCCGCTGTACTCCTGTCCCCTCGGCCACATCCACACCAAGATTCCATGGTCAAGTTGGAAGCTGCTTGACAAGGTGCCAGTATGCCTTGTGCCCCCTCCCCGACCCCCACCCTCGCACATTCGGCTTCGCCTCGTGTGCTCCACTCGCTCCGCTCGCTGCATAACTGCATTCCACGTCTGATGCTCAGTCTACATGGCGCCTCGCGCCCTATGCAACCTCTACTTCTCCCTAGTTGTCCTCGGCGTCGTACTGGTCGTTCTTCTTGATAAACACAAAGCCCTCGAGCACGCTCGTGTACGGGAAGAACTCGTTGGTGCCCATCTCGGCACGCTCCGTCGTACCCACGCGCACTGGTGTCTGGTGCGTCTGGAAGCCCGAGATGCCGCTGCGCGTGCCTGCCAATCCAATAGTGTTGACGGCCTGGCCGACGCGCACAGTGACGGCCTTCTCCTCCGTCTCCTCGTCGAGCGTGATGAGGAACTGGGGGAACATGGCCAGTGCGAGCCAGTACAGCTGCCAGTGGTGCTGGCCGAGGACGAACTGGCGTGCGTTGGTGAACGACACCAGCAGCGCCAGGAGACCGGCCACCGCGTTGCCAGACAGGATCTGGCGGTCGTGGAAGAAGGGGTTGATGCCGATGGTGCCCTTGCCCATGTGGACGAGGCCCTGGGCAATGCGCACCATGAACAGGCAGTCGGGTTCCTTGGCGTAGTACACAGCCAAGCCGCGGAGCATCTGGGCCAGACGGGCGTTGTTGGTACCGCCACCAACAAGACCCATGGCCAGGATGGCGTTGACGGCCACGTCCAGGTCCGAGTCGTGCGAGTACTTTGACAAGGTGTCGAGGATGGTGAGCTGGGGGTTGGAGGCCGAGATGAGGCCGAGGGCGAGAGGGACGGCTTTCCTAATGGCAGGGTCACCGTAGGTCATGAGGTGCTGGAACTGTCGCAGAGCCATCTCCGCACCGACGTCTTCGCCCATGGCGACAAGGGCAATGCCGATGACGGCCATGGTCTGGTGCCTCAAGTCGGCCTTGACGGGCTCGGCAGGCTCGGCGTCGGCAGCGTCGTCACCGCCAACTGTTCTTCCTGCTCCGGCGTCCATGTCGACGTCGCCAGCCACCGCTCCAGCCTCACCGCTCGCCTCGCCGCTGGCCTCACCATCAGCCGCAGCTCCCTCCTCCGCCTTGGGCTTGGCAGCTGATGGCTGCTCGGCGCAAATGTGCAGCATCGACTGGACCTTGAGCACGTTGCCCGTGGCAGCGTACGCGCAGACCTCGACGAGGACCTCGGCCGAGCGGGCAATGGGGTGCTCAATGACCTTGAGGGTCTCGAGCGTGGCATCGGCAGCCTCCTGGCGGCCGAGGAAGATGAGACCAAGGGCGAGCGCAAAGAAGACGCTCCACTCCGAGTCGAGCTGCGAAGCCTCACGCTCCATCAGGGTCTGGAGGATGGTGCTGGCAACATCACCGTTGCCCGATCCGACGTAGACAAAGCCCATGGCGAGGGCAGCGTTGGCGGCAACATCGACAGCGGAAGAGTCGTCGGCAACGTAAGGGGCGAGGCGCTCGACAAGGTAGTGTCTCTCGGAACCAGCGTAGGCCATACCTAAGGCGTTGATGGCGGCAATCTTGATCTCCGAGCTGGGGTTGTCGACGTGCTCCTCGAGCAGGGCCCACGCCATGTCGGGCTGGGTGCGGATGTTGGAGTAGAGGATACCAATGGCGAGGAAGGCGCCTGCCTTGATGTGCTCCTCGGGCGAGTACGTGTACTTGTCGATGTGGTCGATACCGCCCTCGTGGTCCCACAGCAGACTCATTCCAACACTGGCAGTGGCGCTAAGCATGCCCCTCTCCTTTTGCAAGTAGATGAAGCTCTGTCCCTCGGGCGCCTGGACGACAAGCTTCTCGTTTCCGAAACCGGCATTGACAAACGCGTTAACAAACGTCGAGGCGAGGTTGTCACGGGCCGAGTTGAGGTGCTGGCCGATGGAACGCGACTCGAGCTGCGTCTTGTAGATATCCTCGGGCGTACGGGGCTCCTCGACACCAACAGCCTTGCCGAACTTGCGGAAGTGGGTCGAGAGGTTGTGGTTACCGAGGCACTGGGCGAGCTCCTCGCTGAGCTCGTCAGGGGGGGTTCCCCACTCGTCACCCTCGTCGCTCTCAGGCTCCATAGTGTCGGGGGTGTGGACCCAGTGAACAGGGACGTTGGCACGGGCAAGGATGAACGCGAGCTGCTTCTTCATGACGCTGGCTGGTCAGTCAAAATCCCAAACTCGACTCACGCATTGGTCGGGGCCTCAAAGTACTTGCGGATGAGCTTGCGGTCGTGCAGGCGGATGGCAAGCGCGAGGGCCTCGGGCAGGCGGTCGTGCTTGGCGTAGATGGCCGCGGCAGTGCGGAGGAACTGCTCATCATCTGGAGGGACGAGGAGGGGCACGCAGCTGACCATGTACTGGCAGACACGGTTGTACGTCTTGTCGTCAACCTTGTCGGCAATCACGTTGATGTACTCGAGCTCGAGCAGGAGATCAACAGCGTCAGCCTCGGCGTTGTGCTTGAGGAAGAAGTCGACGAGCTCGAGGCCGAGGGCGCGGAGCTGCTCGACGTTGTAGTCGCGCTTGGGGGCATCCTCGGCGTCACCGTTGGTCTTGGAGCCGTTGGCGACCGCGTCGTCCTCGGTAGCCTCCGCGTCGTCCGAGTGCTCCACAAGCTGGACGTACTCCTCGCCGAGCTCGGCAGCGAGGTGACGAACGTACTCGTGGCCCCAGGATCCGGGAGCCTCCTCCGAGCCGGAAATGAGACGGTAGTACAGCGTGTCGCGCTTGCCAGTGTCCGAGTAGGTCATGGCGAGCACGGAGAGGATTGAGGCGAGAAGTGCGCGCTGCTCCTTGAGGTCGGCAGACCAGCTGTCGCGGATCTGACCAAGCTCGTGGTAGTGCGGCCTGAGGAACTTGAGCGGCTTGGGCACAGAGGTCATGGACGATGTCGACGTCTTGATCAGCGTGCGCAGAGACTCGAGGGCAGGGAGGTACAGCGACGTGTCGGGCTCCTTGAGGCGCTCGACGAGCATCTCGAGCTCCGACTTGAGCTGCAGGTCCTCCTCAGACTAGATTGTGTCAGCAAACGCAGCAGCAGCGGCAGCAGCAGCCCAGACTTACAATCTCGGGCTCATCCTTGTCCTTGTCAGTGCCGGGCTCCTTTCCCTTTTCGTGCTTTGGCTTGTCGTCCTCCTTCTTCTCGGGGTCCTCAGAGGGGACCATGAGCGTCACCTCGCGGGGGTCCTTGTCGGCCATGGTGAAGTCGGCGCTGGGCGCTGCTTTGAATCAGGACCGGGGTGTAGGGGGTGAAGGGGAGAGGTAGAGGCTGCTCTGGATAATTTCTATCAAGCTGTCCCAGAGAGCAGAGAGGTTGATTGTCAAGATGAAGGAAGGGGTGGTGAGTTGTCGTCGTTGGAATCGTCTGGCACACCTCATCATTCATCAAATGCCCGTCAGTCCCACGACGATGACGGCCGCGCGTCGAGAGACTTGTCCTCATCGCCACGTGGATTTGATCCCGGCGCGCCTACTGCCACATTGTCTCCACTCCACCAACGCGCCTTCCTTTCCTTTCAACAGTGACTCCCCCTAATACTCCTCGCATGCATAAATCTACTACTGACCGCAACCACCTCGCTAATATATTCTAAGCCGCAGCAGTCTTGGCCCTCGGCGTGGGGTCAATCTTGCGGGTAGGGTCCTGGTACTGCTTGACGAGCTCTGGGGTAACGGCGGCGTGGCGCTCCTGGAACGACGACACGACCTCCTGCAGCTTGGCGATACACTCGTCCTTCATCTGCACCGTGCTGAGCGTTCCAGCGCGGTACTCGGCCGCCAGTCGTGCCATCTTCTCGTCGTCCTCCTCAAAGTAACTCAGGTAGAGGTAGGCAATGTCGACGTCTGGGTTGCCGCCGTGCTCCTTGTGCAGCTCCTGGGTGGCTCCACCGCCCGAGAACGCGTGCTTGCGGATCTTGTTCTTGATCTCGTTGGGCTTGTCGGTGAGGGTGATGTTCGAGTTGGGGTTGGAGGCCGACATCTTGGTCCCCGCACCCTGGAGCGCTGGCAGGAACTTGGCGTGGATGAGGGCAGGCTTCTTGTACTTAAGGCGGTCGGCCGACTCGCGACAGACGAGGAAGTACGGGTCCTGGTCAATGGCACAGGGGATGAGGCAGGGAATGTCGGTGCGCTCGCCAAAGATCTGGGGGAACGAGTTGCAGAACGATGGCGTCGACTGGACAGCCGCGAAATGGAGCATGCCGACGTTGTCCGAGTCGGCAAAGCCAAAGACACCCTTGCTGTTGGTGACGGTGATGGTCTTGGCCATGAGGACAATGTTGCGGTAGAACTCCTTTCCGACGTAGTCGAGGTCGGAGAAGATGAACGTCTTGTCGAGCTTGAAGCCACAGGCGATAATGTCGGCAATGTTGGCCTGGCCCATCTCCTTGTACTTCTCGAGGATGTCGTACGGCCGCCTCTTGTCCTGGGGGTTCTTCTTGACCAATGCCTGCTGCTTCTTGGCGTCACGGTCGAGCAGGTACTTCTCGTCGTCGGTCACCTGGATGACGCATGGGCAGCCAAACACGTCCTGGAGCCAGCTGCGGGGAGTCTTAGCACGGGCCGCGGTGCGATTGGCCACAAATGTCCGAGCCGGTCGACTCACGCAGTGAACAGGAAGGGAATCAAGTGACCCATGTGCATCGAGTCGCTCGAGGGTCCACGGCCAGTGTAAAGATAGAATGGCTCGCCCTTCTCGTAGCGGTCGAGGATCTTGTCAAACTCGCGGTGGGTGTAGAAGGTGCCACGGCGCATGAGCGGGTGCGGCTTGCGGCCCGTGACGCGCTCAAAGCGCTCCAGAAGGGCGGGGTTGATCTTCTGGGCGCCGAAGCGGTCGGCGAGCTTGTCGTAGTCGCTGCAAGTGAGCTTGGGTTCGGGATATGCCACTCACATTCCAGTCTCCTTGCCGTCGGCGTCGACACCACCCTGGACGTCAAAGGGCGTAATCTTCTGCTCGACGGCCTTGCCGGACGCAGCAGAGGTCGCGGCGGCAGCAGCAACCGGGGCAGCGGCAGCAGCGGCACCCGCAGCTGGCGCGGCGCTCGTCGGGCTCTTCGCACTGTTGCTATCAGTTCCAGCCCCAACCCAACCCCCCCTTTGCCACGTACACGCTCGCACGCCTAAAGTGCATCTCGGTCGGGCTCCTGACCGCCTCGGGGACCTCGTCGTCGAGCTTGACCTTTGCCCAGTCGTCGGCGGTCACGCCCTTCTTGTGCGACTCGGTCGCGCCGGCGTTGCCGTCGTTGGGGCCAAAGATGCGCTCGGGCTGCGGGAGGTTCATGCGCGACAGCTTTTCTGCCAGGTCCTGCGACTGCGACTCGGAGCGGCGGTGCGCCTGGGCGCGCGTGACGGCCTCGGGCTCGGGCAGGTTGAGTCCCGAGAGCGTCTCCTGCAGGTCGGCCTTGCCGCCGGCGCCGGCCTGCTTGGACGAGGCGAGATGCAGGTTGGAGGGCGCGGGGAGGTCGAGCTGCGAGAGCTGCTTTGCGATGGTGCTGGGGGTGAGCTGGCCCGAGGCGAGCTGGGCCTCTGCGTCAGAAGCGGGCGACATGGTATGTAGAGTGGTGTGTGAGAGATGAGAGAGTTGCATCTCATGCTCGACCTCGACATTCTGGCCCGACTCCCCGGTGCAGCGGCCAGCCAGGGCGGGACTGGATTTCTGATGACTCGTTGTGGCTTGTATGTGGGGGCCGAATAAGGGAGGCCAGGCGTGAGGCACGTGGCAGTCACCCGCTGTTGCGCCGCTGTCCGCGCCGCGCCGCTGATGCCACCGGGGCAACCGGGCGACAGTGACGAGGCCGACGCGACCTTGTTGACTTTGACATCACAACCCGCCACATCACAACACACTCACCAGTCATGTTCGCAGACGAGATTGCGCGGCTGCGCAAGCTCGGAGTGCAGGGCGTGCGTGCTGTTTCCCCGCGCGGCGCTGACCCCGCCCCACAGCTCCTGTTCCAGCTCCTCAACTTCCTCAACGTCGTCGCGTCGGGCCTCATGATGTGGAAGGCGCTCTGCCTCGTCACCAACTCCGAGTCGCCGATCGTCGTCGTCCTCTCGTGCGTGTTGTGGAGGTGGCGGCCGTATCGGGAATGCGCGTCGTGCATCCCCCGAGCGAGCCATTAGCTCCACCCCATCTCACGGGCAATGCTCACACCCCCAGGGGATCCATGGAGCCCGCGTTCTACCGCGGCGACATCCTCTTCCTCACCAACCCTGCCGACACGCCGTACGTCGTCGGCGACATTACCGTGTACAAGGTGTGAGTAGGGAAGGTCGGCCTGGCGCGCTGCTGCCATCTGTCTGGTGCCGTCGCGTCTGGCTAGCCTATTGGCATGCCGATGCCGACTGCGCACTGCGCAAGGGTATGGCCGCGCCAGTACCAGTGTTCTAGACGCACTCGCGCAGCTACTGACTCCCCCAGCCCCGGACAAGGCATCCCAATTGTCCACCGCGTCCACGCGACACACGAGAGGTGAGCTGGAGTGCAGGCGTGATTGTCCAGCCCACTAACCCGCCAGCAACAACGGCACGCAGCTCCTCCTGACCAAGGGCGACGCGAACCCAGATAACGACATCCCGCTGTACGAGGGCCCCGAGTGGCTCGAGGCCAAGCAGGTCGTCGGCAAGGTCCGCGGGTGGGTAGAGTTCTGGGCTGGCCGAGTGCTGGGTGCTGACGGCGCAGGTTCCTCCCCTACGTTGGCTACGTGACTATTGCCATGGTGAGTGTGGTGTGCTGGCCTCGCAGGCCGCGCCGTGGTGGTTCCAGGCCTCCACTGGCCGCCACTGACTGTTCGAAACACCGACTGACGACGGACAGAACGACTACCCGCAGCTCAAGTACGCCCTCCTCGGCGGCGTGGGGCTGTTCCTCCTCGTGTCCAAGGAGGCCTCGTAGATGAGATATGTATTGCTATTGGCTGTGAGTTGGGCCGAGAAGAGCAAGGAGCTGCCTAAAAGGCCTCTTGTGAGTGTGCCACGTGGTATCACATTGACTCTGCTACTGAACTGCGCCACTGCTTCGGCTTCCGGGTCACACTCTTCAACCCCAAACTTGTCCACGAGCGGCTCGAGGGAGCGGGCTTGACGACAGCCCTCTCCTAGAGCTTCTTGCCGCGCTTAAACTTCTTGGCCGATGCGGGCGACGCCGCCGGAGCCGCCTGCTCCGGCTGCCCGGCCACCCACCTAGGGCGGAGGGTGTGTGGGCACACAACTGCAGCGTCAGCAATAATCGCCAGGCGGCGCTCACCGAGGCGGGGGGTCGCGGTCCCACAGGTGGGTCGGGATCGGGGCCGTCAGAATGCGGAGGAACACGTGCGCGCCGGCGCTGGCGGTGCTGGCCGAATAGTTCCAGATGACACGGACCTGCCCGTCCTCCAGGACGTAGGCTAATGTCAGAGTGGTCTAGCGGTCGGACTTACAGAGGAACATTTCGCCCACCTTCGACGGGCGCGAGGGTACGGGGAAGCTGGCAATGCGCGCCAGAAGGCGGTGCTCCGCCGGCGTCACACTGACATAAACTGGGTCCTCGGCGGACTCGTCGGTCGTGACGGCCGCCTTGCGCTTTTCCTCCTCTGCGGTACATCAGCACGTCTTCGAGTGGCTGCTCGCCACTGGCTGTCGGCGTTGGCAACCGACTCACCTTCCTCGGCGATTATGTCGTTGATCATTTGGCGACGACGCTCCCAGAATTCCTCCCTGCTGGCGAAGGTGTATCCGAGATTCATGGCGTGGGCTTGGGTGTTGGTGTGGAGGAAAGGTGTGGGTGGGTTGAGTGAGAAAGAAACGAGAAGGAGGGGGAAAGGTGTGTGAGTGTGTTGAGTGAGAAGGAGGGGGAAAGAAGAGGAGAGAGGGAATATATACGTCCCACCCCCCGCGGCTGGGGAGCTCGAGTGTCGCACCCACACGAATCGCCGCTGACGCCGCCAGCTTCTAGGAAGGTTGGGTGATGCGAGCGGGCTCGTGGGCGGCTGGCGGGTGGTGTTGACTTGACCACGAGGCCAAGCCACCAAAACACACGGCGCTGGTCCCTGCGGCCCATTCACTGCTCAATCCACGCATTGTGCGTCGGCCACTCCCTCATAGTCGTCACTGTTGTGAGTGGGAGCTTTTGCTTCTCCGTCATCAGCGCGTCGACAATGCACCTCGCCTGGCGTGATAAACCGGAGCTGCGCTTGGAGGCCACATGGGGCGTTGTGGCATCACCTCGACTCTTCTACGGAGCTGCAACAATGCTCCTCGCCTGCAGCACGCTGCTTCTCTACCTAAAACTTGTCGACCGGCTCGCGGTGCTTTTTGCGAATGGACGGGCCCGACAGCAACCTCTAGTTCTTCTTGCCAGCCGAGCTCGAGGACGAGGCGGCCGGCGGCACCAGCGCTGGTCGCCCACTCTCCCACCTGGGCCTAAGAGTGGCCGGGCACACGACTAAAGTGTCAGCAATAATCGCCGGACGGCACTCACCAAGGCGCGGGTTGCGGTCCCACAGGTCGGAAGGGATGGCGGGGGTGAGGAGGCGGAGGAAGACGTGGGCAGCGGCCGAGTTCCTGGCCCTGTAGTTCCAGATGACACAAACCCCGCCCTCGACCAGGACGTATGCTGCCCGTCAGAAGTATCTCGGCGTCGTTCTTACAGAGGAACATTTCCTTGTCTTTCGACGGACGCTCGGGGACACGGAAGTGGCCGATACGCGATAACAGGTTCAAGCGCCTGTGCTCTTCCTTCAAGTTGACGACGATTTCCTCCTTACGGCCGTTCCAATCCGTCGTAGTGCCCCCCCGGCGGACACTCTCTATGGCGTTACGCACGGTGAAGTACTTCAGTCGCGCGGCGAGGTAGTCCTCTGGGTGGAATCAGCTTTTGTACCTCCAACACTGTTGATCAAGACCTCGAGCGGTCTGCCTGGCTCGGTGACACACCATCCAGCAAGGCCCACATCTGGGGAGTCGGGTTCGGAAAGTTGCGTTCAAGGTCTCGGACGAGTATCTGCCTGAGGCGGATAATACGGGGGTCCATGGTAGGTGTGGGCTCTCAAGTTGGGCGGGGGAGGTGTGTCGGTGGGTGAGTGGGGAAAACTCGAAATATGTATACTCGACTGCAGTGGGAGCGGCGTCTCGTACCCACAATACTGATGCCGACTCGGCCAGTTTCGAGGGATGTCTGGTGATGCGAGCGTGTGCACTTGTGCGACGGTGGCGGTGTCGACCACGACGCCGGCGGTATTGGTACGCCCGCACGCTGCTAAATCGCCAGCATTGTGTGTCGGCCCCAGCACAATGGTCACCGGGTCGAATGCAAGCTTGTCATTAATCTCCGCAACACCCGCGACGACAATGGCACCGCGACCTTGGGAGATGGGCAAGGAGCTGCCTCTGCGGGTCCATCGGATGCTCTTATATATCACATTGATTCCTCTTAAATAGTCATCACAGAGAGTCGAACTTTTCCACCTCGCTGCAACATTGTCCTTCACCCCAAGTATGTACGCCACCTCCCATCCCGCAACCCGTTCACTGCTCGTGGTCGCTCCACGACTGGAGGGAGACTCGACGATTTCTTCTGCTTCTTCTTGCCGGCCGAGGCCGATCACGAAGCAGTCGCAGTGGGGGCTGCTGGAGGCAAGTTCACCCACTTCGGACGAAGGGTGAGCGGGTCCACGACTGAAGTGTTAGCAATGGCTCGCCAAAGCCGTGCGCACCGAGGCGGGGGTGGCGGTCCATCAGCTCCGCCGGAACGGCGGGGGTGAGGAGTCGGAGGAACTCATGGCCACTGCCCGCGCTGTCGTCGTAGTTCCAGATGGCGCGGACGTAGCCATCGGCCAGGACGTAGGCTGCGTGTCAGAGTGTGTCTCGGGTCGGACTTACACAGGAGCATCGGCTCCCCCTTGGACGGACGGTCGGGGATCGGATAACTGCCGATACGCGAGAGCAGGTCCTGCTGTCCGGGCTTCAAGTCGACGAACACTTCCGTGTCCCCGGCCTCCTTGGCCTCCTTCTCAGACTCGATCTCTTCAATCCAGGTAGGGATCCCGCGACCTACACTCTATCAGCTGCCCTCCGGGTCGTGGTTCTACACCCCAGCCGTCTCGCGTCGACTCACGTATGTATTCAAGGAGGCGCTCCTTTCCCTCGCTATTCATCGACTCGTAATAGCGGCGGATCTCCTCGAGGTCTCGAAGGAGTTCCTCTTTGTGTTCGGGGCGCGTAAAGTCGTCGCACAGCTCGCGGAGGGTTTCAAAGTCCATCTCGGACATGGCGCGGACGAGGCGGTCCACCGGGTCGGGGATGGGGCCGGGGCCCACGGTGGGTGGGCGAGCTGTAGTGGGGAGGAGGGGTGTACGTGGAAGGGTAAAAAGTGAAGCGAGACGATGTGAGAGGGCACGCCAGATACGCCAGGCCATGGTGCGTGGGTGGTCCCAAGTGGGGAGGGGGAAGAAATGTGAATGGGGATGGGGGGAAGAGAACAGACGTGGGATGACGCCCCAATTATACGAGAACACGGTGTGCTGGCGTGGTGCACCGACACCACTGGATAATGGCACCGCGAGCGTCTTCGGAAGTCTGGGGATGTGGGGATGCGAGGATGGGAGGCGGCGCTCCTGCAGATGGGGTGGCAACACGCCCAAAGCCACAAACACACGCGGCGCTGATCCCTTGCCCCACTGGCTCAATCCACGCATTGCGCGGGTCCGACACGTGTCCAAAGTGGTAAAATGTGAGAGTGCGAGGGTTGGTGTTTTATTCTTCGGCATCGCTGCATGGACAACCGCGACTCGTACTGCTCAATCGTTGCTGGACAGGTCGATTGCACAGAGTGACATCGAGCGATAACAAGACTCGGGCAGCACTCAGGGGCAGTTCAGACGTCTGTCAGCGGCGGCTTGGCATCCTCAGTTCACTCTACTGCGCCCTTCGCAAGTCCGTGCTGCTCGGGATGCGCTGCGGAGACGCGAGGGCCCACACACAAGAAGTGTGGCGGACCGCGCCACAGTCAACCGATCACGTGATCTCACTCCTCGCAGATGCGCTACAACTCTGCTGGATTGCCTTGGTAGTCGTGGACGCATATGGTGGGGGCGCAGTATGCTTAGAAACAATTTTGTGCATGCAAAAGGTGGCATCTTGGGGTGGCGGAGCGGTGAGGCGGGTTGCGGGGTTGCTCCCCGCCAGGAGAGCGGTTTCTTCCCCGCACGCTCACCACGCAGCAGCCATGCGTCATCCACAGACCGTCTCAAGGATTCCATGAAACAGTCGAGCTCGTCCAATCGCTCAAAGGAGCGTTGGACTCCAGCAGTCGAGCGATTTGTCGCCCTCCTCACCAACCGGCCAACCTGATCTTTACGTAACCCCACGTGGGTGCCATGACACAACCCAATGTTTCCATCGCCGCCGCGCCGTCAGTCTCATCACCGGCGTCGACGACGGCCACCCAGCTCCAACACCCACAACACCTCGCACAAAAGCAAACAACACACTCCTTCAGCGCATGTTGTGCGGCATCATGCACTGCCTGCGCCATGTCCTCATCTTTGCGCTCCTCATCCCCATGCCTGTGAGTCGGCGTCGCGATCGCCGCCTAGCGGCGAGCAGCACCTCGCCTCCACCGCCGCCGGCCTCGAGCGCTGACGACCCAGTCCGCGTCCCCCTTCTTTCTCGCGGTGTTCGCCGTAGCGGCGTACTGGGCCATCAGGCCGTGCGGGTACTGCGTGACGATGGTGAGTTGGTCGCGGCTTGTGTCGGATCGGTGGCCACGCGGGGAGGGAAGGATGCCGCTGCGGCGAGCTCGGCGGCGAGCACGGGCTCGACGGACTACTGGCGCGAGCACGGCCGCGGAGGCAAGTCACGCCGCTGGACTCGGGGTCGTGTCGGACTGCGAGTCGCGCGGGTGAACTCCGAGCTGCAGCGACGGCGGCGGTATCGACCGCACGTACCGGCGCTTAGCTTCTGGCGTCGGAACCCGTGACACCTGCGTTCTCGGTAGCCTCTGGGTCCTGGCGAACTGAGGTACTGAGGCGGCATACATGGCGTGGGACGTGGCGTCTTCGTGTTGTGCGCGCGCTGCTCAATGCGTGCCAGCGATGCGTGACACCACGCGGCGGCAGGAGATCCAGCTGCCCAGCGGCCGCCCGCCTCGTGTCGTGGATGAATGCGGAACTGGACATGCGCCGAGATGCCCCCTGCGGACGAGACACGCCTCCCGCGGCTCGCTCCTCGCGTGCCGATGCGCAGGTCGGGCGGCTTGCGTCACGCGTGTCACTACCCCCTTCCGCAATCTTATCGCCCCTCTACGAGCCCCGCTGACACCCCCAGCTGGCCATCCTCTTCTTCTCCACCTCGCCCTCCTCACCTTTCATCGCGGCGCTTGCACCCGACACGCCGACCCCCGAGCCCACGCCCGCCGACGCGTCAATACCTGCGTACGACGAGCACATTGCCGACCGCGGCGCGTTCTACCTTAACGGCGGACGCATCTTCGACCCAGTCCTCGTCGGCTATCGCGAGATGCAGCGTGCGTGGAGCGACAGCGCCGTGACCAATTCGACTGGGACGGCGACAGCCAACGCCGAGACCGGCGAGCACGGCCAGGGCACCGAGCCGACCCTCGACAAACAGGCCCCGGCCGACCTCCCCAAGAGCGGCCCCGCATCATGGCCAGGCAGGTGGAAGCTGGGGCTCTCGTCTCTGCGATCCACGCACAAGGAGGCATCAAAATCACAATCTCGGAGTGGCGCCGAGAAGATCGCCAAGCCGCCGGTGCCCCCAAGCGAGGCCGCCGTCTCAGACAGTGTCTCGGCGAACGCTCGCCTGAGTCAGCAGGCGCTCGTCCCACCGCCATCGCCATCTCTGCCGCCTGGGTACGTCGACCTGCGTATCGGTGGCATTGGCTTTGTCGTCGACCTCGGCTGGCGACGAACCGACCAGGGCCTGCACTGGGAGGTGGACGATGTCAGGCACGCGCGAGCCACACGTGACGCGCGGCGCCGGGGATCGTCTACGGTTCCAGGCGCTAAAAGCCCCGCGAGCGTGCTGGGCACGGCAGTGGACGAGGGCAGCAGCGACGAGGGCAAGGCCAAGGCGAGCCGGCGGAACTCGTGGCTCGGCGCCTCGTTTGTTGGGTCTTGGTAGGGCCTTGGTAGATCTGGGGCCGAACAGCGGCCGGCCAGGGCGGATGACCCCAGGGCTAGACTGGCGTAGCATTCCATGTTGTACAACGCATGAACATAGTAGCATGAGGGGGAGGGTGAATGTGGGGAAGCGAGGTGACTAGGGCACGAGGCTCAGCCACCGGAGCGTGTCCGGTCGGCGAGATGTCGAGATGTCGGGCCAGAGCCGCGGCCGTGTACTTGGCTGGGTGGGTAGCCGTGCGCAGCCGCCCGCGCTCGAGCGACTAGCATGGCAGTGGGGGGCAGGGGCACGGCCAATCGGCAGTGATCGTCCTTGCTGCGTGCAGGCAGCTGCCGCCTCCGCGCCTCCGCAATCGCCGCTGGCGCCTGCCAGTAAAAAAGAAAGAAAAAAGCTGCCCCTGTGTCTTTGGTTGCGGGCTCCCGCGCCGTGCCGCTTGTAGCCGGGGCTACTACTGCCCCATTGGACCCCGTGATCCCAGGTCGGGCCCCGCAAGACTTGCCGCAGCGCGGACAAATTGCCCCAAGAGGCAACAGTAGGGGGCAAGCATGTGCGCGGTGCCAGGCACCCAGACCACTTGGCTTGCCACTGCCGCCGCCGCCGCCGCCGCCGCCGCCGCGGCCGGACGGGCGGGCGTTGACTGCCAGTGTGTGGGCTCACCCAGCCACCACATGTGCACGCAAAGACGAGACGACTCTTGTGTGCATAAGTGTGCACTCGACACATCCCCACTACTTTGCCTTTACTTCTTGTCCCTCGTCGTCGCCGCCGCCGCCGTCGTTGTCGTTGTTCTTGTTCAAGCCGAGTGAGTGTCGTGTCGTTACAGTGTCGTTGTCCACAGCCGCAAGCCGCACATGACGTTCCCTGATCCGCACTCTGATTCGGCAACGGCCAGATGCAAGTCAGCCGGGTTTGGCCTTGCCTGGCTGCCTTCCCTCCCGCCCCCACACATGTCGCTCGCTCGCCGTCGCATCCATCCCCCCGTACCCTCCCCCACTGTTGCCCCCTCCCCATCCCCTACCACCCCCCCCATCTCTTGTGCTTAGTCGTCGTTCTACACACTCTCTCAAGCATTCACTCCTACCACCCCCACCACCTCCTGCCTTCTCCCAGCCCGGCTGACCCACAGCTCCCGGCAGCACTAGAAGCTCCAAAACCAGAGCCCATCCACCGTCTCCAACCCCACGTTGATCCTTCCCCACGCCGCAAATCTTTACCCCGAACCTACCCACCCGCTAGCAGATCAGCACCATGGCAGTGATCCGTGACGTTCACCAGCCCCTCCTCTTCGAGGTCGCCTGGGAGGTCGCCAACAAGGTCGGCGGCATCTACACGGTCATCAAGACAAAGGTCCCTGTCACTGTCAAGGAGTTTGGAGACCGGTGAGTAGCTTCCCTCCCGGCTCGTGGTTCGGCCCAACCGACGACATGGCTAACGCACACACCCAGTTTCACGCTCATCGGTCCGCTGAGCTACAAGTCTGCGCCGGTCGAGGTCGAGGCCGAGGAGCCGTAAGTACCCGCACGAATGATGCAAGCGCACGCCGAGTCGCACGCCGCTCAGGGGCTCGGCGCGCCTGCACCCTTCAGGCTGCTAGCAGCTGCACCAGCTGACCCGTAACAGAGAACCCGGTACCCCGCTCGCCGAGTCGCTCCAGGCCATGAAGGACCGCGGCGTAAAGTACCTCTACGGCCGGTGGCTCATTGAGGGCGCCCCGCGTGTGCTTCTCTTCGACACTGGCAGCGCCCACGACCGGTGAGTTGGGCGCGGCCGCCGCGAGTGCAACGCTGACAGCTTGGGCAGCCTCGATGAGTGGAAGGCAGACCTCTGGAACATTGCCGGCATCCCCACGCCCCCCAACGACCACGAGACGAACGAGACGATCCTCTTCGGCTACCTCACTGCATGGTTCCTCGGAGAGGTGAGCTGCCATCGCAGAGACGTAGCTCACACACCCAGTTCACGTCGCGCTGCCTCGACAAGGCTGTCATCGCCCACTTCCACGAGTGGCAGGCTGGTCTGGCCATTCCCCTCTGCCGCAAGCGCAAGATCGACGTTACCACCATCTTCACCACCCACGCCACCCTCCTCGGCCGCTACCTCTGTGCTGGCAGCGTAGACTTCTACAACAACCTGCAGTACTTTGACGTGGACCATGAGGCTGGCAAGCGCGGTATCTACCACCGGTGAGTTGCGCCTCGAGGTCGTGACGCTGACCTCGCAGCTACTGCATTGAGCGATCGGCGACCCACTGCGCCGACGTCTTCACCACCGTCTCCCACATCACTGCGTTTGAGAGCGAGCACCTGCTCAAGCGCAAGCCCGATGGCGTCCTGCCCAACGGTCTCAACGTCGTCAAGTTTGCGGCCATGCACGAGTTCCAGAACCTGCACGTCAAGGCCAAGGAGAAGATCAACGACTTTATCCGCGGTCACTTCTACGGCCACTTCGACTTTGACCTCGACAACACCATCTACCTGTTCACTGCCGGTCGTTACGAGTTCCGCAACAAGGGTGTTGACATGTTTATCGAGTCGCTTGCGCGTGAGTGTTGTCATTGTTTGAAGAGGCAACACTAACCCACAGGCCTCAACCACCGCCTCAAGACGATGGGCTCCAAGATGACTGTCGTCGCCTTCATCATCATGCCCGCGGCGACCAACTCGTACACTGTCGAGGCGCTCAAGGGCCAGGCCGTTACTGGCCAGCTCAAGGACGTTGTGAGCCAGATCACCGAGCGCATCGGCCAGCGCATCTTTGAGCACGCCTCGAGATACAACGGCACGCACGGCACCGAGGTTCCCAACCCCGAGGACCTCATGTCCAAGGAGGACAAGGTTCTCCTCAAGCGCCGCGTGTTCGCGCTCAAGCGTACCACGCTCCCTCCTGTTGTCACGCACAACATGGCCGACGATGCTGCCGACCCGATCCTGAACCAGATCCGCCGCGTCCAGCTCTTCAACCGTACCTCGGACCGTGTCAAGGTCATCTTCCACCCCGAGTTCCTCAACTCGAACAACCCCATCCTCGGCCTCGACTACGAGGAGTTTGTCCGTGGTTGCCACATGGGTGTGTTCCCCTCCTACTACGAGCCGTTCGGCTACACGCCGGCCGAGTGCACGGTCATGGGTATTCCCAACATCACGACCAACCTGTCGGGCTTCGGCTGCTTCATGGAGGACCTGCTCGAGTCGCCCGAGGACTACGGTTGCTACATTGTCGACCGCCGCAACCAGGGTGTCGACGAGTCGGTCGAGCAGCTCACCAACCAGCTGCTCGGCTTCACCATGAAGTCGCGTCGCCAGCGTATCAACCAGCGTAACCGTACCGAGCGCCTGTCCGAGCTCCTCGACTGGAAGTCGCTTGGTGTCGAGTACGCAAAGGCGCGCCAGCTCGCGCTCCGCCGCGCCTACCCCGATTCGTTTGACGACGACGAGCCCGAGTTCACAGGCGTGCAGCGTGTCGGCGCTCCGCTCTCTGCGCCTGGAAGCCCCCGCTTCCGCTCTGGCATGATGACGCCTGGCGACTACGCCACGCTGACCGAGGAGATGGAGCACCTGAGCACGAGCGACTACATGGGCGGCAAGGGTGAGTAGGGTGTTACTCAACAACGAGGTCAATGCTGACACACACAGCGTGGCAGGGCATCAACGACGTCGACGACGAGAGCCACTACGGCTTCCCTGTCGTGATGAAGCCTCGCACGCGGTCCGACTCGCTGGCATCGGCTATTTCTGGCCACCAGACGCCATCTGGCTCGCGCAAGTTGACCGACAAGGACTTGGACGCGGCCGACGCGGCGCTGTCTTCGCACAGTGCCAACGGCAACGGCCACTAGGCCGCTGCTGTTTTGCAAGCATACGTAACATACCACAACAACCAAAGACCACATTGATAACGAGATGTGTATGCGGGGGTGGGCCGAGGGGGGTGAATGATTCCGGATTCCAGTACGACTGTCGTCACGCCGTATCCTCGATAGGTAGCCTTAATCTAAATGAATGCACAGTGTTGGTTTCGGCGGTTGCCCGTGGGGGGGGGTAGTACCCTCTGCATGTGTGAGTAATGTAGTCATTGTGGCCACGAGCACAGTCAGCATGTGGGCGACATCGGCTGTGATGAGATCGATGAGAAGCAGGTGGGGTTAGCCGGTTGTCGGCATTGGGCCGCCGCCGCCGCCGGCCGGCCGAGAGAAGCTTCAAGTCCGGTCGGGGTGGTGACTGAGCATGTGCAGGTGGCTGGTGGGTGGACGGTTGCTGAAGATTTGCCACGCAGTACGACGTCATGTGCCAAGCAAGGCAAGGGCAAGGGCCAGGTCGCTCGGCTGCGTCGCGTTGCCTCGTGCAGCCGTGACCGAGCGCCGAGGCTGGCCTCCACTGCCTCCACTGGTGCCCTGCCACACGCGGCAAGACAGGCCGAAACAAGGCGATTTGAGCCCGTGTTGGCCGCGGCTGGGCTCTGCGTCGCGGGGGTGGCTATGTAGCGCTCGGCATGCGCTCGGTCAAGCGAGCCTGCCAGCCTGCTGAGAATAGCTGAGACAAGCAAGACGAGGCTAGTGCGGGGCCTTGCCGTGGGCGTTGGGCGTCGCTGCGTGCATACAGGCGGCGGGTGGAGTGGGCCGAGGGTGGAGGAAGGGGGACGGCCGGGAGATAGGGCGGGAGGACACTCCGTAAGGTGTAGGCGTGCGGCTCAGGGACCGAGGTCCGACACTTCACCCACCCCCCGGCCCACTACCTCGGCCTCGGTAGCGACGGCGCTCGTCGCGGCGGCGGGGCGCGACCCGCGGCGTGATGTAAAAGTCTGCACGTATAAGAGCGGCGCCTTTGCGGGGGCCGCCGCAGCCACCGACTCGCCTCTCGCCTCTGGCTGATATCAACAAGGCCTCGCCTCGCCTCTCACACATCCATCTCACCCAGCACACTCGTTACACGCCACAACAAAAACGTGCTAGCAGCATGTCAGACCACACGACGCCGACCACGCCCCAGGCGTCTGACGGCGCCCCGACCATCGCCGAGCGCGAGGACAAGCCGCACGTCGCGCCGACGTACACTGGCGCCGGGCCAAAGGACGCCGGGGCCGCGCTCCCGTCCCAGCCTGGCGCGTTCGCCGCCCCGCCAGACAAGTATGCCTACCACTGTGAGTTCGCTGGCACTCCGCTCGGTGGCGCTCGCTGACCCCCGCCAGTCTTCTCCCCAGAGGTCAAGCTCTTCCGCCAGGTCGTGTTCAAGATCCTCGGGAGCACGGTCGTGCTCACCATCATCCTCATGTGGCTCTGTCTCCCCTTCTACTGGGGTTCGCGTGAGTGATGCAGCCGGCGAGCAGCGAGCAGCGAGCAGGGGGGAAGGGAAGGAAGGGGATCAGCGCCGTGGGAGGCCGGCCCATCGCGCCATCGCACGCGCGCTGGCCCCGGCGCGCAGCGAGTCACCCCGCACAGCCTGGCGCGCCGTGCGCCGTGCGCTCGCCCGTGCCGGGGGTGCGCAGCAGCTAGCGAGCACCGCAACCACCGAGCGAGCGAGCACGCAAGCGGCCCGACCAACCCCCGCCGGGTTGTTTGAAACCCCCGCTCCCCTCTCCTCGGCTCGCTCGCTTCGCCACCCACCCATCGGCCTTTGGCACTGACACCACAGTCTGGAAGGCAAACGTCTACACCGACAAGCTCACCGTCCGCGTCATCGACCGCGACGGCGGCCCCATCGGCCAGGCCGTGTCGGCCTTCCTCGTGAGTGTGGGGTCGCTCTGGGGGGACAGCTATTTCTGGCGGCCAGCTGCGGATCAAACTGCACCGGCGGCGGCGCCGACCACCGTCCGCGGCCAACCCCCGCATCGTACCCAGCCCGCTAACGCTCCCAGCTTAACCAGACGCACCTGGGCTACTTCCGCACGCCGCCCGCCGAGCTGCCCACCTTCCCCGACGTCGAGCACGACATTGTGCAGGAGGGCGCGTGGGCGACAGTCGTGATCAACACCGGCGCGTCCGACAACCTGACGCTCGCGAGGGCCAGCGGCGACGCGAGCTACAACGGCTCGCACGCCATCTCGGTCGTCTACGCCCACGCGCGCTCCGAGACCGCAATCGGCTCCTACCTCCTCCCCTACCTCTCGGCCGACCTCGCCGGCATCACGGGCCGCCTGTCGACCCAGTATGCGGGCCAGTACCTCGCCAGCATTGGCAGCAACGCGACGGCCGTCGCGGCGCTCGCGGCCGCGCCCCAGACCATCACGCAGGGCGTCGCCTTCACCCTCTTCAACATCCGCCCGTACAACCAGCCCGTGGCGACGGCCATCACCCTCGTCGGCCTCATCTACATGCTTATCTTCTCGTTCATCATGACAATGACCAACAATGCCGCGCGCGAGGTCATCGGCCCCTACCTCACCAACCGCGCGTACATTGCCTACCGCCTGCTCGCGCCCATGGCCCTGTACTTTGTCATCTCGTTCTTCTTCGCCATGATCAACCTGCCGTTCAAGATTCACTTCGGCGCCCACTTTACGTACGCTGGCGGCTTCTTCCTCTGGTGGATCGTCCTCTTCCTCGGCATGACGGCCGTCGGCTACGCCACAGAGTTTGCCATCACGATTGTCGGCCCCAAGTTTGTGTCCTTCTTCCTCGTCCCGCTCATTATCGCAAACGTGTCGGTCGTGTCGCTGCCGCATGAGCTCCAGCCCTGGATCTTCCGCTACGGCGTCGCCATGCCCTTCTACAACTGCTCGCGCATTGTCCGCACCCTCATCTTCAACACCAAGGCAGAGTTTGGCAAGGACATTGGCATCCTGCTCGCGTGGATCGTCGTGTCCATGTTTACCATCACTGGCGCGACGCTGTGGTTCCGCCGCAAGGCCAACCCGTCCAAGAAGAGCCAGGCCGAGGGCCAGCTCGAGCTGGAGCGCGTCCTGTCAGACGGCCGTGTGGTGTAGGTGGGCGCAGGCGGTGTCACCCGTAGCATAGAGCGTGCCGGACAGCCCGGGATGTAGACTAGAGTAATGCATCTAATAATATCGGCCGGGGGGAGGGGCACTCGAGCAGCAGGTGGCGTGGGAGGTGTGGGCGGAGCCATCTGCCCCGTGTGGTCAGGCGCCATCGCCCCTCAAGACCAAACACATGCATCGATCCGGATTAACACGCAGTCTAAGCCTACACCACGGAATCGCCTCGCCTCTCCTTACTCACTGCACACCTGCGTCACCCGCCCCCTCGCCCCCACTGCTCGCTTCGCTCGCAGCGGCAGCTTACTTGGTCTTCTCGCTCTCTCCCACGGCCTTCTGCTTCTCCAGCTCGGCATTGTACCAGTTGGTCCAGCGGTCGAGGCCGTCAACCAGCCCAACAACCGGCGTGTAGCCGAGCAGCCTACGGGCGCGCTCGTTGTCATAGTAGCGGTTCTGGGTCGCAAACGTGACGCGGAAACGCGTAAAGCCCGGCTCCTTGCCCGTGAGCTTTGAGAAGAACTCTGCCAAGCTGGCGAGGAGGAGGCCAATCGCCACAGGCAGGACGATGATGTACGGCGGCGTGTGGCCGAGCTGGCGCCAGATGGCGCGGGTAAAGTCCCAAAAGTTTACGGGCTCGCCGTTGTTGATGAAGAAGGCCTGCCCGGCCACCTTGGGCCCGTCGGCGTCGTCGTCCAGGTCGGCGAGGTCGGCAAACTGGTCCATCTTGGAGCGGAGCACGGGGCGCAGGTCGCTCGGGTCGACCTCGTCGCTCTCGAACCGGCGCGCGACGAGCAGGTCGCGCTCAGTCGGGTTCGTGTTCGGCCCGAGGGGGTGCGCCTCGCTCGTCGGGATGCGGTGGTGGCCCAGCGACAGGTCGACTGGCGGCAGCGGCTCGTGCAGCACGAGCACGGGGTAGGTGAGGTCGAGCTTGTCGGCCGCGAGGAGGTGGGCGTGCGCGACGTTGGCGACGTAGGTCCAGTCAAAGAGGTTTGTGTTGTCGCCGATCTGGAACTTGGTCTGCTTGTTCTTGATGACGGCGTGGAAGCCCGTGATGGCCTGGCGGTCGCCCGGGCCAAAGATGCCCGAGGGCCGCAGCGCGCACGTGAGCAGCCCGTCCTCGCCGTTGGCCTTGAGCACGGCCGCCTCGGCGCGCGCCTTGGTGTCGTTGTACGCGTCGAGCGGGCGCGTGGCGTACGGGATGCGCTCGTCGGCGTTGATCAGGTTCTCCTCGCCGCTGTAGATGACGCTCGCAGACGACGTGTACACGAGCTTCTGGACACCAGCGGCCTGGCACGCCTCGATGACATTGTGCGTGCCGGCCACGTTGACCTTTTCGTAGATGTCGGCCGCGAGGCCGTGGGGCGGGGACGCGGTGTGGATGACCACCTGGGCGCGGGACTGGAGGGCGAGCGCGTCAGCTCGCTTGTCCTTCTACTCCCCCTCCCCACCCCCCCTCACCTTCTTAATCGCATCCGCAATGTCCTCGATGTTGGTCAGGTCGCCCGTGTAGAACTTGATGTTGCTGTGCTGTCAGCGCCGTGTCTGGCCCAAACCCCGGCCCAAACCCACGAGTCAAAGTGCCGCTGCACAATGTCAAACACGGCCACCTCCTCCTCGCCGCGCTTGATGAGCGCGTCGACAATGTGCCGCCCGAGGAAGCCGCAGCCGCCGATGACGAGGTACGAGTCCCCGGTGGGGGCCGAGTTGGACATGGGCGTGGGGGGTTGGTTGGGTTGGTGGGGAGAGGCGACGGGGAAGGTTGGTTTTTCGCCGGCGGGGCTGGCGCGTTTTCGGTGGGCGGGGCGGGTCGGTGGGCGGGGAGACGGCGCTGCTGGACCTGTACGTCGGGGTAGGGATGAGTTGGGATGTGGGGAGCAAGAGCGACGAGACTGCAAAGAAGAGACGAGACGAGACGAACCCCGTTGGACGCGGGCCGCAGCACGCCGCCGGCACTCAGGGACGGCCGACGGCACCATTGCGGCCCCAGAACGGGGCAGTCGGACGATGGGCGCGTGGGTGCGGCGCTGCCGGCGCGGCGTGGGTCATTACGCCGGGGTATGCAACGCCGACGGTACTCTCTACAATGCATATAGTGGTATACACGGATCAGCGGCGAGCGGGCAGCGGCGGCGAGCGGCGGCGGCGATGCGCCGTGCGACCCCCACCCACACTGCCCTCCCCATCGCTCATCAACATCGTCCTCGGCGCCTCCCCCGCGGCTAGCATGTCGTGTCGTCGTCGCGGGCTCTAGGCGAGCCTCCAGCCTGCTACAGTCTGCTCTCCCCCCAGCCAGGATGTCGCCTCGCCTGCCTCCCCCCTCCATGCTCTCCCACTGGCTCACACTGCGCGACCCTTCGGGCCGCGCTCACGACCCGTAATCCGCGTCGACCGGCGCCTTGCCGCCCCCGCCCAGATGCCACAGCTTGAGCACAAACCACAGCGCGACGACCGCGCCGACAATGTACCCGATGGTGCGGTACTGCCTGAGCGTCGAGCTGGCCGCCATCGTGCGCGAGTGGTGCCGCTGCGTCGAGAAGAGCGAGTTGCCAAACGACGTGAAGATGTTGCCCTGGGCGTGTAAGCGAGCTGCACGAGCTGCGCAGCAGCGAGCGTCGACGGCCAGCTGTGGCGCCAGCGAGTATGCCTGCCAGAGGGAGGCGGCGAGCTCAACCTGCCCGTTCCAGCGCAGAAGCCACCGCACGGCGCGGACGGCGCCGCCCGCCGCCGTCGTCCCCGCCCGCCACCGTCGTCCCCGCCTCAGCACTCACCGTCCGGTCAAGCTGCGTCGTCAGTCGCGCTCCCTATGCAAGCCAACAAGCCAACCCACCTGGTCATTCTGGCGGCCCGAGTCGTCGAGGATGTCGATCGTGACCTGGGGTGTCAGTCGCAGAGCGCAGGATGCAGCGAGCACAGCCCCCAGCCGGCCAGGCAGCCCCGCCGCCAGCCGCCCACGCACCGATCGCAGCGACTTGATCTTGCTGTGCAGGCTGCTGAGCTCCTCCTCGTTCTGCTGCTCGAGCGTCTGGTCGGTCGCGCTGCGGCTGGGGCAGGCGTCAGCTTGGCCGAGGCCGCGAGCTTACGGCGGCATGGCTCGGCGGTGGTTTGCGGATATGGTGGGGGCGTGTACTAGGCTTTGGGCGGCCTGCGTCCGTGGATGCGCGTTGTTAGGTGTGCTTGGGGTTGTTTGGGGATGAGATGGTGGTTACTTCGCGTCGAGGTCGAGATGACGGATGGATGGATGGATGGGTGGGCCAGTCCAGGGCAAATGTGTTGGTTTGGTGCTGGTGGCGCGGCCTGCATGCGGCGGTGGGCAATGTGGCCTGGCCCATGTTGTCGTCACCATTACTCACGACGCTGAATTAATTCAACAAACTCTAATACGCTCTCCACAATCCCAGTCCAATGCGACAACGCTACATGCTCATGCTCATGCCCAAGCCCATGCTCCGCTACACTACCAGCCAGAGAAATCACCAAACCCACCCCCGCCCTTGCGCTTCTTCTTCTCAATCCCAAACTCGGCCGGCGCAGCCACAGGCGCGGCCGCCGGCGCTGGCGCCTTTGCCGGTTTGAGGTACTTGCCCACCCCCTCGTCGTCGGCCTTGCGTTTCCGTTCAGCCCGAACGTCCTTGGACTCGCCCTTGGCACCAAGATCTGTCCCCAGCCACGTCGTGCGGTCCTTCTCCCGCTCGGCAGCCTTCTCTGCTCGTCGCCTCTGCGCCTCGTCAGACTGATCTTGCCGTGCCAGGCGGGCCTTCAGTCGCTTCTGGTAGTCCTCGAACGGGTCTTGCAAGCTGCCGGGTTAGCACACGATTTCGACAAGCTACCCACATGTTGACACCAGTGATGATAATGTCCTTGGTCGGGCGGTCAGACCCTGGCCGCACATTCGTGCGCTCCATACGCAGCAGGACGTCCTCGCCGCCCACTAGCTTGCCAAACACAGTGTGCTTGTTGTTCAGGTGTGGCGTTGCGGTGAACGTGATGAAGAATTGAGAGTTGTTGGTGTGGGGCCCGCTGTTGGCCATGGACAGCACACCGCGCGCGTCGTGCTTGAACGCGCCCTTCTCGGCGTACTCGTCTCGGAACGAAGCACCCCAGTAGCTCTCGCCCCCTCGTCCAGTTCCTGTGGGGTCGCCGCCTTGGATCTGGCCGTTAGTGCTGCCGCCACTCTCGCAGCACTCACCATGAAGCCAGGTATCAAGCGGTGGAAGACGACATTGTCGTACTTCCCCTGCTTGGCGAGCTGCACAAAGTTGTACACCGTCTTGGGTGCGCGGTCGCCGTGCAGCTCGACATTCAAACCACCAAGGTTGGTCATGATCGTGGCATATGCCTTGGACTTTAGCCTGTCCTTGTCCTTGGTCGGCTTCATCATTTCTTCGAACATGTCTGAGGCGTTAGCTGGTGGTACGGACGTCATTCGACACCTACACTCCTCCTCGTCGAACATTGCACGCTCGTCCTTGATCTCGGGACCCATACTCGTGCTCGTCAATGCCGCCGCCGTACGACCGCTGGAGTAGTTGGAAGCGTTGTCTAAAGTCAGCCTGGCTCGTTCTCCCTCGACTCACAAGCCAGCTGCTCGACCTTGCGCTTGGCAACGACGCCCTCCTTGGGCTTGTCGTCAGCCTTTGACGACGGCGCGGGTGATGGAGAGGGGTTCTCGGACCGTGTCTGAGGTGTCAGCTTGTCGACGTGTGCCCGGTAGCTCACCTTCTCTGCGATCATTTTGAGCACCTTGCTGGCGCCACCAGCGGCGTCGACGTTGATGCCCTTGAGCGGGTCATTCTCCCGGTCGGCATCTGATGGTCAGTCACCACCGATCATGGACAACCCACCAGACAGCGTCTTCTCGTTCTTCACATAGTCGTACTCGCGCAGATCCCGCGACTTGAGGTTGGACGGGTCCTGGATCGTGATGATATCCTCGCGCTTGAACTCCTCGTCGCTGACGAGGTCGCGCCACGTCTTGGGCTTGATCGCGAGGAGCTGGAGCGACGCCATGTCAAAGACGTTTCCCTGATGGGTCAGAAGGACTCGCGCTGACGACCCACCGTGTTCTTCAGAAACACAATGTGAACATGCGGCGAGAACACCTTGAACGTGATCGGGTCGTGGTAGTTGCCCTCCGAGTTCTTGAAGAAGTTGAGCTTGATGAGCTGGCTCGTCTCCAGCGGCTTTCCAGTCACCGGGTCTGTACGTCAGCAGACAGCCTGCCTGCCGCACACCACCCACTCGTCTTGAACTTGCGCACGTAGGGGACGATGTTGAGCAGGTCGAACACGTCGGCGCGGGGTGCCTCGCCGGGCGCGGTCTCGGCGACGACGGCGACGGGGTTACGGAACGGCTGAAGGGAGAGCGCGCACGAGTCGCTGCGAGCTGTCAGCCGTGTCCCGGGCCCAACCCTGCCACTTACAATGGGAGCCTCTGGAAGTCCGACTTGCCCGTCTCGGCACGCTTGCCGCCGGCCGAGGCCGTGTGGTGGCCCGCCGCGTGCTCCGAGTACGTGACGTACATCTTGTCCGAGTTGTTTCCCATGCTGGCGGGTGGTGTGCTGTGTGCGGTGCTGCCAGGCGATGAGGAGTGCGATGCACAAGATGTTTCCTCGTCGCTGATATTGTTGTCGACCAAGCAAAGTGGAGAATGGAGGTGGCGAGCGGGAGTATTTCCACGTGGCGATGCCGACAGCAATCGCGGTGGAGGCGTCCACGGCGTCCGTGAGTATCTGTGATTTCTCGTCCATCGACGACGAAGGCCACTATTACTCTCTCACTCTCGACTACTCTCTCCCCACGACAGTCTCGGACAGAGGCCAACTCCACCCACCATGAACATTGACAAGCTCGTGGCCTGGGCCATCTTCCTCGGCTACTTTGGCATTATCGCCGCCAGCTTTGGCTTTGTGGTGGCGTCTATCGTGTCTGGGCGCAAGGCCTCAGACGTGCTCTCTGGCCGGCCGTTCGTCTTTGCGCGCACCGCGCTCGGTGGGCTGTTGTGTACATGGTATTGTGAGTGGCTAGCGCAACGATGCTGTCAGCCGCTGACCCCACAGTCATGCTCCAGTTCATGAAGGTGAGATTGGCGCTAGGATTGCACCGTTGACCCCCAGTGGTCCTATGTGAGCTACGAGCGCAACGAACCCGGAGCTACCTACGGCGATTGGCTCGTCGGGACCTCTCTGTTCGAGCAGGCGTGGCGTGCTGTTTGTGTTGGCGACGCGCAGTGGTGGTGGAGCTCGTGGATCTGCACCGCTGCGATTCTGTTCACAGCGATCATCTGGCACCAGTGTGGGTAGCTGCCAAGTCGCTGAGCCCAGCTGACACGTGCAGGTATCGCCCGGGGCATCAAGTACCCCCTCGCATACATGATCTTCGGTCAGCTCGTCGCCATCTCGGTCGCCATCGCGCTCTTCCTCACCGCCGTGTTCATGCACCCGCCGCTTGAGCCTGTCCGCAAGCCCAAGGCGACCTTCCCCCTGTGGTCGACGCTGCTGGCCGCCCTCGGCGTCATGTACGTCATGCCTCAGTACGCCAACACGCCGGCCTTCGTGTACGCGCGCGGTGCGATCCACGGCGCCGTCGTGCTCCCGCTGCTCGTCATCCCCAAGAGCACCGTCAAAGCAGCCCTCGCGCTCCCCTACAAGGTCTTCATTCCCCTCGTGCTGGCCCTTGCAGGCGTCATCCACTGGGATAACACGAAGCGCGTGATCGACAACCTCCCCGCGACGGAAACTAGCTGGTACGAGTACCTCGGCTGGACGATTGTGAGCCACCCGGCCCAGGGGTCCGTGTCCCTCGACGTCATCTGGGTGGGTATCACCTTCATCCTGTGGTTTATCTGCTACGGCCCGACATACGCTGTTATGCTCAAGACTGCGCTCGCGATCATCGTTGGCGGTGTCGCCGCGGCGCGGTATCTCGGGGTCAACTGGCTCTTCATCGCCAGCCTCGTCCCCATCGCTGGGCTGCTGGCGTTCGCCGGCGCTGCCGTGCTTCTCAGCAAGGCGCAGACAGGGAACGCCGCGAAGCGCGCTGCTATCCTCGGGCAGATCGGGGTGGTCGAGCACGGTGTTATCCCCGGTACGACGACGCAGCCGCCCCGCATGGCCAAGAAGCGCACCGTTGTGGGCTTCTGGCACCCGTTCTGGTGAGCTGAAATCCCCCGCTTGCGAACAACAGCTGACAGCCCAGCAACTCTGGCGGTGGCGGAGAACGTGTCCTCTGGACAGCGATCGCATGGCTCCAGCGGGCCCACCCCGACGTCATTTCGCTCGTGTACTCTGGTGACTACCCTGAGGCCTCAAAGGAGGACATCCTGCAGCGCGTCAAGGTAGGTGAAGTTGGGTAGATACTTGCTGACATCCCAGGATCGCTTCGAGATCGAACTCGATGGCAAGAGGCTGCAGTTCGTTCCGCTGCCGTCTCGCTACCTCGTGTCCGACACATACTGGAAGCGCTTCACTCTCCTGGGCCAGTCCCTGGGCAGCATCTACCTTGCATGGGAGGGTCTGTGTGGCAAGGACGGTGCCTGGGGCGATATCTTCATTGGTAGGCGACCATGGGGTAGCCATGCTGACCCCAGACTCCATGGGCTACGCCTTCACGCTGCCGTTCGTGCAGCTCCTCACCGGTGGCAGCGTCGCCATCGGCACCTACACGCACTACCCCACCGTGAGCTCAGACATGGTCAAGCGTGTCCGGGAGCGCAAAGAGGGCGTTGAGAATGCTGGTGCGAGCAAGAGTGCGCTCCGCACCTGGATCAAGCTTGCGTAGGTGTCCTGAGGCTCTCTGCCTGCTTACCTGCCAGCTACTACGCCATCTTCACCCGCCTCTACGCCATCTCGCTCCTGTTCTCCGAGTACACGATGACCAACTCGTCGTGGACACAGGCGCACATCAAGTCGCTGCTCACGTTTGGCCGGTCGTCCTTCGGCGCGGGCCTGCTGCTGCTGGATGACAAGTCACAGGAGATGCGCGAGAAGCGAGGCGAGTCTGCGCCCGAGGATCGTGCCAGGTGCGAGGTCGTCTTCCCTCCCTGCGACACCAAGGAGCTCTCTACCCTTGGGCAGCTCGACCAGCGCGAGCCGACATTGGTGTCACTCGCCCAGTTTAGGTGCGTCACGCTCTCTCGGGACATGAGTTGACCGACGCCACAGGCCCGAAAAGGATCATGCGAAACAGCTCCACGCCCTGAGCATCTTGTTTGAAGAGTACCCGCAATACCGCCAAGGGGCAAAGAAGATCCACCTGACGTTGATGGGCGGCGCGCGCGGTCCAGCTGACGAGGGCCGGGTGGCCGAGTTGAAGGAGCTGGCGGTGCAGCTTGGCATTGCGGTGAGGTTGTCGTCGCAAGCTTTACTGACGGGACAGGACAATGTGGCGTTTTTGGTCAACGCGCCATACCCCGAGGTCGTCTCGCGGCTCGGTAAGGCGACGATCGGCCTCAACACGATGCAGGACGAGCACTTTGGGATCAACGTTGTGGAGTTTATGGTAAGGTCTTTTCTGGGCCGACGGAGCGACCCAGGACAAAGTGACTGACTTGCCCTTCAGGCTGCTGGGCTCATTCCCATTGTACACGCGTCTGCAGGGCCGTACCTTGATATCGTGGTCCCATACAAGGGCCAAAGAACAGGTAAGTTTTGTGTTGATTGTCTTCCCGCGCGGGAAAAGCAGGCACGGTGAACATTGGGACTGACTTGTCAGGATTCCACGCAACCGACGCCAAGTCGTTTGCTGCGGCCATTCACGAGGCGCTGAGCATGTCTGCTGGGCAGCAGCTGGCGATGCGCAAGGCTGCGAGGGCGCTTGCCGAGGACAAGTTTTCTGAGCGTGCCTTTGAGCGTGGGTTTGAGCGTGGGTGGAACCAGCTGGCTCGGGCTGCGCACAAGCGGGGGACTGAGCAGGTGCAGGTGAAGTATTAGGCTGGTGGGTGGGTGTGCATGCATGTGTGTTTGCATTGTGCTTGTGCTGCCAAGTGTCCAAGGATGCCGAGCGCAGTGTTGTGGTCGACTGACCCGGCTCCACGGGTTGGGGGAGGGTCGTCATGGCCGAGGAGGGTGTGTAGTTGGGGTGTGGCTGGTACGCGAGGGGGAGCGAGGGGAGAGGGAGGGGTCGGCCAGGGGCTATAATTGCCTGTTTGCTCGGCATGTTCTTCGGTTGATCGCAAGTGACAGGGGAGACAAGATCGAGCTAGCTATTCTGGCGATCATGGCGAGTCCAGGAGCTGCAAGGCGCTAGACCGCTCTCGCCATTGACTTGTCGTACACAAGGCGGCGCTTGGCCGGCAATGTTGGGGGGGACAAGTGCCCGGCAACGAGCCGCAGTACGCTTCATTGTGATGTGACGCGGGTGATGCATGCGGCTCGGTACGGCACGGCACGCGTGCGACGACGACGACGACGACGACGACAGCGACAAGGTTGATGCATGGCGGGTGGGTGTGCGGGGAACAGGCGTCGTCGGCCAGCCGAGGATGGGTGGGTGCCGACCGACCGACGGGGGGATGAGAGGGGTGGGCACTAGACCCAAGGCGGTCGCCTCGTTGCCTTGCCTTGCCCTGCCCACCCATCCACCCCTGTCGCCTGTCCTGTCGCTTTCCCATCCCGGCCGTGACGTACGCCGAGTTGCAGGTCGCCGTTGCCATGGTGCGTGCAGCTCCACCCAGGCAGGCAGCCCAACAAGTCACACACCCATACATATGCGCTTGCATTGTCGCTCTTCTCCAGCACTTGTTCTCGTGCAAAACGGACGCCAGAGGCGGTCCAGACACTCATTGTTGGCCCCCACCCATCGACACCCACCCACGCCCATTCTATTCTCGAGATCCTAAGCGCCACCGCCCAATTCGTTGTTCGTTGCCTGATCGAGCCGGCGCCGCTGCCTGAATCGACCCCCGGCGTCCCCTGCAACGAGCATTCAAGCCACAGAGGTGAGTTGATCATGTCGACGGCGGCGGAGGGGCTCGTGCTATGCTCGCTCTGCTTTGTCGCCGTGGCCGTGGCGCCAGACACAATGTGGGCTCTGTGGGCACAATGTGGGGCCTCGGCGCCTCATTCAGTGGCATGGCGTTGCAGTGGCCGGATCGATCTGCAGTCAGTGCAGCGTCGTGTGCAGTGCGGTGCGTCGGGTGCCGTGTGCGGCGCCGCGCTGCACGCAGCGCTCGCTTCTCCTTCTCATTCTATTCGTGTGCCGTCTCGACGTCGTCGTCGCCCGTCGTCTCGCACATATATCCTCGTCGTCGACACTGTTGACACGACCCAGCCACCGTCCTTGCCCGGCCCACCTCGCCCACCGCCGCCTACCGGCCCACAGTCATTCCGACCGTCCGAGTCAGTCCGAGACGACGCCGACGACCCCCCGCCCCAACCCCTTCTGCCATGGACTCGCTGCACGACCTCGCGCCCCGCGTCAAGATGGCCTCGCACTCGACGATCCAGTGGATCGACTCGCTCCCCCTCCCCGTCATCTTCCTCCTCTTCCTCGCGCGCTTCACACTGTTCCAGTACCCGCTGCCGCCTGCCGCCCCCCTGCTCCCAACACACAAGGAGGCGCTGCTCGTCGAGGTGCCGTCGCCAGAACCAGGCAGCTACGCCTACGTCGACCCGCTGAGCCGGCAGCTCATTGTGAGCCAGACGCCGCTGCAGCCGAGCTCGCCGCCGCGCCGGCCGCGCCGGCCGTCAAAGCTCGCGCTCCGCGCCTACCGCTCGCCCCTGTGCCCGCTCGACGAGCTGCACGAGGTCGAGTTTGAGCCGTGCGTGCATGATGTCGAGTGTGCATAGTGTGGGGTTTGGTCGGTGGCCGAGGCGTGCCCGGGTGGGCACTCTCGCCCGGATTGGGTTCGGTCGGGTAGATAGCCACCCGTTGTTCGAGCCGGCCTCTAGCACATTTCATTTCGGTACGGCATGCGGCGCGCCAAGCACACGGCAGCGCGACGACAGCGACAGCACACACCAAGCATTGTGGTCACCACAGATATTCCAGTACGAGAGCATAAGCGGGGCCGGGCGAGGACGATCAAGAAGGACAATAGTCGGCATAGCCGGTGTGTAAAATGGGACATTAGGATGTACATGGACTATGCGATGTATTGTATGCAGCGAGCCCGAGCCGAGCCGCGAAGCGGCGAGGCGAGGTGCGAGGTGCGAGTGCGGCGGCGGGTCGGTGAGGAGTGGCTCGTTGCGGCATACGAGTGGGACTCGCAGCCGGGGCAGTGGCAGTGGTGCAATGTGTGTGCAGGCGAGCATCGTCGACAGCGCGGGGCGAGTCAGAGCCACCGGGGATGGGCAGCGGCTACACAACCTTGGCCGCCAGCGCGGCGACCTCCGCCTCCAAAGCGTCGAGCAACGCGTCCTCGCGCAGCCCTCCCAGCCGCGACGCCTGCCCGCCCAACCCCCCCATGGCCGCCTCGAGCCCCTCCATGTCCCGGGCGTCACTCACGTCGAGCACGTCCTCGCCGTGCTCGTCGCGCTCGTGCGCTATCCGCTCAGCGTCGGGGGGGAGGACGTCGTCGCGGCGCACGGAGGCGAGGGTGGCCGCGAGCGCGCGGAGCGCGGCGACGACCTCGTCAGCCGCCTGCTCCGGCGCCGCGGGCCCAGGCGACGCGCTCCGCCGCACCCCGCGCCCCGAGGCCGTGCGTGCGCCAGACTCCGAGGCCGCGGCCAGCAGCGCATTCACGCGCCCGCGCAGCGCGCCGAGCCGCCGCGCAGCCGGCACGCTGGCGGCAAAGCTGGCGTCGAAGCCCTCCTGCAGGGTGGCGAGCTTGCCGTCGGTAATGCCCTCGCGGTAGCCCGCCTACATTCTGTCAGCGCGCCCTCGCGCTCGCGCGGCGACCCACGTCGGTGTACTTTTGCTCGAGGCGCGCGTACTCGGTCGCGACGAGCGGGTCGGCCGCGCCGCCTACTGCGGGGGCGGGGGCGAAGTCGTCGTCCCAGTCGTCCATTGCGAGCGAGCGAGCGAGTCGGTATGGGCTGACTTGGGATCGTGATGCAAGCTCGCTGCTCTTCGTCGCTCGTCGAAATCTTGGAGCAGCGGCAGCTCGTCAGTCAGCAGACATTGCGGGTGGATGCCGTTACGTAAACACCCCGGTGGCAAACACGTGACCCACCACCAAAAGTTGCTGCTCGACCCAGCCTCATCAACAGCGCGCACGACTTGTTGCTACGCAACCACAATGCCCAAGGCCACCTCGCAGACATTCACGCGCAACCACGGCCTGTCGGCCGCGTCGCAGCGCCCGGCCAAGGGCGCGCTGGCTAGCGCGAGCTCGAGCAGCGCAGGCGACGCGGCGAGCGGCGCGCGCAACCACCTGTTCAACACGGAGCGGTTTGGGCAGCATATCCTGACGAACCCGCTGGTCGCGCAGGGGTGAGTCGTGGGACACGGCATTGTGCGGCGCCGTGGGACTGGAATTGGCCCTCGGCCGCCGCTCGCTCGCGCTGGCGCGCTCGCTGACGCGCTCGCCTTAGCATCGTCGACAAGGCCGAGCTCAAGCCCTCCGACGTCGTCCTCGAAATCGGCCCGGGAACAGGCAACCTCACGGTCCGCATCCTGCCCGCCGTGCGCAAGTGCATCGCCGTCGAGATGGACCCGCGCATGGCGGCAGAGGTGCAGAAGCGCGTCCTCGGCACGCCGATGCAGAAGAAGCTCGAGATTGTCCTCGGCGACTTTGCAAAGGCCGACCTGCCGTACTTTGACGTGTGTATTTCGAATACGCCGTACAGTGTGAGTGTAGTCGAGCCGGGCCCGCGCAGCGGGCACGGCGGGGGTGCGGCGACGACGGAGACGGCGTGCCCCCCATCCCACTCGCACGCGCTGACGCGCGCGCTCGCGCAGATCTCCTCCATCATCGTCTTCAAGCTCCTCTCGCAGCGCCCCGTCATCCGCTCCGCCGTCCTCATGTTCCAGCGCGAGTTCGCGCTCCGCCTCTGCGCCGCGCCCGGCAGCAAGATGTGGTGCCGCCTCGCGGCCAACGCGCAGATGTACGCCCGCGTCGACCACGTCATGAAGGTCGGCCGCGGCAACTTCCGCCCTCCCCCCCAGGTGGAGAGCTCGGTCGTCCGCATCCGCCCCATCGACCCGCCCCCGCCAGTCAAGTTTGAAGAGTTTGACGGCCTCAACCGCATCGTCTTCTCCCGCATGCACAAGACGCTCCGCGCGTGCTTCAAGGCCAAGGGCGTAAAGGAGATGGTCGAGAAGAACTACCGCACCTGGTGTGCCGAGAATGAGAGGGTACGTGCCACCCTCGGCGACGGCCCCAGTCACTGACTTCCCAGCTCATCGAGGACGACTTCGACGCATGGACCCTCATCGACGAAATCCTCACGGAAACCCTCGTCCCACCAAAGACGCTCGCCGAGGACGAGGTCTGCCCGTCATTTGGAGACTCGCGCGCAGCAGTCCTCTCTGGAAACGACCTCCTAGAACTCCTCAAGACGTTCAACGTCCGCGGCATCCACTTTGCCTAACCTGTTGTATAATCACACTCCGCGCCGCGCCTCCGCTCACTCCGCGGACATGTACACGTATGCATTCACATGCAGCTGGCCGCGCGCATGCCCGCTTGTCCGTGCCAAACGCCTATGCCATGCAACCTGCTCCTGCTCCCCGCCGAAATCACCGCCGATGCGATTGTAAAATGGTGGCAGCCGATGCCAAAGAAACGAAACGCACAGACGAGGTCGGGCATCAAGCTACCATGGCCTGGCAGCCATCCCCCTCCCCCCTCCCCGCGTGAACACAGCAAATGCGAGCAGACAGGGTGGTTGTTGTGTGTGTTGTGTTGTTTTGTTTTGTGCTTTTCCGGGCGTGTTCGATCAATGTAGTGAAATGGAAGAGGGCATCGCCCCCACGTTGTATGCGAGGGCAACCCCCCAGTTGTATGCGAGACAAGGTGTGGTTTGTGTGGTGTCGAGAGCGAAAACGAATTACAATAGATTGGATGGGTCGCGATGCTGATTCGTGTCGTGGTGTGCTTGCTGTGCGCGTGCGCCGCGTTGCGCCTCCTACTCGTGCCCCATCTTGGGCTTGTCCTCAAACACATCGTCTACCTCCTCGGCAATGCTTGTTGCCGTCGTCGTCGGTGTCAGCGTCTTGGCGTCGTCAGACGCAAGCGCGCTCGCGGCAGAGCTCATATTGGTGCTTGCCGAGCTCTTCATCAGAGCATTCTCAACGTCAAACTTGGGTTGCGGCGACGTCGGCATCAATAGGTCGAGGTCCTCGAGTCCAAGAGCCGACGCGTCCATCGATGCCGGGATCCCATGCGATACCTCGGCAGCGCCCTCGCCGGCCGACTTTTTGGGCGAGGGATTGTGCGAAGCGTTCGTCCCAAACTTGCTGGGCTTGGCGTCGGGCAGAACCCATCGCTTGGCCTCGCCGCCCGTCAGGCGGACCTTGTCGTCCTTGACCTCGAGCAGCGAGCTCATCGTCATTACTTCGGTGACCAGCGCCACGTCCGTGACCATCTGCTTGATGCGGTTGAACGACGCGATCATGGCAGTGTCGATCCAGCCCTCAGAGTCCATCTGACAGGTCAGCAGTGTTCCACACGCCGCTCCTCACCTGTTGCCTTAGGAAAAAGTCCATGGCCAGGTTCTGTACGCTAAAGTAGTACTCGATCTGATTGTCAGATTCGCCCTCACACACAGATCTCTCCAACTCACCTGGCCGAGGACATAGACCCGCAGGGGGTCGAGGCCGGGCACCTGGGTAACTGGCGCCGGAGGCGGGGCCGAGCGGGGGAACGACGCCGGCACACCCGCATAGTTGCCCTGGGCCGCGGCGTCAAACGACCCCGAGACCAGGTATTGCGCAGGCACTGGGAAGTAGCCATAGGGCACGGCGTAACCCTGGCGGTAGAGGTTGGCAAGCTCCATGTTGCCTTGCAGGGGCGAAAGCTCGCCGTAAAGGCGCGGTGTGGCCGGCACCGAACGGTAGCCCGCACGACCACGGCCGCCACCGTACGCACCGCCGCGTCCTTCGCGCTCACGCGTCTGTCTAGGAGGCCGTGGCAGGCTGGCGCTCGAGTTGGACGGGAAACCCGTTTGCGGCAGCGTACCCGTCGACGATGATCGCGCAGCCCGATCCTCAACCCCACCGGGCGAAAGGGGAACCGAAACCTGCGAAGGGGATCCACGCTTGGACTGCTGGCTCCCTGTCCGAGACATGGGCGTGCTGGCGTTGCCATTCACAGAAGCCAAGCCGTTCACTCCCTTGTCAGAACCAATCACTGAAGGGGCCACAACGTCTGGTCCAGCTCCGCCCAGACGCAACTCCGAGGCACCAAGGTGTCCAAACGGAGGTCGACGTGAATCCGCACCTTGAGAACTTGACCGTGTCAAGCGAACTTGGCTCTTGGCCGGGGCGTGTTCCGCACCACCCTTCTTGCCCTTTGCGTTCTTGCCCTCGTCGGCATCAGCCTTGGCCTTCTGCGCCTTGGCCTTGGCCTTGCGGTGGGTTTCGGCCACCTTATCGGCGGCTTCCTGAAGTTCGGCCGCGGGGATCGCCTTCCACTTTTGCTTCTCTGCGGCCGGTCAACACGTGGCCGGGATTCCAAAGTACTCACTTCCACCCGGAGCAGCCGAGCTAGGCGCCTCCTCGACCGAGACCTCACTGCCCTTCTTCTCGTGTTTTCCCTTGTTTCCCTCGGCAACCTTGACGGCCTCGGCAGCTTGAGACACATCAGGCCATAATGAAGCATCGGCAGCGGCGGCCGGCTCAGCCTTCTTCTTCGCCTTCTTGCTGCTGCCCGCCTTGGCGTCACCGTTCGCCTCGGTGGTGGCACCAGCACTTGAGCTCGCAGCCTGCGACGGCTGGGGTAAAGGCGCTGCTGCAACGTTTGATGACGCTGGGGCCGCAGCGGTAGGTGCGGGCGTGGCCGGCTGCACCTTCCTTCTCAAGTCCCAAGCGTTGGTTGCGGGAGGGGGAGCAGCTTGCCTCGGCACACTTGGTGCCGGTGCGGGCGTGGGGGCCGGCGCCGCGGTCGTCTCGCTCTTGGGACGAGCGCGCCAGTTGCCCTCCTCGTCGGCCTTGGACGACGCGGAAGCCGATGTACTTGGCTCGGCGGGCGTGGCCGACGATGACGACGCGGTGGTAGCTGTGGCAGAGCCAGCAGCGGGCGTGCCGTTGGCAATCGGCTTGGCGTTTGTTGCAGCAGCAGTGGGTGCCGACTCCACCGGAGCTGGCGGAGCAGGGGCAGCAGCGGCAACAGCTGCGGAAGCTGCGGCAGCACCCTTGCCACCCGTCGCAGCCCATGCAGACTTGGGTGGCGTGACAGCGGGACGGGTGGCTGCCTGTCCACCTTTGGACGACGATGCTGATGCTGCTGCTTCGTCCTTTTTGGGCGCGGGCTCGTCCTTTTGCGGACGGTCCACCTCAGCTGCCTTGTCCTTGGAGTCGGCAGCCTTGTCGTCTCTCTCGCGCCAGTTGCGCGAGTTGCTCGCGCGCTTCTCGTCCTGAGGTTGTTGGCGCTCAGGCTTGGTCCTGTTGCGACCTGTCCGAACAGTCTCCCATGGACCGTCCTCGGCGTCGGCGTCGGCTTTCGACTGAGCAGGGGCTGGGGAAGCCGGGCGAGCCGTCATTGTGCGGCTGTTGGCCTTCTTGGAAGAGTTGGCCGCAGCTGGTGTTGGGGTCGTCGACGAGGACGACGCTTTGCTGGCCCCGTTGGGCTGGTCCTTGATGCGGTCGGCGTACGACCCAAGGGCCTGGAAAACACTGGTAGATTTGGATTGACCGGACTGAGTCATGCTGTCGGCGCGAGGCTAGTCTGCTTGACGGAACGAGAAGGGACGGCGCGTCAGCGATCAGGTCTGAGCAGAAGGGGGAGGAGGGAGAAATTTTGATGATTCGCGCAGCGAGATGGCAATACACGGCAGGGATCGGCGCCTACTCTGTGAATCATCACAGGAGGGTCCGAGGGGGCCCAAGACGTTGAGTGATGGCGCTGACGGCCATACGAGTCGGGGCTTGGAGGGACGACTGGGTCCAGTCGCGCGTCACGCACATTGGCCGCTTGCAGGCGCGTACAAGCCTGGAACGGGTGGCAAAGGATGCGAGCCGCTGCGCAGACCGTATGCACGATAAATCGTAGCGATAATTGTGGATGACCCAAAGAGTCAAAGGGAGAGGGAGCAGAGTGCCCGGGTGGGTGCGAGAGCAAAGGGGAGGATAGTTTGACGTACTCGGTGGAGGCGAAACTGCTCGGTCGACCACTTTGTGGTGGTATGGGCCTCGAAGCGATGGGTGGGCGTCTCGACGCGTTCTTATAGCCAATTTGGCAATGTATGCACCGAAAGCACTGCAGAGCGATACAGTGTCAGCGGCGACGAGCGCCCGCGGGGGAGAGGCTCACCGAACAGGACGGGGGAGTTCGCCACCGCCTGCTTGCTACCGCGCGTCTCTAGCTTAAATGAGCGGCGGCGCGTGTCGACCAGTGCTGGCTGGGCTCTGGCGTTGTGGAGACTGTGGGATGTGTGTGGGGTATGCTTGTAGCAATGACGAGCTGTCTGACCGCTGCGTGGTCGAGTCGGTGACGGCGATGAAGCTGTTACGGATCCGACAGTGGGTTGTCTAGACCAGAGAGAGGAACGCTGAGCGAGCGAGTACCGGCGCGTCCAGTGGGGCCGTGCAGAGTCTGCGCGCGTTGCTGTTGGCCTGTGCTTGCGTTGGGTGTGCCGAGTGCGATGGGGCGGGGAGCAGGAACGTAGACGAGGGTGTTTAGAGATGTCTCGAGGCTGCGGGGAGAGATGAGGAGGCGAGGGGGAGGAAGGGGGGGGGAGAGGATGAGTGAGGGTGAGTGAGGAGGGGGTGGGTGGGTGACCAGGTTGACCGGCCAGGCCACTGACCCAGTCGTAAGGTCGCAAGGTCACAGCCAGCCAGCCGGCCGCCATTTGGCTGACCATTTGGCCACACTCTAAATAATAATATGGGGGTGTCGTTTAAACTCAATAAGAGGCATTACAAAAATTTGTAATGGTTACAACTATTAGGTCCCGAGATTAGTCGCGGAAGCTAATAGCGACTTGCGACGCGCGACAATGACGATTGACATTTTTGGTGGTGGCCAAGGTGTTGACAACTTGGTCAAAAGTCGAGACGACTACACTCATTCACCCACACACCCCGTCCCATACTCAGCATGCGTCAGCTCAAGCATCACGAGCAAAAGCTCCTCAAGAAGGTCGACTTCTTGAACGTAAGTGTGCAACTGGGCCAGCCGCGCTGCAGCGCCAGAGGGAATCTCGCTCACCCCGCCCCCAGTGGAAGCAGGATGCGTCCCTCCGCGAGATCAAGGTCATGCGCAAGTACCACATCCAGGACCGTGAAGACTACCACAAGTAAGTGTGATCGGAGCACGCTCGAGTCGATCTAACAGCCCCCAGGTACAACAAGATCTGTGGCAACCTCCGCTCGCTCATCCACCGCGTGTCGCTGCTCCCGGCCGAGGACCCGTTCCGGCAACAGCGCGAGGCCGAGATGCTGAACAAGCTGTACGACCTGGGTATTCTTGGTGGGTTGGGTGTGGCTGGCGGGGCTGGGCAGTGCTGACCGTGTGTAGACGTCGGCTCCAAGCCATCAGACATTGAGAACAAGGTGACCGTGTCGTCGATTGCGCGCCGCCGCCTGGCTGTCGTGGTCACGCGGCTCAAGATGGCCGAGACGGTGTCTGATGTGAGTGGGCGTGGGGGCTACTCGATTTGCGGGAGGCGGCAGTGCTGACGCCGCGCCCAGGCCGTGACGACCATCGAACAAGGCCACATCCGCGTCGGCCCGTCGCCAGTGAGCGACCCGGCCATGCTCATCACGCGGCACATGGAGGACTTTGTGACGTGGGTCGACACGAGCGCGCGCAAGCGCACGATTATGAAGTACAACGATGAGGTGGGTGGGGTGGGTGGGGTGGTGCTGACATTCAGCTCGACGACTTTGACTTGCTGTAGGCGGGGAGCGGGCGCGGCGGACGGGGTGGAGCGGGCAGGCGCAGGGCAGGGCCGGCACTGGGCGTGTGCCGCCGTTTCCATAGACATTGTATCAGTAGTCATTGCATGGGGTGTATGGTTGCGGCGGGGTGTGTGGGGGGGGTGGGTGCAGTCGACGGCTTGTGGTCGGCAGACCCACCGGCCGACCTGCCACCAAGCTCGGTCTCGCCCGGCCACTTCGGCCCGCTAACTGATGACGCAGCAGCCACCGTTCCCCATCCACCACACATCACACAACCACCCCACCCAAGTCACTCGTTACCATGGCCTCCATAGTGGACCGCCTGGGCGCGCTAACCGCGCCGCTCGCCCTCTCGCTCGAGGCGCCGCTCGCCGCCGTGCCGGCCGTGCAGGCGCTCGTGCGGCACCTGCAGACGACGCACGTCTACCCCGTCTACGTGCCGTTTGCGCGCTTCGGCGCGCTGCATGCGGTGCGGGTGTCGATCGCGTGGGCTACCATGACGAGGACGAGGGGCGAGGAGGTGGGCGTGCTCGCTGACCTGTTGGGGTTTCTTGTCGTGGCGTGTGAGTGGCTCCGCGCTCTCTCCGCGCTCCCTTCTCCCCGCCCGCTCGCTCGCTGACGCCCGCTCGCTCACTCCAGGGGGAGGCGGCACGATCAACGCCCTCATCGCCTCACAGCCCCCCTTCTGGCTCCTCTCCCCCGCCCCCTGGGGCCTCTACCTCGCCTTCTTCGCAGCCCTCGTCCCGACCGGCCTCGCCGCCTTCGTCGTGTCTACAGCCCCCGCGCTCCCCCTCGCGCTCTTCACGGCCTTGCTCGACGGCCTGCTCCGCGGCGTGGCCATCACCCTCGTGCCCGCGCTGACGGCCGGCTTCGTGCCCCCCTCCTCCGCGGGGGGCTGGTTCGCGCCCGTCCTCCTCTCGGCCGTGGCGACGTGCGGCGGCGGCTGGGTCGTCCAAGCGTTCGGGCTGCACCGCGCGCGCTGGGCGCTCGGCAGGCCGGCCGTGCTCGACGGCGGGCTGCTCAACACGCTCGACGTGTGGGGCGCGGGGCTGACCGCGGCCTTGTACATGGCGCTCACCGGGCCGTATGCCGCGCTGCAGCCGCTGCGGGGCGTACTGGCCGCCAGCTTGCCCGCCGAGCTCAGGGGGGAGAAGAGCGCGGGGTACGACGGGCTGGTGTCGCCCGACGTCGCCCGCGCCATCGCCGTCGTGTTCCTCACCGCGCTGTTCATCGCCCGCGCCCTCACTGCCGCCGCCGTGTCGTGGCGCAACTCGCTCGCGAGCACGGCTGGTGCAGAGCTCAAGCGGGACATTGACGAGCCCGCTGATGCTGAGAAGCCGTCGGCCGTGCTCAAGGCCGGCGCCGAGCCCGAGCTCGCCGTGACCGCGCCAAAGCAGCGCAAGCGCAAGCACAAGAAGGCCAAGAGCCCGACGCCGTAGCCTACCCTAGAACTATACCTATGCTACGATACCACCTATGCTACGATGCCTACTTGCCCGCGAGCGCGCGCGCCTCAAGCCCCTGCCACCAGGCGACGGCCGCGTCGTACGCGCCCGCCCCCGGGCCCGGCAGCGCGACGTTGGCCACGCCCTCGCCGTCTGGCGCGTCAGCCGCGGCCAGCGCCGCGGGAGGCAGGTCGGTGCGCCGTGCGCGCCTTATCTCGGCGATGAGCTCGTCGAAGCCGACGCTCGCGCGCGCCTCGTCCCCAGCCTCGCGCGCCACATGCCGCTCCCACCCCCAGCGCGCCTTGTACCCCACGCCCACTGAGCACGCGTTCCACCCGGCCTCGCGCCACGCGCCGCCGTCCCACTCGACCGCCTTGGACACGGGGCAGTGCAGCACGTCGGCGGCGACGGCGCAGATGGTGGCGTTGCGCCCCGCCCCGCCGGCGACGTACGCGCGCGATAGCGCCCCTCCTCCGAGGATGGCAGACGAGCGCGCGCGGTAGTTGAGCATCTGGGACTCGAGGATCGCGAGGGCTTCGGCGTCGCGCTCGGCGAAGGAGGGCACGAGCGCGGCCGTGGACGCGTCGGCACCCTCGTACTTGTGCACGCCGTGCGCTCCGGCCGGCTGGAGTTAGCCAAGAACGGGGAGGCGACGCACGATAATGTCGGGCAGGAGCCACCAGAACGCCGTGCGGCTCGGCACGTCGGCCGCAGACGCGGGCCGCAGCCGCTCGGCGGCCGCGTTGAACGCGTCCCACGACGCGCCGAAGTACTCGTCCCGCACGTGCTCGCGCGCGAGCGAGCCGTCTACCGTCAGCGCCGCAAGCCGGACCACGCACTCTTGTACACAAGCATGTTGAAGTATCGCAGCGGGCCGGGCTGGGCGCCCTCGACCGCCTCGCCGTCGGCCGACGGCGGCGCAATCTGCGCGGGATGGAAGAAGGCGTGGTACTCTGCATGCGGGGTATACTGCGCCGTCGAGACCATGACGACGTCCGACGTGCCGAGGGAGATGAGGGCCTCAGACTCGCGCACTGGGGTCGCGTCAGCGTTGTCGCTGCCACGCACTCACACACGAGCGAGAGGAAGGTCGCGGGGTTGTCGCCCGTGCCGGGGAGCACGACGCACTCTGGGCTGAAGCCGTACCGCTCGACGAACCAGCTCCCGATGTGCCCCACCACTCTCCCGCCGTCCGTCTCGACCTTGCCAAGCTTGGAGCGGAGCCCGTCCACATCACCCCCGCTGACCGCCGCGAGCGCGCGCTCGCTCCAACACCGCGCGCCCATGTCCCACAGGTTCATGCCGCACGCGTCGCTCTCGTCGATGCCCTTGACCTCGCCGTCGGCGCAGAGCAGTGTGGTCACCAGGCTCGATACGAGCGAGATGCGCGAGGTAGCAGCATACGCCGCCGGGGCCTCCTTGCGGAACTTGGCAATCTGCGCGCCCGAGAAGCGCGTGTGCGCCGCGCTGCCCGTGGCCTCGGCGAGTGGGCCGGCACCGCCCAGCGCAGCAGTGAGCTCGGCGCACTCGGCGCCCGTCGACGAGTCCTGCCAGTTGGGTATGATGTCGCGGGAGAAGGCGCCGGCGAGCTGGGGGGCCATGGGCGCGCCGGGGTCCAGGCCGCCCAAGAGGCGAGGGGCATCAGCCGACCAGTAGACGGTCGCGTGCTGCTGCCCCGCGGCGGAGACGGCGCGCACCGCGCCGACGTCCCACCCCGCCTTGGCGATACGCTCGAGGAGCAGGTCGAGCGCCTCGAGCGGCTGGAGGACGGGGCTGAAGACGCGCCCGCTCCCCTCTGGGCCGTGGAGCACGCCGCCGCGGGTCGAGTGGTGCGGCAGGTCGGCGTCGAAGCGCACCTCGAGCTCGGAGAGGACGCGGAGGTCGGCGTCGAGGAGGGAGGCTTTCAGCGCCTGCGTGGAGCAGTCGAGGCCGAGGAAGAGGGGCGGCATGGTGTGTTGGGGGAGAGAGGAAACAGGAGGAGAGAGACGCGAAGGGGGGACGAAGGGGGTCGGTGGAGGAGGCCGGCTCGGCACGGCGGGCCACGGGCCGCAAACTCGCCGAGAATGCCCCGCCGCCGGGCGTTCGGATGGGCGTGGGCCGAGCGGTCGGCACCCGGCGCGCCCGGCGCGAGCTTGGCAGGCGGCCGCGAGGGACGCAGCCTGCGTTGGACGCGACGGCAGGTCGGTGCGGAGTGCATGCTGGTCGACTCCCACCGATATGCAGCCACCACGTCTATGTTGCAAGAGAGAGGAGCGATCTGCCTGCGGCTGCATAGTTATGAGGCGAGGAGCGAGCCGCATCCCAACGCGCTTCTCTAGCGCGGGGCGGGTGGCTCAGTCGGTAGTTGAAAGCTACGACTGTTTCAACCAGGTCCGGGGTCATGATTGGGACGGCGGTTCGAGCCCGACTGTGACCTGACATCCAAGAGGGGATAAAAGTGAAGGCGATATTTATTTTGTTTTGGTGGGTCAAGCTGGGCTGGGCCGGTGTGAGCAACTGCCGGTGGCGTAATGTTGTCACGGCCAGTGTCACTCGGTCGTGCCCCCGCCGCACGGCGTCCACGCCTGCATCGCCGGCGTCGGCCGCCCCGCGAGACGGCAGCGCGACGCTGCAGTGGTGCAACGCCGAGAGTGCTACTACATCCCCGTCGAGTGTATCATCTCCAAGCCCATGCTCGCTCACGACACTGCGCGATCCGCCAACGCCGCCCACCCCAGCGTCACTCAACAGCCCACTCATCAGCACACTGCATACTCTATCATATCGCTTCTAATATATCGTACAGCTCTACACCGCCTGCACTCTACGCGGGCACGACCCACGCGGTCGTGTCCTGGGGCAGCTTGCCGTCAACAAGGTCGCCCGAGGTGACAACGACCTTGCCCTCGGGGAGGGCGACGGGCTCCTTGCCAAAGTTGGTGATGCTCTGCCAGCCGCCGGGGCGCTCAAAGTGGATGACCTCGGGGGCGTTGCTCTTCCAGACGAGCTCCTCGGCGCCCTGGAGCTCACGGCGCAGGTTGATGGCCTTGCGGTAGAAGTTGAGCGTCGACTTGGGGTCCTTGTCCTCGACGTCGACGGCGTACTTCTTGTACACCTCGGGCTGCTTGAGGTGGGGCGCGGAGCCGGCACCAAAGCCCATGTTGACGGCCTCGGCCTCCCACGGCAGGCAGATGCGGCAGCCGTCGCGGCCGACGTCCTTTCCGGGCGAGCGGAAGAAGGTCGGGTCCTGGCGCTCGGCGTCGGGGATGTCGACGGCCTCGGGCAGGCCGAGCTCTTCGCCCTGGTAGATGTACGTGCTGCCGGGGAGGGCGAGGATGAGCTGGGTGGCGGCGTTGGCGCGGCGCAGGCCGAGCTCGACGTCGACCTTGGGGTCCTGGCCGCGAGCGAGGAGGTACTTGCGCGTCGCCTCGCGGTAACCGTCCGGCTTGATGTCGAGGGCGTGGCGGGTGGCGTGGCGAACGACGTCGTGGTTGGAGAAAACCCAGGTGGTCGACGAGCCGGAGGCCGTGGCGTGCTCGAGCGACACGTCAATGATCTTCTTGAACGCGGCCGGGTCGTAGTCGGACATGAGCATGTCGAACGAGAAGGCCTGGCCGAGACCGTCCTTGGCAGCGTACAGGTGCTTGCGGCTGGGGGCGACCCAGGCCTCGGCGACGGCAGTAAGAGGCGGGTTGTACTCGTTGAACACCTTGCGCCACTCGCGGTAGACGTCAAAGACCGAGTTGCGGTCGAGGAAGGGGTGCGTGTCCTCGGGGAGGGTGCCCTCGACCATGGCCTCGGAGCGGCGGGTGATCTCCTTCCAGTCGGGGAGGTCGCCCGAGAGGTCCTTGGTGCAGGCGTTGGCGACGTCGATGCGGAAGCCGGCGACGCCGTGGTCACCCCAGAAGCGGAGCGTCTTCAAAAAGTCCTCGCGCACCTCGGGGTGGTCCCAGTTGAAGTCGGGCTGCGACGTGTCAAACAGGTGGAGGTACCACTGGCCGTCGCCGACGGGGTCCCAGGCCGAGCCGCCAAAGAAGGTCTCCCAGTCGGTGGGCGGCTGGTCCTTGTTGGGGCCGAGGCCGTCGCGGAAGATGTAGCGCTCGCGCTCGGGCGAACCCTTGCCGGCCTTGAGCGCGGCCTGGAACCAGACGTGGTCGTCGGACGAGTGGTTGGGCACAATGTCGACAATGATCTTGATGCCGGCCTCCTTGGCGGCGGCGGTCATCGTGTCAAACTGGGCAATGGTGCCGATGCGGGGGTCGACATCGCGGTAGTCGGCGACGTCGTAGCCGCCGTCCTTGAGCGCCGAGGGGTAGAAGGGCGAGAGCCAGATGGCGTCGACGCCCAGCTGCTTGAGGTAGGGGAGCTTCTCGGTGATGCCGACGAGGTCTCCGATGCCGTCGCCGTTGGCGTCGGCGAACGAGCGCGGGTAGATCTGGTAGACGAGCGCCTGGCGCCACCAGTTGGGGTCGACTGGGGGAGGGGTCAGTATGTGGATTGGGGGTACATCTCGCCCGTGGCGCACGCAACACTCACTGCCGATGGGGGTGATGTCGATGGTCATGATGGAGGGGAAGGGGGTGCTGGGGGAAGAAGAGCTAGCCCCACCCACCACGCGTTATAAGCGAAAGCAGGCCACTCCGCTCGCGGCATCGGTGGCCGGTCCGAGAAGGGGGGGATACACATCCCTCCCCACTCGGGGCCTACCGAAAAGGCTCAGGGCATGTGGAGCCGATACTTGGCACGCGGCTCTCCTTCTCGTCGTGCGCGCGTCCAGCTGGTCGCGCTGCTCCCCTCACACCCCGCAGCACATGCGTAAACGTGCGGGGAAAACCAAATGGGGAGGGGGAGGGGGGAGGAGAGGACGGAGAGACGCCGGGGAGCCGAGGATGGCGCGGGCGCCGAAGTTGGGCCGAGGCGTCGGCGAGGCCGAAGCCGATGGAATGGGCGGCGTTGCGCGAGTGGAGGGGTGTGGAGGACGTGGAGGCGTGGAGGGGGCCGCGGCGGGTCCGAGGACGGAGCGGCGTGCAAGGTCGAAGATGGAGGTGAGGTGAGGTGAGGCGAGGCTGGCGGCCCGACGTGTCGCCGGATCCGTCACGAGGCTGTCAGCTCAGCAACCCCGCGCCAATGGCGTCGACGGTGAGCTCGCCATGCGCGCTGCTCTGCCTGCCCATTGCGCCGAGACACCCCCGTCACCTATTCACCGAGCATTCGCCGACGGCGACTGCGATGGCGAGGACCGGTGAGTTGCCGAGGTGTCGGCAGGGCGGGGCCGAGCGCCGACCCAACAAGCCACTGACGCGGGGAAAGCCGCCACTACCCTCATCACTCGCTGCATCTATGAACCTTTAGTATGTACAGTACGTTGTCGTGTATTTCGTCGAATGTCGTAAGAATCCCCCGGCGCAAGACAGCTAGACATCCCCCCGCTCGGGCTTGCACACGGCGCCGGGGGGCTGCGCGGCGCGCCAGCGCGCGAGGCGGCGGTACGAGCGCTGCGTGTGAGCGCGGCCAGCGGCTACTACTCACCAGCACGAAGAAGGCGACGACGGCCGGCGGGCCAGCGACGCCGAGCACAATGCCCATAGCATACAGCGCCTGCGCGTTCTGCTCCGCGACGAGCGCGGCGGCGGTGGCCTGCGCCGCGGCCGGGCGCGCGAAGAGCAGCGCGGCGACGGTGACCACCTTGGCGTGGCGCGAAGCGGCCGGCGCTGCCGGCGGCACACTGCTGCTGCTCCGCGGCGAGGCCGCCTCGTACTTTGGCAGCGGCTCCTCTGCGTACGCTGGCAGCTCGGCCCCGCGCCCGCCGCCGACCTCGCGCGCGACGGCGCGGTGCAGCCACACTGCGAAGGGGGCGCCGAGGAGCACGCAGAGGGCGAGTACGGCGGCCGTGGCGGCGATGAAGGCGGTGCGCAGGGCGGCCGTGTGGGCGCGGGCGGCGGCGAGCGCGGCGGCGTCGGCATCGGGGCCAGCAGCGGGCGGCGGTATTCCGCTTGGCTGGTGGTACGGCGCCGCGCTGCTGTCAGGAGGCGGACCGGCACCGACCTACCTCGGCGTTGTGGCGGTCTGCACACTCGCGCTCGCGGCGGCGGTGAGCACGGCGAGGAGCAGTCCGGCGAGTCGCATGGTGCGGTGGCGGGCCACCCATGCCACCGGTAGCAGCTTTATACAGCGTCGACGAGGCCGCTCCGCTCCGCGCCGAGCCGCCTGACCCGCCTGCCTCTTGGAGACAAAGTCAGGCGCTTGTCTAGCGCCGTTGCGCTGCGATCGCAGAGCAGCCGCATGACTCGCGGAACGAGATCGCTCCGGCGCGCAACATTCCTAAGCGACAGTGCACTCTATTGTCATGGGCTATCAGGTGCCTGCATTGATATCCGTCATGCGGAATGTGGTGCGGGGGGGTGCGGCGTGCGCGTGCTGCGTGCTCTGCGCCGCATCATTGGTTGCGGATCGTGCATGCTGAAGCGAGTGGCAGCGGCAGCCACTGCTCGTCACGCACGCCGGAGCAATGTGTCATCCAGAGCTTCGGTGCCTCTGTGCCTCAAGTCGACCTCTCCATCGGAGACGAGGATTTATGCCTCGCCTGGCGCGCTCGCTTGCATCAAACTTTCCACAACGCTGGGTCAGCGCCGGCACCACCGCACCGCCCCAGACGTCATTCAGCGTCCAGCGTCCAGATAACACGCGACAAGCGTTTGCCGGAACTTGGGGCCAATGGGCGGGGGGGTCTGATGGCCAGCGATCGACGAGGAACGGGGGTGGGGGAGGTGACGAGGTAGCGAGGGGACAAAGGTGCTCGCGAGCTTGTCCATCGCACACACCCGCCCGGATCTGGCGCTGTGCCATCATGTTCCGACGGCCGTCCAGCCCGAGCCACGGTGCGCCGCCGCCGCCGCGACGTTGCCAATGACACTTGGATACGCGGAGAGTGACTGGCGCGGCGAGCCGCCCACGATCACCAACCCCGCAGCCGAGTGGAGGACTGACGCGCCCACCCACGCTGCAAGCGCTCATCACGCCCCGCAGACGACCCCAAGGTCCATCTCGCAGTAATACAACACCCCATCTAGCGATCAATCCGTCTCCGTCTCCACGCCCCCGCCTACACCTGGCGCACGACCGGGTCCTCCAGCCCGTGGCCGACCGGCGCCGGGGCGTTGGCCTCGGCGAACAGCGCCTGGACCTTGCGCCAGCGCCTGAGCTTGCGGCAAGATATCTGGGGGGTCAGCGGGCCGTTGCCGAGACCCAGTCGGCCACTCACGAAGAAGCACAGCGCAACGAGCAGCCACGGGATGACGATGCCGAGCGCGAGCCCGATGGCGGCGCTCGTGTGTTTCCTGTTGGCGGCCTCCACGAGCCCCGGGTTCTGCGGCGACCAGAGGTAGTAAATCGGCCTGGTGGACGTCGTCGTCGCGTCCGGGACGTGCATCGTCGTGAGCACGCCCCCCGTGGACCAGGTGTAGGCGCCATAGGTCGCGGTTTCGACCATGCGCGACGACGTGAGCACCGTCGTCGTGACCCAGGCGCGGGCCTCGGGCGCGACCGGCGCCGCGCGCGCGCCGGGCACCTGCGAGATGGAGAAGCCGAGCGCGGCAGCCGTCGCGCCCGTGACCAGGAGCCCCTGCCGCTCCGACGCGGTGCCGTACTGTGGCGGGCTGGACGCCTGCATCGGCGGGGTGTATGCCGGCGCGGGGTCCCTCTCTGCTGCTGCCTCACGCGCGTGCTCGCGCGCGATGGCGATGCGCTCCTCCTCCTCCTGGGCGCGCTGGTCCAGCTCAATCGTGTCCCAGCACCGCTCCTCCTCGTTCCAGACGCGGCGCGTCACGATGCCCTTCATCTCGCGGCGGACCGTGGTGAAGTGGTACCACAGCCACAGGGGAAAGCCGATGAGCGCGGCCAGCATGACCGAGGTGACCGTGACCGCGATCATGGCGGCGTACAGCTCGTCGGCGCGGTCGCGGGCGCGCTCGAGGTCCATGTTGGTGACGGCGCCGGGCGTGGGGTCCAGCGTGGCCGTCACGAACTGGGTCCAGGTGAAGCTCTCGGTCGGGTCGGGCAGGAAGGCCTCGGTCGTGAAGCGGCCCGTGCTCGTCACGACCTCGCCGTCGGCGTACGTGATCGTCGTCGTCTTCGTGTCCCACACCGACGTGTAGAACCCGTGCCGCCGAGTGGTACTCGTGGGCCCCGCCGCGGGCGTGGTGCGCGTGTTGTAGACGGTCTTGTCGATCGTCGTCGCAAAGTTGTTGGTCCGCGTCACGCCCGGCAGGTTGATGGTCGTGTCGGCCGTGCCGGTCGGGCCGCCGTCGGGGACAGTGACGGTGAGCTGGGGCAGCGCGGCCGCGGCCGCAGCGAGGGCGAGGGCGATAAGCGCGGCGTGTATCCGCATGGTTGTTGGTGCTTGACGTCAGTCGTGTGAGTGGTGTCGGTCGCTGGATAAAGTCGGTGGTCGCCAGTGCATCTCGCTCGCGCTATGTACTCTGCGTGCTCCGACGCGACCGGGGTATGCGCGGGCATGCGCGGCGGCTGGCGACGGCGAGCGTGCTGCACTGGCCTGCTGGACGGGACGAGCGAGGTGGGGAGAAACAACAAACGTGCTCGAGGAAAATGCCAAGCCAGCCGTCTAAATCGGCAGCCGCGGCAGCCAAGCGGCGCTGGTCTATTTCCCGCTAGGCGGCGGCGACGCCACCGACCGACTGCACTGCTGCACTGCTGCACTGCATGGCGTCGGTGGAGTCGACTCGCGTGCGGCGACCTCGGAGAGCGCGGCCGCGGCGCGGCGTCGACGCCGAGGCGGCGACATGCGTATGCTGCGTGGAGTGGCTCGTACGTGCATGCGAGAGACTGGCTGGCGTCGGTGTGGCGGCGCCAGTGGCACGGTAGTCACCCACGCATGGCCCCACCTCGCAGTGATACAGCCCATACATCGACACAACCCATACAGCGACACAGTCCATACCGCAATACAGTGCCCGCCTACGCCTACGCCCTGTACCCCGCCGCCATCTCGGGCCCGGCATCCTCCGCGTCCTCGTCGAGCTCGTCCTGCTCCTTCCTCCACCGCGTAATCTTGCGCCACGTAAACTGCCGTCAGCAGCGCCAGCGGCACGACTCACATAGAAGAGGAGCAGCACCGCGATCCACGGCAGCGCCAGCCCGAGCGCGATGCCCACCGCCGCGCCCGTGTGCTTGCTGTTCGCAGCGGCCAGGTTGTTGTTGTTGGCGTAGTTCCAGTCCGTGACGATGTACGTGCTCGTCGCCGTCGCGTCGGGCACCCGCGTGCTCGTCGTCACGTACACCGACGTGAGGTTGTAGTCCGGGCGCCCCCGGAAGTCGGTGTAGTGGATCTTGGAGACGGTCGACGTCGCGAACGTGACCCACGCGCGGGGGGCGTTGCCGGCGGCCGTCGGCGCGACGTCGGCGTCGGCGTCGGCGTCGGCGTCGGCGAGCGGCGCCGCGCGCGCACCAGGTACGTGCGAGGCGGCGACGACAGCTGCGGCTGCCGCCGCGCCCGCGACCACGGGCCCGGGTGCCCCCTGCCCGTTGGGCGCCGGCGCGGGGTTCGTGTCCGAGTACGCTGCGGCCTGGGGGGGAGGCGGCGCATACGCGTCCGTGTACGCCGCTGCCTCGGGAGTCGGGGCGCGCTCTGGCGTCGGCGCGCGCACCGGGGCCAGCGCGATGCTCTCGGCGGCGGCGGCGGCGGCGCCGGCGACCGCCCGCTTCTTGCGCCGCGGGGGCCTGGGGGCGACGTACCACTCGTCCTTCTCGGTGTCGAACATGCGCGTGATGCCCTTCATCTCGTCGCTCACGTTGCGGCGGTACACGGCCCAGCCGAAGAGCGCGGCGAGCGCCAGCCCGATCGAGGTGCAGACCACGATGATCATGGCCTTGTAGAGCGTGTTCGCGCGCGCCTCGGCCGCGTGCAGCTCGGCGTTGGAGACCACCTCGGGCGGGACGCTGGGCCGGAGGGTGACGACGGCGGTCGTCGTCCAGCTCGCCGTGGCGGGCGGGAGCGTCACATACTCGTACGTCTGGTACGTGAACGTCGTCCACACGCCGAACGAGTTCTGGAACGTCGTCGTCCACCGGTCGTAGGTTGTCGTGAACCGGGCGTTGTCGGTGGCCGTCGGCGTGGTGGACGGGGTCGCGGTGAACGGCGTCGTGGGGGTCGCGTCCAACTGGGGCAGGGCGAGGGCGGCAGCCGCCGTCGTCAAGGCGATAAGCAGCATCCGCAGCATTGCGTCAGTCGTGTGAGCGGACGCCGGGTGAGTGAGGTACGGTGCGCGAGGTGGTCTGCATCGCAACGCTATATACATCGCGTGCTCCGACGCGAGCGGACAGCACACACAGCCCCGCGCGCGGCGTGCATGCCGTGCGGGTGCTCGGCGCAGCGCTAGCCAGCGGCGGCGCGGCGAGTCGCGGCGTCGAAACCACAAACGTGCTCGGGGCGAATGCCAAGCCCACGCACTCGGCAGCCTCGGCAGATAAGCGCGTGTCGACATTCGGTCTATATCCCGCTCGCTCCGACGTGCGCGGTCGGCGCTGCACTGCGTCGTCGACGCTGGCGTCGTGCGGCGATGTACGCAGCGTGAGTGGCTGATGTGTATGCGTGGTCCATGGCACTGCCGTGTGCCACCGTGTGGCAGTGGAGTGGCACCAACAGCAGTCACCCCCCCCCCCCCCGGGGCCAGCCCCGCCAGCCCCACCCCGCAGCAGTAATACAGTGCATAGCGACCCAGTCTCCCGCAGCGATACAGTGCCCGTCCCCGCCCTAGCGATACGTTTCCACCTTGGCCTCAGCCGTTCGCTTCTGCCCGATCGGCGTGCCGGGGTACACGGCGTGGTCGTAGTAGTGTGGCCCGGTCTTCCGCCAGCGCCGGATCTTGCGCAGCGTAAACTGCGCGTCAGCGTAGCAGGCGGCGCGACTTACAAAGTAGAGCAACCCAACACAAGTCCACGGCAACACGATGCCCAGCACGATCCCGACGATAGCCTGCGCCTCGCGGCTGCGCGCGCTGGCCATGTACTCGCCGTTCCAGTCGTTCCAGTGGGGCCGCGCCGTCGTGAGCGACACCACCGTCGTGTCGGGCACGCGGGTCGTCGTCACCACCTCGAGCGTCGCGTACCGGTCCCACCAGGTGCTCGTGCTCCCGTCGACGTAGGACGTGGTGAGCAGAGTGACGGTGGCGATGGCGCGCGCGGCCGGCGCGCCCGGCGTCGCGGCGGCGGTGGGCGCGGGGGCCCCGCGCGCGCCGGGGACATGCGAGGCGGCGTACACCCCCGCCGCGGCGGCGCCGGCCAACGCGACGCCGGAGCCGGGCCGCGGGGGATAGTCGTAGCCGTCCCCGTCGTCCTTGGCGAGGGGCCGCTCCTCGCCCGGTATGATGCGGCGCAGCTGGAAGTCCTGGTACGTGTCGTCGACGCTGTCCCACACCGTCTTGATGCCCCGCATCTCGTTGTTCACCTTCCTCCGCAGCCCAAACCAGAAGATGACGAAGAGCGCGGCCGTGCCGAGCGACACGCCGAGCACAATGTTCATGGCCTTGTACAGCCTGTCGGCGCGGTCGATGGCCGCGGCGACGTCGCTGTCGAGGATGGCGCCGGGCGGCGGGGACGGGATCACGGTCGACGCCGCGGTCCAGGTCCAGGCCTCGGTCTCGCGCGGCAGCGGCACCTTGGTCGTGTAGTAGAACGTGTAGGTGGAGGCCAGGCGGCCCGATTCCTCAACGGTGCGGGTTTCAGTAGCCCACGACGAGGTGAAGGAGGCCTTTTCCGTGGACGAGGCGGGGGTCGAGGCCATGTTGCTTGAGCGCGGCGTGCTGGCCTCGAGCTGGGGTAACGCGGCGGCGCCAGCGGCCGCTGCGAGGGCGATGGGCAGTGTCCGCATCGTCAGTCGCGTGAGAGGTGGTGGCCGCTGCCGCGCTCCCGCATTCGCCCACTATATGCCCCGCCCGCCTGCCGCGGCTACCGGCCGGCACGGCGAGGCCGTCGACTTGCGCGCCACACAAACGTGCTCGGCTCGGTCGGAATGCCAAGTCGCGAGCACCCAGCCTCGGTGGGCAAGTCGCCTCGGTGTATTTCCTCGACGCGCGACGCCGCCACTGCGGTGCTCGGCGCTGCGTCGTCCATGGGACACGCATGCGGCGCGGCTGGTACGTACGAGTGGCCATGGCCACCAAGAGGCAGCGCCACGACGAGTGGAGCGTCGTCGCGGCGAGCCCGAGTTGACGTGCACGTGTAGAGAGAGGGGGCAGGCGTAGACCGTCGCATTGGGACGCCGCAGCGCTAGTCGGCGCGTCGGCGGCGGCGGCCTCGCGTGACCGTTGACCGCGCCGACTCAGCCGACAGCCTGGCCCCCCGCCACCCACCCGCCCCCCGCCACCCACCCACCACCGCATCCCCGCAAAACGTGCAGACTGACTACAGATACAGACCCCGCCTACCCCACGCCACGGCCTACTGCACGACCTCATTGACGCCCCAGTACTCGACCTTTGGCCTGGAAGCCAACGCGCGCTGCCTGCGGCGGTACGCGATCTGGCGAGTCAGCTGCGCCCGAGCCCCCAAGCGGCGGCGTCGCCGCCCCGAGCAGCCCGCGCCACTCACCAAGAACCAAACCCCCATCACGAGCAGCGGCACCACCCAGAGCCAGGGCGCCAGGATCTTGCAGTTGCGTATCGTGGCGCGGTTGTAGTCGTTGTCGGCGGCGTAGATCTTGTCATAGATGGTCGGGTAGGGCGCCCACGTCGTGCTCGTTATCGTGGTGACGAGGCCGAACTGCGGCGCGGCGCGCGCCGGCGCGGCGAGGAGGGGGAGGGCGGCGGCGGCCGCGCCGAGGGGGAGGGTGGCGGGGGCGGCGGCGGGGCTGGCGACCGGCGCAGGCCCCGCAGGGAGGAGGGGGACGGCAGCCGCCGGCGCCATCTCGACGTCCCCCTTCCCGCCTGGCGGGGCCATGCGCTCCGCCTCGAGCTGGATGCGCCGCGTCTCGCCATTGTACCGCACGATAAAGATGAGGAACCACGCGCCCCCGATGAGCCCGATGGCCGCGATGGGCACCGCCGCGGCCGCCTTCCACGCGCGCGCGGCGTTCGCGAGGGCGTCGTGCCGGCGCTTGGCGTCGCGCTCCTCCGCCCACTGCGGGCCTGATTCGGTGCGCGTGGCTGTTTGGACGAGGGTCGAGGTCGGGCCGAAGGGCGGGGCGGGGGTGGGGGACGTGGCGCCGGTGAGCTGGGGCGCGGCGGTCGCGAGCGCCACGAGGGCGAGGAGGGGGGCGAGGAGGGCGGGGCGCATTGTGTGCTGGTGGACGACGACGAGGACGGGCCTCACGCGACCCGCCGACTTATACACCCCGATAGCTCGCCGGACGCTACTCGCTACTCGCTCCCACCCGGCATGGAACGTGCTTGTGCCAAGACACCGCTTGCCACACGCCAGTGGGCGTCGAGCAGTGTCTCGGATTCATCATTGCAGTGCGTGATGGCTCCTTGCTCCACCAGTCGTCGTCGTCGCCTACGACACGCTTGGAGCGTGCGGCCCGGCCGAGTCACTCGCAAACGTGCCACCTCGCCTCGCCGATAAGTGCGAGGCGCTGCAGCCGCCACTGCCGCAGGCACGCACCCCCACCCACCCCCGTGCATTGCTGTGCCCCACACTGCCCTGGGACCTCCCCCCAGCTTATGCTTAATCCGCGTCAGTCGGCGCCGCGCGTATCGGACTCGACTCGGCGTCGTCGTCACCATCCCCCGGTCACGTCGGCCGCTTGGCTCGCGGCTCGCATCGCAACGCACGTGTGTGTGTGTGCCACCAGCGTTGCGCCGGCGCCGCCGCGCCGCCAACTCCCGCCCATAGCCGCTGGCGCCAGCCTGCTCGCGTGAGCCTGCTCCTCCCTGCACCGGCCATCGTCGGCACGCCAGGCGAACCAAACATATCTGCATGAACAACTCCCAACTCCCGACACGAACACTCGACTGAACTACCGACGCAATCTATAGCCCCACTGAATACGCTCGCCCCCGCCTACGGCAGCGGCGCTACTTCTTCCACTGCGCAGTGCAGTACTCCCACAGCTTCTCAATGCTCTCCACGTTGTCCAGGTCGGGGCGGTACGGCGACTGGGTCTGGAAGCACGCGACGTAGTTGCCCGACAGCTTGCGCGCCGTCTCGACGTCGACGCCGGCAGCCCACAGCTGGTTGAGCGTGCCCTTTGACGCTCTGACCGACATCCACGGCTGGCCGCGGCGTCAGCACGCTCACCCTCACCCCAACCCCACGCTCCACTCACAACGGCATAGTTGTACAGCTTGCTCTTGTTGTCCACAATGTGGCGCGACAGGTTGGTCGCAACCGTGCCCGGGTGGATCGAGATGGCAATCACCTCGCCGCCCTTGCCGTCGGCGCCGGCGCCGGCGCGCGGGCCGTAGTGGCTGTCGACCCACTTTGCGAGCGCGACGTTGCCCCACTTGCTCAGGCCGTACTCTGACCACGTGTCGAGCTGCTTGCCGTCGGCCGTGACCGAGTTGTAGTCGATGCCACCCTTGGGCGCAAACATGTGGCCGAGGGACGAGAGCGAGATGAGGCGGGCCGGGTTGGCGGGGTTGGCGCGGGACGTCGCGCGGAGGAGCGGGAGGAGCTCGGCGATGAAGCGCTGGTGGCCGAGGACCTGTGGGCGGGCGAGCGAGGGAGCGAGCGAGCGAGCCGTGGTCAGCGTGGGTCTCGGTGCGTCACGGAGGGGGCGGTCGGGCGGCGGTTGGGAGCGCACGACAGCGTCACAACCCCGCCCCTCCCCCCGCCCCGCCCAACCCACTCACATTAGTCCCAAACTGCAGCGCATACCCCTGCTTAGTGCTCAGTCCCACGGGCGAGGCCATGACGCCCGCATTCGCAAAGAGCACGTCGAGGCGCTTCTCCTTGCCCACAAACTCCGCAGCGGCCCTGCCCACGCTGTCAAGGTCGGCGAGGTCGAGCTCGAGGAACTGCACGCTGCCGGCGCGCGCCGCATCAACCGGCGCGTAGCTCCACTCGCCGTAGATGTCGACGTCGCCCCCGCGCTTGATGTTGTCGATCGCCTCGGCCGCGCGCTCGGCGCTCCGGCACCCAATGTACACGGTCGCGCCGTGCGCGTAGTACTCCCGCGCGGTCTGGTACCCCGTGCCGCTGTTGCCTCCGGTGACGAGGATGACCTGGGGGGGTTAGCGGGGAATGGGAGGGGCGCGGGGGGGGGGGGGGGGCTGGGGAGCTAGCAGGGCAGGCCGCGGCGATAACCCGGCAGCCAGGCTGCGGATAACCCCCCACGTTCGTTCGCCGGACCCGGCGAAACCACTCACGCGTCCACTCTGGTCGCCGAGCTCATCCGGGCTCCAGTGCGGCGCCTTGCTCAGCGGCACGATCGGCAGGCCAGAGTGCGCAAACGCCTGCGCGTAGTACGTGATCCAGGACCAGGCGGACATTGTTTTGTGGTGGTGGATGTGGTGGTTGTGAGGGTGGATGCAGTCGACAAAACGCGAGACGACGACGCCAGCGAGATAAATACTCTACGCGGGGGCCAGTGACGTAACACCGAGCCATGACCGACCATGGCCGAGCAGTCCGCCGGGCATGCTGCCCAACGCCCCCGCGATCTCGGTGCCAAGCCGTGACCGACGGCCTCGACAGTCTCGACACTTGCGCAGCGTCGGCTATGATAACTGCTACTGGCCCATGCTTCGGCACCGAGCCCCCGCAACCTCACTTCGCATGCATCTCCATTAGCAATGCTCTAGATGTCTCGCCAACATCCTCCCCCACCCCACCCTCGCACCCTCCGCTCGTGTCTCATATCAATTCGTAATCGCTTAGAACAGCTCGACAAAGTTTGACGGGAAGTCGGTGCGCCCGGCAGTCCGGCGCGCCTCGTCGAGAAGCTCACCGGACCACCATCCGTCCTCGGGCGTAGACGTCACAGCGATGATATCACCAGACTGGAAGTCAAACTCGGCCGCAGACTGGGCGTGGTAGTCGTATCGTGCTTGGACATAGAATAAAATCGGCAGGCCAGTGCTCGACCACTGGCCAGTCGCCGGCGCATTGTTCGGCGGCAGGTTGGGCTGCGGGCTGGGCGACCGGTTGTACTGCGACTGGTTCTGCGTGTGGTACGAGTCTTGCGACGCCTGGTGGTGGATCGCCGGCTGCTGCGGCTGGGGCGATGGCGTACGGTAGTGCTGCGCCGCCGGCTGGGGCGACGGGGCACGGTACTGCTGCGCCGCAGGCTGAGGCGACGGCGCGCGGTACTGCTGAGCAGCAGGCTGAGGGGAAGGAGCCCGGTACTGCTGCGGCTCGGGCTGCTTCGAGTACGAGTTTTGCTGGTAGTCGTGGTATCCTTGCTGTTGCTGCTGCGGGGGCTGGCTGTATCTCGAGTATGACTGCGACGACTGGTGCGTGTGTTGGGCGTAGCCGCTCGGAGGCTGGCCCTGCAGTGGTCTGCCATACTGGTCGTACTGCTGCTGCTGCTGCTGCTGTTGCTGCGGTGGCTGCTGGGCAGCCTGGTATCCCTGTTGCTGAGGAGGAGCGTATGGCGACTGCTGCTGCTGCTGCTGCTGCTGAGGCGGCGGCTGGCTCTGCTGCCGCTGTGCAGGGTTGTACTGGTTCGAGGCCGTAGGGTAGTAGTTGCTCTGGCTAGGCGCGGGGGCGTACTGCGAGAACGGCGCGGGGGCTGGAGGCACGTAACCAGACGCCGCCGGCTGCTGCTGCTGCTGGTGCTGCGCAGGGGGTTGTTGGTACGAGTGCTGTGACACTGGGCGCTGCTGGTCCACCGGAGGCTGCTGCAGCGACTGCTGGCGCTCGTGGCCACCCGGCGGCTGCGACTGCTGCCTCTGCTGCTCATACTGTCGGCGGTACGCTTCGGCCATCGAGTCCTGAGCGACACCTCCGGACGCGTCGAGCGAGATGCCGAGGTTCTGTGGCCCAAGGACGCCGTGACCACCAGGTCCTGGCGACGGCGAGCGGAACTGCTTGTTGGGCGCCGGCGACGGGCTGCGGCCACCCGCACCAATACCGACAAAGCCTTCGCGAGGCTTGTCCGTGGCGACGACAGAAGACTGCACCGCCGACTCGTTGATGGACGGGGCACGCGAGTTGTTCGAATAGACCGACGCAGGGCGCGAGCGGCTGCGCTCGCCAGGGAACGCCTGGTGATACTGCTGAAGCACAGCGTCTGCAGGGTGCGTAGCAGGCTGAGTCGGGGGCTGCATCATCGCAGCAGATGGCGAAGGTGAGCGCGCGGCCGGAGAAGACGGTCGGGAAGGGTGGCCGCCGACAATGTCATCGCCATAGCTGGAGTAGTTGACGCTCTGCCTGCCTCGGCCGCTGTCAAAGTCGGCCTTGGACTTGGCAAGCTGTGCGGCAGTGTGTCCGCCAGCAGGAGGGATCAAGCCACTGTCGACCGATGTGCGCTGATGGCCTTGGTAGTAGCTGGAGGGGGCGGCCGACGGCGCACCAGCCACCGATGAGGCGGCTTGGTTGTTGCTGCGGATCGAACCAGTCGTCGAGTAGACCGAGCCGGGACGCTTCTGCGAGCGCTGTCTGCGGACGTTGGATCCAGGCGGGTCGCGACGCAGCTCGGCAAGCGCGCGGGCCATGGGGTCGTCCTCGTCCAGAACATCACGGGCGCTTGGGCTCGGAGGTCCCTGGTGGGCCTGAGGGACAGGCGGGGGCGGCATCTCGACGTTCGAGGTAGGCGGTGAGGCCGTCGCAACGGGCGGTGGGTGCGAGTTCTTGTAGCCTCCATAAGCTGCTGCTGCTCCGATGGCGGCAGTACCAGCTGCTGCTCCCGCAACGCCGGCGGCAAGACCCGGGAGGGCGACGCCGCCGACTGGTGGCTTGGGAGAGCGTGACGCAGCTGGGGGCACCGCCGGCGGCGTCGGGCCGTCATCGCGCAGTGTCAAGCGGTTAACACCGTCGGATGGCGGCGTGAAAGGCTCTTCCTGGGGTGGGCTGAACGGCTCCTCCTTTGGCACAGGTGGTGGCGCCGGCGCCTTGTACGCCTCGGGCGAGGCCGTCCTCTGCTGCTCCGTCACGGCCTGCTCGGGCTCTGGATCGGCGCCAGCAATGTTGGACACGGGCCTGAGAGGAAGCTTAGACGCAACACGGCGGAAAGCTGCCGTGTGGAAAGTCTGGGTGCGAGGGGGGTTCTCGCCCAGCGAGTAGTTGACAAACTTGGGCGGGTCGGGGATCTGGTCGCCAGTTCCCCAGCCGCGCACAAAGTGGAACATATCGCTGGCCGGCTCAAATTGCTCGAGGCGTTCGCGGATGCGCTCACATGACTGGGTGTGAGCGAGTGAACAACGGCAATCAACCTACGCTGTCGTCCTCCACGCACACCTGCGACACCTGGTTGGCGTACGCCCACGCAATGTCCTTGGTCTGAACAAGACGGTCCTCCTCAAGGTCCTGGACGTGCTGGTAGAGTCAGCACCTGGACCATCCCATGACACCCACGTCTGTAAACGTCTTCCACTCATTCTCCCACTTCTGCGTCGTGCCCTCGAGCACGCTGACAAAGTTGCGGAAGTCCTGCTCGTTGCTGCCGATCGTCTGGCGCACGCGGTCCGCCTTGCCGTGAATCTTTTCCAGCTCCTTGCCCTGCACGAGCTGGGTGTTGGCCGTGTACGAGTTGAGCTTGAGGCAGTCCGACTCGTAGCGTTCGCGGGTCTGGGCGCCGGCGTTAGCTCCACTTGCCCGCAGGCCGCACGGCGCGGCGCCGTCCGTAAAGTCTCGGCTCACCTTGGCCACATGGCCCTCCTGCAGGCCCTTGTTCCGCCACGCCTTCTCAACGGTCGCCTGCATGCCCTTCTTGACGTGAGCGTAGCGGTTTCCTAGCTCGGTGGTGGGGACTTCGACCAGCTGGTGCAGGTCGGTGCTGAGGTTCAGGTGGTAGGAAGCTTGGGCAGCGGTCTCTTCCTGGATGGACTGAAGGGATGCGGCGAGGTCTCCGATCTCGTCCTTTCCGAGTGGGAGCTTTGCGAGCTTTTGCAGGCGCTTGCCGTACTCCTCCTCGATGGCGGCGCTAGGGGATGTCAGTCAAAGCGCAATGTAAACATTCCAGCGCGGGGGTACGAGCGCAGAGAACCATGGCGGGTGGCTGTCTGGTCCTCTTGCGAAGCTCATCACAGGTGGCATGGGGTCGTCATTACTCTGCCCTATCTGAGGCAGCCGGTGTCCGGGACACAACCCATCCACCAGGCATCCAGCCGGCTGGCAAGGAACCACGACCGGCTTGAGCTGAGATGAGGCCCCACCAGCCCGCCGAGGAGGCCCAGAGCCATCTCCCGCTGCATCGACCCGCTGCTCAACCATCACAATAGCAGGTGGTTGCCTCGAGCGGCCGGCCCACGTTGCGCATCACCCGCTCCCCCCTGCCGCTCCCCCCGCCGCTCGCACACACTCACCGTTCCTTCCAGAACTGCTTGAGCTCGTCAATGGTCCTCGAGGCTCCACGCAGCCTGGCCATGATGACCTCGTAGCCGCGGTCTCCCGGTCCCCAGAAGGCATTGCAAAAGTCCAAGGCGGGGTCCGACTCGTCGGCCCCGGGTGGTGCGGCGCCATTGGCAAGGCTGCCATGGTGTAAGCGTGCGAGCGAGGTGGTCGACTGCGAGCGCGCCGGAGCGGCTCCAGCGTCGTCTGCCATTGCTGCGGCTTTGGCGGCGATGGCGATCTAGACAAGGCCTCTGTTGGGCCAGTGGCGGTGTGTTTTGTTGTGAGTGGGGGAAGGGGGGAGGAGAAGTTGTGCCAGAGCAAGGAAGGTTGTTGTGGTTGCCGTGCTTGCTTGCTCTGTCGAGTGGAGCGGATGGATCAGCCCTGTATCGCTGTGTGCGTCAAGAGTGAGGGCGCGTGTTTGTGTGATGGGTGGGGGGGTTGTGGTCGAACAAAAGGATGGATTGTCGACGACGGCGAGGAGGACAAGGGGGGAGGGGAGGAGAAGGTGTGGGGTGGTGGCCGGCGTCGTCACAAGCAGTGAGCACCAAGCGAGTGTGTTGTGCGCCATTGCCATTGCCGCTCGCCGCAGCCTGGCTGCAGGTTGGCGGCCCGCTGCGGTGCAACTCGCGGGCATGCCAACAAGCCCGCGCCCCGCTCAGCGCAACTGGCCGTATTCACGCCCCCCACTTACCACCACCACCACCACCATCTCGTTCGCGAGATTTCGGTTTTGCGGCAAAGTCAGTCGTCGACCCGACATCGAGACGTCAAACGACAACAACAACCCGCAAGCATGTTCGCCGCCCTCCGCGCCTCGACCTCGCGCCTGACGACAGCACGCACGCTGACAACGTCGGCACGCGTGCTCTCAAAGCAGCCCCTGCGCGCGCACGGTTAGTCGTCGTCGTTGTTGGCGGACACAACTGACTCGCCCAGCTGAGACGCCCCTCCCCGCCGACCTGCTGGCCAAGATCGGCCGCAACGCCGACAAGAAGCTCGCGGAGAAGGCTGAGACGTGGGAGGCGCTCACCGAGCTCTACGTCAAGGGCGGACCCGCGCTCGAGGAGGCCGGGCTGGGCATCAAGGAGCGGAGGTGAGTGGGTGCGATCTCGGGGAGGGCGGGGTGGGTGGAAGGCTTCTTTCTCGCTCAGCGAGCATAGGACGCGCGGGTGATGTCTTGATCTTTCGGCAAGGGCTGGCGGGCGGGCGAGTAGTCCATCCCCGAGCGCGGCGAGGGGGCGGAGGAAGACGAGGAAGACGAGGAAGACGAGGAAGACGAGGAAGACGGGGAAGACGAGCATGCCAACGAGGGCACCGGCTGACCCACGCCGCAGGTACACACTCTGGGCCTTCTCGCGCTACTCCGAGGGACTGGCCCCCTCGACGTTCATCAGCAAGCCCAAGCCTCCCAAGAAGTTCCGAGGGTGAGTGAGGTTGATCGTGACCGAGGCTTGTTGCAGAGCGTGGCGCTGACAGTTGCTTCTTCCTATCTGCTCTACTTGGACTGGTGTCTATCTGCCTCGCGCTTCTCGCCCACGCCCTATCGCTCCTCCCGACTGGTTGTGGCTCTGCGCGTTTTCGCCTCGCCGCTCGTCATCCCCGCCGTCGCGTCGCGTCGTCCGCATTATGATACATAGATGGGGCCCAAAGATCCAGCATGGCGTGCGCGTGAAGAAGTAGTGTGTGTGTGTGTGTTGATGCTATTGTTCTCTGCATTGCGTGTTAGGGTTGCGGCATCCGTTTGAGTGAGAGAGTGGTGTGGCCGGCGATCGGCATCGGCGCAGGATCCCGGCCCCACCTTCCCTCGCCTCGGACAACTCACCTGCCTTCCTCGCTCCCTCTCACTCCCATCAAACGCCCGCCTCCTTGGTCTCGACAACGACCTTCTTGACCTCGACAACGGGTGGTGCAGTAGCCGCAGCCTCGAGCTCGCGACGCACGGCGTCAAACTCTGCGGCGTCTGTCGCCTCGGCAGCCGCGTTGCGCTGGTCGCGCTGGGCGGCCGACACGCCCCACTGCCACGCGAGCAGGTCCTTGAGCGTGTGGCCCGGTGGTGGGGCGGTGCGGGGGTTGGTCTCGTGAAGGTAGTAGGCGAGGAAGCCCGTGAAGATGCCGAGCACGGGGTCGAGGGTGCGCGAGAGGAGGACTGGGCGGGGCATTGTGCTGGTGGTGGCGGCGGCGGCGACGAGTCGAGCAGGAACAGAGTTATGACGCGAGGCGGGCTGGATGATGCTGTAGCGGTGCTGGTCTCGTCTCGGCTGTGGGATGACGGCGATGACGGTGAGGTGTTAGATAGGACGAGTCGGAGCAGGCGTCGTGATTGCACTTTGTTACGCCGAGCTGTGTCGGGGGCCGATGGTGCAGAGGGAGGGAGGGACGGAGCAAGGGGCCGATAAAGTGGGGGGCGTGAACAAGGGATCTCGGAGCCGGACGGGGTTTCCGGCGGACGGCGACGGGGCTGGGGTGAGGTGGCCGAGGTTGGGTGGGCAGCTGACTTGACACAAGTCTTGGCTGACTTGCACTTTGCTGGAATAGCCCCAGCCAGGCGGGATAATTGGGCCATTCGCCACCCACCTGGTATTGTAATGACGAAATGACGCGCGACGGGCAGCCGGCAGCCTGTTCTGTGATGATCTCTTGCACAAACAGCTGACGACGACGCATGCACGCACGCACCTTTGCTGACCATCACTGGGTGCTGGGTGCTGGGTGCTGGGTTGCATCCCGAACTGTCGCATGACCCAACAGTGATTACGCCGCCTTCCCCAGTGACTGACTAACTGACTGCTCTCGCGGCCGGCCACGACGACGACGTCGACCCGGCTCGGCTCGGTTTCACAGAGTGAGAGTGAGTCAGTGCGCACAACCCCGGCCCGAGCCACTGGATCGCCCCTTGCTCCTTCCCTCCCCTGGCAGGCAGGCAGTTTCCGTACTGACGACGTCTACGCAAGCACCAGAGTGTCGTCGTTGTACATAACCCCCTCTTCACAACGAACCACGACTCTCGACAACTGCACATCACACTGCCTACATTCCTTGCCGCCCCTCTCCACTACTATCTACACTCGCCGCCGCCGACGCCGACGCCGCCGACGCCATCAAGCCAGCCACCAACGCCGACACGGAACAAGACTTGGACCCCAATTGTTATTGTCTCCCCCAGCAGCCACAACCTTCCTTCCGCCTAGCCTAGCCGCGTCCCACGCCCCCCCAATATCGCCCGTCTTCCGACCCCCCACTACCCACTCTCCCCTTCACACACGGTTGACATTGCCCATTATCCATCACATCAACTCCCCACAACCATGACACTCAAGCCCGCCAGCGCGCGGCCATTGTCCCACGACCACGGCGTCGGACAAGAGCCAATCGACCGCGCCATCATTGCGACCCCAAACGGCAGCATCCACATCAAGCCCTACATTTCCTCTGGAAAGCCAGAGTTCAGAGCCGTCCTCACGTTCGCACCAAGGCACTCTTCATTTGACCGCGAAAACGTCAAGAGCCAGCGCGACGAGTTTCGCGGCTTCTTCACATTGTTCTGGATTGGTGAGTCTACGAGCGACGTGGTAGGCACACATCCACCCCTTGGCACTGGCCATTGAGGCCCCGCAGCGCACCGGCGACGTCGCCGCGCGAGCCTCGAGCAGCCTCGAGCTCGCCGGGTTTCCCGAGCCGCTCTCACCTACGCGTCACCGCAACACCACGCTCCCCAGCTAACAGCCCAGGCCTCGCACTCGTCTTCGTCCGCACGGCAATCCAGTCGTGGGAGGAAAATCGCACCCTCCTCTCGCCCACGTTCGGCCGCCTGATCACCCGCGATGCCCTCGTCCTCGCCTTTGCCGACGGCATCATGGTCACGTCCATGCTGCTCTGCGTCCCCTTCGTCCAGTGCCTCCAGCGTGGCTACTTCAGGTATACCTGGACGGGTCTCATTATCCAGCACACCTTCCAGGCCATCTTCCTCGCCGTCGCCATCGCCTGGGGCTATGCCAGGGACTGGTACTGGGTGCAGGCTGGCTTCCTCGTTCTCCGTGAGTCTGACAAGCGCTAGCCCACTGGGGTTGTGGCTAGCGTAACCTCCACTGCGGCCTCGTCCCTAACACCCCCAGACGCAATGTCCTCGCTCATGAAGATGCACTCGTACATGTCGCACAACGGCATGCTCTCAGAAGTCTATTTCCGCCTCAAGAAGGAGAAGGAGGCGCTCAAGCACTACCTTGGCACCCTCCCCGGCGGCGGGGAGGCCGTGCTCGCCGAAGCGAGGGCCCACCAGCTCAAACTCGAGGAGATTGAGGCCCTCGCACCCGAGATCAGTGTCCCGGTGACCCCCGAGCGCAGCGTGACCCCGCAGAGTGATACCGAATCGCTGCAGAAGACTGCCGCCATCTTGAACGCCACCCTTGTCGCCGAGCCTAGACCGGTCCGCCGCCGCAAGCAGTCGTCGCAGATGGCCACCGATGCCCTTCCCGCCCCTCAGAAGGACCTTCCCCTCGGCACGTCGCTGGAGCTGGCCGCCCATCCTGGAACCCGCCACGCCAAGCGCAAGCCCAACCCGCTTGCCTGGAGCCCCGACCACAAGATTGCCCTCCTGGCCCGCAACATTGATGCGATGGAGGACGAGCTCCGCTCCAACGGCGAAAAGGGCCTCGTCTGGCCCGAGAACGTCACCTACAAGCACTTTGTCGAGTTCATGTTCTTCCCCACGCTCGTCTACGAGCTCGAGTACCCGCGCACCGACACGATGCGCCCGCTGTACATCCTCGAGAAGGTCCTGGCGACGTTTGGCACCTTCTCGCTCATCTACACGGTCACGGAGCACTACATCATGCCCTACACGCCCAAGCCCGGAGACTCGCTTTTCCACGCCTTTGCCCAGCTGGCCCTGCCAATGATGATCAACTTCCTGCTCATCTTCTACATCATCTTCGAATGCGTGTGCGCAGGCTTTGCCGAGCTCTCGTACTTTGCCGATCGCGAGTTCTACCAGGACTGGTGGAACTCTACTGGCTGGGACCAGTTCTCGCGCAAGTGGAACAAGCCGGTCCACACCTTCCTCCTGCGTCACGTCTACCAGTCGAGTATGGCCGGGCTTGGCATGTCGCGCTGGGGCGCCACGCTCTTCACGTTCCTCCTCTCGGCATTGTGCCACGAGCTCGTCATGGCCGTCGTGTCCAAGAAGATCCGCCCGTACTTGTTCCTCCTCCAGGTGGGTTGAGACATCGTGGCGACCGCTAACTCCGCAGATGGTCCAGCTGCCGCTCATCGCCATCAGCCGCATCCCCGCCATCAAGCGCAACAGAACATGGGGCAACATTGTGTTCTGGGCCGGCCTAATGCTCGGTTTCCGTGAGTTGAACAATGTCCACCCCCAACTGACCCCGCAGCAATGCTCGAGATCTGCTACCTCGTGTTCTAGTCTCGTACCCCGCCCCTTTCTCTCTGCATCACCCCCACCGCATCCATCCCATTGACATTTCATTCCACTCGCATGCCATTGTACCACATACATTCTTCTTCATATCCACAGTGCCAACAGTCTGTCTACCCACTCTCGTCGGCTCTCCAATTCTTGTCTCTCTATGTGTTTCCTAGGTACTACGGGGTAATGGTGTTGCCCTTTTGCATGTGATTCGCTACAGCTTGCGTGGGTCTGGGTCTCCGATGGCGGTGATGATTGATGGGTGGTGATCGGCAGTGACCGGGTATACTATGGTTGAGCATGCTCGGGCCGAGCGTGGCGGGCACAGGCAGACGAGATGATAGATGGGGGTATGGGGAGATGGGTATGTCGGGGCAGTGCATACATTTGCGGTCGGTGCTCTAGTCGCGCTCGTCGGCGTCGCTCTCCGTGTCGTTGGGGCTCTCGGGCGGGGCGTACGCGACCTGCTGCTGGAGTCTGTAGTGCTGGGGGGACTGGTGGACGGCCGCGGCGTCGTTATTGTTGTTGGCGCGCGCGCGCGCGTCGTACACCGCGCCCGAGCCCACGCCAATGCCCTGCTGCTGGCGCCAGTTGTCGACCGGCTGGAAGTCTTGCCCGCCGCCGCCGAGCGGCTGCGCGTACTGGTGCGCGGCCTGGGGTGCGGGGTATGCGGCGGCCCATACCGACTGCTGGTAGGGCTGGGGGTGACCCGGGGCGTAGTGGTACGCCGTGGGCGGGGCCGGCTGGGGCTGGCCATAGTAGCCGACCTGCTGCTGTTGCTGGTAGGGCTGCTGCTGCTGCTGCTGCTGGTAGGGCTGTGGCTGTGGCTGCGGCTGGTGCATGACGGCCTGCGAGACGTTGCCCGAGAAGTGCGCGGCGTGCGGGTGCGGGTTGCGGTATGGGTCCCACGGGTCGCCCGCCGACGGGCCGGCGACGTTCCCGTACGTCACGGGCGTGGAGCCGCGCCTGTCCCTGCTACCCTTTTTGGAACCGGTCTTGATCTTGCCGCCGCTCTGCTTGGTCGACAAGTTCATGTGGGATGGCGGGTGGAAGCCTCTCGGGGAGAACCACAACTGGCAGCCGTCGCGGATCGCCCACTTGCGCGCGCCCCCCGACTGGTCACCGAACGGCCGCGGGAGCTTGACAAAGGCCTTGCACATGGACGTCTGGTGGCGCACGCCATTGTAGATCTTGGTCGGGTTCTGGCGGTAGTCTGGGTGGGTTAGCTGGCTCGGGGAAGAGTGTGGCTGCTTGCCTCGGTCCCACTCACAATCGTACTTGTCTTTAATTGCCTCTGCGATTTGCGAGACGTAGAGCTGATGCGGCGGGTCAGAGCGCAGGAGTGCCTCGCCAATGAGGGCCGCGTACGACGGTGTTGGGCGCGGCGCCGGCTGCTCCCCGGGCGCGAGGATGGGCTCGGGCTGCTTGGGTACACCCTGCATATGCGGCTGGCGGGTGTACGGCGTGCTGTAGTCGGTGGGGTACCACCTCGCTCCCGACGGGGGGCTACAGGCCTGGCTGTCAGTCGGCGAGGACTGGGGGAGCGCGGGGTTGATGCCGAAATTGCTGCCCTGGTGCCGGTTCGTGGCAGCGGGCGAGGCGGAGCTGGTGTACGACGCCGCGTCGTCGGGCAACTGGCTGCCGTACTGATTACCGCTGTACTGGTTACCCCCGTACTGGTTGGCGCTGTACTGGCCGCCGCTGTACTGGTACTGGTACGGTTGGTACAAGGGCGCGCGGGAAGGCTGGTACGGCGAGGTGAGGCCGTATGCGTACTGGTGGCTCTCGGTGGCAGCGGAGGTGGCGAGGGCCGAGGGGAAGGCGATTGCTTCGCGGATCAAGGGCTTGATGTCGGGAGGGGGCGGGGTGGCAAACGACGGCGGCGAGTCGGGCGCAGGGGCTGAGGTGAGGTGGGCGGTCGAGGCCGCGGCCTGGTGGTTGGGATCAGCCACAAGGGGGGATGAGGCAGGCGCAGAGCGGTACAGGAGCGCCGACGGGTTGCTGACGGTAGTAGGCGCCGGGGTGGGGCGTGCACGGAGCTGGTAGGGGTGGTGCGCGGTAAATGTGCTTGTAGTCGTCGTCGGTGCCGCGGACTGGGGCTGAGGCTGAGGCTGCGGCTGGGGCTGGGGCTGGGGCTCATGCAGCAGTTCTTGAGCCATTGCCGAGGGACGGTGGTGGTACGTGTATGCGCTGAGCGAGGCGGCGCCGGGCGGCGACGCGTTCGGGTGCCCGTGAGAATCTAGAGCTGGCCAGGACGAGGACAGGGGTGGTGTGTGTTGCAGCAGAGTGGGTGTGTGTGAGGGTACTGCTGCCGCGAGTCCATTGTGGTGCGTGCGCAGGACCAGCTTTGGCTTTGTGGTAAAGGGAGGTGCGAGAAGAGGAGGAGGAGTGTGATGAAAGGAAAGAGGGGGCGGCGCGGAGGAGGGGGGCGGGCCGAGGGCAATGTAGGCCTGCTGGGGGTTGTGGTGCTGGTGGCGAGCAAAGTTACTGTTGCTGACCCCAGCACTGCCAGGCTCATTGCGAGGGGCATCACCGCTGATGCCCCCCAGGTGTGGGTGGTGGTGCCCTAGACCCGCCCCGTGGCTGCCGTGCCCCGCGGGCGTGTACTGCTGCGCGTGCTGCTCGATGTGCTGGAACGAAGGAAGTGAAGTGACCGACGCGGCAGTCGACGATGTCGTCGTCGTCGTCGTCCTGATCGGCGCGTCAGCGTGGTGTTCACGAGGGCAGTACGGGAAGTCCGTGGAAAAGCACTGCAACGATGGGGATTCCTTGTACAGGAGGGAAGGCGAGGGAAGGCGAGGTTGGGGAGGCAGAGGGGTGACGCATAGTTGCCACCGAGGAGCGGCGACTGACAGGGGTGCTGCTGCTCGCCGCTGCTCTCTCGCCGCCCTAAACGACGACTCGTGACGCCTTCCGCGCCTTCCCTCACCGTCTGCCCCTTTGCCTTTGCCCCCCCTTTGCCTCAGTGCGCTTGCACCACAGGCCCCGTGTTGTTGGAGCCGTGCCCCCCTCGGCGCCCCCCACCTTCCCTCCCTCCAGCCTCATGGTTCACACGAGGATCCGCGGGTAGGGCGCGCGGGCCTTGCGGGTCTTGCACCCAACCCAACCCAGCCCAGCCCCACCTCCGATCCAGATTGGCAGGGACGATGGACGTGCTTCGGCGACGAGGAAGGATCGCACCGCTGACCAACGCACTCCACACACGCTGGCCTGCCCGCATGCACGCATGCAGACACGCACGGCGTTACACACATCCACACATAGCAGAGGGTTGTTTGTTGGTCACTCCCCCCCGCCACCCGCCGCCACCGACGCCGCCAACACCAGAGGCACGACCAACACGACACACCCGCCACGGCGTCTTGGTCATCCTCGTCGGCCATCTGTCGTCGTCGGGGAATAGCGCTCGTCGCAACCACCACATGCCGACAGGCCACACGCGTGCACAAACAAGGGAGCCGAGAGGGGGAAGGTACTTACGGGAGTGGACCGTAGACCTGACCCTTGGAGAAGCGCTGCGCCCCCGTCTCGCGGCCGTCGCCTTGGCCATCGTCTTCATCCTCACTGCCCTCGTTGCGCGTCTCGTTAGGCCTTTGCTCCAGCTCGTGGCGCGACGTCGTCGGCGTCTCTAGCACCGGCGAGGGGGTGAGACTCGAGGACGTCATCGAGCAGGAAAGCGGCGGCGCACTGGGCTCTTGGCTGGCGTCGCCTTCGGTCGCAGCGTCGTCGTCGCGCTCGCCGTCGGGCTCACCGTCGTCGTCGTCGCGCTCCGGGCTCTGGCTCTCGAGGGGCGGCTGGCGGTTGAGCGCGGGCCTCTTCACGCCGCGGGTGACCTCGTCAGCGGGCGCGCCGCGCTTGTTACGCGGGGCCGGGGTGGGCGTGGGGGGTGTGCTGGCGCGCGTGTTGAGCATCATGGTGTAAGAGGAGGTAGGTTCTGTTCCGGAGGAGGACTTGTGCTGCGTTGCGTGTAGCTCTGTGGGGTCGACACAGGACCAGACGAGGCGGTTAAGTATGGGAGGAGGGGACGAGTGGATTTTACTGTGCGGCCCAGTCGTGCGGGCCGCTGGGCTGGGTGCTGTCGTCGTCGTCGTCGGTACCAATGGTGTGCAGGCTGCTATGTGCCCGCTACGTGCCCGCCCAAGGCCAAGGTCCGTGTTGGATGACTCAAAGGCGGTGTGGGACTGGCGGCGGCAGTGTGTGCCGCTTTCTCTTGGACGTCCTCGGCGTCGGCTAATTGCTCGTGACGCGAGGAGTGGTGAGACGAGGTGGGTATGGTGTCGTCGTGTGTGTAGAGTATCGCCCGTTGTGTCTCTGCGAAACAAGAAACGAGAGAGTGTGTCGAGGTGTGTGCAGTGTGTAGTGACAAACAGTGGGATGATTTCTCTGCGCCGACAAACGGGCGAGCAGGGCGCAGAGCGGCGGGGGGGTGCGCCCCTTCCCTCCCTCCCACCAGCTCCCACTCCCTCCATCCACCGCTAAGAAGCAACGCAGCCAGCTCGACTGCCTGCCTGCCTCCCCGCTCGTCGGCCAAAGGCGCCGACGCGCCGACGCCGGTGCGATCAAGCGCCACACGCACAGACCGCCGCCGCCGCCGCCATCTCCTCGCCCAGTCCTACACGTCAGCGCCAGTCCAAGCCCCGCCCCAGGCGCACCCCGATATGTCGGAGCGCGTGCGCGTGCGCGCGCACGGGCACGGCGCAGCGTCGCACCGGCCCACGCCGCCGCCCGTGCCCCGCCGACCCTGCCGCCCTCGCCCCGGGCGCAGCGGCGACGCTCGCTCGCTCGCCATCGATCGATCGATCGATGGCCGCGCGCCCGCGATTCTCGCCTCGCCTGGCCAGAAGGGCTAGAACGGCCCGAGCGACGCAAGTCCAAGTCTGACAGTGCTTGGTTGCACGGGCGTCGGCCGACCCGACCGACCCGTGCCCGCCTCCGCCACAGTCGGCGAGGGGGCGGTGGCAAAGTGCCACACTCGCGCTGCCGCATGCAGTATGGATGCCCACTAGCACAACCAACAAACAGATCCATCACACAACCCACCATCAGCATCCTCTAACCAAACATGACAAGCGTGGGGTCGGGGGAGGCGCTCGAGATCTTGCCGGGTCTCGAAATCAGGCAGGCACCCACGCGCAGCAGCAAACTTGGGCACCCAATCCTCCTCGAGAACTGCGAGCTCATCGACGAGGCTACGATGGCCGCTCTGCTGCCGTTCATCGGCCTGGTTCAACAGCTACGGCGGCACCTTCTCGACCCCCTCAGCACAACAATGGACTGGATGGTCGTGGTAGCAATGATCGTTCACCTCCACGCACCTGCCGAGGAGCGCCTGTACCCTGTCACGCCGACCAAGGAAGACGCTCGGCGCTTGGTTCGCGACGAGTTCCCGGTCATCGTGCTGCACAACACAAAGGTGTGTACTCTTGTCTGCTCCGCTGACGAGAAGCATGGGGTGGGCGAGGACGGATCATGGGGCCAAGTTGACACCCTACACCCCCGCATTATGCACCTTTGGGGGCCTCTTGCCTTGGCATGTGTGAGTTGAGCGTGAGACACCACTGAGACGACAGGGCGACATGTCCCCCGGCCAGACTGTCACCTCGAGCCACGTGCACGCGCTCGCGGTTGTCACTGTGCTTCATGAGTTGATGCATACGGTCACGCACCGCTTGTGCACCGCTGCTTTGACCCCTACCAGTACCGCCCAACTCGCAGGGCGGAGACGCGCCGAGCGCCGATTAGGCGAGGCCCTCGAGCTCCAGCTCCTGGGCGGCTTGATCGGCATGACCTGGGGCAAGGAGCCCTGGGAGCTGTCGACGGCCCTGGCAATGACGGCCAGTGTACCATCTGGTGCAAGCTTACAGAAGGTTCTCCTGTGTGAGTGGTGCTACTGACATGTGTCCCCAGCTGACTGACCGCAACCAGCACAAGCCTGGTGTGACGGTTTCCTCGCCGCGCTCGACTCATCCTCCTTGCCGAGGGTCTCGAGCTCAGAGCACACGCCGTGGAAGGATCCGAAAGGGGCGATTTGCTCGAGGATCAACCAGGACTTGACCGACGACGACATCATCACGGCACTGGCGCCGCTCTCGCCGGAGGAAGAGGAGATGCTGGCCGAGGCGCGCACGAGGTGCACTGTTATCGTAGGGTAGTGGAGCCAGTCTTGTAGCACATACAGTACCCCGCGATGTGGGCCATGGTTCAACTTGATGCAGAATACTGCCACTCGCCCGCTGGGCTGGCGCATCCAGCCTGCCCACCTGCCCACCTGCACGGCACGCAACACAACACCAACATAACAGCAGCAATCACACTACTAAATCAACATCACAACCGTCTTCAAAAGTACCAGATATGCGGACCACGAGATCATCAAGCCAGAGGAGGGTTGACGAGGCAGTGGCCGCACCGGTACGTTGCACGCCGACCGAGAACCCCACTGCAAGCTCTACTGACGGCAAAAGATCAACGACTGGGAGCCGGCGTTGGAGCTGTCAGCCCTCGACATACGACACGCCCCAGTCGACGACGGCCAAGACCAAGAGCTCGAGCCCAAGTGGCTCATCGACGAGATGGAACCAGTCAGCGCCGCGACGCGCACTGCTCTCGAGCCCGCCATAGGCCTCATCCAGCGCCTGCGTCGTCACCTCCTCGACCCCCACAGCGAGACGCTCATGAAAATGCTCATCATCGCCATGGATGTGTATGGCCAGGTGCCGCCCGCGGAGCGCCTGCAGCCCGACTATCCCACCAAGCAGGACCTCCGCGGCATAGTGCGCGAAGGGTTTCCCACCCTTGTCCTGCATGAAACCGACGTACGTGCCTCGGTGTCTATTGTGCTGACAAGGGAGGGTGGGGTAGAGTCGTCGTCGTCATGGGGGCACGTGCACACTCTGCAGCCGGATGTCGTGCACCTGTGGGCGCCGCTCATCTGGGCCTGCGTGAGTAGATCATATGAAGCGTTCACTGAGATCGTCACAGGGAGATTCTGGCCTCGGGCCGGCCGTCACCACGAGCCATGTCAAGGCGCTCATGGTCGTAACGGTGCTGCACGAGCTGATGCACTCGGTCACTTGTCGACTGTGCAGCGCCACGACACCGCTCAGCAGCGCCAAGGGCACAGGCACCAAGTCTGGCGAGTTGGGCTACTGCGCCGAGATGCGCGTCCTGGGAGGGTTGCTGGGCGTGACCTGGGGCCGTGGGCCATGGAACCTGGCTACGGCGCAGGCCGTGACGGCGACTGTTGAGCGCGGCAACAGGCCCCAGAAGGTCCTCGTCAGTGGGTATCACGCAACGCACCTCGCCTGACCATCCAGCGACCGAGGCGTGCGACCAGCTGCTTGCCGCGCTCGACTCGCACGTCCTCCCCAAGTTTGACGACGCGCTCCAGCCCTGGACAGACCCCAGCGGCGCAGTCTGTTCACGCGTCAACAACGACCTGTCCGACGAGGACATCATTCGCCAAATGTCGCTGGACCCGGAGATTGAGGCGTTTTTCGAGACACACCGGAGGTGTACGCGTATCGGAGGATAGGCTGGGCGCTGGGTGCGATCAACGTGCTTGTAGTGCGCCTGTTGTCGTGCACGGTGCCATGTAGATGTGCACGGAGACTTGTTCATGTTCCATGTACAACATGCTGCTACTTACACACGCGGGCGCTTTGCCACCGGGCCTTCGTCGTCGTCACTGTCGTCTGCAAGGGGGTCATCCCACACTGCATCCGTCGCTGTCCGCTCGGGATCAGGCTCGACGGACGGGGAGCGGCTTGGGCCCGTGTCCCGTGGCCGTGTGGGAGTGGGTGGGGTCGGTGGGTCCACCTCCGGCCAGTCTGGGCTTCCTTGCGCCTCGACAGCTGTATCTGCCACCTCGGGTGGTGGCGTGAACCCGCCTTCCTCGTCGTGCTTCTCCGTCTCGGCGCCATCAGCTGGCGCAGTGGCCTGCGGTGCCGTCGACACTGATGTCGACACCGCTGCGGCCTTGCGCCGCCCTCCGGCAACAAACGGCTTGTTGAACGCGTCGAGCAGCGAGACCACCTTGACCGGTCCGAGGCCCTTCACGGCACCCAGCGAATGGTTTGTTTGCTGCACAATGTTTGCAAAGGCGCCAAACTGTGCCGCAAGCGCCTCGGCATTCGACTTGTTCACCTTCCTCCCGCTCGTGAGCACGTGTTCCAGCTGGGCGGGGTACGTCTGGTGGACCTTCTCCTTGAGCGAGTCGGCCGATTTGTGCTCGTACGCCTTGAACGTGGCAAGGTATTGTGCTGCTTCGGCGTTCGACCAGGCAACAAAGACAGAGAGATTGTTGATGACGGCGTGCTTGGACAGCTCCCTTATCGACTGCTGGTGCTCCGTCTGCGGGTGAGCCACACCCCGGCTCATCACTCACAATGTCACACAGGATGAGGAGGATGCGCATGCTGTACGCGTTCTTCATCTTCTCGATCCGGCCGTGGATGTACTCGGGGTGGAGGCGGTGATACTTGAGGCTGTGGCGTCAGTTTCAACCCGTTCTTTGTAACTCACCTCAAGAACAGCACGCCGGTATGCGCGCCAACCTGGTAATCGGCCAGGATGTCCCCGATCTCGAGGTTCATGTTGCGTATCAGGCCCAGGACCGGGTTCCTCCTCTGATGGGTCAGGAAGAACTCGAAGCGACACCCACCTGGACAGCATTGTACACGATCGCATTCTTCCCCTGCGACGGCCGGTTTACAGGCTTCGCGGGAGCCCCAGAAGCCTCGGTACCCGCCGTGCTTGACTCGGCGACTGGTCTCGGCGGCGCAGGCAACCCGCCCGACGGGTTCCGGTTCGAGGAGAGCGACGGGGCGTGGGTGGCGCGGGGGAGGGCGGAGGCGGGCTTGAAGTCCGCCGTGCTTGGGCCTGGTGTTGAGGTGGATGGTCCGGCCCCTGTGTCCATCACGACGAGGGATGAGTGCTGCTCTTGTGTTGTCGAGAGGAAGGTGAGATGTTGAATCCAGTTGGCAGCGGGCGGGTGGTAGTTGAGTCTGGTTGACGTAGTACCCCACGGGGATATTAAATGGGTTACTCAAATAATGGCACTTTGTTGACAAACAAACCCCGTTTCAACGCGACTGATCTCTTCGAGCCGCTTTGACATTTCTCACTCTCCCTCACATTCACCCTCACGCGACGACCTCACACGGCACTTGACACACAGCCGCTGCGCGCAGATTAGTCGAGCTCACTACCGCCCAATAGCAACCACACCCACACCCGGTCACACGACCCGCAACGATGCCGCCCGCCGCCAAGGCCTCCACAAAGCGGGGCAAGGAGAACGTCGCGCCGTCCAAGGCGGCCAAGGTCGCCAAGGTTGCCGCGCAGGACGACGAATTAGCTGGCGACGACTTTGATGGTGAGTTAGCTTTCTCAGGTTCCCCCTAACGCTCCAGCGATGGACGTCGAGCCGGTCAAGGAGAAGCCCAAGGCTGGGCGACCGCCGAAGGCCGCCAAGGCGACCAAGGGGGATGCGCCAGCAGGAGAGGAGGAGAGGGCAGCATCCGAGCCTTCGGATGTTGCGGTGGCGGTGAAGAAGGGCAGCTCGGTGGGTAGATCAGTGAACGTCATTACCTAACCTACCAGGCACCCGACGCCGACAGACTACGACGCGAGCGCGACACCTTCGCCAAGCAGTTTGAGGAGCTCTCCCGCCTGCGGGTAACGGAATCCGAGGCCGTCTTTGAGAAGTACAAGGAGCGGGCAGCTGCCAAGGCGAAGGGTTGGTACCGGAACCATGCATGGAAGCTGACCCACGCAGCCCAGGCCGACCTCATCGAGAACCTCTCGGCGCTGAACGAGAAGCAGGCGAGCAAGGTGGCTGAGCTTGAGAAGGCCCTCGCCGCGAGCCAGGCTGCTGCCGAGCGGGCGGCTGAGAGAGCAGCACAGGCGTCAGCACCTCCTGTGCTCGACGCCAAGCTCGACTCGAAGGGCGTCAAGGAGCTGCGCGACGAGGTGTTCAAGCTGCGCAACACGATCAAGTCGAAGGACGAGCAGAGTGAGTCGGCTGACCCGAGAGTTTTGCCAGCCTAACACACCCCAGTTACCACCATCCAGCGCGAGTACGATGCCGAGGTCAAGCACTCGCGCAGCCTGCAGAAGGAACGGGCGAGCTCTGCGAACCCACCAGCCCCCGCGCCACCGAGTTCCGAGGAGGCTGAGAAGGACCAGCTGTCGGTACGCCTGTACGAGGACATCTCCGGCCTCGCCATCTTGAACATCAACGTCAAGCAGACCAACGCGGGCAAGGAGGTGACGTGCAACTGCCTGCAGACGTCGATCGAGGGAAGGAGTGAGTGTGGTGCGGAAGGTGCAGAGCATGTTGCTGACGCTTCCCCAGGCTTCGGGTTCAAGCTGCGCTCGTACAACGAATTTGACAAACGGGCGAAGAAGTGGAGCAAGATGATCGAGATGACGCCCGAGGGGTTGAAGAACGAGAAGGACACGGCGTTCGTCACGCGCCTCGGGCCGTTCGCGTCGGGCTTCATCATCCCGTACGACCAGCTCGCGAGCGCATGGGAGCAGCTGCGCGCGCGGATGAGCGACGACGGCGTGTTTGAGGACGTGCCCACGGCGGATGCGTAGGGGAGGTGCTTAGATTCGGGATGCACGAGTGGCTACTGTATGCTGTCCGGCTGACGCGACGACCTGGCCAATACTGACAGCATTGCTCTCGGCGCACCAGCAAGCCGGGATGGGACACCTCCACATCGCACCCGTCGGCCACCTCCGAACCCGTGCACGCCACCAGCCGGACCCTCACCGCCAACCAACCAGCGGCCGGCGATCCTCGCACCGTCCGTCTCGCACCGCGCTCGGCCAACAGCCTTGCGCAACTGGCAAAAGGTGATGCCTCCTGGCTGGATTGAACAACCGACCTCATCATATCGTATTGTAGTACGAGTGACGCGCTCTACCACTGAGCTAAGAAGGCTCACATGTTGGTGGAAGGGTATGGGGGCTTAAATTCAGGGGCGCTTGAGGCCGGTAGCGAAATCAGCCGCGTGGTCGTGGCGCAGGCGCTGAGCTCGCGAGCTCGGGTTCGTGGCGGCTGCCAGAGACCGACCGCGTCTCGATCGACCACAAGTAACCTGAGGCGAGGATGAGCTGGCCTCTGGACTGGTGAGAGCTGGACGCCTCGAACGGGTCGGTGCCGGAGGCGGGGGCGACTTGCTCGCCCCACCCAAGGCGGCTGCAAGCACGCCCCCGCGGCATTCTCGAGACGGCACGAGAAGACAGAGAGACAAGACAGAGCTGGACGAGTTAGAAATCGAGCCAAAGCGTGTCACCTAAGAGTGCAAGGTCGGGCGGCCGGGAGTTCGGGCATCGCTGGCCCAGCAGTGGACACGCTCTGCCAGCTGAGCTCCGCCCTGTCTCTGTGCATCCCGGACGATGCCAGCGTGTCGTGCATGCACCCCTTCTTCCATTCGGCAAGGTCCAAAGGCAAGGTCGATTGAGTCGTGTGGACGTCGCCCCTGGGTGCCGCCACGCCAGGTGAAAACGGCTGGAACAAACAACAGACAAGCAACGTCTCGTGGGGCAGGGGCTGGGGAACTGCGTTCTCTCTTGTGTAACAGCTTGAGGTTCTGAGTTCGAATCCCTCTGGGGTTCGGGTGAAAAGCGGTCCCATCGACTCGAGTGAGGGCACGATCTATCCTGCGAATGGTTGCTTTTTGTATCATGCTGCTCGGGATCGCCCGCGGTTGCGCGCATCCATCTGCATGGCGCCCGCCACTCTGACTCGCCAGTCTGCAGTCTGCGCCCTCCCACACGGTCATGTACTGCCATCACCCTGCCCTCCTCCTTCTCATCCACCCACTACCCACCCACTCAGAATGAAGCGCGAGCACGACACCCCGTCGGACGGCGGCGCCACGCCCAGCCCCAAGAAGATCAAGGCCGAACAGAACATCAAGGCCGAGGTCAAGGCTGAGCCCAAGCCCAAGGTCAAGGCGGAACCCAAGCCCAAGGCGATGCCCAAGCCAACGCCCAAGGCCGAGAGCAAGTCGGCCTGGACGGCAGACATGAAGGCCGACCTGCTCGACGCGCTGCTCGACCAGTCGGGCGGCGCGCCCGACCTGGGCCAGATAGCCGCGCGGGTGGGTTGACTGGCCTGCAGTAGGCGGTGTCAGGCTGACGCCGCAGCTCGGCGTGACCCGCGCCCAGGTGCTCGACCAGCTCAAGCCCAACCGCGCAAACCTGCGCCGCGCCGTCGTCGAGCATGTGCGCGGCGGGGGGAAGTAGGCTACGTGCTGGGAACTGTCGCCGCGGGGACTGGCGTGGCGGGAACTGTCGTGGCGGGAACTAGGTGGCGAGTTGGATGACGCGAGGCGTGCACGGGCTGGCTTGCGCCCGGCGTCCTGATGTACACATGTTCACTCAACCCGTCGCACACATCGAGTCGCACTCACGATGCCGCGCACGCATCTATCCCCCACTGCCCAGTCGTCGAGCCCACCGCCGTCGCCGTCGCCGGCGCCGCCCTCGCCCGCCCCGCTCGCCTCGCCGCTCCTTCCCCCGCGCCGCCCCCCGCTCAAGACGGCGCCTTCCCTCGCCAACATGCCCAAGCCGGTGCCCAAGCCGGTGCCAAAGCCGGTGCCCAAGCCGACGACGTACAAGCGCAAGCAGCCCACCCCCGGCCCTCCGTCCAAGAAGCGCACCCGCGCCGCTACCATGCCTGAGCCCAGGAAGGCGGCGCCGAAGCGCGCGGCGACCCCCGCGCCCAGCACCGCGCGCGTGACCCGCTCCGCCACGGCGTCGGGGGCAAGCACCTCGGGCCCGGCGGCGGCGGGGAAGAAGGCGGAGCCGAAGAAGACCCAGCGGCACACCCCCGAGCCCGCGACCAAGACCAAGCCCGCGTCCATGTCGACCCGCGGGGCCAAGACCCGCGCGGCAACCCTCCCCCACGCGGCGCAGCCCAAGCCCGAGCCGAGCAAGATCGCGGCGCGCGCGCCGCGCACCGAGACCCCTGCGCCGCGCGTGACGCGCAGTCGCGCCGCCCCGACCGCGGAGGCTGACGACGGCGTGTGGGACGACCCCCGCGCTGCGCGCACGCGCGACCCGCGCGACCGCGTGTACGTGCTCGTCGGCTGAGGTGGACCATGTCGTAGCAGGGATGTATGCACCCATGTCGTCATTACGCCCCGCCGCGGATCGTCCCTTGCTCCGGCGTGTGGTCTCGACTCGAAGGCCCAATCGGGCGCTGATCTATGAAGGCACATCGAGGGGGAAGACGGGTGAGAGAGGTATCGTGGCGGCGAGAGCCCCGTGCTCTGCTGGACTGGATTCCTACAACACTCACATCATCTTTGCCATTCCAAACTCTCGTCCACCCTTGCCCACCTCACAATCACTCACCCAGCCACAATGAAGCGCGAAGCGCCCGACACCCCCAGCGTCCTCTCGTCCGCCCCGACCTCTCCGTCCTCGTCAGTGGCCTCGCCTACGCCCGCTCCCGCCACCAAGAGGGCCAAGGCCACCAAGGCCACGACCAAGAAGCCAAAGCCCACTGCAACCAAGCAAAAGGCCGCCGACACAAACGGCGACTTTACGTCCAAGAAGAAGGCCGCCGTCGTGGAGCGCCTCTTCGCCGCGGGGTACAAGGCGACCAACCTCGCGGAGCTGGCCAAGGAGGTAGGCAGTGGAGTGCTGGAGCCGGGCTGACGCCAGTTTGGCCTCGGACACAGGCAGCTGCTCAACGCGCTCCAGGCGGGCCGGAAGGGCAACCTGAGGGACAAGGCCGTCGCCGCGGCTGCTGCGGCTGCTAGTGCTTCCAAGGAGGGGTAGGATGTGCATGGCCCAGCTTGGCGCGGGGCCGCCGTAGGGCTGTAGTGACGTGATCGATAGATGAAGGTGTGGGGGTACATAGCCCGCTTCCTGAATGAAGAATATGGGGGTGCGCCCCGTCATTTTGGCGTGTATCGACGACCCCGAGGGGCGCGGATCTTGAGTAATGAGGGCGCGGCGAGCAGTCGGACGGGTGCGACAGAGCGCAGTGAGAGCGTCCGCTGCGCTGCTTGGGCTCACTGATAAGCAGCCCCGATCATCTTCTACATTCCCAACTCACATTCACCCTTTCCCATCCCCTACTCACCTCCCCCCCACCTCGCACTACACAATGAAGACCGAAGCTGCCGACACGCCCAGCGTGCTCTCCCCCGCAACCTCCTCGGTTGCCTCCTCCACCCCGCAGAGCAAGAAGCGCAAGGCGGCCCCGGCCAAGCGCAAGGCCGCAGCCAAGCCCAAGGCCGCCGACATCAACGGCGACTTCACCCCCGCCAAGAAGGCCGCCATCATGGAGCGTATCATCGAGACGGGGCTCAAGGCGACCAACCTCAACGACCTCGGCGCCGAGGTGAGCCGTGGCCTGCTGCCGAGCTGACGCCAGTTCGGCCTCAGCCACACACAGCTGCGCAACGCGCTCCGCTCTGGCCGCAAGGGCAATATGCGGGACAAGGCCGTCGCCGGCGTCACTGCGGCTGCTGGTGCCAGCCAGGCGTAGGGTGCTGCATCGCCGAGCTTGGAGTGGAGGCTGTTTGTAGTGTTGTGGCTGATATGATGGATGAAGATTGAGGGGCACGGGCCCACTGCCGGACTGAAGATTGCGAGCACGCCCTGTCCCTGTCATCTTGGTCGCTCCGACCGGGGGCGCATGTTGAGTAATTAATGAGGGCGCAGCGAGGAGTCAGACGGGTGAGCCAGAGCGCCGCGAGAGCCTCGACCGCGCTCCCCGACCTCGCCTCATATACCGCTCTCATCATCCCCCCCACCCCCAACTCTTCCTCACCCTCTCCCTTCCCCAACCCACAGCACACCCCTCTCCCAAAGCACAATGAAGCGCGAGGCGACCGACACGCCCAGCACGCTCTCCCCCGCCCCGGCCTCCACCTCTCTGCCCCGCGCGAAGAAGCCCAAGCCGACACCCAAGCCCAAGGCCGCCGCCAAACCCAAGGCCGCCGCGGCTCCCGGCGACTTCACGCCAGAGAAGAAGGCCATCGTCATGGAGCGCGTCCTCGCCGCCGGCGTCAAGGCGCTCAACTTCCGCGAGGTCGCGGACGAGGTGGGCCTGCCGCTTGCGCTGCTGACGCCAGCTCGGGCTCAACGCAAAGCAGCTCACCAACGCTTTTGGGACGGGCCGCCCCGGCAACCTCAGGGACAAGGCCGTATCGGCTGCTGGCAAGTAGGGCAGCGGCGGGCAACAGGGGCTGCGTGTAGTGCCGTGGACGTGATATGCAGCGGGTAGCAGAGTTTGGGCCGGCTGCCTACGGGCGATCGCGAGTACGCCCCGGGCTCTCGTGGGCCTTGGTTCGGTGCTTGTTGCAACTCGGCTGCGCGCGGCACTCGGTCTGGGCCGACAGGTGCCTTTGACGGCGCTCGTCGGCGGCGTCGACGGTGGCGCTCATCCAAGTGGCGGATGGCCCATTTTTCGGCATTTTCGTTGCTTTTCCCGAGTTTATGCGCGGTCCGGCGTCGACGGCGCGCTGCACGCAGAGCATACACCTCGTCGCGGTCCACATGGATGCAAGAGATGTAGCCTGAAGACAATTGGTGGTGTGCAGATGCATGGCCTCCCACCTGCCACTGCATGCATCCCTCTGCCTCGCACCCATCCACTGATCGGCATGACGCCCCGTGCTCGCCCCGTGCCCCGCTGCTCGCCCCGCGCCGCGCCGCTCGGCCCCTCGTCGTCACCCAAATGCTTCCAACGCACACACATTGTCGAAGGGCGCACGCCGCGCACACGCCGCACACGCCCCCACACGCAGCAGCAGCACCGTCAGCGTCAGCGTCACCCCCCACCCCCACCGTGAGAGAACAGTGCCATACCCGCACCACGGCGCCGCACGCCGCACCGCCCAGTCCACCACCAAACGCTTGACCCACTCGACTCTACCACCCAAACGCGACTCACACACACAACCCATCAATCGTCACTCAACATCCTTCTTCCAACCATACTCCCCTCGTCAACCATGGCACCCAACACGCGCAGCCGCTCGGCCCCTACACGCCCAGCACCAGCACCAAAGCCAGCACCCAAAGCACCAGCACCCAAGCCTGCACCCAAGAACAAGGCCAGCGGCACGACGGCGAGGAAGAATGGCAAGAAGAAGGCCCAGGCCGACGGTGAGGGGGACGCGGGAGCGGCCGACGCTGCACCCGCTGCGCCCCACGAGGACGACAGCCCACCCGACATGACGCCGGCAGAAGTCGCACGCTTCGCCGCGCTGCAGGGGACAGTCGAGGTCGACGAGGAAGACGACGTCGCGGGTCCCAGCCGGCCAGCCACCGCGCGCCGTGGGCGGGGCGGACACCCCGCGTCATCCCAAAGGACACCTGCGACAGCGACCCGCCGCAGTGGGCGCCAGGAGGCGCGCCCCTCGTCGTCCGCCAATCCGGCTCCGAAGGCCCTCGCCACCGGCAGCATCAAGCAGGCGTCAGCCAAGGTCAAACAGGAGCATCAGCCACCACCCACTCTACCCACTCCACCTCAGCAGCCTCCTGCACAGCCGCACAACGAGTCGGGATACGAACCTACCGGCGACGACCAGGACCCCGGCCCCGACAGCGCGCTCACCTCCCAACTTGCCCCCGACACCACGCCCCACTCGTCCCGGGCGCGCACCGAGCGGTGGATACTCGAACTCGCGCGCAACCCGCCCGTCGGTGCAGGCCCGCCCCCGCCCCTCGCGCCAGACCGCGACGACGGCCCGAGCCACCTCAGCAGCGTGAGCAACGCGCCGAGCGAGAGCGCGTCGGGCGAGGAATCAGGCTCGGCATCCGAAGCGGAGGAGGAAGAATCGGAGACGAGCGAGACGCAAGTCGCCCAGCAGCCAGCACAGCAACCTAAGCTACTCGCGCCACCACAACCCCCGACCTCGAGCCTAGCCACGACGCCGCTCCCCGACCCAGAGCCACAGCCGCAGCCGCTGGTAACGTACCGCCGCAAGCGGGCAGCCGATCCCGGACCGTCAAAGATGCAGGGCAAGCGTGCAGTTAGAGCAGAGAGCGAGGAGGAGCGCCCGGGGCGGAAGCGCCCACGCACGGCGCAGGACCTCAAGCCGCGAGCCATCAAGGCCAAGCCGGTGCGGCGCCGCAAGCCGGTGCGCGAGGAAGAGGAGGAGGAGGACGAGCTGGCCGGCGGCTCGAGCCCGCGCGTCAAGTCTGAGCCGCTCGACGACCCGGCACCACCCCCCAAGGCTGCAGGCACGGCGCGCGGTGCCAAGAGCAGCGCGTGGACGGCCGACAAGAAGCGCGCGGTCATGGACCATGTCGTGTCGCTGGGCGTCGCGCAGGTCGACTATGCCAAGCTGTCAGCTGAGGTGAGTTGCCACCAGGGACTGCGCTGACGCCAGGTCGGCATCTCTGTCACGGCGCTGCGCAACCAGCTGCAGAAGGGCCACAAGGGCAACCTGCGCGACAAGGCGATCAGCGGCGCGGGGGTGTAGGTTGGTGCGGGGAGGAGATGGCGTGCAGGGGTGGCAGATGCCGCGGGAGGACGACGATGCCCCGTGCAGTTACTTGTGTGCAACAATAGTATTATTCGCGTCTGGTACGATGCAGCAGACAGAGTGGCAGTAGCAGTTGAACCCCGCCGGCCAAGGCGGCCGGCCCCCCCGCGCCTCCCGTCGCGGTTGTCACTCTCGGCGAGCGTGCGACAACTCTACCGGCACCCACCCAGCCGTCATGCCCGCCGTGCCCACTGCCATCGTCGCCTGTCGGCTGTGCGCGCCCCGGCACTCGGCACCGAACCAACGCCTAGAGCGCCTAGATGCCGCCCTCTGGCCTCTGACGCGGCCCGCGACCACTGATGAAGCGTCTTGCCTGCGCAGACGCAAGGGCGAGTAGCTCAGTCGGTAGAGCGTGTCATTCGCAGTGCAGGGCGAGCGTCCTTCGTTGGACGCTCGCTCTGCAATCGGAAAGCCGATTTGACAAGGTCTTCGGTTCGATTCCGAACTCGTCCACTCTTTTGTCTGCGCGTCTCTGGCATGTCCAAGTACAACGTGCTGCATCCCCTTACAACTTTCTTGGCGCCTGCCCGCCACCTACCCGCCACCTACAGCCGCGCGCGGCCCCCACCAACAATGTCGGCCGCGCCGCCCTGGATCGCCCTCGCCGCGTCGGCGACCATGTCCTCGACAATCTGGCGCGCGGGGAGCACCTTGTCGATGACGGCGGCGTTGTCGCCCATGAGCTGGGTCGTCAGCGCGCGTCGCCCCCTGCCCAGACCCACGCCCTACTCACCCACATCTTGGCCTCGATGCTGCGCTGGGGGTTCTTGTCGAGGTCGTGCTCGTACGGGACGATGCCGCGGCCCGTGAGGTCCTTGATCTCGTCCTGGCGCGTGTCGTTCCACTCGGCGACGTACGGCGTGCGCTTGACGCGCAGCGGCCGGCCAGAGTAGATGAGCGTGGTGGTCGTGTCGCCCCAGGTCGCGGACACAACCTGCTTCTTGTGCGCGTCGGGCGCCGACGCCTCCTCGGACGCGACGAAGCGCGTGCCGACCCACACGCCGGACGCGCCGTACATGAGCGCGGCGGCCAGCCCGCGCCCGTCAAACACGCCGCCGGCGGCCAGCACCATGATGGGCTTGCCTGAGAGCTTGGAGACGTGGCCCCGCGCCGCGTCGACACAGGCCGGGATGAGCACCGAGAACGGGATGGCGCCCGTGTGCCCGCCGCCCTCGCCGCCTTGCGCGATGACAATGTCGCCGCCGTTCTTGATCACGTTGGGGACGTGCTTTGGGTGGCCGACCATCTGGGGGGGTTAGACCCCAGGCTTTGCACGCAAGCTGACACACCACGGCAACTCACGTTGGCAACCACCACACCCCCCTTGTGCAGCTTGTCGGCAATGTGAGGCGGGACGACACCAATGGCGCACACAAACAGGCGGACCTTCTCCTCGACGATGATGTCGATGAGCTCCTCGAGGTGGCCGTGCGTGTAATCGTGGTTGGTCTTGCGCGCGCCGCCGCCAATCTTGGGGATGGCGAGGTCGACGCCGAACGGCGCGCTCTTGTCGACGAGGTAGCTGCGCAGCTCGTTGATGTTCATGCGGAGCTGCTTGGGCGTCATGGTGAGGCCTCCGATGACGCCCAGCCCGCCGGCGTTGGACACGGCCGCCGCGAGCCTGGGGCCCGAGGCGACAAACATGCCGGCGAGGAGGATGGGGTGCTTGATCCCGACTGGGCGGGAGTGAGTGGGCGTCTGGGCGGACGACTTACACTGCTGGGTGAGCTGCGTGTTGAGGACGGACATGGTGGCTGGTGGGTGGGTGCGTGAGGTGGGGCCCGGCTGTGCGATGCGAGTGGAACCGAGCTGACTGCGAGGTATTATGTAGTCTTGTCGTGGATGATGAGGTGGTGGATGCCAACACGGTCGACGGCCAACTCCGAACCCCGCAAGTGCAGGTGGGGAGGGGGTTTATCTCGAGCCAGCCGGGCGCCGAGAGCACAGGCTAGTGGGGGGTGTGCGTGGAGCAAGGTGAGGCACTGCACGCTCCCTTCTCTCTGTTTGTGCACGCTCGCTCGCCCAGGACGGAATGCTAGCCGCGACACGGCGCCATGGCCGAGGACGACGCCGCGGCGTTGGCTTGGCTTGCGGGGCTCTGCGGGGCGGCGGGGACGACAGACGTCACATGGCCGAGTGAGATGGGACACGGCTTGTTCGGCTAACCCTCGACCACATGTCCCGCTAATCCGGTTGGGTTGGTCCTCGACGGTTGCTCACGCTCAACAGCTTATATAACGCATCGCCAACGCCGACGCGGTCCAACAACCCAACCCACAACCCACAATGGTCTACACGCCCAAGAAAGCCTTTGGTGAGCTGCTCCCCCTCCCCCCGCCCCCCTAACCCCCCAGTCATCGGCGTCGGCTCGACAAAGTTCGACAAGCCGCGCGGCGAGCGCGACTACGATGCGCTCGGCATCGAAGCCACCGTCAAGGCGCTGCTCGACGCCGGCATCACGTACGACGCCGTCGAGCTCGCGACCGTCGGGTACGTGTACGGCGACAGCACGTCCGGCCAGCGCGTGCTCTATACGATCGGCATGACGGGCATTCCGATCCTCAACGTCAACAACAACTGCTCGACCGGGTCCTCGGCCTTTGTCAACAGCGTCCAGGCAATCCAGTCGGGCCAGGCCGACTGCGCGCTCGCGCTCGGGTTCGAGCGCATGGCCCCCGGCTCGCTCTCGTCCCCGTGGACGGACCGCCCCTCCCCCATCGCGGGCACGTTCACGCAGGTGCTCGAGATCGAGGACGAGAAGGCGTACCCCACGCCCGAGAAGGGGCCGTCCGCCGCGCGCATCTTCGGCGCCGCGGGCAAGGAGTACTGCGAGCGCTACGGCGCGACAAACGAGCACATGGCAAAGATCTCGGCCAAGAACCACCAGCACTCGGCCAAGAACCCGTACTCGCAGTTCCGCTTCGCGCCCTCGTGGCAGGAGGTGCTGAACGCGCGCCCGATCACGCGCGAGCTCACGCTGCCCATGTGCTCGCCTACGAGCGACGGCGGCGCCGCGGCCATTGTCGCGAGCGAGGAGTTTGTGCGCAAGCACAAGCTCGAGGACCGCGCCATCGAGATTGTGGGCCAGGCCGTCGCGACCGACAGCGCGCGGCTCTACAACGACCACTCGCGCATCGAGCTCGCTGGCTCGGACATGGCGCGCCGCGCGTCCGAGAAGGCGTACAAGCAGGCCGGGATCGGCCCGAACGACGTCCAGGTCATCGAGCTGCACGACTGCTTTGCGCCCAACGAGCTCATCACGTACGACGCGCTCGGGCTCTGCAAGCCCGGCGAGGCGCACCACATTGTCGACAAGGGCGACAACACGTATGGTGGGAAGTGGGTGGTCAACCCGAGCGGTGGGCTCGAGTCGAAGGGACACGTAAGTACAACACCGCAGCGACCTCCGGCCGAACTAACCCCCCAGCCCCTCGGTGCAACCGGCCTCGGCATGATCTTCTACCTCACGCTCCAGATCCGCGGCGAGGCCGGCGACCTGCAGGTGCCGAATGTGCGCAACGCGCTGGCGCACAACCTCGGCCTGGGCGGCAGCTGCGTCGTGAGCATCCTGCGCAAGCCGGCCTTCTACCGCGCCGGCAGCACGACGGCCTCGCGCGCGGGGTACGACGTCGCGCGCGAGGTGCGCCGCGTGACGCGCACCGAGCTGGACAAGGTGCGCGCGAAGCAGTTCTCCGACTATGTCCCGCCTGCTGTCGAGGAGCGCGCGAGGTTGTAGGGTCGCGAGCCGGACAGCGATTAGTGTCGAAGAAACAATGTAGCCCGAATGCAGTTGTACCTTGTGTGTCGGCAAAGAGAATCAGACAACTGCATACAGACTAGAGTTCGATACCCCGCGCCGCCGCCTACTGCGGGAGCACCTCGAGCTCGCCGAACCCCCAGCGCCAGCCCTTGCCGATCAGGCTCGCGCGCCCGTCGACAATGCTCGCGCGGATGTGCCCGCCGCGCGCGCTCTCCTGCGCGGCGTCAAGCACCACCCCCTCGACATCAGCGGCGTCCACGCCCGCAGCAGCAGCGACGCGGGCCGCGGCGGCCCCAGTACGGAGGTAGTAGTGCAGGAGGGCGGTGTGCGCCGAGCCCGTGACGGGGTCCTCTTCGATGCCGACGCCGGGCGCGAAGACGCGCGACGCGATCGCGACGGTGCCGGTGCCCGTCTTCTTCCCGAGCTGGGTCACGACCGCGAGCGGGACGGCCTTGGCCTGTCGTCAGCCTTCGTCCTCGCCCGCACTCACCAGCGCCGCAGAGTCGACCTTGATCTTCGACACGTCGACCCCACCCCCCACCTCCACGACGTACGCGTCGACGCCAAAGTCGAACTTGCCGACGCCGACGACGTCGCCCGCGCCGAGGCCGACAGCGGCGGCGACCTGCGCGCCGATGCCGTCCAGCTCCGCGGAGACGGGCGTCTCGGTCACGGGGAAGTCGAGGCCCACGCTCGCGCCCTGCCCGAGCGCGCTCTCGAGCGTGGCCGACAGCGAGCCGCGGAAACGCGTCTCGAAGTGCACCTTCTTGGCTTGGGGGTGCGCGTAGTTGAACAGCGTGTAGGCGGCGGCGAGGGTCGCGTGGCCGCAGAGGGGGACTTCCTGCGGGGGTCAGCCTCTCTTCGCGTCTGCTCCTCCCCCCTCTGCCCTCGCCGCTCGGAGTTGGCTCGCCCCCCGGCAGCACTGGTACGGGCGGCACTGCCTGCCAACTCCTCGGCCTCCTCCCCTTCCCTCCCGCTCGCTTCGCTCGTGACGCTCGCAACTCACAGCAGCCGGCGTAAACCACCGCAGCCCGTACCGCGGCTCGTCGGCCCCCGCGTCCAGCGGCACGAGGAACGCCGTCTCGCTCAGGTTGAAGTCCGCCGCGGTCTGGCGGTAGAAGTCCTCGTTGTTGGCGCGCGGGTCGTCGGCTGAGGGGAAGATGACGACCGACGCCTGGTTGCCCGCGTGCGGCGTCGGCGCGAACGCGTTGATCAGGTGGTACGGGAGCGGGGTGGTCATGGTTGTGTGCGGCGTGTGCTCGAGGACGCGGCGTGCGGGTTATGTATATCGCCCGGGACGGGATACGGTAAGCGAGTGAGTGGAATGTGGTCTTGTTGCTCGAGTCGAGGGCGAGTCGATGTCGTCCATGTCGGCCCACGCCCGCATCACATCATCGCTGCTAACCCACTCGTGAGCCGGCCTTGTCCGGCCCGGACCCACTCTAATCTCGCGACATTGTCCCAACAGCGCAGCTCGACTCGCTTGCATGTAACGACGGCAAGCATCAATCTTGGCAAGACGCTGCATGCACGCACACACGCACGCCGTGCCGGTGTACGACTCGGCTGCTTGCTCGGTGCTGCTAGAGCCTGGCGCGACGGCAAGCTGCCTCTACCTCTCTGTCGAGCCACCTGTCGCGGGAACGCGGCTACGCGGACATTTTGTGTTGGACACGGCGGGGACGAGACCACGGTGAAGCTCACGAGCGACTCCCTTCAGAGTCGGAGGTGTCGACTGGGGAGGAGGGCTGTGGACCGCTCGGGCCGCTTCATTCGTTTCGAGTCGGTGGCATCGAGTGACTCGCAGAGCTGGCCAGCTTGGCCAGCTGATGAATGGTGGCGAGAGAAATCGTGAGGAACGAGCGAGGACCAACCCGGGCTCTGCCAGTCCGATGTTTGCGCACGCCTCGACCAAGCAGACTCGTCGTCTTGCCCTCGTGCGCCGGGGCACCACCCAGCATCACAAAGCAGACCCACCGACCGCCGACCGCGCCCTTGTACTTGTGACAACCTCGGCGCCGAAGCGGGGCGTCCCCCGCGTAGCACGCCCCTCGCATCTTGCTCATCACACCTGCCAACCTGGGCATGCTTACCCAGCGGTGACGGCCCAAGGCATGTGGTACATTCATGTCCGTCGGCCAGCGAGCATGGGCCGCCGCCACTCGCCCGCACGACGGCGCTGCACCAGATTGGTTTGGCAGGGTTGAAGCGAGGTTAAACCTGACTCGTCGCGACGGTTAGCTCGCGTGTGCGCGCATATCCCGGCGGGCGGCGGGAGCCTCGACGGCGATAGCGTGCTGGCCACGCGTCGTCAAGCTCGCCAAGCAGCATTGTTGATAATCAGCGTCGGCGACGGCGCGCGACAGGTGGCTCCAGGTGGCTCCTGGGTGAGCACCACTTTTCCGCGGGAGGGACGGCCACGTGGCAAACCCTGACGGCTTGCACCACGTCTTGGTAACAACCAGAGTTTCCGACGGAAGTTGCTCGCCCGTTGGCTTACTGTCAGCCAGCAATGACGCGTAGAGTGCACCACTTTTTCTGTCTTCCCGTCTGGCTGCCAGCGCGTGGGCAGACCAACCCCGTCTGGGATAAATACCAGCAGCAGCACGTCGATAACAACAACAACAACACCAGCTCCAGCTCCACCACAAGCACCACTCACACCCGCCACTCGCCACTCACCACCAAGTAACAATGGCCGGCTCCCCGCAGAAGAACGTCGTCGTCATTGGCGGTAAGTGGCTTCATTCGCCGGCACCCTCCCTTATCCGGATCCGGCTGACCCCCGCAGCCTCAGTCGCAGGCCACACCTTTGTCAACGCGCTGGCCGACAAGCTTCCCGCCGACCACCGCATCCTCCTCGTCGAGCGCAACGGCTTCACGGTGCACCTCCCCGCCGTTGTCCGCGCGCTCGTCGTCCCCGGCTGGGAGTCCAAGAACCTCACCGCCGAGGTGACCCAGGCGTCCATCTTCAAGAGCGGCTCGCGCCATCGCGTGCTCTCGCCCAACTCGGTCGTCGAGCTCAAGAAGAACAGCCTCGTACTCGAGAAGCCGTTCGAGGGCTCGACCGAGGTGTCGTTTGTTGTGAGTGCTGTGCAGGCAGGCGCCAAGGACCACGCTAACCGTCCCCAGAAAGCCATCATCGCGACCGGCGCGTCCCAGCCCCTGCCGATGCGCCCTACCCCCGGCTCGACGCTCGAGGGCTTCAAGGCCGACCTCGTCCGCATCCAGAACGACATCAAGGCGGCCAAGTCGATCGCCATCATCGGCGGCGGCACCGTCGGCACCGAGGTCGCCGGCGAGATCTCCGAGCTCTACCCCAACAAGCACGTCACCATCGTGCACTCTGACAACGGCCTGCTCCAGCCCTCGGGCATCGCCTCGACCGCCAAGGAGGTCTACTCGCCCCCTCCCACCGACCGCAAGCTCTCGGTCGCGCTCGAGAAGTCGCTCAAGCAGCGCGCCGTCAACGTCGTGCTCAACGACCGCGTCGTCTTCCCCAAGGGCCCCGTGCAGGGCTCCGAGTGGGACGGCACCTCGGGCCTCCAGCACGGCGTCCGCCGCCTTGCCCTCCAGTCGGGCAAGTCGGTCGAGGCAGACTACGTCTTCGTGTCGATTGGCAACACGCCCAACTCTGGCCTCGTCAAGGCTGTCGACCCCACGGCGCTCACCAACAACAACTACATCAAGGTCGACGCCTTCTTCCGCGTGCAGGCCGCCGCCGGCTCGCCCCTCTCGGGCCAGTACTATGCCATCGGTGATGTCGCTGCTGTCGCGGGCTGGAAGACGGCCGTCGCCGCCGCCGCCGAGGGCCCCGCGCTCGCCGCCGTCATCGACGCCGAGATCAAGGGCAAGAAGCCCAAGGCCTACAGTGCCCCCGCTACCGGCGGCGCCATGGTCGTCTCGCTCGGCACCAAGGAAGGCTCGGGATACCTCCCCCTCCCGCTCTTCGGCAACGTCACGGCCCCCGGCTTCATCATTGGCATGAAGACCAAGGACTTCTTTGCCGGCAAGTCGTTCTTCCCCCGCTTCCAGGGCTCGCAGAAGATTACCGCGTGATGGGTGTGCGTGCATTGGCTGGGCGGGCGTTTGCCGCTGCAGTTGGTTTCCTCATAGACTTCACTGTTGTTTACTAGAGCTATATGAATAGTAATGTTCTGTTTCTGCGGTGGTGTGGCGAGGTGATTGCTTGCTCTGGCCGAGTCGTTGTCGTCGTCATTCACCGCGAGTCCGACAAGCTTGCCCTTGAGGCGGCGTCAAAGCGGCCTCGAGCACCCATCCACGCCGAACGAGGGGACCGATGCGGCGCCCGTCGCGCCTCTGCCGAGGCCACTGCACCCACCACGGCGGCCATACATCCGCCGGAACCCATTCTCCGCGGTGAGGGGAGCAGGTACCTCTGTACCTGTGCGCATGTGTCCGAGGGCGAGGGTGTCGGCTCCTCCACCCGAGTCGGCCCCGAGGCTACGTGCCCGCCATGCCCGCTGCGTGTGCAGCGGCGGGCCGACGGAACAGCGGAGCACGAGCCCGCCCCGTGGTACCTCGGTACATGCCTTTTCCCGGCGTCCCCCGGCGTCGGCGATCGCAGAAAAACTTCTCGGTCGGCAGTCGCGCGAGCCCTCGGTCGGCGGTACGGGTCTCGGCCTCGCTAGTGCACTGGGTGGGTCGCTGGCCGCCTCTCTCTACTTCTACTTGCCGTCTTGAGATCCAGCGGACTCGAGACGGGCAGCCCCACCGCGTGTGGCGGGCGCTGCCACACGCGTGCAACCCACTTCCGGCGCAGCATTGCGTGCTGCGCCCGCAGCGATGTTGCGAAAAGTGACGCCGCGACCCTCGACGCGCCGTAAGCCTGGTTCGCTGGTTCGCGTCGACCCCCGCTCTCTCCGGCGGAATGACGCGCGAGATCTCGCTCGCTGTTCGCTATCACACGACGGCCGGGACCAACTGGCCTGGCCTACGATCGATTCCTAAGATTGCCGGGGTGGGGAGGCGTGCGTGCGCGTACTCTCCCGCACGCCTGTGGAGCGAGCGCGTCTGGTGGCGGCGATGCAGTGCCACTCTGCACACGCCACTGCACTGGCGCCACCCACGACCCCGCCATATCAAGGTTGGCGGCCCCACTGCCATATCTAGGTTGGCTGCGTTGACGGTGCCTCGCTGCGATATCGGCGCCGCGGTGGAGCAGCAGGTACGCGGCCGATGGGACCGTGAGTATGTAAGTACATGCAGTAGCTCCGGCCCCACCGACCCCGTCGCCGCTCGGGGTGTACCTCCCCGCTCTCGTGCTCACACCAGCCACCTGGCGGCGAGGGGCTGGCTGGGTCAGCTGGCGGCCGCACCACCGCCACCCAGCGCCGCCGTCGTCGCGAGCAGCGGCGCGAATAAGCGTACCTGTAGTCAAGTGCCTCGGCTCCACCCACCCCCGCAGCGCCGCAGCACAGACGGCCAGACCACCGTGAGACATTCATTATACGCGTAAAATTAAAATCTGGTCATCTGAGCGTTTGGCAGGCCGTGTCTGACGACACGGGCCTGGCGTTGACGACGAGGTCATTGTTCCGGGGAATGAATGGACCGACTTGAGGCAAACGTCACATGCTTTATGGCTGTTTGAGAGTGACACAGACGGCAACAGCGGCAAGAGGTCATATTGCCAGCGGACCTGTTTCAACCCGCTGCCGTAAGGCCGGGTGTGGGAAGTCGACGACGGCGAGCAGCGAGCAGTCTCCGCGGCAGCCAGCTCGCACGCATAGGCCGTTTCAGCTCACCCGCATTACCACACAATCTCGAGAGCTGCAATGTGACTTGGCAATGCACACGCCGATTGTGGCGGGGGGGGTAAAGTAGTCATTTCGAGCCCTCTGTGCGTTTGAAGACGCAGTCATTGTCATGAGGACGACACTTAGGTTTCAGGGTGAGACACGAGTGAACCAATACCATGACTTTCCAAGGGTTGCAAGCATGCGTTTGTTGCTCAACCTCGAGTTCGGCGCACAAGGCACACGCCGGCCTCGCCCTGAGCAGAGCAGCGGACTGGACTGAGGACAGGTCGGCCGCGGCCGCCTCAGTCGGTGGCGCCGTCTGCCTCGGGCCTCGCTCAGAATTCATTCAACGCCGTCGACCGCCGCCGCCGACATGTACATTTTCAGGCGCGTCGGTCCCGCATCTGCACACGCCGCCGCTAAATTGGTTGTGCCGAGCCGCGCGCAGACCGTGGTGGCGCAGACTGCCCCATTCCGTGGCGTGGCGCAATTGAAACACACGCGAGCCGCACACTGTCGCCTCCAAGGTTTGCTCGGCGCCGCGGCCGCCGCCGCAACCTTGCCCAGAGAAATGGTAGATTAGGAAGATTCAGTTTCAGTCATCTGCCATCTTCCATCCGCCGGCGGGCCAGGCCGGCGCCGACTGCCGCGCCGCTGCCCACACCCGCAGCCCGCAACCACCTCTCGTACCCATTATGCTGCCGCCCGCGCAACCGTTTCATGGCCGCACCAGCACCAGGGCCAGTTACCATCTCTCGTATGCCGTGTCGCGCCCGCCCGTTGCCTGCTCCAAGCGGGCAAGCATGCTCCCACCGGCTGTTCCTAGTGACTGCCAACTGTCCGTCGCGACGAGGTGGCGTCGCGAGCACGAGCAGCGCCACGCTGGATCTCGTCCTCGTCCCGACGACTGCTGCGTGCACCAGCTCGCTCCTTTGCTCCGCTCCGTCGACGTCGAGATCCCTTGTGCCTAAACTTTGGCTTTAGAGCCCACCTGCGCCGCGGTGCGCCACACGCCGCTAGCGCAGGATGAGATAGCGAGCAGAGTACAAAAGGTCTGGCCGACCGACAGTAGCGTAGGACACGTCAAGCCAAGCACGGGAAGCAAGCATGCACGCGGGCAGGGCGGCCAAGTCAAACCGCCCGGCAGTCGAGCAACCAACTCGACGGCGGCGGCCGACGCGGGCGAAGGAACAATGCAGGCAGCAATCGCGCGGAGAATTTTACCGCCCTCAATAACGTAAAGCAACGTACTTGGCGAGGTGTTTCCCACCTCCCACTGGTCACCTGCCGTCATGCATGCCCCTCTCTTTCCAGGTCCCATGGTGGCCATGGAAAAAAAAACTCTCCGCGCGTAGTACGCACCATCAAGCTGGGGATGTACGGATTGTGGCGCCGTCCAGCTTCCGCTGCTGTTCTGGCAGGTTAGAGCACGACGAGCAGAGTGTCGCTCAGAGACGCGGCGTATCCGCATTCCATCTGCGTAAGACGCGGCACGAGGCCCCGCGCGGTACTCGCGCTGGTTCGGCGCGCGCCCACCGTCTCGGCTGGATGTATTTGCAGGTGGGCAACGCGCGGGGCGGGCTCGCTCACCTCTGCTCACACTCCCAGCTCCCAGCCCAAGCTCCCAGCCTGTGCACCACCCACGACTGATGGTTCGAAACAACTCGTTCCCTTAGACCCTGCCGTTTGTCCGAAACTCGTGCAGCGTGCCTCTGCCCGTCTGCTGCCCGCCTGCGACCGAGGGCCAGATTAGCTCTCTACCCACGTCAACACTTACGGCTGCTTGCAGCAACCAAGGTTTGTCAAGCCCCTGCACTAGCTGCCGGCTCGCTTTCCCGGCTTGCTCTCACTCGATGCATCCGTTGTTAGGTAAGTTTACAATCCGGCCGACGAGTCCTGGACGGGTGGACGAGGCCTAGCCAGGTTGCCGGCAGCGTGGCGCGTTCTCCCTCCCCGCGTGCATACACACGGCAGCGACCGATGTAATGGCTTTGAGATCGAGCGGCGGCGCGGCGCGGCGCGCTGTTGGTCGTCGTCTCGTAGAGCACGCACACTCGCTCGCTCTGCATCCACCCTCAGGCGCGCGTGCTCGCGGCGCCGTCGGCGGCGTGGCGCACCGCGGGCGGCGCCGCAGTGTTTTTACCTGACTGATTGATGTCATGTCAATCAATTCGGTCAGGCACATGGGGAGCAAAAAACGCAGGAGCCGGCCCCTGTTTCGGCGACGACGAGCAAGGAGAGGCAGGGGAGGCGTGGAGGACGACGAGGGGAAAGGGAAGGAGAGGGACCGAGGGAGGGACAGTAGGGATGGTCAGGCGGCAACACGGAGACTCGGACACGACAGACCTGGACCACGGCCACCCAGAGCCGCCCATCCACCCCCGCAACTAGACTCCCCAGCACCCCGAATCTGTGATGCCCTCTCGCGCTGCTGTTCCTGCCTGCCTGCCTGCCTGCCTGCCCGCTGCCGCCGCCGCCTGCGCTGCTCGTCTCCATAGCACCTCCCATCAGGTCCTGGTATTCCTGTATTCCTATCCTGGTATACCCCAGCACAGCGCCGCCCAGCCTCGCTCGGCTCCAGTCGTTCTCATAGTCTGGACCCAGCGGACACCACCTTGCCTGGCTGCCTGCGTGCATCAGCGCAGCAACGTAACCCCCTCCCCCTTCCCCCCCGCTCCCTCGTACCCGTACCTCGCTCGCTCGCTCGCTCGCTAGCAACTACAACATAGGCTAAGATACATCCAACACGCACCCAGCAAGCCAGCACGGGTAAAACGAGGGCACAGGTAGCCACTGCAGCCACCGTACCCGCATCTCAACCGCTCCTCCCCTCTCCAATCCGGCTCCCTTCCTCCTCCTCCTCGTCCTACCCCTCCGACACCTGCCTGCCTGCGATTAGCCTCGTGCCCACAGTCAGGACATTTTCCGGCGCTGGCTGGATTGCAGGGTGGGAAGCATTTGCTGCGCCGCTGCTGCTGCAGATGGTCCAACTCGCAGGTCCCGTTCTCTCCACAACTCTATCCTCGACTCTCTCTCTGTCATCACCATCTTAGCATCATCACCATCCTTCTAGAAACCTGGCCGACTCGACGTGCACGACCACTCGGCCTTCTCTCCCCGCATCCATCCGCCGGCATCTCGACCGCGACCCCTCGGCGCCTGTCGCGTCCAGGAGCAAGCATCGACGCCGACGATCAGAGGCGCAGCTCCGACATCCTGCACAGGCAAGGAAGGTGTCACCCGACCCTAGCTAGCTAGCCAGACCCCCCCGTCTCGACTGCTGCTGCTGCTGCCCTCACCACCACCAACCCGCCATCGACCGCGCACCTCTCGTGCCCATGAAGTGTCGAGCACGCATCGCATCACATCTCCCCCGTCCATGCTAGCCGCCAGTGCTAAGCCTCGACCACCACACCTCTTGGCCGACGGCGGACGCCAACAACAAGGCGATCCTGCTCAACCACCACACGCCGCCGCACCACCAAAGTCGTCAACCTTGGCGTCTCCAATACAGCCGCCGCCACCACCGCCGTTGCCCGTAGACAAGAACATGTCGACGATTGACGGCGCAGTGGTGGCAGAAGAGTCGCTCGCGACTTCTCCCCATGCACATCCCCAGGAGCAGCAGCCCTTGCCGCCTGGCCCGTCAAACGGTCGGCGCATAAACCGCTTCCTTAAGCGCTCCAAGCCATCCTCGCCGGTCGACGCCGCCCGTCCCTCATCCTCATCATCACCAGCAGTCGCCGAAAAGCCCAGGCTCAAGGGAATCCTCGCTGATAGCTCAAGGGCTGGTGCGCCGCAACCTCATGTCCGCACCGTGTCGCATAATGTGGACCCACCCCTGCCATCGTCGTCCACGACGAAAGCGAGCCGTTCGGCCGTCCACCTCGCGACCGCGCCCGGATTACACGAGGCCGACGACTCTACGCCGACGACCTCGCCATCCAAGCTCAAGAAGAAGAGGAGCTTTCCGAAAGCGCTGTCGGATGACAAGGCTTCCCGATGGCTTACCCCAAACCTCATGAAAGGATCCCTGTCGACTAGCGCGTTGGCCCTCTTCCCTAACAGTTCATCCCATCTCGACCCATTGCCGCCGCCGCCCAAAGCCGCCGATGACGCCGAGGTTCGCAAGCGCAAGAGCGGTCGACATTCACTCGCCGCTCTATTCCAGTCAAAGCAACGTGTCGCGTCCGCCCCCGTCGTCTTGGCCGTCCCCTCGCCCGTCGAGGACCCGATTGATGATAAGCAAATCGTCATGCCCATCTCGCTCGACTCGCCCGTCAAGACGCAGACGTTGCCAAAGGCTCTCTCCAGTCCACCAAAGCTCTCACAGCCTTCGTTTGAGAGCCACCGTGTGACCAACTTGGAGACGTCGTCGTCCCCGAATCTGCGCATCTCGGCTCGTCAACCACCTTCGCTTAACCACCCACCTCGGCAGCCGCCGTCAGGAATCCCAGTGCTGGTACGCCCATCCTCCCACTCGCAACTACGAAGTCGACCTCGCGCACCGTCGTACACCAACGGCACACCGCGAGGCGCCATCGTCTACACCGGCCCACCGAGCACCAGCTCGCTCTCGCACATGTCGCCGCTGGGATCGTCGATCAACCTGTCGCGTACCAGCCTGAGCCTCTCGCAGACGTCATTGCTACTTCCGAGTGAGCCTCGCGATCAGCTCCTGTCCAAGGACCACTACCACTTGCGCTTTGCAACCACGTACATCAACATGCTCATCACCCCGGCGCTTCGTAACGCGACGTTCTCCAAGTCGGATCGCAACATGGAAATTAAGCATATCACCGAGGATCGCCTGGGCATGCTCGCTCGCGTGGAGCGCACCTGGGGTGGATCCTGGGCAGAGGCTGCCAGTGATCTCATGAGCGGAAACACGTCTGGTGTCACGCCAGAGGTCAGGGAGGCCAAACTCAGAGCTTGTAACATCACTGCGACAGCAAAGTCACGCGAACGCAAGGTGTTTGTGTCGGCCCTGCGAGACGGGATCCTGTTCTGTTTCTTGTTCAACCGCCTCTTCCCATCGCAGCCCGCCCACATTCAGCGCGTCAAGGTCCCCAAGGACGACGTTCGCATCGCCGCCAACTTTGACCGCTTCTTTGCAGCGTGCCGCGAGATGGGCGTACCGGAGAGCGAGCTGTTTACGCTAGCCAACCTCGACGAGCACTCGCCCCATGGACTCGCAAAGGTCTCCAAGACGATCCTCGTCTTGGCCCAGATGGCCGTCCCCGTGTCATCCCCAACGACCTCCATGATCCCAGTGCCCAAGCCTCGGGCATCGGCATCACGTCTGTCCCCGCCTGCAGACTCGGGGGATGTCACGGTTGTCGCAACACCCACCGCTACCGCCTCCTCGTCTCCGAGCCAGGGCACGTCACCACGATCTCCCGGATCGACACGAGTGTATGGACCCTCTTCATCGCGATCGGTCCGGGAAAGGCGCCTGCGGAGTAGCTCGAGTGATCTGCTGGCTAGACTGCAATCAGAGGCCGGGTCTAGCACTGGAGGTGCAGCGAATGGTGCTGGTGTTGTTGCCGCGGCTGCTGGTGCGGCTGCCGGTGCTGTGTCAAAGACGGGAGCCGCTGGAAGCGCACGAGGAGGTAGTAGTCATGGTGTGTCACAGTCGCCGTCGTCGTCACCAACAGTTGCGACGCCACCCACGCCGCCGACGAAATCGCCAGTGCGCGGGACGACTCCTCTGACGCCACTGTCACGGTCGGCTCCATCAACTCAGGGGACGCCACCCACGGCACGGCCACCACTACGCACGTCGACCATTCTGCCACCATCATCCTCGTCGACGATTACAACAACATCGGCAGCCTCGGCTTCAACAGCGAGCGTAAAGTCTTCGCACATTTCCTTTGCGCGGCCAAGCGACGCATCAGTCACTTCCAACTCGGGCTACCATCGCGTGTCGGTCAACGACTGGAACAGCAGTGCCTCGTCGATCCACTCGGTCCACCACTTGGCGCCCCTGCACGAGCGCGAACGCACGCCCAGTCTCGTCAGCACAAACTCTCACGTTGCGTCATCCTACTCGCGATCCAGCATCTCGAACGGTTCTGCCCCTACCATTGTAGGCGATGACCCGACGCGTACATTGGAGGTCGAAGACGACTACGACCAGATGCGCGCGGCGACAAACGGACTCGTCGACGCCCCGTCCCAGGGCGGGCTCGGTGGAAGCCTCCCTAACAGGCCTCCATCGCCACGACGGATGAGTGAGCAGACCCTGCAAGAGGCCCGGCGCAAGATCATAGGCACGCTCCTGTCCAGCACCGAGGACCTGTCACTCCAGAACCGTGGCTCCCAAGACGATGCTCGTGGGATTGCCCTGTCGCAGTCGCTGGCGGCTCTCGAAGGGTCGCCGTCCCTTGGCGCGAGCAAGCTCCTTTCCGACAGCCCTCGCATCCGCCCAATCTCTCGTGGTGCACGCCAGAGCCTCGAGCTCCAGCAGCAGCAACAGAGACTCTCCGAGGAGGAACCTACTGCCGCTGTCAGTTCCCAGCTGCCCCCTCGACCTCGCATTCGTCGACCGAGTACCACTGGCCGTATCGTCGTGCCCAAACGGCCACAGTCACCTATCTCACCACAGCTCTCGCTCTCCATGCACGGCGCGCTCATCTCGCCGACCATAACCATCGAGTCAGTGTCGGGCTCGGCAGACCAGTTTGGCCGCATGTCCAAGGAGGAGCGCAGGCGCTCCGAGGACTATGCGCGCAACCCAATCCAGTCGGCCAACGGTAGGCTCATGAACATGAAGAACCACTCCATGATCAACCTGCCGTCGACACACAGCCGCCGGACGTCGACGCTCAGTGGCCACTCGCGCGACAGCATGGTGCACGCCTCGTTACAAGTCCTGGAGTTCTCAGAGCCCGGTCAAGACCCTGTCCGTTTCCAGCTCGGCAACTGCATCGGGCGCGGCCAGTTTGGTTCAGTCTATCGTTCGCTCAACCTCACGACTGGACAGATGGTGGCTATCAAGCGCATCCGCCTCTCTGGAATGAAGGAGAAGGAGGTCCGTGACGTCATGCGCGAGGTCGAGCTCCTCAAGCGTCTCTCTCACCCGGGCATTGTCAAGTACGAGGGCATGTCGCGTGACGACCAGTACCTGAACATTGTGCTCGAGTTTGTGGAGAACGGCTCTCTCGGACAGACCCTCAAGGCCTTTGGAAAGTTCAACGAGCGCTTAGTCTCGTCGTATGTCGGCAAGATCCTCGAGGGCTTGCACTACCTCCACTCCCAAGGCGTTGTCCATTGTGACCTCAAGGCGGCCAACATCCTCTCGACCAAGAACGGCAACATCAAGCTGTCCGACTTTGGCGTGTCCCTCAACATGCGTGCCGTCGAGAACTTTGCCGAGCGCGCCAGTGTCGGCAAAGCCGAGGGTGCCAAGGGGGTCAGCGAGATTGCTGGCACCCCTAACTGGATGGCCCCAGAGATCATCAAGCTTTCTGGCGCCTCACCTGCGTCTGACATCTGGTCCCTGGGCTGCACCGTCATCGAGCTGCTGACCGGCAAGCCGCCGTACTCGGGCGTCGGGAACAGCATGACTGTGCTCTTCCGCATCGTCGAGGACGCGATGCCACCGCTCCCGGTCGGCGCTTCGGCCGACGCTCTCGACTTCCTCAAGCTTTGCTTCGCCAAGGACCCGAAGCAGAGACCGACGGCTGCCATGCTGTTCCAGCACGAATGGGTGCGCTCCAGCCTGCCTGACATGGCCAAGCTCCATTTCGACTCACTGCCCTTCGTACACCGCATGGCGCAGAAGAGTGACCACGGCGTGCCCCGCGTCGACTCGCAGCGTATCTTTGACAGCTCGCAGGCACGCTCCGCCTCAGCGTCGATGGTAGACCTCCCGGGGGCTGCCACCACCCGCGAGCTCGAGGGTGTCGCCGAGACGTCGCGTCGTGCCCAGGCCAGCATGGTCAGCCTGCACTCGCACTACTCGCAGAGCACCACGGCGCTGGACAGCTCGGTCGCCAAGGCGCATTCGTTGGTCAAGACACGATTCGCCAAATGTAAGTACATTGTTAGGAACGCTTCGAGCAACGACTAACATCCCGCAGCTATCACCTGCCACGTCTGCCTCGACGGCGTCAAGAAGGCCGCCTACCTGTGCCAGAACTGCGGCCTGATCACGCACTCCAAGTGCGCGAAAGGTGCCAACCCACGCTGCAACGTTCGCGAGCAGCTGGCTCTCCTCGTCAGCCAGCAGGACTGGACGCCGTCGGCGCCGTCGTCGCGCGACAACTCGCCTTACCCCTGGGACTCGCAAGGTGGCAGCACGCCACTGACGTCGCTGCCAGCGCGACTGTTCGCTCGTGCTGGGGGCTCCAAGTCGTCCCTTCTCGCCGCGTCTACGACGTCGCTGGTCGACCATCCGGCTGGCGACAAGGAGAGCGCCTCGGGCGCCAGCTCGGGTGCGCGCCGCCCGTCGCGCCTCTCGTCCGGTGCAGCGTCTGCGACTCGCCCGTACCCGTTCCCGGCGGACCACCCGGTCCCCGAGAAGGCGGTGAGCGGATCGCTGCGCTCGCGACACTCTCAGACGAGCGAAGAAGACGGCACATCTGCCAACACGCGGGACCGCTCGACGTCGCTCATCCGCATCGACGAGGACGTGCCAGCGCAGAGCTCGCACCTCGGAGGCGGGGGCCCCCGCACCTACCCCCCTCCCATCCAGCACGTCCCAACCGTGCGCGTTCTCGAGCCCGGTCCGGAGGACCGCGGCATCAGCGGCGGCCCCGCCGTGCGCCGCAAGCAGCGCCGCGAGCGCGACTCCAAATCCGAGTGTATCATCGCCTAGGCGCCACAAGTAATACATGGGTCTTGTGGCCAGGAGGCAGGTACGGACTCTTGTCCTCTTTCTTTTTCTCTCTTTCGGGCTTTGCACACTCTCTCACACCACACCACACTCTGCTCCATCTCTCTCTCTCTCTCTCTCTCTCTCTCTCTCTCTCTCTCTCTCTCTCTCTCTCTCTCTCTCCACCCGCACTAGCCCCCATGTTGTTCTTTTAGCTGTAGCGTCCCTCGCATTGTAGTAGTTCATCTGGCGCCGGCCGGGGTCACTAGGACCTCGACTGAGCGCCGCCTACCCCACCCTAGCCCAATCATCTCGACCAGCATTCCGTCGCCTGTTGCCATATACATCGGTAGCGGCGAGAATCCATCGGCATAAAGTCATAGTAGCGCAGCATGCATTGTTGGCGCAACCAGTTGCAACCTTTCGTGGCCGTGCCCGACTAACCGCCGCGCTCGTTGTCAACGATGCCGTCGTCGCCGGCCATTCCGCGTCGACATCCCTGTCGCCCAGAGACTAAACCAAGTGTATTCTGCTTACTCATGCCTCTATTCTACATGTCCACGCGCTACCATGACAACCCACCCCCCGTTCCTTATCGGGACGGCCGCGCCGATCCGACATGGCGAGCGGCTTGCCAAACGGTGCAGGCACCTCACCTCACCCGCCCGTGGTTGCCGCAGGAACGCGCAGTGCCTCTGCTTCCTACCGCGGATGTTAGTACGTGTGTCGAGACCGGCCAGTCCGTGGAACTAACTGGATACCTTGAAACCTCGTGCCGCCAAACACTGTCCCTCGCCATGCACTGGCCCTCTCAAACTCCATCGCGGCTCGCTGGACACGCGCGGCCGGAGAACGGTACAGGCACTCTGGCTTCGTGATGCATCGGATGGCAACGTCACGGTCGTTACGGCACGGCCATGGAGATCAGGGCTGGGAAAAGGTGGGGTACTCTCGTTATGCTGGGTATCGATGTGGAGTGCTTGGGGGTCGGTTGATACAATGTACAGTGTGGACCATCCAGCAGCGCGTACGTGCTAGGTCCTGTGTGAGAAATAATGATGGGATGGCTTAACTACCGGTTGCCGAGAGCGAGCTTGATCTTCATCGGTGCGGCGGGCGGTGCTTCGCCGGCTGGGCTGGGGAGAGGCGGGTCGAGCCCCATCGACCCGTAACCGTATGGTGTTGGGCCAGCAGCCGGAGTCGTGCTGGGGCTCGGCGCCATGTTACTCTGCGCAAACTTGGGGCAGTTGCGGTTGGCCTTGGTGTGGCCATAGGCGCCACACGCACCACACTTGCGCTTGCCCTCGCCCTCGCCGACGTCGGGGAGCTCGCCCTTGCCGTTGTACTTCTTGCGCTGCTGGCGCCTCTGCTGGTTCTTCTTAAGCCGAATGACTTCAGCGCGGATGGCCTGGATCTTGAGCTCGTCCTCATCCATGTTGCCCGAGGGCTTGAGGTTCTCGAGTTGTTCAGTGAATTGCGCAAGCTTGCGTTCTTCCACACGGCGCATGTACGATATGATCACGGCAGGGTCGCGCACAATCTCGACAGTCTGCTTGCCCTTGACTGTGCGGTTGATTCTGAGCACCTTCACCTCTTTACGGTCGTTGCCGGTCACTTGGGACTCGCCGTCGAAGGAGAAGGCCGAAGGTGACCGGGCCTCCTCCATTGGGCTGTCGAACGCAAGCGAACCGGCGCGCGAGAAGTTACGGGGCTCAGGTTTGCCGAAGCGTGGGCCCATGGCAGCCGTCTGGGTAACAGCAACGCTACTGTCGTCCATTGCAGAGAGCTCGGGAGGGACAGGGTTGCTGAGCGCCTTCCACTGAAGGTCCCAGACCTTGCGCTTCTCCTCTTCGTAGATTCTGTTCTGCTCGGCGTTGGAGATCTTGACCGGACCACCGCCAGCCTTGGCTTCGGCTTCGAGTCGACGGCCTTCTTCCGTCTCGCCCTTTCGCAAGAAGTAGTTCTTCATGTTGGTCTTGAGGAAGCTGAAGCCCTCGCCGCGGCCGGTCGGCTCTCCATCGCCGTGAACCAACAGCCATGCCTTCTGTGCCTCGGCACGCTTGTAGTTCAAGGTCGTGGCCCAGACGGCAAGCTGTTGTTCGATGTCGAGGCCTGTGCCGTCCTCGCCAAATTCGTCCTCGTCCTTGCCCTCCGCAGTCTTGGTGTAGCCTGCATCGCGCAAGTGCTGAGCGCCGACTTGCATGGCTTCGTAGAGTGAAGCCATCTCGGGGGTGACGAGTGCCTCGACATCCTTGCGCTCGGTCGGGAAGTCGTAGGTCTGGTTGAGCTTCCAGTAGCCGGAGTGGAATCCGGCATCCTTGTCATACTCGAGGAATTCCTGAAGAGTCAGATTGGTGCTCGAGGCTGACAATACTCACGTTTCCCTTGATCTTCAAGCGCTGACGCATCTGGAGCTCGGTCTGATCAGGGAAGTATTTGATCAATCTGGCCAGCTTGACACGCTGCTTCGCCAGCTCCTTGTTCTTCTTGATCAAGATCCAAGCCACGATCATGAGGCGAAGCTTTGCTGTGTTGGTGTTCTTGCGCGCATGTGGGCCGGGTACCTCGGACTCGTTGGGCACCGTCTGGCCGACAGTGAAGATGTCCTTGATCTCGCGAAGATGGTACTGCACATGGCCGTTGATGGTTTGGCGAACGACCAAGAAGTCGGTTGTTTCCGGCTTGTGCTGGAAGATGGGGGCGCGAAGGAGGTTGTTGTGGATGACCTGCGTCACCTTGCCAGCATCGACATAGCCAAGCAGGAATGGCTCGGCGTCTCCCACGTTCAGGATTGAGGGTTGTCCAAGGTCCAGCTTGGGCACATTCTCGTCCTTGTCGTCCTTCTTTCGGTAGTAGTTGACGATGGTAGTACCCATGCCGTAACCACTCATGATGGGAGGGTACTCTTCCTATGCTTGTTTAGCTATAGGCCGGGCTACGGTTGGCGCGGGTACTCACTGAGAACTCGAGAAGCACGAATGGTCCCTTTTCTGACAAGCTCAGGTCCTTCGTCGTCTTAAAACGCTCCGATGGATCAGCTGTTGTGTGCTTGTTGTGCTTTTTGGAACTAGCAGTCGGGTTTGACCGGAGCTTTGAGAATGACAACCAGACATTTGACGGGAACGAGAGCACAGGTCGGTGCCATGAGCGGGCCTCGTTCTTGTTGAGTGTCGTCTTGTACTGCAGAGTTAGACAGGCAGGCGTAATGCGCTCCACTCACGAAAGGCATCTGGAGCACTTTGGCAGGTGTCGAGTGGAACACCTCGATGGCGCCAAAGGTCTGACGAATACGGAACCTCGACGCGCGAGTGTGCTCGTAGAAGTGGTCGTTCGAGATGTTGAACGGGTCAAGCTTGGGAAGCGGTGCGGGCTTGTCATCCTGCACCTTGTCGTCCCCGGCAACCTCGGCCGTCTCGTCCTTGTCTTCGTGGTCTTCGACGAGATCCGGCGTCGCGCGACGTGCATCCCAGATGACTTCACTCTGCCAGTCGCCAGTCTCAAGCACGTCGTTGCGGAGCTGCAGCGGTTCGTGCGTGTTCGTCGGGGTGTAGTCACCCGAGAACATGACGATGTCGTTCTCCCAATCGGCGAGATCCAGCATCCGCCCAACCTCCTCTTCCGATCCTCGCCTGTTGCCGTTGGCCGCTGGCTCCTCGAACCGCACCCTCGCAGATTGTGGAGGCCGCCTCATCTCCTCTCGCCGCAGCTCGCGACCGCCCTTGACCCACTGAGGATCAAAGAAGGAGCCGATAGGGGCGAGGTAGTTGGGCTGTCGTGGATCACTCGACGGCAGTGGTGGGACGCTGGGTAAGAGAAAGGTGGTTTCTGGTGGCGCCGCCTTGTCCTTTGCGACAGTGATCGCGACTGCCTTGTCAGTGACGAGTCGGTAGTCTCGCCCAACGACAACTCACACTCCTCATGAGGCAAACCAGACAACAGCCGGCGCTTCTTCTTGAGAGAAGCCGCGGAGAACGCCGCCCGCGCCGCAGGCGTGTCGTAAAACACCTCGCTCATCTTGAGCGGGACGCCTTGCTTGAAGTCGGGCCAGACGCTGAAGACGAGGTTTCTCTCTCTCTCCTCCCGCTGGCGCTTCTTTCTCGCCTCTCGCTCTGCGTCACCCTCGCTCTTGAGACCGGCAATCTCGGCGGCGGCGCGACGGGCCCATCGGGCTTCCTCAGCCTTGATGGCAGCCTGTTCTCGCCGTCGGGCCTCCTTGTCCTCGGGGTTCTCGTCCGGTAAGGATGCCTCGGAGACGTCGTCCATGAACTTGTCTTCGTCGCCCTCGGCCTCGATGGCCGCTGCCAGCTCGCGTGACGACGATCCACCAGCGCCGCTTGATCGTTCAAGGAAGGCTGACAGAGCCGTGCTGTCGACGCCGACCTCGGCGAGGACGTTGCCCAGGCCAAAGGCTGATCCGAGGACATCGTCGTCGACCTCCATGGTGGTGGATTAGGCGTCACGAGCCAAGGTGTGGTTTGTAAGACGTTGTCGAATGTCGAGGTGGGCTTTGGTGTGCAAGAGCACCAGGCTAATGCGACAACAAGGTGATGGGTGGTACCACGTGTTAAAGTGGGTGGCCGATTTACGTTTGGGTGGTCGCAAGTGATCGCCCGCCCAGGCGCGTAATCGGGGGGGGGTGGGTGGTGGGTGGCGCGGCGGCGGCGTCATGACGCCGGCTTGCTTATGTACCTCTCAGAGGGTTGAATGGCGGGATCAAATCCAACCCGTCAACAATAGGCCGCCCGTCATTACCGGGTTGTGTGCTGTGGGCATTCCGACTTCTCTATTATGACTACTTTGAAACCAACACACGTCGCTCTTCCAGAATTCTTTCCAGACGACTGACAATAGACACACTCTCGCTCTCCTTTGACGGCCAGAAGCAAGCGCCGACAACCAGCACACCCCCTACCCCAGCACCCTGTCCCCCAGCCCATGACAGTCGAGCCACAATCATCGGGTGGACAAGCCGCCACAAACTCGTCGTTGGGCCTCGTCTTCGCCGACCACTCGTCCCAGTCACCTGTACACGACTTTCCAGAAGATGATATCGACCTCATCTCGTCGCCACTGACACTTCCTAATGGCGTGGTCATCCCCAACCGCTTGGTCAAGGTGGGTGCTCCTGCTGCAGCTGAACTAACCCATCAGGCGGCCATGGAGGAAGGCATCACAGGCGGCCTGCCAGGCAAGCGGCACAGGCGGCTGTACCGCCGCTGGGGTGCTGGAGGCTGGGGAATAGTCATCACTGGTAAGTTTGCAGCGCCTCTTACCGGCCAACGTCTCGCCGGCTATGCCGTCAGACAAGCTGACACGCTGCGCACAGGTAATGTGGCTGTCGACTCTACGCAGCTCGCGACGGCACACGACCTGCGCGTGTACGACAACCCGCACACGGTCCCCCTGTTCACCGAGCTCAACGACGCGTTGCTAGCCGATGCGCCCGAAGAGGGCCGGCCGCTCACGCTCGTGCAGCTGTCGCACGCCGGTATCCAGAGCAGCCCCACATGGGGCCTGTCGAGACCGCCGTGGGAGCCTGCAGTCGCCCCCGTCTCTGCCCGGCCGACGCTTGGGCGCGGCGTCGTCGCATGGCTGTTTGAACACGTCCTCTGGCCTACGAAGAGCCGGGCCGTCACCGACCTTGCCGAGTGGCTCGACATTGCCGGTAAATTCATCGACGCGGCCGCGGCCATGGAAGAAGCCGGCTGGGACGGTGTCCAGCTTCACTCGGCGCACGGATACCTCTTGGCAAACTATCTCTCGCCTTTGGTAAGCCAGCTACTCGTTGCCTCGAGAAGCTGACGAGCACAGACGAATCCCCACCCCCGCCCTTTGCCAGGGGTCCCACACTACGTCCCCCTCCACCTCCACCTCCTGTGGCTCATTCTCACTGGCATTGCGGCCGCCACAGAGCCGCGCTTCGTCAAGGCAGTCAAAATCAACTCGTCAGATTTTGTCGCTGGGGGCATGGACGAGGAGCAGGCGGCTGATATCATCCGGGAGATTGCGTCATGGCAGCTCGTCGACATTCTCGAGGTGTCTGGTGGAAACTACTCCAACCCAGGTGAGTGCTGATAAGGCGTGCCCGCCCTTCCCAGCACTAACACCCACAGCATTCGCAGAAACGGCCCAGACGGGCTCGGCGCGCCAATCGCTCTTTGCGCACTTCACGACGGAGCTGATCCCCACGCTACCGCCCGCGCCCGAGGGGCCCGCCATCCTCCTCACGGGCGGGATGCACGACCGCGCGCTGATCAGCTCATCTCTGCGAAACCGCGCCTGCGACCTCGCGGGCATCGCGCGCCCTTCCGCACTTGTCCCCGACCTGCCCCGGCGCGTGATCCTCAACCGCGAGATCGACAGCCCAAAGGCCAAAGTTGGGCCGTACGACATCCCCCAAGGCCCGCTCGTGCAGCGTCTCCTCGGCGGCGGAGAGGCCAAGTCGCCGCCCAATCCCGGCGCCGTCAAGCTCGTCGGCGCGGGCGTCAGCACCACATGGCACGAGTGGCAGATGGCGCGGATCGGCCTCGGCCTCCAGCCTGATCCCAAGCTGCCGTGGATCTCGGGCGCACTGACTTACACCCTCTGGTACGACATTCTCGGCGGCGGCCCGCGGGGCTGGATCGCGCGGTACTGCGGCTTGGACGAGTAGGATACAGGCTAGACAGTAGATGCGTGGCATGGCTTCATCAAGGCATATGTATTACTACAGGGACGGCGTGGTCGAGCCGCGCGAGTGCACAGCCGAGTTCCGCACCTCGTTCACAATGCGCAGGGGATCGCAGGAAGCTGCTCGTCTGAGGGGGGAGAAGCGTCGAGCGTCGACGACGCAGCGGGAGCCGGAGCCTCGTCCAGTGGAAGGCGCGCCACCTCGTCTGGCGGGAGCGGTCGCGCCGGCTCCAGCCGAGGGCTGATGATCGACGTCTTGGAGCGGAGACGCACCCGTACGGCCGGTGGCGAGCCTGGTGGACTGCCTGGGCGGGGGAGAAGCACGCTTGGGAGTACGGGCTCGTCGCTGTCGCTTCCGGCAGCGACGCTCATCGACTTCATGGCGCGGCGGAGCACGTTCCGCAGGGCCAGGGGCACGTCGTCCTCGTCCTCGCTGTCTTCTCCGCGGAGCGCCGCGCGCCCTGGCGGCCGGGGCGGCGGCGTGCTGATCGTCTCGTACGAGTCCGTGTCGGACTCGGCCTTGAACAGCCCGCGCAGGTTCATCCGCACCCGCGGCTGGTAGCTCTGCGCCGTGTGGAACAGGACCGGCACGATCTCGCCGTCCGACGAGACCGTCTTGGTTGTCTTGGTGGGCACGTCGGGCGGCGTGTCGGGCAGTCGCGTGTCGCGACGCAGCCTTGCACGCTCACTACTGCCCTGGTCGCTGTCAGTCGAGCTGGACCTAACCACTCGCCGCGCGCGGGCAAGCAGGAGGCGGTACGCGGCCTTGCCGTCCAGCCGGCGCGGCTCACTGGAAACGAGGGGCGCCGTGCTCGGTCCGGCCTCTGGCGCGTGCTGGTCCGGTGCACTGTTGTTCCTCCTGTGCGCTTGCCACCGGTACCGTGGCCACTCTGGCGAGCTGCTGTCCCGCCGTTCGTCCGCCGAGCTGCTGTTCCGCCGCCGGGTGACGCTCCACGGCCGACTCGGCCCCTCGTGAACACGCGGGGTCTCTTCAGGCGGTGTTTGTGGTCGCTGGTAGCGGTCCTCGTCCCACCCTCCCAGCGCAGATATCCGGGCGCGAGCCTCCCCCATCGAGTCGATTTCGGTCGACCGCCGCTGTCGCTGTGTCGACGGCACGACTGGAGTGGAGAATCGGTGTCGGAGGCGCCGGATCCACCGAGGTCGCTGATGCTGGGGTATTAGTACTCACCATTGGTGAGGCTACTCACGCCCTGTTCCCTCGCGAACATTTCCGCGATGCCGTAGCTCTCGTCGTCGTCGACTCCAGCGCCTTGACAGCGTGAGACGGTTGCCCCCATACTGGCAGTGGAAAGGCTGCCAGCATTGAGGTCGGCGTCTGATAAAGGTGGCCAGTGGCAACAGGAGAAGTGGTCGGGGAGAGATTGGCGTCCACGCCATATAAACGCCCCTTTATCGACGAAGCCGGTGGGTGTGAGATGCACTCACGCACCCAATGCACTCAATCGACGGGATTGGCCACCATGCGAGAAGCACGTTGCCGCTGTGTCCCCAGCCTGCCAGCTGGCAGCTGGCAGCACGCAGCTTCGCGCGTGCTGGCTTCCAACAGGCCACCGGCTTCCTCGTCGCCGCTTCCTCGCCCCTCCCATTGGCGACCTAATCTCTCTACCGCTTTCCGCGGCGCTTGGGTCGGACCTCCTCCTCCTCCTCCTCGGGTGCGGGACGGCCCGTCTCGAGTTCGACAAGCTCCTCCCACTCTCGCACTACCTCCCACCGCTCGCCTCCACGCGCAAGGTCACGCCAGCGCTCGAGCGCCGTCCGCGCGTCCTCGAATGACGTGGACGAGCAGAGCAAGACATTGGCAAGAGAGGTGAGCTCGGCGAGGTGGTGCGAGTGGGCCGTCACCAGGGGTGGGAGCGAGTCGACTGGGGCTGTCAGTGGTTGCAACATCACTGAGCCAACCACGCACCAAAGTTCTCCAAAGTCCACGACAGCCACAAAGGATCGGTGAGGACAAAGTCCCACGTCTGGACCTTGCAGGCATCGAAGAAGACCTTTTCTGACTGTTCGACAAGGGCAGCGAGCTTGGAGAGCAACTTCTCCAGCTTGCTGAGCACCCCCTGCAGTGCGGTGCGGTACGCAGTCAGTGCATCGAGGTGGGGTGCGACGAGAGGGCGCTCTGGCCCCTCGGGAAGGAGGAGAATGTTGCTGGGCGAGTGAGCTCGGCTCTCCAATCATCACTGAGCGGCACCCACTCCATCTCGGTCACCTCATCAATGCACCCCTTGCCGGCCTTGAGCCCGTCGTGCCCAACGACATCGTCCCAGGTGTTGATGACGTTGATGACCTCTGCGAGGACGAGCTTGAGCATGCGGTGGTGCGTTGTCTCTGCTGCGCGGCTGGGGGAAGCAGGCGCGGGGGAAGGCGACGGGGATGGGGATGGCGAGGTGCGCGAGCGCCTCTGTGGGGTTGAGAGGGCTGCCAGGCGCGACATGGTCGAAGGGGTTGTTGATGGTCAATGTCGAGATTCCAACTTTTGCTTTTGATTTTTGGACCGCCAGGCAGAAAACACTGGGCGCCGCGAGCAAATGACGATTATGCCAACTCAGGAACCTCACGTGAGTTTTACAGTCTCCCCCCCATTAACGGAATCAAATACCGATTAGACCAGCCATTAGCCCCGGCTTGGACTGGTTGCCGCGGATGGCCGTTTGCCACCCGTCATCGTCGAATTCCTTCGGCACGAGTGTGACGACGATTCCCGCATCTCACTTGCTCTCTCCATCGCTCACAAGAGCATCAACTCGCACACGTACACACTTGGTCGATCAATAAACACCCACGGCCAGAGGCCACGGGTTATCGTCCACTACCACGGCATCCTCAACGAGCCACCAGACGACATCTGCAGAACAAACAGACCACGCTCCTTCAACTGCGGCACAACAACCCGTACGCCATGTACCGCCGTGTCGTAGCTGCCCCGCTGCGCACGCGCGCGCTCGTGCAGGCCCGTCCCAGCCCGGCACTCCTCTTCTCCAATGCGTACCGGCCTGCAGCGTCTGCCCTCCCCCTGGCGCGGGTCACGATCCCGGCCCGGGCCGTGCACGCGCGCGCCATCTCGTTCGGCGCCATCCCGCGCATGATGGCGAGGGCCTTCCGTATCCCCGCGTACGGGGCGGCTGTCGGTGCCGGCGGCGTCGGGTACGCCAACTACAAGTTTGAGAGTGAGTTGGTTGGGGGAGTGTTTGCTGACTTCAGGCGTCCGGACCAAGACGGCAGAGCTCTTCGGCGAGCTGCAAGACACTGTCTCATCGGCGTACAACACGACGGCTGACACGCTGTCCTCGGCGTATGATGCCACGTCGAGTACGCTGTCCTCGGCATTAGATACGACGTCTAGTACGATATCCTCGCTTGGCAAGTCCGCCTCGGACGGTATCAACGGCGCTGCGGCAGAAGCACAATCACGAGCCGATGCCTTCCGCCAGGGCACGCAGGAGTGGTGGGATGCTTTCACGACGCAGTTTGTCAAGAACGAGCAGTCGGGCAGCGGCAGCAGTGGCGATGAGGATGGTCACTCGGGACGCGGGCCAGAGGAGCCCCAGAACAACGGCGGCGGAGAGGAGGCTGCTGCTGTTGCTGTCGCTGCTGCTGTTGGAGCCAAGCTGGAAGACGACCGAGCAGCCGACCCCTTCAGCGATGGCAGCGGGCCGGAGCACCAGCTCCTTCAGCTCACGCGCAAGCTCATCGAGATCCGCACCGTCCTGTTGAGTATCGACCAGAGCGACGCCCTCAAGCTGCCCTCGATCGTTGTGATCGGATCGCAGAGCTCGGGAAAGAGCAGTGTTCTCGAAGCGATTGTCGGGCACGAGTTCCTGCCAAAGTGAGTGCAGCTCCGCATATCCTGGCGCAGAAGCTGACACCAGCAGGGGCGACAACATGGTCACTCGCCGTCCCATCGAGCTTACCCTCATCCACACTCCTGTGAACAAGGCGTCGTCCCAGCCATCCGAGTACGGCGTCTTCCCCGACATGCCCCACCTCGGCAAGGTCACCAACTTCTCGCAGATCCAGAAGACTCTGACCGACCTCAACCTCTCGGTCCCCGCCGAGCTCTGCGTCACCGACGAGCCTATCCACCTCCAGATCCACTCGCCCAACGTGCCCGATCTTACGCTCATCGATCTCCCCGGTTATGTGCAGATCGCATCCATGGACCAGCCCGAGAACCTCCGTGAGAGCATCGCCAACCTCTGCGAGAAGTACATTCGCGAACCGAACATTATTCTCGCGGTGTGCGCTGCCGATGTCGACCTCGCAAACTCGCCAGCTCTGCGGGCGAGCCGCCGTGTCGACCCCCTTGGTAACCGTACGATCGGTGTCGTGACGAAGATGGACCTTGTGACACCTCAGCAAGGCGCCCAGATCATTCGTGGCGAGAAGTACCCCCTTCACCTCGGCTACGTCGGCGTCGTGTGCAAGGTCCCTCCTAAAGCCGGCGGCGTGTTTAGCTCGATCCGAGGAGACTCGAACACTACCATTACCAGCCAGGTCATGAAGCGCGAGGAAGAGTTCTTTGGCGGAGAGAACGCTAGGGTGTTTGGCACGCGCGACCGCCGCGGCAAGCGGCTCCTCACTGGTACCGACACGCTTCGCCGCCGCCTTATGGACGTCCTCGAGACCAGCATGGCCTCCAACTTGCACGGTATCACCAACGCCGTCCAGCTGGAGCTCGAGGAGGCCAACTACCAATTCAAAGTCCAGTACAACGACCGCCGCATCACGTCGGAATCGTACGTTGCCGAGACGACCGATGCCCTCAAGGCGCGCTTCAAGGACTACACGGCCCAGTTCACCAAGCCGGCTGTCCGTTCCAAGCTCACCAACCTTCTCGAGGACAAGGTCATGGACATTTTGGAGCAGCTGTACTGGACCGACGCTCGTGCGGCCGAGCTCACCACACTAGGCGACGACCGCAAGCTTGCGACCGAGGAGGACCTCGACTCGTACTGGCGTTACAAGCTTGAAACGGCATCATCACTCCTTACCAAGTCTGGCGTAGGCCGTGATTCTACCAATATGGTAGCCGATGGACTCCGCGGGCTGATAGACTCGATCGCTCAAGGCGAACCATTTACATTCCACCCTGAAGCAACGGACCGCATTGTCGACTTTTCGCATGCCATCTTGCGCCAGCGGATGGGCCTCACTGCGGACCAGGTTGAGAACAGCATCAAGCCGTTCAAGTACGAGGTCGAGATTGAGGAGCGGGAATGGGCCCGCGGCCGTGACCGTGCGGATGCCAAGTTTAGTGAGGAGGTCAAGCTCTGTGACGCCAAGCTGGGCGAGATCCGCAACCGTCTTGGTGGCAGTCGGCGGTTGAACGGCCTCATCAAGCATGTGTCCGACTTGGAGAAGTGGGAGGAGAAGCGCAAGAACAAGCCTGCACCTGTCGAGGGCGAGGAGACGACCGAAGACCCGGCACCTGTACTCGACGCGTACAGGTATTCGCCTGCGCAGATTATCGACGGCCGACACGCCTTGCTGCTGTCAAACCGCCTCGCACTGCTCAAGATGCGCCAGCAGGCCATTCGGTCAAAACGGTGCCGTGTGGGGCCCGACCAGGCAGCCTTCTGCCCCGAGGTGTTCCTCTCGGTGGTGGCCGAGAAGCTTGCATACACGAGCACAATGTTCATCAACATTGAGCTGCTCGAGCAGTTCTTCTACCAGGTGAGTGTGCCACATTGACGCGTTGCCGCATGAGGTTAACCCGTGGATCAGTTCCCCCGTGAGATTGACTCGCGCATCCTGTACGACCTCGACCGTGACGAGATCAAGAAGTTTGCTCTTGAGAACCCCAAAATCCGGCAGCACCTTGAACTGCAGGACCGCAAGGACAAGCTCGAGCAGGTGAGTAGCGAGCGGGCGACGCGACACGGCAACCAGGACCGGAACACGACGCGCTTGAGACATATCCTCCTGGGTCCTGGCGATGTCGCGTCGTGACCGACGTTTATCGTGACGCGTAGGAGCTGACGGAGCAACAGGTGATGCGCTCGTTACAATCGCTGGCCAATCTGCAGCAGGCCGACGCACCGAGCGGTGACCGACGGCGCAAGGACGGGCTGTTTGCAAAGTTCATGTAAGGGGGGGCAGGCACGTACGGCTGCACCATTGGGCGGGGATCGAGGCCATGACAGGCCTTGGAGCGTCGCGCAGGCAGCAGTGCGTGCTTTCGTGAGCCAAAGCTTGTCCTCCATGTGACAAAATTGGGGACACGTGGCAGCGTGTCGAGACTAGAGATTAGTGTCTCTGACGCGTCTTGCTTGGTGAAACAGTGGGCGGGGGAGGGGGAGGGAAGGGGGAGCGGGGAAATCACGACAGTCTAGATTCCAAAACCATATCACTCTCGGATGTATTCTACTACCACTCTGAGTGTGAATAGGAGTCGCGTGTGTGTGTGATGGCCGGGGTTGGGGTTGTGCTGCGCGGTGGTGGGCCGGGCAGGGGGTGCGACTGATGAACTGGCGGGTGCGTTTCGTACCTCTTTGTCGAGGCAGGACGACGACTGACGACGAGCGACCATCAGACGCGCGTCCGGTGGCGGAGAGGGCAAGGGGAGGGAGGGGGAGGGGGGTGGGAGGGGCGGGGCAGGGCGGGTGGCAGTGGCGCTGGCTGGGCACGGCGCGGTGTGAGCTTGTGGCTGATGCGCTGATGCGCTCTGAGCCGCATGGTTGTGCAGGTCGTGGTGTGCCCTGAGGTCTCCCTGCGTTCGACCCTGAGTCGACCCTTATTATTCTATTCCCCAGAGTTGGTGCGTCTGCCGCTGCTGCTGCTGCCACGACAGGGCCAGCTGGGCCAGGCTACTTGCTGCTTACCCCTGCCACTGTCCCCTCGCAGAACACGGTACGCAACGGGCAGGTCCCGAAAATTCCCATTGTGCGTTCCAGTCAAGCGTATTATGGCATGTAACGGGGGTTTGCTCGGTGGTCGTGTGGGGGCCGTGGGGGGTGGAAATGCAGCGTGGATACGGGTGTTTGTGCCGACTGGGTGCCACTTGCCTTGCAAAGCGGAGCCAAGCCGTGGCGTGGAAGGTTCTGCGCGTCCGTCTTCGTCGCTGCAAGACTGGCGCCCGCATGCATGCGTTTGCATGCGGGCGCCGCCCTCGGCCACGCCACAGCCCCGGCGGGCGGCTGGCTAGGGCGGCGGCGCGGCCGACAGGGGACGGCGGACCGACGTGTGACGCGTGTCTGGCGTCCCTGCGCCACGCGAGGTTTTAAGCCTATCCAGGGTGCATGGGGTCTGGCAGCCACAGCCCACAGGCAGCCCGCCAGGCCTGCCCTCCCAGCCCGCGCCATCCCATCCGCCACACTACGCGTTGCCCTGGCCTGGTGGTGCAGCCCCTGCCTGGCTGGCTGGCTGCGCGGCAGACGTCGCGCTCTGCTTTCCAGCTTGCCAGCCAGCCAGCGACAGAGCCAGCCCGAAAATCAACCTCGTCTTACGTCGGTTGGGAGTTGCCTCAGACGGCTTGCTGCACCGCTGCCTGCACCACCACCCCGTCACGCATCACTCACCTCGCCCACTCCCTCGATTCCCCATTCTCTCGTCTCTCTTGGCTAGTCGTCTGTTCTACGTCGTCGCCGTCGCCGTCGCCGTCGTCGCCGTCAAACGCCACGCCACACAACACCACTCCACGCAGGTTCGACGCCCCCCGCTTGAGCCTGTCTACCTCCCCCCGCGTCGTGCACCCCCCCATCACACCCACACCCACATCCCACTGGCTGGCCCAGAGCACACGCCCTTGTACTCCCACCCACCCCACCCCGCTGTTGTTCATTCTGCTCTCGCACACAAGGATAGCATAGTCGTGAGTCTCTCGCACGCGTCGTCCCAGTCGCCGTCGGCCTGCCGCGTCGCGCGACAAAGCAAAAGCAAACCACCTTCCCTCTGCTTTCCTCTCAGGACTGTCACTGACGCGTATACGCCCCGCCCCGGCCCCCCTTGCTCCTTGCTTGCCTCTCTCGATCTGTCCCTACGCCGCCTGCCGCCGCCGCCGCCGCCTCCGCCGCTGCCATCCTGTCCTGTCCTCGCACCGACCTCGTTTCCCTTACTGGGTCAACTACCGCGTCGCGACTGCTCACTCTCAAACCCACCCACCCGCCGACGCCGACCTCGTCGCGCTGCTCACCCCCACTCACTCACCCACCCACTCCAACTCTATCGCGCATCATCGCGACCTCGCGTGCGTACCTTGTCGGTTGGACCGCGTCCGACACAACCACCCGCCCGCCTTCTCCGTCGCGTGCACGCAACCGACAATCAACTCCATCACACACCCACTCGCCGCCATTGCATTGTCCCCCCGGCCCACACCCTTTTTGCCCCACCAGCAGTCATCTATCCACCTCCTCCCTCCATCCGCGGCGGTGTTGCTGGACTCGCCGTTGCGTCCCCCTTCCTCCATCGTGTTGCCCACCCCACCCCGCCCCACTGCAGCAGCCCAGCCCCATCCCAATGTCCACCGCACCAACAGTCCCCGCCAGGCGCAACGTTAGCGGCCCCAGCGCGTCGTCGCGCCCACGCCCCCCGTCGCGCTCATCGAGACGCATTCTCAGCGGCTCGCAGCAGGTCGAGCTCGGAGGTGGAGCAGGTATCCTGGGAACAGCAATTAGCGACGAGGTGAGTCGCGTCTGCAGCCCGTCCCCCCGACCCGCCTAGGGAAGGTGGTCGGCCCAACCGTAAACCAGCAGCACTGATCCCCTCTGCAGCATGCCTATGCCCTTCAAGCTCAGTCGATAGCACGTGGGGCTTCTCCTGCATCGGCCGCCTCCTCGGTCCACAGCTACAACCTCTACTCGTCGCCAGCCGGCTCGCTCTTCTCCACTCCTTCCCCAACAGAAACGGGTTCGGCAAAGGGCAGCATCAAGAGCGTAACCACACCCAAGGCACCCACTGGCACTACCCACTCTGGCCCAGTTTCAAACGCTGGCAACAACTGGGGTGGTAGCGTTTCAGGATCCTCCCGGTCTATTGCTAGCACCAACACGGCCTCTAGCTCGTCGACAAATCACTCGGGAGGCGCCCTCCGCACCCCCCACTCGAAGCAGCTCGACCACGCGTCGTCGCGCCAGACCACGTCCACTAGCCCCACCGCCGCAAAGTCGGCCGCCTACAGGGACGTCCGAACATCAAACGACTCGCGCAACAACACGGTCCGCTCCATCGACAAGGTGCGCACCGATCCGCCACCTCCTCTGCCCCTTATGGCCCAAGGACCGCTCCCAGAAACCCCCTCGAGCTCGGCCTCAAACTCGCCAGACAGGCCGTTCTCGAGCGCCGCAACACGCGTCAAGCCTCGCACCAAAAAGTCACCTCCCGCCCCCATCCACACGGGTGGTACCGACGCCGACGCAGAGCGCAAGAGTCGAGACTGGGCCAGGATTGACGAGTTTGGGTCCCACCACTCGCCCACCCAGCGCAACATGCCTCACACGATCAACCATGCCGGTCTCCCCCCTCCAGTTCCAGCAAAGACTCTGGCCAACCAGCCCCACGTCGAGCACCGCCCCGTCGAGACGTCGTCCACGTCGACCGACTATGGATCAAAGAGAGGACGCCGCTCGGCCGACATGTTACGGTCCCTCACCCCGACCGGCTTCGGCGGCGGTCGCAAGACGCCAACGCCGTTGGATACCCAGGAGCACTCGCCCGTCCAGTCCACGTCTTTGCGTCCGTTTGGAACCACTCGCGCCGCACCAGAGCCGCCAAAGCAGCCCACCCTCAGGACGCGCCGCTCTGCAGACCTACTTCGCCGTCCTTCGACAGAGCTCTTAAACTTTGGCTTTAGAGATTCTGCCGCAAAGGAGGCAGCAAAGGAGCAGAAGGCTCTCCAGCAGCGTTCACTTGGCGTCTCTACAGGCGAGGCAGTGGCTGACGGCCGCAAGACGCCGGTTCTGTCGCTAAAGAAGAGCTCGGGCGCGCTCCGTGCGCTCTTCCGCGGAAAACCCAAGGAGACGCAGCAAGCACAGGACGTCCCCGACATGCCAGCACCGCGCGCATCCATCAGCGACCTCTTTCGCCCAACGCCGACCGTCTCGACCCCGTCGACCACCGCCTCGAATCTGTCGTCCCGCAGCCGCACCCCTTCGTCGCCTGGCTCGTCGCTGCCCAATGACCGCAAGACATTCCCCGTCCCGCCCCATCTCCAGCGCTCGGCCTCGGACAGCGGCCCGCCCTCACCTCCGCGTGTCGGCGGCAAGGTGACCCCCCGTGCGCTTGCTCCTTCCCGCGAGCTGCCAGCTGTTCCCTCGCCAGAGGGCTCGCCTCGTTCGTTCCACAGCTATCGCCAGTCGCCTGTCAACGCCCTGCTCAATGCTACGCCCATCACTGCGACACCAGAGCTGCCCCAGCCGTCGGTCAGCCCTTCGGGCTCGGATGGTGCTCGCTCTACCGGCTCGGCTTCGACCGTCCGCCAGGTCGCAGAGGTCTCGTCGTCGTCCAGGCAGCAGTCGTCGCCTCAGTGGTCGCCGTCAAAGGAGTCGCCCGCCGATTGGTCTCCCACCCCTTCGCCCGGACCCGAAGGCAACGACTGGTCGCCCATCAAGCCGTCCAGATCACTGCACCTCTTGCAGCTGCCAGACCTCGACTTGAGCTTTGACATGGGCTTTGACGCGATCAACCTCAGCTCGCCAACGACCCCTCGCAAACCGTCACCCCGGTCACGCCGCGGCTCGCTCGATCTTAGCTCGCCCAACACTCAGTCGCCCACGCGTTCGCGTTCGATCAACACCGACCGCCTGCAGGCCCCTCGTACCGAGGCTGAGCGTGCCCTCCGTGCTGAGCGCCGCCGTTCCCAGTCGTTTGACGGGCCTGGCTCGGGCCAGGAGGACCCCTGGCGCGCCCACGCTCACGATGAGTCGTGGGTCACGCCTCAGATGATGAAGCTGTTCTCCCCCAGCTCCTCCTCTGCCCCTCTCCTCTCGTCTGCCCCAGAGCTCAGCACGTCGGCTTCCGACTTCAAGTCATCGACTTCATCCCTCGGTCCGGCCCTGTCTGTTTCAGACACCGACTCTGCGTCCACACACCCATCGGGCAGATCCAGCGGGCACGAGAGGACTCCTTCAGGGAGCAGCTCAACCCACGAGACGAGCTCGCCTTCGCCCCCGCGCACGCCCGAAGACGCGCACTCTGCTTTCATGGGCCTGCCGCCGTATGGCTCTGAAACAACGAAGACCACGCTTGACAAGGCTCCCCAGGTTCTTGAGCCTCCCATCGAGCTCGGTGCTCCTTTGGTCGGCCTCGGAGCTCCTTTCGCGCCCACACCTACGCCTGCTGCCGTTCCCGTTCAAGCGCCGATCTCTGCCGCTCCTGTGGCGCCCCTCCCTGCCCCGCCCGTGCTCAAGAAGACTCGTGCGAGGATCGACAACCCGGCCAAGCCGCCAAAGGAGTCGCTTGACCCGACGGAGCCTGCCCAGCTGCCCCCGATGAAGGCACCGTTCAAGGCTCGCGAGAGCGTTCGCGTCCTGGTTCACCAGTCGGCCCCCATCATCCCCGACCCCAGCATCTCCACGCCAGCGATTACGCAAGAGCTCGAGAACGCTCTCGACAACTTCCGCTACCCGATGCAGGGAGGTGGCGCCGAGCGTTCTATCATCATTCGCAACGAGCTGTTGCCCTTCCTTGCCGAGGTCGACAAGCGCACGTACGATGAGCGCGACGAGAAGGCCAACCGCGAGCTCCGTGACGTCTGCTTCGAGTGGGCTGACGCGCTCCTGTTTGAACTGCGCGTCGAGCAGCCTGCAAACGAGCGTGGCGCATGCCTTGAGGGTCTCGCATCGATCCTCGAGAGCTCGTGCCTTTCAGCTGCTGCCCTCGACGTCTCGCGTATGCACACGGACGCCTTTGTGCAGCTGACCATGCGCGTCATGAACTTTGTCATGGACAAGCTGGGTGCCAAGGGTGTCTTCCATAACACGCTGCTGTTCAGCGGCCGTTTCCTGGTGAGTAGAAGAGCAATGTTGGTGCGACGTTTGGCTAACTTTCTAGGCATTTGCATTCTTCCGTGTCCCTCACGTCGGTGCCCAGCTTACGGGCGTGCTCCACCCCCCACGCGGCGCACTCATGCGCTTCACTCGCCCCGTCCTCGCCGGCCAGACGAACATCCCCGCCGAGGCGCGCCCGACCTACCCGGCTCACCTGCAGCCGCTGTGCTTTGACAACTCGAACGCCTACACCCGCAGGCTCACGACCCACGTCCCTGTCTTTGAAACAGCGGCCGAGAAGGACGCATTCCACTTCCAGCCCGGCAACTGGCTTCGTCGCTGGCAGTCGGACGACTCGGAGCTGTTCCCGGCGTTCTACCGCTCGTACCATCGCCAGCTTGCCCTCTACCTTGCTCCTGTGGTCGAGTACTACCAGGCCCAGGGCAAGCCGGTGCCGGCATATGTCTTGCTGCGCGCCCCCGGCTACGCCCACCTTGCGACAATCTTTGCCAAGAAGTGCCACTCGTACATTCTTGGCTCTGTCAACGCCGTCACGACGTCTTCTTCGGCCCAACAGTTTGACGCCACCGAGTCGGCCGGCTTCCGCAGCAGCTCCAAGCCCGCCGTGCTCGAGACTGCCAACAGACGGTTGGTCGAGACGCTCTGGACGTTTACTTCGTCGCTGGTCATGATCCCGTGCGTCGACGGCCGCGTAATCGAGTGCGAGGGTACGCAACTATGGGGCGACATGATCGACGTGTGGACCAAGAGCTTAATCACCAAGACGAGCCTGTACGCCCCCAAGGGCGTCTTCTGTCTGTTTGACCTGCTCGACGGCATCGTCGACCCCGTGGTTGTTGGCGGCACCATCTCGCCGCTCGATGTGCCCTACCTCATTGGACTTGTGCGAACGATCCTCAACCAGGCCGAGCACGCCCTCACGCTCGTCAAGGTCATTGCGTTTGTCTTCACCCACTGGGAGATCCTCACGGCCAAGCCCGAGGACCGCAGAGAACTGTGCATCGACATTCTGCTGAAGAGAGACCTGTTTGAGCGTCTCTTGCTCTTCTGGTCTCAGTCTGTCCGCTCGTACGTCCTCCGTCTGGTCGTCTTCCGTCTTGGTCACCTTCACACGACCGAGGCGGACGGACCATCCTACAACGTTGAGCTTGAGTCTGTTGGCCTGCTCCAGACCCGCCTCGACCGCATCAAGAAGCGCTACGACGAGCTCGAGCCCAGGCCCATGTCCGAAGTCGACGACAAGGAGCCGCCCCGCACGCCTACCAACCCGGGCTTCCCTCGCAGCCGCAGCACGATTACCATGGTGACCGACTCGCCGCAGACGGTCAGCCGGTCGGAGAAGCTGATGGGCCTTGGCCTGGTTCCCGAGGAGAAGGAGGTGGCTGCGCCCAAGGCTGCTTCGTGGTGGAAGCGCCTGGGCGGCAAGCCTGGCAAAGACGGCAAGGACGGCAAGCTCGCGCCGCCCAAGGAGGGCAAGCAGGGCAAGAAGAGCAAGAAGAACTCGCCGACCGCGACGCCGTCGCCGTCGCTCTCGGACAACTCGCCCGTGCTCGCGTCGCCACTGTTGCCGCCCGCGAACCTGCACTCGCCCCACTCGCCGCATTCGCCGAACCAGAGCTCGCCGCTGTCGAGACCAGCAAAGCTTGACAACAGCCCGCTGCTTGCGCCGAGCCCGCTGCCGTCTTCCGAGTCGTCGCCTGTGCCCTCGTCCAACTCGTCATCCGAGTCGGGGCCGAGCACGACGCCCTCGGCTGGCCCGTCGCCGCCGCGGGCTAGAAAGGCGCCGCCGCCGCACATCACGACGCCGGCGTCTGCCAAGCCCGAGCACGCCGGCCTTGCCAACAAGGCCCAGTTTGCGTTCGAGTTTGAGCTGCCCACTGCTTCGCCCAGAAGTGACACATTCGACCCGACGCCTGCGCCGGGCTCGCCGCGTCGCAACTCGCAGCCGCCAAGTGCGCCGACGTCGCCGCACATGTCGCACTCGTTCTCGAAGCGCTCGTCGCTGCTGCCGCCGCCTGCGGCGAATGCCCTCGACGCGCTTGGCGCCGACACGCTCGCCAAGCTGACGAGAAACGCTGCGATCATCGACCCGGGCTACCCGAAGCGTCTTCACGCGTACGCGATCCGCATGCTCGCGGAGCTTGAGGACGCGCAAAAGGAGTATGATGAGTGGTGGGCCGACGGGGGCATTGGCAAGGTGGACGGTGCTCCGCCACGCCTTGCTGTTGCGTGGCCGTTCCACGAAGGAGAGGACTGAGTGTAGGTTAGTAGTATTGTACGAGAGGAGTATGACTGTACGAGGGGCGAGTCTTGGCATATATACCTGTTTGTCGTTTGTGTGGAGTGCGCGGTGTGTGATGCATGCTGTGCACGTGAGGGAGCGCGAGCCCGCGAGCCCGCAGGGCGAGGGGGCTGGCGAGCGAGCGAGCGATGAGCGAGAAGTGAACATGAGCAGGCTGCGAGTCGGCAGAGTATGCGATGCATTGTGCGTGGATGCAAGTAGTGTACAACGGGTGGGCGTGGGTGCGGTGGTCGCGGTGGACGCGGTGGTCACCGCGGGAGTCAGTCGGCGCGAGGCAGTCGGCGTGGACGAGGCAATCGGCACCACGCCTCATGCCACCTCCTCAAAGTCGTCCTCGTCGTCGTCGTCATCGGCGGCATCCACGTCCATCTGCGCGTCGGGGGCGGGGGCGGGGGCATCAGGCTTTTCCCCCTCCGCCCCGTCGTCGGCGTCGACCACCCCCTCCAGCTCCTTGCCGCCGCCCTCGCCCTCGCCAAACACCGCGCCATCCGCCCCGCCGCGCATGCCCGCAAACTCTGCCGCGACGGCGCGCCTGAGCTGGTCCGCCTCGCGCCGCAGCGCGGCAGCCTCGGCGTCGCGCCGCATCGCGGCGAGGCTGTCCTCGCCGAGCAGGAGGGCGAGGCGCAGCTCGTGCGCCGTGTCGCGCAGCGTCTGCGCCGCGCGGATGAGCGCCGCGGTTTTCAGCTTCAAGTGCAGGGGCGGGAGCGTGTCGGCATCGGGGTGGGGGTTGGGGGATATCTGGGGGGTCAGCAGAGGGAGATGGAAGAGGGGAGGGGAGGGGAGGGGGAACCACTCCGCCCCGCCGCCTCGCCCTCGGGCTCGGCACTCACATCCGCCAGCGCGACCAGCTCGCCCAGGCCCGAAGCGACCGCCTTGACCTCCTTGTCGATGCGCACGTTCCACTCGTCGTACACGCGGTCCAGCTCGGCGTCGGGCGTGCGCTTTGCGTCGGCGGCGTCGAGGCCTCCCGCGCGGGGCGCGGGGCGCAGGCCGCGCCGGCCCAGCGAGGCGGTCGGAAGGGCCGAGGGGTTGAAGACGTCGTACTGGCGGGCGGCCATCGGGCTGGCGGTCGTTGTTTGGGGATGGAGGGTTTAAGGTGGGAAGGGTGGAAAGGAGGACGAGAGGGTTGGCCTGTTGTTGGGTTTGGTGTGGAGGCGCGGGCTATTTCGCCGGGTGGAGGTTGACTGGGCCGGTGTTGCGCTGTTGACACCACCCACCACGCATGCTCCTCAAGCGCCTCCCCCTCCCGCCGCATCTCGCGCCCCTCCTCCCCCAGCTAGGTGCGCCGCGCGCCGACGCCGCTGATGCAGACCCGCACGGCGTCAAGACGACAGAGCATGTGCTGCTCACGCCGCGGGGCGTGCTGTCAGGCTTCCTCGAGGACGGCGACGGCGAGCTCCTGTCCGAGCTCGCCGCGCTGTGCCTCGCGCACACGGCGCCGGCCGTGCACCGCGGGAGCGAGGCCCGCGCGCCGAAACCCAGCTCGTTCGCGGGGTTCGGCGCCGCCGGGCTCGACGACCTCCTCTCCCCCTTCACCGCCGGCGTGATCCAGCTCGCTGGCCCCCCGCGCGTGGGCAAGACTGTGCGTGTTGCCCACGGCCCCGCTGACCCCAGCTCCTCGCGCTGCACGCCGCCCTGCGCGTGCTCTTGGCCGACTCGGCGGCCGCAGCGCACTGGCTCGACACGGAGGGCGGGTTCAACGCGGCGCGCGCGGCCGCCGTGCTCGCGGCTTACGGCGTTGAGGTGGGTTTACCGTGGGGCCGAGCTGACCACAGGGCGATGAGGCCAGTGCCGTGCTCGACAGGCTGACGGTTTCCCGCGTGTTCGCGCCCGACGCGCTGCTCGACGTCCTGGGCCAAGTGGGGGCCGGGGTCGTCGTGCTCGACAATGCGCCGGCCCTGTTCCGCGACGGGCTGATGGGGTCGAGCGCAGAGGGTGGGTCTAGAATGGGACGGCTACCGCGTGCCGCCAAGCTGGATGCTGATTCTCGCAGGGCACGCCACCATGGTCGCCGCGCTCGAGGCCCTGTCAGCCCTCGCCCACACCCGCGGCCTCGTCGCCCTCGTCGTCAACGCCACGGCGTCCAGCGTGCCGACCAACCCCAACAGCGTGTTCACCGCGACCACGGTCAAGCCGGCCCTCGGCGCTTCCCTACCCTTCGCGTGCGACGTCGAGCTGCTGTTACAGGACACGGCGCGCGTCTTCGGGCTCGCGGACGAGGGCGAGCGCGAGCGCGCGGGCAAGCCAGGCCTCCGGCTCGTTGTCGAGGTGGTCAAGAGCCGGGTTTCGGTACGTCGGTGGGTGGGGTATGCATGCTGACGCTTAGCCTTCCGGTGTCTGGGCCGTAGTCGATACCGTGAGCTGGGAAGCGTTCGGATGCCAGCTGACAACGCAGGACGGGACAGCCCTCTTCGACGTTGTGCCACCGCCACGGGACGACGAGGTCACCGCTGCGCGCTCCGCAGGATACATCACTGGCCGGCCCGCGCTCGGCACGCTCGGGCAGACGCTGCCTGATGGCAGGCCCGACAACCGCGCGATCCACGCCATCATGCGCGCCCACCAGGTCGAGCTTGAACGCGACACGGAGGCGGCAAGGCGGAGATGAGGCACCGTCCGGGGCCCCGTCCGGACCGGCCCAGTCCGCCCAGTCGTCAAGCTGGGTGGCAATGACGAAGTGCGTCGACCGGGGCGAGGGGGTTCAGGTGGGATAAAGCGAGCGGTTTGTATGTAGATGAGCACTGTATAGCATGTATAGACGGGCGCGATGCCCCCAGAGCCGTGGGTGGCGTCGTCGGTGCGCTGCGATGCCCGGGGCCGACGACGCGACGCGGTGGCGAATCTACCCTCGGGGTAACGTGTGAACTGCGATAAGTGAATGCCGCGCGCGTCTCCCGTGTGCGATACGAGTTGCACAACGTTCTTGCACGACTCTGCATTGCACTCGCCAGCAGCACACTGCCAGACCCGTGCAGGCGCGACACGCCAGCCCCGCCACGTTGAGCCGGCGCAAACGTACGTGTCGTTGAGTTATAGCATCAGCCAGTTGAACGGCCCCGTGACCGCCGCAAGCGGCTATCAACCCGTTCCCCCCACCTACACCCCCCCGTCGCTCGCCCGCTCGCCTACACCTTCCCCCCACAAGACGACGCCGACGCTGACTGACAACTGCACAGTCGTCCATAAGCCACAGCACACCCACGCCGCTCACTTCCTCGCCCTACACTGCACCAACCACTCTTGCCCCGCGCCCAGCACCGACGCCGCCGCCGCCGCCGCCACCGCTGCCGACGACGTCACTCGCGATCCCGCTCGCCGTTGTCGCCACCCACTGACTGACGCGCCTCCCTCCCCCACACTCGTTGTCCCCGCACCGCGCACCGCGCACCGCCAGGTGAGTCGTCGATCCTGGCCCAATGCGTCGCCTGCCCTGCGCAGATGGCGCAGCGCAGCACACCGGCACACCTCACCCACGCTCACCTCCATCACTCGCAGCACCCGCAGTGCATTGCGCCCTCCACTCGTCCGTCGTCAAGTTTCCAACCCGCTCGTTGAACAACCGCCCCTTGCAAGGGTACGTACCCTCCCCTCTGCCGCCAACACGCCCTACACCACTTCTGATTTCCCCCTCTCACTCGACACCTTCCCCACCCAACATGTCCGAGTACTGCCGCCAGTGGGCAGCTGACACTGCCATAGCTCCGAGCGCCAGCTCCTACCCACCACCACCACAGCCCATGACAGCCCACCCCCAGCCTCGCAGGCGCGGCGATACCGTCACGGCGCGCGTGTCGCCGCCGCCGTCAGAGTCGGGCTCGTCGGTCGCGGGCGACGACGCCGACCCCGACCTCGCGCTCAGTATCTCGTCGTCCGACCTCGACGCGTCGTGGCTCGAGGTGCGGCCCCGCCGCGCGCCCGGCTCTGGCTCGTCAGCCCTCGGCAGCAGCACGATCAGCGAGCTCGGCCGCTCGAGCAACGAGCCGTCTGAAGTCGCGTCCGACGACGGCCAGGAGCCGTGGGCTCTGAGCTCTGACGGCGGGAGCGAGCGCCCCGCCGAGACGGACACGGACGACGCCGACCCGGACGACGCGAGCGTCGACCTCGAGACCCCGCTACTCGGTAGCCTCGACGACACGGCGTCGGCATTCCAGCGCTCGTTCATCTTCCCCGACCCGAACAGCGCCAGCGCGAGCTTCATGACGGGCGCAAGTGCCAGCACCGTCATGAACACGCCCAGTCACTCGCTCGCCAACATTCGCTCGGTTCCTAACACTGAGCCCACCCGTGGCAGCACCCTCTGGGAGCCTGTCGTCGACGGCAAGCCCCTGCTCGAGGAGCACGAGGACAACAACGACGACAAGGGCGCGGGCAAGGATACCGACTTCAAGTCTGAGGGCGGCAGCTCCCGTGAGACCAAGGCTACCAAGGCCGGCATCTCCATCACCAAGGCTGAGACCTCCAACCCAAGCACCACTGCCAACGTCGCTGACGTTGGCACTTCCTTTCGGCCTCATTCTGCCCACCCCAACCCTCCCGTCAGACGCGGATCATGGTGCGTTCGACCACCGGCAGCGGAGCTAACCCTTCCCTAGGTCCATGATGTTCGTCGTCTTTGGCATCTTCCTTGTCCTCGAGCTCGGCCCCATGCGCTTCGCAGAGCTCGTCACCGACGCCCTGTCGCCTGCCCTCAGAGGCCTGGGCCTGCAAGTTCCAGTGGCTATCCCCGACGTTGCGCCAGCACCACCCCCAACGCCGCCCCCAGTGGAGACTGCCGTCCCCACAGAGAGCAGCGTCAACTGGATTCGGACCCCAAATCTCTCGATTGTCCTCCACGCCCTCTCCGCCCTCTCCGCGGAAACTCCCAAGCCAATCGAGGCGCCAACCAACGCGCCCAACATGCCTGCCACAGTCAAGGAGCCCTCAGCGACCGAGCTCAAGATGAACCGTATCTCAAAGACGTATCACTGGTCGAGGAACAAGGTCGGCGAGTTGGCCGTCCCAGAGCCCAAGGACTTGGCAGTGACAGCAAGCGCCGAGGAGACGGAGAAGCCGTCTGAATCACCCACCCCTCACGCCGACAGTGCCGTTGCAGAGAACCTTGCCCGCTCGCTCATCCTCATGTCCGACTACATCACCTGGGGCCTTGACATCGTCACGGCGCTGACGTCACACGTCTACACGGCCATCCGCGACGAGGTCGAGTTCGATTACCAGCAGCTCCGCGCGGCAAGTGCCATGGCGTACGACCTCTTCCAGCAGGGCCAGGTCCAGGTTCTAGGCATCATCAACGATGCAGCAGCGAGGCTGCGGGCTAGTCCTACCTCGCCCGACGCTGGCGAGAGCATCCAGCAACAGGTCCACAACCTAGCCTGCGCCAATGGCCGCTGTGACCGTGTCGTCCAGGCTGCCGTCGACTTCCAGGCGCGTGGCTATGCCACCCTAAGACAAGCGCGCCGCGGGCTCGACAATGCTCTCAGAGCGGCCTCCGACTTCCTCGAGTACATCGAGGATGACGGCACGGACGCGTCCTTCTCGTCCTACCTCCGTGCCGAGGAGCACGCCCAGGACGTCGAGACACAGCGCCTGAAGACGAAGAAGAAGGGCTGCAGCGGATGGGGCAAGCACGAGCACAGGCGAGCCAAGAACGAGCCGCTCAAGAAACACGCGCAGCACCGCAAGAAGCCGTGTGGCGGCGGACTCGGTCTGTTTGCTCATGGCTGTGGCGCAAGGGTAAGTCGAGGCGGAGGGCATGGGAAGGCCGGCTATGCTCACACTGCCGCAGCGCGCGGCCTAGGCCGTCGCGTCAGCGGCAGCTCATTATGACTCCCCTCCGTTGGTCCCGGCGATAGTTGTCTCGCCGATGTCTGTGTATCTACTTCTCCCCCATCCCTGTTTGTCCATAGTCAATGTACCGAATCTGTGACGGGCGGTGGAGTGGCACATTCGACGTGGCAGCTGACGCTGATGACACGACACACCTTCCACTGAGCCCACTCGACACACCTCGTCCGCCGAGCCTACTCGCCACAATCCCCCAGCCCCCGTCCTCTCCCCGACTGTTTGCAGATGAATGCATGGGATGATCTGGTATCGCCAGGCATTAGGGTATCCATGACAAGTGACGCTTGCCGAGCGGGACGCGCGATGCAATGTATTTAACAAGGGGGGGCTACTGTGTGTACTGGTGGTTGCAAGGGAATGGGGTGGACACGGAGCAATCAGACAGACTAGTCCTCATCGCTGTCGGTATCCTCATTGATCGCACGGCCGCGGCGCGGGCCCTCCTCGTCACTTGAAGTGTCCGTCTCATACTCGCTCTCGTCTCCGCCGCCGTGCACTCCTGACGGCTTGACCTTCTCGCCGCGCATCAGCGCCATCTGGCCGGCGAGCGAGTCCTCCTCTGGCTCGGAAATGTCGTCGTCGTCACTCTCCTCCTCGGTCGACTCCTCGACGCGCAGCATGATGGGGCGCGCAACGTCGGCGCCGACAAACGTGTCGCTCGAGAAGTGCTGCACAAACGAGTACAGGTTGGCCGATGGGGGTGCCTGGAACTGCAGGCTGTACTCCTTGGGCTCGGATGGTGTGCCGTCGGCATTGGGGAGAGGGATGTCGGCAACGCGCATGGGCTGGACAATGACCTTGTCGAGCTTCGAGTCGCCCAGCAGGACGTAGTACTGCGCCTTGCGGTCTGCTGGCCAGTGGGGAGCGTGGGCGTAGCCCTGGGGGGTGGGTTTGGGCGCCTTGCCGTTCTTCTTGGGCGCGGGCTTCTTCTCGTCAACAATAGCGAGCTTCTCCTTGAGCTCCTTCTTCTCATCCAATTCTCCCTCCTTGGGCTCGACGGCGCCCTCGACAGCCTCGACCGAGTCGCCGCGGATCGCAGTGCCGTTGGTGGCGGGGACGGTGTTGGGGTAAACGAAACGGAGCTTGGTGACGAGGTTGACAATGGCGCCGGGAGTGACGCTCTTCTCGCCAGTAACCTTGAACTCGGCGCTCACAACGTCAAGCTTCAGCGTCTTCTTGGCGATCTTGTTGGCCTCATCGTGACCGGGGACATCGGCCTTGATGTAACGCTCGAGCCAGCGGCGTCCCTCGGCGTCCTTAGTGATGGCCAGTTCCTGAGCATCCTTGAGTGAGATGCCAGGCAGTTCTGCGAGAGGCGAGGTGCCGACGGGAACGGCCTGGACAAGGCCCGCCTGGAGCTGGTAGCACGCGAGCGACGCCTTGAGCCAGTTGTGAGCGAGGGCGATGTTGGTGAGGCCGTTGAGGAGAGGGGGAAGGAGGCGGATAATGGCGAGCTGCTCCTCCTGGAGCTCGGGCTCGAGCTCGATGCGGAGGAGGTGGGCCCAGAGAAGCGCACGCGCACGGCGCGCGACGGCAGTAGTGACAGTAGCGCGCGAGTCGTTGCGGATGGTCGGGCTCTCCTCGACCAGCAGCTCCTCGCGCTTCTCCTCAATCGTCTTTTCCAGCTCCTCGATGCGGGCCTGACGCTCCTTGCGCTGCTTCTTGGACCCTCCGCGCTTGCCCTCGAGCGCGGGGCGGAACTCGTGGGCAGTGGACAGGACAGTGATGAGGTTGACAACGTCCGAGTCCTCGTGGACCTGGTGGAAGAAGGCCTCGGCGGTGCCGTTCAGGATGCCGTCACGGGTAAGGGCGCGCTGGCGGAACCACCAGCGGCCGACAACGAAGGGGATGCCGAGGCCGAGAACGACACCGTACGCGAGCAGGACCCAGGCCGAGCTCTGGCCCTCGACAACCCACTTGGGGATGGCAATCTTGTCCTCGCGCTGCTGGGGTCCGTCGGGGTTGCCGTACTTGACGAGGTTCTCGCGGATGCCCTCGTCGGTGAGCGACTTGTAGGCCTTGGTAAGGTCGACAAACTTGGCCTCTGCGTCGGCCATGGTCTCATTCTCTCCGAGCTTGATCTTGTCAGGGTGGCTGCGGGTCAGCATAGCCACAGCATCCACACGCACAATTGGAGCGAGAGCTTCTTGTAGTGCTTCTTAATCTCCTTCTCCGTTGCGCTGTCTGTGATGCCGAGGATCTCAAAGGGGTTGTAGACCGTGTTGCCGACGCCCGGGCCGGCAAGGTAGAGGCCGTAGGCGAGGTAGGCAAAGACTGCCCATCCCGCGAGGACAAAGAGCAGGCGCTTGGCCAGGCGCCCCGAGTTTGCGGCGGACCGCAGCTTGCGCTTACGCTTGTTGTTGGCCACGCATTCTGAGCAGCCGCAGAGCGAGTGGAGCTTATCTGGGCTAGTCAGCGGCGCGCCTGATGAACCAGGGCCAGCTGGCACGGAGCCGGCTGCTGTGGCCAACACTCACCCCGTGGTGCTGGGCGGAGCGTGTACCAGGTGGCTGGAAGCAGGAGGAGTGCGAGGGTGGTGACGCCAAAGTAGGAGGCGAGCGAGCCCGAGTCGTCGTACGAAATGCCGGGCATGATTGGGCAAAGTCAGCGGGCGCGCTCTGCGCGCGTGCGTCGTTTTGATAAAGGAGAAGGGAAAAAGGAAACGGTGGAAGTTGGAAGAAGGGGAGTTGACGAGACGGGCAAGTGTTGTAGACGTGGTAGTCGCCGAGGTTGCTGGTGCCAGTCGGCCGGTCAGCGTGTCGTCGTGCGTGTCGTGTCTGTCTGACGGACAAGCAAGCCACAGCGCACTGTACGCCTCCCCGCGTGGCAAAGCGCGCCCTGAGGTGCTGGCTGAATGCGCGACCCGCCAACTGGACAGAATCACCGTAATCCCGCCCACGCCACGTGGATTTGTTCCCGCCGTCACCCACCCAGCAGCAACCACCAACCAGCAGGCGGCGGATGGAATCGCGACTGGCAGCCCAGCGCCCAGCGACGGCGCTCTCATCGACGCTCTCATCGACTCCAACCCCCATCTCACCACTCTCCCTCACCCGCCGCCATGATCCGCCCCGCTATCCGCACCTCTGTCCGCGCCGCCCGCACCTTCGCCACCGAGGCCGGCGCCGCCAACGACTTTGTCGCCCAGCGCGCCGCCGTCAAGGCCCACGCCAAGGGTTAGTGCTCAGCTGCCTGAGTGCGGAGCGAGTCCGGCGGGTCGTCTCGTCTCGACACGACACGACCAGACCTGCCACTCTACGACGCCCGCCCCCTCCCGCAGGCCCTCTTCCCCCGTCCCCGCGCAATGCTAACCATCCCCGCAGACACCACCGCCCTCTGGCGCAACATCTCGTGAGTCCCGACCATGCCCGACGCTCCCGAGCCTGAGCGCCACCTTACTGACGGCCAGGTTCTTCGCCTGCATCCCCACCATCATCGGCGGCTCGTTCTGGGCGTACAAGCTCGAGGCCGACCACCACCACCACCTCGAGCACCTCAAGCACGAGAACGGCGGCCAGCTCCCCCACCCCCCCGCGTACGAGTACCTCAACATCCGGTGGGTTCAACGGTTGCGAGGAGCGCTGTACTGACGCGGGAACAGCACCAAGCCCTTCCCTTGGGGCATGCAGTCGCTCTTCTTCAACGTGAGTGCAGGAGCGGGCGTGGCCAAGGAAGGTTTACTGACAAGCCGCAGCCCGAGGTTAACCAGGAGGTCGAGGCCGCTTAAGCGACAAAATCTGCTAATCGAATGCATGGATAAAAGGCTGCGGGGTGGTGGCGGCGGCGGGGGTGGCTCTTTGCTGGCGCTGCGGTGGCTGCGTTGCTGTTGCTGGCAGTGCTGTTGTTGGACGAGGCTGGACAAGTCGCATCGCGGGGGTTGCGTCACGGCTCGCGTGTTGCCGGGTGCTGCCGCACCCGCCTCAGTGACCGCCTGCCTCTCTCCGACCCATGCATGTGGCACGTAACTGATGCAAGCTGCTGACTCGGGTATATGACTACTGCGCTACTGCTGCTACTGCTACTGCTTTCCGTGCGCGGGGCGAGCACAAAGGTGCCCACCTCCGCTCTATGAACGAGGGGCCCAGTCACCAAAGATGAGCGCGGCAAAAGCCTCAAACTCGGGGAGCGCGAGCAATGTCTCGACGCCGCCGTCGGGGATGCCCTCCCAGATACTGCGTCCCCAGCGGTTGAGCTCGGGCAGCAGGTCGGCGAGGCGGCGGCGGTCGTCGCCGAACACGTCGGCGCGGAGGTTGTCGGCGAGCCCGGCGAGCATGGCGCCGACGCCGCGATCGATAAGCAGCCGCGCGTCGGGGCCGCTCACCTGCTCGGCCGTCTGGCTGAGCAGCGAGACGAGGTACGGCCCGCTCTCGGCCGGGTCGAGCGGCAGCGGGCAGTCCTCGTACGAGGGAGGGAGGGGGGTAGGGGGGAGGATATTGGGGGAGAAGTCGTACAGATGCACCTTGCCGGTGTCGTCGACGTCTGTCTCTACACCAGCGCGAATCTCGCGCACGAGGTTGTCCCAGTCCTGAGCAGAGATGTCGCGCTTGAGAGGCATCGAGCCAAACACCTTGTCAACGGCAAGCTCGACGCGGCTCGCGACGCCGCGCCAGCCCTCGTGGAGCAGCCACCACGAGTAGGTTAGGAAGAGGCGCTCAGCCTCGGCGCGGTCGAGCTCGGCGGCAGCCTCGCGCGCAGCGACAGCCTCGGGTGTGTCGGGGAGCACGGCCACGGCCTGCGCGTGGCCCCAGGGAAGCATTCTGCCGATGATCTTTGTGGCGTAGCCAACAACAGGGATGGACGAGAGGGCATCGACGGCGGCCGTTCCACGGTCAACGTAGTCGCCCAGGCCCATGGCATCGACCGAGAAGTAGCCAAACCAACTTCGCTTCGCCGTGTCCCTCTGGCGGGCGTCGCGCTCGCGCTCGGCGTTCACAGCGTTGGCAGTCTTGATGTCAGACAGGTAGCGGGTACGGGCAAGGATCGTGAGTTGGGAAGAGGTGAGGAGGTAGACAAGGGGGACGAGGTAGGCTGTCGCGAATGCGCGCGTGATGCCTATCGCTGTCAGCTCCGCGGACACCCACGGTGCAACACTCACTCTCCACCTTGAGGTCACGCCACAGCTCCTTCTTGGTGCGCGGGTCAGGGGCCGGGGCAGCAAAGACCGCGGGACGGGGGGAGAGAGCGAGGGGGGCGAGAAGCCGCCAGCGATGCGGGGCGACTCGAGGGGGAGGCGTTCGGACGTGGGGGAGGGAATGGCGCTGGAGGTGTCGGTCGGAGGGAGCGAGATGGACTGGGAGACAGTCGAGGCAGTAAGCTGCGGGGTCAGCTTGCTCCCTCTGTCAGCACTCACCATGTCGTCCTCGGTCTGCGCCTCGGAAGTGCCGAGGCGGGACTGGAACTCGGACGCCCACGACTCGCCAGGGTGGGGCCCTCCGTTATCCGACGCCGAGCCCGAGGTCGTCTCAGACTCTGCGACGGACGTGACGCTCTCGGCGATCGTTCCAGGCGCGTGCACGTGCGGGACGGCGAGCTCGCGGTCGGCAGGCTCAGCATGCCCCTCGAGGAGGAGCGAGTCGGCCGGCGTGCTGCCCGGCGTCGCCTCCGAGCTCGTGGCGGGTAAGCTGCCGAGATCGCTGATGCTCGCGCCGGCGGGCGGCGCCGCGGCGGGGTTCGACTTGGCCTGCAGCGCCTGGCTCGTCGCTTCGACGGGGTAGGCCGCGAACAGCTGCGGCTGGAGCGTCGGGAGAAGCGCGTACAGCGTGAACGAGATGGTGGAGAGGAGCGAGGTGAAGTGGGCCTTGATTCTGGGCTCGTCAGCGGCACGAACGGGGCATGAGGCAGGCCGCGAGCAGCACGATCGGCCCAGTCTAGATCGCCAGGCGCAGCGCAGCGCGAGCATCATCACGCCAGCGGCGCCGCACGGGCAGCGTCGTCGTCGTGTTTTCAGCGCTCGCTCGTGTGCCGCAGAGGGTTGAGGCAGGCCACCACGCCAGCCAACCTGTTCCCCATCGCGGCGACTGCTCGTATCCTGCCCAGACTCGCACTCACGTCTCGCGCTCGCGGCGCTCCTTGAGCGCTCTGATGCGCCCGTCGCGCATCCGGCCGAGGAGGTACGACACGAAGAGATAGGCCGTGCTCGCGGTGCCGAAGAGGACGAGCGCGCGGCGCATGCGGCGCTGCCATGCTGTCGGCTGCGTCATTGTTAGGCTTGAGCTGCTGCTGCTGCTGTTGCTGCTGCTGCTTGAGGTGCCTGTTGGATGGAGCAGAGAGTTGTTGGAGGACGACCGAGCTGCGAAAGACTGCGAGACGACCACCACACTTTAGTTAGCCGGCTACCTCGCTCCCCGGGCCAACGGCCGGCGGGTGGCGAGCCAGGCGGACAGCGACGGGAGCAAATTCCACATGACGAGCAAAGGCTGACGGATGTGTGTAGGACAGTGGCACCAACGCAAACTCGTGACTCTAGATGCATACATTGGCCAGCAGCTAGACCCGGCCGGCGGCATTGATGGCACGCACAGAGGCGCGGGCAGCGCGCTCCTTGCGGTCCTTGGAGGAGAAGTACAGATGTTGGCAGAGGGTGAAGCCAATCGAGGTGACCCAGTAAAGGACGACGCCCTGGCAGTCAGCATTGTCAGCGAGGACCACTCACGCTGGGCATGATGGCGCCGAGGGGGAGGAAGACGATGGCGAACAGGCGCATCGAGTCATTCAACTTGCCCATGAACCTCTCGAACACCGACCGGTGTACCTGCTGCGTCTCGGCCGACTCAATGTCCTCGAGCGGCGGCGGGCTGCTCGACGGTGGCCGGGCATTGGCCGCAGGGGCTGTGGCGCGCCCGCTGGCCCCTCCAGCGGCGGCGACCGTGGCGGGAGAGGGAGCGCCAGTGCCCGGCGCGCCCGGGAGGACACGTCGGCGACGCTTGGGCACGGCAACGCCAACAACTGCCGAGGTCGAGAACGGGCGCTTGCCCGACGGTGGAGTCGCCTTGGCCTTGGGTGCAGCGCTGGCCCTGTCCGCCTCGGCCTCGCTCTGCTGCTCGTCCTGGATAGCAGCCTCAACGGCAGCTGCGTCCTCGCCGGAGCGCTTGCGGGAGCCCACCTCTGCGTTGCCGAACATCAGGAGCGCACCGACGATGGGGAGCACGTGCGACGGGTCCACGTCTCCGAGCTTGGGGAGCCATAGGAAGCTCTCAGCCGCCAGCGCCGAATCGTGTACCGCGATCGCGTGCCGGATAGCCATGGACGTGACGATCAAAATGGGGATGTTGACCGCGATTGGCGAGAGCATCGTCAACAGCGGATGCGTCCCGTGCTCCTTGTGCAGCGCCGACTGCTCGTTCGCCAGCTGCCGGTTAGCGCGTGCCCCAGCGACCACCCACCCTCTTCTTCAGCTCCTTCTTGTACTGCTCATAGCTCCAGCCCTGCCTACGCGCTTCAGGCACCAGAGCGACCGCCAGGCGGTCGTTGATCTTCTTCATCGCCGGCACGATGATCTCGCGGTTTTTTCTCACGCGGGCACGCTGCCAAAGCGTGAAGGGGAGCGTGATTCCGAAGCGCAGGGCGAGCGTGAGCGCGATGATCGAGAGGCCGTAGGACGGCGTCGGCGTGTTGAGGATGAGGTCGGAGAGGAACTCGACCGGCGGCCAGGCGGCCGCGGCAGCCTCGGACGCCGTGGCCAGCTCGCCCGCAGCAGCCTCAGACACCTTGGCGACCTCTCCCGCCACGTCGGTCGAGAGCGCGCGCGTCGCGGCTGGTGTCGCGCGGGCGGGGAGCCGTGGGCGGTGGAGGGGCCGCGAGGAAGACATGTGCGAGGAGAAGGCGCGCGCGGAGAACGGCGGCAGCCGGGGCCCGATGCCTGCGCTACCGTGTGCGGGCAGCGCGCGCACGGCGGCGGCGGCGCGCAGGCCGTGTCGTATGCTTGCCATGGGTGGGGGGTGGTGTCGCGGTGTCGACTGGCCAGTCTGAAATTACGGTTCGGGTCGGAGTGGAAGTGGAGGTAGGTGTGGGTGGGGCGGGCTGGCTGGTGTGGGGTGGTGGCGTGTGGCAGGGCTGCGTTGTGTGGGACTTGGAATCAAGGCCGTACTCGACGGCCCGGCGAGGTGTGCGGCCGCTGCATAGCCAACGCTGCACGGACTGAGACGCATACCATGCTTTACTCGTCGTGCACGCCGCTTGCCGCGCCCCTCCCCCCCGCCGCCGCCCGCTACAGCCTAGCTCACCCACCCCAGCCCCAGGCCTTCTTAGTTCAGTGGCTAGAATTTTCCACTCGTAGCGCATCAGCTGCAATGGAAAGGTCACCCGTTCGATTCGGGTAGAAGGCAGATCGCGCAGGAGCGTGCGCTTTTGCTGGAGGGCCGCGGGGCATGGGACGAGCACGGCGGTGCGAGTGGCGCCGAGCCGCCAATGAGCTCCAACGCGTGCAGACCACGACCCGATGCATGATGCCGATCCAATGCTATGCCTACCAGCCTACTCCTACACTGCGCCTCGCCCTCCATTACGCCTGACACGCCGCCTCGACGTCCCGCACCTCCTTTGGCGCGGCGGCACTCAGCACCGCCGGCCCGTCCTTCGTACACGCCACCTCGTCCTCGATGCGGACGCCCAGCCCGTGGAATGCCTTGGGGAACGCCGCGTCGAAGGGGACGTACACCCCCGGCTCGATGGTAATCACGTTGCCCTCGCGCAGGACGGCGCTCCTATCCGCCGTCGGGCAGTCGTGCAGATCCGACCCGACGTGGTGGCTCAGGAAGTGCGGGTAGAGCTTGCGCTCGACGTCGCCGACCGTCAGGCGGAAGCCGATGTTCTTAAGCTCGGTGTTGAGGAGCGTGCAGCCTGGGTCTCGGTCAGGGGAGGGACAAGTGGGAGGCCACGGCGACTCACTCGCCCGGTGCAGCTCGTTCATTGACACGCCCTCGTCGAGCCGGACACGCTTGACGCACTCCTTCTGCACGTTCAGGACCGCCTGGTACAGGTCGCGTTGCGGATCGGTGAACTTGCCCGACACGGGGAAGGTGCGCGTAATGTCTGACGCGTACATGTGGCGCTCGCCGCCGGCGTCGATGAGCACGAGCTGGGGTCAGTTGACGGGGGGGCAACTCAACTCACGTCATTCTCGCCCAGCACACAGTCATTGCGCGTGTAGTGGATGACGAGGCTGTTGGCGCCCGACGCCACGACGGGCACGTACGCTGGCCGCTCGCTGCCGCCCAGCGCGCACGTATACTCAAAGTGCGCGGCGAGCGCGGCCTCGGTGCCTCCGGGCTTGGCGAAGCGCATGACCTCGCGGTGGGCCTTGGAGCTCATCTCGGCCGCGGCCTTCATGAGGCGCAGCTCGGCCGGGCTCTTGCGCACGCGGAGCGCCTGGATAGGCCGCTCGAGCGGCTTGGCGTGCTCCGACGCCAGCGCGGCAGCGAGGACGAGGTGGGGCGGGTCGCCGTCGGCAAAGCTGCTCCCCTGCGACTTTTCCGGCGAGAATAGCTTGAGCAGGGACGAGCGGCGGCGTGGTGGCGGCGGCGTGAACGGCTGGGACGACGCACTCGGCGACGGGCTGGGCGGCAGGCTGGCGTACACGTCGGGCCCGTTCAGAAAGTCGGGCAGCATGCCCCCGAGCTCGTGGTTCGCGAACGCCTCGTCCGCGCCAAAGATCTCCACTGCGCCTTCGACGCCCGTCCGCTCCCCCGCCCACAGCAGCTCGTGCCGCTCCCGAGGGGGCACGAACAGCGTCATCGTGTACCCACGCGGCGTGGACGGCCGGGACACGAGCACGAGCGTCGCGTCGGGCTCGTCAAACCCCGTGAGGTAGTAGAAGTCGGTCGCCTGCCTAAACTTGTAGCTGGGCGTCAGATCGGCCGCTAAGGACACTCACAAGATCTCTGCTCACGTCAGCCTGGTCCCACACGCCCCACGCCGCACTCACGCTGGGAAACGAGCCGCACCGTCGAGCCCATGCACACGACCACCGCGCCGGCCGGCAGGCTGTCCATGAGCCGCCGCCGCCGCTCCTCGTACTCCTGCGCCGTGATGCCGGGGGTGAGCTCGCGCGCTCGCACGAGGTGCGGGTGTGTTCCGGCCAGCGGCTGGCCGTACCGGGGCGGCTTGTTCGCGTCGCTGGTCGCCGTCGTGCCGTCCGTGTGGAACGTGCCCCGCGGCGGCAGGCTGCCATACCCGCGCGAGCTCGAGGCCAGAAGCGGCGCCGCTACCCGCTGCACCCTTGTCGCCTTTCTGACCGCCTCGAGTGTGCGCATGGTGCGTATGTTACAGTTGGAGCATGGCCATCTTGACTTTTCGGCATCCATCGCCCATCACATCGGCTCGGGAATGATCCGGGGCCCAACGCAGACCAGAGCCAGATTTGATCCCGCTTTCCGCCGTGCCACACGTCGATATTGCCGCGGACGGGCGTTTGCGGGTTCCGCCCAGCGACGACGGCCGAGATGCACGCAGGCAGAGCGCTCGCTGCCAGCGCCGAGTTCGACGTCGACAACAGTCCGTACACCACCATCCACCCCTCACCCCCATCCTCTTGTGAGCTCACCGACCCGCCGCACGCACGCACGACGTCCTAACGCCCGCCCAGCCTGCAAAATGTTCGGTCTCCGCGCCTGGCCCACTCCTGTGCGTTTGTCGCGGGTGTTACGAGTTGTCGACGAATGCTGACCATTGTGCTCGTTATTCTCGACACGCCTCGTCTACTCTCGCATTGATTCCCGCGCGCATCGATTGCCCCGTCCCCACGCACCGCCTCACGCTTGATCCGACGCCGTTCCAACCCCCCGTTGCATCTCCCATCGCGCCGGCCCCGCTCCGATATGACGCCCGGCTATTCTCCACTCGCGCGCATCACACTCACAGTTCCTCAAGCCCCTGGCTCCCTTCATCTTCGCCTCGGCTGTCACCTGGTTCGGTGTCAACGCGGCCCAGGACGCCGCCGTCGCCAGTGAGTTGGAACGCGGGTTGGCCATCGCGGAGTGGAGATCGGGGACGTGCGGGTGTGCGGTCGCGGGTTCGCGACTTGGACGTGGCTGGAGCAACTCGCCTTGTTCGCATCGTCACGATTCGGGTTGCGCGCCTGCCCTTCGCGCCCGCACACTGGCTCGTACTTCACTCCGCGCGCTGCAACCCAACCGCGAACTCGAGCCCCGCTGACATCCCAGCCCCCGAGGCCCTCAAGGACCCCAAGAACCCCTACGGTAAGTCACCACGCCTTCCCCCCGACACCTCGATCTTCAACGTGATCCACAAATGGAGCATGGTTCAATCAGACGTATCATGATCGAAACACGGCATCCATCGTCTTTCGGTCCTGTCTGAGCACGAGACGTCCCTCCCGCCTCGGCCGAGGGCCCCGCTGACCCCCACAGCTGCCTCGATCCTCAAGCAGCAGGCTCACTAAATGCTCTTAGCAGCGATAGAATGATGCAAGCGTAGAAATAGGCGGGCGGGGCGGGTGCGCTGGGCGTGGGTGGGGTGGGGCTTGTTTGTGGGGAATCGGAGGGTGGAAGGGGTTGACTACATATCTCGGGACGAGGCTGAGCGCCGGGCAATGCCGAGGCGCCGAGGCGTCTGGCGTCTGGCGTCTGGGCTGTGTGTCTGGTTCGCGCTTCTAGCTGCGCCTGCCCGGCCTACAGCTGTACTGGACATGATGGGAGGGGACGAGTCATGGGGCATGGGGCATGAGCTGCAGATCCAGCGTTTAAGCAGGAGGCGGGCGTGGACGTGGCGGGCGGGCGCGGCAAACTGCGGCAAGTATGCCAACCACGGCGCCTAGCAGCGGGATCTTGCAGCACGCTCTTGCATCGACGGTGCTGTCGAGCACTCGAACGCACGGGACAGAGCATGGCAGCGGGACAGCAGGTCGCATTTACGCGGGTTGTGACTCGCTGGCAGCAGGCGCGTGCCACGCGTCGGATGTTCCGATGACATCAACGGACGGCTCAAGCCAGACTGATCGGACATCGGCGGTTGTGACCTCTCTCATCGGATCACCGAGCCGCCGTCGACTCGTTCGTCCACTTAGTCAGAGTAGGCGCGGAAAACTCGACCCGGCTCATCGTATCGCACCACCAACCCCCTCCGCCATGCGCCTCCCCCTTTCCCTCCTCCGCGCGGCGCGCCCGCGCCCCCTGCCCACAGCGCGCCCCGTCCGCGCGCTCGCGACCACCGCGCCCCGGCACAACGCGGCGCGGCACGCCGCGGCGTCGAGCACGGCCAAGAAGCAGCTGCTGACGCTGGGCGAGATCGACCGGTTGTTGAAGCACATTGAGGGTGGGTGCGGCCGTGCTGGCTGGCGACGCTGGCTCGCTGGCCACGCTGGTTCGCTGACGCCAGCCGACCCCCCCAGGCGACTCGGGCGTGCAAAAGCCCCAGCCCATGCTCATGCGCGCGCACCCCGTGCCGTGGATGCAGAGCGACCTGTCGCCCGACCTGCGGCCCAGCGACGACCGGTGCGCCGAGGCCCCGCTCAACGCGTCCGAGGAAGAGGAGCTCCTCCGCCCCCGGCACATGAGCGAGAGCTACACGAGCTTCGACCTGCCGCTTGCGAGCGACCCGAAGCTGTACGACCGCTACGTCAACACGTCGGGCGGGTTCCGTGAGTGGCGTGCGCGGGGGAGCAGCGCGAGCTGCACTACCCCGTCACTCGGCGCGAGAAGGACGGCGTTGGCTGACCCCCAGGCATGGGTAAGCTCCTCGAGCACCTCGACTCGCTCGCCGGCGCCGTCTCGTACCGCCACTGCCTCCCGGCCAACATCTACGACGGCACATCCCCGGCCGAGAGCTTCCACCACGCCGCCAAGCGCGCCGGGCTCTACCTCGCCACGGCGAGCGCCGACCGTTTGGACATGTTTGGGCGCCTCAACCACCAGAACGTGCGGTGAGTCGTGTGGTTGTCGCTCCGTGGCGGAGGAGACGGCCGGCGGGGTTATGTCGCGCCGATCCTCCGCGCGACCGCGTCATGCGCAGGCCGTGTGCGCAGGCCGTGTGCGCAGACCGTGTGCGCTGGCCAGTGGTTGCCGCCGCGGCAGTAGTCAGGCGCGGTTTGTCACCCCGCGCCGTCACCCCCCGCGCCGTCACCCCGCGTACATCATCACTAACCCCCCAGTGACCTCAAGTTCTCCGGCTTCGTCACCTGGACCGGCTCGTCGTCGATGGAGGTGTTCGTCAAGATGGAGGGCACGCGGCCCAGCGAGCCGGGCAAGAGCGAGACGCTCATGCTCGGCAGATTCGCCATGGTGTGCCGCGACGCCGTGACGCACAAGGCGCGCCGTGTGCCCCCTCTGATCGTCGAGACGCCGGAGGAGAAGCTGCTCTGGGACTTTGGGCAGGAGCACAAGGACTCGCGCGTGGCCTTCTCCCAGGCCGCGCTCGACAAGAAGCCCCCGTCCAAGGAGGAGGCGGCTGAGGTGCACACGCTCATGATGGAAGTCGCCAAGAACAACAAGGAGTTGAACGGCGAGAAGATTGTGCAGATGCGGGATACAGAGGTGGGTTGCGGAAGGTGGCAGCCACTGACAGCCCAGATCGAATCCGTCCAGCTCATGTTCCCTCAGGACCGCAACTTGCATGGCAAGGTGTTTGGTGGTATCCTGATGCGCATGGCTTTGTGAGTTGCCGTCGCACGCGCCCGCTGACATACCCCAGCGAGCTCTGCTTCACCAACGCCGCCATCTTCGCCCACGAGCCCATGCACTTCTTGTCCCTTGACCAGATCACGTTCCGCCTGCCGGTGCCTATCGGTGCGGTGCTCCGCCTGACGTCCAAGGTGATCAAGACGACACCGCCGCTCGACGGGCCTGATGGCGAGGCCAGGGCGCACATTCGCGTCCGCGCAGAGGTTGAGGAGGTGGAGACGGGGGTGAGTTGGTTGAAAGAAACCGGTGCCCGCAGCCGCTCACACCACAGCTCCGCCGCGAGACCAACACATTCTACTTCACCATGGCCAAGAACGACCGCAAGCCCATCGGGCGCACCGTCGTGCCAAACACGTACAAGGAGGCGATGGAGTACCTCGAGGGCGACCGCCGTCTCGACATTGGCGAGCAGGTCCGCAAGCTGTACCGCGCCGGCGGCCTCGAGGGCAATGAGGGCAAGTGAAGTTAGGCGTTGTCCGTCGAGTCACCCGCGCTGCACGTAGGCACTGGCGCGGCAAACAATGTACAACATGTATGCAGTTGGCAGCAGTGAGGTACGGATTGCGGTGTCCTCCAGCCGGCCAGGGCCAGGGGTGGTCGGCGGAAGCTTGCCGTTGTGCCGTCATGGTGTGTGTCTGGTCTTTGTCGGGACGCGATGGAGGAATGCGCCGTGGGTGTAATGTGCTGCCGCATTCCAGAGAGGCGTGGGTGTGGGATGCATGCAAGTGGGTCCCGTGAGCATAGAGCAGTAGTAGGTTGTGCTGGCATAGTCGCGGCGGGCCACAGTGCCACCCAGTCAGTCCTGGTCGTGCCTAGACTTGCCGGGCCCACCCCACCTAACCACCGCCGGCACGTCGCCCTCGTCCGCCCACCCGCCCGTCCGCCGCCCGTCGCCGCCGCCGCCGCGCGTGTCCCGTCCTTCCTCGTCTTGCCTTTCGTTCGCATCTCGACAACAGCTCCATCACAACAATCACTCGACTCTCACCATCACACTCACTCACCCCTTCGCATCACTGCAACACACCAGCACGTCTGCTCCCCTCGGCGCACCCCAGCGCGCCGCCGCACCACGCCCCAGCCAGCGTCATCGCCGCGTGTCGACGCGCACGACACACTCCACCCACACACACGACCGACTTAGTCACCCACGCGCGCTACGCACCACGGCGCAACTGCATCGCGTCGTTCACCTGCGCCTGCGCAACACTGAACGCGCGCCGCACACACGCGCCTCTACCGTGCTAGTCGCGCCGCCTCGCGACCCGAAGCCATTGTTCAAATCGAATCCAACTCCCGCCGCCGCGCCACCGGCCCGTCTATTCGCCCCATTGCCCCCTCGGCCGTCGCGACTGCTCGCTCGCCATCTCGACGCCGACGACAGCTTGACTCATCCCGACATCGTTGCAACGCCCTACCCCCTCCTCCACCCACTGCGCGTAGCCCCCGGACACTTGACTCGACATGATGGAGACGACCACGAGATCACCGCTCACCACGCCCATACTCGAGTGGGATGAGTCGATCGTGAGCCAGTACTTTGCCGGCCTGCACCTCTCTTACAAGGAGGATGCGATCTATGGTGAGTGACGGGTGGCGGGGGATGTGCAAGCTTCGAGATAGCTGACCGAGCAGAACACGGCATCACGGGCGACGTCCTTTGCCATCTGGACATGGCCGGGCTCCTCGAATTTGGCATACCTTCCATTGGCCACAGGCTCCAGGTCCTCCGCGGCGTGTTCGAGCTCAAGAAGGAGCAGGGCGTTGACATGGAGGAGGACGACTGGCGGCCGCAGGGTGAGTGCGGCGTGATGCCCGCGCCGTCGTCGCGGTCGTGTTCGCGGCTGACTCGTCACAGAGGATGTCACCTTAGAAGCAAGTCAGACACAAATGAAGATCGAGCAGATGTGGAACCTCATCCAGGATCAACGTGCGTTTGGTCGACGAGCACCGCTGACTGTCTAGAGGAACGACTGCACATGCTAGAGTCGGAGCACAACCGCCTGCGAAAGGCGATTACCAAGTACGGTATTCCCCTTGAACAGGACAACCCTACCCCCTCTATCCGTGCCGAGGATGTCAACGGAACGCCCCATACAGCGATACCCTACACTTTCGACTCGCCGAGGGAACTGAACGGCCCCCACTCGGCCATCCCGAAGCTAGTCCACATGTCGACGCTCACGCCGAGGCCGGGGAACAAGGGATTCGTCCCTCCCCTACCATTGCCCGAAGTGAGACCCGGCCTCCTCAGAGCAAACTCTGACGTCGTCAAGCCCATAAGCAAGATCCCTTCTAGTCCTACACCCCCGACCGAGGTGATCAAGCCGACACCGACACGGCCGGCCAAGTCCAAGGACGTCACGATGTCTGCCGAGGGGGCTGCCAAGAGCTTCCGAGTTACGATGGAGGACCCTTGCTGGCGTGTGCTGCCAGCCGCACTGAAAAAGTACAAGATCAACGACGACTGGAGGGTTTACGCGCTGTTCATCTGCTACGCCAACACTGGTGGGTGCAAAGTTTTGGGCGTGCACTGACAACAGAACGATGCCTGAGCTATGACGAGAAGCCATTGCTTCTGTTCCAGAAGCTCAAGGACAACGGTCAGCGGCCAGTGTTCATGCTGCGTCATATCCGTGATATCAAGTCGCCGATCGCTGTGGCCCAGCAGAAGCAGGCCACAAAGCTGGGATTACCGCCCAACCAGACGACCAAAAACTTGCTGCCGACGATCGAGTCCACGGCTGGATCGCCAACCACGCCAGCTGGAAACGGCACCGCGAGAGCAGCACCGGCCAACGGCGACCAGCCCAGCGGAAGAACACCAAACGCAGGAACTTTCCCCGAGCTTCCATCACCGGGCATGCGGGACAAGGACGAGGTGCCACAAGACACACAACCCGGAACGGTGGTCGACAGAGAAGGCAACGTACACTCGGTCACATACGCCCTCTCCATCTACCCGTACATTGCCGACAGAACCGACGAGTTTGACGTTGCTGTGTGAGTGGAGCACACGGTGCTGTGAGACGTCGACTGACGATTGCAGCGGCGCCACGTTCGTCGTCATGCAGAAGGCCAAGGGGTGGTGGTTTGTCCAGAAGGACCCCGAGGGCGCCGGCAAGATTGTGTCGGACCCGCTGCGCGCAGCATGGGTGCCCGCAGGCTGTCTTCTGGAGATGAGCGCGCCGGTGCAGTCGGTCTCGCCACGGTCACCGGGCCGCTTTCCGGGACGCGCTCCAATTCGGCCGTCGTCGATCATGTCGTCTTCGTACCCTGGCGTTGTCCTCATGGACTATGTGGCCAAGGACGAGAACGAGCTCTCGCTCAAGGAGGGGCAGAAGATCCGGGTGTACAAGAAGTACTGCCACTGGAGCTACAGCATCATGGAGGAGACGGGCGAGCGCGGCTGGGCGCCCGCGTGGTTCATCGGCAAGTTGTCAGGCGACAAGGCCGTCGAGGGAATCACGTCGCCCGTGCCGCGCGAGCGGGGGAACGGGAATGGCGACACACCACTGGCGACAACACCGGCGTTGGGATCGGCAGCACCGAGCGCGGCGACAGCGACAGCCGTGTCGCCGGTGGCCGAGGTGCACGAGGAGAAGTGAGAAGCGAGGATTATGAACATTATGAGTTACGCGGTAGCAGTATGTATGAGATCTTGAGTGCGGGGGGGCGGCACAGTGGGCGAGAGGTGCCACCGCCCACCATACGGCCTCGGACCGGTTCGAGGGGCCTCGGCGCCTCGGCGCCACACGACCTCGCACCTCGCACCAGGGCGACCGCGCAAACCAAAAACACCTGCCGCTCGCTCGCACTCGCACGCGCTCACGAACCACAGGCCAGCTGCTGCCTTCTACCCGAATCGAACGGGTGACCTTTCCATAGCAGACCATACTAGTGGAAAATTCTAGCCACTGAACTAAGAAGGCCGACGGGGGGGTGGTGGGGGTGGGGCTTTGAGCGCGGCGAGAGCAGCGCCGATCCGCCACGCCACGAGCGTGTGCCGCGCGTGTGTACGCCTGCGCGCCTGCGCCCGTGCGTACGCGTGTACGTGGCGACGTGCGTGCCAGATACACATGGCGGCAGCACGCCCGAGCGAGCTGTCGAGGTCGCTGGGCGACAGGCACCACGAACGCCACACCCCACACGACCACCACTCCGTGCCACCCCACCGCCCAAACGTACATTACATGTCGCATAATACACAACCCAGGCCCCCCTACACCCGCCGCGCGCGGATCACCAGCACGTTCATCTCGCCCGTGACCAGGCGGCGGAGGGGCACCCGGAGGTTCTTGTACACTGCGCGGAGGACGCCGGAGTGGGCGGTGATGCTGACGTCTGGGCACGGGTCAGCGCTGCAAGTGGCGTCCACTTACATGTGTCTTCCGCGCCGCACTCGTCAAACACGATGGCGAGCCCCTCGCCCGCGCGGCGCACCATCTCGTCCTCGGTCTCGCGGCCGCGCACGCTCGCCGGCTGCCACACGACGTCGGCGTCGGGCATGTCGGGCGGGTACGTGAACGACGGGAAGAGGGCGGCCAGCTCGTGCCGTGGCAGGCGCTTGTCGCACTCGTGGACGTGGAGGTGTTCGCGCAGTTGCTTGTCGGCGTCAGTTGGGGCCTGCGCCGCGCTGCGCCGGCACACCCACCTCGACCACTTCGCCCGGCACGCCGTGCCCCATGTCGGCCTCGCGCTTGGCCTTGAACCGCCACCCCCACTCGAGGCCGCACGTCTCGCCCGGCCTTCGGAGCGGGCTCACGAAGAAGCGCGAGGGGAGGGGCATGCCTGCCGCGGCCTCGGCCTCGAATATGCCGCCCAGCCGCACCGCCTGCCCCACGCCCACTGGCGTCAGGTTCGGGTCCGTGATCGGGTACTTGAGCTGCACCTGGTCGTCAGCGGCGCCGTTGCACAGGCAGCACCCACCGCGTCGCCGTCTGGCTCGCCATACTTCTTCCACAGGACGTTGTGCTCGGCCTCGCCGTGCCGTGCCGTGTAGAGGACTTTGACGACCTCGCCGTCGGCTGCGGCGGCGCGCTTGAGCTCTGCGCGAGCGTCAGCGAGTGGGCGGGTGGGTGGGCGGGCGGGCGACTGGCGCGGCGAGCGGCGCGAGCGCAGGCACAGAAGGGAGCGCCGCACGGGCTCGGCGCACGCCCCGTCGCACGCCCCGTCGCCGTGCACACTCACCATCGACGGCGGCCGCGAACGCCGCCCACGTCTCGAAGCGCGGGTTGAGCCCGAAACGGTTTGTGATCTGGGCAGTGTGAGCCGTAGGCCGGGGATGGGGGCTGCCGAGCACCGCACGCCCGCTCGCTGCTCGGCGCTCGGCGCTCGGCGCACCGCACGCCGCACTCACATCCCGCTCCCACTCGGTCGGCACAAAGAACCCGGGCACCAGCTCGAAGCGGTACGCGCCCTCGGGCGGCGTGCAAGGGTCCCAGCGGGACAAGCGGGAATTTGTCATGCCGTCGAGGTGGTGGTGGCGCCGAGATAAGAGATGAGTTGATGATGAGCCTTGGCGATGGAGAGATGTGTGGTTGTGGTGGCCGGTCGGTCGCTCGACTGACTCGCTCGCTCGTTCGCGGCTACCCGCCCGCCCCTCCGGACCGGCGCGACTCAGTTCACCTGGCGTCCAAATCCGCCGGCTTCGGACGGGGTCCCCGGCCACAAACTCCCTGACACACTGCAGCTGATACGCTCGTCGGCCTTGATCGGACGAGCAGCGCAGTCAGTGCAGCACAGTGCAGCATGATTACTCTCCCGATGCATGCGTTGTACAACATGGAATCTCACTCGCGACGACGACTACCATCACTCTCCCATCTCACGCTCTCTCTAGCCGAGGATCATAGCCGGCACGCGGCACACACCAACGTAACCGGGCCACGCGGGGCCTCTGGTTCCGCCAGTTCCACATGCCTCGGCAACCACAACACGCCAACAACCTCACTTCCTCTTCATCTGGTTGGCAAAGCGGTTGAACTTGCGGTTGTCGCGCTGGATGCGCGAGACATGCTTCATGTCCTCGGCATTGTGCTGCACGCGCGACTCGGGCGCAATCGTGTATTGGATGTCCTGGAGGGTCAGTGGTGAAGACATTACTCGGGGTCGGCCACCACTTACGTTGGACCGCGGCAAGCTGGCACCCTTGCGCGTCTCGTTCTCGGCCAGAGCAGCGCGCACATCGAAGCGGCGCGGCTTGCTCGACGGCTTGGACGCGCGCTGGCGCTGCCTCGGCGTCTCGTCGTCCTCGTCCATGTCAACGTCGCCGTCCTCGTTGCCAGCCTGGTTCTCGCGCTCGTCGCCGGCGTGCGCAACATACTTGCTGCGGTAGTCGGCGGGGCGCTTGATGATTGGGCGCGACCACGTCTGGACCAGCGCGTCGGCCTGGCGCGTGATCGAAGGCGTGACTCGCTTCGTCTTGGTGTAGAACAGGACGATGGGGCCGAGCTGCGCCTCGCGGATGTTGGCCGTGTCGAGGTCCATCTGAATTGTCAGCGTTGCGCGCATATCACATTCCCGCTTCCTCCTCACCTTGGGAAGCACCTCGAAGATGGCGTTCTGGATACCGACAGCAGGCAGCGAGCGGTCGGGCAATGGCTCCAGCCACACCTTGACCGCCTTGAGCACCTCGTTGTCGATGATGGACGACCAGAGAGTGGTGCTGGGGCGTCAGCTGGGGTGACTCGGTGGAGTAAGCTAAACGCACTTCTGAAGAGCGTTCACAACCTCATCCAACATCGCCAGCTTGCTCGTAGCAGGCAGCTTGTTCTCATTCGCCTTCGTGTCCCTCTCTGCTGCCAAGAGCATGCGATCACGCAGGCGAATGCAAATTTCGTCGTGGTACGAGTCGACAATCTGTCCATGTCAGCGGGGAACATCCACAGTAACTACCCCACCACACTCACGTCGACATCGTCGCCCGTCTTCTTCTTCCGCCTAACCACGCGGTTCTTCTTGCCAATGTTCTCTATCCTCTCCTCGAGCTCGAGACGTCGCCTCGTAGCCTCGTCCAGAACCGGCTCGTCCTCGTCGTCTTCGCCGTTGGCCTCCTCGCGGGCGCGACGCTCCTTGCGCTTGTTCTTGCGCCGCCTCCGCTCCTCGTCGTCGGCGACAGGCGTGTCGTCGTCGTCGTCGCCACCTTCCTGCTCCTCGCCGCCAGCACCCGTCCCACGGTTCTTCTTGAACGACGGGATGCGCCCCGCCGAGGTAGCAGTCGCAGGCTGGTAGGTGTCGTTCTCGTTCTCGTCATCGTTGCCTGCCTCGGCCTCGCCGTCCGCCGCCTGGGTCTTGCGGCCACGGCGACCTCCGTCGTCCTCGTCGTCTGAAATGTCCGACAGGTCGGATCCGCCGCCACCGAAGACGTCGTTGTAGAGCGTTTCGCCGACTGGGGCAGCTGCTGGTGATCCAGCATCCTCAGCCGCGGGCTCTGCTGCATCCTCAACCGCGGGGGCCTCGGCGGTGGGAGACGAAGGGGCGACGGCCTCGGCGTCATCGATGGCCTCGTGCGGAGGCGATGCGACTGGGGATGCGGACATGGTTGCCGTTGTTTGAAGATGAACAAGAAGTTGTAAAGTCGAGGAACAACACGAGAAGTTGAACTTGGATGCAAGCGTCACTGTCCACTGCCAGGCTTTTATCTCCGTGTGTGGCAGAGCGAGATCCTAATGGGCTATTAGCGGAGTCAAATTGGTTATTACAAAGTTGATTGTGCCTCCGCGTGGGTCGTCGTGGGTCGGCGTGGAGTGAGCCGTCGTCGCGGGCCGGCGGCAGGGCTGGGCTGGGCCACTGCTGCCTGCACCGGCGCGGACGTACGATTCGTCGTGCTGCGACCGACGGTCCTGACGCCGTCCCTCTCGGCCCTGCCTGCATACACCGCGACCCCACACCATCGACAACCCCCTCTATCCCCTTTCAGAACACATCCGGGGCTCTCTCTCTCACTCATCTCCTCTCCAGTCTCGTCACAAAACCCAGCTCCAAAGCCAGCAAGAACCTACAAAGCAGGCATCAAAACTACTCGAGACCGCGCTCCATCCTACCTACTCGCCGCTCCAGTACACCATGGGCATTCTCGACTACCTCATCCTGGGTAAGCGAGCATACCACGTCCCACTTGGCACGCGCTGACAGACGCGACAGGCTTGACCCACCCCGTGAGCCCAGACCTTCGCATTGACTGCAGCCGATTTCTGACACACCGCAGGGAGAGCTCCGCGCCATGGTCGGCTACAAGGTGTGGAGGGACCACCGCGACATCACCGACCCCAAGGACTTTGAGGCCACAGGATACGACCGCGAGACGATGAAGCGGTCGTGGGACTTCCTTGACCAGACCAGCCGCAGTTTCGCCATGGTCATCAAGGAGCTTGAGGGCGAGCTGGCGCGTGTGGTGAGTCGCGTCGCGTCCCATGGACACTCACACCCAGGTCGCGCTCTTCTACCTCGTGCTCCGCGCGCTCGACACGGTCGAGGACGACATGTCGATCCCCAACGACGTCAAGCTGCCGCTCCTCCGCTCGTTCCACGAAAAGCTCTTCGAGGCCGGCTGGACCTTCAACGGCAGCGGCCCCAACGAAAAGGACCGTGCGGTCCTCGTCGAGTTTGACGTGATCCAAAAGGAGTTTAGCCTCTTGGATCCCAAGTACCAGACCGTCATCGCCGACATTACGCGCAAGATGGGCAACGGCATGGCCGACTTTGCCGCCCTCGCCACGCCCGAGCTCCCCGTCGCCGAGGTCAACTCGATTGCCGACTACGACCTGTACTGCCACTACGTGGCTGGTCTTGTCGGCGAGGGCCTGTCGGGTCTCTTCTCGTCATCAGGCAAGGAGCGCTCGTTCCTTGCCCAGCAGCTCACCCTGTCCAACTCGATGGGCCTGCTGCTGCAGAAGACCAACATCTACCGTGACATCAAGGAGGATGTCGACGAGGGCCGTGGTTTCTGGCCCCGCGCCATCTGGGGCAAGTACGGCTTCAACAACATGAAAGAAATTGTCGACCCCACCCGCGAGCGCGAGGCGCAGTGGGCGGCCAACGAGATGGTCCTCGACGCGCTCCGTCACGCCACCGACGCGCTCGACTACCTCACCCTCCTCAAGAACCAGTCCGTGTTCAACTTTGTTGCCATTCCCGCCGTCATGGCCATGGCGACCCTCGAGACGTGCTTCATGAACCCCCTCATCTTCAAGCAGAACGTCAAGATCCGCAAGGGCCAGGCGGTTCAGATCATCCTGCGCAGCACAAACCCCCGCGACGTCGCGTACATGTTCCGCGATTACGCCAAGGCGATTCACGCCAAGATTCCAAAGGACGAGCCCAACGCGCTCCGCTTCTCGATTGCCCTTGCCCGCATCGAGCAGTGGACCGAGCACCACTACCCGTCCTTCCTCGTCATCCAGCCCGGCGCCGGTGGCGGCCCCGCCCAGACTGCCATCGACCAGACTGGCGGCGACGCCCGTGCCGCCCTCTACCTTGGCATTGTTGAGAAGGCCAAGAAGAAGGCTGAGACCGAGCGGAGGGAAAAGTTCCTCGACGACCTGCGCCAGCGCGGTGTCCTCCCACCAAAGGACGCGTCAGCAGAGGAGATTATCGCCCATGACAAGGCGCTGCAGGCCAAGGCCGACGAGCAGGCCAAGGACGACTTCCCTTGGATCCCTCTCGTGTTGATCGTTCTTGGTATCCTTGCCATCTTTGGCGGTGTCTTCTTCGCCTTGGTATGGTTTGTCGGCAAGTATGCGGACGTAAGTGGAGTGGTATTGTTGTATTAGGACGAAGCTGACACACCTTAGAACGAGTAAAGTAGTGCAGAGTATTTCTTGGCGTAATGATGCGTGGTGTCGCGGCACCGTAGCTGTGAAGCGGGGTTTGGCAGGGTCATACGGACATGTATGTTAGTTGACGCGGACGGCGGTGCCTCGACGCGCCTGACTTTGGCGCGGTGCACCCACCTGGTTCATATTAACCAACTTCGCCACGCCTTCCTCGTCTTCCTTCTCCACTCCACTCACCTGTCCATACTCTACCCCTGTGACTACTCTACTCATACCAGTCCTCTAGCTTGTCCCCCAGCAGGCCACCATGACCGCCAGCGCGTGGGGGCACCATCCGTCCCCTGCCCCTCCCCATGTCCCACCCAATCCTAGTCACCCCACCGCCCCGCTCGGCCCCTTCAACTTCACGTACGCGCCCAGCGCCGGCGCCGACCCCGTCACCCTCCGCGGGGTTATCACGCCGCTGTCGGCCCCGCTCCCCGCGTACCTTGCGCAGAACGAGCACGCCGGCCAGCCCCTGCGCACCTTCATCTACGCCGACTTTGTCCAGCGTCAGGCGGACCCAGTGCCGCTGCCGGTGTGTACGTGTGTCCATTTCCCTAGCGGTGGCCAACAGGCCGCGGTGCACTCGGTGCCTGTGTTCCGTGTCGACGTTCCCCAAGCAGCTCCAGCCGGGCCAGCGTCGACTCCTGGTGGCGTGTTGTCGGACCTTCCCCAGCCCGCCGCGCCCACCACCCCAGCGGATCCTCCTCCCAGCGTGCCCAGTCACCCCGATCCTCCTGGTAGGGCCTCAACCGGGATACAGACCGACCCCGCCGGGCCTGCTCGTCCCAAGGCGTCAATCCTGCAGCCGCCCGAGCGCCCGCCTCGGCGTAGGGTCGTCTCGAAGAACGCCTCAGCCAACCCTGCGACACCCGCCCGTGAGGCCAATCCCAAGCCCGCCGCCGACACGAGTGAACCTACGCACGACTATGATCGTCGCCTCGAAGACGTGGGCTCGACGCCCCATCACACACCAAAGGCAAGACGCTCACGCCCCCTCCCTGCCCCTCCTGTGCCACCCCTCCCTCCTCTCAACCCTCCAAAGTCACTTCACCTAGGTTCGACCGCTGCTTCGAGCCTAAGTGGTAGTCCTCTTGTCTCTCCACCACTCAAAGACTCGCTCGTCAAGGACAAAGGGAAAGCCAAAGTGGTCGAGCCCATTCTCATCTCTCAAGACCGCACTTGGCCTCGCGCGCGATTCGGACCGCGGCCACCTGTTCCCGCGACGCCCTTCCCCCTCACCCTTGACACCGGCGGCATCCAGTCAAACACGGCTCGCCCGTCGTCGAGCCAGCGCTCGTCCCTTCCCGAAGCGTGGACAAACGGGAGTGAGCGGCCTTCGGTTGAGTCGAAGTCGCGCGATGTCAGCGACTGGCGTCTTGCCATGGGGTAGGTAAACGACGGGGAGCTCCGCTGACCAGACAAGAGCGCCGCCGCAAGGGGTTGATTGGGCAGAGCTGTCTCCCACCGAGGTATCGGAAAGCTCAGTAAGGACCAGCGTGCCTAGAACCCTCAAGAGCGTCAAGTCTCTGCGCAAACTTGCCTCACGCCGCCAGCCTAGCCCTGCTGGTTTACGCGAGGCTCCCTCGACAAAGTCTTCGGCACTTGAAGACCTTTCGTTTGCTCCACCGGGTAGCCCTCATACCCAGATTTCAGTGTAAGCTGAACTCTTCTGCGTGGGCAGTGTATCTTACCAGGTCAGCTTAACGCCTCGTCAAGAAGATGTGCCGAGCGATGGCCACCACCCTGATCGGTCGCGAGCCTCGTCCCACGGATTTATGATGTCTCCTCGCCCTCGAGACGCACAGTTTCAGACGTTTATGGCTGCCTCTTCACCGCGCGCAGCCACCGTTAGCTCTGGGGCTTTGTCAGAGCTCGCAAGGCTGCTTTCCCTTCAAGAGCAATCCATGGAGGTTACGCTGGGCATTGGTCGCAACATCTCAAGCACACTGCGTGACTATCTTTCGACTCCTTCGGTTTGTTCAACCGGGCGCAGACCTTATCTGACGGACACAGACCAACGAAGAGGGTTCAACCCGCCCGCCCACATCCCATTCCGAGGCGGCCATGATATCCCGCCCCGCATCCCGTCTCACTTTGGAGGACTCGCGGGCAAATACACTCGTGCCGCCGCCTTCCATTACTTCTACACCAACGGCGATCGAGACGGGGACCCGTGAGGGAACGCCAATGCGTGAGGATACGCCTATTCGCGAAGAGACACCTCCGCAAGAAGATACGCCTCTTGCGGATATCAGCATGCAGGCCGACATCATCCATCAATACCGCCTCCCTCTCTCCGACATGCCACTGCAAGCCGGCCGGAGACAGAGCGAGCTACTGCGAAGCTGCGACAACATCGACGATCACAGCCTCTCTAGCCTGTCGTCCTCCACATCGTCCGCTGGAGTCACAAACGCCGCATCGTCCGCGGGAACCACAAACTCTCTTTCCAATAGCACGGTCCGCACCGTTCAGGCCACCACGTCGCCAGCCTTCACGGCTGAGCATGCCCTAATCATTGTGGCGACGGAGACCCCGACGCGGTCGGGTAACATGCCCCGCACTCCGCCCCCGTTCTTCGGATCGCCACATGCTGGGAGCATGATTTCCCCCTGTTCCCCCCTTTCCTCGCCTCCTTCATTCGCCAGGGATGCGGAAGATGACGACTGGCCGGATGACAACAGCTCATTGAGCACCATCTACGAGGAGAGCGAGATGACTGGGAGTGCGAGCATGGGGCATCTACTCGCCGATGCCCTCCCCATCCCCGTGCGTCCTCAGTTACCCGAGAGTGACAGTGGAAGTAGTGAAAGTACTCTGTAGCGCTGTGTGCAGTGCAGTTTGTTCTTGTTGTTGTTGCAGACAATACATGCGGAGAAGAATGCAACAGTTACGTGTTGGCGCCAGCTTCTCTGGCTTGGCGGGGAATGTGTGCGACTCTTAAGGCATTGTAGGGGAGCTTGGCTGTCGTTGTGCGGTTCTGGTGTCATAGTTCCCCCGAATGACAAGAACAATAGCCTTCTGTCTGCGAGTGCCCCGCCCCGCCAACTGCGGCTGATAGCAAAAATGATGTGAAAATGCAGTTTAATCGCAGCCTTGGGTCTCTTGGCAAGCATCCACCGCCACACTGATAAGAGGTCGTTCGGATGTTGTCGGCGTTATGGCCGTGGCGCAGGGAGGGGACCTCCACTTTTCACGTCCGCTGCACGACTACCGGATCTGCCCGTTGCTTGAACCGGACGGTGGTCAGTTGGGACAAACGTGCAATGGAGCGTGTGTGTGACAAGCCACGAGCATCCTACAACACAACACGCACACAATGGCACATGCATGAGCCGCCATCAACAATGAGACGCGGAATGCTGACAATCAAAAGGCTCTCGCCCCCTCCGCCCCACATGCCCCGCGCAATGCACCCACGCGGCTGATTAAAATGCGATTGCGTGTCATTGTCCTGGACATCACGTGACCACCTTCCCACGGTGGACTATCGTTTGCAGGGTGTCACGACTGGCTCTCGCTGCTGCTTTCACCCACCTCTGTCCGAACAGCACCCCGTCCCCCCCGCTCATCGTCTCCACCACCACCAACTCCGTCATCCGCCCAGCTACATCAACCACAGCCTCACAGCGGTTCATGGCCCACGCCTAGCGCCTCCATCTCACCCCCTGCACATTTTCATAGCTCCCCAGCGCCGCAGAACAGCTCCCCACTGCCCCAAACCTCTCCCACCCACCCACCCCACCCCACCTCACCGGCCATGTCCAACCCTCCGCAATCCGGCTCGGGCGGCGGATCATGGACGAACCGCGATCCCGGGTACAGACCGCTCAATGTGCGCGACGCGCTGAGCTATCTCGATCAGGTCAAGGTGCGTTGTTGTTACCGGCGGGCGGGCGGCGGCGGCGGCGGAGGCCGGCCGGAAGACCGCCCGCCCAGCGTAGACCCCAGCCAGGCAGCGCTGACCACTCCTCCACCCGCAGATCCAATTCGCCGATCAACCAGAAGTGTACAACCGCTTTCTTGACGTGATGAAAGAGTTCAAGGGCCAGGTGTGAGTAGTCTGGAGCGTCCTTTGGGTGGATGTGGGACGGGGGGAAGGGCGAAAACAATATGGGCTCAAAGACTGACCCCACGGTAGCATCGACACGCCAGGCGTCATCGACCGCGTCTCGACCCTCTTCAGAGGTCATCCATCCCTCATCCAAGGCTTCAACACCTTCCTGCCACCCGGCTACAGAATCGAATGCTACGGCCCAGAGGGCGACCCCCAGGGGATGATCACCGTCACGACGCCCACGGGCACCGTCAGCCAGGTGCCGGGCGGCCTCGCCGCGGCCATTGATCAGCGTGAACGCGAGTCGCAGCGCGAGCAGGCTCTTGCTTCTGAACCTCCCGCGTCGGCTGCCCCCTACTCGCAGCCACCACCTCCTGCCCCCTATCCCGCAGCTCGTGCTGCTCCTCCTGCTCCCGCCCAGTCTGCCCAGCCCCCAGCTCGTGCTGCCGCTCCCCCACCCAACGTCAACATGCCACCCCAGCATGCAGCCGCCCCCTCAGGCCCATCGACCCCTGGCGCAGCCCAGTTCCTCGCCAGCGGCGGCCTCGCCCACCAGGGACAGCAGCCCCAGGCCCAGCAGCAGGCTGGCGGCGCGCGCGCACCCATCCTCGAGTTCAACCACGCCATCTCGTTCGTCAACAAGATCAAGAACAGGTTCAACTCGGAGCCCGAGACGTACAAGAATTTCCTTGAGATCCTTCAGACGTACCAGCGTGACCAGAAGATTGAGGAGGTGAGTTGGAGTATCAGCAGCGACGTGGCTGACCGCGTTAGGTGTATGAGCAGGTGATCGACCTCTTCAAGCATGCGCCCGACCTCCTCGCCGAGTTCAAGCAGTTCTTACCCGAGAGCGGTGGCTTCGGCCTTGGCAACTTTATGCAGGCCGCGTCGAGCACCCAGACGCAGACGGCCGGCCAGAAGCGCAAGGATGCAAAGGAGCCCGCCCAGGCCAAGAAGCGCCGCGCTGGACCAGACGGCAAGGCTGCGCAGCAGAAGGTGAGTCACTGGGAGCACACACCCGGGTCCATGTGCTGACATGTGTGTAGAAGAAGGCCGACAGCCCTGTGGAGGAGGAGGCGGCCCCGGCGAACAGTACGCCCCCGCAGACCCTCGCGTCCCCCGACGAGGTTGCCTTCTTCGACAAGGTCAAGAAGTTTATTGACGACAAGGTCACGTACCACGAGTTCCTCAAGCTCATCAACCTGTTCACCCAGGACATGATCGACGCAAAGGTGCTCCTCGAGCGTGCAAAGGAGTTCATCGGCGACTCTGGCGACGTCTGGACAACGTTCAAACGCATTGTCGGCATCGACGACCTCGGCAGTGTCGGCCGCGCCACGACCGCTCAGAGCGGCTACGGCTTTGGCGGCATGATCAACATTGACAACCAGACGTCGGAGAACACGCCCATGCTCGACCGTGTCAAGCCCGACCTGTCTGGCCCCAAGGTCAAGACCTCGGGTCCTTCCTACCGCAAGCTCCCGCAGTCCGAGATCAACCTCAACTGCACTGGCCGTGACGCCATGTGCTGGGAGGTCCTCAACGACGAGTGGGTCTCGCACCCCACGTGGGCCGCCGAGGACGCTGCTCCCTTCCTTGCCCACCGCAAGAACGCCTACGAGGAGGCTCTCCACAAGTCGGAGGAGGAGCGTCACGAGTACGACTTCCACATCGAGGCCAATCTGCGCACGATTGCTCTACTTGAGCCTCTGAACAACAAGATCCAGACCATGGACCCCGAGGAGCGTTCCCACTTCAACCTCAAGGCCGGTCTTGGTGGTCACAGCAGGTCCATTTACCAGCGCATCATCAAGAAGGTCTATGGCAAGGAGCTCGGCCCTGACATTATCCGTGCTCTCCACGAGAACCCCGTCACTGCCCTTCCCATTGTCCTGGACCGTCTCAAGGCCAAGGACGAGGAGTGGAAGAAGGCCCAGCGCGAGTGGAACCGTGTCTGGCGCGAGCAGGACGCCAAGAACTTCTACAAGGCCCTTGACCACCAGGGCGTCGTGTTCAAGGCTGCGGACAAGAAGACGCTTGCCGCCAAGAGCTTGATTGCCGAGATTGAGTCACGCCGCAGGGAGCAGGCCAACGCTCGCAACGCCCTGCTTCGCCCTCGCAACTCGCCTCGCGCCCGCTTCCAGTTCCAGTTCGAGTTCAAGGACGTCGAGGTTCTCAAGGACTCGCTCAAGCTCATCTTTGGTTACCTCGACCGTGTGCCCAACATGAACGCACAGGACAAGGAGCGCATCGAGACTCAGATTCGCGAGTTTGTGCCCCTCTTCTTCATGTTCGACAAGGACGCATTCGATGCAGAGTTTGGAGACGCCGAGCATGGCTCTGATGAGTCGGACGGCGACTCGGACGGTGACGCCAGCATGGCCGGCGACGATGACGACTCGAGCGCTACTACCAAGAAGAAGAAGGCCGAGCCTTCGCTTCGCAAGCAGCTGCTCAAGGCTGCCGGCGACAAGGACGGCCTCAAGCAGCGCGACAGCACGTCGACCCCGGGTCCTGACGACGGTGGCGACTCTGCATTGGACACGCCTGACCGCGCCGAGACGCCCATCCCTACCCCTGCCGACCCCGCCGCGGTCGCCGAGGCTGTGGCCAAGGACAAGATCGACGCCGAGACTTCGGAGCAGACCTGGGTCCAGCTCGACACGTCGGACGAGTCGGCAGCCTCGGACGCTCCCGACGTCCCTGCGACCAAGCCCACCCGTGCTGGCAACTTCTTTGCCAACAACCACTACTACGTGTTCATCCGCCTCCTCCAGATCCTCTACTCGCGTCTTGTGCTCTGCAAGACCATTGCCGCGCAGCTTGCGGCCGAGAGGAAACAGCCCATCAACCCTGTTGCCATCCGCCTGGGTCTTGCCGAGCCAGCCACGGCCAACTTTGGCATTGAGGCTGGAGACAACCCTTCAGTTCACTACTATGACCACCTGCTCGCGCTCGCCGAGAGACTGTTTGACAGTGACATCGACCCTCCTACCTACGAGGAGACGCTCCGACTCATGTTCGGCAACAAGGCCTACACCATGTTCACCGTCGACCGTGTTGTCAGCGCCATCTGCAAGCAGGCCCAGACCATCCTCGGCGACATGAAGAGCCAAGAGCTCCTCAGCTTACTGCAGCGTGACCGGGCACCGGAGAAGACGACCACCCGCCAGCAGATTGCCTACCGCATGAACGCCGAGGGCGTGCTCGGCCCCGACGAGAATCTGTACAGAATCGAATACGTACGTCGAGGTGGTAATTCAGGAGTACTCAAGCTGACAAACACAGATCCCCCGCACCGAGACTGTCGCGGTTCAGCTGCTCGCCCGCGAGGACTTGACAATGGACGACCCCGAGACTGCAGAGCAGAAGTGGCGCCAGTACATCGACAGCTACGCCTTGACACATCCCACCGAGGGTCTCCCCCACCGCGTCGAGCAGCCGTTCCTGAGCCGCACGCTCGGCGAGTTCTCGGAAGAGCAGGGCCCCGAGCTGTTCGAGACGCACAGCGGTCTGCAGTTCCGCGTCGCGTTGGGCAACTACCATATCTTCTACCAGCCCGGTACCGAGGACTACTTCCACCGCGCCAGGCCACAGGGCGAGGAGGACGAGCTCGACGTTCAGGAGAGCAAATTCTTTTCCGCAGCCAAGCAGCGCCTCGAGGACTGGATCAACAAGCCCGCCGAGGGCGACGAGGAGGAGGCGCAGGACGCCGCCGTCGACGCCGAGCCAGCGGCAACCTCCGAGGCAGCCGACGGCACAAGTACCGCCGCTGCACCCGCCGCTACCACTGCTGAATAGATGTTGGTTGTTATCCATTTCTAGCACTGGCGAGTGCCGTGTCGATACGTCGTTGTTGTATTAGTCTTGCGGCGCAACAGCCCAGCACAGATACCCCAGTTTCCGTCCCTTTTATAGCCAGATGGACATATGTCATGAGTGGTGGCACCGAACGAGAGTACCAAAGTGGATATGCCTATAAAGTGTGCGTTCGCGTAAACCCCCTCTATACTAAAAACAATCACCACAAGGATGCGTTGTAGACATACAAACAGCGCCGGGACCGGCCCGCCACGCCCTGCGCCTAGTCGATGGTGAGGCGATGCTGCTGCCGTGCGTTGAGGTCAGACTGGCCAAACTTTGCGTTTGCTGCAGGCTGAGGCTCGAGCACAATGTTTTCGCGGACGTTGTCCTTCGTCTTGTTGCGAGCTGCGAGTGGTGTTAGAGCAAATGAAAGGGGCTGAGGGGCACGCTGGCACTCACCAGCCTCCTTGAGACCCTTGCCAAAGTTGCGCCAGACAATGATGCCGAACACGAGGCAGAGGATGATCATGGCGATGGATAAGGCGGTGAAGACGGACAGACTCCACGTGAGGCGGTAGTACTTGGACACTGTTCTGCCAGTTTCCGAGTCGGTGACCGTTGCCTTGTCCGTGAAGACGCGGACAAGCTTGAAGACAAAGTAGGCGAGGCCGCCAACGAGACCAATGTCGAATGTTGCCTGTGTGTGTGAGCGGGGGCGCGATGTAAAGCTTGTCATGCTTACCATGAGCCAAGAAATCTCCCATCTCGCGGCAATGACGCCCATGATGAGCCACACAAGCGAGAGCGGGAGCATGACCCAGGTGAGGATGTACTCTGGGTCCGTCTTGTTGAGGACCAGGAAGATGAACTGGATGCCAAAGCCCGCAAAGAAGAAGAAGGAGAAGCACACGAGGCACTCAAAGATCTGGTACTCGCGGTAGTAGCGGCGAATGCGGAGGTCGGCGCCGAGGAAGCGGTAGATTCTCCAACCGAACTCGCGCCAGATGAGGTACGTGAGGACGATGATGGTGAACTCTGCTAAGGCGATGAGTGCAATGACGACGCTGGTGAGGGCGTTGAGGGGGAGTGTTAAGAGCGCTCGGGTGTCGGACGAGTCGGTGCTTGTTGTCTTCTCGCCGAGCAGCTTGCGCACTTCGGCCATCTGGAGGTGTTAGCTGGTGCCACTACGAGCGAGTGCTAGCTCACCTCGATGACTGCGTAGATGAGAAGCAGTGCACCAAAGATGGCCAATGCAATGATCTGGATGGTATTCCGAGTGCGGATGGCGTACACGGTCAAGCCGACCTGGACGACGCTGGGTCGTCAGCTTTGGTCGCGCGGCTCGGGTTCCACTCACTGGGCGATACCAAACACGGTGATGTACACAGGCAAGCGCTCGCACTGCTTGTCACCAGAGTCGCAGTCCATTTGGCGATCGTAGCGCCAAAAGATGTTGGCCTGGATCGCAATGTTGATGATGGCCTCGAGGAAGACGACAAGGACGAGCAACCGACAGGGCACCGAGTCTGGGATGATCCGGTCGAGCCAGACGGAGAAGGCCCAGCGCTGGCGCTTTGGTGGAGCGGCTGCCTGGGGTGGGGGGAAGGCGGCGGCCGCCTTCTCCCCACCGAGGCCGTGCGCCTTCTCCTCGTCATCGTCGGCCAGCACGGACGGGCTCTGATGGTATGGCGAGCCCGGCTCATGGTACGGCGAGCCCGCGAGCGACCCAGCACCGGGGGGCAACGGGCTCAAGCCGGGCGAGAGCACAGACGTCGCGCTTGGCGATTGAGGCTGGACGAGCGGGTGGAAGTTCTGGTTCCCGCTTGGCTGGCGTTTGACCTTTGGCACGAGTGGGGTGAATGCTGCGCCGCCTGATGGCGAGCGGGCGATATGCGTGCTCGATGCCGAGGGCGAGATGGTTTGGAACGAGCTTGGCGGCGCGGCCGAGCTCGAGGGCGAGGGGGCTGCCGGCTCGCCCCTCAGCGGCGTGAACGCATGGCTCTTTGGCGCTCTCGACGAGGTCGGAGACCGTTCAGGTAGCGGCCTGTTGAGCCGCAGCTCTCCAGGTCGCGCATCGCTGAACCCAGGTGCGCTCCGAGGAGGGTACGTGGGGTGCTGCGGTACATAGTTTTCTTCAGACGGCGGGCCCGAGCGTCCGCCTGCGTGCGGCTCGTCTGGCGACGCCTGTTGCCGTGTCAGCACTGCTGGGACCGAACCATCCGCTGCAGCAGGCGTAGGAGCGCTTACACTGGCTGCGACTGGACGCACTGGAAGGGGTTGAGGGCCTGGTCCGAGCAGGCCGTGGCCGGCGGCGAGTGGTGGGTCGTGCATCGCGAGTGTGCTGGCGGGGACGGTTGCCAGCGGCGGTACGCGTGGGAGGGGACGGATGTGGGCCGAGTAGCCTTGGTTGGAGGGAGACCTGCTCGGTCCAGCGGCGGCCGAGGGCCCTACGCGCGCCATTGGTGATGTTGCGCTACGCTGTGGGGACACTGGTGATGTTGCGCCGTCGCCGTAGTCGATGTAGTCTGAGATTGTGAACCGGTGGTCCGACTCGTCGATTGGTGATTGTGCCATTGTGAGATGGGCCGCCGTTGGGCGGGCGTGATGGCGAGGGCGAGGGGGGGGATGGGGTGATGGGAGGGCGGTGGAGAGGCGAGGCGCGTGATCGTGTGTCTTGCTTGGCAAGTGGGCTGGGTGGTTGAAAGAGAGTCAATGCGGAGGCGCGGCGAGAGGGAAGGCGAAGGCGACGAGGGAAGGCGAGGGAAGGAGGAGCGAGGTGGTGCGTGGTGCGTGAGGTTGGGTGGAGGTTGTCGGTGTAGCAGCACGAGCTGATTGTGCGCCGTCTGTCGGTCGTTTGTTGCCACCCCTTTGAGGGCGGGCGGACAAAGGCGGCGGCGGCGTCGGGGTGTCGACGGCGACGAGGAGGACGAGGAGGACGAGGAGGAAGCAGGAGAAGGAAGACTTGGGCCAGCCAAGCGTAGAGTGGTTGAGGGCGAGTAGAGTTGACAGAGATCTGTGCGCTGTGCTGTCAATGTCCCAGTCTGTCGGGCAACGGCGTGGCCCGAAGCAGCCAAGTAGAGAGGGAAGGCCAAAGGTCAAAGGGCGGTGCGGTGCGTGCTGCATGGTCCATTGTCAGGTGGGTGGCGTTTGGGCCGGCGAGCGCGTGCGGTGAGGTGCGGCGGGCAGCGCGGCTGCTGCGACAAACGGGCGGCGCACGCGTCTTGCCGTCTTGGCTCTACTGGGCGACCACCCCTGAGACCCCGACCCGCTCGACCCGGCCTGTGCGGAATCTAGTCAGGGTACAGGAACATGCGGTGCCTGGGCCCCCCAAACCACAACCGCCGCTCACCCCTGCGCGCAACATGTGGCGCGTGGGTGGGTGTCTGCTGGGTGGGTGGCAGCCAGCGAGCGGGGACTGGACAACGACGGGGCAACATGCAACAATGCACCCCCCAAGTTCTGCGTGGCACTCATGCATACTTGAAACTCTGCCCCCTCGACAAACACCCACTCCAGCACAACGGTCGGCATCACAACGACTCTCGGCACAACTCGACCCCCCCACACCCACGCCCCCCACACTACTGCTTGTCTCCGGGGGCTCCGTCCTTGACACCAGCCTCGACGCCCTTTTCCCTCAGGTCATTGAGCCACTTGTACACGACCCTGCGCGTGTCAGCCATAATCAGCGCCCCGGGTGACTCACGAAAAGTCCTTGGTGCCAAGCTCGCCCTCGCCATCCTTGGACACGGCGTCGTAGACGCTGCCCGCCGCCCATGTCAGCGGCGTGGGCAGGTTGTGCGCGTGCGCGGCCGTGAGCGCGAGGCCGACGTCCTGTGGTTGTCAGTGGGGTGTGCCAAGAGTGGCCATTGGCGGCTGGACATCTTCCAGAGTCACAGCCGCCGCCCACACCCACCTTGAGCATGAGCTTGGTCTGGAAACCGCCAGAGAAGTCGCGCGAGCCGGGCGAGCCCTCAATCTCGTGCAGGGGCGAGTTGACCTTTGACGACCATGACTGGGCTGCGGGTGTAAGCTGGGCATTTTCGCACCCCAAATCTAGCCCACTCACCAGACGACGTGTTGAAGATGTTGTGCAGGAGAACAGGGTCGATCTCGAGCGCCTTGCCGAGGGCGAGGCCCTCGGCCAGGCCAATCTGGTTGATGGCAAGGACAAGGCTGGGCGAGTTAGTCGCGGACTCTCTGCCCGACTCACTTGTTGCAAACCTTGACGCCGACGCCGGCACCGCTGCCGCCGCAGGGCACGACGCCGCCTGCGCGCGCCATGAACTGCATGAGCGGAGACGCGAGGGCGGTCGCGAGCTCGGATGCCGAGCCGAACATGATGGTGAGGGTACCGGCCTTGGCTCCACCGATGCCTGCGTTCGTCAGCCCGCATCCAGCTTGCGCTACTCACCGCCCGAGACCGGGCCGTCGACCATGAGCGCGTCGAGCGACGTCTGCTCGTGCACGCTGTCGGCGATGCGGCGCGCGGCCGTGGGGTCGAGCGTCGTGTGGTCGACGAAGAGCGAGTGCGAGTTTGCCTGGCCGGCGGGGAGGGCGGCACCGGCCGTGTCGCCGAGAAGCCAAGGCGCCGCCTTGACCGACTCGGCGAGGCTCACGCTCGCGTCGGCGCCCTTGAGGCCGGCGACGAGGCCCTGGTCGCCGAGGTAGACAGCCTCGACCTGGGGCGTGGACGGGAGCATGGTGAAGACGCGCGCAGCGTCCTTGACGAGCCTGGGGGTGAGCTGATGTCCCCAGCATGCACTCACAAGGCGGGGTTGTCGACGCGCTTGACGCGCGCGGCGGCCTCGGCGCCCGAGATGGCCTTGACGCCCTCGACGAAGGCGCGCGCGTTGTCGTCGGACGGCTCGCAGATGACAATGCTGGGCTGCTCGGTCGCGCGGCCGGCCTTGGCGTGCGCCGCGGCGGCAGCGACGGCCTTGGTGTAGAGGTTTGTCGCCATGGGGTTGCCTGCGGGTCAGTTCCGCGGCGTCGCGGCGGGTGCCGCACGAGGCCGTCGCCAGCCGACTCACCCATGGCGCCGAGGCCGATCCAGCCGAGCGTCGAGGAGCGTGAGAGGGCGATACGGGTGGGCAGCATTGTGGGAGAGTGGGCGATGGAGAGGTGCGTGAGCGGTCGAGTTGACTTTCCATTCCGCCCGCCGTCGAGGCGTGGTACTCCTCCGCATCTCGTCGTCATGAGCGTCTCGGGCCGAGGGTGTAGCCGGGCGGATCATGGCGGGGCAAGCGAGCGGGGAGGAGGGGGGCCCAGAGCCACGTGGTGAACGTGGTGGTCGCGTGGAGGGGGCAGCGGTGGCAATTTCGCGATGCTCTCGCGACCTTGAGCCTTACTCTCGACTTTGTCAATCTCGCCTTAGAATCGACACTTCAGCCTGCTCCATCTACATCACACGCATTTCTGCGCTTACATCACGCATCCACACGGCGAAGGACACGTAGAGCAGTGCGCTACCCCCTCGCTCAGTCTGCGCAACCTCCGCCCGACAGCACACGACCAGCCCCGAACCCGCCCTCTTCCTCGCGCGCTATCCCCCCCCCCCCCCTCCGCCCCCAATGCCGCGCTCCCCCTCACCGCCCTACCGGCGGCGGTATCGCTCCCCATCCCCGCGCTTCAGCGACCGCGACCGCGACAGAGACCGGTACCGCGACAGCCGCGACGGCCGCGACCGGCGGGATCGCGACGAGCGCCAGTGGGAGAGCTACTACCGGCGGCGCGAGTCGCCCCCGTCCACCTCGGCCTCAGCGTCCGGCGCGCCGACCGGCGCCGCATCGTCGCGCGCCGGCTCGCCCGAAGAAGGACAGATCACGTCGCCAGAAACACGGAGACGCAGCCGCTCGCCGCGCCGCCGGCGCTCCCCGTCCCCTCCGCCGCGCGGCGGGCGATGGGCCGACTCGGACCGGTATCGCGGCGACGACCGGGGCTGGGACAGGGATAGAGACTTCCGGCGCGGCGGGCGGCGCGAGTTCGACCGCGAGCGCGAGCGCGACCGCGGCTGGGGGCGTCGCGGGAGCCGCTCCCCCTCGCCCCGGAGGCGGCGGGACACGTCGCCCTCGGCCTCGAGCCGGTCGTCCCGCCTCGCGAGCCCGCGCCGCGACCGCTCGCCGTCGCTCAGCCCGCGCCGCCGCTCGCCCGAGCCCAAGCCCGCTTTCGCGCGCCCCCCGCCCTCCGGCCCGCGGGCGGAGCGTGCCCCGCCGTCCGCGCCGCGCGCGTACGGGCCGCTCTCGATCCCCCCGCCGGCCCCGGGCCCGCCCTCGGGCCCGCGCGTGGCTGAGGGCCGCCCGACGCTCCCCTGGGCGGACAGGCGGCGCGTGACGTCCCCCAGCGCGGGCAGCACGCCGACCGGCGCCGGCGCGAGCGTGGCCAGCAGCTCGCCCAGCGTGGCCGAGCCCCCGCCCGAAACGCTCGACCCCGACACGGCGGCGCGCCTCCGCGAGGCGCGCTTCATGGCCGAGCTGCCCCAGCTCAAGGTGTCCTTCGTTGGCGCGTGGGAGGCCGAGCTGGCCGCAAACGTCGCGCGCCTCGCCCCCCTCCAGGCCCAGGTGCTCAAGGCGCAGTCGGGCGCGCGGGTCGCGGCCGCCGTGCTCGCCGACGCTGAGGCCGAGCGCGCGGCCGCTGGCGAGCGGCGCCGGCTCATCGCCCACCGGCTGGCCAACGGCGCGATCGAGGGGATTATCGGGAGCTAGGGGGGAGAAGAGAGAGGGAGCTGGTGGAATGAGACGAGATGACGCTACACAACGCACTATGCGATACAACATGCATGATAATGATACTGCTCCGCCCCGCCGCGCCTACATGTTGGCCTCCATGGCCGCGTAGTACGCCTCGTACTCCTCCGTCGACATCTGCGCCTCGTGGTCCTCGGTCACCTCGCCGAGGGGCACGGGCTCGCCGCCGACCATGACGGTGACGTCGGCGGCTGGGGTCGTCGCCGTGGTATTGGGCGTGGCCTCGGCGCTCGCCTCGGCCGTGGGCGCGTCGTCGTCGTCCTCCTCTTCCTCCTCGTCCTCGTCCATCTCGGCCAGCTGCGCCTTGTAGTGCTCCTCGAGCGCGTTGTTCTCCTTTGTCTGCTCGGCCTTCTTCGCGGCGAGGCGGTGTGCCTCGTCGGCTGCGACCTTGGCATCCGCCGCGTCCTGCTTCATGCCGAGCGTGGTCGCCTCGTTCGTCACGGTCGACTTTGCGATCCACGTCGGGAGAGCGTTCTGCACACGCTGCGCCGCCGCCTCCTTCTCGCGCGCCTCCGTGTCGTCCTCGGCGTCGAGGACGACGCTGATCTTGTGCGCGTCGGCCGCGGCCGCTGCCGCGTCGGTCGCGGCCGCGTCCTTGACGTTGAGCGCGATCCAGCTGTGGATGTTGAGCGCGGGCAGGCTCGCGCCCTCGATGCCCTTGAGCGCGTCACGGATCGGCGCCGTCGCCACGTTGAACCGCTGCATCCTGTCCTGGCCGACATTCTGCCCCCCGTCGTCGTGGAGCGCCGGGTCGTCCTCGACCAGCTCGGTGCTGCACACCTCGCACGCGAACCCGTTGATGCTCGGCTCGAAGAGCCGCGACACCTCGAGCGTCTCGTACGTCCGCAGGCAGTTGGGGCACAGGTACCCGCGCTTGCCGACCTCGTTCTTGATCTTCTCGTCGATGGCCTTGCGCATCATCGCGATCCGGTACTTGACCACGTCGGCAAACTCGCGGTAGTCGAGGTACCAGTAGATGACGTCGCGCGATCTCGAGTTGCCGTCGCGCGCGCCGGGCAGCTGCGCGCCCGACGCAATCTGCCGCTGCTGGAACGAGGTGAGGGCGACCTTTTCCTTGTTCACGTGGCTGGGGGGAGTGAGCGGCGAACAGGGTGCTGGCACTCGAGTCACTCACCGCCGGACCAGCCGGTGCACGTGCAGCATGCCGAGGTACTTGCGCACGTCGTGCGGGCCGACGCCGAGCATCTCGCTGAGCTTCTTCTCCGTCATCCTGGGCTGTCAGCGCACGCCGTCCCACACCCCCTCACACATTGTTGTGCGTGAGCATCCGCAGCAGGATGATGTACGGCGAGTCGTAGAACGAGTACGCGACCTTGATGACCAGGTCCTGGCAGCGGCGCGCGATCTCGTCTTTTGTGAGCTCGGCCATGGTGTGCTGACCGGCTCGAGGGGTAAGGTGATGGAGAGGAAGCACAAGGTTGGTGGCGAAGGAGGTGCAACATCTCTCACACAAGTATTGTCCCTCGTCGTCGCTAATCGCGGCTACGCGGGAGCAAATCCACGTGGGGCGGCACACCTCGTTCGGCGTCTCCGTCTATCGTGGGGCCGGGCACCGAGGTCGAGCCGAGAAACGCGAACAAGCGACTGTGTGCAACCTACAGTACAAGAGCGTGCGGCTACATCTCTTTTTTGTATCCTCTCCCCATCTCACGAAGACGCAGCAAAATGACCTCCTCGAACACCTACGTGATCAAGCCCGCCACCGAGGCCGACATTGTGGGTGTGGCCTGCCTCGGGCCAGCACTGACCGCCACAGCCCGACATGCTCGCCATGATCAAGGAGCTGGTGCGCTGATCTGATCCATGCGGAGCGCTCACCCCAGGCCATCTACGAGAAGGAGCCCGACGCCGTCGTCAACACGCCCGAGATGGTGCGTTGTGGTTCTACCCCACGCTGACTACCCCCAGATGAAGGAGAACCTCTTCGTCAAGAAGTACGCCGAGGCGTTTGTCGCGCGCACCCCGTCGGGCGAGGCGGTCGGCCTGGCGCTGGTGAGCTAGCAACGCGGTGCCCAGCTCACGGCAGTACTTCTTCACCTACTCGACGTGGCTCGGCGTCCCCGGCCTCTACGTAGGTGCCTATCGTGAACCTCCTGACCCACCCCCAGCTCGAGGACCTCTACGTCGTGCCCGAGCACCGCGGCGGCGGACTCGGCAAGACGCTCTTTGGCTACCTCGGCGAGGTGGCCAAGGAGCGCGGGTGCCAGCGCGTCGAGTGGCGCGTGCTCAAGGCAAGTGATGCGGCATGACGCCACTGACACCTGCCCAGTGGAACACGCCGTCAAAGGACTTTTACGAGAAGCGCCTCGGCTCGGAGCCCCAGTCCGAGTGGGAGGGCGAGCGCCTCGAGGGCCCCGAGGCCATCGAGCGCCTCATTGCGCTCAAGAACTAAAACGAATGCCCTAGGGTATAGATGTCTACGTATACAACATGCTACCAGTGCTAGCGGATGGTCGTGAAGTTGCCCTTCTTCTCAGCGACGCCGTCGACGGGCTTGTCGGCCGCGTTGGCGGCGGGGATCTGCCCGAGCTTGCTCATGTCCATCGACAGCTGCTTCGCGTCGCCCTTGAAGCCGACGTAGAAGACTGCGGAGCGCGCAGACGTGTTGGCCTCAGACTGGGCTGTCAGGGCCGCACTTTCCAGCACCTCCCGCACACTCACAAACAACAGCGTGACGCTGAACACGCTCGCCATGCGCTGCACCTTCAAGCTCCACTCGTCGACCTCGCGCCTGCCGGCGCCATCGCGCCGCTGCACCGGCGGCTCGCTCACGTCCAGGTCCATGATGGGCGTGAGCGCCTCGAGGTCGGCAAAGTCCGGCGCGTTCGGCAGGTTGGCCCACAGCCGCAGCCGTCCGGGCCGGTGCGGGTGGCCCTGGCCCGGGAGGTGGAGGAGGAGGGTGCGCAGGCGCACGCTGGCGGTGAAGGGGATGTGGAGGATGAGCTGGGCCGCGCGTCAGCGCGGCTGTACGACTACCCCGCCCGGCCTACCTCGTCGTCGACGCCACTCTCAACAAACTCGTCTTCGTCCAGCCGGTCGTCCCACGTCTTGATGACCTTGGGCGCGTCGCCCGGCTGCAGCAGGTTGAGGCCGACGACATTGTCCCGGTCGATAAAGGCCCACAGGTTGGCGTTGGCGCCCTCGCCGGCCGAGACGCGCTCGAGCACGTCGGTCGTGACGGCGGTGGTCAGGTCGTCTACTGTCAGGTCGTCTGCGCAGCTCATGGTGGGGAGGGCATGGGGGTTGTGGTGTAGACAAGGCTGGGTTTGCGATTATGAAGCGTTGGGTGGCGGCTGCGGCCTGCATCGAGGTGAGGCCGATGACGCCACGTGCGCGTATCAGCCGGCAAAAAAAGACACGTATTCCGACCTGCCGATCATGAACCATCCACCACCACTTGGGTTGAACAACAGCCCTCAACCTTCCATCCATAGCACAGATACCATCACTGATACCAGAGCAAGAGCGACAACATGGTGAGTTGGGCGAAGGTAGCGGGAACGCCACAGCTCACCCCCAGCTTCCGCTCGCGCTCCTCTCCGCCGCTCAAGGCAAGCCAATGGTGCGTGGTCGTGTGGTCGTCTTTGTTGTCGGCTGTTGGCTGACCGTGCCGCTTGCCACCTGACCCACTGGGCTTGACCTCTACGCCTGGCAATCGCAACGATGCTTAACCTACCTCGCTACTGACACTCGCCCCACGTCCCCGCCCACGTCCTCGCCGCGCTCGCGTGGTCGCTTCGCCCAACAGCTCGTCGAGCTCAAGAACGGCGTCACCTTCAACGGCCACCTCGTCGACTGCGACAACTTTATGAACGTGACCCTCAAGGACGTGTACCAGACGAGCGCGGACGGCGAGCGCTTCTGGAAGATGAAGGAGATGTTCATCAAGGGGAACGTGGTGGGTGCCGAACCGCAAAACCCAGCTCACCCGCCAGATCAAGTACTTCCGCATAGCCGACGCGGTGCTCGACCAGGCGGCCGAGGAGCAGGAGAAGCAGCGCGCGCTCGGACGGCAGCGCGGCGGCGCCCGTGGCGGGCGTGGTGGGCCCCCTGGCCGTGGTGAGTGGCGAGGCGGGGCGAGGAGGAGCGAGTGCAAGGAAGCAGCTGACCCCACAGGACGCGGAGGACCACCCCGCGGCGGACACGGTGGACAGCGCGGCGGGCCGGGTGGCGGGCGCGGTGGACCGGGAGGCGGACGCGGTGGCCGCGGCGGCGGACCGGGCGGCCCTGGACCACGACAGTAGGTGCCGCGGGCGTAGATGCATGGCTGTAGCAGTGAGGTGGGGTGGGAAGGGGGGGGGCGGGCTGACTGCTGACCGGGGTTGGGGGATGCGGCCTGGGCGGAGAGACTGGTCGGAGGACGGCAGGCGACGCGGGTGCTCTCGTCCAACAAGCTCACCGTCAGCAGGAGGGGCGCTTGTCCGATCCTGGCTGGCGCCCGCTGGTCAGAGCTGGGCATGGTGAGCATCCCCCGCCTCGAGTCGCGATCCGGCATCCGGCGCCGCAACGGGACGGAGTCTGAGCACCAACGGCAGTCTCGCTAGACCGACCGGCGCGAAGACGAGGTATCCCAGCGTGCGCCGGCGCCGAGGAGGAGCGATGTGGGCATACCCCGCCCTCGCCCAACTACCTCCCTCCTCCCCCCGCCCCTCCCCGGCCGCGAGGGGCAAAAGAGGGCCATGGGCCCAGCGCTTCCTGTCGGGGAATCGAACCCCGATCTCCCACGTGACAAGCGAGCATACTGACCGTTATACGAACAAGAATGTTGCTGGGGGCGGAGGGGGGCGAGGGGCGAAGGGTTGGTGCGAGGGCCAGGGGGCGAGGGTGGCACTGTGGCGAGGGGTGGCATGTGGCGCCGGGACCTGGCGCGGTGATGGGCTGGGCGTGCCAGCGTGCGAGGGGACGCGAGGCGCTCTCGCGCCGTTGGGCGTGGGGCATGAGGGCGTCTGCGGGTGCTGGGGAACTGGTGAGCCGAGCCGTGGAGCCTGGAAGTGGACTCTGCGACGTGAACGCCGCTGGCTGACAGGTATCGGCGAGCGCAGGATCTCCACGCTTCGAGCACTGCGGGCCAGCTCCGAGTGTGGCGGGGGACGCACAGCCGGGCAGGACACCTGCGGCGGCGAGCTCGAGCTACCGCAGCCGCATGCACCGGCCCACGCCCGCGGCCCCGCCCACCACCGTCATGCCAGATGGATGCACCTGTCCACCTCCCGCCCACGTGTGACGGGGCTCCAGGCTCCCACGACGGCCCGAGCAGTGGCGGCGGCGCTCGACGCGAACAATACCACGCTACCGCGCTCCGCCTCGCGTGGCGCTGTGGCAGCTCGCGACGGGCACAGGCCCCAGAGGCGGCGACGAACAGTGCGGCTCGCTTCGTCTGACCCCGCGGCGACCCGCGCGTCGCTCTCGCTGCTGCCTTCACTCCCCTTACCGGCCCTCCCTAAATTCTGTCTGTCGCTTGCTCCTCATCCAGCTTGCGCACCATGGCAACAGTCAACATCAGCACCAACGGCTTCAAGGTCGCGCTGCACGCGCGCATCAGCGTGCCGGGCAACCCGCAGGCGTCAGCGATCGAGCCCAAGCTCCCGACCATCCTGTTCTGCCACCCGACGTGGCTCGACAGTCTCTTCTTGTGCGCCTGGCCCAAACCGCGCCCACTCGCTGACGCTCGCTCACTAGCTACCCGCAGATCGACGACCCCCTCTTCGCGCAGCACTACAACCTCGTCTCGTTCGACCTGCGCGGGCACGGCGCGACGCAGGTGTCGGGCCGGGACGCGGACTACTCGGTCGACACGGCGGCCGCCGACGTCGCGGCCGGGCTCGACGCCCTCGGCGCAAAGGACGTCCACGTCGTCGGCGCGGGCTTTGGGTCCCTCGTGGCCGCTGCGCTGGCGGCGGCGCGGCCGGAGCTGGTGCAGGGCCTCGTGCTCATCGCGCTCCCGCCGGCGCGCGACAACGACGAGACGGCGCTCGCGTTCAAGGAGTGTGAGGAGGTGCGTAGTGGGTCGTAGCCGGTAGCCGGGTGACTGCGGCCAGGTGACTGCACTGCCTGGCGGGCCGAGCCACGGGCAGTCTTCTTGGCATCTGACCCCCCAGTCGCTCGTCCACGCGGTCGCCAAGCGCGACCTCGAGCTCCTCGACATGATCACGACCGCGACGTTCGAGTACGACGCCGGCGCGCTCCCCCGCGCCGTCCTCGAAATCCGGGACGAGTACGTCGCGCTCGCGCGCGCCCACTTCGCCACTGCCACCGAGCAGGAGGCGGCCGACGCAGCGTGGTACATCTGGCGTCCCCTGCGCACGCGCGCGCCTCCGAGCGCCGAGACGCTGGGGCGGATCAATGTGCCGGTGCTGGTGCTCCAGGTGGGTGGAGGAAGGAAGCCAGCTGATGCCAGGGCGTGGGGTCTACCGACTCGTTTGCGGAGGACGCAGAGAACTGGTGCTCAGAGTTCAACTTTGCCCAGGTGCAGCAGGGGCACACGGCGCGCGCAAACGTGACGCTCATCCAGCACGCCGACCACTACATGACGCTGACGAGTCCCAACATGTGAGCGGGGGTGCGGTGCCGCTGACTGACCCCAGTGTCAACCCCGTCATTGCAAAGTTTATCGGCACCCCGCTGAGCGCTGGGCTCCCGCCGCTCCCCAGCCCCGGCGTGCACATCTCTGGCCGCTCGGGCAAGGCGCGCCGGCCGAGCACGCCGCGCGGGCTGTCGTTTGACATCCCGCCGCCGGCGCGCGTGATCCCCGGCATGAAGACGATCGGCGACGAGCTCGACCGCCTCGCGGTGGACACGGTCGTGACGCGTGTGTCGGACTAGGTCTAGGCAGTGCATGTAGCTGGTACCTTGTCCCCCCCTGAAACGTGTCGCCTCGCACAGGGCCAGTGCGGTCCGCGTGCTGTGGCGTGGATGCATGGGCTCGTGGCGGCTGTCTGTCGTGGGTTGTGGGTGGAGGCCCACCAAGGTGCCCAGGGCGCCACTTGTCCGTTATCTTGGCGCCGTGGCGAGTGTTTGATTGCAAAAGTCTTGGCATGCCACAGTGGGCACAAAGTTTTCCTGACGAACACTTGGCAGCGTAAGGCAGCAACGACAACCGGGCACATCGCTGCTCCAAGCGAAGTCGGAGAAGCGAGGACGACGTCGAGCATGACGAGCACCGTGGAGCATGCTGCGGGTCACCAGGTCGACGGCTGTGCTGCTGCTGCGCGCGAAGCGAGCCTGCAGGAGCAAGCCTGGGTGCGGTGCCGTGGGAGGCAGCCGTGATAGCGTTGCTCCTGCGTGATGCATCAGGCTTGACACATGCAAGATGCACATGTACATACCTGCGTGTTCCGTGACTGACGCTGGCAGGCCCCCGCCCGCCCCGTGTGCATTGTTTGGTCGATGAGTCAGGTCCAACTACTGTACATGCAGTCTGTATCTTGACGACGGCGACCACGCAGCAATGACGACGGCCGCCAGCTCCAGCTCCAGCTGGGCGCGCCAGGCGGGCACGTCGCGGCGCGTTTCGTTTCACACCCACTCCCTCCACAAGTTTCGTTTTCGCCGCCCACTTTGTTGATTCATCAACTCTCTCTTCACTTTCCCACTTCACGCGCCCCGAAAGGCCTTGGCAGCTCGGCTCTACATTGCCCTCTCTCACCCCCTCGCCACCCTCCCCCTCGAGCACCCCGCACGACACGCATAAAACGCGTCCGCACCGACATCCCCCCTCCTCCACCACCTTCCCTCCCTTCCTTCGTCCTCGCCATGCCCCTCCCGCTCCTCTCGCATCGGCGCAACAAGTCGGCCGCCAACTCTGGGGCCTCGACGCCCGCGTCCCCCACCATCGTCGTCAACGAGGCCAGCACGCCCGTGCAGGGCATCCTGCGGCAGCCGAGCGCGCCCAGCGTCACGGAGAGCGAAATGACGGGCTCGTCGACCTCGGCGTCGGCGTTCGGACGCCTCAGCCTCCGCACCAACGGCAACAACGGCAGCTCGTTCGGGCGTACCGACACGGTTGACTCGCGCTGGTCGGTCGACGACCGCGACTCGTCGTCGACGCCGGGCACATCCGTCTCGTCCTTTGGCGCCATGTGCCCCTTGCCCGAGTCTGACTCGGACAAGCTCATTCCGTTCTTCAGCATGACCGTGTCGTCGACGTCGACGCTCAGCTTTATCGGCCTCCCCACGCGCTTCAGGCCGCTCGTGCTCGACACGATTAGACGCGCGTGGAAGCGCGGAGTCAAGAGCTCGGGGCCCGTTGAGTACCAGGCCGACCTGATGAAATTCCACAAGTCCAAGGGATGCGACGGCGGCGTCTGGGAGGTGTCGATGAAGGACAGCTGTTGGATGCCCCGCAGCGAGGACAAGGTGTCGTAAGTGTTGTGGCGTCCGGGCGCGCCGTGTGCAACGCCGCTGGCCACTCGGCAGGCGGCGAGCAATCAGTGAATCTGTGCTGACACATCACAGGTCCAAGCGTATCATTCTCTACTTGCTCGCCGAGTTTTCGAGAATCGGGTGAGTCGAGACGGGCAGCGAAGAGGACTGCATCTGACACGCACACAGGTACCTGCTGGAGTCAAGTTTCCGCACGAGTGCAAAGGGTGAGTAGCATTACGGCCCTTGTTATCACCCGATAACACCGGGACCGAGCGGTGCCGACAAAGTCCGCAGTGCTAACTCGCCCAGACTCGGGCAAGGACACCCTCACGCTTGTCCGAAGCGAGCCCGATGCCGACCCCGTGTTCATGGGCGTTGCGTTCTACTCGTCGGACCGGATCTGGATCATCGATGCCGAGGCCGATGTCGGCCAGGCACTCGAGGAGGGAATCAAGGCGCACTGGGCCGACGGTGTGCGCGACGCCCGTGTCCGCGAGAGACATTGTCGCGAGCTGCGCCTGCGCGGCAGCCCATGGGTCTCGCACCACACCATGGGGCTCATCAGCGCCCGCAGCATCATTCTCTCGATCATGAAGAACATCACACATACGTCACGCGGCTACACCTTTGTCGGCAGCATCAACCTTGCCGACCTCGACGAGGGCGAGATGCCGCTCCTCGTCTTCCGCAAGTTGACGACGACGGAGCGCGACAGCGGCATGTTTGGCTGGGGCAACCCCAACGTCTCGGTTCCTTCGTTCCAGCCGATCAGCAAGGCCGCTGCCGCCAGCATGGCCATGTAAGAAGGACTTTGAGCGCACGACGGTGCCCCAGCGGCTACTGTGCGTGCCTCGTGTATAGTGAACAGCGTTAGATGCGCGTTGTGACTAGTTATGTAGATTGTGCCTATTTCCGACGACATGTTATGCATTGCAGAGTCGACACTCGCACGCAGCATTGTTCACACCCTCGCCCCTTCTACGCGTCTAGGTCTATTCAAGGTCCGACTAAGGAAGCTCACGGGGGTCGAGGTCTCGGCGCTTCGAGTACTTTGCCATGCTCGGCGCGCGCTTGCGGAGCTTGTGGGCGACTTCCTCGGCACCGCGCAGGACGCGGATGATGTTGCCACCGGCGAGACCCGCAAGATCGTGCTTTGACCAGCCGCGACGGATGAGCTCGGCAAAGAGGTGGGGGTATTTGGACACGTCCTCGAGGCCCTTGGGGACCGACTCGATGCCGTCGTAGTCAGACCCGATGCCAACGCTGGGAGTAAGCGCGGTGACGCGGTGGTGACTCACTGTGCACGGCTCGTCTGGGTGGCAATGTACTCGATCTCGTCGGCGATGTACGCGACGTCGACCTCTGCGGGGTTGCTCGACGCGAACGAGGGGTAGAAGCTGGGCGGTCAGTAACTTGCGCCAGTACGCCCACGCACTTGACCATGACGACGCCGTCGAGCTGCTTCCTCCCCTGGCCAATCTTGGACAGCAGCTCGTCGGGCACGTTTCGCGAGATGTTGTTGAAGTGGCGCGCGGCCGAGTGGCTCCACATGACGGGCGCGCGCGAGAGCTCGATGGCCTGGGCCGCCGTCTTGTCCGACACGTGGCTGAGGTCGATGAGCATGCCGAGGCGGTTCATCTCCTTGATGAGGTCCTGGCCGAACGTCGAGAGGCCGCCCCACGTCTCGTTGACGGGGGTGAGGAAGCCACCGGAATCAGCAAACGCATTGTTGCACGAGTGCGTGAGCGTCGCGTAGCGCACCCCGAGCGTGTAGTACTGGCGCAGGACGGCGAGCGAGTTGCCGAGCTGGTGCGCGCCCTCGATGCCGAGGAAGGACGCAACGCGGCCCGCCTTGATGGCCGCAACGGCCTCGTCGGCCGTCTTGACGAACCGGAACGTGTCGTCGTACTTGTCGATCAGGTTGAGCGCGACGTCGATCTGCTCGAGCGTGTCGCGGACGTGGTACGACGGGTTGAGGAAGTCGGGCCCGTCCTCCTTGGCGTGGCAGTCGGTGTAGACGCTCCAGAAGAAGCCGCCGAGCTGGCCCTCGCGGATGCGCGGGATATCGACGTGCCCCGGGGCGCCGCGGGTGCGCAGGTCGAGCTTGTTGATGTCATTGCCGACGAGGCTGCGGGCCAGGATCGGAAGGTCGATGTGGCCGTCGATCACGGGGGATCTGGGTGTGTGAGCTGGCATGTTGCGGGGAGTGGTTCAGCACATACGTCTTGAGGTAGTAGTTGGCCAGCGCGAGCGGCTCCTTGGGCCGGCGCTCGCCGAAGATGACGACGAAGATGGTGGCGGCAACGAGGACGAGCGGCGCGACGACCGTGATGATGCGCCGCTTGCGCGCGGCGGCGGGCGACGGGGCCGTAGCCGCAGCCGAGGGCAAGAGGGGCTGCTGCTCACTCATTGTGTGTAGAGCAGAGTCAAGGTGAGATGGGCGATGTTGAGTCTGACTGCTTGTCGTTGACTACTTCGAGCGCTTCGCCATCGTGATGCCATCGGACAAGGGCGTTACAGGTTGGGTGCCTGGTGCCTGGAAAGGAGATCGCGGAATGTCCGTAAAGCCGAACTTGAATTCTTCGCGATCAGAGGTGCGTCAATGGTGATGTTGACAAGATCCTTCCCTCGACTCGGACTCGACTCTCACCTTCCTATCAACAACTTGGCAAGATGAGCAAGGTGGGTATTTCGTCGTCGAGGTAGAGCTCACCCACCAGGCAGCGCCCGCAAGTAGCAACTGGGAGTCGCTCAAGAAGGTACGTTCAGCTGCCATCGGTCCGGACTGAGCTGACACGCCGCAGAAGATCAACACTTCGAGCGAGCCCAAGGGCGGCAATGGCTCGGCACCGCCCAAGAAGCGCAAGAACAGGCGATTTGGCGGCGTTGGAAGCTTTGCCAAGCAGCTCGAGCCAGAGCCGAGGTGGGTCAGCTGATGTGGACGATCGTTGCTCAGCCCTAACCCCAACAGTAAAGAAGCCGGTCCCTCGCGCACGCAGGACGCGCCGGAGCCCAAGGCCGAGGTCGTCTTCCTCCCAGCACCTTCGGACAAGCCGCTTCTGCAGGAGCTGCGCACGATGGTCGCGGGGCAGTCGGTGCTGAACGAGGCGAAGAGGGCGTGAGTTGACGAAGGTCAAGTCGCTCAACTGACGCCAGCCCCGGCAATTACATCGCGGTCGATTGTGAAATGGTGGGACTGGGCCACCTGGGCTCGGAATCCGCCCTCGCACGCGTCTCGCTGGTCAACTACCACGGCCACGTGCTGCTCGACACGTTTGTGCAGCCGCGCGAGCGCGTGACCGACTGGCGGACGTGGGTGTCGGGCGTTCGTGAGAAGGATATCCAGGACGCGCCGCCGTTCGAGGAGGTGCAGAAGAAGGTGGCCGACCTGGTCGAGGGGCGTATCCTCATCGGTCATGCGATCGAGAACGACATGAAGGTGCGTGCGGCTGCGAGCAGCACTGACGCCCAGGCGCTCCTTTTGAGCCACCCGAACCCCTTTGTGCGCGACACGCAAAAGTGCAAGCAGCTGAGGGAGGCGGCCAAGACGAAGAGACCGGGTCTGAAGAAGCTCGTCGAGTTGGAATTGGGGCTCAAGATTCAGGCGGGGTCGCATAGTTCGGTGCGTCGGTTGTTGGTACAGAACAAAGACAGCTGACGCCCCAGGTCACTGATGCGCGCGCAACAATGGCCCTGTACCGGCTGCACAAGCCCGAGTGGGAGGCGTCGCTGCGCAAGGTGATGGAGGCGTACCGCGAAAAGACGGGCATGGAGCCGCTGGCCAAGGGCAAGCGGAAGCGCGGTGCCGACGACGACGACGAGGACGAGGCCGACGGCAAGAAGCGCAAGGCGCCGCAGCAGTTCCCCGGCGGTGGGCGCAAGGGCATCTCGTCGGGCCTGAGTGTCGTGGTGCGCCGGTTTGGCAAAAAGGTCGAGGGCGACCAGCCGAAGCGGCGCGGGCCGGTCGAGGCGCCGAAGGCGGGGGCTGGCGCCGGCGGCAACTGGTGGGAGGAGGCGGCGTCGTGAAGCAGAGTCGGGTCGAGTGTACAATATTGCATGGACCATGTATACTAGTGCATATGGTGCATTGGTGATTCAGGCGGAACACTTGTGCGGGCGAGCGGGTGCTCACTGGGGCGTGCGAGCGGACGCTCGGGCCAGGCTCGCTCGACGCGTCTGGTGCGAGAGCGAGCGCGAAGCCAACGCGTCTTCTCCGCGCTGCTTCTTCTCGCCTCCCTTGTCCTCATCACTCTGCCACCCCCCACCCACAATGCGCAACATGATAGTCACGATCATCGACGAAGTGACAAAGCACCACGACTTTGTGTCGTACACGCAGCTGGTGGAGCAGCACATTGCTCTCGGCGGCATCTCGCTCCCGCTCCCCCCAGCCGTGGGGGCAGAGCTCGCGCGCCTCGGCAACAGGATACAGACGTGCGACGGGACGAGTGCCGAGGTCAAGGAGGAGGCGGCCAGCTGGATCCGGCGCGTGTTCGCGCTGCACGACGGTGGGGCGGGCGCCGGGGGAGCGAGCTGACGCCGCAGGGTGCTACCCCGAGCCGCGGGTCGCGCCGCGCTCCTCTGCGAGCGGGAGCGGCAGCGGTGCATCGATACAGTTCGCGCCTGACCCCGCCGTGGTCGCGCTCGCGGCGCAGCTCGCTACCCAGAGGCACGAGGACGCGGCGGCGCGCGCGGAGAGCATGCGCCTCCTCCGCGCGCTGGTGGAGCGCGTTGAGCGCCTCCAGAACTCGGTGGACACGTTTGCCGCTGCGTGAGTGGGCGTGTGGGAGGGGGGAGAAGCTGACGCCGACGCCAGGACGTATCTCCACAAGAAGGCAGAGCACCGGCGGTGCTTGAGCTCGGCGGGCTCGGGCGCGTCGGGGGGATCGAGGTAGGGCTAGTCTCGGGCCGGGTTGTCAGTCACCTCCATGTCAGTTGATATCCTTGTCTCGCTGCGCAACCCATAATCGTACATGCTCGGTGACTAGCCGACCGGCCCCAGGTGATGTGGCTCGGGCGAGGCGACCTGCAGTCAGCAACCCCACGTCGCCTAGTCGAGCCGCAGCGGCTGGTACTTCGGCGCCCAGTCCGCCGTCGTAAAGCCCACGCTGGCGCGCACAAAGGTCTTCCACACGGCGAGCTCGGCCTTGTCCCGCGGCGCGTAGAGCATGACATACGACATGGGCAGGCCGAACGCCTTGACCCCGCTGAGGGGGTGCCGCTCGCCCCAGCCGCCGGCGAGGGCCTTGGCCGCGTCGGCGAGGCTGAGCGTGATGTGCGAGCTGCCCTCAGCGTGGACGTGGACGAGCTCGCCGCGGACGAGCGGGCGCAGGTACTCCGGCAGGGGGCGGTCGGTGTCGTTCGCCTCGATCCACAGCGCCGAGCTGGCGTGGTCCTCGAGCTTGCTCCCCCGTATCGCTAGGAGGCCGGGGTTCGCCTCGGCAAGGTGCGCGAGGAACGCGCCCATGGCCTCGATGGTCTCCGGCCCCGCCGCCTGCGTCACCTGCCGCTGCGGTGCGATGTAATCTGGCACCTCTGGCGCGGGGGCCGCGCGGGCGGGGAGGACAGTCTTCCAGAGGAAGGAGACGCGCCCGTGCGAGGGGTAGGCCCAGACCGCCGCCTCCGAGTCGTACACGCCGACGCTGTGTGTCTCGCGCGCAAACGGCCGCAGCAGCGCCTGCACGGCCCAGCCGAGCACGTTGTGCGGCAGCCCGCCGGGCCCGAGGGCGAGGAAGCCGCGGTAGCTGCGCGCCAGGGGGACGAGGGCGAGCGCGAGCGCGAGGAGGGCAAGCGAGGCGAGCAGCGGGTGTCGTGTGATCGCGGCGGCCGCCGAGTCGAGGAGCGGGCCGAGGCGCGGCTGCAGCCCGAGGGTGGAGAGCAGCGGCATTGTCGTGCGGTGGGCGATGTGGCCTCGTTGGCTTTGGCTTTGACGCCCCCCAATGATCGAGGTGATGGGGTCCCCGCGAGCAGGGGGTTTGGGGACGGCCTCCACCTCGCAGGTGGCGATTAGGATTGGAGGGAAACGGATTACAAAGGGTCTAATGGAACATTAATGCGACGGGCTAATGCACATCACTAGAGTCAGCGGCAGTCGGTTCGGCACGGCGTCACACTCGCCCATGCTCTGCCAGAGGCCACGACTTCACCTCCTCCCCCTGCAAGTGCGTTTGCAACGAGGCCTCATGCGTAGAGCGACAAGGCCATCATGGTGCCGACGGTGCAAGCACGCCGACCCTCGCGTGACCCCCGTCTTGGCCAACACTCGCCGCTGGGTCGCTCGGCGACTGGCATATCCTGGGACGTGGAAGCGGCCGAGCTGCCTGACGGGCCACTGGGGACGTAGGCGAAGAGTACGTGCATACAGTGTGTGTACGAACATGTAGTGTGTGTACGAATATGCAGTGTATGTACGAACATGCAGGGAGACGAGGTACATGTGTTCAGTGGTTGGTCATCGACGAGCCCCGGCGGCCCCCTGTCCCCAGCTCCATGCGCCCCCTGCACCCCTCTTGGTCCTTATGCGTTGAACCAGTGGGGTGCACCCTTGTAGTTGACCTGAGTGTCTAGTGGGAAGTCAAACTTCTCCCCGCACACAACGCATGGCGGCGCGCGCCATTCGGCCGTGTCAAACGATATCTGGATCCTCGAGGTGGGGCTTGGCACCCATCCCCTCTCCCTGTAGAGGTTACCCAGCGTCGCATCCTCCCAGACATCCGTACCGACAAGGTGTTGTACTGGGGGGAGCTTGGAATCGGGATCGATGTCGTCCAAGAACTTCTCCACGTTGTCAAAGGTCTCGGCCGCACGGTCGGCGAAGCCTGATGCCGAGTAAACGAACCAGCGAAGCTCCTCCCACTCGTCGGGGTACGGTGTGTTGTGGAAATTTGGCCTGTAGACACCGTGGATGTTGACCTGCTTGAGCTTCTTCGCGGGTAAAAACTCGCTCTGAAAGAAGGCCTGATCCCACAGGACGCAGAGATCTATCTGGTCGAAAAGATCCACGTCTTGCGGGACGTCCTTCTCAGGAAACCAGCAGGTAGCCCGCCATCGACCTGTGTAGTGACGCACGAGAACTTGACGCGAGTTTGGAAAGAGAGGTATGTCGGGAATGGTCGCCGCCCAGAGCAGGTAGATGTGCTCATCCCCTATGTCGTGAAGCTCGACGCGTACGGTGAAGCTCAGGGCGCGGCGTGTCCGATGGCCAAGGTGGACAAGGCGCTCCTCTGGCTTGTCACTGACGACCGCGAGGTCCTCTCCGCCTGAGAGGAAGAGCCGCTCGATCCGGTCCTTGGTCAGGACTAGCGTGCGGTACAGGACCCGCGCCGCCGCCTCCCAGCAGCCCGTGGAGACTTGTAGGAGGGTGAGGAGTGTCGGCCGGTCGTCCTCTCCATCCAGAGTCTGGATGATCTCTTGCACCAGCTCGAAAGGAAGCACTGGCGGGCTGGGCTGCTGGGCCATGCTGGTAAGAGGGTGGGGCCGAGTTGGACTTTCGCTCTGCCGAAGGTGGAGAAGACGATGACGGGACCAGCGAGTCGGACTCTTCTCGACAGAGTGGGTCACGACAAACGGCCAGGATCCGACACATGTGCTGCAAGTAGGGGCGTGAGTCGAAGTCCAACCGATGCTTCGAGGGCCGGAGGGTGAAACGTCTCCTCGGCTCCGACAGAGGCCCAGCCGGATGATCTCACAGACGTCATTCAGTCACGAGATCCCCTGGTGTGGCAAAAGTGGATGCGTGGTCCTCTACCTCAACGCGGACCAAGACGTCAACCACTCCCTCTTTTGGGTCGCTTCCGACCCCACTGTCGTGACCACTGTCGAGCTCAGAGTACCAACACACAGGATCATTTGAGCATGGGCCCGGAAGCCTTCGTCATCAGTGGATTCCAACAGGGCACGAACGCCGCCAGAACAATCACCTCGGGTATCATACTCGACAGAACTGCCACCCGCACCTCAAAATGCCACCGCTGATCGGTACTCTCCATCATCTTGACCCAAAGAACTCAAAAACGCGATATGATCGGATGTTCATCTACACCGTAAGGGAGTCGAACCCCTGCCGCGTCGAGTTTTGCACATGGCAACGACGCATGATACCGTTTCACCAACGGTGTTATAGATGATTGGTTGCTTGGGAGGAACTGAATCCTCTGCTGACGAGAGTGGGATTCGAACCCACGTCCGAAGACTGCGGATATGCTTGATGCACACCTTAACACAGCGCCTTAGACCGCTCGGCCATCTCGCCGATCATTTTTGGATGTTCTCGGAGTTGGCGCGTTCGTTATGAGTCTTCGAGGCTGGGACGAGGAGCTTGCAAGCCGTCGACCCGGCCATCTGGCCTCCAGGTGGCTCTCGCACACTTGACGAAGGTGCCCGCAGAGTCGGCAGGCGCGTCGCCTGTCCCTGAGTTCAACGAGAGACCCTTGCTCCTTCCCACTCCCCCCGCCACTTCCTCCGCCACTTCCCCCTCGCCGTCTTCACCACTCGCCTTGTCCACCATCGCCTCTCCAACGCCCCATCACCTCTCCAACACCCCTCATCGCCCTAATATACAGCACAATGCAGAATGTAAATGCTAGACAGCCATGCTAACAGTCATGGTGTGTAATAAAGAACCCTCTCGGCGTTCTCCCGTGACAAGAACGCACGTTCCCCCTTGGTTTCTCTAGAACTCCAGGTCGCCGTTCTCGTAGTCCCCCTCGGCGTAGTCGCCCTCGTCGTACTCGCCGCCCTCCTCGTACATGCCCTCCTCATAGAGCACAGTCTCGTCCCCTCCGTTGGCCTGCTCCGGATCGGGCTCGCCATTGGCCTCCGCAAGCGCACGGCGACGCGCCTTCTCCTCCTCGGCAGCCTTGGCAGCCTTCTCAGCCTTCACCTCCGCAGTCCAGCCACCGTTGGTGCCAGAAAGCCAGTCGGAAAAGTACGAGCAGCCCGACGGGTTGACCGGGCCGTCCTCCTCGCAGAAGTTGAACTGGGGACAACCGCCGCACGGAGCCTGCATCTGGCCAAGTGGGATGGTGAGGCGGCGGATGGCGCGGTAAACCACTGCCTGGTCGTCGAGGTCGATCAGGGTGTTGGAGCCGTCGCTCGAGAAAAATGGGTTCGCCGAGATGCCAATGTTCGACGATTTGGGCTTCAAGGAGATGTGACCAGAGTCAATGTCCTCAGAGGCAACTGACGACACATCCGAGTCGGTATCCGAATCAGAGTCGGAGCTAGAGTCAGACGAGCTGTCGCTGTCCGAGTCCGAGGAGATCGGGTCCGACTCAGAGTCAGACTCGACAACACGCTTGCGCTTTGGCGCCACGGGGCTAGAGTCGTCCACCTCGCGGAGGGGCTCATCGTCAGAGTCGATGTACTGTGGCTTTAGCACACGAACGAGTGGCGCATCGGTGCCAACTTACCTTCGACTTGCCCTTCTTCTTCTGATCCCTCTCCTTCCTCTTGCGGTCCTTCTCCTTGCGGCGCTTCTCCTTCTCCTTCTCCTTGCGACGCTTCTCTCTCTCCTTCTCCTTGGCTCGCGCCTTCTTCTCCTTCTCCTTGCGCTTCTCCTCCCGCTTCTTCTCCTTGAGCTTTGCCTTGAGCTTTTCCCGGTTCTTTCGATCCCGGCGTGCGCGCTCCTCGGGGTCCAGCTCGTCATCAGACTCCTTGGCTCGGCGGCGCTTTGGCGCGGGCTCTGCGTCCGAGTCCGACTCGTAGCGCTCCTCGACAGCAACACCGCCTACTGGCTTGACTGCCTCAATAAGGCCGTCAAGCTCAAGAGCGCGTGCAATCTCCATGACGTTCTTCACAGTGAGGGCGGCGCTCGTCACCTTGTTGGCGAGGATGAAACGGAGCACCTCCTGAGGCGTCGGAAGAGACGGCGTCTTGGCAATCGGGTGGATAGGGTTGGCGACAAGCTTCGAGATCGAGTCCTTGCCCTTCTGGTTCGGGAAAGTCTGTCATGTTAGTTTTGTCGACGCGCGCAAGGCCCACCTTCGTCGTCACAAAGTTGAGCACGACCTCTTTCAGAGTGTCGACAAACCCGGAATCGTACTCCTTGCTCTCGTCGAACCAGATGCCGCCTGCAATGTCCTCTGGAGGGTTCAAGTTGGCCAGGATGAACAACGGTGTGATTGGGCCCTGTCTATCAGCGTCTGGCCCGATCTGCTAAACCCACGTTCACACTCTTGAACGACTTGATCAGACCGAGCTTCTCAAGCGCGTCCACGCATTTCAAGACCTGCGAACGGGGCATGACATCCGGGTTGACTTGCATCGAGGTCATCGACTTTGAAATACCTGGTTGTTAGCCGTTGCTTTACTCTCACGAAGCGTACCCTTGTTGCCGGCCTTCTCGATGATGGTCAACACATACTGCTGCTCCATTGTGAGAGTGTTCTGCCTAGTAGTGTTAGCTCTTGTACAGCCGTAGAAGCACCCACTTCTTTGCCGCCTCGACGGCCACCGCGTGAAAGACGACGGCACCATCATTGTTCTTCGTAGGCGAGAACAGTTTCTGGGCATGTTAGCTCCTGGTGGGAAACCGACTCGACTCACAAACTTGACAATGTTGTTGATTGCAGTGTTGAGCTCCTTCTTGGACAGACCGGGGATGGCGGCCTCGATCTGAGCCAAGGTCATGGCCTGTGGTGATGTGTTAGCAGCCGCGCATGACCAGCAGCTTTACTATCACGCACCTTCTTCTTTGAGGCCATGACCTTGTTGTAGACCTTTTGCTCCACGCTGGAGAGCTTAGCCGACATGACTGGCAGACTGTTCGGTTAGACGTCTGTGCCGCCAGGCTTGTGCTAATGTGCGCTCTTGAGCGTGGCTGTTGGACGACTGGGGAAGAGTGTTGGAGTGAGCGTGTGGTTGCAGGAGAGCGTCACAACAAGTCGACCACCACCAGTCTGGCCGAAATGCAGAAATCTACATTGGGTGAGGAGTAGGTCAATGTGGAGAAATAATGACGTGGAAAGGCCACGTGGATGTCACGAGTTGTTATCACCAATGACGATTGACTGGAGCAGGCAGCACCCACCCCGCACCCGTGTTAGCAGGCCGAGACCGGTGCACCACAGCAGACAGAGCAGCCCACCCTCCGCCGCTGCCGCCGCCGCCGCCGCTACTTCATTCCACTCGTCGTTATCAGCTCGGAACATCTACGACTCTCCTGCCTCATCCTCCCAGACCACATCACTCTCCGTCCTGGTCTTGGGGTATTGAGTGTGGCCACTCTAGTTCCGACCACGCGACACTCTCCTCTTGTCGCCCTATCATCGTTCAACTTTCGAATCGAATCACACCCTTCTCGACCTGGCTCGCTCGGCATCCTAACCTGGGCGCCAGTCCCATGTCAAGCCCATCATGGCGTCCCAATCTGATGTTCTAGACAGCATCTTCGCCCGCCTGGGCAGCAAGTGAGACCCTCCCCACCTCTGCCTCCCAGTCTGCCGTGCTAACGACTCCCAAGAGCCGAGGATGTGCGCGTCCAGGCTGCGCAGGACCTCAAGGCATATGTGAGCTCTTGCCCGCGTGCACATCCGTAACCACTAACCATCTCTCCTAGATCGACGCGTCAAGCTTGGAGTCGCCTGGCGATGACTCGAGAAAGAACATGTGGAAGGACGTCTTCCCCAAGACGTTCGACCTGTCTCGCAGCAACTACTCGTATGAGAGACTGGGAGCCATTCTTGCCATTGGTAAGTGCGAAGTGGCTTGGTGGAATGGGGTATGCTAACCTGTTACTAGATAGCATGCTCGAGGCTACAAACAACGACACGCCTGACCGTGCCCTCCAAAACAATATCCGCCTCTATGGATGTGGGTTGCAGTGGCAACGTCTCGTGCTGACCACCTCCAGACCTGCGTCCCCTCTTGAACTACCCAGACTCTGCTGTCATGGTCTCGGCAGCCAGAGTGGTGGGCAACATGGTCCGCATTGCCGGTATCAACCTCGGAGAGTCATTCTTCACCAAGGAAGTGAACCAGGCTCTCCAGATGATTGACGGTAGGTCCAGCGCCTTCCTCCTGGTGCAGTAACTGACGAAACTCAGAGTCTCGCCAAGAGGTCGGCAGATTCAGCGCCGTCTTGCTCCTCCACCAGTTTGCAGACAACTCGCCTGGTCTCTTCATGCCCTTTGTCCCTCGCGTGCTGGACAAGATCTGGGTTCCGTTGCGTGACAGCAGAGTGAGTACCAGACCTGTGCCACGACTGACCCCGGCAGACCATGGTTAGAGAGCGCGCGTCCATGCTGCTGTCCGCGTGTCTCGATATTATCAAGACGCGTGAAACCAAATCGGGCAACGAAGTGTACCGCAAGATCTTCGAGGAGGCGAAGAGTGGCCTCCTGAAGGCGACTTCTGTGGACTCGATCCTCGGTTCCCTGCTTGCCTTCGGTGCCATGTTGCAGAACCAACAGATTGTGGGTTGCCAACCTCATGGAGCCTGTTACTAACAGTCCAGTCCATGGGAGAGTTCTTCCACAGCATTTGTGACATCACTCTCAAGTACCGTGACAGCAAGGAGACCGTGATCAGGAAGGCCGTTATTGGCTTGATCCCAAGCATGGCGACCTACGACAGCGAGGACTTTGAAGTCCACTACCTCCACCGCAGCATGTCTTACCTTCTACAAGCACTTCAAAGGCCAACAGACCGTGACATTGGTGAGTGGCGCCGGTGGTAACCAGATTATTGCTTTATCTGACAACTCGTAGCGTACATCGCGCTCGGCCACATGTCCGTGCAACTCGCGTCCAAGATGCGCCCCTTTATCGATGACATCGTCAAGATCATCAAGGAGCACCTTCGCCAGAAGGGCAAGAAGAATGCGCCTTTCGAGGCCCCCATCTTCCAGAGTCTCGCAATGCTCACGACCGCTGTCGGCCCGATGCTCACGAGACAAATGCACGAAATCCTGGACCTCATGTTCCCTTGGGGTCTTTCGGACGCGCTGTATCACGCGCTGGAAGTCATTTCAGGCCACATCCCGCCGCTGCTGCGTACGATTCAAGGTGAGCTATAAACGCCTGACCACGACTAATCAACCAGACCGTCTTCTTGAAACCCTATCGATGATCCTGACTGGTCACTCCTTCCGCCCTCTCGGCGCCCCTGCCCCTCGCGGCAAGACTGCTGAGATCACCCGTGACAGCGTGCTCCAGGCTTCGGGCGGAGGCCAACCACCGGAGACAATCGTGCTCGCTCTGAAGATCTTGGGCAACTTTGACTTCAGCGGTATGTTTTGTCGGCGACTGGGGCTCGCTGGCGCTCGCTGACCCTCCAGGCCACACACTCAATGAGTTTGTCCGCGAGGCTGCTCTGCCTTACCTCGAGCACGACAGCGCCGAGGTGCGAAAGGAGGCCGTCTTGGCGTCCACCCAGTTGTTCGTCAACGACCCAATCTGCCACCAGACAAGCAGCCACTCCATTGAGATCGTCAACGATGTCTTGGAAAAGCTTCTCACTGTCGGCATCACCGACCAAAGTAAGTTTTGGGACTGAAGGCGTTCCTGACACGGTAGATCCCTCCATCAGGCAGGCAGTCCTGGAAAACCTGGACGAGAAGTTCGACCGCCACCTCTCACAAGCCGAAGACATCCGTTGTCTGTTCGTTGCTCTCAACGATGAGGAGTTTAAGATCCGAGAGCTAGCAATTGGAATCATTGGTCGCCTGGCGCACTACAATCCGGCCTACGTTATGCCGTCGTTGCGCAAGTCGCTCATCAATCTCATTACCGAGCTGGAATACTCGACCAACAACAAACAGAAGGAGGAGAGCGCCAAGCTCCTGTGCCTGCTGATCGGTGCCTCGGCTGGGCTCGTCAAGTCGTACGCGTCTACCATCCTCTCGGTCGTCTTGCGGATCGCCCGTTCGCCCAGCACACCAGCTGCTGTCGCTGCATCGTGCGTGACCTGCATTGGCGAGCTCGCCAAGGTGGCCGGCGAAGAGCTCGTCCCCAACGTCAAGACCATTCTGGACCTTGTTCTTGAAATGCTCAACGACCCTGCTTCGGCCTCAAAGCGCGACGCCGCTTTGAAGACTCTTGGCCAGGTCGTGTCCAACACGGGTGAAGTGATTGCGCCCTACATTGAGCACCCCCAGCTTTTGGGTATTCTCTTCCGCTTCCTGAGGACGGAAACCTCGCAAGCGATCCGTCTGGAGACCATCCGAACGATGGGTATGCTGGGTGCCTTGGACCCCTTTAAGCACAGGCTCTTACATGGCGTGGGCGACGACCCAAATGCGGAGACCTCGGGCCCTCGCGTCACGGACATCACCCTGTTAATGAACACCCAAGGCCCATCAAACGACGACTACTACCAAACGGTGGTCATCAACTCGCTTGTCAACGTGCTCAACGATGCCAACATGAAGGAGCACCACTACGACGCTATCAACTCGGTCATGCTCATCTTCAGGACCCAGCGTCTCCGATGCGTCAGCTTCCTGCCTCAAATCCTCCCTGCGTTCCTTGGTGTTATCCGTCTGGGAAGCCGTGACTCGCAGGATGTCTTCCTCAAGCAACTGGCTCAGCTTATCACCATTGTCAAGCAGCACATTCGAAACTACCTCAACGAAGTGTTCGCCCTTGTGCACGACTTCTGGAACCCCAACTCGACCTTGCAGATCACCATCATCTCCCTGGTCGAAGCTATTGCACGTGCAGTGGAAGGAGAGTTTAAGGCATACCTTCCGCAATTGCTCCAGCAGATCCTTCGCTCGTTCGATGGCGACCTTGCTGCGCGCCACATCTCGTCTCAGAGACTTGAAACGCTCCTTCACATCCTCAAGGCATTCTATGTCTTCGGCTCGAGCATTGAGGACTATCTCCACCTCGTGCTCCCAGTGATCGTCCGCAGCTTCGAGAACCCAGCGGCTCCCCCTGAGCTTCGCAAGGCCGCGCTCATGACGACCTCCCAGCTCTGCCGCAAGGTCAACTTCAGTGACCACGCGTCTCAGATCATCCACCCGTTGGTGCGCACACTCAGCACTCCGGATGTCGAGCTCCGAAACGCCGCCATGGAGACGCTTTGCGTTCTCGTCCTCCAGTTCGGGCCTGACTATTCCATTTTCATTCCCATGGTGAACAAGGTGAGCCTAAACAGTTGGTGTTGATCAATGGTCGTGCTGACTCCATAGGCTCTGTTGGAGAACAAGATCGTGTGGCCCGCCTACGACCAGATGGTGACCAAACTGTTGAACCGCGAGCGTCTTCCCCCAGACCTCGGCCCGGTCGAGCAGTACGCTGCGGACGCCTCCACCGATGTTGCCGTGTCTGCTGAGCAACACAAGCTCCCGGTCAACCAACAGCAGCTCAAGGCGGCTTGGGATTGCTCGAATGTCACAACCCGCAAGGAGTGGCTTGAGTGGCTCAAGAAGCTTGGCGTTGAGCTTATGCGTGAATCGCCATCCCAAGCCATTCGAGCCTGCACCAAGCTTGCCGACCAACATCTCCCGTTCGCTCGTGAACTGTTCAACGTGGCGTTCGTTTCATGCTGGACCGAGCTGTACGAGAGCTATCAAGAAGACCTGGTCCACAACATCGAGCAGGCTCTTACCAACACGACAGTGCCTTCCGATGTCGTCAACGCCATCCTGAATCTCGCAGAGTTCATGGAGCACGACGAGAAGCAGCTGGCCATCGAGCCTCGCCTCCTCGGCGACTACGCCACCGCCTTCCACGCCTACGCAAAGGCGCTGCACTACAAGGAGCAGGAGTTCTTCGTTGACGCCTCGACTGCTGTCGTCGAGGACCTGATCAGTGTCAACCAAAAGCTGCAACAGAGTGACGCCGCATGGGGCACACTCGAGTACGCGCAGAACAACCTGCACATGACCCACGACGTTCTCTGGTACGAGAAGCTGGGTCGCTGGGAGGAGGCTCTCGAAGTCTGGAACGAGCGTGCCGCGGACCCCGACAGCACGACAGATGAGGCCACCATTGCCATGGGCAAGCTGCAGGCTCTGCACGCTCTCGGCGAATGGGAGGAGCTCGCCGAGTTTGTTCAGATCCGCTGGCCGAACGCAGCCCAGGACGAGAAGAAGCTCATCGCACCCCTTGCGGCGGCTGCTAGCTGGGCCCTGTACCAGTGGGATCTGATGGACGACTACATCTCGGCCATGAAGAACGACTCGGCCGACCGCAACTTCTTCAAGGCCATTCTTGCAGTTCACCGCAATCAGTTCAGCTCGGCCCTTCGGCACATCACCAAAGCACGCGAGCGCCTTGACGGCGAGCTCACGTCGCTCACTGGCGAGAGTTACGGTCGTGCCTATGAGTAGGTCCACTAGCCAGAATCAGAGACTAACCCACAGCGTCGTGGTGCGCGTGCAGATGCTGTCCGAACTGGAAGAGATCATTGCGTACAAGGATCATGCGGACCAGCCTGAGAGACAGGCGACACAACGCAAGACCTGGCAGAAGCGGTATGTTTCAGCGTTCCAGCAAGGTGCTGACCATCCAAGTCTCGAGGGCTGTCGTCGCGATGTTGAAGTCTGGCAGCGTATCCTCCAGCTTCGTTCACTTGTCCTCACTCCCAGCGAGGACATGGACACGTGGATCCACTTCGCCGACTTGTGCCGCACATCGGACAGACTCAACCTCGCCGAGAAGACGCTCACCTCGCTTGTCGGCAGCTCGTGCAGCAACTTAGATGCGGAGAGCAGGTCCCGTGCCCCGCCCCCCATTGTCTTTGCGTACTACCGCCTCAAGTGGGCTCAGGCAGTGCAGAAGAACTCGCGTGACGACCGCTACGAAACGCTCAACTACCTTCGCGACTTCACTTCTGCCTTGTCTGATGACATGGGTCTCGGTGCAAGGAACGAGGAGGGCCGCCTCATCCTGCCGGATGCCAAGCTGTTTGGCGAGTACACCAAGCTGCTGGCTCGTTGTCATGTCGAGTTGGGTAGCTGGCAAGCTGCGATGGGAGAGCAGAGCTTCACCGTGAGTGTGGCGGAGTATTCCGGGTGATCCCCTGAGCTAACATCGGTAGGCCGACCCCTCCATCGTCCTTAACGACTACTCGCTGGCAACCGAGCTTGACCCCACCTGGTACCAGGCGTGGCACACTTGGGCTCTGGCAAACTTCGAGGTCATTACGCAGCTCGAAGTCTCGCAACAGGGCTTGTCCTCAGCTCACTTCACAACGTACATTATCCCAGCGGTCGAAGGGTTCTTGCGGTCGATTGCTCTGTCACCAGGCAACTCGTTGCAAGACACTCTCCGTCTGCTCACGTTGTGGTTCACGTACGGCTACCAGCACGGTGTCAGCCAGGCCATTTCTCAGGGCATGACAACAGTCAATGTCGACGTCTGGCTCGAGGTCATCCCCCAGATCATCGCCCGTATCCAGACGCCGCGCATGGCGATCCAGCAGCTAATCGTCCGTCTCCTTCACGATATCGGCCGGGCGCACCCTCAAGCCCTCATCTACCCTCTCACCGTGGCCAGCAAGTCGAACGTTCACAGCCGAAGATCAGTTGCGCAGAGCATCACGGCGAAGATGCGCGAGCATTCGGCTACGATTGTCGACCAGGCAGAACTCGTCTCTACCGAGCTTATCCGCGCTGCCATTCTGTGGCACGAGCAGTGGCACGAGGGACTCGAGGACGCATCAAAGCACTACTTCGCCGAGCACAACGAGCAGGCCATGTTCGAGGTTCTCGAGCCCCTCCATGACATGATTGAGCGTGGACCAGAGACATTGCGAGAGACTTCCTTCGTCCAGAGCTTTGGTCACGAGCTCAAGATGGCCAGAGACTTCTGCAGAAGGTACAGGACGACGGGCGACACCAACGAGCTCAACCAGGCTTGGGACATCTACTACTCGACATTCCAGCGCCTCTCACGCCAGATCAAGCTTCTCAATGTCATCGAGCTGCAGTACGTTTCGCCCAAGCTCATGGCTGTGCGCGACCTGGAACTGGCCGTTCCTGGAACGTACCAAAGTGGCAAGCCTGTCATCGGTATCGGCTCTGTTCGCCCCACCTTCAACGTCATTACATCGAAGCAGCGCCCCCGTCGGTTCACCATGCTTGGTCGCGACGGCAAGGAGTATACCTTCCTGCTTAAGGGTCACGAAGATCTGCGACAGGACGAGCGTGTCATGCAGCTCTTCGGCCTGGTCAACACGTTGCTCAGCGCCGACCAAGAGAGTGCCAAGCGCCATCTCTTCATCCACCGATTCTCTATCACCCCGCTGTCGCCGAGTGCTGGTCTCCTTGGCTGGATCCCACACAGTGACACGCTTCACACGCTCATCAAGGCGTACCGTGAATCGAGAAAGATACTCCTGGATATCGAGAACCGTCTCATGAACCAGATGGCCGACGACAACTACGACAGCCTCCCGCTGATGCACAAGGTCGAAGTATTCCAGTATGCACTCGACAACACGACTGGGCAGGATCTGTACCGTATCCTCTGGCTCGGCAGTCGCAACTCGGAGGCATGGCTCGAGCGCCGAACAGCCTATACCCGCAGTCTGGCCCTCACATCAATGATCGGCTACATTCTGGGTCTCGGAGATCGCCACCCGTCCAACCTCATGCTCGATTCGATCAGCGGCGACGTTATCCACATTGATTTCGTGAGTCCATGGGGTTTCGGCCATGCTGACCACACCAGGGTGACTGCTTCGAAGTCGCCATGCAGAGAGACAAGTACCCCGAGAAGGTGCCCTTCCGTCTCACGAGAATGCTCATCCACGCGATGGAGGTGTGTGGAATCACGGGTACCTTCTCGCGCAGTTGCGAGGTTTCGATGGAGGTTATGCGCGACAACAAGGAGTCGCTCATGGCCGTGCTCGAGGCGTTCGTGTACGACCCATTAATCAACTGGCGTCTCACTGCAGGCGCCCAGCCTGGTGGAAACCGGGCAACACAAGACGTGGACGAGCGCCAGTACCCGGGTCGCGGCACTGGTCGCGGTGATGAGCGCGATATCCTGAACGGTGCGTTGGGTGTGACATTGCCATGAGTATGTGCTGACGCATCACAGAGGCCGATCGCCCGGAGGTCATGAACGACAAGGCGCTGCAAGTCATTGAGCGTGTGAGGAGGAAGCTCACGGGTCGTGACTTCAAGCCCAACGTCACGCTGGGCATCAAGGAGCAGGTCGAGGAGCTCGTCTCGCAAGCCACGAACGTTGAGAACCTCTGTGTGGCGTTTGTTGGATGGTGCTCGTTCTGGTAGACGAGGGAAGAGATTGGAAGAAGCAGAACAAAGGGAACAACGATCCCATAACACCATGTCTGGAATACTCTAATTAAATTGTCACAGTATCCGTCATTACATGCATTGATAGCAGCAGGCAGCCGGCTAGAAAGTTACATACAGAGGGGTTACAAGATCGACGAATCAGGAGAAGTAGACCTGCTGCTTGAGGAGCGGCTTGGGGTAGGTGGCGGCAAGGTTTGCGAGCTCGCGGAATGCGACCATGTCGACGCGGGCCTTGAAGACGACAAAGACTGGGGGTGTTAGTGGACGCCACGTCACGGTCGCTCGCTGCAGCTCACCATGCGTCGGGTCATGATTCGCCGTGCGCTCAGCCTCCTGGCACACGTCGAACCCGCCCGGGCAGTGGGCACAGCGGAACCACATGCCGCGGATCTGGTCCGAGTGAATGTCGCACAGCGTCTCGCGGTGCAGCACGTGCTTGAGGTACGCTGTCGGGTCGTGCGGGGAGAGCACGGCCGTGGCGGGGACCTGGCCCGCGCGGTTCTTGTACAGGAGCGGCAGGAGCGGCTGCGTGCTCTGCAGGGGGATGTGGACGGGCCGGTCAAACTTGAAGAAGACGTGCCGCGGGTCGTGGACGCGGTACGAGCGCAGCTCGCAGATCGAGCACAGGTTGTACGGCTCGGGGTCGGACGGGCAGTTGGCGCACTGGTACCGCCGGCCCATGATCCACTCGTTGCAGTTGGCGCAGCGCGCGTTGTGGTCCAGGTCGTCCCGTGGGCGCGCGGCCACCTGCTGCTGTCTCGTGGTGGAGGGCGTCGCCCGCCCCGAGTTGCAGAGCGCTGGCAGGCGGGGTGCGGGGGCGATGGCGCTGCGGACGCTGCGCCGCGTGGGCGCGTACACCGTCTCCGTGTCCTGCGAGGGGGACGAAGAGCGCGACGCCGTGCTGCCCCCCGGCGTGCGGCGCGCCACGGTCGACGAGTCCTGCTGGAACCACCTGTCGCGCGCGCGCCGGCTCACCGCCTCAACCTCGGACGTCGCTAACGGAATCGGGATCTTCATCATGATGTGGTCGGCTGTGTGCTGGCCGTCGCCGGACGTGGTGAGGCCTTCACACTGGATACACAGGTCCCACGAGGGGCAGACTGCGCAGTGGAACCGCGGGCCCACAATGTCTTGTAAGCAGCTGTGGGGTCAGTGGCTGTGGCCAGCGGTGCGGCTCACTTGTGGCAGAAGGCGCCGGGGTGTCGTATTGGCTGTGTCTCGGTGTGCCCGTTTCCGAGTGCTGTGCTGGTGCTGACCACCTCAAGGCTGGGCAAGGGCTTGTCGGGTAAAGATAAGAAGACGTGCACAGGGTGGATTTCGTCGACTTTTTGGTAGCCTGCGGGAGTGAGCTGCCGTCTTTCATTATGATATGTCAACTCACAAGAGCGGCACAGGTCGAACTTTGAGCACGAAACACCTGGCTGTCAGCTCGATCCCGCGCCCGACCCACATTTGTACCGGTTGTTCACCAGTGGCGTGTTGCAGATGGTGCACTCCGAGTCCTCTGCGTACTCTGGCGGGTCAGAACATTCAACACCTATCGACCCACCAATGTCCATCCAGCCTTCAGCCCCCCAAATCTTCTCGCGGAACGTATGCCGCAGCTGGCCGGAGCGCTTCTTTCTCTGCCCGTTGGCGTCGCGCTCGCCACGGTTCGCCGCCTTGGAGTGCGCGATGCCGTGCACCTCGATGCAGGTGGGGCAGAGCTCGTACCCGCGAGGCGTGGCGCGGTGGCGCGCCGGTGTGGGGTTGCCGTCGAGGTCGAACTGGATGGATCTCGGCGAGCCGGGGGACACGGCGCTGCCATTCGCCACGGCGAGCGAGTGCACGCTCGCGTTGGTCGAGATCGAGCCCGAGCGTGAGCGGCCGTCGCCGCCGCGGTACACCGTCTGGCTGCCCGTCGACGACGCGAGCGGGCCCCACGCCGTGCCCTCCGACGACTCGGTCGCGTCGCCGTCGCTCTGCGCGCTCGGGAGCCGCGGCGGCTCAAACGGCGCCTTGCCGACGGCATTCACAGTCCACAGCTCACCCTCGCCGCACTGCACGCACACGTAGCGCATGTAGTCTAGGCGCACGCCGCACGCCGAGCAGTCGGGCGCGAGGACCGGCGGCCCGGCCGGCTCGCTGCTCGGCGCGCGCGTCACCTCCTCGACCTCGGACGCGTCTGGCGACGTGCGCCGCCCACCAAGCAGTCTGGGCGACGTGAACCCCGCCGAACTTGGCCCGGCGTGCTCCATCGAGTCGAAGTCCGCCTCGGACTGCGAGGACAGAGACGACGTCTCGGTCTGGTACGAGTAGTAGTATCCTTCCTGTCAGCCATGCCTCCCGCTCCGGGACTCACGCCCTCGCGCATCCTGCACCAGCTCGATATCGCCCAAGCTCTCGTCGTCGCTGTTCAGCCCCTCGTCGTCTGAGTCGAACCGCCGCGTGCTGCCGCGCGCGCCCAGCCGCAGCCGGGGCATGCGGTTGGCGAGCTGGCTCTGCTCCCGGAGCCAGCGGGACCCGAGCTCCGAGTGGCCCATGAGCGCCGGCGCACTGTCGTCGTAGTATGCGTTCTCGCTCCGCCCCCGGTGGCGCGAGTAGCTTGCTGCGCTCGCCGCGTCGAGCTCGGACGGCGACGCGCGCGCGCGGCCCAGCAGCACCGTGCTCGGCCCCGAACTCGGCCCGCCCGACAGCGTGCTCCCCGGGCTCGAGAGGCGCATCGCGCCGATCCCGTCCGCGAGATCCGTCGTGATCGGCGGAACGGCGCTGTACCGGCTCGCCCGGGAACTGCGGTACTCGAACGAGCTGCGCGAGTCGGATTGCGCAGCCGACCGCTCGCTCGAGTGCCAGGAGCGCTCGGAGGTCCGGAAGCTCGCAATCGAGCTCGTGTCGCTCAGGCTGGGCCCGTCGTACTCTACTACCACGTCGACGCGCATCGAGATCTTGGGCGCCGCTGGCGGTCGGCCCGCCGCGCCGGCCGAGTTGCCGCCCTCATCGTCGCCAGAGGCAAAGTACGCAATAGCGTCGGTCAGGTCGGCCTCGCTGCGGACGTGGTACTCCTCGCCGTCGTCGTCGGTGTAGGTGAGGACAAAGGGCCAGGCAGAGAGGGCAAAACATTCTTCCACCTGCGGGGTCAGCAACAGCCAAGATATCACACCCACCCGAGTGCGCAGCGACTCTAGCCGGCAGCTCGCCGCCGAGGGGAAGTTTACGGGGCGCGTGGAGCCATCGTACCCGCACCGCACGACCAGTGGGCGGTGCGGCCGGCCAGGTATTACGCCGCCTGGTGCCGGCCTTAGCATTCTGAGGTGTGTCTAGGTGGGTTGGGCAGTTGCAAGATTGAGATGGTGCTGCGCAGCACAAATGAGACAAGCAGGCGCCTGCCTGGAGCATTTCGACTTCCGACCCAGGCATGACATAATCCTCCACTTTATCTCCCTGCCTGTTGACTTTGACATTGCCTTGCACATCCTGCATCACACATCACTCTACAAATCTACTACTGCTTCGAGACCTCGTACACGGCGCCAGTCCAGGGTGGGAGGGCGAGCTTGTCGCCGAGCGTGGCGGGCCACTCCGACTCCTCGGTCGTCGAGATGAGGAACTTGGACGAGCTGAACTTCTCTGGCAGCGAGTAGACGACCTGGTTCTTGGAGAAGTTGAGGACGACGAGGAACTTGTCGTCGCGGACGTAGGCGAAGATGGCCTCGTCCTCGTGCGAGAGCTCGCGGTACGAGCCGTAGACCTGGGCGGTGTTAGCTGGGCACGCGGAAGTAGAGGGCTGCAGTACTCACCAGGGCATCCTCGTGCTCGCGCCTGAAGGCGAGCACCGACTTCCAGAAGCTGAAAAGCGACTTGGGGTCGTTGACCTGGGCCTCGACGTTGCACACGGTGAAGTCCTCGGGCAGGCGCATCCAGGGCTTGGCGGTGGAGAAGCCGGCACCGGCCTCGGCGGTCCACTGCATGGGCGTGCGGGGGTGGTCGCGCATCTTGGGGAGGAGCTGCTGGATGACCTTTGCGGGGTTTTCGCACGTCTCGTTGATCCTGGGTGTGAGTTGGGTGTCAGATCGGGTCGACTTACTCCTTGACAAGGATCTGGGTCTGGACGTCCTGGTAGTCCTCAATGGGCCAGTCAAGCGGGACGTTGATCATGCCAATCTCCTCGCCCTGGTACAGGTAGACGGTGCCGAAGAGGGTGGTGTGGAGGAGGGCGAGAACTCGGCCCGACGCCCAGCGCCACTCGGGCGAGTCGTCGCCGAAGCGGCTGATGGAGCGCGGCTGGTCGTGGTTCTCGAGGTAGAGCGCGTGCCATCCACCGGCCTCGCGCAGCCACTGCCAGCGCGTGATGGTGTCCTTCCACTCGGGCAGGGTCCAGGGGTTGACGAGGTGACGGCCGAGACCCATGCCCTTGAGGCCGACGTTGACGTGGTCGAACGAGAAGCCAGTCTGGATCTCCTTGCGGTCGGGGTGGACAAAGTTGAGCATGGTCTTGGGGTCGACAAAGTTGAGCTCGCCGACAGTGAGGCAGTCGTACTTTGACAGCACCTCGCGGTTCATCTCCTGGAGGAACTCGTGCAGGCGGGGGCCGGCGCGGCGGTCAAAGTCCTGGTAGCGCGCGCCGGGGACCTGCTCGGGGGCGTCGGGGAAGGCGACGTTCTTGGAGATGCGGGCAATGACGTCCATGCGGTAGCCGTCGGCACCCTTGTCGAGCCAGAACTTCATGAGGTCGTAGACGGCCTGGCGGACCTCGACGTTCTCAAAGTTGAGGTCGGGCTGGCTCTCGTCAAAGTAGTGGAGGAAGTACTCGTCTGTCGTCTCGTCGTGCTTCCAGGTCGAGCCGCCAAAGACCGACTGCCAGTTGTTGGGCTCCTTCTTGTTGCCGTCGGCGTCGACCTTTGCCGGGCGCCAGTAGTACCAGTCGCGCTTGGGGTTGGTCTTTGAGCTCTTGGACTCGAGGAACCAGGCGTGCTGGTCGGACGTGTGGTTGACGACGAGGTCGAGCACGAGCTTCATGCCGCGCTTGTGCAGCTCGGCGATGAGCTCGTCGACGTCGGCGACGGTGCCGTACGGGGCGTGGATGTCGCGGTAGTCGCTGATGTCGTAGCCCATGTCGACCTGGGGCGACTTGAAGATGGGCGAGAGCCAGATGACGTCGACGCCGAGGTTCTTGAGGTAGTCGAGCTTGTTGATGACGCCGCGGAGGTCGCCGACGCCGTCCCCGTTGGTGTCGAGGAAGGACGCGGGGTAGATCTGGGAGAGGAGCGGTGCGTCAGCACCGCGACGACTGTCCCATGGCTCCTGGAGCCAGCCCCACTCACCTGGTAGACGACGGCGCTCTTCCACCACGCGCGGGGGATATCAGCGTTGGCGACAAACTGGGTCTCGGTAATGACGGTCATGGTGGGTGTGGGGGGAGGTGATGGGGGTGCATGGGGCCGTCGCGAGGCCTATATATGATGCTTGCGCTGCGCGGGGGGGGTGGGTGGAGGGGCAGAGGAAGAGAACGAGCGGCGGGTGGGGGCCGACTGCGCCGAGGCGAAGTGGGGTGCCTCGGGGCCGGATCGCCGAGCGGTCGGGATCGGTGTCAGCGGCGTCGGCGTCAGCCGTGTCAGCCGTCCAGGGGGTCGAGCCTTGGAGCCGCGTGCATGGCTGCTTTACAGCCTGTATGCCTCTGTCGCATCTGTACTACGGTACGTTGTGCATCGATGTCCACAGCTGCTGGTCTCCCCGCCGCCCAAGTCGACGAAATCGCGAGGCCACACCAAACTTGTTTGAACCACTTTTCGCGCCACTGGGCCATCTGCACCGCCAGCGTGCGCCTCATCCTCGCACCTGCGCTCTTCGGAGGAGCGGACCGGCCAGCCGCGCACCACTGCGCGCAGCAGCCCTCCCCTCGGCGCCGCAAGCCGCGCACTACAACCGGGCGCGCAGCCTCGCCCTCGGCCCCACCCCTCCCTCCACCGGCGCATCCTCGGGGCCCTGAGTAGGCGCCGAGGCTCCGACCGGCGTCCACCGGCCGGCCCGCCTGGCTGACTCTGCCTTTTTCCACGCCATACATCCCACTCTATGCTCTACTGTCTAGTTCGGGAGCCCCTCTGAGAGCTGATACACGCGCCCGCTGTACGGCGCGAGGTGCACCTCGCCCTCGATCCCCTCGCCCTCCACGGCCCCGTCGTTGCTCACCAGCAGGCGCGCGCGCCGCACGTCGACGCCCCACTTTGCCGGGTCGAGCGTCGTGCTGCGCTCGCCGCGCCCGAGGTTGAGGAGCACGAGGTACGCCTCGCCCGTGGCCTCGTCCCTCCGGACGTAGCTGTAGTTGTCGTCGGCCTCGGGGTCGAGGGGCACGAAGCGGCCGTAGATGAGCGCCTTGCGCGCCTTCCTCAGCCGGAGCAGCTTTGCGTAAAAGTTCCACACGCTTTCCGGGTCGGCGCGCTGCGCGCCGACGTTCCACTGCTCATAGTCGTCGTGCACGCGCATCCAAGGCTCGGCCTCTGAGAAGCCGGCGTGCTCCGAGCCGTCCCACTTCATCGGGAGGCGCGGGGAGTCGCGCCCCGCGGACCGGATGTCGCGCCACACGCGGGCCATGTGCGCCTCGCGCTCGGCCTCGCCCGCGCCCGTACGCTCGAGGTAACCGCGCTCCCCGGCCAGGCGCTGCGCCGCCTCGACGTCCTTGTACTCGCCCTCGGCCCACCCCGCCGGGATGTTGACGGCGCCCGTCTCCTGGCCCTGGTAGAGGAAGAGGGTGCCAGTCAGCGTGATGTGCAGGAGGGCGATGAGCTTGGCCGACTTGGCGCGCCACTCGGGGCTCTCGCTGCCGACCCGCGAGACCATGCGCGGCTGGTCGTGGTTCTCAATGTAGTTTGCGAACCAGCCCCCCGCGGCCGGGAGCTCGACGTGCCACCGGTTGTACAGCTTCTTCAGGTCGCTCAGCACCCAGTCGGGCTTGTACCGCCGCTCGGCGCCGTCGCGGTCAAAGTACTGGTGGTGGAAGTTGAAGACCATCTGCAGCTCGTTGTTCTCGGGGCGCGAGTAGACGGCAAAGGCCTCGGGCGAGTCCTTGCCCGGGCACTCGCCGACGCTGGGGCGTCAGCTTGGCTGCGCTGTGGCGTTGCAGCGCCGCCGACTCACCAGAACGCGTCGTAGTGCTGCAGCACTTCCCTGTACATCTCCTTGAGGTACGTGTGCACCTCTGGCCTGTTGACGGCCAGCCCGCCGGGGAACTGGAGCTCCTTGCTCGGGTCGGTCACCGGCGCGTCGGGGAACCCCTCGGCCTTGGCGATGAAGTTGATGACGTCGCAGCGGAAGCCGTCGCACCCGCGGTCGAGCCACCAGCGCATCATGTCGTACACGGCGCGGCGGAGCGCCGGGCTCGTCCAGTTGAGGTCGGGCTGCTCCTCGAGAAACAGGTGGAGGTAGTACTCCTGCGAGCCCTCGTCCCACGCCCACGCCGACCCGTCGCCGAAGCGCGAGCGCCAGTTGTTCGGCGGCTGCCTCACGCCGTCGACGAGCTTGCCGGGGTGCCAGTAGTACCAGTCCCTCTTTGGGCTGTCCTTGCCCCTCCGCGACTCCTGGAACCACGCGTGCTGGTCGCTCGAGTGGTTCACCACCAGGTCCATGACCAGCCGCATCCCGCGTGCATGGCACGCGTCGCGCACCGCGTCCCAGTCCTCGAGCGTGCCGTACCGCGCGTCGATGGCCTGGTAGTCGCTGATGTCGTACCCCATGTCGGCCTGCGGCGACGCGTACACGGGCGAGAGCCACACGACGTCGATGCCCAGGTCGTGCAGGTACGGAATCTGCTCGGCGAGCCCGCGCAGCGTGCCGTGCCCGTTGGCCGTGTGGTCCTTGAACGACGCGGGGTAGACTGCTGTCAGCAGGCCTCCCAGCAGCACAACCCACCCTGGTACACGTTCGCCTCCTTCCACCACTTGGGGTCTCGTTGAGCGGCGGCCATGGTGCTGGGTTGTGGTGAGTTGTCGACCGCTCCACTCGTCAACAATATATCGCGGCCACCGCGGCTGGTGGACACGAAAACGGACCACTGTGCTCCGTGGGCAGCGCCAAGCGAGCAGCTGCATGCAGGAGCGCGGCGCAAACGACCTGCCTGTGGGCCGTAGAGGCAGAACGAGGTCGGAGCAGCGCCGAGGTGGAGTGGGCGGAGCGAGGGCCGCTCGGGTGGCCCCCGGCGCGCGGGCCGAAGTTGCACCGACGTAATGTCGACCAACGCCAGACGCGACTGTTTACTCTGAGACATTGTCTCAGACACGACCACGACCAAAAGCAAAAATAATATCACCTTCACCGTTATCCCCTCTTGGATGTCAGGTCACAGTCGGGCTCGAACCGCCGTCCTAATCGTGACCCCGGACCTGGTTGAAACAGTCGTAGCTTTCAACTACCGACTGAGCCACCCGCCCCGCGCTAGAGAAGCGCGTTGGGATACGGCTCGCTCGGCGCCTCATGAACCGCATACACGCACCCATGCACCTAACTGCATTGCCGCGCGTGCACGACGGCGTGCAGCGCGTGCAGCCATTCCACCCACAGCACATGCTACACACCCATCCCTCGCGTCCCTGCTTCACGCTCGCGCTGCATCCTGCATACAACTGGCATGGCTCATGGCTGCGGCCTCGGTCACTGGGCTACCCGCCTGGCTCACGCCGCTACAACTGCTTCCAGTACGTGCCGTCCTCGAGCTTGTCGAGGAAGCGCTTCCCCTTGATCTCCCACCCGAGCGCGGCGCGCGTCGCCTCGCTGCTCACCGTGTTGTCGCTGCCGAGGAACGAGCCGAAGAAGCCGTAGATCTTGGTCGCCTCCTCCACCGTGACCTCTTTCACCGGCACGCCCCAGTGCTCGGCCGCTGCGTCGGCGACGGCGCGGTTGGGCGTGCTCTCATCCACGCCGTGGTACCTGCTGAACCCTTCCGGCGCCTTCTCCAGCGCGAGGCGGTACACGACGGCGAGGTCGGCGACGTCGACATACGGCCACTTCGCCGCGCCGCCCTCCACGACCGGCGCGTACCCGAGCGCCTTGGGCTTCTCGATGATGGCGCGCACGAGGCCGGTGGGCACGTCCCCGTGCACCAGGGGGGGCCGGATGACGAGCGCGCGCACCCCGTCCCCGCCGAGCGCGCGGAGGGTCGCCTCAACGTCGTACCGCACCCGGCCTGGCACGCCGTCGTCCGCCTCGGTGAACGGCGTCCTGCCGCTCCCGATGCCGATAAACGTGCCGGACGTGATGAGGAACGTCTTCCCCGTGCCCTTGTAGGCGGCGCCGACGGCGGCTATGAAGTGCTTCTCCTGCTCGAGTGACTCGTTCAGCGCCGTAAAGTCCACGGCGAGGTGCACGACCGCGTCGGCGGCGTTCGCCTCGGCGACGGCGACGTCGAGCGTCGTCAGGTCGCCGCGCACCGCCGTGACGCCGAGCGACTCGAGCTTGGCGGCTGAGGCGTTGGAGCGCGCGAGGCCGCGCACGGCGTACCCGTGGGACACGAGCTCCTTGGCGACTTGGGCGCCGATGAAGCCGGTGCCGCCGGTGAGGAAGACGTTCTTGATGGATGGGGGCATGGGCGGCGGGTCGGGTCGGGTCGTGAGCGGTAGGTGGGTGAGTTAGGTCGCGCGAGTCAGCGTCAGCTTTATGAACCCAGCGCAGCGATGCATGGCCCCGTCGCATGCCGACGGCGTATGCGCTAGACGGGCAGATTGATAATGCCAGGCCGATGGCGCGATGGCGCGCCGCACGCCATCCCACCCCGCGCTGATGCCAAGCCGCACGCCAGCATCGCCCCACCAACCACGGAGGCCACCGCGCCGTCCAGAACGAGGGGCTATCGGCGCCGACGCCGCGCCGCGCCGCCGCGTGCTGCGCCTGCGCGGGGGTCGTCTCGGCGCCGTTCCGGGCGCCGGCTGCTCGCTGGGTGAGGGGCCCCGCGCGGCCGGCGTGCCGATCCTAGGCGATGCCAAGGCCTGCACGACGCCGTCTTGCAGCATTGCCCATACCACAGCAACAACAATGACAGTGGGTCGGCACGCGAGCCGCTAACTCAGCAGCAGCAGCGCCGCCCGTCGGCCTCGCCCCAGCCCCAGCCCCGAGCGTCGCCGCCCCCGCGCAAGCACGCGCGCCACCCGTCCAACATGAGCGCGGCCGAGCGCGACGCCTACGCCGCCGCCGAGATGGCCGCGGCCGCCGGCCTCGTCGACGTGCCGGACGGGAACGGGCAGGCGATAGCGGGTGAGCCGGCCCCGGCGGAGGGCGCGGCGCACCTCGGCGCGGCGCAGGTCATGGCCCCGGTGGCGTTCAACGCGCCGAGCGCGCCGGGGCTCGCGCCTTCTGGGCAGGCGAAGTGGTGGGTGTGGGTTGGGGCTGGGCTGACTCCAGAACCTGTGCCCACCCCGTCGCTTCTGTACCATACTATTGACTTGCATATCATTCTGTTTACTTCTGACTACAACACGCCACAGCGGCACCTACACCTTCTCGACGTGCTGCACGTCCTCCTGCGCGTCAGCTCGGCCTCTCCAGCACGCACCCACCTTGACGTCGTCGTCGACCCCCTTGCCCAGGTTGGCCGCGCCCACATCGCCAGCCTGGATACGCGCAATCTGCGCGCCCATGCCCGTCGTCTTGATGTGCTTGTACTGCCAGCCCCAGTGCGGGCGCTCAAACAGCTCGTCGACCTCTTCCAGCCCGCGGCCGCGCAGCTCGGGCACGACAAAGATGGCGAACAGGAGCGACAGCACGGCCATGCCGCCGAAAATGTACCCGATCTTGCCGCCAATCCCGCCGTACGGCTTGTTCATGATGTACGGCGAGGTGAAGGACACGAGCCAGTTGGAGAAGACGTCCATCGTGGTCCCGACCATCATGACCTTTTTGCGCATGCGCAGGCCGCCGAGCTCTGACGCGACGAGGACTGCGGGCGGGCGTCAGCGAGCGGGCCTAGGGGTGAGAGGGAAGTGGGAGTGCCGGGCGAGTGCTGCAACTGCCCCTTTGGTTCGGCCACCCCCGCCCTCTGCGCACTCACAACAGTGCGTCGCCCATGACACCTTTGTGCTGAAGATCATGAGGATGAAGCTGGCCACCACGACGTTGTTGTTTGTCGTCGTGCGCGGCGCGCTGCCGCCCAGCCCGGCGATCAAAAAGTCGAACAGGATGAGCCCACACGCGCCGGTGATGATGAGCGGGCGGCGGCCGACGCGGTCAGTCAAGAAGATGGCAATGGCTGAGCCGACCGCGCCGACGAGCTGCACGACCGTGGCGTACGTGAACGACTTGGACCCCAGCCCGATCTCCTTGAAAAAGGACGGGCCGTAGGCGTTGTACTGGCGTCAGCCGCGTCCCTCCGCCCACTCACAAAGCTGTTCCCCGTCGTCTGGTAGAACCAGAAGAGCATGGGGCTGATGATCGCGCGGCGGCGGTACGAAGGGTTGGTGAAGAGGTCGCGCCAGCGCGCGGTGGAGAGGGAGCGCTCGTGCTCGATGACCTGTTCGAGCGCCTTAATCTCGGCCTCGCACAGCCCGGCGTCGACGTCGACCCTGCGGCGCAGCCGGCGGAGATTCTTGAGCGCCTCCTCGCTCCGGCCGTGCGCGACGAGCCAGCGCGGCGACTCGACAGTGAACGGCGCGAGGAAGAGGATGAGGACCGCCGGGATCATCTGCACCCCAATCGGCACCATCCACCCGATCTTGCGCACCTCCTTCGCGTAGGCCTGGCACATGCCCGCGCCCCACACCGACGAGAGCGTGATGCTGGGGTCAGCGGGGTAGTGGGAGGGAGGGGCTTACACTGGGGTGAGGAGGCCGGCGCAGAAGCCGCGCAGGGCGGGCGGCGCGATCTCGGCAGAGTACATCGGTACCTTTGCGGTCAGCGTCCCAACTCAGAAGTCACTCACGAGACACTCGATGTACCCCACCGTCGCGTACGCGAACACGCGCCCGACCGTGAAGACGACCCAGGTGCGCGACGTGAGCTGGACTGCGGGGTAAGCTGCCTGTCACTGGCCCGCGACTCACTGATGACGGCGAGGATCTGCAGCAGCGCCACGCCGTACAGCATGGGCTTGTACCCGAGCCGCTCAGCGACGGGCTCGAACGTCGTCGTGCCGACCAGGCGGCCGACGAAGACGACTAGAGGTGTCAACAACAACAAACGGTAGGGTGGAGGCGTCGGCCCACAGCGTGCCGGCCGGGCCGGCGCCGGCCGACGACACTACCCACCGGAATTCGCAATGGCCTTCTGGTACGTCGTGAGCATCTTGGCGCCGGTCGGGCCGGGCGTGCCAAACGTGTTGAGCCAGGACGGCAGGGCCTGCAGCGAGCCGAACGTGGACGTGTCGCTGGCGTCAGCGGTAGCAGAGTGGCAGCACCCACGTCCCGAAGATGAGGTCGCCGCACGCGAACGTGAAGACGCAGAAGGCGAGGTACGGCGTCGCGTGGGACCACGACTCGCGGAACGACGGCATGGTTGGGGGGGGGGGGGGTAAGGTGGCGAGGTAGCTCCAGACGTCGGCATCGCTGAGATATACATGTGCCATGGGCTGCTCGCCTTGCCGCACCCCCACAAACCCCACCTCTGCCGCTGGCAGCGAGCAGCGACGCAACACCGCTCGGAGCAACACAACACCGCTCGGCAATCGCTAACGGTGGTCAGCTGACGCCTGCGTGCGCGATATAGCGGCCCCGCGGCGGGGACGGCTTGGCGTGGCGGCGGGGGAGGTGGGGGTGGGGTTGGTGGGGGCCGCAGCCTGGTGGGTTAGGCGGTGCAATACGTGCGTGCATGCTGCTACCGTGCTGACACGCGTGAGATTGACACGGTTCGGGATGTGGGGGAGATATGCAGGTCAGCTGCGTGGGTTGACGGGTGGATGTAGACGGGTGTACGAGGCGGACATGTCCGAATGCGTGGTTGGCCGGCCGAGCCGAGCCGCCAGTGATCGCGGCTGAGGACAAGGCAAGCGTGGCATCGGCATCGGTATGCTACGTACGGTGCAAACGACACGGGCAGCTGGAGTGTGTGGAGCCACCAGGCCACGCCAGACGCATGCCCAGCAGTCATCCATCGGGTTCAGGTAGGCGGGGCAAACCTAGCTCGGGGCGTGGACGACGCTCGAGCGGCTGGCAAGGCCCATCTGAACCCGATTGAGAACTGCTGGGCATGTATGAGGCGGACCATGGGGGCGAGCGTCGACTGCTGCTGGGAAGCGAGAGAACGCAGAGCGCTGCAGGCGCGTAGCTGGAGCGTGCCACATGGGCCGACCAGAGGCTGCCCGGCCAGCAGTTCTCTATGGCGCTGAGATCGGCGTGGCGAGCCCAGCTCGCGCCGTCCTGGCGGCTTGAGGCGGTTGGCACGCCATGCCGACCTGAGCCCCATAGAGAACTGTCCGGCACGCGCTCGCAAGCAACACGACGGGCGCGCTTTGCCAGAATGCGAAGAGAACTCGAGAGTTGCAGACGCGTCGACGTGTTTGACACCACTGCTGCTAATGGGGGGGTTGCATAAGCGCGGGGAGTGGCTGACGAGAATTACGAGAATTGAGAAGTGGGCCACTTCGGCCCGATGTAATGTGGAGTTTGTGGACGTCGTGTTGGTCTCGTGCATGTGACTCTTGTGCCGTCCTCGAGCCGCATGAGTCAGCTGAGGAGGACGCTGTCGACGAGTCGCACGGCGGCCGAGACCGACAGCGGCTTGTGAAGCCCCCCATTCGGTCTCTTCCCCACGGGTATGCTCCGAGCGGCCGGGCTGGGCGGTGGGGTATGTGGGTGGCAGTGGCACTCGGAACGAGCGCATCCGCACCCAGCGGCCGCAGCGGCAGTGAGTCTGCCGCCTCCAGCCACCTACATAAGCCCTCGTGCAGCGTAACCGGGCCCCATCCCCAGCCCCACAGGCCAGCATGATCGCAAAGGTCCAGTCCCTCCTCGAGCAGCTCAACGGCGCGCTCAACGTCGACGCCGACACGTACGACTACGACTTTATCGCGGCGCTGCCCATCACGCCGCACGACGCGACGAGCAACCAGGGCTTCATCCACCAGGCCATCACGGATGCGCGGAACCGCGACACTGTCGACGCCGCCGTGGCCGAGTTTGGCGCGCAGGGCTGGGAGGTGGTGTACGCGCACTGCGTCGCGCGCATCGCGGCAAAGGTGACGCCGCTCATCTCGGGCCGTGTCCTCGCCCAGACATCTCCCTCGCACGCGGACGACGAGGAGTACGTGTACAACCACGCGAAACTCTACGCCTCCGCGTTCAACGCGGCCGGCATCACCAACGAGCGCTTCTGCATCAAGATCCCGACGACGTCGGCCGGCGTGGCCGCCGCCAAGCGCCTGCGCGCAGAGGGCATCGCGACGCTCGGCACCGCGCTCTTCAGCGTGCCCCAGGCGCTGGCCGCGGCCCAGGCAGGCATGCACGCCATCAGCATGTACCTCAACGAGCCGGGCGCGCACTCTGCCGCCGAGCGCTGGCCCGACGTCGCCGACCCGGCAGTCGAGGCGCCCATGGCGAACCGGCACATGCAGATCCGGGCGGCGTACGACGCGCGCCGGGCGCGGGGAGAGCACGCGCCGCAGATGAAGACGGCGAGCTACCTCTCCGCGGCGGAGGCGCTGGCGTCGACCGACCTCGGCGCCGACCACATCACGATCGGGGCGCCCATCCTCACCGACCTCGCGAGCAGCGCCACGCTGCCCCCGTACGCGCGGGGCATGTGGAAGGTGCCCTTCGCGGACAGGGGCGACCGGGAGAGCTGGGCCGCGTGGGCGCCGGGCAAGCCGAGCGACGCGAGGATGCAGGCGCTGCTGGGTTCCGACCCGGTGTCGGGGGAGGGCTGGGCGCCGGCGGATGAGCAGCTAGACTACACTGCTGCCGGCGTGCTCGACGGGTTTAACGAGCGCGACGAGGCGACGCGCACCCGCCTCGAGGCGGCGCTCGCGCGCTTCTCGGACCAGGAGACGGAGAGCAGGAAGTTCTTGCAGGGCCTGATGGCGGCGTAGGGGCCGGGGTGCAACGCGCAGCTGGGAGGCGCGCAGGCCGCATTGTAGACCGCATATGAATGGACATGGTGTGTGACTTGCCAAGACCGACCCCGCCGAGCCCCGCCTCCTCCCCGCAATATCGGCCCGGCGTGTCCGCGACGCCGCCGAGCGGTGGGGTGCGGCAGCGGGCGGGGCGCCGGCGGCAGGAGCACGCAAGAGCCGCTGGTGCCGCGGTGCCGCTGTGTGGTGGCCGGCGGCGCTCGACTAAGCGCGCATGCAATGCTTGCGTTGATGCAGCGCTGCCCGGCTCTCGACTCGGCCGGTGGACGGATGTTCGGCAACCACCTCACGCTCGGCCCGATCGTCCCCCTCGCCCCCCTCAACCCCGCCCCCACCAACCCCACGACATCTCACCACACCCCTCGTCCTCCCACTCACCACACCACCACAAGCATGTCGACCTCGCAGCCGCACGCGTGCCCGTGGCCCGGGTGCGTCAAGGCGTACAAGCGCCTCGACCACCTCGAGCGGCACCAGAAGACGCGTAGGTCGCTGCTGGCTGCTCGCGACAGCAGACCCGGCAGTGGCATTGCCGGCTGACACCACAGACTCGGGCGACCTCAACTACCGCTGCCATGTGTGCCACAAGCAGTACTCGCGCAGGTGGGTCGGGGCGGGGGCACGCTGACGCCAGCGACGTGTTGAATCGGCACCTGGTACAGACGCACGGTGAGAAGGCGGCGCGCGCGGGCCGGCCGCGGCGGGCAGCGTGGTGAGTGGGCGGGCCGAGGAAGCGGCCGAGCTCACGCCCCCAGCATCGCGTGCGTCGACGACCGCGTCGCGTGCGACGGCGTCCCGCCAAAGGTGTGCACGCGGTGCCGTGAGGCCGCGAGGCCGTGCAGGTATCGGCACCTCGAGGTCGAGGCGCAGGCCGTCGGCGCCGGGCCGGGGCTAGAACGGCGGGTGTCCCCGCCGGCAGGGGCCGCGCCAAAACCGCTCGGGTGGCTCGACGCAGGCAGTAGCAGCGGCGACGCCGCGCCGCTGGCCTCGCTCGTCGCGCTGGGCGACGCGGCCGAGGCCGTGCCGCGCGCCGCGACGTCGCCGCTCGCAAGCCTCTTCCAGCCCGACGAGCCGTGGCTCACAGACCTCATCCTCTCGGCGACAGGGCAGGCGGCGTACCTCGCGCCCGCGCCAGCGCCGGTGGACTGGGGCTTCCCCGACGCCCCGGGCGACATCTTCGGGCCGATCGGCGGCCCGCCGAGCCCGCACGCCGACCTCGTCGGCGCGCTCCTCCCCTCCGAGGTGGACGGCGGCGAGCCAGGCCATATCCCCGACAATGGGCCGCGCGACTCGGCCTGGCCAAATGTCTACCGCCCGGTCGGGGCAGACTCGGCGCTGCTCCTCGAGCCGGTGGGCGAGCGCGAGCCCGAGCTCGGGGCGCGGGCGCGTGTGACCCAGAACCAGCGGAGCATGATGCTCACGCTCAGCATGCACGCGCACTCGGCCATGTGGGCGCGGCCTGATCTCGGCAACTTTCCGTCGGAGGCGGCGATATCCCGCGCCGTCAACTTGTATCTCTCGCGCTTTGCGGCGTGGCTACCGGTGATAGACAGTCCGCGGGGTAGTTTTCTGGTCGAGAAGGCGCCGCCACTCCTGCTCAAGGCCATGGCGGCCGTGGGGAGCGTGTACGCGCGCGACGGGCTCGAGCGGCTCGGCCTCCCGCTCACCGAGCTGGTGCGGCGCGACGTCGCGTTCATCGTGAGTTGTGCGGCTGGCGCCGGCCGCTGACCCCAGTGCGAGCACGACCAGCGGTTCATCTACGAGCTCGCCGTCGTGCAGGCGACCCTGCTGCAGGGCTACTACGCGCTGTTTAGCGGCACGCCAAAGCTCTTCCAGCAGGCGGAAATCGTCCGCGCCACCCTCGTGACGGCGTGCAAGCGCATGCACCTGCTCGACGCGAGCGTCTCGGCCGTCAGCCATGTGTCGCGCGAGGGCGGGTCGGAGAAGGAGCTCGAGCGGGCGCTCAAGCAGGACCACCGGTACAGGCGGCTGGGGTGGGGGATTATCGTGAGTCGTGGTGGGCCGCCCACGGCCGTCCCGCCACCCGCGCCTCGCCCGCTGACGCCCGCCCCAGCTCCTCGACTGCCAGCTCGCGTGCCTCTTCGGCGTGCCGGCCCAGTACCCGTTCACCGAGATCGCGTGCGCATTGCCGACGCTCGCGCCCGACGGCGGCCCGCAGACGTCGTTCGCGGCGACCATGTCAGCCCTGCTCGACAAGGGCACGCTCGTGCCGCAGCCGCTCGACGACGTGGCCTACAGCTGCCTCTCGTACGCGCTGTACCGGCTGCTGCTCGACGCTGCGGCCGTGCAGGCGTTCAGCAGCAAGCGGCCAGAAGGGGGGCGGTACGCGCTCGCCGTGCCCGCGTACGAGATACAGTGGGTCGCCGCTGCGCCACTAGCTGACCCGCAGCCCGCAAGCCCTGCTCGACCAGCTCGCGCGCCACACGCTCGCCTCGGCAACCGCACCCACGCCCCTCCTCGTCTCGTGCGCCGCGCTCGCGTACCACTCGCACCTGCAGTTCACCGAGGTCGGCTTCCTCGACCAGGTCAAGATTGCGGCCGGGCGTGCGGGGCACGACGGCGCGCAGCAGGACGCGGCGCGGCGCACCCTCGCGGGGTGGATGCGCGTGAACCACGCCGCGACGCGCAACGTGTTCGCGAATGCCGCGATGCTCAGCTGCTTGATGAGCCGGTTTGCCTTCGAGTGAGTGGGAGCCAGGGGGAAGCTGACCCCCAGCACGCCGCCCGAAGTCGTGTGGACGTTCGACGCGGCCCTCTGCATGTGGGCCGTGCTCCGGCTCTCCGACGTCGCGACCGCCTCGCCCGCCGCCCCGCCCCTCACCATCTCGTACGCGCCCACGCCTGAGCTCGAGGGCTGGATCGAGCACGGCGACGGCGCCCCCAGCGTGCAGGGCTTCGGGCGGAGCGCGCGCCCGACCGCCTTTGCCATGCTCCAGACGTCGGCCGACCGGCTCGAGGTCATGAGCTGGGGTCTGGCGGCGCGGTATCGCACCGTGCTGCTCGGCCTCATCGCCGAGGTGATGGACGCGTAGTGGCAAGGCGTGATGCATGTATTGCGTCGAGTACAGAGTATGGCTACAGAGTGAGAGTTTACATGGCAGCCGCTACACCGACGCGGCCCCGCTCCCCGGCTCCTTGCGGCTCGACCCGCCGGTGCCCCGTCGCGGCATGCGCGGGCGCAGGCGTGCGGGCGTCGCCGCGCTCGCTCCGCGGAACGGGTTGAACGGGCGCGAGAACACCTCATCAATGTCCTCGAGCACAAGGCCCTTTGTCTCGGGGAGGAACAAGAACGTGAAGACAATGGCGGTCGCGCTGATGCCGCCAAAGATCCAGCCGACCCTAAAGCTCATGGCTTTGAGCATGTACGGCAGGGCAAAGTTTGTCGCGAACGCAAACACGACGTTTATCGACGTCCCGATCGTCGACGTCTTCTCGCGGAGCGCGTGCGACGGCAGCTCAGCGCCGAGGAGGTAGGGCACGGGCGCGCCGCCGAGGCTGTAGCTCACGCCGTATAGCATGAAGAAGGCGACGCACGCCTCGCGCATCGTCCTCGTCTTGTTGTGTAGGCCGCCGACTCCCGCGAGGAGGAAGAGGAAAAGCGACTGGCCGAAGAAACTCGCCATGAGCAGCGGCCGCCGCCCGACCGTGTCCAGCAGCAGCATGCACGGCAGCACGGCGAGAATCGACAGCACGGCGTTGATGATCGGGTACGTGAACGCCTGGTCGGCGTACCCGTTGCCCTTGTAGAACATTGTCTGGTACGTCGAGATAAACGCTTGGCCCGTGATCTGCTGGTAGATGTAGTAGGCGACGACGAGGAAGGTTCGGCGGCGGTTGGTGCCCTGGAGCGTCTGGCGCCACGGGGCCTTGTGGATCCGCTCCTCGAGCTGCGCCTTGATGGTGGCGAGCTCGTCGGCGTTGGCGCCGTTTGCGGCGTCGACCCGGGGCCGGAGGCGGTTGAGCGAGTCGATCGCGTCGGCGTCGCGGTCCTTGGACAGCAGCCAGCGCGGCGAGTCGGGCAGGAAGGGCACGATGGTGATGATGACTGGCGTTAGTGGCGCCAGACTGCACACGCACTGGCTGGCCAGATGAGTTGGAGCGCCGTGACGACGCGCCACCCGTGGCTGGTCGTCGACTTGGAGTAGGCCTTGTTGACGCCCGTGGCGATCAGGGAGCCAGAGTTGAGAAACAGCTGGAGCGAGGCGACGACAAAGCCGCGCAGCGCTGGTGGCACAATTTCCGCCTGGTACATGCTGAGGGGCGTGAGCGGCGGCGTTGCAAACCACCCTACCTTACGCAGACCTCGACGAGGCCGATGGAGATGTACACGACGATGCGGCCGACAATGAACTGCGCGAGGCGGCCAGAGCCGGGTCCGCTGCCTGCCGCAGCCAGCTCCACTTGCCATCAGCTCCTGCGCAGCGAGCTCCTAAACCTACAGATAACCCCGACGATCGACACCACCGACAACAGCACAAACACCTTGCGGTGGCCGAGCCGCTCGATAAGCAGCCCAGACGACAGGCACCCTATCAGCTTGCCGACAAACGCAAGCGACGACGCGAGCGACGTGCGCAGGGGAGTCATCGCGTACCCCTTGTCGCCTAGGACGCCGAACTGGTTGATAAAGCCCTGGCGGGTGAGCGATGCCTTGATCAACACTACCCACAGGATTCGCCAGGAGGCCGCCGAACGACGCGGCATCGTACCCGAACAGCAAGTCGCCGACCAGGAGGGCAAAGCACGAGAATGCGAGCACGGGGGTCATTGCGAAGCGCGAGCCGCGCGACCGGGCAACGGCCGCGGCTGATGGCTCGACCTCGGCCTCCTGGGTCGGAGACACGCCGTCGCTCGTCGCGTCGAGTGGGGCCGCACGGTCCATGTGAGTCGTGTCGCTTGGATGCCGAGTGCGGGAAAGCGGGGGTCGATATCGACAAGGTGGAGCTTCGGGTCGCTACGAGGCGGGTTCCGACGCTCGCTCGGGGGTGGGGACGAGGTCAAAGAGCGACGAGTTGAGCAAGGAGAGATAAATTTGCGCAGGGACGTCGAGTCGAGCGACGGCCGCTGCTGCTGCTCGAGCTATGTGGCTGCGGCGGCGGCGGCGGCGTCGCTGGCGTCTGTTGGCGTTGGCGTGGGCGTCGACGGGGAGGACGCCTCGATCGCCTCCTGGCGCGGAGGAATGGGAAGCAAGCGAGCGGGGCAAGGCGAGACGGCCACCAGACGAGCTATCCCAATGGCATGGCGCGGAGCTCTTCGTGTCTGCGTGCCGCCGAGTAGGTCTTGCCGCGAGCGATGAGATGGACAGTGAGATGGAGCAGTTGCTGCTCCCTCGGCGTCGTACTCGGCGTCGCCATCAGTCTCGGTGGCGGAGCTGCTGTGTAGTTTTACTCCCGCAAGCCGTGTAATCTCCGTCTGCTAGTCAATGCTCGCTCGCTGCTCGCTCGGAACGACCCCACACTGACCGATGAACTCAACTCTCTCCACACGTCGCTTGCGGCTCGCTCGCGACGACCGCCGCACGCCCACATGCACCCAGCTGTCCTCGACAAGCGCGTAAAAGCAGCTGCGGCAGCGAGCGCGCGCCCCGCTCCCCGCGCTTCTAACAATGCCAGCGGAGCGCAGCGCGGAGCCCAGGCGCCCCAACGTGCTCTTCATCATCGCCGATGACCTGGTGGGTGCGAGCCAGCGACGACGCTGACAGCAGGGATACTCGGATATCGGGTGCTACGGGGGCGAGATTTCGACGCCGGCGCTCGACGCACTGGCCGCAGACGGCACCCGCCTGCTCAACTACCACACGGCGGCGGCGTGCTCGCCCACGCGCGCAATGGTCATGAGCGGGACCGACGCGCACCTCGCCGGGCTGGGCTGCCTGCTCGAGTACAAGTCGAACGCGTGGGGCGCGCGCCGGTGGGGCGGGAAGGAGGGGCACGAGGGCTTCCTCAACCACCGAGTCGCGGCGCTGCCCGAGATCCTCCAGGACAACGGCTACGCGACGGTGCTCAGTGGCAAGGTGGGTGGGTCGTGATGGCGCCGCTCAACGCCCAGTGGCACCTCGGCCTGCGCCCGGAGAACGGCCCCCAATCCCGCGGGTTCGACAAGTCGTTCGCCATGCTGCCGGGCTGCTGCAACCACTACGGGTGGGAGCCGGTGCTCGAGCAGGGATACCCGGGCAACAAGGTGGGCGGGCGGCCGATCCACGTCGAGGACGGGCGGGCGGTCAAGATCCCACCGAATACCACCAACGACCCCGACGGTTTCTACTCGTCCGACTACTACACCGACAAGTTTATCGGGTACTTGGAGGAGCTGGACGACAAGCCGTGGTTCGGCTACCTCGCGTTCTCGGCGCCCCACTGGCCGCTGCAGGCGCCGAGGGCCGTGCGCGACAAGTACAGGGGGCGGTACGACGCCGGGCCGTACGCGCTGCGCGAGGCGCGCCTTGCGCGGCTAGTCGAGCTGGGCATCGTCGCGCCCGACGTGGTCCCTCACGACGTCGTGCACGCCGACAGCGGTGAGTGGGACAGCTTCTCCCCATACGAGAAGGCGTGCTCCGCGCGCGCGATGGAGGCGTACGCCGCCATGGTGGACCGCATGGACTGGAACATTGCCCGCGTCGTGGCCTACCTCCGCGAGACGGGCCAGTACGACGACACGCTGGTGGTCTTCATGAGCGACAACGGGGCCGAGGGCGCCGCGCTGGAAGCGATACGTGCGTGCCGTGCGTGGGCAAAGCTGACGGCAGCCGTGCTCGGCGAGAACATCAAGGCCGCCATCCACGCGCACTACGACAACGCGCTCGACAACATCGGCGAGTGGAACAGCTACACTTGGTGAGTGCGCGCGCGACGCCGCTGACCCGACCAGGCTCGGCCCGCTCTGGGCGCAGGCGAGCACGGCCCCATCGCGGCTGTACAAGCTCTTCCCGAGCCAGGGCGGCATCCTCGTCCCGGCCATCGTCAAGCCGCCGGCGCGCGCCTTCCCCACGCTGCCGCCCGGCGGCTTTTCCCGCGCTTTCACGACGTGCATGGACCTCGCGCCGACCGTGCTCGAGCTGGCGGGGGTGACGCTGCTGCCGGGCACGCCAGACGAGCGCGGCCGCGCGCGCGTGCGCCACCGCGGCGCTGACGTGCTCCCCATGACGGGGTGCTCGTGGGTGCCGTGGTTTGGGCGGGGGGAGGCGGTGGGCGCGGGGACGGGGGGGAAGGCCGACGCCAACGGCACCGACGCCAACGGCACCGACAGCAACGACGCCCACGCCAACGGCACGCGCGACCCCGAGACCTGGGCAATCTACCCGTCCACCCGCGCCATCGGGTGGGAGCTGCACGCGATGGCGGCGCTGCGCAAGGGCGACTGGAAGATTGTGCACCTCAAGCGCTCGCATGGGGGCCGGGGCGAGTGGGACAGCAAGCAGGGCTGGGAGCTGTTCGACGTCGCATCTGATCCGGGCGAGACGCGGGACCTGGCCGCCGAAAGGGGCGACAAACTCGCCGAGCTCCTCGCCCACTGGGACGAGTATGTCGCCGACGTCGGGCTCGTGTGGGGCCCGGGCGCGATGGACGCGGGCGCTCCGCCCGACGCTGCGCCGACACTGTGGGACGAGGACGCAGAGATGCAGCGCACCTGGATCCAGGTGCATGAGGGGGAGAGGGCCCAGTTCGACTGGGACAAGGTCTGGGGCGTACGCGACGGGTGGGAGCTGAGCTAGCTGTACGAGGACGAGAAGACCGGCGCAACGCCTTGCATTGTTACAATCAAGAAGATACACTACACTACAACATATGCCACGGCTTAAGAAGATGCCACGTCAAGCACTGCCGCACCCACGGCCTCGCCTACATCTGGAATCCGGAGGCACCCACGCCAAAGCCCTGCCCTGGGCCCACGGGCCCCGGCGCAAGAGCGTTCCAGAACTCGGGGTCCGCCGTGTTCCACGTCGACTGGTCGGTCGCCGGGCCGAGAAGCCAGCTGAGGTCGCCGGCCTGGACGCCAGCGACGGGGTCGAGCGAGTTGAGCCACGGGTTGAGGCCGCCCTGCGGTGGCGCAGCAAAGTTTTCGAGGAAGGCAAAGTCGACGAGGCCGGGGACCGTGTCGCGCGGGTCCTGCTGCGACTCGCGCCGGTGGCTCTGGCTCGAGTGGTTCGAGGCACGGCGCTGTGGCGACGGGGGCTGCGCCGACACCGTGTCGGCGTCTGGGTACTCTAACAGCGACTCGGGCTGCAGCGCAGATGTCGAGCGCGGGTCGGCCACGCCACGCCGCTGCCGCTCCATCTTGGCAAAGCGGAAGTCGCGGAAGTTGAACTCTGCCTCGTCGGTCCCGACCATGCGGTACTCGGCCGAGAAGGCCTCGAGGTCGTAGCTCGTCAGGAGGGAGAGGAGGTCGCAGCGCAGCATGCGATGGACGGCCTCGACGTGCTGGGCGTGTCAGTGTGGCACGGCATGCCTCTGACGCCCGCCACTCACCAACAACCTCATCATGTCTGACCGCCGGCCAATGTCGCGGATGACCTGCAGCAGCGGCGGGATCGCGGCCATGAGGTTTTCTGCTCTCGGGTTAACGCTCGGGTCGTTGGCCGCGAGGCGGCGGGGCTCAAACAAGAGGACTGGGGCGTCAGTATGGCGTGGGGTGCGATGCCTACTCACTCTCTAACGCCACATACGCCTGGATCGCAGTGTGTGGGTCAAACGGCTGATTGTACTTCAACCCCTCCTCGATAATCGCCGCGATCGGAAGCGCGTGCGACACACGCTCCTTCCTCACAGCGGGTAGCAGCACCTCGAGCCTGGGGTCGAGCTTGTACAGCATGAGCTTTGCGCGCCCGAGGATGATGAACAGGTTGTGCCGGAGGAGGTGGAGCACAATGTAGGCCGGGAGGCGCTTGTGGTGGAGGTACGTGTTGTCGGCCGTGAACTGGTATCTTGCCGGGAGCGAGTTGACAAAGTCTGCGATCTGTGACTCTGTGGCCATTGCCTCGCGCTCTAGCTCCTCGACGCCGGCCTCGCGATTCTGCACCCGAAACGCGAGGTGGAGCGCGCATCTGCGCAGGTGGGCCGCGCGAATCAAATGCCCCGAGATGCCGAGGGCAGCCGTGTTCTTCTCGTGCGGGCGCGGGTACAGCGGCTCGGTCTGCACGTCGTCATTGCCGAGGAAGCTCTGCTCGTTGCACGGCAGCTGGACGCGGTACGCCATGACGTCGATGAGTTGGAACCCGTAGTTGCCGCCGTCGGCCATGCTGTCCTGGTAGAATACCGCCCACGCTAGGCGGCGGAGCGCCTCACGCGACAGCAGAGGCGACAGCGGCGCGTCCGACAGGTCGTCGGGGAAGGTGCGGTCGAATGTCTGGAGCGACATCATCTGCATCATGCGCGCCGAGATGGCCGTGAGGATCCACGAGCTGGCAAAGTTGTTGCGGTTGACCTCGCATGTATGGGTGAGGATGGTCGTCTGGGGCCAGGTCAGCAGCAGCCACCCCGCGCACGCACCATGAGCTGTACCGCCCCGAACCCCTGCAGCGCCTTGGGCACGAGCGTATGGATGACCGTGTCGATGAGCTGGTCGCTGCGGGCGAGGTTCTCTGGCGTCGGGTCACACGCAAAGCGCAAAGTGTTGGCCAGCATGGCCATTGTGAGGTCGCGGGGCGCCTTGCCAGCGGCGAGGAGGCGCTTGAATCTGAGCTTGTGGATGAAGGAGAGGAAACCAAAGTCTGCGCGGGCGTCAGCGAGCCATCGGTGAAACCCCTTGCCTCCGGGCGCAGCCAGCGCCGAGAAAAAGGCCTGAAACGTGCCCTCGGCGAATCACTCACGGTGCACGCTGTCAAAGTACAGGTCGACGAGGGCCTCTGTATCGGCCAGCGCCGACGACGGCTCCTGCACGAGGCTGGGCACGCCCGACGGCGCAGCGGCCGAGTGGTGCGAGTGGTGGCTCGAGGTTGTCGGGTGGGGCGTGTACGGGCCTGCCGGGCTCGGGCCCGTCTGCTGTGCCGACGACGCCGAGGGGGCGACAAAGTCGGCGGCGCCGCGCTCGCTCTCGGGCCGGTCATACGGCCGTGGCCTGTCCCCAGCGGCCCACTCGCACTCGAGCCCGGCGCCCTCGCAGCGCGTGCAGGCCCCGTTGCGCGGGTCGCCCTCGCATTTGAGCTATCGTCAGCCGTGTCCCCACAACAGCCCACCTTGCGGGAGCGGCACGCCTCGCACGCCGTCGCGTTCGGCCGGCGCGGGAGCCGGCGCGTGCTCGGAGCGTGCGCGTCCTGCCAGGTACACTCCTTCTGGAGGCGGTTGCAGGCGTTGCACGTCGGCTTTGTCTCGTCGCATTTGACCTGGGGTTAGAGGCATAGGAGGGAGGGACGTACCCGGCGCTTGCGGCACGTCAGACACCCCAGCCGCGTGCGCTTGACGCCCGTGCTGCTGCTGCCCTCTGCTGGCTGCGGCGGGGGCGGCGGAGGCGGAGGGTACGCGTCCATCGCGGCGAGCGGGATGGATGCGATGTGGTGCGGGTGCGGGTGGTGACTGACAAAGTTGAACATGGTGATCTATCTCCGCCGGGTGGGTCGTCGCTCGGAGCGCATCGCGGGGCGACAAGCGAGCGGTGTGGGGTGGTGGGGCTGCCTGGGCGGGGGGCGGGCGGCGCCTTTCGGTCCGTACTTCTGATAAGTTATCGTCTGCGTCGAGTATACAACAGCAACATGCGATGCTTGTCGCATCTGCTGCACACCTGTTCATCGCCATCGCCCCTCGGTGCATCGCTCCAGTCGCTGCTGTCGCTCGGCTCGCTGCTGGCAATTTTGCCCCCCCGCTGGCTGCCAGGACAATGGTAACATTACTGCTGGAATGGACTTTTGCGATCGGAAGCAGAAGGGGCTGCTGTCATCATCGCGTTAGCTTGTGGCGTCGTGCCCGTCGTAGTCGTGCACAATCTCCATCGCATCGCACCCGCCGACCTTACCCCTACAGCCTGACAAGCCGGTACAGAAATGCGCTAATCCACAGCGCGTGCACAATATGTAACAGGAACCCCATATCGAGGGGGTGGGCGGGGGCTGCGGCGCCGGCCCGCTCCTCTTCCTCTTGCTCCTCCCCCTCGCCACCGCCCACTACCCGGGCCCGAGTATCCCCCAGGGGCCACCGATACACGTCCACGTCCATCTCCGCATCCACGCCCACGCCGACGTCGAAAAACTCGGCCATGGCAGTCGGCGGGGTCACCTCAATCCTCGGAATGCGTCGACGGTCGGCGTCGGTGCAGCTGCCACCAGTGGTGGGCGAGGGATCCCGAGCTGGAAAAGTAGCGAAGACCACGGTGTGGCTGCTGCTCGGTGTGGGCGTGGGCGGGGCCGGGAAAAGTCTGCGCAGACTGCGGCGGGGAGAGGGTCGTCGGTGTCGTCGACTGCTCTGCCGCCTGGGGGAGGGAGACGACCGACGCCGGGTGGATCTTGATCTCGACGGGTTGGGGGAGCTGGAGCTGTGAGACGTCGGCGTCGGCGTGGGTGTCGGCGACGGGGGCGGGCTTGGGCTTGGGCTTTGCCTCTGCCTTCGGCTCCGGCTCGGGCTCGGCCTTGCTGCTCGCCTCCACGCGCACGGGCTCGCGCTCGCCCTCCGACTCCCAGAGCTGCATCTGCGCGCCGGCCTCGGGCGCGGGCAGCGCCGCCTCGTCCGGGTCGTGCGGCAGGCTGAAGGTACAGCTTGTTGGGCGGCGGAACGCCTCGAGCGGCGGCGTGCGGATCTCGAACCCCGTCGACTCTGAGAGGCGCGCCGTGCCGCACTCTGGCGTGCGTGTCGCCTCGGAGGGCAGCTCGGCGTCGTGGCTGCCCGCGCTGCTTTCCTCCGCGACCGGGTGGAGCTGGCGGCGCCATCAGCCCCGCCGCTGCGGCTGCGCGCACTCACGACCTCTGCGACCGAGCGCCGGTGCCACGACGCGCGCGGCGTCCCCTGCGGCGTGGAGGCGACGCTCGCCGAGCCGCGACACGCCTCGATGATGGCCGCGTCGACCGCCTGCGCGAGGTGCTCAAAGCTCTCGTGCTCGTCTATCAAGACGTGCAGGTACGAGCGCGAGTGCACGATCCACGGGCACACGTCGAGCACGACGTTGTGGTACAGGTGGGCGAGCTGCTTGATCTCGCTGACGGTGACGGGGCTGGTCGAGAGCGCGGGGAACATGGCGCCCCGGAGCTCGGCATTGTCGTCGTCGCTCAGCACCCACACCATCAGCTGCCGACACTTGGTGATGTAGCGCCAGATCTCGTTGGCGTGGACCGTCGGGGCCATGACGGCGGTCGACTGCGGCGGCGCCGAGGTGAGGGTGAGGGCGAGGGCGAGGGCTCCGGGGGCGACGGGGGTGGCGGCGGACAGGGCGACGAGGGGCAGGCGCGACGACGACGACGGCGACTCCCACATGCTGATGGTGAGTAGTGTGATGGCCTGCACGTGTGTGTTGATGAGGCGAGGGGCGACGAGACATGTGTTTTCGAGTGGGGGGTTGGGCTCGAGCCGGCCACTCGCGGTCATGGCGAGCGGGCCGTGGTGCCCACGGTTCGGCGGTCGCGGTTCGTCCCCATGGGTGAGTGGGGGTCACTGCGGCGGGGCCGCTGTGTCAGTTTGGTCAAGCGGTCTGTGGCTCTGATGGTAAAGTCGTCGACACCCAGTCGACTAACCCTGATGCATACAGTGAGTGTGTGGCTACAACTTGAGGAGGTTGGGCGGGATGGCGAGCTTGCACAACCTCGCAGACATCGCGCCGAGCTGCACAATGGTTCCCACTCCCTCGAGGATGCGCATGTGCGTCCATCCGATTTCCTTCACCGTCAGCAAGTGCTCATCCTCGACCACTCTACTCACCCTGATAAACTCGAGCTTGGTGTACTCGGGCAGGTCGTCCATACCCTTGACGACGCGGAAGACGGTCGTGACAATGTCGACCGCGCTGTAGCCCTGCTCCCACAGCGAGTGGATGCGCGACAGCGCTCCGTCGATGTCGCCCTTCTGGCACGCCTTGATCATGGCACGCACGACGATCGGGTGCGGCTGGTCACAGATCTTGAACACGTTGTCCTGTGACACGAAGCCAAAGCCCGACCATGTAGACTGGAGATTGTTGATCGCCTGTCGCATATCGCCCTCGGCCGTGAAGATGAGCGCCGCGAGGCCCTCGTCGTTGTACTGGACCTTTTCGACCTCGCAGATCTCCTTGAGGCGCTTGAGAACCTCGGCATCGCGCAGCTTGCTGTAGCGCAAGATGGCGCAGCGCGACTGGATCGGCTCGATGATCTTGTTGGACATGTTGCACGCCAGGGCGAAGCGGGTCGTGTTGGAGTAGATTTCCATTGTTCGTCGCAGCGCTTGCTGTGCGCCTGCCGTCATGCTTCGAACGTCAGAATCAGGCCGCCTTCGTCACTGCTCACGAGTCTGCCTCATCGAGGATGATAATCTTGTGTCGCCCCGCCGGCAGAGTCACCTTCCTTTGGGCGAACAGCTTGATCTTATTCCTCACGACGTCGATACCACGCTCGTCGGACGCGTTCAGCTCGAGCACGCCCTCGCGGTACGCGTCACCGAGCAGGGCATGTGCAAGACAGTGAATCGAGGTGGTTTTACCAATACCCGGCATTCCCTATGGGGTCAGTGGCCGATTGCAAGGTCGTAGGCTCGGCATCCCCTCCACCACCCCCGGCCGCCAGACATCGTGAAGACACGCCTCCACCTCGTCCGCTTCCTCCAAACCAACACTCACACTGATGATGATATGCGGCATGTTCCCGTCCTCTGCAATGACCTTGAGCCGCTCCACCGTGTCCGTGTTGCCGACAATGTCGTCAAGGAAGACTGGCCGGTACTTTTCGACCCTGCGGGGGTCAGCTTGTGCCGGCCGGCGTCAAGAGCTCAATCTCGCTCACCATGGCATCTCATAGTCCTCGACGTCGGCATGCTTTGCCGTTATAGGCTTTGCGCTTGATGATGATGCCGCTGCGGCCATTGTTGTGTGATGGTGAAGGTGTCAAAGGTGTGGTTGGGTTGACTGGACTTGGCTTCGCTCCGTCATTTCCAGACAGACGCGTCCGAGACCTGACGCGACTGGACTTGGAGCGGGATCAAATCGGCACCTCGCTCGCGTGGGCTGCACGTGATCTGATCGGGACCTCGGCCCACTCTCGTCCGGCCTCCACCGCCGCGACTGACTGTTTGTGGATGGCACCCGGCGCACCGCATGACCCGCATGACGCTATTTTGAACTTGCCGGAGCACTGAGTCGTCGTCTTTGCCGGCCTCGCCGTCCTCGTCCTCTTCCTCGTCCTCGTCCTCGTCGTTGGACACTCGTCTGATACAACAGGAGACGGGACGACGGCAAGCATCACCCAGCATCACCCCCTGTCAGTGGCGAGCGAGGCACGCACAGCTTCACCCCCCCACGAGATAAGGTACCCACCGCTTCATTCTTGCAAAGGGTGTTTGCTCGTCGGCCGTGGTTATCTGACTGTGGCCCAGATCCTTCTCCTCTCACTCTCACCCACTCGCCCGTCGATAACAAGCTCGCCGGTGACCTACAAACTTGTCTACTCTCCCCGCCTCAATCCCTTGCAATATGGACATCGACGACTCGGTCGTCGAGCCAAAGCACCCTTCCCTCAAGCGAGCCCGCGGCCCAGGTATCTCCCCAGCCAAATGCTGCACCTACATCTGCTCTGCAGTCGGCGTAGCCGTCGTGCTGCTGATCATCGGCTCCGTTATCACGGTAGTCGTGAACACTTTCCTCACCCTAACCCATATCCACAAGGACGCGTTCACCGCGAACATCACCGACGTGGCTGCGGCCGACATTGCACGCCCGCTCATCGACATAGATACCCGCTTCGACATTGCCCTCACGATCTGGGCCCGAGTGCCCAACAACAAGAGCTCTCACCCTGAGTGGTATGCCGAAGGCTGGGATGCCCCCGGGGTGGACCGAAACAGGACGTGGCCTGTTTATGAGGGGGATTTATCGGTGGAGCAACCGCTGGAAATGTCTCTCGCAGAGGTGATTCTCGAACATGAGGAAGTGGTCCTCTTCTCCGATGTCGTGATTAGAGACTATTCCCTCCTCCGCAAGAGGGAGAACCTGGAGGTCAAGTTTGAGCTACCTCTTGAACGGTTGTACGTTCATGGGTTTAGGCTGCTGTGGCTGACAGTAGCTACGATAAGGACCTCTACCACCAAGACGTGCGGGCAACCGTTGTGCTTCTTCCTCAATCACCGTCACGATTGGATAGCGTCGCGAACGTATCCACGTTTATGCCCTCCCACCTTCGGACGTTCCCGTGGCTGTCTGACGCGTAAGCGACACCTCGATCCCATGCTGACTTGTGGCAGCCTGAACAGCTCTCAACTTGTGGGGGCCCATGACAGTGTTTACCAACGAGCTTTGGGAAGCCTGGCTGTGACTTGGCCTCTCATCGAGCTGAAGGAGGAGAAGAGGAATGTGACGAATGCAAAGAACGAGACGAAGCCGCCTGGGGATGAACCCAAAGAGACCACGTCTCTGGAAGCAAACACATCGGCCCCTGCCGGCAACTCCGACGAGGTCGATAGGACTCCCTACCTCCGCACTAGGTATGTGCTGTCGGCCTCACGGGAGTCTGACTCGAAGATTGCATGCCTACATTGTCAACGAAACGCGGTCCACCCTTCGCGAGACACTGAATGAGAAATTCAAGGACCTTTCCAAAAAAGCGGTGAGCCTTGGGCGCCTGTCTGGTGTATCTGTGAGAATCAACCTGATATCGCCACAGTGCAAGGGAATCCCATCAGCCGATGCCGCTCCGAGTACAGTGTGGAGCTGCACTTCCAGGAAATACATGTCTTACGGTCACTGGACGGCCCAGTATCTCCTGGAAGGAGGTCTGGAGGGAGTCGCCTACCCCCCGTTTGTCGACGACATGCCTCATACCCCCAAGGTTGGCCAGACTTCGTTCAGATGGCTAACCACGTAGCACGTTGTCCGTCTTCCTGTCAATCGGACCGGGTCCCCTTCCGATGACAAAGGTTCGTCGCATCCCGGTGGTGGTCCTGATCCCGACAGCAGTGTTCAATGTCACCTTTGGCTTCACATTCTCCACTGTCCACCATCGACGCCAGTTTGCCAAAGAATTTTACTCGCCGGCCATGCTGCGGTCGGATGACAAGCCTTCCGACAGCCCGGAACGTCAGCTGGCCAGCACCCACGACACGATGCAGGTTCTACGTGCGTGCCCCCGGGAGACGTGATGCTGACTTGAGTAGTTGGCGCACTTACTGGCCATGCAGATGAAGAATTCCGCCCATGGACCCGAGTGATTTTGGGAGCTGTGAAGTGAGTGTAGTCCAAAGGGACATTATCATTGACGTTCAGCGGCCTTCTTGTAGGCTCCGTACTTCTCCTGGAGGCTACATACTGGTGGACACGCCGTACCACCACGGGAATCAGCTTTCCAGCGACATGGGGCATGCTTCTCAACTCGGCAGTGATAAATGTCGTCGACGCCAAATGGTGGGAGGTTAACAGCATGGTACAAAACGCCATCGTTCTCACTTTGGTCGTCATTGGCACCGTGCTATTCGACCTTCCCAAGCTTCTCCTGGTCTTCCCTATCTCAATCGGGAACTACGGCAAAGGATGGACTGTGTTCAAACGGCGTCGAACTCACAGGGAGCGTGCCTCGCGGCGGCGCGAGCCACCGTGGTGGCAGGTCATCCTTGTAAGTGAACGCGAGGCATCGACCGCTAACATCCCCAGCTCCATGTAGCTATCAGCTGCTTTTTCACTGCTCTCGGAAAACTGTCGAAATTCCAGTCGCTGTGGCTAATCCGGCCGGTGTACAACAGCTCGAGGAAAGAGGACCGACTGGCGTCCAGTTTTCCATTCCGTGCACTGCCGTCCACCGCCCTGGTGCTGCAATTGGCACTGAACCGCACGTCGGGGACGTTTGCGGGCGGGTTTGCTCTTGCCTCCTGGTTGTATTCCGCCAAAGTGCTGATTGAGCTGGCCTACTTTTCGACAAGGGTCGTCGGTCACTACGACGTGCACGAGGGGCTCTCGCTCGGGGGTCTTATCGGTCACGCCCTGACCTTTGTCCGGCTGTACCAGGCTATCAAGTACCCCCGCGTCGAACAGAATGTGCCCGACGAGGACGAGGAGTAGGGGGGGGTGGGGGGGGGGGGACGCACATGACATCTGTAGCCCAGCCAATGCACTTGTCCTGTCTTGAAGGGTCGTGGAGGGTGAGCCGGCCGCGCTGGGAGCGGAGTGGAGTCGACGGCAGGCGACAGCTCAGTTCCGCGTCGCCGTCGCCGCTGGCTCCCGGCCCACGACTGGTGCCCACGAATGCCATAATGCTACGATGTACAATGCTGAGTGATGCTGGTGGGCTGAGGCTTGCCGATGAGGCCAGCCGTGCAACTGGTGCGAAGCCTTCCCCTAGTTCTCCGCGCCCCCCTTCCCCGCCTCGCCACCCTCCCCCACCTCCCGGGCCTTGCGCTCCCTCGCCCTCGCCTGCAACACCTCCGTCCTCCTCCTCCTGGCCGCCTTCACCCGCCTAACCAACCACCTGCTCGGCTCCTCGCCCGCGCGCCGCGCCTGGCGGCGATACTCGTCGTCGATGGCCCCGACCGCCTTGTTATTCTCAGCGTGCCACGAGGCCATGCCGACGCCGCCGTCCCAGTCCCCCTGGAGCCCGAGCGCGCGCCAGAAGGCGAGCTCGGCGCGCATCGCGTCGTTCCCGTCCACGAGCGCCGCGCGCCGCTCGTACAGCCGCTCGCGGCGCGCGCGGCGCGCCTTCACCATCATGGTGAAGCGCAGCGGCTGGGGCCGGAGGCGCGGCATCGGGCCGTAGAACGGCGAGCGGTAGAGCATGCTGCCGACGAGGTGGGGGTGGACGTGGGCCGCGGCTTTCGCTGCTGCGGCGTCGGCCTCGCGCGCAGCCTTTGCGGCGGCGGCGAGGGCGAGCGAGTCTTCTTGTGCTGTGAGGCGGGCCGCGGCGGACGGAGACGCGAGGTCAGAGAGCAGGGCGTACTGCGTCTCCAAGAAGGCCGCCGTGTTGCGCGGCGAGACCCACCCGCGGCGATGGCGCCAGGCGGCGCGGACGTGGGCGAGGGTGTGGGGGTAGGGTGGGGCCGGTGGTGGTCGGGCGGGTCGTGATGGCGGCAGCGGCGACGGCGACGGCGACGGTGATGACGAGGGTATTGGCCGCGAAGGCGACGGCGACGCCCGCACCGGCCCAAGAGCGCGCAGCAACCCACGAAACAGCGCGCGCGTCGGCGCCCTGTGCTGCTCGTCCGCGAAGAACGGTACCGCCGGCGCGCGTACCCACTCTGGCCGGGCAGCGTGGGGCGGCAGCGCCGGCCGCAGCGCGGGGAACTGGGTCGCCGCGCGCCCGGCGTGCTTGGACAGCTTTGGGAAGGGGATGGACGAGGCCATGTGCCGTGGGCGTGAGGTAAAGTTTGTTGTTTAGTTGCGGGTTGCGATCTGCGACGTCATGAAGTCGGCGTAGTCGTGCGAGCGGCAGCCTCGCCCGACGGCGCGGCGCGGCGCGACGACGCCGACACGCATCCGCCGTGAGCTCTAATTTGCGCCGCTCCATCCATGGGCGGTACTGGTCGTACGGACTGCATCTGCACCTCGCTCGCTCTCTTGCTCGCTCCGACATCCCCCCCCCCCCCCCCCCTCGCCCTCGCCTTCGGCTCGGTCGAAAACTCATCCATCACACTACAAATGTCTTGCCGTTGGTTTCTCCACAACCTCACAGGACGACGTCCTAGGCCAGGATATAGAATAACGGAATCCCACGCACCTAGCGCACACCTCAAACCTCGACACGTCGACGCCTTGCGGCGGAGCGTCTCGGTCGTGCAGAGGCGGCGCTGGCTGCAGGTCGTTCTCGGGGAAGCCGTGTCCCGTCGACCAGGAAGTATGCGCCAATTGCCCTTCGGCGCGGCGCTTCCAGTCAGTCGAAGTGTCCCGTTGTCGACCTCGAGAGGGACGCGGGGACCGGGCCCTTGGTTGGGAGAAAGAGAACGCAGGGGGGTGGGCGCCGAAATTTATGTTGCGGCGGAGGGGGTGGAGGGCGAGGCGGGGGCGAGGGGCGAGCGCGGTAGGCGCGGCTGCTCGGGCTTGCGGGCCTATTTTGCAAGTCACGTGCAAACACCTTCTCCGCCTTCTCCTTGCGATTCGGACGAGCAACGATCCCCGGACGCGGCAGACTGCCAGGCTGACCGCCGAGTTGACCGCTGACGCGGTCAACTCCGCGGTCAACTCTCCTCTCGCCACACGCTGCTGCATATGGGGTTAACAAGAATAGAGTATAGATGCCGAGTCGAATGTGCTAGTGAAACCTTTTGGACTCTTCTCCCTCTCTCCTGTGCTATACTTCCTCCTATGTGTGTTTGGTTTGTGAAACACGCTGCATTTGGGCGCAGCGTGGTCGTGGGCGTCTGGGCCAGGGCTTGTCTGGCACCACACACCACACTCGTCCTCCTCCCCCTCCCCCGCCTCCCTCCCCTCGCCTGTTGCCAGGCGGCTGCGCAGTCGCGGCTGACGCCCCGACAAACGCCGTTTTGTCCATCCTCCGCTTAGAAGAGCATGTCCTGGAAGCCACCAGCGTCAAGGCCGGCCTGCTCCTTCAAGCCGAGCTCAAAGTAGCCGTAGATGATGGTGACGGCCATGAGGATACCGGTACCCGAGCCAATGGCGCCCATCATGTCGGCAGCGAACGAGAGGAGACCAAGGGTGGCACCACCGAAAGCGGCAGCAGTGGGGATGATGCGCTTGAGCTCCTTGTAGATCGAGGCGTCACGGTGGCCGGCAAGGGTCATGTTCTGGTCCTTGAGCTGCTTGGCAACGTCGCGGGGGCCCGAGCCAGACACCTCGATCCAGGTCTTGGAGAAGATGGCGCAGGCCGTGACAATGAAGGTGAGGTAGACGACCGTGTGGAAGGGGTCCGAAAGCGCGTCTGTGATGCTGTGGGGAGCCGACATGTAGTACGAGATACCCGAGACGGCCGAGAGCTGGGCCGAACCGTCGGGCGAGTCCCACACACCGAGAAGGCGAACGAGGAGGTTGTCAGGGAAGCGGTTGAAGAGCATCTGGCTGACAAGGAAGACGTTCGAGGTGAGGGCAGACTCGAGCATGATGGGCATGTTGGACGTGTAGAAGAGCTTGATGGGGTAGGTAGCACGCTGGCCACGCATCTTGGACGACTTGATGGGGATCTCGACGCGGAAGCCCTGGAGGTAGATGACGACGGCAAAGACGGCAATCGTCGCAAGCAGGTTCATCATGTTGGGGAGCTTCTCGCGGTAGAAGGCCTCCTTGAGAGCGCGAGTCTTGTCGTTCCAGGTGAAGAGGAGGTGGAAGAGGGCAATGACAGCACCCTCAAACTCGGGGCCACGGCCAGTGTTGACAGTGTTGGGCGAGAAGGCCTTCCAGACGATCGACTCGCAAATGTTGGTAGCGATGAAGAGCGAGATACCCGAGCCGAGACCGTAGCCCTTGGTGAGCAGCTCATCGAGGAGGATGACGATAAGAGCAGCGGCAACGAGCTGGAGGATGAGCAGGACGCAGACACCGAGACCAAGCGACGAGGGCTGGCCGTAGAGGCCGTTAAGGACGTAGACGGTAGCCTGGCCAAAAGCGATGATAAGGGCAAAGACTGAGCATAGCGTCAGATGGCTGTACGGACGTGCACCTCCACATCTACTTACGCTTCTGGGCCGAGCCGAAGAGGGCACGGTCATCCTTGAGGCTGAAGTCGACCTCGATGAGCTGGGCGCCGGCGAGGAGCTGCATGATCATGCCCGAGGTGACGACGGGAGTGACACCGAGCTCCATGAGGGTACCACGGTTCGAGGCGAGAATGACACGCAGCCAGTACAGCGGGTCCGAAGAGTCGGACGACATGATGCCGTAGAGGGGGACCTGGGCCATCACGAGGAAGATAAGGAGCGTGGTAGCGGTCCAGAGGACCTTGTGCTGGAAAGTGACCTGGGGGTGTCAGACGACCACGCCGGGCCGAGGGGGGGTTGGGCTCACCTTGCGCTCAGGAGCAGTGACCTCTGGGAGGATGCTCATGAACGGGCGGACAAGCTCGAGAAGTCGGACTGGAGTCGGGTCAGCGTCCGTGATGGGTCGACGCGCGGCTGGCTCCTCTGGTCGAGGAAGGTTGCTCGTACGCGCGCCGCGGCTGGAAAAGTCGTGCTGCTACTCACAACCCATTTTGGCGACTTTCCACGGGAGTCAGTAGCCGAACCGAAAAGAAGAAAGGGGGGTAGGTCCTTGTGGATGTGCAAGGACTGCGGTGAAGTGGGAGGTTAAGTGGAGATGATTAGAGAGTGGATTGGAACGAGATGGAAGCGGTGGGTGGTGGTGGTGGTGGATGGAGCACGCTGGCGGGCCACGCTGCACGCTGGCTCACTGGCTGGCCGCGACACGCTGGAGCTCAGGGGAGAGCCGCTTTGGACGCACCCAGCCAGCCAGCCACGACGACAGCCAAAAACCAGGGATGACGATGATTATGTAACACACCTCGACCTTTAGGCCCCGCCTTTATGGCGTTCAAAAGTTGGCCGAGACGAGGTCCACCTGGGGTGGGTCGGGTTGAGCAACAACAGTCACTCAACAACAACTACCATCAACGACCCCCACATCATGTCAGAAAGACCCCAGAATAGAAACGAGGAGAAGGAGGATGAGAACCGTGGACGCGCAGGCGTCGCCCCCGTCAAGGCAGAGTATGTCGCGCTGCACCATCCCTCTGCTCACACCGCCTAGGTACATTGTCGAGCCGTCTTCCTCCACCGGCAAGCGCAACGGCGCTGTCGACGACGATGCTGCCGAGGCAGGCGGAAGCAGAGAAGGAGGTGGCGACAAGCGTCAGAAGAACAAGAAGGGTTTCAAGACGCGCACCACCGGCAAGGGCAAGCCCAAGGGCGAGGCTGCGATCCGGATCTGCAAGGCCTGGGAGACTGGCATCGACTGTCCCCGCGGCACAGGGTGCAAGTTCCAGCACAGTTGGGACGGGTACTTTGAGATCAAGCCTCACGACGTCCACTACACCCCTGGCGCCGAGTTGGTCAGCGAGGAGCCGTACGTCGTCAACTCGGCGGCAGTGGCTAGCGAGCACGACGACCTGATCGGCAAGACGATCGACCTTGGTACGACCTGCCCGGTACTCAAAGAGCTGGGGTATTGCCCTGCTGGGTGGCGGTGTCGCTTCCTCGGCGCCCATGTGCGCAGGGTGACGGAGGAGGGACCTGACGGGCCGTTGCGATTCGGTCACTGGGAGATTGGGCCAAAGGAGGATCCGACGGCTGGCGAGGGCTCGGCTGTCAAGTACCGAGAGCTCAACTGGACCCAGCCGGGCACGCTCAAGGCGCTCAAGCAGAACACGGTGGGTAGTGCCGCTACGGCTAGAACTCACACACAGTGGCCGTGGGACTTCTCGCCAAAGTACCTCCACCACATTGAGCCGCACAAGGAGTTTACGCTCAACAAGAAGCGCGACACCTACCAGAAGAAGGCACCAGCGGGTGGTGCCGATGACGAGGAGAGCGCAATGAACGAGGAGGAGGCTATGAACGCCGCGCCTGCGGCTCCGGCGCCGGCCGCCCAGCCCGAGAAGGGTGTTGTTGACGGCGAGGCCGAGGCCATGGACGTGCCAATGCGCCCAGAGGAGAAGAAGCGACTCAACTGGGAGAACGGGCTGTACCTCGCACCTCTTACCACTGTTGGCAACTTGGTAGGTCTGCTCCTACATCCCAGACCTAACAGTAGCCTTTCCGCCGCCTGTGTGTCGACTACGGCGCAACGATCACCATTTCCGAGATGGCGCTCGCCCAGCCGTTGGTGACTGGCAGCGCCGAGGAGTGGGCCCTCGTCCGCCGACACGAGTCAGAGAAGATGTTCGGCGTGCAGCTGGCCGGCGGCTTCCCCAACCGCATGGTCCCCGCCGCCGAGCTGCTGGCCAAGGAGCTTGGCCCCAGCGGCATCGACTTTGTGGACATCAACATGGGCTGCCCTATCGACTTGATTTTCCAGCAGGGCGCGGGCAGTGCTTGTGGGTACTTAAAGGCGGGGTGGCGCTAACAATGGCAGTGATGGACCAGCCGGTCCGACTTGGCAAGATCCTTGTTGGCATGAACCGTGCTCTTGGCGAAAGTAGGTCTTGTGCTCTTGGAACTACACTGACGCTCCAGTCCCCCTGACCGTCAAGTTCCGTACTGGTATCCTCAACAACAAGCCTAATGCGCACAAGCTTATGCCTCGGTACGAGACTGAGTGGGGCGTGTCTGCCATGACAGTGAGTCTGGTGTCCTGGAACTGTGCTGACGCCAGCTCCACGGCCGTTCGCGCCAGCAGCGTTACTCTCGTCTGGCCAACTGGGACTACATCAAGGAGTGTGTCGAAGTCGCACGCGAGGCCGTCAAGGACGCGGGCATGGCGCCCATTCCCATCTTTGGCAACGGAGACTGCTTTTCGGCGCAGGGCTACTACGAGGCCAAGGAGAAGACAGGCGTTGATGGTGTTATGCTGGCGCGCGGTGCGCTGATCAAGCCATGGCTGTTCACGGAGATTGCGGAGAGGCGAGAGTGGGACATTTCTGCGACCGAGCGTCTCGAGGGCATTCGCAAGGTGGGTTGTGCAGTGTGGCACATTTGTTCAGCTCGCTGACGTTGCGAAGTTCGCGGAGTACGGTCTGAGTCACTGGGGCAGCGACACCCTCGGTGTCAACCTGACGCGACGATTCCTCTGCGAGGCCCTGTCGTTCCAGCACCGGTACATCCCTATCGGCCTGCTGGAGCGCATGCCGCCGATGATCAACGAGCGCCCTCCGTCGTACAAGGGCCGCAACGAGCTCGAGACGCTGCTGTCTTCGCCGTACGTCGGCGACTGGCTCAAGATTGCGGAGATGTTCCTGGGCCCGCCTGACGAGAGCTTTACATTCTCGCCCAAGCACAAGAGCAACGCGTACGGGAGCGAGGAGGCGCAGGGATAGGCGCGGGGGCCTGCGGAGTGTGGCCCGCTCGGCATCGTGGCCACCTCGGTCATGCCACGAAGCCTACGGGCTCGGAGCAACGCCATGCCGACTGTAGCGACGGCCTCACGGCGCACACACGTAGGCTGTATCTTGGCGGCGCCGACGTACCAAGCCCGCGACCGGCTCTGTACACGATGCACACTAGAAACCAATACAGTGGCCCAAATTCCGTTGCGTCTGATTGCGCCATCGGCAACTCCGCCAGGGGCGGGTGCAAATTCGGTTATGACCGAGGGTCGCGGGCAGGGTGAGGCGGCGGGGGGTGCGAGCGATGAGGGAAGTATGAGCCGTTATCGCATACTTGGCTGGCGCGATGTGTCGCAAGGTGTGCTTACAGAGCAGGGCGTGAGCCGCGCAGACAAGTCTCGTCTTTAAATGCCAGTAAGTCGTGCCGCAGTGCGCCGCCAACCGCCCCCCAGTCAACGCCTAGCATGACCGTCCCGACCTACAGCACCATCGCCGTCACGCTCGACCTGTCGCCCGCGTCGCTGGACAAGGTCAAGGCCGCGTTCCAGACGGTGCACTACTACCCCGAGGGCGATGTGCCGCGCGACGTGCTGGCGGACGTGGACGTGTGGTTTACGCGGTGGTTGGGTCTGCCGCAGTGGCTCGAGTTCAAGGACATTCCCAACACCAAGGTGGTGCAGTTGACCAGCGGTGAGTGGCCGAGACGGCCGCGAAGCGGCCGCCGAGGGGGTGCGGGCGACGCAGCTCGTCCCAGCCTGGCCGTCGGCGTCGCTCCCCGACGCCACGGCCAGCTCGGCCTCCCCAGCGTCCCCCCCCCCCCCCCCCAGGCGCCCGCGACGACAGCCGCTGACCCGCACCCCCAGCCGGCGCAAACCACGCGCTCCACGTTCCGGCCCTCGAGTCCGACGCAGCCAAGAAGCAGATCGCCGTCTGCGGCGCCAGCGGCATCCACGTGCTCACGATCCCGCAGTACATTATCGGGCAGATTGTCGCGCGTGAGTGCCCCGTGCCTCCCCGCTCGGGCTGGTGACTAACCCCGCCAGTCTACTTCAACTTCCAGAACTCGCACTACATCGCGCGCTCGGAGAAGCGGTGGGTCAAGCGCCCCGAGCTGCGGTACCGCGACGAGTCTGCGTCTGGCTTCTTCATCGGCGCGCACTCGCTGCGCGGGCGTACCGTCGGCCTCCTGGGCTACGGGCACATTGCGCGCGAGACGGCGCGCCTGCTCCAGGCGTTCGGGGCCGTCGTCATCGCTGCCAACTCGACGGGCGAGCGCAAGCAGGACGACGGGTACATTATCCCCGGGACGGGCGACGTCGACGGCTCGATTCCCGAGGCGTACTACTCTACTGGGGATGAGAAGTCGTTTGGCGAGTTCCTGTCCCGCTCGCAGATTCTGGTGGCGAGCCTGCCCTCGACGCCGGCGACCAAGTGGCTGCTGAAGAAGGAGCACCTCGCCAAGCTGCCGAAGGACGCGCTCTTCATCAACGTTGGCCGCGGCGACCTCGTCCACTCCGAGGACCTGCTCGCGTCCCTCGAGAGCAAGGACGGCATCCTCGCCGCCGGGCTCGACGTCACCGACCCCGAGCCCCTCCCCGACAACCACCCGCTCCTGTCCCACCCCCGCGCGCTGATCACGCCCCACACGTCGTCCGACTCGGCGACGTACTTTGACGAGGCGACAAACCTCCTGCTTGCCAACGTTGAGCGCCTGCGCGCGGGCGGAAAGCCCATCAACCGCATCGACCCGGTCAAGGGCTACTAGGGGTCAGCGGCATTAGAGCATCTTGTAGTGTGTTGGCAGTATGCAGTTTGTCTTGGAAGCGGGCGTAGCTGGAAGGTCTGTAATGGAAGCGGGCGGTTGAATGGCCACTTGTGGCGGTTGAGTAGCCGCACGCGGCGAGTCGTGCCTCCTCCCAGCAGATCCTGTCGTCTCGTCTGCCCACCCCTAGAGTCATGGGAATACATGCAGGGGCATACTGCTGCGCTGCTTGGCCACCGCGTGACCTCGGCCCGGCTGGGCGCCTCTCTCAGCAGCCTCCATCCACCGCTCTCAACCATCCGCCGCTCGACCCACACCCTCGACACCACCCCCCGCTCAGAACCCGCGGCCTCGTCCGCGCCCGCGGGGTCCACCACGGCCACCGCGTCCGCCACGGGGCCCGCCGCGTCCGCGCGACGCTGCGGCGGCGGCCGCACCCTCCTTGCGCTTCTTTGCGCGCGGCGCGTCGTCGACCAGCAGCGTGTCGAGCGGGAGCGAGTCGGGCAGGATGTAGTACCGCACGTTGTTGCCACGCACCGCGATCGAGTCGAGGTGCTGTGGCGCCGTGCCGGGGACGTGGTTGCGCAGCGTGAGCTTGACGCTCTTGAGGTGCGTGTTCATCTGCGGGTCGACGGCTGGGCGCGTCAGTAGGGCTCGCTGCGTGCGCTAGCTGGCAGCCCACGCACAAGTAATAGTTCCGTGGATGACTGTCCCGTTCTTGAGCTCGATCGTGACCGTCTCGTTGTTGAGCTTCATCAAAAACCTGTGGATGTTAGCACACACGACACACAAAGGAAGGTGGCGCGGCGGGGCGCGCGATACCCACCTGACGAGCTTCATCTTGAAAGACGGAGTCGGAGTGCGAGGTGGGTGTCGTGCCGCTGCCCTGGGGCTTTTGCTCCTGTGGTTGTTGTTGGAGGTGGTGGGTACCGAGGTGGATGTTGATTAGAACGGTGTTCGAGATGTCGAAGTTGCGTTGAGTGTAGCAAGCGCGCAAGCTGGTGCTCGTCGCGTGGCGGGACTTCGGTGTTGGTGCCACGTGGTGGTTTGTGGCACTCGCGCAGCACCCCCTCGTTTCGTATGCCGCCATTGTCAGAGGACGGGTCATGGTGGTGGTGCGGCGTGCTCATCGGCGCGTCGCCTGTAGCAAGACGGCGGCGGGTGGTGCCAGGTGCCAGGTGCCAAGTACCATCCTCCATCTCGATAATCTTCTCTCTACACCATCCCCCTCCGCGACCTTCCCCTCCTCCTCCTCCTCCCTCTCCCCCTCCCTCTCCCTCTTAATCTGTCCCCCGCCTTCCTTCGTTCACGCATACAACCACCCTCCGGCCTACTTTACACTTCTACTTGTTCGAAACAGACCCACACACACACACGCAATCGACACACTCTCACCATCACCCGATACCCCGCACACTTGGACCCCACCCCAGCCCCCATCGCAACAACAAGACGCACGAGCTACGGCCCATCGCGACCGTCGCCGCCCCATCTCACCTCGAATACAAGCTATATAGACTTCTTGGGCTGAGCCCTCCCCCCCCCCGTCGCACGCAACCAGGCTCCCACTCCCACTCCAACGCGCGCTCGCTCCCAACGCGCGTCATCATCTCTGCTGTATCCACTCGTCCGGTCCCATCGGCCGACATCTGCACTCGACTCGTCACGACTCATTCAATCCACCCCTCGCATTGTCTCTAGAAGCCTCTCCATTTACCCCCCGTCTCTGGTCGTGACCCGAGGCTCTGTGCGTACACTGTAATTTCGTCCACGCGTCGCGCGCTCGATTCCGAACCCGAACCCGAACAACCCACTTCCCTCGTCGCTGTGCAACTTTTTGACAATGGTCGCCTACCCGAATGGCTATGGCTCGTCGGCCAACGCAAGTGCCGCCCTGCAGAACAGCAATGGCCATGCGCACGGCGGCTCGGGCACCCCCACGGTCAAGGTCCAGCCCCTTTTGTGCTCGGGCCACACGCGGCCCGTGGTCCATCTCCAGTTCTCCAACATGTGAGTGACCTGACCTGCCTGCGATGGGACGCCGCCTGCTGACGCCTCAGCCTCCAAGATGGTACCTATCTGCTGATCTCGGCGTGCAAGGACGGCAACCCGATGCTGCGCAACTGGCTTGGTGACTGGATCGGTACCTTCCTCGGTGCGTTGAGGCTTGGGAACGAGCGCTGACGTCCAAGGCCACAAGGGCGCGGTATGGTCGACAAAGATCTCACTCGACACATCGCGTGCTGTTACTGGATCAGCCGACTTCACCGCGTACGTGGGAGATGGGCGCGATGGGCGTGGCTCGGGCTGACGGTGCGCAGCAAAATCTGGGACACGAACACTGGCGAGGCGCTTCACACATTTGCGCACAACCACATTGTGCGGTCGGTTGCGCTCAACCCCCAGGTGCAGCCCCAATACCTGTTGACTGTGAGTGGTGGGTTGGAGGGGCACTGCTGACGTCGTAGGGCGGCAACGAGAAGAAGATTCGCCTGTTCGATCTCAACCGCACCGACGCCCAGCCTCTGGTTCTCGGCAGCAACCCCGATGGCCTCTCGTGCGAGGGTGTTATCCGGAGCATTGTCTGGGACGAGGGCCAGGGTGGCACTGTGGGAGTGTCGGCGGCTGAGGACGGCAAGGTCCGGTGAGTGCTGGCACTTGTTGGTAACCCCAGCTAACCCACGCCAGCTGGTGGGACCTTCGGTCACTGTCGCAGATTGGCGAGGTCGACCTCGGCGGGCCTATCAACTCGATGGAGCTGGCACACGGCGGTGGCACGCTTGCCGTCGCGCAGGGCAAGAATGTGCACTTCCTCGACATTCTGAGACAGCACCCGCCGGTTTCGATTGGGCTGCCGCACGAGGTGACCTCTGCGTCGCTGCACCCGTTCCTGCGTGACCGGTTTGTGGCTGGGTCTTCGGGCGACCCGTGGGTGCGGGTGTACGACCTCGACTCGGGGTCGGAGCGCGAGGTGTACAAGGGGCACCATGGGCCGGTGCTGTGCGCGTCGTACTCGCCTGATGGTGAGGTGTACGCGAGTGGGAGTGAGGATGGGACGATCCGGCTGTGGCAGACGCAGCCGGGGAAGTCGTATGGGTTGTGGCAGACGCAGGATTAGGCGGCGGCGGAGCCGCGAAGCGGCGAAGCCGGCGGGCGCGGGGGGAGGCGCGGCGGTGCGCGGCGCAGCGGAATGAGAAGTGAATACAGAATGGAGAAGGATATTGTCGCGTCGGCGTATAGACGGCGCGCTTGTACTTTGGTATGCAGTGGTAGCGGCGAGTGAGCGAGCGCAGCGAGCGAGTGGGGGCGGCGACAGCGACGGCGAGCGCAGCGAGCCGGCGGCGCGGTTGTGCATGAGACTGCGCGCACATGAAACGGCTGCGGCGGTCGGTGAACTGTGTCGGCCAAGTCACGAGCGGCGGCAGTTAGGCGTGCGGCGAAATCAATCCGTGCCTAACCCGCCTCCACCACTTTTCCGATTTCGAGCGAGTTGGAGTTGTCGACGACTTGATTTCTGAATCCATCTATCGACGACAGCCCACACGACCCCACCGCACGATGCGCCCCTCCCCCTCGCTGCTCGGCGCCTCCCGCCTCCCGCTCACGCCCAAGCGCGGCAACAAGGACTACTACAAGGGCACGCGGCAGGCGTACGCCCCCGGCGGCGGGCACCGTACTGGTCCTCCAGGCCAGTTTGTCGTCAAGGGCAAGGCAAAGTACCGCGTCGTGGACGGGCAGGTGCGCGTGTTTGTCGGGCCTGGGATGGCGGCGATCGAGGCGACGAATGTGAGTAGCGCGGAGCGGGTGCGCGGAGCGCGCCCGCGGCGGCGGCGGAGTCGACGGCCGGCACACTGCCTCGACCGCCGACGACGCGCCGACGCGCCGACCCGACGACCGCTCGCTGACGCTCGCTCGCTCGCAGCTCAAGCCCTACGCAACCACCGCACGCACCACGCCCACAGCCCTCCCCCGCCTCCCCTCATTCGGCCCGAACCCCACCCACCCCGCCCAGCTCGCAGCAGGCAACAGCCGCGCCGGGCAGGCGGCCTTCTCGGCCGCCTACGCCGCGCTCCCGCTCGAGCAGCGCCAGGCGCTCGTGCAGGCCCAGCGGAGGGCGTGGTGGGGCGCAATGGGGCGCGCGTTGGCCGCGCCCGAGGACGCTGAGGAGGAGCGCACGCGCGTGATCGAGGACGCGGTGGCTGAGAAGGAGGGCAAGGAGGCGTAGTGGCATCGTAGACACATGTAACTCTTATCCATGGCCGCGGCGCGCGCTCGACTCTGACCCCGCCCCACCTCGCCTCGCTCCGCTCGGCGGCTGGCGGCTGGCGGCTCGGCCAAACTCTGCATTACTACCGCCTGCCTCGCGCTGCGCGCTCGGCAGTCGGCACATCCTATGATTCGTCGCATGCAACTCGTACAATACTCTACCCAGGCTCGCGCTGCGCGCTCGCCCTCGCCACGCCTCGGCTAGCTCGTCGACGCACCCACCGCCAACCTCTTCAGATGCTCCATAAACACCTGCAGGCTCACGTCGTCGGTGAAGATCGCAGCCCCGTTGGCCCCCGCACCATACCCGCCGCTCGTGTGCGTCGTCGACGGGTTCAACTTCGACAGCAGGAATCGCGCCTGCGAGCCACCCTGGTCGCACACAATGTAACGCGGGATCGGCAGGCGGTCCTCGAGCAGCTCCTGCGCGTCGACCACAGGCGCCTCGAGCAGCTCCTTAAAGTTGGCGTAGTCCTCCTGCTCCTGGTAGTTGGCCTTGCGCCACGCAGCCACCGTCTCGCCGTGGAAGATGAGAATGTGAAAGTACGTGTCGAGCAGCAGAATAACGTTGGGCCGGATCGAAACAGAGTCGAGCAGAACCGGGTGCGGCTCCTGGTCAAACGTGTACGACATGAGCGTAGGCTGGATCATGATCAACGAGTTGTTGACATCCGCGTCGTTGAGCACATGTCTGTAGAAGGCCGTCTCATCCGGCGAGTTGTTGAACACCTGCAGGAATTGCGATCGGCGCAGGTGGAACATGAACTGGGGGTAGATGGAGAAGTTTTGGTTGAGGTGGAAGCTTGTCGGGTCCTCCTTGCGGTAGTCGGCAAACTTCTGGCACAGCCGGATAAGCATGCGGTCGAGCCAGCGCAGCACGTCGGGCGAGTCGTCAATCTCGGCCTTGAACACGGCGATGCGCGCCATGAGCACGGCCGCCGCCTCCTGGTCAAACTGGGCCGCAATGTTCGGGTGACCGCCCTCGTGGAACGTCCGCGCGACCGTAGTCACACGCAGGCGGAAGTGGCCAGACGAGTGCTGGTAGTGGGTGACAAACTGGATCAGGCCAGAGCTGTTGGGCTGCAGGGGCTGGCCCGCCGGCGTCACCACCTCAAAGTAGACACCCAACGACGTCTTGGGCGTGAGCGAGCAAATCTTCCACGCCGACGTCTGGCCGATACCAATCTCGGTCTCGCCGACGCAGTGCGACTTCTTGTTGGCCGAGATGACATGGCCAATGACGCCGGAAATCTTGAGCTCCTTGGTAGTCTACCCGTCAGCTCGCTCCCCTCCCCCCGTGACTCACCAAGACATCAAACGTTCCGTTAAAGCCCATCTTGAGGAAGCCCTGGTCGTCCTTGGCAAAGGTGCGCAGGAACGACTGCTTGAAGATGGCCGTCGTGAACGAGTCGGAAATGACCATGAAGCCGTTGGTCGCATTCGACAGCGACTTCATCTCGAGCAGGCCGACCTGGTCGAGACAGCCGGCGTAGATGTCCACGGCGTGGCCGTTGGTCGACGCGCGCTTCGACAGCCCCTCGTAGTACTTTGACGCGCGCTTGAAGTGCTTGACGCTGTCGCGGTCAATGTCGTGGTGCGAGCGGATGGGCTCGCGGAGCTCGGGGCTAACAACAAGGCCGGGGCCGTCGGTCGCGGGGCCGCCGGCAAAGAGCATGATGCGGCCGCCAGTGTTGGGGAAGGCCGTCTCGAGCAGCGACACGGCGACGCCGAGGGCGACGCCGGTGCAGCGCAGGGGGCGCTGCTTTTCAGACACGGGCCAGGGGTCGCGCTGCAGCTTCTCGAGCAGGCTGGTGAGCTGGAACTCGCAGGCCTGGACGGGCATGAGGAACTTGGACGCGGCGGGCGCGGGCATCTGCTGGCCGGGGCGGACGGGCTGCATCGGGCGGTTCGAGGGGTTGAGGCCCAGCATGTCGGCAATCTGCTTGGGCTGGTACTCCTTGGAGCCGCGGAAGACGTACGCCTTGGGGCAGTCGGCGTACGCGAGCTCGTGGACCATGGTCTGGGGTTAGCCTGTGCCTCTTGCCGCCAACTCACCATGGTGCCGAAGGTGATCAGACCGACGAGGGCGTTGGGCGGGAGCAGGCTGAGCGACACGACGAGCGTCTCGCGGAGCGCCTTGAGCTCGTCCTCGTCGACGCAAGTGTCAACCACATAGAGGAACACGGGCGGGATCTGGGCCGGGCGCGAGAGCGTGTACTCGATCGTCGTGTACTTTGGCAGCAGCTCGGCCGGGAGGTTTGTCTGCGAGATGTCCTTGTAGTGCGGGGGGAAGGGGTTGCGCTGCAGACAGAACGGGCAGATCCACATCTTTCCGCGCACGTCGATTTGGCTACGCCGTTGCTCAGCTACACGCCCACGACTTAGGGGCCAGCCCACTCACCAGTACGGGTTGAGGATGGCCTTGCACGGCGCCTTGCAGGTAACGGGCTCGTACAGCACGGGCGGGAGGTCGTCGCGCTCCTTGAGGGGCGTGTACAGCGCCGAGATGGGCACGACGGTGCGTGTCGCCTCGAGCCTGCTCGACGGCCACGCGTTCCACGAGAAGCGGACGCCTGGGGTGGGGGTTAGTTGTCGTGTCCATGTTGTTCGGGCAGGTGAGCAGGCCGCTCGCCCCCCTCCCCTCCCACTCACCATCGCGGTCTTCGATGTCCTCGAAGTTGGCGCCGTTCATTTTTCTCTCTCGGCGGGTAGGTGGGGTGTGTGAGGATGGGGGTTGAGAGAGAGTAAAGTCGACAAGGGAACGACGATGTCGTGGAGGATGTCGTCGATTGTGGTCGTGGATGCGTGCGTGGTGTGCCGTGGTGGTGTTCGCTCGCCGCACCAATCGCGCTGGAACATCTCACAGAGATTCCACGCCAGTGCGCCTCGTCATAGCGGGATCAAATAATGCCACGTGGAGAGGCGAGCTGTTGTAGCAGCAAAGTGCTCACTACACACGTAATTCCCGTTCGTATAACGGCTAGTATGCTCGCTTGTCACGCGGGAGATCGGAGTTCGATTCTCCGACGGGAAGTATTTGTTCTTTTGCTTTTGTGCGCGTGTGGAAGATGTGGAAGTGGATGTTGTCGAGGTGGAAAGGTGCCAACGAGGTGACCGTGGCGGTCGAACAATGGCAAGGGCCACAGCTCCTCGCCAGGTCGACCGCCCAGCAGCGCACACCACCACGACAGCTACACGGTGGCCTCGCAACAAGCAATATAGATATACACAATCTAGTCTAGATACGGGATACAACATTACCAGACCCCAGGGGGTATATCACCCATTATACCCGTCCGGGTCCGGACCCCACGTCCACCTCCGCCTCACCTGATGTACAGAAGATATGTATAGCCGCCCGCCACCCTACCACCCGCCAACGAACCCGCCTGCGTCAAAGAAGGCGTCCTCGAAGCCCTTGAAAGGTTCGCCCTCGAGCTCACCGACCTCGAGTGTGAGCGGGACCTGGGAATTCCGCTGGTCCTCGCTCAGCGCCTGGGCGGCCGTGCCGTGCATTTGGAGGTCGAGACACATGCCCTGCCCGGCGCCAGTGTACACGTACATGTGGGCGTAGTTGAGGGTCGGGTCGTCGATCGTGTCGGCGGCCATGCGCTTGACGTGCGTGAAGACGTTGCCGCGCTGGCGGAGACCCTGGAGATGCTTGAGGAGATTCGAGTGCACGAACAGCGGCGGCGGCACGCTCATGCCCGGTGGCGTGACGAGGTCGTACTGCAGCATCGTGTGCCCGCAGAACCGGCCGCCCTCGTGCGGGTTGAGGAAGCCCAGCGCGCTCATCCACCGCGGTGAGGTGGCGTACGGGATATCCAGCACGCGCCACGCCCAGCGATACGTGTCCTTGTCGCCGCCGCACATCTTGAACCACCACTCGCGGTCGTCCATCATGCCGGCCGCGATCCAGAGCGCAGCGAGGTTGAGCCCGTCGTTGCCGCGCTTGTCGACGACAATCTGGCCCGACTCAAACGTCCACTGGTCGAGGGTGCACGGCTCGCCGACGACACGCCAGATGGCGTTATCGGCGTGGTCCTTGGACAGGTCGGGCCAGAACGCGGCGCCGGTATCCTGCACGACCTCTGCGTCGAACAGGTGTGCGATGGTCCGCAGCGGGAGGTTGTCCGAGTCGAGCGAGATGAGCTGGGCGAACGACGACTGGATCATGGCCAGGCCCTTGATCTGCCAGTTCTTCCACTGCCCCTCGGTCTTTGTGACGCCAGTGACCTCGACAATCTTGCCGCCGAGCGACGTGATCTCGGCGCGCTCGCCCTTGTCCGTCAGCTCGTCGGGGTAGTGGAACACCTCGACGGGGAGGAAGTTGCCGACGTGCTTGAGCTGCTTGAGGAGGATGATTGCGCGGCGGGTTGTGTCCTGAGCGTCTCAGCACCACTGCCCCGCACCCCAACCCACCTTGTTACCCGCGGTGATGACAATCCCGCGCCCCGAGCCCGTCTGCGGCCCGCCGACAATCTCGACACCGGCCTTCGCCTTGTCTGCGAGCCACTTGACCAGCCCGGCGCGGTGGGCGGCGATGTCCTCCGCCGAGACATTCGCCCACCACTCGCGGTTGCCCTCCAGCTGGTCGGGGTTGGTCAAGAGGTCGACGACGGGGAGGGGGCACGCAGCGTGGTTTGCCGGTTCCGCAGCGGCCGCGCCCTCGAGCGGGCGGAGGAGGAAGTCGTGCAGCCTCGACGCGAGGGCCGGGAGGCGGACGAGCGGCGCCGGGAGTTGGAGGCTCGGCAGGGAGTCGGCGTACGCCGCGGGCAGGGGGCCGACGTCCTCGTCCTCTCCTGGCGGGGGGACGCTCCACGACGACGGGAGCGTGTGCCGCCTCGCCGAGGGGCTCGCGCTCAGGACGAGCGTGAGGACGACGAGGGCGAGGAGGAGGGGCGCGAGCAGCGGCGACGACGAGAAGACGCGCCGCAGGATGGGCGGCGCGGGGAAGAGCATCGGGGGTGGGGCGGCGGCTGCGGTGCGCCGCGCTCGAGTGCTGCCTGTGGGTGCTGTGGATGGATCTGGACCTGTAAAGTTTCCGAGATTGATTGCGGATGGAAGGATGTCGAGGAGGCGACAAGTGTCACCGTGTCACCTTGGCATGACGTGGGGGGGGGAGGTCGGATCGGGAATTGGGCCCGGCCTGGCAGTGCCACAGTCGCCGCGATGCTCATTTGGACAACACATTGCATTCCAGAGACATGGACCGCGGCTGCACGTCGGAATCCGGCATGAAACCAAGGCCTACAAAGAGGCGAGTACGTGGCAGCGTGGGCACGGCGTCGTGGCCTACGCCGCCGTCGTCGGCCACGTCGCCATGAGCAGATGAGACAGGCACAGCGTGGTGCGTCTGTCGTCGTCGTGGGCCGAGGCACGGCGTAGCAGCATGCCGCGGTACAGCGTCGACAGCTGGCGTTTCAGAGCGTGCCGCACGACCGACGACCTTCCCAACGTGCCTTTGCGTGCACTCCTGCACCTCCCCACCCCTCCAGCCACTCGAACATGAAAATCAAAGTGGGCAGCGCTGCCAAACATTGCGCCGCCGCTCCCACCACCAGTCTGGAACTGCTGCGGGCGGGTGTGGGTGGGTCCGGCACGGCGGCCCTCGGCATCGGGGCGGCGTCGCCTCGTCTCATCGTCCTCGAGACGGCCATTCGGAATGGCACGGGTGAGTGGCCTGTCACGACGCGACGCGCAGCGCAGCAGCACGAGCCAAACAACCCCCCCTCCCCCCCATTGGCCGCCCCCCCGCCGCCGCCAAATCCTATTTCTCTCATGTGGACATGGCCTGGCCCACCAGGCCAGGGGTGGCCCCGTCAAATTCATCAAACAGCGGGACGGCGAACCTTGGCTTGCGAGGCGTAAACAATGCATAGTGGGTGCAGATGCTGCACACGGGACACAGCCGCACCCCGGCGTTAGACCGGGCCAACGGGGCAACTGCCGCGTCGCCCTCTCCCAAGCTCTCACCGACGTGGGGACGTGGGCCGAGAGCGAGTGGCGGGTGGCGGGTGCGGCTGCGCGCGGCTGGGCCGGCTGGGGCTCCCTGTCGTGCGATGCGAGCCGGCAGCTCTGTTGCGTTCCAGCATGCCTGGGTGTGTGCCGCCCACCGGCCGGCGCCCACCCCCACCCCCCTGCCAATCGCCCAGTCTGGATCTCACCGATCTGGGTACCATCAATGCCGCGCGGCTCCCTGCAGCTGGAACCGGCCGACCGGCGCAGCGACGCCGCCGCGACGCCGCGACGCTCTCTCCGCGGCACGAGGCGGCACGAGGCACGGTCGCCCGTCCGTCGGGTGGGACTTGTGCCGCCCCGAGGGGGTAACACTGGCCTACCACCGCACACGGTCACGCGGCGGGGATGGTGTTGGCTACAACGCAACTGCTTCAGAGTTGACCCCACACGCATCGCCGCTCCTCCACCGCTGCCGGCGGAAAGTGGCGCGTCGGTGCATGACGCCGGGGGCGTTGGGTGCGAGTGGCCGTCATTGCTGTCCCCTTGCATGATGCTACGCGCCGTCACTGTCCGGATATGGGAGCAGGGTGGTATCGTCGCCCGCGTCGCAGGGCCGTCGGCAACTCGGTCAAATCCGACACCCCCACCCTGGCCGCCGCTCGCCCTCTCCGCGGCGGCCGCGCTCCACGCCCGCCAGCCACGCCCGCCCGCTCCACAATGACGCTCGCTGGCGCAGCGCAGCGCAGTGATGTCGATGGCGTTGTCTGGGCCGGTCGTCTGCAGCGGATGCAGCGGCTGCAGCGGCGGATACACTGGCGTGGGACAAGAGTAAGACATTGGACAAGGATAGCTGCACGCGACGTGGCCATGCGGCCATGTATCGCGAGCCCGCGCGTCTTAGCGAGCCAGCTATGTGTTGCATTTTTAGCCTTGGCCCGGCGCGCGCGCGTCGAGGATGCTGGCTCGCAAGACTGGACAGATCCGAGGCCGTGATCAGGGAGCAACAGACTGGCTCAAGATTCTGTGTCGAAACTAGCAGCCCCAAGTGTTGGAGGCTGCGGTCAGGGGGGTCGCTGCTGCTCGTCGCACGTCGTCGTCAGAGTCGTACTTGCACTTACCTGTTAATGGCCTCGGCCCGCGTCTCCTTAATACCTCGACGACGGGTCCCTGGCCGGCCTGGCCGCGTCTTGTCTTGGCTTGGCCGCCTCTGCCCTTGTGCCCACCTGCCTCGCTCGCCTCGCCTGGCTCATCCCCCGCGTACCCTCATTCCTACTTTTAGATTGATCCACCGTGTCGTCGTCGGTCTGTCGTCTGTCGTGCCCCTGCCCCTCAGAGGTGCCACTACGACGACACGACCAACTGGTACACTCTCTCCCTTGCCAGGCTCCCCTGACCCATATACGGCACGACGCCTCCCCCGGCCAGGCCTGCTTCCCCTCCCCTGCCCCTCCCTCACCCTGCCCTGGCTCGGCACCCTCACACCCCGGCACGGAGATTCCCTCCCCCTCTGGCCCTCTGCTCTGTAGCGCGCTGGGAAACGAGAAACGGTCCAATCCAATGCCTGGCCCCTTTACTCATTGTGCATCAGTCGGTCGGTCGCAAAAGTCTGGCCAAGCCGGTCGGCACGGCGCCAGAGGGGGGCACGGCGCACGGCACGGCACGCCCGCGCGCGCCACGCTTTGCCTTGCTGCGCGACTCTGTTCGGCACTCTCGGCTCCCTTCTGCTCCCTCTGCTCCCCTGCCCCCCCTGGTAAGAATTACTTTGGCTCTGGACCTGGCTGGGAAAAAATACGTAGTAGTGATTGCTTGGCTCGGCGGCGTACCATCGGCATGCCATTCCATGGGCGTGCATCCGGCCCAGGCCTCGGCATCCCTGCCCCCCCTCTCCTCTCCCCCTCGATACAGCGACGCCACCCACCTACCCACCCACCCCGTAACAAGAGTCGTCGTGTCTGGGCCCCTCTTGGCCCGTCGACAAGGCGGCAACCGAGTGGTTGGGGGGACGAGGGGGACGAGGGGGGGACCTGGTGCCGTTGTTGCTGCCGAGGGGCTGGGACCAGAGGGACAGGAGAAAGAGTTTGTTGCTCGTCGTGTAGCACCAGCAGCAGCAGGCAGCAAGAGCAGCAGCTGCCGAGGACGGCAGACAGCCAGCAATCCATGGCCGTCGTCGTCGTCGTCGTCGTCGTTGTCGTCGTCTCGTCCCTCTCCTCTCCTCTCCCCTCTCTCCCTCTCTCTCACAACTACCACCTCTACACCGCCGTCGTTTGACGACACACACACACGCACGCACGCAACCACCTTCGGCATTCATCTCACATTCTCATCGTTGTCAATATCATCCATAATAGACGAAAGTCGACAAGAAGACGTGCAAGACACGACACGAAACCACTACCGTTATAGCCGACTCGCTCCCTCGCTTGCTTGCTTGCACTCCACCGAGTACCACACCTCGCCCGCTACCATCACGTACGCCGCAGCCGCCGCCGCCACCGCCATTACTAGCACCACCGCGACGACGACGCCGACGACGCTCAGCACCACTACCGCCCCCCCCACCCCTCAGCCCCACCACCCCGACTCGTCGCCCAGCGACGCTCTCAAGATAGCTGACCTAGCCATCATCTCCCCTCTGCTCCCCCGAGTGCGAAAACGCCTCTGCTCCTTTGGCAGCTCGACCTGCCTCACTTCACCAGACCGCGGCACAAAGAGGTGCAAGCGCGCTGGCCAGCGACGTCTACACCATCGTCCCTGGGCAATGCCCGTGCTCTCTCACACTCTTAACAACTCGCACCCCACCTCGTTTGCCCAGCCGCCTCAGCAGCAACAACCAACAACATCCCCCACCCACCCACCCACTCCGTCCACAGCCGTGCCGCCACACTACCAGTCAACACCACAAACGACCTCACTCGGTCTCGACGCTGGCCCAAGCACACCTTGGACCTCGCACGGATACTTTGACTCTCCCCACCTCCAGTCTCTAGACCTGTCACCACCAGGTCTCGCTCGCTGCTCTGTAAGTCGATCGCGCCTCGGCGATTTTTCCTCCCTTGCCCTTGCCCACCCGCTAACCACGGCCTAGTCCGAACCTCCAGCAACCACTCGCGACATGACCGCACGCGTACCCACGTCGCGCTCGTCGTCGCGCACGCCGTCGCTTCCGACGTCAAACGACAGCAGGTCCGACCTGAAATCGCTCCCAGTGACAGTGAGTAGCAGTGGCAGTGGCAGTGGCGCTCGGGGCGCCCGAGGCAGGCCGTGTGAACGAGACACTCGCCTGTCTCGGCTACCCCCTCGGTTCCCGCCAACTGCCAACGACGACGCCGAGCCCGGTGCTGACTATTCGCCGCAGCCAAAAGCAAAGTCCCCGGGAGGGGTGCCATTCCTGTCGAGCGACGCCCTCGCCGGCGCCCTCATGGCTTCCGTGTCGACGCCAGCGTCGCCCTGCCCCACCGACATCGCCCTCGCTTCGCCGTCGGCCGTGCCCACGGGTGCGCAACCGGCTACCGCTTCGTCGGCCGCGCAGCGTGGCCCAAGGAGATACCACTCGTCGACAGGGGTGGCGCCTGTGCGCTCCCCGCTCGAGCAGTACACCGACTTGTTTCTGCTCGAGCCGCACGAGTACGACTCGATCACGGACGGCGAGCTCGTGCGTCTGTACGACCGCGGCATTCTCGAGTGGCGCGTGCTGGAGCAGATTGTCGACGCGAGCATTCGTATCCAGCGTTCGTGCACGGACGCCGACCGGGCCGTGTCCATCAAGATTCGGAGGGCCATGATCCGCCACGCGCTCGAGGATTAGGCGCGGCGCGAGGCAAAGCCGAGCGCAGCGCGCAGCGCGCGGCGCGCAGTAGAGGGCGCGGGCGTGCGTAGAGCATTCCGCGCGCCGACCGACGCCAGACGATATACCAGCGATCGCTATCGGGAAAGTGGCACCGCGGGCGACAGATACACTGGCCCCGCCACCATGGCCTCCTCGGCCACCACCCAACCTCCCTCCCCTCCCTCCCCCCGCATCGCAAAAGGACAATGGGAACACCTGGCCACAGCAAGGCACTGTACTGGCACGGCACGAGTGCGCGCTCCGGTGCCCGACATGCACACGAAGAGACATGCACCGCACACCGCGCACCTGCCACAAGCCCGCCCGCCGCCACGACACCAGCACGAACCACACCACGCACACCATGCACATTGCCATCATCTATCACCTACCACTACCACCACCTACAGTACCACGGCACCACATATACGCACTTCATGTTGACGATTTGACGCTACATCCGTACTCTCATACTATTGCATCCTGCAGCCGGACACTGTGTAGAATGCCATGCACCATGATACTACTACGGCGCGGTGCACCATGATGCTACTACTAGCCACTATGGCTGATCGAGCAGGTCGCGGGCCGCGCGCGCCTGGTCGAAGAGGGCGTCGACGTCGGCGCCCTTGCCCCAGCCCATGTCCTTTGCCCAGTCCTCCTCGCTCGCGGACGACTCGGCGTCCGACTCGTCCTGCAGGCCGGGCGGGAGCGCCTTGGCCGCAGCGAGGAGGGTGGACGCGAGCTTTGTGCTCGACGACGAGATCATGGAGGATGCGCCGGCCGCGCGGCGGGGCGGGGGGGTGCCGCGGGCCTGGGGGAGGGGGAGGGGGAGGGCGGCGGGGGCGGGGGCGGGGGCGGGGGGGTCGGGCGGCGCGGCGAGGGTCAGCGAGGGGGGCAGCGGCTTGGTCGCCGGCGTCGGGCGCTCGCTGATGACGAGGCTGGCGATGAGGTCGTGGACAGGTTGGGGGCCGGCGGGGGGCGGGGCAGGGGAGAGGGAGGGGGCGAGGGCCTGCGGTGCGCGGGCTGTGGGCTTTGGCGGGGCGGCGGCGGCGGCTGGGGGTAGCGGGGTGGCGACGGCGGGCGGTGGGGCGGGCGGCTCGTCGACGGCGGGCGGTGCTGCCGCCTCGTCGACGGCGTACCCCTCTGCTGGGGCCGTCGCTGCTGGCTCTGGCTCTATCGCCGACGCCGTGACAGTGTCGTCCGCAGGCCGCGCCACCCGCTCGAGCACATCCCCCCGCCTGCCGCCCCAGCGCACCTCGCCCCTCTCCTCGAGCTCCTCGAGCAGCTGCAGCGGGCTCACCTTGCCGCGGATCCACGCGGCCTCGGTGCCGAGCGTGCGGCCGACCCACGCCGAGCGGGCGCGGCAGCGCGCCCCGCAGAACGCCTGGTCGGCGTTGCCCTCCGTCTCGGTGATGGTGCGCCTGCGCGTGCTGACGACGAAGCGCCGCGCGGCGGAGTAGGGCGCGGCGGGGGGGTTGGGACAGGGCGGGTACGCGCACAGCCCGTTCAGGTGCCGCTCGTGCTCGACCTCGGCGTATTGCTTGCCGTGGATGTAGCTTAGCTGGGACGTCAGCGGAGGGGTCGGGGAGGAGGGGGGTGGGGGGGGGAAGGCGACTCACGCCCCGCTGAAAGGCCACGCGCTCAACCACCTCCTCCATCAGCCGGTCCATCCACTTGTCTGCGCGGCGCGCGAGCTCGGCGCGGCGCTCGAGCGAGCGGCGCAGCGCGGCCGCGTCGGTCGGGCCGGTGCGCGTCGAGCCCTCGGCCACGCCGAGGGACATGGGCTGTTTGAGTGTGCGGGTGGGGGCGGCGGCGCCGAGGCGCGACGGGCCGGCCTGCATGGTGGGTGGGGGGGGGGGGGTCGGGGGGTGTAGTCAGCGAGGATGTCGTCGGCTGCTTTGAGGTTGGCCAGAGGTGGAGGCGGCGGCGGGGTGGGTGCGAAGTTGTGACTAATAGCCAGGCCGTCGCATTAGCATTGTCCTAATCGCATTCTCCTAATGGGATCGGCGACGCCTCCTAATCCCATTAGCCCCCCGCCCCGCCGAATCCTAATCCCCAGCTAGCCTAAGCGCCGCCCTAAGCGCCACCCCGCCAATGTCAGCCTCACACACCGAAAACAGTGTGGCATTTATCCGAGCTAGGCGTGCAGCGAGCAACACGCTTTCGCCGGCGAGCGCGTTGCCAATGCTGGCGGCGAGGGTGGGAATTAGCGTGCGGAGCGTTGGAGATGCGCGTCGCGGGTGAGGCTGACATGCGCGGGGGTGTGCAATGCACGGGGGCTGGTCGGCGAGCGTGCTCGACATGAGCTCGGTGTCCATGTTGTGCGCCGTCTCACTCCGCCATACTTATGCATGCATGCTGGTGGGGGCGGGGGGCTTCTTCCCCCTCCCTCCCCGTCCTGTTCATAGACGCTCCTCGCTCGTAGCTCCCCGTACGTGCGTTCCGCGTCCTCCAACTCGCCGTAGCCCCCCCGTCGTACCATGCCACACACGCCCACGCCATACGGCGCCACGGGCGTCGTCTCGCCCACAGGCGTCATCCTCGACTTCCCCGCGCTCGACTGCGGCCCCTTCCTCCCCTCTCCCCTGCCGCTGCGCGACCTCACGCCCGCGCTCGTGGCCGCGCTCTCGCCCGACGCGCTCCGCCGCCTCGCGCTCGGGCTCGCCTTCGCCCCGCGCGGGACGCTCTCGACGGGCACGATGCCGCGCGATATCTGGCCCCGCTCCTCCCCGCGCTCGCTGTACTCCTTCATCTCGAGCGCGAGCTCCTCCCCCGGCGCCTGCAACACGCCGTCCCCCCTCTTCTCGACGCCGAGCCCGTTCTCCACGCCCCGCCGCAGCCCCCGCTCGACGCCCAGCTCGTCGCCCCCCCGCCGCCTCCGCCCACGCGCACACATCGCCCCGCTCACCTTCGCGCTCCTCCTCCTCGCGCACGAGCCGGCCGCGGCTGCAGCCCTCTTCCTCGCGCACCCGGCCCCCGTGGCCCGCGATATCCGGGAGGCAGCCCTCCTCCCCCTCCTGCCGGCTGGGACCCTGCCCGCCCTCCTCACCGCGCTGCAGGAGCGCATCCTCGCAAACGGGACGTTCACGTCCGACGCCCTGCTCGCGCCCGCGGCTCAGCTCCTCGTCGCGGCCCTCGCCGTGCCAGACGACAACGTCTTCGGCGCGGATGAGAGCGTGCAGCGCCGCTTGGAAACCCTGTTCGCCCTCCTCCCCCGCGTCGCGCCAGCCAACGTCCGCTTCTACGGCGTGCGCGTCGGCCTCGTCTTCGCCGCGCTCGGCATCCATGAGGCGGAAGCGTACGAGCGGCGCGCGCGCGGGTGGGCGCTTGGCGCGGCAGCCGTGTCGGCCGGGACGGGGACCGCCGCGCGCCTCCCGGCGATCAGCGGGGTCAACGTCACGCCGATGATCGAGCCGCTCGCCGTGAGCGTGCGCGGCGCGGCGCTCGACGCCATCGGGCGCAAGCAGCGCAAGCTCGGCGCTGGTGTCGGCCTGGTCGCTGTCAAGTTCAGCACGCAGGTGCTCGACGAGGCGGGCGACGGGCTGTGCGCGAGCTTTGCGTGCGCGGCCGCCGTCGGCGGCGCAGTGCACGACGAGCACGGCAACGTGCGCCGCGCGTTCGCTCAGCCCGAGTGCGCGCGGTTCGCAGACGTCGCGTGGCGCGTGTTTAGCCTCGTACCCCGCCTCGAGGGGTTCGACGTCGCCGTCACCGTCGCAGACCCGCTCAGCGCCGCCCCCGCCCCCACGTCCCTCTGGGCTCGCGTGCTCGGATACCTCCAGCCCGAGGCCGCGGCGCGCATCACCGTGGCGCCGAGGATATCGAGCGACGTGAGGTAGATCTGCCACATCCGCCACCGCCACGCCACACCCAGCCAGCCCGCCAGCCCTAGAACCTGTTCGGTACCCCTTCGATAACGCCTTCGGTGACCCTTTCGACCCCTTCGACAACCCTACGACCAATTGAACCCCATATTGTGCCCAGATTGCAGCCCCAGATCGGTGTAATTGATCTGATCTGCTGCCGGGGAATGCGTCGTCGGCGCCGGGGTTTGATCAGGCGTCGTATTTATTGTATCATCAGTCAACGACGTAGGCGTCGTATTCGTCGTGATCGTCGTATTCTTGTCTCGGTGAATGAGCCGCCGATGAACAAGCCAGAAGTACTTCAGTGCATGTACGCCGCGGGTTATTCCAGTAGATGTGGCCGCGAGTTGTTCAGTGGATGTACGTCGCGAGGTATTTCAGTGCATGTCGCTAGATGTCCTTCTCCGTGATTGTAGGAATCTCGAGGCCCGCGGTCTGGGCCAGGAGGAGGGTGTTGAGCGCCTGGGGCAGAGTGTTAGTCGAGCACCGCCGAGCCGAAGGCGAGGTGGTGCGAGGATATGCGAGGTGTTGCGAGGTGCTGCGAAGAGGAGGGGGGAGGGAGCCCTCCCTCGCTCGAGCACCTGCTGTTCCCCTCCCACCTGCTGTTCCCCTCACAACTCCACAACCCACCACGCCCACCCACCTGCTTGTACATCGGCGCGTCGATCATGACCCCGTCGAGGCCGTATGCGCCGGTGCCCTTCGCGTCGTAGAGCTCGAACGAGAACTTTACGCGGGCCGCCTTGCGGATGGCTGGAGTGAGCGGGGCGGCGGCGGGGCAACTCACCAGCCTCGGAGGGCGCGTACGCGCGCTGGATCACGTCGACCTGGTTGGGGTGGATCGCTTGCTGCGTGTGAGCGGTGGTGAGGGTGGGGACCCACCTTGCCCGTGAAGCCGAGCCTGCGCCCCTCCTCCGACTCGAGGCGGAGCACGTCGGCGTCCTTGTAGTTTACGCACACGAGGTCGATGGCGCCGAGGCCGAAGGCGCGGGCCGTGGTGACGAGCCTGGAGCGGGGGTAGAGGAGCTCGGCGCGGGAGTCGGAGCGGGCGAGGCCGACGTCGGCGCAGTCTGCGAGCGAGCGTCAGCGAGCACGGGGGTGTGGTGTCGGCGACGGCGTGGCGTCGCCGTCAGCCACCCACAGTCCTCGGCGGCAAACTGCAGTGTCAACGCTGGCTCCTCCCATCCCGGCGCTCGCGGCGCTCGCGACTCACCAACAGCGAGTCCAGGTGCCCCCTACCCGCCTGCGCAATCTCCTCGATGCGCACCATGGCCACAGCGCTCTCAATCATGCCGATGATGCGCAGCGGCCGCGCCCCGCCGCGCTGCTTGTCGGGCGGCGCGAGCGCGCGGATGCGCGAGACGACCCAGTCGATGTGGTCGGGCTCGTTGGTCTTGGGGAGCATGATGGCGTCGACGTTGCGGGTGCGGAGCTGGGCGCGAGAGCGCGTCAGCGAGCTCGCGGATCACTCCCGCAGCTTACAATCGCGTCCAGATCCGCCTCCTCGAACCCCGTCCCGACCGCGTTAATCCGCGCAACCACCTCGCCCTTGGGCAGCTGCGCCCGCTCTGAATCCAGCAGCTCAGCGACGAGGCGCCGCGCCTCGGGCTTGGCGCTGGGCGCGACCGCGTCCTCGAGGTCGTACGCGACTGAATCAGCGGGCGAGGAGAGCGACTTGGCCAGCATGCGCGGGTTGGACCCGGGCACTTGCGTCAGCGGGGGTCGGGCAGCGGCTCACCGTACAGCACTGCGCGGCGCAGCACGGGCGGCAGCGGGTCGGTCGTGTACGCCCGCCGCGCTGCGTGGGCGAAGGCGCGCGTCCTCGTCGTTGGGCGGAGCATTGTGGTTGTGGGAAGGGGGGAGGGGGGTCGGTGACGTCTAATATGCGGCGGAGGCGGCTCGGGTCGCCGAATGCCGGCGGTGGCTGGGCGGCGGTGCGACGGGTTTCACGGCCACGCCGGCTGACGATCTGGGCGTTTCATCACTCCGGCTCTCGGCGTGCTCCTCAAGCCGCTCGGCCTCGGCGCACTTCACACGATGCATGTCTTTGCTCCTACAGCGTGGGCTCGCTGCGCTCGCGCTCGCGCCCGCCCGCGCGCTACACCGGCGCGAGGTACGCCGTCCCCTTCATGCCCACGACGCCGTCCTGCTCGGCCCACACGCTGAGCTTGGTGCCGCGCGGGCCGTCCCACGCCGCGCGCAGCTTGATCTCGCGCTTGACGTACATGGGCGAGGTTGCGCGGTACTCAAACTTGACAAACTCGGCCGCCACGTCGTCGGCGGCGCGCTGCGCCAGCTCGACGAGCAGCGTCGCGCTCAGCGGGCCGTGGAACACGAGGTCCGGGTGCCCCTCGACGCGCCGCGTCCAGTCGAGGTCGTAGTGGATCTTGTGCGCGTTCCACGTCAGCGCAGAGTACCGGAACAGCAGCGGCGAGTCGGGCACAAAGGCGTGCTCGTAGGCGGGTTTGGGGAGGCCAGCCGCTGGGGAGTCAGCTGCGTCGACTGCGTCGACCGCCGCGACCCACCACTCGGCTTCTTCTTCTCGGCCCCCTTGGCCCCGCTCAGCTCGGGCAGGAACACATGCGTGCGCTCCTCGCGCACGGCCCAGTCGCGCGCCTCGACGTCCGCCTTGTCGGCGTAGAACTCGCGCGCCTGCTCGACAAACACCATGATGTTCTTCTCGACCGCGCTGTCGACCCGCACGCTCTGCGTCACCTGCGTCCCGATGCGCAGGTGCTTCTTCGGGTTCCAGAGGAAGCGGCCGCCCGCCCACATGCGGCGGGTGTAGGGGTTGGGCGCGTTGTACTCCTGCGAGCGGGCGAGCGGGCGAGCGTCAGCGAGCCAGTAGTAGCGAGCCAGCTACCCACCGTGTTGGTGCCATCCGCACCAAGCTGCCCCATCCACTCGTCCGGGTTAAAGTACACCAAGTGGTGGGCCTTGGGCAGCTGGCCGCCCTCCTCGACATCCGTGCCGCCCACGGCGCTCTCGCGCGTCGGCAGCGTCTGGATCAGGCGTGTCGCGCGCAGGTTGTCGATCGTGTCGGTGCTGTACTCTGCCGGCTGCGACGTCAGGTCGTCGATCCACGACTTGATCCCCGTGCCCGTGAAGAGCGGGCGCGCCGCGCGCGGCGCGACGGCGGCGAGGGTGGACGCGCGGGTGAGCCGGGGGGCAGCGAGGCGGAGCATGGTGGTGGGCGATGGGGTGGATGAAGGCAGGTGTGAACCGTCGCTAGGCCGCTGTTGTACCCGACAGACACCCCTCGCTACGTCACTCGCCCGACTCAGCACAACCCCGACAACACCGAGACACCGCAGCGCGTAGACCCGGCTACAACACACCACCGTGCTCGTATTACATGCATTACAATCTCTAGCCCCATGCAGGATGTCTATGGTTGGTGCGCCTACGCCACAATGCCACGGATGATGCCGGTGAGGAAGGGCACGCTGAGCTGGGCGGGTCAGTTCGGCGTTCAGCTCAGCAAACCCACCGCGACCTTTGTCCCGTCGTGAGTGTGTTCCGGGTGCTGCTCGCCTGGATGCGCGTTCCACAACGCCGGCGTGATGATCGAGTCGTTGCGCACAGCAATGTACCGGTGTCCCAGCGCTGTTGCAATCGTCTCATAGTCGCGCAGGAAGGTGTCTGGGGGGAACATCTGCGGGCGTTAGCTGCGGCCGTCCGGCCGGCATGCCGACGCTCGCTCCCTCGCACTCACCTCGATCACCGTCGCCGTCTCGCGCAGCCACATCTCGTGCGTCAGGCCGTTGCCGTGAATGCCGAGGAGGATCTGCCTGTCAGCGGGCTGTCGGGCGTGCGCCGACACCTACCGTCGAGTTTGCGATGGCCCTGATTTGCTCCTCCTTGCTCAGGTCCTCGAGCACCAGGTCGGCAATCTCGACATTGTACTTGTCCGACAGCCCGTGCAGCGACTTGAGCAGCTCGGCGTGCGTCTCGTCCGGGAGCTTGCGGTCCGTGCCCTGGCGGTTGATGTACGCGAGGCGGTGGGTCTTCTTGTTCGCTGGTGGGATGTGGAAGTAGTCGAGGAGACGGTTGCGCGCCGCCGTGAACCAGTGCGGCTGCAGCTTCTCGCCCAGGATGCCGATGGCCATCTTGTTCCACTGGTCGGCCGCCGGCGTCTTGCGGTGCGCCGCCCAGCGGTCGACAATGGCGACTGGGGGTGTGAGTGTTGGTTCCAGTCCACCCGCCAACACTCACTGCGATCAAAGTACACCCAGCCGTCGCCCTTCTTCTCCAGCCGCGCCCACTGCGGCGGCTCGATCACGTCTTCGCCAAACACGGCGTCGACGACCATCTCGTTCATGCCCCACTTGTCGTGCCACGAGCCGCGGTCGCCCCAGAACGGGATGACGAGCTGCTTGGGCATGATCGGCGTGTCCCAGTGTGTTGTGGCCAGCGACGCGAACCCCGCCAGGATGTTCTCAGCCGCAAAGTGGTAGTAGTGCCAGAGGCCGTTCCAGCCGTCGCTCGCGCCCTCGTTGAGCCAGACTGCCGGGTCAGCTTTGAGATGGTGCTAGCTACCCACGCGTCGACTTGCGCAAGCACACGTCGGGGACGAGGTGCTTGGGCTCCTCCTTCTCGACCTTGAGCGTCGTCCGCCCGCTCATGATCGCGTCCTGCGCGGGCAAGTCGTCGCCGAACATGTCTGCGGGGTCAGAACAGCGCTCCGGCCAGCCACACCCACAGAAGACATTGTCGCGGTACCACACGTTCTCAAAGTAGTAGAAGCCCGGCGTGCCGCCCAGCAGGCGTGTGCGCCGTCCCGCCGTGTCCACACAGCCGCGCGTGTAGTCTGCGTCCTGGGCCGCGAGGTCAGTGCTGCCCCCCCAGCGTCGCCGACAGCTCGCAACTCACCGGGCCCGAAGGCAGCAGGATGCTGGCCCACGACGATACGCGTTTCTTGCCGTTGTGCGCGAGGGCAATGATGCAGAAGAGGAGCACTGCAACTGCGACTGGGGGCAGAGATTAGCCTCGCCTCGGTCGGCCTGCGCGCGGCGCAGTCGATCTGCCTCGTCCCCGCAATCGCGCGCGCACCCCACGGGCCCCACTCACTCGCTGCGCGTGGCACACGTTTCCCCGCGATAACCAAGTTTGAGAGCATGGTCGGTCGTGTATGCGCCTTGTGCGCCGGTTTTCCAGTCGTCCTTTTCTGTCTGGCCGTGTGCTAAAGAGTCAGAGGTGGGCTTGGCTGCAAGTTGGGTGGCGCGAGCGAGCGCGCGAGCACCTACCACATGGTGTAAGCCACGTCACGTGACTCGACCCCCAAGAGTTCTCGACTTTTGAGGCGACATTGTTGACACCAATCATGCACAACCTCCAACATAGATACCCCGCGCGGTCAAGACGTCGCCGTCATCGCCAGTCCTGCTCAAGAGCCACGCGTCAGCCGTTCTCGCCTCGCAGATGGCCGCGTCGCGCCTCAACCACTGCTTGGCGCGGACCGACTCGAGCCCGACATCATCTGACCACTGTCGCGTCTCGCTTCTCACATCGACCGTCGAGTCGATCGATAGACGCCGACGAGGCGACGCACGCGACGGCAGCTAGGCCGCCAGTTCTCCCTTACGCGCGCGGGAACGCGCACGGAGCAGCGCTGGGTAAAATACATTGGTGGCTCGACTCGTCGGCGCGGAGATTGGGCCATGTCCGGCCGAATCTGCACGCGGACATGGTGGCCTGGCCGAGATTACAGTTCTGGCTAAACTCGCGACACGTCCAACTCTTCTCCGCCATTATCTTTTGCGTCGTCGCCTTCAGTCCGACAGTGCAATGTTGCGCCGCCGGCGTATCTGACGGAGCAGCGTCGCTCCGGGCACGCTGATGGCGCGAGAGAGCGTGGGATTTGCCTGGCGAGCGACGCTACTTAAGAAGTTTCGCCGCGGGTACTCATCGTTACTCACCCACCCACCTGGAATGGAATAGCAGCGACCACCCTCCCTAACCCACCCCCACCCGCCACTCCAGCACAATGGACACCCTCCGTGAAGCAGTGAGTGTCCCCCCCCGCTGCCTGCCGCTAACTGCCAGCCCTTTGGCCAGCTCATGCGCTTCCTGTCGCGCAACAGGCTCTTCCAGTACCCCGAGGAGAAGCCCGACTTTGTTCTCCCCGAGGTCTACGCCAACGCGCCGCACTCCAAGGACGGATCCAAGCATGTCACCATCGTGACGTGGTACGGCGACAAGGACCGCGACAACCCGCGCCAGTGGATCCTGCGCAAGAAACTCTGGGTCGTCTTCGCCGTCATGTTCTACACGGTCGCAGTCTACATCGGTTCTGCCATCTTCGCGTACGCCGTGCACGAGGCGGCCGTGCACTTCAAAGTGTCGGACATTGTCGCCACGCTCACCCTCACCATGTTTGTGCTCGGCTACGCGGTCGGCCCGCTCTTCCTCGCGCCGCTCAGCGAGCTGGCGTTCATCGGGCGCAACCCGCCGTACATCATCTCGCTCGGCATCTTCTGCGTCCTCCAGATCCCGAGCGCGCTCGCCACCAACCTGCCCGGTCTCCTTGTCCTCCGCTTCATTGCCGGGTTCGTCGGCTCCCCGCCCCTCGCGACTGGCGGTGCATCCGTCGCCGATGTCTTCAACGAGCAGAAGGCGTCATACGCCGTCGGCGCGTATGGCCTGGCCGGCGGCATCGCGCCAGCCATCGCGCCATTCATCTCGGGTTACGCCGTCATGAACCTCGGCTGGCGCTGGGCCTTCTGGGAGCTGCTCATCCTCTCGTCGGCCGGTTTTGTTGTTGTCATGTTCGGCCTGCCCGAGACGTCGGCCGACAACGTGCTGTACCGCCGCGCGGTCCGCCTCCGCAAGCTCACGGGCAACGACAACCTGCGCTCGGCCGCCGAGCTCGCCGACGCCGAGAAGACGTTCAAGGAGATCATGTGGGAGGCGCTCATTCGCCCGATGTGGATGACCATCTCGGAGCCCATTGTCCTCGCCATCGACCTCTACATCGGTCTCACGTACGCCATCCTCTACTCGTTCTTTGAATCTTTCCCCTGGGTGGTGAGTAGCGGTGCCGAAAAACCAAAGGTGGCATACTGACCCCCTCCCCAGTTCTACGAGAAGGGCTACGGCTGGAACCTCGGCACGTCTGGTCTCCCCTTCCTGGCCGTCGCGATCGGCGGGTGCATCGCCTACGCCGTCTTCTGCATCTGGCTCAGGTGGTGGTGGGAGCCGGCGTACGTCAAGGCCGAGGGCAAGCTCGAGCCCGAGGCGTACCTCCCGCTGTCGATTGTCGGCGCCATGTGCTTCCCGATCTGCCTGTTCTGGTTTGCCTGGTCGGCGAACAGGACGCACTGGATCGTGCCGACGATCGCGGCGGCCTTCTTCGGCCTCGGCGACTGCTTCTCCTTCATGCCGTACATCAACTACCTGACGTACGCGTACCCTGCGCACACGGCGTCGGCGCTCGCTTCCAACGACTTTGTCCGCTCCATCATGGGCGCGGCCATGCCCGTCGTCGCGTACCCGCTCTTCAACAACCTCGGCATCGACTGGGGCAACAGCCTGATCGGGTTCCTGACGGTCGCGTGCTTGCCCCTGCCGTTTGTGCTCATCAAGTTTGGCCCGTGGCTGCGCGCGCGCAGCCCGATGGCGAGTGCGGGCCGCCACGGTGCCGACAGCGACGAGGCGAGCAGCGACGAGCGCACCGTCGTCGATGAGGTCAAGGTGTAGCGGCAGAGCGGAGTTGAGGGCGAAAAACAACCAGCATAGCATCCTGCATAGATTTCTGAATAGACGCATGACATGTAAACAATTGCATCAGCCTTGGTTACGCCGTTCCTGCGGGCGTCCCGCTCGACGACCCGCCTCCGCACACTGCCCCGCACACATGGTCACTTGACGGCCGACGCTCGGCCTACCCCCAAGCAGCAGTCTGGGGCAGCTCCGTGCTTGCTCCGCGCCCGGCCCTCGGCGGCGGGGGGTCTCCGCCGGCGCCGGTGTCCAAGCAACGCAACGGTGTTAGCTCGGTTAACAGTGCCACGGCGACATAGGCTTACGTCGCCAAACGCCGAGGAGCCAGCAAATCTCGGTCACCGCAACAAGTCGCCAAAGTCGCCGCAACTCCATCCTGGATCCAACACACAACATGGAACTCGGCTTTGCGCAGGCAGAGGCGGGGCCGTCGCGCCCGCCCGTGGGGGCGAACAAAGTGTACGCTTGTGGTGGTGCGAGGCGAGCTGACGAGCAGGAGCTGCACCGCGTGCCGCGCGGCCAAGGTAAGTGCCCGCGCCGGTGGAGCTGACGGGGCCAGTGCAAGTGCATCGAGGGGGACGGTGAGCAGTGTGCGCGCTGTGCGCGCCTGGACATTGAGTGCGTCTTCCGCGCGCACCAGCGCGGCCGGCCGCGCAAGGACGGCGCTGTGCCGGGCAGCGCCGGGGCGCGTTCCCCTCGCTCCCCGGCCGTCGCGCCGCTCCAGCCGCCTACGAAGCGCGCGCGCACGTCCAACGCCGTGTCGTTCGGCGCGCTCGTGCCGACCTCGAACGAGAGGTACTCCCTCTCGTCGGGGAGCCGGAGCCGCTCGCCGAGCGCGCCGGCCGAGGAGCCGCCCGCAAACTCGGTGTACCACGACGTCGCGCACCGCTCCATCTTCTCGATCGCGGGCGTGATGGAGCGCGCAGAGGACAAGGTCGAGGAGCCGGCGCCGACGCCGCCCACGACGCGGCGCGACGACCCGATCGGCCAGGGCGTGCTCTCGATGGACGAGTGCGACTCGCTCTTCGGCCACTACTTTGACCAGCTGCAGACGTGCGTGTGCCTGCTGGACCCGGCAGTGCACACGGCGCGGTATACGCGCCGCGCGAGCCTGCACCTCTTTGCGGCCGTGCTGGCGGTCAGCTCAAAGTTCTTCAGGCCAGACCTGTACGAGACGATACTGGGGATTGCGAATACCCTCGTGTCGGCCGCGATAGCGGGCTGCGTCGCGCAGATAGAGCTGGTGCAGGCCATCTGCCTGCTGCACTACTGGAAGAAGCCGACCGACGGGTCCGGGTGGCTGCGGCTAGGGCACGCCATCAGGCTGGGGTACGCGCTCGACCTGCACCTCCCGCGCAGTGGGCCGCTGCCGAGCGACGAGCGCGAGGCGCGGCTCGCGATCGACCGCGAGCGGACGTGGATCTCGCTCTTCTGCTTCGACTCGACCATGACGCAGCTGTCGGACCGCCCGTCCATGATCCACAAGGCGCCGCAGGTGAGCGCGTGGATCCGCGAGATCCCGTACCCACTGCCGTCGGACGGCCAGCTCGACTTTGCGGTCAAGACGAGCACGCTCAGCTCCGAGGTGCGCCAGCTCCAGAGCTGTAAAGGAAACTACGAGGTGCTGCGGTCCGGCCTGCGCATGGTCCTCGACGACCTGCACCGCTCGCACCGCGCGCTGACGGCGCCCGACGCGCCCGTGACCCTCACCTCGACGTCGGTCAGCATCAACAAGTTTAGCACGCTCGCCACGCAGCTCCTGGTAGAGTGCACGAGCCTGTACTTTGCCCCGCGCAAGCACCGCGTCGGGCTGCTGCACGCGTGCGTGTCGACGTCGCTCGACCTGCTCGACGTCGTCGTCGAGGGCTTCGCCCGCAAGGGCATCATGCCCATGATCGAGGACGCGCATTCCGTCGCGGTTGCGTCGACGGCGGTCCGCCTCATCCGCTTCATGCAGTACCTCGACCAGTCGGCCAAGGCGAGCGTGATGCGCAAGCTGACAAAGGGTGGGTTTGGCCGTAAGCCGCCGCTGACCCCCAGTCGTGATCGTGTGCCGCGAGGCCGCGCGCGGCGACCAGGGCAGCCACCCGGCCTACCTCGCGCGGTTTATCCACGCCTTGCTCGAGAAGGCGCACGCGAGCCGCGCCCCTTCGCGCGCCGGCAGCCCGCGGCTCGGCGCCGCCCGCGCGCTCTCGGCCGCAGAGCTGTCGCCGCTCAAGCAGAAGACGACGCCAGACCAGTGGTGGGACGAGATCGGGCACATGGCGTACGCCGAGGCGCCGCAACCGTTCGAGGAGCACCAGAACTTCTGGGACGGCTTCCCGATGCTTGCGGGGGCGATGAGCGGGCTGAGCCCCGCCGTGCCGCGGGTGGACGACCACGGCGTCGATTTGGCCGGCGCGTTCTCGGGCCTCCAGTGGGACTCGGCTTGGGATCTGAGCTTTTTGGGCGTGGGTACGGGGTAGGCGTGGGGGACGTGCGCGATGTATGCTTATTAGGTGACTGCCGAGGCGGGGGGGGCGGCGACGAAGACGTATCCGGCGAGCGAGGCGATCGTGGGCGATCGTGGGCGGGAATCGGCCAATCTCGACTTGCTGACCCGCACGCATGCGGCGGTCGTCGAGGCTGACGCACTACTGTGCCCCCGGTATGCATACTGACGCGGCGTGATCGCCAAGCGTAGGTGGGCGCTCGGTGGTGGGCAATCGGACTGTGCGTGACTTTGACTTTTGCTCGAACACCATTTCCGCCACACTCACCCACTCGATCCGCTCACCACTTGTCCTCTCCCAACTCACTTGCATCAGTCATGCAAAACGACCATGCATGCACGCTCCTCACCTGCTCCTGCTGCATGGGACGCTGGCAGCAAAAGCAGATTACAAAAGCTAATCCAAGCACCTGAGCCACGCTCAACATGACAACCTCGGCCAAGGCCTCGCTCCCTGCTTTCACCGTCAATCATATAGAATCGGGCTGCCGCAGTGGGCCGGTGGGGTTCGAACATGCGACCTTTCGAAAATCGAAGGGACTGCTGAGTTGTGAAAGCCAACCACGCGCTCGAAACTATCCCCAACCGTCCGTTGAGTTCAGGCCACCGCTGCGAGGTCATGGGCCGGCTCCTCGCTCGCGGCTGCCGGCCCGCACGCCGTCGCTTGTGTCCGCACCTCCGCACTCACCACGCCGCTCGCCATGTCATACGTGCACCCTGCACTCTGGCCACCACCACACACCGCCCGGCACCACCACGACACGCGTCGGCGCCATCATGCACTCGGCGTGTTCGGCGCGTCACTCAACTTGCATCCACTTACTACAACTACACCGCACCACCACTGTACTGCATCACCACTCCAATCACTCGCACAATTAATTCACTCCATCACACGCAACTGCACTCCAACGACTCGTATCACCGCGACATGCAGCGGCGACGCGTCGCTGCGCCGGCCGCGGTCAGCAGAGTTCATCCTACCCACCACGTCTTCCTCTTCTCCTTCCACCCCTCGTCATTTCCCCTTCTCGCTCTCAACTCCCATTTCCACGCCCTCCCCCCTCGCTACTTGGCACCACTCCACTCGCTCGCCATCCTTGCCCCTCATTGTCGCCGACCCAGTGGCCACTCCGACCCCGCGTCCACATGGGCTTCTGGTCTTCCTCCACACCCGCCGCCGGCCGACACAACTCGCTCAACCCGCATCCACCGTACCACTTGTCGCGTACGACGTCGCTCGACACAGCTGCGTCGGCCAACTGCGTCTGGCAGTCCACTGCCCGCGACCCTGTCGGCTCGTCTCGTGGAAGCGACACGCTGGGCCGGCGCTGAGGAACACCGACTCGGCAGCGACGCGGCGCCGACTCTGCCCCCCGTCTTCCCTACCCATCCCAACATCATCAGCCCCTCGCGCGCCGCTCACTCGCAGAGCATCGGCGCACTCGGAGAGCACCGGCACGCTCACGGCCCATAAATCAGGCCTCCCCGACGCGCGACACGCCGCCCTCTCTTCGCCCATCGACTGCAAGAATCAATTTCATCCTTCACCACGTCGCGCACCACCGCACCGCACCGCACCCCTACAAACGTCTCCGGCACTGCCGCGCCCCCATACCGATGGCGCTGTTGCTCCTCCCACAGCAGGCGGCCCCAGACGGTCACCCCTCAACAAGCAGTAGTCAACCGCGATCCTCGCCACCCCGGAAGGCCACCTGAGAGCCCTCGGCTTGATTTGAACTGTGAGTGATCTGCCTCTTTTGCCACCGAGTGACCATCCTAACCTGTCCAGATCGCTCTGATATCGCGGCGAGAACGAGCAAGTTCGACTTGGCCACGGCCGTTGTGGCGGCGGCCTCAAGCTACAGGCACAGCGACGGCCTCAAGTTACAGGCGCTGCTCTTCCGTTGTTGTCCGCTGCCGCGATATGCATGTCGTCAACTGAGCGAGGCGGCTGCGCACCCCTCCCTGCAGCCCCTTGCAACTCATCCGAAGTGGTTGGTGACTACCCCGATTGTTGATAACTCGTGAGGTGCACAGACATCTCGTCCGTCCGTGCTACCTCGCTCGAAGTATCCGCCCGCCACACCCCGCCCATCGCCACACTCCGCGCTCTCGCATCTCTGCATGAGACCCGAACGCAGCATGCCAAGCCCCTCCCTAGCCTCGCCGGCCGATACATGGAATGGAGGATACCGGCGTTGGAAATCGCCGTTCCCACTCCACATCGCCCCCGGCGACTTTACTGTAGTCACCGCCGGCGTCAAACTCAACCAAGTCGCCGTGCCGTCGCTATGCCGCCCACATGTCCCACATGGACAAGCGGCGACCGGTGTCCTTCTATTTTTCGCACTGACGGTGCCCCTGCGGGGGATCGGGGTCGTCATGCAAGGGATATAAGACGTTGCTAGCGGGGGTCTGCCTGGCCCCGCGCACAATTTACACGCACTCCCTCAACATGAGCAGCAGCAGCAACCACGACACACACCACGACGCGTTCGACGTCGACGCACGGCGCGAGGCGCTCGCGGGCCCATCCGGAGTCGCCGGCCTGCTCAAGAACAAGCGCTTGTTCGGCATTTCAATGGTCACGGCCCTCGGTGGTCTCAACTATGGGTGGGTGGCGTCCTCATCCAGCGGCGCTGACATACAGCTATGAGCAGGGTGCCTACGGCCAGTGTCTCGTCATGCCATCGTTCAAGGCGCACGGCGCGTTCGACCGTATCATCCACGACTCAGGATATAAGGGCTGGACCGTCGCTATTCTCGGCCTTGGTGGCTGGGTAGGCGCGCTTATCAACGGCTACTGCTGCGACCGCTTCTCTCGTCGGTGGTCCATCCTCGGCGGCGCTATCGTCTGTCTCGTCGGTGCCATCCTCACCGCTGCGGCCGAGAACGCGCAGATGATCTTCGCCGGACGCTTCTTCATCGGCCTCGCCGTTGGTTCGCTCTCCACCGCCGTTCCCATGTACAACAGTGAAATCAGTCCCGCCGAAGTCCGCGGCACAATGGTCGGCACCTGGCAGCTCTCCGTCACCCTTGGCATCATGATCTCGTTCTTTGTTGGCTTTGGAACCAACTACATCTCTGACACCAACTCGGTTGCATGGCGCCTGCCGCTCGCTATCCAGTGTGTGCCCGCCATCGGCCTTGCTATTGGTGCGCTCTTCATCCCCTACTCGCCCCGATGGCTCCTCAAGCACGACCGCGACGAGGAGGCGCTCCAGGTTCTCGCCCGCGTCCGCAACAAGTCGGTTGACGACGAGGTCGTCCGCCTCGAGTTCCTCGAGATCAAGGCCGACGCCCTCTTCGAGAAGGAGACGGCCGCCGAGAAGTTCCCCCAATACGTCGACAAACCGTTCATGATGCAGGTGGCGCAGATCAAGGCCCTCTTCACGACCTGGCCCATGTTCCGCCGCACCGCCATCACCTGCCTTATGATGTTCTTCCAGCAGATGTCGGGTATCGACGCCATTGTCTTCTACGCTCCCATTATCTTCCAGGGCCTTCAGCTCGGCGGCACAGCAGTGGCTCTTCTCGCCTCGGGCGTGGTCGGCATCTCGATGTTCCTCGCCACCTTCCCGTCGCTGTTCATTGTCGACAAGCTTGGCCGTCGCCCTCTCCTCGTCGTTGGCGGCCTCGGCATGTGCGTCTCGCTCATCATTGTCGGCGCGATCACGGCTCGCTTCCAGCACGACTGGACCTCGCACGCGGCCGGAGCCTGGACGTCGGCCGTCTTCATCTGGATCTACATTGCCCACTTTGGCTACTCCTGGGGCCCTGTCTCGTGGATTGTCATCTCCGAGCTCATGCCCATGTCTGCGCGTGCTGCCGGTACCGCACTCGGTGCCTCGGCCAACTGGATGACCAACTTCTGCGTCTCGCTCATGGTTCCACCAATGCTCGAGCACATCACGTGGGGCACCTACATCTTCTTCCTCGCCTTCATGCTCATGGGTGTTGCCTACGCCGTCTGGCTCCTGCCCGAGACGCGCAACGTCTCGCTCGAGGCCATGGACCGCGTGTTCAAGTCGTCTGACGCGACTCGCGACGCCGCGGTCATGGACCGTATCGTCCGCCGCCTCCAGGCCGAGTACAAGGGCGACCTGACGCCGACGGCGTCGAGCGAGTTTGAGAAGGGCAAGGTCGAGAAGATCGAGAAGGTTTAAGCGTGTACAATGTAGTTAATGCAGCGGTAATATGGGACACTGCCGAAAGAAGCACTAGCGGGAGAGGGATTCGTGTCGGCCCATGTGGCGTGGTGTGTGGCACATTCCTCGCAGCACCGCCACACGACGTCGACTGCGGGTTGACACACAAACAGCAGTGCTCGGTCGCGTTTCGCTCCCGACAGAGCGCCCCAGGCATCACACACGCGTCGTGGCATGCAGCTCGGCGCCATCGTGGAGCATGCTTGACAACGCGTGGCCCGACTCCGACCTCGGCCCCCAGCGCTGCGGGGCATCGCATCGAGCCAAGACGCGTGCGAGCTATAATCGACGCGTGCATGCGATGCAGCGCCAAGACAATGCCCGGGGTTGTGGAGTCGACAGGCCGCGGAGGGCGCCGCTGAGGGAGCCTCGGACGGGGGGTACTTAAGCGGCAGACTGATACCCCAGCTCTCCATCACCACCAGCTACCATGTCCCGCTCGCACATCCTCGCCCTCCTCGCCCTCGCGCTCGCAGCCCCCGCCCTGGCGCGCAACTGCTCATCCGACCCCTACGTGCGTCCCCCTCCCCGGCCCAGCTGACGGCAGCATGACGCCAAGAACGACGAGTGCGCACTGGCCTGTGTTTAGCTGCTGACCCCAGGTGTAACGGGTACGGCTACGTGCCGAGCCTCGCGCTCAACGTCGTCGCGGTCGTAGCGTACGGCGTCACGGCGCTCGCCTTCGTGCTCAACCACGTCCTCTACCGCGGCTGGTTCTTCCTCGCGCTCACGCTCGGCACACTCATGATGACGGCCGGCATCGCGGTGCGCGTCGTGTCCCACTACAACCTGCAGTCGAACGCAAACTTCATCCTGCAGCAGATCCTCGTCATCCTCAGCGTGGGTGCGGGCGCTGGGCAAGCTGACGCCAGCCATGCCTGCTCATCGCGGCAAACTACATCCTCCTCGGGCGCATCGCGGGCCACCTCGACGCCCAGCGCCACATCTTCATGCGCCCGTCCCGTGTCTCGTGGGTCTTCGTCATCTCGGACAGTGAGTCGCGGGCATGGCGGCGCTGACGGCTAGTCTTGACATTCCTCGTGCAGGGCGGCGCGAGCGGCCTCGCGGCCAGCGATAACCGCAACACGTCCAACGTCGGCCAGAAGGTGCTCCTCGCTGCGCTCGCCGTCCAGCTCGCGAGCTTCAGCCTCTTCACCATCATGTGGTGCTTCTTCACCTTCCGCGCGTGAGTCGGCGAAGACACGCTGTGGCAGAAAGCTGACACCCGCAGCTCCCGCAACCCCGTGCTCTGGGCCATCGGGTGGTGGCGCCCGATCAACTGGGTGCTGGGGTTCAACTGCGCCATGTTCCTCATCCGCTCCGTCTTCCGCACCGTCGAGTTTGCCGAGGGGTGAGTGCTGGCAGCGCGCCAAGAGGCGGCATCGCTGACCCGCACAGCTGGGACGGCAAGCTCCGCACGCACGAGGCATACTGGGCGGCCCTCGACTGCCTGCCCATCTTCCTCGCCATCGTGCTGTACACGTGGTTCTGGCCCAGCCGCATCCTCACCCCCGCCAACAAGGTGGCTCCGCCCGAGGCCATCCCGATGGAGAACGGCAGCTACAAGTCGACCGAGACGACCGAACAGCGTGGCCGGCTCTGGGCGTAGCGGGGCAAGTGGCTTCCAAGATCAAACCCCGAACCCAACTCCGCCACCACCACCTGACCTACCATTCTATACCATCGCTGCGATGCCGGACACTGCTATCGAAGACGAGCCACTGTTACATAGAGTAGAGAGACCGAGACCAGAGATCCCATGCAAAGAAACGTGCGTCGAGAGCAGCGGGCCTGTCACCCAGGCGCACAACACTGTGGCGCCACACGTTGCCCAACCGGCGCGAGCTGCAAGTCGCCTCTCGTCGGCCGTATCGGCGCTGTATCGGCTGGACACGCGGAGCGAGCGGGAAGTCGCGCGGCCGAGTGACGCCATCGCCGCCGTCGCAGCTGGGATCTGGATGGGCCGTGTGTGCTGGCGCCGTGTGTGCTCGCGCCGTGCGTGCCGCACCGCCGTCGCCTGGATGGACTAGATGGCGGCGGGCAAGCGAGCAGTGGGAAAGTGGGCAAGGCGTGGGTGTGCGGGCGTGCGGTGGATGGAGATTGCGTGACGAGTGAGTCGTGGACTGGGCAGTACGCCCGCCGTCCATTGTACCGAGTGCGGCGAGGAAGAGCGGGCGGGTTCGTCTCGCGCTCGCCCCGGCGTCAATCCCCCTCGCCCCGGCGTCAATCCGATCCCTCGGCGTCACTCGTCGCCGTCGCGAGCACTGACCTGCCCCAAAGAAGCGGGCAGCGTTTTCCCAAATCTCGTTGACGAGGGCGCAAGCTGCGCCGCGTGTGTTTGTGTGCGTGCGACGGGGCGCGGCACGCACAATCCCACACCGCCTCGCCCGCCCGCTCACCCGGTGACAGCGACGCCGCCCATGCTCTCTCGCCCCCTGTCTGCCTTGAGTGGGGTCGGTTGGCGCCTGCTGCACTGCTGCGAGCTTGCGCTGCAGCGACACGCACCGCGCAGCTGCTCGAAACGCAGGCGCACGAGTCGCGCGACGCGTCGCGTCGAGTGGCAATGTCACTCAGGCACGGCCAGGCACGGACGTGGCACTCGCACCGACCCCGCCGCCGCCGTCACCCATCGTCGTTCACATCCATCCCAACCCACTCCCTGCACACTCTCGCACTCGCAACACACAACACACACGCCAGCATCCATTGTCCTTCCCATCTTCGCTTCTTCCCACACCGCCTTCATCCCCTTGCCCGCCGTGTGCAGGCGTCTTGGCGCCGTCGAGCACGCCATGGGACGACCCACGCACCGTCTCGCTGAGGTGGGCGCCGGCCCACTGCCAGCGCGACTCGCACCGCTGCCCCCCCAAATCGTCTATATAAACCCCCCCAGCGGCTCGTTTCGTTTCTCCATCCAACTCCCCTCCTCACCTCGACACACCACCACTCCCACATGGGCTCTACGACATCGACACTGCCCATCGACCGACACTTCGACACAGGGTACCGACCGACACTTGGGCTTCGACTGCAGTGGCTCATCGACCGACAAGCCCTCCCCCTTCCATCGACATACCCCACACCCCATCCAGTGAGCTTTCCCACCTGCGAAACCATACCCGCTCGGGCTAAGTCCTCGTGACATCCCAACGCGAATGGCGGTAGCTGTAGACAGAAGGACCAAGGGATTGTCATTGGGTGGGATGGGACACATCCATGACCGACAATGGGTCTCAGCATAACCCATATCACCATTCCTACTCCCGTCCTAGTGACACACAACGCTGATTCTGGTACCGGCTGGCCTTTGGTTTGCTTTGTGTCTCTTCGCAGCACATTGCAGGCACTAAACACGCCAGTAGAGGACCAGGTGCGAACATCTTTTCGACCTCTTCTGGTCTTTGCTCTATCATCTCATCCCCGTTCTGCATCTCTTATCCAGCTTCTTCCCACATCTGCCTTCTCTGCTCTGCTTCTCTTCCTGTCCTCCGTCCGTGCCGTGTTCCACTACCTCCAGTCGCTCAAGACAACTAAACCTCGGCAAGTGGGTGGACGGTGGCACCGCAAGTCCCTCGAAGGTAAGTCTCTAACTGTTGAGCGGGGCTAACCACGGCATTAGATGGTGTGAGAGAATGATAGCAAGCTAAGTTGGTGGGCCGGGCTGACAGTCACAGCAAGCCTTCAAGAAGAGCAAGTGGGCGGTTGGGTGGCGCAAGAGTCAAGGCATCAACGGCAAGTGGGTGGGTGGGTGGCAACCTCAAGAGTCAAGACATCAACGGCAAGTGGGTGGCAGGGTGGCGCAAGGGTCAAGGCATCAACGGCAAGTGGGTGGTAGGGTGGTCCTCAAGATCAAACGGCAAGTGGGTGGCAGGGTGGTCCTCAAGATCAACGGCAAGTGGGTGGTAGGGTGGCAACCTCAAGAGTCAAGACATCAACAGCAAGTGGGTGGCAGGGTGGCGCAAGGGCCAAGGTTCTGTGGAGGACGAGGGGTGGACGTCAAAGGCTCGAATGCCGTGGATCGACTTGAGACGTCCACCCCTCGTGAGGGTGGTTGGGAGGCTCCACCGATCAAGAGTCAAGACATCAACAGCAAGTGGGTGGCAGGGTGGCGCAAAGGTCCAGGTTATTGGGAGGACGGGGGGTGGACGTCCAAGGCTAATGCCATGGATCGACTGGTGACGTCCACCCCTCGTGAGGGTGGTTGGGAGGCTCCACCCCTCGTGAGGTTGGTTCTGGATGAGGGGTGGACGTCCAAGGCTCGAATGCTGTGGATGGACTGACGTCCACCCCTCCCGAGTATTGGTTCCACTCCTCGTGAGGGTGGTCAAGCTTCAAGCTCGTTCCCATGATTGGCGTTCCCATTTGGCGTTCCCAGAAATGGCGTTCCCATCTGGCGTTCCCAGGATTGGCGGCGTCCCCGGTCCCTCGTGAGTCACCCCACCTTCTTTGACTCGTTCGTCCACCCACACTCCGCTGCCTCCTCGCGTGTCCCATCGTTCGCACGCTGACATTCGTCTCGCTCCTTCCCCACCGCCACCTCCACTCCACTTCGCCGCCACCTCCACTCCACTTCGCCGCCACCTCCACTCCACCTCACCGCCACCGCCACTCCACCACGCTGCCACTTCTCCACACCGCCACTCCGCCTCGCCCAACCCCCACCGCCGCCACCACCGCCGCATCCCGTCGCCGCCACTACCACATCCACTTCGACACTCACCCACTCTTGCTTGCTGGACGGGGGTTCAGTTGGACCTGGGCGCGACAGCGAGCACCTGCCGTGCGGCTGGTTGGTCCTTCGGGACCGTGGCGGGCTCGAAAGGGCTCTGCTACTCCCTTCGGGGCGTTGGATAGGGGGCTCAGTTGGATCTGGGGGCGACAGCGAAAGGGCTCGGCCACTTCCTTCGGGGCGTTGGACCGGGCTCGGTTGGATCTGGGGGCGATAGCGAAAGGGCTCTGCCACTCCCTTCGGGGCGTCTTCGGACACTACGGTAAGCTGGCTTCTCTGGCTACCAGATTTTTTACTACCCCCGCGCACTTGATCACTGTGCGGGGTCCCGTCTTCGGACACCGTCTTCGGACACCACGGTACGCCCAGCTCCCCGCTGGCGTCCACAATTTTTCAACCGCCCTTCGGGGTACACCCGCCCTTCGGGGCACACTCTATTCACAGTGGGCGATGTTCTCGAAAGAGTTCCGCCCACCCGTTTCCTTGAGGGCTCCTGTGTTGGACTGTTGGCTCGTGGGCTCCCCTGTTGGACTGTTGGCTCGTGGGAGCGCTCCCCTGTTGGCTCTATTGTTGGCACTATTGTTGGCTCGTGGGCTCTCGTTGGTTTGTTGGCTCTATCGTTGGCTCGTTGGCTTGTTGGCTTGTTGGCTTGTGTGAGGTCTACCTGACGACAAAATACCACCGTGACTCTGTTTTACGCGCTCGCTCATCGTGTTGCACCGGGCGGCCAGAGGGGTCCAGAGTCTTCGCTGTTGCGCTACGGCGCCAGCGGCGGTTGGCCTGCGGCTGCGCGCACCGTCCGGGGGCTAGCAACCAGCAGCAGGTAACGTGGCTCCATGCGCCCACCCCGCGAGACGTTCGAGCCTGCTTCCTCCCGGCACGCGTTTGGCACACGCTTGTGGTGCGCCGACGGGCCACTACCGACAGTGTTGGTGGGTTGTGGGTCGGCGACTTGGCTGTGCCGTGCCCTCCAAGCCGGCCAGCGCCCTTGCGAGGGTTGGGTCTGGGATGCGGGGGCCACGGCGCCTATGATGTGTGCATTGCACAGTCCGTGGCTGGACACCCGGCGCCAAGAAGCGCGGGGCTGAGGCGAGTCTGATGGGACACTTCGACACATTTTCTTCTCTCTCTTCCTTCTCCCCATCCCATCCTTGTTCTTCTTCTTCTTTCATTGCCACACGATGATGACAACGCTGTTCTGAGTGTAGCGCAGCTTCCCTGTCTTTCCCTTCTCTCCCCGTCGTTCCCCTCTCTCTCCATCCCTTCCCATCCCATCCTTGTTCTTCTTCCTTCATTGCCACACGATGATGACAAACAGTTCTGAGTGTAGCGCAGTTTCCCCTGTCTTTCCCCTCTCTCCCTATCGTTCCCCTCTCTCTTCATCCCATCCCGCCCCATCCTTGTTATCCGCCTTCTTTCATTGCCACACGATGATGACAGACCGTTCTGAGTGTAGCGCAGTTTCCCCTGTCTTTACCCTCTCTCCCATCCTCGTTCTTCTTCTTCTTTCATTGCCACACGATGATGACAGACCGTTCTGAGTGTAGCGCAGCTTCCCCTTGTGTTTCCCTTCCCTTAACTTCCCTTCTCTCCCCTTCTCCGTTCGCAGAGCCTCCGACATTGCCGTCAAAGCCGCGTCCCATTGCCGATCCGAGTTCAACCAACAGCCGCCACAGTCGTGAGTTCTACGAACCGTCCTTCAACCAACGGGCTCCACTGACACCACAGCCGCATTCGTCCTATGTGTGCACATAGTGTGTGCACATGGGACTATGTGCACAGATGTGAGCGGTGGTGAGTTTATCCAACTGCTTCGTCGCCCCGGCCGTATGTGCACACGCAAGTTCAACCAACTGCCTCGTGTGTGAGTTCGACCAACGACTGCCTCGACGGTTCAACCAACGCGCTCCACTCACACCCCATCCGCATTCGTCCTTCTCGCTAGCGTGTGCACATGGTGTGTGCACACGCAGGTAGTGGCCAGCTTTTCCAACCGCCTCGGCACCGCCGACCGTCGCAGACGCCGCCTCGCGCTACCCACATTCGTCCTCGGTCGGGTGTGCACACAACTGGCTCGTGAGTTCAACCAACGACTGCCTAGGCGGTTCAACCAACGCGCTCCACTGACACCCCAGCGGCATTCGTCCTGATCGGTAGTGTGTGCACATGGCTTGTGCACATGCAAGTCGTGGCGAGTTTATCCAACTGCCTCGGCGCCGCCGACCGTTGCAGATGGGGCGTCTGCCCCCGTTGCATGTGCACACAACTGGCTCGTGAGTTCAACCAACCGCCGCCTACGCGGCTCAACCAACGCGCTCCACTGACCATTGCAGATGTCGCTGCGGAGCACCCGCATTCGTCCTCATCGATAGTGGGTGCGCTAAAGTTCGCTGCCTGGCCATGTGAGTTGCGCCAACCGCCTCGCCGTTCAACCAACGCGCGGTTCAACCAACGCGCGGTTCAACCAACGGTTCAGCCAACGGGCTCCACACTGAACAATACAGACGCAGACGAGGCCGGTCCCGCACTACACGCACTATCGCCCCCGTCATCAGTGTGCACATAGACCGTAGCGTTGGTTGAAGTGTGGAGCAGAGTCGCACCTCGTCTTGTGATGCCCATGCAGCTTGATTTGTATTGTGCCACCAGTGCCACGGAGCACCCGAGACGAGTCACGTGACTTGTATTCGGCTTTTGCCCCTTTTCTCTTGCTGGTTGTATTGAAAATCAATCGCCAAGTGCGCAGTCTCAACCAAGAGCCACCGCGAGCGCCGTGAGCCGCCGCCCGCGCCTCGCGCGCCGCGCAAAGCCACGCACGCCCACCGCGTCATGCCAAGCGCGTACCAGTTGTCGGTTCCAGTTCCAGCTCAGCCAAATCTTTCCCAGATCTTATTGAACTGCCCAGCTCGGGATATCATGGCGACGTCACCATACAATATCCAAGGCGGCGCTGAGCGCCAAGTTATCACACGGCGGAGGACGGGCGGGGGGGAGTGCGCTCACTTTCCGACACGGAGGTGCCGACGCAGCCAGCACGGAGACGCGGGCGTGCCCCGAGCCAGGCCAGCCAGGAGCTAGCGACTGCCCATCGCCAACAAGCGCTGCAGGTCAAATCAGGCGCCGAGCGGACTGATAAGTGCGCTCCGTGTCGACACAGTGGCAATCACGCCGGCAGCCAGCGGGATTCGAGGGGTTGTGCCCGAGATCGACTCAATCCGGCACGCTCGGCGGCGACGCATGACGCGCTCACGTGGCCCCCGCTAGCTGATTATCGATTTCCAGATTATTGTGATATGGCGCTGGCACTCGCCGCATGATATGATAATGCACTGGCTGGGGTTAAACCAATCTGCGCAGTGCGTGCCAACCAGTGCCAACAATGCGTGCCGAGGTTGTTTCTTGTGCTGTGCTGCGCACGCAACGAGCATCGCGCACCGCGCGGACCGTATCGCGTCAGTCGTGGTCATGCTCGGGCTCAATGGTGGTGGTGGCGACGGCGGTGGTTTTGATCGCGCGCGGGGATCGCGGGCTCGAGCGGGGCGTGACGGTGCTCGACGATGAGCAACCTCCTTTCGACAAGCAGAGCGCTGCTCCATGTTGCTCACGCAAAGCCGAGCGGCTCGCGGCTCGCTCCCCCACCCTCGCCCCGCCCCGCCCTCTGTGATATCATCAAAAGTGATAACACGCTGCAAAAGTGATAACATGCTGCCAGCACAGTGGGCCACCCTTGCCTTGGTAATGGCAAACACTGGCGGTCGCCGTTATCAGCAGCAGCCAACGATGCCGCCGCCGACTAATTACGACTAGTCACACCCATCAGCACGCCTTTATTTCAAGGAATCAGTGGTATTTGGCAGAAGTCGCTGTATCGCACACTTTGCGCGCCAGTATGTCGGGGGTGCCAGTGGCACTTTTCACATAATAGGCCTCCGCTCGTCGGATTGTTTTCGTGTTTTGTTTGGCCCCGGGGATTTGGAAGGGCTCGGCGCCTTTCATTAGGACGTCAGGCACGGGTCATTAGGACAAACCTAATGACCCAGGCACGCCACGCGCCGGCGTTTGCGGGTTTTGCGTTTTCTTGCGGGGTGCCGGGTTGAACGAGTGGCAATTGCAGTGGTTGACGCCGACGAATGTGCAACACTCGCTGCGTTGCGTTGCTCACCCACGACCAAGGCATTGACAACCAACCATTCCACACCACCCCCACCCCACCCCAATCCTCACACTCAGAGAGATAACGCGACAATGGACGCCGACTCGGCATCGCAAACGGCTGCGACGTCGGCCACTACGCCATCACAGCAACCCCAGAAGGTGAGTAGCCGTTAGACTCTGGTTTCCCCGCCCCCCGCCGCCCGCACTCCCCCCTCCCTTCTCCCCCCGGTCCATCCCATCGCATACCCCGGCCAGTGTCCGCGCGTCCAGACCATAACACTACGCACTCAACACTACCAACCATCTCCCCTCCCCCACTCACATCCACCCATCCCCACACACTACCCCGCAACACTGCACGCGTCGTCGCGACCAGTGTCCATGCCCTCGCCACTCGTTGGGCGCTGCTGCGCTGGCGGCTAGACCCGCGCCCACCTCCCGCCCAAACAAACACCGCCGTCCCCACCACATCCCTGTCCACTTGGCACACCACGTGACTTGACCTTGTCTTACACCTTGTCTAGGACCGACACGAACCCCGCGGTCGCAAGCCAAATGACCAGCTCCCGCCGTCGCGCGCCCGCGAGGTGCAGCGCGCATTCCGCCTGCGCCGTGCCGAGCACCTTGCCGCGCTCGAGGAGCGCATCATGATCCTCGAAGGAGAGAACAACCAGCTGCGCGCACTCCTGTCGCTGCCAGAGGCCGACCGTGGCAAGATTGGCTCGGGCCCCACCGGCCGCGGCAAGTCGCTCAAGGATGGCGGCGTGCCCATGAGCGAGCGCGTCCGCGCACGCAAGGAGGCAAGGGAGCGCGAGCGCCGCGCCCGTGGTCTCCCCGCCCGCAAGTTGGAAGATGTCACCGACTCTGAGGACGAGGGATCGAGCCATTCGCCCAGCGTCAGCGGTGGCAACCCCCGCTCCACCAGTGCCAGCGGTGGCGGTGGAGGCGTCGGCGCGTCCCTCGCCCAGGCTGTGGCTAGCGCCGCTGGTATCGCCGGCACGGCCAGCACCATTCCCCTGTTCTCGTCGCCCGGAGACCTGCCCGCACCGTACTCGTTCAACTTGCCCACTCCGTTCCAGCTCCCCATCTCGCCCGAGCCCCACTTTGACTACAATGCCGGAAACCTCGACTTTAAGAACACGGGCGCCAACTCGTTCCCCATCTTCAACATGTTTGACGCACCGAGCGGCAGTGACGGCAACAACCAAGGCCAGCAGCCTACACCCGGGCTCACCCCCGCCGTCAACGAGAAGCCATCGCCGCTCTCGCCGCCCTCGGCCGCGGCTGCTGCGGCGGCGTCGGCTGCAGCCTCGTCCTCGACGACCCAGCCAGATCTCCTCACCCGCCTCAAGGCCTGCTGCCACCTGTCCGACTCGCACGTCGTCAACGACCCGGGCCTGCTCATCTTTGCCACCCGCCTGTGCCAGTCGTTTGCGTGCCCGTTCGGCGGGTCGCACCCCAACTCTGCGCCCTCCGACGACCCCGAGCAGATGCTGCTCGAGGACGCGTGGCGCTCGCTCAAGGCCACGCTCGACCCCGGAGGCGAGGCCGACGGCGAGAACCGCATCAACACGGGCCGCATGGCCGCCGAGCTCGTCGTGCGCGCCGCCGCAAGTCGCGGACAGGGCAACTGGATCGTGTGCCGGTACAAGGAGGGCATGACCATCAAGCGCGCGCTTGTCCTCGGTCTTGTCCAGGGTTTCGGTGGCAAGATTGAGTAGTGGACTCGCGAGTGTTGTTGTACGATGTTTTGTACCTTTTGGGGACTCATGTATCGAGTCGAATCTGGCGGATGCCCAACTGAGCAGAGGCAACGTCAGGCAACGGCGCGTTTGCTCCTCCACATCGGCCACTAAACCTCCCCCACCCGTTATCTATCGTTATCTGGCAGCGCCCGACGCTCGCCTTTGACTTTTGGGCATTGGCTGCCTTGGAAATGCGTGGAGCGGTTCAGGAAACGGCTCAGAAAACTGTCATTGATGGTGGGTGGGTCGGGTGGAAACGTGGAAATCGGCTCGAAGCCTATGACGCACGCTCCACACGGCCGGGTCTCGGCACGCGCGCGCATCAGCCGTGATCGGCAACCACTAGCGAGGGGTGTACAACATGCATGATATCTACAGGGTGCGCGGGCGCGTAGCGAGCGCGCGCTATTCGTGTTCTAGTGGGCCTTTACCGCCAAAGGATGGCCGTTGTGGTTGTTTGCAAAAGCGCCTTCGTTCACCCGGGGAAAATTATCCACCGGCAGGTGCGATGTGCCTTGGGTGTATTGAAATCGGAGCGCTGCCGATGTCGTTTGGCTTGCTGCCGAAATAGCTGGAAATCATTGCCGCCGGCAAGATATTGAAATGAATGGCTGGGCGTCTGGTGAAATGTTGACATGTGAGAGCAAGTGGGGGGTCGTACCGCGCCGAGGGGCGACGGCCCGCCCGCAGCGCAAAGCAAATCGAACAGCGCGCGAGCGAGCACGCAAAGTTAGTCTGAAATCTCGATAACCTCGACTTGGGAAGCGCGCGTAGAAGCACGTGTCGCTCGTCGCGGGGTCGTGTGGCTTTCCGTCCCCTTGTACTTGTACTCGTCGCCACTGTCGTTGTCGTCTACCACCACCACGCCGGAAGCGGCAAGCTCGTCCTCCTGCTGGGCGGCGCGGATGGCCGCGAGGCGCGCTGCGCGTGCAGCAGCAGCACTGCGTGGCGACGAGTTCGCCCGCGCGGCCGTTGCGGCTGCAGCCCGCCTCGGCGGAGCTTGGGCAGGTGCACCCGCGGGCAGAGAGTTGAGCGGCATGGTGCGCCGCCGCTGTGGTGCGTTCGTCGTCCGGCTTCCCCTTGCTGCTCTGCGTGTGTCAGCAGGCCTAACAAGCACCTGGAACCTACTCCAACCGCTGCTCCAGACCGGCAACAAAGTTGGCCGCCTGGTGCTCTTCCAGCGCGTCGACAATGCCGCCTACTACCGTCGTGTTGTCTGGCGCAAGGAGGACTGGCTGTCAGTTGACTCATGAAGACCTATACAACTCACGGGTTCCGCGTAAACAGCGCACATTCTTGACGAGGAGCTGGCCGTCAGCGCCGTCCACACCCACGCACCCACCTTGCACCCCAGCTTGGTATCCCCCAGCCCTAGCCTCGGCAGCGAGCGGTACTCTATCGCGCGCATGAGCGTGCGCCCGTCGCTGACCTCGAGGCTGAGCATGTGGCGTGGGTAAGGGGGCACCTTTCCGTCCTCGACGTCTTCCTCGTCGTCCATGCGGCGGATGCGCGACGCGCCCGACAGCACGTCGCGGCGCGCGTCGAGCGCCGTCTGGAGCTGGAACGCCGACGCGCCCATCTCGGCCACGCTGTGCACCTGGACCAGGAGGCCGCGGGGGAACAGCGTCTTGCCGTGCGCCGCGTCAATCGCGTCGGGGCCGGGGATGGCGTCATTCCCTGCTGGGAGCGAGCTGACGCCGAGGTCGGCATGGATGTACTGCTCTTGCACGGCCTCGCGCGTGGCCTCCTGCCCGTCTTCTATTAACGCGTCGATGCATTCGGATACCCAGGACTAGGGGGTTAGTGGGGCTCGGGGCTCTGCGCGCTGGCTTACTGGGTCTGGTGGAGGGAAGGGGTAGCACTGCTGGAGGAAGGTGGTGATGGTGGCTGGATTTGGACGTGCTGGCATAAGGAGTGGGGGAGGGAGGGAGGTGGGCGTGGGGATGTGCGCTGTCGTCGTCGTCGTTGCGTCGCGAGCCTGTTGTCGTCTGTCGTGCTGCCCGTGTCGTCGTCGTTCAAAGTCGTTGCTGCAGTAGAGGTCGACAACAACAACTGGCGTCGATGAGGTCAACTTTGGACGACTTGGCCATTTGCCGCCGCCTGTTGCCGCCGCGCCGGGCGCGCCAGTCGGTCGGTGTCAGGCACGGCCAGCCAAAGTGGCCTCGGTGGTCACGCGCGTCTCTGTCAGCCCAGGAAAAAGTCCTTGCCTTCCTCCGCCCCGCCCCACTCAGCCAATCACTCCGGCCTGCCTGCGCTGCTGCCGAACCACCACGCCTCATCGCACATCCTTCTCATCTCCGAGCTCTTGCTTCTCCTTCGCCGTCGCATCAGCATCTGGCACGACCACATCCCCCACCCCCCCACCCCCATCCCCACGGCTATCATGAACGTGTCGTTGCCGCGCAACGCGGCAGCGGTAGCCACCGTCCGCCGTCTCCTGGTGCCCATGCCCCGAGCGCGGTGCGTGGGCCACCTCCCGGCACATTATTACGCGTCATCAACACCAGCATCACTCCGCCTCTACCACTCTCGCACCAGCACCACGACGACGACGACCACGACAACGACGAACCACATGTTGTCCCTTCGCCGCCCGTCCCCGTCCATGCTCACCGCCCCCCTCCGCTTCCGCTTCAACTCGTCCTCGGCCCGCCCCCCAACCAAAGACCCAAAGGTCAAGAACGACGGCTCGGCCGCCGCTGCAGAGGGAGACAAGGTCGGAACAAAGGGCGACAACGCCAAGGAGCACAAGCAGTCATTCCGGGGTACGTGGTGCCCAAACCCGCAACCCACATCGCAAACACACACACTGACGACCAGCCAAACTTAACCGCGCATGGTCTACGCCTACCAAATGGTTCCCTATCCCCATTGCTCTCGGTGCGCTCGTTCTCGTCGCAGTCCAGTACAGGAAGCAGTTGTTGGGTGGGGAGCCAGAGGTAGTCAAGCAGCGTGAGGGCGGCGCAGTTGTCGCCGGTCCCGACGGTCCATGGCAGGTGGGTGTGGCTGATGTATGCCAGCGAGTGTGCTAACAGCTACAGGTTCGCATTCTCGGCGCGCTACCGCTACGGAGCATGTCGCGGCTGTGGGGATACCTCAACTCGCTCGTGCTCCCAGTGTGGTTCCGACCTTATGGGTTCAAGCTCTACGGCTGGATCTTTGGCTGCAACATGAACGAGTTTACGCCAGAAGATCTGACGTCGTACGAGTCTCTTGGACAATTCTTCTATCGCGAGCTCAAGCCCGGAGTCCGCCCGATCGCCGATGCGCCCCTCGTCTCGCCTTCTGATGGCCGCGTTCTGCACTGTGGTACGATTGTCGGCGAGAAGGTCGAACAGGTCAAGGGCATGACATACTCGCTCGAGGCTTTGTTGGGCACCGAGGAGGAGGCGGTCGGCGAGGCCTTGCAAATCGACCGACAGAAGGCGTCGCCGACGGTCGGTGGCGCGCAGACGCACGTTGTCGACGACGAGAACTTTGCAAACATCAACGACATTCCCTACTCGCTCTCGTCGCTCATGGGCAAGGACAGCGCCGCCGAAATGAGGGAGGACGACACGGAGACGGAGACGCACAAGCACACTGCGACGGGCGAGCATGACGCATCCGTTGAGAAGGCCACCGACTTCCAGCACGACGCTCACGTCGCTGCCCGTCTCGGCATGGGCGCGCTGGGCCGCGCGACCGACTCGTCGACCGAGATCGGCCACGTGAGGAGGGACCACAAGCTCTGCTTCATTGTCATCTACCTCGCGCCGGGCGACTACCACCGCTTCCACTCGCCTTGTGCGTGGGTTGTCGAGCGCCGCCGCCACTTCACCGGCGACCTTTTCTCCGTCTCGCCATACGTGGCCAACCGGTTGCGCAACCTGTTCGTGCTCAACGAGCGTGTTGCGCTGCTCGGCCGCTGGAAGGAGGGCTTCTTCTCAATGGTTCCTGTCGGCGCGACCAACGTCGGGTCCATCATTGTCAACTTTGACAAGACGCTGCGCACCAACACGGCCAAGCCGACGCACCCTGCCAACACGTTCACCGAGGCGGTCTACTCGTCGGCGTCGGTGCTCCAGGGCCAGCCCCTGCTGCCTGGAGAGGAGATGGGTGGCTTCAAGCTTGGCTCGACGATTGTGCTCGTGTTTGAGGCGCCCAAGTCGTTCCAGTTCAACGTGAAGCCTGGAGACCAGGTCAAGGTGGGCGAGGCGCTTGGCGCGTAAGCGCGATGCGGGGCAGGAGGGAGGAGGGGAGGGAGGGGGAGGGAGACCGAGCCGCCTTGTCGCATTCCACGACGCGACGACGGCTAGAAGCACAACATAGCATGACCCGACCGGGCACCTCTCATTCAACTAGCAGCTGCCGTCTCCATTCAACGGGGCAGTCATCACAAGGTAGCACTGTGATCTTATTTGCATGCATAGATAGGCATTGCGTGGCCGACGAGGTGGCTTGCGGGTTTCCCCAGATTACCGGAGTCCCCACCTTGGGTGACCCCCCACCCGAGTAATTCCGAGTGCGGCCGTCCCGGGCCTACGGTCCCAGTCGAGCCGCTCCGGAAACTGCCGGGTGTCGCTGGGCCGGCCAGGGCAATGCAAACACCCGACGGGCCGGGGCGGCGGGCGGCGCGTGGGGAGGGCCGAGGGGAGGATGATGGCATTGTCAGGTGGGAAGGAGCTCCGCGCCGCCGCCGCGTCTGTCAGCTCGAGCGAGGATGACACCTAACCGACCCGGTAGTGCAGGCAGTGCGTAGTTGTACAGCCCGGCCACTGGGGCACGGCACACGGCATCCTCGCGGCTTCTTCTGCCTCTGTACATAATCATTTGCCGTTGCATTCATCCCTCACTCTCATCCATACTCCCCTCCCCACCACACACAATGCCCATGGACTTTGAAGCCCCCCCCACCGACCTCGTGACGCTCACGCGCCACATCCTGAGCCAGCAGCTCGCGCTCGGCGAGAAGGCCACGGGTGATCTGACGCTGCTGCTCATGGGCATCCAGGTGAGTGGGACGGCTGGGCGGGCAGAGCGAGGCCGCGGCGAGGCTGCCAGCGGGTCGTGTGCTGGTGCGAGTCAGGCCAGCTGGCCGAGCACCCGGACCTGTGCGCTTGCGCTCGTCGCCCTCCCCCCCTCCCCCCACCAAACTCGCGCTGACGCTCGCTAGGTCACGTCCAAGTACATCGCGTCCAACGTCCGCAAGGCGCGCCTGATCAACCTCGTCGGCCTGGCCGGCGCGTCCAACGTCCAGGGCGAGGACCAGAAGAAGCTCGACGTGCTGTCCAACGACATCATGGTCAACGCGCTGTCCGCCTCGGGCAAGGTCGGCGTCATGGTCTCGGAGGAGATTGACGACGCTATTATCGTCAAGGGCAGCAAGGGGACTTAGTGAGTAGCGTGAGGCGAGGGAGGTGGGGGGAGGGGGGAGGAGGCTGGTTGGCCGTGAGACCGTGTCTCGCCCCAGCCCGCCTCGTGTCCTTTTGGCGGATCCAGCGCAGCCGAGCCCCAGCCCAACCCCCGCCCACGCCGATCCCAGTGCCACGGCCCCCGCTAACCCCCCAGCGCCTGCGTCTTCGACCCCCTCGACGGCTCGTCCAACATTGACGCCGGTGTCAACGTCGGCACCATCTTCGGCGTCTACAAGATCCAGGAGGGCTCGACCGGCGGCATCTCGGACGTTCTCCGCCCCGGCAAGGAGATGGTCGCGGCCGGCTACACCATGTACGGCTCGTCGTGCAACCTCGTCCTCACCACGGGCAACGGCGTCGACGGCTTTACGCTCGACGAGTCGCTCGGCGAGTTCATCCTCACCCACCCCGACATCCGCATCCCCGACCGCGGCAAGATCTACTCGTTCAACGAGGGCAACTCGCTCCACTTCTACCCGCCCACCATCGACTACCTGAACAGCATCAAGTTCCCGGCCAACAACAAGCCCTACTCGGCGCGTTACATTGGCTCGATGGTCGCCGACGTCCACCGCACCCTCCTGTACGGCGGCATCTTTGGCTACCCCGACGACAAGAAGAGCAAGGACGGCAAGCTCCGCATGCTCTACGAGGCCTTCCCCATGGCCTTCCTCACCGAGCAGGCTGGTGGCGCTGCCATTACTGGCTCGCAGCGCATCCTCGATGTCATTCCCAAGAACATTCACGGCCGCTGCCCCGTCTTCCTCGGCTCCAAGGACGATGTGGCTGATGTCCAGGCGCTGTACGCCAAGTGGGACAGCCCCGACAAGCGCTGGTAGTTTGACGCGATGGGAGAAAATGCCTATAGCCTGTTGTACTTTGCCTGGAGTGTTCCACGGCTCATGTATGGTCTGCAGATGAGGGTGGTGGTGGCACAGAGAGAGGCTGGCGAGGGAGCCGGTCCAGCACAACCGGCCGTCGTCAGTCGTCAAATGGTCATTAGGGCATTATGACGCATTTGTATTTGATTCCGTGGTTAGTCGAGTCTAATCGTCCCTTGATTCCGTCCGAGTCGCACGTCAACTTGGGGCCACTTGCTCATTTTCGTTCCTTTGACACAACCAGTGGCCACTTGCTAGGACGGGTGCAACATCGTCAACTCGCACCTCACACCTCTCACACCTCTTCGCACTCGCCTCTCCACCGCGTAGCCTGTACACCACACTCGACGATACCAACTGCAGCTGCACAACCACGCTCCGTCCACCCCCACCATGGACCTCTCTGCGCTAAATTCTTCCCTCCCGCCCGGGCTGGCAGACGCCGAGCGTGACATGGGTGGCAAGTTTCGAGGTGCGTCTGCCTCGCGACTGTCGCGCTGGCTTCCCCGCGCGTCCCGCTGACCCTCCCAGCCGCCGCGCTGAGCATCACGACGCTGTACAAGGCGTCGCTGGCGTCGACAAAGGTGCGTGCGTGCGGCGACCGAGCTGACAGTGTAGCAAGCGTACCAGGTCGGATACTCTGCAGCTCTGTGAGTTGGCCTAGCCCCGCCGTGCTCGGCTACGCGCCATCGCTAACGCAATGCCCCAGCTCCGACGTCCTCTCCAAGCTCCAGTCGGACATCGGCGCCGGCGCAGACGCGGCCGACGCACTCGCCCGCCTCATGGACTGGAGCGAGGCCAGGCAGGTGAGTCGCGTGCCCGTCGCCCCCGCTTCTGCTTCTGACCGCCCAGGCTGCGATGGTGGCGTTCGCCGCAGACGAAGACGAGGCCGAGAAGCCATCGACCAGCGCCGCGGCCGCTGCTGCTGCTGCCGCCCGCTCGCAGTCGCTCGCCGCGCCCCAGCCACAGCACCAGCGCCAGTTCGCGGCCGCGCAGACCACGCACCAGCGCCCAGCGTCCGCGCCAGTTCCTGATGCCCGGCCACGGGGCTTTGCGCGCGGCGAATCGTCGCTGCGCACCGACGCCAACGCCATGGACGCGGACGAGGGCGCTGGTGCTAGCTCGTCGGCGGGCTCGTCGCGCCGGCCCATCGCGCCATCGCACCTCGAGCGCACACAGCCCGACGTGCCGCTCGCGCCGCCCTCGTCGTCGCCCATCAGCTCGCCGTCGGGCGTCGGGCGCGCGATCGCCCCCACCCGCCTGCTGCGCAACATGAGCCGCGTGCCGAGCAGCAGCGCGTCGTCGTCGTCGGCCCCGACATCGTCGTTCAACTTTTCGATCCCGCCAGCGTACACGATCCCGACGCTCGAGCTGCCCCCGGCATCTGGACCAGCGCAGACGGGCCCGATCGGGTCCAAGCGGCCCATTGTTGACACCGAGATGAGCGACAGTGCGCCGTCGACACCTGTGCGTGGTGGCGGCGGACGCGCGTCCAAGCGCCGCAGCATGGGCCTTGCGCTTGTGCAGGACGGCGAGGAGAAGGAACGGGGCGGCGTCCACAGTGCTGAGCGCCGCCGACCACCGCGTCGGGGTGGGGGCGGCGGCGGTGTCGGGGCGCGGGCGCCGAGCCCGATCTGAGGTGCGGGAGGGGCGGCACGACACGGCGACACGGCATTGAACATTCAGCTTGGGCGCAGGAGCATTCGCAGGAGAGCATTCAGCAGACCGACGAGCATAGATACATTCAATGGTTGTATGGATTAGCAGCATGGTGGGGCAGGGGAGGCCGTAGGCCGTAGGCCGCAGGCTTGTGCAGACGTACATGTTGTTGTCGGCGCGTGCAGGTGTTGTGGTCGTGCGCGTCGAGCTTGGTGATGCCAAGTGCGCGATGGCTACGTGGGGGAGCGGATAAGCCGCGCACGTGGCGAGCTATCACTGAACTCTTTCGACCGGCGACCATGACGGCGAGTATTGTGACGGCGAGCAGTCAGTCTCGACGTTGTCCAACGCATCAGCACAAGCATCGAGCACGACGGAGCGAGCAGCACCCCACCGCAGACCAGCCCACGCCACAATGCCACCAGGATCCTCAAGAACAGTCTTCGGTGCGTCGTCTTCCCCCCCTTCCCCCCCCGCTAACCCCGCAGTCGCCAACATCCCCTAGTACGTCCCGCCCGCGTGCCCCCCTAACAGCAGCGACGTGTCCGAGGAGCAGATTGCCGGCGTCTTCTCCGAGGTCGGGCCCGTGCACAATGTCGAGTAAGCGGCCACGCCTCGGCCACGCCTTGCTGGCTCGACTCGCGCGCTAACACACGCCCGCAGGATCAAGTTCGACCCCGTGAGCGGCAAGTCGAAGGGGTACGCCTTTGTGCAGTACTACGGTGTGTGCGCCCATGTTGCCCAGCTGACGCGCTAGACGAAGCCACGGCCCTGTCCGCCGTGCGCAACCTGCAAGAGGTGCCGATCAACTCCCGCCCCGTCCGCATCGAGCTGAGCACCGACGACGGGCCGCGGCGCGGCGGGCCTCCCCGCGGCGGTGGCGGGGGCGGTTTCGGGGCCAGGCCTGGCGGCTTTGGAGGGCGCGACTCGCCGCCCCCGCGTGCGCCTGCCGGCGCCGCAGCGCTCAGCATCCCGCCCGGGACCGACCCCCTGCCGGGGCAGAAGGCGACCGACGCCATCTCCGAGACGCTGGGCCGGCTCCAGCCCGGCGAGCTGCAGGAGGTCATGGCGGGCATGAAGGTGGGCCGCGCTCGCGGACAGGACGCGCTGACGCCCCAGACCCTCATCACGACGCAGCCCGACAAGGCGCGCGAGCTGCTCACGTCGCAGCCGCAGCTGACGTACGCCCTCTTCCAGGCCATGCTGCTGCTCAAAGTCGTCGACGACAGCGTGCTCCAGCGCATCGTGCCCGGCCCGCCGGCGGCCGCAGCGGCGGCCCACGCCCCGCCGGCAGCGTACCCGCCCTTCCCGGCCCAGCCGCCGCCAGCAGCGTACCCGCCCTTCCGGCCGCCCCCGAGCGCTGCCTACGCCACCCCGCCGCCCGGCTACGGCTACGCCGCGCCCCCGCCCCAGCCCGCGGGCCCGCCCCCGCTCCCGCCCGCCGCGCAGGCAGAGCTCGCAAAGCTGCCCGAGAACGAGAGGAACACGCTCATCCAGGTGCTCCAGCTCACGCCCGAGCAGATTGGCGCGCTGGATCCGGACCAGCGCAACTCGGTGCTGGCGCTGAGGCAGCAGTTTGGCGTTGTGTAGTGCGCCGGCCGACCGAGCGCAACGAGGACGGGCGGTGGGGGACTGGAGGTAGAGGGCACGCTGTGAGGCAGATGGTGGAGGTGGGCGACTTTACACGAGCGATATACAGAGCATTCGATGCAGCACAGTTGGTAGCGCACAGCTGGAGCACGCTGGTAGGGCCGTATCCGGCAGGACGTTCGCCTCAACCACAGTCAGTTGGCCACTCCCACAGCCAGTACCCCCCCCCCCCCCCCACCCACACCCCATCGACCAACGGCCATTCATAGTGATGTATGCACATGTGCGACGCAGAGCGTCTGGCGGCGGAGCGCAGTCCGCCGCGTCGTCGAGCACGCCTCGCGCGTGCCCCTCCACTCGCTCACGCCTACTCGTCCTCCTCGGCCTCCTCGACCGTCGCGGCCTGGCGGTGGCGCGGGGCCGTGGCCGTCGACGCGCCGGTGGACGCGGCGGCGGGCGTGGGCGCAGGCGCGGGGGTAGCGGGGGCGGCGGCGGCGGGGGCCGGGGCCACAGCCCCAGCAGCCGCAGCCGCCGGCGCCTTGTCCTTCTTCGACCGCTTCTCGCCAACCTTGCGGAGCTTCTTCTTCTTGGGCTCGTCCCACGCCCAGAGGGGGATGAACGAGTCGACCTGGGGGGTTAGCGGGTGGGGGAAGGGTTGGGAGGCAATGCGGCCCAAGGACGGCCGCTCGCCTGCTACGCAGGCTCGCTCGCGCTCGCGACTCACAAAGCCCACGTCCTCAAACAGGTTCGGGAACATCCAAATCGCCTTGGCCATAAAGATCTTGGTAATGCACCAGAAGATGAGGCGGATAATCGCCAGCACGATGAACGCGCCGATGAGGCCGAGCGCCCCAACCGACAGATACCACACGCCAACGCGCAGCGTGTTGGGCCAGAGGGGGAACATGACGCCCGCGAGCATGACGAGCACCATGGCGGCCGAGCCGACCATGCTCCACAGCGGGTTGCCGTCGTAGAACCACGCGTACTGCTGCGCGGCGTCAAAGCTCTGCTGCGGCGCGAGCTGCAGCACCTTTGGGCTGCCCGACGGCGGCGGCGGGTCCATTGCCGGGCGGTCGACGCGGAGGAAGAATGCGCTGGGGGTCAGCGCCGAACGGAGCGCAGCGCGGTGAGGCGGGGGTGGGGCGGCGAGCGGCACGACCGTCGAGCTAGGCCCGCCAGCGCAACCACGCCCGCCCTCCCCACAGCAACCCCCACACTCACAAAGGCAGCAGCCGGGTAATCAGCGCGGCCGCCTCCTCCTCGGTCGTCACAGCCGGCACCTTCTTGAGCTTGGCGTACGCCGGCCCGAGGAGGGTGCGGACGGCCGTCTTGCCTGGGGCGTGTCAGCGTGCGTTCCCTCGAGCCGCACAGCGACACCGCCACCCCACCCACCCTTGAAGTAATCCACACGCTTGCCGTTCAGCACGCCGCGGCGGACCTTGGGCCCGTTCTTGCCGCGCAGGAAGTCGGCCACGGCCTGGAGGTCTGCTGGGGCCTGGGTGGGGTCAGCAAGCACAGAGCCGGACGAGAGGCCACACGCACGCGCTTCCTGCGGGGGTCAGCTGTACTGCACTGCACGGTCTACTGTCAGCCGACTCACTGCGCATCGAGCACCGAGGTCGCATCGGCCGGGGGAGCCATGTTGGTTGAGGGTGGATGCTGAGAGTTGTTCGGCAACAAAGTGTAGTTGACGCGGAGGCGGCGTGGCCGGCGTGGCTGTGGACCGTTGACTTGCCCTGGCTGGCGGAAAACGTGGCGCGCGGCGCGTTTGACCGGCCATTAGGCCATTACAAAGGCCAAATAGCCCAACCCACGGCCGACAGACTTTCGACTCTGGTGCATGCTGCATGCAACAACACTCCTCTGCTCTGCTCCTCTCCCCGCCCCTTCTGTGAGAAGTGCATGCAATGCCTATGTGATATGCGTCGCCCCCTACTGCCGCCGCTGCACGTTCTCTCCGAACGCGCTCCGCCGCGGCATCTTCTTCGTGCGCCCAGAGTAGATGACCATGGCGAGCATGGCCGACGTCGCCGCGCAGAGCGAGAACCTGGGGGTTAGCGTACAGAGACAGGCGAGCGGGGCTGCCACTTACCAGGTGATAGCGTAGGTCAGGTGCTGGTTGCGCAGCTCGATGACGGGCGCGCGGCCGACCGGCTCGCCCTGCGCGAGGAGGACGGACGTGGGCGTCGACTCGCCTGGGATGTTAGCGGCGTGCTGAGGCCTACCGGGGGAGGGCAGTGCAGCGACGACCGAGCCAGCGATCAGACCACTGGCCGTCGCCACCGTGCCGCGGACACTTCCCGCGTCTAACCCGCCCCTCCCCCCACCCCTCCCCCCACCCCTCGCCAGCTCGCAGCACTCACGATCAATCGCGTCAATCAGAATCGGCTGCACATCCCTCGCCTCACCCCCCACGGCCTCCGCCATCGCCGGCACGTCCTTCCAGTACCACTCGCCCTTCTCGGGCTTGTTATCCGGCGTAAAGTACGACTTTGCGTTCGGGTCGGCCTTTGTGAGCATGCCCTCGACAATGACCTCGTCCGACGGCCCGTTGTCCGGCCCAAGGCCCGGGACGTGGGCGCCACGGCGGATCGCCTCGCCCTCAGCCGTCTTGATGAACCCGCGGTTGAGGAGGATCGTGGAGCCGCCAGCGGCCGAGCGGTCGAACGGCAGGATCAGGTGGAAGCCCGGGACGCCGTCGCGCGTCTGCGGGCCCTGGAGGATGGGCGGGCCGGCCATCTTGCCCTTGATGAGCACGCGGCGGAACGCAAAGTCTGGGAGCGCGCCGAGGCTTATGTCAGCGCCGGAGACGACACGCGCACCCACTTGATCTTGCCGGGGAGCACGATCGGGTCCTTGGCGAGGTTGCGGTCGACCTCCTCGATGAGCGCGACCTTCCATTTCAGCCGCTGCACCTGCCACACGCCGAGGTATCCCGTGAGGAGGGGCGCGATGAGCAGCACGACCGTGATGGGGCGGAGCAGCGTCGACCGGAGCGAGTTGTTGGTGACTGTCGATGAGTTGCGCGTCGGGTTGGCGCTGGGGCCGCCGGCGCGAGCGCGCGCAAACGCCGAGGGGGACGCGCCGAGTGGCCGCCGTGGGAGGGCCGAGCGCAGCGCCGAGAGGAACGACTGTGGTCTCGACATTGTCGTGGGAGGACAGTGTCTGTCTGTGTGGAGGTTGCTGCTCCGAGATTATCCTTCATTCGCATGCCGGTTGACTGGACGAGATGCCGAATGAACATTTTGCTTCCGCTCGAGGCCGGCGTCATGAAGGTCAAGCAACAACAACAACAACAGTCCATCACGCTTCTCACATCAACAACAATAACAATAACACGGCGGCTCCGGGGCCAGCGACGTTGCGAAAACCAGAGGCACTGGCCCCGCAAGCCCAATGAGCAGCTACGCCTCGACCTCGGCGGTGCGCCTCAGCACGCTGCCGCCGCTCGCCGCCCTCCAGAGCTGGGTCCACCGCCCGCAGGCCGTCGCCGCATGCTTTGTGAGCGACGTGTATGAGCTGCAGAACTTGCGCGAGGAGGGAGCGGGCGTTTCAAGGACATCACGGGGTGGGTGTCACCCTGTCCACCGCACCCGCTAACCTCCAGACGTCTTCCTCCTCAACCACTTTCCCTGCAAGGTCGTCGAGCTTGTCGGCTGGGTCGCGGGAGTCGACCACAAGGACGCGTCAATGACGGTTACGCGTGGGTCCTGTAGCTTGGCTCTGCTGACGGCAGTGGACGACGGAGACGGCGTGCACGTGCTCCAGGTCGTGGTGCGGCTCGCCAAAGCCGAGGCCAAGGCGCCCAAAGCACAGGTGGCACCGCCAGTGACGAACACCAACTCGACCTTCTTAACGGCGAAAGACCGCAAGGCAATGCGCAAGGCCGCTGTGGCAGCAGCGGCGGCTGAGGCCGCGGCGCGCAACACCCCGGCGGCCCCCACGTCCCAGCGCCCCGATATCCGTGTCGGCGACACCCTCCGCGTCGTCGGCCGTGTGGACGAGTGGGCGCGCCGCCGTGGAGCCGGTAGGGAGGAGTGGGTGCGGCAGGTGTTTGTCGACGAGGCGTCGGGCTCGGGGTCGTTGAGTGCGTTCGCGTTGGAGGAAGCGCTGACACCCGCCTAGATGTGGTCGACCCCGACGAGCAGTTCCGGCATGCCGCGAGGGTTGTGGGCCTCCACGAGACCCTCTACTCGCAGCCCTTCTCCATGCCTTCCCCCTCGGCCAAGACGCCGCCCCGCCCAACAGCCCACTCAACACAGGCGTCACCCGCCAAGTCGACCCTCTCCAGCATACCGTCCAGTGATATCTACGACGACGAGTACTACGCGCCAGAGCCGAACCTTACCGATCCAGCCAACCTGAAATCATCGCTCCTCACCGAAACAACGTTCAAACGATACCTCATGGACCATGTCTTGCGCGAGACGGTCAGGATCTTGAGGCTGTCACCTACCCCACCGGGGCAAGTCGTGCCGGCACTCGCGGCGCTCTTCCCAGAATATCGACATGCGGCCAAGCCTCCAGGGGATGACGGCAAGCGAGATGCGCTCGCCCCAAGCCATAACCGGAGCGGAGCAAGACCATGGAGTTTGAACGGGTCACCTCGATGTACCACACCGGACAGTGACGACGATGTCGTTTGTCTCGAAGCGACCCCTAAAGCTTCGAGGCAATCAACTTTCCGATCTCGAGGAGAACGCGAAGTCTTGCGACGGAATCGGCACAACTTCGCCCCAATGTCGGCGTCCAGTCCCTGGCTGGACGATGATGAAAGCGACGGCAGCGACAATGACGCGTTTGGCTCCGAGATATTGCTGGAACCGTTTACCGTTGAGGCCCTGATGGATGTCGAGAGGTTGCGGGTCCTTGGGTCAAAAGTGGCCGAGGCGTGCGCACGACGCGAAGAGCGACTCCGACGGCAGCGAGCCAAGGCCAACGCCTCGACAGCAAGAGACGAACGCGTCGTCAACGACCGCCTCGCTCGCGGACTCCGCGCAGATCACTGGCGCCTGACGGGGCACGAGGTCGAGCACAAGCTGCGGCGGCTAACAGAATGGGCGCTGCGAGAGGCGGCTTCCGAGGGCGGGCTCGTTCAGGTGCAGCTCACTCCGCTGCTGTCACCATCCTCGTGCATCGGAACGGATACGACGACTGGGTACCTGCCCCTCCCGCCGGAGCTCGTGTGCCCACTCGTGCTGCCCCTTTTGGAGGCCGAGCGAGCCTACCGACTGAAATTAACCAGTTCAATGTTTCTGTCCCGTGACGACCCTCGGCGTAGCGCAGGAATCAATGTCGAGTGCCTCACTCGACGACTGCGGGCCTGGGGCCAGGCCGGGCGGTGGGAGCGCGCTGGCGAATGGGCAGTCGAGGAGGCGTTGGAATGGGGCGTCGAGCAGGGTCTGTTTTACGTGTGTGAGGGTGGATTTGCGGTTCATACAGGTCGTGTGTCGTCATGAAGGCCGGCACTGACCCTGGCCAAGAGTGGGTCTAGCTATTCTAGAGATTAACCGCTACCAATCATACCTGTATATGCACACTTTAGGCAGAAGATCAATGTGCGTGACGCTGTGCGCATGGCAGACGAATGTGCGTGCACGTGCAAAGTTTGTGGGTCGAGTACGAGACTGATGCATTGATTGTCTATGGTATGGGTGTGATGAGGACGCGTATTGTACGACGCGCTGGGAATGGATACAGAGGAAGAGAAAAAGGTCGTGGTGGCCCGGGGGATAATGCCGATAAAATACAGGAAATGCCAAGTGTCTCTATAGGGTGGCGTTGTCGTTGGCGTTGACACAGGCAGAGGCGTGCACAGGCGCCGCCGTCCGTGGGGTGGTGACTTGCAATGGGTGGTGGTGGATGTGGCTGTGGTGGCGGCGCGGGCGTCGATGGACGCCGGCTTGATGGCTTGGGAGGCGTACGTTGGCTTGGGTTGGCTTGCGCCGCCATTCGCAGGTCCCATCTAATTTTTAATTTTGCTTGATGGCGGTGGTGGTTGATGATCGCCACGCTAGTGCGTTTGCGTCTGCGTCCCTTCCCGTCGGTCGCGCCTCATGCCGAGGGCGAGAGGAGGCCCAGTCCGAAGCGCGGCTCGCCGTCGTCGCCGGGCTGGACGCCCGACAGGCCGAGCGCGTTGCCCTCGAGCACGGGGCTGGCCTGGGGCGAGGGGTATGCCTGGACGGGGGAGAGGAGGCGGGCGCGCGTGCTGTTTGAGCGCGAGAGCCCGCTGGCGTTCTCGTCCTTGAGCGTCTTGAGCGTCTTGAACTCGCGCTCGCGCGGCGTCGACGGCATCGAGTCGGCGCGCCGCCTGCGCTTCTTGGCAAACGAGGCGAGGTCGAGCGGCGTCGCGGCGGGGTAGTAGTTCTCCATTGTGGTGGTGGTGGTAGAAGTTGAGGAAAAGTTGTGGTGGTGAGGCGGGGGGGTGACAACCGTCGCAGTGTCGATGGAGGGCGACCAACAAGTCACGCTCACCCGAGTCCTTATAACACGAGGGGTAGGGCTAGATTGCCGTGGCTGTCGCGGTTGATCTGCTTCAGGAACTGGCGTACCAGTAGGCATAAGTGACATCTGTCGCGGGCAAGGGCAGGGGCCAATGCAAGCCCAGGTGCAAGCGCCGACGCCAGGGTCCTCAATGCCGCCTCCTCGGCAGTCAGGGCGGTCGTGTTGCGGCGTTAGAGAGTCTGAGCCGCGGGGCTGGCAGTGGGGAAGTCGACGAGCCATTCCGTTGGCTGGACACTGCGGGATGGTGGGTCCGGCGGGTGGGGCAGCGGAACCTGCCGCCTGAAGCCGCCGAGCGAGCAAGTTTTTAAGTTGGTCGCGACCGCTCTCGCCAGTCGACGCAGCGTGGTCGACCGCGTGGTGGGGGTGCTTGGCGACTGCGGCGGCGAAGGCAGCAAGCGCGCCTAGTGCATGATGCTGCTGTTGCCGCTGCTGCAGTTGCACGGTTCGGCTTCCAGTCGTACACGGTTCGGAGATGGCCTCTGCCAGGGTGCGTTTTTCCGAGTCTGTGCCTTCGGTGTTTGCCACGCTGCGGCTGCCACCGACGACGCCGAAGTGCGACGCTGTGGGTGTCACCTCGGTTCCAGCAGCGGTAGTCGCAGCTGCAACATCTGGAACACGGTCAGCTGAGGCACATGCATGTGGGCAGAGCGCAGTGGGCAGTGGGCAGGCAATTCCAGCAACTGCCGCAAAGAACCGTGTCTGCCGCTGCAGCTGCTTGGGGCGATGTTGACGGAAATGGGCGGCCGCGGTCATTCCGCAACCTGAGCTATTTCCTATCCCCTATCGGTGTTGGTGCAAACCTGCACCCAACACGCCGTTCGACACGTGCAGCAGCGACGGCAACTCACGGCCCAAACACGCAGCAAGCACGCAAGCAGGCTACTCACCTCGTGCCCAGTCGCGGATGCGGTCCATCTTTGCGCGCTGCATGCAGTCCTGGGCCCGGAGCGCGGCTGCAAACGCCTCGAGCTTGGACGCCGACTCGCCGAGGCTCTGGGTGAGGGCCGTTCCGGTGTTGGTTTTCAGCGTCGCCGCGTACGCCGCGCGCACCAGCTGCTGGAGGTACAGGCGCTGGCGCGCGGCGTCGGCCGGGATGGGGGGGATGGGGGCAGTGGGTAGAGACGACAGAGTGGGTCGTGCTGCTGCGGGGTTGCACGGCGCCGCCGCGGGCACGGCAGTTGCCACCGCGCTCGGAGAACTAGGGAAGGAGGAGACGGGCGTGTGCAGGGGGGCCGCTCCGGCGCCGGTCGCCGTGCATGCGCGCTGCTGCTGGGCGGCTCGGCACTCGAGAATGTCGGGGATGGCGCTGGCAGAGAGGTTGAGCCACGGCCACTGGGCGGCAGCTTCGAGCATGGCGGCGGTGGGAGGGGGCATTGGGGGGTGGGGTGGGGGGGCGGGCGGTGATGCCGTGGGGAGCAGTGCCGGTGACTGCTAGGTCGGGGGGCGGACGAGGTGCTGGGTATGTGATTGCCTGGTGCTATGTATGTGTGTGGTTGAGCGAGTTGTGAATGCTGCAAGACGCGTCGACGATTGTTGTAGCGATGCATGCCATGGCGCTGCTGCTCCGATCGACGGTCGTTATCTCTGGCATGTGCTGGCTGGCTGGGCGCTGGCGGCGGCGGCGGCCGGGGCAGGCAGCTTTGCAACGGCCGTCATTGACCGACCGCCCAATACACCCACGAGACACTCCGACCGTCGTTCGCCGATTTCAGCTGCTCCGATTCTCGGGGCCACGCCGTCGTCGCTCACTCACTCGGGGCCCGCCGTGCAGCAGCAGCCATTTCCACTCCGACCAGCCAGCCAACCGGAGCGCCCAGCCTCATGCATCGGAATCTCCTTTGCCTAAGCGACAGCGGTGGCAGCCACGAAATGGGCCTGCCAAGAGCGAGCGGCCCAGTCGGCCCGCTTAGCTTGCGCTGCACTTTCCGCCTTGTCCGGTGTCTTGGGCACTAATTCATTCTGGCGCGGCCCAGAACCACCTGCGCCACGGCCCAACAGTGGCGCTGCGGCGGCGCTCGGTGGCGGCGGCTATACTCTGCCCACCCACCCGGCAGACGGCCATGGGCGTCGCTTGGGCACTGACTGTCCGTCAGCATGCACACACACCCGAGCCGTGCGCGAGTCAGTCCGCCCGCCCACGCGCCCGCCCACCTGCCCGCCCGCGACGCGCCGATCCGCAAAGCGAAAACAGGCAAAAGTCGCTCTCTCCCTCGCTCCCTCGTGCTCGCTGCTGTGTCGGGTGCACTTAGGCAGCAGCGGTGTTCGGGGTCGGAGTCGGGTGCGTCGTTGTCGCTGGCAATGCTAGGCGACTGGCGATGGCCACTTCGGCCGTTGGGCCGCGGGTCAATGACGCGCGCGCGCGACTGGCCACCCAATTCCTCCAACTGCGACAACTGCCGATGCACGAGTGCGGGGCCCAGCGGAAGCAAAATGTCCGACGGAAGGCGAGAGCTGGCGCTAGGCGCGGGTGACGGCACGTTGGCCTGGGTCTGAAACACGCGTGCCTAACTCCCACGCGGCATCCGCGCGGAAGGTCACGTGCCACCGGCATCACCGCCCACATCGCCTCCACCGCCCACGCCCGCCGCGTCGTGTGCGTGTCTGTCTGCGGCCATCGCGTCGACGACATTGCTCTTGTCGCCACCCACTCCCACAGCATGGACTACTCGAATCTGCGCGCACAGTTCAAGCGCGAGTCAAAGGACTCGGTGTGGACAGAGAAGCAGGAGCAGGTGAGTGCGGTGGGCTGGGTGGTCAGTCGGTGGAGGCCTGTCTGGAGCCTTTGGGCAGGGGAGGTGGAGGGAAGACGGAGAGCTGGGAGGCTGAGGGCTGGTCGGCGAGCTCCAGGCCGACTCCAGGCCAACTCCAGTGCTGTGTATGCTGGAGGGATGTTCCCGCGACTTGGATGGCGATTCGGCAGAGCTCGTCGCCTTCTCGACGACACAGAGCCACAGCGCTGCGACTGACGCCCCCACATCCTTGACCACACTAACCCCCAGGTCCTCCTCGAACCATACGACTACCTCTGCGGGATCCCAGGCAAGGAGGTCCGATCCCACCTCATCGATGCGTTCAACCTGTGGCTCGAGGTGCCCGAGGACGACCTCGATGTGATCCGCAAGATTGTGCGCATGCTGCACAATGCGAGTTTGTTGTGAGTAGTCGAGGCTCTGAGCTGTGTCATCCACACTCTGCCAGCTCGCCTGCTATAGTCGTGCTCACACCACAGGGTCGACGACGTTGAGGACGACTCGGAGCTCCGCCGTGGCGTGCCCGTCGCGCACAAGGTCTACGGCGTGCCCCAGACGATCAACACGGCAAATTACGTCTACTTCCTCGCGTTCCAGGAGCTGCTGTCGCTCAAGGAGGGCACCTCGGGGAAGAACATCACGAATGTGGACGTGACGGCGATGGTGAATGGTGAGTTGAGGAGCGTTGGCAAGACTAACTCGCCAGAGGAACTGCTCAACCTCCACCGTGGGCAGGGCATGGAGCTCTTCTACCGCGACAGCTTGACGTGCCCGACCGAGGAGGAGTACGTCCAGATGGTGCTCGGGAGTGAGTTGGCGAAGCAGCTAGCTTCTTGACTCCAACTGACGTTCAGAAACCGGCGGCCTGTTCCGCATCGCCGTCAAGCTCATGATGGCGCGGTCCAAGTCCACTGTGTATGTGTTGGCCGAGTGAGGGGTAGCTAACACCACAGCGACTACGTCCCCCTCGTCAACCTCATCTCCATCTGGTTCCAAATACGCGACGACTACATGAACCTGGAATCGGGCGAGGTGCGCTGAGCATATCCGTTGACAAACAGGGCTGACGCCACAGTACAAGTCGCGCAAGGGCTACTGCGAGGACTTGACCGAGGGCAAGTTCAGCTTCCCCGTCGTGCACGGCATCCGTGCAGACACTAGCAACCGGCAAATCTTGAGTAGGTAGACAGAACCTGGGCCATCGCTGACCTACCAGACGTGCTCCAGAAGAAGACGACGTCCCACAGCCTCAAGGCGCACACGGTCGAGTACCTGCGCGACCACACAAAGTCGTTCGAGTACACGCGCGGCGTGCTCGCGCAGCTACTCTCTCAGCTGCGGGAGGAGCTCGCCGCCTTGGGCGGCAACAAGGCGCTGGAAGCCATCATCGCAAAGCTGGAGCTGCCCGAGCCCGAGGCAGTCGTCAGCACCAAGGAATCGCAGTAGATAATCATTAATGGCATTGTACAATATCACACAAGCATGCACTATCACGGAGCAAGGTACACTGTGCTCTAGAACGACCCGCGCGGGACCTGGGGCAGGCCTGGGTTCGGTCAGTGAGCTCGGCCCCCGACTCACCCTTCGACACCTCCTTCGCCCTCGCCGTCTGCTGCTTGCGTATCAAGTCTGCGCGGCGCGCCTCGAAGATGGAGCGGTGGAGCGCGTACTTCTTGTGCGACGGGGCCGAGCTCGACGGGATATTGGCGGTAATGGGCGGCGTGGGCGCCTTGGCCTCGTCCTTTTCGTCCCCGCCCGTAAGCCCCACAGCGCTGCCGACCCCGCTCGCGACGGCGCCCACCCCGCCAGCGATGCCGCTCGCGATCCCGCCGAGCGAGAAGGCCGACGCCTTGTCCTTGTCCTTGTCCTTGTCCTCCCCGTCCTTCTTCTCGGCCTTGCGCGCCTCGCGCGCGCCGTACTCGGCCACGACTTTGCGGATGTCGTCTGCGCTCGGGCCTGGTGCGGGGGAAGCGAGCGCCGTCGCGCTGCGGTCAGTGTTGCTGGTGGTGGGGGACGTACAATCCGCTGAGGGGTCAGCCGCGGCCCAACTACACCCCGAGCCCCCAGGCCCACTCACACATCCCCCAGGTGCCCGTCACACGTGTACAGGTAGTCCTCGGCCTTGAGCGTCGCGAGCACCGTCTGCGTCGGCCGGTGGCAGATGTAGCACGCGCGCGCGGTCGCCGTTTTCTGGGTGTCAGCGGGGGGTGGGAGGGGGGCGTACCCGCTCGTAGTAGATGTTCTGGATGGGCGTGGCCATGGTGCGGGGGGAGACGGGAGGGGAGATGGGAAGAGGAGACGATGTCGAGAGGGCGAGGTGGAGGGCTCCGTCGCGGATGTCGCCGTTGGCTCGTTGGCCGTTTGCCGCTCAAAATGACGCCGCCGGCCCACTTTGTTGTCAACACTTTGATACCAACTTGCCCCCCCGCCCCCCAACAACCATGCCCCGCAACCGCGGCGACAAGGCGCCAGCCGCGCGCCTCAAGCTCGTCGTGCGCCGCCTGCCGCCCACGCTGCCGGCCGACGTGTTCTGGAAGGCCGTCGCGCCGTACGTCGAGGGCAAGGCCCAGTGGACGCGCTACGTGCCCGGCCGGCCCGGCGATGCGTAAGTATCTGGCGCTGCGCACCCCCCCGCTCACGCCGCGCCGCAGCTACGGCCAGCACCCGGTCCACTCGCGCGCGTACGCGCTCATGGCGGACGTCGACTCGCTCGTCGCCTTCCACACCGGGTTTGACGGGCACCTCTTCCGCTCCAAGGCTGGTGGGTTGGGGCTTGGGAGCGAGCTCACGCAAAGGGGACGAGTACCAGGCCGTCGTTGAGTTTGCGCCCGTCGAGAAGACGCCGTTCAAGACCAAGCCGAAGAAGGACGAGCGGCAGGGGACTATTGAGAAGGGTGGGTTGGGTTGAGGGGCGAGCTGACCCCAGACCCCGACTACGTCTCGTTCCTTGAGAGCCTCGAGGCTAGGGCGAACGAGCCGGCGCCAGTGGTCGAGACGTCTAGTGGGTGACGAGTTGCGCGTGCGCTTACCCCAGCCCCCGCGGCCCAGCCGACCACGACGCCGTTATTAGACGCGCTGCGCGCCGCCGCGTCCAAGTCCAAGTCCAAGTCGAAGAAGAAGGGCAAGGACAAGGGCGAGAAGGGCGAGGGCGCAAAGGCGGCCGCGCTCGCTGCGATCTCGGAAGCCGCGTCCAAGCGCGCGCCGCGCGACAAGACGGGCGGGGTCATCATGGTCGCCGGCAAGGGGCGCGAGGTGCTGATCGCGCCGGCTGACGACACGAGCGCGGACAGCAAGCGCAGCGGGGCGGGCGCGGGCAGCGCCAACGCCAACGGCAAGGAGGGCAAGGAGGGCAAGGACAAGAAGAAGAAGCCCAAGGGGAAGAAGAAGGAGCCGGGGGAGGCGGGGGCCGCGGCGGCGGGGGAGGGCGAGGCGGCCGAGGGCGAGAAGAAGGACGGCGAGAAGAAGAGCCGGGCCCGAGGGAACCGTGGACGGAATCGCAAGGACGGCGAGGGGGGTGGGGCTGCGGATGCGGCGGGGGCTGGAGCGGGTGCGCCTGCGGCGGGTGCCGCTGGTGCCGGCGCCGAGGGCAGTGCGCCCAAGCCGCGCAAGGAGCGTCCGCCGCGCGAGGAGAAGAGCGGTGGGGGCGGCGGGGGTGGTGGTGGGGGAGGGCGGAATCGCGGTCGTGGCCGCGGCGGTGGGGGCGGGGGTGGTGACGGCGGTGCCAGCGCCGGCGGTGGCGGCATTGCGGCCAGCGAGGCGCGTATCGACATGTAGCCGGGTGCTGGCACGGCGCCACGCGCGCTCTAGCACGTCTCCCTCCCTCGTCGCTAGCGGGCACCATCGTCGTCGCTCGACCCATCGAGCCGAGCCTGGGCTGCCTCCCCCGCGCCCCCCACACGCCGCCCACCGCACCAACGAGTAGCATGTGCATTATGTATAGTGGTACAACTAGCCCAAAACCGCCGCCTCGACGGCGCGGAGCTGCTCCCAGCGCCAGTCGTGCGCCCAGCGCACCTGCCCGTCCTTGGCGAGCAGGAGCACCTCGTCGTCGGGGCGCTGCACAAACGTGCCGTCCATCACCCTCGCCGCCTCGCCCCACAGCGCGTCGTGCCACGCCACGGCGGCCGCCTCCTCATCGGGCGCGAGCACCGAGCGCCGGAGGTGCTGCAGCGCGGTGTCGCTGCCGTGCGTGACGACCCCGCGCGTCCCCAGCGCGCGCGGCACCAGCTCGACGGCGTACCGGATCGTCGGGAGCGCGCGTGCGAGGTCGCGGCACAGCACGCGGACGGGGAGGTGGACCTGGCCGTCGGCGAGGGCGCGGCCGAGGCGCGCGGCGCAGTCGGCGGCGTCGGCGCCGGCCCCTAGTGGCTCGTAGGCCGCCAGCAGGCGCGCGGCCACGCCCTCGGGGTAGTACCGCGCCACGTTTGGCAGCAGGTCCTCCGGCGCGCTCACGTCGTGCACGAGCGCGTAGAACGCGGCCTCGTCCCGCACGTCGCCTGCGAGCACGGCACGCACGCCCGCCGCTGCGAGGGCTTGGCCCATCGGCCCGCGCTGGAACGCCATCTGGTCTGCGCGGATCCAGCCGGGCTCAACGACGCCGCGGAACGTCGAGTGGTGGCCCATTGCCTCGACGGCGGCGACGAGCGCCGCGGTGGGGAAGCGGCGCGTGTCGCGCAGCTCGGCTAGGATTGCGGGAGAGTCCGGGTCCGCGCCGAGCGCGCGGCAGAAGGCGCCGAACTGGGCCTCGCGGTCGCGCGGCGCCACGGCGTCGGCGAGGATCGCGTTGGACTGGAGGAGCGCGGTGGCGAACGGCGCGCGGGCGGGGGACAGCGCCGCGGCGCGATGGAGCAGCTGGTGCACGACGTGCGCGCCCCCGCTGAGCCCGGAGAGGTGGACGCTGGCCGGGTCGCCGCCGAACGAGCCGATGTGCTCGCGCACCCACTCCAGACCCAGCCACACGTCCTTGAACCCGTAGTTGCCGTGCACGCCGGCCCTCGCGCTCGCGAGGAAGCCGAGCGCGCTGAGCCGGTGCGCGAGGAGCACGCGGACCTCGGTGCGGGCTTCGGCTGCGAAGAACTGCTGGTTGTACTGGCCCGAGGTGCTCCCGAACTGGAGGAAGCCGCCGTGGATGAAGACGCGGACCGGGAGGCGCGGGTGCCCCGCGCCGACGGCGGCGAGGTCAACGCCAGAGGGCACGTAGATGTCGGCGAAGAACGGGTTCTCGGTCGGCGTGCCGCCCCCGAGCCTGTCGCGCAGGGGGACTGGGGTCAGCGCTGCCGCGGGGAGACCCACTGTGCGCGGTGTAGCTGCGCCCCGGCTGCGCGCAGTACGCGCCGTCGGCGGTGTACTCGCCAGTGTAGCGGAAGGAGGGGGGCAGCGGCGCCGGGTCGGCCCAGCGCGGCACGTCGAGCCCGTACGGCACGTCTGGGGTTAGTGGGGGAGCACGAGGCGCGGCGCACTGAGGAACACTTGCACGCCGTTGCGCACGCGCCCGCCGACGACGGGCCCGTGCGCCGTCGACGCCGTGACCCGCGCGCTGGTGCGCAGGGCCAGCTGGTCGGCCGTCATGTCGCCCGGGGCTATGGCGGGGGTGGTCACCATGGTGGGGGGGGGTGGGGGGGTCCGGTCGGGGGGGCACCTGGCCCAGCGCCGCTAGGGTTATATGTCGCGCCGTCGCGCCGTCGCTCGGTCGGTCGGCGGGCCAATTGCCTCGGCGCCCTGTGGTCGGTCGGCCCGGCCGTCGAGTAGAGGCCGATGGACGGCCGCGAGGGACGCGGGAGAGCGAAGAGAGGGAGGGAGCCGACTCGGCCACTTGGGTCTTGAATGCCGAGGTTGTTAAATACCCCCGCTGTGCTGGGCGACGTCGGTGAGTCGGTGCGGTGAGCCGGCGCCAAGGGGGTCGTCCTCGACGCTCGACGCGCGTGTCTTCGTCTGCGTCCTGCGCTGAGCCTCTGAGCGCCGACACCTACGCCGCTGACTCTGCCCCGAGCCCGCTCGACGTCCTCACCTGGCTGACATCGCTAACCTCTGACATCACGCCGAAGCGAGGTCACGTGCTGCAAACCGCGATGGCGCAAGTCTCCTCCGTCTATTGTCTTGTCCTCGACGTCGACAACTCCCGACACGCGACGAGCACGTCCGACACTATCGAGGCAGGAGGACCGCGTCCAAGCGGCCGTACCTGCCCCTCCCCGCACCATGGCCGCGCCCCCGCCGGCCGACGAGCACGAGCTGCTCACCGGCACCGCCGCCGCCGCCGCGCCCAAGGCCGCCGACGACCCGCCGCCCGCGCCCATATCCCCCGCCGACAACGCGCGCGTGCTCCGCAAGATCGACATGGTGCGTGCGCCGCCGGCCCAGCTAACCCACCCCAGGTGCTCATCCCGCTCACGATGGGCGCGTATACCCTCCAGTACATTGACCGCTCGGCCATGAGGTGGGTCTACCGTCCGCCCGCGCTGTCCGCCCGCGCTGACCCGCCCCCTCCTCCAGCTACGCCGCCGTCTTCTCCTTCCGGCGCGACCTGCACCTCACGCCCAAGGAGTACCAGCTCCTCGGGAGCGTCTACTTCTTCGGCTACCTCGTCTTCGAGTTCCCCGGCTCGTGGCTGCTGCAGCGGCTGCCGATATCCAAGCTCATGGGCGCGCTCGTGGCCGTCTGGGGCGTCCTGCTCATGTGCATGGCCGCGCCGCGCAGTTTCGGCGGCATGGCGGCGCTGCGCACGCTGCTCGGCGCCTCAGAATCCCTCGTGACCCCCGGCTTCGTGCTCCTCTTCGCGCGCTTCTACGCGCGCGACGAGCAGCCGCTCCGCGTAGGCTTCTGGTACTGCTGCAACGGGCTCGGCTCGTTCACCGGCGCGCTGATCAGCTACGCCATGGGCCACGTGCACGTGCGCGGCCTGCCCAACTGGGCGTGGATCTTCCTGCTCAACGGAATGATCACGGTCAGCTTTGCCGCCGTGTTTCTGCTCCTGTGCCCGGAGTCACCGGCAACGTGGGCCTGGCTCACGCCGCACGAGCGGCACGTCGCCGTCGAGCGCGTCCGCGGCAACAAGGCGAGTTTGCACGACCGCACGTGGAAGTGGGGCCAGGTGGCCGAGGCGCTGCTGCCGTGGCGGGATCCGCAGGGGTGGGCGTATTTTGTCATCACGCTGTGTATTAGTGAGTGCGCGAGCTGGCGAGCGCAGCGAGCCGGCGAGCGGTGTGGCGGTCGTGGCATGCGCTCGCCGGCGAGCGGTGTAGTGGTCGTGGCCAGGCCACACCGACCCCCCCCGCTCCAAGCTAACGCCCGCCCCAGCAATCCCAAACGGCGGCGTCGCAGTCTTCCTTCACCTGATCGTAAGCCCACCGCCCGTCCCCACTCACCCCAGCTCCAATCCTACGGCTACAGCGCGTTCAAGACGATCCTCTACGGCCTCCCGCAGGCCGTCATGCAGGTCATCTTCCCCCTCTCCGGCGCGTACATTGCGCGCGTCGTCCCCCACTCGCGCTGCTACGTCATGATGGGCTACGTGCGTGGCGCACCCTCTCCCCGCTCACACCCCAGATGCTCCCCTCCATCGTCGGCACGGTGATCCAGTACCGCCGCGCGGCGCCCGGCGCCCTGCTGTTCGGGTACTACATCATGGGGTCGTACGTCGCCGCGTACGGCATCATCTTCGGCGCGCCCGGCGCCAACGTGGCGGGGTACACGAAGAAGCTCGTCGTCGGGGCCATGATCTTTGTCGCGTACGCCGTCGGCAACATTATCGGCCCGCACCTGTTCAGGGCGACAGAGGACCCGCCCTACCGCTCCGGCATGCTGACCTGCATCATCTGCTTCTCGCTCGCCGTGCCAATGAGCTTTGCGCTGCGCTGCTACTATGTGCGGGAGAACCGCCGCCGCGACGCGCGCCAGGCCGCCCTGGGGGAGCGGTACGACCCGGCGGAGGGCGACTTTAGCGACCGCACCGACGTGGAGAATCTCGGGTTCCGGTATGCCTTGTGAGAGTGTACAGCGTGTGCGTGTTGTAATGGTTATGCAGGTAGGGCACGGTGTGTAGTGTGGCCGGTGGCCGGTGGCAGGGTGGGTGGTGCATGCATCTTGGCGGCCGGGACATATGCACGCCAGCGTGCCGTCAGCAACGGCCAGGTGGTGGATTCCCCTGGCCGAATGGTTAGCACCATCAGCTCCCAGCCTCGCCAGCTCCGCTGTAAAACAACCTCCCGGGTTCGATCCCCGCTCAATCCTGGTCTGATCCAGTGATCCTCCGGGTGAGGGTCAGACCTAAAACAGTAATAACCTACAACCCAAACGAAACCACCCCAATACAATACAAACCAAACCAAACCAAAAACAACCCAAACCAAACCAAACAACCAAAACAAAAACAAAAACACGGAACGAACCTCCCAGGATTGGGAGTAGTAGTTTGCGAACCTCCGGCTGGCCACCGGGGTAGTAGACGTGTTTTTGGTGCTTTGCGCAAGGATGATAGCAGGCGCGTCGGGCAGAGCTAAGCGCGTCGTAGGGATTTGTACGACACAACGATACTAGTGCTCGTCGATGGCCGGGCGGTATCTCCCAACACATGCGGCACGCGAGCACGCGTGCCGACGTTTGGCGACTGTTCGCGAGCCACACGCCATCGCGGCCCACAGACCCCCCTGCATGTACCTCGCACCCGATACCCGGCGACGCGCACACACCACACCGCACGCACCGCCGCGCACACACCCCGCCCACACCCCCGCCCACTCCGACTCTTCCGGGGGTGTTCTGCGCAACGCCACACCGCGCCGCACTGACCCCCGGCGGTGCGCTTCTGGAACAGCCCGCCACTACCACAGCCGAGATAGTGTCGGCGGCGCCGGCGCGTCGGCGGCGTCACTCCCCGATGCATCTAGATTTCTTGTCTTCAGCTTCCCCACGAGTTACAACTTTGACGCCGCCGGCACCCGCGCCAGCTGCCCGACGACCAAATCCGCCGCCTTCTCGGCCAGCCCGATCGAGCTTTGGTATCTGCAGCGTTAATTACGCCCGCCCCACTCCTCGCCCTCGTCGCTCAGGCCACTCACCCCTTCCCGCCCGGCCCGTACGCGTGCACGACGGCGACCTTGCGCCTGCGGGGCGCGCGCGACGGCGGCGCGAGGTGGGCGTGGGCGCCCGCCGGCGCGCCGCCGAGCTCGCGCTGCTCGACCTCGAGCCGCACGCCGCCCTTGCGCGCCGGCCGGAGCCCGACGTTGTGCGCCACGACCTCGATGTCGCGCCACGACTTGCCCCCCGGCCCGGCGAGCAGCGGCTCGAGGGCGTAGCAGTCCTGCAGGATGCGCTCGGCCGTCGCGAGGTCGGGCAGCACGCTGTGGTTGTCCCGGTTGTACGTCCCGCCCAGGATTACGGTGCCCTCTGGCCCGGGGCGCGGGATGATGTAGGCCATCTCGGAGATCGGGGCGGGGCCCGTCGTGCCCGGCAAGGGGTCGAACACCTTGTCCACTGACATGACGCAGGTGTTGACGAGCGGCGCCTTGACGAGCACAGTCTGCCCGCCGGCAGGGTACATCTTGTCGTCTTCGACGCCAATGAGCGAGCGGTTGCCGAGGGCCAGGGCGTTGACGACGAGGTCGACCGAGCCTGTCTCGGGCAGGTCGTACGCCTCGTCGAGCGACGCCAGCCGGCGCCGGATAATCGGCACGCCGCGGTCGCGCAGCCCCTTGGCTAGGTGCTGCAGGTAGTTTGGCGCATGCAGGATGTACGAGTCAAAGTTGATGCTCGTGGGGAAGCCGCCGGGCAGCGGCGCCTCGGGCGTCGCGTCAATCTTCCTGCACTGTGGCGCGTGAGCACTGCACTGCGCTGCGCCAGGTCGGTCGAGCATGCGAGCATCGGTCCAGTTGAATGCCGGGTGCTAAGCGACGGATCGGTGACCCAGTGTCGCCGATCGACTGCGACCCTCGACCCACTCTGCCACTAAGCGCCGCGCCACAAACCGCAGTCCGACCGCGCGGAGTGGAGCACACAGGCACTCACATTGGGCACAAGCGAGCTGTACCACGGCAGCGGCTCGTTGGGGTCGTCGGACACGACGACAAACGGGATGAGCTTGCACAGGTCTGGGTGCTCGCGCGCGACGACAGCGAGTTTCTTGAACGTGATGGCGTCCCACTCGGCGTCTGGCGTCCCGGCCACCTCAAACGACTGCCAGTTGCATCCCTGCATCGGTCAGTTGATGCACATGGTCCACCCGGTGCGAGCGTGCTGCAGCCGACCTGGCTCGGGCTGTGGCCGAGCTTCTCCGGCTGCTGCGCGGCACCATGCGGGCGGCGGCACCGGCGGCGCCGGTGCCGACGACGACGACGACGCAGACTCACGGCCCAGGGGCTTGCAAAGCCAGTGCTCGTCAGGTCCTCTGGGAGGTCGCGCGCGACAATGGCCACCTTCAAGCCGCGGTTCGTGAGCTCGGTCGCAATCGACAGGCCATAGACTGCATTGGTCTCAGCGGGGTAGTGTGTGGTGACGCACCGCCTGCACCGAGAACGAGTGCGTCAAAGCCCATGACGGTGGTGTGGGATTTGTCTGCCCTGTGTTTGCCGTCTTGCGTCGGGTTGTTGCCGAGCAAGGCGAGTGAGTGCTGGCTGCGCTGCGTTCGCTGCGAGAACAAGCAAAGGGGTAAGCGGCGCGCCGGGCAACGAGCCGAACGCCTAGGGTGAGTCGTGTGGGTGTAGACTGGCGAAATGAGAGACGGTCGCGGCGACGGTGTGAGATTGGTTAGCCTTTGGTCCGTCAGGCCGTCAGCCGCGCCGGCGTCGCCGTTGATTGGGGAGGTCTGTGGCCCCAGCCTGCGCAAGGTGGGCAAAGTCGCGCTCTGAGTGGTTGGAGATATCAGGGCTGGCTTGGCTCGCCGTCCAGTTTGTCCAGTTCTGGAACAAGCACTGGGCAGGCATCCAACCAGCGGGTCTTGTCGGTTAACCATGCCCCGGCCCCCGACCCGGACCAAGACACGGACACGGACACGGAGTGGGCCGCCAGCAGCCGAGCGTTTGACACGGCACTCGGGGCACTCCGGCCACTCGGCTCGCCCGCGCAGTCACTCGACTCGCCTCGCCCTTGCCTTGTCGTTCAGCCTATTCGCGCTGCCGCGGCCATGGCTGTCGGGCTACGCCCCCTCGGCGGCGGTGGTGTTCTGCGCGGTCGTGTGGCTGCAAGGGAAATGACCGTTCTTTCAGGTTTCTCTGCGGGTGAGACCAAGCTCGCGGCCGATGGGCAGAGAGAGATCTGATTTGGGCGGAAACGGCACGGGGCCAGCCATGTTCCGCGGCATCCCCTCAAAGGCGAGCAAGCCCAGGACGCGCACGCCAGGCGGCGGCGGCGGTGGCGGAGGCGGCGGCAGCAGGAGCAGCACGGCGCAGCAAGCATCTCGCGGCAAGGCCCACCACCTACCCTCACGCACACACGGCACGCACGCACGCACACGGCCGCGCGGCCAATTGGCGATTTCCCCTGTCACCTTTGGCGGGTATATCCCCAATGAGGGAAGCGCGGCAAGCTCTCAAGCTCTACGCCAGCACGCACGACGCGCCGCGTAACCAAAGACCCACTGGACAGATCTTGATTGCAGCGATGCTTTGGGGGGCCCGAGTGGGCAGACGAGCGAGGCTCGGCGTTGCGCAGAATGCGCGGCCCTTGCCTCTTCTCCCTCCCCCTCCGCTCCCTTGCCTTCCCTGTGTTGGCCCCCGATGTCCGAAGCCCGACCGTCTTTGAGCCCCGACCTTGGGCACCATTTCACGCGCGACACCCCAGCCGCCGTTTCCTGAGCCACCAGTCAGGTAAAACCCACCGTCGACACCCCACGGCCCACGGCCTACGCGGAAAGCCACGGCACTAGACCTAGATGTCGGCACTGGTCAGTCGGTGTCATGATACCTCGGTTCACTGCGTTCAGGGTTGCGCCTGCATTTGGATTTGGGTTGATCTGCGTTGCCGTGGGGGAGGAAACGCAGTCAGTCCAGGCATTGGCCTTGTCACTGGCTGGTTGCTGGCAAGCACGATGCAAAACAAGCAAGCGTGGAATGAAGTGCCCGAGTAGAAGAGGCCTAGAGGCCGAGTGGGGGGCGAGGGTGCCAAGTAAGGCGCGCGGCAGCAGTGTCACGGACGCGGGTGCAGTGCTTTCTCATCGGCCATTGCGCATTCCAAGCGCGGCGCACAGTGCTACTCTTTGGATATCGCAGAGAGTTGGTTGGGCAGCGAGCGCGGCGGCGAGCCCAGCCAGTGAGCAGCGATGCCGCGCCGAGGGCTTGGTCAGTGCAGTAATGTGCCGGGCGCCGAGGTATCCAGGGTCGTTTCTGCCTCTGCCAAGCAGGGAGATTGGGGAACGGGGGGAACGGGGTCAAGGGGGGAAGGGGGAGCAGGAGCAGGAGAGCACGAGGAGGGAGACGGGGCCGATGGGGGAGGGAGGGGGTTGCGTCGCCGTGTGTCTATGCACAAACGAGGCAAGGAGGTTACCGTTGCGCAGTTGTAATGGGTCTGATTACTATCGGGTATTTGGACCGAAGTGCCCGTTCCTCGAATTTCCTTTGGTCGCCGCGGGCCAAAAGTCGCGAGCGATTAGGGGGCGGGCGGGGGGGCGACAGGCTTGCCCCCCATTGCCACCGTTGATGCCCCGCGCCGCCGCCGCCGCAGCCGCAGCCGACGGCGACGAGTCGTTGCGTGCAGTGGGTGGGTGCAGTGTGCCCCGCCCCGCCGTGCTCTACTCTACCTGATGCAAAGCGAATGCCGCTGTGCGACTAGAGTTGGACTTTTGATTACCATTGCCACAATAGTCTTGTTGGCTGCCTGCCCACTCAACCCACTCGCTCACTCACCCCCACATTCCTACACTCGTCTTCCCCCCTCTCCTCTCCCCTTTCCCCCCTTCCCCCAATCTATCCGGCCTCTAAACAGCGAGCAGCCCAGCTAGCAGCTAGCAATCGCCAGCAAAGCCAAGCGCCGACCCAGTCAATCAAAGCACCTGCACTGCACTGCAATCTCCATCTTGTCCAACAAGAGTCACGACAGCCGAGACGACCACCAACGACCAACAAAGCCGTCCGTAACCCCCCCTCCCTTCGTCCCCCCCCCGTTTCCGCCAACCGGATCCTTCTTTGGAATCTCACCTCGTCTCGTCTAGCTGTTGCCTCTCTCGTCCTTTCTTCCTCCCCCCCACCACGGCCATCTCTTTTCAGTCTCTTGGCTCGACCAACTCTCCCTCTCTAAACGCAAAACGGCCAATTCGACAAACTTCTGCCCTTCTCTCCCTTCGCTTCCCATCTCGACCACCACAACAGCCTACAGCCCACCCACCCACCCCCCAATCACTCGATATCCACCTCGCTTGCGCACATGGACCAAGACCATCGCAGCCATTCCGGCCCAATCTCACCAAGCGCTGGCAACCTCTCCAGCTCGACAAGCCCAAACCAAGAATCAAAGCCAAAGCTACGCGCAGTCGAGCGCGGGTCACAGGCCTGCAACGAGTGCAGGAGGCACAAGGTAGGTTGGGTTGGGTGGCCGAGGCAAGGTCCAAGACAGCGCGGTGCATGGCTCGCACAGCAAACAACTGCCCGAGAGGGGACCGGACAAGCCGAGGCCAAGCAAGGGTGCTGACACGGTACACCAGATCCGATGCCACCCCGCCCCCGACGACCCCGAGCACGTCAGACCATGCCAGCGATGCTCTCGCATGTCCCTAGAATGCGTGTTCAAGAAGCACAACCGTGGTAGAAAGCGCAAGCAGCCGTAAGTAGCACACGTTGGCCAGTTTTTGGGCCCTGGCTACAATCGGGTACTGACATGCGGCGCCAGGTTGCCGAGCGACGTCGACACACCGCCACCCAAGCATCCTCACATTGATGCCTCGCCGCAACCGTACCCTCGGCCACAGGCGGTCCCCGCCAGGCTTCGGACACCACCGCCGGCGGGCTACTGGGACCGTCCGCGAAACGCGTCTCCAGAGCGAGCCCTCTTCAACCGGTTCCCTTTCGTGGGCCTCGACAACATGCCGACGGACCACGATGGCGGTCGGGATCGCGAGCGCGGCAACGACCGGGAACGTGAGCGCGACACGTCGAATCAGGTCAGAGTACAGGCGTCCATGAGTCTGCGGAGCATGGTGCATGCCGAGCCGTGGGACGAGGCCGACGACGAGGAAGCCTACTCGGAGGATGACAGGACGGAGGCAACTAGGGATGGCGTCGCCGGCTGCCTTGGCGCCGAGCGCGATCACGACGACCACCACGCGGCGACACACCACCATCACGCTCATATCGCCAATGGTCATCATGCGGGCGACCCAGTGTCCAGTGGCTACATCTCTCTCGAGGACGCCCGGGTGTTGTTTGCCGCGTACGTGTAACAACCCATCGGCCGATGGTGCCATATTGACACCGCTTCAGGTTCATCAAGCATTTCAACGCGGCGATGCCGATCGTCGACCCCGTCGTGCACACTCATGGTGCGTTGTCGTCGAGGGCGGGGCCGTGCGGTGCCTGGGTTCTAACGCGCTGCAGACGTCGTAAGGGAGGAAGCGCCCTTCCTGTATACCGTCATTTGTGAGTTCTCACGAATGAGGCACACGTGCTGAACCCGTAACAGTGTGCATCACGTCGAGATACCTGTCGTCGACAATCACTGGCCACCCGCAGTCGCCGACGAGGGCCAGTTCGGTGCATCACGACATTGTTGTCCTTGCTCGCGACCACTTGACGTGGGCGTTTGCCGAGGCCGTGAGCACGATTGAGGTGGTACAAGCCGTGCTTGCCCTCAGTTTGTGGAAAGAGCCCGATGACGAGAAGGCCGCTTTCTTCTTTAACCGCGTACGTCGTGACGACATTGTGTGGTGGCGCCTCGCGCTGACGACTCTTAGGCCGTCATCCTCGCCAGAGAGCTCAACCTGGGACGGGTGCCGCCGCAGGCCGAAATCGCCCGCATGAGCAGCGTGGAAAAACGCGAAACTAGGCAGCGCCAGCGACTCTGGTAAGTAGCTGTCGTCAGGAAGGAGCACCCTAACGGTCCAGGCTCTCGCTCTTCTCGACCAACTCGATCTTCCACATGCAGTTCAACCAGCCCATGCTCATCGCGCCGACTGATCCGCTCGTCAGCACGTGCACATTTTGGCTCAAGCACGCGGCTCCTGATCGGCTCCTCATGGACACTTTTGTGGCGTTCAGTGCCGACTTGAGAAGCCGCTATCTCCACTACCGCGAGTTGCTCACCGAGGAGAAGACACCTAGCGCCCTGAGCCTTTCGGTCCTCACAAAGTCTATGAACGCCGAGTGGGCCGCGGCTTCCGAGGCGTGGATCCGGGAGATTATCGATGGTGAGTGGAGTGGGGAAAGCGGTAGCTACTTGTTGCTGACGCCCATAGCTGGCGGCTCTCCTGCCTATGTTCACAAGCCCAGAGTGTGGTACAACTCGCTTGGGCTCAACCTCAACTTGATGATTTTGAATCAGACGCTTCAGATCCCTCCTGCGGAACGCATCCCGCCGACAGCGCCGGCGTCGGGCTATGGCAGCACTGCGGTGCAGCTGCGCTCGATCCGGGCATTCCACCACTGCCTGGATGCTGCGTCGTCGGTGCTCATCCGCTTTGACGACCTCGACAAGGAGCAGCTGACATTCGCGTCGGACACTCTTCTCCACTTTTCGCTTTACGCTGCCACTTTCCTTTGGAGCCTGTGTCGTTCACCCGAACTGTATGATTTCGAGGCGGCAGAAATCGACTATACACGCGATCTCATTCTCAACGTCGCTAGCACGCTCGACAGCGCGTCGGCCTACCCCAACTCGAGTGCGGCTCTGCACGCAAAGTACCTCCGCCGTCTTGTTCGATCGCAGCGGCGTGGCCAGGACGGACTCTACCCGCCGAGTGACGGATCCTCGCTCCCGCCCAGCGAGAGGCTGAACGGCAGTGGCTCTGCCCCGCACGGGGTTCCGTACCCGCGTGACCCGCAGTGGAACCAGCGCACGGGTGCGGGCGCCAACGCCAACCAGCGCGGAGGCGAGCTCGACTTTTTGAAAGACTGGCCTTGGGTGGGGCTCGAGTTGCCGTGGAACCCGGTCGACGAGAGCCTGTTTGTGCCTGTGCCTCCGCAGGGTGGCGACGGTGCTGCGGCGCTTGGCGCGGCTGGCCCGCCGCCAGCGCCGTATGCGAACGGAGCGGTGTCGGTTGGCGCAACCGGAGTTGGGGTCCACCACGCCTAAGCGGGTGGTTGGGGCCTGGCTCTGTTTACATTTTGACATGGTTGTATAACGGTTTGTTATTCGGTTAGTTTTTGGTTTTGGGCGGCCTCGGCGCCCAAGTATAGATGCTGTCGTTGTAGGGAGGGGTAGGCGGGGGAGGGATGCCACTCGTTGTCTGTGAGGTAGAGACGGGTAGCGACGGGGGTGGTTGGTGGGTGGGTAACGGCTGACGGCTGCGCGTGGCGCGCCAAACGCGCCAAGGGCAGGTGCTGCGCATTCACCCGAGTGGGAGGGCGGGGCACAGCACCGGTTGGCAGGCGGGCGGGCTCGCTTGTGCGTCTCTTGGCATGCCGCGGGGGTAAAGTGGGTGTGGGTGGGTGTGGGGTGGGTACTGCGAGCTGCGAGCTGGAACCAGGATGCATTGAGGATTTGATATTGATTCACCGTGGCAGACATCACGGCGGCGTGGCGGCGTGCACTTGGCACAGCTCACACCGGCCCCGCCCAAAGTACCCGCTGCACGCGTTGCGGGCCCGCCGAGATGAGCGCATCAGAGGCGGGCCGGATGCTGCCCCTTCGCACGAGGCACAGGGCAGGGATGCAGCGGCGCGACGTGGGGGCGCGGGCCAGGTGGGCCAGGTGGGGGACGTACCATGCCTCGCCGCCGGGCGCGAGCGTCGCGACCCGCCGCCGCGTCAAGCCTCGTGCCGTGTCCAGCCCGGGGCGGAAGCACGTCGCCGCGTTGACGGAGCGGAGGATGCTCGGTGCGGTCGCACGGCCTGTCGGCGGCACCTTCTGCCCCCGAGCGGGGCCGGGGGGACGCCGCGTGCCAGCCAGGCCGCGCACGGTGGCCGCGATGCCTCTACCGCTGCGGAGGCAGCGGGCCCGCGTGCCTGCTCTGCACGCCAGACACGAGTATCGCCCCGGGTCGGCGACGAGGTACTGTGGTGTCGGCGGCGGCGGCGTGGGACGCACGGCGGACGCGGGCTCGGCCTGGAGGCTGGCGGCGGCGATGTCGTGCGTCGGCGTGCAGGGCGCCGAGCGCCGGCTCGTCGCCCCCGCCCCGCGGCTTGCATCGCTCGCTACCCTCCGCCCCCGGGAATCTCGACGACTGCGATCCGAATCCCCCGTCATCGCCATCGGCGACATCTCGGCGTCTACCACGCCAAGATGCCGATATCCTCGGCCCGCCGTCGTCGCCTGAATCCCTCCAGGGTAACCTCTCGGCTCTGCCAGTGCAGAGCGGCGCGGCGTCGGTGCGCTCGGGGGGGCTGCACCAGCACCACCACCAGGCACTGCACGGTACTGCACCCTGCCGATGCCTCGCCAGCGCCCACCTCGCCCACCCGCCGACAGAGCCGCCTTCGGCCCGCTCGTTCGGCGGGCGCACGGGCGGCCCGAGGGGGCGGCCAAGCGGCCAGCTGTGTGCAGCTGCATGTCGGCGATCTACAGAGGTACAGTGCAACAGGTCACACGGCGGGTCAACACCCACTGGGGTGGGTCCTCTGCACAGGTCGCCGAGCGCGCGCCAAGACGCCGAGTGGGCTGTGCTTGCCTGCCCAGTGAGGCGCCCGCCGCGCAGGCATATGCGAGACCGAGTCAGTCAGCGAGACCCGGTCAGCATGCTGCACCGGGTCAGTCGAGCAGCGGCGCCGACCCACCTTGTGTCGCACAAGCCTACACCCACCCCCGGCCTGCTGTGCGCCGGCCCCAGCCACACACCCCTGCACCCACACCGCTGCTCCACCTCCCCGGTCACACCCACCTGCAACCCCCCCCCCCTCTTTGCCCGCAGCAATGCCGTCTGGACAAGGGTCGCAAACCTGCCTCCCCTGCGAGCGGACCACACTCCGCTCGTACCCGCCCGCCCTGAGCTCGCAGCCACTTCCTCTTTACGTAACCCGGAACCAATACCACGTGCCCCCCACGCCGGCTTATGTAAACCCGAGCACCGCACCCCCAGCCCAGTCCCACTCCACCCCCGCCTCGACGCGCGCTCGTCGTACGTACACGCTACGCAGAGGTCGCCGCCGCCGCCGCCACCACCACCACCACCGCTACTCACTGCCGAGCTCTGCTTCGACCATCACCTCGACTCCACCCTCTTCACACACCGCGACTCTTCCTCTCCACCCATACCCCCCGCCCATGGCCTAGCTCCACCATGGCCGACTACACGGCAGCAGCTCCCTCGGCATGGAACCTCGACGAAGAGGGTGGTGAGTGCTCAGTCCTCGGGCTGTCGCCGCCGTCGCCGAGGAACCGCTAACCCCCAGACCTCTGCCGCGTCTGCCGCACCGAAGCAGAGGACACTAAGCCCCTCATCTACCCGTGCAAGTGCGCGGGCTCGGTCCGCTACGTCCACTCGGACTGGTGAGTCGCGCGCGCGGGCACGCCCCTACCCCATCGCCACCCGCCGGCCATCACTGACGACATTGCAGCCTGCAAGAGTGGCTCTCGCACAGCCGGAAACGCTACTGCGAGATCTGTGGCCACCACTACACGTTTACAAAAGGTGCATTCGAGGTGTAGAGCTCTTGCGCGCAGCGCACTGACACATGCCCAGTCTACCCCTCCTCCCTCCCCGCGGCCATTCCCGTGGCAGTCTATGCCCGCCAGTCGCTCCTCGTCGCCGGCCGCACGGCGTGGCGCGTGTTCCGCGCCTGGATCGCCATCCTCAGCTGGCTTGTCATCCTCCCGGTCGTGACAATGAGCAGCTTGCGCCTGATCTTGGTGGGCGCAGACTACGTGTAGGTCGCCCAGGTTGCCCCAGCCGCTCACGCCCAGTACCTTCCCCTCTATCGCGTATGGCGCAAGAAATGTCATCACAGACAGCTGGGCCGACCTTAACGCGACCTATGCCGCGGCAAACCTCACCGCAGACGTGCTCAACAACAACCCCAATATCACGGGGCGCGAGCGCGTCCTCGCCGTCATCGCTCAGAACGGCACACTCAACCACATCATTCCCTCGGTCACTGAGCGCATGTCGCAGGACGCAAAAAAGTGGGCCGACGGGGGCGCACCCGCTAACCTTGCTAGCCTGGTGGCATTCGTCTTCCGAGGGCAGATCATTGCCATCTGCATCGCAGCTGGCCTCATCGGCCTGATTCTGCTTCGCGAGTGGATAGGCCAGATTGACTGGCACGCCCGCCCACCGCCCCTCGTCGAGGACGAGATCCACCCAGACGACTGGGTATTCCGCAACGGCCAGGCCATGCCCATGCTCGGTCTCAACGGGCTCCCGCCTTTTGTCCCCACCTTTGAACCTCCAGAGACGGCTGAGGCCAATCCAGCGCAGCCAGAGGAAGAAGAGGCACAGCGTCCCCGCGACGACGACAACGCGTCCACCAGGGCCCAATACGATCCCGACGAGGGCGACCGTTCCATCGAGGGCGATCATGCCGACGAGGGCGCGCACTCTGTCGACGCTGAGAGAGTTGCCGGGAGCGAGCCTTCCACCACCGCCAGCGTTGATACGATTCCTCGGGCACGCCCATCGCCCTCGCACGTCGCCTACGCTGCGCCCGAGCTTCTCGGCGGAGAAGAATCCTCAAGGGCGTTCTTCTTGTGGGAAGAAAATGCAGAGGCTGGGCCCTCTCGCCCTGCGGCCGATGTGCCCACCGACGCTCTCTCTGCAGCACCAAGCCCCGTCCAGGCTACAACGTCGGCATCTCGCAGTGCAGCTGCCGACGACGAGAGGAGCCGCAGTGGTTCGCATCTTGGAGGCGACGAAAGCCCCAGGGGTCACTTTTACTCACCACCAGAGGCTGGCATCCTCCAGGCATTGGATACCATCCCTAGCACAACTGGCGCGCCAGAGATCTCGCCAGACCTGCGGCGAGCCTCTGACCCAGGACCATTCAACCCTGAAGGGAACGTCGAGCGTCAAGGGGAACGGCAGTTTGGATCCCATGGCTTGCCGTACGGTCCAGGAGACTCGCCGCCCATGGACGTTGGCGCCACGGAGAACGGCGACCCAGGTCTTCTCCTCGATGACACACCGCCCGTCAACCGCCACCATGATGCATTTGCGACGCCTGTCGCTGCTCTCCGAACCGATTTGATCCGAGTTGACACCGACCTTGAAGACCTTGACACCGATGCCGACGCCGACGCCGACGCAGAGGGCGACGGCGATGCTAATGACGCCGACGTCGAGCCAGAAGAGGACGACGAGGCGAACGCTGTCGTCGAGGCTGTCATGGGGCCGCAGCGCGGTGTCGACCAGCTTGACCCTCTCGACGGCATGGGCATGGAGGTACCACCAGAAGATGATGACGACAGGCCACTCGACGCCGACGACTGGGATGGCATCTTTGAAGTCATTGGTTTCATCGGCCCTCTCACCGGCTTGCTGCACAACCATGTCTTTGTCAGCATTGCAATGGCCTGCACCCTCACGCTTCTGATCGGCCTTCCAATCATTATGGGCAAGATTGTCCTGTCTATGGACGTCATCCGAGGCGGCGGCGACCTCGGATTAATGCTCATGCGGGCAACGGGCTTCCTCTTCAGCATCACCGTCGACCTGGCCGTCTTGATTGTCAGGGAAGTCTTCGCTCTGCCCCGGTTGTTGCTCGAGCCAGCGGCGACCTGGCTCACAACCCGTCTCAACCTCCCCGCTCTCGAGTTCAACGCGACGGCTCCCAACATTACGTCCACCCTTCTTCAAATCTCTGCCGCCAGCAACAGGTTGCTGACAGCGGATCACACGGCCGACCTCCCTCCGGGTGTGGGTGCCGCCGCGAACACCTTCCTCGGCGGCTTTGAAGTCATCGGTCATTACGCGTTCAAGCTGTACAAGGCGTGGCACCTGTTGGCCATCTCCGTTGCCGCATCACCCGACGCAAGAGACCAGATCTGGTGCCTCGCTGTTGGGTATGTCGCGTTGACCGTTACGATTATCATCGTCGCGCTCGCGGACGCCGCAAAGCTGTTTGAGCTCTCCGACTTGTTTGTTGAGAGGGCACGGAACGTCCAGATCTTCTTCAAGGTAGGTTCACCCCGGGTTTCCTACTAACTGCCAGGTCGTCTTCTTTATGACCTTGGAGATTGTCGTGTTCCCGCTGTTTGTCGGCGTCATCATTGACATCTGCCTGCTCCCGGTCTTTGGCTGGACGCTGCAAGGCCAGCTCGACCAGCTCTCTGGGAGACCATTTGGCACTCTGTTCGTCGCCTGGCTCACGGGAACGCTGTTTATGTTCTCATTTGCCACCTTCCTCGCCCACATGCGAACGGTTTGCCGCCACGGCGCGCTTTACTTTATTCGCGACCCCTCCGACCCTTCGCATTCTCCAGTGAAGGACATTATGGAGCGCCCTGCGCTGGCCCAGATCCCAAGGGTAGGTGTGTTGGATTAGCTCTGCTGACCATGTCCAGCTCGCAGTGTCTGCCGCCATGTACGCCATTGTGGTGTTTGCAGTCTGCGGAGCCGTGCCACTGGCGCTGTCGGCGCTCAAGCGTATCGGTCTCTTCAAGACCTTCCTCCCACTCAGACTGGAGCAGAGGCCGCTGTCGTCGGTGCCATTCGACCTGCTTTTCCTCCATCTCATTCTTCCGCCGTCCTGGGAGAGCCTTCGGATCTTCCACAGACTCAAGAAGGGATTGGCATACTGGTGGACGTTTACCGTTCGCACGCTCAAGCTATCTTCGCTCATCTTTGGCACGCAACCTCAGCAGAAGCCGGAGACCAAGGAGGTCCAGTTATTCTGGCTCGTGACGGACGCCTTCTGCCAAGCCGTCTTTGGTCCATACGACAACCGTGCAACCCCGGCTCGTGTCCCCGCCAGCGACCGCGTCGAGCTCCTCCCGATCACGGATCGCCGTCGTGAAGGCATGCTCATCGCTCTTGACCACACTGGCGCCCCGAAGACGCCGGCCGACAGGATTCGCCTGCTCAAGCAAGATCGTGCGGCTCGACGGGCAGGGCGAGACCCTCGCAGAGACTACACCGTCATCCAGCTGCCAGACTATTGGCGAACCCGCGTGTACGCCCTGCTCTTCCTCGCCCTCTTGACATCAAGCCTCGTTGTCGGCGCACTGGTCTTTGTTCCCTTGTCTGTTGGCCGTCTGGCCACTCGAATGCTGTTTGCCCCATCAGTGTTTGATGGCTACAGCTGGCTGTTTGGCGGCTACATCTGTTGGGGTTCCTACTCGCTCGGCCAAACCACCAAGAAGCGGATTATCCAGTGGAGTAGAGCGAGACGCCTGCGCCGCTCCAAGGCGTCGACTCGATTCAAGCGCGGCGTTTTCAGTGGCCTGAAGAATGCCTACTCGGTCCTTTTGCTCTACCTCATTGTGCCGCTTCTCGTGGGCATCAACTTTGAGCTCTTCATTGCGCTGCCCGTGCGCTACGGCTTCTCGCGCGACGTCACACCAGTTCTCCACTTTTGGGATGCGTGGGCGATGGGAACGGCGTTCATCTCGGTGTACGTCGGTGCCGTTGGCATGGTCAACGACCACCCAGTCGCTGGCATTGAAGGCCTGCCCCGCGGCCAGCGCTTCCGCGAGGCCTTTAAGCGTCCACTTGCGCAACGCTTCAAGGAGCTCAACCGCTTCATCCTGCCCTTGGTTGGCACGCTGATCATCCCCATTGTGGCGCCTTGGCTTCTGTTCCTGAGTCTGCACGCCTTCCTGGCTGCACTCGGCCTGGTTTCGTCGGTCGTTCGCAACGGCTGGCCTTGTGAGTACACGCCGGTGTGTTGTTGCTGACTCCAGTCCGCATGATGTACCCCTTGACATCGGCCGCCTTTGTCCTGTTCACGGCCCGCCGCGCAATCGCCAAGTCGGCCGACCGCATCAGGCAGTGGATCATCGACGCCGAGTATGTGGTCGAGGAGCGTGTCGAGAATTATGGACCGGGCGCCGAAGACGAGAAGGACGACGCGGCGTTCGTCGAACCCGGCGCCCCTGCCATTGTCGAAGGCGGCGAGTGGGAGGACGTCGCCGTGCTCTAGGCCTTTGACACAACTATATAACCCTGCATTGTATACCCCGCTCTTGTGTTTCATACATCCCACCATTGTATCGCCAGGTAGTTGCATACCAGTACAGCTGGTTCGCACGCAGAGTGGCCCTGGTATTAGTGCATGGAATCAATGCTATGTCTACGGGTGACGACGGGTCGTAACGCCTTTTTACGCCTCTGCTCATTTTTCGACGCCTCTGCTCATTTCGACGAGCTGGTCGCAAACAACCCCGTTGTCCTTGCAATCCAGCCCCAGGCGCCACGGAGCGTGTAGCCCTGGTACCGCAGCCAAACGGCAGCGAGGGCGACGATGGACCCGGTGCCGAGGGTGTAGGCCGCCAGTGTCTTGACACGCTGGGCCGGTGACAGGGCAGATGATGGTCCACGGGGGATGTAGGTGGTTGGGTTGAGGGCGACGCGCGTGATGGCAGCCCAGAGGTTGGGCAGCGGGCCAGACTGAGACGAGACGGCCAGCGGTGCTGGCAGGCCGAGACGGCGGCAGTAAACGTCTGGCTGCACCTCGTGCCGCTGCTGCGCGAGGTCGAGATCCGACTTGGTCGCCACAAAGATGGAAGGGATGTGGTCAAGCGAGTATTGTTGCTGTTGGGTTAGCAGCCATCAGGGCCTCAAACCCACCCTAAGGTTTGAAATGTAGGAGAACGAGTTGGTGTCGCTCGAGTCGTGGACATAGATCAAGACATCTGCCAGGTCGAGACGCTTGCTGTTGCGCAGCATCTCCGACTCGTACTTTGATCCAAACTCTTGCAGCACCAGGAACTTTTCGGCGCCGTCAATCTCGACGCTGTTGACGACTGACAGAACCTTTGTCGTGGGCTCGTAACCGCCGGCACCATCCTCGCCGCTGCGGAAGCCCTTTTGAACAAACGAGCGGAGAAGTGATGTCTTGCCCGAGCCTGTCGCGCCGAGGACGTAGCACAGGAACACGTTGCGCGTGACCTTGCGTGCCCGCCGGTCGGCCTTGCGAGGCCGCGTGACCTTGACGGCGGCCACAGTCGGGAGGTCGGATGCAGGTGAGGAAGAGAAGCCCAGGTAGGCCATGTAGTTGAGGGTCAGTTTTGGGTCGAGCAACGTGGTCATTGACCACTGCGCGAGCCAGCCTTGCAGCGTGACCCGGCCCTGGTCGTCGGTGATGGTGGTGTCGGGGAAGCCCTGGGCGCGCCATGGGTTGCCAGGTGATGTGGTGAAGAGTTCCTCGAGCTCGCTCTGGGACAAGGCACCGTCATTGTCCTTGTCGTACGCCTCGAAGATGTCGGTGAGGAACTGGTTGCCGAGGGGGCTCAGCTCGACGCTGCAGTCGTACGGCACATCGAAGCGGGGCGACAAGAAGTCTTCGCGCAGGTCGAGCGACTCGCCGTAGCCAAACTGCCGCAGCACTGTCCACGTCGTCTCCATCCGTCCCTGCTGGATGAAGATGGTGTGCAGGTAGAGGAAGCCCAGTTCTGAGAGACCCTCGCCCGCCGGCGAGATGACGCGGGACGGGCCAGCAGATGCGCCGGGCCAAGCCTCGTTGTCCTGAAGTGGCGTGCTGGGGTAGCTGAACGGTGGGACAGGTTGGACAGCTGAGGGGTCGTACGCGCGCACCAGGTCGAGAATGCCCTCGAGCTCTTGTGTCTGCAGCGGGGTGGAGAAGCATTTTTGCTGCACCGTTAGCACGGATTTGCACACGAACACCCACCTGGAACTGGTTGAGCTCGACCGCGTTCAACAAGCCGTCCTTGTCGACATCGCTAATCTTGAAGATGCGCTTCAACGCGTCGAGGCATTTTGGTTTGAGGATCTGGCGGTGTCAGTGGGTTAGGCGGCTGGTGACTTACATGCTCTCGCGAGTCGTACAGCGGCGCTGTAGGGTGCAGCACTGCCTTTTGGGCAAAGTAGAAGACCTCGGAGACGTTGAGCGGAAGGAGAGCGGAGCACTCGACGACCGTCTCGACCTCCTGTTTCGGGTCAGCCAATTTCGGGATGCGTCGCCTGGCAGGGTAGTGGTCTCACCTTGAACTCGCGCATGAGCGGCGCGACTTCCTCCTCAAGCGCCTGGTTTGTGACCTCTCCGCCGCGGAGGTCAATCTTGTTGCCGACGAGAATGACCGGGACCTGGAGTGTTAGCCGTGCCTCGGAATCGGAACCATGAGAGCGGGCCGGAAAGCTCGCCAGCGCAAACAACTCACATTGATGCCCTCCTTGCGGAACAGCGGGAGCCAGTACTCTGCGACTCGGTCAAAGCTCGAGGGCTCCGAGATGGAGTACACCAGGCAAATGACATGGGCACGTCCGAGCTGGGACAGGAGGTGTGGCCGAGAGCGGGGGTCGGCTGGTGGGCGCGTTAGTGTTTTTGTGGGGGCGTTGGCGTACAGGACGTGTCTACGATTGACGTGGTGACATTTTCTGGGGTGACCTCTGGTGGGATGGTAACTTCTGGGACGACGTGCTGGACCTGGGCGAGTTAGGTGGACTCTGGCAGTGACAACGTACATTGGTGACAAACGACTCTTTGATGAGCGAAGTGATGATCGAGCTCTTGCCCACACCGTCTGCACGGGCCAAGCGTGTCAGTGATGCCCCTGTTGCTCTCTTTTTCGCGTGCACTCACCGTCTCCGACGAGCACTATGCGCACGAGATCACGACGAGGCATGGTTTGGGATCGTTCCCGTCCGTCGGATCGCGCAGCGTGAGGTGCGGTGCGGTGGTGGATAGGTGGGCCGATGCGAGGGGAGAGGAGTGCGGCGCGGGGGCGCGGGCAGGTGTGTATGCGTGTGGGAGCGATGGGTGGGCGAAGCGTCGCTGTCGCTGTCGTAGACTGTCGTTTGGAGTATAATGTATGCAAGAGGTTGTTGCGTCGCGGCGAACGAGGTTGAGGGCTGGCTGTGGTCAAAAGGAGGGAAAGCCAGGAGGAGGAACACGAGTGCGACACGCGCGATTGGTGCCGACGAGACGGACGAGACGCGGCGAAGCGGCAGCCGTCAACGAGCCAGACTACGTAAAGTCCAACTTGGGCGGCGACAACAACACTGCCAGCGACTGTAACGCTCTCTCTACGCTACAACTAGTGTACAACCACACTCTCACCCTCGTTTACTCCTCGCGCACCCACGCCGACGACGACCTCGCACTCGCCGACCGCGCAGCCCGTCCTCCGCACCGTATTTGCAGCCGCCGGCGCCGCGCCACCACCACCACCGTCCCTCATTCCCCAACCCGGCCTCCTTTTTCCACGACACGACGCACGATGAGCTCGGGTTCGTCACGGCCGCAGTCCGTGCGGGGGCTGTACAGTGAGTGTGCAGCTGCCTCCCTGCTGACCCCCAGCGCCGCCCGCCGAAGAATGGGTCTTCCTCCCGCCGACAGTCTCGCCGCCGGCCGCCGCAGCGGCGCAGGCGCAGCCAGCACACCTCCCCACGCCGTTTGCGCCCGAGGACGACGACCTCACCGACCTCGGCCTTCCCGGGCCTGTGCAGCTGTTTGGTAGCCAGTTCTTCCTCACGGCGCTGGGTATGCCCTTTGATGTCGGAAAGACGCTGCTCCAGGTCGAGTACCGCCCGCGGAAAAAGTACGCGCCGCCCGAGGTGCGCGACGAGCAGTCTCGCGAGGCGTCGCGCGACTGGGGAGCAGAGGAAGACACACTCAGCAACCCCGACGAGGCAGATGTGTACTTTTCCGACCGGCTCGTCGCGCCGTCAGGAAACTTCGTCCCGCCGCCTCCGCCCAAGTCGGCCGACGCGAGCGGCTACCTCGAGGACAGTGGGTCTCAGAGTAACGTGCAAGCTCACACTGCAGCGTCACCCACGTGGCTCCTGAAGGACGACCCGGACGTCTCGCGCGGCAACGGCGTGTGGGGCATGATTCGGCGCGTGCGCGCTACGGCCTCGGAGGGCCTCCCCGCGCTGTGGAAGGGGCAGGTTGTCGCGACGCTGCAGGGCGTGCTGTCGACGGTGCTCCAGCCGCGGATCCACGCACTCGTGTTTTCCGCGGTGCCGTCGTCGGGCGCCCCGCTCCCCCTCGACTTTCCGCTCACGGCGCTGCCGCACCCCGGCCTCCCGCTCGTGCTGCAGGTCGCGTCGCACGCGCTCACGCAGTTTATCCTGTCGCCCCTCGAGCTCGTCAAGACGCGCCTCATCGTCGCCCCCGGCAGCCTGCCCAGCACGCCGAGCAGCGTCACCATTCTCCGGCGCGCGATCCGCGACGAGGGCGGCTTCACGGGGCTCTACCTCGCGCCCAACGTGCTCATCCCCACGCTGCTCGAGGTGACGCTCAAGCCGCTGTTGTCAATGGCCATCCCGCTCGTCCTCGAGCGCCAGCTCGGCATCTCGCCCGACATCTCCCCGCTGACCTACTCGCTCGCGGATCTGACACTCAACATTGCGTCGCTGCTCGTTGTGCTGCCAATTGAGACGGTCCGCAAGCGTCTCCAGCTCCAGAGCCGCGCGCCGGGCGGCAGAAAAGTCCGCTCGGTCGTGCGCCTCCGCGAGCGCGACTATGTCGGTGTGGTTGAGGCCATCTGGCGTATCATCACCGAGGAGACGGCTGCGCCCAGGAAGCGCAGGATGACGGAGAAGGACGAGGGTGGCGCGTTTGCCGGCGTCTGCCAGCTCTACCGTGGTGTGAGTTGCGTCGTCGGAGTAATGCTGACCGTCCAGTTCGGAATGGCCGTCAGCTCGCACGTCACTGTGTTTGCCCTGCAGCTCGTCACTGCGGGCCTGCGCGGCGGCGTCAGCCACGACTCGGGATGGAAGGAGATTTGAAGTGTATGAGTATATGCATGTTGGGGCACACCCGTCTAATTACTATGCGGGTGCGGCGGAGACGTCGCGCAGGCGCCCATCGACGAGGGGGCAGACGATCGCGACTTCGTCGTCCATGCTGCGCAGCTCGGCCTTTTGCCTCTTGTCGAGGGGCGCGATGGCGGCGCGCGGCGTCTCGGCCTCGCCGTGCCGCTTGCGTCGCAGCTGGTCACCTTCGCAGCGGTCGACCGAGCTCATGTGCTCGTGGCGGGCGATATGGAAAGCCTCGCTGATGGACAGCCAGTCGTGATCAATGACGTGGCGCCGGAGGTGCGCCCAGCCAGTTGTCGAGATGGTAGAGATGCTCGACACGCTCATGTTGAGATCGATCGTGCCGGGGCTCGAGCCGGGCGAGGCGAGCAGACCGTTGTCCTCGTTGCGGCCAGGAAACCCCTTGATAGGCGAGGACGCAAGCGAGGCCCGCGGCGAGGTCTGGTGGCGCGCCCGTGCGCGCTTCAACACGCGCAGAGTCTTCTCAGATAGGTACTTTTGCCGTGCGTCGGCCAATTGCTTGTGTCGGAATATGTAGGCCGAGCCGAGCAGGAACGATCTGATAATGTTGCTCATGCTCTGGCCGTTCTCATCGTCGATGACAAACTTGCGGTCCTTGAGGGCTTCAAAGCCATCAAAGCCGTCCGCCATGTACTTGCGAGTGATCTGGGGTCAGCGGGGGATGGGGTCTGCCACTCACGACGTAGTAGGTCCGCCCGCCAACCTCGTTCTTGATCTCCTTGCCGAGCCTCAGGCCGGGGTTCTTGACCTCGATGGCAGCGCCGTGGAGCGTCGACTCGAAGTCGATAAAGTCATTTGGGTTCTCGCGGTCCTCGTGTGTGTGGGAATGGGTCGTCAGGTGGATGCTGTTGATGCGCTTGCCGGGTGGCTTGGTGTGGTCCCAGTTGACCGCCAAGCCTGATACGATGGGGAAGCGGCTGGGGTGTAAGTGCAGGTCAGTGGACTTGCTCACCCTTCCTGAGCAGGCCACTTGCTTAGGGCACTCTCGAGCGTGTCCCAAATCCCCTTGCCGTCAATCTCGAGGCACACGACGGGGTCGTCGAATGGGAAGATTTCTGAGGGGTTAGGACGTGACAATCTTGCAGCTCACCTAGGATGTCGCCCAGCGAGATGCTTCCTGGTCCGTACTGCGAGTCTCCGCGGAGAGTCCCGCCGCAGATGATGACGGCGTCGGCACCGCACGGCTTGTGCTTTGAGCCATCAGACCCGTTCTTGTCTTCCTTGTCAAAGTCGACAGGGCTGCCCTCGACCAGGCTCTCGTCGTACGCGTGGAGGAGGACGTCTGCAGCCCAGTTCCCGAGGGACGACTCGCGCGTGCGCACGATCTCTGAGCGCGCGTCGAACGGCGAGAGACTAAAGCACACGGGCTTGCCGAGGGTTTCTTGTACGGACGCGAGGAGGGAATCGATCAGGCGCTCCATCTCGACGTTGGTGGGAGACGAGGGGATGACGTAGTGGTGCTTGCCGGTGAGGTTGACGACGGTACGGCGGCGGATGGCGTTGGGGTTGGGAGGGGATAGGTCCAGAATCGCCGACGAGAGGTCGCGGAAGTCGGTGCCAGACTTGATGATGCTGGTGTCAGCGGAGCTGGGCGGGGCCAGCTTACCGAGAGCCGCGGTCGTCCTGCGTGCCCGACGCCTCGCGGTTGCCGACATAGCCCTCCCACGACGTCGCGCCCTTGCCAATGTAGTAGACCTGGGTGTTAGTGAGGTCAGTGGAAGTTGGCTCACATGATCGTGCCCTCCGATGATCAAGTCGACGCCGTGCTCGTTCTCGACGTTCTTGCCGGCGACAGCGCCGAGCTCGTTCGAGAGCCAGATGTCCTGGTGTCAGCGTACCCCTGAGAAGCACTTACGTTTGGCAAGCGGCAATGCGTGAGCGCGATGATAATCTCAACGCGGTGCTCGCCATTGGGGTCGCGGAGCTCGCGCGACAGCTCGAGCGCGACGTCCTTCATGGGCTGGTACTTGAAGTTTTCTGGCCACGAGGGGATGGTCGCGATCCAGTCCCTGCCGCGTCAGTGGCGCCCGTGCGGCATGCTTCTCACTCCTCCACGATGCCAATGATGCCGATGCGCACGCCGCATTTCTCCGTCACGAAGAACCGGTGCAGCGGCGCGGGCGTCTTGCCCGTCTGCGTGTCGACGACGTTGCTCAGCAGCCAGGGGAAGGAGGTCGCCGAGACCAGCTTGGTCATGTGTGGGTAGCCTGGGTGTGAGCACGTGTCAAGCAAGCCACCAAGCCCACCAAAGTCAAAGTCGTGGTTGCCTGGGGTGTCAGCGAACGTCGGCACAGCTTGGCTCACCGACACACGCCGCGTCCAGCTTGAGCCCGTTGAGCACCGGCACCTGGCGTCAGCTCCACAGGCGGTGCAACGCACCATGTGGCTCCCGCGCGTGACGCTGCTGTCCACGCTGGGGGAGAAGACGTCGCCCGCGAAGAGGATGAGACCGTCTTTCTCGTCCGAGGCGGGCTTGGTCGCCCACTCGTCGCGCAGGCTGTAGACGAGCTCGGTGAACTGGCCGACGGAGATGTCGGCCTCGGGCGGCGCGTCGTTGGAGGGCGCGCCGGGCTGGGGCACGTACCGCTGCCGCACGCGGTAGACGTCGTTGAATGCCAGCAGGGGGATGTTGACCGACATGGGGGGTGAGGGGATGAGGGATGTAGAGAGAATGGAAGAGTGCAAAGGAAGCTGCGACTGGCCAGGGGAAGGAAAGCGCGCGCGGTTCGGCGTCGTCGTCGTCACTGTTGGAGTCGCCGACTTGCTGATTGGCGCACAGTGTGGGGTCCCCGCAAAGTCGTTTAAACGATCAACAAGGAATGTTTACGCCAGTGATGGTGGCGAGGCCGCCTGCTTACACTCTGACGCCGTGATGGGTCTCTCTCGCCTTTGCATCGCCCTTGCCGCTCCGCCGCATTAACCAGTGCATGGTACGAGTATTATTCAATGATAGCAACGACCTCTAACCCTCTAATACAATCTAGCACTCTACCTCTTCTCGTCAACATCCTCGACGTGCGACACGGCGTTCTTGGCAAACGCGTCCACGTTGGTCGTCGCAAACTTGCGCGCCGAGACGCCGTGCTCGAAGAGGACGTCGATCTCAGCAAACGAGCGTCCCGAAGGCTCAGGTACACGATAGTACGTGTAGATGATGCACAGGAAGCAGGAGCCGCCCCAGAAGAAGCCGGCAAAGTTGCCCCAGTTCTGGACGTCAGCGGCGACGCGAGCCAGGACTCACCCAAGCGTCCGTGTTCAGCATGTATGGCGTGAGCACCGAGCAGACAATGCCGACAATGTTGTACAGGTTGCGGCCGAGGACGACCGTCTTGATCTGCAGCCGGCGGGTCGACAGCTCGGCGACGAGGCCTGGGGTGTGAGCAAACACACGACGGATCTACTCACTGTAGGCAATCGTTCCCACGGTGCACTGGTAGAAGGCAGCCCAAATAATCATCATGGCGCCGGTCGCCATGGCGGCCTGCTGGCGGTGAGCCTCGGGGACGAGCCCGAGGAAGCCCATGACGAAGAGAGCGGCGCAGAGGCCACACAGACCGTAGAGGTAGAGGGAGCGGCGGCCGACGCCCATGGACATGAGGAACCACGCGCCGAATACACCAGCACAGTTGATGGCGTAGATGCCAATGGTAAAGTTGAACGCAATGTCGTTGCGCACGCCGGCCTTTTGGAGAAAGTAGGTGGCGTAGCCCGAGAACGAGTTGCCCGCGAGGTTTTGCATCGCCCAGACCATGCACACGATTTCGGTGCGGCGGAGATCCGAGCCGCGGAAGCAGTCGAGGTAGCTCGAGCCCGAGGTGATCTCGCGCTCGAGCTCGGTGGTGTGGCGCATCATGTCGATGGTCTCGTCGGCGTCAAAGTCGGTCTCGCGGTCGAGGCTGGTCAGGCGCAGGAGCGCGTGCTTTGCGTCCTCGAGGCGGCCTTTACGGACGAGCCACCACGGGGACTCGGGCGCGAGCATGACGCCGATGAAGAGGGGCAGCGGCCACATCCACTGCAGGCCGAAGGGGATGCGGTACGCCCACTGGTCGGTGCGGGGGAGCATGGACTTGATGACCGAGGAGCCGATGACCTGGCCAATTCCCCAGCAGAAATTGACGTAGCACGTGAGGTAGCCGCGGAGAGCGACGGGGCAGACTTCAGACGCGTAGGTGATGGTGAGGGTCTGGAACACGCCCCAGGGGATACCGCAGAGGATCTGGGCGACCTGGAGCTGGACAATGCTCTTGGCGGTGAAGGCGATGGCGATGAAGCCCGAGAGCAGGACGAGACACGACATGACGGTGTAGCGGTAGCCGAAGCGCTCAGACACGATGCCGTTGAGGAACAGGCCGATGATGGATCCGACGTTGGCGCCGTTGCTGAGGCCGGCCTGCCAGCGCGCGGGAATCTCCCACTTGCCCTCCTTGTTGAGCTCGCCGTACTTTTGGTTGAACTGGGGGAAGGCGTAGAAGTTGCCGAGCAGGCACACATCGTAGCCCTCCATGACGATGCAGGTGGAGATGACGAGCGACCAGGCGACGGCCTTGGGGTAGAGGCGCAGGCCTTGGAGGAGCGTCATGCTCTGCTCTTTCTCGGTCGCGCGGCGCGCGTTGTTGCGCAGCTCGCTCAGCGACGGCGTGATCTCGGGGCCCGAGTCGCGGCCCTCGGCGTCGGCGACTTTGGACATGGCGGGGGGTGGGGGGGTGGAGTGGTGGGTTGGTGGTGAGTGAGATGCAAGACAATTCTGCGCGTGTTGATTGCCGGCGGCGTGGGCGTGTGACGCGTCGCACTAGTCGTGGCCTCGTGGACAACTCTGCCGCAAGCAAGCCGTCGATCAAACAAACAAGCATACCACGGCCACACCACTGTTAGTCACTGCCCGCGCCTCCTCGGCGCCGCGCCCACACCTCCTCGCCACGCATGCATGCCCGCTCGCTGCGTATACGGCGCTGCTCGCTGCATACAGCACAGTTCCCACCACCGAGGAAAATTTAGCCAATGGGAGCAGGGCCTACCCGCCGGCGTTTTCTCGCCTCGCGTGCGGCCCTGCTGTGGCAGAAAAAGCGTTCTCCCAGGCCGTCTGAACGTGTAGAATGATGGTATGAGCGGTTCCAAGAGGGGAGGTGATGCCAAGGCCCTCCAGGCGATTATATACGTTTCCAGACGAGGTATAGCCGCCTGCAGGCTGGCTACGCACCGACGCCGCGCCATGTCCGATATCGGCTGTAGGTCGGGGGAAAATCGCCCGAGGGAATGCCGATTCGGAGTCGGGTCGGGGGTAAAGCGGAGCAAATTGCAACGGCTCGCAGTTTACTGGGTGGCCAAGTCGTCTGCCTCAGTCTGGCCCCACCCCCGCAATGTATGCGGAGGACTCGGGCCGATGAGCGACGGACAATCCTTGCGCGTGCAACGGCTGAAATGCACCGAGCCGGCCAGGCGCCGGTCGGCAGGAAGAGGGACGCAGACGCCGCCGCGAAGCCGAATCGGCCTTGCAAAGAGTCATAAGAGGGGTCGCCTGGAGGGCGACACTTCTTCCCTCACGATCCGTACCGCACCACACACACACACACACAATGGTCCACGCCCCCGAGATTACCGACTACGTCAAGGACGCGGCGCACAAGCTCGACGTTGTGAGCGACGACGTTGACGCCGTCAACGTCCTCAAGCTCCAGAACAAGGCCGCCGCGGCGGCCGCCGAGCCGGCCTTTGACGCCGAGTCCAAGTTTGACGCCGAGAAGGACAAGACGGCGTTCAGGCAGTACGAGGATGCCTGCGACCGCGTCAAGAACTTTTACGCCGTGAGTGGGCCGTGGCTGGTGGCGACGAAGCTGGTTGTGGCGAGGTTGTCACCGTGGTGGCTCGTGTGGCTCGTGCCTTGTGGCATCGGCAGGTTTCCGCACCACCATCTTGGCACAACACCTCCTTGGCACAACCGATTTCCCGGTGCCACCCCCCAACCGTGAAGCCCCGCTGACACCCCCCAGGAGCAGCACCGCAAGCAGACGCTCGAGTACAACATCAACATCCGCAAGCAGTTCCAGAACACGGTGCGCGCGCGCATGACCATCTGGGAGGCCATGGAGCTGCTCGAGAAGCTCGTCGACGAGTCGGACCCCGACACGTCGGTCGGCCAGATCGAGCACCTGCTCCAGACGGCCGAGGCCATCCGCCGCGACGGCAAGCCCGACTGGATGCAGCTCACCGGGCTCGTGCACGACCTCGGCAAGCTGCTGTGCTTCTTTGGCGCCGAGGGCCAGTGGGATGTCGTCGGCGACACTTTCGTCGTCGGCTGCAAGTTCTCCGACAAGATCATCTACCCCGAGACGTTCAAGGAGAACCCCGACTACAACGACCCCAAGCTCCAGACCGAGCTCGGCATCTACGAGCCCAACTGCGGCCTCGACAATGTCCTCCTGTCCTGGGGCCACGACGAGTACATTTACGACGTGCTCCGCCGCCAGTCGACCCTCCCCAAGGCGGCGCTGTCCATGCTCCGCTACCACTCGTTCTACCCCTGGCACCGTGAGGGCGCCTACCGCCACCTCATGAACGAGGACGACTATGAGCAGCTCAAGGCCGTCGAGGCGTTCAACCCCTACGACCTCTACTCCAAGTCGGACAGCCCACCCAAGGTCGACGAGCTCAAGGAGTACTACCAGGGTCTTATCGACAAGTACATCCCCGGCGAGATTGAGTGGTAGGGGGTGGGCTCTGGGCGATTGTACGAGGCGACGAAGCACACAAGGACAATTGTACACTACTTCTGGGACGTCCTACAGTCCTACCTATGCATATACTATAGACTGTGTGGGTGCGAGCCAAGGGGCATGGGGCAGGAGCGTGCCAATGCCACAACGATTTCAGCATGCCGCAGTGCCATCCCTGCCAACTGTCTGGTGGTGGGAGTAGCGACTCGGTCCCATCATCAATCCGCCCGCTCTCGCTATGCCGCACGCATCGTGCGGTGTAGTTCTCTCGCCGTCGAGGGGAAGAAGCCACAGAGGCCGTTTCCATCCCGAGTATCCTGACGACGTCGACGCTCGGCGCCCGTTTCCTGTCGCCCTCGCCAAGTCCGTTCGCGGACATGGCCCGGGCACGACCGCCACATCTGCAAAAGGATGTGCCACTTGGTAGCCACTTGGTCTGTTTACAGTCTGATTCAAAAAGCTGGAAGCTTGGTGGGGTATTGGACACTACCCCAGTGTTGATTGACCGGACCCCCGGTTGAGCTGTTAGACACTACCAGTGTTGATTGACCGGGCCCCCGGTTGAGCTTTGACGATGCCCATCGTTGATTGACCGGACCCCCGGTTGGGCCGCTCGCAGAGTGAGCTGGTCAAGTGGCTTGCTAACCACTTGGGCAACGACTGCTGTCGTGCTTGTTTACCGGCTACTCGGACTGCTTATGAGTGAGCATGGACCGACGGCCGTCGTGTGACGGCGACCTGACTGAGAGAACAGACGTGTGGCACTTCTTCCATTCACTCAACTTCTTGCATCACTTCTTTCATTTACTCGACTACAGTACACCAGCGAGTCCGCACCTACTTGGTGTACGGCTCGGCCCACTTGCCGTCGTTCTGCGCGATAATCTGCAGCGCGACGCGCCTGCTAAACCACCGCGCCATCATAAAGTTGCCAATGACACTAAACACATGCGGTAGGCCCATGTCGCGCGCGACGCCAGCGACCTCCCAGTCCTTGTCGAGGCCCCAGACCTGCTTTGCCTTGGCGGCGTTTGCCTCGCCAAACACCTCGGCGACCGTCGCCGGGAAGCCAGTGTACCCCGTGGCAAAGACCACCAGGTCGAACCGCTCGCGCGAGCCGTCGGTAAACGTCACGTAGTTGTCGGCGTCAAACGACGCAATCTCGCCCTGCTGCACGGCAATCTTGCCTGCCGCGATCATCTCCGAGCCGCCCGCGGTAAAGTAGTACCCGCCGACCTTTTGCAGCGCGACTGGGGTGTCAGACAACAAACCAACTTCACGTACGCAAGAGCCACCCCGTGCCCTCGATCCCGGGCCAGGTGCGGAACCCGGCCCGCTTGAGCCCGTCGAGAATCTCCTTGTCCGCCTCGGCGAGGTGGCGCACGATGCGCTGGTGGAAAAACTTGCCGACCTGCTTGGGGATCGAGTCCATCAGCCGGTCGGCCGTGTCGATCGAGTGGGTCGCGAGGCCCTCTTCGGTAAAGATGCCGCCGTCTGGCGTCAGCGCTGCCTGCCGCTCTACCCACCAAGCAAGGGCAGCCCATTCTTGATGCTCATGATAAACGTCGGGGACCGCTGCAGCATGGTCGTCTCGACGCCCTTGTTGACGAGGTCGGCGCTGATGTCGTGGGCCGAAGTACACGCGCCGACGACCAGCGCCTTCTTGCCGGTCCACGCGTCCCCGCCGGCGTGCTTGGACGAGTGGACAATGGTACCCGCCCACTCCTCCTGCCCCTTGAACGGCGGCGGCATCTTGGCCTTGCCGCCCGCCAGACCGGTGGCGAGCACAATGTGCCCGACGCTCATCGGGCGCTCCTCGACGCTGCCGTCGGCCTTTGTGCGCAGCACGACCACGTTCCACTTGCCCGCCGCCGCGTCCCACACCGTCCGCGCCGGGTCCAGCGTGCTCTTCAGCCACACATTACACTCCATCGCCTCGGCGTACGACTCGAGCCAGTTGGCCAGCTTGCCCGCCGGCATAAACTTTGGCCAGTTGTCCGGGAACGGCATGAACGGCATGTGGTTGGTGTACACTGGGTCGTGGAGGGAGAGCGACCTGGCGTCAGTTGCGCCGGCAGCAGCACCCACGCATAGCGCTTGCGCCAGTTGTCGCCGATGCGCTCAAACTTGTCGACACACAGCGACGTGACGCCAAACGAGTTGAGCATGGCCGCGGTGGCGAGGCCGTTGTGTCCGGCCCCAACTGGCTGTCAGCGACCTCCAAACCCCCGCCTCACGGATCAGGACCTCGGGGTCGCTCTCCCTAAACTTGCTCTCGCGCTCCCTCCGCTGGTCGTACGTCTCCTGCAGGTTCTGCTCGCCCTCGATGCGCTTCGCGCCCACGAGCTGGGGGTGGCCGTCGACCTCCTCGAGCAGCGTGTAGACGGTGTACGCCTTCCACCCGCTGCCCTCGTGCACGAGCCGCGCGACGCCCGACGCCGTGCCGAGGCCGGTCCGGAAGGCAAAGTGCACGCGCACCCACGTCACGTCGGGGAACGGCGACTCGAGCACCGGCGCCGGGTCGGCGACGGCAAACTCGCGCGCCTTGGCGCCGGGGAACGTGTCCCCCGCGGCGGTCGCGATCTGGCCCTTGTCGGCGGCAAAGGTGCGAAAGTCGCGCGTGAACGCCAGAATGTCGCGCCAGTAGCCCGTCGGCGTGAACAGCGCGGCGAACGCCTCACCGTCACCCTTGGCCGCTGCCGACGCGAACGCGGACACGAACGCGGCCGCGACGGCCGGCACGTCCACCGCCGCGGGGGGCGTGAACCCGGCCTGGTGGGTTGGGAGCTCTTGTTGCTGTGGGTCGGAAACCATGGCTGGTGGTGGGGACGGCCCCATGGGGCTGTGGCGCGTCTTATAGACGTCGTTCATCCCGACGACGCCCTCCCCCACGCCAAGCCTGCTGCCGCTGCCGGGGGCCGGGAGAGAAGTCAGCTGCGGCGTCCACTCTCGCCCGAGAAGACGCATCGGAGGGCGCGACGACAGGCCGGACCGAAGACAAGAGTAACCGGACGGTCGGCTTCTCGGCATGCCCATGGGGCATCGGACATGGCCTACGCCTTGGCGAGTGCCGCAGTCGCGCAGCCACTTGGCGACGACCGTCGCGTGGCACACGTGGCGCACGTGGCGTTGAGCCTAATCCCGTTGCCTGTTTCTAATCGACCACTGCATTCCTAATACCATTACAACTCTCCATTAGCCCCACCTAACGCCGGTGGCAAATGCCGCGTGGCGCCCAGACCCAGGCCGCAGCCAGTGCACGCGCGTGCTTACAATGTCTGTCGTGTTCGATGGAACGAGACGACGCTGCGATTGCGATAACCCCCACACCACACCCCACCACACATCATGGAGGTCAACAAGGACGAAGCACTGCGCTGCCTCTCCATCGCGCAGCGGCACCGCGGGAGCTCCAACCTCACCGCGGCGCTCAAGTTTGCGCGCAAGTCGGTGTCGCTGTACCGCACGCCCGAGGGCGAGGCCATGGTCGTTGTGATTGAGCGCGAGATCGCCACGGGCGGCGCGGCGAGCGCCGGCGGGTCGTCGTCGCCGCCCGCGACCCCGTCGACGCCCAACGGGTCGTCGTCGGCCCGCGCTACCGGCGTCGAGGAGCACGTCACGAGCGCACACCGCCGGCACCCGGAGAAGAAGGAAGAGGCGGGCAGCAGCAGCAAGACGGCGACCGACGCAAAGGGCAAGAAGCGCGAGTACACTGTCAAGCAGCTTGAAGTCGTCACCCGCATCAAGAAATGCCGCGAGTACGAGTACTACGAGATCCTAGCCGGTGCGTCGGGAGATGGTACTCCGCTGACCCCGCAGTCGAGAGGACATGCTCAGAGAACGACGTCAAGCGCGCGTACAAGAAGCTCGCGCTCGCACTGCATCCCGACAAGAACGGCGCACCGGGCGCCGACGAAGCGTTCAAGAGTGAGTCTGACGACCAACCCCCCACTAACCCCCAGTGGTGTCCAAAGCCTTCCAGATCCTGTCCGACAACGACCTACGAGCGTCGTTCGACTCGAACCCCGGCGTCGACCCAACACAGCGCGGCGGCGGCGGCGGAGGGGGCATGGCGCGCGGGTTCGGCGGCGGCGGCATGCACCCCGGCTTCGGGGGCGGCGGCGGCTTCCACGGCGAGATGAACCCCGAGGACCTGTTCAACATGTTCTTTGGCGGCGGCGGCATGCAGGGCGGGTTCGGGCAGTCGCCGTTCGGCGGCGCGCGAGTGTACACATTCGGGGGCAACAACGGCTTTGGCCAAGGCTTCAACAACGCGCGGCGCGCACGCAACGCCGCGGGCGGTATGGACGAGGCGCCCCAGTCCCCCCTAATGGCGCTACTCCCCGTCGGCATCCTGCTCCTCTTCGTCATGTTCTCGCTCATCCCGACCCTCTTCTCCGGCCCACACATCCCCGACCCAAACTTCCGCTTCCAGCCGTCCGAGCAGTACGACATGGCGCGCAAGACGTGGCAGCACCACATCCCATACTACGTCAACAAGGGCGAGTGGGAGCAGTGGCCCGTGTGGGACGACGTGCCCGAGAAGCGCCGCGACCAGCCAGACGTGTACAAGTACTCGCGCAAGGTCCGCGCGTTTGAGCGCGACGTCGAGCAGGTCCAAATCCAATACCTCCAGACCGAGTGCCGCAGCTTTGAGGCGACAAAGCAGCGCAAGATTGCAGAGGAGGCCGGCCTGTTTGGAATAGGCGCCGACATGGCCAAGGTGGGTACGGCTCGCACCGCAGCGCTGACGACAGATCCGCGACCTCCGAGCCCAGACCCACCAGGCATGCGAGCAGTTGAAACGCTTCGGCGTCACCATGCAGCCATTTTAGTTTGTAGATTATTCTGGATCATGTATGCGATAGGCATAGTGCGACGTGGAGCGGCGTGGGACGCGCGGCGCGCAGACCCTGGTGGCAGGCCGTCGGCGTGGCGTCGGCCTGCGCCGGCGCGCCGGCGTGGCAGGCAGCAACAAGTACATGCCTGGCTACAAGGCTCGCCGCCCTATGCACACCGCCGATGCACACCTCTAGATCACCTCGCTCTATACCTACTTTTGCTGCTGCAGGGCGTGGTGGTACTCCTCGGCCGAGGCAATCGCCTTGATGTTGGCCGCCGCCTTGTTGCACGTCTCGATCCACTCGTCGTACTCGACCGAGTCGAACACGATGCCGCCGCCAGCCTGGAGATACAGCGTGCCGTCCTTGAACGTCATTGTGCGGATCGCGATGCACGTGTCGAGCTCGTTGCGGTCAAAGTCGAAGCGGCCAACAGCCCCCGCGTACACGCCGCGGCGCTCCTGCTCGAGCCCGCCCACCAGCTGGATCGCCTTGACCTTTGGCGCGCCCGACACGGTTCCCGCCGGGAAAATCGAGCGGAACGCGTCAAACCGCGACTGGTCGTCGCGCAGGATGCCGCTAATCTGCGACGTGATATGGATGACGTGGCTAAACTTCTCGAGCCGCATCAGGTCGTCCACCTTGACCGTCTCGGGCTTGCACACGCGGTTCACGTCGTTGCGCGCCAGGTCGACCAGCATAATGTGCTCGGCCCGGTCCTTCTCCGACGCCAGCAGGCCCTGGCCCAGCTCAACGTCCTCGGCCGCATTCTTGCCGCGCTTGACCGTGCCAGCAATCGCGTGGTTGTACACCTTGCGGCCCTCGACCTTGCACAGCGTCTCGGGCGACGCACCGACGAGCTGCACGTCGCCGCAGTTCAGGTAGAACATGTACGGGCTGGGGTTGAGGCGGCGCAGGTGGCGGTAGACGTTGAACGGGTGCAGGTCCGTCTTGCGTGCGAGGCGCTGGCTGGGCACGGCCTGGATAATGTCGCCCTTGACAATGTGCTCCTTGAGCTTGGTGACAAACGCCTCGTAGCCGGCGCGTCCGACGTTGCTGACCGCCTCGTTGCCGAGCGTGATCGGGCCCTGGGGAACGTCGGGGACGCCAGGAGCGACGAGCTTTGCCTTGACGGCGGCGATGCGCGCAGCGGCCTCGGCGTACAGCTCGGGCAGCTTGGAGATGGGCTCGCCGTCGGGGAGGTAGACGTGCGAGACAATCTTGATCGACTGGAAAATGTGGTCAAAGATGACAATCGTCTGCGCGAGCATGAAGAAGGCCTCGGGCATGCCGGGGATGGGGTTGCGCGGCGGCGTCGCGGGCTTGGTCACGGGCTCAAAGTGCGCGATCGAGTCGTATGTGATGAAGCCAACAGCCCCGCCTAACACGTCAGCAACGCCTTCCGCCTAGCCACCCACCAGTAAATGTCGGCACGGCGTCCAGCTTGACATAGCGGTACTGGTCGAGGTCCTTTTCCAACGCCTCGAGCGGGTCGCCCTCGACGTCAAAGCCCTCGCCCGTGCGCACCGTCTTGAGCGGGTCGGCGCCGACAAAGGAATACCGCGCGAGGTTCTCACCGCCCGTGATCGACTCGAGGAGGAACGAGTAGTCGCTGCCCTCGGACACCTTGAGGTAGGCGGCGACCGGCGTGAGGAGGTCGGCGGGGATGTCGTCGTACACGGGGACGAGGTTTGGGCGCTGGTGCTCGAGGGGCGTGACTGCGCCAGCTGCAGCGCCTGATGATGAGGGGAAGCCGGACGAGGCCTTTGGCAGGAGCGTCGTCGGGGTCGAAGTGGCAGTCTCGAGGAGGGACTTGACCTCGTCGAGCGAGGGTTTCAATGTCTGGGGGTGTGAGCTGGGTGGCTGTGATGTGCACTCACTGCCTGGGTCATGGTGGCGGGTGTGGGCGGCGGGTGCAAGGGTGCAGACGGTGCAATGCCTGCTATTGTTGGGTGCTTGCTTTATCGAGCGAGCTGTTGCGTAGCTTGCTGGCTGATTGTCGAGTCGGTCGCGTTTCGGAACAAGAGAGCGAAATATAGTCACGTGATTTGAGTGTTAATTGAGTGGGCGGGCGGCGGCGGCGGCGGGCGAGCAAAGCCGCGTTGAAGGGAAATCAAGCCGAACCGACAGAACAAGGCGACAACGGGGAGCGACGAGAGGCGCGCGCGCACGCACGACACACTGGAGCAAGTGAGACAAGAGTGGGATGTACACACGCTAGACGGCGGCTGGCTAGCAGGCGGGCGGGCAACAAGGTCGACGATAATGCACTGCTGCTACTGCTTTCCGCTGCGCTGCGTGCCGTGCCAAGTCGTCGTCGTCGCGACGACCCAACAAACTACACGTTTCAGCTCATTAGGCGTCCTTCGTTGACCCGGCGTCGCCCGTTTGTTTCCCTTGCCTTGCCTTGTTCCCTACAACTCTTTCACATTCAACTCTCGTCTACACGCAGCGCATCGACCATCTCGCTTTACAACTATTACTACTACTACGACCACATCAACTCTTTAATCCGCGGCTGCATTCAACGGACAGGTTCCCAACGCGCGCGCCCCCCCTTCGCACCCCCCTCCCCTCCTCCCCCTCCCCCCGCGCTACGGGCCTCCGTCGACGCCAACTCTTTGCGACATGCCCGCTGCACCACCGCGTCGGGCCCACACCTACGATGCCTATCTCGCATCAGAGCCCCTCCCATCTGTAGACGAGTATGCGGATGGCAACGGTCTGGACGCGTCAAATGTCAACAGGAGTACAAGCATGCGTGACTTTGGTGAGTAGATGCCCCTCATCGATCCCCCATCTCGAGTGACTCGCCCCGAGCGCTCCATACCCCACACTTTGACAGGGTCGAGCCATGCGCATGGCGAGTGCATGAGCACGGCGCGCCTCGTTGCCCATGACACGGGGCGAGCGAGCGTGTGATGTTGATCACCAGCCTCATGGGTGCTCCAAGCGCCGCAGTTTCGTTTCTCGTCGTCGTCGTTTGCCCCTCCCCTCGTCAACCAACTCACACAACTGCACACAGCCGAACCACTCGCCCTTCCCGAGTTAGACTTGAGCGACAACCCCCTCCCTCCATCATATTCTGCAGCCATGGCATCGCCCATAGACGGACGAGGGGCTAGCGCCGCCCAGGCTCCTCATCACCCCCCGGCAGGTGGTCCTACTCCTCGCCCCACTCAAGCACCCTACGCCCCTGTCGACTATCAATCCCAGGTTGGGTACGACGGCATTGCTACTGGCCCCGACCCGAACCATCGCATGTCGGCGGACAGCGGCGCGAGCCACGGCATTCCCCCGCGCCGACCACACTCGGACGCCAACGACGTTGAAGCCGACTTTGCCAACCTCCGCCTGACTGGCGCGCCCCAGCATCCCCAAGGGCAGCAGCAGTTTCATGGCGGACAGCCTGGAGCACCAGCGGGTCACGGTGTCCAGAGGCAGCAGACGATGCCATCGTTCCCGTCGCCTTACGGCGGCATGGCTCCTCAGCTTCGGGGGCAGAGGTCTGTGACCGCCGGCCACCATCCCGCTCCTGGACATCAGGACCCCAGTGCGAGCGTGTACAGCCTTGACTCGGGGTTGGGCGCGTACGGCGCCGCGCCCAAGCCGGGGCCAGGCCGTGGCTACGGAGGGCCACCACCTGGGCCTCACCCACCTGGAGCTGGCTGGCCAAATCAGCCTTTCCCGAACGCTCCCCAACAGGAGTTTGTTGCCAACCCGTACTACAACGCTGCAAACGACTTTCTCGGGTTGCCTCCAGCTGGAGGCCCTCCTCCGGCGGGCCAGCAAATGGCCCACGGCCCACCCTCACGTCAAGCGAGCATGTCAAACCTGGCGCGGACCAACACGTCGCGGTCCAACATGTCGACCCTGTCACTATCCTCAATGGGGTCGATCCCGCCTCCGCCTCGAGTGACATCGCAGGCGGCCCAGCAGTCCGAGTCTGTCGGTGCCTCGTCTACCCGACGACGAGGCGCGGCGGCCGCGATCGACGTCAGCAAACCGCCATACACGCGCGAGTTTGTTGACGACTACCGCAACCGCATGAAGGTCGACCCAGACCCGGAAGCCCAGTTTGCGTTTGCAAAGTACCTAATCGAAGCTGCCAAGAAGATTGGTGACGAGATTGGACAGCACGACTCGCGCGCCGGTCGCAAGTACCGTGACTCGCTCCTGGCGGAAAGCTTGCGCAACATCAAAAAGCTGGCCGAGAGCAAAGACCCCTACGCCGACGCCCAGTTCTTCCTCGCGAACCTCTACGGTACAGGACAACTGGGACTCGCGGTGGACCACGAAAAGGCCTACTACCTCTATCTCATGGCGTCCAAGCTCAACCACCCTGCGGCGACGTACCGTGCTGCCGTGTGCTGTGAGCTCGGTGCAGGCACCAAACGTGACCCGGGTCGCTCCGTCTTGTTCTACCGCAAGGCGGCGGCGCTGGGCGACACTGCGGCCATGTACAAGCTGGCGCTCATCTTGCTAAACGGCATCATGAACCACCCGCGCAACCCCCGCGAGGCATTAGTGTGGCTCCGCCGCGCTGCCGCCCAGGCCGACGAGGACAACCCGCACGCGCTTCACGAGCTCGCCCTGTTGCACGAGCGACCAAACAATGGCACGAATGGCGTCATTCCGTTTGACCCCAACCTCTCTCGCGAGTACCTTACCCAGGCTGGCCAGCTGGGGTACCCTCCTGCCCAGTTCAAGCTCGGCTCGTGCCACGAGTTTGGCACGCTCGGCTTCCCCATCGACCCGCGCCGTAGTATCGCCTGGTACACACGTGCAGCAGAGAAGGGCGAAGCCGAGGCAGAGCTCGCCCTTAGTGGATGGTACCTTACTGGAAGCGGTAAGTGGCAAGATCTGTGATAGCGCTGACATTGTCGCAGAGGGTGTTCTGAAGCAATCTGACACGGAGGCATACCTTTGGGGTCGCAAGGCAGCAAACAAGGGCCTTGCCAAGGCCGAATACGCGGTGGGATGTAAGTGGCATGGTGCGGCTGGTGCTGACTCCCAGACTATACAGAAATTGGCATTGGTGTCAAGCAGGACATGGAGCTGGCCAAGCGGTGGTACATGCGCGCAGCGAGTGAGTAGAGTACCGCCTGCCCAACGACACCCCCGCTTACACACACCCAGGCCAGAACCACAAGCGAGCGATGCAGCGCCTGGCAGAGCTCAACAGCAACAAGAACGTAAAGGGCAAGGGTGCCCGACCTACGCGCAAAGAGGCAGAGTCCGAGTGCGTCATAATGTAAGGACTGGGGATGAAGGTGTCATAATATGTGGAAAGGTTTGCTTGTACAACATGCACAGCATTGATAGGGCTTTTGGCGAGTGGTGTGTGATGCGTTTAGAGTGAGGTCAGAGCTTTGCGCTGAGCTTTGGCACCGTCTTTTGCTTGAGCCAGTACTCGAAGCCGTGGGCCGAGTCGTCGCGGAGGGCGGGCGAGATGACGTCCTTGTTTGCAAAATACGCGAGCATCATGTTGTCGGCGACCCACTGGTTGTGGACAGTGCCGAGGACACGGCCGTCGTACTCGGCAAAGAGCTTGCCGTCAGCCGACCTGACGAGGAGGAGCTGTTTGCCCTTGGGGACCGAGCCGGCGGGGAACAGGCCCTTGAGCTGCTGGGTGGCGACCGAGAGCTTCTCGTCGTCCTCGGGGGTGAGCTCGCCGCGGGCGCGGGCGGCCTTCTGGCGCGCGAGCAGGGTGCGGGTGAGGCCGTCGCGGAGGTGGCCAAAGTCGGTGTTGCGGACGGGGACTGGCGGGGGTCAGTACGGCGCGGGAAAGCGCCACAGCGCCACGGCCACAGCTCGCGGAGCCAAGCCGCTGCTCCGGCTCACCGATACGGATGGCACACGCTGCTGGCGCAGCCAGCAGCGCGCCGACGAGCGCCTCGCTCTTGTCGCCCTGCAGCTCGGTGGCGGAGAAGTCGGCCCAGCCCGGCAGCCGGCCCAGGTGCTTGAGCGTGTAGTCGTCGACGTAGAAGCCTGCCGAGTAGACCTTCATGCGGAGAAAGGAGACGGTGCGGACGCCGACGCCGACGAGGGCGAGGGCGGGGGCGGCGGCCGGCTCGAGGGTGAGCGGGTGGGCGACGGAGGTCGCGGGGTCGACTGGGCGAGTGAGCGTCAGCGAGCGGGCCGCGGGCTACGTCCGCTGGCTCGGCACTCACCTCGGAACGCGTCGGGGTCGGCAAGCGCGGCGGTGACGCTCGGCGCAGCGTCAAGCTGCACGGCGTACCGCTCGCGCAGGGCCGCCTTCCAGCCCGAGACCGAGGCGCCGAGGTACGCCAGGCGCTCGGTATCTGCTGTCAGCTAGGTCCGGGAGCCAGAGCCCACCGGTGTACGACACGGCGCCGGCCGCGGCGAGGACGGCGAAGAGGGCGGTAAGGACCGAACGGCGGTGGGTGCGGGCGTAGGCGCGCGCGGCGGACGTGCGCGCGGCGCCCGCAGAGCGGAGGAGGAGGCCTAGTGAGTGTGTTGGGGGCATTGTGGTGTTGGCGGAGTGGACCGGGCTGGTGGAGGTGGTAGAGGCAACTTTGGCCCCAGGGCTAGGCGGGACGAGGGGCGGGACGACTGAATGATCGGCGCGGCGGCGGGCTGGGAGGGCGGCGGGCGGGCGGGCAGGCGCGCTACGAGCGAGATGGTTGCGCGGTGCGACTGTTACGGTTGCTGGTTGCACTCTGTCTCGTCTAGCGTCCAACTCAATTCAGTTGCATCTAGCTCACTCTAGCCCATTGCATTGCGCATCCACTCTGCTCGACGTCGACGTCGCAACGACAACCACTCCTCGGCCCACGCACACCCACCATCACCGGCCGGCGCAAACACGCGCACCACGACCACCCCCACCATGCCATCAACAATCGACTTTTCCTTGTCGTCAAAGTCGGCCAACATGAAGCGCAAGGTGAGCACCCCCTTCCCCCGGCGCCGCTAACCAACCCCCAGCAATCATCAGTACGTGTCAAGCAGCAACGAGAAGACGTGTCCCACCACAACCCCAACCCCAGCCACCACCATCAACTCCATCTCGCCCCGCAACATCCCCCACACCCACACCACCACGCGCGGCCACTGACCCCCGCCCAGTCGCTCCTCGCGGCGCTCGGAAAGCCGGGGCAGCGCGGGTACAACGCGCCGCCGAGCAGCTATGCCGCGCCCGCGGCGTCGTACACGCCCAGCATTGCCTCGAGCGACGAGTCGCACGAGACGTCAAACTTTTACCCAGAGAGCAGCACGCGCGGCGCGCGCTCAGTGAGCAACAGCACGACGGCGACCACGGCCGCGGCCAGCATCTACGGGCGCGCCGCGAGCGTCGGCGCCCCGCTCGCCATCCGCAGACCAGACGACGTGTATCGCCTCGTGCGCGAGCGCCTCGCCGCGTGGTCGTACCTCATGCAGTGGTACAACGGGTAGGATGAGACAGCGGGGGCAGGCGCTAACGGTGGCAGCGACGCGCCGTGGCTCAACACGGTCCACGTCGCGCGCTCGGCGCTCGAGGCGACCCTCGGGCCCAAGGTGCTCGACATGCGCGCGCGGCAAGAGTACGCGCTGGGCCTGTCCCTCGCCGCGCTGTTTGATATCACCGGCGCGAGCGACTTTCTGCGCGCCGTGTCCAAGCTGCTGGATGAGTGGGAGCAGTGGGCAGAGACGGCCGCGAGCAAGGGCGCGGTCGTGGGCCCGATTGTGAGTGGGCCTGCGTGGGGCGGCTGCGCTGCGACGACGGCGCCGGTAGCTAACAACCCGATAGAGAAACTTCTTCCGCCCACAACGCGCAAAGCCGCGCCCGTCGGTCGCGACCAACACGGCGACGGCCGAGGTCACCCTCGCGCCCGTCGACGCCCAGTCCGAGTCGTTCCTCGTCCTGGCCGTCATGGTGCGTGCCGCGTGCCTGCTGGCCCTTGTCGCTGACCCTCCCAGCCCTTCACGCCAGACTACTTCCAGGTCCACGCGTCGACGTGCTCCATCATCCGCGACGTGTACAAAAAGGTGCTGGGCATGCTGCTGCCGCCGTCGCGGGGCGCGCGCCCGGCCGACCCGAGCGGCGGCACGCTCCTGCACCCCTCGACGCTGATCCTCGCCACGGCCCTCGACGGCAGCCAGGTCGAGGTCGCGAGCGACGCGGCCATTGTCGGCGGCGAGCTGCCCCACGACCGCACGTTCACGGGCGAGGGGCAAAAGCTCGCCCCGTCCGTCGTCGACCTGCTCGTAAAGGTCGACGCTAGGCTCAAGAAGCACTACGCCGCGCTCCTCCGCGACGGCGACATGCTCGCCCGCAAGGTGCTCGACGAGGAGATGGAGCGCCTCACGGCCAGCCTGAACGGCGGCACGTCGTTGAGATTTACCCAGGTCGCGCCGCAGGTGGAGGCCAAGTAGGCGAGCGAGGACGAGGCGTGTACGAGACGGACCAGGCTACGACTAATCGACAGTACAGTACAAGATATTACACGTTATGCTTCAGTACTCTTCTAATGGATATGGTGTATGAGAGGGAGCAGTGCATCCACGACCCGCCAGATGCACAAATGCATAGATGCCCAGATAGAAAGCATAATAACGATACTAGTGGCCAGCCGGCCAACCCTTGAGCACACGGCTCTCTATAAAATAAGACCAAGAACGGCAGACGCAGCCTGCCGTCGTCACACCTCACAACACCCACCACCTCTCTCCCCGCTTAGTCGACGAGCTCGAGGGGACGGTACACAGGGTCCCACATCTGGCTCTTGATGTACTCCTCGAGCGAGACGTTGTGGTTGCCGTTGACAATGTCAATCGTCGTCTGGTCGGTCGCGTTGTTGTCGGCCACGGCCTGGCGACACACAGCGGCGGCGACGGTGACCGAGACGTTGCGGACCTCGGAAAGGTCGGGAAGGAGCGACGCTCCGGGGTCCTTGAGCGCGGGCGAGAGCTGGGCGAGCGAGTGGACGGCGGCCATGAGCATCGAAGGCGAGATTGTCCTCGAGCGGGCGAGGATGGCACCCAGCGACAGGGCAGGGTACACAAGCGCGTTGTTGGTCTGCGCAACAGTGTAGGTGCCACCGTTGGGGAGCGGGACGGGCGCAAAGGGCGAGCCAGTGGCGACGAGGGCACGGCCATCAGTCCAGGCGAGAGCGTCCTCGGGGTCGACCTCGCAGAGAGCGGTAGGGTTGGACATGGGGAAGATGATGGGGCGCTCGACGTACTTGGCCATCTCGCGGACAATGTCCTCGTTGAAGGCGCGCCTCGACGTCGAGGTGCCGATGAGGACGGTGGGCTTGACGTTCTTGATGACGTCCATGAGGTATGCGGCGTGCTGCTCGGGGTTCTCGAGCTCCCAGTTGGCAATCTCCTCATCGGGGCGGGCGTAGCCCTGCTGGCTGTGGCGGAGGTTGTTGCCCATCGACTCGACGAGCAGGCCGTTGCGGTCAACACACCAGAAGTGCTTGTTGGCCTCGTCTCTTGTCTTGCCGTCGAGGATCTCGAGACCGTCGCGGATCTGGTTGGCGATACCCATACCGGCCGAGCCGGCGCCGTAGATGACGATGCGCTGGTCGCCAAGCTTCTGGTTGGACACCTTGAGCGCGGCGAGGAGACCGGCCAGGGTGACGGCGCCAGTACCCTGGATGTCGTCGTTGAACATGGGGATCTTGTCCTTGTACTTCTCCATGAAGCGGTAGGCGTTGGTCATTCCAAAGTCCTCGAACTGGCGGGTCAGTTGGGGTGAACACAACGGGACCCACGTGAATGATAGCGTTGGGGAAGATGTCGCGGCAGTTGGCGATAAACTTGTCGACAAAGGCACTACACACGTTAGCCACAGCTCTGCCTTGCGTGCCACCCCACTCACTCGTAGTTCTTGCCCCTCAGGCGGGTGCGCTTCCAGCCCATGTACAGGGGGTCGGCAAACAGGGCGTGGTTGTCAGTACCGACGTCGAGGACGACGGGGAGGATACGGTTGGGGTTGATACCGGCACCGAGGGTGTAGAGGGCGGCCTTGGAGGTGGAGATGCTGCTTGGTTAGACGCCACACGCCGCACGCCACTCACGTAATGCCACCAACACCCTGGTCGCCGATACCGAGAATGGCCTCGGCGTCAGTCACAACAACAAGGTCAATGGCGTCCTTGCTGTCCTTGGAGTGGTACGCGACGTCGGCGGTACGGTTGACGTCCTGGAGGTGGGCCTCGAGCTGGGCGCGCATGCCCTCGTGGTTGGGGTACGAGATGAAGCAGCCGATGGGGCGGCGGAAGAGGTTGGAGTAGTTCTCGACGGCCTCGGCGGCACCGGGCGTGTAGAGCACGCCGAGGAGCTCCTTGAGGTGGTCCTGGAGGAGGCGGTAGAAGAGGACCTGGTTCTGGTCGCGGAGAGAGGCGAGGAACGCGTGCTTGAGGATGACGGAGGGCTGCTTGAGGAGCTGGTTGTAGGCGCGGAGGGCCTGCTTCTCGAGCGAGTGGACGTCATAGGGGAGGAAGCCCTCGAGGCCGAAGACAGCACGCTCCTCGCGGGTGAAGCCAGCGCCCTTGTTGAGCTGGGCGGGTTAGCTGGTGCTAGGTCGAGGTCTGGCCGCTGGGCCCAACGTACACGGGGAGTATTCAAGAGCGACGAGCCGCGGAGGTTGGTGCGGATGGGGACGAGGTTCTTGTTATCGGTGATGATTGTCCTCGAGGTGAGGCCGCGGCGCGAGGCGTGGACGGGGCAGGCGTTGAGCGCGGTGCGCACGTTGCGGCACGTGGGGCGGAGCATGGCTACGCTGCAGTGGGTGTTAGTTGCGCTGCTGATGCTGCTGGTGATGGCGGTGGCGATGTGCACGCCGAGATGGGGGAGAGTGCGAGGTACGATGAGATGACTGTGGTCTTGTCGACGTCTGTCCCCAAAAGCAAAGCGTCGCTGGAATGACTTTTGACTGGGCCACTTGAAAATAGCGCGCGGCGGCGGCAGTGGGCGGCGAGTTGCGGCACTGGCGCTCAATGTCGTCACGGCCGGCCTCGTCGGCGCCGTCAAGCCTCACCCATCACCCCACGAGCTCACGTCCCAGCCACTACTCACCAGTTGAACAGTCTGTCTAGATGAAGAAGAGGATGCATCATGTCATGACCACGCCTGTAAAATTCCTGCACACGACGCATGCACGCGTCGTGGTCGGGAGAAACCGAAACGAGTGGGCCATGATTTTTCGAATCTGCAGAGGGATGTTGTTCTGAAATTCGATAAACGCCGTGGTGGGGGAAGGTGTGCGGGATCCAGGCGGGCGAGCTGGCGGGCGGCGAGGGGATTAGGAACTCTGCTCGTACGTCTAATCGAGACAAGCAGTCACTAACCGGCGGCAAGGGAGCGACAGGTGCGACAGGTGCCTGCAGGCGGGTGGCTGCAGCTCGCCAGTCACCGCGCCGCGCCGCTCCCTGACATCGGTGAGTCTCGCATACGGGCCTCGCACCAGGGACGAGGCCGCGAGATTCGATAAAGCATGCTTGGGATGCCGCGAATGGACCAAAATGTGAGCGCAGCGTGGGGGTGCGACTCACTCCGGCGCGCAGCGCTGGCTGGCTGGCTGGAGGACGCGTCGCCAGACAAGCTACGACGACATTGGAGGCACGGGTGGCCCGATCGTCAGACAACAGCGTCGGACGTGTCCGAGGCGCCTGAGCGAGTAAGTGGACCAGGCCGTGCGCGTGCACGGCCACAAGCGCATCAGGCAGCGAGCGGCAAAGTGGCGCCACGGCGTCGGCCGAAGCAAGCCAGCAAGCAAGCCTGCCTGCCTGGCGTGTCGCAGTCGTACTGATCATGCTTGCATCTGACCCAACAACGACAATGGCACCTTCTTCCGCATGCAACCTGCGCTTCCTCGGCCTTCTTCCTCCCCAGCTTCCCCTCGACAACTCCCTCCCCCGACCACCCCCTCCCCCACTCCCCCGCTAGATAGTGTACCCCGCGTCCGCCATCAGAATGTGGCCCGTGACGAGCGACGACTCTTCCGACTGTACTGTCAGCCGCGCCTCACACCCCCACTCACAGCAAGGAACAGCGCAGCGTTCGCAATCTCGTGCGGCTCGCCCCAGCGGTTGAGCGCGGTGAGGTGGAGCACAGAGTCCATAAACGCCGTGCGGTCCGGCGGCGCCGTCATGCCTGTCGTCAGCTCGTTCCAACCCCCAGCCCACCCGTCCGGATCATGCTCGGCGCGATCGCGTTGACGCGGATGCCCTTCTCGCCATACTCCTTCGCAGCGATCTTGGTCAGGTGGCTAATCGCCGCCTTGGACACGCCGTACGCCGTCTTGGTCGGCAGGCCGTTGACGCCCGCGATCTGCAATCAGCACCGCCCCGGCGCCGCACCCACACTGCTGATGTTGATAATGTTCCCGCCGCGCTGCTCGGCCAGCAGCGCGCCGATGAGCACCTGCATGCCCTTCATCGGCGCCTTGAAGTTGATGTCGAACGTGCGGTCAAAGCCCTCGTCCGTCTGCTCGTGCAGCAGGGCGGTGTAGGTGATGCCCGCGGAGTTGACGAGGACGTCGGGGGTGGCGCCGAACGCTTTACGGCCGGTGTCGAGCGCGCGCGTCCAGACGTCGGCGTCGCTGGGCGAGCGAGCGAGCGTCAGCGAGCGTGCACTCACTCCATGGGTAGCAGCCCCGCCACCTCGGGCCGATCACGCCGAGGAGATGCGCCGAGGAGATAGCACCCCGCGCCAAGCCGGCCCAAGCCCGCCGGGCATGAGCCCAACCCACTCACGTCACGCTGGCCGCGAAGAACTCCACGCCGTCCGGGAAGCTGGCCCCGTCCTTGGGCGGCGCGAGGTCAATCGCGACCACCTTGGCGCCGTGCGCGGCGAACGTGTCGGTGATGCTGCGGCCGCTGGGCGTCAGTGCTTCCCTCGTCGCGCGCTCACATGCCGCTGCTCGCGCCGGTCACGATCGCGATCTTGCCTTCGAGGCGCGCTGGCATTGTGGGGCTGGGGGAGGGGGTGGGCGGGGGGGAGGGGGTACGAGATGGGCGGGGGTACGGGGTAGGTGCGTACGGGGTCCCCGTCTGCCCGGGGGGTTATGTACTGCGCGCCCCCCGCCGGCCTCGGATGGGCCCGTACCGCGCCCAGCACACCCGGGTCAGCCTCCCCCGCGGCCCGTGGATAATCAATCGGCTGGGCGGTTGTGCGGCTCGTGCTCGCCGATATGACGGCGCGTGTGGTGCCGTGATTTCGGCGAGGCACCACCTCCCAACGCTTGCCCGCCCGATTATGCGGCATGCCGCACTCGACTCATCACGCTCTGATGAGCTGCGCGCACTCGCACCACGCTCACGGCTCGCGCATCTCCTCCTCTTGCGTGCCCGCCCGCCACCTCCCCCCCAACCCCCCCCCCCCCCCCTCACCCCCCACCGCCGGATCTAACCGAAACACGGCCGGGATATCAACCCACCGGCCATGTCCGGCCCCCTCTCCCCAACTCGACGCCCAACCCAACCAACCCCCCCCTCCCCCCTCCCTCGTAATGCCAAAACATGCTCACATCTATGCTATACTACTACGTCACCGTCACGTTCAACCTAATACCCATGCACGCCATCTCCGCGCACAGATACCGGAACACGTACGGCACGGCAATCACGTCCATCTTGCTCCGTGTCGCCGCCGATGTCAACGCGCTCTTCGCCGCCACAGCCACCGCGCCGTTCTTGACCACGCCGTCGAGCGCACCAGGCTGCTCGGACCGCTCGCAGATGCGGCAGTAGTTTCTTGGCTTGCCGTCGTTGGGGCCCACAGTGTCGTCGAAGCCCAGCGAGATGAGCGAGCCGCATGACCGACACACGTTGGCGGTCGAGTAGTCGGAGCAGTTCATCAGGCGGTCTTGCAACAAGAATGATGTTCCGTGGGCGATAAGAGCGTCACGCTCCATCTCACCGAAACGGATACCACCCGCACGCTTACGACCCTTGACGGGCTGGCGCGTAAGCGGGTCGACCGGTCCGAGCGCACGGGCCTGGAACTTGTCGTTGACCATGTGACGCAGGCGCTGGTAGTAGACGACACCAATGTAGATGTCGGCCCGCAGCTCCTCGCCAGTGATACCAGAGTACATTGGCTCGTTGCCGTGGTAGTTGTAGCCGGCAGCCAGCAGCTGCTCGCCAAAGAAGTCCTGAGGGCGGTCCGCGTCCGAGAACTTGAACGGCGTCGCGTCCTGCGAGTTGCCATGGAGCGCACCGGCCTTGCCGGCGAGCGACTCGACGAACATTCCAATCGTCATACGAGAGGGGAAAGCGTGAGGGTTGATGATGACGTCGGGCTGCATGCCGCTCTCGGTGAACGGCATGTCGATGGCAGGGAACTTTTGCGAGCAGACACCCTTCTGTCCGTGACGCGACGAGAACTTGTCACCGATCGTGGGCGAACGCGGGATACGCAGCTTGATGTGGATCTTCTGCAGCTCCGAGTCGCCGCTGTCCGAGCCAAGAACACGGACCTCGTCAATGTAGGCCGTCTCGTCGCCCTTGTACTTGTGCACCTTGGTGCGACCAGTGACGTCGTCGACGTAGGAGCACAGCGGGTCTCCAGCCTTGACGCGGGTGCCGATACGAGGAAGACCGTCGTTGTCCAGGAACTCGCGCCACGAGTGGTCCTCCTTGACGTCGCGGCCAAGGGCAAAGTGGAGAGTAGGCGGGCCGCGGGCAGAGCGGTTGACGTCCTTGAGGTCGAAGATGTCCGACTTGTAGACGGTGCCGTAGCCGAACCCGCGCTCGTGGGCCGACTTGTTCAAGATCATTGCGTCTTCCATGTCGTAACCAGTGTACGAGATGACAGCGACGACCGCGTTCATGCCGTTGGGGAACGAGTCGAAGCCGTAGTGCCTGTGGAGCTTGGGGCGGACGATCGGGGTCTGGCCGCTCTGGAGACGGTACATCTTGTTGTCGGTACGACGGTTGAGGGCCGTAGACGGTGTTCCCATCGACTGCTTGCCCATCTGGCACTGGTACCTGGTATGTGTTAGCTCGGCCTCATGGCTAGCACCTCAACGTACATGTTTCGTGGCGACTGGTTAAAGTCCGAGAAGGGCGTGAGGTTGGCAATAACCGAGAGCATCGAGGTGGGGTCGAGCTCGACGTGGGTCGACACGCCCTTCTCAATCTCCTCTGGAGTGACCGAAATCTCCATGTAGACCTGCTCAAAGGTTCCAACGTGGTCCTCCTTGCCGTTGGCGAGGTAGGTGACAGGACGCATCATGCGCGAACGCGAGCCGAAGAGGTAGAGACCGGGGTACTGGCCTCCCTTGGTGACGGGGACGTAGCCGACCTCGAGGTCAAGCGGCACGCGGGCATCGCCCTCGGTCTTGAGCTTGCGCAGCAGCTCGGCCAGCTGCTTGGCCTTGGCCGGTGTAGCCCAGCCGATAACGCGACCGTCGAGCTGGATGACAACAAACTTGGCGCCGTCGATAGACGTGGCGAAGACCTGGGTCATGCCGTGGGCCGACAGAAGGGTGGGAATGCCAGTCGTGTCCAGGGTGGAGGTCACAATCTGGCAAGTGTGCGACAAGTGGTTGAGCAGACCACAGGGCGATCCGTCTGGCGTGTGGATCGGGCACAGGAAACCCCAGGACTCGGGGAGCAGCTTTCGGACGGCAGTCGTCTTGAGCTCGGCGAAGAAGGCACCACGATGGATACAGCGGAAGTGGGCGAGGTAACGGTAGTAATTGAGCTTCTCCGCCACAATGGTGAAACCACTCGTCTGCTGCAGGTCAAGGCCAGTGGGAGACACGAGGTTACCGGTAGCGAGGAAGTAGGACATCTTGGCACCAATGTCAAAGTTGACCTTTGCAAGCACCGATGGGAAGTACTTTGCACTGGTAAACTCCTTGGCGCGGTTCTGACGCAGGTCCTGCTGGATCTGAGCGCGGACAGCAAGGAGACACTCGTCGAAGCGCTCCTTGATGATCATGGCGTAGAGGAAACCGGGGAGCAGGACCTCGTGGTGCTGAGGAGAGTCTGGGTTGTCGGGGCACGACTGGCCAGCAACCATCGAGTAGAGCTTGCGGAGCATGAACAGCAGCATGCGGAACTTGTCGCGCGGATTGGGGAGGTGGACAAGGATGACCTTGTTGAGCAGGAAGGTGCCGACCTGGATGTTGGTCCAGTCATCGGGGCAGTTCATAACGACGCGGAACTTATCGCCCAGGTAGTCGAGGCACTGGGCGCCAGTGTTGAGCTCCCACGTCTTCTGGCCACGGAGCAGCAGCTCGACACGGTCGGTCAAGAACGTGTTGTCGTACTCGCCCTGGACGAGACCCTCGAAGATCTCCTTGTCGCTGGCGTCGACGAGCGCCTTGAGGATAAGCACAAGGGGGATCATGTACTCGACCTTGCGCCAGGCGAAACGGATCGTGGCGCCACCGTTGGAGAGGTAGTGGAGCGTGTTGGTGCACGCCGACTGGTCGGGGCGGACGCAGCGGATCTGACAGCCGTACGGGGTGTAGCTGACACCGCGCTTGGCGAACGACGGACGGTTCAGGTTGATGGGGTGGTGACGGCGGGGGAGAATGAGGTAGCGGACAATCTTCTCGTTACCGTTGACGATGAAGTAGCCGCCCCACGAGGACGACTCCTCACCGTGGCGGACGAGCTCGGCGGCAGACATGCCGCGGATGTTGCAGCGAGCCGACTTGACCATGACGGGGAGGAGACCACACTCGCGAACCTCCTCGTACTCGCGCGTCGTGCCCTCGTTCGTCGTCACCTTCCACTTGATGGTGACGGTAAGCCTCGAGCGGTAGGTGACGAGGCGCTCGCGTGCCTCGGTGGGGAAGATGCGGCGCTCGACCGCGAGCTTGTCACGGTCCGAGACAAGCGGCTTGCCAAGAGCGACCTGGGCTATCCTGTCTTGGGACTTTGTCAGCCCCGTCCGCAGCGCCCATCACACCACCACCCACAGGTAATTTTGTTGCCGTACGGCATGCCCTCGGAGGGCTTGCCGTCAAAGACGACCTTCTCGCCAATGTCATTGACGCCGAGCTGGAGGAGACCCTCGGTTCCATCGTCTCCGCCCTCGGTGAGGGCATCGAACGACTGGATGGCGGGGCGGACGAGCTCCTCGAGACTCTCGAAATCGGGGCCCTCGTTGGACGGGTGTCGGAACTGGCGCTCGCGGGTAAGCGTCCCGAACGACGTGTTGTCCGGGTGCTTTGAGCTGGTCGCCTTGGAGGGCGAGAGGGGATCGAAGTTTGCGACCATGGCGTGCAAGCACCGTCGGTGTTGGGTTCGAGGTGCAGGACGGGTTGCAGATGCAAGATTTGGACGGGCTCGCTGACCGATGGAGGCTTCGAAGGATTGACGCAAATGCGCGGAAATTTAAAAGGGAGGCTTGGTTAAGCGCCCTTGCCTCCACTTTTAAGGCACGCCACCGCTGGGTGACGTCCCCTGCCACTTTGACCACAACAAGTGCCACCCTCACTGTGTGGGCACGATCTCTCTCAAGCACAGACTCCATCCACGCGAAGGCGACAGCTCTTTGAACGATTGCAATGGATGTGTAAGTGGTAAATCTGAAATCTAATGGTTCCGTTAAGCTTCATATTCTGCTCTCGGCATGTTTGAGAGCTAAGAGGCGATCGCATGTCCTTGCTGATCGGAATTCGCCGTATTGTGAGCAATGGGGAGCGACTTACTGGGGATGTGGGGTGCGGCTTTCAGGTGCTGGTCTTGCGGATACTCTGAAATAGCTATGGAGGTTCATTTGACAGGAATTCCATCGCAGGTTGGAACGTGGGTTGCCAGACAATGTGGCATAAGACGAAGTAGATGTAGAGCCCGAAAGTGGACGGTTCTTTGGGGTGCGCACACACACCCACTACGACATCACAACACAAGCCCAGCATTCGGCCCACTGATATCGCACCGGGGAGAATGTGTTTAGGCGGAGTGAGGATGCCCTGTTCGCACCGACCTCCGGCCGTTGACATCGAGCGTGTCCAAGCTCAAACTGCTCATCCCAACACACGCCATGGAAATCGAAGCATGCACGACCATTCCCCACAAACAGATGCAAGCAGTACATCCATGCGTACAATGATACAATGCAATCTACTCCTCCAAACTCAACGCACTCCTCTCACTGCGCCCCGAGGCCGGGTAGTACATGGACCACTCAAACTCTCCACCGGTACCCGCACTGATAAATCGTCCCGGGTTGAAGACGTGGCAGCCCTCATAGGTCAGCTCGTAGCGCTCGTACTTGTCCGCGAGGACAAGCGCGGTAGGCATGGGGTAGAGCCTCAGTGCGTGGTCAAACTCCCACAACGTCGGGCGAACAGACTGTGGCAGGGGCGAGAGATGGGCCTGATCCAACACTGTCTGCACGAGCTACTGCGTGAGCGCCGGCAACGACTTGTAACTTACGTATCGCTTCATGTCTGCAACCTCCTCGCCACTCTTCACACCGACGAGGTTTCGTAGGATACGGCCCATGAGATCCTCGCGGTAGATGACAATTTCCTGGCCAAAGTATCGCAGACGGCAGGGGTTCGACACAAAGCGGGCGTTCGGGATGCGGTTAATGAGACGCTTAGAGAACACTGGCGGGAGAGCAGGGCGGGGTAGCGTCGAGGAGGACCATGGGTCTAAGGGTCCCGGGACGAAGACAAAGTGCGACTGGTGCAGCAGTGGGAAGGACAGCAGCAAGTCTGTCAAAGCATTGAAGCCGTCTATTCGCGGTTAGCCACTGCCCCCAAGCTTCGTAAAGGCTCACTTGTGTACGCCTTGAGGCCACCCTCGCCCTCCCAGCCACGCTGACAGAAGTCCCCACAGAACACAAACACCATGGGGCGGTACTCGGCCGCATCTGCGTAGCCTTCAAGGACGCGACGAAGAGCAACCAGCGTTCGTGGGTGGTCGAGCCAGACGTCAGAGAACACGACAAATGACACCTGCGTGTTGGCGAGGACGGTGGGGATGAACTTCTCCTCGTCCTTCAGAGAGATGGCACCGCCACCGAGGAAGTCAACATGGCCGTACAGCCCCCTAAACTGTCAGCACTCAACTTGGACCCCGGAGACGCACCTTGCCACGTCGCGCTTCTCGCTTGGTGGGTGGCCCATAGCCAACACGCGGACATTGTCTTCGATGGTGTACTCGCCCTCAATGAGCACCATGCAGCCTTCGGTGAACAAGCCTTCACCCGGGACCTTGACGTCAGTGGGGGTGGCATGAGGGAGGACTTACCGCATCTTCCATATCCAGCACCACTCTCCCATCGCCATCTTCAAGGGTCAACCGGCCCTCAGGATCACGCGAGAGCATGCCGAAGAGGAGGAAGAGTTGTCCGGCGCGGCCAAGCAGATTGCAGGTTGATGTCAACTGCGATAGTCAGCCGACTGCAAAATCAAGGCACATGCCTTCAAGTAGTTGGCCCGGTCATGACCACCAGCAGCGGGAGGCGTAAAGTTCTCGTTGCGTTGGATGACCTTGAATGGTTAGCCGATAAACTGCTCTGCAGTGACAGCTCACCTCCTTGATGATGCCCCATCGTTCGCGTAGATAGGAGGACCGGCTGGCCGCCGTACCCGCGATGACAGGTTTTGTCTTGGCCCTATAGCAGGTCAGTATCCGAGCACCCGAGGGCAAGGGCAAGCTCACGTGATGAAGCCTCCGCGGACAGCGTCGAAGTGGATAGCTGGCATGTCGAAGCTGTCGACCACGGAGAAGTGGGCGTTGACGTTGACCTCCGAGGGGTCGATAGACTGAGAGTCTCCGGTAGTACCCAGCTGCAAGATTTCATAGGCGCGCTTGAGGCCAGGCAAGGAAACAATCGAGGTTGTGTCTGCGGTGTGTCAGCTGGGAGCTTCTGCAAACAGCTTACCCTCTCCCTTGAGATACTCGCGAGCCCAAAACTCGAGAGCTTCTATCCACCCATCTTGAGCAATTTCATTCTGCAAGGAACGTGTCAGCTCGGCACACCGTCTACATCTGCAGCTGCTTACCTCACGCAAGACGTGTTCAATGTACTCGAGGGCTGGCGCGGAGAGTGTGAGGGAATACTTGGTGGAGAAGACCTATGCAAGTCAGTTGAGGGCTGGGGATGACCCTCCCACATACCTTGACAATGGCCGCTCTCATGGACCGGACCATGATGGCGACAGTGTCTTGTTGAGGATGAGAGTGGAGATGAGGTTGCTCGACACCAACAAATCAATGAATCACCCAGTCGCGTCGAAGACATTGAGACCTCCACCTTGATCGACGCGTCGGAGAAATAGGCATGCGAATGACACGTGACATGTTTGGTCCCATTTTGCAAGCCTAATGGAAAATGAATCCGTGTCACCTTCCCTCTCACATGACGAGGAGGAGAGGGAGGCAGAACGAGCGGCGGTCTCATTCAACACACCTTCTCTGCTGGCAACCACAATCACTCACACTCCCAAAGGGAACAGCAACCACCATGGCGTTAAGGAAGCTCCAGTGTGAGTAGAACGCGGACGACCTCGACAACACGGCGCAGAGCGCTGACTCTGCCTCAGCCGAGATCGATCGGACCCTCAAAGCCGTCGCTCAAGGTGTGGAGACGTTTGAGGCTACGTTCGACAAGCTCAACCATGCGTCCAACTCGACCCAGAAGGACAAGTTGGAAACAGATCTCAAGACCCAGATCAAGAAGCTCCAGCGTATGCGTGATCAGATCAAGGTCTGGCTGGGAAGCAGCGACATCAAGGACAAGAGCGCGTTGCTCGACAACCGCAAGTTGATAGAAACGGTGAGTGGAGAGGGGGCGGTGGGCGTGTGACATGACGGCTAACAATGCACAGCAAATGGAGCGTTTCAAAGCCTTGGAGAAGGAAATGAAGATGAAGGCCTTCTCCAAGGAGGGACTCATTGCTGCTGCCCGTTTGGATCCCGCAGAAAAAGCCAAGCGAGACATGGTCGACTGGATCGGCAACACGATCGACGAGCTGTCACGGCAAATCGAGCAGACCGAGGCCGAAGCAGAACAGCTGCAGCAGGGGAAGAAGAAGAAGGCAACAGGCGACAGGTTGACCGAGCTCGAGCAGTTGAACGAGCGGCGACAATGGCACATCGGACGTCTCGAGATCGTCCAGCGCGTGTTTGAGAACGGCCAGATCTCCGTCGACCAGGTCGAGTCTATCCAGGAGGACGTCAAGTACTTTGTTGAGGCAAACACGGAAGAGGACTTTGACTTTGATCTCGGTATCTATGACGACCTCAACCTCCAGGAGGCCGAGGACGAATACGGTGCCGCCGATTATGGCCAGCACGCCGAGGACTCGTCCAACATCGACTCGGCATCCGTGGCCGACGATTCGACAAAGACGCCTTCGAAGGAAGAGCGCAAGTCTTCCAAGGCGTCTTCTGTGCCTCCTACCGAAGACGCTCCTCCTAGCCCTGTGCAGTCCAAGCGCGGGTCAACGAAGAGTGAGTCGCCACCCAGTTTGGTCGATTTTCGTACCTGACATCTGCCGCAGAGTCTGTTGCTGAGAAGGCCGCTGAGAAGGCCGAGGCCAAGGCAGCCAAGGCTGCTGCCGAGGCACAGGCTGCCGCTGCGGCTGCCGCCCCTCCTCCGCAGACGACGTCTGCTCCTACCCCGACCAAGCCGGCGCCTTTGCCGCCAATCCGTTACGCCGCTGCGGCTGCCGCCGCCGTCGGTGGAGCCGTGGCAGCTGCACCTGCTGCTTCTACGCAGACAGAGTCTGTCGCTTCGTCCTACCTGTCCAAGGATTCGCCTCTCGACGAGGACCACGACTACGAGCCCGAGCAGCACGAGGAGACCCAGGAGGCTGACCTGCCAGAGTTGGCCTCTCAGTCTAACGTATGTTGACACCCAGTGCGCAGAGATCACCGCTGACATACAACAGGGCTACGCACCACCACCACCACCTGGCATCAGCGACTCGCCTTCGCCTGTTCCGCAGGACGGATCCTCGGCGACGAACGGTCCGCTCGGCCAGCAGCAGCAGCCTTACGCCCACGCCGAGTCGTCGCGTGCCGCAGCCACGAGCTACAGCTCCAGCCCGCGCAAGGAGCAGGGAGTCCTTGAGAACCTCATGCAGAGCTTTGGCGTCGCCAAGGACTTGGGTGAGTTGTGGCACAAGGTGCCATACCGTGTGCTGATGGTTCTCTGCAGCCGAGCGTCGTGCCAACGACCCCAACGGGCTGCACGCGGCCCTGGATGTCAGCTACCACAACGCACCCACGCAGCTTGATGCCGAGCCGTGAGTCTTGTTAGCCCGCTGCTGCCTGTCCACTGACACCTGCTAGCCCACGGTACTACCACCCCCAGAACCCAATCACGACGCCTTCGTACTACCCTCAGACGCGCCTGCCCTCACTCGAGGACAAGAACATCTACCAGCGTCTGGACCTGGACCAGCTGTTCTACATCTTCTACTACATGACTGGAACATACGAGCAGTGAGTGGCTGTCGGGTCACGACAGAGCATGAGCATTGGCTAACCGATACCAGGTGGCTGGCAGCACAGGAGCTCAAGCGCCAGAGCTGGCGCTTCCACAAGCAGTACCTGACATGGTTCCAGCGGGCACATAACCCCCAGGCCATTACCGAGGACTACGAGCAGGGTGGTTACTACTACTTTGACTGGGAGAACTCGTGGTGCCAGCGTCGCAAGAGCGATTTCAGGTTTGAATATCGCTGGCTCTCAGACCATTAAAGTGTAGCGACATGCAATAGTAGCAGTTTATGCGGTGAGAGTGACGTAAGGTTAGTGGCTGCAGGTTGGAGCGACATGGCTGTCCTGAGCGTTGAGCTTGAGCGCGAGCTCGAGGCCCAGGACGTTACTCATGGGTAGCTCGCTGCATATGGTGCAAGAACGTGGCGTAGCATTGGTTGTCTGTCTGGTCCCTCGCCCAACCAGCCCGTCATTCAGACAGCACTGGCAGCTGAGAACTCGCGCGAGCTCGCTCTCTGCTCTTGTGCACACTTAGGCTGCGCGCAAGTGGCTGAGGAACCCGTTTCCCTCTAACCTCGCTCCGTTTCTCCTCCCCTTTGGTGCGTTGAAGGGTCGGCGAGTGCCCCAGAAGGACACATCGAGGTTGGGAGAGAAGGCAAGTACCGCTCAATGCAGCTTTATCTCGTCGTGCGAGCGGCCAGGCTGTCTTGGACATTTTGCTTCCGCGATGCCACGTGGCCTCGGAGTTCTGACGGGATTTACTTCGTGGCGAAGAAACGTCGACAAACCGCGGGAGTAATTTTCGACGGGATCAAATGGGAGTTTGGCTGGAGTGCAAGCCGGGGGGTGGTCGCAGGACGGAGGGGGAGGCGCTCACTGTACGCAGGCGAGCCCTCCCTCCCAGTCGGCAGCACTGTGGTCGTGCGTTTCGAGCGTCGTCCAACCTGTCCGTCTTCCTACCCATCAAAATCTGTGAGCATCAACGACGACCCGCTACCCTCGTCGACATTGTCACTGACTGAACGCTCTCCCCACCGCCGCCGTCGACTCGCCGCTTGACCCGAATCCCCGCCGCCGCCGCTACCACCTACCCTTTGTCCCACAGAAAAATGGTAGGTATCGAGACCTGGACGGCAACACGATGAGCGAGTGCCGGCGCGCGACGAGGAGCGAGGGGAGGATGGGGGCGAGGATGAGGGGAGCCTGCGGGCGTGAGGAAGAGAGCGCTGGAGACGCTCGCAGCGCCGCGCTCATCGTGTTGCCCCAAGAACCGACCCACAACCGCGCAACCGCTAACCAACCCCCAGGCTGAGTTCACTACCGGTGAGGAGGCTGCCGCCAAGAAGGCCGCTCGTTCCTTCAAGAAGTACACCTACCGTGGCGTCGAGCTCGACGACCTCCTCGACCTCTCGAACGAGGCCTTCATCGACGTGAGCTTTTGCGGCTGCCGCAAGTTTTAAGGGACAGTTCTGACAGTGACAGCTCGTTCACGCCCGCGCTCGCCGCAGGTTCCAGCGTGGCCTCAAGTCGCGCCCCATGCGCCTCATCAAGAAGCTCCGCAAGGCCAAGAAGGAGGCCGGCCCCAACGAGAAGCCCGCCCTCATCAAGACCCACCTCCGTGACATGATCATCGTCCCCGAGATGATCGGCTCGGTTGTCGGTGTCTACGTGAGTGGCTCGTGGAAAGAAGCGATGGAGCCCAGCTGACGCACGCAGAACGGCAAGACCTTCACCACCGTCGAGGTCAAGCCCGAGATGACTGGCCACTACCTCGGCGAGTTCTCGATCACCTACAAGCCTGTTGGCCACGGCCGTGGTGCCAACATGGCCAACTCCCGCTTCGTCCCCCTCAAGTAAGCGGAAGACTGCTGCATGGGGCTGGGATTGTACGACGTAGGGATGCACATTTCCGTCAGCCTTTGGGTGGTGGGGGCGTGTGCGTGTCCCAGTGTCCGCCGTCCGCAGGGATGTCTGTTGTTTCGACGGCAAGCGATGCGATGAACAGACTTAGACGAGAGGGTGGGGGTGGGGTGCAGGTGCAGGTGCGATCGTGCGGGTCGGGGCGAGATCTGGCAGTGGGATAGGGGGTGAAGATGAGCTGGAGTGGGATAGGGGGTGAGGATGAGCTGGGAGTGTGGGAGGCGGTATGAAGGAGCAGGGTAGGAGGAGGAAGTGGCAGAAGTGCAGTGGTGCAAGCCTCCTGCAAGCCCACGGCCTGCTGGTGACAGCCACGAGCTGCGACGGGGCTCCCTCTCTCCCACCTGCCACCTGCACCATCCTACGCGTGCAGCTTGGGCTCGCTCGAGACGCGTGAGACTCGTGCCGGCAGGTCGCTGGCGATGTGAACGAGGCCTTGACCAGTCACCGGGCGGGTCCCAAAGTGGATTAGCCTGCGGCCTCTGACATTAGCCACGGGGGGATTAGGCACCACTTGTGGTGTGGCCGGGGGTTAATTCTCACCGACTGAATCCTAATGACCCGCTTGAGGTGGGTCATGAGACGCCGACATCACATGACCGCTGCACGCACTGCCCATGCAGACCCCGCTTTGTCGATTAATTCTGCGCAGCAGCACTGGCAATGGCGATCAGCGCAGCCGCCGCCACCTCGCCTCGCGTCGCTCCTCACTCGCTCGCTCGCTCGCTGATCGCGACCCCATTCCGCGTTGTACGACGCTGCGGTGTCCTCTTTCAAGCGCCTATGCACCTGCGACCCGCCTCGGCTGGTCGCGCCCGCACCATTCCTGGCCGAAACGGGCGCGGGTTGCTAGGCTGGGAAACGCGGATCTCGCTGGCGTGCCGCCGTGCTCGCGCCTGCGCGTTGCTGGCACTGGTCGCGGTGAAACTCTCCACCCCGTAATGCTTCTGTCTCGGGCGCCTGTACGCCCGCCTGCCCTAGCTATTGTTGTAGACGCACGTGCCCGAGCAGGCGTCGGGCGCTGCAGCCGGTGCCACCGCCACGCCACGTCGAGAACGCGAGAACAATGTCACGTACATGCAGAACAGGAAATTTACAACACGGTGAGGTGGGAGGGGGAGAGACGACTCTCATACAGAGTAGTGGTGGTGCAGAGTAGGGTGGTGTGGTGGTGGTGGGGTGGTGGGGTGCGCGTCTCGCGCGATCGTTGCTAGATGCTCGTGGCCCGATGCCAAATGTTCAGTGTTGGTCGCCGTCTGAACAGTCAGCAGAGCACGAGCGTGTATGTACCACACCGACCCACCTATTCTACTTGGTCGACTTGCTCGTCCGCAGGAAGCGTCTCAGGTTGACCAGGCGCGACCACAAGGTCGCGGGGCCGCGGGCACGACTTGTTCGATTTGTTCCTGTCCTCTCCGTGGTGATGTTGGCGGCGATGCCACGGCCGACCCACGCCCAGAACAGCGCGACGCGCTCGACCGACGGCGGCTCGCGGCGGCCAAACCAGATGATTCCCTCCTCGTCCTCCTTGTCCGACTCGTACTCGTCGTCGTCGTGTGCCGTCGACACGACGCTGGGCGACGCGCCAGACGAAAAGGTATCGGGGTACGTGTCATAGTGCTTGCCGAGGTAGGGGATGGTGTAGCGTGGAGCAGCAGGCGCGGGGCATCGCACGAGCTGCAGACCGCTACCGCCGGGGGCACATGTGTCGGGCGAGGCTGTTCGGGGGCAGCGCTCGAGCGGAGCGGAATCGACAAAGGCGGAGAAGTCGGCGGCGGAGAGGGTGGCGACGGAGTGTAGGTCTGATGGCATGCGTTTTGGAGGGGTGGGAGGTGTGTTTGACAATGACAAAAGGCGGCGGCGAGGATGGCCGGCTTTGTACGAGTATCGACAGCCGTAGAGCGGCGGCGGCGCGGTGGTGGTGGTGGCGGCACGCAGGGAACGCAAGAAGCAAGGCGGGGTGGCCAGACTTTTCGGGCGGGCGGAAGGACAAGGGCTGGTTGATTGCCTGTTCGGTGTGTGTGTGTCCGCGGGCGTGCGCGCGTGACCGGTGACTGTACTTATCCGCGAGCGGTCGTGTTTGATAATCTCTGTTCCGCTCGCCGCTAGCGTCGTTGTCGTGGTGGGAACAGTGCAGCAAGAGACAAACACGAGTGGGATAGACAAAGGATGGGAGGATGGACAAAGAGAAGCACGGCTGCATGCAGACGACGACCAGCTGCAGCTGCACGGCCTTGGAAGATGAGTGCGGCGACTCTGGCTCAACTCTACTAGTGCATCTGGCCGGCCCAGGCGCGTACGCTCGTAGCTCACGGGGGGCGTGAGCCAAAATGATTGGAGCGTGCTCAACGAGATGCAGCTGAAAGGAACAATTACAGCCGGGGAGGCGGAGGGCTGAGGGAGGGGGGCTAGTCGCCACCAGGAGCCGGAACGTCCAAGGTGGAGCTGGAGCACGAGGGAGGAGCGATCGGGCGTCGCCAGCGCGGCCATTGTGCCTTCTAGGTCGTCCCCGTGCCCAAAGAGCCAAAGCCAGAATACGCACGTGAGAGCTTGGCTCGCGAGCAAGGTGCTTGGAGGTGCTTGTTTTAACCCGCCCACCGTAGAGTGCTGGCCCAGGCCGCGCCAGGCCACCTGTAATGTGCAATTGCCCAGGCTTATCTTCCGAGCGACGGGCGGCGGCGACGACGCCTGCACGACGAGAGAGCAGTGCATCAGCTGATCTGGACCGCCGTCTCCACTTCCCTGAGGTTGTGTGGAGTCCCTGCGCAAGCCCTGGGGCGTCATGAGGGCCCGCAACTAGATCTCGGCGCTTCGGCGATTTGGCGCGTGGCGGCGAGCTGGTGGACGCTGCGTGACTTGGGTGGACTCGAGGACAACTGGCGTCGACAGCATGCTCCACATTCCGCGTTGTGAAGGTGGAGGGACGCGTACAGGCTGCGGGCGGCGTGACCGTGGGAGAGTGGCGGGCGAGGGGCACGGCACCGAACGCCAGGCAGGCCATTACCGCCTGCCAAGCCGCGGTCTCCCTCGACTTCCGCGGCACAAAGGCACACGCGACGCGTCGTATGGTCATGGCCGCACAGGTGGTGGTGAATGGCGACCCGCGACTAACATGTGGCGGAGAGACGGCCCGCGGTCGCAGCAAGGCCCAGCTGGTCGAGGGCGGGGCCGGCGGGGCCTGGTAGAACGCGTGCTGCCATACACGCACGTACGTCCAAGGCCCCCAGGCACTGCTGCCTCGCAGATGAGGTCGCGCGCTCGTTACTCAACCCTTCGACAGCGTCGGGCTCATCACTCGTCGCTCATCGCCGTCCTGCACCGCACCCGCGCGACGAGCTCAACCAGACCTTGCAGTGGACGAGCCGGCACAATGCCACCTGCCGCCGCCGCTCTCATCTCCACCTCCCTCCCACCTCCACCTCCCTCTCCCACCTCCCGCTCACCTCCCGCCCACCTTCCCCCCCTCCTCGTACATTGCTTGCATAGGCCACGGCGTGCCTTTTACACCTGCATAGCCAACAGTGTCGTCCTGATCACCGTCGGAGCGTCTACTTCTTCTCCTCAGCGGGAGGAGGGGGAGGGGGGATCTTGAAGTTCTGCCCCGTGTCAGCTCAGTCACAGCGCGGCCACCACAGCCACTGCTCACCTCGGGGGTCGCGTCAACACCCGAGCCGACCTGCTCCCAAGGCGATGCCGAGTCGGCAAAGTTACGGAACGCCTGGGTGAGCTGCAAGGGCTCGTAGACGACGCGCTTCTTCTCCTCGTCGTAGCGGACCTCGGAGTAGCCCTGGGGAGGTCAGTCACAAGCTCGGGTCGCCGCGGCAGCACGCCGTTACTCACGGTGAGAGGGAAGTCTTTCCTCAGAGGGTGGCCCTCGAATCCTGTTCCATGGTTAGCAACATGCTCGCCGAGGCGTGGGCAATCAGTCCGGGCGATTCTCACCGTAGTCGGTAAGGATACGGCGGCTGCGAGTGTCAGAACATATTTCGCCTACACCCCCACGCCACCATACTCACAGGTCGGGGTGGCCGGCAAAGAAGACACCGTACATGTCCCAGACCTCGCGCTCGTACCAGTTGGCTCCCTCGAAGACAGCAGTTGCCGAGGGGACGGGCGAGACCTCGTCGGCGTACGTCTTGACGCGGATACGCGACTGGTGGGCGACCGAGAGGAGGTTGTAGACGACCTGCGCAGTGTGTCAACAATAGTCCAACGCGTCCGAGGCTTGGCACCGCTCCCAACCCACCTCGAAGCGCTTCTCGCGGGTAGGGTAGTCGACGGCAGTAATGTCCATGACCTGCTTGTACTGGCACTGGGTGTGGTCACGAAGGAAGGTGAGGACGGGGACAACGGCCGCGGGGGGGATGTAGAGGGTGAGCTCGTCCTTGTAGACCGAGAACTGCTGGATGTACTTGGGCAGCAGCGTGGTCAAGTACTGGCCGAACTCGTGGAGGGGCTTGGAGGAGTGGGCGCCAATCTTGGTCGCGGGGTTGATGCCGACCGGCTCGGAGAAGGGAGGGGTCGAAGGCTGGGCTGCGGCGGGTTAGTACATTGTTGTGGTAGTGTCCGAGGGGCAGGCGCGGAGCCGTCGGCGGTGCGATGGAGGGACAGACGTACCCGCACGGAGGACCGAGGCGGCGTGCAGCGAGCGGCCGACGGCGGGGCGGGCGGCGGCGATGCGGGCGGAGCCACGGAGGACGGCGAGGGACCTGGCAGCCATGGTGGGTGGTCTAGAGTGGTGCTAGGTTGCAAGAGAGACGTGTGTCAAGCTTGTTGCTGCAGCTCGAGCTCGTGGTGGTGGTGGTGACCGTTTGCAACCGCTGTATCGTGGTTGGCAGTTGGCTGGCGGTAGGCTGAGTGCGGGTGCAAGTAAGGCGGAGGCAACCGGGACTCGCTGCCACAAGGCCAAAACGCCGCCCGGTCTCAGCTTGTAATACCTGACGAATGTAATGGTAATTGAGCATTAGCCCGAGGGATTACCACATTTCAAAGCCATCAAGGCACAGCAAGGATTGTAACGCATTAGGTCGCTTCATAGTGCATAGTGCGAGCGAGCCCAGCCAGTCGACCAGTTAGCCAGCCACGGAGCCACAATCCGCCGCCGCCAATACAATACCGGCACCCTGGCAGGAGCACCCACCACCCGCCGGCCCAGGCAGCCAGGCAGCCAGCCAGACCCGACTCCAGTGTACCAAAGTGGGAACCGCAATCGTCCATAACGAGCGAGCCACCACCCATAGAGACGACTGGCAAAGAAGAAACGCACGCACACACACACTACTCACTCTACGCCAAACTTCGGAGACATTGGACAACTCGGACCTCACCCAGTCAGCTTGGACAACCTTGGAATCACTTTCCAACTTTACTCGCCACCACCTATTCGAAACCGACATTCCTAGTCTGGTTTCGCCGCGCGCGCCTGCCTGCCCGCCAGTGGTGCCTCCCTCGCTCGTCCACCCAACCCAACCGACCCAGCAACCACCACCCAACCCACCCACCCACCCCGCGTCTCTCGCCTCATCACAAGCGTACCTTCCCTCCCATCAGCCTTTCCCGCCACCTCTCTTTCCCTCCCCCCGCATCTATCTGCTCGACGGGCAGTCTCGACACTCTACTCACGCCAGACACCCCGGCCGCTCGGGCGTGTTGATTCTCATCCCCATACCCCCGATGTGCGTACGCCGCTCGCTCGGCCCTCTCACGCGATCAAGGCGCACCGTCGCCGTCGTGACAGCCATCAAACTTGTTTACTCTGGCTGTCATCCGTTTGCATGCTGACCCCTGCACAGGAGCCCAGCATGAACCCCTCGCCCTCTCAACTCCAAGACACACCAAACCCAGATCCAATCCCGCCCACCTATGCGACAGTGAAGCCCGATTCCGACAGCGGCAACAGCCCAACCGGAGTCGCGACACCCAACGGGGACAACGGCGCGTCGACCACGACATCTCAGCCAAACGGTGCGACTGATGGAATAGCAAACGAGGCAGGGAAGGCGCCGACGACGGAGGAAGCGGCGGCGGTGGCGCCCAGTGCTGCAGCGGCCAAGAGTAGCGGAGGCGGAGAAGATGCGGCTTCAACCACTGGCATCGAGAGCGATGACGTTGCGGCAGCAGTCACCGACGCCGCGTCTGAATCTCCTGCAAAGGCATCCTCCAATGCCATTGACGTTGGAGACGACGTCCCAGTCAAGGAGGGCGAGGCAACACCGGCCGTCGGTTCACCGTCTGTCGTTTCGGCAACACTGGCCCGGGTGCCAACCCCATCATCACGCACGTCGACTCCTCCCCTCACCGCTGCGGCCACAAAGAAGAAGTTCAGTTCCGTCAGCGTCAACAAGGAGTTCCTCAGCAAGGCGGCGAGTCCCGTTCCTGCTCCGGCAAAGCTTGGTGCGTGAAGCCCGAAACTCCAAACGCTGACAGTGACCAGTGCGCCCGGTAGCCGCCGCTGCACCGATTCAAAGCACTTCTTCCAAGCTTCTTTCCACAAAACTCACGACTGTCCCCTCATCCAAGCCAAGTGCTTCGCCAAAGCCGGTTGGTGCAGCGTCAACCACCGGGCCGAGCGTTGCCTCCCCTTGGGCAAAGCCTGCACTCCCAGCCGGCGAGCCCACTCCTTTACAACATCCAGCCCCAACACGCGGGCACAACCTCCCAAATGTGGCGATGGGCTCAGGACATGGCTTGGGTAGCGCTGCTCGACGTGCGTGGGGACATGTTGGACCTGACGGAAGGAGGGGCGGACCTCCGCCGCTGTCGAGGGAGTTCCCGACGGCCAAGGAAGTTGCCGAAGGCAAGCGGGCGGCAATGCTCAATGCTCAGGCAGTTGCTCAGGCCGAAGCAGCCCACAACCAGGCTATTCTGGCCGGCCTGAATGAGTTTACGCATCTTGAACCAAATGCGCACCGGTGGGACGTAAGTGTCGCGTGCCGCGTGTACCGAAGGGACTGTCGCTGATCTGGGCCAGGAGGAGGATGAAGACGACGATGTGATGGACTTTGGAGACGGACAGACTTACAGCACCCGCGAGGACCGACGCTCGCCGGACAAGCAAGATCAGCCAGTCACCAAGTCTGAGCGATTTGGAGAGGACTTTGATCGCAGCTGGCCACGCAGTGCGGCTGCTCCTGCTGAGCCTCGGCCGCCCCGTCAAGAGTACCCCCGCACTTTGTTCAACGCATCCTCCAACCGCCTGGAATCCCATCCTCGTCAACCCTCCGGGACACAGCCTCAGCCGCCAAAGCTCATGTCGCGAGACGCGCCGCCACACGCCGGCCCAGAGCGGCCGCTTCCACCACACTTGGCAGATTCTGGGAGGATGCTTCCTCCCCACATGGCTGGATCGGGCTCGCAACCTTCTCACGCTCCTTCATCGGGCCCCCAACCATCTGCTCGCCCATCTTGGCGTTCACAGCCCAATGACCGCGAGAGGGCGCCTCCGCCTCATCTGGGCGGACACCGAGAGCCGGCGAGGCCGGACCACCACGACGCGCCTCATGCTGCTCCGCCAGCGGCAGGGCTCCACAGGACAACGTCCGGCCAGGCGCAGCCAAGTGCACCTCCCCATGTTTCGCCAGTGGCCTCAGCAAAGGGTCTTCCCTCAACTGAACCTTCGGGGGAGCCTGTGGTTGCTGAGGTGCAAGCTGCGGAAATGCACTCTGCTGCAGAGAAGGCTCGGTTGCGCCGAATGCAAGAGGAGGCCGACCGAGAGGCGGCAGCGGAGCGAGCACGCCAGAAGGCGAGGGAACTTGCCGAACGGTTTGGCGACAAGTCGGCGTCGGCGTCCCTCAAGTCGCCACCAGCTGTCGCAGCTTCTCTCCCCAAGCCGCCTCCACCTCCTGGTCTTGGCAAGCCAGCGCCGCAGGTGACAATTGCCTCGCGCCAGCGACCGGAACAAGTTGAGGCGGAGAGCCGACCTGCGCCCGGAGTCCCCCAGCCCCAAGAGGCGGCGGCAGCGCCCGCGGATCGGGCTTCATCGTGGCGCCGGACGGCTCCCCTCCCAGAGGCCCAATCACAGGCCAAGCCGCGTCGTCCTAGTTCCAACGCGGACCTTCCTATCGAGGGAGTTCCCCGAGAGAACCGCCGCCTCCAACGCGAGGCGCCACCTCATGGTGTTCGGGATGGCCGTCTTCACCCACCACCTGGATTGCCAGGCTTGCCCGCTGCAGCCCGCGATGCGCCGCCACACGTCCTCGCTGAGCAGACCGAAGCGCCAGCTCGTTACAAGGGCGGAGTGAGCGAGTACCCTACTGCTGAAGCTCTTGCAAGCGCCGACAAGCTGTTGCCGAAGAAGGAGCCCAACTTTGACAACATGCTGGCACGGCTGCAGGCTGCCATGGCAAAGGCTCGCCGCACTCCTCCTTTACCAGAGGGTAATGGTCCTGATTCGGCGGGTGACGACATCTCCCTTCCTCAGGCTCTGCAGTCAGCGCTTGCCGCAGAGCCCACTCCTGCAGTGAAGGTGGCTCCTGTCCCGGCGCCGCACCTGCCTTTCTTGCCACCCGACTTCTTCGACGCTACTCAGATTGAGCCGCCGCGCTCACCGCCACCAGCATGGCGTCAGTACGCTGTCAAGTTGCCCAAGTCTGGTCGCCCTCTGGCCTCGATTCCCCGGTGGAGACAAAGAGCGGCGGATAACCACAGACAAACTGTCATCAAGGGATGGGCAATGTCGTTTGAGCCTCCCATCGAGGGCCTGCACTCTGGCACCATGCCTCTCGCCGACTTCCTCCTGCCCCAACCCATTGGCCGCCGCTTCGCGAAGCACATCGACACTGGCCCCATTGTCAGCATCTCTCCTCGATCTCTTCTTGCATACGAGCGCAAGAACAAGCGTCGTTCAACGCTCGAGTCACGCAACGATGGTGGGCCAGTGTTGAAGGGGGCGTCACATGCGCAGCCTTCATTGGCAGAGCCTTCGCGAACAGAGCCGCCTTTACTCAGCGCCCCAGAGCCGGTCCTGGCGAAGCCTATTCCGTCCAAGGACGCGCGGCGATTCCTTGCGGGAGGCGACGGGGCAGTGGGGACGCGTCTCGTAACGGCACAAGCCTCTGCCGACAAGCCAGCCGTGCGCTTTATGGTTTCCAGCGAGCTCGACGGCGACAGCCTCCTCGACGAAATCAACAAGATGAGCTTAGAACATATCGGCGAGGCGGACGACAAGCGCCACGCCCAGCCGACAGAGAAGCTCGAGGTGGGTTCAGTCCACCGAGCCAGTCTAACGGTGCAGAAGCCTCGCACGCCGCCTCCGACTGTTCCTTCGGTTCCTCGAAACAATCCCACATCTCCAGGTGCCGGACAGGGCCCATGGGCAAAGTCGACCCTGGCCTACCCCGTTACCTCTCCCGCGCGTGATGTCTCGCAGCATGACCACATCAAGAGTGTGTGGGAGACTTCAGACGCGACAACCGGAGCATCGGCGCCAGCTTCTGCGCCAAGCCAGCCCGAAACACCCCTCTACCCTTCCCTCAGTACCCCATCCGTGTCCAACGATGGAAGCGCGCAGGCCATCAAGACGGGCTACACTCTTGGGCAGTCGTCGTCGGCATTCGCGGTGCGGTCCAACCAGGGCGGTGGCTACGGGCAGTTCATCAACTCTGGAACTGCCAGCCCCGATGCTGGTATGGGAGCCGGCGGTATGAGCCTTCAGTATGGCATCATGGGTCGGGGTGGTGGCGCTGGAGCAGCGGCCAACGGCTTCCAACAGGGCGTCTGGTCATCTCCGTTCGGCACTCCCATGGCGCAGTCCACCTATGGCTACGGCTCCGGCAAGGCCGCCCTGGACCAGCAGAAGACGATGCAGGGCTACGCGGCCAAGGACGGTGCGGTACCGTACAGCAGCGAGTATCGCTATCCCGCATCGCAAGGCGGCGTGGCAGCTGGAGCGTACCCGACTGCGTCCGGCACGGGAGGCACCTACAACGGCTACCCGGCTGCGGCGTACGGTGCTCGGAACCCTCAGAGCGTCTATGGCCAGGTCGGAGGGTATGCGCACAACGGCTTTGGATCGCAGACGGGCTTTGGCACCCAGATGGCAGCCAACAGCCGCACCGGTGCGGGTCGTGGAGCCTCGGCGTTCCAGAACGTCAACGGCGTCGACTACCAAGCCATGACTTACGACCCGTCCGCGGCTGCCTCGGGCTACTACCCTACGGGCGCGCAACCTAACTATAGCCCCGGCTACAGCGCCGGCGGGGTGCAGCAGCCGCAGGGTGCGCGCGGTGCTGTCGGCCGCAAGATGTGGTAGGGCGCGACGTATGCGCCGCGGCGAATGTAGCGACGGCCAGCAGTGCAGAACCGACGTGTCGACATCTCTTAGGAGCAATCAGGCGATCCGACGCCAGCAGCATTTGCTCATAAATCCTCAAAACCTCAATAATATCACCTCAAAACCTTTGACATCTCTCTCTCTCGCGCTCTCTCTCCCTCCTTTCGATTCTCTGTCTGTCCAACTGCATCCACACACCGCAACGCCAGCGTCTTGGACACATGATTACAGAGTGGGCGAGCCATAGCAGTGTGAAATCCATCTTATGAGCTCATGCACCACATTCCTGATCCGTTGTGAAACAGGGGGCACGCGGGCAAGGTGGTGATGTGTAGCGGGGCCGCCACACAAAAGGGGTTGGCTGTTGCCAAGGCCAAGAGTGCAGGCACACACGTTGGATCTGGGCTGGGTGGGTTACGGAAGCTAATGGGCGTGTGGCCAGGCGGCCAGCCGGCGGGGGGTGGAACGTGGGCTGCTGGAAAAAGGCAAACGGCAAGAACCGAAGGTTTGGCGCTCAGGGCAGAGGAAGACGAGTCAGACACGGGGGGTGGGAGCACAAAGAGCACAAACGGGCATAGAGTTTTGGCGCCCACTGGGACGGCCATACGCATGGCAAACGTCAAACATTCCCACAGACGGGGTTGGGGGGAGAAAGGGGGCGGGGGGGAGGAGGAGCACAGACGTCATGCGTAGATGCACGCAGCACGCAGTACGCAGCACGCAGAACGCGCTCCCTCCCTCTCTCCCTGGACGTCAACAAGCAAACAATTGATATGGTGCCAATTGGACGATCCGCAGAGCAGCAGATGCGACTGATGATGCGCCGTCTCGAGGCCAGCCCAGCCCTGCGGCGCGCGCTGCCCTCCCTGCCCCGATGCACGGCGGCGTTTAATCCACGCTTTAGTTTATGGGTAGGTAGGTCTTGCTAGGCCGGCAGGCCGGCGAGTGGGCCGCCCGTGCCCTGAGTAGATTTTTGCCTCTGCCGCTCGCGAGGGAGGGAGCGAAAGCCTAATGAACGCCTTGAGCCGCCTTGAGCTTAGGGAAGCGAAGCGACGAGGGAGGAGGGCAGGGGCGGAGGGAGGGAAGGGAAGGGAGAGGGAGCGCAGCAGGAGCAGCTGCCGCAGCAAACAGTTGATATCGCCTGTGCTTGCTGCCTCGTCTGCGCGTCGAGCGTCGGTCGTCGAGTGGATCTGTCGCGACGCCCGCAAGGTCATTTGTCAATCTGCGTGCTGCGTTGCTCTTGCTCTTGCTGCTACTTGCTGTGCGTCACATTGCGACTTGCAAGATCTCTCTGCCTCTCGCCGATCACGAACGCACCGCCCACAACCGCCCGCCCGCCGCGTGCCGCTCGCCGCTCTAACCACCCACCCACCCACCCCGCCTACCGACACACCCACCACACGCTCTCGTCTCCCCGTCCAACCTTCCCGCTCAAGTCGTCCCCTGTTCACTTTTGCACAATCGTCGTCACTCACTCGGCGTTACCCCACCGCCGTCTGCACCCAGCACCCAGCACCTAGCACCACACACTTTTCCAGCGGCCCGGCATCACCTCGACACGACCGCACAAACACTTGCTAGCGCCAAACCAGTGTTGAAACTTCTTTATCTCGACAAACGCCGTCAGCCCACCCACCCACCTCTCACACCCACACCCCACCAATGGACCCCCGCCATCGTGCGCCGTTCGCGCACCAGTCGTCCTCGCTCGACCTCCACAGCCAGTACACCCAGTCGCAGCCGCTCCGCCCGACGCAATGGGCGCCCCCCAACGGCGCGACCCACCTCGGTGTCCCCGGCGTCGTCGGTGGGCCGGGGTACTTTGAGCCCACGCCCACGCCGGCGCCATCAAAACTCGCATCGGCGGCGTCGGCCGCGGCCGGCCTGCTCGGCAGCTTGAGGATGGAGCGCAAGGGCAGCGACGACGGCGACTACAGCCTCGGCACGGGCACGAGCTCGAGCAGGCCAAGCGCTTTCGACTCGGACTCGCTCCAACGTGCGCTCCCCTCGGCCCAGACGGTCAAGTTTGTCTTCCTCTGCTTCTTGTGGTACGCGACCAGCGCAGTGTCGAGCAACACGGGCAAGGTCATCCTCAACAACTTCAAGTTCCCCGTCACGCTCGTTATTGTCCAGTTTGCGTTCGTCGCTGGCCTCTGTTGGCTCGGCTCGCGCCGTGAGCTCGGCCTGACGGGCCGTCTCCGCAGCCCAACAAAGGCCATCCTCCGCGGAACCCTTCCCATGGCCGTCTTCCAGGTCGGAGGCCACATTTTTGGCTCGCTCGCCATCAGCCGTGTCCCCGTTAGCACGGTTCACACCATCAAGGTAGGTGCTGCCGGCATGGTGGCCGTGCGACGTGCTAACCACCCCACCAGGCCCTGTCGCCCCTCTTTACAGTCCTCGCGTACGCCGTCGTGTTTGGCGTCTCGTACTCGCCAGCGACCTACATCTCGATCCTCCCCCTCACCCTCGGCGTCATGCTCGCCGTCTCGTTTGACATTTCCCTGTCAAACTTCTTTGGCCTCGTCTGCGCCTTTGGCTCGACGATCGTGTTCGTGTCCCAGAACATCTTCTTCAAGAAGGTCATGCCCAGCCCAGGCTCAGGCGCCGAGACTAGCGGCCCCCGCCTCGACAAGATCAACCTCCTCTACTTCTCGAGCGCCATGGCCTTCCTGCTCATGATCCCTATCTGGCTCTACTCTGATGCCGGACGTATCGCTGGCCTGCTGTTCAGCAACACCCCGCTTACCGGTAACGTCAGCGGTAGCAAGATTGCCCTCTACTTTTTCATCAACGGTACAGTCCACTTTGCCCAGAACGTGTTGGCATTCCTCATTCTTTCGTCAACGTCTCCCGTGACGTACTCGATCGCCTCGCTCGTCAAGCGCATTGCTGTTATCTGCCTCGCAATCATCTGGTTCAAGCAGTCGGTCCACGCAGTCCAGGCAGTCGGCATCGCCCTCACCGCCGTCGGCCTCTACATGTACAACAACGCCAAGCGCGACGTCGAGAAGGGCGAGAAGAAGATGCGCCAGGTCGACGCCGTCCACAGCGGCATGCTCCCCACGTCGGTCGCCGACCAGCGCCTGCTCGACGGCACCTCGACCCCTACCGCCGAGAAGCCTTATCTCCACCTCGGCAAGGAGGTCCACGCCTCGCCCCGCCCTTCCTACAGCCACGACTTTGAGAGCGTCTCAAAGTCGTCGGCCATCCGCTCGGCTCCCCCTCCCATCTTCACCATGCCGCCCCGTGGCGCAAAGGTGTCGCTCCAGGAGCCCTACCCCTCACCACCAGCCAGCACGGCCTCGTCCCCACCACTGCCTGCCGTGCCATTGACACGAGGGGACGACACGCCCTCAATCTCCTTGAATGGAGCGTGAGTGTATCCCTCGACACTCATGTTTAGATCGACACAATGTTTAGATTTCATGCCTTCATCATTCGACCCCCCTTCTTCAGCGCACAACCTCGTTGCGCACCCCTCCTGCATAGCTTCGCCCCCCTTTCATTAGATCTTCATAGACACGTCTGAAGGCATTGGCGACGGACACTGGCCAGACCTCACACCACCTCAATACACTGGCGCAAAGAGCCGCACATACTCTCCCATCTATGAGACCCCCCATGCATAATACTTGTTACAAGTTGAACTACTACACTCGTCGCATGTTATTCTAATCGTCGTCTGGCTCGGTGCCATTTGCTGGCACGGCAATGCTGTTGCGGTTTGTACGTCGCCACGAACGTGCCGCCTCTTCCTGTTCACGCTCGCACTCGGCGTCGATGGGCTCGTAGCCTTCGTTCTTGCGGTTCGTCGACCACCACCACCAGAAGCTCACACCCATGAGGGTCACAGCGGCCGTGGTAAGAGCCACGGTGAGCACAAGCCAGCGCCAGCTGCGTGTTGCGTCAGCATCGGGCGCCACCACAGTGCAGCACAAGCCAACTTACCGCTCAAACCAGCCGGGGTTGAAGGGGATGAGGACGGCGTCGACGAGAATGACACCTCCGCCGAGGCTCATACCGCCACGCCACAGTGGGCCATTGTCGATATCGCCACTTTCCTTGTCATCCTTGAAGGCGCGAATGCCACCGTCGCCACCATCGCCACCATCGTCGCCACGGCTGTGCTTCCAGCGCACGCTGGCACGCCCAGAGTCTCCCGTGTGCGCGGCATTGTCATTGTTCGACCCTCCGCGTGCGTTGTGAATGCCAACGATAAAGCCATCGGCGCCAAAGGCGCGGAAAGCCAATTGACCGTAGCGGGCGGTAGGGGTCAGCAGTGTCGGGTAAACTACATCGTCCTCCAGGGCAAGGGGGTAGCCGTCCTTGGGAGGCTGCTTGGGCCCCTTCTCAATGCTGCCCTTGGGAAGAGCAACATCGAGTGACGAGGGGATAATGTGGAGTTTGAGCAGCTCGAGAAGCGCGTCATTGTTGTTGAGGTAGTGCGTCAAGTTGAGGCGGCCAAACGCCGTATCGGTTGGCACCAGCACCGTGTAGCTCGGCAGTGCCAAGTCCTCGGTCGAGTTGTCGGCCCTCCAGGCATGGGGCCCAGCGCGCACAAAGCCACCCAGGCCTACGCGCTCGAGTTCAACCTCTGTGGGCTCGCGGCCTTCGAGCACCCAGCTGAGGCCAGCCTTGACCATGAGGTCGGCCATCACGCGCTGCTTTGAGCCTCGGATGAGCTTGGCCGCGGTGATGTCGACGTCGGCTGGCAGCACAACGTTGTCGACAACGTGGATGACTCCGGTTTCTGTGAGGGAATCGCGGGCGACCATGGTGGCAGGGTTGAGCTCTCCGTTGGCCGGGAGGGAAGCACCAGAGTCGTGACCAGCCCACTTGTAGGGGGACGACAGCGTCAACGTCTTGTTCACAGACTTCTCCAAGACAATGTTACCGCCCTCTTGAGTCTCAAGGACAGTCTTGCCATCCTCGACCTCAGTGCTATAGACCAGCTTCTCGATAGAGTGGTAGCGGAGGGTTCGGCGGAGCTCCTCGCGAGCCTCGGGCAGGAGGAGGTACTTCATGGCGAGTCCGAGGCGCGCAAACGCCTTGTTTCGGGGAATGAAGTAGGTCGTGCCCTCGTTGGCCTTGACCGAGCGTTCCAGGCCCGCAGCGTAAACGGCTGCGATGTACGTGGAGAGCTGGAGATCGGAAACGGCCGTCTGCAGCACGTCCAGTGGTGGGGAGAGAAGTGACGAGATGAAGTAGATGACGCTCTTGCCGCTCTTGACAGGCGATCCAATGACCAGAGCGCCGCCGATGGAGATCTCGCCGTCCTCGATGTGGCCATCGGTACCTGGCTTGCGGCGGTCAGATACCTCAACGTGGATCCGCTGCCTGGCGCCGCCTAGCTCTGCAGTCTTGAGCTCGGTCTCGAGCAGCATGTCGTCTTCGAGGTCCTTTGGTGTGACCTGACCAGGCACGATGTGGTACTTGAGTAGCGCTGCTAAAGGCGACGTTTCCTCGGGTGGCGGAGGCTTGGTGCCGTCATCGGGCTCAGAACGAAGTCCAGCTGCAGCCAGCGACTGCATCGAGTGGTCGCCGCCCGGGACAGCAACGTTGATCCACCACTCCAGCGCCTCGATAGCCTCGTCGGTCGGCGCGAGGATGGTAAACTCCTTCTTTGTCTTCTTGCCGGGGACGCCGACATACGTCGACGAGAGATTTGCCGAGCGAAGGAGGGAGACGAAGCGCGTCGCATTGCGTGACAGCAGCACCTTCTCCGCCGAGTTGAGAAGCTCGAAGCCTTCAGGCAGCAGGAGCTGGGGCAGGACGTGAATGACACCTGGTGTGTGAGCTTGTTTAACGTCGTTCAGCTCACCATTTGAGGCGAAAATGTCGACAGTCTCTGCAGCCGTGCCGTTGACGAAGATGGCGCCCTGGCTCGGCGACGTAATGTTGAGGCTCCCAGACGCCACTGTCACTGGCCATTAGCTACGCCCACGACTGCACGCACCATTCAGCGGCTTGTTCTTCTTCCAGGTATCGCTCCAGCCAACGTTGTCGCCGTTGACGCCGAGCACGAAGCCGGGAGAAACGACACGGCTGAGACCCTCGGCGCCGAACGCGCCCTCAAGGTATCCGCGCTCGATGGCGTCGAACGTGGCCTCGAACGCGCTGTTGGACGCCGCGAACAGCGTCACATGGGGCGCCCTGTCCAGCCATGGGGGGAGAGGCGGCGGCAGCGGGTCGGCCGTCTGCAGCAGACGCGAGAGGTACGACAACGACGGATGCTTGCGGATGACCTCCTTGATGGACGGCGGCGGCTCAAGCACCGATTCCAGGCCGACGACGAGCCCGTTCCGCGCCCATCGCACGCCCACCGGCGGCTTGTCCTTGTCCTTGCCCTTGTCCTTGAGCGATTCTGTCTTGTTCCCCGTCCGTTCCCAGCCTGCGCCGTCCCAGACCTCGGCTGAGCCGTTGCCCTCGTGGTCGGCGCCGATACGTCCCCGCGGCCCACCCTCGGCGGTCCCAGGGCGCGAGACACGCAGCCGCTGGCCGTGCGTGCCCAGCAACCCGGTCTCGGGCCACTTCCACGGCGAGCCGGGGGGCGGGATGGGTGAGTCGGGCGCCGAGTCGAGCGGGTACAGCAGTGTCGTCTCGATCGTCACGTTGCTGCTGTTCTGCGGCGCCCAGTCGGACGGCCACAGCGTGTAGTTGAGCACATGGTACAGGATGTGCTGGCGGAGCGCCCAGCTCTGGTTATCCGCTTCGAGTCGGAGGCGCTTCCCTTCCTCTTCCGAGGCGGCGCTGACCTGCTGGTCGAGCGCGAGATCCGCCGCGTCCGGCGCGACCAGCCACTCGTCGAGCCCGCCGGCGCCGAGCCAGCCCGCGACGCGGACCTCGTCGTCGCCCTTGGGCTTGTGCTCCTCAGCCCACTTGGCCCACGCGGCGTCGGTGGGCGCGAACAGCGTAGCATTCCCTATATGCCAGAGGAGCGGGATCGACTTGGAGCGCTGCAGGAGGCGCACGAACGTGCCGTGCTGCGTCGAGGCCGAGACGAGCGAGACGAGCGAGTCGGACTGTTCATGCACTGGGGCGTTAGGGGCGCTGCGTGGGGCATCTCACCTTCGGTGGATGCGGCGTGAGCTGGGTTCTGGAAGGCGAGCTGCTCAGCGACGGCCGCACCAGCCAGCGCCAGGAGCGTCACTGCCCCTCTCATGCTTGGGCGGTGTCAGTGGGGACCGTTGGTGCGGGGTGTAGGTGGTGAGATGGGGGCGCCGGGTGTGGCCATGCGCGCGCGTTTGAGCTGCTGCGGACTGTGATTTGTGTCGTCAGCGTTGAGGGGTGTTCAAGAAGTTGTGTCGAGAGTAAGTGGATGGATGGTACAAGGAGGTGGCGAGGAAGGGGAAGGCCGGGAAGAGGGGTCAACCACCATGAATGATGAATGGGAATCGAGAGCGTCATTGCAGGCAGGCAGGGGGCGGGCCGGCTCGAGGAAACGATCCGAGTCAAATGTCATTACATCATATTTCCTAATCGCTACTTGGCATCCTAATTGGAGCACTTTTGGGTGGCGACGATCAGTGAGTGGCAAGACGACGACGGATCATAGTGGCAGGTCGGGTCGGAGCGAGCACCGCGCAGCACGCACCCTGCACCACTCGAGACGCGGTCGTCAGCGTGTCAGTCACGTCACGTATCCACCTCGTTCCTGGGACCATCACGCCACCACTCCACCAACAACCCCACAACAAGGTTATGCAAGTTACATTTGAAGAAATGCTAGAGCAAAGTCACCAAGAACATCAGGTCCGAGTCGTGTGCAGTTCGTGTTTGTATATACAACTGTCAAATTGTCCATGTGTGTGTGTGTGTTTAAAGGGGAATGCCCTGGGCACGCAGAAGCTTGGCCCAGCTTGAGGCCGTCAGCGCCTCGCCACATTACCCCGTGCTCCACTCACTGCTCGCGCTTTTGCCGCTCCTCCTCCAGCTGCTGCTTGAGGCGACTGTTCTCAAGCTGGTACTGGTTGCGCTGCGCCTTGGTCTCCTGCAGGTCCTTTCGCAGCGCAGCCGCGGCAGCATCCGGTTGTGGCAACGTCAGGTCATTGTACATGCTGTCGAGTTCGGTGTTGAAGGCCTGGCAATCGTTAGACGCGGCACCAGGGGAGCCAGGAGCTGCTCACGTTGTAGATCTCGTCCAGCTCCATCTCTCGCACCGCCAGGTGTTCTCGCACCAGGTCTTCGCGCTCCTTGGATCTTTGGATCTGGGATTCCCAAACGGCAGTAGCGGATGTGTGTTGCGCCTCCGCCTCGGCAGACTGTCGAGCCAGCATCCGAACGCGTTCCGTGTCGGCAAGGGCCTCCTTGAGCCGCGTCTCCAGTTTATCACTGGTCTTCACGAGCGACCTCACAATGTCGTCGAGGGATTGTTCTTTCTCGCCTTTGGATGCGACGCCAGGTGACACAGACCTAGGCACATCCTCATACGCACCGAGCAAGTCGGCCTGACGCTACGACTGGTCAGCACCCAGCCCATCACATCCACTAGCAACTACTCACACGAATGTTCCGGTTGTGCGGCGACCGAGGAAGGCTGGGTGTGCGCGCAACGTCCCACTGATTCTCCCTGTCCTTGGTCATCTTGTGGAGGTTCTTGGCGTCCACTCGGATTCGACGGGTCAAGATACGAGCATCGCCAACCTTTGCGTTAGTGACTGGCAAAGCGTTCAATGCTCACCTTTTGCCTAACGGAATTCGCAGCTGTTGACAGGTCTGCGTGGTCACTCATGATGATATCGCAGTCGTCGGTAGCAGACGTGATGGTGTGAACCGTGGCGCCACTGGCAGCGCTGGCCACGCTGACAGCTGAGACGCGACGCGACGGTGTCAACGCGCCGGTGGTACTTGACTGCCGACTGCCTCGAGGGGTTAGAGTACTTGTGGTGGAGACCTGACGTGAAGAAACGCCAGGGAGTATAGGCTCTGGCGTTTGAGTGGGCGTCATTTCGCCCTCACGTCGCTGCATAGGCGAGTCGCTAGGGGAGCGCTTGCGAGGCGAGAGGTGATCGGCCAGGTGCTGGCGCTTCTGACCCGATGTCGACCGGAGCGAGGAGTTCTCATCCCCAACCACCGAGGATCGAGCGCTCCCAGAAGTGATTCGAAGTCTGGGTGGTGCCCCCAGACCGATTAACTTGCTGGGAGGGGGAGCTGGGGCATCCGTCAAGTCCACCGTCGGTGGCTGAGGAAGGGGCCTGCGAACGGAGCCGGGATGGTTCTGTTGCGGAGAAACAATGCCCAGAGCAACCTGCCCAGGTCCGGGGAGTGGGGGTCGAGGAGACAGCGTTCGCTTGGTGGGAGAGATCGCTTGGCCCGAAGCCAACGGAGGGGGAAGCGGTGCAACATAACCTCCAGTGCCTTGAGGCCGAGGTGAGAGTGCGTCCGGCTTGGCGGTCGTCCGCGTGGGTGACTGAGGCAGAGACGAAAGCGATGAGTCGCGGGTGAGAGTGGAGTCGTCTCGTGCAAAGACAGAGGATGCAAGTGTCGGGACTGGGACTCGGGAGGGTGTCCTTCGAACGGGGCTCTTCTGAGGCTGTCCAGAGGTTTTGACTAATATGGTCAGCGACATGTCTGGCCACACGCAACTCACGAGGTGATGTCTCCAAAGAGGTCCTCTCCTCCATGGCTGCGATTCTGGCAGCAACCCGAGACTGGACCGCGGGCGAAGAAGAACCTGGTCGCATTCCCTTGTCGTGTCCTTCAGATAGGGAGGGAGCAGGCGGATAGCCCTCATCCGAACGATAACCCGCTCGCGATGGTGACATAGGCGATTTTGGTGTCTGTGGCATGCTCTGCCCGTCGGAAGTGACAGACCGCTTGTCGAGAGACGTTCGACTGGTCTCCGCCGTAGATGTCCGGCTGGTGACCGAGCGGCTACGTTTCGTGCTAGTCGATCCAAACGCATCTGTGTGACCTCCTCGCGAAGAGGCACTACTAGGTGCGAAGATGTTTGCGATACCAGCCGCTGTTAGACTAGCATCGATACTCCTTGCAAATTCATGCCTCGCCCGCCCTGCTCTGGAGGGCGTTCGGCCTGCAGACGGCGTGTTAGGGGCTGAGGGGCTGGCCACGTTGACAGTTTCGTCGGGGTGGAAGGCTCGTGAGCGGCCGACTGATGGTCAGCACAGGACTTGATCACAACCACTTGCCTCTACGTGCGACCTTCTCTACGATCTCGTCGAGGGGGGCCATGGTCTCGTTATCGTCGGTACCACGGTTAGGTAACCGCCACGATAGGCGACAAATGCCACCTGCTAGAGGTTGCAGGTGGAGGATAAACTTGGGATTCGCGCTGTTGCCCAGCGAGATGTCCGGGAATTCGCCGTCCTCGTCAATGCGGACGAGGATTCGAGCCTGTTGTTGTCAACACATGTCGCACCACATGCTTACCTTGACCTCCTCTGTCTCCCAACCCGGGCGGTCCCAAATGTTCCAGTACAACTTGGCCATGGTGAACGGGTCAGGAGCCCCGGAAATGTCGAGCTCCTCGGGTGTCTCCAGGACCTGAGGGATAGCCTTGACCTGAGTCGGAAGCAGCTTGGATCGAGCAAGGGCCTGCGCTGCCCAGATGTTGTGCACGAATCGAAGCTTGTCCCTGCGTGTGGCCGACGGGTCGAACCCAACAGAGTATGGAGGATGGACGGTGGAGTAGAGGCGGAACGTTCGGCTGGCCCACTTGCCAAACTGGTCCATTGGAGGTTTTCCAAAGTCGATGTTGAAGTCTAGCCGTTAGAGTTGTTCGACAGCTCACGATGCTCACCTCCATTTCCAACATCCGTGACGACGACATTGAGAATGTCCACAACGCCGCGGAAACTGAGGTTTTCCTTCTTCACACCGTCCTTCTCCTTGACAGCGACACCGCCCCCCGACTTTACGAGCTTGGCAACATCGTCGACGCCCGTTACCTTGGGTCCGCTGATGGAACTCGATTGGCGCTTGGTGATCATGATTTTGTCATCGAAGAGGAACAGGGTGCAAGGAAGCGCTGCAGCACTGCCCGATTCCTTTCTTGGAGACATCAACGAACTGGCCGATTTGTACGACGAGGCGGCCGACGCCGGTCGCGGGCTTTTGGATCCACTGATGGTCGACGACTCGCCGCCAAGCGGAACATCTTGCACATCGATGGCGTCGATAAAGTTACGGTTGTTGCTGAACAGGTTGGCCTTGGTGTAAGCTGCTGCGGCTGCGAGGTACTCACTGGGAAGTTTTCGACATTTCGCTGCAGACAGTACATGACTGTGGCTCGCACAGTCTGCTCGTCGGCATCGCAGCGAGCAATCCGGGACGCAATCTCAGTAGCTTCCAGCAGCTTGGCACGCTGGTTGTCAAAGGGCGACATGCACTTGGTCATTTCCTGCCAGAGAAGAGTGTAGCGGGGAACGCGCTGGACGGGCTCCATCAACAGCTCGCTCAACCCAACGTTCTGCACGTTTGTCGTGCTGTACTTTGTGCTCTTGACAGTCAGCGGGGTTGGGGACTGCACTCACTTCAATAAAGTTGCCAAAGCTGTCGTTCTTCCGGAGCATATCCTGGAAGGTCTTCTGGGCCTCGTCTTGGTTGCCGATATATGTCCGGTACGGGTCAAGGGTTTTCAGAGTCTTGAGCTGTACGTCAGCTCAGTTCAGTACGCACAACCTACATGGTTCAAGCAGACATCTCCAACACGGGCCGCCGCTTCACCTGACGCATAAATTGCCTCAAGATCCTTGAGGAACGCTTGAGCGGCAGGCAGAATCGCCTCGATGTTGCTGAACAAGATCTTGGCTTCGTACATGGGTACAATGACAGTGGCACCCTTCTTGGCAAAGTGTCGAAGGGGGTCGGCATAGTACTGCGGCATTAGTCACGCAAGGCGCATGGACTCACCGTCTTCAACGCTTGGATGCGCGCCACGTAACTCCTCTCCGTCTTGATGAACTCGTCCAGGATGGCCGAGAGTCGCTCCTGCATCTCGTGGCTCCTCTCGACCGACCATTTCGACGCAACTGAGCTGGTGTTTTCACTGCGCTTTGATGGCGTGGTGGCCGTGGAGCTCCGAAGAGCCGACTGAGGGGTCACTGCGTTGCCAAGTTGTGACAGGAGAGCCGTTGTTTCCGGACCATCGCGCTCCACCACAACGTCGCACAGAAAGGCTCGCTTCGTGACCTTTTGCCCGGTTTCTCGATCGGTAGACCGGGTGGAGCTATTGAGGTCGATGGTGCTGGCTTTAGGAGGGAGAGGTGGAGGGGAGTCTGATCGAGCAGTGGGCCCCCTGCTCCTAGGCCGGAATGGTGACCCGGAACCGATTGGGGCCATTGTCCCGGTCGGCACTGATGCGGCGTCGTGTGGTTGTGTCGATCAGTCGGCGAATGCACTGGATATTGAGGACAGAGTGGTGTGATGCACGATCTGGGTGAGCAAATGTCGAGGTTGAAGGAGCAAGAGTGGAGTGTGTGTATTGATTGAATGTGCAGGGGAGAGCGCACGACCAAGGGGGCGTTGTTTGGCTCACAATGTGACGAATGACGGCGGCTGGAACCAGGCGGAGCTGGACTGGACTGGACTGGGCGGAAAGAAATCAGGCCCGCTTAATTGAATCACTGGTTTAGGCATGCAGCGAGTCATTTTCAGTGTCGCTGGCCTAAGTAATTTAGGCGTGCGGTGTGGCCCTGGCCGTCGCTTCATGACGCCCAGTCGCCGGCCCGGCCGATGGATGGATGCTGTCCTCGGTCCTCGTCATTGTCACTCGCAACCCTCATCACCACCAACTACCAACAATCATCACTACAAGCATCACATCGCATCGCAGCATCGATCCTCGACATTTCCCTCCCCCCTTGGCCTTATCAATTACTCCTTGTTAGCTCAGCATTGTCGACAATGCTCTTAATCTAGGCAACTCGACCCTCCACCACACCACACTAGCCTAATGTCCATATCCCCAAGCCGCTCGACAGGCGACACACCACGGCGTCGCCAAGGCTCGTCTGGCAGCGACCAAGCCGATGGCAGTGCGACGCCAGTAGAGTCTCTTCCTCATCCCTCGGCATGGTCGGCGAACAGGTCGAGAAACGTAAAGCCACCTCCACTGTGGAGGCAGATGAGCGACCGCGGGTTCGTGGAAGATGACGATGATCCAGAAGAGGGGCCAAGTGACTACTGGCAGCGTCATTCGCCAGCATTGGCACCAGAAGATCATGGGCAACAGCTGGAGAGTCCGACGTGGCTCCGAACCGGTTCGGCGCATCTCGAAACCATTGAAGCGGACGGCGACGACACGGATGCCGCAGAGTACTCGAAGAGGATAGAACAGGTCCTCGCCACGCCAACAAAACTTCACTCATCCCATGGTGACACAGACGATGAAGGCTGGGGCGATTACCACCCCCACCAGGGCTTGGGCTATGATGAAGCGGTCCGGGCAGTCCTGCAAGATGGTGACAAGGGAGAGGAAGAGTTTGGCGCATTCCACGCTTCTCCACCCGTGGGTTGAACGCACCTTCCTTGTTCACGACTAATCAAGCAGGAGATGCCATCGGGAAGCGCACCATCAACGCCGACTGGATCAGTCTTCGGCCTGGACAGAAGCTTGGTCCGAGGGAGCCCGAGTGGACCGTCACGATCATACCTCCGTGCGTCGCCCCGTGCATCCTCTCCCTGCTAACTATGTTCAGACCCTTCAGTGTCGAGGCTGCGATCGCAACCGACAACTCTTCGAATCCCTTCATCCTCCTCTTACCTGTCCGTGGCTTCGGCAGAGCAACAAATTCCTCGGATTCCAAGTCAGTTTTCGCTCTCGCGCTCGGAATCGTTCTCCAACGCATCGGCCTCTGGGCCGTCTCGTCCTCTTGTCCCGGCCCCCAACCCCGACACCGATGGCATGAAGAACCAAGGACCGGCGTTCACCTTCCATCCGCTCCGGCATCTCTCGGCTCATTTGTTCAATCGGACGAAGAATGGGTCAAGATCGTCAGCTCAGCCTACCAGTTCCGAAGATGGCCCAAGCACAGAGGGTGCTTCCGAAGCGAGTTACGGAGTGCCGACGGTGATGGACGTCAATGGGATGGTCGCTGTCGGAACCGACGGAGGCTGGGTTGTCGTCTACGGCTTCGGCCAGGAAGTCCGCTGCGCGGTCGGAAACGAGACAATAGGTGCGTGCTGGCAATGACTCAGCTAACCCCAGCTGCATCATCTGGCCCTGTCACTGCGGTCACTATCTGCCCGGACCAGACCTTCATCGGCGTTGGCCATGCCAACGGCGACATCTATTTGTACGACCTGGCCCACCCGTCAAAGCCTGCTCGAACGGCCTTGGCCCTTAATCTGCGCTCAGTCCTTTCGGGACGGAAAGAGGGGCATCTTCAAGGCAGCCGAATCCTCCACATTGGCTTTGTCGGCAAGCGTCACACGTCGATTGTCACGGGTGACGAGGATGGCCGGGCCTTTTGGTTCAGCCTTGGTCGCATTATGGGAGTCGACAGCACCGATGTCGTGCGCATGCTTGGCTCGTATCCGGAACGTGAACGTCCCGAACAAGCCAGCGTTGCCGCAGGCAACGCAGTAGCCGAGTCGCCGCGTGCTGAAGGCCACCCTTCAGCGCCAAGCTCCCTTCGGTCGCAGCCAGCCAAACGCCCGACTACTCTGCTCGCCACACTCCCACTACCTCTTGGTGCAGCGCCACATGCAACCGACGAGTTCCACTTCTCTGCGCTTCTCACTCCAGTGAAACTTGTCGTCGTTGGCATGAAGCCCTCAGCCAAGACATGGTTCAGGAAGATGCGCGACTCTGCTGGCGGACCCTACGGTGGATACGTTGCCAGCGCAGCATGGTTAAAGTCGGGCGAGGTTGCGTCAAGTGGAGACCCCAATGCCAACCCGTCAGACCCCGTCCTGGCGTACTCGTGGGGAACATCGCTGCGATTCTTGCGGGTGCGCATCGCAACGACGCCCGCGATCAAGGGCGAGCCTGTCAAGACTCCCGAGTTTGTAGAAGGCCGACGATGGGAAGCGCCTAATCCCATTCAGTCCCTTCACTGGTTTGATTCAGACGTAAGCAGTGTATCAGGGCCCCAGCTGACTTCTCAGCACGTTCTGCTCATCACACCATCCGAGATCATTCTGCTCAACGTCCGCTCCTTGTCTCCTGTCGAGATCACTCCTTTGCAAACCAAGCTCCTCACCTCCCAAGACTTCTACGCCGGGTTGGGTGTGCGCAAGGGGACTATCGATGCCGTACCCAACTCGTTCGCCAGCAGCGTGCGAACGTATCGCAGCAAGCTCTTCCTGCTCACAAAAGCCAACGTGCAAGTTGGAACATTGCAGCACTGGAACGACCGTGTCCTCACCAATGTTCATAAAGGAGATTTCCTCGCTGCCATCAATCTGGCTCTCGCGTACTATGAGGGTCGGGCACCGGGCAACACGATCAATTTGTCCGACGACCCAGAGGAGCGCCGCCAGGTTGTCGGCACACGGGTCCGAGAGCTCATGCGGGCATCGTTGGACTGGGCGTTCTCTGAAGAACGCATGCACGACGACACCCACTTCAGTGCCGACGGTCGTGGTGTTGATCTCACTGCGCTCTTCGAGGGCCTTGCAACTGCCTGCATCGACGCGTGCCTTGCAATGAACGATACCACCTTCCTATTCGACGAGGCGTACGAGCACTTCTCGAACGCCGGCATCGAGGGCATCTTCCTGACACGGCTGGAGAGTTACATCTTCGAGGGCCGAATTTCCGACGTCCCACCGTCGGCGGTGCAAGCCCTCATCAGGCTACACGACGATCGTGGCGAGTACGCACTTGCAGAGGCCGTCATCTGGCACATCGAACCAAGTTCATTGGATATCAACCAAGCCGTCAACCTCTGCCTGAAGCACAGGTTATGGGATGCTCTCATCTACGTGTACACCTGCGCTATGGGTGACTACATTGCGCCGATCGTCAAGCTCATCAGCATTGTCTGTGACATTCAGCGCCACCGAGCGGAGCGCCCCAGCCTTGTCGGCGGCGAAGGGAGCGGTGGTGAAGACGAGGAGCGACTCGCTCCCGACGCATACAAACTGTACGCCTACATCGCCAACGTCCTCTCCGGTCTCTGGTACCCGTCTGATGAGGCGATGCGCGACCCCGAAGCCACTCGGGCCCGAAACGATGCCTACGGGATGCTCTTCTCCGACTGCAACGTTTACTGGCCGGAAGGCTCTCACGAGCTGGTGCTCACTGAGCAGGACGATGGAATCTATGGCGAGCCCCCTTACCCCTACCTCCGCCTCCTGCTTCGCTTCGACACCGAAGCATTCCTCCATGCAATGGACATTGCTTTTGAGGACCCATACCTCAACGACCCATCGCGAGCAATCAACCGCCAGAGCATCATCAATCTCATGCTCGACGTCATGGACAACGGCTTTCACTCCCGCGACGTCACCTTCCTGCACATCTTCGTCGCGCGCAACCTGCCCAAGTACCCTCAGTTCATCTTCATTCCTCCATCAACATCGCATCGTATCCTCGTAAGCCTTGCTGCCGACCCCGACCTGTCCACTCGCGAGGACCGACAGCTCGCAGCCGAGTACATGTTGTCTGCCTACACGCCTCACGATTCGGAGGAAATGCTCGTCCGGTTCGAGGAGGCTGGGTTCTTCCGCATCCTGAGGTCGGCTTATCGACGAGACCGCAAGTGGGGCGCTCTCATCCAATCTCTCCTCAAGGACCCAGAGACCGACTCCACGGTCTTCAGCAGTCTGGATGAGATCGTCTCTGCGGCCAAGGCGAGCACTAGAATCGTGCCGTTCGACGTTACCCGCAGCGTTTCCGAGGCGTTGCCCCAGCTGTTCAGTCACAGCATTAGAGACACGGCCCGATTCATCGATCGCTCGGTCCCCGCGCTCCACGAAACTGCGATCTCGGCTCTCAAGGACTCGGAGCACAAGCAACTTGTGTATCTTCGCTGCCTCTTGGACCCCACCGCGGACGAAGGCGAGGGAGACGCTGGGGAGCCGTTGAGCAGGGGAGCTCCCCAAGCTCATCTCGATGTCGGTGCTCGGCATCAGTACGTCAAGCTGTTGGCCGCTCACGAGTCGGCTGCCGTTGTGCCGTTCCTCGACCTGCGTGGGCCCAAGTTCTTCAACCTGCCACAGCTTGCCGAGGAGTTTGAGAGTGCCGGTCAACCCGAGGCCCAGCTGTGGGCTCTCGACCGGCAAGGGAAAACATCTGAAGCCTTCGAGACCGTAACCTCGGTCTTGGCTGCCACTGGCTCAGACCTCGCAGAAGGGCTTGTCAAGTCCGCAGAGGGCGATGTCGACCAGGCTCTCAAGACGCTGTCGGGTGTTGCGCACATGGCAGTGCGACTATGCCGCGAGCATTCCACGGAAGGAGCCCCTGTCGAGGACATGTGGTTTGGTGTTCTGCACGCGATTACCGACCTCGTTCACCAGATGTCGGCTCTCAGCAAGCCTGACGCTACATCTGGCACCATCGCGCCACTCAACACCACTGCTCTCGAGAGCCTGCGCGGACTTGTGCAGGACACACTCCAGGCCCTGCTCTCGACATCCTCGTCCACAACACCCTCCTTTGCTCGCCTGTTCAAGCGCCTCGTTGAAGCCGCCCCGTCCGACTCGAAGCGCAAGAACAAGAAGGGAAAGAACAAGAAGGGCGACGGTGGCGCGCCAGGCGCACGAGCCTACTCCGAGTTCCGAACAATCTTGTCTGGGATGCTCGACTCTTTCAAGGGCGACGCAGAGGTGCTCGCCCTCAGCACTCGCCTGGTCGATGCCGACGTCTACGACCTCTTGGAGGAGAAGGTCATCAAGACTCAAGCAGGCTGGCGCTCCACCCAGACAGTCTGCTCTATCTGCAACAAGGAGCTGTGGGCGTCCAAGACGGAAGGTGTCAAGGCCGGCGAGGAAGACAAGGTTGCCGTCCGAGCGGACGGCCGAGCCGTCCACCTGCGCTGCGAGAGCGCGGAGCCCGTTGTAGAGGAGCCATAGCTGCCATAATCTTTTGGGCAAAAGTATGTACATAGACCCCGGAATGCTCTATGGGTGCCGAGAACTCAAGATCGCCTGCGCGTAGGGCTGCCGGGGATCTGGGCGTCCTCGAGCCGTCCGCCGTGATACGTGACCATGTCATCCTGCTGCAGGAGGGCGAATGCCTGGCCGGCCTGGGCACCGCCGGGCCTCCCGAACACGAGCGACGCGTCGTTGCCGCTGCCTCCGCCAACGTGCGTGTCCGTGACCTCGACCCTTGCTGCCGGATACAGCGACGCATCGCCATCAGCATCAGAAAAGAAGCTGTTGTCGTACGCCTGCGGGTCGACCGGCTGGTGGACCGTGTCGCCGCCTGCCGAGCTGAACGTATCGTCGTTGTCGTCGTCGAACGACTCGTCGTCATCAATAAACTGGCCCGGGCCGTCGTTGGTAGTCTGGATATCGCTCCCGAACGACGTGTTGGCGACGGACCGGCGCGGGCCGCCGCGCGCGGCCTCGGGCTGTGGGCTGTCCTCGAACAGCCGCCGGCCCGGGCCAAAGTCGCTAGGCAGGATAGAGTAGCGCCCGAGCCCTGCCGGCGTCGGCATGCGCGGACTCGGCTCGTAGTCGTCGTACCCGCGCGTAATCTCGTCTAAGAGGTCGCCAATCTCCTGCGCCTGCTCGACGACGCCGGTGGGCGGCTCGGCAGGCGGCTCGGGGTCCAAGATGGTTGAGGACGGCGCGGCCGCCGGCCCCGTCGAGAACGCCGAGGCCTTGGCCGGCGTCCCGGCGCTGAATATTGCCTGGGCCCGTGGCGGGAGGGACGGCAGGCGCCCAAAGTTCATCGTGACGGGAGGGGACATTGCAAAGTCGTCCTCGTCGTCGTCGTCGAACCGCAGCGGTCCGGCGGGGTTCTTCCGCGAGATCTTCGCGCTGAGCGGCGTGTTGGTCAGGTCGATGAGCCGCGGTGTCGGCGCGCCCTTGGCCGTGAGGAAGCTCGAGCTCGGCTTTGTTGGCGTCTTCTGCCCGGCGCGAGGGCGAGGCGTCGAGCCACCACTTTGTGCCTGAGGCTTGAACTGCAGAGACGCGAGATCGGCGCGGTCGACCGTCCCTGTGCTCGCGTTGAACGTCGAGTTGTCGCTGCCGAGGTTGGGCAGGCGGTACCCGCTCGGCAGGGAGGGCGTGGGTAGGTCGCTGCTGCTGTCGTCGAGGCGGAGGCCGCCGAGCTGGCGGTCGACGCGCTCAAACGGACTGCCCATGCTCTCCTCCCAGCTGGCGTCGGGGTCTGCCGTGCGCGCCGGGAGCGGTGTGCTCGTCGCTCCCGGTCCAGGCTCGAACATGAACGAGCCCTCGGCGGTCCGGTCGTCGAGGTTGACGGTCGACTGCTCGCCGTGGCTGAGCGTGAACGTGTGGTCATCGTACTCTGTCGGCTGGGGCGACGACGCGTAGATCTCCGACTGCGACGTGCTCTGCGCGGGGTCCTCGCCGTGCGGGTGCGTCTGCACCTGTGCTGCCGCCTCGTAGAAACCGCGGTGGAAGTCGGCCGCCTCGCGCGTCGTCCGGCTCTCGAGGCTGAAACGCTTGATCTCGGGCAGGATGCGCGCCGTGATGACCTGGTGGAAGCGCGCAAAGTTGGCGTCGATTTCCTGCAGGAGGAGCGTGTTGAGCTGGTCAATCTGCTCCATCTGCGACGTTATTGGCGTGCTGGCGCTGATGCCTTCGACGGCGAAGAAGGGCGGCTGCAGGAGCGCGGGGTGCGCCGGGGCACCGTTGCCCGGATTGGATCCAGACATGGTGGCGGCGGTTGGGGGCTGGGTGTCGTCGCGGGTTGTGTTTGTCTAGCCGACGCCGAAGTGTGGGTCGCTACGACGCGTCGAAGAAGGAGGTGCGATGGATGTCTGTGCTCTGTCTGCAACTTGGCTTGATGCACCGACGCGGCTTGGACGACCATGTTGTTGTTGTGGAGGTTGAGGGGGGGCCGGTTTAAGTTTTACCACGTGGACATCGGTCAAAAGGTCTGTGCGGAAGTAAATCTGACTATCAGTGATAGTGACGCCGTCTGTTCCTGAGACCACGTGGCTTTTTACCCTGAAATGCTACCACATCGCAAGCAATCCCATTCCGGTCGACTGCCGAAGAGCGACGAGGAGCATTGTCAGTCATCCAAGTCGTCGCCTCATCGCCAGCCAGTCCTGGGCCACATCGGACACTCATCTCACGACAAACGACGGCAAACGACGCAGAACCAAGTATTGAATCGCCCAGCCCTCCCACTCACCATCCCCACCCCCACCACCATGATAGCTCAGCCGACCCTCCCCTCGGTCGAGAGCGACACCTCGATCTGCCCCCATCTCCGTGCGCTGGTCGAACGCCGCCGCGCCACCCCGCCGGCGCAGGTCAAGACCGAGCCCGGCGAGTCAACCACATCAAACGGCACGCCGGCGGCCGCCAGCCCGGCCAAGGACACGTCGGCGCGCGCGCTAGCCGAGAAGCGCTTCTCCGAAGTCGTGCGGTGGGGCGCCCTGGACCAAGGCGCCAAACGGAAAAAGGTGAGCATCGATAGTGGCATCGTGGTGGCGGATCCAGTGGCATCAGCTCGACCGTCGTGGCCCGGCTAGAGCTGCTGCTGCAAGCCCAACGGCTACCCCGCCACCGCCTCTTGCTGCGGATGACTGACACCCCAGACCGCCCCGCCCGAGTGCCACGAGTGTGGATCGGTGCTCGCCCGCCCATGGGCGTGTCTCACATGCAACTTTATCGGCTGTGCTCCCGTGCACGCATCGTCGTCGCGCAGCGTTCACCGCGACTGCATGCCGAACCACTTTGCCCAGTCGACCCGATGCGAATTTGGTACGTGGCTCGGGACAATAGGCACACGACCGACGCTGACAATCGCAGCCGTCGACCCGATCACTGGCGCCATCTTCTGCTCCGAGTGCGACGACACAGTCTACTCGGACGCCTTTGAGGCACTCTTCCGCACCGTCCGCATCCGTGTCGAGGAGGAGCACGACCAGTCACGTGAGGGCAGCCTCCTCGGCGGCGGACGCGGACGAGGGCGTGGCCACTGGAAGCCGTGGGAGGGCGAGCCGCTCGGAGGCGACATGGCGCGGGCGTCGTGTCGGGGTGAGTTTGTTGTTGCTGGAGCGGACCAGGCTGACCCGTGTTCAGGCCTTCGACCCCTCCTCAACCTCTCGCAGACGTGTTTCCTCTCGTCCATTCTCCAGGCGCTCATCCACAACCCGCTGCTCAAGGCCTATTTCCTCAGCGACAAGCACAATCGCCATGTGTGTACGAACGGCTCGCGCGGGCTCGCTGTCGGCCGCCCGTTCATCGGGACCGAGACCCCAGGCGGGAGCACGCCCGCCGACCGCGAGAAGGGTTGCATGTGCTGCGAGATGGACCGCGCGTTTGAAGAGTTTCACAACGACGACACGAGCCCCTTTGGGCCCGTCACCATGCTCTACTCGATGTGGCACGCCTCTGCCGAGTTAGAGGGCTACGGGCAGCAGGGTGAGCTGGTCGTACCCTGCATGAGCTCACACTCAGACGCACATTCCTTCTTCCTCGCTGCTCTGGACCAGATCCACGCGCACGCCAAGGGCCAGCTGTCGAGCTGCAACTGCATCGCACGTGAGTGTTGCACCTTGGTGCCAGCGTGTCTGACCGTGCAGACCAAACGTTTGCCGGCTCGCTCGTGTCGACCGTGACGTGCTCGTCATGTCAGACGACCTCGACCACGGTGGACCCGACGCTAGACATCCAGCTCGACTTTCCCACCGACTCGTCAGCTGCGTCCCTCACACTCGGATCGCTCCTCCGCCGTTTCTGCGCCGACGAGCGCATCGGCGGCGACCACGGCAAGGGGTACGACTGCAGCTCGTGCGGTGGGGGGCGAGGCGTGGTCGCGACCAGAAAGTTATCCATCAAGAAGCTCCCCCCGGTGCTGTCCTTCCAGCTCAAAGTGAGTCCGTCTCTGCTGGCCCAACCTAACCCGCAGCGATTTGCGCACAACTCGACGTCGAGCAAGGTCGAGACGCCCGTCAAGTTCCCCAGCCGCCTCGACATGCGTCCGTATGTCGAAGGCTCGTCCGGTACCGCGTCCAAGACACCCTCGGTGGACGGCGACGCGCCTGACGACGACCTGCCCTCGAGTCTGTACGCGTACGACCTGTTTGCCGTCGTAACGCACGAGGGCAAGCTCGACAACGGCCACTACTGGGCCGACGTGCGCAGCGGCGACGAGTGGTGGCACTGCGACGACGACAAGGGTGAGTTTCTGAGGTGTTGCGATCACTGACAGTCCAGTTACTCCAACAACACTGGCCCGTGCCCTCGGCCAAAAGGCGTACATGCTCTTCTACGTCCGCCGCTCGCTTGCATACGGCCAGCCCATGTCGACACTCCTCGCCGCGAACGCTGCAAATGCTGCGAGCAAGACGGTGAATGGGAGTGCGAACGGCACGGCCTAACCGTTGCCACATCATACCCAGCCTACACATTTATTTCATACATATCCCGCGATGTGCATGTATGGAGATGGCAGTCTCAGGCCCTGCCGTCAGAGATGAACACTGATGACACTTTTGGACGGCGGCGGGCAGGAGCGCAACACGAGGCATTTACAGTGTCCATGCTCTGGGAGCCCGCGTCGAGAGATCAAGAGGCTTCCGATGAAGCAAGAGTTGCTATAGGCATGGGGTAGGGCATTGGGTGGTGGTGAGTCATACCCAAATGGAGTTTCCGGTAGAGAAGTCGAGGGTGGTGGTAGCTGGTGCCCACTCGTCGTCGGACGGCAGGAGGACAGCGGGGAAGTGAATGTGGGATGTGTGTTGGGGTTGCTCGTGGCGACCATCCGGAGACTTCTCTTCGTAACGCTCGATAACCCAGGGAGGTTTCTCTTCGTGACGCTCCATTGGCCAGTCGAGTGGTGGAGTGAGGGGTGTCGCAGCAAGGTAGCTGGACGCGTCGGGGTCTCGTGGTTCGTCCCAGACTGAAGGAATAAACTCGGTCGGGTCCTTTGGCGTGTCTGTGTCCGCCAAGAATCCGCCGTGGTTGAAAGGAGAGGGGAAAGGGCTGCGCTGCTCGACACTTGCGCCGGTAGGAGGTGGGGTTTCTTCTTCTGCAACGGGGGAGAGAAGATTGAAGGGAAGCGACATCCGTGGCCTGAACTGGGATGTGGAGGGCAAGTCGAGCGGCTGGGGCGTAAGACTTGGCTGCGCCCACTGGGCACTCACGCTTTGCGATGCAAGATGGCCCTGGCGGTAGAATGGAGGAGCTGAGGAAGCGGTTAACAAACGTGCAACAACGCATGCACGGCGACTCACAGTAATCCGAGTTGGGGAACGAGCCTGGGTTGTCAGTTTTCTCATCGTTGTGGCAGTCTAACCCACTCCTGCGGTGTCCGTCTGCCAGCCTCGTGGCAGTTGCGAGCTCGGACCATGATCGCAAGAATGTGTCCAAATCTCCCGTCGAGAGCGACCGACGGAGCGAGGACACGTCTGAGGATGGAGATGGCTCCGTCCCGATGTGTTGGCGCGCGGCGACTGGTGGGAGCACCTTGCGACTACGGTCGGGCATGGCGGCGAACCTTGGACCTGGGTTGAAGCGCGAAGGATGAGACATGGGGACGACAGCGCCCACAGGAACCTTGACGCTCGCCCAAGTCGTCAACTGCAGCCAGAGATTCTCGGGGATACCGCACCCGTCTTCGGCGCCAGGGCGAAGGCTGAGTGCTGGCGGACCGATTCCCTCCTTGCCAGAGTTGGCGAGAATTGATCCCATTGCAGCGCCGGGGTCGTTGTCGAGGAGCTCACTGAGGAGCTCGTCGTATCCAGAGGTAGAAACCGTGGATGCGTTGACAGCGGGGGAGGCGTATGCAGTTAACGGGTGTGGGTATTCGGCATTGTACGCCTTGGGCACTCCGATCTCGGCGGCAGAGATGTTTGGCGTGTCGAACGAGAAGGGCTTTGTGGCAGGAAGGTTGTCTACAGGAATTGGGAGGCGATTGCCCACATAACCTCGAGGTACGGCGGGCCTGGGATCGGTGGTCGATGAGGCGGTGAGGCCGGTGGCGATCGGAGGACGGTGAAGGAGAACGGAGGTGACACCGGAGGGCGCACGACCTGGGAACATCAGCGTTGATCAAGCCGGCAGACTCACTTGCCTCCGTTTCGGACGGAACAAACCCTTCAACGCCCTTGCCAAACACAGGATTGATAGGCGACGTGCTTGTGCCAGCATGTGGGGTGAGCCAGGGGGCTGTTGCGGGAGGAAAGGGGGGAAGAGTGAATCCACTGGACGAAGCGGCGGGGACCTGTGGGGCGAGTGGCGTGGCAAACCGCCGCGGTGCAGTGTCCAGTGCGGCGCAGTCGTCGTCGGGCTTGCGAACGGTTTCGTTCACCGAGAGAGCGGAGCTCGCGGGGCCTGAGTTTGGAAGGGGTTGATTAGCCAACGCCGCCGCTCTTCCTGCTGGGTCGCTGTCAGCCATAGAGTTTCGGCCAAAGCCTCACCGCTCTTCCGCCTCGCGGAGCCTCCACCGCGCTTCCCCCGTCGACGTGCGCGGCGCTTGGGCTGGGGGTCGTCGTCATCACCCACAGGCAGCGGCTTTGAGCTATCTAAAGACGACGTTGAATGCACCCTCTTGGGCTCGGTCGACGACCGCTTGGCGTGGGGTTGAACAGCGGACATGAGGAAGATGGGACAGGGGGGAGGGGTATTGCAGTGAGACACCACGCCTTGAGGAAGGCGTGACGACAGTGATGACAGGCGGGCAGGCTAAGATGTCGACAGCGAGTGACTAGACGCGTGTGAGGTGGGTGAAGGAGCGTCGAATGGGTGATGTGACAATGGGTACAGTGCAGTTGGTGGGTGACTGTCGAGCTTATGAGGAGCTGCAGCCGCTGTCGTCGCCGCTGCGTTGCCTCATCGAGGAGGAAGGGAGCGGCCTGTGCGGGGTGTGGTGTGTTGAGTGACTCCAAGTCATCCAGGACTCGGTGTTGCCCCTCTGGTGATTACGGCGACGGCGGCGCGACGGCAGAGGGAAGGCAAGGGGCGAGGGGGGAAGGCCGACGATGTTGTGAGCGGGCGGGCGGGCGACGGGGCGACTGGGATCAAAAGGACACATGAGGCCGAGGGCGCAGGGGGCCGCTATCAGACGAGCAAGTCACACCACACCGGTCGACGAGGTCGACGAGCGACTTTGGTGACGGGATGGAGGAAGGTGGTGGATCGAGCAAGCTGGTGGGTGCAGTCGAGTCGAAGAGCAGCCCACTCGGTGTAGCGTAGCAGTCAGCAGTGCACGCTGCCATCTCGTCAGTCACAGCCTGCTCCGTCGTGCTATCCGCAGCAGGTGTCGTGTTCCAGGTGTGGGGTCTGGGTGCACCCCTTTTGCCCTCTGCGTTGCCGTGTGCTGGGCGTACACAACGCCCCTCATAAAGGAACTGTTTTGTTCTGCACCGTCGCCGTCTTTCGTCTGCTTGTTTGTAAACAACCCGTCCCACTTGGACTCGATCTCGCAGCGGATCAAGATGAAGCGGGGTGGCACAGGCGCGACGAGGGGCGGTGGGCGCGCTCTGTGCCTTTCACATGGCGAATCAAAGGCCGACTTGGGCTTCTTGACGAGGACAGGGGGGCGCGGCGAGGGCGCAGATTGTGCGTGCGTGCGGGTTTGAGTGAGGGGCGTCAGTGAGTGAGGGGCGTCAGTGGGTGAGGGCGTGGGGGAGTGAGGGGGGTGAGGGCTCGACGTCACTCGGAGGGGCTGGCCGCTCGAGCTCGGACTGGGGCGCCTGGGCTGTCGGGCCGTAGTGATGCCTCGGCGGCGCCACGCCACACTCATCGTCGCGGCGATCAGCGTCGATCCGCCCGCGGCGACCTGTGCGCCTGCCGCTTTGGGGCTGGCCCGCCGACTGCGCCAAGAGTCGTCGTTCTGCGCGTCCGTCTGCCTCTGCTGCCGCCGGCTGAGGCGCCGAGGGCGCACCAGGCGATGCCTACGAGGCGTGCTGGCCGGCGGTTTCCACGAGGCGGGCGTTGGCTCGGCGCGACGGGCAGCAGGCGAGAAGGCAGCTGCGCAGCAACAGTATCCAGCAGCTGGGCTCGAAAATCTAGATATCTGGTCGAGAGCAGGTAGCCCATCGGGTCGAGCGCGATCGAGCAGGTCAGTACGTAGCAAGCACTACGTCATCGACGCCGATAACGACTTGCACTTCCGCCGCGACAATAATCTCGCTCAATCAATCTCGCTCAGTCACTCCGCACATGTACTAGCACAAGCCCCCGCCGCATGCACCGCGACCTCGCCCGGGTTCAAGCATCGCTGCGACGTGCCCAAGGCGAGGGGTCGGCCAGTCGATAGCCGAGCGAGTGATGATGGCGAGTGACGCGCCGCCCGCCCCGCCGCCAGGGAAGCGCGCGTCCAGAATTTGGATGTGGCGACGTCGCCAGTGGCCCGACTGGTCCAGAAGGGGGGTGAGTTCGGCAACCACTTTGCGCTCGCTTGTGCGCCGAGTGCAAGCGGCCATTGTGCAGCCTGCTCGCAGGGCTCTATGCTGCGCGCCGGGCTATCCCCACCCAGGCCTGGTGGCAGCTGGAATGGCTCTGACGTACGGCTGGCGCCAGCGACGCGACGCAGCCGACGACCTCGACCCGGGCGTCGAGTCTGGCTCGACACGACACGTAGGAGCAATCGGCAGGTCACAGTACATAAGCCACCCCCCCGCGCTTGACCGCCCCCACCACCCACCATGGGCTTCTTCGACCACGACGACTACCGCGAGGTGAGCTCCCACCCAGGCCAGCACTGACCCCAGCGCCGGCACCACGACGACGTGTACGGGTGCAACGACGGGTCGCTCACGCACGAGGCGATCGCGGGCGCGGCGAGCTTTGCCGCGATGCGCGCGTACGAGAACCACGAGCGGGACAATGGCCGGCCCCGCTCGTGGGCGCTGGGCAAGGAGCTGATCGCGGGCTTTGCCGGCGCCGAGGCCGACAAGCTCGTCGAGACGCGCGGCTTCGACCACATCGATCGCGAGCGCGCGCGCCACGACGCGCGTGAGCAGTCCAAGTACGCGCTTGGGCAGAGCGGGTGCTACGGCCAGCAGGACTACCAGCAGCAGGCTTGGGGCGGGAGCGACTGCGGCAGCGGCGGCGGGTGGGACAACGGCAACAACAACAACAACGGAGGCGGGTGGGACAACAACAACGGAGGTGGCGGGTGGGGCAACAACGGCGGCGGCGGCTACGACAACAGCCAGGGCGGGGGGTACGGCGGCGGAGGGTACGGCGACAACCAGGGCTTCGCGGCCGGGTTCAACGGCAACGACGACCAGGGCTTTGTCGCCGGCTACAACGACAACCAGGGCGGCGGCGGCTACGGCGGCGGGTACGACAACCAACAGGGCGGCTGGGGCGGCCAGCAGGGCGGCGGCGGGTACGGCGGTAACGGCAACGGCAACGGGGGCGGCGGGCACGAGTCTCGCCGCCAGCGCCGCGAGGAGCGCCGCGAGAACAACAACAATGGCTGGTAGTGCTCCACAACAAGGCTATAAATTGAATGCACGCATGGTAGAAGTACTCACGCTGGCTGGTCGACGAGGCCCGGCAGGACAACTGACACTCGAGCTCGACTTTGCTCAAACGCACTCCACTGACGACGACCACACTCCCTGACGACTGCCACACTGACAGAATACATCCTAGACTATAAACTACTAATTCGCCTTCTCCGCCGCAGCCCCGGTCCGAGCGCGGTCCGCAGGCGTGGTGAACGTCTCGGCCAGCAGGAACGCGCCAAAGTTCTGATCGCTCCAGTAACTACCGTGCGACGTGATCATGTCGAGGTACCCATTCACGCTCGCAGACGGGAGCGAGAAGTCGATGCTTCCATGGGGATTGAGGTCGGCAAAGCGCCGCTCACCCCTCGTTTCCGTCTCGGCGGGTCCGCCAGACATCTCAATCTCAATCTCGGGCGCATCAATCGCCTCGAGCTTTGGCTTCTTGTCCCCGCTGCTAAAGTAGCTGGGGATGTACTTGGACACGTCCGGTAGCGTAGGGAGCGTAGGCAGAGCGGGCAGCGACGGCATCGACGGCAGGGGCGGGAGGAACGACCCGGCGACCGACGGGATGGGTAATGGCGGCCGCGTCTTCGCCACCGCCACATCCACGGCCGCGTTCATCGCGTACGCGACGGGGTCGGTTGGGTAGAAGATGTTGTAAAGGCTGGCATCAGCTTCAGTTCTTACAGCGAGACTCACGAATCAACAGACAAGCATCCAAACTTGCCAGCATGGGTGATGACTTCGTCCGGGCGAGAGTCTGAATCGTCAGCCACCGACCACCAGCCCGCTAACTCACGCTTCGTGTTCAGTCGCCCGCCACGGGGAATCAAGTGAGCCTGCTCCAGCTGCAGGAACACACTTAGAGGGCTGCCCGCCAAGAACAGGTTGGACGTGTTGAAGAGGAAGCGATCCTTGACTTCGTCGCGGTCATCCCTGGAGACCTGGGCGAGGCGAGGGACGGTGGTCGGTTGTGTCGACAGAATGTGGCCGGCAAGAGCTGAACCAAGCTGTTTCAATCAGCACACGCTCCACGCCGGGTACTCACAGAGTGGGCAACAATGTGCACGCGGCCATACTTCTCGAAGCCAGGGTTGCGGGCCATCCAGAGACGGTACGTCCGGTTCGCCTGAGCGCAAACCGCCTCGATCATCTGCTGGCGATGGTGCGACATGAAGAGAGGAATGTCGAGGAGCACCGAGTTGGTGACGTCGCGGACATAGGGGATTGACGACTTGATCGTGATATCGGCGATAGTGAACACATTGTCCTTCTCAGCGTCGATACCGTCGGCGGTGGTGTCGTTGCTGTTGAGGTTGAGGTTTGCCCTCCACTGGACAGGAAGGACTTGGAACCGGCCATCGCGCATCACCGAGGCGATTGCTGGGTCGCCCGACTGCTTTCGCAGGACTCGGCGGAGCTGGTTGCTCGCATAGATGAAATTGAACCCCTCGTACTCCTTCGCGAGGTCCTGTCCAATGCCGTGGATGAGCAGGATCAGGTCGGTACACGGCTTGTCATCGTTGCTGGCGTGGACCACTGGCGCAGTCTGCTCCTCAAAGGCCTTGCGCTTCCCGTCCCAGTCCTTCTTGACCTTGCTGAGGACGTCCTGCAGTCCCTCCTCCGCCTTCTTGGGGCTGTCCTTGCTGCTGTGCTTGGCCTTGGTGTCGGCCTTGACCTTGTCGTCCTTCGGCTCCTTTGGCGTTGCTGTGCCCGAACCCGGCTGTGACGAAGCCTTCTCACTCTTGTCACTCGACTTGGCTTTGGCCGCCTCCTTGGCAGCTAATGCTGCAGTGTAGCCACGGTGGAAGTACACGCCGCCGGGTTTAGCACCCACAGACGACCACAGCTGGCGAGAGAGATAGTTGAAGGTGCCCGAGCTGCATGATCAGCTCACGCCACAACCTTGCCACTCACGCAATGACTCGACACTTGATCTCGTCCTCAAAGATAACGCCCAGGCCGCTGCCGAACCGCGACGGAAGCTTGTACATGAGCTTCTCCTCGCCCGACGCGCCGACAGCGAGGGCGGTGACGAGCTCATCCTTGTACGACGCCTGCCACGGCTTGATCTCCCTGCAGAGTCAGCGTCGCACCCCGAGTGGCACGTACTGGAATGCCTTCTCCAGCTCGGCCGCCAGGTCCCAAGTACACGGGCGTGCACCGTCGCCCACAAACCAGGTGCCCCGAATGACAGGGATGCGGGGCCCAGACTGCCGCCAGTACACTGGGTGAAGCGAGAGCGTCGACAGGCTGACCTCGAATAGCGAGTCCTTAGTGTCAGCTAGCCCAACGCTGCGTGACATACCTGGCTGACGGGCACACCTTCCACGACGTCAAACCTGGAGCTGTCCAAGTAGGCCTTCTCAATGACGGCCTGGTAGGCGTCGAGGCGGTCCTTGGAGACGTCCTTGCTCGATGAGGCCTTGGAAGCGGCCTTCTTCGCGTCGTCAATCTTGCCGCCCTTCTCTGCCTTCTTGGCCGCAACTTCTTTTGCTTCCTTGGCGTCTTTTGCCTCCTTGGCCTCCTTCGCCTTGGTCTCCTTGCTCTTCTGGCTCCATTCGCCGTCCCCGATACCCCAAGTATCGAGCGCCTTTCTCTTGAGCGCCTGGGGGTAGTCTTGCCACGCGGCCTCGATGTGGTCGTTCTCGAGCGGCGAGAACGGCTTGTACACCGTGTCGACGGTGGCAATCGGCTCGGTTGGCAGGTCGAGTTGTTTGGTCCCGGTATGCAGCCAGCGGTAGTCGAGCGGTGGTGAGCTGGTGCGAGTCGTGATGGGCGTGGGCGAGGGGTACTCGCCCGGGACCGTTGCTGGGGTGACTGTCATGTCGCCTGTTGCCTGTTGATGTGAATGGCGCAGTGGCGACAATGCCGGCGATGCAAGTGGTCGCCTCTGGTCGTGTCTCGGGAGCTTCTGCCGAGAGGTCCGGTAAGCCGTGTAGCACCTGTCCAGGGGAAGGCGTATCGGGGCGAGAGACGGGCGCTGGGAAGCCAGTGCGGCCGGTAATGCAGGCAAGCGAGTCAAGAGGCCTCGTGCGTTGTGATGGTGGTGCGGGATGGTGAGCATGGAACAGGATGCAACCTGCGAGATCCCATCAATCCCATCTTTTTTGGGCGGCTAGGCTTACGGTGGTGACGCGACGCGCGGTGAGATAGACGTGTCGGCTGACGAGTTGCCGTTGACGTCACAAATCCATAAAGGCCCAATCATATCAACCCGCATGGATTAACAAGCATTCACCGTGGATGGAGGCTCTATTCCGCTGGAGGAGGTCGCTGTGTCGAAGCGAAGGCGGGCATTGACGTTACGCTCATACATATGTTACAGTATCATCTTGGGCCGTCTATCACGGCCGCTCACCGGCGGCCACCGCGGCGCCGCGACCCACCAAAGCCGCCGGCGGCCATGAAGCCGCCCTTGCCACGTCCGGGGCCAAAGTCGCCCTCACCAGATGGCCCTCCGGGGAAGACGGCGAAGTGCTTGTCAGAGTACTGCAGGTTGTCAGCAAGAGCACAACGTTGGAAACTCACGTCCACCAGGGCCTCGAGCTGGCCGAGCAGAGTAGTCAGATACGTCGTGAGCTGGGCGTCGTTGTACTCCTGTGCCGGCGTTAGTTTCACTCTTCCTGCCACCACACCCAGATGTACCGTCTTCAGCTCCTCCTTGAACTGATCAGCATCCATAACGGGCAGGGTCGCGACGAGCGACGAGATCTGGCGCAGAATGCTGTGGTCGACAGCCGCCGTTCCTGTCCACGTGTGAGCGACGCCACGGCCGGTTGTAAACATGACGCACCATTCAGCACGCCAGAGATGTACTCGACAATAACGGCAACGCGCTCCTGGAGCATAGCAATGGCGTTGCGCTGAGTCGTGAGGGTCGCAATCTCTGTTCACCGTCAGAACGCTCCCTGCTCTCCACCCCGCGCCACTCACGCCCGGTCGGATCCGTGTCCCCGCCAGTCTCCCTGGCGACGCCGTCGACGGCGATGCGCTCCGCCTCGCCAGTCTCGATACCGTAGTCAACCTGCACAAACTTGCCTTCCCTCTCGCTCTCGCCGCCGTCGCCGAGCGACTCGAAGACGGTAAAGGGCAGCTGCTTGGCGCCTTGGGGAATGGCCGGGTTGAAGATGACGAGTGCTGCTGGCGACGGCTCAATGATGCTCGCAAGCTGCTGTCAGCACACTAGCCGAAACGACGGCCTACCTGGTTGTGAATGTGCGCATCCTGGGCAGTCGGCGCGACGCCAACAGTGTACCAGCCCACAATCGACTGCGTAGGGAAGACCTGGTTGACTAACCGTCAGCTCACGGCCCCGCCAACAGAACCCACACTGGTCCTTGCGCATGGCGAGGAACTCCTCGTCGACCTTGGGCGTGCCGCCGTCCGACTCGATGGTGTAGATGAGCTCGAACGAGTTGACGACCGACACCTCGCGGCCAGTCTGCGAGCCGAGGAGTGCGCCGAGGACTGACATCAGCTGTGCACGCTGGCTCACACGCACGCTTCGGGGACGAGTCGCTCGCCGTGATGGTCGAGCGCGTGTAGTGGTCCGAGATGTTGAGGATGGCCAGCGGGTGCCTTGGGTCAGCACAGCAGGCAAGGCAGCACGTACAGGTTGACCGAGAGGCCCGACGACGTGGCCGAGGCGACCACGACGGAGGGCTGGGAGGGTTCGGCGTCCATTGCGGCGTTGGCGAGGGCTGTCGAGGGTGAAAGAGTGAATGCAGGGGGAAAGGAAGGATGTTGTGTTGCGTTGTGAGGTCGACGACGAGTGACGCGAGCGAGCGAGCGAAGTGGAGGTCGGTCACATCCTTCTGCTCCCGTGACCACCGACTTGGCGATCGACCCCACGACGACAACAACACTCTTTCCCCCATACACCATGTCAACACAGGAGCAGTTCGACGCGGCGGTAGCCTGGCTCTCGTCGTCAAGCCAGGCCTCAGGGCTGGGCAACGACAAGCGGCTCGAGGTGGGTCGCTCCGCCCCTCCACCTGCTAACGCCAGCTCTACGGTCTGTTCAAGTTTGCCAACTCGTCCTCTGGGCCGTATGTACCCCCCGCTTTGCACAGCCTAACACGCAGCACCGGATCTCGCCCGGGCATCTTCTCGTTTGAAGGACGCGCAAAGTACGACGCGTGGGCGCGCGTGGCGGCCGAGTACGACGGCCGGCTGGACGCCGCGCGCGCGCGGTACGTTGAGATTGCGCGCTCGGCGGGCTGGGCCGAGGGCGCCGAGGCTGTGGATGAGGGCGAGGAGGGGGCAGAGAGGAAGTCGTCTGGAGGCGGGGGCGGCTTCGGACCGTCCGTTAGCATGATGGTGCCGACCGACGAGGGAGGGTATGTCGGCTCGCTCGCGGCTCGTTCGCCCCATTGACGCACGCGCCAGCTCGCAGAGCCTGGTGCACGACGCCGCGGCCACCGGGTCGACAGAAACGCTGAGGCAGATCCTCGCTGCTGACAGGGCACTGCTGGACGCAAAAGACGAGTTTGTACGTCCCGTCTGCGCGACGACGCTCACGCTCAGGGATTCACGCCGCTGCACCTGGCGGCGGACCGCGGCAATGTCGACGCCGTCAAACTCCTCATCTCGTTGGGCGCCGACAAGTCCATCTTGGTGAGCTGCTCGTCTCCTAAGAAGAGCATTCAGCTTACATGCCGCAGGATCCAGACGAGCAAACAGCCTTGGACATTGCAACAATCTCGGGCCGCGACGACGTCGTGGCCCTCCTCAGCTAGTGCGCAGGCACATGCATGTATAAACATTATAGAATCGCCTACCCAAATGGCCAGAACCGCCCCCATCTGGAGCGCTTGGCTTGCGGCTCTCCACTCGCGGCGCTCTCTGTCGCAGCATCTGTGGCGCGGCGCTTGCTATCGGGCTCGTCACTCCCCGCCTCTGCCACCGGGAGATCGCCACCGTCGCCGTCTTCTTGCTGTTCGGCCTTGCGTTTCCGAGCGCGCGTTCCCATCGCTGGCGAGGTTGCCGGAGGAATCAGTTCAGCGGGTGCCGGTGCATCCTCCATCTCAACGTCGGGCTGGCCGTTGTTTACCTCGGGCTCACCCACGTCGACTGCGGGTGGCCCATCCTTGGCCGGTGCATCCTGCGCCTCTGCACTTGGTGGTTCGGGCTCTTCCGTCGGGGGTGCATCGGTCGCATCGGCAGCTGATGGCTCATCATTGGTCTCTTCCGCTGGCGGTGCATTCGTAAGGTCCACGGACGCGCGCATGCTTCGTGTAATCCGGCGAGTCGGCGACTGCGTAACGGCTGTGTCAGGCTGGAGCTGTACCGATCCCAGCTGTGGCGTTTGAGGGTTCGGTACAGCTGGCACTGCTGACTCGGTGACAAGCTGAAGGTTGTTCGAAGCCGCTGAAAGTGGAGAGGCAGCAACGGTGGCGCTCGGCGCACCGGATGCTGATCTTGTGGTGCGCTTCGGAGTCACAGGAGGTGGTAACGGGCTACCCAGTGCCCGTGGGTCCGGGCTCTTGGTGCTTCGACCGACTGATGGGCGAGACGAATAGCGGCGGTCCTTGCGGGGCGAAGCCTCACGTCGCTCTTCGATAGCACCCTCACTGGCGTAAAGAATGAGGCACTCTCCTTCGTTGTCCACCGGCACGCCGATGCGTGAGAGCTTGCTTCGTAAGGCAGGGTGAAGGTCGTACACCGAGTGTCGGTTGCCGTGCAAGAGAGTGTGCTCCTCCGGAGTGAGGTCGCCTAAGACAGTAGCTCGCTCCTCCCGAATCTTGTCTCGATCCGACAGGGTGCACTGTGGTACCACCACTGTACTACTGAGTTCGCCGTCGGTAACTTGTAACTTGTGGAACATGCAGTGCGAGCGAGTTGTTGGTGGTGAGCCGAGCGGCATTGAAGACCGTGTGCGTCGATGGGACTGGGACGGCGACGCGGGTGTGGCAGCGGGTGTGGGGGCAAGGGTGTCGCGTTGCAGCTGGTGGTTGTGACGCAGAACTGGAGGCACTGGGTTCACTGCGTCCAAGGCGGCCTTCTCGACCACGGGGGACTTTTTCTCCTCAGGAGTGGGCTGCTTGTGCGTGGCCTCGGGAGTGGGCTGCTTGTGCGTGGCCGCAACCGCATCGGCGGCGGGCCCCTCATCGACAGCTTTGCTCTCACCTTCCGGCTCAGGCTCTTCCCCGTCGTGAGGGAGCTGCTCCTCAGCAAGGACGGTTGGCTCCTCCGAGTCAGCAGTAGTTGCTGCTGGCTCTGCGCCGGTGGACTCGTTCGCCGTTTCAGGCTCTTGAGAGTCGAGAGTCTCCTCAAGAACTGCAGCGGCTGCCTGTGTCTCGTTTGATGCCTCCTCTGATGGTGGTAGACCAGCCTCCGGGGGCACGACATCGGTAGACTCCACGCCGTCGGTGTCGTCCTCGAAAATTGGCGGGGTAGTCTCTTCAATGTCGGCCACCTGCTCGTCCTCGAGAACCGTGTCGTCGTTGGGGGGTTGATCCTCGACCTTTTCAGACGCCTCGGTGGATGGTTGCCTCTCCAGGAGCTCGGGTTCTTCAGAACTCTCCAATCGTTCCAAGGGTTCAGGCTCGTCCTCCTCGACAGATTCGATCTGCTCCTCCTCCTCCACGACTTCCTCCTCCTCGACTTCCTCCACCAGTACCTCCCGCTCTTCCTCCACTTCCACAACCTCCACCTCCTCGTCCTCCACAAGCTCGTCCTCCTCTTCCACCGGGGCCTCCTCTCCCTCAACAACAATCTCGTCGTCCTCTACCACCACATCGGCGCCATCAGCCGTCGCTGTAGGGGGCGCGGGGGCGTCGTCGACCTCGAGCACGTCGACTGTCTCAGACTCATTGTTGTCAAGTTCGTCATCTTCTGATGATGTTAGCGCTTCCCATGCCTCCTCAACTCACCATCACCATCAAAGACGATGAGCTCAGGCGTGGCTTCTACCGAAGACACCGGCACAGAGTCAGGTTCTTCAATCGCAGGAGTGCTCTCCACTTCAATCTCCGTGCTCTCAACTTGGATCGCAGTCCTCTCCGCGTCGATCTCAACCTCTGGCTGTACGTTTTCTGCGGGCTCAGGAGCAGGTTCGGAGTCGACAGTGGTGTTCGAAGCAAGGACAGGTGGTTCGTCCTCAATCTCAGCGGCCGGAGCGACAGTCCGAGGGGATTCGTCTTGAGGGAGGTCTGCAGTACCCACAAACTCTGTGGTGACGTGCGTGAGCTCATGCTCAACCACGACTTGGCCAGAAGGGTCGACGTGGAACTGCTCGACCTCGGTAGTATGATAGACGGCTGCCGAGAATGCCGGATCGTCGAGGTAGGTCGCAAACTGCCCAGCAGCGACCTCAAAAGACTGAGAGGGATCGGCAGCAAAGTGTGGGACGAAAGATTCCGCTGAAGCGAGAAGTGCGCTTGATGGGTCGTGCGGTGTGGCCCCGTCTGTTGATGAAACGAGGAAGTTGCCGATCTCATGTGTCGACGCGGGCAGTCCTCCAGCAAGAGGCGCAGCCAACAGCTCGGGGTCGATAGGGATTGAGGCCATGTCAAGGATGTGTGACTCGTGACCGGCAGCTTCCCCAACGAGATGGCTCAACGCCGAGGCGATGTCTTCAGCTCCAGGTGCTGGGGCGATATCGAGTCCTGGGACCTGGTCGAGAAGCGTGCCATGTTCCAGGACGGTGTTGTAGTTGAAGAGTGGAGGTGGTGTCGGGGAACGGTCGCCCTCTTCGTCTTCGGCTTCCTGATGGTCGACATCCATGAGCTCATCGTCCTCTTCGTGGGCGAGCTCCACCTCATCTGGTCCATCGTCCTCCTCCTCATCACCGTCCGCATCATCGTCCTCATCATCCACGTCTGCGTCTTCGTCTTCGTCCTCGTCGATCTCATCGACTTGGTCGTTGTAGTCTGCGTGACCGTGATGCTGTCGGTGGTGTGGAGGCTCGTCATCGTCGTCCTCGTCTTCATCGTCGGATTCGAGCAGTTCGATCGGCTCATTCACCGAGCCGCGACCCGGAGTTGACGCTTGATACTGAGGCGTGAGAGGAAGGCGATCGTTCGGTGCAAGGTGTCTTGCTTCTTCATCCTCTTCCTCGTCCTCTTCGTCCTCCTCATCCTCCTCGTCCGCATCACCGTCGTCCCCCTCATCCTCCTCATCCTCGTCGTCTTCGTCGCCGAAGAGATCGTCTTGTTCTTCTTCCTTGCGGCGTTGGTGAGAGTATGACGGCGACGCGACTTGGTCGTCCTCGTCGTCGTCCACATCCACATCATCCACGTCCTCGTCATCCTGTGGCCGCTGTGGAGAGAAGGACCTGTGATCCCGAGGGTCGACATCTTCGTCGTCGTAAACGACGGTCCTGTCGTATTCGTCCTCCTCTTCGCCTTGATCGTCATCATACCCGTACTCATCGTCGTAGGGCGTGGCCTGGTCGTCGTCGTCCCACTCTCCCTCTTGGTGAGAGTAGCGCGCGTCGAAGCCGCTTTGGCCATCGTCTTCCTCTTCGTCGTACTCCTCTTCTTCCTCTCCCTCCGCCTCCGCCTCGTTGTCATCGTCCGAGTCGACGAGCTCGAACACCTCCTCGTCTTGCGACACTTGACGGTATGAAGGGCGGCTTGACGACGCGACTGACGGCTGCGAAGCGGCGCTGGTCTCGCGGTCCACTGCTAAACGGGTTAGCCGGTGGCCACAATGTGCACTCACCTCGCCCGTCGTCATAATAATTGACTGGGTCACGATTCTCGCGCTGATCATCCTCATACTCATTGTTGTCCTCGTGGCCATCCGTCTCTTCGTCCTCATCCTCGTCGCCGAACAGCCCGTCGTGGTCAGTCGACGCCTGGTGATCGGATGGCGACTGCGCCGAGTACCCGTTCTCTGCGTGAGACTTGGGATCAGGCGAACTCGCTCTCAGTGGCGATGGCGAGCGGCTGGGCAAGGGGGGAAGGTCGCCAGCGAGGCCATGATGGATCTTGGCCTGCAGCGCGTCGAGCCAGGAGCTCACATCCGAGCTGGGGAAGAGATCGAAGGCGGTCGGCGGACGTGGGCGGTTGATGTCCACGCCGACCCTGGGCGTAGTCATTCTGAGCCGTTGTCGTTGTAGCTGTTATTGTTGTTGAAAGATGATGAAAGTTGATGTGGAATGGACGATGGATGCTGCAAGTGGAGGGGGAGGGACTCGATCCACAACTCGGTTCGTCAACAACGACAATGACGACACGGACATGGTCTTAAACTCCGCCTTCACTCGCACTCGACCAGACCAGACAAACAATATACATTCGTGCACTCAAGCCGTCGTTCACAACAAATACTACAGCTACGTCAAAAAGCAATCTAGTTGCGAGAAACACGCCTGTCCATGACGGCGGATCTGGCCTCACTGGCAGTGTGCCATTGCTGGGCAAGACGCCTGTTGCTATATCAGCCGACATCCTTCTCCCGCTCAGGTCGCTTACCTTGCTCGGATGATTCCTACAACCGCCAGCGCCACGCCTTTCAACGTGCGTCGTGGGCGAGTGGAAGACGGTAACTCGTACCCCATTGACGCAATTTCACGCAGCGCGACCTGCTCACTGATAATAGTCAGCACTGCACCAGCCGCACAAGGCGAAAACTCACTTTCTACTCTTCCCGCCGATGAGAAGAATCAGGAACTTCTTCTGGAGCGAAAGCGCATTCCTGAAAGTGGCCTCTCGAGCGTACTTCGCCTTCAAGTACTGGATCTGGGCAGAGAGGACACGGGTCTGCGACTTGAACTTCTGCTTCTGCTCGAGCGACAGACCACGGCTAGGAAAAGGTCAGTGTTGACCATCAAGACTTTCCAACAGACCAACTCACCTCTCCGCGTCATGGCCGGAAATCTGCTTCTCCAGGTGAAGACAGCGGCGTTGAGCCTGCTCGGCCTCCCGCATGGCGGTGCTGAGGCGGTCTCGTGTCCAGCCCAGCTCGCCCTCGGTCTCGGCGAGCGCCTTCTTGTGTGAAATGGCGCGACCAGCTTGAGCCTGGCGGAGAGCCTCCAGTTCAGAACCAAACTTGGCACACTCCTTTTGCTGAGTACCAAGGTCGTCGCTGAATTGAGCGAGCTCGAGAACCACCTGAGAGCGCTGGTTCTTCAGGTCTTCGACAGCACGCTCTGCGGCGCGCAAGGCTTGAGTGCGTTGACGAATCGTCTCGCGCAGGTGCTCCGCTTCACCCTTTTCGTCACGAAGGCGCTCTTCCAGATTACGAACTGAAACCGCGTGCTGCTCCGCCGAAGCGTGAGATTCACGGAGGTGGCGGTTCTCTTTGACCAGTTCTGAACGGTCTCGCTCAGCGCTGGCCTGGGCTTCAACGAGCGTCTGTTTGTCAGCCCCGCAACATTGTGAAGTACCAACGCGTTGCAGGTCGTCCCGCTCCTTCCTCAAGCGGCCCACTCGAGTCTCTCCGTCTTGTACAGCGTCGTCCAGTTCTCGCTGGAGAGCGACCATCTGGGCTCCAAGGCTATCGATTTCGTGATCCGACTTGGCTTGGACATCAGAAACCAGTGCACGCAGTCGTTTGGTCTCGTCATGCAGCCGATCCTTCTCTGCCCTCATGTCGGTCTTGAGGAGGGTCATTTGCTGATTGACAGACGCCAGAGCCTCCTCCAACCTCTCATTCCTTGCGTTTTGTCAGCCAGGTCCGAGGAGTAGCGCAGTCAAGGCGAAACTTACGTGGTGCGACCCATGTCCAGGGATGCAGCAGACTTTTTACTCTCTCGCGCAACAGCACGTAGTTCGGCCTCCAGCTGGGCAATCTTGTCGTTCGCGAGAGCCAGCTTCTCGCTCAAGTTCACCGCTCCCAGTCCAGCCTCCTCAAGCCGCCCAAAGTTCTTGTCCAGCTGAGAGTTGGCGAGGTCCAGCTCTTGCTGAAGATGATCGATCTGAGCCCGTAGCATGGGCTCGTTGGCATCACCAATTGTGCTCTGAAGCCACGAAAACTGTGATGTTTAGCTCTAGCCATCGGGAAATGGCTTACCTCCTTCATTGGGCCGGGAGTGCGGGGCATCATCAGAGAGCTGAGAGCTTTGTGGACGAGAGGCGTAGAAGTCTTGATGGAATCGGTCCCCCAACGAGCTGGGGTGGACGTCACACGGCTCTGAAGTCGCTCGGTCAAGACAGTGTTCTGCGTCTCCAGAGCCTTGATGCGCGCATCGCGGCTTTCAAGAGTGGACTTGCGCAGGGGGGCAGATTCGAGCTCATGCTGAAGGCGCCCAATCTCCCGATAAGCATCGCTGAGCTCATCTTCGAGGTGAATCACGATGCTGTTGGAGGTGGCATCTAAGTGACTGCTGTGATCGTCGCCAAGCTCGAGCTCTTGACGCGTTATGTCCCTTTGTTTTTGTAGAGCAACGATTTCAGCCTCTTTCTCAGCCAATGCGCAGCGAATCGTCTCGTTGTCCGTTTGCAGGTCGGCCACTTGATGGTGAAGGTCTTGGTCGTTGGCCGTGTCTGTCGCAATTTGCGTTTCCAGCTGGGAAATAGTGTCCAGTAGTTCCGCAATCCGAGACCGTTGTTCTTCAACAACCAGCTCTCGCTCCTCCGCATGGGCCTCGGCCGACCGAAGGTCCGATTCCAGAGAATCCTTGGCGGCCGTGAGGTCAGAGATTTGCCGGGTCTCGGTTTCCGTCGCCAATGATCGTAGGCGGGCAGCCTCGTCTGTGGCGCGCGCGAGCTGATCCTCGAGATTAGTGACTTGCTCTCGAGATACAGCCACGTGTCGCTGCAAGTCCGCCTCAGCGTCGGAGCAGCGATGGCGCTCATCCTCCAGGTTGGAAGTCAAAGCGGCGACCTGTGCGAGCAGGTCATCTGCTCGACCGGCGGATGCGGCTCCTCGTTGTGCCTCATCATGCGCCTGCGAATCCAGGGCTGCATTCTGCTCCTTGGCCTGCGCGAGGTCGTCTTCCAGCATTTTGACCTGCTGCTCGAATTCTGCGCAAATCTCGGTAAACTGGGCCGCATGCTCTTCCGTCTTCTTGGCGAAGCCAGCTTGAAGGTCCGCACAGTTCTTTTCAGAGGCTGCCAGCTTCTCCCGAAGGGCGTGCGTGTCGTCCACATCCTCGCCGGGGCGAACCAGCTGTTGTCGAAGACTTGCGATAGTTTCTTCCCTCTCTTGAAGTTCAGACTCCATGTCGCGTAGTCGCTCGTTAAGTGTCGAGGTGTCGATGGACGGGAGCTCCAGGCTGTCATCCCTCCCCTTGGAACGACGTCGGACAGGGCTGCCGACAAGGGCGCCGTCCTCGTCAACCTCGATTCCAACTTCCTTCATCAACACCAGCAGACGGTTGCACTCTTCACGCCACTCTTCTGCCTCGCGTGCGAGCTCCGCGTTCCCTTCCAAGAGCTGTTTGTTCATAAGGTTGAGATGCTTTTGGATCTTGATAGCATCAGGCCGGCCGTCGAGGTTGAGAGATACGCCAGGAGAGTTGGTGTTTGTGAGCAAGATGTTGGGAACCGAGGTGTTGCCGCGTTGAAGGCGGTTGAGGCGCGACCCGCGACGGTCCGTCATGAGGTCATCAGACGACGCGATAGATACGAAAGAATCGTTCTGCGTCCGATCTGGAAGTTGAGTTCCAGCTGCGCTCGTCGCATCCGATTCCTCCGCGATCGAGTCTGATTCAGGAGCCAGAGAGACGTGGCGTAGGCGATGGGGCGTGCCTCGTGGCCGTATCCGAGGTACAGAAGCAGATGCCAACACTGACAGAACGTGGCTCTTGCGCCTCTCTGCATCGTTGAGGGGCGGGCGAGGTGTCTTCAGGACGTCCAGTGAAGGGACAAGGGAGCTTGTCGGAGTGGAGGGGACTCGGTTTCGGTGAGATGGGGTGACATCACGCAGAGGGCCGCCATATCCACCGAGACCGAAAGGCGTGGCGGCCGCACGTGCTGCTGTCGAGGGCGAGTCCATGTATCGGATGGGAACTGGGGTTGCTGTGGCTTGACTCGACGGGGATGCAGGTTTGGTCGGAGAATCGAAGTTCTCTGGCATCGTCACCTCCTCTTGCGTCTCGGTAACGTCGTAGTCGTGTGTCATGTGCGCGAGAGTGTCGATGTCGTCCTCGACAATGGAAGGCTCCAGCGCACGACCTCGTCCTTCTGGGGTTGAAGCTTCGGTGTCGGTGACGGAAATTTCGCTTCGGCTAAGACTTGGGATGCGGCGTTGGTCGCTCGAGCCCGAATTGTTGGCACCATCAGCCGAGCGTCTGCCAATGTTACGCGGAATAGGGGTATCCGCAATCTCAGAGCCATAGGAAGGCTCGTACGAGTAAACAGGGCCTTCACTCCGGGAGCCAAGGTCCTGTCCAACAGACGGGGGGAACAGTCGATCGGAAGATCCGCCTTGGTCGTAGTCGTCTGAACGGTGTGATGTGTTTGGGCGATGTCTGGATCGTGATTGATCGAGGTAGGCCGACGAATTCTCAAGGTCGTCCATGTATGGGATGGTGGGGAAGGTGGCTTCCGTGTAGCGTACCGGGGATGTCACGGGCTTGACGGTTGCCGAGGAAGAGAGCGTCGGTGAGCGAAAGGGCCTAGGGATAGGGCCGGCAACAGAGGTGGACGAGCTTTGGGGGGACGCCGACCGAGCTCGAGTTCGTGACATGAACGACGACTGTAAATGAGCGAGTGAGATGGGAGCGCAACTTACGTCTCCAATCGAGGTGACCGAAGCCTCGATGGGGGCATTACTGGCGGCGTAGTCGTCTGAGACTATAGAGCGGTCGCTCTCCATGTCAAGTTCGTGTTGGAAGCTCGGCAGAGATGGGAGCTCCATGTCCTCATACTGCTGGACACGCCTGAGGACCCTTGAAGGGGTCTCTAGAAGAGCAGCCATGTGTGAAGAGGCCTATGAGAGCCGTGGTGATGTTGATGTGAGTCTGTCAAACCACCCATCACTTGTTGTTATTGTTGGGTCATGACGGCCCAGGGCACCAGTGCGGGGCTGAAGTGACGGAGTCAAAAGTCAAAAACAGGCGCGCTCAGGCGCGGTAGTGTCCACGTGGATGTAACGTGGTAAATTCCGGTTTTCCCGAGCGTGGCAGCGGGTGCGCACGGACACGGTGCCTTGCAGCCCTTGAGGTTGGCCTTGTGCACGCCACCCATCACTCACTCACTCAGCCCAAGGGCGGAATCAAATTTGGTCAAACAAGTCCCGCCCTCTCCGATCCGACCATACCCACCACCGACCATACCACCCCACCGCCCCACGGCCGTTGCTTGACAAACGCAGACTTGACCAACGACGACGACGGCCACTCCAACAGCACACATCTCACTCTCACCGATACCAACCTTGGCCTCTCTACACACTTTCTGTCACTAGACCGCCGCCCTCGGCATACAGCATCGGCCGTGTGCATTCAGCCCGCTTTCGTTTCAGTTCGACCTTCATTTCTTCGCATCGGATCGATCACATAAACCACCATCGCCCAGTGGCGACCAACCGCCCATCTTCCCATCATGCAGCCCTACATCCCTCCCTCCTCCCCGGCGTTCGAGAAGGAGTCGCACATTGGCCTCGAGCCTGCCTCTATCCAGGCTCGTATTGCCGGTGATGCGGTCGTTCGAGACTACGAGAACAAGCAGCACCAGTGAGTCGCACCCGTGACTCCCGTCTTGTCACACTTCTAACAGGCCAAGGCTCTCCGAGGCCATCGACGCGACCAAGTACCTCGTCGCAGACTTGAAGAACTTCAACACCGACGAGTGGAAGATTCGTTACCCACACTTCAACCAGCCCTCCGACACGGCTAGGCCCGGTGCTGGCAGACGAGCTCTCACTTTCGCAGACGAGCCCTCCTCGTCTACCAATGTCGTCGTCAGCTCGGTTTCCAACGAGCGACGACAGCTGAAGCGTTCGGTGACCCTTCTGGACGAGTCTTCCTTGACCGAGGAGCCTGCTAGCGTCGAGTCATCAGAGTCTGAAGACTTCTCCATTCTCCAGTTGGATCTCAACCTCGGTGCCACACGGCATGCCAAGGCTCTGATCTCCAACCTGGAGCGCTCTTCAATCTCGGCGCTTCTGGACAACCGTCTGTCGGCGGCATTGGACCACCTGAACCTGCTGCACGCTCGTATCCATGACGCTCACTCCCGAGTTCTGGTTACTGGCGACTTGAATGCCGGCAAGTCAACATTTGTCAATGCTCTCCTTCGTCACTCCGAGGTCATGCCGACCGACCAGCAGCCTTTGACGACACGATTTGTCGAGGTTGTCAGCGCGCGCGAGAACAACGATGTCGAAGAGGTTCACGTCCTGGACCCAGACACGAAGTATGACCCTGCCGACCCCTCGACCTACACCGTTGTTCCCCTTGAGGATCTGGAGGCGCTTGCTACCGACATGGACAATGACCCCTCGGCGCCGCCCCTCCGCGTGTTCCTTCGCGAGAACAGCGTTGGCACCTCGAACCCATCGATCTTGCACAACGGCGTTGTGGACATCTCGCTCATTGATGCTCCTGGCCTCAACCGCGACTCCATCAAGACTACCGCCAACTTTGCCCGCCAGGAGGAGATTGATGTTGTTGTGTTTGTAGTCTCAGCTGCCAACCACTTCACTCTCTCGGCGAAGGAGTTCATCTGGCAGGCTGGCCACGAGAAGGCACACCTCTTCATCGTCGTCAACCGCTTCGACCAGATCAAGGACAAGGAGCGCTGCCGCCGCGCTGTCATGGAGCAGATCAAGCAGCTCAGCCCGGAGACCTACGACGACGCCAAGGACCTTGTTCACTTTGTCGACTCTGCCAAGGTCGCTATGGGCTTTGGCGACGAGGACTCGAGCGCCGACGACATGGACTCTGCTTTCCTTTACCTCGAGCAGTCCCTCCGTTCCTTCGTCCTCGTCAACCGCGCCAAGTCCAAGCTCGGCCCCGCCCAGAACTACACCACCCACTTGCTGGCGGACGTGGAGCTGCTTGCGTCGGCTAACTGTGTCGTCGCCACCCAGGAGCGCGACGTTGCTCTCAAGGAGATCGACCGTGTCAAGCCTGAGCTGGACCGCATGAAGCGTGGCAAGGACTCTCTTGAGGATGGCCTCGTTAGCGAGGAGGAGTCTGTCACTTCTGCGGCCATGGCCGACGCCAAGCTGTCGCTTCGTACCGCCCTGGACCGCGTTGGCCGCGGAGAGCTCGCCGAAGGTGTCCAGATGCCCGTTTACCCTGGCCTCCTTGGCGCATGGGACTATGCTCATGAGGTCCGCCGGGCCCTGCTCTCGTCCCTCGACAGTGCTGTTCGCAGCGTGGAGGATTCGTCCCGAGGCCTTACCACGGACGCCGTCAAGACGATTGGTGGCCTCGGTGACCGTCACCTCCCCGCTGATGTCGAGCGCTCCAAGCGCGTCTTCAACTCCAACGCCATGTTCTTCAACCACTCCTCTGCCAAGGGCCGCCGTATCTCTGGCCGCCAGTATGTGGGCCTCGGCCTTGCTGGTAACTCGGCTCTTTCGACTGTTTCCGTGTCCGACATTTTCGACTTGCAGTACCACCTCTTCCTCTCCGACTCGGTCCCCTCTGAATCGCCCAAGCTCTCACCACTCAAGGATCTCATCCCTGCTTCGATGAGCAACGAGGTTTCCGGCATCGGAGCCGCGTCGCTGGCTCTGGGTGCTTTCTCCATGGCCGGCGGCAAGACCGTTGCCCTCCGCACCCTCCTCGAGGGTCTCGTCCAGCTCTCGGAGCTTGCTTCCAACCCTGTTGTTCGCAAGTGGGCGGGCCCTGCAGTTGGTGCCATTGCCGTCGGTGCCATCGCCTACGTCGTCTACGAGCTGCCGCGCTCTATCCCCCGGAACGTTGGCCGCCACATCCGCGCTGAGCTCCTGATCACCTCGGGTGCCCAGGAGGGTGACGAAACCCCCTTCTGCGAGGCCGAGGCTGAGCGCATCGGCCGCGAGGTGCGCAAGGTCATGCGCCTTGCTGCCTGGGACCTCCGTGAGCGCTTCCGTGCCGCATTGGAAGTCCGCAACGAGATTGTCCGTCAAAGCGAGGAGACGGCCGAGCGGGCATCACGTGCGCTGGAGTGGTTCACCGAGGTCGAACAACGCGTGGACTTGATCCGCGGCCAGTTGGGCCTCAGGCTCTAGACGCGGACAGGGATTGGTTTCTTCGAGGGGCACTTGGTTTTTGTTGTTTCAATTGTAGATTAGTGACATGCCTCGAAAGAGACGAATATGATATGAAGTGACATCTTCGCTCTACGAATCCTCCGTGCAGATGGCCGCCTCAATGTCGTGCTCACCGGCAGAGTCCCACCACACATCGCCGCTACTTGGTGAAGATGCTGACCACGTCCTCGTCTTGGACGAGGTGGGTGAGGCCGACCTTCTGAGGCTGGGGGTTGAACTTGCTCGACTTGCCCCACACAAGGGCGTACTTGAAGTGCGAGGCAAGACTGCGGTGGATTCCGTGACAAACAGTCTCGATGGTGGCTCCTGCCCTCAAGCAGATGGGGTCACCGAGGTCGGGCTGCTCTCCACGCTTCTTTGTGTAGACCCTGAGGTAGGTATCAGCAATCTGGGGTGGAATGAGGTTTCAGAATGACTCACTTGACCAGGCCAAGCTCCTGCGAGAAGTCAGCAGTGCGGCAATAGTTTCCCCGGAGTACTCACCTTCCAGATGGCCTCAAGAAGCCAGTCGAGTCCGAGATCCAGCTCGCAACTGATCATGACTGTTCGTCCATCGCCCGCGCGCGCCATACGGTCCAGCGTCTCCATCGAGACACCGTCAATCTTGTTGATGACAGTCAGGGAGGGGATGTACTTGCGTGTTCCGAGGAGGACGTCGATAAACTCGTCGGTGGTAACCTGGGCGTGTCAGTCCGAGGCTGTTGGGCGTGCACTTACGTCCTCACGAATCATCACATCGCAGTTGTGGACTGTGGGGCTGTCAGTTACACGAGGGGTCGCTCAGCTCACTCCTGTACGTCTGGAGAATCGAGCGGATGGTGCGCTCATCCGTCTTGGTCAGCTTGACAGTGTTGTTGATGGTGATCTGGCGCAGGTCAGGCAGGGCACTTTTGCAGGTAACCTACGCCGCCGGCAGTCTTCTGCTTGAAGACCACGTCTGGAGGGGACGTGTTGAGACGGATTCCAACGGCCTCGAGTTCTGCGTCAAGCATTGCCTTCTGCTCGTCCGACTTGGTTGCATCAACTGCAAGTGCGTCAGCGGTCGAAGCAGCCTTGGCTCCGTCACACGTACTCATGATAAGAATCAGATCGGCCGTCTTGGCGACCGCGACGACCTGCCGTCCACGTCCACGGCCCTTGGCAGCATCCTGCACGATACCGGGCAGATCGAGAAGCTGGATGCGAGCACCCTCGTACTCGAGAACACCGGGGATAGCCTGTTGGCAGTCAGATCACAGCCGTACGCCCCAAACCCACTGTGAGCGTTGTGAATTCGTACGCGCCGACGACCGACTCGGTCTTGGTCGTCTTGGAGAGGAGCGTCGACTTGCCGACGGACGGGAAACCGATCAGACACACACGGGCGTCTGTGAGATCGAGATCAGACCGGCGCTCTCGGCGAGAACGCTGCACTCACCGCCCGACTTCATAACATCGAAGCCCTCTCCCTTGGGGCCCTTCTTCTCCGGCTCCAACAGCTGAGCTCGGTACTTTGCCACTGGAAGGGTCAGCCTTGCCCCACTTGTAGCTTCCACGGCCTCACGTTTTGCCTAACAAAGCAGACACCAGGGTCAGCTACACTGCGGAGACCGATCCCGACGCTGTTCTCACTTTCAGGAGACCAAGGTGATATTCCGTCGCTGCCAGTGTCAGCTTTGACACCTCGGAGCGGCACGAGCTCCTTACCCTTGCTGCAGTGGGTGGAGAGGGCACAGTGTTAGTACAAGCACAACCGGACAGGACCCCGATAGACCACGAACTTCTTCTGCGCTGTAGGTCACCGTTAGCGAGGGGCATCTCTCGAGCCGCGTCTTGGACTTACTCCTCGCCATCTCCTCTGCGGCAACAGTCAGTTTCTACCGGGCCCGGTCTCGCAGCCCAGACGCACTCTCGATGTCCTCGATCTTCTGAAGGACACCCATCTTGAATATCTCTCTCCTGTTGGGGTCGGTGCTCGAGCTGGTGTAGTAGAGTGAGTCGTTGAAGACGGTCGATTCTTGAATGTCTGGGACAAATGTCTGTTCGCTGCAATCTCGTACCTCACCGCCCTCCACTTTGCATCTGCATTAGATTCCGCAAAAGCGACAGGCTTGGGTCGTGTCAACAATGCAACATGAGTCCAGCTTGCACAGTGTTACATATGCATATGATGCGCCTATCGCCTCATGAGTCTCCCAACATACGCTCGCGCCGCTACTTCGCTTCTCCTGCCAGCTTAACCAGGTCAGGGAGGCCGACAGCACGGTAGACATCGTCGTCTCCTCTTGCAAAGACGGCGTCTTCACCAAAGTAGATGGTGACACCCTTGCCCTCAACCGTAGATCCAACGCGGAACAGAGGCTTGCCAGTCGTCGAGTGCGACTTGTGAAGGGGAAGCAGCAGCAAGTCGCTGGAAGCAATAAACTCCTCGGCAATGGAGCGGAACGTGATGTCCGCGGGAGGGGCTTGACGCGAATCGACACGTCCATTTCCAGGCTTCTTGCTTGACCGGCTGTCCACCTTCTTCTCCGGACGGTTGAGTGGCTTGAATTCGGGCTTCTGCAGCTTGCTCGGGGCATCCGCACCAAGCTCCATGGCTTGGTTCATGAGCTCGAGGCCGGCCCTGAAGCCGTGCATGATAGACGGGTCGGACAGCAGCTCGGGTGGGAAGACGCCCCTCCACATCTCAAACCTGCGGGTGTCAGCTCCAGCAAGCCCCAGTCGACCAGCTGTAGCTTACCATTGGGCAACCTCGTCTCCATTGTACCCAGGATGGGTGAGCCAGAGGAAAAGCACGTTCAACCACTTGGGGAAGAACTCGAGCTCGAATAGCCTGGCGAAAGTAGAAGGGCGCACGAGAGGCGCCCACGGGAAGACCCAGTCCACAAGCGGCTTCATGTCTTGGTTCCGTGGGTTGATGACCAAGTCGTCGCGCAGGCAAGCACCCAACTTTCCAAGGACATGTTCGCCGATGAGCTTGTCCCATTCGCTGGAGGTGTAAATCTGCGATGGTTAGCCTACGTCTTCGGATCATAATCATCGCAACTCACATCCTTCTTCCAAAGCTGGAGCTCGTCCAGAACACCGTCCGCAACGCTCCACTTGCGAAGGACGGATCGAATACGCCGCTTTGCTTCCTCCAGGATATCACCAATTCGCTCTCCAAGGAGAGGAAGCCAGGGGAAGACAATCGACGCCAAAGAAGGGGCAGTCCCGTTCCTTCCACGGCGTCCGGTCCAGTCTTCCACAGCCGTCTTGACCTTCGGAAGAATGAGCTGGTCGACAATGTTATCCCGCAAAAAGGCGGGGAGAAGTGGCTCCCAGGATTCTAGAAGGTGAACCGCAGGCTGAGCTGATGTGGGGTCCCACTCGTTGCTGGGAAGGTCAGCTTTGGACAAGGTTACGGTCATGGCACGTACTTAATAGCGGACCGCACCTTGGGCAGCCATCGGTTCCAGAGGAGGCTCTCCCAAGCAGTCATCTGTCGCTCGCCGGAGGGCTCATCGGCACCAGGGAAGTCGTCCGTCTTGAGCTTGAAGGCCTTACGCCACGGCTTGAGCGTCGCTAGAAGCAGATCCGAGGTCTCGTCGAACGGATGCCAAGCAGCAAACGGCTGGCGAAGCTGCGGTTGTCAGCCGTGAAGTTCGGCAGGCGTTTACTCACAACAATATCGATTGATCCCACGATCACATCGTCCAGTGACAACTGAACATACTGGTCCTTGAAGTCGACCACTAGTGAGGTGAAGGCGCTCTCGAGCCCTTCAAGGGATGGCTTCTCATTGGAAGAGTGCTTTTGGCTGAGCTCTCCCACCTCCTTGATTTTACGTTGCACTTGTTCGAGAGTAGCGATTTCTGAGCCGCGTTAGTGCATGTTCATTCAGTCACAGTGACTCACCACTTGCTGCCTCGTCGACCTTTTGCTGGGCACGCTCCTCTCCTCTCGTGCCCCATCGTCGCCGTTCGTTGATAGACTTGCCGTCCTTGACGAGGTTGGCAACATCGCCCTTGGCAACATCGAGGATGAGGCGGAGGTTGTGCCGCAGCTCAGGCAGCTGTGTCGCTTCGCCGGTCGGAGTCCAAGTCGACAATGACAGTTCCGACAGCGACTCCACGGCCTTCAACTCTCCGCTTCGAGCGTCCAGAACTAGTCCGACACCCGAACTGGTTGTCGTGTCCTTCTCATCGGCAAGGAGTTGGTCGACAGAGATGTGGGCAACCTTGTTCTTGACACGCTTTTGGCGCTTCCATTCGTCTCGAGGCTGTCGCGGTTCATTCGAGCGAGGTCCCTTCTTCTTTCCACCTTTAGGCGGCTCGGGGTCTTCCAGTTCGCCTCGTCGTCGGGCCTCTCGCTTCGATTCTTCCGTTCGATCTCCGGATTGAATACCCTCCCTCCTCCTAGCCTTGGCCGCTTGAACCGGAACGGCTCGTCCATCCTCGTTGACACCCAAACCCTTGCCTGCGGACCAACCCATGTTGGCCAGCAACTTGGCACCAATACTCTCGCGGAAGTAACTGGAGCTGAAATGGGCCTTGTCCTCTCGAGAAAGGTCTGCCGGTTTGGCATCGGGTTTAGGGTTTGGCGTCGACGAGCGACTGGGCTGGAAGCTGCTGCGATCATTCGAAGTTTCCGAAATATGCTGCTTGAAGGCCGCCGCTTTGCGTCCAAATGCTGACGGAGCTTCTGATGCTGGAGGAGTTGGTGAAGGCGCATTGTCCGGCTTTGTGGCTTGGTTCTGGTCCGAACCAGCTCCTTGAAAGCCTGCCATGAAGCTCGACTGGGCCTGGCCGCCGATTCCGGCTCGTCCTCCAATCCCTGCCCGACCTCCAATACCTCCCCGTCCTCCAATTCCTCCGCGGCCTCCAATGCCACGATGAGAGGCCTCATCTTCTTCCTCTTCATCTTCTCCACCAACACGACGGGGCGAGGGGCGTCGAGAGGGCTCAGAGTCATCCGAGGAAGAGTCGGAATCGTCGTCGTCTGAATCGGTATCGTTCTTGCCTTCGTCTTCCGCAGGGTTTGTCACCGATTGGCCTTCAGAGTTCGCTCCGACGCCGCTTGACTTGGCAAAGGCTGGGGCTCTGTGGAACGTCAGCGTCACTCTCCTGTCGTTGCATAGACGTACTTTGTCCAGTCGACTCGCGAGCTACCCGAGCCGCCTCCGCGACCTCTTCCGCCGAAGCCACCTCTGGGATGGTTGCCACCCGAGCCATCATCTTCGCCGAAGATGCCTTCCCAGGCAGCCGCTTTGCCGCTTCCATCGGTCCGTCGGCGCTTGGACTTGCGCTCGAACAGTGCCCGCTCGGCACGCGAGTCGCCGTCTTCTTGCGAGTTGAACCCGCCCTCTGAGTCCGAGGCAGCCGAGTCAGAGTCGGAACCGTCCGATAGGAGTCCCGTCTTGCGCCTGGCCATAGCTGCTGGATTGGTGAGGAGCGGGTCGAAAGTGTGGTTGACGGCAACAACAAGCAGTCGGTGGCCTCTGAACTTGTCGAGATTCGGTTGGTGGCAACATGTCGAGGTGAGCCACGTGCCTAAAAGGTGGAGGTTCCAGATAGGCGCGAATATCGAGGGCAAGCCTACCACAGTCCAATCACCCTGATCACGTGATTTCACCCGAACCCGGCGGGTGTTGTGATGGATTCAATAAAGGTCTATTAACAGTGTCGATCTCTGCTTTGTCCATCACACATCTCATCTCGTCCGTCGCGGCTTTGGTCCCACCGCACCCAAACACCTAGTCCCACCTCCCTCCCCCGCAGACAAGTAACCTATACAGCATGCGATAACCGCAAACACTCGTCCTGCTCAGCTCTCCTGAAGCTATGGCTTCTCTTGCATTGCATCATCATTACGCTTCATCGCTCATCCCCGCACCTCCACTTGTCAACACTTGCCCGCCGTTCACCCCTCGCGCCTTCTTGGCACCCTCAAACCAAACATGCTTCGCACCACTCGAACCCGCTCTAGGGCATACATCGACTCTCCCATAAAAAATGGCACTCCATTAAAACACAAGCATGCAGTCACGCCGGTTCGTCGTCCACCAAAGCGACGTCGTCTGGGCGTGTCTGCATTAGCCACAAACAGACTTGGACAGTCCTCCGATTCCGATGATTCAGATTTCGAGACGTACCGTTCCCGGGGACGACTACTTCCGCCTGGTAGTCCGCTCATGTTCAACCGAGGCCGAAAGCCAGCCGGCAGGGCTCGTTCCAAGCTAGCTGAGGACGACACAGCGACCCAGAGCCCGCGGAAGAGGAAGCGGCACGGTCCTGGGTCGGGCTCAAGTGCTGGCTCCGATAGCTGGGTAGAAACTGAAGATGATGAGACCGCCGAGCTGATTGGTGAAGGTGAGTTGCGACTGCGTGGGCTCCTGGAGCTAAACCCTGCCAGACGATCAGCATCTCCTCCAAGATGCCCCCGCAGCATCACTTCATCGACTGCGCAAGAGCGAACTCATTCGACTTTGGAAGGTGGCTGGAATGTGGCTGTCGGAGGAAGACGAAATGGACGAAGAGGGCGAAGATGGACGCGAATTGGGCAAGTCTGAGCTTGTTGACGGCTTGATCAAAGCTGTAAGTTCTGGTGATTCGGAGAGAGATTCGTTCTGATCGCTCTTGCAGCGTAAACAGTTTGTTGATGTGTCGCCTGGCCTCTCGTCACCGTCTCTTGAAAGGGCTTTCTCACCGATGGTCTTGCGGAGTCGCTCCAACTCAACGTTGACTTCACCTCCCTACTCGTCTTCCGAGGATGAAGACGGTCAACGTCCCCGAGAAATGGATGTCGATTCTACACCCAAAGCTGTTCTTCGGACGCGATCACGCGTCCGCCCCCTTGGAGACAACCAGCGGCCCTCACTTCGCCGAAAAGGAGCACCAAAACAAGGAGAGCTTTTACCGAAGCCCAAGGGCAAAGTGAACCGCCGCTCCCGTGTTCGGATAGCCTCAACATTGCCAGTTGAACATACCCCCCGCTTCAAACGCCGCTCCTCCACTCTGTCGTCGGCGTACACCACCACAACTGATGGATCAGCCGGAGAGGAACAAACCATACGCCCGGGTCTCCGAAAGACGGGGCAGTCTAAAGCCTCCAGGTCGCGAACCGCGGCCATTCAGATCGACACACTGGGTGGCGTTCGGGCAACACCTGTGATCCAGCGACTGCGCCCGCGACGCGGTGCCAGCTTCAGGTCGAATGCTTCAACCGAGGTCGACGCCGATGCCGAGGACAATGGAGATGACGAGGGGCCCGTATCGTCCAGTTCCAGCATGTTCAGGCAGCGCTCAGGATCTGATGTGTCTCCGAAGCGCGACAAGCATGACCGCCATGCCAAGAGCGAGGCACTCAAAGCATTGACCACGGCTGGTGACAATGCCTCGCAGAGCGGCCCTTCTCGTCACTCGCCCATGAGTGACCTTGAGGATAGTGAGTGACAGAGTCAGTCTACCTTAGCTTACGGTCACAGATGCGCCCGCAAACCGGTCTCCAGTGCGAACTTCAACCAGGCGGAAATCATCATCGTCAAAGCGCGCTTCCGAGAAGGCGGTAAAGCTGTCGGAGCCTGCTCAGGAGGACATTGAGGTGGACTCTCAGTCGGCGTCGTTTGACGACTTTGGAACACGCACCACCCGCTCCGGCAAGGCCTTCGGGGATCTGGAGCCTCGTGATCCCGTTGACTTCGACGATGATGACGAGGACATGGATACTGAAGACGGCCAGATGTCATCGCACTGGGTAGCAGGTGCGTCGTGCCCACCAGATTTGTCTGACACCTTAGACTTTGATTTCACCACTGCGTCCGTCTCGTCCTTGACAAGGCTTCGTCGTGAGCAGCTAGTTCAACTTTGCGAGGCGAAACATCTGGCAGTTGGCGGTACGAAATCACAACTCGCGCGAGTGTTGTTGGATTGGGTAAGTGCTTCTCGGTCTCTTGTCAACGATGTCTTACAATTGCAGCACACGGAACAACAAGACCAAATGGAACGCACCTCGAACAGCTCACAGAGCACGGCGCGACCAGAGTCGCCTCAACTCATTCACGCAGTGGCAAGCAACAACAGTCGTGCTGATGGTGTGGCCACACCAGTTCTGCTCCGTGACCATATCCACGCAACTGATCCGGCCACGCCGCCACGATCAGACGACGACCTGGCACGCTCAACTGAAAACGACTTGAACTTGGATCTTCAGGAGCTCGGGTTAGAGGACTTCACCATCAAGCCAGAGCACCTAGTGAAGCTAGAAAAGATTGGCAGCGGCGGGTTCAAAGAGTAAGGAAGGGGTGTTGTTGCTTCTGCTGACAGTTCAGTGTCTACGTTGGCAAGCTTCGTGGACGCAAGGTCGCCATTTCAGAGTTCCGCAGCCATCTTAGCGAGAGTAAGTCGAGCTGAACGGGTGGTGCACCGAAGACGTGCTAACGGGGACCAGTGGACATTCGCGAGCTCAAATTGCTAGCCGAGTTCCGCCACCCCAACATCGTCCGATTCGTAAGTGATGCCCACTACCTCAAGGACGACTGCTAATCAGTGAAGCGTGGCATCTGCATTCCTGAGGACTCATCTCAGGTGCCTTGCATGTTGATTAGCGAGCTTTGTGAAAACGGCGACCTGTTCGACTACATCGTGCGTGTTGGACCGTCTTATGGCAGGCCGCTGACTGCTGCAGCGCAATGTCTCAAGCCCGCCACTAAAACGCGTCCTTCAAATCATGCTGGACATCGCGCGTGGTCTCGAGTACTTGCATCTTCGCCAGCCAGCGATTATTCACCGCGACGTAAGTTGGTTTGAGCAGACGAAGTCCCAAGCCCATCGCTAATCCTGCTCCTCCATCAGTGCAAGTCGACGAACATTCTGATCACCCGACAAGGCGTGGCCAAGGTTGGCGATTTCGGCCTAGCTCGCGTAAAGCACAGCACACGTTCCATGATTCGCAGTCTTGTTGGCACCGTCAACTGGCAAGCTCCCGAGCTGTGGCATCCTGCACCAAGGTACGACTACAAGGTCGACGTGTTCTCGGCGGCATTGGTCTTTTGGGAGATGCTGGCGGGCTGGTTTGGCGAGCAAGTGAGTGGAAGCAGGGGATTGTGCTGACGCGTAGAAATACCCTTGGGAAGGACACAACGAGCATTACATTTACGACGCGGTAGGACAGAAGCAGAAGCGACCACCGCTTTCTGGCCTCCGCAAGCATTGGGGAGCAGAGCCTGTCAATCTCATTGAGCGCATGTGGCACCAGGATCCGGCTGAACGACCGACCATGAGCGACGTTGTTGCCGACCTGGAAGCCCTCATCGCCGAATGTTGATGGGGAGGGGGAGGAGAGATAGAAGTGACGTGTATAGCATAGCGACAGACTGATCGAGTAAAACACCCAAGTCATTGAAGAGAGCAGTAGCATGTACATGTAAACCAGAGTTTCTTCATGCAGCGAGGGAGCGGCGGGGGCTGGGGGAAGAATCCAGCTTGGTCGAGACTACTTCGAGTGCAAACCAAGCAACCAGGGCCATGATGAAAGTCGGCGGTGACGAACCAGGCACGGCGGTCGTACCATTTCGACCTTATCAACACGTCCGTCTGTCGCGTCTCGTCTCGTCTCGTCACTTCCAAGCAGTCCCCCACAGCACCCACAATGTCGCGCTTCCAAGGGCGCACGCTCGACCGCATCTGGTTCATCTTCCTCGTCGCGCACATTGTGAGCCCCTCGCCTAGCGGCGAGCACTAACCGGCGCAGCCGACGACCCTCTTCATCGACCTGCAGGTCTTCTACCCCGCCTGGCTGCTCGAGCACACGCCCTTCCCCGCCGTGCTCGACTGGTACGTCTCGCTCTCGCGCGACCCGATCCTGCTTGGCGTCGTGTCGGGCGCCGACGAGTGGGCGTGGCTGCGTACTTTTTTCTGGCTCGAGGCGCTCCTCCAGCTCCCGAGCTTTGTCGTCGGCGCCATCGGCCTGTGGAACGGTACGTGCCGCGCGGCTTCCCCTGCTGACTGCTACAGACGACCGCCGCGTGTACCGTATGTCGTCGGCATGTTGCCCCGTCCGCCGCTAACCACTCACCCAGCCCTCCTCGTCTTCTACGGCGCGTCGACGGCCACCACCCTCGTCCCCGTCCTCAACGCGGTCCTCACCCACCCCTACTCCAAGCCCCCGCTCACCGCTGCCGAGCTCGCCATGCTGCTTAGCAGCTACATCCCGTTCCTCGTCTGCCCCCTCGGCATGGCGCTCGACTACGGCCTCCGCCTGACAAAGATTGCCGGCCGCAGCAACGTGTCGCACGAGCGCAAGAGCTCGTAAAAGTATCACTGGTACATCTATGATAATTTACATGATAGCCATGCTAGAGTGCTCGAATGTAGGAGTATGCGCCGGCCGCGGCGCCGGCGAGCGCAACCCAGCCGACGACGTCGCGGACGGGCAGCGATGAGGGCGGGGAGAGTGTGATGTGCGACGACGGGTTGGGCTTGTCGACGTTCCTCAGCAGCTTGGCATCGCGGTTGCCCCGCTGCTGCCCAGCTGTCGCGGCAGTCCAGCCACGACCGCTGTTGGCGCTCCCGCGGGCTGCAGGTGCAACCTCCACGCCTGCGACGCCGCCAAAGAAGTCTGTCACGAGAATGTGCGAAGGCGGCACTCTTGACAGGTCCGTTGACACGCCTGGGTGCGACAAGATGGCAGCGGGGTCGTATGAATCGAACTGGACCGTTAGCGTTGGAAAGGCTGCCGCGACTCACCAAGTCTTGAAGAGTCATCTGCGACGACTTGTTCACCGGCTCAAACTTGTCCAAGATGAAATGCGTGAAGCCGTCGATGACAGCGACTCCGATGTCCATGTCGTTGTGGTGCGACAGCGAGCTCTCACCCAGCTCTGACGACCCCGTGGCGATGATGTTTGGCGAGTAGAACTTGGAGTACATCGTGTTCGCCTGGCATGTGTCGATCATGAACAACAGCTTGTTGTACCGCCTCTTCTCCCACATCTGCTCCACGGCGTCGGCGATGTCAAAGGCTGACACCTCTTCGTTGTCCTGGAACTTGAGGAACTCGTTGCCGCCGTGTCCCGTCATGTAGATGAAGACGTTCGACGACGCGTCGGACAGCAGGCGCTTGTTGGGAGGCACGTGGTGGTCGAGGCGGCCGGTAAGCAGGCGGAGGAAGTTCTCGACCGTCACGTCGTAGCCTCCGTAGTCGACCTCGACGCTGTCGCCGTACAGGTCTAGCCTCCGGTCGTTGTTGCCATACACGGTCGCCGGGAACAGGTTGCGCGCGTTGCAGGCGACGTCGTCGGCGAGCATGAGGATGATGTTCGAGTCGGGGATGCCCAGGCGCTTGATGGTCCTGTACATTGCTAGAGTGTTGGCCATGTGCTGCGTGGGGATTAGTACGGAGAACAGGAAGCCAGTGCCAGCATGTCGGTACTCACGCGGTAGTTGAACCAGTACCTCGACGAGCAGACGAGCACGGCCCAGTTGTTGGTATGCCTCGAGTCATCGTTGCCGGTCTCGAAGAAGGCCTGGGCCTGTTCGCCTGCAGAAGCCGATGCAAGAGACAGTAAGGGCCCCAGAAGTAACAGCAGCCAAGTACACCAGCTTGGCAACCGCATTGTCTAAGGAGCGAGTAAGAAGTTGGAGTGAGACGCGATGGGACTGTTAACGATGACCAAGACGCGATGAACGAGGTCGTCGATCGACGACTGTGAGGCACGCGTCATGGGATGGATGGATTTGGCTCCGCTCTCCTGGCTGGCTGGCCGGCCGCATGCATCGATCTCTCAATCCCACTTCGCCGCCTCTATTGTCGTCTTGTTTTTCCACTTTCAACTTGCAACAGTCTGTTGCAACACTCAGCCCTTGCTCTCACCGCACCTACTCGACTTCTCCAAAATGTCCGACTTAGAAAACGAGCTCCTGGGTCTGGCCGAGGACGACCCCAGCCACAAGAGGCGGCACTCCAACAACGGCTCGCGCAAGCCCAAGAGCCACGCCTAGTGGGTCATTGAATCAGAAGGAAGCAACGGGCTGCTCTGACCTCCCCCGCAGCGCCGAAGAGTCGGACAATGACACCGAGGCGTCTATGGATCTCGATTCGGATGACGACGATGGAGGCCGTCCGAGTGGCTCAGCCGCCGCCGCTCCTCGTCCTAGACCGGCGTCGAACCCGTACCCTCTGGAAGGCAAATACGTGGACGAGGATGACCGCGACTAGTGAGCCTCCATCGCTCTGGACCACTTTGCTAAGCCTCTCGTCAGCCTTGACAATCTCCCGGAGATTGAAAGGGAAAACATTCTCGCCTCGCGTCAAGAGGAGATTCAGAAGTTCAAGGACTCGATGGCATTGGACGCCATGTTCCGGGCTGCCAACGACGATGCCGACTACGACGACGACGATGCTCCTTCAAGGAAACGGCGCAAGCACACCAGCGTCACGACCGAGGCGTCTCGCGCAATGGCGGAGCTCAAGAACCGGCGAAAGGCCAAGGATGAGCGTGTTCAGCGTCGAGTAAGGATCTGCCATGAGTTTTGTGCCAGCGCTAACAGTCACCCAAGGCCGCCCGTCGCGAGCGCAGGGCTAGGTCATCGTCGATTGTGTCTGAAGGCGAGGCTTCATCCGAGGAGGGCGAGATCTCCAACCGTGATTGGCGACAGCCCTCGCCGTCCCGACCTCGTCCTGTTGGGGATGACAGGCGCCAGGACTCACCAGACCTGGACTCGCGTCCAGCCAATGCCCAAGAGCTCAACTCGGCCAGGCTCAGTCGGTACGAGCTCGTGGACATGATGTACAAGGACCAGTTTGAGAGCGTCATCACTGGTGCGTGTGTTGTCTCCAGCGATAAGCTGATCATTCGCAGGTGCATTCGTTCGCGTCATGACAGGCGAGGCCGGCGAAAACGGGCAGCCAAAGTACCGCATCCAGCGTATCAATGGCCTCGAGTCTGGCCACACTCATGGCAGATACTCAATCGAATACAAGGGCAACAAGGTCTCCGACGACCGGGCACTCCTCTGCCAGTATGGCAAGCTTGTGCGCTTATTCCGCATTGCAGACGTTTCGAACGGCGATCTCGACGAGGAGGAATTTATCCGCTTTACTCGCACAAGTCAAGCCGACGAAGTAACACTGCCTCGGCGCTCGCAATTGAAGCGCAAGCACGAGCAGATCGCCGCTCTTCGAGACCGCCCCATGACCGAGGAGGAAGTCAACCGCCAAGTCGAAGCCCGAAAGCGAGCCAACCCGCAAGCTCATCGCCAGAAGACCATGCTGGAGATTACATCATTGATGGGATCAAAGAACCTGGCTCTCCGTCGCAACGACCAGAAAGCGGTGGAGATGATCACTCGCCAGATCGAGGAGCTCGGTGGTGACCCCGCAACCGGCCAGCTCCTTGGTGTCGATGAGAATATGACGGAGCACGAGAAGAGGATCCGACGCATCAACGAAAACAACTTGCGCAAGACTCGTGAAGCCATGGCCAAGGCTCACGAGGCCTTGCTGGCCAAGAAGAAGGCCGAGGATGCCGTTGTCAAGGCGAAAGCGTATGTGTCCAATGAGCTACCTACTACAACTGGGATGCTAACCACCCTCTCAGTGCTGCTGCTGCCCAGACTGCCGCCGCCGAGAGCGCCCCGGTTGCAGCGCCTCCTGTCTCTGGCGTCCGAAAGGGCGAGACTCCTCAGCAATACGTTGCCAGGACTGTTGATCTGGACCTGGGCGACTTCTAGCTCTGTTGATTGATAGCACATTTCATAGTCTCCGAGCACTACCGAGGCCCACTGCATCATACGCTTCTATGTACAAGTCCTGTGAATGTTTACGAGGCAGGCGCCGCTGCCTCGGCTGGAGCCGCACCTGGCTGCTCCGTGACCGGAGTTTGCTGGGCGGCCACTGATGGCTTGAGACCCATACGAGTGGACACGTACTGGTCGGTTTTAGCAATGGACAGCAGAAGGGTGGCCACTCACATCCTGAGCAACGACCTCGGTGCCAGTCTTGAGCACATCAACAAGTCGCTCCTCGACCCAGTCGCTCTTCTCGTACTCGACCTCGAGCCAGTCGGCGGGGACGGGCTGGGTCACCGAGCTGAACTGCAGGCCATGCGAAGGGTCGCGGAGGGAGACGATGAAGTAGAGATGCAGAGGTGGCGACTTCTTCTCGGCCGTGTCCTTCGTGAGCAGGCTAGGCTCGGGGAAGGGGAGGGGAGCCAGGACGGGCTGGAACTGGAGGAAAACGGGGACAGTCGTGACCGGGACGTCGGCTACGATCGTTAGCGCGCTCTATGAATGACCTGCCGGAGCTCACGATTTTCCTCAACCTTGGTGCCCTCCGCCTTCTTGGCCTGACGTGCCTGCACAGCCTCCACTTCCTCCTTGGCTGCCTTCCATGCGTCCTCCCAGCCGGTGATGGGGTTGAGGCTCCGCTCCAAAGGCAGCTCCTTTTCTGGCTTGGACCAGACAATGACCAGCTCGCCCGACTCGGTCTGCTCCAGGATGCGAAGCCACGCGCGGTACACAACGCCCTCGACGCCGTCATATCCAACCAGGGGGTGGGTGAGCCAAAGCTCGATAGTCTCGTGGGCCGAGATAGGAGGCGCCACAGTGTTGATGAAGGTCGTAAATGTCGAGTTGGCCTGCGTCAGGATGTCATGGCCTGTGGTATGCGGTTAGACAAACACCATCGTGCCGAGCCGGCTACTCACGGAGCTTGTCCAGGTCGACGTTGCCGACACCCTTGGCGAGGGCCCCAATGCGCTCCTCGGCCTCCTTCCTCAGCTTGGAAATGTCCACGCCGCCGACGTTGAGGTGCTCGAGGGAGCCAGTCACACCCGCAACGCCTTCCGCCCGGACCTTCTTGTACTGCTCGTCGGCTACGCGTTGAGCCGATTGGAGAGCAGAGCTCGCCGACGACCAGAATGACGACATTCCCCAGCCGGAGGAGGCCGCAGGAGGCGACGATGCGGCGGTATCGGCTGCCTTGGCCGTACCCGAAGTTGAGGCTGTCGTCGGCGTAGCCGTACGAGGGGTCGGGCCGCTGAGCGGGGCACGCTTTTGGTTGATCTGTGCCTCGAGGAAAGCCAAAGCAGAAGCGGCCTCGGCATCAGCCTCAGCCTGAGGAGGCCCCTCGACTTCAGGCTTTGCTGCGCTCTCGGTTGATGGGCGAGCAGAGCCAGCGGCCGGGGGTGCCGACGCCTCGGCGGCTGGGGCGGTCTCGAGGTTGTCGAGGTCGTCGAGGAAGGCCAGAGCCTCCTCGGCCTTGGACTTCTTTCCCTTTGGCGGCATTTGTGTTTACGACTGTCAAGGAGCTGGTTGGAAGGGGGCGGAGATGACAAGGAAGGGTGCGATTAACGCGTGTTGACTCGTGCCGGCGCGACGATAGTGTGTTTGAGCGTGAGTGGCAATGAATGGGGGATGGAATGGATGATGACGTGCAGTGGGCAGGTGGGAGGGCCGGTGAGGGGCAAGGGATGTCAATAGGCGTGGCAAGTTGGGTTAATAGATGCACGTGATGCGGTAGGCACGCTGCACGCTGCCAGGCCCCGCCGCCCAATACCAAATGGCGTCACCAAAGTGCCACCAGCTTATGATTGACACCGGCAGTTTGTCGGTGGCCCAGCCCGGCGCGCCTGGTCTTTGTGTCTGGGCCGGCCAGTGCGGTGGTATGCTCGTGCATGCTCATTACTCCTCGTGCCCCTCCTCCTGGCAGCACAATAGAAATGTGCAGGGGGGGTTGGGGAGTCAGGACCAGGACGGGTGGCAACGGAGGGGCAATGCAGTCTGGCGCCTTTTTGGGATTTGATTCAGTTGGCCGCTGCCAGCCAGTAGAGTAGCTTGGTTGCCTGACTGCCAGTCTAGCACAGAGAAAGAGGAGAGGGCCGCCTTTGAATGGATGGCGGCCTGGCAGTAGGAAAGGTTGTGTCGTTGCCGCCCATTGCCATCCATCCACTCAAAATTTGCTTCCGTGTACTGGCGGCTCCCTCCCTCCAGGTGGCTGCTGGTTGCCCTGCTGTCGTCACGCCCCCTTGCCCAGTTCTTCTCCACCAGCCTGGTTGCCTGCCTGCCTGCCTGCCTGCCTGCCTACCTCGCACCTGACCCACCCACCCACCCACCCACCCACTGACAATCACGACCACACCTACCATCATCATCATCACCAACTCGCATCCCCCCCGCCTTCCTCCAACCGTCTAAACCGCAACCCGCTACACCAACATCACTTTTGGTGTAGCCCATCCGGCGTCAACACTTCAACTCGACGACATTGATTCACCCCCACGCGCCTGCAACACCTCCAACCGCATCACTAGCTGTTGCGCAAATTGTCGTCGTCGCATCGACCCCACCCACCACTCTAGTTCTTTCGCTCGCTCTCTCACCAAGGAGAAGCTGCAAACACCCTTCAAAACACTTTGGGATCTTGCATCGAGCTCGATCCACCCCTTCCTTTTCAGCTTCGCCATCTAGCGGCCCCGTCAGCCAGTCCGCCTGGCATGGATACGGACGCACCATCAAACCAATGGCGATTCGCCCAGTGTTTTGGAGACAAAGGGGAGGTTGAAGACATCACTGAAGGTGGGTCTAGGCGGCGGGCTCCATCGGTGGAGCCATCTCTTTGCTGTTAATCACTCTGCTGACTTGTCGTGTCAGCCGACATTATCTCCACTGTCGAGTTTGACCACACCGGTGATTACTTGGCCACTGGAGACAAGGGCGGCCGCGTTGTCCTTTTCGAGCGCAACGAGCAGGTATGTCTGTGCTGCATCTCGCTGTGCGTGCCTCGATGCAAAGCTAACACCGCCAGAAAAAGGGCTGCGAGTACAAGTTTTACACCGAGGTAGGCCATTCACAACTCGTGCCAAGAGCTGGCCCCATCTGACACCTGCACAGTTCCAGTCGCACGAGCCCGAGTTCGACTACCTCAAGTCACTTGAGATTGAGGAGAAGATCAACCGCATCCGATGGTGTAAAAGGCAAAATGCTGCTCACTTCTTGCTGAGCACCAACGGTGAGTCGTGTGGCCAAAGAGATGCGAGTGGGGCTAACATCCGCGCAGACAAGACCATCAAGCTGTGGAAAGTCTTTGACAAGCAGATCAAGGTGGTAGCCGAGAACAACCATTCCGAGGGCTATGGGTCCAGCGGGCCTGTTCCATCGCAGCAGGTTCTTCGCCTTCCCCGCATGTCCACCCACGACACGATCACTGCCGCGGTTCCTCGCAAAGTTTACGCCAACGCACACGCCTATCACATCAACTCGATCTCTGTCAACTCGGACGGCGAGACGTACATCTCGGCTGACGACCTGCGCATCAACCTGTGGAACCTCGACATCAGTGACCAGAGCTTCAGTAAGTCCATCACAAGCAGTAGCAGCACACCAATTGCATGAGCTGACGCGGCGCGCAGACATTGTCGACATTAAGCCTGTCAACATGGAGGAGCTCACCGAGGTCATCACTGCGGCCGAGTTCCACCCCATTCACTGCAACTTGTTCATGTACTCGAGCTCGAAGGGAACCATCAAGCTCGCTGACATGAGAGAGTCGGCTCTCTGCGACCAGCATGCGAAGCGTAAGCGTTCGCGCAACGCATCAGCTGATGGGCAACAGTCTTCGAGGAAGAGGAGGACCCTTCTCAGAAGTCGTTCTTCTCTGAGATTATCTCGTCCATCTCGGACGTCAAGTTCTCTCAGGATGGACGGTACATTCTGTCCAGGGATTACTTGACACTAAAGATTTGGGATATTGCGATGGAGAACAAGCCTGTCAAGACGATCAACATTCACGACCACCTGCGCCAGAAGCTTTGCGATCTCTACGAGAACGACTGCATCTTCGACAAGTTCGAGTGCACCTTCAGCGGCGATGGCCAGTGAGTGTGCTGATAGGTTTGGCTTGATGATTTGCGGCTGACGATGCGTTCAGGCATGTCATGACCGGCTCGTACCACAACTACTTCCGCATCTACGACGTCAACGGCGACAACGACGTGGTCCTCCAAGCGGACAAGTCCGCTTTCAAGGCCAAGAAGATCGGCGGTGCCCGTGGCAAGGTTCCAGGAAAGAAGGAGGGCTTGCAGACTGAGGGTATCGACTTTGCGAAGAAGATTGTGAGTGGTTTGGACTGAGTGGCTCCGCTTGGATTCTTGCTAACGCAACCCTTAGCTTCATGGCAGCTGGCATCCTCGGGAAAACACGATTGCTGTACGTTACGGCCTCACGTTTACAGGAGCTATACTGACATTCACCCTAGATTGCGGCTACCAACAATCTGTTCGTCTCCTTTGGAAGCAGCTAGGACGTCACTGACCGTCACAGATTCCTCTACTCGACCCTCTCATAAGCATCTCCCATCACCGTCACGATACCCTGGTCCACTATCTCCCGCATTTCCGCCATGTCCGGGATCGCCAATGTCCCACGCACTCTTCGCACAACTCCCACTACCCCTTCTCGGTCGCTCCGCCCTTATTGTTGGTCGTTGCACCAAGGCGACCATATTCCCCGCCTCCCCATCCCCAAACCAACAACATCCAAACCCGCCGCTCCCCCCATCACCGACACATGCTGCTATCACTCCTGTTGATGCCTCACTCTGGAGGGCGTCAACGGGCTGGGAGGCGTCAGTGTGTCGGCCGCAACAAGAAAACCCATCAACCCGCCGTTGCTACGTCATCATCCCCCTAACAGCTTGGTCTCTTTTATTACATTAGATTTCACCATTACGTCCCCGAGGATTTTGCGACGTCCTGCTGGGGCGTCTAGGTATTGAGGGTCGCGCGGACGATGATCCACCCTCTAGCCGTGTAGAGAGAACAGAACAGACAGAAGAGAAGCCGCGATGAAACAAGTGTAGTAGAAAGTTGCACGAGCCGACGCTTTCGAGCGTCATTGTCCAATTTTGCTTCCGCTGAACCACGGCCTAGGGCCACTTGGGATTCCAAGTGATTTTGAATGTAAACAAAGGGTGACGGTCACGTGATTATTAGAGCCCAGCGGACCCAGCCCAGCCCCGGTCGCGCCTGTTCTTTGGATCGATCCCTTCCACACACCCAGACGTTAAGGTCACAACCACCCCACCCGCCCACGCGATCCCTGTTTTGAACATTCAACCCCAACAACATCGAGCCAACAACACCCAACATCCGCCTTCACTCTCCATCTACACCACCACTGGGCCTCGACTCACCCTTGGGCAGCCTCTAGACCCGCAAACACACGCTTGCGGCGCACCCTCGCCACCCTTGCCCACTGGGTATGGTGACACTTCAACCTCACTCGCCTCGACCCAAACCACAACAACAACAACGTCACACACCCACCTTCAAACTCGACAAGCTTCGCTCACATGATGGCCCAAGCATCGCCTTCCACCCCTCTAGGGACCGACGCCAAGAGTTTACCAAGTCTCGGAAAGCCAGCTTGGGACCCCCACGATGATGAAGACGAGTCGTTCGAAGTCCAGGTCCCAGACTTCCATTTTGACTGGGGTGTCGAAGATCCCTCGTCCGCGTCCAAGAACTCGGAATCTTCGGGCGGTATGCGCAGCGCACAGGCGACGCAGTTCTCGCTCTCATCGCTCGCGCAAGCATCCCCCTCTACCTCCTCGGCGTCCTCGAATCGATTCCTCACCCGTGCCGACAATTCGATCTCGTCGGCATCGTCTGCGCTTCCTACGCCCCCTAGTACGAGTGTCCTCGGAGGCTTAGGGAAAAGGGCAGAACAAACCTTGGCATCAGCAAGTGTCGACGACATCGACATGGACCGTCCACTCCGTGCACTTCCAGGCCGCGGTTTCCAGCGGGTCGTTTCAGCCCCAGTGGGCGGTGCGAGGGCGATCGACGACGGAGCCCTCCGAGAGAACGCCCAAGCGGTGAGCTAGTAACCTTGGCATGCAACTGACCAACAGCCACGCATCGGCGACGACGGCTCGAAAAGCGCGCTGCGATCCAACATGGTTACGCCAGGTTTATCCCAGCGAACGATGGCTGCAAATGCCAACTCTACCGCTCGACGGATCGCAGGGCTGTCTCGATTTGGCGGGCCAGCACGGAGAGGAGTTCCTGTTCCTCAACCAGAGTTTCAGGAGGAGCACGAGACAGCAGGTGCAGAGCTGGCAGGTGAGCGCATCGTGGGCGTGATGTTCTGCGGCAGCTAACGGTGACAGCGTCCCCAGACCGACGTGACAGTGGCATATCACACTCGGCGGTAGAAACGCCAAACTCCACTGCAGCCTCATCCACTATCCGTGCCTATGGGGCTGCCACCCCACCTGCACGCCGGGAAGGCAACGACCTGGCCTCCCGGGATGAACGGCCTGATGCTACGCGCTTGGGTCAATCGCCCCAGGTACGACCACGATCACCCTTGGCGTTGATGTCTCATGTGTCTCCGTCACCACTTCAGAGCTCAGGAAGGGAGAACCAGCCGCTTGCAATTGTTCAAGAGGACGTGAAGTCCGGCACCCCAAAACGACGCGACTACGGGTCTCTTCCGAGTCATCAACGTGTTGAACAGAGTCGACCAGATCAACAGATTGCCGAGGTGGAGCCTAGGCATCCACTGCGCGCAGCAAGGCCTGCTCCGTCGATTCAACCCCAGCCCCACAGCACCCAAGGCGCCAGAATCGCGTCGTGGCCTGGGCATACCTCTCAACCCTCCCCTCGGGCGGAAGCACCACCACCTCCGCCACCTCAGGCTCAGTCTCAGACCCTAGCTAACAACAAGCGATCCTACTTAGTAAGTCGAAACAACTGATTTGGCCATCCTGCTGACCCAGCTTCAGGTCAACGGTGCGCCGTATGAACGCCTCGGTATGCTAGGCAAAGGTGGATCATCCAAAGTGTACTCGGTTCTTTGCCCATCAAGGCGGACTGTGTACGCTTTGAAGCGAGTGCTTCTGGATCGCGCCGACGCCGAAACGTACCAGAGCTACACCAACGAAATCGAGCTCCTACGTCGGCTACGCGGCGACGATCGCATCATTCAGCTCATTGACCATCAAATTACCTTTTCTCAAGGGAATCGACCGAGGATGCTGTCGATGGTAAGCTTTGCCGGAGGCACGGAGGAGGGAGGGAGCGCTAATCGATCTTCAGGTTATGGAATGTGGCGAGATTGATTTTGCTGCGCTTCTGGATGAGCAGCGGGGCAAGCCCTTGAACTTGAACTTTGTTGGCCTTTACTGGCAGCAGGTGCGCAGACGGTTGCTGGGTGGTAGCTGATGTCTTCCAGATGCTGGAGGCTGTCCAAGCCGTTCATGCGGAGAACGTCGTGCACACGGATCTGAAGCCAGCCAACTTCGTTCTCGTCAAAGGCCGTCTCAAGATCATTGATTTCGGCATCGCGAAGGCAATTGCCAACGACACTGTCAACATTCAGCGCGAGCAGCAGGTGGGCACGGTCAACTACATGTCCCCCGAGGCTATCCAGCGCATGAACAACCAGAAGGTGCTAAAGGTACGTTGAGCCAAAACGACATGTGTACTAACATCACCAGTTGTCATATCCAAGCGACGTGTGGTCACTCGGTTGCATCCTGTATCAGATGATTTACGGCGGCCCACCTTTCCAACACATCTCTGCTGGCCCACTCGCCAAGATGAACGCCATTGCGGACCCCTCACACCGCATCAGCTATCCGCCGACGGCTGTTGCCAAGATGTCGAGCTTACCGGGACAATCGGCGCCCAACCCCGTGCCAGTCGTTATTCCCCCAGCAGCGATCTCTACGATGCGCAGCTGCCTGGCATACAACAAGGACAATCGGATGACGATCCCGGAGCTGCTCCAGGACGACTTCTTGACACGAAAAGCAGGACCTGCCGCTCCGCCAAATTCGACGTCGATTACCGAAAGCCAAATGGCCATGCTTGTCAACTTTGTTCTCCGGGAGAATGGCCTGCCCGCATTAGGTTCCAACGATAGGACGGCCGAGGTGGGTGAGCGATCTGCAGATAGGTACTGACCTGGCGCAGGACCTGTTCTCTCAACTGCAGTCGCAGAATTCATTGTCTCAATCATAATAACGACCACGACCAATCCACCATGGCATGGCGCCACGACCCATCTGCATATAGCGCCGTCGCGAGTGTCGAGAATACGCTCTATAGTAACCTGTCCATTGTATGCAATGTATCGGTTGGTGATGAGCGTGGAGGCGTGCTCGGCCGGGGATGGGCCGCGGGGTGAGCAGTCGCTGATGAGCGAGCTTGGTTGGTGGGACCTGCTCTCATGTCCTACGGTGAAGTCAGAAGCCTGGAGCACTCGTGCGGCAGTTAGGGCCGTTGCCGTCTGCGAGTATGAGTTGGTACGCTGCAGGCGACGAGGGGAGCGTGGCCCAGGACGACGGTGAGTGCGGCCGCCGGAGTGCCGGTAACAGTGCTTGTCACTAGCGGCAGGGCCAGCCAACGTGAGTACAGCCAAGGCCGGAAGCCAGGCGCCCTTCGCACCATGCCACTTCGTACACATACATTGTCGCCAGATTATGTTAGTGATAGCATACTGCGCGCTGGGGGCCCTGACTGCGGAAACCATGAGACTGGACTATGCCATTGGGGGCGAGGGGAGGGGGCGGTAGGGCGAGAAACCGACCTCGCTCTGCTCTGGTGATCTCCGTGGCGAGGCCGCAGCGGGGGGCAGGAGATGTCCGTCGGCCGAGAGGAGGGGGAAGTGGAAGCGCTCCGAGCGCTCCGACTGGGGCTGCGAGTAGTGGGATCCGTCGGACGAGAGGGCGGCGGCGTCCTGCGCCTCCTGCTCGAGCACGTCGGCCGTCACGGACAGCGGCGAGGAGCGCCCCGACGACGGGTAGTGGAACGACGCGGGCGACTGGGACCTTGCGCCGAGCGTGATGAGCGGGGCGCGGGTCGACATTGGCTCGGACGCGTCGGCTCTCCGCGCCTTGACGCTCTTCCGCAGCCATCTCCCGGTGCAGAGGCCGACCGTGACGAGGATGATGACGGCGCCTGCGCGAGGTTAGCGCTGCGACTTGCCCTCCTCCGCTGTTGACGCACACAGGCCAAGGCCGGCGCCGAGCGCGATGCGGTCCCCGCTGCTTAGGCGGGCGCAGACGTTGCCGTCGGAGTCGAAGCCGCCACCTCCCTGCCGCGTAAGCCACCGTCCGTGAACCAGAGCCACTCGACTCACCGAGCACGAACGCTTGACTGGTAACCACATGAGCGAGATGAGTGTTTGGACAACGCCAACGCCGAGATGGCAGTCAGTCAGTCACTCACCCTCGCTGCCCACTGTTCTGCGACCCTCTCTTGACCATGTTGACCATTCCTGACCGTCCTGAGTGAGGTCAATTGTCTTGCTCGTCAAGCTTGCCGAAAGCCCAGCCCAGCGCAGCGCAGCGAGCGCATCACAACACGCCCAGCGCCAGGACATGGCGACAGGAACAAGCCCATGTCGCTGGTACCTGATATGCCTTGCCCAATGCGACCGTGTCTTGGAGGATCTGGGTCTGGCGCGCCCAGTCAGCGCGACATGTCGACGCGCCACACGCCGCCACCAGGGCCCCAGCCCTGCTCCTACAATTTTGTTGTGGCTCAAAGTTTGGGCTAATTGGACATTTCGTGCGCCGGCCGTTCAGCCAAGACGGCGCGTGTTGCCAATGCATGCGCGTGCAGTCCGACGCGGACTGCGTGCGGACTGCGTGCGGAGTGGTTCTGCATGCACGTTGCTCAGGCCGAGGGCGGCTTGTTTGGTTCCCAGATGGCTGCGAGAGCCGCTGCTGCGGCTTCGGCTTTTGGATGCTGGGGAATGAAGGGGCTGGGCCAACATTCCCCGCTGAGGCCTTGCGCACTCTCGATGCTGCCGAGGGACGCGTCACCCAGAGTCGTGGCGGAGTCGATGCTTCTTGGTGGCATGCCCCGGATCGTCAGAGCTCGTCGTGCGACTTGCCTGCGCGAGGCGATTTCACGCCCAGTTGGCAGTGGCGAGACTCGTCATGACCATGTATGAGCAGTGGTTATGGGGGCGAAGCCCTCTTGCGAGCTTCGAGCCATGTCTGATCTGGCTGTCGGGCGCCTGCAAATAGGGCGAAAGAAGCGACTTCGATGGCACATTCGCTGTTCAACCAGACTCCTCGAGGAGAAGTCTTGTAACTCGCGACCCCAAGGGAGGCAGGCCATTGCTGCTGATTTCTGCCGCCCGCCTTGGTCGCCTTCCGAAACATAGCTCAGAAGATGGGGGAGTGGAAAGTTCTGTAGCGAGCTTCGGGCCATGTCAGATGTTGGTGTCGAACATCTGTGGATAGGAGGGAAGGTGTGGCTTACATGTTCCATTTGCCACTGAATCAGAAGTCCCGTAGCGCGGGCATTGCTGGCCGACTCACGCAGCGTCAGTGCATACTGTGGCGACACTCTGCTTCCTTGGGGCGCTCTCGAGAGCCAAGCACCCCACAAACAGTGAGCATTCGTCTTGGCCGCACGATTTTTCCGTCTTCCATGCGTTCTGCACGATGATTCGGTGCTGATAAGGGAACGACGAAGGCAACCAACGGAGTCAATCTCGGTGACCCTCCGACGGCAACGTGACATAATCTTTCGTGGCTACTTGCCCGCGAACAGAGCTCGTCGACTCGAGCGGTCAGTGCGGGGCATGTGTGCGCACTTGACAGAGCGTGTTGATGCGCGCGCCCGAGCACAGAGCGGGCGGTGCTCGCTCGCACGGCGTACCAGGCAATGACGAAATTCGCTCAACACAGAGTGCACTATAACCTGGTGACGTCGACCGAGTCCACCGCCGCCCTCTGATCGTCATTCGAAGCTGTATGGGGCGTTTATGAGTCTCCGATGCCGATACGCGTGCAAGACACGGGCCGTGACCTCTTGTACCTCTTGTCTCACGTCTCAGGTCGATGTCGAGCAGCACGGCAATGCGAATTGCAGGATTACCGGCGGCAGTTGACTGTGGAGCTCCGTGGCTTGCGCCACTGCCGGCGGCAATGGCTAGGATGAGGAGTGTACAAGCAAGTCCACGTCATTAAAAGGGGGCTGTCGAGTCGGCAACGGCGTCGCTAGCCAATCAGAGGCTGAGTAGCGCAAGGGTCGAGGGGCGATTGGGTGGCCTGGGTGGTGCGAGTCGTTTTTCAGCGCCCTGCGTGACGCATTGATTGGGGGCCGGACGACTGGCGAGGTCATTTCAGGGTCCAACGTGGGCGCGGCGCTGACAACGCAGCACGGTTGGTCCTTTCGGTTCCCACCGCCCACGGCCTCACGCCTGAACAGACTGCACACTCCGACTTGCGCGCCCTTTCCCTGTGCGCGCCCGCCGCCCGCGCCCCCCAATCTGACACCCGTCCGCTCGCTGGCTGGCGCATCATCCACCCACCCACCCACCCACCCAGCCAACACGCACCGCACCGGCAAACCCCCCAACCAACCCACCGACCCCCCTCGTTCGTCTCGTCCCGCCCCACCCTGCCCACTTCTATATCATTCCTACTCGTTCTCTCTTTCTTCCACTTCATCTCCTTCTCTCATCTCCCAAAAACAACCCACCCCAACCAACTCAACTCAAAATGTCTGTCCAGGTCGGCATCAACGGTTTCGGTAAGTGTCTTGACTCTACTGTCCATCCCTTGTAGCATCTGTCATCGTTTTGAGGCCTCAGTCGGGTCGGATCGTCGTTCACCCGAGAGGTCCTGTCTGGCACTACTGCTGGCCTCTCTCATCGTTGATAGCATGACCTGTTGCAGCCCGTCACGCACTGAACCATGACGCTGACACCCCGCAGGTCGCATTGGCCGTATCGTTCTCAGGTAAGCAGCCAGTTGCTCCGCGCAGCGGACGCACGTTGTAGTCTTTGGAGACGTGTCTAAACGTGTGCAGGAACGCCATCGAGCACGGCGACCTCAACGTCGTTGCCATCAACGAGTGAGTAGATTGGTCCAGCTGTCCAAGGATGTTAGCTGACAGGCTTCCCAGCCCCTTCATCGACCTTGAGTACATGGTCTACATGTTCAAGTACGACTCGACCCACGGCCGCTTCAAGGGCACCGTCGAGCAGAAGGACGGCAAGCTCGTCATCAACGGCCAGTCGGTCGCCGTCTTCGGCGAGCGCGACCCCGCCGCTATTCCTTGGGGCCAGGCCGGCGCCGAGTACGTCGTTGAGTCGACTGGTGTCTTCACCACCACCGACAAGGCCTCTGCCCACCTCAAGGGCGGTGCCAAGAAGGTCATCATCTCGGCCCCCTCGGCCGACGCCCCCATGTTCGTTGTCGGTGTCAACCTTGACGCCTACAAGCCCGAGTACAAGGTCATCTCGAACGCCTCGTGCACCACCAACTGCCTTGCCCCTCTCGCCAAGGTCATCCACGACAACTACACCATTGTTGAGGGCCTCATGACCACTGTCCACGCTACCACCGCTACCCAGAAGACCGTTGACGGCCCCTCGAACAGTGCGTACCTCGGCTAGCGCCACCCGTGTTACCGGCGTAGCTGACCCTTCCCCCAGAGGACTGGCGTGGTGGCCGTGGCGCCGCCGCCAACATCATCCCCTCGTCGACTGGTGCCGCCAAGGTTTGTGGCTTGACTGCATTTCGGAGCTCCGCTGACCCATGTTTCAGGCCGTCGGCAAGGTCATCCCCTCGCTTAACGGCAAGCTCACCGGCATGTCGTTCCGTGTCCCCACCTCGGACGTTTCGGTCGTCGACCTTGTCGTCCGCCTCGAGAAGGGCGCTTCGTACGACGACATCAAGGCCACCATCAAGAAGGCCTCCGAGTCGCCCGAGCTCAAGGGCATCCTCGGCTACACTGAGGACGAGGTTGTCTCGACCGACTTCCTCGGCTCGACCGAGTCGTCGATCTTCGACGCCAAGGCCGGTATCTCGCTCAACCCCAACTTCGTCAAGCTCATCTCGTGGTACGACAACGAGTACGGCTACTCGCGCCGCGTCTGCGACCTCATCGCCTACGCTGCCAAGGCCGACAAGGCTTAAGTGTGCGGTTGACGCTGAGTTCATATATTGAAGTACGGAATGCAAAGTGTTTAGACGAGCATTGAAGCGGAGGCCTTGGCGCAGATTGACTTGCCCAAGTATACATGCACTCTAGTCTGGAACGGGTCACACTGTGATGATGCTGTCACTTGCGGATCGGCATGACACGTCGACACGTCAACACGTCTGTGCAGTGCGTGTGGAGTCTGTCGGTATGCCTATCCCTAGGTTGGCGCTAGACTAGCGGCGGTCCGCGCGAGACGGAGCATGCATCGGCCGCGTTGGGGGGCCCATGCGCGCGCTCCGAAAGACGGAACATGGCGCGCGCGCGTGCGGTTGCCTCCACGCCGCGCCGAGGGGCGGAACATGGCTAGACCGCTTAATATGCGGAGCATCACGGAGGGTGGACGTTCCGGCAAGTAGTAACCGTGGAGCCCCGTCGGGGATCAGCGGTCCAACGACCGACCACTGTACGATCAGCTCAGTTGCCGATGGCTCGGGCAATCACGGATCTACCATGCACTCGGATCAACACGGATCATCCTGGCGTGATCATGGAAGCAAGGTTATCACTGCTGGAGCAGCTGGGCAAGGGTCGTGGACAGGGAGACGATCACATGTTCAGGAAGACGAGAAAGCTAAAGAGGGAGTCGACCTGGTGTAATCGGAGGCAGTTGGGACGCGATGTTTGTGACCTCAACGCACATTCCAGTCGTGATGGAGGTCGGTTCGCCTTGACATGTGGGTCACGGACCGGCATAGGGTGGCCGTGCGCACGGTGCAGAGTATCCTCAGCCCCTCATGGATGTTAGTGGCAGAGTGGCCGGGTCACTCGTTACGCCCACCTGTCCAGTCAGTCACAGGTCGCATGTTGGAGCTGTTGGTAGGGCGGCCCGTACCGCCTGGATTGTATGCAATTGGTATCTAAGTGCTGTGTGTCCTTCTACGATCCGTATCCGGATACTAGGCCACACATTGTAATGTACAGGAGATTCACGACAGGCTGGAGAAGCCATGGTCGTCGGGGTGCACAAACGAACCCCACGGCCGCAAGCGCCAGAGCTGCCAATGAAGCTGCCTGCAATACTCTGTCACTGTCAGCACACATCTCAACGAACACACCATACCTCTTGTCCGACGACAGTGGACGACTAATGGTGGACAGCCCAACCAAAAGAAGCAGTGGGAGGAAAGGGAGGAGAGCGTGATCCTCGCTGAACTGGTGTTTGTTCTTCACCCAGAAGTCGCGCCCCCACACTGCAATGGCCGGAGCATTGAAAGGGAGGTTAAAGAATGAGACCAAGAGGGCTGACGCCTGAAGGTAGCTGCGCGGACTCTGCGACGCGTCAGCGGACTTCTACCATCCATGACCGAACCTGTTCGCGCCCGTGAGGCAGTGCCAGCGCTAGTTGGACAGTGAACAACATGACTGTTGCCATCCGGTAGGGGATGATGAACTTGACCAGGAGACTCAGGATAAGCCCAGCAACAATGCGGGGCACGACACTCCACTGCACGTTGGGTGAGGGGCTACAATGTCAACCGCGTGTCGCGCAACAAACACACAAGGGGACGTACGTTTGTTTGGATGGAGGTGTCGACGACAACTTGGCCCCAACTTTGACAAGTTGTTCAAGGAGACACTCTGCTCCCACGACAGCTCCATACGACCAAGCGGCTGTCGCAACTGAGAAGGGGAGGAGGTAGAGGTGCGTGAAGCCGAGGAGAATCCCATGTGACGGAAGGCCCGTAACAGCGGCGAGTGACTGAGCAAGGGACGCTGCCACAAGCGTGACAGCACCCACGGCAGCATGCTGCCTCCATCGTCTCCCAATGATTGCAGTGAGTGGCGCCCACTGGCCTGAGCAAAGCTGTTAGCATACCGAGATGCGGCACTTCTGAGCTAGCTCACCGGTTGATTGGGCCTCCCGCAGCTGCTGGAACACAAGAAGGCCGACCCACCCGAGGCACCAACCCAGCACGGCAATCCTAAATCGTAGAACTGCCTTGGCCAGCGAGGCAACAAGATCCAACTTCAACGTCACTTGGCGAATCGGGCACTCTGGATTCTGGTAGATGTGCACATCAATGCCGTCGCTCGATTGACTTTGCCCAATGAACGGAGCTCCAGAGATATGCGAATGAATCACGACCGACGTATTGCCGACAGGGAAGTATCGAGATTCGTGTGAAGCTTCGTATTCCCAGGAAGGAGGCTTCGAGAGATGCTGGACAACTGGTCGATGGCCTGTTTCATCAGCGGGGCTCGGATAGAGCATTGCTGCGTCCGAGTATGAACCCACTCTTGCAGATGCCGGTCTTCGTTTCTAGCCGCCACGCCAGAAGTGAAGACACGACCGGTTTGTCGAAGTGCAGGGCGGCGTGGACCGGAATGCTGGCACCTTCTTGGAAGTCTACGGGTAAGCGATAGCACACGATGTCGGAGCCTACCCCAGCGCGATCTCCCCGGGTGGGTCTCCACCCTTGGTCCAGCAACAGCGAATTCTGTCCCAGAAGGCGTAGCGATATCGATGTATCCCGAAACGGGCAGAGACTCGTGGATGACGATCACCAGAGCGGACTCATCTGGATAAACGCCTTCCCCTTTCAAGGGAAAGGGGAATTCCTCGTTCCTAACCCAAGGAATTGCGCGTATCGAGAGGTTGAGGGCTCGACACTGATCGTCCACTTCACAAAACGACACTTGAACCGGAGGATAGGCAATGGTTCGAGGAGTCGTGTGATGAAGGCGGAGCAGGATCGATGTCTTCGGAGAGGCCACTGGAATCTTGTCGTGGATCCAACTCTCTTTCGCAGGCCAACCAGAGCTTGGCGAGGCATCCAAGTCTGCCGGGACCTCGGGCTCCAGAAGCCATCGCTTCGCGGCATCAAGCTTTGCTGCCCTTGAGTCTGTGGCAGCCATGTCAAGCAAAGCCCGGGCAACTCTCCACCGGACTTGAACACACCAAACCATTGCTTGGTGGTCGACTCCTGTCCAGGCGCCCGGCATGCCAGATGAGAAGGTGGCAAAGCCTCCACTGGCCCCAATCATGTGCTGTGACAAGGCACAGCTGTCCGACACGATCTGGGTATCGGAATCCCCTCCACATATTGATAACAAGAGGGGCTGTAACGAGTCAGGCTTGGGGTTGTTGATTGTAGAGTAAATCTTCTCCATTTCGTAGTCGATGGCCACTGGGGGGAACTGATGCGGCGTGGACATGGTCACGATCGAATCAATCACAGTTGAAGGTAGCTGGGAAGCGGCGAGACGGGATGCGATTCCTCCCATAGAGTGTCCAAGGAGGATAACCCGAGTTGGCCTCGCGTTCGCGGGTAGATAATCATATGACGCCAGGACATGGGGGACAACAGCTGCGATGTAGTCCGCCTGGTCACGGAGGGTGGGAGCATGAAACGCCGAAAAATCTTCGTTGAAGTCGACTGCAACAATCAGTACTCTATCAGTGACATCTGTCTCTCACTGCTGAAGAAATCTAGAGGTTTGGGCCAGGCGCTTCGGTCGGCCGCGTCGTCACCATCGAACTGCCTCTCCGCCGACGAGGCAATGGAGCGGACTTGGCCAAAGAACCCAGCGTTCCCTGGAACGAAGATGACGGGATTACCCGACGGCTAAGGTAGGTGCGTCAGCACACCCCCGGAAACCAAGGTGCATCCTACCTTGTTGGCCAGCGGCCATGTTTCGCGGTAGAGGTAGACCTTGTACTTCGAATGCGACAGCCCTGGATATGCTTGTTCTTGGAAGTTGACCCACATGCGGGGCATCTCACACCCCCAAGCTCCGGAGACCTTCTGGTCCTCCGTGAAAGCCCAGAACGCGAGGCAGGTCAACGCGCACCAAAGGGCCACTATCCATGCGACAGGGGAGGTCATGATGGGAAGGCGACGAGCCCCATTTGGACGCTTCTCATGCCGAGAGACATTCATTGAGCCTAAAGATGCTCCGAATGACTGCGGGAGAGCGACGAGGGACGACCTAGGACGAGGTGTTGGTGATGCTGCCGGCTGTGAGTGAGATGTGGATGCATCGAGCAGAAGTCGATCTCGCGTCTTGTGGTCTGACGAGGTGGAGGTGTCTTAATGTTGTAATCTGGTTCCGTCCCTTGTTTGTTGTCGTCATCGTCATCGTGTTCAAAGTCGAAACGGCAACATCCTCATCCTTCACTCGCCTTTCTGCCATCCCATAAGCGCCATGTCGACAGACCCATACGTTGACGCCAAGGGGTGAATATTTTTGGCGTTGATCGACCTGAAACTGACAATGAGGTAGCGAAGTGGAGGCCAGCATTCGGAATGTCAAGACCCTCCTCAACTCATACGCCCGGATAAGGTCCACCTCGACAGACTCGGCCAGCTTGACCGAGACCATCGAGGAGCTCCAAACTACGCTAGGCCTCCTCGAGACCGATTTGGACGATCTGGAGGACTCGGTCCGTGCAGTCGAAGAGAATGGCGACCGATGGGGGATCAGCGACATCGAAGTCTCTCAGCGGCGGAGCTTCGTTAATCGGGTCACAGCAGAAGTACAGGTGAGCTTGATGTGAAAGACCCCATGACACTGACCACTGTATTCAGACTTTGCAGAAGCAAGTGCACCAAATAACGGGCTCGGCGTCGGGGGGTTCGTATAGGGACTATGAGCCGCCCTCCGACGGCCAGTACGAGGAGGCCGAGCAGTGGGAGCGCCAGGAGCAGCAGGTGTGTATGGCCTTCGCTTGGAGACCAGGTGACTGATCTTCAGGTTTTGATTCGGCGGCAAGACGACACTTTGGGGGTGATCTCTGGGACTCTCAACACCATCGCATCTCAGGCTGGACTCATCGGCAAAGAAGTGGCAGAACACAGCGAGTGCGTTGACCTCGCCTTGAGAATTATAGGACCCCTGCTGATTCTCCCACAGAATGTTGGACGACCTGTCTACCCGCGTAGATGGGACACAATCGAGGTTGTCCAAAGTCACCAAGACGATGCAGAACTTTATCACCAAGAACGAGGGTGAGTGACGCTCTGGGCTTAATGGCAAGCTGTCACTGACGCCATGCAAGACACGCGCAGCTCTTGGTGTATCGGGATCCTTGTCGTCATTCTCATCATCCTTCTCATTGCGGTCATCCTCGTCTAATGACTATCGTTACCCCCAGCAGGATAGGTCACAGGAGCATGCGGTTCGCATGCTCAATACCAATGTACATTACAATCCCCATGTCACCGGCTCTCCCCGACCAAGATGGTGAAGTTGTTCCTCTTCTTCCCGTCGTTCAGCAGCTTCTTGCTGCCGAACTCGGCAGGGACACTGCCTTCCTCTCTCCGCCGCCAAAGCCAGCAGGCCACCTTTCCGCCCTCTCGCCACTGTTCTTTGACAAGGGTGAAGCCGATTGATTCCACGAGGCGCTTGAAGTGATCGTGGGTCATGTACCGAGAGTTTGCGACGCATGGCAGCGGAAGGGTAATGAAGAGAAGAGATGATGGCCGTGATCTCAGCTGGGCATGGCACAACTTCAACATGCGTCCTGCGTCCGTCAGTCGCTGTACTGCGCTTGTCAACTGACCTCGGTCAGTGGGGTCGCCCACAAAGTTGAGGACAAGGCTGCAGCTGACAATGTCAAACCGCTCCTCCTCGGTTTCCGGCACGGGTCGCTGCAGAAAGTCTTGCTCGAGGATATCCGGGTGTCGTGAATTCAGGTCCATCGGAGAGTTCTCGATCCAGGATGAGCAACTGTCATAGTTGTCGGGAGTGAGAGCACCGATTTCCAACATTCTCCAAGCTGTCAGCTACCTTCCTTGCGAAGAACCTGGTGTACTTACTTGAGCTTGGTGGGCTTGCTAGTACCGGAACCAGAGGGCTTTGATCCCAACTCGGACAGCCAGTTGATGAGAACCCTTGAGGTATCTCCGCCGCGTTGTGAGGACTGGCCAAGGACGCTTGCGTGTTGGTAGGCCTCGATACCTCCGAGCGATTCGAGTTGCCCATTGATCTTGTCAAGGCGAGCCTGAATGTCATTCTCGGCACTGCCGCTGGCTTTTGAAAGTTGGCGGTTGAGGGCGCTCCGCTGCTTGAGGAGGGTGTGATAAGAGGAGATGGTGGCTTGAGCTACCTTGTGAGAGATAGTAGCCGACCCCGACTTTGCTGACGCAGATGACGAAATGGGTCGCTTCCTTGGTCGCTTGGCGGGCATGTTGGGGTGCTACTACTGGCAATGTCGGACGGCTTGTTGTTGGATTGTTGAGCAGGTGGGGAGGGTGAGGGGCAATCAAAAGATAATCTAACTTTGTACCGATGATAAAAAATTGATTCCGCTGATTCACTGTGTGCTCGCTAATACCGGCGTGGGTCGAATTACAACTTGGTCATTTGACTTTTGGCCCGGACCGCCGACGCCGACGCTTACGGGGACTGGCACTGGGCGTAGCCGACGTCACTTGGCTTGGCTCTTGGCCTTTGCCGTGCCGCCCTCGCCGTTTTGCCCCTTTGCTTTGCCGCATCCATCGCCCACTCGTCGCTTCATCGGCATCACACACACTTCATCGTCGCTTCCCCGTCGGTACCCCACCGATTACCTCTGCTTCTCTTGACGAAGCATTCCGTCTCTGGCCCAACTGAGCGAGCACGTCGGCCTAGCCATCTGTGCGTTGATGTAGCTGTCTTCCCAAGCCAAGGCGTACAGTGTCTGGTAAGAACTTGACCCGTCCCATCGTGCCCCTTGTGCCCATCTGACATGACGTCCTCAGAACATGTCCGACTTTCGATCAGCTGCGGCTGATGCCCAACGGATGACGCCCGGTTCACATGGACGCTCTTCTTCAAACGACTTTGGAGACTTCCACTCGGCCCCGTCCTCCCGTGACCTGGGGCCCGACTTCTCCCCATTGACAGCGACCACGAGCCTTCCTCCACTGTCGGCTTCCCCAGCTTCAGCCAACTTCGGACTCGATGACAACGACCTTCTAGGCTCATTTGACGATTTGGATTCGCCCGGACGATCTCGCCCGTCTGCCCCTCGGACAGCAGGCCCTCGCCTCCCACAGCTTCTGGATCTGACAGACGAGGACCCACTTGTCGTCCCGTCACAATCCACCACATCACCCCAAACGTCCTCTCGCCCGACACCGACGTCCTTCAAGTTTCCAGATTCTGCAGGCTCGTCCCCCACTCGACTGAGATACATGCACCCATCAAGAGACTACCCAGGCCCGAGTTCTCCGCCAAAGCTGACCGACGCTGGCGCCGACATTGTCTTCCACGCGCCGCCCATCGTGGGAAGGGAGAACGCCGCTAGGCGCATGCGCCGCATGTCCAATGAGTATCTGGTGAACCCTCGAGGCCATGTATCGAGAGCCAGCAGCGATCCCTCGCGGCAATCGAATTCACTCGTCGACGCTCTAGCTACAACCAAGTTGGCCGCGCGATGGAAGCGATCTACCCTCAACCCGGCACATGTCGGCGAAGCAGAGCCTCCCAGTAAGACCGCCATTCCCATCAATGTGAGCCATACATCGCCCTTTGCCTCCATCGAACAGATCGCTGGGAGCTATACCGCGCCTACGGGGACCCCGGGCTTCCGCGCGGCTCCTCCGACGTCTCACTCATCCGAACCTCCAAACGAATGGCTGGACACCCAATTATCTGGAAGAAGGGACCTCACTGCACCAGTCTTGGACATCTCACAAGCCCAAGCTGTACGTCATGGCCCCACTGGCCGGCCCCACGTGCCATCACCGCACGTTTACCAGCACGCATGGCTAACTTACGCAGCTCCGTGGCAACCTTCCTCCCCGGCAGCGCATTGGGAACAACTGGTCTCTGCTCTGTAAGCAAGACTTTCTCTTCACACGGTTCGTTGCCGCTGACCAGTTGCAGTCTCATTGGATCAGCACGGCGCTTCATTGTCAACACTCTACCGCCTCGTTGAAACCTACGCCAAAGATCACAAGACGGCGGGCAATATTTTGGTGGTTCGCGATACTGAAGGCCACACGTTTGGGGTCTACTTGAATGAGCCCATTCTCAAACGCGAGGGAACATACTACGGCTCAGGCGAATCGTAGGTCCAGGCCACCGTCTTCATTCATGCCACTGGGCTGACCCTCTAGCTTCATGTTCAAGTTTGTGGACGGTGAAAGCCAGCCTCGAGTTTACCGATGGACGGGGCGGAACCAGTATGTTGCCCTCTGTGAGACGGGTTTCATTTCCTTTGGCGGAGGGTAAGTACTCCAATGCTGTAGCGAGAGACTCACGCCGTGCAGAGGAACGTCGTATGGCCTGCTCCTCGACTCCACCTTTAGCAGGAACTCATCTGCTACTTCACCAGCCTTCCAGAACGAAGTCTTGTGTGGAACCGGATTGAGCGATAAGGGGCAGCCCTTCGATTGCCTCGGCTTGGAGGTGTGGGCTACCTCTTGATACTGGGTGAGCTACAGTGCGCGCAGTATCCTGTAAAAACACGTCCAGACGAACATTATGCATGGCACTCTTCAACTCTAATCACTGACCTGTCGCCGATGCTCCATCTGATCCTCTGACGCTCCACTCTGACATCCCGGAGTGGAGGGGCCGAATCACCCGCTTGATGGCCGACGATCCTCCACAATCTGTCTCTGTCCCTCCCTCCACATCTGCCTCCATCTACCACTACTGCCCGGAAGGGAACCTCCACGGCCGCCCAACTCCCCACCCCACCTTATCTCCGTGGATAGGTCCCGAACAAGACACGTGTGATCTCCACATTGTCGCATTGTCCCACGATAACGGGCCACTAAGGATGTTGGCGTGCGACAGCGATTCATTCTCATGGGCCATCAGTACTCCACCTCCACCTCCACTGCAACAACAAGACCCAAGTATAACCATGCCCGGATCCGTACCTCGTTGTACTTAAAGCCTTGCGGCTATGGTGTATGCTCAAGTACCATCTAACACCTCATCTCGTTCTCTGACTGCCCTCGCTCAACTCAGAAAGCTCTAAAATGACCTCGCCAACGATCGCCCAGACTATCACCAACAGCCGTGACGTGCTGATCCCCAACCTTGGATGGCAAACGGCTGTAACTATCATCTACCCCGACGACTTCGACGAGAAGCGAAAGTACCCCGCTGTCCTCGGCGCCCATCCTATTGGGTCGTGCAAGAAACAGACAGCGGGCAACGTGTACGGTGTCGCCCTCGCCCAAGCCGGCTTCGTGGTGGTCACCTTTGATGCCAGTTTCCAGGGCTCGTCTGGCGGCCATCCTCGCAACATCGAAGACCCCGGTCTGCGTGTGTCCGACTTTCGTTTCGTCCTCGACTACATGGTAACTCTCCCTTACATCGACTCCGAGAAGATTGGGGCCTACGGCATCTGCGGTGGCGGTGGCTACGTTGTGGCAGCTACGATGACCGACTTCCGCATCAAGGCCTGTGTATCGATCACCGGCGTCAACTTTGGACGATTGATGCGAGAAGGATTCAGCCAGTACAACCCGGTTGAAGCGCTCAAAGGAATCGCTGCCCAGCGAACAGCCGAGGCCCGTGGGGCGGAACGTAAACAGGTTCAATACCTTTTCCCCAGAGTCGAGGACGCAAAGAAGACCACCACCGACGTGGATCTCGTTGAGGCAACCGACTACTATCGTAACCGCTCTCCACACAGGTGCGCCTTAACCAGCGGCCTCCTGTCCTTCAACGCGGCTGCCACTATGTGGGATGACTATGCACACGCCGAAGTCCTCCTCACGCAGCCCTTCATGGCAGTCGTGGGTGACATTCCTGGAGGGTTTGGCGCTTACCGTGATGGTAACGAGATCTACGCTCGCGCTGCGTCTGCAGAGAAAGAACTCGTCGTCCTTGCTGGTATCACCCACTACGAGCTTTACGACCACCCAAAGGCTGCAGGGAAGGCTCTCGAATCCATTACCCCGTTCTTCAAGAAACACTTGGTGTAGGACCAAGTGTCTTCTGTAGACAGATGGTGATGCCTAAGATGGAGGGGACCACCACAAAGACAAACATCCATGACTTGGCGTTCTTCACTGTGGGGGAGCTGCACGTCATGGTCTTGCGCTGCTGTGAGGGTTGTCGAGATAGGAAACAACTGTTCTCGAGATGTTCTAACACACTTGTGTTGTGGCAGTTTCTTCGTTTCTGAGAATGCTATCGTTTCTTGCGTTTCTCGGAATGCTACAAAGGGGAGGCAGCGACGACCCCGGCTACCTTGTGACTTCAATAAAGCTCGCCAACTTTCAGTTAGGCGGACACGCAAGTGGGTTTCCTGCCGCAGCTGTCGCATACGCTTCAACAGCGTATCGTTCTCTCAGTTATCAGCACGGTATCATAGATACGGGCTGCCCTCGATCACCCCCATACATATGTACATGCAACATCGCCCGCACAAATCGACCTTGAAGCGTTATGTGGAGTTGGCACATCCTATTTCAGTCGCTCTCTTTAGGCTCTCGTAGGTCGATTAGTTTGAGAAAGAGCTGCTTGGTGCGGGCTTGAGCCTCCAAATGGTTGCTTGGACTGCATTTGTCGGATATGCTGATCTCCGTTTGCGGTGATTGCAGGGGCCACTGCCACACCACACCACCTGCAACTTGCCGCTGCGCCACACTGGCGTATCTGTCCCGTCCCCTCCTCCACATTCGGCATTACTAGCCTCACGATTCATAGTCGGTTCTCTATCGAATGGGTCATCTTGAACCTCTACGTCTCTGTCCACGGAGGCACCGTTTGAGCCGCCACCACGGGTCGATCTCCGACCCAGGGCCATCGGCACGGTCACAGGCCACGACAACCACGCACGCGTTGTGGAATGCACAGGCATTTGCCCTCGCCACCACCACAAGCCAACTACCCAATGGTCCCAACGCCTAATAATGCACCCAACGACTGGAACCTCCCGCTTGATGCGCTGCTCCCGGCATGCTCAAGTTGTGCATATCCTTGTCGCGGCCGCCCATCTCGGGGTCATCGAGGAACAAAATTCAAGAAGTGCCATGGCTGCTCCAGTGTGAACTCAGCAGGGCCAAGCCCAAACGTGCGGTGTCAAGAGGTTGTGACATGATAGCACACACGATGTTTAGGTAGCGGCAGACGCCGTCAATGGCGAGCATGCAAGTACCGCGGTATACTCACTGCCCGTTTGTCAATATTGCGCTATATCTAGGGTGTGAGTGTCAAGTTGGCCGGATTGATGTGTTCCTTGCACAGTTCCGGCTTGTCATCGTTTTTCGTGGGCTCAGATCTATCGGCAATCGGGAGCGTTGCGTTCTTCTCATAAGTGTGAACCCATTCTCAGTATAAAAATGCTATGACTGTCAACACCAACGTCGAACGCGCGCGCCAGTCCAGGAGCGCAGAAGCAGGAGACATGCACCACTAGTTCTCCAATGTGGGCGGTGTCCATGCTCCCCCGTTGATCGGCAAACCGCGGGGCCACCAAGAGACACTATTGTTCTCTTGTAAGCGAGCCTGGTGGCCTTCCAAGCTTCTGTGCTCCCAGTGATGCAACCTGTTTTCTAATTAATCACTTCAGAGACGGGCCTACATCTAACAAAGCGGGGGAACGACATTCAGCAACACTCGCTAAACATTGAAGCAAGTAAGTACACCTTATGGAGCGCCCAAATACCTGCTCCAGCTTCCTACCAAAAACGCGACATTGCGCCTGTAACGTTCAATGAACTACCGAGCCCGCACCTACCAAGCATGCATACACAAACATTAACTTGAAATTGGTACGACTGCCGTCCTGACGACTGACTGCTCCAGGCTGACCTGCTTGCATGGCTAGAGTGAAGTGGGCTGGGTTCCATTGAAGAGGAAACCATAGCTGTGGTTGTCGGTAGATGTGAGTGTTTCTATCGGTGTTCTGACCACGGTGAGAAGTTCTGCAAGGTCAAAGGCGCGGAGATTCCGCGATGAAGACTGTGGTGCCATTTCGCTTGATTAACATGGCCTTGTGGGGCCCCAATAGCCCAGCAGCTATGTAAGTGATCGATCACCCGGTCCATCTGCTTACCTGTCCACTGCTTTCAGCCGCTCATGTTTGTACATTGTCCCCCAGTAGTGGAATTATCAAGTGCGACCCGCCATTACCGTCAAACTTCGCTGCACGGACACGTTGTGTCATTTGCACGCGTTTGTCCCCGCTGCCACCGCCGAAGCACCAACAAACAAAACGTTGCGAGATCGCGTCAAAACAACACCTCCAGCACTCAACAACATTCTCACCCACATCATGCCTCCCGATGTTCATCACAGACGACCAGGCGCGAGGGGACAGCCCTCACACACGCTATGCAGCACGGCAGACCCAGGAGCAGGCACCAGAGCTGGAGATTGTACCTCTACCATGTCATCAATTGGGAACTTGCGCGATGAGACGGAATCAAGCGCGTGCACATGACATGACGCGCGTGCAGCAAAGTTTGACGACCATTGCACCGGTCACAATGCTTCACAAATTGTCATCATTCGACAGCATACTTCAAAGCTTCACTAGAGTTCCAAAGGAGGCACCCACCCCCCCCCTGTTTACGTGTTTAGTTTAGTGCTGTGAAGAAATGACCGATGTATCATCAGGTGTTTCGGAGGCCAGGGAGCGCTTGCAACAATTGTTGTGTTTTTCATTAGGAACTTCTAATAAAATTTGCTTCCTAATTCAACTCGACAGATTTTGCACAGATCGCACTGAAACCTCTCCATGTTGAGAGCAAGGCTAGTGGTAGCATGTATACATACTCGAACAGTGGATGGCATCAATGGCCAGATTGCGGTTCCCCTCATAAGCCTGTTCGGAGACACAATTGGCGAGGGGTGAAATTATAGCATGTCCAGGTTTGCTTGCTCTGTTAGTTCCATTGCCCAAATATTGAACAGTGCACATCGGTTCACATGTGTATTTCGGAAGGCGGGTACATCTCTCCCCCTTACATCACGCCGATGCGCAGCGGACGCTGCCCAGCTTACTTGACAGCCTACTCATGCTAACCAGAAGTTGCTCCTCTGCCTCGGGTGCTGAGCTGTGGAGTTGGATGTTGGGGTCCCATGGAGTGAGGAAGGTGTGATGGGTGTGTGAGATGCCCAGAGCAATAACCACTCCCTGCATCTATCGGGGCAAGCATAAACATCTCAGATTCGGAGACTTGTTGCACCACCAAATCATCGTGTTAAATACAAATAGGTAGGAGCAAACCCCTTCGAATTCCACGACGCGTCCTCACACCGCTATTCACTGTGCTGCCAGAATTGTGTCGTTTTTCTCCATGGGCACGTATCCAGGAATTGATTCTCAGTACAGTCAGTCGAACTCCAAACTGGCCAATGAAAGCAATTGATGTTGGAACATAATGCTGCTTCTGGTGTTATTCGGGCCGCATGTCATTCCTTTCCGCTGCATCTGAACCCATCGCTCAAATCCCCTCACGAAGTGAAGATTTGTTGGATTTCTAGCATTTACGTGAGTTTCACCAGTAGTCTTCTCGTTATCAGGGTTAGATTGACCATGGAGAACCTGTGTCCTTGTGAAGGATATACAGTGGCATGAGAGAAAAGCAATAACTGCATATCCAGGTAAGAGAACTGCTGAAGATCAGGGAGGCGACCTCAATGGAGAATGCATTGGCATCCAGCAACAACTCGAAGTTGAAAGCGGGTATTTGTCACCCTGGTGGTATGAACGACCTACACTACCTATACTGCACCACCACGTCAAAAATTAGAATAAACTCCGAAAGCAACCTCCCGACAAACAACTCAAAGGACTTACACAAACTTTGTGTGCCCATTAACCGCCCCCACACCCAAAAGTCGCAATTGCACCCCATCTGGAGACGATAAACCAACATGAAAAGTACATTGATTGGCCCAACCAAACGTTGGTTCAGAGCCACTCGGTAGTCAGGTGGAACTCGCAGGTCTTGCTCAGCGTCAGTTAGTACACCAGCACTTAATACAACCAGAGATTCCATGCACTACTATCGAGTCAACTACGAGCCATCCTTAGCTGGCTGTGTCGCGGGTTGTTGGAGTTGCATGCCATGCGTGCAAGGTGCCCTGATCATCAAGGAGGGAGGGGCCGGCTTGTAGGTTAGTGAGATGTACATTAGCTGGTAGGCATGCAGATGAATGGCGGTGGTCAAGTCGCAACGCGAGTTGTCTGTCCATTATATGAGGCAATGTGACTCGTTTTCTGGTGGTGCTGCGGAGTCAAAGTCGTGCCCATTCCATGACGCGTGCGTGTACCGATATTCACCGGTACGTGACAGTGTATGATGTTCCCCAGCGACGCATTCATCATCCTCACATCGTCTGCCACGGGTTCAGCGTCGACGAATCAATACCCCACTGATCTGATTAGGAGCCCACATTGATTAGGATTTCCTAATGAAAAATGTGACAATTGTTGGATGCATTCTAGGGCTTCCAGGCCATTCTGGTCTACCGCCAGAGTCTGGCCACACCGGGTTCTTGGTCGTCATTTGTTCGACGGTGTCCATTGTCGACTCTCCCAAGCTAGCAATCAAAGGCAACCACACACTTCGACTAGTCCGTTTAAAGAGCCCAACTCGGACACAAAGCCCTGCAGCGCATCACAAATTCAGTTTCATTCATATTTGAGAGGCCAACTACATGCCCTGTGGAAATAGTGTCTTTCAAGAGGTTTAGCATCTAATCAAACAGGAGGATCGAGGCAGGCCACTTTATTAATTAGACTTGCAATGCTTGTGATAATAGACACAGAACATTGATTGGGACTTCCTCAGGTCAGATTACGTCCATCAACGCGGCATCCTCCTAGTTCCATAAAGAGATGCAACCGGATTAGTCAACGGAACTATGCTACAGACAGACAATCAATCACCTACAAGTCTTGTTCATAGCTTCGTCTGCCTGTCGTCCTACCACCTGTACGCCCTGCTGGCGGGGTGGGAAAACGACTTGAAAGTAGCTCTGTTGGAGACTTTCTATGTCCTAGCTCGAGATGTACAAAAACGAAATCACAACGACTGCAGGCGCAAGAAAGTTTAGTTGTTACGCTGCGAGCGGTGAATATCGGTACACGCACGTGTCGTGGAATGCGCACGCATTTGCCCCCGTCTCACCATTTCACCACCGAAACCAATGATTCTGGTAACATCAACTATCAAACCAACTGCGAAATGAGATTACAGTGGCTGTGCCCAGGGGTTTTGGGGTTATTACACATCACCATGCAAGGTGCGCTAATCATCGATGAGGGAGGGGTTGGTCATAGGCTAGTGAGATGAGCATTATGTGGCAGGCATGGTATGAAGATCACTGGCTATGGCCAAGCAGTAATGAGCAGCAAGCAGTAAGTAACACGAGTTGTCCACTTTGCAAGGCAAGGCGACGCGTTTTGGCGGTGCGACGGAATCAAATGCGTGTGCATTCCATGACGCGTGCGTGTACCGATATTCACCGCGCTGCGAGGCTATCGTTTGGTAGTGCCACAGAGTCTCAAACGCTGGCGCATCCCAAGACACGTGCCTGAGAAAACCGATATTCACCCATAACAGTGCTTGTCGCGGTGCTCGATCTCCGTCATTAGAACCGGGCATTTAAGGAGCTCCTTTGACACCCCCCTTACCCCTAAAGGACCTCGCCATCTTCAATACACGTCAATACGGTGCTCGCCACAGCTTTAGTTGTTGGAAGTTGGGGTATTTTAAGGCCCGTGGTCATTAGGCTCCAGTAGTGCCATGCTACGGCAGATGAAGGCCACAATACCGCCCTACGGTGCAGTCGACCAATGGAGGAAGTGAAGGCGGTGGACATCCCGAATTGCTTGGGATGCGAAGGCAGGCATGCCCATTCTGATGCTAGCTGTGGTAAACTGCCAACGAGGAATTGTCCGTAGAGACGCCAGCATGTAGTTTGGCCAATTGACTCACCAAGTTGTCGGACCCCCATTTGAGTCTACAATCCCCATTTCGAATCGCGGGAAACTGTCCTTTCTTGGCCGTGATCGGCTTACCCTTGGGGCGGCACGGGTCGAGGGTGGGGCGGGGGTAGGACGCGGCCAGGCCTGCAGAGTTGATGCCCAGACCCACAGCATCCTCGACCTGTCTTGTAGAGTTGATGTTCAGAACAGCCAGGTGGATCTTTTTAGACTCTCGGCTGCGCAGGACAACGAACCATGTCTTCTGAAGCACACTAGCCTGGCCGTATCTGACGAGCTATCGGATAGAAGCCCATGGACACCTGAAGGCTATATTAACTGCCCAGTAAGGCAGTAGGCGGCGTTGAAGGCCAGACAGCCAATGAAGGGATCAACAGCGATAATCGGTCGTTGATGCCCGGTTGAACCTCTGTCCACCCCCTTGGGTGCAAGGTCAGCCAGGTGTCCTCCACCGGGGTGAAGGCCACCTTGGTACGCGGCAGGCAGGCGATAGTCGCCAGGTCGGTGTGGCGGGACATGCTATTAGTGGCGCAAGAACTGAAGAGCCATTCACTCAACACGAAGATGGTCGGTTGTTGTCAGAGCTGTCCAGACTGTGACGCCTGACAGTTGTAGCCACTCCACACCCACCAGACAGTCAGATAACCATGAGCAGACGCGCCAGTAAGAGGTGCGCTTGATTCATTCATCCCTTGTCACTAAGTAACATCACGCATCCTCACTGTCATTTGGACCGAGTGCCACACTTGCACTAGATGTTTCATTCGCATCATACATACATTTGCGGTCGAATCGTGACAGAACGACAGAAAGTTGGTGCATCTCTGTCGCAAGACGCCACCTGCCACCAGCCACCAGCGTGGGCGACATTATCTATCCCGCCCCTTCCTCTACAATCGGTGTAACTGCCATCACGATCAGTAGTTAGCTCTCTATCGAATGTATCGTCTTGAACTCTCTGCGTCTCTAGCGACGGAGACACTGTTTGAGCCACCACAGGTCGATCTCAAGCACAACACCATCCGCGCCTCCACAGCCCACGACAGTCTCGCTGATGCCGACGAACACAGCCATGGTAGGTGGTTGTCCTCTAACACTCTCCTTTTTACTCTGTTCTTGTGCTGCGCCTGTCCATGACCACTCCCGTAGTGCTTTCTGGCCTCGCCGGTAATCCGTAAAGGTGGAGAATGGAGAGCGGCCTGGTTGAGGACGTGGGATGAATGTGCGCAGCGGGCAGGCCCTGGGACCACACAAGTTGCCACAAAGTGATTTCGGAGCTTCAGGCCGTCTCATGAACTGCATGCCTTCAGTGACGGCTGACTGCAGCATGTGTTACCCCAAGGCGTTTGGGGCCTTTGAGTAGATATCTCAAAATCCGTGAGTGGCGCGCCTGCGCGTTGAGCTGCCAGAGATCGAGAGGCTGTGACCTGCTCAATGGAATAACGGACGACGCAATGATGGCAATTCCAGGCGAGACAAGCTGACTGTGTCTAACGCCCGAGAGCTCAATGACTCCAAACTGGCAGGTTGGGGACAGCTTTATGATTCTTGTTGTCCTTTGGCACCGCTGTGTCAACTTGCGGCATGTGGGTTGAAGACTGTCGCACAACGCCACTGGGTAGATGCCACAAGCACTACCCCTAGCCTGTACGACACTGCCTATCCCGTCCCTTCCTCTACATTCGGTATAACTAGCATCACCATCCTTAGTTAGCTCTCTATCGATTGTATCGTCTTGAACTCTCTACGTCTCTAGCCACGGAGGCACCGTTTGAGTCACCACAGGCCGATCTCAAGCACGTACCATCCGCGCCGTCCCAGGCCACGACAAAGACACGACACGGCAGACGTGGCGCCAGAGCGATAGGTTGCTAGTGTTCATGAACATGGTAACAACCTCCTCTAAAGTGACACCGCCATGAGGCGTTGCCTATGTGCTTTCCACCCCTTACCACGCAGTACACTCTCTGGTAGTCCTGGTTGGGCGGCTGGAGGGCTGGGAATAAAGCAGGCGGGTGGTCGAGTCGAGGGTGTGAAGTGGCACGCGAGTGCGGCAAGGAGAGGGGCGCGATAATACGGAGCTGGTATGCAACTGCCAGGATAAAGCGCATGCTTGGTTGTCGAACCATGCATGCGGCCGCCGACTGCCGACTGAAAAGGGACGGCAGCTCTGAGCAATCACTAACTACTAACTGTAGCACAATGGTAGCACAACTCACGGGTAGCATCGTGAGCAGTGGCAGTTGCATGTATACATCCCGGGTTCGAGTCGCCGTCGCAGCGAGTCAGTAAAGGGTCCATGTGAGACATGCAGGTGATACAGTTGCAGCAAGTGAGACAGGTACGGTTGAGTGTGGCAGTTGCAGTCAGCGCAGCAGTCAGCGAGCAGAGCAGTTGCACCGCGAGAAATACTAATTTTGTTTTTCGCGCCAACTCGCGCTTATGGTAGCGAGTTAGGTGCTCAAGCGGCCAGAAAACTCACACGGTCGAGGCTTGAAGCATCCGCACTCCTAAAGAAGAGGGCCTGTCGCATAAGACGTTGATCTCGTCGAAGATGTCGAGGCGCCACCTTGTTACCGTGGCCACAGGAGGCTCCTCTGTAGGGCTGCAACAAAGCCAGCGTGCCCAGGGACAGTACCAAAGCTTGATAACAGTTGTTCATAATCATGAGTTTCCCAAGGAGATGAAGAGCGGGTCGCTGAGAAGCGTGCCCACTACCAGCCGTAGCGCCACTCGTCATCTGCACCCGTCTTCTGCTGCTCCGCCTTCTTGAGTGCTCTCCGCCTCGACTTCCAGTCATCGGCGCCAACATAGGCACCGCACATTCGGCGCTGTCCAGTGAAGGCAGCTCGGCCGTGCATCACACGCCAGTTGTCGATCACTGCTCCGTCAGCTCCCGGCTGCCGACCAACGAAGACGCCACTTACCGACGACCGTTCCTGGGTTCAGCTTCACCCAGTACTCAGACTCCGGGCTTGTGCAGATGGCTTCGAAGCCCCGAGCTGCGTCATACCACTGCCTGATGTCCTGAGGTGTCCACTTGTCCCCCAAGACACACCGGTCCTCGTTATTCCAGCGCGCCTGAGCAAGTCGGCCATGCTGGTCCAGACGCAACACAGGCTGGTCGATGGGGGGCCGCAAGATAGTGCCTTCGTTTCCAGAGGCATGGAACGGGACGGGAAGCCGGGCAAGAGTGTCGTATGCGGCCGGGTTACTCTCCTGAAGTTTCGATGCAACATAGAATGCGTCCACGAGGAGGGTCTCGCCTCCTGTCCCTGGTGGACACGGGTGGGACAGGCAGTGGAAGATTTGGAGGCCAGCGGGATCCGTAAAGTAGGCAGTGTCGGTGTGGGCAGGCAACGCAAGGTTGCTGTAGGCGAGATCGCCTTTCGACATGTCGGCTGTGAAGTCCCAGAAGCCGCCATCTTGGAGGTGTGAGTCTCGGGTCGCCTGAACTCCCAAGTTCAACTTACAGTGAGTTTCACGGATATGTCCCATGCGACGAATGAGCTCCTCCGTCGCCTCGCTGGTGGCAGGGACACCGGTGACGAAGCAGAATCCGAACTCGTACTAGGGGATCAGCCACAGCCCATCGACCATCCCAGGTCTCGGTCCGCTCTGCTCACCACTTTGTCCAACCAATCCAACACACCCTTCTCGGCAGCCTCGCCACCGGCAAGATTAGGCATCACTGATTCGTAGGTAACAGTGGGGGGATTGGCAGCGATGGTCGACCCCCAGAAAGTCTGCCTGCGTTGCGATTAGCCATCAGTCTTTCGGTTACACCCACGGAGTTTGGTCGAGAAGACCGAAGCGATCGGCGAGAGGAGGGTCATACGAGGCTTGGCGGAGGAAAGAGAGGGGGAACGTGGACTCGTGTCCCGGAGTCGTGCTCCAAGAAACCTTGAGCTGGCCATCCTTCACCTTGATCTCGGAGACGGCCACGTCGGAAGCGACCTGAAGGAGAATCAGCGTCTGCGCATTCGGCGGCTAGAAGCGACTCACGGGCCCGAGAGTCTTGAGCCTCTGCTTAGTCTTTGGGTGAAAGCATGAGGGGCAGCGGCAGTGGTCGTACAGATACTGCGTGTCACTGGGTGAAGGGCGTCAGTTCACGGACAGCTGCAGGCGCCGTACAATGTGGAGACTGGTCCGTCGGCCCAGTTGATGACAAGCTGCGGGGAAGCGGGGGTGCCAGCGAGGGAGGCACTGGCTCCCCACGCAGTGTCCTGAGCTTTGTTCTTGGGCGACATGGTCGAGTGGAGGAGGCGAACGCTTGGGCTCGGCGCAGCCAGGCCGGCGGAACGGTGCACCGCCATCGATACGGCCAGAGGCCGGGCGGTGTTGCGTAGCTGCGAGCTGCCCACACGGAGTGCCGTGCTGCCAGCAGTCTTGAGGACTCTGGAAGGTAGCATTGTTGAGCAGATGAGCGATGTGGGGAAGGAGCTGTAGTGTGTAAAGTGCAGGTCTGGGCGGCTCGTTCGACCTTTAAGCAAATGGCCAAGCCAAGCAACCCGCGCGGGGTATCAGCGTCATTGTCAACAGGCCGGCCCACCCCGCGCCGCCGCCGCCGCCGCCGCCGTCGTCTACCCGAAACTCGGCAAGTCTTTACCGATTACCACAGGATGCTCCCGCGTCGCGTCGTCGTCCGCGTTGTCCGTCCAGCGCTTAGCGCTCGTTAGACGCGTCCTGTGCTCTGCAGTGTGCACTGGCCCATTGCACTGGCCCAGTGGCCACCCAATTCAACGCGTTCGATCGATCACCGAAAGGCGCTGCTCCGAGACATCCACAGCCTCACTCTGACTTACTCCAGAGCAGAGCCAACAACCGTCCAGAGCTCTCAAACCAGCAACGAGACGGTGGGCTATCAGATGCGGAAGATACAAGCTGTGCTCAGAAAGTACTCCGAAGTAACGGGAATGCAGAGTCCATGCAAGAGTCTATATGCGACATGAAAATGTTCGTGGATAATGTTCGTGGGCCCGTGTGTCGGGCGGGGGTGCGAGGCTGCGAGGCCCTAGAGACGAGGAGCAGGCGTAGGCTCAACGAGCTTTGGCGCATTGTCGAGGTACATGACCATCTCGTACTCCTTGTGCTTGAACCCACACTTCTCGTAGAATGCTGGAGACACAGTTAGCACGCACGGCTCATGTATAGACAGCGATCAAGCTCACGGATGTTGTCCTTGCTGCAGTCGAGAATGACCTTGTAGCAGCCGGCCTGACGGCCAAGCTCCTCGAGCGTCTTGATGATCAGAAGACCGAGCTTGCGGCCCTGCATCTTCTTGGAGACGGCAATGTCCTCGATGTGGGCGACAAGGCCACCAGAGCGGGTGAACTTGCGCTCAACGAAGACAGTACCGCAGGCAACGAGCTTTGGATAAGAGTCAGCCTCGTTCTAGACACGTAAACAAGCAAGAGCCCGCGCATTTCAGCCTACCCACCTGGTCAGTCTCCTTGTGAACGATGACAACGGTGTAGTATGTGTTGGGGCAAGACTGCATGTAGGTGAAGCGGTCTGCCACCGTGTTAGTTTTTGTCGACACAAGAGCAAGGCACTGGTGACTGACCAATGTAGGCCTCCTGGCCAATGTTGGGAGCGGCCGTCAGGACGGTGAGGAGCTCGAAATGACCACGAGCATGGTCGGAAACGGCGAGCGGGCGAAGCTACATGGTCAGCCGTTGGGCAACAACAACAGCGGGCGCCATTGGGGCTGCTGTTTGGCGACCTACCTCAAGGTCGGGACCAAGCGAGGCCTTGACCGATGCGGGGATGTCGCTGGCAGGGAAGAGAAGCTCGTTGGGGCTGATGGACATGATGTGCGCTGTGAGGAGTGGTGTGCAGTGTTGGCAGTCGGGAATGCAGAGGGAAGGGGGTGTGAGAGGGAGAGATTTAAGTATGGGGGATTGGGAACGGGGTGGTGGCTGGCTGGCTGGCTGGCTGGCTTGCTCGCCCAGACTGGCATGGGAAGGAAAGGGTCAACAAAGGGAAGTTATGTGGGTGTGGGTCAGTGGGCGTGCGACGCGCACCGCCGCAACTGGCTGGCGCGGCGACGCGGGCAGTGCCTCGGCGCCTCGGTAGTCTGCACTGCACCCGTCTCGTCTCGTGCCGCCGCCGCCCCCGCCGCCGCCCCCGCCCCGCTAGGTTTCAGACGGCAAGATTGTATGAGATTGTCACATTCCATACTGTGGGCACAGCCCGCCCACCCCGTCGCTACCGTCGTCGCCGTCACCGCCGCCGCCTGCCAGGCATCTGGCCCGCACGGTGCATTACATAGATCGCACCAAGCTACCAAATCAATCTGTGCACCGCGGTACTCAAGATCTCGCGTCGCCCGCCCAGCCCCATGACCACTTGCCATCTCTCGCCTTTCTCTCTCTCCCTGCTACTGCTCCTGCTGCACGTTTGCCCAGCGTCGATCAATCGCACTCAAATCATGTCGAAGACCTTTGCGACCCCTTTCCCTTTCCCTGAGAACAATAACAATTAATGATGTGGACATTTGGGTAAATCGGATCCTAATTCACAAGTGTTATCAGCACGTGGTAGATAACAACAACCGATCCTTCCTTTCACTGATCAACGACGTCAAAGCAACTCGTCACTCCACCGCATGTGTGACTGCCTTGATCTTGACAGCCATCCACGCATCACCATTACTCAGCGCTCTGTCATCTCAGCGTCGCCATCACCACCATCGGATCTGTCGAGTTGTTGAATCGCCTTCATTCACCTGTGATCTATACCAACCACCGCTATGCCCCCAAACGCCCCAATTCCGGGCAAGTTTGAGGAGGACCCGCGTGTCCACTTTGACAAGACCTCGGGCAAGTGGCAGTACGAAGACGAGCAAACCGGCAGCGAGTACGAGTGGAACGGCCAGGCGTGGCTGCCGATTGTGAGACTGCGCGCAGTTGGATGCAGTTCGAGTCGCTGACACTCGTCTCCAGCTTGACCAGAGTCTAATTCAGGCCCAACAAGCAGCCTACTCTGTCCAAGGTGTCGACGAGAATGTATGTTGTAAGGCTCTGGCCTCGCTGACCCTTCGCAGACCCCTGCTGCCCCCGCCCTTGCGAGGGAGGAACGAATTCAAAAGCGAAAGCAAGGCCAAAAGACCGACAAGCGAGACGCCCGACCCGGCAAGTCAGCCCAAGGCTCCTCTGCACCAAAACGTACCGCAGTGTGGGTCACCAACCTGCCGCCAAATACGACCCCCGAGCTCCTCGCCAGTGTTTTCTCCAAAGCCGGCGTCCTGCTGGTTGGCGACGATGGGAAGCCAAGGGTCAAGCTTTACTACGATGACGAGGGCAAGTTCAAAGGGGAAGCGCTTGTTATGTACTTCAAGGAAGGCAGCGTGGACCTGGCCATCACCCTCTTGGACGATACCGAGTTGGAGCTAGGCGCAGGCTACGGAAACCTCCGCGTCCGTGTAGCCGAGTACGACAAATCCAAGAGCAACGAGTCGAAGCAAGAAGGAGGCGCAGCTCCCGAGAAGCGCAAGTTGACGGCCGAAGACAAGCATCGGATGTCGAAGCGCATGCGGTCTCTTGAGAAGTGAGTTCAGCAATGTGGCCTGGCAGAGCTTTGGGCTCACTGTTGTTAGCAAGCTGGCGTGGCACTCGGACTCTGCCTCTGAAGACGGAAACGATGACTCGGTTGGTGGAAGCAAGCAACCAACGTCGTCTCGATTCAGTCGTATTGTCGTGCTGAAGGGCATGTTCAAGCTTGAAGACTTGGATAAGGAGCCAGAGCTTCTTTTGGAATTGAAGGAGGATGTCCGAGACGAGGCGGAGTCATTGGGTGCTGTAACAAATGTGGTTCTCTACGACGTGAGTACGCCGACTGCGCTGCGCTGACTCTATCAGAAGGAAGCGGATGGAGTCATGACCATCAAGTTTAAGGACGGAACAGCCGCTCAAGCCTGTGTCCTCAAGATGGATGGCCGCTTCTTCGATGGCCGCAGGATATCAGCAGCCCTTTACAGCGGGAGGGAGCGGTATCGAAAGTCTGGCGGTGGCCAGGTTGGAGGCGAAGATGAGGAGGCCGATGAGCAACAGAGGCTGGACAACTTTGCAGACTGGCTAGCCGACGGGGAGGACGCATAGCGCAGTGTACTCGATGCATAGCTGCGTAGGATGCATAGCTGCGTAGATTACTTGTCAGAGGAGAGGATCTCCTCGACACGCTTGACCTTGCCGTCGTTGCCGCCGGCAACGATGGCCTTGTCAGTCCTGGTGCCAATGCGGATGTCGGTCTGCCGTCGAGTTAGTGAACGGTGTGAATGAGAGCACCCACCGCAATGCGAGGCGTTCCCATCCGGTGGACAGCCTTGTGGCACTCGCCAATGACCTTTGAGAGTCAGGATCCTTGCTCCAACGCGCGGGTATGACCTACCTCCATCACCTTGTCCCAGGGGCCTTCGACGTTGGTGCCGTAACCGCTGGCCATGTTCAGTCATGCGCAAACGTTCTGCTCTCACTGCAACTACGAGGTGTCAGGAGACGGCCATGCGATTGATCGAGAACTCACCTTGTATTCGAGCCCACTCTTCTCCAAGACGCGCTGGCACTCGGCAATCTGTGGTCCAACCGACGGGGTTGGAAGTCCCATGGGGATGAGGCAGACTGGAGAGGATCAGCGACGAGGACATTGGCAGGCACCGGTACTCACAGTCCGCCACGGCGTAGAACGTGCCGTCTGTGGCCGAGTCCTGAGGGGCTGAAGCTGTGCTGGACATGGTGCTGGTCGAGGAGTCGGATGTCAAGAGCGGCGATGGATGAGGATGTCTTATTGATTAGGCAACGGAGTTCCGCGCCGGCGGGGACGGGGCCCCAATGACCTCATTCGAACAATCTCCTCGTCTCCTCCACCTGTCCAATCCATCAACAACTGCGTTTCCAGCAAACGCAAGCCAGGCTACTACTGGGATACAAGGGCAGTCAAGGCGATGGGATGACAAGGGGCAGGCTGGTTGATCATCCTAATCTCCACCTTTCGGACTGTGGAGCCAGACTTAGCCACACTAAAGCTCGCTGATCTGAGCTGCGCGCCACTGCCACACCACAGCTATCCCTGCCTAGCCAAAGTGGCAGACACCTTGTTCTCGATCATGGACTCGGACAACCAGATGTTTGTGGTTTCAAGCACGTCGAGCATGCATCTCGACGGTCGTTGTAACAGCTCGAGGTCCCCCCGCCACGCGCTAATTACCGAATTCTCCGGGCTTGGTGGCGAGATTTGCTTCCGTCGCGAGCAGTCCTGTTACAGTGAGTCCGCGATCCTCCGTGCGTGAGCCAATGCGTGCAGGCCTGATTGATTCCAGGCGGAGGCAGGCAGGAGCAACGAGCATACGTCCGACAAGTCAAGTCGAGCTGGTCATTCGCAGCTCACATACATCTCGTGTTCCATCTCACCTCTCACCCCCAACCAATCTCGACTCACGATGGCCGCCGAGGACTCCACTTCCCTCTTCTCCACCTTCACCTCGTTCTTCCTCCCCACGTATGTGTCCGCCCGCCCCGACCCGCTTGCCTTGCCCGACAGGCCGACTCAAATTGTTCCTCCGGACCGCTTAACTGACCAACCGCAGGGCCCACGCCGAGGAGCCAAGCCCCGAGGCTGCCGAGGAGGTTCCCGCTGAGGAGCCCGAGGCCGAGGCCGAGGAGGAGGCCGCCGAGGAGCCTGCCGAGGAGGAGGAGGACGAGGACGAGGACCCCGAGGACGTGAGTTGTCGATTGTTGTGATCCAGAGATGGGGTCGCGGGCATGGAGTTGGCAGTCGGGACCTCTGTCGTCTTGACGCGCTACTGCCCCCTACGCATTAGCAGAGGAGCTGACGAACAACAGCAAGCCCCTGCTGTCCGTGAGGACTGCGAGGCGAACGAGTGCAAGGACGCCGCCAAGCACTTCAAGCACTGCGCCGACAAGGTAGGCATGATGGGGATGGGGCGCTCGGCTGCTCAATGCTAACAACCCGAACAGATCGAGGCTGGCAAGGGCTGGCACGGCGAGGACTGCGTCGAGGAGGTGCGTCGCGAGCCGAGGATTTGGAGGCGAGGTCACCAGCTAACTCTTCACAGCTCTTCCACGTCATGCACTGCGTCGACGTGAGTAGACCGCTTGTTGTTTCGAGACCCGTACTGACATTCACAGGCCTGCGCAGCTCCCAAGCTCTTCAAGAAGCTGGCTTAAGTGTAGCATAGAATCCCCGTCGACGGGCGTAGCCACTTCACACCTCCGAAGCTGATAGAGTTGGGAGAACCAAAACCAAACCGGATGCAACAATCTCGAGTATACCGTGATCGTTTCGATGCAGCAGACGTAGAGGGCACCCGTGGCCGTTGAGCAGCTTGAGCATGGCAGTACGGAGAGTGCTTTCGACGCCGAGGAGTGTCGGCGAGGAGTGCAGATCGGGAGCCGGAGTGCGGCTCGCCCTCCGCCGAAGGCATCACGTGACATACTCAAAAGTCGCGAAGTCCAAGACCACCCAGGCCGGTTGCATTCATAGACACCTTGATAACTTCAAGCACAAGCATACTGGCATACAATGGCGACACAGGAGCTTATCCTGTCTGCCTCATCAGCGGCTGAGGGTTCGACATCTCGTTCCGGAGGGTCGACTTCGACACCGGCGATCCACCTCCATGACCTCGCGACGTCGTCGCACGTCCAGGCCTTCAAGACGTCGAGCAATGGGCCCAACTCTCTGGCCACGGTGCGGAGCCACGACGGGGTGGGAGGCAGCGTCTGGGCCGTGCAAGAGGGCAAGGCTATCGCTGGGGTGTGGGCTTGGCAGAAGGTGAGCGAGCGTGGCTATGGCACACCTAACAGCGCAGGATCAACAGCACATGAAGCTCCATCTGCCCGAGCGCCTGACGTGCTTCTCCATCTCGCCCAACGGCCTGTGGGCTGCTGGAGGCTCTCCAAGCGGACAGGTGTACCTCTGGGAGGTATGTACGGGCAGCCTGAAGCCGTGCTGACAGCTTCAGATTGCATCAGGCGCGCTGCAAGCGTCGTGGACAGCCCACTACCGCACCGTCAACAGCCTGACGTTCACGCCGGACAGCGCCCTCTTGATCTCATCCTCGTCTGACGCCTCGGTGCACGTCTTCGTGGTGGCCCATCTGCTCGACTCGGATACGCCTGGAACATACAGCCAGCCGTACGGCACGCTGGGCGACCACACCCTTGCGATCACGGCCGTTGCGGTCGGCAAGACGGCAAATGCCAATGGTGGGCGCTGCTGGACTGCAGCTGAAGATGGGACGGTCAAGGTGAGTGAGGCTTGTCGAGGCAGGATCTGACGTGCTCAGATGTGGTCGCTCGCCCCACCATTCGACCTGCTGGCGACGTTCTCGCTGCCTTCTGCCGCCAAGGCTTCCTCGCTGGCCGTTGATTCGGCCGAGCGCTTCGTCTACGCGGGCTCGAGCGAGGGCAATGTCTACCTCATTCCCCTTTTCAAGAGGAAAGGGGCTGTTGGAGGGGTCGAGGCGGTCGAAGGCGATGGCCTGGGAGCGCCTGCTATCAAGGCCGACCTGGCGTGCCTCACCGTCGAGTCGCCAGTGACTTGTCTCGCTCTGTCTCACGGCGAGAGCCAGCTGCTGGTTGGCACAAGAAGTGGTGACATTCACATCCATTCGCTGCCGTCACACCAGCAGCTGCGGACCATCACTGCACACTCCGGTCCCATTACCCACCTGTCGACGATGATCCGACCTGCCGATCTGTCAAACTCGGCAACGCGTAGCGACCCTTGGCCCATCATGGAGGTTCGGAATCTCGACCGCGCTCGCGCCAGCACGTCCACAAAGCACGCTCAGACTGTGGGCGTCTCTTTGCGGCCTACCGTCGGCTCGAGCCGCCTTGACAAGCTGCGCCGTGCTCCACAGCAGTCTCAGCTTGTGAGCAGGCAGCCTGCAGCAAGCAATGGTGAAGACAACTCGGCTGCCCTCTCCCAAGAGGTCCGGGAACTGAGAGCCGCACTGGACCGGGCGGTCAAGCTGAATGAGAAGATGTGGAATGGTGTTGTTGACCTCAAGCTCGCATAGACGTGTTCGCATAGATGGGTGGACTCAAGTGTACAGTAAAGACTATGCATTCAGGGGTCTATGGCTTCCCCGTCGAGGTCGTCCGCAGCGATGGGCTCTCCGTCCACCTCTTCACCGTCGATGTCTTCTCCGTCAATGCCACCGTCCTCCCCATCGATGTCTTCTCCGTCCAACATCTCTTCCCCGTCGACATCGTCCATGGCATCACCGTCCAGGTCAGATTGCGGCGCTGTATTCAGCTGCGAACTGACGTCTTCGACCTGAGCAGGCGCAGGAACGGATGTGATGCGCTTGAACGATGATTTGAAGCCAGCAGACTTGGGTTGATTTTCGCTTTCTTGCTCCGGCTCTGGTTCTGGCGCAGCTGAGGACGACAAAGACTCCAAAGTGATCTGTCCATGAAGCAGCTCTCGCAATGTCCTGTGGAAGTCGGCAGTGAACACCATCCTACGGGTGTCAGCGCTCGTTTTCCCATTGTGACGTACCATCCCTCCCAGATTGAGAGAACCGCGTCCACTTGTTGCTCGAATACGTTGGCTGCAACCGTTCCCACAAGGTCCAGAAGCCGTTGGTGGACAGTGGCAAAATGAGCAAAGGTGGTAGGAAGCCGACTTTCAAACACCTGCCGGTATCGCCAAACGTTTGGCATTGGGGAGGCCTGTGCTACGGTTAGACATGTACCAGAGTGGACACGAAGCAACCCACAGAGTTGTGAAGGATGTCGGAAACGAGGTGCAGTCGGGCAACCTTGCGAGGAATAGGCGTCTCCTCGATTTCCAGGCTCTGACAAACAATGTCGGCCACCTGAACCGGTCAGCAAATCTGAAATGAACCGCAAGCTTACCTCGTCGGCCGCCTCTGCTCGTTTCATTGCGAACTCCATTGTACGTGCAATCTCTACACGTTTCCCAGACATGGCACGCAGCAGGGCCTCGAATCGTTTACGACCCAGAGGGCCGAGTGATCTCTTTGCAGCCCTGACGCGCTCGCCTTCTTCCGCTGAGTCTGAGGAGTAGATCGAGGCATATCCCTACAATGTTAGCCTGGAGCAAAGGCAAAGACTTACCTCGTCGTCAAACTGAGCCACTGGAGGTTGAGGGAAAGTGTAGTTGGGGTCCAGAAGCGACTGGAAAACAAAGTGGCTTGCGGCCTGGTGGTGTGAGCATGAGCCTAGTGATTTTGGCATACGAACCTCTTGGTCAAACATGAACACAAACCGTGGGTTGTTTCTTTCACGTTCCAGCAGCATGTCCTTGAAGTCTGAGCCGTGTGTTTTGATACGCTCGACAACAGCCTTGATGAAGTCCAGATCTTTAGGATCAACCTGGTCCAGCCAGAAGGACTGGTGTTCGTTTGAATCAGGTCGCGGCGATTCACTACGGCGTCTCTTGCTTCCAACCGACTCTGGGGCATTTCCTGGCCGACTGAAAGGCTCTGATGATCTGTAGGATTCATCTGGGGCAGGTTAGTTGCGGTACAAGGGCATGGTGCTCACCATATAGCGCCTTGCGGGGTATTGGTACTGGCTTGCTCCAGCTAACGCGCAGAACGCTTCCGTTCCACTCATAGCCATCAAACTCGCGAACCGCTCGCTCCGCATCACTACGGCCCATGTAGCACACAAAGCCTGTCAGACCTGGCTTTACTCGGCGGGTTGCGGGATGGCCGCGGAGGTCCTCGCCGCGGGCTGGTCAGATTAGCACCAGTCCATAACGGAGGAACGCACGCCACATGATCTTAACGGTTCCAACTGGACCTATCGCTGCGAACAGGCGTCCCAGGGAGTCCTCAGATAAGGTAGTTGGCAGATTGACCTGGTCGTGTCAGTGAGAGCCCGCTACCGACTGTGCTCACGATGAACAGATTGGTACTGCTCTACCTGGTCAGTAAAATATCACAGCTCGGTGGCTTACATCCGAATCGCTGAGGCCGCCGTACGCTGTCCCTCCATGGGCTTCAACAAGGTCAATCTCCCTCTCAGGCCGAGATTTATTCTGCACTCACCAGCCAATGCGGAGACCGACGAGCCATCGCCTGCAGACAGAGTTAGCGAGTCGTAAAGTGATGTCCCGGACACCAACGGTTGCCGCTCTTGCCGAGTGTCGCATCACGAGCCTCTTGGTTGCTTGAGAGGAAAGGTATGTCAGTCACCAGTAATCGGACGTCTGTCAAACGCAACGCACCGTTTTATCTCGTCCAAGAACGAGTCCATCGCTCTCTTTCCACGGGGTTTAGGGGGGGCTGAAGGAGTGGGGGCTTCTTCTGAGAATGCGGACTTGCAAATCAGCCTGATTGTCTCGAGCAGCAGCAATCACTACTCACTGGCCGAAACTTGGATGCCGTTTCATGGTGCAGAGGTGGGCCTGAGGATGGTGCTGGACTGTTGGCTTTCCGTCTCCGTACATGTTCCTCACCTTCCCCGGCTCGGACAAACGATCGGCCATGAGCTCTGTGTCGGCCCCCAAATGAAGGTCCCTCGTTGGCCTTGCCCTCGAACACTTGTGAGAACTCCTCGAGCGCACGTTTCGTCGCCCTGGTCCGAGAGTCAGCGTCGAACGGCGAGGGTTCAGCGTTCGATCGAGCTCACTCTTCTTCCTCACGGCGCTTCTTCTCCTCCGCTTCGCGTTCCAAATCTTTCTTGGTCTTCTTGGTTACACCATACGAGAAGGTTTTAGACTTGAGCGTGTCCAGCTTCGGCCCCTGCAGCATGTCAGACAGCTCAAGCCGGGCTCACCTCACCTTTGAGATGGAGAGATCACTTTCGTCATCTGAAGAGTCATCCCGAAATTGAGACAAGTCGAGCCTTTTCGACATGCTGAGGAACGCGAGACGTTGATGGTCTGAGCGCAGGGTATCTTTGGTCTTTACCCAAGTCGGCGTGGAAGCAAGCAAATGGGAGTGACAGTAACAGCAGAGCCTGTATGGTCCATCATCACTCTGCCCATCTCCATCACCATGATGACATTGTTGTCGGCAACGGTGGAGGCACGTGATCTGCACGTGGCGATCTCGAAGCTGAAGCTGGTTAACTCATGTCTCCCTTCCAGACTCTAATGAACTATTGTCACATCTCTCCAAACTCATCCTCGTTTGCGCATACTAGACAGCTCCGGCACCACCTCTGTTGCGCCGAGCAGCATCTGGATCGACTTCTTCAACACCTAAAACCCAACGATTTGACCGATCATCGGCCTGCTGCGTCCCCTGCTTCCTTCAACCTAAATCCACCCCGGTGCGATGGAGCAGCAACTCGAGACGTCTGGCTCGGCTCTCGCCACTGGCAGTATCGCTGCCAGGTTCGTGTCGCAGAATGCTCTCGACGAAGCGAGCGCTAGGAAGGAGCAAGAATGGAAGGACGCATACGCAAGGTGTGTCCCCGGCACTGCTCGGGTAGCGAATGCTAACCCACGCCAGGATAGGGCAGGAGCCACCACCCCAGATGCTCGAGCAGCCGGATGACGGGAGAACGCTGTATGAAGTGGGTATGGATATGGGGCAGGAGCGCTGACATGAACCAGAGGCTCGAGGAGCAGCGCGTGAGTCGACCGCGATTCAACACATTTGTGACTGACTGACGGCCCGCAGATTCTGAAGCAGGAGGAATGGGACAACAAGATGAAGCTGTCGAACCAATACCGTGGTCTGCAAACGGACGAGCTCGACTTTCTGGCAGAGAAGGTCAAGGAGACGCGGGCCCACGAGCGCAAGGTGGAGCAAGAAGACGACGCAGAGGTCATGGGATACAAAGAGTGCGTAGAACGGATTGGCGTTAATGGGCCAGCTGACGCAGACTCAGAGCGCTGGCAAAGCGACAGGCGACTGCATTGGCTGCTGCCGAGCCACAGCTCGCGGCTAGCAAGGCACCAGCGCCCCCAGCCAAGCGCATCCCCCCAAAGGCTGCCAAGAAGGACATCAAGTCGTTGATGAAGGGCGTCGTCGTCAAGAAGAAGCCCAAGGCAGCTGCTAGCGCTAGCCCCAAGCCGACAGCTGAGGGCTCATCGAAGAGGTCTCACGAAGGGGGTGACGAACCCAGTGACAAGAAGCACAAGCCATAACAAGTCTCAAGTGCGCACATATGTCATGCGACTGGGGCAATTTAGAGTCATTCATTTCCGACCGCATTCTCTCAGATTTTATGTTGTATCGATTGTGTCTTGACAAGACACATCTAGTTCTCGGGAACCGGGTCGGGCTCGATGGACCAGATCTGGAGCATTGTCAGCTTGAACCATACGGGCAGACTTACCGAGTCGGCGTAGTCCTGGACCGAGCGGTCAGAGGTGAACGAGCCCATAGCGAACGCAGTTCTGATCGACTTCTTGGTCCACTCCTCCTGGTCGGCCCAGAGCTCGTCGACAAGGTTCTCGGCGGCAAGGTACGATCCGAAGTCGTTGGAGACCTAAGCGGGTTAGTACGAGAACACAAGCGGTCGGGAATAGAGCTCACGAGGTAGTAGTCATGGTCGTAGATCTTAAGGTTAGCTCCAGCTCTCCGCATCAGCCACTCACAGTCTTGAGAAGGGGCTCGTAGACGTGTCCATCACCAAACGTGTTGGCCTCGATGGCCTTGAAGACAGCAGCCAGCTCAGGGGAGCGCTCCTCGAGAGGGGTCGGGTTGTACGAGTTGGAGTAGCGGACGGCTGTAGTGTGGTCAGCGCTGCGCCGTCTTTCAACTCGCTGCACGTACCCTCAACGTCGGCGGCAAGGTGGCCGAGCAGGAAAGCGTTGTCCTCTCCGACGTCCTCGGCGATTTCTGAAAACGTCAGCCGTCACCCTACGAGGGGCAAGAAATCCACTTACCAACGTTCGCGCCATCAACAGTGCCCAAGAGGAGAGCACCGTTAAGACCCAGCTTCATGTTGCTCTGAAAGTGGTGTTAGTCTGGCTGCCCACGTTGCGTGGCTAGGTCAACCCACAGTTCCAGACGCCTCAGTACCGGCGGTAGAGATCTGAACACTGACGTCCGCGGCGGGGATGAGGACTTCGGCGACCGAAACGCTGTAGTCGGGGATGAAGACGACGCGGAGAAGGTCTCCAACATCGGGGTCGTGGTTCTTACATCAGCAAGGAACTTTGAACCTGGTACCCACGACAAGCTTCGCCACGTTGACGACAAGGCGAATGACAAGCTTGGCAATGTAGTAGCCTTGATCGTCAGCAGCACTCGCGTGGGTGAGACATACCAGGGGCGGCCTTGCCGGCGAAGATGGCCGTGTGCTTGGCAATCTTCTTGCGCTCCGCCGGCGTGGCCTTCTTGATGCGAAGGTAGCGGTGAATGACACCGAAGATGTTGAGTGTCTGGCGCTTGTACTATTACGAGGTCAGCATGCAACATTGGATCGGATCCGCGGCGTACCTCGTGCAGACGCTTGATCTGGCAGGTGAAGATGCTGTCCACATCGACACTGAGACCAAGCTCGCTGTGGAGGACTTCGGCAAGCTAAGGCATTGTCAGTGTGGCTACTATCATGAAACGTACTCGAGCCTTGTTCTCGATCTTGATCTCGCGGAAAGCGCGACGGAACTCGGCGTTGTCGGCCATGGGGAGCAGCTGCGAGATCTGCTTGAGGTTGACAAGCCAGTGCTCCGAGCCGAGGGTGTCGGTAATCAGCTGAGCAAGACGGGGGTTGCACTGCAGGAGCCAGCTGGCAGTGGTGTGAGTAGGGTACTTCCACCAGGGTAGCGTGCTTACCGGCGAGGAGTGACACCGTTGGTGACCTGGGGCATGGGTCAGATTACATGCCTTAGCGGAAGTCGTTCGAACTCACGTTGGTGAAGCCATCACGTCCCTAGCTCGTCAGCATAGCCACTCGACAGTTATTTACCTTGAACTCGACGAAGTCACGGAAGATGGTCGACTGCAGGAGCTGGCTGTGGAGCCTGGCGGGTTAGTATGATAACACTTGACGTGAGCTTACGCGGCAACACCGTTGACCTGTGGTCGTTAGCGTTTCTAAAGATGGTATGAGACCCACCTTGAAGGATCCGACAATGGCCAGGTGGCTGCGCCAGTCAGCATCGAATACGAGGGTGTGAAGCTTCAACTTACGCCATGCGAACAAACTTGGGAGAGCCCTCTAGTAATGTCAGCCTGGGGCACGAGAGGAGGACGTACCCTCGATGATGCTCATGCGGCGAATACGGTCCATGTCACCAGGGAAGCGCTTGGCAACCTCGTTAAGGAAGTTCCTAATGTGTGTGAGATGACGACTTGGCGGGCCATGACAGACTCACATGTTGATCGTGTAGATGATCTGCAGGTGCCTGGGGAGGAGGTTCTCGAAGAGGGGAAGGGGCCACTTCTCGAGCGCCTGGCGGTTAGCGACGAAGGACTGGTGCCACGAACCTCGGGGAGAACAGTGTGGTTGGTGTACGCGAACACCTTGGTGGTAATTCCCCAAGCAACGTCGTACGGCACCTCCTCCTCGTCGATGAGGATGCGCATGAGCTCGACAATCGAGATGGTAGGGTGGGTGTCGTTCACTGGTTTGGTGAGCAAGAGACAAACAACCCACAGGGGTCACACATACTCTGAATGACAACATAGTCGGGAAGCTGGTCCCAAGGAAGGTTGAGCTTCTGGTATCGGCGGAGAATGTCCTGGAGGGACGCCGAGCACCAGAGGTACTGCTGCTTAAGACGGAGCTCCTTGCCGGCGTACATGTTGTCGTTGGGGTAGAGAACTCGAGTCTGGCGTCAGCAGGGAGGATCTGGCAGTAGGCTCACAATGTTCTCGGCGTCACTGCTGCTGGCGACCGAGGCCTCGTAGTTACCCGCTGATCCGTTAGCCCAGGTCGGCCGGCGTCCACATACCGTTGAACGAGTTGAGGTCGAAGCCCTGGATGGGACGGGCAGCCCAGAGGCGAAGGTTGGCAGTGTTCCTAGAGGATGTGTTAGTTGACTTGAGCAAGAACAGCTCCAGGGACCTACTTGGTAGCGAAACCAGGAATGGGCACTGGGCAGGTCAGCACGCGTTCAAGCGGATACGGGGGTTGGCAGTCCACTGACCATCGTAAGCAACCTGGGGGCGTCAGTGGCATTCAGCATGGTACACCCACAGCAAGACACTCGTTGCCGCCAGACCAAATAGCGCGAGACGTGTTGGGGATGGCCTCAACACGGCCGTAGAAGCGAATAGGGTAAGAGACGTCGAGGCGAGGGATCTCCCAGGGCTGGCACTGTCAGCACTGGCTCGACTGGTTCTCAACCTACGTTCTCGCGGTCGAGCCACGGGTCGGGAGCCTCGAGCTGCTCGCCAGTGCTCGAAATGAGCTGCTTAAAGATACCGTACGAGTACCTGGTATTGTTAGCAGCATTACAGGAGATTGTGATACTTGCCTGAGACCGTAGCCCCAGCCAGGAAGGTTGAGAGTGGCCATGGAGTCGATCTGGGTCCATTAGCAGGCGCAACATGGGCATGACGCACGTAGCAAGCAGCCAGACGGCCGAGACCACCGTTGCCGAGAGCAGCATCGCGCTCCTCGTTGAGGAGATCCTCAAAGTTCTGCTGTCAGCGACGAACCACAGCCGTACGCACAAAGCCGAGCTTCTGGGAGGCAGTCTCGTACGTGTTCCTCATGTCGAGGTTGAGCACGGCGTTGTCCAGGGTGCGGCCCATGAGCCACTCGATGGAGAGGTAGTAGACGCGCTTGGGGGCATTCTTGGTGTGATACCTGCTACGTCAGTATGGCGAGGTGACTATGACTGACGAGGTGGTCTCATTCCAGCGCCTGGGGTTGTTAGCAGCGAGTTAACCATGGCACTTACTTGAGGAGCTGGTCCCTCACGGACAGAGCAGTGGCCTGGTAGGCACCGAGCTGGGCGTCAGTACGCGTCTACCCCGTGACCCACCTCGTCGAGGTTTCCAGCCTGGCGGGCGAGCGTGGTCGTGACATGGCGGACGACCGTGTTGGCGACGCCCTGGACGTCGTCCTTGTCGACCTGCTCGGCCTCGATGGCCGTCTTCCAGGTCTGGGCGTCGCCAACGGTCCACTCGTCATCGGCCTGGGCTCCGGGCTGGGTGGGGAAGTAGGAGCCTGTGTGGGGCACGACTGTCAGCCTCGGCTTGGCTGTCCTAGAGACGCGACTACTGACCGGTCAGAGAGCGCTGGTGCTTGGGGCGGCTGTCGCGGCGGGGCGTCGTGCCGGGAACGCCGATCTGGTTGACGTCGACGTTGTGGTTTGGGCCGATGCCGGCCGAGACGGACGAGCGGCGCGACAGAGTCGGCTGGTGAAGCGACGGGGTCCTCGAGCCCGCGGGCGAGGTCGCTGGGAGATTATCAGCGACAACGAACGTGGCCGGGCAGACAGCAGCATGACGCGGGGGTGGTTGGGCGCGCGCTGAGCTGGCTGCCGGGGAAGGTGACGATCTACTCACAGGTGGGGAGCTTGCTCACGTTCTCCTGGGTGAGGGCAGACATGATGCTGGCAGCACTCTAGAGATTGTGGTGGATGGAGGATGAGGAAAGAGGAAGCCTGGGAGTGGACTTGTGTGAGTGTGGGCGGATGACCCCGGGAGTGGATGGGGTGGGTGGTCGGGTCGATCCAGATCGTTCGTCATTGCGGCAGCGGCCAGCGAAGCGACTGGCTGGGCGGCCGGGCGGCGGCGGCGCGCGGCGTCGTGCGGCTTGGGGCGGCTAAGGGTAAAAGGGCAGGAGCGGCACTGGCTGCACGGCTCTCCTCTTCCATCTCCCATCTCACTCTGTCGCCCTCGGCAGCGGCCAACACGACCACGGAGGGCACGGCCCGACAGCGACATGAGACAAGGCTGCATGACACGGCGCGCGCCGACAGAGGGCTGGCTCGGGGGCGGAAGCCGGCAGGGTTACTTCAAGCCATTGTCGCTCGTCGTCTAAGGGCCGGCATACGACATTGACGCGCTCATTCAAACCACGTTCGGTCCCCAACCAGTATCAGCAGCGACGCGGGGGCCCACAATTCTATCCAAGCCCTGAGTCATTCCCACGCCGTCAGTGAGCCCCATTGCCCTGGCGCTCTCGCGCGCCGCTTCGCGTGGTGGCAGTGGGCGTGGTGGTAGTGGGCGCCACCTGAATGGCACCTCTGCGTCCATCTCCAACCACAAGTGCATCATGTCCTGCACTACCTGGGCAGTCCACGTCGACCACGCAAGCCCCAGCCATTCGCTCATCACAGCTTCAGGGCGGTTTTCGGCCTGTTGCTGCCCGACTGCTCGACGGGCGTACTGGCTAGGACCAACGCCACACCACGTGTGTTGCCCTCGGAGCTCGGATCCTCGGCGCCTCGGCCTTGCTTGAGGCAAATCGCGATCAGCGTCAGTGCAATCTCAACTGACGTCAGGGATGGGTGGTGGATCCAAGCACAGCACAGACAATCAAATGTAACATCTAAGAGCGTGATTCATAACTGTGCAACAACATCAATAGCCCTGGACCATTCTCGAGCATTTAAACGCGGACTATGTCTGCACCAACAGCCGTGTGGGTGTGGCCGTTCTGCTGTCCCTCGACACAGACTTCAACAGACTGAACCCATTTATCCTTCAAAGCGTCGTCCACGGTCCATCGCGTCTTTGGATCGGGATCCAGCATGTGCTTGATAACGTGACGACACTCGCGGGGTATCAGGTTGTTGAGAGGCGAGGGACACGCTGGCGCTCCTTCAGGGCGAGCGCCCGAGGGGTAGTACTGCGAGAGATATGTGGCGAACGTGGGATCGGAAGGCTTGGCGACGCGCCAAGGGAGCTCCTGGAACTGCATGCAGTAGAAGACGATGGCCGCAGCCCAGACGTCGACAAGGCGGGCGTCATATTCTGCGGGGGTTAGCAGAGTCACTAGACAACAACTTGCCTTTCTGCTCGAACAGTTCTGGAGCAATGTAGGGCTCGGAGCCGCACAAGCCCTTGCTGAGATGGGTCTTCTTCTCCCAGCACATCCGGAAGACGTCAGAAACGCCAAAGTCGGTAATCTTGACGTGACCACGGCCGTCGAGGAGGAGGTTCTCAGGCTTGATGTCACGGTGCGCGACGCCCATGGAGTGGAGGTACTGGATGCCGTGGAGAATCTGCTTGAAGGTGCACTCGACCTCGCCGGACGACATGCCGCCCTTCTTGATCGCAGCGTACAGGTCGCCGCCCGGGCAGTACTCCATAACCTCACACCAATGCTGCTGTTCGTCTTGGACCAAATCGACAGTCTCGACAACGTTGATGTGATGAAGGGTCGACGAGATGCAGAACTCGGAAGTGAGCTTCTTGACGTAGTCCTTCTCGGTTTCGTTCTTGCGACGCTTGCGGAACTCTTTGACAGCGTAGAGCTTTTCTTCTCGGCGGTCCCACTTGTGCGCAAGACGAACGACGGCTGTGGCACCCTTGCCGATGGCCGCACGATCACAGACACCGTACTTTTTCAACAACGAAGCGGTGCTGTTGTTGTCGCCACCGTAGTCGCTGCCCTTGGTGGACCCGCGATCCGAGCCGCGCGTCGAGCCCTTGTCGGATGGGCGGCGAGTGAGCTTGCTGTCGCTTGTCTTGCCGCCACCGATGAGATCCTTGAGGGTGAACTTGCTACCGCCAGACTCTTCCTTGACAGTGGTAGAGCTGTCCTTGGAGCCCGAGATTGAACGTTCAGAGAGACGACGGGCGAGGCCACTGGGTCGGCTGTCTTCCTCCTTGTTCTTCTTGACGCTAGGGGCCCGGGATGGAGGGCGCGAGACGTCAGAGTCGGAGCCGGCAGCCGGAGTGGTGGGCGGGGAGTCGTCCTTGCGGGGGACAGCCAAGGCGACCTTTTCTGTCTTGTCGTGGTGGAACATTTTGGCGAGGAAGCCCTTCTTCTCGCCCGACTTGCTGCTGGTCGAAAGGGAGCGCTGGGTACGGGTAGGGGGCACCGGCTCGTCTTTGGGACCGTTGGCCGACGCGTTTCTCGACATGGGCGCCGAGGAAGGAGGAGGGATGGTCATGCCGGGGGCAGTTTCTGCTCCTGCGGGGTTGGTGGTGGAGGGAAGAGGGCGGACTGGGATGGGTCAGACGCGGTGCCGCGTGTAGTGCCGCCATAACTCACATTTTGGTACAGGGAAGGCCGAGTCGGGGAGCATATCTGGGGTGCCAATCGAGCTGGGCTGGGGGGCGACCGAGTCGGGGGTCGATCGGTGGGTATCAATCAAGGGAGCGGCGAGTTCGTTGAGCGAGAGCAAGCCGGAGGCCGGCTTGGCCTTGGACGGCAAGGGGGACGCTGGCACGATGCTATCTGGAGACGGCGGGACGACATTGACGTGGTGACTGTCGGCAATGGCGCGCTGCGCCTGGAGGGCGGCAGCGGTGCTGGCAGTGAGATGCACACCGTTGGGGACGATCGGATCTGCAGGGGTCTGCGGTGTCAGCGGGGGAGACTTGGCCCACTCAGCGCACTCACTTTGACTGTTTCTGCCGCGTGGGCGTCGTCGTCGCCAGCTTCTGGCATGAGATCGACAGCCGGCATACCGGGAGATGCTGATAAGCGTGGGGTTGGAAGAGTGTTGAGGGGGGCGGTGAGGACAGCGCAAGTCTAAATAGCGGCGAGTGTTTCCACTAGAACGCCATCGGACAAGTCGATTCCAGCAGACTAAGCGGGCGGCAAGGTGAATGCGTCGCGGAGGCACGGGTGTATTGTGGGGAGACAAGGGGAAGGCTTGTCAGCATGAGGGGGTCGCACGCTTCATCGCCACTCACGAGGTGATACAAGCTCGCGCGGGGATGTGCGGTGCTACACTATGCGTCGAGGAAGGCAGGCTTGATGACTGATGCGTCGGTCGGTCGTACAGAGCCTTGGTGGTCGGCGCACACTACGGTTGAGTAAAGGCCACACAGCCGCGTTCGGTCAGAGTGATCCTAGAGGGTTTGGGTTGAGACAAGTGAATGGCTAGGGTGTGATGGCGATTTCCTTTTGATGTGAGGGTGGTTGTGGTGGGTGTGATGTGTGTGGGTAGTTGGGTCTGTCAGCAGAAGACGATGAGGAGGCGGGTGGTGGCTCTGAGCGTGGAGCCATCACACTGTTGCTGAGGTTGATGGGCTGGTCTGGCTGGGTGGGAGGGAGGGAACCTGCTTTGGTGGGCGGGTTTGTCAGTCAGTCAGCACGGTGGCTTTTTAACATGGGTGGATTTTTTAAAATATTCCGAAGGGAGCAATTTCATTTCAAAGGTAGCACGGCACCCGCCGGATCCGGCCAACCTTGGCTTCCCTTCCCTCCCCAAGACCTGTAGGCGTTACCAATTCTACACAGCAAAATACAAGCTAGAGCCAGGCCGGCCCACACGACGGCCAAGGGGCGCCCCTCTCCGCCTCTCCGGCATCTGAACTCCAACTTCTGACCAAACAATGACCGGCGGACAGAAGACTCTGGCTCCGCTTGCAGATGCGATGCAAGCGGAAGCGAAAGGACATTGGCAAGCAGCACCCAAGAAGCTCCTCCACCGCGCTGGCATCGTCTACACAAGGCCGAATCCAACAGCGCGATAATAATAGAATAATTCCCTCAAACTGTTTCTCTCAACTTGGTTGGCCAAGAGTGAGCCTCGATGGACGCGCTGACATGATGGCGCGCGCTGACCCTCCTAACGCGCTGACCATGCGACCATGCTGATCGACTGATCCGCGGAAGGAGACCCCCACGTGATTACCACGTGATCGTCCAGTCGCCACCCAAGGTGCACGCAAGGTGCAAGGTGCAAGTACGCCGGCCTACGACCTACAGTGCCACAGTGGACCACTATGTCGCCACCATAGCCCCCGAAACCAACCCATCGCCACGAGCCTTGTTCGAGTTCGCTGCCAATCGCGTTGCACGTGCACTTCACGACGGAGGTGATACCGACCCTCGCCTCGCCGGGTTGGAGCCGGTGCTGTTCATCGTGCTCCTGGCCCTATAGATGGCCAACACATCGGGGGCTCCGCCCGCCCTCCCTCTCGCGGGGGTGATCTGTTGTCTGGCCGACCTCGAGTATGCGGCCGACCATCGCCCGACCGGGCAACTTGTCCCTTGATGATGCCGAGCATCAGTACGGCGAGGAGGAATTGTTTGGCCCAGTCGACGACGGAGCCGACGGTGAGTTCGCTCCGGGCGACCACAGCGACTCCGGCCATCACTGGCCAAACAGTGACGAAGAAGGCGACATGGCAGCTCCGGGAGCTCCTCCGTCTTCTACCACTCGGAGGAAGACGACGACACGGAGGTCGATATGTTGAGCGACTTCGACGCCTCGGCAGAGTTGCCAGAGGAGCTGCCCATCGAGCCGGTGCGCAAGCGGCTTGCCCGCAAAGCGTAGAGGCTACTGCAGACGCCAGCAGATCGAGCGCAGCAGCGGGACCTGCCACCGATCGACGATGACCATAACCTCGGGAAACCCCTTTTCGAGGTGGCTGCCTCGAGCGACGAGCTCCTGGCGAGGGCAAAGGAAGGAACCCTCCCCGGGTTCCTCAACATGACTCGACCCAACGGCGTTGACCCAGTCGTCCAACGGCTGCTCAACGTCATTGACGCGACGACGCAGTGGAGGCTTGTGCCGGCGCTCGAGAACCCTCTGCTCGTGCGGGACACGCCGCTGCCCCCCTCCCGATTGCGCTGCACGCGCCTGAAAATGCGCGTTTCACCACGCGTATCCTAGCCACCGCTCGCCTGGCCGGGCTGGAGCTGGTCCTGCTGACCGTGCTCCTGGCCCTCTACATGGCCAACACACCGGCCGCTCCGCCCACCCTCCCTCTCGCGGGGGTGATCTGCGCACTCGCCAACCTCGAGTACGCAGCCCACCATCGCCACGCGGTCAAGTCCGTGGCGAGCGGCTGGGAGGCGGAGCAAAAGGCGGCCGAGGAGGACTACTTCGCCTGGTGCGATAAACTGCACTCCCCGGCGTGGCACACCCTGCCGCGGGTTCAACTACCAGCGACAAACATTGACAATTGGTGCGATGGGTATAGCCCGCAGCCCAACGCGCAGGACGTGGAATCCCCGGCTCTGCGCCTGTTCGACGTCGTTCTCACCGACGAGGACCGCCACCACGACATGGTGGACCTCAACGAGGACGGCGTCTTCGTCTTCGTCTTTGGCAAGACGACGAAGACGACCCAGATGGCTCGGTTCCTGTCGTGCCTCGTGCTGCGTATGCGGCACAAGTGCGGCAAGGGAGGGCCACGGCTCAAGGTCGATGAAGGGCACCTTTGCAGGTACCTCATCGGCCTGGTCAAGAGCCTCGGCTATCGCCGGACCGACGACACCGTCGGTCTGCTCGACAGGGCGACAGGGCTACCGCTCTGTTTCTCCGGCGACCGGTGGCACCCGCTCGCCCCGTTAGTGGCGAGCCACCGGCGCCACGGCGAGCCGTTCTCGGTGCACAACTTGTGCACCGAGCTGCGGATCGTTAATTACCTGCGCGGCTCGGCCCGCTGCTCCTCCCTCTTCGAGGCCCTCAAGGGCGTCGAGGGGTGGGTGCGGTGGCTCTATGAGAGCACGCAGGTCGGGCGGCAGTTTTACGGCGGACCCGCCAGTCTGCCGTTCCAGAGCCTGGCTCTGGAAGAGCTGCTGCACGAGTGGGGGGACAACTGCCTCGACCCCATCGAGGCAGTCCTCCTCGAGCCAGAGCTCGTGCCAGCGGCAGCTCGGCACGAGTGCGGAGACGACTGCACGGATCTCGATCCGTGCGTGCGCATGCGACGGGACTTTGCCCGTCTCGTCAACGCCCACAAGTTCGTGTATGGGGACCCAGAGCGCCCAGCGCCGCGTGCACCCCCCCCCCCCCCCCCCGCGCGCCACTGGCAACCGGCGGCTCCCACCCGCAGCTCTCCAAGTCTCGCGGCCCCCCCCCCCGCGCCATTGACGCGGTTGGCCAGGCCTGCTCTGGCCAGCTGGAGGCCTTTGGCCGCGTCCAGGACGAACTCGGCCCCACGATCTACCGGGAGGCCCAGTGCGCATCGTGCGGTACCAACAGCACGAAGCGTATCTTCAAGGACATTGACGTCAATGGCAAAAAGGTAAGCAGCCGTCCTAGCCCCCGCTATGCTGACAAGCAGCTCTGCCTCCCGTGCTGGAGCGGCAGGTCCGAGGCGCCGGAACCAACGACCGAGTGCACCGAGTGTGCAACGCCCATTGCCCACGCGGTAATGGGCATGTGCACTCGGTGCTACCAGCAGAAGCGGCCGGCGCGGCGCCTGGCCTGCTTCCGCTGCGGCGAGGTGACAACGGCCCGCGCCTGGTACCGCGAGGGCCCGGAGGTAAGTGAAACGGCAAGCGCGGCTCTGACTGTGCCAGTACAAGTGCCAAAAGTGTTACAACGAAGTCCGCAAGGACATACGGGAAAATCGGTGCCACCGACCCCATTGCCGGCCTCTGGCCCTCGGGGCCCGTACGAGAAAGGCGACATCTGGCCGAGGCTGGAGGACGCCGTCGCGAAGATTCGCAATGGGACGCTGGAGCCCACCATGCGACCGTCGGTGCATCCTCGGATGCCCGACCACTTCAATGGGCGGCTGGGTGGCGTGGCAGGCAGTCGGCCAAGGCAGGGTCTACTCGGTAAGTACGGGCGGACGCTCTTCCCGTCCAAGCAGTAGCACCAGTTGACATTGCACAGATCTGCCGGAAGCATGCCACCAGGGCCAAGCGCAGGGCCCTGGCGTTCAATTCGGCCAGGTGGCTGCGCGGTGTGTGGGCACCGCCCACACACAAAATTCTGGCACGAAGAGACAGAGGACATTTGGGTCTGTCACGAGTGCCACTGTGGATAAAGATGCATTGAGTCGCGGCCGGCGTATCTAGAGCTGCCCGTTGCCGCAATGGAAACACCGAATACACGGCCACGACGCAAGCGCGAGCGCGACCCCCTCATGCTTTCAGAGGAGCCACCGGGACCAGGGCGACCACCTTGGCCTGCACCTCATTCGCTTTCAAGGCCGCTAGCGGCTTGTGTTGTCACCAGGCAAAAATCGACAAAAAAGTCTTAACAGAGATTCAAGGCAGATGTATTTGTGTGCAGGGAGGGAGCGGGCCTCTCCTCCTGACGCCCTCGCCTTGTAGACCGAGTACAGAGGGTCCTGGGAGCTCTGCGTGCTGGAGCTGGTCCATGACTACCGGGCAATGTGGCCGTTTGTTGACATGGGAGTGCGATGAAGCAGGAATTGGTCCGTGTCAACAGGTTCAGCAGTAGGCAAAGCGTTCCTAGTGACACCGGGCATTGTAACCGCCATGGTATGCAGGTCAGAGCTTCAGACCCATGCGCAACGCCAGCCAGATCGCCCGTCACTGCACAGTTACCAGGGTGTCAGTGTCGTGCCGCAGGGGTTATGAATGGGCTGGAAGGGTTACAAATGCCACAAACCAAACACGTGCCTGGGTGTATCTACCCGCCCCGAGTCAATGTGTTGATTGTCCAGGAATTTCTAATCTGGCTGCGCCGGCGCCGGCAAGGCGGCCGGCTGGCGGCCTTTCCTTTGGGAATACATGTCGTGCGGCATATCCCTTGCGGAGCAAGTGATCGTCACGATGTTGTTAGTGGCACCAAACGTTAATGCTCAGACACTTCATGCACTGCAGGCAGCATCACGCAGCACAATGCATTGGTCACAACTGTAACAAGGCTCTAACACACTGCTGTTTTCGAGCCGACAGTGATGTTGAGGCCGTTCTTCCCATTAGATAAAACTCGATGTAGACTACCACTGCCCTGCTGCTCCAGGCCTCAAAACCCCTGCCCAGCCGCCTCGCAATGCGGTTGTAAAGTGACTTGCATCCTCGCTTAGTTGGGCTCGAGAGCACCGACGGGAAGGAGGAAGTAGGACGTGTCCTTGGTGAGGAGACCAGCGAGAGCGGTGTAGAAAGCGGCGAAGGCAGTGATCTGTTCGACTGTCAGCAAGAGTCAAATCGCGGGCACTTACCACACCGAGGACACCGCCAGCCTTCTGGGTCGTGAGGTGCTCCAGGAAGTGGCTCGCCGCGAGCGTCCAGAAGGTCACGTCGAGGAAGAGGAAGACGGTAACAAGGGCGATCGAGGAGCGGTGCGTGGCGATGAGGAAGATAAAGGTGACAACACTTCGTGCTGTCAGTACAGCTGTCCCAAAAAGTTTGACCGACGACACTCACCCCCACATGGACAGGTAGATACCGAGAGCCTGGTTGAGCATGTGCGAGTCGCCCTCGTAAGCCTTGAGGATGCCGGACGAAGGGACGAAGATGTAGCCAAACGAGAGCCAGAAAGCACCGTAGCAGGTGAAGGCGGTGCCACCAAAGGTGTTACCGACAGCCCACTCGAGGATACCAGCGACAAACTGGGCCAGACCGCCGAGCGCGAGGGCAAGGCCGACCACAACGTTGGGGTGGGTGATGCCGCGAACCTGGTAGTTGAAGAACGACAGCACAAAGGTCGTGCCAGCGAAGCTACGTCGACTTAGTACTGATGCGAGGTGCGCGCCGTCACATACGACATGAGACCGAGAGGGGCCGGGTTACCGAACTTGCGGTGGAAGACGGGGAACGCCGGCTGGCTGTTGTCGACCGGGTTGCCGCCGGGGGTGACGAATCGCGAGACCGCAGTACCAGACGAGTACTCGGCCTGGTTCTTGAGCTCAACGTTGGGAACGCCGTTGGTGTCAGCCGACATCGTGAGAGCCGTTGTTGTCGTGGGGGTAAGAGAAGAACGAGTAGAGCGGGGCGAGTGAGATGGGGCGCTTTCGCGATTGTTGAGTGCAAAAACAACTGTCGCCAAGTGACCACCTCCCTTATATACATCCCCTGGGCGTTCCCGGTGGCCCCTTGGCCGCAAATCCTAGGACCTACGCGACTGGAGACGAGTTGCCCATGGGGAACACGTCGAGGCGGTGGAGGCCCGAAGGGGTGCTCGAGCGTCATGGTGGCGCAGTGTGGCCGACGCAAGCCCTTCACGTACCTTCACATAGGGACGGACAAAGACTTCACATGGGCCTACTTTGGGGCATCAGCTGACAATGCCAAGCATCCGCACAGACCAAATAAACCGTCGCTTATTGCACAACCGATTGTCAAGGAGGGTAGGTAACAAAAATGTCGGCCAAATGGTAGTATGGACCCTTTGGTAGACCCACTGCTACGCGCAGCAACACGTTCGCGCCGTGCTAAAGCCAACCCCACTACAATCACAAAACGGTGGACGTTGCCGATGCAAAGTGCCGAACGTTTGCGATCTACACTCGTACGCCCCTGGAATCCCTCTCCGCCCTTGGGCGTCCTGCCTAATCGACGACGACACCGGCTTTAGTCGTCCGATTCCGTAAGGGTAAACCTGAGGCCCGGGTCTTGTGCCTCACAAGCCGCCATCGCAACCAGGACTTGATGGCTTTTGACGCGGCTGTGGAGGGGGCCGCTGGGGACGGGCCGCAGGGTCAGTCTGCCGGCCCTGCCGCGCCTGCCGAGCCGACCAGGCCGACCATGCTGATGCCCTCGTGGGTGGACCAAAGTGCGGCTTTGGCCTGCTCACCCTGATCAGATCATGCTGGAATCGCTGCTGCAACAGTACTGGCATAGACGCCCGTATGGAACACGATTGCCTGGGTGAGGTCTGGTGCGTTCCGACACCTCACGGAATGACAAACGCGATAAAGATTCAACAACCTCGGACCCACTTCTCGGAACGCACGGGCCTACGGTGCGGAACGCGCGGGCCTGGGGGCGACAAATCCATGGACCTGCGCGACTGGGTCAGCGCGTCAGTCTGGGGATCTTGCCCTTTGGCGGCGGCGAGGGCTTGTTGCGAAAAGGCCTGTGAAAGCCAAGCCAAGGGGGGCGGCGTCGTCAATGTCGAATACCAGCAAAGTCGAAAGCGCGCGCGGCGATGTGGGGACGCAGCCGGACCAATCGGTCAAAAACAAAAGAAATCTATTACAAATAACCCCTAAAGCACGGACAATCTTGGACAACGCAGCCCCGACGCAGCACCTCGAACCCCAGCTTCGGCCAGACGCCCATGGCTATGCATCAAGGGACTATGACCTCTGGGTACGCGTGCACGTCGAGCACGCGCGCTCAGGCGCTGCTCAGATGCCTGAAAGGTGGCGCCTGGCGTCACTGCAAGCTCCAGCCGCCTTCGGCGCCGGCGCCGGTCGGGTCGGTGCGGGGTGGTGTGATCACCGGCTACCAAGGCCTCTGATGGTACCCAGGGAATGCTGGGCTCGCCAAACCCTACAGACCCGAGGAATGGCGCCGCTTGCATACCGACATTCCTGCAGTAAACCGAACGACGCCGATAAACGGCTGGTACCCCGCATCGTCTTGTTAATCAAGTGGCCCCGGCTCATCGTGGTACCAACTTTGCCGGGCCCCGAGCTCGCCCAGATCGAGCACAGATGGAAAGCAGACCGAGCACAGGCCGACGCCCCATGGGGGAACGACGTGGGTGACCATCTCGATGGTGGGGGGGCAAGCTCACCTCGCATCGACCTCGCCTCGTTCGTCGCGAACCAGCAAAATCGCGCACGGTTAACGCTCTTGCCGTGGACCTGTGTCGATGCCCCAGCGACTACGCGTCGCGCGCACGTCGGCATTAACGTCAACTTCGGGCCTGAACCGCGTTGGTTCAACGCAAGACGTGGCTCGATTGCAGGGTCGTTGGACATACGCCACCCCGCGGTTGGAAACAGTCGACGCGGTGGTCTGACTAGTCTGACGCTGATACACACGACGTTCCATTCTTGGCGCGTGTCGAGGATTATCCTTGACGAGGAAAAAAAAAGGAAACAGCAGCAGCAACAACAAGCCCCATGCTTTGCCGGGTGACGTCGTGGTAGTCGCGTGTGGGGCGCTGGGGGGTAATTCGGTCACCGCCAAGGGGGTGTTATTGACCTTGTCTGAGTGGTTTGCGATCTTCTGCGCTCCGTGCTCTGCACAGCTCGCCTCGGCATTCTTGCTGCATGTGGTGAGTCGTCTGGCTCGTGCTCGGCCCCAGTTGTGTTGCAAAACCAACAGCTCGGTCCATCACAAGGGTATCGCGAGGGCGGTGGCACAGTCCCACCTCTGCACAGTGCGGACCATGTCCATCGTGTTGTTGTCAGCTGCTGACCATGTTTCGATCGTCATGAATCCAGTGAGACGAGAGTCGTTCTCGACTCTGCAATGTTGGGGGGCAGACTGGCATTTGCCACTCCTGCCGGATGTAACCGCGTCACCGCCGATTGCCGCCGCGGACGCCCGTCGTGACGCGCCACACGCCTTTCCACGATTCTCAAACTCGGGCTGGCCATTCCAGACACGATCATGTCGACACTCTCTCCATCAAGCTGCACATAATGGTGCGTGTCCCAACAAGCTCACAGGCACTGATCACGACACAGTCACAACGACGACTCCCAGCATTGGATCACAAGCACACGCCGGCAGCACCGTACTCGAACCACCGCGATGCCGCCCACGCCCTGCAGGAAGTTGCCATCTCCCTCATCGACTCGGGACTGCGGATTCTCCAGTCCGACATCCTCACAGACGAGCAGCTCCAGCATGAGAGCGTATTGATACCGGGGGGCTCGCTGGGCAAGCACTTTCGGCACGTCACGGAAATGTTCGACGCGTTCCTGCTTCCCCTGTCAACTACAACGACCGCCGGCGGGCCATTGGTGATCGACTACGATGCCGAGCTACCACGCTCGCGTCATCTCACCGCTCGATCGGTCTCGCACGCCCGCCAGGCGATGGAGGGTGTGCGTACCGGTCTCGCGGCTCTCGGCAACGTCGGCGACCTCGCGTCGTTATTGGGTGGCGAGGTCGAAGTGGTGGCTCTCACACCAAGTCGCCAAGAGCTGAATAGCACACTGGGGCGCGAGGTGAGTCCACATCCTGTTCCAGTCTCTGACATCAGCTATGGTTCTGCTCCCTCCACGCTATTCATCACTACACGATGATTCGGACCATTGCGGTTCATGAGCTAGTGAGTGGCGACGACGAGCTAGTGACTGACGCTTCGCAGGGGCTGTCGCTCTCTCCAGACTTTGGGACTGCTCCAGCAACCCTGCTGTACAGGAGCAGGCCTTCAGAGCCCGCAGACAAGGTTTGGGCCAAGTTGTAGCAAGTCGGGCTGGGACTCGGCCATGGGCTCGTGTTGGATACGTGTTGTAGCATCGACCATTACATAAACCCGGCGCACCTCGGGGATGAATACTGTATCTCATGACAGGCTCAGTCGTACGGCGACAGCACGCTCGTACAGTCGGCTCTTCTGCTCGTCAGCGTTGGCGAGGCAAAGTGCACGCATCGTAACATTACAATCTCGGGACGAGGTGTAATAGTCACGTGATCCGATCGAATGTTGACCACCACTTATCCGTCATCGATGTTTCCAACTCGTTCCTCGATTCATCCATTCTCCACTCAACCACGTCGTCTGCACCTTTCTCATCATGGTAAGTGGGCAAGAAGCGGCAGTGACGCGTAGCAGTGCTGACACTCTTCCCCACAGTCCAAGCATCACACCGGTAAGCTTCCTCGCGGCGGGCCCGAAGGACGTCCTGAGCACCTGCTGACCAAGTGTCTCAGATCTTCTCCTCTGTCGTCGACAGCCTGGCATCGGTACGTATACTCTGGGCGCGTCGACTACAAGCTAACGCCCCAGCCATTGGACGTGTGTGCGAAAAGTGTGATGGTCGATGGTGAGTACCGCGGTCTGGCTTGCGAGACAGATGCTGACAGCGACCCAGCCCAGTCTGCGACTCGCACGTCCGGCCAATGACCCTCGTCCATGTCTGTGACGAGTGCTCATGTGAGTAGCCTCGTAGCATCTTGAGCGCCTGCTGACGCAGAGTAGTCGGCAACGGTGCTGGCAAGTGCATCATCTGCGGATCGTCCGGTGAGTGGCTCCCTTCTGACCCGTCGACACATCTGACCTTCCTCAGCCATCTCAGACGCATACTACTGCACAGAATGTGAGTTGCCATGGACTACAGCGACTGCAGAGCTGACACCACTAGGCACACGGTTAGAGAAGGACCGTGACGGCTGCCCAAGAGTCATCAATGTGAGTGGCAAAGCAGCCCCCCGTGGGATGACTAACATCCGTCCAGTTGGGTGCTTCTCGTGTCGACGCCTTCTACGAACGAAAGAAGCTTGGGTAAGTGCCTCGGCTTGCTACTGGGATCGATTCTGACGCCCCAGTCAACAAGGAGGAGGGTTCAAGAAGGGATAGCCGTGTCCTACACCCAAAGTCACCATGCATTGTTTGTCGAGCTCCTCCATGTCGCTCTTACCCGTCCAGAATGCAGACCCCTGCCGTCAGCTCCACGCCAACGATCCCTTGACTCACCTGGCCGAAGGGCACACCATTCAGGCTGCAAGGGAGCAGCACGGACCCCGCGATCCAAGATGCGGTACCGAATGTCGTGCATGCGAGGGAGGGCTTCGAGAACACCTGAATTGTTAGACTAACGTGCGGCGCCAACTCACTTCGAGGATAACCATTCGCGCCTGGACCACTCCAGAAGAGCTCGGCGAGCGCAGCTGCGCGGGGCCACATGACGCTCTCAAGGTTGGCCTCGTCGGTCTGCTCGGCCCAGAGCGACGCCTGGCCACCGAGCACCAGCTTCCTCTGGGACTCTTCAATGTTCTTGTACGGGTCGAACCTGGCTAGTCAGCTTGTCACCCCACCGTCGCACCCACGAGATGATCTTCATCCATGTCTTGAACGGGTCGCACCAGCTGTTGCCTTGGCCGCCGTCTGCGGAAATCCATCCGCCTTGACCACAATCCTGCTGACTCAGCCTCTGCCGAGCACACACGGCCAACTAACCAGATAGAAGTAGTCGGCTGCGGCATGAACGATCCGGTACCCCTTGTCCACAACACGCCGGGCGTCCTTGCTGTCGACCCAGATCTCAACCACAGTGTTGTTGCTGAGGCCAGTGTTGTTGTAGGCAATGGCCTGGGGTCAGCCACAAGGAACCACCCTGCACTTGCCATTTCCTGCCACACAACCGCAGTGCGGCGACTCTCTGCGAGCGTGTCGTGCGTGCGCCGAGTAAAGTCACGGAGAGCGTCTTCGATTGTCCAGCCCTTCTCGGCCAGCGCCTTCGCGGTCGGCTCGTCCTCCTCCTAGTAAGCCGCTTCAGCGGGCCTGTCGCGCGCCACAACCCACCATGCACTTCATGTTGATCTCGTCGCCCCCGGTGCCAAAGTACTGGCTCCTGGTCACGCCCATCGCCGCCCGGAAGAGCTTGGACGTAAACTCGGTCACCTGCGAGTCGGCGAAACGCAGCTGGCCCGCGGGCGGCTGGTGCGCACGGCCCGTCCACGGCCGCTTGTCGTGGCAGGCGATGTAGTCGGGGTACGCCTCGCCGATGATGGACGTGTGGCCGGGCGTGTCGATCTCCATCACGACGTCGATGCCGCGCTTGGGTCAGCTCGATCAATGTCGGCAGGCCCACCTCTCCAGCGTACTGGACAATGTCGCGGACGTCGTCCTCGCTGTACACCCGGCCGCGATACGCGCCCTTTTGTGCGAGCAGCGGGAACTCGAACAGGTCCAGCGGCCACGAGTTGGAGTCGGTAATATGCCAGTGGAACACGTTGAGCTGGCTTCAGTGGCTGCGTTGCCGTCGACTTACCTTGACCATGGCCATCGTATCGAGTATCCTGAAGATGCTGTGCTTGCTAAAGTAGTGGCGCGAGGTGTCGAGCAGGACCGCACGCCACGGGAACGCGGGCTTGTCCTCGATCTCGTACGGCGCGAACGGCACGTACTTGACCCCCTCCGGTTCGACCCCGCTGCCTAAGGGCACCTGCCCCGGTGCCTTCTGCGCGCTGCCCAAGCCCACGGCCACCCCGTCAACATGGTACACGAGGTTCTCAAACGTCGTCAGGCCGCGGAACAGGCCGAGGGCGGTCCCCGCGACGGCGTGGGCACGGCCCTGGGTCGCCACCGAGAGCCTGTACCCCTCTGCATCTCTGCGCTTCTCGACCGGCGCCGTCGCGTGCGAGAGGATCGAGCCGTAGTCGGCCTCGGGTGCAAACGAAAGGACCAGCGTGTCGAGGTAGTGTGCGCAGCCCTGCCCGTCCTCGAAGAACTCGAGGCCGCCCGAGACGGACAGGTATTCGTGTCGCCGGTTCATCAGGGTGACGCCTGCCCGCTCGATCGCCATGAGCAGGTCGTGCGGGGCCTCCTTGCCGCCGAGAGACGCGGCGTCGAGCTCGATGGCAAAGTCCTTGCTCAGGCACACGACTGTGCTGCCCACCGATGCCTTGGTGGGGAACGGCAGCAGGTTCAGCTTGCTCGGCCCGGCGGCCGAGGCGCGGAGGGAGAGCAGGCCGAGCGCGGCCGCGATAAGGGGGGCGAGCATGGAGAGGAGGGCCGGCCACGGGATGGGCATCGGCTCGTCGGTCTGTCGCGGTGTGGCGAGCGGCGTGGCGAGCAGTGCAGCTCGAGGTGGATTCTACGATGTGGTCGATGATATAGACGTCAGGGTGGAGGAGCGTCGGCCTTCGGCGACTTGGCCGGTGGGTTAACCGACGAGGCCAGTGCCGCCGGCTCGGTGCGCCACCAGTTGAGGCCATGCATTCAGCGGCGCTGCACCGTTGATGCACTCTGCATGATCGGGGAACTCGACTCCAGCTGCACATGCTCTGGCAGTTGCCGGCCATGGCAAGCTCCACCACAGTCGTTGGTGCCCAGGCCGAGCCATCTCTCAAGGCTTTCCAGCCTCCTCTCCGTCACGTCGGCTCATACTGGGCCACAACCCCGACCATGTCCTAGTGCATCGGGTCTTTCGGGCTCCTCTCCGCCTCTCTCGACGTGCGAGGTGCATGGCTCCGCTTCCATTCAGATCCCTTGCGATGGCCACTCCGGACTCCTCATGGGGCGACGACTAGCCCCAAGCATTCCTTCGGGTCCGCTCTGGGTCGTTCCACATTAGAGATAAAGGGCGAAGCCGGACAAGTCGAGACCAATTGGGTGCGCTGACAAGTCGTGCTAGCGGCGCGGGTGTAGCACAGGATTGAAACACGCGCCGAGATGGCGCGGTTGGGAGGAAGCTAATGAGACCATCCGTCACGACGCTGACGTTTGGTTAGATCCCAGTGTCTTGGCGGCGGTGTGTACGAGGTAAGGCTTACGCGTCGACTTGCTCGCTGCTGCGGAGACGTTGTGGCCAAGGTTCAAGAGCACCGCAGCGCTGCGGCGGCCGGCGGCGGCGGCGGAGGCGGTCTGTGCGTCTGCCACGCCGAGAGGGAGGCTGAAACGACGTCATGAAGATTTGAGGGGCTCCGGACGGCCATGTTGCTCCCGCCACCGCCTTCCCTGCGCTTACTCCTGGCTGGCTGGCTGCGTTTGCACTGCTAAGTCGTCGTCGTTGCGCGGTGCAAAACACGACAGATCAACAATCGTCGTACTACACTGCCTCGCCTCACACTCTGGTGCCAAGTGCATTGCCGCCCATAGCAACCACAACTCTTCCACTCACACCATCATACGCATCGACAATCCCCCCCTCTTCGCTACACTCCACTACCCGCACATCACTTGGCCCAGGCATTGCCAAACAAAACAACAAGCCCAACCTCCGTGCCCCACAAAAACAGCACGTCGTTTCATCCCAGCCTACAACCAGTAAGCCTCCCCTCCCAGTGGAGCTGCAGTGGATCCATGTACTCACACCACCAGTGAACCGACTCAAGTCAGCGTTCTCGTCGGGCGCTTCAAAGGTCACTGGTGCCTTTGAGCGCGAGGGCAGCACCCTCCAGCAGCTCGGCAACGCAGAGCACGAAGAACAGCCCATTCTCAATGAACCGACCATCACGCGAGCCCAGATTGTGATTCACGGCGCCGTCATGTTCTTGACCTTTATCGCCATCTGCACAATGGGAGCTGTCGCCGGCTTCCAGAGCAAGTGGCTCAAGACTGTCTGTGAGTTTGAAATGCTGGCTGAGCGGACCGTGACTGATTTCCCTTTCCAGCTGGCGGAACAGGGTTCACCCTCTTCCTCTTGCTCCTGTCGTTCATCCTGTCTTGCATTCTTCTTACCATCCCCATTGTCTACGACAGGTGAGGCTGGCACCCGAGCTCGAGAACTGACATTCCAGGTGGGACAGGCTCAAGAGGAGCGCCCAGTTCCTGTCGCAACCTCGCTCCAAGTTAATCCTGGGCATCTTTGGCGCTATCCTCATGCTTATCGCTGCGTTCATTGTCACCATCAGTGCATGGGGTGCCAAGGTGAGTTGCCTCATTCCGGCGTGTGCTAATGCTCCAGGGCTGCAAGAACCCCGACAACGACCCTCACGAGAAGCTCGGCGACGACTTCAAGCATGGCCTCAAGGGCTGGTGCACTACCAAGAAGGCTTCAGCCATCTTTGACTGGTTCGCGCTTGGAGGATGGGGCGCCCTGGTGGCACTCGCCGGCATCGAGTTCCGCAACGACCGCCAGGTTACCCGCCACCGCGAGCCCAGCTTCGTCCCTCCCCAGTCCCCTACCGGCGAAGAAGGCACCCAGCGCTACGACCCTGTCCGCAACAACCGCGGCGAGGACGACGACGTGTTTGCCGACAAGCACGAGGCCTACCCCCTTGGGCCCTCTGGCGGAGCGTCGTACCGGAATTTCCAGGCCGACAGCGCCATGGCTCGGCCCAGTGTGGACGCGTACGGCGCGTTCGACGGGGACATGCCCGGAGCAGCCCCCCAGCGCTCCAGCCGCACGATGCAGATGGCTTTCCAGGACCCTTGTGAGTTCATGTCGGCGCAAGATTAGCCGCTGACAGTTCAGACGCCGATGTCAGGGCATCAGTCCTTGCCGACCAAGGCTACGCGGGCGGCAACAGCGCACCACTCTATGGTGTCCCAGAGGCCGGTCAGCTATACGGCGGCAGCAACGACCCGTACGCGCTCCCTCAATCGCAGTCGCACTCGCAGCCGCGTCCCCAGCCCCCAAGATACTAAGCAGCATGGCATCGCGAACGGCGGCGCCGTGCGGCATTATTCTGTCTTTAATCTCGGCTATTCACAGCCTACGCATGCAGCGCATACACTACACACATTAGAGGCTGACGGCGAGGCCAAGGCCGGTGAGGCCGAGGAAGGAGACGAGGTTGAGGGACGACGCGATGCCGTGGAGGGTGGAGAAGTCCTTGTTGAGCTTGACCATGGCCTCGGATGGCTTCAGGTGTCAGCAATATGTCGCACGCGCAGCAGCTCACGTTGGCATCGCTGTAGGCCTTGCCCTCGGCCGCCTCGAGGCGGTGACGCTCGAGCGAGACCTGGACGGCCTTGGGGCCGACGACGAGGAGGTTTGCGAGCTGGGGGACAAAGCCGGCGAGGATCAAGAGGCCCTGGACACCCTCCTCGAGCTGCCACCAGTGGGGCGCCTTGAGGACCGAGCCGACGAGGTTGGGGTGGAAGTAGAGGTGGGCGCCGAGGAGGGCGCCGGTGAGCGCCGTCGACGCGGCAAAGTACAGGGGCTGGAGCTGGGCCTGGAGCTGGCCAAACGTCTTGCGGTCGAGCGTGCCAAATGCCTTGAAGGACGACTGCGTTGTCAGCGTCGCTCGCTTGCTCGCTCGACGTCGCCCTCGCCCCCGCCTCTCCCCCCCGGCCCACGTCGGCACATCACCGCGTCACTCACGACTGTCTGCCACACGTTGGTGCCCAGGGCCGTGCCCCAGGTGAGCAGGTAGAAACCCTTGAGGGTAAAGGGGGCGAGCGCCTTGTTAATCACTCCCGACATGTTGGCTGAAGAGAATGCGAATGCAAATGCTGTGGCGACGTTGCGACCCAAAGTCGACAGCCATGCCGACGACCGTGGTCGGCGCGGCCCAAGTGACGAACGTTCCGACAACCGCGCCTGCTTTATTCAAGCACCCCCCAATGTTGGTTACAATGACGTCATGGCCTGCCTCACTTCCCAATCGCGACATTTGTTTATCAATTCTATAACATTGATTAGAACAAATGTACATGGGCTATGACAACGTGGCGGGAGGAGGACCCAACAGGGGCTATCAGCTGCGAGAAACACTGGTTGCTTGTGGTGCAGGCTGGCTAAACTGCGGACGACCAAGCGACGAGGGCAGCGAATTACTGGCCGTGTTGGCTGACGAAATGGTCGGTGGTGCTGGCGCAGCCTTCGCCCCAGATAGCGATGATCCCGACGACGCTCCGGGCGCAAGCAGGTGGTGCTGGAAAGTGTTTTGGGGTGGTGTCGCAGAACCGGAAAGATAGTCGGCCAGACCAGCAAACCGAGACGATGCGTTTGCACTCGCACCTGGCTGCCCTCCGTGCGTGGCGGAGCCTAGCCCCGCCCCACCAGGGCGACGGATACCAGGCTTGACATCTGCCGCCGCTGATGAGGCCGCATGGGTCGTCGAGTTTGGAGCATGGCCGGACGATCCGCCAAGCTGATGTACGCGACCGGGGAGCCCATTCGCAGCCTTTCGGTCACCGTTGGCGTGTCCGCCTCCGGCTCCGAACGCTTCAGAGTTCAGAGGCGAGCGGAAGTCCTTCCTAGGGTCGGACGCCTGAGAGGTTGAAGCAGCCGGCGGGGCCGCGGGCCTGTGTGCTGCAGGCGCCTTGTGCGGAAGAGCGGCTGGAGGTGGCCTGGCTTGAGGTCGCGACGGCCCACTGAACTGGTGTTGGCGGGCTTCAGCGTCATTCGATTCTTCTTGCAAGTAGTTGGCAGGGTGCTGCTGTTGTTGCTGATAAGGGTACGCTGATGTAGACGGCCCAGCAAACTGGCCATACACTGCGGGTGAAGCATGACGGGAGGCATGTTGCTGCTGCTGCTGTTGCTGCTGCGCCTGTTGCTGCGCCTGCTGCTGTTGCTGACGTCGCAGCTTGCAAGTCAGCACAGATTCAGGGGGAGCACTCACGTCCATCAATGCCAGGTCGTTCACAGCATCCTCTGTTGTCAACCTCGAGGGAACTGCCCCAGCGGACCAGTCGAATGGCTTCGGGGCTCTGTCGTAGCGCGGGACAGGTTTCGTGACCTTTGGTGTCTCAATCTCGTTCTTCTCTCTGGCCAACTTGCGCCGTTTGCTCCACGTGTGCTCAAACTCTTCCCAGTGCGACTGGTCACGCTCATCCTGTACCCGTTAGCCAAGATCAGCCTCCTCAGACTTACAGTCCACGTCGACCATGCCAGCTTGCGCTCGACCTTGCGCCAGATTTCGAGATCTGCGATGGTCTCTGCATACCGCTGCGAAGCAACTTCGTGCAGGCGCTCTCTCCTGGATTGGAGGGTCTTGTTGAGGGCGATGAGAGCTGGGTGCGTCCCTGCATGTCAGCGCCGTTCCACCCACGCAGCGCTCACCGTTCAAAACCATTTCCTCCTCTCGAGCCGCCTCCTCCAAGCGCTCAACATAGAGCCTGTCTCGAAGAGATGCAAACTTGACTTCCAGGGCCAGGAGGGCCCGCATGGCGGCTGGTGCTGGCGGAGGCGCATGGGACGAGTGAGCCTGAGAGCGAAGTGGGGCGGCTGCTGAGGAGTCCTCTGAGGAGCATAGTCAGCGACTGATACAGCTCAAGCTCTGGACCCACCATTGGCCTCGGGGGCGTCCTCCTCGCCGTTCTCGTCCTCCGCTCCCTCGTCGTCACCTGAGGGAGCGTCCACGGTCACGACGACTTCAGCCTCAGCTTCAGCTGCAGCCTCAGCTTCAGCTGCAGCCTCAGCCTCAGCCTCAGCTTCAGCATCCATGTCCACGTCGGCCTCTTCCTCGGCACCCGAGTCGCTTGCTGCGAGGTCGTTGCCGCCCTCCTCGGCGTCCTCGGCCGTGTCTGGCTCGGCTCGCAGAGTGGTGTCGGCATCCTCCGCGTCATCGTCGACGGCAGCTGGGTCGAGCTTGTCGTCATTCAAATCATCGGCGTCCTCGTCCTCGTCCATTCCATCATCATCGGCGTCTTCGATGCGACCGTGCTCTCCTGGTGGCGAGGAAGGTAGCGCCTGCGACCGAGGGCCGTCGGAGGGCGGCGGTGGGGTGAGGGAAGGGGAAGGAGACGAAGGGCCACGACGGCCTGGCCTGGTGGATGTCAGTAGGTGTTCACGGCGAGCGACTCACTGCTTTGGTGCTGGGATATCCACGCCGTCGGCATCACCATCAACGCCATCAACGGGATCCTCGCCCTCGTCGTCGAGCCCATCGTCACCGGCAGCGTCTTCCTCCACCTCTTCTTCCTCCTCTTCCTCTTCCTCGTCGAGGCGTTCGGCTTCGTCCTCCAGGTCGTCCTCATCCTCTGTGAGCTCGCTATCTGTTAACGGCTCCGTCAGAGTCGTTGGACTGCTGCCGCCGATGATGTCGCCGTCATCGGGGTCGGCTCCAGCAGCTGGGCCGAGGTCAAATGTGGCCGGGGGCGTGTCACCGTTTGCCGCCGGCGCCTGTAGGGGCGACGGCGACGCCGACGATAGCGGAGATGACGACCTGCGCTGTGTCGACATGGATGGCCGTCCACTTGGAGCTGGGGGGGCCAAATCGAGTCAGCGGCGCGAGCTGCAGCGAGCGATGTTGATAGGGTGGACCAGTGGTGATGGATGTGGGGCTGGTGGAGTGGGTGGTGAGGTGCAGCTATGGGGGCAGCGTTGGGGGACGAGGTGTGGGGATATGGCGATGAGGGAGCTCTGTCGTCTAGAATGTCTGAAGGATGTATGATGAGAAGGAAGAAATGGACGCGTCTGGTGTGGGTGATGATGATGGGGGTGGGTTGGGGTGCGCAAGTTGTCGTCGGTGTGACCTTGACTACTGGCGGGCTGTATGCAGCATGGGTCACTCTGGCTGGTTGCCGCCGCCGCACGCAACCAGGCTATTACAGCCGCCGTCGACCGACAATGAGTGGGATGGGGATAGTAGGCGCGCAGAAATTATCATGACCTATTGTTCTTTTGGGCGCGCCTTTAGGAAAAAGGCGTGCAAGGTTCATTCCATTACGTCAACGCCTTGTTGTTGAATCGCAACAACACAACCGAGTGGCGTTACCACTTGTGTGTGTCTTGTTGTCCACAAAGACAAGCTTAGACAGAAGCTACATTCCACTGATGGCAAGCACACAGTGTGCACAGCCGGGGCAACCACATGTGGGCCAACAGATTGATTCACCCGGCACGCCCAGCACTATGGCACTGTGGAAGCCGTGTGAAGGCAGCCACAGATACGAGGGTCACCGAGCCCGCTCGACTATGCGAAGTTCGCATCGTCCCAGCTTAAAGGCTCTGCCAAGGTAATCGTTCGAGTAGGCTGGCGCCGGCTGGCTGAGCGCAGAGCGTTTCTAGTGCCGTTGCCTTGGTCAGCTGGACCATAACTTGCAGCCGTCTACAGCCATTCCCCAGCCTCGACGTGCGGGCCTCACGAGGTCAGCAATCGGCATCGGGTTTGGGTATCGTCAGGGGCCATCAGCCGCCAAGTAAGAGGCCGTACGCTGCGGATATGGGTCGGTAGATGAGTGAACGAGATGTCGAAGAGCAGCCTGAGTTCAAGTGCCACACGCCGGGGTTAGGTGGCGACATGGGTGGCATCAATCCCACGTCATTTATTATCAAAGTGTATTCAGTCGAGTCAGTCCTGAGCCAAGGCAGGGACCAAAGCTTTACCGCAATGCATCGCCCTGGGTGCGGGGGCGCGGGCGGGCGCGGGCGGGCTCGACCGGCCTGGGGCACTGGCATGCACACGCACAAGCATGGCGGGCAGGCAGGTAGGGTTAGGGCGTGCTACAAGGCGTGCGCGCGACTCGTCAAAGGCGTGGGCGGTGGACTGTGCTAGGCTGACCGCTGGCCGCTAGGCGCTGCACGCTGGCGGGCACTTGGACCCGTCCAGTGCAAGTCTGCGCCTGCCAACGAGCCAGCCAGCGCCAGCCAGCCAGTGCGCCAGCCAGCCGAGCCATCCACTCAGTTGCTGCCGCCCGTCCGTCTCCACCACTCAGCTCGCTCACTCACTCGCCGCGCCCCTTTCCAACTTGGAGCTTCCATAGTTATCCATTCTCCTACATCCATCAGACGTTCACTCGTCATCCACAACCCCCTTCTTCTCTACCTCTACCCATCGTGAGTGCACCCTGTCACCTCATGCAGGTGTGCAACATCGACTACAACCACCGCGTGTTGTTTCTTGCCCCGCTACACTCGGGTTCATTGTGCTGACTGTGTCTTCCCCCGCTTTCCACCCTCTTGCCACCGCAACTCTTTCAACTCCATTCGGCATCACAGCGACCGACCGCTACTGCATTAGTTTAGCATCATGGCCCTCAAGCGCATTAACAAGGTACGTTTGCTCGCTGCTGGCAGACTGTAGAGGGCCGGGCCTCGAGTTCGCCGTGTCGACTGCGACGTGGCCCCGATTGCACGGCCCTCTCTCTCTCGCTCCACCTTGCCCGTTCCTGCACCGCACTGCTCACACGACACCTTTCAACAGGAGCTCATCGACCTTGGCCGTGACCCCCCAAGCTCGTGCTCGGCTGGTCCTATCGGCGACAACCTCTTCCAGTGGCAGGCGACCATCATGGGCCCCGTGAGTACCTCTGCAAGCTGCGTGGCGATGACGTGACTGACACACTTGTCCCAGGCTGACTCGCCATACTCGGGTGGTGTCTTCTTCCTGTGAGTTGCTTTGCACCTGCTCATGTTCTCGTGCTAATGCCATGCAGCTCTCTCACCTTCCCCACCGACTACCCCTTCAAGCCTCCCAAGGTTTCCTTCACCACCAAGATCTACCACCCGAACATCAACGCCAACGGCTCGATCTGCCTGGACATTCTGAGGGACCAGTGGAGCCCTGCTCTTACCATCTCGAAGGGTGAGCAGCTCGTGGTGCTCTATGCTGCGACCGACTAACACGTTTTTCAGTGCTCCTGTCAATCTGCTCCATGCTCACCGACCCCAACCCTGACGACCCGCTTGTCCCCGAGATCGCGCACGTGAGTTGCATTCAATGGCTCGCAGAAGTGGTTGCTGATGACTTCAGACCTACAAGACCGACCGCCCGCGCTACGAGGCGACTGCCAGGGAATGGACCAGGAAGTAAGTAAACCTGCTACGGTCACACGAGGCAGCCCTCTAACGAACAACGCAGGTACGCCACCTAAGCGCGTCCATGCAGGTTGTCGTACCCCCCAGTCATGAGTCATGCAGATTCTCACGTCTATGAGCAACTAGTAGTGACATGTTGCATTCGTTAACTGTCCCATGGGTGGTGGTTACCGGGTTCTGCGTCAGGCTCTGGCTTCGATGCTCGTTGAACGTACTGACTCTGCGGGACACTGTCGCCAGCACGGTTCCTGAGCTTTCCCGGGTCGCCGGGCGCCCAAGGCCGCGCACAGGACAGCCAACGCCACTGACATCCCAAGTCACACCGTGCACTCCTATCGACATCACATGAGACTGACGGGAGCAGCCGCCACATCTTCAGGCAAGCATTATTCATCGATGGGTACCTAAATACCAAGACAGTGTTTAACAAAGACTAGCTGGCGAGATCCTGATAAAGAGAGAGAGAGAGAGAGAGCGCGCGAGAGCGAGAGAGAGAGAGGCAAAGAGAGAGGGAGAGAGAAACATTAATGCGCCCCAGGTGCAGATGCCGAGGTATATGAGCAGCGATAGCTCAATCAACAGCGGCTGCCTGTTCGAGGGATGCATCGCCTTCCAGAACTTAGTCCTCAAGGTATCGAACACCACCCTTGAGGTATCCTAACTGAGGGCAGCGTCAGCACATGGCACTCGAAGACAACGACAGGACTCACCATAAACAACCTGAAATCGTCGAGAACAAACGGAACCACGACAGTGCCAACAAACTGCGCAGCGCGGGTGATACGCGACTCGATGCCCTTGTACGTCTTTTGCGAGAGCGCATTGTAAGAGGGTGTGCACGGGCCGGTGAAGCAACGTAAATGGTCGTCGATGACTTGGACGCTGTAGAACAGCTGGCCGAGCAGATCGACGTAGCGATCGGGTGAGTCGTTGCCGCGCGACATCTTGTCCACGCGGGCACTAAGGCGCGAGCCCCAGGAGCTCTTGCTCTTGCCCTTCCAGGTGCCCACAGACACTCCCTTGCTTTGGAGTGTCTTGTAAGCCACGTCGAGCTCGTCGTCGAGGCCTTCGAGGGCCACAGAGAGGTCATCGCCAGCTCGAACCGCGAGATCGACTGTCTGCTTGGACAAGCGTGTGGCGGCTGAAGGGTCGTAACGGTTCTCGCGCTTGCCTTCCAACAAGGCAGCTCCGGACGTCTTGATGCTGTCGAGATACGGGAGTAGTGCCTCGATAGCACGGACCTTTGCCTCCTGGCCGGCCAATTTGGGGTGCCCTCCGCGAGACGAATTGCTGGGAGCCCGCCAGTTTGCCGGCTTCCACACAGCTGGGTCGATATGCAGAGAGTTTGTGAGATAGGCTCCTGATCCCGAGGTATCCATGGATGTGTACAGGATCCGGAAAAGATGAAAAGGCCGGTGGATAGCATCAACCGGTTGTGCGTCCGGCCGGGGACTGAGGTAGGCCGAGCCCTGCATCCGCAACGGAGGTGCTAGTGTCGATCTTAACACGGTCTGCAGCGGCACAAAGGCAGTCGGCTCGGTGTCGCCATTGGTGCCAAACGTGGATCTCGTGCGAATGCGCCGTGACGAAGTCGCGTCGGACATCGAGTCTGCCACGGACTCGTTTGCGTTTGTTGGCACGGGACTGAGTTCAGCCATGGATGAGATCGAAGCATCGCCAGCGGGGCGGTGATTTCTGCGCTGGCTGATGGTGCCCTGGGCTGTAGTCGGGCTGACCAGGAAGCGCTCGGCGCTTGAAGAGGACGGTGTTGTCTGAACGCGCGGCGCCTCCGTGGTTGCAGGCGTTGGAGATGCGACTACGGCAGCTGCGCCGGCCGCTGTTGCAACCGACGCCACGGCGGCGGCAGTCGAAGGTGGAAGAGGCGGCAATGGCCGGTCGTCGGAAGCGATGCTGCTTCTAGGTGAAGCCTCGACAGGTGCCAGAGAACGTGCGGCGCCTTCCTTCGCTGCGGCGATAAGGCCGTCTGGGTCGTCGACGCCATCGACCCCTGATAAATCGGCCTCCTCGTCTAAGCCAAAAGATTGCTTGGAAGCAGGCTTTTTTCTTCTCTTGCCCGCAGACGATGGGACAGGAGATCTCAATGCCGCGCTGGATCCTGGTTCGTTTGCTCCGCCAATGGGTGATTCTCCGCTGAGATGTGCTGCTGCTGGTGGCGGCGGTGTTGAGTTGACGCTGCTAGTCGTCGAGTCGAGGTTGATGACCCGGAGACCAGTCGACAGGGTGTCCTGCTCCTCGGTGTCTTCATAGGCAGACAAGAGCGTGATACGCGCCATATACGCGTCGTGCTACTCGGGTCAGCACCCGTGCGACGCGCCGTCTGAAGCGGGGCAGACTCACGATTCCCCTCAATGTCCTGCCTTCTTCCTCATTCTTGCCAGACGATCGCTTGCCCTCGGTGGCGGTGGGCTCGACACCAACGCGCTCCATGACGACGCGGAGCTTGGTCACGGCGTCTCGATAGGCGGCAAGGGCTCCGGCAACGTCGTTGCCCTTGTCCATCTCGACTGCGCGCTGGGCGAGGTCGAGGGCGGTCTGTAACAGCTGACGCGACGGGACGCGGGGCTGCATGCTCGACCGCTGCGAGCCCGCGTCCGAGGCGGCGTCGGCATGGTCGGGCAGGAGGGACGCTATCGTCGAGTCGGGCGAGGTGACGCCAGCAGCGGATGACAGCATTTTTCCTGGGGGAGAGAGCGAGGCGAAAGTCGGCCCCTTGGTGGGCTCAAGTAGACCGTCGTGCACTGCGCATCGTCGTCAGCAAAAGAATCCAATGGGCGAGGGAGCGGTTGGCCGTCGCCGGCGAGCCCGGCCAAGGCTGCTCTGGCAGCCCGTCTCCGTGCAAGCCGGGCAGAGATTGTGATGTGTCTTTGGTGTGCTCGCAAGACTTGGCTCGCGTGATGGACACGAGAACTCGGGGCCACGGCGAGGCAGCAGAGCTCTAGAACACGGAGGTTCGGGTTCCAAGTGCCTGTCGAACGCCAATCAGGATGGGATTGTTCAACGTACGCTTCAAGTCACCGTTCGACGTTGAGAGGGATGACGCGAGGTGAGTTCCATTCTCCATCCCGAACGAGGCCGTGTTGAGCGCGCGTCCTTCTGCACGTCGACGATGCAGAGAGGGAGGGCGGTGGGTGGTGGGTGGAGGCGGGGGGATTGATGCGCGCGTGTCACGATGCGGGCGTCGTCGAGATGGGCGCGGCGGGTGGGGGACGCGATGGATGCGTGTCGATCGACTGGGGAGAGTGTGATGTCAAAGTCACAAAGGTCGTGTTGGTGGTGATCGATCGCGCGGAAATGAGGTCGTCGACGTCGTGTGGATGGGTCGTCGTCGTTGTCGTTGTCGTCGTCGTCGTCGACTAGCGCAGTAGGTGTTGTGCTCGGCGTAGGTGGATTAGGGGGGGGCGAGACGAGTTGGCAAGGAAAGGAAAGAGTACTATAGAGTAATAGTTGCGAGTGAGTGCAAGGATGATGTTGATGGATGATGGCAGTCGACATTGATGCATGGTGCTGGCTGCCATGGCACGTCCTGCATCCACCCGGCCAGCAACCCAGGGACGGCGCCAGAGACGGCGGCGGCGGCGGACGCGGACGACGGGCCTCGGGCCTCGGGCCTCGGGACCTCCAAGGGCACGACGAGACGACGGCACGCACGCACGAGCGCGGCACGGCGCGGCGGGCGCGGCGGGCGCGGCGGCGGAGGCGGCGGCGGCGGGGCGGGCCACTACACCTTTCTCGCGTTCAAGTGTCACTTTTACCCTTGATATTTATTTGTATTCCTCGGCACGCTCTGGCCAATTCGTAGTGTCGTAAGTGAGGCAGGTGGGAGGTAGCGCAGCGCAGCGCAGCGGCACGACGAGCAGCTGCAGCAGGCAGCAAGCAGCACCAGCCAACATGCCGTTTATGCACAGCCAGCGGCAATCAAGGCATGAATGAAGGCGGCGGCGGCGTCAGCGGCTGCTCGGTGGCGGCGGGCAGTAGCAGCTCGCTCCAGCAACTCCAAGAGCCGGCCCAGTGTCGCCGTCGTCCTCTTCTCTGCAACTTAAGGGATCTAGTAGGCGGCCCTTGATTGACTCCTGGCCGTCCGCTGCTAGCCAGCACACGCGCGGAACCTGATTCGCGTCGTAGCAGTCGCAAAGCAAGCTGCAGCTGCTAGTCGCCGATGCATGCGGTAACGCCGAGCAGGGTCCCGGGCCACCTAGCAGGCCAGCGGCCCAGCAGCCAGCTACACAGGCTAGGCTCGACTGGCGGCCTGGCGCGGGTGGCGGAGGCGCTCTACAAGACGGCGGGACGATCAGTGTTCCCGGCTGGCGTGTGGCGTCGGGGGGGAAGGGGGGAGGGACGAGGCTAGGAGCTGCGGGCGCGACCTATGCCTCCTTGCCAACTGCGATTTGTAGTTTCAACACGCCCGACAGGCATTGGCGCGATTGCCGCGTGTGCACGGCCAATGCCACGCGAGTGCGTGTCGGCGGCATGCTGTGGAGCGGGGGGGCAGACTGCGCTGCCGGCCTGCCGGGGCATGCCAGATCCAAGTGCTCGACAAGCCTGGCCGGATTAGCCGTCGTGCGTCACAGGTGCCTTGCATAAGCTTGCTGCGTGTTCTGTCAATGCGCGACATGCCCGGGCCGTATTGTTACAGAACACGGGGAGCTCCTGTCGCAGAGCCTGACACACTGAAGCAGCCCGCACCCGACCCGCCCGCCCCTCCTTCACGCCCGGACAATGAAACGAGATACCCATAGACTGGAAGCAAGCTATCTAGAGCAAGAGTGCCAAAAAAGAGATACTATGGTATGGCGTGGTGTCGATTATCTTCCACCGTCAACCCTCATGGCGGCCCCAACAGCCGACCTCCTCTAACGTCCATTAAGACACCTGGCGGCTGGGCCGCAAGCGCCGACAAGATTACTGCTGAGCAAGAGGCGTGAACTTGAGCTTGCAGTTGTCCTTGGGGAAGATGGCGGCGATAACCTGGACCTCGTCCGAGAGGTCGGTGCGCTCGTGCTTCCAGTCGTACAGGACCGACGCAGTGCCGAGTGTGGCAGTAAGGTGCATCGTGGCGTACTGGCCACCAATGCACTTGTGGGGGCCGCTGCCCCAGACGAGGTAGTTCTGGGGCTTGGACTCGGCAATGGGGAGCGTGCCGTCCTCGTCGGCGAGCCACCTCTCGGGCTTGAACCTGTCAGGCTCGGGGTAGCACGTCTCGTCGTGGAGCGAGTTCCAGAAGGCGGGGATGACCATCGAGCCCTTGGGGACAGTGTACTCGGGGGTGATGGGGAACGCCTTGGTGGTGAGGTAGGGGACCATGATGACGGGGGGCATGAGGCGGAGGACCTCCTTGATGACGGCGCGGGTGTAGACCATGTCCTCGACGAGGTCGAGGGTGAGGGGAGCGTCGACGTCGCCACCACGGACACGGAACTGCTCCTCGCGGATCTTGGCGAGAACCTCTGGGTTGTCGGCGGTGAGCTGGAAGGCCCAGACAATGGCCGACGACATGGCGTCCTGGGAAGCAAAGAGGAACGAGAGGATGACCATGGCAATCTCCTTGTCCGAGTACTCGCGGCTGAGGAGACGGGCCTGCTCGCCGTCGCTCGACTTGGCGTCAATCATGGCGCGGACCCACTCGTCGAGAAGGCACTCGGGCTCGTTGGCGCTGTCGGCCATGCGGATCTTGGCGGCGGCCGAGGCGGCCATGAGGTGCTTCATGACAGCCTTGCGGGCCTGGATGGCGTTGTAGACCTTGGTACCGGGGATGGCGAGGGGGAAGTTGACGAGCTCGAGAGCGACGGTGATGAGCCAGTACTTCTTGTTGATCTCGTCACGCTGGGCGTCGTTGAGGTAGGGGCCAAGGAAGACGGAAAGCGACGTCTCCATGTTGAGGTCGCGCATGGGAAGCATCATCTCGGTGGGGGTCTTGTAGTCGTTGACCCAGCTCTCAAAGGTGCGGCGGTAGATGCGCTCCTGGATGGGGAGGTAGATGGACAGGGCCTTCTGGGTGAAGAGGACGTTGAGGGCCTTGCGGTAGTCGGCGTGAACCTTGCCGTGGAGGAAGACCCAGTTCTCGGGGAGGAGGACCTTCTTGGCCGAGGCGACAAGGCAGGGTTCGGCATGGTTGGGCGAGTTGAGGATCTTGCGCGCGAGCTCGTTGGACGAGCCGATGACAATAAAGCTGGGCGTGGCGGTCAGCTCCCGAGTTCGCCACACGCCCGCCCAGGTAGCCACTTACATGTTGAACACCGAGACACACGACAGGGGACCCGAGTACCACTGCTTCTTGTAGTTTGCGAGCGTGGGGTTGAGCGAGTCGGCAAACTTTCCAATGACGGGGATGGTCCACTTGTCGCCGGGGAGGTGGGCCTTCTTGGCGCGGTAGACGGCCTGCTCGAGGAGCAGGAGGGTGAGGATGACGGTGAGGATGGTCGCGGCCGTCGTCTTGCTGTTTGGGGCGGCCGAGAAAGAAGCGTGGCACGACCAAGAGGCAAGTCAATGTCGGTCAGGGCCGGCCATGAAACGCGTCGGTCGGTCGGTCGCATTGACCCAAGGCACATTGGGGTGGTCGCAGAATGGGGTAGTCATGATTCGGCGGCATGGTACGATGATTGCGACGCATTGACCAAGGCCAAGGAGGTCAGGAGAGATGGCCGTCGGGGTGGGTCGGGTCGGGTTGAGAGAGGGACGAGGAGGATCGACGAGGAGAGGTTCAAGAAAAGCCACGGTCAGCATCGCTCGACGACAGCAAACACGACGCGCGCGACTCACGTGTCAAAGGTGACGCCGGCCTTTGTGAGGCTGCCGAGTCCCCACGACTTGACCGTGTCAAAGTCGACGAGGGACGTGGGGCGGGGGATGAGCTTTGACGCTGGAGCTGCCATGGTTGGAGATGGTGCTGCTGTTGCTATTGCTACTGCTGCCGATTTTACGCGTTGTTGTCAAGGTGGCAGGAGGGGGCGGAGAGGAGCCAAGGGCGAGGGGCAGTTCTCTCGAGGGTGTATGGGCCAGTCGGCGGAGAGGAGCACTTGGCCTATGCTACAGTGACTGATCTATGTGGAGATGATGTAGATGGACGAGATGTCTAGGAGTCTGCGGCAGCCAGCAACGAATAACAAGCAGGCCAAAACTCGAGAGTGAGCCCCATAGTAGTGCATGGCCCGAGGCGACCCCTGGCGGCGTGTTTTGCACAAACGGTCGTACCACTTTCTTTCGTCAGGACGTCAGCAGGGAGTCAGTCAGCAGGCAGGCAGGCAGGCAAGCAGGCAGGCATCGGCACGGAGCGGCAGAGGCCCAAGGCAGGAGGCAGCAGGCAGGAGGGCAGGAGGCCGCGCCAAGGGAACCAACCCACTGCCGAAGGGGTTGGGCCGGGTCAGCCCTGCAAAGTGCCATGACGACGACGGCATAAAACCTGCGGCAAGGCGACTTTTTTGCTGGCCGACCGAGGCGACGCGACGATGCGCGGGACCAATTTTTTGGCTTGAGCAAAGGCAAGCACGCTGCACCGAACCACGCATGCCGAGCGAGGTGAGCCGACGAGTTTGGCCGCTGCGACGGAGGGAGGCCGACGCGCCCCGCGCGCCCATGCAGTCGCCGTCAAGCTCGTGCTCGCTGTGGCTCGATAGTAGGCGGCGGCGGCGAGGGCGATGGTCAAGCCCGGAGCCAGCTGGCCAAGACGGCCAAGCAAGCACCCAGCCAGACACTTTCCCTGGGAAAATAAGCTGCGGGCGCCGTGTCGGCCAGGCGCGCGCCGCGCGCGGCGCAGATCTCTCGCTTCGCTGCTGGCTCGTGGCTCTGGCTTGCTCTCGGCACTTGACAACTAGCCAGACCGTCCTCGGAAAAAGAAAAAAGGCACTCGCCTCGTGGCTCGTAGGCAGCAGGTTACAAGGGACACCTCGGCGGTATGCACCACGCATGAATGCTCTGGAGGTCATCAATGGTCAGTCTCGTGCTCAGTCTCGTGGCTCGTGGCTCTCCCCCCGCCACCCAGACACCCGACGTCACTGTCGGCGGCAATGCGTCACCGACACCAGCCTGCACCGACGCACCACCCGCACCACACCGCCGAGCAATGACGGCCCGGTAGCCACGTAATAAAGTCGTGCAGGACGTCACATTTCATCCATCCGCCAATACGTCAGGGTCGCCCTGCACTGCACCTCCTCCTCCTCCTTCGCTTCGTTCAAAAAAAAACATGCCTGGGTTCAAAGCCAGTCACGTCAAAGAACGCTCTTGCAGATCATAGTATCTCGTCGTCGCTGATCATTAGTTCGTGCGTGCTAATCGACGAGGGCAGAGGTCGAGAGACTTAGAGAGTCTTCTCGTCTGGAGGAGGACGTCAGTCAAGGGCCAGACTGGCAGTGGGCGATCGATCGCGACTCACGCTCAAAGCTCGAAGGAGCAGCGGCGGCGGCGCCCGACGAGGTGGTCGACGAGAACGACGAGGGGGCGGGAGCGGCGGGGCGCGACGAGCCCTTGAGAACGAAGGGGCGGATCACGTTGAAGTAGAGAACCTCGGCGCCGCGGGTGGCGGGGAGGAAGACTAGACGATCAGCCAATGCCAAAAATGCTGCCCATCCGCTTTGTACACTCACGCCAGATGGTGAAGACGGTCTTGAAGACGTAGTACAGAGGCACCCAGTAGAGGATGGGGCGGATGGCGAACGACTCGATCAGGTTGAACGTGCCAAAGACAATCTGCGGAACCGTGTCAATGACGATTCGGCAACTGCACCACCACAAGTGCACAGACGTACCCAGTAGGTGAGCCACTGCTTGTCGTCGTTGGTGCTGGGGGTCTCGATGGCCTTGATCGAGAGGTAGGCGGGGAGACCCCAGCCGATGAGGTTGGAGACGGCGCCAGCGAGGCCAAAGAGGTTGAAGAAGATGAGGAGGACAGCCCTGTGAAAGCGCAAGGCCGTGTCAGCGGCCTGTGCAACCAACATTGCGTGTCATCTTGGATGCCAGCAGCACTCACGCGGCACCGAGGGCGAGGACACCGTAGGCCTTGGGGACGTTGGTCTTCTTCTCAATGTCACGGAGGACGGGGAACTTGTTGAGCTCGGCGTCGAGCGAGTTGAGCTGGCCCTGAGCAGTCTTCTGGACCTGCTGAACGTAGGGGTGGTTGAGGAAGTTCTGGGTAATCTGCTGAGCCTGAGGGGTCGACATCTGCGTTTGATAGAGCATGGATGCAAAGAGGTCATTGTGTCAGCGGGGTGGGGTCATTGGTGAGCGATTGACTGGCCAGCCAGCCCGCCAGCCAGGTTCCCACGGCTAGAGTCGCCGGTGAGGCTTGATAGCGCTGTGGGAAGGCTGGCTGGTGCATGGCGAGCCCAGATGGATGCTTACCTTTGGTAGGATTTAGATGGAGTAGGTTATGGAGTAGAGTGAAGAGAAGGGACTGTAGAAAGTGACTTCTAAGGTTGAATGATGGATGATGATGTGAGAGAGGCAAAAGGGATCGAAAGACGTGGTGCGCCAGCGGCCAGCCAGCGTGCAATCTTGCCCAGTGACATGGAATGTCGTCGTTGGTTTGCGCAACCGGGCGAAGGGACGGGTGGGTGGGCGGGTGCGATTCACAGTGACGGCGGCGGTGGCAGGGTTTCAGGGGCGTAGGAGCAAAAGTGGAGTGAAGGCTGCCAGCGCGCCGCGCCAGCCAGCACCCAGCGACTCACGGCCATGTGCACGCAAGCGTATGCGGTCATGCGCAGCCAGCCATGTCGACAGCCGGATTATACGGCCACTGGCCACCCACCACACCACAACAGCCTGGTGAGACCTGGCTGCATGTCCGACAGACTTGGCGTCATGGAGCAATGCTCCTGCATAGCTGGTGCTGCATAAAGGGACGGAACACTGCTCTGCTCGGCGGGCAGAGCACACTCACACACATGCACGCCCTCGCTCGCCCTTGCCCACTAGGCCCAACAGCCCACAGCACTCCCATGCCCCAGTGCAAGGTTGCACGCGACCAGTCGTCGCTGCTGCCTGCGTTGCGTCGCGTTGCAACCCTACATACTAAAGTCAAGCAAATGCCTGCCGCCGCCCCTCGTCATACAATCGATATCGAGCACGACTGCCTGCACGAGACCGCCGATGACGTATATTTCCGCCAGTTCCGTCAGACAACGTGGAAGTGGCACTTTTATTTTCTTTCGTCATTTTCTCAACTTTAATCCAAACCCTTGATTTCAGCGGCCTTCTGTAGCCGTTTCGACGCGTCTGAAGGGTGCCGCGGCCCTGAAAAGACAGTGCGAGCGAGCTATTTGCATTTCAATACCAGGGAAAGCTAGCAAAGACTACAATGTAGCACTAACAAAGCCTGATTGCCCCATTACAAGATCCAATGGCCTCGGACGTTTCAACCATTAGGACCCGAAGCCACTGCTGCCCCAAAACCCATCAAGCATCCAGGTACACGCCTCACGTGTCATATCGAGACACGGCGCACACGCATAGGAGCCCCGTCAGACGCGCCGACTGCTGCAAGGAAGCCTTCCTTGGCCCTCGTCTCAACAAACCGACACTTTGTCCCATCGCCCATCACTCCCCCTCCCTCGTCATGAGCAGCAGCGTCCGACCTGGATCCAGGTCGCAGCCATCGGGCCTCGGACACTGGCTCACCGCCGGGCCGTTCAAGATGCGCCGCTCGGGCCTGAGGAGCCGCTCGACGCAGCTCATGGCGTTCCGCTTCGTGTCGGTCGTCCTGGTCATTTGGTACGAGGTGAGTCGCGCTACACAATCTCCTGTTCGAGCTGGCCACTGACTGTTCCCAGGTGGGCGAGGTACGTTATCAGCACGCGCGCGTGCGCACAGATCTCGCCATGTGGCTGACGCCTCCAGTTCTTCTACTCGCTCTCGAGCTGCCGCTTCCCCGACGCGGTCCTGCGCAAGGGGTCGGCACAGGCGCCGACGCACGTCGTGCTCATTGCGGATCCCCACGTCCCCCACCCTAGTCTCTCGCACCCGCCGGACAGTGCGCCGTGGGTCAATGCGATCCGGCAGGGCATGGAGGAGCTGTTCATGCGCAAGAGCTGGAACGTTGTGCGCCGCCTCGGACGCATCGATGCCGTCATCATCGTCGGCGACATTCTCGACTGCGGGCGCGACCTCATGACAGACAGGCAGTGGGTCACGGGTGTGGCGTTGGGCGTGGGAGGGAGCTGGGGCTGACCGCACCAGTTACGACGATTACTACCAGTTGTTCCGCTCAATATTCAAGCTTCACGAGACGACGGATATCTACTTTGTGCCCGGGAATCACGACATTGGGCTCGGGCCGCATGGCACATTCTCGCCTTATGCTCGACGACGATTCCAGGAGCACTTCGGCGACCTCAACGCCGTGGTATCGGTGGCGAACCACAGCCTGATCCTGCTGGATTCCGTCGGCCTGATCGAGGAAGATCGACGACGATACGCCGCTGAGATCCAGTATGGCGAGTGGTCTGGTATCGCTGGGGGCGTTATCGAGTTTGTGCAGGGTCTGGGCCAAGGTACGACGCTGGCTGGCACTGGGCGGCTGCTGACCTGCCAGATCCGCCATCAAACCCCATCCTCATCACGCACGTCCCACTTGCACGCCCGGACACTGTGAGCTGCGGCCCTCTGCGCGAGTATGGCACGATTCAGAAGGGAGTCGGCCTGGGCTATCAGAATCTCCTGGGTGGCGAGACGAGCGACTTCTTGCTCGAGGCGCTTCGGCCGATCGTCGTGTTCAGTGGCGACGACCACGACTACTGTGATGTCACCCACCAGCATGGTATCCGCGAGGTGACGCTCAAGTCGTTCTCGTCCTCGGCTGGTATCCGCAACCCCGGCCTCCAGTTGCTGTCGCTCATCCCTCCCAAGGACGGCGTCTTGAGTCATGCCGATCTGCCTTGTTTCCTTCCCGACCAGCTGGGCGTCTACAACTATGTCTACCTGCCCTTCATCATCTTCACCTTCGCCTACCTCATTCTGACCAACATTCGCTCGGCACTAGTGCGGCCTGCACACCACGCTGGCGATCGATCTCCGAAACCGAGGCACAGCCCCCGCCCACACGAGAAGCGCCGCGAGCGCCCAGTGTTAACGAAAACGCACTCGTCACAGCACCTGCAGGGCTTGACAGCGACCGCGCGAGGACGGCACCACCAGGCGACACTGCTGTCTGGGGGAGGCTCGACGCCAAACTCGCCTCATCTGAGTCCGCGGATACCGTACGATGAGAACGACTCGGAGATTGGAGAAGGCTACTTGTCGCCGGCGCTGTCGAGGCGCTCGAGCTACGGCGGTGATCTCAACGAGGCGGGTGCGACGACGCCGCCAGCTCTCCGCATGTCGTCGGGTCTGCTCCCGAACCCGATCGTCCAGCCGACGCCCAGGCGAGTGGCGCTTCCGCGAGTGCTGTCGGCCACAGACTGGATGGCTTCAGCGCGTGGCAAGGACACGTCGGTGATCAGCCTTGGGTATGCGCACGGCAACGGGTACTTGTCCAAGGTGACGAGATCGCTGCGTTGGCTGTGGCGCACGAGGAACAGTGTGCTGGGGAAGAGTCTGCGCGAGCTGCTGTCTGCGCTCCTCCCGGCCGCGATCGTGTGGTTTGTTGTCAACGCCATATGGTAGGCGGGGGGGTAGGCGTGGCGCGGCGCGGCGCGGCGCATATCATAGACGGCGGTTACGAGTATCATGTGTTGTGATTGTAGCGGTAGCGCAGCGGTAGCAGAGCAGTATCAGCATGAATGTGTAGCAAGCCGGAGTGCAGGTGTTGACGTCATGCTCACTGGATGGAACGCGAACCGAACCTTGGGTCGCGGTACGACTCCTTCCCCTGGAGACGCATCGCTCCCGCGCTGCGGTTGCGTTCAAAACGTGTCAACATGGCTATTTCTACACCGTCCATCACACCATGTCCAACATCAACGAGGAGCCGCTCGAGCCGTCGCGCGTCGCGCCAGAGGTGCACCCTCTCAACGACGGCATAGTCGAGGATGCGCAGCAGGGTGGGTTGGGGTGGGGCGGGGTGTGGGGGTGGCGCTGGGGTCTTTGGCGGCTGACACGCCAGGCGACACGTTCCCCGGCGGCGGGAGCGCGGTCACCGAGGACGCGGGCAAAGTGCCCTTCAAGGACCAGGTGGGTTGCGCTGCTGGCCGCGCTGACGCCCAGGTCAAGGGCTACGCCAAGGTGTTCGCGGGCGAGGCGTTCAACAACCCCGCAGAGGTCGAGTACGGGCGGCGGCGGCTCGCCGGCGAGGAGCCGGACGCGCGCCTCCTCGACTCGGAGTATGCCGATGAGTGTGGGTTGCGGGGTGGGGTGCAGCTGACGGCGAGTCAAGAAGCACGTCGAGAAGGAGAAGGAGGGGCAGCCCAAGGTGCCGTTCACGCAGCAGGTTGGTTGGGCCGGCGAGGGCAGGCTGACGCAAAGGTCAAGGGCTGGGCCAACGTCATCGCCGGCGAGGTCGAGCACAACCCGAACAAGGTGGCGTACGGCGAGGCCAAGCTCGCCGGCGAGCGGCCCGAGGTCGAGGTGATCAACGCGCGCGCGCAGGCGGCCCACGGACAGCCCCACCACCCCGGGTTTGTCGACGAGGCCAAGGGATACGCGAAAAAGTTTGCCGGCGAGACGTTTGACGACGACGCAGAGGTCGCGTATGGTGAGGCCAAGATCCGCGGCGAGGTGTAGCGGGCGTGTGTGGCTTGAGGTAGAGATGTATGCTTCAACTCGCTGACCCCCTCCGACTGAGCGTCTGACTCTTCTTGCTGGCCCTCCGACCGGCCCTCGGACTGAACACCCCCTCCTTCTGAAGACTGCATATTAAAGTATGGTGAAAAGTACGGGGCGGTAACGAGTGTGGCGTGAGTGGCAGGTATTTCCTGGCCTGCGCGAGTGCCAGGTCTCCCTAGCCTGCGAGTGGAAGGTTCTCTCGCCCCCCGATTAAAGAATGTCGGCCTGGACACCAACCGGCGGCGTGGTGCAGCCCGCACGCTCGAGGCGGTCGAGCACCTCGACCTCGTGCGCGCTGCCCTCCTTCTCAGACCTGGCCAGCGTGGCCACGGTCGCCGCCGACGCCTTGTCCGTCGCGTCAAAGCTGGTGCCTTCACCACCGTCACCCATCTGCAGAGTGTTGAGCTTGCTCCGGTTCGGCCCCGCCGGGAGGTACTCGACGCGCTTTGGTCAGCTCTGCCCCTCGCCCGCCCCCACGCACCGTCTCGTACGTCTCGGTCTCGACGTCGACCTTGATGGTCGCCAGCCCGTTCGGGTTGAGCATGAAGACTTGGCCCTGGCGTCAGCCGTGCTCGACGCTCACACCCACCGTCGCCGTCTCCATCGTCTGCGGCGTAAACTTGATGCGCTTGTTGAGCGAGTACATGAGGCCGATGCAGTAGAACTTGGACTGGATGACCTGCATCATGGTCGCGAGCGCCGGGTCGGGGAAGCTGCCTGTGGGGTCAGCTTTGTGGCGGCCCTCAACGCACAGAAAGTCGCCAGCGTGACAATGGCGAGGATCGACGGCGGCAGCTGCGACTCGATCGTCAGGCGCACGAGGCGCATGATGACCTGGTGTCAGCGCCATCCGTCACCGCCGCGCAAACCTTGTCGGTCGAGTCCCAGCCCGTCTTGGAGTTGAACAGGCAGTACAGGATCGCCATGGTCAGGATCGAGTCGGCGCACACGGTCGTCGACATGTAGAGGATGGCCGGGACCCGGATCTTGTGCGAGTCGAGCGAGTAGCCCTCGTGCTCGAGGATCCTGATGGCGATGGTCGCCGCGAGCCTGGCCAGTGTGAGCAGCGCAGTGCTGACTCCGCCACTCACGTCGTGAGGATGCACACCTGTCGTCGTCAGCCCTGCCACGGCAGCTTGCTCACCCAGACGAGCGCCAGAATAAAGTAGTTGCGGTTCGTGAGGTGGAACGCGCGGTGCGCAAAGAAGCCCTGCGTCGTCACGCAGGTGAGGGCTGGGAGTGAGTGCTGCTACGCGCTACCACGTACCGTTGAAGATGGCGTACCACGAGCTGGCGTCAGCGGCGTCGGGAGGGGAATCAACCTACAGGATGCTGCCGTTAAGGAAGTGGGCGTACAGGCCGTAGTTTTCCACAAACTGGGGTGAGTAGTGCGTTCAGTCTCGCTGCTCACGTTGTACGAGCAGTTGTACAGGATGAAACCTGGCGTGAGCTCGCGCTCCCAAAGGACCCACCCACCAGTGACGAAGTAGACGAGGACGGCCGTGGCGCTGACGACGACCCGGGTCCACAGCCGGTCCTTGCTCTGCCACTCCCAGTACTGCGTGAGCTGGACGGTGAAGACGCCGCTGCCGTCAGCCGTGTGCGGGTGCAGCGCGCACCAGAGGAACGTGTCGACAATGACCTCGGCCTGGAAGCAGCCGAGCCAGAAGCGCTGGGGGTGAGGGTGAGCGGGGAAGGAGGGGGCGCGCGCACCTTGTGCGCCGCGAATAGCTCCCCCGCGCCGGCTTCGATGAGGTCAGGCGTGGGTGTGTTCATTGTAGAGAGGGGGATGGGGTAGAGTTGAGAGAAGACAAAACTCGAGGACAAGTGGGTGTCCGTGAGGAGTGGAAGTGACCAGCGACGAGGAAGGCGAGGCGTAAAGGGGATAGATACATGGGGAGTGGGTTGGGCTGGCGGTTGGTCGAGTTTGACCCAAGATGGTGCAGACGCTGGCTCGGGCGAGTAACACGCCAGTCGCCTGGATACGAGATTGCGCCGATCAAGCGCGCGCGCACAGTCCCAGATTGCGAGCAAGACGGCGCGGTGCCGGGTCAGATTTCCCCTGCGCCCCGTGGTCATGCGCGGCCGTCGAGTCGAGGGTGAGACGGCGAAGGTCACTCTCTGCTTCTGTGATCGGATCTCTGATGCGCGCTGCGCCCGAGTCAGTCACTCAGTCAGTCACGACTCGGCAGGCACATTGACACGCTGCATTCTGCTCATTGTGGCGGATTGAGTTGGACAAGTCAACAGTGTGGCACCTGGCGTCGGCAAAGTCACAGGGGCCGCCTGCAAGCCTCTGGGCCACTACTTGCTGTAGGGCAAAGCGCCCTGCGGCGGCATGTGCTCCTCGCGGAGCCCATACGCAACCGACTGAGTTGGCAGCATTGTCTCGCTCGCCTCGCTAGTCGATTCCGAGTCGGGCGGGTTCGCCGCCGAGGCGGTGTCGACCTGGGTGTGGCGCTGGCTAGTGCTGGGTGGAAGCGCCGATGCCGTCTTGACCTGCTCGATCGCCCATTCACGCCCCTTCCGTCAGCTCGTTACCCGCACCCCACTCACCCCCGGCGCATTCTCCATCGTGATGTTCTGCCGCGCAAACCCCTGCCGAGAGTTGAGCGAGTACATGAGCCCGATGCAGTTGAGCTTCGAGTTGTTGACGTACGCTGCGAGGCCGCGGGGGAAGAGGATGACTGGGTGAGATTGAGCGCTGGTGTAAACCTACTGAAGGTCGCAGTGAATACCGCCGCGAGGAGGAGCGGAGGGGCCTGCGCCTCGAGCGTCATGCGGGCCAGCCGGGCAATGACCTGGACTCAGCGGCGCCGACTGTTTTCACCGCGGTACCCACCTTGTCGCTGTGCTGCCACCCCGTGCGCGTGCGCCACAGGCCCCAGAGGATGCTCACGGTGATGACGAGGTCGGCAGCCATCGACCCGACGTTCCAGGTGACGATGGCTGGGATCAGCTTGGAGCCGACCGGACCCGTACGTGCAAGCACTGGGGAGCGGACCTGCTGTATGGAGAAGGAGATGAAGATGACGGCCTGCGCGATGCCCGAGGCGACGCTGGCGTCAGGCGGCGGCGGGGGGAGAGACGCACCCCATTGTGATTAGCGCGGCCAAGAGCGCCACGAGGTACCAGTTGCGGTTGTTGAGCCGCCAGGTGCGGTACGTGAAGAAGACTTGGATGACGCCGGCCGTGAACGAGTCGAGGACGACAAAGATGGACCTGGGGTCAGCGTGGCGGGGACGTTGCGCACAGGAAAATGTAAGCCAGGAGGTGGGTGTACTCGCCGTAGTCTGCAATGAGCTGTGGTGTGAGCAGGGGCTTCCAGCCTCACGTACCGTCCACCACGCAAAGTACAGGAGGTAGACTGTCGGTCAGCGTCGTGCCCGCCACCGCCCCCCCCACTGAAGTTGCCCAGCGCCATCACCGCGACGAAGAGCACGACGCCCTTGACCCACGGCTTGTCGTTGCGGTAGACCGAGCCGTACCAGACGAGCTGGAAGGTGAAGACGCCACTGGGATGAGGTGAGTCAAGCACAATGCGCCTCACGTCAAGAAACAGTTGAGGAGCATCCCGGCCCACAAGAGGGAGAGGTTCATGGTCTGCGTGTGAGCGACTGGTGGGCATCAAACTCGCCTTGACCGGAGCGTAGATCTCGGCCGCGGTCGTCGCGTTACCGACTGGTGTCTTCTCGTAGCGGGGGAGGAGGTGGGGTATCATGTTGGTTGGTGTGGAGAGTCCTTTCACTGGGGTGGGGGAGAGCCGGTGTGGGTGGTGATGAAGGAGAAGGTACACTGTCGCCGTGTTATGTAGCGGGGGATGCGTTTCCAGGCGGAGTTAGTCACCCACAGAAGCCAGGAGGCCGCAGTGGAGCCGGTGTGCCCTCGGCGCGGATGTCGCCACTACTGTCGGGGCGCTCGGCTCGTCCGGCTCGACTCATCGCCCCATGCCTCTGTTGCTCAGCGATGTGGGCATGCCAACAATGGCTTTGTCCGACAATTTATTCTGTTGCGAGCGAGCAGGAGGTTGCCCTCCCTCTGCTTTGGTGCATGTATGGAGGTACCGCCACTGCGCATGCTCAGTGATCAGCACACGCCTGTGTGGCATTCACCATCGCGTCTCGCTTGTGCCTGTGTCTCGACCGCCCTCGTCGTCTGAGGCAAGCGGGCGTGGTGAGGAATTGGGGCACGCCACATTCGTTTTCCAAACGGCATGGACACTCTGTAAGGCCCGCAACCTGACAACGCCGGGTGCGCGGGGTGAGATCGTGATGCTGCTCGGGGGGGTTCTGATACGCGATGCACCCCAGTTACGGCGCGGGACATTGACACGCTTCAAGACAGATCATGTGGCATTTGTTGGACTACTACAGTAATTACAATGTGGCACTTCTCCTCTGCCGAGCACGTTGTGCGAGGCTCTGAATACTACTGGCTGTGGGGCAGCATGTGGTCCTCACGCAACCCGTAGGCAACCGACTGGGCGGGAAGCCTGGCCTCGGTGGTTGAGTCCGAGTCGGGCACCGTCATCATCGTCGTCCGCTCGCCAGGTGCCGTCTTGACCTGCTCGCTGGCCCAGCCGGGTCCCTTCCGTCAGCGAGCCCGAAGCGCCACCCACCCCCGGCGTCTGCTCCACCGTGAGGTTCTGGCGCACGAACCCCTGCCGCGAGTTGAGCGAATACATAAGCCCGATACAGCTGAGCTTTGAGTTGTTGATATACGCTCCCAGGCCGTGGGGGAAGAGGGTGACTGGGCGAGTGATCTCCGCACCGCCGTAACCCACTATAGGTCGCGGTGAACACGACCGCCATTAGAAGCGGAGGCGTCTGCGCCTCGAGGGTCATGCGAGCGAGCCGGGCAATCACCTGCGCTCAGCGGAGTAGAGGAGCGGGGAAGCACACCTTGTCACTGTGATCCCACCCGGTGCGGGTGCGCCACAGGCCCCACAGGATGCTGACGGTGATGACGAGGTCGGCGCCCATGGAGCCGACGTTCCAAGCCACAATGGCAGGGAACAGCCTGATACTGATGGGATCTAGACGGGGAAGCGAGGAGAAGATGTCTTGGTGGATGGAGAAGGAGATGACGATGGCGGCCTGCGCCAACCCGGACCCAAAGCTGGGGTCAGACCCCTCCGGGCAGGACTCACCCCATGGAGATGAGCAGCTGTGGTGAGCGCAGGCATGGGGGGTGACGCACGGTCAGGAGTACCACGAGGTACCAGTTGCGGTTGTTGAGCCGCCAGGTGCGATAGGTGAAGAAGGCCTGGATGACGGCCGTCGTCGCCGAGTCGAGAAGGACAAAGATGGAGCTGGGTGAGCGTGGCCGGGGGACTCGGCGCACAGGAACATGTAAGCCAGGAAATGGGTGTACTCGCCGTAGTCTGCCACAATCTGCGATCAGCCGTCATTTGCCGACTGCACACACCGTCCACCACGCCCAGTAAAGGAGGAAAACTGCGCCGTCAACGCCGTTGCCACGACACTACGGGCGCGGCGCACCACTACCCACAGAAATTGCCAAACGCCATGGCGGCGATGAAGAGGACGACGCCCTTGACCCAGGCCTTGTCCTTTCGATACACCGCGCCGCACCAGACGAGCTGGAACGTGAAAACGCCGCTGCGGAGGTGAGGTTGGTGGAGTGCAGCGCTCAACTCGCTTACGTCAAGAAGCAGTTGAGCAGCATCCCGGCCCACAGGAGGGAGAGGTTCATAGCCTGCGTGTGAGCACGTCCCGAGATTGGACTCGCCTTCACCGGAGCGTAGATCTCGGCGGCGGTCGTCGCGTTGCCGACCGGCGCGGCTTCGTGGCGCGGGACGAGGGGTATCATGTTGCTGGGTTGGGAGGGCGAGGGTGCAGACGAGGGAGGTGATAAATGCTGATACTGCAGGGGAACTAGACGTGAAAGTTGCCAGATGGGAGTGAGGGAATCGACAGGAGCAAGTCGGTCGTTCGGAGTCACTGCCGGCGAGGATAGGGCGCTCGGTGTCGTCGTCACCGTCGGGGCGCTCGGCTCGTTCGGCGCGGTGGAATACCTGGCCAGCTGCGTACCTCCCCCATGCCTCGTGTCTCAACAACTATGGAAACGCCAGCAACCATGGCTGTGAAATCCGCGGGTCTGTTGCTCGCTTTCCCGCAGAATGAATCGGTGACGCTGTTGGAGTGGCATGCCAACTGCCGACAATTAATGCCGCCACGAGCGAGAAGCAGTTCGCGTTCTGCCTGTTGCTGTGTATGCCGTGGTATTGCCCCGATGCTTAGCAAGCCGGCTACACATGCGTTTGTCAACCAGGCACCTCGCTCCATCACCCTCGTCGACAACGACGGCCGACGTGGCGAGCAAAGGGAGAACGCCACATTCGGCTGCCACGTCGTGATTCACACCCTTTGCATGTCCCAGGAAGTGATGTGTATCATCTGCAAGAAACTCGTGGACACTACAGTAAGGCGCGCAGTTCAACCAGGCCCGGTGCGCGCGAAGGCGGCGACGCGACTCAGAGAACAGCCGGGCAGCAAACTTACCTTCCCCGGAGCGACGGGTCGTCCCGCTGACCCGCTTGGTCTTGCCGCGCGATGGCAGGGTGGCGTTGGTTACCATGTCTGCCAAGAGTGGGGAGGGTTGGTGTGAAGCCGCAGAGATGGTTTATGTCCTTTCCGTCTCGAGCGATATCGGACAGAGGATAAGACGCGCCATATGTTCCCAGGGGAGAGGGGGTGGTGGTGGTGGTTGTTAGCGAAAGAAGCTTCAAGAGCCGTTAATTGATTTCGGTGTGTGGCGACCCACGGGCACACCCCTGCTGCACACCCTTCCCCACGCCCATCACACACGATATCCAGATCCACCCTGGTATGTAGGCACTCTAAATTGTAGCCGATCTCTCACCCAGGGCCGCCATATGACCGTTCCACCCATCCTCGAGCCTGGACAGGTCGAGGCCGCCAGCCGGCTTCAGATGCGATCCTCCAACGCCTCACGTGGCCTCGCGTTCATGCATACCACCGACGCCCTCTGTGAATAATTTAGCATATTGTCGCTCAGTCAAGGGGGGCAAATGCCCTCGCGCCAGAGCCCCCGCACTGCCGTGCTGCTGGCGATAAATTAATAAACCTTCACCCCTTCCACCGCTCCCTTTTCACCGCCACACCCCGCCCTCACCCCACCCCACCATGCTCTTCCGCCACCCCCAGCCGCGGTACGCGACCGAGCCCGTCGGCACAGCCGAGGACGCCAAGAACCTGTACGCGGCGTACAAGGTGGGTAGCGGCGGCGCACAGCTGACAGCAGTACCTCAACCTGTCGCTCGTGTGGCTCTCGCTCGCGTTCAACGCGTTCCTGTGGTGAGCTACCCCCGCCCGCAGCTGACACCCAGCGGCATCTTCCTCTTCCAGCTCGTGCACTACTGGTCAGCGAGGCACCGCGACCCGTGGTGGGTCAAGGCGTGCGTCGTATACGTCACCGTCATGGTGTATGGCAGCTGGAGTGGGTCGTGCAGCGGCGGAGCTGACTAGCCCTCATCATGTTCCACGCGTGGTGGATGGTGCGTTGTGCGCGAGCGGCGCTGAGAGCAGATGATCCAAGAGTACGCCGTGTACACGCGCTTCCTGGCCTACATCTTCCTGTGAGCGTTGCCTGTACGCCGCTCACGCAGCTCCATCTTCGTCATCATCGACGCGTGCACCGCGGCCGCGATCCAAGCCTTCTTCACCTACCGCACCTTCCGGCTCAACAACCGCAACTGGTACTTGGTTGGAATTCTGTCGGTGGGTATCGGGAGGGTACTGCCGCTGAGACTCTAGGCGCTCATCTGCACGTCGTGAGTTGGCACAGTGGCGCACCTCACACGCAGCATCGGCGGCGCCATCTCCCAAGCCGTCATCTACATTACCTTCTACTACGACCACGTGCGCGGCAACGTGCTGTCCCGTACGTCGAGCCTTTCGTCCAGCTCACCCCAGCCATCGTCGTGTGGACCTGCGCGTCCATGGCCGCAGACCTCATCATCACCATCAGCATTCTCTGGGGCCTGAGCCGTACCCGCACCGGCTGGCACCACAGCGACAAGGTCATCCTGCGGCTCATCCGCATGACGCTCGAGGCGCAGGTCCCGCCCCTCATCTTGACCTCGGTCTACACCATCATCTTCAGTGAGCCCCTGCCACGGCGACGCTCACGCAGTCATCTACCTCAACCACCAGCTCGCGGCGTACATCAACAACTCGAAGCTCAACGCCATCGGGTTCCTGTACTCGCTCAACTCGCGCGTCGCGCTCATGCACCACGACGTGACCATGACCAACCGCGATGTGAGTGGTGTCAAGGCGCCGCTGACGCCCAGGGCACCGACTGGCGCATTTCGCAAATGAAGTCGGCAATGCAGGGCGCGTCCACAACCGTCGCGCCGGTCGACGTTGGCCCCTCCAGGCTGTTCGGGTTCGCGCGCAAGTCGGCCGGCGGGGCAAGCGAGACGAGTGAGGGCACCCTGGTGAACTCGGCGTCCCGTGAGTCGGGCGATCCGCTCACGCCCACCGCATCCAAGGCCGATCCTCTTGTCGCCATCAAGGAGACGTAGTCGCCTGTGTTCCTGCTGCACTTCCGCGCATATTGCTAGTAGCCCTCAGATAGCCCAACAAGTATCTTGTATAGTACGCGACCTCTGTTGTCACATGCATATAGTTTTTAAGACGAGTATGAACACGACACCGTGCCACGCGCCACTCTGCCAATGCGGCCACAGTGTCGTGTCGAAGGCACATCTCATTACAGCTTGGCTTGTCGCTGGCTGTATGGTATCTCCACGATACGCTTGCCCCTCTACAGGGGAAAGCGGAATGCTTCTCCCTCGCCACCGCATCAATTCTCAGCGAATGTGGCATGTGACAGTGTGCCACGGCACACAGACGAGGACAGCCTACAGCCCACCCCGGCCACACCAGAGCAACAAAATACATTCAAACTATAGTCGATCGCATGACGGGGCGCATGTGGCGCTGGAGTGGAGCATGCGGCCGGCACAAAGGCACAAGAACACAAGGAACGGAAGCAGCGGCACTACCTACACGATCACGAAGTCGTCCTCCTTTGGCACGGGCTTGCGGCGCGAGGTGGGAGACGAGCCCGCGGACGACGGGGACGGGGGCGTCTCAACCGAGCCCGCGGACGACGGGGACGGGGGCGTCCCAACCGACTCGGTGAACGAGCCTGTGCGGCTCTCGCTCGTCGCAGAGGGGTACGATTCCGTCCCCGCGGCCATCCCCTTGCCGTCGCGGTTGATCGAGTACGGCAGCGTCGCGGGGTGCCCGTCAGCGTCGGTGTGGACGGCCGTCTCGACGTCGACCTTGACCTTGAGCTCTGTGGCGCCCGTCTCGTTACTCGGCCACCACTCTGTCTGACCGTCAGCCCGCCCGCCGGGGGCTCACGACTCACCGGCGTCTCGTCCTCTGGCGGCGGGGGGGAGAAGTACGCGCGCGAGTAGAGCGACCAGACCACGCCGATCGGGTACAGCTTGGAGCCGATACCCTGGAGGAGGTAGGTCGCAAAGCTCGTCGGGTTGGCCGTCACCACGCCCGCGAAGATGATGGAGAGGGCCGCGAGCTGGACCTGCGCCTCGAGGAGCACGCGCAGCGGGCGGAGCAGGGGCTGGGGTCAGCGGCTCCGGCACGACACCCACCATGTCCTCCCCCGAGCGGGCCCATGCCGCGCGGGTACGGTGGAGCCCGAGCAGGATGAGCCCCGCGACGGCGAGGTTGGCGACCATGGTGCCGACGACCCAGATGGTGGCGGCCGGCGTTGAGCCGACCCACCCCTCGCCAGCATGCGCCCAGTGCTGCGCGACGAGCGCGGTGCGCGTGTACGCCGCGGCGAGGTAGAGGAGGACGACGAGCTGGAGTCAGCGCCGGCGGCAGCCGCACCCCCACCCCCATGAAGGCCGGGACGGGATAGCGCGGGTTGAGCCGGTACGCGCGGTGCGTGAGGTAGACGTGTGCCACGGCCGAGTTTGTCGCGTCGAGCGCGGGGAACGCGGCGCTGGTGTCAGCCCTGCCGGGGGGAGGCGCACGTGAGGCCGTAGTCGTAGAACGGGGCGTAGAGCCCGTAGTTGAGCACGAACTGGGTGAGCGGTGCCCCGGGGCCAGCTCACAAAGTGCACGTTGATGAAGATGCAGTAGCCTTGCGTCAGCCGGGACGCGGGCCGACGCACCAGAGTAGCCGTAGGCGAGTACCGCGGCGGCGAGCACGTTGAGCCGGAGCCACGGGCGGTCGCGCCGCGCGTCCGTCTGCCAGTACTGCAGGAGGAGGGCTGAGAGCAGGCCGCTGTGGGTTAGGGCGGCTGGCGCGCAACGCACCACCAGAACATGTCGAGCAGGGGCTGCAGCAGGATGCAGGTGAGGTTGAAGCTCTGGGCGGGCCGTCAGCGACGCGCGGGGAACGGCCTACGCGGTGCGGCAGCATGGCCGCCTCGGCGAGCGTCTCGTTCCGGCCTAGGACGGCGCTCATGGCGGTGTGCGTGGTGAAGGATGGAGAGATACGGTCGCGGAGTTTTGCAGGGACATCATGTTGTAGGCTCGACGCGGGGCGACCTCTCGCGGGCTCGAATCGCACGCACGCGAGCCACTACCCCAGGCGACAGGGGAATGCCGCGGGGTCAAGTGTGGGCATGGAGCCGAGGGCGGAGCAGGGCGCGAGTGAGCAGTCAGTGTCGTCAGTGGTGTCGGTCGCCCCCGCGGAACGGGGCTCGACGAGGGCGACGACAAGATCTCATCTGGATGACTGAATGAGCATTGCAGTCAAGGTCGGGCGATCTGGCTGGGCCCCGGTGCCACGCTCATGACCCGAGCGAGCCGTCTTCGCGACACGCGAGTGGCGACGTAGCAATCAAACTCGTCCCACACAACACCGTGTCCAGAAAGTCAAGTGCATTATAATGGGTGTGGTCAAGACTTAAGGGAACCCAAGGTTCACTTCCACCAGAGGGAAGAGCATGGGCGAGATGGCCGTGGCAAGGAGGCCAATACCGGCGTAAACAACGAGCTTGGTGATAACTGCACCGTCAGAACCACCTCTAACACACAAACTCACCCTCGGCATCGTAGTGGGGCAGGGCGCGCAATCGCCGGCCGCGGTAGCTGCCGTTGCTGGCCACAGGATCGATCTGCACCTGGGAAAGGCGGCGGCGCAGAGGGCTGGGCTTTGGCTTGCGCATGCGCAGTCCCTCCTCGTCCTCACCGCCCGTCCTCATCGGAGACACACTGCGGTCCGACTGCGGAGTCAGAGTTGGGCTGTTCTGGTCCGAGTCGGCCGTTGTGAGGTCCATAAACGACGGAATGGAGCGGAGGGGCACGTCGGCGACGCCCTTGTATGCGCTAGGCACGTTAGCACCATTGAGTGTACTGCTGCGGCCGCAACTCACGTGGCGGGCGTGTAGAATCGTCGGGTTGGCAGCTCCATGCGGAAGAGCTTGGCCGCGGAGCGGTACAGCTCGGGTAACACGGTCAACATGGTCTTCTTTGCGGCCAGACGCCAGAAGAAGATGAGCGCGATGCCTGAGATGGTTAGCCAAGCCGTTGGCGTCGTCACTCTCACCAATGACCACGCGAAGAAGACCCAAGAAAGCGCCGACGACGGCACCGTAACGCCAGATGGATGGGCCGTAGTTACGGTTGTTGAGGGCCTTGTCCCAGTGTCCCACAAAGGAGCCAAGTATGACGGCCATGATGGCAATGGCGTCCTCAAAGCACGGGCAGTCGTCGGGCGTCTCAGGGTGGTAGTGGATGAGCGCGAGCGTCGCGGGAATCATGACAATGGGAACTGGCGGGGTCAGCGTCGGGGGCTCCGGCAAGGTGACATACCCAGCACAGTCCCACTGTTGACCCATGCTTCAGAGGCGCTGGCGGCGTAGTGCCAGATGAGCCAGCAAAGGACGCCGAGAATCGTACCACCTCCGACGTCGACTGGGACGGTCAGCATTGTTCCCTGCGCAGCAACCTACTCGTCGAGTGCATGCCGCTGTACAGGCGGCCGCCGGCCACGCTGACATAGTAGACGAGGAGCAGGGACCAGCCAAACGCGAGCCAGGTCCAGCCTACGGTCTCGCGCTCCTCCCACAGCCAGCCGGCGACGAACAGCGCAATGCTGCTCGCGTTGGCCGAGTGCGAGGACGGGAAGCCGTACTCGCGGTGGTGCGTGCTCACGGCTGGGCGTGTCAGTCGCGTCGCCCCGCGTCGCGTTTGGGCACAGAAAACTCACACAGGCGCGTCACGGGTGGGCTGTACGGCCGGGGCGAGCACACCAGGTCCTTTGCGACACAGGATGTGTAGATTCCCAGGCCCACGACGTGCAGCAGCCTGTGTGGTTAGCACGCGTCCACGCGCGACCGCTTGTTCTGCACTCACGCGCGTCCCTTCTCGGGGTATCCGAAGAAGAAGAGCATCGGGAGGAACGCAGTGAAGAATGTGTGCGCTGGGCAATGGTTAGTCGTCGCGTCGCGGTGACTACGGCCCCACAGCACTCACTGCCAAAGACGGCGCTCCAGAAGAAGTAGCGATCACGCCCCGGCGTGCGCACGCGCTGCTGGATCTCGGCCAGCCACTCGCTCTCAGCGGCGAGCGGGGCCATGACCATGCGGCGCAGCGACTCGCGCCATGGCGAAAGCGCGTTCTCGTACACCGACTCGGGCTGGCACCCGGGCTCGTGGTGGTGGGTCTCGACCTTGAGCTTTGGCTTGGCGTCGGCGGTGCCGTTGGCCGGGGGCGGCGCAGCATCAGCCTTGGGCGGCGGCGCAGAGTCGCTGCCGTTGGCTGGCTTCTCCTTGACGTCGGCGACGAACTTGGCGTCGCGGGGGGTCGACGGGACGAGGGCAATGGCCGGGGGTGAGTAGGCCGGTGGTGGGGTGATGGGTGTTACCGGGCTTTCTGTCGCTCCCATGTCGGGTGTGTCGGTGTGTCGAATGCAGGCGGAAGAGTGTGTGTATGCAATGCCAATGTAGTGTGTCGTGTGATGGGAGGAGTGAAGGAGTGGGATGAGTGGGATGAGTGAGTGAGAGGATGAGAGACTCAAGAGAGACGCGCCGACGGGCTCCAACCCGTGACAAAAACATGAGCCAGGGTGGGTGCCGCGTGAGCCAGCAGGGTGCCTTGTGACCCCTCACCCTGGCCGCCAGGCTGCCTCACCCAGCTCCCCCGCCGGAGGGCGTGCGTGGGCCGATGACCGATGTCAACAATCTCACCCAGACCCCTCTCGGCTCGGCTCCCGACGGGCACTGCCTGGCACTGCTTCAATCAAACCACTCCTCATCGTTACAAGCACAATTCAACACTAGACATGGGCGTATGGCACAATTCGTAATCACTCGTCAACAAGACATGGCCGCTCTGGCGCCAGTCTTTAACCCAGCATGCGTCGCAACTCTCGCTCGGTAGCCAGACGCTCCTGTCTGGCCTTGATCTCGGCACGCCGCTGGGCGACGGCCTTGTCGTCGTGGTGCCCCTTGGACTTGAGAGCAGCCACTCCCGACGTGCGGTCCCGCGCCCTCGTCGCGGAAATGGAGCCAGCCTTGGCCGGCGACGAGTAGACGGCGCGGCTGGGCGACTTGAGCTTCTCGACAGCCGCCGGTGATGCGACGGATGGAGATGCCTGCCCCGGCGTGAAGGGCAGTGGGCGCTTCGCCGATTCGACGACGGGCTGCGACATGTGGAAGTTGGACTCAAAGAGGCGATTCGTCCGCGACGCAGCCTCTCCAAAGGCGAGGACCGTGGGGATCTGAGGGGCATGTCGTGCCGGTGCAGGGGAGGGAGCGGCTGGTGACAGCACGCCTGGGCCTGGGCTTTGGGGAGGACGGGGGAGTGGTCGCCGTGCTGAACCAGTTGGGGTCGAAGCGGCGGGGGGCTTGACGGTCGCGTGCATCCGTGCGAGCGAGGACGCAGTGGGCGCGAACAGGGTCGAAGACCGCCTCATAGACCCCGGTGGCGTTGGAACATTGTCGGTGAGGTCCGATCGACTGGCCCGCGAGCTGAGCGAAGGCGGCGACAAGAGATCCGAGCGGCTTCCTCGAGACGACAGTGATGAGGCCGCAGACGCAGTCTTCAGATCTCCGGAAGCCACACGGTTCAAGCTGTGGCTTTTTGACGAGCGAGTCATCGACGAAGACGCGACCGAGGTCGACATTGACCTGTGAGAACCAGTCGGGATCCTTGACGACCGGCCCGATGAGTGGTCCTTCAGCGGCTCGAGCTTTGGCAAGGGAGGACCAAAGTCGGGAATGGGAGGGCGCTGTTGGCTCGTGCCAAGGGTGGACCGAGCTGAAGTGGAAACATGTCGCTGCTTTGGCGCCTTGGGGCCCTGTGATCCCAGCGAACCGCCAGCCATGGCCGACATGGTGGACGTTGTGTCTGAGCGCTTCAGGCGCGATGGAGCCGGGATGGAGCCCTTCTTGGGGGGAGAGGGGCGGTGCTGAACATCAATGGGCACTGACGGCGATGGCAGAATGTACGATCCCTCCGACCTGACTGATTCGGCGATGCTTGCCGTGTCTGTTGCCGCGGCCTTCTTGCTGCGCAGGAAGGCAAATTTGCGCATGCTCTCAGGCTTGAGGCTGCTCTTCTTTCGAGGCGAGACCAGGTTGGGAGGCTTGTCCTCTGACAACTTGCCTGCGAGGGCGCCACGGATGCTCTCCAGGTACCTCGGGCCTGTCGAGACTTTGGTACGCTTGACGTTGCGGTCGGTTTCAGCTGCCTCCTTCGCCTGCTCCATTGCCGGAGCAGAGCTCTGGTGCTTGCGCTTCGGTGGGCTGGGTCGGGTAACCGAAGTCGATCTGGAGCGAGGTTCCGTGCTCTTTGTCGATGACGAGAGCGACCGCATCTTGGCAAACTGGCGTTGGTGGGCCTCGGCATATCGATCAGGCTGAGCACTCGGGCCGGCAGACAAACCCCATCCGCCAGGACCCTTGGCGAGGTCCTCATTGACCGAGACGAGTTTGGTCATCTGCGCCTTCTTGCCCTTGAGAAGCTCGGGGTTGAACGTGCCACCAGAGGTACCCATCTTGGCCTGCATTTCCTCAAGCAGCTTGAGGCCCGCGGCGGAGAATTGGGGCGCAGGGGCATTGCCGGCGGCATTGCCAAACACAAAGGAAGGCGACGTTGCAGACGGGAAAGCTCCAGGGATGTCTTGGGCTGGCGAGGGTGAGCGAGCCTTGGTGGGCGAGGATCGCTTGGTGGGAGACTGCCGGGGTGGGGCGCCCGGCGCGGCGAGTGTGTCGAAGTTCGGAAGCTCGGGATAGATGTTTGAGATGTTCTTCTTTGAGGTAGCAGGGGACAGGAGGGTGGGCGCCGAGTTTCTCACACGGAGCGCGCTTGGGGGGAAGCCCTTAGCCCGCACCGGGGCCATGGATCGTCTCTGCTTGATCTGTTCGACAGTGTTCTGGCCAGTCAGAGGAAGCTCGTCGTCGTCATCCAGCTCAGGGGACATGGCGCGCTCAAAGTTCATGCCGAGAGTTGGAGACGGGGAGACCATGCGAATGGTGCTGGGCTTGTGGTGTAAAGACATCGTCGAGTGACGCTTGGCAACGCCGATCGCCGAGGCAGGTGATCCGGGGAGGTCGTCCTCGAGTTCTTCGGTTTCACGTTCCACGGGCTGGTCTTCTTCGGCCGACACGCCAGGAAATGTGACTGATGGGGTGGGCGAGCGGCCATCCTTGTGCTGGCGCCCAGACAGGGTGCGCGAGGCCGTTCTCCGGATAGAGCTAGCGAGGGAGCGCAATGAGCCAACGCCGCGGAGCTCGGTGTTGCCCCCTGAGCCAGTCAGCGCTGCGTCTGTCGCACCAGGTCACACTCACTGAACTCGCCAGCCAGCTTCTCTCCGTTGTTGGCGCTCTTCCAAGCACGTGGGGCAGTGTCAGGAGTGTCCTCTTCGTAGTGCTGCTCTGTGATCTCCTCGAGGCTGGCGTTGCCCTGCGTGAGGACCTCCCAAGCATCCGAGCCTCGCCCCAGGGTGCGGGAGGAGGGCATCGACCGCATTGGTCGTGAGGGAATGGCGAGTTGGGCAGAGACAATGTCGTCTTCTTCTTCTTCCTGTGCCGGGGCCAGCTGATTGTCCTCGGGAGCATCCGCGTTGCGCTTTGTCGGGCTGTCTGGGTCGACTGCAGCTGCTGATGCTTGATCAAAGACTGCCTTTGACGAAGGAGTCAAGCTCGTGCCGACTGGAAAACAATGGCGTTAGTATCCAGGTGACGCGACGCACAGGCCCATTGTTTACACCGTCACTCAACTCACACTCGTGCAACCGCGCAGCCATCTCGGCGTTCTGGGCATGTCAGTCAGATGGTCCCCTCGAGCCGGCACGTTCTGCTCACCTTGCCATTGGCCTTGAGGCCATACTTCTTGGACAAACTCATGAGCTGGGGGCGGCGGAGCGAGCCCAGCGCTGCCGAGCTGGCGGTCGTCAGGTCCTGAAACACAGCAGAAGGAAGCCAAGCCTTGGCCACCGGGTGACTCGCTCGCACTCACTTCCAAAGAATCTCATGTTCGCTGAGATCCGTCATGGCACATGTACCGAATCGTTCGAGCCGTACGCGATAGACAAGCAGGGATTCAGTAGCAAGCAACTGTACAGATGGTGGATGATGGTGGTGAAGAGTCGAGATGATGTTGTGCGTTGTTGTGTCCCACCCATTGTTGAATCATGTTGGAAGGGGACGACGGAAGCAAAATAAAAAATCAGTCGCGCCCAGCAGCACCCAATGACGACTTGTCGATGGGTGCTGACGCTGGTGCTCAAGAGTTGGGAGATTGAGTGTAGGAGATGCATGCGATGCGATAGAAACCGGGCTCCGACTCGAGCGAGAGGCGTTGGTCGGCATCTCACTCGTGACATTCGGCACTGGCCGGCTCGTATCTGCAATGAAATGCTCTGCTCGTCGCGTAGGCCACGGTAACCATCGTTCCCGACTTCCCGACCGGGTCAACGGGTGTCGCTGACGCGACGCACTGCCCCGCAAGGTGCGCTTAAAGCACTGCCTCGTCTCGTCTCAACGTAAACGAATGACGCACTCTTGTCCACCACCCCGACGCGCGGAACAACGTTCCAGAGACTGCCCACTTTGGAGGCACAGCGCTGGATACAGGCGGAAGCGGCGGGGATGGTCGGTTTCCTTACTCGCGAGGGCAAACTCCAACGCGGGCCGTCTACTACCAAGCTGGACCACCGGCGCCATCGCTGCGTTACCATGTCTTGCAGCCAAAGGGGCCGTCATGATGCGCCGCCTATGCAAGTCCGACGGAAGTCGGACGCTACCTGGGCGCGGAGCGGATGCGAAAGGATGTGAAGGTGGGCATGCAAGATACGCGTTGTCATGGGCCCTGCCCTCTACATTACTTCATTAGGAGGAGCCCATCGCAAGAGGGGTACGCACAACAAGTACGCCTGGGACCGATGGCAGCGCGCATCCGCCCTGTTGCTAGTGTGCCCCAAGCAACCCAAATCCCACCCTTGCATAGCGGTAGTAGAGCGGAGAGTGGGGGTTGTGACGTCTGGTGCCGCGCCGCCCTCTTGCCCGACTGAGCTGGGGGAGGGGAGAGTGGCCGACGTTAACGCTGACAGGTAAGACTGGACCACAACCTGACGCGCAGCGGCCGGAACGGTGATGGTGTTACATCGGCCCCTCGTCACGGTGTCGGAGCGGCTCGCGGGATCGACAGACGCGCGGGCGGATCCAATGTGTAGTATGTAAGGCTTGGGTGTTTAATACGACATTGTTAAATGACCAGTGTTTCAAGTTGATGTAATGGGGACCCGAAAGGGCAATGTAATGCAAAGTGGGCACCTGAGCAATGACGAGAGCTTGCGACTGCCTCGTTGGGAGTGGCTTGATGTTGCGGGGCCCCGAGAGTTGATGGTTCAAGTCTCGACATCGACGCACCATCTGACGACAGTGGGCGCGGTCGACGATGATGGGCTTGGAGTAGGACAGAGGACAGTATGCACAACCAGAGCTCAGTGTTGTTGCTGTGAGAGGACCACAAGGATGAGAGAGGCAGTTCTCGGTGTATGTGGCAGGCGCCGGCGCACTGAAAATTGGAGTTGACGCCTGAGGCGGCACCCCCCCGTCTTGTTACCATTCAATGACGAGCAATGGGCCAGAACCAGCCATGAGTGGCCATCATCGAGGAGATGAACAGTGCTGATTCGAAAGAAGAGGACCTTGATGGGCAGTGTGTTGCACTGCCGCTACGGCCTGCGTGCGCCAGGGTGTCGGGCCTGAGGAACCGGAAGTGGCGGTCACCATGACCGGACGAATGGTCGTCCTCACCTCGCCTCTACCAAAGACATGGCCGAGGGAAACAAAGAGGTCATGCTCACCGTCATTTGCGAAGAAGCGGCTTGTCGTGTGATGCATCCCGAAGGCCGGCCGTGCAGCCGCACGTACGTCGATTATAGACAAGTATCATCCCTCGAGGGAAGTTGAAAGAGCCGATGGAAAGAGTTTCTAGAGTACTATGATACAGAAGCGGATTGTTTGTCGAGTGGGTAGTACTGTACAGTAATGTTGAGCAATGCGGGCGGTTGATGGGCGATGAAAGTTGTGACGAGGCAGGCTCGATGGGCAACAAACGAGGCAGGTTGTGGTGGTCGACTTGCGGGTCCTGCGGGCCCACATCGATTCCAGGCTTTCGACTCCAATGGGGTCGGTGGAGCACTCCGCTAGCTCTGCGCCCAGACTGGGCGGATCGTTGTCGGCGACGCCGGCGGGCCGGCCAGCGGTCCAGAAGGGGTCGAGAGGCGCCAGCGCCTTCGGCTCCGAGGCGACTCAAGTGGCCACTCTTGACGTAGTTATCGCCCGCGAAAACTCGTCGAGCAGGCCACGTCGAGTAGGCCACGCCTACCAGTCTGATGCGGGAATGCCAAAGTTGACGAGTCCTTGGGAATGGAAGTGTTGTGTCAAGTCGGTCACAGCTGTGGCAGAGTGTCAGCTGCTGACCCTCTTCGCCACCTGACAACTCACGTGGTTCTACATATTGTGCTTCTGGCACCACATCGAATGGCTCGGTGTAACATGAATCCAATGCAGCACCACTGAAGCTCGTCAGGTTAGAAACGGGTGGACTGGTGGGCGAGCAGCTCGACTTACCCATTGAGCCGAGTCACATATGCCTTCAGCCGAAAGCGTCCAATGAACCGCACGCTGATGTCCGGGAAGCAGAAATAGACCCCAGGAGCTCCAGTCGTGTCTAACATTTGCTTTGGTGTCGTTACCAGTGTCCCGTACAGCATGGGAACGACATCGTTGTTCGCGACTCGGACGTAAGACGCATTCTCCCCTGATGGCGTTTCAAGGGTCAAATGGCAGATCATGCTGGATAGCTCCTCCTCGGTGCTGCCCAGTGTCAGCGAGCTAGTCCTCTTCATGATCAAGCAACGTACGGTATCACCAACTCGTCGTTTCTGTCCCATGTGTCTAATTGGATAATCAGGGGAGGTGCGAGTGGCAGTCGCGAAAGGAGCGGCCTGTACGCAAACGGAGCGCCCCGATCTGGATGCTGAATCGGCGTGATACGGTACGTTCTGTAGTTTGTCAGCTTGGCATTCCAAGCCATGCTGGCAGATGCTGGACGAATCCGATCCTGACCCAAGGCTGCGCAACACGCCGTGGGGTCCTTCCAACTTACCGATTCATTTGGGTAAAGTCGACCCTGCCGAAGTTTGCTTATCTCGACCGTGCTGTGGCTGCTTTCGGCCCAGCCACAAGCACGGTTGTTACTCGGAGTAGGGGTGGCGTGGTGGTCGAGACTGGTTGAAAAGGTCAATAAATGAAGTGTGCTGATGGAGGTTGAAGTGGGTGAAGAGGAAGACGGGAAATCCAATAGCTGGTGGAGGGATTTCTCCTAGGGTGGCACCTCGTGGGCTCGTTGAGGGGGGGTGGAGGTGTCGAGTGTTACGGTTGCGGCAAAGACGGACAAAGGGGTGAAACCGTTTGTTGGGTATTGTGGAGACAACAAGAACAGCAAAGATGCTGGATACGAGAACAGCGTCCGAGAATCGCGTCTGCACCGGCAGTGGCCTATTGCAGCACACTGAAAGTGGGAGTGTTGCCGCTGGCCGCTTGGCATTGTGCGCGGCCCAGTGTCGGGCTGTGGCTGGGGAGCAAGCTATTCCCCTTGACCAGCAGCGCGAGTGAGAACGTGCGGAGCCGGGGGGCTTGCGTTATGCGAGTGAAACGCGATAGAACCAGAGTCGAGACCAGTCGAGGCCAACGGTGGAGCTTTCGGAGAGAAAGAGGTCGAGGGGGGAAGACAGAAACAGAAACCCAGTAAGGGGAAACCGGACATGAGATTTGGAAACCAGGAGACCGCCGGATGAGCAGGGGAACGACGCGAGTCGGCGGCCAAACGGGAGACAGGGGCAAAGGGCTGGCCGGCTGGCTGGCTGGCTGGACTCTGGACACTCAGCCTCCCGCCAGAGCAGGTAGGCCAGCGAGCGAGCCGAGACCAAGGTGTTGACTCGCGTGGCGACACTGTGGTGCATGCCCCCCAAGCCTGCCTGAGCGCAGCGAGAGGCAAGGACGGCGGTGACAGCCCCCACGTCATGATCTGTGCGGGCATACCTTGAGGATACTGCGCGCCGTGCGAGCCCGTGTCATGTGTAACTCGTGCTGGCACGTAGAGCCCGCACCGTCACACACCTCGTAGCGAGCCAAGCAGGGAGACCGGCCCGCCTGACGCACGACAACGACGCAGCGTTGCGCCACCCACCCACTCACCCCACCCGACCTCACGTACCAACGTCCACGGCACGCGTCCCCTGGCCCGAACCGACTAGCTGGGTCTGGGTCTCTGGGTAAAGGGGCAGGGGTAGAGTGGCAAGATGAGACAAGCGGCGCAAAGCCAAAGGGAAACAAGATGAGATCAGGTTCAGGATTTCAGGAGGAGCGCGACTCGGCACACGGCAGAAGAGATCAAAGCTGGGTACGCAACAAGGTGGCGAGGAGGAGAAGGAGGGGGTTGTGCACATCAGGACGTACCTTTGCGGGATGACGGACGGGGTGGACCGCCAGCAGAAAGGCCGACGAGTCGACGGCCCAAAAGAAGCTTGTGCCCTGGGACCTTGGTCTAAACTCAATTCGGCAGGTCTCCTTGTGTTGTATCAGACCCAATGAGGGATACTGTTACGATAGAGGCGGGCCTTGTCCCTACAGTTACGTGAAGGTTGACGAGAGGGGCGGTTTGCTCTCTTGACGAGACTACACGACAGGGCGTTTGATTACTTGCTGCAACGAGAGAAGGTGTGGGTCGTGCTCTGGTGGGTCGCTGTCGCTGGGGGAGGCCGGACGAAAGAGGTACGGGCGAAGTGGATTAAATTCAACAACTGGGCCTGTTACCGTGACCGAGGTGGGCGGTGACGATTTCGCGTCGTGGGGGAGGGAGGGAGAGTGCGGGACGCGTGGGCCAACCGAGGCGACGGCGGTGGTGGCAGCAGCGGCGGGGGGAGACGGGGGGAGACGGGGGAGGGGAGGGGGGATTGAGCGTCGTCGAAGAGCCTGCAATCAATGCAGGTACAAAGCGTGCAAGCGAGGAGGTCGATGGCCTAACAGGGCTGGGCCTTTCCCTTGTCCGGATAAAGTTCCCAGTGGCCCCGCACGTCTCGTACGCGTCCTTGTCAAGCTGGTGCTTGCGAGGAATAGCGGGCGAGTAGTAGCAGATCTGCGTGGAACGAAAAGGTGTTGTTTGACCTTACACACTTGTTGTTGAACGTGGAATGAGCCGAGGAGGGTCGCTGGAAAGGGAGGTGCTAGGTGGGGACGCTCAAGACGCCGGTCTGTATGTAAAGGGACCGGAGGACGAGGGTGGGAGAAACGGAGGGCGGCGCGAGCCCAGGAGACGGTCTTTAGTAGACCTCGTAGGCCGCCGAGCCGAGCCGGGGGAGCCGTGTGTTTCGATAGTGTCGGTGTCGCAGGTTTTTTTTTGCCTGCAGTCCCGTGGCGGCGCCGAGAATGACGAGCGTGTCAGATCCAGGAGGTGGGGATGAAGAACAAGGAGACGACTGGGCATATGCCGACCAGACTAGACGATCACCGAAGTGGTGATCAGAGATAGCTCAATGGCCTCTTTCTCTGTCTTTGCTCGGTGCTGGTGCTTGCTTGCTGCTGGGTTATGCAGCGGCGGCCCCTGTGACTACTTGCCCACCGGAACCCTGGCGAGTCGAGTCGGTGTCCAACGCGCTCGCTCGCGCTCGTACGGGCGGGTGATGCTGTGGCTGTCTCTGACGGCTTCCAGCGGGCTGCATGGCTTGGTTTTCTGGGTACAGAGCAAGTAATATCGGCGCAATGCGGCGCAAGACAAAATGCCTATTGCCTGTGTTCAGGGCGCCCGAATAGGGTGAGGCGGCGCCTCCTTTTGACCCAGTGACCCGAAGTATGTACGCCCGGCTTGTTTGTCTCGATGGACGAGTCGTAGTAGGAGAGGGAGCATGGGATCATCGGGCCTTAGCCTCGGGTTGGCCCCTTGTTTAGCCATCCCTTGCGCTGGGACAATGTCACCAGGGGCGTTCCGCCGCGTCGTCAGTCACAGCCTAGACGCGAGCGAGGAGCGAGCCGCAAGCCGCGAGCCGCTGCCGCTGCCGCCGCCGCCGGCCGTGTCCATGCGGGCAGGCGTATGGACGGGAACGGGCCGGCCCACTACATGAAAAATTACCCACATGCACCGCACCCACGCAGTGGAGGGTGGGGCAAGGGTAGAAAAGCAGGGATGGGGGGATGGGCTGCATCGTTCATCAACGTCGGCGGCGCGACGCAATAGCGGTATGGCGTCGTGTTTGTGGTCCCTGTAGGCCCAAGGTCGATCTGCACAATGACCCCATACCCTGTCCATTGCCGTGCTCAGGAGTGTTAACCACCTAGCTTGTTTGAACGCCAGCCCCGAGAAAAAGAAAAATACCCGATCATGTCGTAAAGGGTTACGGGTTCAGACTACGGGTACCGAGGGACCAAACGGCAGGGGATGCGGGAGGTGGCTACAAAGTCCGAGTTTCAATTCAGACTCTGGGCGCTGCTGCCGGCCTCTGGCCTCGTGCCCCGTCGTGCTCTGTGGCAGCGTCACCTCGAGCTCACTCTAGGCACCCCAGCCACCCCGACCCCTCCCACATCCCTCCTCCGCTTTCATTTCTGGTAGCGCAGGAAGGCACCCCTCTAGAGCGCCGCCCGACCCCACGTGTTTACATGACAGCCCGATAGGCCCGGACCCCACCCAGCGTTGTTGCAGATGGGTCAGACACCAAACAAGCAAGCAAGCCAGCCAGCAACAAAGCAGACACGACCTGGCGGGCATGAGGCTATCCTGCCAACGACAGAGACATCAGGAGCGACAACCGCGGCTTAGTCCTCGCGCCACTGTCCCTCGTGACCCAGCAACGGCGGCCGGTCACGACGGCAAGCCCGCACACACGCACTACGCGCTCACACACGCGACGGCTCTCCTCCCAGCCACCCACCCCACCCAACCCCACTTGGTCCCTTCCGCTGGACCTTGGCAGTTCCTGCAAGTCATGCTTCTTGCTCCCCCGGCTTTGTGACGTGGACCAGGGGTCCTAGGCGCCGCCGCCTCCGCCTCCCCGCGCCCGTGGCCCTGCTCGGCCACGGTAACAGAGGTGGGGAAACATCGGCGCCACCACAGGTTTAGATGCCCAGTGGAATGGAGTGAGCCGGTTGATTCGAGTCGGCTCGGCTGCCAGCCTAGTCTCAGGTGTGCGTGTCTGTCGGTCGGGAGACGACCCATTCCTCCTCCTAGATGATATGGCCGTGGCGTGCGGGTACCCCCTGCTCTCTCCAGTCCCGTGCACTGCCGCATGATATCAGCGCTTCGGCAGCGCGCACGGCCGGCGGCACGGGCGTGTGACCGGGTGAACCACATGATACTTGCTCGGCCTTCCCGTCTTCTCCGTGCGGGTGCGGGACACGCTGTAGTCAAGCTATCGGGGTTACGTCGTTTCGCGCGACCGTGCTACGGGTCATTATTCCGAGGACGAGGACGAGGACGATTCCCGCGAGTGCACGCATGCATCATTGTCATGTAGCTTATTCGCGTGCACGGCCTTGATGATGATGGTGGCGGCGCCGGCGGCGGCAGTGTGGCCACTGATCGAATGCCGGGAAATGTGGGAAGGCGCACGCCTTGTTCTGTGGTGGATGAAGCAAGCTAGCTGCCGCCGGGCAGAACGGAGCGCTAGGCAGCTCGGCAGAGCGGTGACAAGCAGCGTGGGCACATGGGCATCAGAGCCCAGCAGCGATCGGAAATCGAGTTGGAGTGCACTATATGCGCCACAGGGATCTAGAGGTATAAGGCTGCGGGTGGCTGCATTACCGTTTGAGCCGACAAGTAGCCCTTGGCAGAGCTGGAACCGGTCGGGGACAATCTGCCCACCTCGTCCATCCCCGCAGGGCGGTGTCTTGATTGACTCATCTTGACGTACAGCCTTGCGGTCGTATGACGAATTCATGGCGCATGCGTGGATCGGGGCATGTAGATGCCGTGGGTGCATGGAGACGGGGCTCCCTGCGTTGCGCCTTGGAAAGGCTGCATCGTGGCTAGGTTGTATTGTGTGGCGCTCACTCAGGGCGGCCATTCTCGGGTGGCGTGGTTAATGCAAACAGAGTTGCAACTATAATTGTCTTCATTATCCAACCGCCGCCGTGATTCTGCATTGTCTATCGTGAACAAGGTTGCGGCGATACGTACAGTTCCGTGGTCCGGCTTGCGTGTCGTCGACGGAACGACAAACCTTAGCTGTGGATCTCGGAGACGCTGCCAACTGCCGCAGACTAATCCTCTGGGGATCTAATGACCGGAGGGGGGTGGCGCCTTAGCCACGCACCCCAGTTCTCCAAGAGAATATCTGACCCCTCTGCCCCCATGCCATCGTCGTCGCTCGCCCATGCCCAGCATCACGGAGACACCAACTATGCTGATCGCGCCACGCCATTCATCCGTCTTAGAGTTTGCTGGTACCACATGCTCGTGTCGTTGACGGCGATCGCCGCGATTCCAGTGGACCGAGACATCCATCAGCGACTTGTCAATCCCCTCTGCAGACTAGCAGCTCGGTTCCCCAGCCTAATGAAGCACTAATCAAGCCTTATGAGTTGCACCGCATGGGTCGACACTCGTCAACACTCTAGAATGATAAGATGTCGGTTGCCATCAAAGCGCACCACCCACGTTGATCAAGAGTGGTGCGATCTGCAGGCCTCCGTGTCTCGAGAGACATCACTGTTGCCACCTAGTTTATCTCGCCGACCTGGGGTAGTAGTCGGCAAGAAGATTAAAGTGGCAGGGTGTGGGAGGAAGGAAGGGGGTACGGGCTTGGGGGACGGAGCAGCTGGCAACTGCTGCCGAGGCAAGCGGTCGCGGGGCGGCCACAGCCAGACGCTCTCAGTGCCTTTGTTAGTAGTTCGCGTCTGTCATGGCAGCGTCTGCCCAGAGCTGACTTGTGAGCGGCACGTACTTGAACATTCTGCATGCTGGGGGTGATGGGTCGAGACAAAAGGCTGGGTACAACGAGGTCGGTGCTATCGCTCAAGGGCTCACGTCACTGCCGGCGGGTCGAGGGGGGTGGAGGTCGAGCGCGTGCGTGCACGGGGAACTAGGGGCCGAGTGCGCTGAGGTGGGCTGGGCAAACCGAACAAACCAAGGCCTCCGCAAAATGTCTGCCTCCCCATACAACGAGCCGCCCTCTGAAGGGATAGTACGGCTCGTCCTGCGGGGCGCTGCGCCGAAGCGTCGGTCTGACCCGGTTCTTCAACCTACCCACCACGAGCCAAGCGCCGAAGCAAGTGACGAGATGGGCCCAAAGTTAAGATCCAGGCGTACCAATTGAGGAGAAGTGAAGTCGAGGAGCGGTTTTCTTTTGAGCGAGGCAGTGGGCGGGTACGGTGCGAGGTTCGTGCCATGGACAAGGTTTGGGATTAATGTAGAAGAAATGTATCAAATAAATGATTGTAAAGTCGCGACCCAGGCCCATGCCGCGCCTTGCCTTGCCTCGCCACGCGTTTTAGGTGCCGCCGCCCGCCCGTTGTGACGCGACGGCGCAGCGCGCTGCACGCTGCACTGGCCACTGGCCACCCTGCCTGCCCGCCCAGAGTATGGACCGACCGACCCGCGCGCGCCTCCGCCTCCCGCATGGCCGGCCGATGACATGGCAGCAGCCCTCTCGTCTCTGCCTTGACCTCCTCCCCCCAAACTCATCTTAAACCCCCCCATCTCCCTCCCACTCCCACTCCCTTTACTCTCAACGACCTCTCACGACACCCGCAAGTATGGTGAGTCAACACGCTGTCACTTCCTCCCCCTTCCGTCGTGGAGGAGCGTCAAGCCCCTCAACCTTCCACCGCCCCGCCGCCGCCAGTGACCACCCAACCTCCTCAACTGCAACGCTGACTTCAACTTCCTCAATCCAGGACAAGATCAAGGAGGTGAGATACACGCGACGGTGGCGTCGACGACAGTGTCGCCCGCCGGCTTGGGCCTCGGTGCGCACGCGCGTGCGGCGACACGCGACGTGGCATGGCTTGCTCGCTTTGAGCCAGTCACGCAGGTGTCGCACGCAGCGACTCGCACACGGGGCCCAGGCAGAGCCCGCCACGACGACACTTCTAACGCCCAATACAGCGCTTCACCATCCTCGGCCAGAAGATCGAGGCCGCCGAGACCCGCGCCGAGGAGGCCGAGGCTGAGAACAAGAAGGTGCGTAGAGGCATGTGCCGTGGCGAGGAGGCCGCGCAATGTGCGTCGCCGCCCAGTGCGCTGCCGCGGCCTAGTCCCACTGGCGTCATCGGCCCCATGGCCCATACCCCACGACCCGTGGCTGACGCCCGGCCGCAGCTCAAGCAGACGCTCCTTGAGCGCGACCAGGAGATCTCGTCGCTCCAGCACAAGCTCTCGCTCGCCGAGGAGGAGCTCGAGAAGACCGAGGGCAAGGTCAAGGAGCTCAAGGGCGCTGCCGAGGAGGGTGACTCGCACCGTACCACGGGCGAGAACCTTGCCCGCAAGGTGCAGCTCCTCGAGGAGGAGCTCGACAAGGCCGAGAAGGACCTCAAGGAGACAACCGAGAAGCTCCGCCAGGTCGACGTCAAGGCCGAGCACTTTGAGCGTGCCGTCCAGCGTGCCGAGCAGGAGCGTGACGACTGGGAGAAGAAGCACGGTGTGAGTGTGATGATGCGAGGTGGGGTGGCACGCGCGCAGGCCTGCAGTGGTCTGAGCGCGGGCGGCCGTGATCGCCCATCCGTCATATCTGCCGCCTGCTGACACGACCGCAGGACGCTGTCGAGAAGTACCAGCAGTCGAAGCGCGAGCTCGACGAGGTTGTTGCCCAGATGGAGAGCTTGGTGAGTGGGACGCGACGCTTGCGACGCCTGTCCGGTTCCGCATGGGCGCATCCTGACCACGCCCCAGTAATCACCCCCACGTGTCCCCAGGTGCTCGTGCCAGGCGCCGTATGGCGGCCCTGCGCACCGGCGCGCCCCTTTCCAAATCCGTCTCGCCGCCTTGCGGACGTAGCCAGCGCGGGCCGATGGCGGTGTGCTAGACGCAGCATGAATCCAATAGCTATGAGGGGTCCGCGGGTACAAGGTGGCATGGGTCTATGGCGGTGGAACAGAAGCTGCTATATCGGCTCGCCCTTGAGCTCGCGCGAGCGCCACGAGAACTGGTCGATGAGGCCTGGGAGGACGTTGTATTGTTCTGGGGTGTCAGCGGTGGCCTGCTGACGCGTACTCACGCCCGCCGACCTGCACGACGAGCTGGTAGAGCGCAGCGAGGAGGAGGACGAGGAGGGGGAGGCGGAGCGCGCGCGCGACGTCGGCGACGCGCAGGCCCGGCGTGCCCCCGTTGCGCCAGGTGTGCAGGTTCTTGCCTATGCGGTCGGAGGAGAATGCGCCGGGGCGGACGTTGCGCGCGATGAAGCGGTGCGTCGGGACGTGGCTGGGGTCAGCAGGCGTCAAGAAGCCACACGCACTAGACCGAGATGCTGGGCGTCGCGTACGCGTTCATGCTCATGGCGACAGCGGCGCGGGACAGCGGGCGGACATAGTCGCGGATGTACTCCTCGCTGCCGTACGGGACGGTCTCTGCGCCGACCTCGATTTCCTGGGCGCGGGCGTCAGCGGGGGGTCGAGAGGCCGCCGCTCCTGGGCGGGGCGTGCGGCACGGCTCGCGGCGGCGCCGCTCGCACTCACACTGGCCTGCACAAACTCCTCGCCGCGCGCCACCTCAACCACCTCAGCAACCACCGACACCTGCATGGGCGCAAAGTCCGAGTCGTCAAAGAAGAGCATGCGGAGCCACGGGAACTGCGCGGCGGCGGCCAGCGCCGTCTTGGCGTCGGTATCCGTCGAGACGTAGACCACGCGGGCGGACTGGGCGGGGCGAGGCGTCAGCGAGCGGCGTGGGGGGAGGCCGCGCGACACACCTTCTCGCGCATGGCCAGGGAGGAGAGCTCGCGGTGGAACGAGCGCAGGTTGTCTGCGGTGCGGGTCAGCTGGAGCCGAGGGGGGGCCGCCGACGCACTGCTGCCCTGCGCGCTGCCGGCGTACAGGATGACCACTTCGACCTCGTCGAATGCTCTCGCCAGGTCGGTGAGCGGCGCGCCGTGCTGGTCCTCTAGGCGCAGGCTGGGGTGTCAGCTCGGAGGGGGAGGGTGGAGCCGGCTCGCGCTGGCGCGCTCGCCCCCCGACGCGCGACTCACCGCCGCAGCAGCGGGTCGCCGACATTGTACAGCCCCGACGAGCCGATCAGGTCTGCGGGGATGTCGTAGCTCGGCATGGTGTGTTTGCGGGTTAGAGTATCAAAGAACAACGACGACGACGACGTCAACGCCGCGCCGATGCCGACGCCGAATCGGCCCACCCACCACGAGCCCGCCGGCGTCGAAATAATCGGCCTCCACATTGCAAACGCTGATTCACCCCGCCCAATCTTCACCCCACTCTATGCATCTACGCTACGACGCTACGTCTCCTTGCTGCCACCGCTGCCACCGCTGCCCCCAAGCACGGGCCACCGCGCCTTGAGCTCCTCGTCGGACTCCAGCGCTGCCGTCAGCGCGTCCAGCAGCGCGCGCTGCTCGGTACCGAGCCCAGCGTCCGCAGTCGCCCCAGGCAGAGACCCGCGTGGCGGCTGCTGCCGCTTGGCGCTCCTCCCCACGCCGCTCGGCCGCGCCCGCTGGAACGCCAGCTCGGCCGCAAGGTGCGACGCGAGCAGGTCCGCAAAGCTCGTAGCGTCGTTGTCCTGCGCAAACGACTCGGCTGCCAACAGCGACGACCGCAGTAGGCGGTGCAGCGCGTGCGCGGCGAACGGCAGGGGCGGAGGAGGGGGTCCAGGCACGGCTGGCACCGACACACCCAGGATGGCCGGACCAGGCATCGGTGGCACGGGGATGAACGGCGAGCGCGGGCCAAAGAGTGTAGGGATGTACCCGTCCACCAACGTCGCAACGAGTGGCAGCGTGGACGACCGCGGGAGGCGCAGCGCGAACAGAAGCGCGGCAAACTGCCCCAGCGGGTCGCTGACCGTCGCGTCCACCTCGAGCATCGACGGGTGCAGCATGTCGGTCAGCACCGAGTCGATGGTCCGCAGTGGCCCGTGCGCCAGCAGCGCGCCGTCGAGCGCGTCGAGCAGCCTCGAGTCCCAGCCAGGCGCGGCGAGGTCGAGGTGTCGCACGCCCTGCAGCTCCGACCTCAGCGCTGGCAGCGGTGGCGGCGCAGAGTTCACCACCGGTACGCCGCTCGCTGTCGGCGCGCCCACAGCTTGCAGTCGCAGGCGCACAGCAGCAGTGTCAAAGCTCGAGCTTTGCAGCACCGATTCCAGCCCAGTGGCAGGTTCCAGGAGCCGGTTGATCGCACTCGAGTTGGCCCGCAACAGCGGCTCAGGGAACGACGAATCCAAAACCAGGGTCTGGAGAACGTTCAAGTGAAGGCCAGACAGCAGGCCCTGCCGCTCAATCTCGGTGCAGAGCCAGCCAACTACTCCGCCCAGGCACCAGCTGAGCAGCGGCTGGGCAAAGTACGACAGGCCGCTGTGCAGCGTGTCGAGGTCGATCTGGCCGTTCGCCGCGGCCACCACCGCCTGGTGGACGAGCGTCGACGAGAGTCTGCAGATGTCGGACGACGACGTTGACAGAAGGATCTCGTCGTCGATGCCGTCCGAACCGAACAGCGCCTTGACCCAGCCGTTGAGGTTGCTCCGGTTCTGCTCAACCAAGTCGTCGAGGTTCAGCGCGCGTCGAGAGTCGTACAGCAGGTCGGGGAGTGGCAGCTGGAACTGCGCGCATAGCACCTCGATGAGGGTAACGCCAGATCCGAACCGGATGAGCGCAGCCTGGGGGTCCTCGGCGCGCGTCGGGTCCTCTGCATCTCCGAGGAGATGGGTAACCAGGAGATCCAGCAGCGAACACGGCGTGATGTATGCCGATATCAAGGACAGGATCATTGGCGAGCTGGCGAGTCGCGCAAATAGGTTCTCTGGTGGCGTCGTCTGCGGCGCGGCAGTGATAGCCTGGACAATCTCGGCCCCGAGCGAGTGCGCGCTCCCTGCAGCGTGCGTGATGAAGTTCTCCAGCGCAGGCAGATGTGACGGCGCACAGTTTGCCAGACGCTCGAGCAGCGACTCTCCCGGGGCTGCCTTGACGGGGCTGCCGATGAGGACGACGCTCGCGTCCTCATCCAGCAACCCCAGACCCGTGTACCGCCGCACCGCTGTCCCCTCGAGCGAGAGCGAGGTCCACCCGTCAGGCTGCTGGTACGGCCCTGCCTCGTCATCGGGCTCGATCTGGGTAAACTTGGACGTGTACAGCGCCGTCATCGCCTGGTACCAGTTTGCGAGCTCCGGTCCATGCGAGGCGAACACATTTGAGAGCGACTGTTGCAAGGTTGCAGGGTACGGCCACTTGGGGTCCGAGTTGTCGTGCCACCACCTAAACAGGATGGGCAGCTGCTCGGTGAAGAAGACGAAGGGGAAAACTGCCTCGCTAGGACCCTTTGACCATGCAGCAAGGACGCGAGAGGCAGCAGCGTCTAGCAACGCGGACATGAACTCGGACGAGTCTGCCGACAATGACCGGCCAAGCTTGAGCATGTGGATGAGATGGGGAGCTGGCTGCGGCGGTTCCGACGTTGACACGACATTGCGCGTCCATCCCTGCGCGCGGCGGACGTACTCGATGAGGAACTCCGTCGTCTGCTGGAGTGGCAGCGGCGTCGCTCGCAAAGACATGCCCATGCCCGCACCGATGTCGCCAAAGCCTCCCGACTGCTGGCCGACGTCCTGCACCCCAAACAGCCCCGCCACTTCCTGCGCCGGGGCGTCTGGCAGCGGCAGGTCGGCCATAAGCCCCGCAAGGCACTCTCTTAATGGCCTTCCCACGTCCTCGGGCAGCACTGCGCTGAGTTGGGCTGCCTCGAGGCCGACGTCGAATGGGGGTGCGGGCAGCGGGGGGATCAACGCTGTCAGGCGCGAGGCGATGGCCAGCAGCGGCGCCGGCGGCGGGGACATGGCCGCGCACTGTCTCAGCAGCGGGAGGATGAGGCTGAGCGCTGGCGCCTGCTCTGGCGCGGCGGCGGCGGATTCGCTCGTCCCGACGTCTGGGACGTCGGACCACAGCTCGATCGGCGACGGGAGCACATCGCCGGGTCCTACGCCGGTCGGATTGGCCAGCAGCGCACTCGAGATGCTGACGAGCTGGGGCGCGATGGATGCCGTGGCGATCGCGTCGGATCGGTACAGATACGCAAGGAGGGCGACGACGAATGTGCGGGCGCTGAACAGGGGCGTCGCGAGCGCCTGGGAGAGATAGTTGATGAGGATGCCCGGCGCGTTGGCGCGCACGAGGTGGTGCAGCAGCCCGACTGCGTGTGAGCGGGGAACTAGGCAACACCATACCTGCTATTGCTCGCTCTGCAGCGTCGCCGTCGAGCCCCTTGCGTGCGATGAGATCGGTGACGAGGCGCGAGAACTGGCTGTGAGCTTCACATCGCTGGGAATAAGCTCGACGTACCCGTTTTGGCGGGATGGCTCGCACGGCAGCACGGCCTATCAAGTCGCGCACGTCGAGCTCCTCTGTCGCTGTCATGGGGATGGCAAGAGTTGTCGCAACAAGGAGGGAAGGTAAATGGTCCAATGTGGAGGGAGAATGTCTTGTCGGTCGGTGGGGTCTGTTTTCATCCGGCCCGCCTGGCAGGCAGGCAGCCTGGCGCGGCCAGCTGCAACGGCGCATGACGGCGGCGGGCGGCATCCACCCTGTCGTCACCATCTCGTGCATCTCCATCATCCCACTCGTTGCCATCTGCACATTGCACCAACAGCACAACTCATCATGAGCACGTCGACCAACCCAGCAGCGGGCCGCACCCTCCTCGCCGTCATCGGAGACGAGGTACGTGCATTCGACTGTCGATCCCACGTGTTCGCGGGCAAACCATCTCGCGACTACCACTGACCTTATCGCCAGGACTCGGTCACCGGCCTCCTCCTCGCTGGCATCGGACACGTTACCGAGGCGCAGAAGAAGAACTTTGTCGTCGTCGATGCGAGTGAGTATGGCTTGGGGGAACGGGCTCCTCGACACCGCCTAACAACCCCTCAGAGACCCAGACCAACATCATCGAGGCCGCGTTCCAGGAGTTCACCGAGGACCGCAAGGACATTGCCATCCTTCTCATCAACCAGCATGTGCGTTACTAAGCACCGCTCTTCTGCTCAACGCTCACCCTCCAGGTCGCGGACAGGATACGCCCCTCTGTCGACCGCTACCAGGCGGCCTTCCCTGCCCTCCTCGAGATCCCGTCCAAGGAGCACCCCTATGGTGGGTACAGTGCTCTCCATTAACACCCAGCTGACACACGTGCAGACCCCCTCAAGGACTCGGTCCTCAAGCGCGTGCAGAAGCTGCGCGGCGATTAGACTTGCAGTATTCCAGTGAACAATGTATATCATAGGCTCGTGAGCGCTGGGCGCGTAGTAGTACAATACACCATCTGCAGCATAACGCTGCCTCTAATTCTACACTGGCGTCGTGCTCATGCCGAGCCCTCAAGCTCGGCGACCTCGAGACGGAGGTCCTCCTCCTTCCTGCGCAGTCCGCGCACCTCTCCCTCCATGGCCTTGCACGCCATCTCGAGCTGGACAGTCGAGCCGATCAGATCCTGCCACCTGTTCTCGAGGCGGCCGAGGTGCTCGCCCGCGTCCTCTTGGAACACGCGGCGCGAGCGGTTGACCTCAGTCACCTGCTCCTTGAGCTGCGTGAGGGTCTCCTGCAGCTCCTTGGACTGCGAGTTGAGCTGGTAGTTGCGGACAAGCCACGCGTTGGGACCGTACGACTGGAGGACGCCAACGTTGTCGTTACTGCCGAGGTGTCAGCTCGCGCCCAGTCTGGTATTCCCACCACACTCACCGCACAGCCATGTGGCCCTCGCCTATCCTTCCTCTCCGCTCAGCCTCGATCAACTCGTCGACGCTCGCTCCCTCGGGCACGCTTGGCGGGTTGTATTTTGACGTGTCGATGCCACGGATGGGGTCGTCGGCATAGTTGGCCAGCAACGATGCGAGGCCTGCAGATTTCTGAGAGATGAGCTACTACCTTCTGTACGGAGTAGCTCTCAACTCACGGGAAAGACCTCGACGTTGGGAGGCAACCGCGCGTCGTCGTCGGCAACCTGTGGCGTCTGGCCGAGCTCGGCCTCGATGAGGGCAAGAGCCTTGGCTTTGAGAGCTACGGTAGCAAGTTAGTGGCTGCTGAGATGCGTTGAGCTACACTCACCCTGGTCCTCGATCTGCTTGTCGTAGTACGGGAGCGCGTCAATGCTTGAGCCCGACATGATGATGCGTTGTATGGATGTTGTTGATGCAAGGTTGGACTTGGATCACTCTAAGTCCAAGTGATGCAGGGCGGGGTTTTCGGGGATATGTTGTATTAGGCGCGCCAGGTGGGCGCCTATTCCTCATCACCACTCCTCTCGCTGACACCTCCTCCCTCCACTTTAGCAGGTCGTCACTGGTCATCAAGGAGAGTTGTTGGGTCGACTGCTGCTGCCCGAACACAATCAAGCACCCGATTCTGTCATCCCAACTCCACACACCCATCCATCTCCCCTTCACACTTTCCCTGCCCACAAGCAACAAGCCACGGGGATCCAGTTATCAAGCCCCTGTTGACTCGAGATGGCGGCTATCAACGAGCCCATCACCGGCGAGTCGAAGAAGAGAGTAGTAAGTGCCTTCCTCCAACCTCCCGGCGCGGTACGACGCGTCATTCTGCTTGCAATCGTCGCTGCAAGACCCCATCCATGCATCTATGGCCAGCCTGACACCACCGCAGTGCTACTTCTTCGACTCGGACATTGGAAACTACCACTATGGACCTGGTAGGCCGGCCGACTCCGGATGACACCTGACCCCCAGGACACCCAATGAAGCCGACGCGTATCAGGATGTGCCACTCGCTCGTCATGAACTACGGGCTGTACAAGCAGATGGAGATCTTTGTGAGTGCTGAGCTGGGTGGACGCGCCGAAGGGTGGATGCTGACCCACCGCAGAGGGCCAAACCGGCGACCAAGCGCGAAATGTCTCAGTTCCACACCGACGAGTATGTCGATTTCCTTCACCGCATCACGCCGGACAATGAAAATCAGTTCGCCCGCGAGCAGGTCAAGTGTGAGTGTTGTTGGTCGTGAGATGGAACAATTGCTAACCTGGTCAAGACAATGTCGGCGACGACTGCCCGATCTTTGACGGCCTGTTCGAGTACTGCTCCATCTCGGCCGGCGGCTCCATGGGTGCGTGCATAGTAGCTGACAATGCTGACTGAGATCAGAGGGTGCCGCTCGTCTGTCTCGCGACAAGTGCGACATTGCCGTCAACTGGGCGGGTGGCCTCCACCACGCCAAGAAGGCCGAGGCGACTGGCTTCTGTTACGTGAACGGTATGTGGTTTTGTCCCAATGATTTTTGACACGCCAGACATTGTTCTCGGTATCCTTGAGCTTCTGCGATACCACCAGCGTGTTCTCTACGTCGATATCGATGTCCACCACGGCGACGGTGTTGAGGAGGCTTTCTACACCACCGACCGCGTCATGACCTGCAGCTTCCACAAGTACGGCGAGTTCTTCCCCGGCACTGGTGAAGTCCGCGACAATGGTATCGGCAAGGGCAAGGGGTAGGTTGCTCAAGACAACAATGTGAACTGACCCACCAGATACGCATGCAACGTTCCCTTGCGAGACGGCATGAGTGACGAGAACTACAGGACCATCTTTGAGCCTGTCATTCGCAAGATCATCGAGTGGTACCAGCCTGGTGCTATTGTTCTTCAGTGTGGCGCCGACTCTTTGTCTGGTGACCGGCTGGGTTCGTTCAACCTCTCCATGCGTGGCCACGCCGCCTGTGTGCAGTTTATCAAGTCGTTCAACCTTCCTCTCCTTATGCTCGGCGGAGGTGGTTACACCGTCAAGTCTGTGTCGCGTACTTGGGCGTATGAGACTGGTCTGGCTGCCGGCGTGCAGCTGGGAGGTGCTATCCCGAACAACGAGTATTACGAGTACTATGGCCCCGACTACGAGCTGGACGTCAAGCCGTCCAACATGACGGACCACAACACGCGCGAGTACCTCGATAAGCTCCAGGAGACTGTGTTTGAGATGCTGCGCGACAAGACTGCCGCTCCCAGTGTCCAAATCCACAGTGAGTAGCCCGCCTGACATGGGGTTGGAACGAACTGACCGGGTCGTAGCCGTTCCGAAGCTTGCGCACGACGACGAAGATGACAACGAGATGGAGGATGTCGAGGACAAGGATGTCCGGAGACCAAGTGAGTCGCAAACGCTGGAGTCTCTGCTGACCCATACAGTGCGCCTGTGGGACAAGGAGAAGCAGAACGAAAACTCGCTGTCTGACTCTGAGGACGAGGGAACGGGTGGACGGCGGCATCGCCAATCCCATCGCGAGGGCTCGAACGGGTCCCGCTCAAAACGCCGGCGCTCTCAATCACCAAGGACCGGAAGTGCCGCACCATCGGCCAGCGTGCCGGCGGCTGAGCAAACTCCTGCAACAACGGCCCCCGCACAAATTGCGCCAGCAGAGGAAGGTGGCGCCCCCGCAGACAATGGCTCTTCATCGAAGGGACCCGTTGACATTCAGTCGTGGGCTGAGAATGTCGGGGCGGTCAAGGCAGAGCCTTCATCTGCACCTGCAGAGCCCGCTGCTGCGGGAGACGGCGATGTTGAGATGGCCGATGCCTCGGCGGCGCCGGCGGCCGCGACGGAGGCCGCCAACGGCGAGCTGAGCGGAGCGGGAGCAGGCGATGTTGTGGCTGAGGGAGCGTAGGTAGTGGATCTAGTTGAGCATGTCTCGTGTGTCGTCTGCTACAGGGCAGCATTGGTTGCGGTTGCGCAGTCTTATATTGTGACAATTGATTCGAGTGAGACATGCCATCTGGTTCCAGACTTGGCACCGACCTGGACCAGAGAGGATCTCAATGCCAGAGACGAGTAAGCATACCCGTCTAGTTCATCAAACAAAGAGAGCAAGAAGAAACAAAGGACGATGAGCCGAGACGAGACGGAACTCGATTGTCGCGATCCGGGAGGGTTGGGATGGCGGCATTTGAGACATGTTTTGGGCGTGTCTGGCGCCTGACTGTCTCGTCGCGTTGAATTGGTTCTGTCTCGATCTAGGCGAGAAACGGTGCATGTTTTGCAGGTTTTGCAGAGGATCAAAGGCGACAAGAAGGGTACGAGAAAGAGGATGTGAAAGGACGAGCAGTGGTGGACGCAGTGGTGGGGATAGACGGACGGGGAGCGGTCCCGGGTGGGTGGCGGGAGGGCGAGGCGTCGCGCGATGGCGTTCACGCTGAATTGGCCCGGCCCGGGCACCATGCTCGCGATTCAGCATGCCTTGGTCGCTGCTAGCGCCGGCGAGCGCGCGCGCGTTGGTCGCGCTGGACGCCGCACGTGTGATTGAGCAGCGGCGAGGTCGCAGTGCTGGCGAAATGGGTGGTGCCGCCGCCGCCCCTTTCAGCGGCACAATAGTCAACCAACGCCCAGTCAGCAGCACCTCTTCATGCAACGAGAAAATCCCTGCCCACGTACCCAGCCCATAGCAGTGGGATGCATTGACAGTGGCCCAAATTCTAGTGTGAATGTGATCTATATGTGATACAAATAATATTAATGCGTTGCTGGGTCGGTGGTTGATTGATCGTCAGAGTCGTACAAATGGCAGCCGTGTGGGCTTTTGGCGGGGGGTCATAATACTGTAAATTATTGTTCTGGGTGTAATCACAATGGAGAGTGTGTCGCCACTTCGTTGGGCAGGGGGGGGGGGTATGCTCGTCTCAGAGGACGAATGCGGGGGTGAGGTTGAGGTCGGCCATGTCGCGCTTCCAGCGTCCGATGCCAGCGACGACGGGCTGGGGAACCCGAACGTGCACGACGGGGCCGAGCTCGGGCGTGGGTGGGAGGGTGCCGCTCGAGCTCGACGACGACGAGCGCGCGGCTGCCTCGGCGCTGAACGGGTCGAGCGCCTCGGTGCTCGTCGCGAGGCCGGGGGTCGACGCCGGCGTGTTGTAGTAACCATGGTTATGGTTGGCAGCGTGCGCGTGGTGCGCGCCATCGTCGGACGTAGCAGCACACTCTGCCCCCCGCGACCACGAGTCGTGCTCGAAGAACTGCTGGTGGTGGTGGCGGCGGGGGCCACCGCTGTGGTGGTGGTGGGCAGCGTACTGCGACTGCGGCTGCAGGTGGGGTTGGTTGTGGGCGTGAAAGTGGTACGGGTGCGGGCTCGAGGGCTGAGACGCCACTTGGGCGGCCCCGGCAGCCGAAGATGCCGCGGCGGCCGCCTGCGCCGCCGCCGCCACCGTGACCTGGTGCCATTGTGCGGAACCGCTAGCCAGGTGCGAGGGCACGCTTATGTCAAGACCAGGTTCGGGGCTAGGCGCAGGTGACGGCAAGTGGGAGTGTGCCTTGGTGTGGCTGCCGCCGCTGCCGCCGTGGGTCGAGAATGTCGGGGCGGCCATGACCATTGCGCGCAGCTGAGCCAAGCTGATTCTGTCTGCAGGGTTGCGCGTAAAGAGGCCGGCTAGGATTGCGCTACTCGAAGGTGACAGGGGCAGGATCGTCGCAAGCAGACTAGGGTCGTCGAGGTACGCGCGGAAGGTATCGTCGTCTGCGCGCGCTTGCCGCCAGGGATTGCGGCCGCACGCCAGGTTGACGAGGATGACACCCAACGACCACAAGTCTGCCTGGGCCGTAGAGTACGACTCGACTGGCTCGAACAGGCCGCCCTGGCACTCGGGGCTGAGGTAAAACGTCGACCCACTGCACAATGGTCAGCTACCCTGCAACTCTGTTTGGGACCACGCCATTACGCAACCCGTGCCATGCCGCAATCCTGCCCCTGGCCAGGTGACCCCAAACAAGACATGATTGCGGAGACGAGAAACAGGTACCGACGGGTGGTGGCAGGTAAGGGGGATCGTCACGCTGCCACCCTCAACCCTCGGGCCACGAGACGTGCGTAGTCGCTAGCCCTCCCCGCAGCCTCTGTGGGAGGCTGCGGGATAGGCTAGCACCCACTCGTGACTTGGGAATGGTTGTGGGAGTGTGGCACCTCACAAAGGTGGTTCCAGCCCACACCTGCCGCCGCCGCCTCCGCCTCCGCCGCGGTCCAACACCAATAACACTCACCATCCAAAGTCGGTCGACATTCTCTCAGTCGTCGCCAGACCAAAATCGGCAACACACACCCTCGTACCGTCCTCGGAACACAGGATATTCTCGGGCTTGAGGTCGCGGTGGAAGATGCCCATCGAGTGGCAATAAGCAACGGCATCAATGATCTGGATAAAGACGGAGCGCACAAGCTCGTCGCGGCCGTGGTATCGCTGGTTGTCGGTGATCATGGCGAACAGGTCACCGCCGGAATAATAGTCCATGACGACAAAGGTGAAGCGCTCGTCCTCGATCACCTTGTGGACCGGCATGATGCTCGGGTGGCCCGTCGCCAGCTGGTGGAGGGCGATTTCTCTGCGCTGGAAGTGGCGTTGGCGGGCATCAAGTCCCTTCTTGCACAAGCACTTGACGGCGACGTATGGTGGGGCGGCATAAGGACTGGCGAGCCTTCCTCGTGAAGCAATGTGGTCGACTGCAAGGTACACGACACCGTATGCGCCGACGCCGATAATCGACACAAACTCGTATCGTCCATGGTCGATTCGGCGCCCTACCAGATCCCTGCCAGCGTTGGTGTAGTCAGGCATGGTGAGGGGAGGAGAAGGAGGAAGGGGGAAGGGGCAATGTTGACAAGTGGGGGAGGGTGGGGACGCTCAAATGCTGGCGGCCAGAAGTCACACTTATAATCGACGCTCGGCGTGTGTGCGTCTGTGTGCCGGCTGGCGAAGACCGACGATGGCGGAGGTGATGGAGAATCGGATTAAGGGCCGAGGGGCGCGAGAACGTGTGCTAATGGGAGCGACAATGGGCGTGTGTGGAGATGATTGCGGACGTGTGTGGGGCGGACCGGCCGCTAGTGGTCGTGCAGTGTGGCGACAGCGTTGATTGCGAGGCGAGGCGGGGCGACGCGGGGCGGTTTCGACGACACAACGGGGGCGTGGGAGGCCGAGCGGTATATTATATTTTCCTTGTGCTGGTGTATGAGGACAAGGATAATATGCAGGTGAGTGTCGACGTCTTCTAGACAGTTGACAGAGAGGAGGAGGAGGAGGAGGGGTGGGGTGGAGGTGGTAGACTAGGTGGTGGTTACGGCAGCGCGCGCGCGTGGTTAAGAGGCTCGATGGCGGTGGTTGCTGCCGATCTATTAAGTGTGCCGTGCCTTCTTCTCACCTGCGAAGTCTGACACGAGCTGACGACCTGACACTGAAGCGGACCTGAATCCAGCGCTGGAATGGAGGCGTCGAGTCGCAGCTGGCCCCAACGGGAAATGGGCCGGCAGCATTCGGCTTGGGCGCGCGGGCGCGCGCGCGCGAGCAGCGTTGGCCTGAGCCCTCCTTCCTGGCTAACTGGCTGGCTGGCTGAGCTGGCTTGGATGGCGGCTGACCGGCTTGTCCGTTCGCAAGCAGGCTGGCATGCCCCGGATGGGCTATCGATGGCGCAGGCAATCCTGCCAAGGCTTTGGCTTTGCCGTGGCACGCGTCAGACTAGGACAGCGCCCCCGCCGTCGTGGTGGTGGTGGCATGGTGGTGGAGCTGGCGCCTCGCCTCGTCTGCGCGAATGCGCCGCGCCGCCGCCCGCGCCCGCCCACACAGCGCCATCGGCAGGCCCTGCCCCCCCTGCGGCCCCCCTGCCTCCGCCCCCGGCCCCCGCGTCTGACCAAGCACAGTTACAGCGCGAGGCCGTAGAGACGACGGGCGCGACGACGGGCGCCAGATCACTGGGATGCTGTGCCTGAACTGGATGAGTCGGCGCCACTGAAAATAGACAGGGCATGGCGCTCAAGGCAAGGTCGGGTTTGGCGTCGTCCACCCAGATGGCGGCCATGAAGAACGAAAGAAAAAAAAAAATGGCAGTCGGACGGTGGCGGCGAGGGCGTCCTGAGCAGTGGATTGGGTGGCAAAGGGAAGGGGAAAAAAGGGGGCGGCGACATGAATTGCCATCTCAGCAGCTTCACCGACACTGCTGTATCTGAGACCTTGGGGCCGCCCGAAAGCGCAAGCAGAGAGACAGGATAGAATTGGTCGCAAATCAGCCCCAGCCCAGCCCCAGCCCCAGCCCGATCCAAAGCCACCTCGTCTCGGCCCATGCTGCCCGGGCCGCCCTCAGCAAGCATCCCACGTCACACATGCCCCAGTGCCCACGGCCCACGGCCCACGGCCCACACAACACGCCCAGCCCACTGACACATTCGCCGGGGCGTGGCTGCCTGTGACTACCATTACCCAGGGGCGGCGCACACGCCTGCCCCTGCGCACCCCCCTCAGCCCCTGCGGCGGACGCAGCGGCTTGCGGGGGCGGCTGTAACCAAACCCCGGGGCGGCCGCTCGTATCTCGGATTCACTGGCCTTCCAAGGTTCCATGAGTTTACCCAGGAGCAGGTTGCGCGGCACGGCACGGCTGGGACCGGGTGCAGCAGCAGTAGCAGCAGCAGCAGCGCAGCACGCCGCCCATTCACTTGGCAGGTGAGACGGACATTGACGCACACCGAACACACCCGTCAATGCAGCTGTGGTACAAGGCTTGCAGGCTTGCTTTGTTCCGACTCACGTCCCTCTGCGGTTGACACAATGCGCTGCGCTGACGCGCGCGCGCGCGTCAATCTCGCGCGAGTTGATTGCAAAACACTGATTACACTCGAGCCCCCGGTCTCGATCCTAGCGTATCTCACCGCGACACGGATCGGTTCGGCTCGGCTCGGTACATGCACACGTCGTCGCTCATGTGAGCATGTGTGTGCCGTGGCTCAGATTCGAGGCTGCACAACGTCGCTTCGGTAGGCCTCCCGGCGCCTGCCAATCGAGCCCGGCTGGCGGCCGCCAGTGACAGCTACGGGGGGGGGCCGGCGCATTCCCTCCCTCGTGCGGCTTGCCGCTTGCTGCCTCACGAGTCCCGGTTCCGGAGGTTATCTCAGCGACCGACGCGCACACGCTTCAGGCACACGCGTCTGGGGTTCCACGGGCCGCCCGCATGTGATGGTGTGATGGTCGGGTGACTCGCTTTGGCTTGCGCTTTGACCCAGTCGCAGGGTGAGACATTTGTGCAAGCCCACAGCGACGACGAGGACGTGAGCTTTTTTTGGCCATCGACGCGTGCAGCGGTGCGCAGCAACAATCTGATGCTGCTAAACCCCAGATGCCCACTTCCCTGGCCGCGCTGCCCGCTGCCCACTGCTCATGCCCACTGCCCATCACTTCGCAACCCAACGCGGCGCTAGGAGCAGGCAAGGCAGCGCAGGTGGCCACCTCGCCCTCTGTGGCTTAATTGACAACAGATCAGAGAACTGAGTCACGCCCCTGGATTCTTGACCTGGGGTCCTTGCGCCCCGGCGCATCACCCCAGACAGACACGAGGACGTACCGTACCTTCGTCAGCGGCGTGTCGTGGCTGCAGCAGGCCGCACTTCCCGCAATGGCATAACACCATCCTATGGCCCACTATCGCCGCCTAACTCCCTCGCCGCCGGCGTGCCACGCACCTACCGCAGCCTCTTGACGCCTCGTGCACTCTACCTCAGACAGGAGGCTTAAGGACGATGGTCGCCAACTGGCTTTGCTGCGCCGCCACAGTAGGGGCGCCTGCGCCACTGTGGCGCTCATTTCGGCGCCGCCACCCCTGACGGCCACCAAGCTGGCTGGTTCGGCGGGCGACTTTGCTTCCGGCCATATGCCGTCTTGTCAATTGAATGCAACGACGACGAGCAGCCTAAAGACCATGGTGCAGGACAAGCAGACTATCGGAATTGAGTCTAACAATGCCAAACGCTTTTGGGGTCGCACCCGCAGCAGCTAGCAACGTGGGCTCCCCTGGGATCAATGAACGCCGCGGCTGTCAGTGACCATCACGACGACGGCGACGACACGGACAACAACAATAGCTGCCATGGCGACCTCTCCGTTGCCACTGCCACCCCGCAAGCGATCCTCCGCAGAGGCGCTTGCGCGCGCACGGATCAGCGCAACTGACCAACAGCCTTCTGACGTACGCTGCTGCACGGTGCGCTAGCTCATGTGCCACCGCGTCATGTGCCCGGCGGTCCTCGATGGCTATCTTTGGGCAGAACAAGGCCCATTGTCAACGGCCCAAGGTTTGGCATTCGGAGGCCGCCACACCTTGTCTTGCTTGGCAGGTACATACATACACCGACAACCAACTCGGTACCTCGTGCGCACAGGCCACGTTCGCCGCCACACACATGCGCTGTCTCACCGTGTCCTATGGCCTCACCCGCTTCTGTCGCCCGCTCACGTCATATCTTTGTCGGGCCGCCGCTCGAGCTCGATCCAGCAGCGGAAATGGTGTGATCATTCCGGCTGCCTTGTCAATATTTGGTTCGCCGGGCGACGAGCGGGTCCGCGACGAGTCCACGTCATCCGCGCGACAAACGAGGAGCCAGCATTGGCAGTCTCAGGCAGCAGGGACTCGAGCACAAACAATAGGCACCACTGCCACGCCGTCCGCAGTCGCGCTGCTCAGGTAGGCGCGCGACTGAGTGTGCCGAGGTGTGCGCTGTGCCAAGCAAAGCCATGTGTGCGCAGCAGCAGCCCACGCCGAGCTCCACGACCCTCCGCACGACACACCACGGCATTGACATTCCGCAGCGAGCGCCATGTCTGAGAGATTAGACAAGTGCGGTGCGTCGTGTCGCAGAGCGAGACACGGCGCGGTAACGCCAGAACAGGCTGGCGGGTGCCGGCTGGTGGCGGATCACGACGACTGCGCAGCAGGGCCGGGAAACCCGGCACGCGGGCGCGGGGCGCCGACCGCGTCCGCCTCCTTATCCGGGTCCGCAGCGCCGACCGCCACCGGCGGCGAGGCGGCGCGTCGGGGCGAGTGTCGCGATGACGAGCGTAGGCCCGAGCGCTCGCCACGACGACGACGGGCAGCCCCGCGATCAGCAGCGACAACTCCCCGGCTGGCCCCACGCCAGCGTGGCGCGATGCCGGGAAGGTGATCGCTGTGCGGCTGTTCGACGGAGAATGGCGCGGTGAGTCATGCCCGCGCGTCCGTACGCATCTGGCTTGCAGCGTAGATCTTGCAGCTCCGTTCGGCGCGAGCTCGACGGAGCAGCACGTGTCGTGTCCAGCTCCCCGCCGAGCCGAGCCGACTCCGATCACAGAGCTGCGGATGCACGCCTACTCGCCCTCGCGACTGCTCGCAAATTTGGTTCTTCCAGTTGAGCACGCTGAGGCCGGGAGAACCGGTTGAAATGCCTCGCCCCAGGGCGGCACCCTCGGTGTGGCGCGTGCCACGCCGTCGACCGCCGGCCCTGTGGCGCGCGCGCGCCAGAGCGACGCGGCCCGCGCCGCTTCGCGTGTCGCGTAGCGCTGCTGGCTGGTGTCAGCCGGCTCGTCGCAGCTCGGCACAGCCCGGCATCGCAGAGCGGGCTCGGCTGGCCCGCTACCGGCGTAGGTAGCTGGCCGTAGTTAGTCCACACACCAGCCAGCGCCACACGGCCGTCCCACCCCGCCCACACGGGCATTGGTGCCTCGTGGCGCTGCAGCTCTGCATGTCCACCTCCCCCGCCCACGACAGCCCATTCACATTCAGCCAGGCCGTACCGGCGGCCAGCGGGCGTAGAGGGGGCGTACGTGCGGCAAGGATGGATTCACTACACAATAGCGGCGCGCAGCGGCCACTCGCAGCTGTGATACAAACACACGGCGTCGCCTGCCGCTCCCGGCGGCCAGCGGGCGTAGAGGGGGCGGGCGTGCGGCAACGGGCAATGGTTCATGTACAATAGACGCGGCAACGCTCGCAACTCATCGCTGCGTCCTGGGGCTGGCTACTGCCGCGCTTTCCCGATCTCGACGTGTGCGGCTGCACGACGCGGATTCCAGCGCCGCGCCACCGCGTGCTTTGAAACACCTTGGGGAGGGGTTGGGGACAAAAATATCTTTGAGCGGGCTGCGTCGGCGGGCGATCGTTGGTCTTTGGGGGGCAGTAGGATCGCCTTTGGAGGGGAGCGCAAGGAGCTCGTGGAGCTGGTGTCGTGCCCTCTGTGAGACGCCCACGTCCGCGACAACCGCCGACAGCTGCAGCCGGGGGATCGTCTCGGGTGCAGTTACAGACGTCCTCCTGCTCAAACTCGCAGCGTGACTTCAGCCAGCGCCTTGGGTGGGAGATCGGCAGCTGGCGTTTGCTGGGCACGTTTGCTCTCGAGCGTGCTGCGCTCCGCCCCTTCCCTCGACCAGCTAAAGACCGCCGCCACAGACGACCTTTGCGGCAGCGGGCCGAGCCACCATTCCCTGCACCGCTGCGCTGCACATCACCTGCCCCACCGCCCCTCGGCCATGCGGCTCCGGCCCTCCCCCACCCAGCCCACAGCTACCCGCCACTGCCACTGCCACACACCGCCACCCCACCCACCCCCATCATTCAACCATAACATTCATGTAGACAAAATTCCCCAGACACTCGATACCAAGCCCCCAATACATGGGTATATGAATACGATCTCAATCCTTACCAATCTGGCCCGCCTCAGCCACTTGCTTCCATTCTATAAAACTCCAACGTCGCGCGCGCATCTAGGCGCGTCACAGGTGGTGCTCGGGGTCGCGTGCAGGGCGGGCCGGGATAGATGGCCGGCGCGCAATCCCCGACGCTTGCTCCGGCGTCGTGCCGGTCGGGAAGTGGTATGTCACCCCCGAGCCTGTCGATGCAGTCTCGAGCGTGTCGGCCACGCTCTGCGTGTCTGGCACTGCCGTCGCGTCGTCGCCCTCGGTCGACGCCTCCTCGGTCTGCGCAAGGCTGCTGACGTTGACATCGCTCGGCGACTCGAGCAGTGGGGGAGCGGCCGACTTGGGCTTCGCGTCCTCCGGGTTGACGTAGAAGGCCATCTGATTTCCGCGTCGGTCGAACCCACACTTCTCGTAGAAGCCTGCGGTGTGAGCATTGACGTCCCACGCACTCGCAACCCAACACTCACCAACTTTAGGATCCTTGCAGTCAAGGATAACCTTGTAGCAGTTGAGCCTCTGGCCCATATCCCTAAGTCCAGTGACCAGAGTGACGCCGAGGCCACGGCCCTGGGCGTTGGGCGAGACGACAATGTCCTCAATGTGGCCAGCAAGGCCGGCAGCGTGAATAAACTTGCGCTCCACAATCAGGGTACCCGATGCGACAATCTGGTCGGTCGCCTTCTCGACAACCACAACGATGAAATACGTGTCAATGCTCGCTTTGAGCGCGTTGAACAGCGCAGTGAAGACCGACGGGGCGAGGGGTGGCGCCGTCGAGAGTGACGACAGCAGGCCAAAGTATGACCGGATAAAGTCGTCGGCAGCCAGGGGACGGACGTGATAGTCCTCGCCGACAGCATCGCGCATGGGGCCCGGGATCTTGAAGGGCGAGAAGAGCAACACCAGCTTGGCGTCTGGGGTGAAGATGGGGATCTCTTCCTCCTCCTCCTCGTAGTGAGGGTGCGCTGGCTGAACGGCCTGGGGAGCAGGGTCCGTTTGGTTGGACGTGAACGAGTTGATCGACTCGGCGTCGTTCTGGCGCACCGCCATCGGGTCGGGGGTCTTGAAAAGCTGAGGAGTGAGCTGCTGCACGCAATGATATGCATCGCACAACTCACCAGATCCGCATAGGTGATCATGTCCTCGAGAACCGTGTCCTTCTCAAGGTGCATAGTCAACGCGTTGCCGTTCGTCGGGACCGTGTCAGAGCCAAAGACCACCGAGTCTGGGGTTAGCTCAAGTGGCGCCATCAAACTCACTGAACACAACGGCCAGGTTCTTCGCGCCCATCTTGTTGGTGGCCGAGCGGGCAGCGATACGGGAAAGGTGCTCAATAATAGCGCGCACAGTGGTCTGGTGGATCGGTGGGAGACGGCGGAGGCGCCCGCGCAGAGAAGTAAAGTCGTTTGCGATATGCGCCTCTGCGGAGATGTGAGCGACCGCGCCTCGCTGGATGCCCGAGGTGTTCCACTCACCCCTGTTCTGCGTATATCTCGTCCGCTCCGAGTGAGGCATGGGGAAGAGCGGCTCGGGCAGCTCGCGCAGGTACTGCTTGAGAACGACCGACACACTGAACACGTCGTTGTCGGCCGTGAACTGGAACCTGTCTTCGTCCTGCTCGATCCTCTGCACCATCTGCACATGTCAGCTCGGAATCCAGGTGATGAGCTCACCTCCTTGACCGTGGCAATACGGCCGCTTATCCGGTAGATGCCCTCGGCGTCCAGTCCTCTCTCGTCAATCCAAGCAATCGACTTCTCCACAATTAACGGCGGGCTGCCGTGGTCACCGCCCTCGCCGCGCGCAAAGTCGTAGTCGGTCAGGCTCACTCCGAAGATGAGCGAGCGGCAGGGGCCGACGTAGAAGTTGGAGTAGAGGATGGGTGCATTCCTCTGCACCTTGGGAAGACGCGAGCGGTAGCGCATGGCTGCATGTCAGCCTGCACATCTCAGCAACACTCACAGTCAGCATCTGGGTGGATCTCGTTGATGGATTTTGTGATGACCTCGGTGGCCTGAGCGAGCGTGAAGCTCGTGGCATATGTGGCGTCGGTAAACGCGCGCATTGTGATCTTGATGGTGGCGTTGAGATCGTCGTTGAGCGAACCGAGACTCGTGATCGCCGACTGCTGGAGCTTCTCGCGGCGGAGACGGAGTGACTCGCAGTGGAAGACGCCCTGGCGATACGCCTTGTCGGCCTCATCGGCATCGCGCTTGACCTTTACGCTCTTGAGGGTGCCGGACGCGCCCTTTGAGGAGCCGATCGACGAATGATGCTGGTGGTGGCCGCGGCGAGATGGCGTCGAGACTCTCTCCTCGGTGACAATCGATGGGGCAACCTCGCTGACGGCATCGCTGCCGCCCTTGCCCTCGCGATCGCGATCGCCACCAAAGCGATTCATAATTGCCGTGAATCCCTTCTTGCCGTGGTGGGCAATGTCGCTCAGCACTTCCTTGGACTTGCCCTCGAGCTGGTTGAGGCCCGAGCCAGAGCCAGAGCGCGCACGGCCGGCAAAGCTCGACAGTGTGCCGCGCCTCTGGAGACCAGAAGACTCCGGCACGGGCGCGTACGCGGGCAGGGTGGTGCCCGACAGCGTCGATCCGGGTGACGACGGTGACGGTGACAACGACGTTTGCGAAGTGCTCGACAGGTTGTAGTAACCCTGAGAACTGCTCAGACCCGACGTGCTGTGCGGCGGCGAGCTCGGTGCGCCACCCTCGCCAGAAACCGTGTAGGTGAACGGGTGGGGCTTGTCGCCTGCGGGTGACGGCTCAACCGGTGACGCCTCGGACAGAAGCTTTGCCTGCATGGCGATCGCATGCTCTTGTTTCTTGAAGTCGACCAGTGCCTGGCACTTGGAGTCGTATGAGCGCTTGAGCTTTGGGACTTTGCTGAACGCGTAGTCTTCGTATGCCTGGGTGTGTGAGTGTGGTTCGACGCGATCTGCCAGCTCTCGACGGAACGTCGCACGACACGCTCAGCCAAGGTTCTAGCCCGCGGCTACCCCGCCATCGTCGCAGGGGCCCGCGTCCAGCTCCTTCTGAGCGCGGCTCTGCCAACGCCACCCCCGACGGCGTCCCAGAGGCCCATGCAACTCCGACCAACCCCAGCCCAGCCACCCCCGCCTCCACGTCGACTCACGTCGGTGGCCGCCTTGAGGTCCTCTCTAATGCGCTGGCGGATACGCGACTGCGTGTCGCGGAGCGACGTGAGCGGGCCAACGACGTCGTCGCGCAGCGCGTTGATGAAGGCGCCGCGGCTGTCGATCTCGCGCTGCGTATAGTCGCGCACCTCGAGCCACGCGCGTCTCGCCGACGAGTTGGAGTCGCGCCGCGTCGCACTGCCGTGTGAGCTCTCCTCACTCGCGCGCCGACCCACTCAAATGTCACACTGTCCACGCCCACCGTCTTGACGTGCAGCTTGTTCAGCTGGTCGATGTACGCCTGCTCGATCTTGATCCTGCCCCGTCAGCTTGACCACGCGGCGCAACCCACCGCTCATTGAAGTACGAGATGTAGTTTTCGTCTGCGGTCAGCGGCCGTAGTCACGCGCATCGTACCTTCGTTGAGCTTGCGCTGGCGGGTGTCAGCTCGGTCTGTCGCGTGCACGATTGCCTGTGCGACGGCCGTACGCACCTTGAACTCGCGGATAATGTCGGCGTCGTGGTCGCCGCCCTTGCGCTGCGGGCTCGGCACCGGCTCGGCGGGGTAGGCGTACGCCATGGTGTCGTTCCCTCGGGTGTGTCGCGCGCGATGGGACGGGCGGGGACGAGGTGTGGCCTACCGCGCGAGGGGTTTGCTGTTGCGGATGCTGATGCTGGGCGGGTTGCTTTATAGCCCGCGGCCGTGTGCACCTGGTGGTGTGGGAGTTTAGTCTAGTGGACTGGACTGGACTGGGTCGAGTGGACGATTCGTGTTGTTGGGGGGGAATGGAATGGATTGATTGATTGGATTAGATTGTTTGTGGTCGTCTCCGTTCCGTCCTGTCGTGACGAGAGACGAGAGGACGCGCTGGCTGGCTGGGCTGGCTGGGCTGCCCTGGCTTGGGTCGCCTTAACGGCACATTTGAAACATCACACAAGTCTAATCAATCCAATTTTGATTCCGTCGCTCTTGACGCGGCACAGCTTCTCCATCGCAGTCACATCCGTCGCAGACACGAAGTCAGACTACCTCACGCCAGCCCACCCAACTCCCCCACCACGACGAAACAATGACATGCATGGTGGGACGGACGAGTGCTTCGACAATTGGCCCAGTAATGCCAGTCGGGTCACTCACTACAGAGGAGAGACCACATCTCTATGTAACAGTAGGGTGGAAGGGTGTGTGCTGCGTGTGCCATCGTCTCTCGAGACCCACCTACATTGCAATGCAGGGGAACACGTATAGACCATTGAGAACCAGAGAGAGAGAGAGAGAGAGGAAAGGGGAGAGAATGGAAAACAGGCGACTGCCAGCGACGGCGAGCGCAACAGGTGCCACTGTGATGCGCACAGGGCTGTACCCGCGTCGATCCTTGCCAGGTGACGTTCATTCGTGTCTCAGATCTCATGACGACGACGCGGCGTTGTTGCGAGCGGCCGCCTCCCGGACAGGGGCAAAGTAGGCGTGCTCCTTGCTCTCGGCTGCTGTCAAGCGCTCCTGGTGGTCGTAGCGGAGGAGCTTGTCGAGGAAGTCGATGGCCTCGTTGGAGATGTAGCGCTGGTTCTCGGTGCTGATGAACCGCGACCATGGCTTGCGGGGGTACCGTCCGAGGATGTCGTCGAATTGCGAGTCGAGCTCAATGTCGTATCGCTCAAGGTAGTTGAACAGCTCGTCGGTACCGAGCACCTTTGTGATCTTGACGAGCTGGTCGGCATTGTCGTGACCGTGGAAGAAGGGCTCCTTGCGGAAGATCATGGACGCAAACATGCAGCCGAGCGACCACATGTCGAGGCTGTAGTCGTACTCCTGGAAGTCGACGAGGAGCTCGGGGCCCTTGAAGTAGCGCGAGGCGACGCGGACGTTGTACTCGGTGCCCGGGTGGTAGAACTCGGCCAGTCCCCAGTCGATCAGACGAAGCTGTCTCCGCTCGTGGTCGATCATGACGTTGTGTGGCTTGACATCGCGGTGCATGATGCCCTTCGAGTGGCAGAAGTCGAGCGCCTTGAGAAGCTCAAAGATGTAGAAGCGCACGTCAAAGTCGTTGAATTTGGGGTAGAGGGTTTTGAACTCGGTGTTCTGTAGCGACGTTAGCCGGCTGCTGCTCGCCCCATCGCGCCATTACTCACGTTGACATACTCCGAGACGATCGAGGGGGTCTTGGATTGCGGGTCGCGCACAACGTCTAGCAAGCCAATGACATTTGGTCCGCCAGCGAGGTTCTGGAGGATCTTGATCTCACGCTTAATCTTCTTCTTCTTGACAGGCTTCAAGACCTTGACAATGCACTTCTGGTTGGTGGGCAGGTGGACCGACTCGAACACCTGGGCGAGGGAGTCAGTGCGCTGCCGGCTCCACGCGTCGCGTGCAACTCACCTCCGAGTACTTTCCTCGTCCGACCTTGCGCACAATCTCGTAGTTGTCCTGCACGCCCCAGGTGACAATGAGGTTGTCTTTGGTCCGTCAGCCCGAGCCCGTCTGAAGACGGTAGCGCAACGCACCATAGTCCCACCATGATCGTCCTAGCCTCTCGTTGACGTCGGGGTACACTCGTGCCTGCGGGGGTTAGCGAGGGCGAGGGTGGTGCGAGGAGGCGAGGCGAGCGGGCACGACGGGGCTGCCGGGCCGCTACTCTGCGGCGTGCTCATCGCGCACGCCCACGTTCAAGCCTACTCACAATGCTCCTGCTGCCCGACATGTTGAGGAGTTGTTGCTCGACCGAGGGGGTGGGTTTGGAGCGAGAACGTGAAATGGTAGGAATGGGGAGGGAGGGGGTAGGTGAGCGAATCGAGTTTGTGCTTTGCTTCGATCGCAACAGTAACGACGACGACGCAAGCGCTCAGAGGCCGGTCAAGTGTCGCCCGAGGGAAGGTTTGCGGAGTTTTCTAGATTGGGGTGATTTGCGTGTAGAGAAGTCGAGAAGAGATGTCGACAAACAATAGGGAAGGATGAGGTTGTGGGTGTGGGTGTGGGTGTGGTGAGCTGAGTAGTGGTTGGGTGGGTGGAACGACCCGGACCTTTGAACCTGACTGATGGATGTGTGTTGACGAGGCTGACAGACGTTGATGGACTGGACCCGACCAGCAGAGCGAGCAGTCGAGGAAGCAGAGGCAGAGCAGCGCGCGCGCCGAGTGACTGTAGGGCCAGCCTGCAGCTGCCAGCTCCCACCCACGCCCGCATACAATCTCCCCGCCAGCCTACCTCGACGCCCCCTCCACCCCCCGACCCTTAACACCGCGGAAAATCAATGTGGCACCCACCCGCCCACTCGTACAGGATACCAATGCTTGCATTGCTCATTATGTGGACTCGTTAACACCTCCAAGAGGCATTCTACTACATGTGCGCCAGGCCGATGCGAGAGAGAAAAGAAGAAAACTATCCACAGTGTGTAAAGTGTTCGTGTACGGATACAAGGGGTGGACGCCACGGCCACGCCTACTGCTGGTCGGGGTCGGGGTTGGCGAGGCGGAACGTGTATTGTGGGGGCGGGTCACTGGGGCGCATAGGTTAGTAACAGTGGGCGACGAGACCAATTCAAGAGTAATACTCACAACGACGTCTCCCACTCGCCCTGTGGCGAAGGTCCGTTGCCGGGTCTAGGGCCCGAGGTCGACTCGGACGCTCGAGTGTGGCCGGCGGCGCGGCCTCTGGCGTACTCGGACTCGAGCTTGCTCGATTCCGTGACGGCAGTGTACGCGCTGTTTCGTGGCTGATGCGACGAGTTGGACGTGCCGCCCTGCGACTCCTCGAAGGGGAAGGGGTGGAGCTCAAAGTGCTCCTCTGGCCCGTCGGTGAGGAGGGATGGCGCCTGGGCGCCGTGCGGCTGGCCCTCGTACGCGCCACGCACGCTGGCGGCGGGCAGGCTGTCGCCCCAGCTGTTGCGGTTGTTCGTGGTGCGGCTGTTGAATCGCGAGTGTCCGGGCGTGTTGGCTGGGGAGAAGCCTGGGGTGAAGGGGGACGTGGGCGTGTCGGAGCCCACATCGCCCACGTCGAGGATGCCGGGGCGTCCCTCGCGCTCCTCCATTGCTAATGGCGTCATGCCAGGCTTGACGGCAGCACGCTCGCGACGGCGGCTCCTGCACCAGAGGAGCACGACGGCGAGGATCAGGAGCGCAAGGACGACGGCGAGGATCGGCCCGACAATCGCCCAAACATTCGTCCCCTTCTTACCGCCGCCGTTAGAGGCGCCGGCAGTATTGGTCGGCGCCGAGCTCTGGTGCGACGACGCCGATCCAGTCGACGACGGCGTCACTACGGGAGTGACAGACGGGCTGCCCGAGTCGAGGCAAGTGGTGTCGCTGCTGCTCTGCACCGTCAAGAGCGGCGTGCTCCCACCAGTGCCGACCCTGCTCGCGTCGCTCATGAGCAGCACAAACTGCGTCCCGGCCGCAATGTTTGCGGCCCAGTTGATCGTCGGCGTGTTCTTGTCCTGCGAAACGGGGATGCTCCACGCCGTTCCGGCAGGCACAATGCCATACAGCTTGACGGGGTAAACCGCGCTCGTCGCGTTCCACGCCACAGCCACGCTTCCGCATTGCGGCGGGTTGGTGTTTGGGTCGAGCCAGAAGCCAAAGTCGAGGGGTGGTGCACTGATCCGTCAGCCGTGGAACAGAAGGAACGCGGAACGCGTGGTCGCGCGTGTGCACGGCCCACGACCAGTAACGCACGGTTTAAGGCAGCTCGAGTTGCCCGACGGGGAACGGCCGACGGCTGTGCTGTTAGTCCTGGTCTATTCCCAGCCCACCTCGACCTACTGATGATGGGGCTGACGCCACCGCTGCCCCAGCCGGTCGCGTCGTACATGGTCGCCACCATCTGCAGGCCCTCTGGCTGGTCGAGCGCAAAGGTGTGCGTGTATGGTGGCGAGCCCGACTGCGCCGGGATCGAGACGTTTGCGAGGTGGCCGTTGGGGCCCTCGAGCGTCTGCATGCATGCGTCAGTGGTGCTCGTTGGTGGAGCCGGAGCCTTGGGCTCCGGCGGAGCTAGCAACCCACCGGGACGAGGACGAGGTTGAATGGGCCTTGGCCGCCATCCCTTCGCAGCGTCAGTCATCATGCCCGAGTAGTCTGCCGCAGCTGACGCCGCAGCATAACAGCACGCACCATGTGATTGTCCACGGCTCGCACTGGGCCGCCTGGGACGTGGAGAAGGAGAAGGCGTGGGCCGTGGTCGCGAGCACGGCCGCGGCGGTGAGCGCGAGTGAGCGTCTCATCGCGGAGGGGGGCAACTGGGGGAAGGCTGGGACGGGACGGGACGGGCGGTGGCCGGCGACCAGAGGCGTGGGCGTGCGCGTGATGCGTGGTCGTGCGTGCTTGCGTGCGTCCGTCTGTGGTGTTGTGATTATCGCTGCGGTGTATGCAAGATGGAGTAGTCGAGCAAGTCGAGTCGCGACGTCGACGAGTGGTCGAGTGGTGTGAATGAGTGCGACTTGGACGAAACGCGGTATCGGGAGGGAGAGGGAGGGAGGGAGGAGGGAGGCGATGTTGCCAGGGAGGGCAGAGCAGGGCCAGTGTTGTGACTGACTTTGGTCGCTCGTCGTCGTAGTCGTCGTTGGTTTGTTTCCAGGAACGGGGACGGGGCGCGGCTCGCTCGCGGGCAGCGCAGTGAGGAACCAAGGCAACAGGAAAAGTGGCGGCGGCGGCAGCGCTAGAGGGGGGCAGGCAGCAAGAGTCGACGACCGAGGTGGATGAGTAGACTCTACGCTTTGCATTCTTTGCGTTGGCACATTGCCTCGTCTGTATTAGCCCACCCGCGCAGCAGAGGAGGTAGCTACGGTGGCGCCGTCCATCCCCGCCTTGGCACGCTTGTCCTCTACAAGGCTTTTCCAGCTCGCCTTCCCTCGGACTCGGCTCGGCGTCTAGGGCGCGTTAATTAGGGTGGTCGGGCAGCTGACCTCGACGCTGCACGCTTCAGAGGTGCATGAGGTTGATGATGTGATGCACAGTCGGCTCTGCGCTCTGGTCGATCCCTAGCCCCGTCGTTTACCAAAATTTCCCAATACAGTCAAGTTTGACCTAAACACGACTGGCAAGGTTGATTGTGGCGTCCTGGACGGCGCGCGTAAAAGTCAAGGCGATGACGTCAATGCGTGTTTCATCGTCGCACCTGTGCACCTGTGCACATGCCTCCCTCCTCCTCCCTCCTCCCTCCCCGCCAGTCCTGCCAGGGCCATAAGGACACTTGCCAGGATTACACCACCACCCCCAACTCTACCATACAAAAACTGTATTTGGTTCGACATCACACACCCCAGTTCTAGTTGTCAACACGACAGCATGCATCATGCACTCGCACTAGCACCACCCAAACCCGCATTATAACACTCCACATACACCGCCTAAACCCCCCATACCCTACCGTAGCCGGAAGCGCTCTGCAAGCCCTCCAACAAGCCCATTGTGGCCCAAGCCCACACTCCTGACAGCCCACGATCGAGCCACAAGCCCCCACCACTGGGCCCAGCTCGCCCGCGGGCCGCCAGCACGCCAGCCGTACAGCGCAGTGCCGATGCCCAGCACGACAACGCCAAATGCGATCACCGTGCCGACGCGGTTCGGCGGTACGCGGAGGGAAGGAGGCAGGTGGAGTTGGGGGAGGGATACTGGCCAGCGGCGCGGCGGCGCCACTTCCTCGTCGTCGTCGAGCGCGTCACCTCCAGGCAGGATGACGTCCTTGTCGATATGCTCGGCTGCGTCCGCCAGCGACAGACTTCCCTTCTCCGGGTCCACGTCCGCGCTGTACGTCTGCACGACGCTGCCGGGGCCCATGACTTCGAGCCCGCGTATCCTCGGCCCGTCCCAGGGGTACTTTGCCTGCAGCTTGTCGGCGAGGAGGAAGACTGTGCTGAGCGCGATTGGGGTGTAGGGGTTGGCATTGTCATCATCATCATCATCATCGTCGTCGTCATTGATCGGCGGCGGTGGCGGCGGGGTCGGTGCGTCGGGCGTGTCGGCATAGAGCGGGGGAAGGCGCGCAAACAAGGGGTGGAGAAGCGAGGGGTCCGCGCGCGCTTCGGGCCCGAGAGCGGCCGCGAGCCGGAGCATCTGCGGTTTCTTTGCAACAAGGATCTGGCGTCAGTCAAAAGTCTGGACACGCCACGCACGGCCACAGCGAGGTAGATTGCCGAGATTGGGTTGCGGGTGATGAGGTAGTCGAAGATGCGCTGGACGGGCTCGAGCGTGTCGACGTCGTGCGAGAAGAGGGTCAGGATCCACGACAGCGCAAAGAATGGGAGCGTCGGCACGGGGGATATGCTAGCGGTCAGCGGCCGGCGCTCGTCTCCCTCCTCACCTCGCCGAGACACGATACAGCTGCGGGTCGGCGACGGCGAGGACGCGTCGCAGCAGCCTGGCGTCAGCGTGCCCACCCCACAAACCCACCTCAGCATGCCCATCATCGGGCCGAGCGACTTGCCCATCGCGTCGCGTACGCGGCAGAGGCTGACGACCTCGGCAGCAGCGAGCAGCTCGTCCCACTGACGCTCGTCTTCCTCGCTCGTCTTCTCGCCCGCGGCGCGCGGCGTGCGGTCCAGCACCGTCAGGTACAGCACCGTCATGATGTCGTGGAAGCCCTGGAAGTAGTTGAGCCCCGGGTGTCGCTGGAGCACGGCGACGATGAGCGCCTGCAAGTCGGCCTGCATCGCCGTCTTGTCGCCAGGCGTCAGGCCTGCGGTCAGCGTGTGGTGTTTGGCTCCACCCACCCTTCGGGTACGTGACGAACGAGCGCCGCGTGTCTAAGCGCACCTGCCCCTCGTCGCGGTGCGGCGGGAGCCCGTCGTCCGTCTGCGCCGTGGGCGACGAGTCGCGGTCGAGCGTAATGTGCACGAGGGGTGTGTCGGGCGCGGAATCGGCGTCCCTCGGCGTCGACGGCGTCGGCGTGGAGGCGGTCGGCGTGTCCGCGCCGGTCCTTTCCGGCGCCACCACTGCGCCGCTGTCCACAGGATGCGCATCAACCACCCGGTCAAGCCTGAGCACCTCGCGCCTGGCGTCAGCGTGTCCCCCGGCCGCGCGACGCACCAAGCCCGCCGCCGGGACGCGTTCGACCCAAACCCGCCCGGCTCGGCCGAGAGGCGCTGCAGCGCGGCGTCGTCATGCGCTGCGATCGCGGCGTCGACAGCCGCGTCGCGCGCGTCGACCCAGCTGGCGGCCTTTTCGTCTACGGCCATGGTGTGTTGGCGCAAACAAGTGCTGCGATGGCGGTTATCCAGCCTCCTAGCCCGACCCGGTGGAGGGTGTCCCACGCGGACATGTTCCCATGTCCGGGCCACACGCCACACGGGCCCAGTCGTCATCGTCTGGCTGCTCGCTCTCATCGCCGTGTCAGTCCACTGCTATACCATCACTACGCCGCACACGGCGCACACAAACCATGTTGTACGCCGCTCCACACGGCCGCGCTGACTCACCCCAGCAACACGCCCCGCACAGGCAGCTCGCTCACGAGCTCGAGCCTGCTCACCCAGAGCCAGGGGGGCTTTGCCGACCCGCTCGCCACGTCGGGCGGCTTCGGCGAGGTCGACCCGTGGAGCGGGAACCAGAGCCCCGTGCGCTCGCCGAGCCCGCGCTCCGGCGCCAGCGGCGAGCCTGAGCCCACGGCCGCAGCGCCCAGCCCCAGCCGCGACGCATACCTCAGTGAGCTGGCAGCCTTCCCTTCCCAGCTGACGGCCCAAGACGACCCGCCCAGCCTCTACATCTCCCTCTTCCGCGCCCTTGAGCCCAACCACCTCGGCGAGGTATCCCTCCCTGCTGTTCAGCGCCTGCTTCTCACGTCCAAGTTGCCGGCGTCGACGATTGAAAGGGTGAGGCAGCGGTGGCGCCGCGTGACTGATGCCAGATCCTCGACGTGACGGCGCACAACAAGGTGGGGTTGGACAGGCAGACCTTCTTCCTCGCGCTTGCGCTCGTCGCGCAGGCCCAGACAGACCCCGGCGCCGACGTCTCCCTCGAAGCCCTCGACAAGGCGCTCGACACGCTTCCGCTCCCACAGCTCTCCCGCCCCGGGCCGGTGCACCAGAGCTCGGTGTCGTCTGCGTTCTCGCCCTGGGACACGGCGCCGCGGTACGCCGTGCCCGGCGCCCAGGCGAACGGCGGGGGCGAGGAGCCGCTCAACGGGGGCAACGCAGAGGCCGAGGCGGAGCGCGGGTTCTGGCGCCGCCTCGAGACTGTCGACGTACAGATCATCCCCGAGAAGGAAGGCTGGTTCCTGCAGAAGTACCGTGTCGTGTCGGACAAGCGTCCCGAGCCTCTCAGCCGCCGATACTCGGACTTTGTGTGGCTCCTGACGACGCTTACGCAGCGCTATGTGAGTGGAGACGGCGGAGGTGTGCTGACGTGCAGCCGTTCCGCCTGCTGCCTGCGCTCCCGCCAAAGCGGATCAGCCCGGACGCCTCGTTCCTCGAGCAGCGGAGGTGAGTGGGGTGGTGGTGCTTGCTGCGCCAAGCTGACACTCTGCAGAAAGGGCCTCCGCCGCTTCCTCAACGCCCTCGTAAACCACCCCGTCATCCGCGACGACGGCGCGCTCAACGTCTTCATGACCGAGCCGCACTTTGAGGCGTGGCGCAAGGTGAGCTTTGGCGCAGGGCTCGGAGCTCACCCCAGCGCATGAAGGTGTCGACTGAAGAAGAATCCGTGAGCAAGCGCCTCAACCCGGCGCAGGAAATGGTCATCCCCTCGGACCTCGAGGAGAAGCTCGAGTGAGTACCGGCGACACACCGGTGACTGACCGCCAGCCGCCTGCGCACCCGCCTCCCGGCTCTGATCGCCTCGTACCAAAAGATGGTGACGCTCGCAGAGCGCGAGCTCCACAGACTGCAGGTGGCGGCCGCCGAGTCGTCGCGCTTTGCTCTGTCTCTGCAGACGGTGGCCGACGACCTGCCCGCGAGCTGCTACCGCTGCGTGCCGACCGGGCAGTCGTGTGACCTGTGCACGGCCGTCGGGCGTGGCCTCGGTGAGGTCGGCAACGGGTGGTCGAGCCTGGCAGCGCAGCGCGATAGGGTAAGTTGGCGAGGCACTCGTCGCTGACGCCCAGGACACTGCCACCATTGTCGCGGCCATCGAGGCCCTCAAGAGCCAGCGCGACATGTACGGCGCGTTCCGGGACCTGTTCCACCGGCACGCGCGCCTGTCGCGCGACTCTGTCGACTCGCTGCGCAAGCGGATCGAGGCGCTGCAGGCCAAGATTGAGAAGACACGGCAGGCGCAGAAGCCGGGGTACGAGGCTGAGGTGGAGAAGCTGGTCATTGGTGGGTGACGGCGTGAACGAGTAAGGCTGACGTCAGCCATCGACCAGGACAATACCGCCATCGACAACCTGCTGCACCGGCGCGTGTTTATCCGCGCGTGCATGTGGCACGAGCTGTCGGTCGTGTTCCACTCGCGCCAGGCGGCTGCGGCGACGCTGGGCTGGCGCGCGTGGGCTGGCGGCGAGCACGAGGCTGCTGCGGCCGAGACGCGCGTGTGGGAGCGGCTCATCGAGGACTTGGAGTGGATGCCGACGGACTAGGCGGCGGCCGCGCGGCGCGGCGCAGCCGCGACTTCTTGAGCTGTTGTTACCCGCAGAGGTTAGTATGCATGGTGTAATGTACGAGGCGGGCGCAGTGAATGTCTATGCATGGGTGGCGTAAGGCACACGACGATGGCGGCCAGCTACTTCATGGCGGCCGGTTCCTTCACCGCGGCCCTACTTCTTCATGGCAAGCTTGCGGCGGCGCGCGCCAGCAGCCTTGCCAGCGCCAGGCTTGCGCTTGGCACCAGCCGCGTCGACCTCGGACTGGCTCTCCTCAGCGGTCGAGTCGGCGGGTGTCGACTCGCCGCTATTGCCGCCCTTCTTGCCCTTCTTCTGGCGGAGGGCGCGGAGCTCTGCCGCGCGGCCGCGGGGGCGGGGGGCGGGCGTCGGCGTGTCGGGGTCGTGGGGCGCGACCTCGCCGTTGGCGTCGGCGTCGGTGTCGTCGGCGTCGTCCGAGGGCTCGTCGTACACCTCCTCCTTGGCGGGCACGACGCGGCGGTACGCGCCGATGATGAGCTGGAACGGCCAGGTGCGGAGGACGGACGGGGGGGTCGCGAGCTCGTCGAGGTAGGCGAGCGAGCCGTCATCGTGGGGCTGGCGAGCGTCAGCGAGGTTGCGTCTCCAGCCTGCCCGCGCTCGCGCTGCGCGCTCGCGACTCGCAACTCACAAGAAACACGTCCTCGCCCTCAACGACGAGCTCGAGCCCCTCGCCCCCGACGACGCCCTCAACCATGGGCACCTTGACCCTCCTCCTCCCGGCGGCCCCGCGCGCGAGGCGGCGCGCCGCGCCCTGGAAGTACGCGACACGGCGGACGTCGCGCGCATAGTTGAGCCTTAGGACGATGTAGTGCATCCCGGCCGTGAGGAGGACGAGGAAGGCAGCCACAAAGCCGACGCCGGGCCGCCAGCGCGTGTAAGCGTACCCGAACCCTTTCCAGGTCGGCACGCCGTTCTTGAGGAAGAAGTTGTAGCGCTCGCGCCGTTCGCCGTCGCGCAGGATCTGCGCGATGACGCCGAGGCGCGCGAAGCGCGCCTCGATGTCCTTTACGCCTGGGTTCTTGTCCGGGTGCCATTGCAGCGACTTGCGCCGGTACGCCTTTGTGATCTCGCCCGTGCTGGCCGAGGTGTCGAGCCCGAGGACGGAGTAGAAGGTCGTTCCTTTGCCTAGTTGTCAGCGCACACGGCACGGCGGTACCCACCCTCGCTCGCCTGCAGCGCGCTCACGAGATCAAAGATCTCATAGTCGTTCTTGTCCCAGCTGGGCGTGTTAGTCGGCGGAGACTGCAGCTCGCAGCGGCCCTGCGGGCCACTGCGGCGCGGGGGACTCACGCCAGGGCGCATGCCGCAAACAACAGCGCGAGGAGCGCAAAGAGCTGGAGCCGCATGTCGGTCGTCGACTCGTGGCCGTGGATGGAAAAAGTCCAACAGTCGCGTTGGCGCGTTGGCAGGCGGGACGGGCGACGGGGAGGTGGTGGGCGCGGCAGGCAGACCGATCAGGCACGGCTCGCGTGGTGCACGTGGCGCATCCACCCCGCCGCCAATGTTGCTTCGACCGCTTGTCATCGGCGTCGAGCGACTTTCCACTCGGTCACTCAGCGCCAACACACCATGGTGGTGAGTCTCCGTCGCCGCGCGCTCGGCGCTGCGCGCCTCGCGCCTCGCTCACTGTAGAAACTCCTCGTCCAAATCGGCATGGAGCTCGAGGGCGTGACCAACGTCCGCCCGGCCGAGCCCTACGAGTACTTCTTCAACGTGCGCCGCACCCCTGCCCCGCTGACACCCGTCAGGTCCTGTGCACCTCGTGCCGCGAGGAACACCCCAAGGTCGTGTCGTTCAACCAGGGCGAGGAGCACGAGCTGTCCGGGAGCAGGGGGAGCGCGCACTTTGTGTGGCGGTGCGGTAATTGCAAGGTGCGGGGGTGAGGGGAAGGGAGCTGACGAGGCAGAAGGAGCACTCGGCCTCGTTCGCCGCGCCCTCGGCAGCGTCCAAGTCGACTGCGCCTGTCCCCTACTCCGCCGCGAACGGCGCCCTCGCGCCGTTCGTCGCGCTCGACTGCCGCGGACTGGAGGTCACGCGCTTCCACTTCCGCGGCGGGTGGCTCGCCGACGCTGAGGAGAGCGGCGAGACGTTCGAGGTCGACCTTGACGAGGGCGAGGAGCGCTGGGACGACTATGACGAGAGCGCGAGCGCGCCCGTTAGCGTCAGCGAGTTTACGAGCGCGGTCAAGCGCATCTAGGCGACGTAGGGTTGACGATAGATGTACTGCATGGCCTGGCCGTTGAGCCTTGACCTGTGCTGCTGCTGCTGCTCCTCATGCCATTTGCACGCCCCGCGCCCACTCCCCACGCTGCTTCACGCTGCTTCACGCTACATCACGTCCATCACACCCCTCTCTATCTCTAGATCGACCCCTTGCCCCACTCGGAAACGGCCGCGGCGAGCTCGACGGCAGCGAGGCCCCAGTCCTCGCCGTGGTCTGCGGTGTCAGTGGTGTCGGGGCTGTCGCCCGCCTCGCCTCGCCCTGCGGGCTCGGCTCGGCGGCTCGCACTCACTGTGGCCCTTCTCCTGCGGGTTGCTTCCAATACCCGCGCGCACGAGCGCCTGCTCGTCCGTCAAGGCAGTCAACACACCAAACACAACCGGCGTGCCAGTGTCCAGCTGGACGCGCATCAGGCCGTGCGTCACCGCCTCCGAGATGTACTCGAAGTGCATGGTCGACCCCTTGATGAGCACGCCGATGGCGATGACGGCGTCAAACTCGCGCGTCGCGGCGGCCTCGGGCGCAGGCGTGCCGGTGCGCACCTCGTCGACGAGCGAGAGCAGGTTGGTCGTCGAGATGAGCGAGGGCTCGGCCTTGGCGCTCTGCGCCTTGCCGCCGGCGATGAGCCTGGGGGGTCAGCGGCTGCGGGAGATGCTGGTCGCGGCGGCTCCGAGATTACACTTCCGGCCGCCGCGGCCGGCAACGCCGGCCCGCTAGGTGGATCACGCCCTCCAACCCCCGCCCCCACCCCCGCCGCCCGCTCCGCTCGCAGATGAGTGTCCCTGCCCACCCTGCTGCACGAGCAAGACGTCGCCCGTCCACCCATCCCCATCTCGCTGCAAGAGCAAAAACGGCCATGCCCCCCCCCCCCCCCCGGCTCGCTGCGCTCGCCGTGCTCGCCGCAACTCACTTCTGCGTCGCAAACGGCAGCTCGTAGCTCCCGGGCACCGACTTGATGACAATGTTCTCCTCCTTGACGCCCTGCTCCTTGAGCTTTGCGACGGCACCAGCCACGAGCGACTTGATGACGACGTCGTTCCAGCGGGCGTGGACAATGCCGATGCGCAGCGCCGAGCCGTCGTACTTTGTGGGCGGGGCGGGGAGGCCCTTGATGGTGTGGTCTGCCATTTTTGTTTGGTCTAGGTGGGTGGGTTATGCACAATGTCAGGAAGTGAGATGCCGGGCTGGCTTTGAGCCGACATTGAGTCTGTCTGTCAGCTTCCCTTGGTCGCGCTCAATGTCATCATGACACGTCTTGGGTGGGGGGAGCGCATAGGCAATGCCACGTGCAGCGACATCGCGACACGTCGCGACGACTGCAATCTCGCGCGTCCATCACACCCGCGCTGTCAGTGCGCAGTGAGCGCGTCGACCGTCTTTGCGGACAATCAGATCGCTTTGTGACCGAGTCGAGGCAGCATTGCTTGCTCGTGCTCGCACTCTGGGCGCCGCCGCAGTCTCGGTCAATCGATTGGACGCCGTGCCGCGCCGTAGCTGTGACAAGCGAGCCAAAGACGTGCTCATGTACCCGCAGGGTGGTCGTGATTTCGGATATCAACCCGAGTTTGTCCACGTGGCGGCGTTGCAGTTGTAGCCGGTCAGGCCAAGTCTTGCGTCGCGTCGCTGGATGGCTGTCAATGTTCGAGTCGAGTGGTACAAGCGCTGGCTGGCTGGTAGAGGTCACTCACTGGCTGCTCTCACTCTACCACCATCTGCCACCAATCACACCGTTTCGGCCGAAAATTGCCAACGCTTGATTGGCCAAATTTCCGCCATTTCCCTATGTCACGGGTTAGTCGATCGGACCAGTCATCCAACTCGACGCTGCCTACGACGTATTCAAAAAGGACCAGCTCCCGACTTGAATCACTCCCAACCACCCATCTCGAAAATGTCTGCTGCTCGCTCCACCCAGGCCCTCCGCGCCGCTCTCCGCGCCGCCCCCCGCGCTACCCGCTCCTACACCCTCCTCGCCCGCAACGCCCCCAAGGCCGCTGCCGCCGTCGCCCCCCGTCTCGGTGTAAGTCTAGCCCGCAGCGCAGCCAGCCCCGGATTCTCCCCCAGCCAGGCGCCCGAATCCCCCGGCTAGGGTAGCCGCACCCTCCGCACGACCCACATGCGACATCGCACTGACACTACACAGGCCACCCGTGGTGTCAAGACCCTCGACTTCGCCGGCACCAAGGAGGACGTTTACGAGCGCGCCGACTGGCCCCCCAGCCGTCTCCAGGAGTGAGTAGAGGCCCAACTTTTTTTTTTCGGCGGCTTGCCAGCAAAGCAAGGTTCAGGAAAAAAAGTCGCTATCCGCGCTTTTCTTTCCTGTTGGCTGCCGGCGGCCTATTCGTGATTCTCGTGCAGAGCTCACACACGCCAGGTTCTTCAAGGATGACACCCTTGCCATGATCGGCTACGGCTCGCAGGGCCACGGCCAGTCGCTCAACGCCCGTGACCAGGGTGTCAAGGTCATTGTCGGTGTCCGCAAGGACGGCGAGTCGTGGAAGCAGGCCATTGAGGACGGCTGGGTCCCCGGAGAGAACCTCTTCGACATTCCCGAGGCCATCAACCGCGGCACCATCATCATGAACCTCCTTTCGGACGCCGCCCAGTCGCAGACCTGGCCCGAGATTGCTCCCCTCATCACCAAGGGCAAGACCCTCTACTTTGCCCACGGCTTCTCGGTCGTCTACAAGGACGACACTCACGTCGTTCCCCCCAAGGACGTCGACGTCATCCTCGTCGCCCCCAAGGGCTCGGGCCGCACTGTCCGCACCCTCTTCCTCGAGGGCCGTGGCATCAACGCCTCGATCGCCGTCCACCAGGACGTGACTGGCCAGGCCAAGGAGAAGGCCATTGCCCTCGCCATCGCCGTCGGTGCCGGCTACGTCTACGAGACCACCTTTGAGAAGGAGGTCTACTCGGACCTCTACGGAGAGCGTGGTGTCCTTATGGGCGGTATCCAGGGCATGTTCCTCGCCCAGTACGAGGTCCTCCGCAAGAACGGCCACTCGCCGTCCGAGGCCTTCAACGAGACCGTCGAGGAGGCCACCCAGTCGCTCTTCCCCCTCATCGGCAAGTACGGCATGGACTACATGTACAACGCCTGCTCGACCACTGCCCGTCGTGGTGCCCTCGACTGGGCCCCCAAGTTCAAGGAGGCCAACCTCCCCGTCTTCGAGGCCCTCTACAAGTCGGTCCGTGACGGCTCCGAGACCCGCCGCTCGCTCGAGTTCAACTCGCGCAAGACTTACCGCGAGGACCTCCAGAAGGAGCTCGACGAGATCGACAACCAGGAGATCTGGCGCGCCGGCAAGACTGTCCGTGCCCTCCGCCCTGACGCCAACAAGGACGAGCTCTAAGCGCTTGATCTTGTAACTCCCTCACCACCACCGCACACCCCGTTTCCATAGGAGCAGACGGAGGCCACAAAAGGACAGCGGACCGTTGTCATTTGGGTTTTGTACTAGTTGATGCAGATGCAGCATGAGACAAACGCGAGCACGGGCACCGAGCACGAGCGAAGCGAGGGCGAGGTGTCACTGACGGCGGATGTGCGAGCAGACGAGCGGCGGTAGGCTGCAGAGAGTGTCCTGTTGATCACGACACGCCGGCGACTGCTCGGCGCGAAGCCTGTTACAAGCGCCCGCAACACACACCATCCCACACGCCCACACCTCCGCCCACACTTCCGCCCACACCTCCGCCCACACCCACCCCACCCACCATCGCAAGACATACATGTGCTAAAAGAGTGTGGGCGACCTCGTCGCGTGCTGTGCGACCCAGTCGCGCGTGTATTATACTACAGTGCTAGATACGTGCAGTGTCCGATGCGTCTCATTAGTTGTGCCAGTCTGGGTTGTACGTCGGTGGCAGGTCCTCCATGACGAGCGCGTCCTGCGACGTGGGCGTGAGAGTACCAGCGTCCTCGTGCCGCCTAAAGCCGCCGGGGGGCGCCTCCAATGGCGGCTGCTGCGACTCGAACGGATTCCGCTCGGCGTCTGGGTTGGCCGTGGCCAGTCCCAGTCCGAGCCCCGACTTTGCGGGCAGTGGTGGCGCCTGCCGCCCGTTGCTCGAGCTCGCCGAGGCCGCTGCGTACCCGCCATACGCCGACTCGTTCCCCCGTCCGTCATGCGTCGACTCAGTGCCGCGCCCAGCGTACGCCGTGTCGGCGGCGTGTCCGCCGTATGCGGCACCGGGCGGCAGGTTCAACGGAGTGTCCGAGCTCTCGCGGCCGTCGGTGAACGAGGGGCGGGCGGACGACGAGTCGCGGTGCGGCGGGTTGAACGGGTCGTGCAGAGAGTGACCGGTGGTTGAGCGTTCCCACCCATGGCTCGTCAAGTTTGAGTTGCGGTTCGGCCCGCCAATGAACGGCGAGATGTTGCTCGCAGCCTCGTCGTCGCGCCATCTCTGACCCCACCCGCCAGTCGTGTCCGCCGGGTAGTTGCTGCCTCTGCGGTCGAGGAGGTCGACGTCGCCCGTCTTTGTCTGGCGGGCTCTCTCGCGCTGGGCACGCCGGCTGGCCATGTGCTCGCTGACCCTGCGTCGGCAGCAGCACCACAGAATGACGAGCTGGAGGAGACACACGGCGACCACGACGCCAATGACGATCCCGACAATGGATCCGGTGGACAATCTGTGTGGGTTAGTAGCAGCACACAAACAAGCCACTCACCCAGCCGCGCCGGCCGGAAGCGCAGTTTCGGTAACGAAGATCACACCAGGGCGGTGAGACGAGGTGGTTGAGGGCTTGGTAACACTACCCGAGCCCGTGGGGCCGGTGGTACTTGTCGGGGTCCATCCATTTGGCGTCGAGCTCGGCGAGTTGTCGTTAATGCAGCCAGAGTTGGAGCCCGAGATGGACTGCAAGTCGCTCGTGCCGCCTGGGTTTCCTTGAGAGTCCCATGCGGAGAACAGGACCCCCGTTCCGGACCGAATGTTGACAACATAGGCTGGCGAGTCAGACGTGGTCTTTGGAGAAGCACGGCACTACTCACACGTCTTGCCGCCTTGCGCGGTCCACTGCAGCACCTGTCCGCCGGGAATCACTCCAGTGAAGGTGACGGGTCCGACGGCCTGGTTTGTCCACGTAAACGCGACCGCGCCGCATTGCTGCAAAGTCAGTCGACTGCGAGCGGGTCGCCAGCAGGTAGCCACTCACCTGCAAAGCATTGCCCCCTGGCTGCATGTCAAAGCTGTGAAAGGATCTGTCAGGGCTGCAACTGGCGCCGTCTGCCAGACGACCGACTCACGTAAACGGGACGTTCTCATTTCGCAGCTGGCAGTTGGCACCAGCTGGCCTCGGACCAACAGTGTAGAGGAGAGAGGCTCCGCCAGTCTGTGCGCGCGTTAGAAGGGGACGGAGAGTGACGCTGTGACGCCGTGCCTCGGCGTCGCAATACGCACCGCGAAGCCTGTGGAGTCCGACATGATAAACAAGGTGCGGTTGCCTGCATTATCTGGGGGAGTGGTGAGCAGCGCTCCTCTGCCGGCGGGGGGCAACGACGCACAAGGTAGTGTCCACTGGTACGAACCGCCGCCGTTACTGTTGATCGCGGTGTCTGGGATGGTGTGGTTTACCGACACGTCGAACTCGGACTGGCCGTCAGCTGCGTTACGCGCCCGGACTCACGATCGCGGTGATGTAGTACGGCGGGGAGCCGGCTGTCCAGTTGAACTGGGCCGGTCCGCACTCATTGATGGTCGTGTTGTCGACTGTGAAGACGAAGGCTGCGGCGGCGCGGAGGAGCGCGAGGCCGAGAAGCAAGGGAAGGGGGGACATGGGGGAGGACGCGCTGTGCGATGGGGCCAGCGTCTTCAAGAGTCGAGGGCACAGCGACGATGGGGTGTAGCCAGATGCGAAGAAGTGCCCAAGGCCGTCGTCGTCGTTGTCGTCGTTGATGTCGTTTATGATATCGTCGTGATGGGTTTGTCGTCGTCTGGAAAGGATGAAAACAACGAAACAAAGGGTCACAAAGGGAGAAGAACAAAGTCTGCCAAGGCCCTGAAAATGATGGGGGGTGGGGGGAGGAAGGGGGGTGGGGTGAAGGCTACCTCGGTCTTCCTCGCTCTTTGATGCATACAGTATCAATGCTCTCGACGTCGTGCAACAGCAGTAGCAGTGCATGGCGGTCATGCACGCTCAACGACGACGGACCAGACCACTGGCGCGATCTCTGGCGGGCGGTGCTGTGCAATCGCGGCGCGGCGGGGTGGCAGCCCGCCTGGTCCATCAGTAGAGGCGCCGCAGCAGAGGGTCTTGTCTTTCTTTGGCCTGCCATGACGGGCATCGCATCGACCAAGCACCTTTCCATTCAGGCACCTAGTTGTATACCAAGCAATCAACAACAAGGCGACGACTACGACGACAACGACAAGCTCCCGTCTCGTGCACCGCGAGCCAGACGCCTTATATCGAGGCATCTGAAAGGCCTGGCTGGCCAGCGCCGAGACGTCAAGCACCAGCTGATGCACCGCCCAGCCACGGCCGCCACCGAGTCGAGCCCACCCTGCAGCCGGTGCGAAACACGCCACATCGTCGTCGCCTCTGACACCAGCGGCTGCTCTGCAGACCTCTGCAGACTCGTCGGGCCTAGCATCGCAGGGTGCAGCAAAGCTCACTCGCTCGTACTCGCTCGCTCCACTTCCCGGCGCAGCAGATGACCCCTACCGCACCACCCTCCGCACCCACTAACGACGCTGGGCTCACCCTGAAACCTTGAATAGCAGCAGGGCCATGACGCGCTTGTTTCAGCCAACAAAGCGCGTGTGGCTGCGGCGGTGTCGACAGAGCAAAGACAACATACACAACACACAATGCTCGTGAAGACAAAGAGATCGTCTTGGTGGCTAGGGGCTGCGCTGCAAGACGCAGCTGGCCCTTTCTGTGGGGATCTGGCATTGATCAGCTGAGTTTGCGGGGCCCGAGCGAGCGCCGGTGCGGGGGTGGCTGCATGTTGTGCCGCACTCTTCCTCCGACTTGTCCTCCTCCTCTGCCGTGGCTGGCACAATCTCCACCTCGGGTAAGCAGCCCCACTCTCGACCTTGACAGACGGCTGGATGGCCGCCTCCTCGCTGCTCGTGGCACTTAGAAGGACATGAGAGTCGTCGCTGCAGGAGCCGCGAGCTGTAGTGCCACCCACACGTTCCTTCCCATTCATTCACCCCAACTCCTCGCGCTTAGATAACAACTCTTACTTGGGTATGTGCCACTGACACCAAACTAGCTCACACGCGCCTCACTGCAACAGATCCCCCCTACGCCCCCTTGGCCGCCGCCAGCCGGTCCTCGACGTCGCCCGGCCCGTGGAAGTTACGCCGCCCGTCGATGGCCCACGTCGCCCCGCACATGAGGAGCACGGCGCCGAACACGACGACAGCGTAGTTCATGCTGCTGCCTGCCACGGGGAGGGCCGGTGGGAAGAGGAAGCAGACCGAGGTGAGGGACAGGAAGGCGAGCGCGAGGGCGTTGACCGGGCCTGGGGTCAGCGAGGCAAGCCAAGGGTGCGACGTACGCCTCGCCCGGCCGAGCGACCAGCTGCGGGTGTGCCCGGCGTAACAGCGCTCGCCGCGCACGAGCACCAGCGCAATCGGGACCGCGTACGAGGCCTGCAGGAAGACGACGGCGGACGCGATGATGCCGTTGAGCGCGGCGCTCGAGCCGAGGTCTGCGGTCAGTGGTGTAGGGGGGACGCGGCGCACAGATCAGGCTGATAACCACGACCCAGAGGGTCACAAAGGCGACGGCCCACAGCGGCACGCGGAGCGTTGGGTGGATGGGCGCGACGAAGCGGCTCAGGTGGCCCAGGCCGCGGTCGCGCGCAAAGCTCATGACCATGCGGCTGGACACGGTGTTGACGGCCTGGATCGAGAGGGTCATGGCGAGCAGGTTGAACATGAGGAGGCAGGTGGCCTGGTCGTCAGCGAGGTCAGCGAGCGGCGAGCGCAGCGAGGCGCGAGGGGGCGGGGAAGCGCCAGATGAGATGCGTCGGCATGAACGCCGCCCCACAGTGTCGCTGCTGCCCGCAGCATGCAGCCCGCACTAGCGACACACCACGCCAGCCACGCCACCACTCACCCCCGCCCGATGCCCCGTGGCCTGGTAGTATATCTCGAGCAGCGGCCCCGCCGGGCTGGCGAGCACGGCGGCAAAGTCACGCAGGCAGAAGAGGAGCACGATGGTGAAGATCCAGCCAGTAACGGCGCCGAGTGCTATCGCCAGCACCCTAGCAGTGTCAGCTTGCCACCCCGACGCCCACGTACATGACCTTGGGCGCGTTCACGGCCGGGCGCGGCATCTCCTCGACCATGTGGCTCGCGGCGTCGAAGGCCGTCAGGCCAAGCGTGGACTGGAGCAGGCCGAGGACGAATGCGAGGCCGTCTGGCCAGCCCGTCTCGTTTGTGAACTGGGCAAACACTGCGCGCGGGGGCTGGTACGCGCCAGCGCTGGTCGCGAGCAGCGTGGCGCACACGACGAGCATACCCGCGACGCTCCAGGCCCCGGCGAAGCGGTCGAGCGCGGGGAGGACGCGGATGCCGAACGCGTTGAGCACGAACGTCAGGAAGCCGAAAGCGCACATCACGAGGAAGGTGTGCCACGGCGCCGCGGGGAACGTGTCGTGCCAGAACGCCACGAGCCTGCACGTCAGTGTCAGTCGGCGAGCAAGCACCGCGTCGGTCTCACCCAAGCACAAAGTTGGTGCAGAACGCGCACCCGGCAGGCAGGAGCGCGACCCAGCCCGCGCACGCGAGCCAGCCCGTGACAAAGGCCAGGGGGTTCCTGAGCCTGTGCGGGGCGAGCATGTCTGGGGCGTCAGCAACAAGCAGCCAGGTCAGCAGTCAGCCGCCCGGCCTGCACGCGGACGACCCACACGCCCAGTCGTACTGCCCCCCCGCCATCGGGAGGACGTGGCACATTTCCGCCCTGGTTGTCAGCTGTGCGCGCCACGCGCCACAACGCACATCGACACGCCCGTCGCCAGCGTGCCCGCCGCGCTCACGAGCAGGCCGTACACCATGGCCACGGGGCCCCCGGTGCCGAGGATGACTGGGAGGCTGGGCCAGCGTCAGCGGCGGGGGCGCTGGGTGGCACTTACGACGCGGCCCTGGGCGGGGGGCGTGGTCAGCGCTGCCTCCACTCGCGCTTACATCGCTGCGGCGTCAGCTGGCACTCGCCCGCGCTCACCAGTCCAGCTGTTGATGAGGCCAAACGCCAGCCCGAGCATAGCGAGCGGCGTGAACCCGCGGCGCAGCGCGGCGCGCTCGTCGCCGTCGACGTGCCGCACCGCGACGCTCGTGCCCCCGTCGGGCGACTTGTCCTCGTATGGCGATACCGACGCGGCAGTCTTGTGCTCCATCGTGTGGTCTGGGTGGGCTCCTGCCGCGCAGGTGTGGGTACATATACCTCGTGCACCATGCCGACGGCTGCCTGTCACGCCCCCCTCGCCTCAAGATAGACATTTACCCAGCGATAGGCACAACCGCACCCGCGCCGCTGGGTACCCCGCCCCCCGATACGCACCTGCCTCGCCCGCCTAACGCTGCCTATTGCCGGTTTGGCCGCGTCAGCCGTCGCTTTATCCCAGCGCATCGGCGTTTGATTAGGACGACGGCGAGGGGGGCGAAGTGGTTTACCCGGGCGTGTTATCGCGACGTGGGCTGCGCGAGCATGGCCAGAGTCCACGCGAATGCACGGCCTCGGGCTACCGTTCAGACCGCTTTGATTCGATGCACACGTCCTCGGGTGAACCGGACAGCTGGAGAGCCGCGCCTGGTCAGACCACTTGACCAGGCGCATCGAATCTGGCGGTGGGCTGCACCTGGCCTGCATGAGGCGCCGCCAGTGTCGCTCGCCGTTCGCGCCGTGGTTGTTCATACGTTCAAGCTACGAGCATTGAATCGACTGCGAGAGGCGCTTCGGGCGTGGCACGCTCCTGCTTGATTTTTTCTCGCAGCTACCGTTGGCCACACCACCTCCCCCTCGCACACAAGCCGTCGCATGCCACACTATACAGATAATATACAAACAGGCAGCAGCCTCTCTATAGCACCAGAGTGCATTTTCTTTGTTTCGCTCGCTACACCCGCACACCCCGCACTAGCTCCCCTCCAGCCCCCCATTCACCAAGCTCTCCAAAAACGTCTCCATCTCAGTCGACAGACCCACCCCAGACGACGAGATCATGCCCGGGTTCACAGAGTGGCCGCCCAGCGGGCCGGAATTGAGCACGCTCGGTCGACTCGACACGCCGGGGCCAGTGGCTTCGGCCGCCGCGTCGATCGGCGGCATGTCCAGGTCCCACATCATCCCAGGAGTGAGGATAAGCGGGCGGTTGTCGTCGTCCTTTGCCGACGCGCCGTTGGCCTGGCTGGGGGTCGCAGAGGCGTCATCCGGACTAGTGGTCGGACGAGTTCTGTTCTGAGGAACGTAGGGAGCCTGGTTGTAAAAGTGCATCCCCACAGGGTCTGCCGACGAGTGCGTCGCTGGTGTCGGGTCAGACTCGTGCGCAATTTTATCCCACGACAGAGCGTTGGCAATCCGCTGCTTGACAGACGCCGCCGCCGCCGCTTCGTTTTGTGCAGAAGTGAACCTCGACTCGAAGTTGTCTTTGTAATCAGACCTATCGTCGTTGTAGGGCAATGAGATCGCCGCGACTGATTTGCTCCAGTCCGCCACAATGTCTGGCACAGAGCTAACTGGTCAGTAAAGGTTTGTTGACGCCAATGTGACTTACAGAGGAGGCCAAAAGCCCAAGGCCGAGCTGACAGCCCTGGCATCGCGTTGTCGCTCGCGTTCAACCTGCAGGGCAACGTGGTCGAAGCTGTCTGGATTCTTTTGCGCGTGGTACGCTGCGAGAACCTCGGGCGAAGGAGTGAGCCGCTCCATCGTAAGCATGACCTGTTCCAGCACTTCGCCGACGTCGGCCCATGCCCAGCCCTGCGCAATTAATAAGAGTTTTCTCCTCGTTTGCCAAGCAAAACTCACAAGCTGTGTGAGCGCCGCGGTGCAGTACCCGACTTCCTTCTGTTTCGTCTCCCAAGTCCAGCCACTGCCACCGGAGGTGTTACTAGGATATCCCTGTTCGTTGGTAGGGATTTCGGAGAGGAACTGGGTAATGGCGAGCAGCACACGGATCATGACCGAGGCCGCTGGGGCTGTCAGAATTTATTGGCTTTTACCACTCACACTGCACGAGACCCGTCTCCTTGATAGCCTCAAACATGTAGGTTTGAGACCGGCTGAGCGAGAGAACAATGTCCACGCTTTGTACATTGAGCTCTTCTAGCTCGGCCACCTGTTCCGCCTCAGGCCGGGCTTGGCTGGGGCGCACATCCGACTGAAGATATGCCTCGGACAGAGTCTTTCGGAATTGGAGCTGATCCCGGATGAGTTGGTGCATCACCAGCACAATGAATGGACCGCTCTGCCTCAACGAAGCGAGGTACTGCAGGTGTTAGAGCTCGCGGCGGTTTGGGTTACTCACGTGGATTGGGGAAAACCCAAGCAACTCATGAGCACAGCTTGCGAGAAGCTCTACGACCCGGGTATTGGTGTCTCTGTAGATGTCTTTCTGTTGGGGGTAAGCGGGCGGTCTCCAAACCGCGCGATCACACGCACGACATCTCGCCACACGGTGCGACAGGTGTTGCAGAACTGTGCAACATCGACGCGGCCGGGTCGCTTTGAAGGGACACCTAGCTTCCGCGCAACGGTGCGGGCAACGACGGCAAGACGGTGGTATGTTGACGTGAAGAACTGGGGAATTGTTAGGGAACGTCGCTTCTAGTGGCCGCCACGAATATCCCCCACGAATATCTCACCGATAGAGCCTTGAAGGCAGAGGGCGGGAGACCATCCTCGACGCGCAGCAGCCACGCAGCCGACGCCTCTACTTCCTCGTCGGGGCTGTCAAGTAAGCGGTGTTTGGAGCGTTCGGGCTTGATCGGGGCTCACATTTTGGGCTCTGAGCCGGATCCGGCGGCCCAGAAGGCGTCAGAAACGATCATGGTCCAGAAGAGACGACTGCGGCATGTCAGACCGACGTACTCCCGGGCACAACACCGCGCTAGTGCACCCCCTCACCGTTGTTTCATCCGCTGCTGCCCGATGCTGACGGGAAGCTCTGTGGGCTCGGTGGGGATCTGGCCCGAAGAGTCCCACATAAGCTCGAGGTGCTTCATCTGCTCGATGATGATGGAGTGAATCATTTGAGCTAGGGAAGTCAGGAATGCGGACATTTGTGTCCCCAACGCGACGACTCACTCTCGAGAACGTCGGACAGATGGCTGTCCTTGGTATCAGACATGTGGCAGAGCTGGGAGTAGAGGACGAGGGCTTGCGCACCCGTGACGGAGGGCTTTCGAAGAATACCGTAATGATCGATGAGTTTGCGGGCACGTTCAGCGAGGGCGAGGCAGACGTTGAGGCGAGCGCGGCCCCAATGCTGGCGTGCTGGGGATCCTGGAACCATCTGACTAGCTTAGTAACGAGGCGTGATCAGTGGCGAATAACTTACCCTACCAGTTCCAAGAATCACTGGGCAGTCAGTAGTCAGGAGCAATGCCATCGACGCACCTTTCGGTACTGTATGAGCTTTCGATGGGTCGACGCCTAGAATCTGCATGTCAGCGCGTGTGGCAGCAAACTCGACTCACCACTGGGTGGTCCGAAAACCGAGCAGCCCAGGCTTCCATCACCACGCATAGGACCTCTTGCGCGGGGGTTAGTCGATCGGATCGCTCGCCAGCTCGTTGCCATTCCATGTAGAAGGCCTCGGGGCTGATAGCAGGGAGGTTCAGATGGACGGCCTGAAAGAACACTTTGACAAGGTGCCGACTGAGCTGAAAGCCCAGTGCCCTGTCCGCGAGGCGTTCGCCTACCTGTTCGGCCTGTGACCAACGCACGACGGCGTCTGGGGGTGCCCAGATTCGCCATGGATCTTGTTCGACGGGGTCGTTGATGCGCACGATTTCCACGACGTCTTCGTCATCCTCATGCTGCCGCTTGCGCTGGCTGGAAGGCACCAGTGATGCTGATCCATCCTCGACCGAGTGCTCTCGTGACTGAGCCTCTGCCATGGCCCGTAGAGTCGTGGTTTCCGGCCGCGGGGACGGGCGTGGTGCAGGTACAGGGCTGACCGAGCTGGACAGGCTGCCCGCGCTCCTGCTCACAAACCTGTCGGCGCGGGGGTCGAACACGCGGTCCATAGCTATCTGCGGAAACCTTGCAGGGTCCGGCTCGAAGAGATTGAGCGAGGACGGCCCGCCCAGGTTCTCTGTCGCCAGGTTCGTGCTCGACGATGTGCGGGGCGGCGGGGGCAGCGACGTTGGCACCGGTGTCGACATGCCAGGCGTGACCGTGGGGTTGATCAGGGCCTCCCAAGTGGCTTGGAGGTTCATGTCTGTCGTGGGGAGCTGGGCACTAGCACTGGATATCCTGGTGCTGTCGAGATATGTTTGGTCATATGGGAAGGTGGTCGGGGTGAAGTCGGCTGTAGCACCCCAGTTTGCAGCCAGGAATTGACCTCCAGTCGACTCGGGGTTGAGGTACATGGCAGCTGGGCCGACATTGGGCGTGAGGTAGGGCGCCGACGAGCTCGACGAGTAGCTGAACTGCTCGCCGAAGAAGCCGGTACCGCCAATACCAATGGGGTTGGACGAGGATGCCTGGTCGCTGCCGCCGATCCCGAGACCGCTATCGCCTCGGTCGAGGCTCGAGCGGTCGCTGTGCGATGGGCCGCCACCAACCTGGGAAGCAAAGTGGGGCGTGCCCTCTCCGGAACCACTGGCAGAAGACTCGAGGCCACTTCCGTACATCTTCTTGGCCTCTTCGATGCGCTTGCCACCCTTGTTTGGCTTTGCAGGGTTGACAATCTGGTTGGTGGTGCACTTGATGCCCTTGGAGATGCAGTTTGAGCACGACACGTCTGGGTTGTCGCGGACGAGGATGTGCAGCGGGGGCACTGCCTTGGACGGGTCGGCATCGGCCGGGGTGAGGAGCGCGAGCATGTCACATCTACTTGTGTGAGTGGGTACCGCGGTGCAGCGGTGCACGGCGCGTGCGGGCGCGTGCTATCGTGACTCACTTTACTCGACGAAGACGACATGAATCGCAGGCGACATTCTGACCTGCAACCCCACCCATGTCAGTGTTGTGCCTTGTTATCATTATCAATTCGAGACAAGAGCTGCTCACGCCTCTTCTTCTTTTCGGGACCTTGCTCGGGCGGTGAAGGCATGGTGAGTGATCGCGAGAGGCGAGGGAACGGCCACGGGAGATGTCACAGGTTTATGCTTTATGCGCTTGGGAGCGCTATACCGCGATCAACATATGACGACGCGAGTCGTTGGCCGGGTGGGCGGGGGCGCGGTTGTCTCGGAGCGAGCGAGAGAGGGGGGTGGGCCTGCGGGAGTTGAGTCGGGTTGAGTCCGAGTCGACGGGATGGGGGCTAGTGTGGGTATGTGGGTATGCCTAAGGCCGTTGGGGGCGTGCCGTGATGATGTGAGCAGGGGGGAGGGGGGAGGGGGGAAAGAGAGACGTGCGATCTGACGAGGCGATGAAGACAAAGTTGGAGAGGGGGGTCGGTCGGGTCTGACGCGCGCGGGCGGAGATAGTCGCCGGAGGCCAGGCGCCGAGGGGGAGAAGCGCGCAGCAAGAGTGTAAGATGTACGCGGAATGCGTCGTGTCGTGCAAATGTCCTTGCCGTCGTCGCAAACACTGCAAATGATGCACGCACTTGCGAGTCGTGTCGGCACAAAGGCCGAGGGAGGGGGGTGGGGGAGGCGGCGGGGGGTCGGGCGAGGGAGGGGAGAGAGCCGAGCCGACAATCGCTCCAATCGCTCAACCCTCAATCTCGCCTGGACCGGCTGGAACAGGTCCTGCACTGCGCAGCGGCGACCTCAGGCAGCAGCGCAACGCAAGCAGCAGGCGGCACGGCGGCGGCACGCAGCAGATGGCTGCAGGTTACAGGCCCGACATCGCTGCAGACGTTTCGGTCGGGCAAAGTGCGCGAGGCCCGAGGCCCGAAACAGCACCTTACCGCGGCGCGCGGCGCGGCAAGCGCGAGAATAGCACAATTTCCCTCTGAATAAAGCTCACCCTGGCTCCCACGAACAATCTGACCGGCCCCCTCGCTGCCAAGCACTGCCCGCCGCTCCGATGCATGCACGAGGCCGCTCGGTCGGCTGAAACAAGATTGTGCAGCACGAGGTGCGGCCGGTGCTGACGACACGGTCGGCACGCTGATGACGGCGTAGGGCTGCCTTGGGGGGAGGGAGCGGGCAACCCATCGCCGCCCCTCACCGCCTCGTCGGCCCATGCCTGGCTGCCCCGAAACGAGCAGCCCGGCCCAGCCGAAGAGAAGCACCGCAGGCGGGCGGGCGGCGCAGCGCGTGCTACTCAACTCGTCGTGCCCTAGTCGTCAGTGGCTGACCAACCGACGGCGACGACGAGATCCATCGTCGTTGGTCTGCTAATTGCTGTAATCGAGCTGACTCGACTTGGCTCGGGCAGCGGCCGGCCTGGCCTGTACACCAGCCGTCGCACCCAGTACGGCCAGCGCGCACCCCCCCGCCAGCCAGCGTAGTCAGCGAGGAATGCCTTGGCGATTGGCGCCACGCGCAGCCCTTGCCGTCACCAACTGGCCGTCCCGCAGGCATCTCCGGCTCCGAGACGGCGGCGGCGGAGGCGTAGTGCTTGCGCCAGCCCAGTCCACGGGCCGGTCAAGAACGCGGGGGAGGGGGGAGGGGGAGGGGGAGGGGGAGGGGGGAGGCAACTCGGTGCGAGGCGACGCCGCAGGGCACCGGGTCCCGTCGGTTCCGCTGCCGCCGGCTGAGGCGGGCGGTGCATTCACACAGGCGCTACACGCGCCGCGCTTTCGGATTCGCGCGCCGGCCTGCCTCGGCATGCCGGTTGGTCTTGGGTGCTTGGGCCCGTTCCAGCACCTGGGAGCCGCAGGCACAGGTGGGCAGTGCATGTGGACCATGTGGTGGCAGCCAGCTCCGTCGAGTCCGAGCTCCGAGCCCCGAGCGAGCCAGCGAGCTCCGTGTGGCACTGCTAGCTCGTCAACCCGCAGCTCACCGTCGATCGTAACCCCGCCCAGCGCACCTCGGTACATCACACCCCCCGCACAGCTGCGAACAGCAACTCGGAGCCGTGCAGCCCTGCATACCCGCCATACCCACGATCGCGGGAATCGCGGGGCACGCGTCGCCGGCGTCGACGTCGGATCGCGGAAAAGACGGCGCCGTCGCCTTGGACGTGGCCGTGGCCGCGACTGCGACCGCTGCCCGGGATCGCACGCAGATCCATCCGCAGTGCCCCAGATATCGCGATGGCATCGATCGAGCGGGGATGGACGGTGCAGCTTGCCACTGACACATCATGCGTCTCACTAATGCCCGTGATGTGCGTGGCGACGGACCCGGCCTGCCTCGACCACCTGCCACGGCCACTTCGCTGACGAACCACAGCTACCTCACAGCCTATCCACGGCCACCTCACAGCCTAGCCACGGCCACCTCGCTGCCTAGTCACGGCCACCTCACTGCCTAGCCACTTGACATCAACTCCCTGCCTGCGTGCCACCCAGCTACCACTAGACTATCCCCTGCAACCCGCCCCCCCTACTTGTACCCCGCGTTGTCCTCCAGCACACGCATAAAGGCAATCACGCGCTCCTCGTCCCAGCGCCGCCCGGCGACCTGCACCGCGACGGGCAGGCCCGCCATCTTGGCCGCATCGTACGCCGGGTCCGCGCCGCCGTACACGCGCTTCTCGAGCAGCCACGAGCCCGTGCTGCCCGCCGTGTAGTCGGCCGGCGCCGCGTCCTTGGCCGGGTCGACGCGGGTCACCGGCACGACGCCGGCCGTCGAGTCGAGCACGTTGTACAGGATCGTGTGCAGTGCCAGCGGCGACAGCGCCTGGGTGCGTCCGTGCTCGAGCGCCGGGACAGCCTGCGCGGGGCTGAGGATGAAGTCGTACTGCCCCTCCTCCCACGCCGCCTTGTAGAACGCCTCGATGAAGTCGTTGCGCGCGGCAGTCCAGCCCCAGTACTCGGCGGCCGTCTTGGTTCCCGAGGCACCTGTCGTGGCGTCAGCCGCAACTCAACAGCAGCTCCCCACGCCTCCTCACCCATGATGTCGCCGAACAGCGGGTCCTGGAGGACGACGCGCACGATGGTCGCCGCGAGCCACGTCAGAACGCTGGGGAGGCGCGTGCCGAGGGTCACGAGCTGCATCGACGGCTCCATCGGGTCGGGGCCGAGGTTGCTCAGCAGCTGCTTGTACCCCTCGGCCGAGCAGAGCGCCGAGAAGATCTTGAGCGCCTGCGAGACTGTGTGTGAGTGGTGGCGCGGGCACGGCACCTACTAGGGACAGGCGGGCGGAACTCTGACACGTCGTGGCCCTGCTCGCGCAGCTTGGCGATCGACTCGTGGACGGCACGCGCGCACGCCGGGCTCGTCTTGACCAGCCCGTCGTCGATCCAGTACCCGATCTTGAGCTTAGCCGGCAGCTTGGCCTCGCGCCACGGCAGGGGCATGACAAACTCGGTCTCGAGCTTGCCCTCGGCGATTGCCTCGTTGACCAGGGTGATCATGGAGCGGGACGCAAACTCGATTTCGGCGACTGTGCGTGCCATGGGGCCGACGACGGGCTTGCATCGTCAGTGGCGCCCGCAGCCCAACCCACCTTGATACCATCAAAGCCCTGGATGATCTTGCGCGTTCCGCTAGCCGGCCAGCGGCCGACGGTGGGCTTGAGGCCGACACAGCCGGAGTAAGCGGCTGGGATACGGAGCGAACCTCCAACTGCGGGTCAGTGATCGCCTCGACCCCGACGCACTGTCGCTTCCCCAGCCGATCGGGGTCCCACGCTGCGTGACGAGACTTGCTTCACCCCCACTGCTGCCACCGCAGGTACGGGCCGACGAGTAGGGGTTGGTCGAGGTCCCGAACACGGGGTTGGAGCACTCGAACGCGAGGAGCGTCTGCGGGATATTGGTCTTGGCCAGTGGGAAGCCGCCGGCCCTGCGGAAGAGCTTGACCAGCTGCCGGGGACGTCAGTGGCGGAGCGACATTACGCGGTGGGTGCCACACACCTCGCCCTCCTCGCTGGCGTCCGTCGTCGGGTCGTAGCAGTGGCTGGGGGTCAGATCTCGGACCGAACAATACCCTCCCTACATTGAGCAGCCCAGCGACGTGTCCGCGCCCTTGATGTTGTATGTATCTGTATCGTCAGCGCGCCTCCATATGGCGTGCTCCGTCCCTCACCCTTGAAGCTCGACGGCAGGCCCCAGAAGACTCCTTCAGCCTTGCCACTCGCCTTGAACGCGGCGTCCTTCGCCCTCGCCTCGGCCAGGGCTTCACGGAACAGCACTGCAGTGTGAGCGAGGGCACGTAGCACACCCTGTCCTACCCTCTGCCAGGCAGTTGGTCTTGCGGTGGGCCGCACAGGCTGCGCGGATCTAGGGAGCTGTGAGCGTCTGTGCTGCCATTGCCGAGCTGATTTCCGGCGGCCCCCAGGCCGCACCAGCCCTGCCCAGCCGAGCCCCAGCACTCACAAACGCTATCGTGACACGCTCGCTTGTCCAGCCCGACTTCCTGGCCTTGAGGTTGGCCACAATGTCCTCTGGCCTGCGGTTGGTTAGTTGGCCGAAGGGCGAGCGGACCCAAGTCCGCTGGGGCCGCCGGCGGCCACACCGGCGTTCGTGAGCAGCTGCGTAGTGGCCAGAGCCCGACTAGCATGCACAGACAACGTGTAGGGGCCGCCTTGTCCCCGCCAGGCCCTGGGCGCCCGGCCTCTCCTGGCCTGCACACGGACGGACAGGCCGCGACTCACGACGAGAGCAGCACCTCGTCATCCTCGGGGTGGTCGGCAGCCAGGCCTAGCTCCTTCTCCATTTCGGAGACGAGCTTGTCCTGGTGCGCGAGCTTGCTGGCTCTGACCTCTGCTGTCGTGGCTACCATTGTATGGCTGTGTGTGATGGGGTCGATGGTAAGTGTTGGACGATGAGCGCGTTAGTGATTTCTATTGTGGCAGCTTGGTGACAATGCCTCGGTGGTAGGTAGCCGGCTTGGCAGCCTGCCGGCGCGCTCGGCGGCCGGCTAATGGAACAACAAGAAAGGTCTCCCACGGTCGCCCCGCACTTACTCACTTGCCCGCTCCTATTCATTGATCGAGGCGGCAACAGGACGCAAGCCAACGCCGGCTCCATCTCCATCCTCATCTCTCGACGTGACGCCCGCTGCTATCATCCGCCAGCACTTGTGCATACCGCGAAACTCGGAAGGTAGAAAGCACGCACGTCGTGTCGTAGTCGCCTGCCTGCCTTGTAGCTTGTAGCTCAAGAGGTCTGTCTGGGGCCAGACAATGACGACATGCCGGCGGAATGAATACTGGCTGGCCTGGGTGGTGCCGCCGCCGTGCCTTCCTCTGTCGGCCAAGCGAGGATCGAGCTTGTGAGGGAGATTGAACGGCACCCACCCAGTGCGTAAACTTTCCCACGGTGGATTAGATCTCTGTCTCCACTTTGCCATGGCCGACGGCCTTGTCTACCTCCACTCTGTTGTCCGCGTCCCAGACTCCTTGTACCAAAGCGCTCCTTCGCCTTCCCCCCCTCCCTCCTCGTTCGTCGCCTCCTCCCCCGCAGCCAGTCCCCAGGCGAGTCAGTCACGCACCTCTTTGGGCGCAGGAACGACGCTGGCAACACGAGCAATCTTTACATTGCTCATCCTCAATATATCCGGCTCCACTCGACCCAAACAACAACATTCTCCTTCGCCTCGTCCTCGTCCTCGTCCTTCTTCCTCCTTCTAGCCAGCGCGCAGACCACGACAACGCCGACGCCGAAGCCGCCACCGCCGCCACCACCCCGAGGCCCAGTGGCACATTCCCCCCTTGCTACCAACTTGTAATCGTTTACGCGTCGCCGTTGACAATCTCGCCCCCACCAAGCCAACTGCGCATTGTGCCGAATCTCAGGCCTTCGTCAGCGTTCCCGGCCAGCCGGCACTCACCAAACGCCAGCGATACAACCTCCACGCATCGTAGGTCAACAAGACGTCCACCACGCGACGACCCTTTGCATCGTAGCCCACCGCTGCGCCATCCTCAACACCTTCTCTCCTAAACCTTCCTTCCCTCGGGACACGCACTACCGCCCCGCCAGCCAGCCATGGAACAGTCACCACCATACGAGGATATCCTCGACGACGAGACCCTCGCCCCGCTCAAGCGCAACCACGCTTGCCTCCAAGTGCGTGAAACACTTGCCGCGTGCCACCGCCGCGCTGCCGGCTTGCCGAAGTCAACATTACTAACCCTGCACAGTGCAAGAAGCGTAAAGTCAAGTGCGATGCCGTTCGCCCCACATGTAACCCGTGTCTGAGGTCGCATGCGCATGCACTCCGCTCGGCCCAGCGCAACAAGTCGCGGCCACCACCCCTGGTTTGCTCGTACGCCGAGGGCGACGAAGAGGAAATCGCCCAGGCCGAGGCCGAGGCGCAGAGGAAGCGTACGGCCAACGGCAACAGCGGTCCGGGTCTCGCCAAGCGCACGGCAATTGGTGTGGACCGCTTCGGACGGGACAAGACTGTCCGCTCAGAGGAGGAGAAGGATACGCTGCGTGCTCGCATCGCCGAACTCGAGGCCCGAATCGCTGCGCTCACTACGGAGGCTGTCCCGCCGGTGCCTCCGGTTACGCAAGCCGCCATCTACAGCGGCATGAAGTCTGGTGTCACAATGGACAAGAATGGGCTCATCAACCCCGTTGCGATGGGCACATCGACCAGCAACATTGGGCCACACGCAGACAAGAACGGGTCGATACCCCCTCCGGTGCTACACATTGAGACTGGCGAGCCGGGCCACTACCAGACGTTTGACTTCTCCAACTTGCTGTTGCTGCCCTCCAACTGGCCCAAGAACTTGCCGTCGCCGGCGATTCTCGAACATCTCATCGACACTTTCTTCCAGTGCGAGCCGCAGATGCCGCGTATCATCCACCGCGCCAGTCTCATGGCTCGTCTCAAGCTCCCACCGACGTCTGACGACTTTCCTTTCCCGGGTTTGTTGCACGCCATTTGTGCCGCTGCCGCACCGCACACGCCTTGGACGACGACGCTGCAGCCCGAGGAGCTGGAAGCGACTCGTATGCGTCACATTGCCCTCGGTCTCGACCTCGAGTCTTGCGAAGACTTTGCCATGGCGCAGGCCGAAGCCGCCGAACGGTGTATCCGCCACAGCACCGTCATGTGTGTCATGGGCCCTGGAGCGTTCATCTTTGACGTACTCCGTGCACACGTAGGTTGAGAGCGACGGGGTGGAGGCTGACTCGCGTAGCTCGTTCTCAGCAACGTGTACTTTACCAAAAACATGCCGCTCCGTTCATGGATCACTGCGGGCACGCCGGGAAGGCTCATCAAGGCGCTCGAGCTTATCAACCGGAATCGTGAGTTGGCAGGTGGTGGCAAAGCCTGACGCGGCAGCCCGCAAGTCGGACAAGGGAACCCTCATGCCGGACTGTACGAGCGATCGGGACCGTGAAGAGCGCTACGCCACCGTGTGGATGGCGTACCTGACGGAGTCAACACTGTCTGTCAACTCTGCCTGGTCGCAGAGTCTCGAGGTCGATGAGATTGGCATCCCGCTGCCGACAAGTAACGACGAGTTCAACATGAAGAACGACTTCTTCGGCCTGATGAAGGCCAACCCTCAGAATGCCCATGATCACGACGTTTTGGTCAAGTGAGTGGCGCCAACTGGTTTCAAGCTAACGGCCACAGCCACCCCATCACTGACCCCTTCGTCCTCGTCATCAAGTGCTCGCTCCTGCTTGGGCGCGCTGCAAAGTGGATCCGCCAGTGGCAGCAGCGAGTCATGCAGCCTGGCGACGAGATGGACGGTCTCAAGAGCTCGACGTTTATCCAGCTCAACGGCGACATCTTTGCGTTCCAGCTGAGCCTGCCGTCGAACCTCAAGAACATTTACCGGAGCATTGATGCGGGCAACGCGGCGACTGCGTTCACTGCCGACATTATGAGCCTGCACGTGTTCCCCAACCTGGCCATCTTGCTACTGCACGAGCAGTTCGTCGACTGGACTGGGCGGGAGACGGCTGCACACAGCCAGATCCAGAAGGCGTTTGAGGCCATTGTGGGGTACATCCACTTGGTGCCGTCGCAGCTCGACATCACGCACCTGTTGACGCCTCTGCTCACCTTTTCGCTCTTCACTGTGGGCCGGTTCATCAACAAGTTTATCGCCCGGGCAAACAAGCTGCAGCAATATGCCCAAGCGAGCCGCTGGCGGACGGACCTTATGGCAATCATGGACTGTGAGTGGAAGGTTTCGATCGCCGCCTCGCGCCTCGGACTAACGCCCCAGTGATGCGCCGCTTTGGCACCAAGCACGCCCTCGGACAGCAACTCGGGGCCTACCTTGCAAACTACCAGCGGATGCAGGAGGACGGAACACTGCAGATCGACGAGTCGCCAGCCGACGCCTCGTGCCACGGCTCCGTCCAGCCGGCGTCGCTCAGTTCGATAACGCCACGGTCAATGTCGACGCCCAAATCTACCCCGGGGGGTGCGGCGTCGACGATCGGCTCGGACTGTGTCGACTGGAGCCTGGCATCAGGGGTTGCATCTGGGGCGGGCACGAGCCCGGCCATCCCATCGCTTGGGAGCAGCGGGCAGACGCCCGAGAGCGTCGGTGCGGCGAGTTCGTCGTCCGGGGGCAACGCCAACTTGGGGCTGCCTTCGGCGAATCTTTCGGGCTTGGACGCGGCGTCGCTCATTGATGCGCAAGGACAGGGTGCTACCCTGTTTGACCCAACACTGCTCGACTTCTTCGATCCGGCGAGCGTACAGAGCGGGTCGTTTTCAGGGCTCGGCGGCAAGCAAGGCAGCGGCAGCGACGGCGCCTTTCTGGCCGAGCTGGTGAGCGGTGACGCTCAGGCCTGGGGGGCGCAGTACTTTCAGTCGTGAGGCGGGTTGTGAGGCGGGGGGGAGCTGGGTTTAGAGGGGGTGGGGGAGATTGTGGGATTAGAGGGGGGGGGCGGCCGTCGGGTCAAGGGTGCGCCCAAGGATTTGTCGGAATGTCCAATTGTAGCTAGATGCCGAGGATTGTACTTTGAGGCTTGTATGATGATGTGGCTGGGAGGGTGATGCACGGCATGTGCGGCATTAGGATTAAGGTGAGGAGGGATTGAAGGGCGGGGGTGAAAGTGCCAAGTGGGATTTGTGCTGGCGCTGGATCTAGCGGAGCTCGTTTGGGCAGTGCCAAGCGGGGTACGCGTGTAGGTTGGGGGGGGGGGGGGAAAGCTCATCGGGACGGAGTGGTCAAGGCCGTGGGTGTACGCGCAAGTCGCCGCTGCACGACGGCGGCAGGCCGGTGTCAATCGATCGCGACGAGCGCCAGCCGCGAGCCGGGCGGGGGGAGGAGGGGGACGGCAAGCGAGGTGGGCGGGCGGCCAAGCTCGCCAAGGCAAGAGCGGCACGGGCTATTCTCGTCGGCCGTCGCGTGGCCGTGCTGCGCGTGCGCAGCGCGTAGCGAGCTCGGCGGATCGGCGCGGCCGAGCGTGCGCAGCGCGTAGCGAGCGTGATCGGACCATCCGCCAGTGTGCGTCAGGGGGCCAGCTGCAGCAAAGTCGGCGGCGCGATAATCAAACTCGCTGGTCGTGTGCAGGGCGCGTGGAATGTGGCGGCGGCCGTGGCGGCCGGAGGCTGATTGTCGTGGGGGGGGGGGGGGGGGCGGCTCGGGTGGTCACAGTAGAGTGTGAGACGCGTGCACGCAGGGAGGGGTCGGGGCAAGGCACAGGTGGACGGCTGCGCCGGATGCTGAGTGCTGCGCCGGATGCTGAGTACTGCGGCGGGTGCCGAGTGCGGCTGGGGTGGCCTGCGCTGCGAGACTGGGCTGGCTCTCGGCTCTTGGCGCTGCTGCTGCCGGATGGATCATCTGCGGCATGTGCAACGGGGACGAGGGGCGCCGTGTCTCGCTCTGGACGCGAGACACGCAGCGAGACACGCACGCAACGGCGGGTGCAGCGGCATCCAGCGCCAGCGCCAGCACCCAACACCAGCATGTGCCAGCGCCCAGCACCCACCACGCTCGCTCGCTTCTCGCTCGCAACGACGACGCACACCGCCCACACCCCTGAGCGCCACGCGACAGACCACGCCGGCCGGCAGCCAGCCCACGCGTTCTGCCTCATCTCTATTGTTCAGTGGCGGTAGTAGCGGTGAGAGCCGCTGTGTCGTTGCTCGGCAGGCCAAGCAGCAGGGGCGAGCCAAGCGGCCGACGCACGGCGGGGACGTGCCGCGCCGCGGCATGTCGTGTCGTGCGCAGCACTTGGCGCCGGGGCATCGGCGCGACGTTGCCCCCGCGGGTGGGGGTGCGCGCCCGTCGCCGGCGGTACGTGTTAATTACTGCGACGAGACGAGATCGGCTGCGGGCGAGATCCGGGCCAAGCGAGTGACGTGACGCTCGGCGAGGCCAGCGTCGCCCCCCGCCCGATGCATATTCCCGAGCGAGAACACGAGTGGGCGAGATATCCGCTCTCGTCGCCCTCCCTGCCCAGCTCCAGGCTGACTCGCCGTGGCGGTGGCGGTGGCTGCAGGGCCGGGTGGGAATCTGCCAGCTGACGGCGGAGTGCTTGCTTGCCTGCGCGATTTTCCAACAGGCAGACCTGGTTCAGCCTGCCTGTCTCGTTGGGCGGAGCCCGCCGCTGCCTGCCCCCTGCGCTAGAACGCGCGCGAGCGTTCTGGCGTCGGAACGAGCTTGGCCCGGCCGGATGCTATTGCCTCGTCTGGGGTTGGCGGGGCTGCGATGGCGACGGGCGACGGCGACGGGCGACGGCGACAGCCGCGGCGCGACCGCTACCTCTTGCGCTGTGTCGGCCCCGAGAGCCTGCCCTGCCGATACCCGGCCCAGCGGTACGCGGCACACCTAACCTTGCATGTGCTCTTGAGGCACATTCGGGCGACGGCACGGGGCCATGATTTGGCTCTGCAGCCGACGCTCGACGGCGCCGGGCGGATTTGGATTTCCCCACCCCCAGTGGCTCCTGGGGTCGCCCTGCACGCCCCGGGCTGCAATTTGGATCGGGCGGCGCTGGTTGCTGCCAGGCAGTGCGCCACAGAGATGCGCGGCCGGCGGGGTGGCGCGTGGCGTGCTGGCTTGCTGGGTCTGGGTCTGGCGGGGTCGCTGGCTGCTGGCAGGGTCTGCCGCTCCAGTCGACTTCGGCAGCAGCTGCCAGCTGCGTCTGCGCGTCTGCGTCTAGGGCGAGCGCCGCGCGCCGCACGCCGCCAACGCCGCCGCCAGACTCAGCCTGTTGCACAACGCCAGCGAGCACCCCGCACGACTCACGCCAGCCTCTGACGCCGCGCTGCCTGTGCTTTTGCTCGCCGGGCCGGCAGGATGATCAAAGCTGCGAGCGAGCAGCGCACTGCTCAACAATAGAAAAGATACGCCAGATCCCACGTCGTGCCCCCCCTCTCCCCCCACTCACCCCACATTGACGATCGTGGCCGAGCGGTCGTCAGCAGCGAGCAGAGCGCAGAGCACAAACGACGACGCACGAGCGCGAGCACAAACCCACGCCGCACATCGACGTCCGCACGGCCCCCCCTCGACCACCCCGCACGCCGTCGCCGACGACCACCTCGACCACGGCCGCAGCTGGCTGCCACTGCCCCCCTGCACCCCACCACACTTCCGACGTCCGACGCACCGTCCGACGCCGCACACCACAATCCGTAAGTAGGTTTACGGGCTTAAGGTTCTTGGGAACAATGCGTCGCGGCATGGCCAACCTTGTCGAGTCGGGCGGGGCATTGCTCTGTCCGTGCCTGGCGAGGCGAGGTGCTTGGTGCCGGGCGGGGGGCGAGGGGGAGCGAGGGCGACTGCGACTGCAGCACGCTCGCCCGGCAGGCCTTGTCCTCGTCGGCTTGTGTGCCACTTGTCCTCGTGCCGCTGGCGCGCTGGCCGCTGCGCTGGCCGGTCGCAATGAGCTGGGCCAAGGCCCGCATCTCACCGCCCTGCACCGCACCGCGGCGTCATGTTGTCGGCATGTCATGTCGCAGGCATGGGTGCCTGGTCCGGGCGAGGCGAGGCGACGCGTGCAGAGGCAACAACAACAACAACAACAACCCCCATGCCCCCCCCCCCCCCACCTCTCTCAAACGCATCAAAGAATGCGCAAGAATGCCCATGGAAGAATGCGACACGCGCATCAGTGTGCACATGCACATTCCAGCCCCTTGCATGTCTCAGTGCTAATCTCTGCGACGCAGCACCTGACAAGTGCGCAACAAGCATCCACCCACAAGCACCCGCACCGCCGCTCACTGCTCGCCGCCTATTGTTCACCACTCGCTCCTCTCCTCCCCCTCAGCCTCTCCGTCCCCGGGGCGAGCGAGAACAAGGCCTCATCGCCCGCGAGAACAACAGAGCCGCGTCGAGCCCGAGAGTGGATTGGCGTGCTGCAGATAAAGCTGGCCTGCACATGATCTTCACGTCTCGTCACTGATCCATCCGAGCCACTTGCACCACCACCCGCACCGTGAGTCGCCTGCGCGCCTGAGACGCGCGCCCCCCCCCCGCCCCGCCAATCGTGTGCATGACTGACAGGGGGTTAGTCGACGTGCTCGTTCGTCTCTTCGTCGCTACGACCCCCACCCAGCCCTTCGCCTGCTTCTGGAAGCTGCACTGGTCGTCGTCGGTCGTCACCACGGCGTCACCACTCGTCACCACAACCACGACCACCACCTCGACTCGACTCGACTCCTCGCTCCTCGACGTCCTCCTCGCCTCCTTTACTCTCTCCCCCTCGGAATCAAGGGCCTTGCTCGACGCCTGCCTTGCTCTACGCCGCCTCGTCGAGCCTTTGGCAGCAGCCACATTGCTGCATACCGCCTCGGTCGACGTCCTGCGTCGTCCTCGCCCTCGCCCTCGCACTTCTGACTCTCTCCCTCTCTCTGCACGTTCCGCGCTGCACGGTGGCGCTTGCTGGCTTGGACTGGCGTTGCGCCTCTGCCCTTGAACCCCAATAACGAGGCCACCCACCCCCTCGCGCGCGCGGCAGTGACGACAGTGGTGGCGCTGGCTGGCTCGCGCTGCCTACCCACCGGGTACTTTACACACACACATCAACAACCTCCTTTAACACACAGAGTCTCTCAACGACTGCTCGTTGCCTCCTCAGCCTCTCTCCTCGTCTTCCCCTTGCACCTCCTTGCACGTTTGCACCCTCGCACACCCCGCACACCTCGTGTCACGCAACATGGCAATGTCGATTCCCAACAACGGAGGGCCAAGCAACGCGCGCCTTTACACCTCGGCCACACCCACCTCACTCTCGGCCCCCTCGCCTGTAGTCCCCATTCACAACCTCGCAGCTACTGGCTACAACAACCAGCAGCAGCAGCAGCAGCTGTCTCAGTCGCCAAGCAGACCACCCTTCATGCGCTCTAGCCAGACATACTCTGCAATCCCCGTCCAGCTTGCCAACAACAACTTGTACATGCCCAACATGTCGCCACCCACACACTCCTTTGGCCACGGCTACTCGTCCTCCTACGACGGCGGCATCCCTCCATCACTCGACGTCGGCGGCCACGACACATCAGTCACCACAACACCCACCTCGATCGAGGCCGAGCCAGAGAGCTACCACCTGTACGCCACTTCACTATCCAGTGGCGACGAGAGTTACCTCGACGACAGGCCACGCTTGCCCGTTAGCAGAGCCCCCATGTTCTACCACCAGGGGGTTACCGTCGACCAGCACTACCTTCACTCGACCAGCATGACCCCCAGCCTGTCGGCAGACACCGTCTCGGGCGTCCGCGTAAAACCTCCTCGCCCACCCAACGCGTGGATCATCTACCGCTCCGACAAGCTCAAGGACTTTGAGGCCATTCACACCCGGGAACAGCTCAAGGAGCTCCTCGAGCAGGCCAACATGATGGACCAGTTCCCAAAGTACCTCACCAGCATCGCCTCTGTCGAGAAGGCCCACAGACTCGAGGCCGAGTCGAACGGTGCCAAGCGCAAGGGCAAGAAGCCGTCCAAGCCTGCCGTCGAGGGCCGTGGCATCTTCCGCCTCGGCAAGGGCGGCAAGGGGTTACCACAGGCCGAGATCAGCCAGCTCATCAGTCGTCTCTGGAAGGGCGAGCCGGCAGCGGTCCGCAGCCAGTACGAGCACAAGGCCGAAGTGGCCAAGCAGGAGGTGAGTGGCACTTGGGATTTTCACCGCCACATTGCTGACTTTGGCACACAGCACCTGCAAAAGTACCCCGGTTACAAGTTCCAGCCCGTCCGCAAGGAGGAAAAGGCCGCCATGAAGATGGTCAAGCAGGCTGAGCGGGACCGGAAGAAGGCTGAGAAGGAGCTGGCCGCTGGTAACCGCGTTCGCCGCTCCACTGGCCCTCGCCTGTCCCGCCCGTCTCCCATCTCGACAGAGGAGCGCCGCCCTCGCTCCCAAGGTCAGAGCTACCAGCTTGAGCGTGCCGCCACCCACCCCGGCTACGTCACTGTCCAGCAGATCCACCCGCAGATGGTGCCCTTGGACGGATGTGAGTGGCGCGTGGCGTCGAGCCAGACTTCAGACTGACGCATTCCCAGCATGGTACCCCAGCACCCAAGGCGTGCCCTCCCAGTTCTCCTACACCACCCAGCCTTACAACCCCAACTACAGCGTTGCCTCTGCGCCTGTTCCCCTACCGGCGTCGACCATCAACCCGATGGCGACGGGGCTGAACCGCCAGTTCCCCCCTCAGCCACAGGCACCTGCCCCACTCGACGGCTACGTTCCTGCCCCTACCGCCAACACTCTTGTCCCCGCCGAAACCTGGACGGGCGCCCCGCCTCCCGATGTGCGCGCCTTGTACGATCCCGACGGCAGGCTCGAGATGGCGCACGTTGTGCCTCCGCCCGACACCGTGCAGGCGTACACGTTTGACATCCCCCAGGACGAACTCGCCGCCATTGACGTCAACACGGTCCTCACCGAGCAGGAGAAGGCCGGCGATGTCGACCCGGTGGGATGCGTCAAGATGTGGGCGGTCGAGGTGCAGTCTCCCGAGGGTGAGGGTGCGTCGCCGGCAGCTCCGGTCTCCGAGCCAGCGTTTCTCGACCCCAGCCTCTCATGGGAAGACATGAACGGCGGCGGATACTTCGGCGCACCTGGTCAGTTCCCCACGCCTGCCGACCTCGTGAACAGCGACTGGGCTGCTGTCCAAGGAATGTCATACCCAGTGCCCCAGAGTGGCCTCGTTCCTGGCAGCACGCCACAGATGGCGACGGGCGCCACGGGCCGTGAAACCACTGGGCTTGGTCCCACCCTGTCTGGACACCAGCTGTCGCCTTTGGAAGACTATTTCCCTGCCAACTCGACGCTGTCGCGCCCGAACGGGTCGGCTGCCCCGGCCCAGCTGATGGGGCCGCCGACGGGCACAACGGTCGACGACCTCGCACCGCGCTACGTGTCGGGCTCGGCGTTCCCCCCGGTCATCGGCGTAGACGACCACCTGTCCGACTGGAACACGACGCACTATGACGACGGCGGTCTCTCGTCAGAGCTCGTGGCTGGCCCAGACTACTCTGGCGACAGCCTCCTGTCGTTCGGCATGCCGCCGTCGCCACCACCAGCGACGGGCGGCGCCTTCAAGCGCCCACCTCCGCGCGTCCGCACCCCTGGCGCCACGTACTTTGCGGCATAGGCTGTGCGCCAATCGCCGCAAGCTGCGGCGCAAGCTCGACGCCGCGCCACGCCGCATCCAAAATGTGCTCGACACGCCGTTCCCGATCTCTTCTCCCATCATGTGTCACTAGTCCTAGCTCGATCTCTGCGCGGCGCACCTGCTCTGCGTCGTCTGTCTCCCTTTTGGTAATAAACTGGTTGTAGCTTGGCACGTAGCTTCTTCCGTATGTCACTGGTATAGTTGTGTGGTGGCGGCGGGCGTGGGGGGTGGAGGCTCGCCCGAAGGCAGAGCACGCTGGAGTCGTCGTCGCGTCGGCGTCCCCGTCGTTCACCGCGTCGTCGGCGCGCTCGGACCGGGTCGAACCGTATCTCTCGACGTCCATTCCGAAACGGTGCAGGGGGGTCGGGGGCGCGTGGCGCGCGCCACGCTGCCACGAACGAGTCTATTGTTCTGCGTCGCTATTGTCCGTCGAAGCGTGGCGGGCCCCATCCGCCACGGCACGACGCCGGAAGGACGAGCCGGGGTGTAGCGTAGGCTGGAGGTGAAACGCGGGCCATCAGCGCGGGGATGGATCCAGCGCAGTCGTCGTCGTCAGTTGCCACGGCACGCGCTCGGGCCGCCGATGCCACCTCGAACATTCCCGCGCCGCGGCACGGCGGCAGCACGGAACGGTAGAGCACGGCACGAGCAGGCAGCGGCACGCCGTCGTCGTCGTCGCGCTGGCCGAGAAGCATGCGGCTGGCGGCGGCAGCGGAGGCGCGAAGTGGCGGTGGCGCGGCGGGCTGGGGGGGCCAGGTGACCTGCCTCCACGGGTGTGGCGGCAGTTTCATGGCTCGACGCGATTGGCAGGTCGGGGGCGCGCTTATCTGCGCGTGGAAGGTCATGTGTGGCGCGGTGCATGAGCCGGCGGCCGCGGGGGGGGGGGAGGGGGTCGGGCGTCGAGGAGAGTGCTCAGCCCCATCCCAGCCCTCGCCACTCGCCGGACCACTTCTCCCGAAAAGTACACCCCACACTACGCTCCTCACTCCCAGTGCCGGCGTAGCCTGCATCGCTGCGAGGCGACGACGGGCGGCGATGGCGCGTGGGTGTGTACTGCTCGCGCAGTCGCCTGCCACCTCCACCGCCCCGCAATTTGCCACCGTGTTTGTGCCTTGGCGCCGAGTGCGATGACGACGGCGGGGGCGACCAACTGACACAAACTCACACAACTCACTCACTTCCCACCGCAACAACGCTCCATCCGCCATGGCGTGTAGGTGACGCCGAACGCGCGCTGCTGACCCCCAGGCATTCCGATCATCTGTGAGTGGGGGGCGAGGCGACGAGGGCGAGACGAGGAGCTCACCAAGGCAGTCGGGTTTCCCACAAAGGTGAGCTGTGCGGCCGAGTTCAGTGAGGGATTGGGTGGGCGGCGGCGGCGCAGCGCGCTGGTGCCGGGGAGGTGGCGCGCGGCGGGGGGTAGCGCTGGTGCCGGGCGAGGCCGCGGTGGTGGAGTGACTGCTGCGCGGGGCGGTGCGCCGACTCGTGCGGCGCGGCTGCCCTCGGCGGTGGAGCCTTGCGCCCTGGCGGGAGGGGCCGGTGGAGTGGCGAGTGGTGCCTCGGAGGCCGGAGGGGAGGCTAGAGACGGAACGAGCGAGCGGGTAGGCGGCGATGAAGAGGCGAGGAACGAGACCCGACAACGGCAGCGCGGCGGCGAGTTCGACCTTGGCCAGCGGAGCGGGGGCCGGTAATCTGCCCCACGGTGGACGCAGCTCGGCCTGAACGGCGCACAGGCGTGCTCGCTCGCCCGCTGCCAGCTCGCGGCGGGCGCTCCCCGCTGGGATCGGCGAAGTGGGGCAGCGGCGACGACGAGCACGCCGGATGCTCGTGGCCGACCGGTCGCGCCCGACTCCTCAGGCCGCACCCACCGAGGACAGCGCGCCAAATCGGAGCAGGCGCCACTGCAGACGCCGCCGAAGTCGGCGCAGCACTCGGAGACGGCACGAGCGAGGACTCCTCGAGGACCGATGCAGCGACCGACCAGCGCACTCGGAGCGGGGCGAAATGCGGCCAGGGGCGGCGCACGCAGCAGAGCGACAGCGATCGAGCAGGAGGCGGGCAGTCGAGGCGCGGCATCCCGCGCCCCCGCGCCATTGCCGCCCGGCCGAGCCCAGCGCCCGACGTGCCGGCGTTGCCCCAGCGAGGGGGCGGAGCTCTGCCGTGTGCTCGCGCGCTCGATAGTGAGGCAGGCCGCGGCGCTCTGGTCGCCCGTATCGTGCCTCCGGCTGCGGCACTGCGTGCCTCCGGCTGGGCGCTCGGCCGTGCTTGTCAGGCCGACTTCGTGCCGACGGGCGTGCCGTGGCCGCTTGGGAGACAACAGCGCCGCTCGGAGGCTCGTTGCTCGCCGCCGCCGCCGCCGCCTGCAACTCCCTCCGTCTCCTCCCTGGCCGACGATCATCACCCCTCGCGCTCCTCGTCCCGCCTCCGATCCCATCACCCCTCGCGCTCCTCGTCCCGCCTCCGATCCACCCAGACTACACCGCCCGAGCCCGGGCGCCCTGCAGAGAACTCCCCCGGTCCTGTGATACTCCCTCTACGTCTTCGTCGACGCCTGGCCCCCAAGTGGCCCAGGGAGATGACCTGACGGCTGTGGCAACGGTCAAACCGTCCCGCACAAAGCCGTCCTGCACGAAGTCGTCCTGCACGCCGCCGTCCTGCATGAGGCCGTCCTGCACGCCGCCGTCCTGCACGAGGCCGTCCTGCACCGCACTCCACTGCCACCGCCACTACGTTCCGCCTCGACAGTGCCACACCCAAACCCGGACCGAGCTCGCTCCGCCAACACCCACCTCCCCCACCCCCCACCCCCGCGGCAGTCTTGTGCCTGGTGTCGCAGCTGCGGCGATGGCGCTCCTGCTAGCCTGTCGGTTACACCCAGCTACGGCATCGGTGGAGCAGATTCATCCGCTGCATTCATTAATCGAGAACTCGGAGGGATGGGCCTATGGTTACCCCACTAGAAACCTGAAACGGAGGGCGGATCGGAGCGAGTTTGAAGATGGCCATTGCGCGGCGATGACAGCCCGCGCCGTGCCTCTAGTAGCTCGCCCGCTCGCTCGCTTGTTTGCGAGGCGAGCGAGTGCCGCCGCGGACCTGAGCGAACCTGAACTTGGCTGCCGTCGAGCGAGTGCATACTGACGCCGTCGTAGATTTCCCAAGATGCGCCCGAGCCGGGCCGCATGTGCCCAAAGTGCAATAATGGTGGGTTGAGTGGAGCTGGCGGGGGCTACGCGTCGGCCAAGTCGCGTCGACCCTCCTTGGTTGGGCCGAGATTATGCCTAGCTTTGGATAGCTGCAGCCCCAGGTTCTCGCCCAGCGAGCAGATTCCGCGACTAGTGCCGAGCGGGCGACGCCGACGAGCGGGAGCGCCGCCTGTGACCAGGGGTGTGGCGGATGGCGGATGGGCATGACGACGGCGGCGTCGACCGACAAGTCACTGACCTTCTACAGCCGCCGTCGTCGGCGCCACCTCGCGCACCTGGTTCGAGCTCTTTTGGATCCCTCTGATACCCTTCACCAAGAAGCGCATCTGGATTTGCTCCATCTGCAGTGAGTGGGGAATGTTGGCGAGCGAGGTGGCCATGGGTTGGCAGGAGAAGTGCGGAATCGTCGTGCCGTGCCGGCGGTCGTGTCGGGTGCCACGCCACGCCCGTTGCTTCCGCCAGGGTGCAACCCCTCGCGCAACATCCTCCCCAAGGCACTCTGTTGTCCTCCGCCAGGTGTCTGGCCGGCGTGCGTCCGAAACATGCTGACGCAACATCTCCTTGCACCTTTGGCGCTAACTGCCTTCACGACGGATTTTTGGCTGGCCCACTTGGCTGCTGGCTGCTGCCGCGCTGCCACTCCTGACACAACCTCGACGACGACGACTTCCTTTACTCTGCTAACGGCATTCCGACGGGGTACACTGCTCCCTTCGCACTTGTCCTACCACGGAACTTGGTCAATTCTTTGTTGCCTGTCCACCCTTCTGTTGATCATGGCGGTGGTGGCACTTTGCAGGCTGGCAGATGAAGCAGGGCGACGGCCCCGATCCGCAGCCACCAGGAGCATACGGGCCCGCTGGGGGCTACCCGCCGCCGCCGCCACAGCAGCAATACCAGTACCAGCCAGCGTACCCGCCCGCCTATCCGCCGCCACCTCCAAACAAGTGAATAATAGGCTTTCGCATTGACGCTTTGTGCCAAGGCCCGTGTCAGTCGACGCGTCGGCGTTCGGAGAATGCGAGCAAGGCGGGATCTCCGTGTTGTCGGGTTAAACTCTTCGTCGGCGTCAGCCATGGCACGGCGTGGTACATGGCTATGAAGGATAGGCTGGAGCAATTTTGTCGTCGTCGTTGTCGGCGCGGGAATGCGAATGAATGCAACATGTGGTCGATTGTAATGAATGACAAGGACACACGCCGGCCGGGATAAGGACCGGCTCATGATTGAAGCCAATCGGCCGCGCCGGGCTACTATTCGCACTTGCATCATTATCGCAATCGGGCGACCAGGGTCGCGGGGGATTGGGAGGGGGAGGGGAAGGAGAGGGAGGGCAAGGGGGAGCAGTACGACGACGACTGCGACGAAGACTAGATGCCGCAGCCTGCGCGTGCGTCATACAGTACCGTCCCTATGGCTTACTGGTTGGCCGCCCTCGGTGCTCTCACCCTGGCAGGGTCATCCCCTATCTCAAACCAGACATGAGATCTGAGGGGCATGGCAGCCGCGGCTTTTGGCCCGTGGCGTGGCTCGCTCGGTGTGCTGGCCGCAGGCGAGAGGCACGGATGGGTGCATGGTTGTGCGCGGCGGGGGTTGGGTTGGGTTAGTCGCGGTCTCTGCGTGGCCAGGCTGGCAGGACGCAGGACGCCAGCACGGCACGGCACGAGGCTAGGGCAAGGGACAGACAAAGACAGGCACAGTCGGTTATCGCATTGCCATACGGCCTAGCAAGCGTAGCATTTGCATCAATGTCGGCACTCTTCCCACAGGCAGGCACTGACGAGGCACGGGGGGAGGGAGGGGAGGGGGGAGAGGGGGAGATGGGGGAGAGGGCGAAGAGGGGAGGGAGGGAGAGGGAGAGGGGTAGGTCTGGCTGCTTGCCGGATGGGTGTAGGAAGGAAGCAAAAAAAAACGAGGTGGGTAAAAATGCAAAGCCAAAGCATAGTTTGGTTAGGCGAGTGTGCCTAGAAGGGGGGAGGAGGCCGGGCAAGGGGGAGATGGGCAAGAGGGAGGAACGGCGAGGAGAAGACGTACCACGACCAACGAGACGACGGGTTCGTTAGCAATGCAGCAGCGCCAAGCAGCACGAGCAAGCACAACCAGGGACAGCGAGCGAGCGACCGACCCGCATCCACCCACTGATGGCCCATAGCGTACTTGTTCGCTAGAGCACATTTTAACTTTGGTGGCGCCCCTCATTTCATCATTGCGACGTGCCGCCTCGTTGTTTGTCGGTGCGTGCTCGGCGGCGAGCGGGGCGGGGCGGGGCGGGGCGGGACAGGGGCGCGTGTGCAATGCACTGCAGTGCAGGCAGTGCAGGCAGTGCAACGTGGTCGTCGGCGGGCCGCATATCGTAAGGACGGCACTGCGCGGCGCAATCAGTCGCCTGAGCGAGCCGCAATCAGGAGGCCAGGAGGCACCAGATGAGCGGCGACCACGACGACCGACGACGACGGAGATCGGCCTGAACTGTGATCGCTGCTTATGGTCCACGCGGCGCCAGCGGCGGCGCGGCGCGGCGACATCGTGAGCCAGCCAGGCAGCAGCTAGCTAGCGTCATGGGCGCCGCCGCATAGTTGGCACTTGGTACTGGACCGCCGCGCCAAGGCACGGGACTGATGCGTAAACTGGACCAGCGGGGCGAGCGAGGAAGAGCAACGCGCGCACGCGCGCGCACCCACACTCTGCTAAGGTTGGCCCGCATTTTCGTCTTGACAATCTCTTTGTCTCGTCAGGCCTGCCCCGCCGCCGCCTCCGCCGCCGGTGTCGAAAAAAAAAAGCGCCAGGACCCGATCGAGGCGCAAGCCGTTGGTCCTTTTTTGCTCCTTTTTTTTTTCTTGTTGGGTCGACGATGGCGGCGACCGAGCGAGAGCGAGCGCGCGGCGTCCACTTGCAATGTGGGGGCATATCGGCCTTGTGAGCGACGTAACGGCGCTGTGCCGGGGCCGAAGTAGCAAAGAGGCTGGCTGCGCCGAGGTACAACGAGGCGCAGATCGCGCAGACTTGTAGCGCACGCGGGGCGCTAGGTGTGGCCCGGCGGGCTGGCGGGCCACGCCACTGCGTTTCTCTCAGCACGCACATGCATACGACGTGGCCTTGGCCTTGGTTGCAAGCAGTAGACGGACGCAAGAACGAGGAACAGCGAACGGCGGCACCCGTCACCTCGGTTGGTGCCCCCCCCCTCGTGCCGTGCGTGCCCACCCCCGCGCCGCCGCAGCCCGCGCCGGTCTGTCTGGTCAGGTCGGGCCGGGTCAGGTCAGGTCAGGACAGGTCAGGTCAGGTCGCAAAGTCAGGTTCAATCCAAGTAAGAATCAGGTCACTCTGTCCGAGGCCTGGACGAGACGAGGGCGAGACGATTACCCCTCTCTACGCCGTTCAATTAAGCACACATTGGGCCAAGAGACTAGCTGGGAGAGGACGAGTAGCGGCAGCCGCAGCGGCGGCAGCGGCGGCGGCGGCGGAGGAGGCGCAGGCGGCAGTGTGTGGTGCCTAAGTAAACCCGACCATCGCGGTATATGGTGGTGCAGTCCAGGTGCAAGTGCAGGTACCGATGCGCAATCTGTAAAGGTTGTTGGTGGTGGTGCAGGTCGTCGGTCGTCGTCGTGCCGTTCAGCTCTGCTCGTCTGCCTGCCTTGCTTTGCGCGGCCCAGCAAGCCAGTCAGCCAAACCAAACCTACCTACCGACCGACCCGTTCGTTAGCTCTAGTAGTCGGATCTCTCTTCAACTCACCCATTCTCTCTCTCTCCCTCTTAATCTCTCTCTTCGCCTCGACAAACCCCACCGACGCATAACACGGCCGTGTCGTGCAAGTGCTATACGCCTCGTGCCGCCTGCGCCGCCTCGCCTCGATTGCACGACAAAAGTAGTCGCAAGAGTCGCAAACTTGTCGACGACTAGGAGCGCGTCGATCACCCATATCATCATCATTGTCAACACGCCCAATACGACGACGACCCACACCCCCCCTCTTTGACTTATTGTCCACCTTGGTTCTTTTCAAACTACCACACAACAAGGTCGACCTTTCGACAACAACGACGACCGTACAACACACTCGCTAACTCTCTCTCTCCATCGTCGTCATCATCGCAGCAGCAGCCGTCGCCGCCGCCGCCGCCGCCGCCGCCGTCACACTCAACACCGCACACCCACCAACACCACCACCACCACTTCGGCTAGCGGCGCTTCCAACCACACCACTCCCCTTCCCGCCGTCCCAACCCCCTTCTACCCCCCTCTCTCCCCACCAGCGGCCGACGCGTGACCACTCTCCCCCACAAACCCCCCACCAGCCGCTGACCACCGGCACCGCGCTCAACAAGTCATCGACTCGCCGTCACGATATCATGCGCTACGATCGTTGAGCAGATTGTTGCTGCTCTCCCTTCCCCCTCGAACCCTCTCGACCCCTCTCGACGCGCGTTCGATTAACCGGCGGCGACGACTGGCATCTAGTTGCCTGCCGCCGTCGCCGCCGCTGTAGCTGCAGGCTTCTCCCTTTACAAAACGCTTTCGATTGATCGACCGGCTCGTTCGTTCGTTCGCTCGCCACTGCACACGCTCTCGACCTCTTGTAGTCCCCGTTCAACCCGGGGCTAGTAAACGACACCCGCACCACCCGACATGAGTTTGCCCACAATGGTCCAGCACGCTCCCATCCCAGCGTATGGCGATGACATGCACTACGGCGCTCCCGGGCTCGGCCTTGGCCCGATCCACAGCACTTCATCCCCTGAGCACGCACACGCTCACCCTCACCCCCACGCGCACGCGCCGCCGCTGGCTCATGTCCACCACCAGCAGGTCCAGCAGGCCCAGCTCCTGCAGCAGCAGCAGCAGCAGCAGCAGCAGCAGCAGCAGCAGCAGCAGCAACAGCAACAGCAACAGCAACAGCAACAGCAACAGCAACAGTTCATGCAGCAGCAGCAGCAGCAGCAACTGGCTCATACTCCTCACCCAGTACACCCAATTCATCCCTCGTTGTTTCAACATCACCAGTCGGCCCAGCACACACCGATCGCTCTCTCCCCCTCGCCGACCGACTTTGACTTTGTCTCGCCCGCGACAACGAGCTACCTCCCTACCCCCCCTCAGGCCCTCACACCCGCCCCAGGTGGGCCAGTGGTGGTCCCACCCTACCCATCGGCCATTTCCTACTCGCACGCCCAGGCGGCTGGCTTGTTTCCGGAGTGGAATGCCAGTCCCGCTTCATCAATTTCGCGACGCACTAGTGTCGTAGCTTCGCCAAGCTATCAGCCTGGCATCCCCTCCTCTGGACACGCACCACAACTGCAAGATCGTCGCGGCAGTGATGTGATCATGGGCAGGGGGCCCAGCGAGAACGGCATCCCCATGCCCGTTCATGAGGACGGCCGCGTTGGCGTCGACGATCCTTGTAAGTGTTGGTCGCGCGCGCTATCGCTGACACCAAGGCTCGGAACGATCCTACACTGAACTCAAGGTTCTAGGAGACGGCTCGTTCGGCACAGTTTGGCTCTGCGACTGGCATTCGCCTGTCAGACCGGGAATCATCCTCTCGGCCATGCAGGTCGGTGCTGGTGCACGACCAGATTGGGTAGGGAAGCGTCTCGTCGCGCTCAAGCGCATGAAGCGTGTTTGGGAAGGTGGTTGGCATCAAGCACGCAGCCTTGGCGAGCTGGTCGTGAGTGCTGCAATCCAAGCCCAACTGACAATAGTCTCTCCGAACCATTCCTCCTCACCCAGCGGTCATCCCGCTGTACGACGCCTTCATCTCGCCGCGGTCACGGGAGCTCTACTTTGTCTTTGAGTGTATGGAGGGCAACCTCTACCAGCTCACAAAGTCCCGCAAGGGCCGGCCACTGGCCGCTGGCCTAGTCGCAAGCTGCTTCCACCAAATTGTTACAGGTCTTCACCACGTCCACAAGCATGGCTACTTTCACCGAGACATGAAGCCGGAAAACCTGCTGGTGACGACAACCGGCCTATGCGACTATCTCTCCACACCGGCGCTCAACCATCTCAATGCCCAGCGAGCGGCGGGGCATCCCGAAGATGTTCCATACCCGTCTATCAATCCGGAGGCGTTTGAAAAGGACGTACAGGTCATTGTCAAGCTCGCAGACTTTGGTCTCGCGCGAGAGATCGACTCGAAACCCCCGTACACCGAGTACGTATCGACACGATGGTACCGTGCCCCGGAGGTCTTGCTGCGTTCGAAAGAGTACGGCGCCCCAGTTGACATGTGGGCCCTCGGCACCATCCTCGCCGAGATGATCAACCTCAAGCCCCTTCTCCCCGGGGTCAGTGAGATTGACCAGGTGTTCCGCATCTGCAAGGTTCTTGGCAGCCCTGTGGGAGAGGCAGGTCTCGATGAGCGCGGACGACCCATTGGTGGTGGCCGGTGGCAGTCTGGTGTCAAGCTCGCCCTCAAAGTCGGCTTTTCGTTCCCATATCACAAGCCGCAAATGAGGCTGTGTGATCAGTTCCCCGAAGACACACCACGGTCCCTAGTCGAGTGCATCGAAGACTTGCTCAGGTACAACCCAAAGCACCGAATGACTTCGGCACAGTGCATGGACCATGCCTACTTTCACGAGACCCGGGCACACCTCCTGCGTATGCCCTCCATCCCTTGCGTTTCCTTTACCGAGGGACAGCCAGTGCCCCAGCCTCGCCCCGTCGACTTCAACCTTCAACCCCGGCAATTGCCACCATCGCACGAGCCTAGCTTCCCCACTGCCGACATGCGCATCTTGCCTCATCCTCACGACCATCGTGCACTCAGCGGCTACGCAGGAATGCAGTTACCGCCACAGCCTCAGTCGCTGTCCGGGCCGTTGGTACAACAGCCTCAGCAACAGCAGCAGCCACAGCAGCGCGTTTTCCTCAACCAGCCTCCGGCCTTGTACCGCCGAGACTCGTCTGAACCTCGCAGTGCGGGTACATCGGCCCTCGTGCACCAGTTGCGCGAGCTCGACCTCCCGACCGACGATCTGGCCAGCTACGGGCAGCGACGATGGGCTGAAGAACTAGCAAGTCGGCGCGCATCCGAGGCGGCACTGTCCACCTACGGCAACACACCTGTCTCGGCAAACAACTCGAGCCAATCGTTGTCGAATGTCAACTCGTCGCATCAGTACTTGGTGTCCAGTCCGTCCAATGCCGCTGCCTTATCCCAGTCAAGTCTTCGCGAGCAGTATTCGTCGAGCCCACTGGCCGCGGCGTATGCCCAGCAACCGGGTACACAACTTTATCAGCAGCAACCGATGGTCATGCAGCTGCCGCCAGAGCACCAGCAGCACCAACAGCAACTGCAGCCTCAAGGCTCGACGTCGTCCTTCCAACTGCAACCTCAAGGCTCGACGTCGTCCTTCCAACTGCAACCTCAAGGGTCTACCTCGTCTTTCCAGCTGCAGCCTCCAGGATCTACCTCGTCTTTCCAACAGCCACTGCAACATCAAGGCTCGACTTCGTCTTTCCAGCAGCCGCTGCAGTCTCAAGGCTCAACGTCGTCTTTCCAGCAGCCGCTGCAGCCTCAAGGCTCGACGTCGTCTTTCCATCAGCCGCTGCAACCTCATGGCTCGACCTCGCCTTTCCAGCAGCAATTGCAGCCTCAAGGGTCTACCACGTCTTTCCACCAACAGCTGCAACCTCAAGGCTCTACCTCGTCTTTACCAAGTGTTCATTCTGCTTCTTCAGCACCAGCGCACGTCAGCAAGCTGGCACCGTCTGGAAAGAAGAAGAAGTGGGGCATCAGCTCGGTCTTTAGCAGCAACGGCAAAAGCGAATCCTCACCGAATGTGGCGCAGAACGAGCCGGCTGGCTACCCTTCTTTAAAGCGCACCCAGTCTGGCAACTCGCCTGCTGATCGTGTCATGGCGCCCTTGCAAAGAATGGAGTCTGCCGACCCCAAGAAGCCGAAGGCGAAGAAGGAGCCCGAGCTCTCGGGTCGCGACCTTGCCAGGGCGAAGCGCGAGGCTGTTGAACGCGCGCAGCAGGAGCGATCTCGCGCCGTCTTGGCGAAACGTGGGCAAATGATTGTACCTGGAGCTGGAGTTGCTTCGACAACCGAGGACTGGGTGGATGGCGGCGGTGTCGGGGTCTCAAATCCGAGGGCCTCGGCATCTGTCCACTCACTTACGTCCGTTCGCAGCCAAACCAGCTCCATCTATGGCAGCAGCAAGGCTTATGACGACGATATTGGCCGCAACAAGGCGCGCAAGCACACCGAGGACGACGACCATAGCAGCATTGGTCGGGGCTCAATGAAGAGCCGCAGCGCTCTGACGATTGGTACCATTGAGAGCGAGTAAGTGTTGTGCAATGTGCTGGGCTGACTCCCTACAGCACAGGATCGCGCCGCGGGAGCCAACCTTGGCTGGACCCTTTGGTTCAGAGCAGCTCGCGCCGTGGGGGCATGCCATCATCGTACCGCCACCCAACCCAACCGTCGCACGGATCTTCCGCCTCGCTCGAGTCGCAGCTCGCTTCTCAGCTTCAACGTCAGGCAACCGTTGCCTCGGCTTCAGAGGGTTCCCTGTCGTTGGGCCGTCGGGCCGGGTTGGCGGTAGCTTCACATCTCAGCCTCGACGGTGGGCTTGACAAACATCCAGGCAGCCACAGGATGATGGTTGGCGACAACAGTGGCCCGTTCGGCCTTGGGTCCGGGGCGCCATATGCTGTTCATCCACACGGCAGCCTTAAACGTGGTTCGAACGGCCGCAAGACGGTTCTGCCAAGTATTGGCGACCATGGCGAAGGCCACTACGAGCAGATCAACCCCATGTTCCGAGTCGTGAGTGATTTATTGCGTTAGCCGAGCCCAAAGTTGACACGAGCAAGCCTGCTCAGGACTCGCAAGAGATGCCCACGACCTTGCCGCCGTTTGCCACGATTGCCAGTATGGCGGGGTCGCATGGCCCGCCCCCGCAACACCCGCAGCACCCGCAACACCCGCAACACCCGCAGCACCCGCAGCAATAGCAGCGCATTGTACTCGATTATCGGAGCCACTTGGTGGTGCCCTTGTCCTCCTATCCTAGTCTCGGCTCAATCCAACCACACACTCAACTCTTACTCTGAACGCCACAGCACACACCACCAAAAACCACCCCCACCCATCATTCTCGCATCGGTTGTGCCACAGCCATCATATTCTCCCATTTGTTAGCACTGGATGTCACCATCGCATGTATATTTCGTCGTCTGTTGGTCGCGCGGCGAGTGTATCCATCGGGAACTACAAAGTGCCACGTAAACAGGCCGGGTGCGTACCCCGGGCCCTACTGCCGAGATTGAGTAAACCTTGTTTTCCGATGCCGTGTGCGTTGCGTTGCGGGGTGGGCATTCCACGGCGACGAGCCGCCTACCAGGGGGGGTTTGTACACAACATGCGACACGGCCAGCGGGGTCGACGCACGAAACGTTACGGCATACGGCACGAGGGTGGCCGAGGTGTTGGTTGCCTGATCGAACTCGACGCTGCGGCAAGGCACTGGTGTGCCATGCTGCGGTGCGATCGCCACGAGGCGAGTCTCGACCCGACCACCGACCGCTCCGCCGTCGCCGTCGCCGTCCGAACAAAGGCACTGTACGGGCAGGGCAGGGCACACACACCCCTCCGTGATCACCGGGCCGGCTCGAGCACGCACGCTGCATACGCCCCCCTCCCCTCCTTGTTCCTCGCGTCCCGTGTTGTCGTGGCACACACGAGCGCGGCCTTCTTGGCCTGCACTTGTGGCGCTTGGCACGCACCGCGTGAGGCAGCGTGCTTGCTCGTGCAGGTCGCGTGGTCGGCTCGCCGCCACTCGCTCGCCCTCGCTATCACGTTGCCGGCGGCGACTAGGCGACAGTGGCGAATGGCCATGGCAGAGACAACCCCGACGACCCGACGACCCTCGCAGCCCATGTACGACTCGCGCCATGTACGACGCCGGGCCCACCGCCGGTTAGCACGCCCACGCAGGCCCAGTCTCCACTGCACGCAGCACTGCAACCGAATTGCATTTAGTGGTAGCACAAGGCCAGGATTCGGCAATACGTGATACAGACCGCCGCGGGGGCAGGCAGGGATATCGGATGCGAGAAGGGGGTTGCAAAGGCGTTCAAGACGATAGTTGGAGAAGGAAGGGGCTAGAAGGGGGTTTATCGTGCCGGCACGAGAGCGAGATCGCGTCTGCGTGCAGAGAAGGGGACGGGGCCAAGTGACGACGACCGAGACATGTCCGTTTGAGTCTGTGATGGAGGATGGGGCCGGCGCCTGGCTTGTGTGCGCAGACATCGGATGCCTCGAGGTGTGGGCGATGATAGAACAAGACAAGGCGCGCATGGTGTTGGGGGCATGTGGAATTGGCTCAACCAAGAGTCCGTGGGCATTGAATTGAACAGGTCGGGTGTGATGTTGCGTGTGGTGGGATGCGCGCAGTTGAAGATGGGGGAGATGCAAAGGAAGCGGGAGTGCCAAAGAAACCAGAAAAACGAGAATGCGATCACTGCCGGTTGTCGGGATGGTTGGACGGCGTCCAAGCCCGTTCACGAGACCGGTCGCGCTCCATCTGGAACGAGCGGCGGTCATCGGGCGCGATACCAGGTGAGGGAGGGCCAGAGCCGCGCGACGACTGTCTCGAGCCGTTACTGGCGGCTCCCTGGAACGGACCACGCCAGTTGGGCGGTGGTCCTGGGCTCGGAGCGTGTCCAGGTGGGACAAAACCGGGGCTGGCCGGCTGACCATTGATCTGCGGCGTGGGCATGGCAATCGTGCCAGAGCCACTGGGACCGGCGCCACTTGGACCGGCGCCCCACGAGGTCGGCAGCGATCCATTGCTGGCCGTAGCGCCCGCTCGTAACGCACCGGCGCTGGCAGGCATTTCTGGGCGTGCAGAAAGGTCGCCGTCTGAACGGTAAGCACTGAGGCGTGGCGACGGATCAAGCTCACGCATACCCGCCGCGACGGACGGCCGGTGTTGGAACGTAGTCTGCCCTCTGTGCTGGAGGTACTTTGCGCAATGCTTGTGGATCTCCTTGGGAGGGAGGTCGATTTCCTTTGAGAAGATGTCGGCCACGTTCTCGTGGAGCACAAACATGAGCTCGGGGGGGACACGGTAGAGCTCGTCCTGGTTCTCGAGCAGTTGCTGGACGGCCTGGATGCCGATGAAGCTTTCGTCTCGCGCAGCATTGCCTCCCTTGGCATAGAGGATGCTGGGCGTGATGACCGTTGCGAGGTTGGCCATGTCCATTCGACTGCCAGTTTCCTCGTCCTTGTACGAGAAGCTAGCCACCCAGCGCAGGAAGACGAACAAGACTTCCAGGGTGTCACGGTTTGCCTTTGGTAGCAAGGTAAGGAGGAGGTGCAGCGATCGAATCCGCTCCTCGTGAGAGGGAAGGGTCGCCGCCGAGCAGAACAGCTTGTGGAGCCGGAATGTAAGGAGTGGGTCGGGGATCTCACGCAGGAATCGCTTGAGCAATGCAGCGAGCTGAACAGGGTTTTCTTCGGACAAGGTCACACTGCTGTAGTCCTTATCGAGCTGCTCGGCAATGAGCTGGAGCTTGCGAATGTTGCCGTTCTTGCGGAAAATGCCTTCAATAGCCATGTCCATTTGACGCATCGTCGAGATGATCTCTTCAATGAACTCGGGAACGCGGAGTGTGACGTTGGGGTTTGCGCCTTGTTGCGAGTCTGAGCCTGTTCGGTCGACAAGGATCTCGAGTGGGACGCCGAAAATGCCCTTCTTCTTCTGATCCTTCTTCGCGTTGTTCTTGAACAATTTGTTCCACCATTGGTTCTTCCGTGCGTCAAGCAGGTCGATGATCTCGTCTGCGTTGGCATGCTCCGACAGACCGGCCGTCTTTTGCAGCAAGATGAGGGAGAAGTGACGGAGGATGAGGGCTTGGAGGGGGGTCAACTCGGCGAGGAGCGGGGTGCTGTCGTGCGGTGACCGTGGGTGGATGGATTGTTTGGCCAGCATGGGAATGTCGCTGAGAGTGATTGCATCGTCTTCCTGAACACGGCGGGGAGTCGACGTGTTGAGAGGCGTGAGGACATCTTGCGACTCGGATGCCAACGGCTGGGTAGTGACCGGAGCAGTTTCAGAAATGATCCTGACAGACGTGTTGTTACGTGCAAACGGCGGGCGGATAACCTGCTCGACGCCGACCGTCGGAGTCGTAATCGTTGGTGTTGGAGCTGCGTCTCGCGCTGGCACAACCTGGCCATTCGCGTCCGCCATTCGCCCAGACGGGCTCTCGACAACGGTGAGCCGTTGCGGAACTCTGGCAGTCGACGACAGCTTTCTGTCGAGCGTGACTGACTTGACGCGCTTGACATCGTGGCCTGCCTCGATGTAGGTGACGGCTAGCGGGATTAGTACAGCCTTGACAACAAACATACCGCTTGGAATTCCATGGTGTTCACGGAAGTGCAGGTAGAGCCGTCGAAGGGCAACGTGAAGGAGGAACGCGAACTGCTCGAGTCTTGACACAGACTCAAAGCCAGCGATGGCGGAAGCGGAGCGGTGAAGGTTGCACCAGATGGTTTCCGGAGGCGAGTACTTGACCACGGCAGGCTCGTAGCTGAAGTCGCCGACGCGTGGTGGCGAGCGGCGGTGAGGCTTGGAGACATGCTCTTTGTGGGTCGAGCCGCCTTCGTGTGACTCATCGTCTGTCAAACCAGACGTCGGCGGTGGAGCGATTAACTTGTCGGCATCTGGCGTATTGCTCGCCTTGTCCTTGCAGTTCTTGCACTCGACGCACGCCGAATGCCAGCGGTTGAACATGCCTTGACGCACACAGTCATCCTCGATCGGTCCGTTGCAGCGCGCGCAGCCGTCGTTGGGAACAAAGTGGTCATCCTGCGGGCCGCGTAGGGTGGTCTCGCCAGTCGACTCGGGTGCCAGACTGCGATAGCCATACGCGATCCCTCGCGTGCTAGGGATAAAGCCGTCGGGATGCCGTGTAAGCGAGTCAAAGCTCCTCGTCGCCATCTCTTCAGGCGTCTCGTTGCCCGTCCAAGGCGGGATGTTGCCGGTGGGCTCCGGATGTTCACCACGCTTGCGCACCGTTGGGTCTGCATTGTCCAGGGACAATAAGTGGAGCCTCGCGAGGGCGTCGATCAAGGCCTTGGGGTTGCCTTGCTCGCGATCAAGCTTGATCGCCCCGGTCAAGGCAATACGGATTAAGATCTTGAGGTAGTGGGCCAGCTGAGTGACCTGGGTCAGAAGATCCTGCATGTTGGGGATCGGGCCGCCAGTGGGGGAAATCTGGGACAACATGGAGAAGAAGTTGACCAGCTTGCGACAGAGCTGCTTGGCTTCGCGAGCGTGCGACATGCCTGTGGCGTTAGCCGTGGTCGTGAGTTGCACCCACCTTTGACACCAGCCAAGGCGAATTGCGCCTCGATGTCGTCGATGACAGCGAAGAGTGTTTCGACGTGGAGGATGAACTTCTCTGCAAGGAGGATGACGTCCAGTAGTCTCCGTTCGTTGACAACGCGGAGCATCTCGCCGATGCAGGCTGCCGAGGTCTCCTCAAATCCAGAGAGAACGAGCCAGATCTGGGACACCTTGAGTTCCATGGCAATCTGGCGCTCCTTGAGCTCCTCTGCGGTCATATCCGTTCCCCAGCCAGGGCTCGTGCTCGTCGACCCAACGTTGGGACTTTGTGCCGACATGGGCTGCAAGCCGCCTGCACCGGCCGAGCTCATTTCGAGGAGAGAGACGGTTGATTGCGTTGGGGTCGCAGTAGCCGGTGTGGTAAAGTTGCGGGATGCCAGTCGCACATTCCAAAACTTGTGGATCATGTAGCACTCTGGGTGCCAGCATTCGTCGCGGCCGTTGCGGTTGATCTCGACAAACTGCTTCAAGATGGCGGTCTCGCAGCCGACGCATTTGTTGGCAAAGCTTATCGAGTAGTGGTAATGGCAGTCTGGGGGTTAGTTGCGGCAAGAGACAAGCGTACGCACAGACTTTCCCGCCATGCTCGTAGTACGAGTCTACCGGCCCAAAGACAGTGTCGCAGACTGAGCAGGAGAAGTGCTCAACATGGTACTTTTCGCCTGTATTGCGTGAGCCAAGTCACCCAGACGAGCAAAGTCAACTCCGACTCACCACAAGCCGTGATGTAACTCGACCGCAACGCTTGGTCGCACTTTGCGCATATCAAGTCTAAACGGGCAAAGTAGTCGCGCTCGCATAAGGGGTACTGGCCACCCTCGCCGTCGTCGACAGGGAAGAACTTTTGCGCAACGACCTTGTCACAATCCTGGGGAGGGTCAGTGCTAGTCGTCACCCTTGGTACCTACTCTACACCTGAAACACTCAAGATGGTAGACGTGCTGCAAGGCGCGCACAAACTGGCCGCGCACAGCAAGGCCACACTTGGCGCAGTACGTGACTGAACCGGATCGCGACTTTTCTGTTTGCGGCTTGCCGCCCGAGGCTGTTGACGCGGTAGTCGCGCCGGCCTGGGGGCCGTGTGTGGAGGACCCAATCGACGTCGGCGTGTCAGACCGACGCGGCGTAAGGGCTCCCTCTCCGTGCGAGCTGGACGTCGTGGCGGTGTTCGGGTATGTGTGCCCACGCTGTTGTGGTTGAGGGTAGTCGCCCGAGGGGCCGCCAAACGACTGGCCGCCAGGCCTGTGTTCGATGGGCGATGTGACAGGGGAGGCGTTGTTTGAACCTGGGCGTGGGTCTGGGGACGAGGCCGAGCGTGCTGGGGGTTGGATGAAAGGAGGCGCCGGGGACACAAGAGGACTCGACACTTGAGGAGCACTCCTGCCGCCATCACTGTCCTCGGGCATCGAGATGCGGGGTAAGTTGGACATTTTCCGGATGGGCTGAGGGGCCGCTGGACCAGCAGGTGGTAGCGCAGAGGTCGTTGCTTGGGGGCTGCTGGTCCAGTGCGAGTCGGTGCCTTCGCGTGCGGTGACCCAGGGGTGGCCGGACGAGGACACGGACGCCGGCGAGTGTGGTTGCTGGAAGCCGGTTTGGGCCGACTGCGAGTGGGCACTAGACGCCGCCGATGGCCTTCTGGACATTGATGGTCGGCCTAGCGAGTCGGACGAAGGCTGTCGCGTCACGAGGTTGAGGTTTGCAGTTTGGGCTGCTAATCCGACCACCCCAGCCGAGTCTCGCCGCGGCGGAGCGGCGTTGAACCGGGGCGAGGACATTGCGCGGTGGTGCGCGACGTCGTGGTCGTTGTCGCTCGTAGTCGGGCTAGAATGTGAGATGCGCCTTGCGCCGATGAGATGGGAGCGCGATGGGCGGGGTGTAGTTGGGTATGATTAAAGGAGAGAGGAGGAAGGGGGAGCAGTCGTCGTGTCTGGTCTGGTGGTGCTGGGGCTGTGCTTGGTGCCGATGTGGGGGTGGGCGCCGAGCACCCCGCTTGTCGTGTCGACTATGCACTGGGCGTTTGAGAGGGGCGGCTGTCGTGGATGCAGAGGAATGAGCGGTTGCGGTCAAGGCTCTGCTGGCGCAATGTGAGTTGAGGTTGAGATGGATGTTGTGGTAGGTCTGTCGAAGTGAGTGAGGGAGGGCGCAAGGTGGAACGAGGTCAAGGGTTGGTTGGGGGTGTGAGGGGAACGGAGGAAAGGGAAAGGGGGGGAGGGTGAGGGGGGGTGGTGGTGAGGTGGGTGGTGCGGTGTAAGGTGGGGTGGGTGGGTGGGGTGGTAAGTGTGGTGTGGTTCGTAGGAGGGTCACTTAGTAACAAGTAGTGGTGTGGTGCAGCCTCCTGTCCGTTTGTAATAGACACAAGCCAAGCCAGAGGGGATTGTAATGCTCGAATTACAGCCTGGGTCGTGCGCATTAGAGGAATCAACTCTTGCACCTATAGCTAGCTATTGTCTGTGCATTTGTTTGTTGTTGAAATAGACCATCAAATGCATATTCCAGTCGACTTGTGCGTCTGGTTAATACGACTGACCGACCACTGAGCAACAAACAAATCTTTATCCAGGTACAAGTCCGGACGGCGGGAAGCAAAAGCAGGGGCAATGGACCAGGGCACGCAGCGCGCGGAGGAGCCATGCACGCACAATCCCACAGGCAACACGCAGGCGAGGGAGGGGGTTGATGCAAGCTGCAGGCGCAGTCAGCTAACCAGCCAGCGACGCGCGAGCCGAACAAGGGCCTGGCCTGGACTGCAAGCAAGCAAGCACCAGCGACCGAGGTCAAACTCGGGTCAACACCCCTCCCTTGTTGCATGCACCACGCTGCGACACCCATCCCGTTAAGGAACTGCCTGCATCGACCGACCGGCGGCGGGAGCATTACAAAACGCTAGCCTTGTTCAAAGGGCAAAAACATGTCAACAACGCGAAGTCAGCCAAGCAATCGGTGGACCAGGCCTCCGCGATTCTGAGAATCCCATTGCATTACCACCAGGCGGTACAATGGAATCGAGTCGAGTTGGGCGAGTCGAGTGCTCTGCTTGACAGCGGGCAAGGCATGAGGCATGTAGCATGAGATGAGGCATGCGGGCCATGTGGGCGAGGGCGTCGGCCCTGCTGCCTGCACATACGCACCACTCTGGCGCAAACTGCCTGGCCAGAGTGGTGACGGTGGGAGCTACGGCACCAAATTGACCGACAGCCAGTGTGGGTGGCGGCGGCAGGCGGGGGTCGGTGCGTGGTCGTGTGTGTGTGGTGGCGGCGGTGGTTGTGTGGATCAACGCCCTTCTGTCGACAAACACACACACACTCTCTCTCTCCGATGCATGTCGACTCGACAATTCGTCTCTCTCCCACTCGCCCCTCCTTCACACTTTCTCATACTATAAAGCCCTGCAGTTTGTCGCTTTCCAACGTTGCTTTTCTCTCCATCCCTTCACCAAACCAACCTCGACTCTCGTCTCGTAACGGAAATCCACTCTCGAATCACGTGACTTTATGACACCGAGTCGTTTCTACTCGCAAGAGCTCGTAGACCACTCGCGCCGCCGCCGCCGCGGCTGCTGCCACCAGCCCGGTGGTTAACTCCTTCCTTGTTCCTCTCTACCTTTCCAACTCAACCCCCCTCCTCCTTCTCTTCCCCCCCTCACACCCAGAAAGTGGTAGCTCCCCAAAACGGGTGAATGCTCCTAGCCCGTCGCCTCCGTCCGACGACATCTTCTCTGTGGCCTTTGCGCGCACAATCTTCCTTTCATCGCAACTTCATCTCCACCGGCAACATGTCTGCCGCCAACGCCGCGCCGACTGTCCCCACCACGGCTCCCGCTCGCTGGCCCGCGCCCGAGGACTGGCCGGCATCCAAGGTCCGCACCACGTTCATCAACTACTTTGTTGAGCAGCCCGAGTTTGGCCACACCTTCTGGGCTTCCTCCGGTGTCATCCCTTTCGACGATGACACGCTTCTGTTCGCCAATGCGGTGCGTATGATCCGGCGACCTAGAGATGTGTTGCTCACAAGCTGTAGGGCATGAACCAGTACAAGCCGCTGTTCCTCGGCACTGCCGACCCCAAGTCGGACCTCTCAAAGCTCGTCCGCGCGGTCAACTCGCAAAAGTGTATCCGCGCCGGTGGAAAGCACAATGGTGAGCGAGAGAAGCTGGTGGTGTGCTGACTCTAGACCTCGACGACGTCGGAAAGGATTCCTACCACCACACGTTCTTCGAGATGCTGGGCAACTGGTCGTTCGGCAACTACTTCAAGGTACGTGTGTGGAGTCGGCATCGCTAACTCGGAACAGAAGGGCGCCATCACCATGGCCTGGGACCTTTTGACCCGCGTCTACGGCCTCCCGAAGGACCGCCTCTACGTCACCTACTTTGAGGGCGACGCTGCGCAGGGCCTCGAGCCCGACCTTGAGGCGAAGCAGATCTGGGCCGACATTGGTGTTCCCCTCGACCACATCCTGCCCGGTAACGCCAAGGACAACTTCTGGGAGATGGGTGCCACCGGCCCCTGCGGACCCTGCTCGGAGATCCACTTTGACCGTATCGGCGGCCGCAACGCGGCCGAGCTCGTCAACGCCGACGACCCGGACGTTCTCGAGATCTGGAACAACGTTTTCATCCAGTTCAACCGCGAGAACGACGGCAGCCTCCGCTCCCTCCCTGCCAAGCACGTCGACACGGGTATGGGCTTCGAGCGTCTGGTCTCGGTTCTGCACAACGTTCGCTCCAACTACGACACCGACTGCTTCACGCCCATCTTTGCCAAGATCCAGGAGCTCACTGGCGCCCGCCCCTACTCTGGCAAGCTCGGCGCCGAGGACGTCGGAGAGATCGACACCGCCTACCGTGTCATTGCGGACCACATCCGCACGCTCACCATCGCCATCAGCGACGGCGGTGTTCCGGACAAGGACGGCCGTGGCTACGTTCTCCGCCGCATCCTCCGCCGTGGTGTCCGCTACGCGAACAGCAAGCTCAACGCCCCCACCGGCACCTTCTTCTCATCGCTTGTTGACACTGTCGTGGAGTCTCTCGGTGACATCTTCCCTGAGGTCACCAAGAAGGTCGACGAGGTCAAGGAGATCCTCAACGAGGAGGAGCAGTCGTTCGCCCGTACGCTCAAGCGCGGCGAGGTGCTCTTCAACAAGTACGCCGACGCTGCTCTCGCGACCCCCGAGAAGACTCTCCAGGGCAAGGACACCTGGCGCCTGTACGACACCTACGGCTTCCCCGTCGACCTGACCGAGATCATGGCTGAGGAGCGCGGCCTCAAGATCGACCAGGAGGCGTTCGAGAAGGCCCGCCTCGAGTCCCTCGAGGCCTCCAAGGCTGGAGGTAAGAAGGGCGCCGCTGCCGGTGTCAAGCTCGACGTCCACGACCTCGGTGCCCTCGAGGCCAACGATGCGGTTCCCAAGACGGACGACTCGTTCAAGTACGGCAAGGGCGACGTCGACGCCAAGGTCAAGGCCATCTACCACCAGAGCAAGTTCCTCAACTCGACTGCCGAGGTCCCCGCCGGCGAGTCGTTCGGCATCCTCCTCGACAAGACCAACTTCTACGCCGAGTCTGGTGGCCAGGAGTACGACACTGGCTCCATCACCATTGACGGCCAGGCCGAGTTCAAGGTCGAGGACGTCCAGGTCTTCAACGGTTACGTGCTTCACGTCGGCCAGCTCGCCGAGGGCGAGTTCAAGGTTGACGACGCCGTCATCGCCTCGTACGACGAGCTGCGCCGCTGGCCTATCCGCAACAACCACACCGGCACTCACATTCTCAACTACGCCCTCCGCGAGGTTCTCGGTGACAGCATCGACCAGAAGGGCTCGCTCGTTGCCGAGAACCGTCTCCGCTTCGACTTCTCGTACAACAAGGCCATCCCCCCGACTGAGCTTGCCAAGGTTGAGGACATTTCCAACCAGTGGATCAAGAAGGCCGCCCCGGTCTACTCCAAGGAGCTGCCCCTCAGCACTGCCATGAAGATCCCCGGCCTCCGCGCCGTCTTCGGCGAGCGCTACCCCGACCCCGTCCGTGTTGTGTCGCTCCTCTACCCCCTTGAGGAGATTGAGAAGGACATTGAGAACACCAAGTGGGCCGAGACGTCGATCGAGTTCTGCGGTGGCACCCACGTGCAGAAGACGGACGAGATCAAGGAGCTCGTCGTCATTGAGGAGTCGTCGATCGCCAAGGGCATCCGCCGTATCGTCGCGGTCACTGGCAAGGACGCGCACGATGTCCAGCGCAAGGGCGCCGAGTTTGAGAAGAGGCTCGAGCGCATTGCTGGCCTCGAGGGCAAGGAGAAGGAGGCTGCGCTCAAGCCCTTCCCCGGAGAGCTCGGCAAGAGCGGCATCTCGCTCCTCACCAAGCACAAGCTCAACGAGCGCTTCAACAAGATTACTGCCGAGATTGCGGCTGCGGCCAAGGCGCAGACTGCGGCCGACCAGAAGATCATCTCGGACGGCATCAAGCAGTACTTTGAGAAGAACCCCAACGCCAACGTGTTCGCCGGCGAGTTTGACGTCGGAGGCAACGCCAAGACTCTGACTGCGGGCCCCACGACCGGCAAGGCGCTCGGCAAGGCCGTCTACGTCTTCAGCACGGACCCCGAGACTGGCAAGGTTGCGCACGTCAACTACCTGCCCAAGGAGGTGCTTGACCGCAAGGTGCTCAACGCCAAGCAGTGGCTGGCGGACGTGTCGCAGGTGATTGGCGGCAAGGGCGGCGGCAAGGACGAGAGCGCGACGGGTGTTGGCCTCAACACGGACAAGGTGCAGGAGGCGATTGCCACTGCGCTGAAGGTGTACAAGGAGAAGGTTGAGGCGTAGGGCGGGTGGTAGGTAGCAATGTGCAGGGCGAGGGCCAGCGACCGGCGACGAGTGGTCGCCCGGTATCCGATCGAGCTAGATGTGACATTGGCATGCAGTGTGTAGTGTGGCGAGGGGGGCGCGGGGGGAGGGAGAGGGGGGGATTGCGTGATGGGTGCCGAGTGCCTCGAGGAGGTGCGACGCCGAGTCGGACTTGCGACGAACGACGGAGCTTGTTCGGCGCCACTTCCATCGGAGCTGGTGTGTCGGCGGTGTAAGCGAGGCGCGAGCCAGTGAGGGTTATGCCTGAGGTGAGTAGGCATGGCTGTGCCTCGGGGCAAGGGATGAGTAGAATCGCGTAGCTGGCACAGTGGCATCTCAGACGAATTATACTATGTAGGGGACTGGCCAGGCCACTGGCCACATCATGTCTCACCAGTGCGTCGTGTGTCGGGGCGTCGAGCCAGCCTAGTCGACATAGAGCGAGTTGCGGTGGACGCCGCCCCACGCGCGCGCCTTGAACGCGATGGCGATGATGAAGACGAGCGTGACGAAGAGGACGATGCTGGGGGTTAGTGGGTGCCAAGTCAAGCTGCTTACGTCTCGGCCCAAGCGACGCCCATGGCGCTCTTGTTGAGCGTGCAGCGCGCGACGTCGTCGCCGACCTTGCCGCAGTCGATCTTCTCGAGCAGGCCTGTGAGCTGGCGCGAGCGTTAGCGAGCGCAGCGGTGAGGGAGGCGGCGACGTACAGAGCCCGCGCCGATGATGAAGAGAATAAACGCGATGGCAATGGGGACCAGGTGCGTCAGGATGCCGAAGAGCGGCTTGTGGCCCGCGACCTGGAAGCCGATGCCGAGGAAAACTGCAGGTAGCGTCAGCGGGCTGGGCGGGGGCTCCTCGTCGCGTCGCGCCTCGTCTCGCCCCATCGTCGAGAGACGAGGGACGAGGCCGGCGACAACATAACCCGCCTCGCGCCTGCGGCGCTCGGCAGCGTACTCACGCGTCCAAACCACCGTCCACACGCTCGCGGTAAGCGTGATCCTCAGCCGGTCGCGGAACGCCGCGGTGTGGATCTTGGGGTACCCGTTCTTGTTGTACTCTCCCACCAGGAACCCACTAACACCGACCGACACGATGCCGATGATGAAGAGGAGGACGAAGAGGATCGTGTGGACGATACGGATGGCGCGCTCGTTCATGTTGCTAGAGTTGGGGAGGGTGGGGAGGCTGATCTGGCCACCCAGCCCCAAAGGCATTTATACGCGCGATCGGCTGACTTGCGCCTGTTGTTGACCTACCCGTGCCAAGGGAGGGACTTTTTTCGTCAGATTCAGGCCGGCCGGCCTCAGGGGCCGTCCGTGCGCTTCCGCCTGACTTTCCGCCACACGCGACCCACTGACGTCAGTGGGGCGGTCGCCGTCATGCCTGCATGATGCTCGGCAACACGCGGCGACGGGCGACTCCCTCGCGACGGTCGGCCTCGGGCTCCGCTTCGCTTGTCCGTGCGCCGCGTGCACGCCCCGCGCCGCTCCCCCCCATGCATCATCGGCATCATCGCGGCCGCTAGCCGAACGTGCCTCGCAGACCTTGTGGCATCATCGACCCATCACCTCAATGTGTGGCGCCCTCAGTCGCCGCCAGCGTCGCTCGCGCCGCCTCTCGCCGCCATTCGCACTTGCATACAACATGGATATCTAAGGCAAGGCAGGTCGAGGGCACGCCAGCACGCCGGTCCGTGGTCGACGCCGCGCCGCCTCGCCTCGCGCTGCGCGCTCGGCTCGGCCGCTCAGGCCACACCCAGCGCCGCGCGCGTCGCGCGCACCACAAACAACGACTTCACCGCCCCCGCCTCGATGCCGTGGAACACCAACCGCGCCACAACCTCACCGACCTGCACGATACACGCGATCAAAATCAACCAGATAATGATCCACGTGATGCGGTGCATCGCCCGCTGGTCAATGTACTCGTGGATGATTTCGAGCTGCCGTCAGCGCCCACCTCACCTCCACCACTTACCAAGTCACCCACAACACTCAACCGATCGTTGAGCACCTGCACGCGCGGGCCAATCTCGAGGTACTGGTAGATGGCCTCGTACAGCGGGTTCAGCGACGCCTCGGACCAGAACAGCTCGGGCGTGTCTGCGGGTCAGTTGCGCACACCAGCGCGAGCAGCGCTTCAACTTACCCAATATACCGCCAATCAGGTTCACGTCCATGCGCAGCCTGAACAGTCTCCCCGTCATCTTCAGCGCGTCGATGCGGTTCATCTGCAGGTGGCCCGTCACAGCGAGCTCCTTCGGGAACGACGACGTGAGGGCCAGCGACTCCTGCATCACCGACTCGTAGAACGACAGCTTGGTCGACTGAGCAATCGCGTGCGCGAGCGACAGCTTGAACAGATGCGAGCGGGATTTGAAGGCTGAGGTTAGCGCTGCCAAACAAAGCCGACTCACTGAACATGTCGTTGTAGATTCGCGGCGACTCGGCATCCGAGTCGTACTGGGCGTCAGCGACACCTACACCACGTCACGCACGACATAGTGGAACTCCTCCACCTCCCAGTCGTCCTCTGCCTGGCCGTGCTGCCACGCTCCTGCAGCCTCACAGTCCGACATGATCGTGCGCTCCTCTCCCGCCGTGAAGCCAAAGAAAACGCTCACGCCGTAGCTGAAGAAGACCGCCTCGGCGACATTCTGCGACGAGTACGACTTGCGGCGGCGCCTCGGGGGAGAAGGATACCGCTTCCGCTGCGAACGTGAGACAGCCTGCTGCTCTCCACGCGGGTCCTCCAGTTCTGACGGTGTCAGCGCCGATGAGGGCACGTGTTCCAGGTAGCCGGGGTGGGTGCTTGACATGTGCGTACCGGGCACGTGGACATGGCGAGTGTGGTGCTGCTCGGCCTCGACCTCCTGCTCGCGCTGCTGCTCCTCGCGATGCTGCTCCTCGAGCTCCTCCTGCTGCTCAAGCAGCTGGGGTCCTTCGCGGTCAAAGTGGGGGCCGTCGCCATGGTCAACAATGATCGGGCCGTCATGGTCCTCCGGGTGATGCGGGTGCTCCTCATTTGTGTGCTCCTCGGCCCGCTCGAACGTGTCCTCCATTCCCGGCTCCAGAATTTGCGACTGGGTGGGAGGCGAGTGGCTCAGAATGTACTCTGACGGGTCATGCGGCGCGCGATAGTCCTCCCCATCCGGCGCGTCTTCATCCTGAACCGGGAAGTACTCGTCGTTGTAGCCCAGGTCTTCGGCCTGTGTCATGCGTTCGAGCGCCGACACACCGCCAGGCGATTTGACGGCAGGCGACGAACGAATGCGCGTTGCCGCACCATACCCCGGAAGCAAGGGGAGGTTGTACACCTGAGGCATTAGCGCCAGCCGCCAATCGGATTACCCACCGCGTAAATGCAGTCGTCAAACACGCGCACAACGCCAACGCCGTGCTCGCGCTTCAAGAACGCCTGCAACAGGCGGAGGCGATAGCCATCCGCCGTGCTGTATGCCGTCAGGCGAGGGAGGCTGTTCTCCTCGCGCTCTCGTTTTGTCATCTTCTCGGCGTCGGAGCGTTCGTCCTGGCCGAGTGGCGTGGTGTAGCTCTGGGACGCCCGCAGGCTCGACGAAGGTGGGCCGCCGGCCGAGCCACCCGAGTAGCTGCGGGGTCTTCCAGAGCGCGCAAGCGAGAGGTTGATATCGCTCGCGGTGCGGGGCAGCGGCGCGAGCTGCGGGTCTTCAGGCAGGAAAACGTGCTTCTCTGTCGTTTTGGACGTGCGCGCCGGCAGGCTGAGCTTGATGTTGCGCGCGGGCGTGCCCTTTCCCAGCGGCGAGGGAATCCTCGGTGCGGAGAGGTTGCGCAAGTGGGCCGGGATGGACGCGAGCGACGAGCTGTGGCCCGGCGACGAGCCGAGCTGGCGCAGTTGTGATGCGGCACGGGCGAGGCCTGGGACGGTGCCGGCGCTGCGTCTTGCGGCATTTGAGGGCACGGCGTTGGAGAGGGCCTTTGATTTTGGTTTTGATGCGCCGAGTGGGCGGCCTTGGCCTTGATTTGGCCTCGACATGGTGTGGCGAGAGATGGTCTGGACGAGAAAGGAGGGAACGGAACGAGTGAGGAGAAGGCGGCGATGAAGTGTTGCGGCGGGCGGGAGGGAGGAAGGCTTGGCTGAATGGAGGGGTAGTGCCACGTGGTACCACGTGGCTGTCGTCATTCGGCCGGCCCCTTTGAATGACCCTCCCATATAAATGGGACCCCCGCCCTGGCCCTGGGGTGGTGGTGGTCGCCGTTTGACCCTGGGCGTGCGTGCGACGTGGGTCGCTGTGCCGTTGCGTGCCCAGCAGCCAGCTTGCCAGGCGCGCGCCGTAGATGACTGGTCGCACTGTGAAGGTCCGTCGGTCGCGCTGGCTCGGCGGCCTGGCAAGACACACCTTACCCCACCTCATCGGATCGATCCCATATCCCGTTACAGCAACGACGAGCATCATCACCGCCTCACACGGTCCACATCACCACCACAGAAACCCACGCAACGACGACGCTTCTTCTTGGACGACACGTCGAGCACTTGCATCCCCCCACTCCCTCATCCCGCAGCAGCTCGTGCTTGCACACCACACGCCGCCGCGCGGACCACCACCACACCACCACATCTAACGACCTTGTACACGCCCTCTTCAACTACGACCCGTCGGTACACCACGCGCCATGGCTTACGTCGGTGTAGTCAAGGCGCTTTACGACTATGATGCCCAGGACCCAGAGGACGAGCTCTCGTTCAAGGAGGACCAGGTGCTCTATCTGATCGAGAAGGAGGACGATGAGTGAGTGTGCGGCGTGATGGGACCATGAAGATTCACGCGCTGACGACGACTCTAGCTGGTGGAAGGCCAAGGTCAAGGATGAGGAAGACGGCTCCGAGGGCCCAATCGGCCTCATCCCTGCCACCTTTGTCGAGGAGGTGCGTTGCGCCGCGCCAGTGCCAGTGCACCCGCTCACGCCCTCAGCTGCCTCCGCTCAACGAGACACGGGCGCTCTATGCCTACGAGTCGACGTCCCCAGAGGAGTTGACGATTGAAGAAGACCAGCCTCTGCAAGTGTTTGCTGTCGAAGACCAGTGGCTGCTTGTGCGGATCGGCGGCTCCGACGACAAGCTCGGCTTTGTGCCCCGCACGTACTGTGAAGAGCTCGACGACGCGGACGAGGTTGGGGTGGCAGTTGGTGCCGAGTCGGCTGCTGATGTTGAGGCGCAGCGTGCAGAGGAGGAAGAGGCGGAGCGCAAGCGTGCAGTTGCTGCTCGCCAGCGTGAGCTGCAGAAGCAGGACAAGGTGGAGACTTGGTCGCTGTCTGAGCTGGACGGCAAGAAGAAGAAGAAGGGATCGCTTGGTGTCGGCAACGGCTCCATTTTCTTTGCATCAGAGCTCGACAAGGTGGGTTGTGAGGCAAGGGCATTCTGACATCCTAGTCCCCTGTCAAGATCCACCCAATCACCGACCTCGTCAAGGTCGAGCAGCCGTCCTCCAAGGTTCTCGTCCTCACGCTCTCGACCACGGCCACGCCTCTCCAGTTCCACACCGGCAGCTCGAGCAACTCGGCGGCTATCGTCAAGAAGCTTGAGCAGAGCAAGACGGCCGCTGGTGAGGTGCTCCAGATCCTCCAGGACGAGGCTGCCGCAGGCGGCTACTCTTCCGAGGAGGACTCGACCCCTCCCGTTCACGAGCCCAAGACTGTCCGCTGGGCAGAGCCGACGCCCGAGAGCCCCCAGGCGGCTGGTGGCGAGGCCTGCGTTGTGCTCTACGACTTTGAAGCCGGAGACGATGACGAGCTCTCTGTTACAGAGGGCGAGTCCCTCACCATCCTGGAGAAGGAGAACGCCGAGTGGTGGCGCGTCCGCAACGCGCACGGTCAGGAAGGTGTCGTACCTGCTCAGTACGTCGAGGTCTCGGAGGGTGCCAACGGTACCCACGACGACGGTGCGGCTGAGAGGCGACGCCACGAGGAGGAGGAGGCTGCTGCTGCTGCCACTGCTGCCGCCGCTGCCGAAGCTGCGCGCCGGGACGAAGCCGCCCGCAAGGCTGAGGAGCGCCGCGCCATCGAGCAGGCTGCCAGGGAGCGCGCTGCTCAGGAAGAGGCCGACCGTGAGCTCGCCGAGCAGGTCGAGGCCGAGGAGCGTGCCAAGCAGGAGCGCCGCCGCCAGAAGGACGAGGCCGACTCTCGCCGGCAGCGAGAGTCTGATGCCGCCAAGAGGTAAGCCTTGTGCCCCGGTCACGCTAACGTCTCAGGCGCGAGGCGGCCCGTGGACAGGAGCCTCCAAAGGTCAGCAGGCGTCCGGCGGCGCAGGATGTGGAGAGCGCGGCTCGCAACCTCCCCAGCGCCCGCGGCAAGTCGGCACCCGAGCGTCCGCAGGAAAACAACCGGCCGAGTGAGCAATCCTCAGCGACACCCGCTGACCCTTCAGAGCCCAACCCAAACAGAACTCGTGTCTGGAGCGACCGCTCTGGTCAGTTCAAGGTCGAGGCCGAGTTCCTGGGTATGAGCGGCAACAAGCTCCGTCTGCACAAGACGAACGGTGTCATTATCGAGGTCCCGCTCGACAAGATGTCACTTGACGATGCCAACATGGTCAAGCGTCACCTGCAGCGCAAGGCCGAGAAGGAGAGGCAGCGTACCTTGGACGACGACGACATGCCGCTTGGTAAGCAGCCTCGCAGACCGTCGCAGCAGGTCAGCGCCGAGTCGTCTGGCCGCCACGACCGCGCGTCTCCCGTTCAGCGCGACGGGCCCCGCCGGCCCCGCTTCGACTGGTTTGCCTTCTTCCTTGAAGCTGGGTGTGACATGGACGACTGCACCCGGTACGCTGCCAACTTTGAGCGCGACCGCATGGACGAGAGCATTCTCCCCGACCTCGAGTCGAGCACCATGCGCTCGCTCGGCCTCCGCGAGGGCGACGTGATCCGCGTCAACCGTGTCATCAAGGGCAAGTACGCCAAGAAGTCGCCCGAGCAGGAGTCGCAGATCAACCATGACGAAGACTATGCTCGCCGTCTCCAGGAGCACGAGAACAACGGCGGCAAGGGCCCGGTGCCGGCCGCCCCAGCTCCCAGCCTCTTCACCGGCCCCGATGGCAAGCTGGCCAACCACCGCCGCGGCAGGCCGGAGCGCAAGAACACGATCACTTCGCCTGTTGACCTCACTACGGCTTCAGACCAGCTGGCCAAGGTCTCGCTCACTCCCATTGAGCCGACTCGGACGGCCACTCCCCCGGCCGCGCCTCCCGTCACCATCTCGCCTCCTCCGGAGCCCAAGCGTGCTGCGACGACCGAGAACCTCATCAACCAGGGCTTTGACGACGACGCCTGGACGATCAAGCCCGTGGCCAAGCCGTCGTCACCAGCTTCGTCCGCGCCTACCACGGCCGTCACGTCGCCGACGTCTGCAAACGGTGGCACTGATGCCCTTCTCGCCCAGATCAACTCCTTGCGGCCCGCTGCTACAGGAGTTCAGCCTCAGGCGACTGGTGCCCCCCAGCGCTCCAACACTGCTCCTTTGGTTTCCAACTACGGCCTCGGTGCGACCAGCACGTCGACGCCCATGTCGCAGATCCAGCAGCAACAGCAGCAGCAGCAGCAGCAGCAGCAGCAGCAGGCACCACCACAGATCCAGGCGCCGCCACAGCCTGACCCGAACGCTCCGCGTGGCCCTCTGGCGCCTGTTCCTGCCAACCAGGGCCTGCTGAACCCCCTGCAGCCGGCGATGACTGGCGTTTTCATGCCGACCCACCCTACTGGGCAGCAGCCTCAGTATGCCATCGCTGGCCAGGCCACGGGCTATGTCGCGCCTCAGGCCACAGGCTTTGTCGCCCCCCAGGCCACAGGCTATCTCCAGTCGGCCCAGACGCTGTCGCCCGGTGGCTACCCGTCTAACTATGGCATCCAGCAGCAGGCCCTGCAGCCTGGTGAGTTTGACTTCTTGGACCCAACTGACACCACAGCGTACACGGGCTTCCCTGGCTACCAGCAGCCACAGCAGTCGACGTTCAACGCGGTGGCCAGCATGGCGCCGCCCGCGCCGGTTGTCCCCCAGGCGACTGGCGCTCCCAGCGGCGACAAGTTTGCGCCTTCCAACATCTTCTCGGCCATGAAGCGCACCGACTTTACAAAATCCGAGGAGCAGAACCCACAGCCGTCGCAGAAGTATGACGCGTTGCGTCCTTTGACGACCGGGTACAACGGCGGCCCGCAGGGCCTGTACCCGCAGGCGACTGGGATGCCGATGCAGATGCAGGCGACGGGTATTCCGGGTATGATGCCTCAGATGACGGGCTACAACCCGCAGATGGGCTACATGAACCCGAACCCGTACGGCCAGTACCGCTGAGGCGGGGGAGGACAGGTGTGAGTGTCACACTGTCAGTGCTGGGTCTACTTCCAGCTTGATACCGTTGCTAGATCCCTTTTTTTGTTTCTCGTCGTTGTGTCGTTGTGAGGTGATTTCAATGCATGGTGAATGAGCTGTAGCCAGACTTGTTTGTGTGTGTCTGAGGTCGAAGCTGCCTTTTGTGTCGGGAAAGGGCCGGAGATGGCAGGCACCCCTTGGGTCGAATTGTTACTGGCTGGGACGGGTCAGTCGTCGGCAACAAAGACGTTTTGCCTTGGACCTTCCCACCCACCAAGCCCAGCCAGCCAGCCAGTGCCTGCCTCGTCCTGCCTGCCCATCGACGACGGCCCGCTCAGCAAATCACCATCGACGACGAGCTCATCACAACGCCGAGCCGCATCGCACCGCATCAGAGCCAAGCAACGCCCAAGGCAAGACCCGCACCTCTTGCTCCCCCCCGCATCACACCAGACGCGGCCCCGGACAACCGTCATCCGCCGCCCGCCGCCGTACCCGCCGCCGTTAGCGACGACGACGTCCACAACGACGACGACGACGCCTGCCTGCCTGCACCTCGAGTCTTGTCACGACGACCACTATGACGACAGCGCCCGGTCTCGACTAGCCACCTGCCTCTCGCGCTGCCGTTCTCACTCCCACGCTCTCATCGCGCCCATCTCACCACCACCACCCGCACCAGCACCAGCACCAACGGCCACAGCAGCGGCAGCAACAACAACAAGACACATGTCGGCAGCACAGGGCAGCGGCGCGGCCGCTGCTGCTGCTGCTGCAGCTGTACCTGCCGCCGCCGTACCCAGCCCTTCTCACCACCCCGGGCAACAGTACCCACAGCGTGGCTCGCCAGCCGCTGCTGCCCGCCCGACGCACATCACCATCCCGCCCAACGGCCTCGCGGCGCAGCTCAGCATCCAGCTCGCGGCCGGCTCCAAGCCGCGGTCGCTGTCCAAGTCGGCGCCGACGAGCCCCATGGCCCGGCCCCGCGGCGACCTCGCCCCACTGAGCACCATCACCCCGATCGACATGCCGGCCGCCGTCGCGCCCGCCCCCGTGCCCGTGCCCGTACCAGTGCCGGCGCCCGGCGCGCTCGCGGCCAGCCGCACCTCGCCGCACCAGCGCGCCGGCGCCCTCGCGGGCCAGCAGCAGTTGCCCGCCCGCCTGAGCCCCGAGCTCGCGATGCTCGCCCTCCGCCAGTCCCCCGAACTCCTGATGCAGCCGATGCCCCCTCAGCAGCGCACGTCGCCCCCAAACCCCCGCGGCTACCCGATGGGCGCGTACCCCTCCAACGGTAACGGCAACGGGTCGATGCCGCCGCCCGTGCCGATGCCGCACCGCGGCGCGACCGTCCCGCAGCCGACAGCGACGCGCGCGCATGGCCGGTCGCGCTCGCGGTCTTCCCCCCGCTCGTCCATCTCGAGCGGGTCCGAGACGGAGACAGAGGTGGATTCCGACTCGACGTTCGTGCCCGGCCGCGTGCGCCACCAGCACTCGCGCTCCCAGCCCGACCTGAGCGCGCTCCGCTCCCGCCGCGAGGTCGAGGGCTGGGCCGACGGCGTGCGCCGCCACCAGTTGGAGGACCGGCGCGCGCGCGAGGCGAGAGAGGCGGCAGCGGTGGTCAGCGCCGGCGCCGCGGCCGGCCTCGTCCGGCGCAAGTCGCACGGGCGCAAGACGCCGCCCCCGCCCACAGCGCGCCCGCTCGCGCTCAACCCGAGCTACTCGAACGGCGCGGCGTACGCGTCGTCGTCGCAGCCGGCGCTCGGCGGCGCGCTCGGCCTGCGGCACGTGTCGCCGCGCCAGAGCACGATCAGCATCCCGCACCTCACGCCGATCACGACGGCAAACTCGTCGCCCCGGTCCGACCCGCGCAGCGGCGACAGCTCGGACGACATGTCGCCCGGCAGCTCGATACGCTCGCCGATCGGCGGCATGACGGGGAGTGAGGACGCCGACGACGACTTTGAGAGCAACGACTCGCCGTCGAGCGGGTCCATCTCCTTCTCGCCAAAGTACAGACGCCGGAACCGTCCCGGCGCCGACGAGATTGCGCGAGCTGCCGCGCTGGGGCTCCTGCTCGACCCGGGCAACAGCGCCGACGAGCAGTCGCGCCGCTCGAGCATCGACCTTAAGGCGGCGAGCATAGAGGCGAGACTGAGACGCTCGACGTTTGTGTCCTTCCGCCTGCTCGCAGTCATCCCGGCCCTCTGGGGCATCAGCGTGCTCGGCCACGCGCTAGCCACGGGCTCGCTGTGGCACGACGTCTGGCCGTGGGGCGTGGATTTCTCGCGCGAGGCGCTGGACCGCCTCGTCGCCGGCACACACCCGTACGAGGGTATTGAGCGCCCCGTCAACCGCGGGGACATGGTCCTCGCCGTCCTGTGGGCGCTGCTCACGGCCCACTTCTGCTTCTCCCTCGCCACTGGCCTGTCGTACCGCTGGCGCTCGTACTACTCGCCCGCGTCGACGGTCACGCGCCTCATCTCGCTCCAGTGCCTCTGCTGGCCGGCGACGTACACGACGCTGTGGGTACTCGGGCCCAAGCGCCCGCTGCTCGCGTGGGTCGTCATCGGGGTCACGACGGCAGTGAGCCGCACGATCCAGATGTGGGTCACGTCGAATGTCATTGTCGACGAGTCGGCCAGCCGGGCCAGCTTTGGCCCGTCGCTCAACACGCCCGGCGACATTACGCCCGGCCCGTTCCGCCGCGTCTCGCCCCCGCCCGTGCCCCCGCCCGCGCCGCCGGCCCACCTGTCGGGCTGGGAGGCGTTTGTGTACGGGCGCACGTGGGACTGGGAGAAGATTGCGCGCAAGGTGGGCTGGAAGGTGGGCTTCATGCTGCTCGTCACGACGGCGTGGCTCTTCTGGCGCATCGACAATGGGTGGGACGCGAGGGGGGTTGTTGCGGCCCCAGTCGTCACTGCGACGGTTACGGCGACAGTGACCGCGACCGTCACCGCGGCGGCGACGACCGCTGCCACGGTCCTCGCCTAGCCCGCTCCGCTAGCTTGAACATTTTATGCCTAATCGCCATCGCACGTAACGACCTGTCACATTAATCGAGAATCAAACGCATCTGCAAGAATAGCATGGTATCGGATGGATCACGTTGTACTACATAGCGCACATGAACGGGTGGGGAGTAAGCGGCGCGGCGCGGCGCGGCGCGTCAGCACCGCGCGAGCGAGGCGGGGGGAGGGGTGGGGCGTGTGGTGGATCAGGCGTGAGGCTAGAGTGAGGAGTGCTGCGCGTCGAGCGCCGCGTCGCTAGGGGGCGGGAGCGTGTGCACCTGGCTGGGTTGCAAGATGTGACTGGCGCCGGTGTCGGGCGGGCTCGGCCACGGTCGAGCGTGCTGCTTCTCGCTGCACCTCCCGCGTCGAGGGCCGGTGTCGCCGACGGCAGCTCAGCCCGCGCCGAGGCGAGCGGGCGTGCTGGAGCGCCGTGGAGCATCCATCGTGCAGACCGACCGCGGCGGCGTCGGCTGGACGTGTGTAAGCACGCGCGACAGCATGGCCGAGGGTCGATGGCCATGTCTTTGTAGTCAGGCTGGGGTATTAGCCGCGGCTGTCAGTGCGCGAGTGTGGCGCCGTGGTGTCCGCGGCCACCGTCGTCGCTTTCGTCGCTCGCCGTCGTTCCCTCTTCGCTGTCCCTCGCCTCGCCGTCGCTCCCCCTTCGCCGTCGTCGTCGTCGTCGCCCGTGCCCCTCGGCCATCATCATCGTCGCCGCCGCCGCCGCCGTCCCCGCTCCAGCCAAGCAATCCATGGATACAATCGTACAGAAATCGTCCGGGTCGTGGGTGCAGTTGGTTGGGCCTACGCGCCGCCCCACGACTCCTTGATGACAAACTTGCAGTTCCTGCACGTGATCTTCTTGTCCATGAAGCAGCTGGGGGTGTCAGCGGGGGCGTGGGACGGGGTGGGTGGCCGTCGCCGCCGTGGCGAGGCCGGCGAGGCCAGCCGTGGCAGCCGCTGCGCGGCCGCCAGCCCTCGCCACTCACGCAATAATACCACACGGGCAAAACACGATCCCGATAATAATACCAATCAGGCCCATCCGCTCGTCCGGGTCATGCGCGCCGCCGCTGACGGGGCAGAACGTCGCGGTCGGGTACGGCCCCTGCTGGACGACGACCATGCCGGGCTGGGCGGCGTAGCCTGGGTACGCGCCTGGCTGGCCGGGGGCGGCGCCGGCGTACGCGCCGAGCGGGGCGGCGGGGACGGCCTTGGGGTCCCAGGCTGGGGCGCGGCGTCAGCCGCGCGCGGGTGGGAGAAGACGACAGGCGGGAGGCTTACCTGGGGGCGTTTGGAGGGGGGTCTGCTGCTTCTCCATTGTGTGTGGGCGGGCGTGGGCGTGGGCGTGGGCGTGTGAGTGGTGAGTGGTGAGGGGGGAGGCTCGCTCGACACGTCGGCTTATGAGCAAAACGCGTCGGGCGCGCTGCTGTGAACACAGCTAGCTGGCGCTGGGCGACTGCACGCAGCTGCTAGCAAGGAGGCATTGCCCTCTCCCTCCTCCCCCGTGCCTCCCCCTGGCGGCCATCCGCCCACACCCTCACACACCCAGCCTGATCGCCAAGAGGGAAGCAGCAGCCGTGTCTCAGCGCATCCGCACCGCCCAGCCCACCGCACACCGCCCCGGATCTGTCGAGCGCGCTAGGGCGGGGTGCGGCTCGAGGCCCGGCGAGGCCGATAAGAGCAGTGGGGTGGCGTGTATCGCCCCGGCAGGCCGGCAGAGCCAGGGCGTCGACGGGGGCGCGGCGACTGTCGCTCGCTGATTGTTCCGCCGCCACGCCCCGGTCGCGCTCGCTCCCGACGAGTGCTGCGCTGCAGCTCTGCAGCGCTCGACAACGCCCACACAATTGCGCTAGGCCAGTCCACGCCCCCGCCCCGGGCACGCCCGCCCGCAGTTTGAGCCCCTGCCCGCTGGCCGCTCGGCATTCCGACGCCGCGACGACGCCTCGTTCCGGCTTGCGACTTCACCGCCTCGGGACGGACAGACCCGCTGCGATGCGCTGTACTCGCTCTTCGCGGCCTGGGCCACGGGCACACCGGCAAACGGGCACATGTCTGACGCCGGCCCCTGCCCGTCGTCGCCTCGCCCGTCTCCCTCGATCCTTCCGCGTTTCCCAGCAATAAGCTTGATGCGTGCACAGCACGTGCACGATGCTGGCTCGTGCATGGAGTCGTGCGACGCGCGACGCCGGAAGCAGCAGCAGCGGCAGCGGCTCGTGACGCCGAGTCAATTGCCTTTGATCTTGCCAAGCCGCACCGCCCACCCAGAGCTGTTTCGGTCGCGCGTGCCTTGGCACTGCCTCGGCTTTGACGTGGCAGATCTGGCCGGCACTACCACAAACAATACATGTGGGCTCGCTCCCGATCTGACATTGCACTGCGTACTGCGTCTCACATGCACAGCACAGCCATCGCGTCGCAGGTGCACATGCACGCCCCGCCGCCTCATCGGCAATCAACGCCCACGGCTCGCTCGCTCGCTCGCGCGGCTGCGCCTCGATCGCCGTGGGAGCTACGCAGCCGCCAGAAGCCGCCCTGTCGCGTTGTCGACGGCTGTCGGCGTTTCAGCGTCGCGGGGGCGTACCGCGAGCGAGTGCTAGCGAGCCGGGCGCGATCGCCGCGAAGAGCAAGGTGACACTGGTGCCCCGGCGACTGGTCGCGACTGATTTGCAGGGGCGTCGACCGCGACTGACTTGCAGGCACTGGTGCGCCTCGCCACGCCCCGCCCCGCCCACGTCCACGCTTATCACACAGTACCACTCCATGACACCGCGTCCACGACTGGCTACATACTACCGACTCGCACATTCGCTTCTTCCGTTACACGCGCACACGCGCCCCCCAACGCACGCCTAACCGCTGAGACCGGCGAAAGGCGAGCGAATCTCACCACCGTTGGCGATCACCGACTTCACCTCGAGGTAGTTGAGCAGCGCAACCTCGCCGTTCTCGCGGCCGATACCACTCTGCTTGTAGCCGCCGAAGGGAATCGTGGGCGAGGCAAAGTTGTACATGTTGTTCCACACGGTGCCGGCGCGGATCTTGGTGTTGAGGCGGTTGAGGCGCGTAGCCGAGTCGGAGAAGATACCAGCGGCGAGACCGTACTGGGTAGAGTTGGCAATCTCGACGGCCTCCTCCTCGGTCTTGAACGTCTGGATCGACACGACGGGGCCGAACACCTCGTTCTCGAGGATACGGTGGCCGGCCTTGACGTTGGTGAAGACGGTGGGCGAGAGGAAGTAGCCGCCGTTGTTGTTGGAGCTAATGTCCTTGCCGCCCGTAGCGACGGTCGCGCCGTCCTCGACGGCAGTCTTGATCCAGCCCTTGACCTTCTCAAAGTGGCCCTCCGAGTTGAGCGGGCCCTGGGTGCTGCCGGCGTCGAAGGGGTCGCCGACCTTGATCTTCTCGGTGAGGGCGACAAACTCCTTGGTAAACTCCTCGGCGATCGTCTCCTCGACGAGGAGACGCGAGCCGGCAGTGCAGACCTGGCCGACGTTGGCGCCGATGGCGAAGATGGCCCACTCGGCGGCCTCCTTGATCGACTTGACGTCGCCGACTGGGGGGGTCAGCGGGATTCTACGCACACAAGGCCGGGGCACGCCTCCCCCAGTGCCACACACTCACAGATGATGTTGGGGCTCTTGCCACCAAGCTCGAGCGTCACCTTCTTGAGGTTGCTCTTGGCCGCGCTCTCCATGATGCGGCGGCCGGTAAAGGTCGAGCCAGTGAACGCGACCTTGTCAATGTCCATGTGGTCGGCGATGGCCTGGCCGGCGGTGGGGCCGCGGCCCGTGACGAGGTTGAACACGCCGGGAGGGAAGCCGGCCTCGTGGATGAGCTCGGCAATCTTGAGGGCCGACAGCGGCGTCGTCTCGGCCGTCTTCATGACGATCGTGTTGCCCGTCGCGAGGGCCGGGCCGATCTTCCACGCGAACATGAGGGCGGGGAAGTTCCACGGAATGATCTGGCCACACACGCCGATGGGCTCGTAGCGCGTGTGCGAGAAGGTGCCGGGGATCGAGTTGTAGGTCCTGCGTGGGGTCAGTACCGCTCACCGCCTTCCTTGTCTTCCCCCGCGGCCTACTCACTTGCCAGTGATCTTGTCGGCCCAGCCAGCGTAGTAGCGGATCGTCTGGGACACGCCGGGGATGTCGCCGTACAGCGCAGAGGTGTACGTCTTGCCCTGGTCAGTGGCCTCGATGGCCGAGAGGAGCTCGGCGTTCTCGTCGACGAGGTCGGCCAGCTTGTTGAGCAGCTTTGCGCGGTTCTGGGGGCTGCCAAAGCCCCACGAGCGGTCGTCCTTCTCGAACGCGGCGCGCGCAGCCTTGACGGCCGCGTCGACGTCCTCTGCGTCGCCCTCGTACACCTGCGCAATGACCTTGTTGGTGGCCGGGTTGTACACGTCGAGCGTGACGCCCTTGGCGGGCTTGACCCACTCGCCGTTGATGTACAGGCCCGAGGGGAGGGTGATGGTCTTGCCGTTGCCCAGCTGGACGGAGGTGGTGAGGTCGGAGCCCATTGTGTGGTTGTGGTGGTGGGGGTAGTGGTGAAGAGGGCGGGGGGATGCTAGGGCTGGCGCTTATATTGCCTTGGGCGGGGGTGGGTGGGGGCGCGAGGGCGAGGAGGCGAGGTGGGTCAGCATGGGAGGGAGGTCAGCTGGGCGCTGGCTCGGCTGGCCCGTCTCGTCTCTGTCAGCTTAGCGTCATTGCGTGTGTGCCACCCACCCACTCGTCTCTACTGGCGGCAACTCGCCGGCGTAGAGTGGTTTAACCCGCCCGCCACTCCCTGCCTTCCCTGCCTTCCTCCCTGGCGCTGGCCGGCACGTCACCGACCCGCGTATCGGCAATCTGACCTCACCCGTTTGGCGACGCAGACGGACCTTGGCACCCCACAGCGCGTTATCTGCACCGTCCACCAACCCCCCACACACGCGGTATGCGGCACGCTGGCTACGCGCGTGACCTCGTTCTTCCCCACCACGGCTCGTGCAACACCGAGACCGAGACAGTCTGTCAGCACGACGCCGTCAGCACCGTCGACGCACATGGGCAGCCTCGGCACGGGACTATGCACCGAGCTTGCATCAAGCACGTCGCTGGCCCCATTGCCGCGGCGGCCCTACAACCGCGCCGGCAACCAGATCCGCGTGCCGCAGCCGCCTTGTTACTCGGATAAATCGAACAAGTGGAGGCCCTCGGTTCGCGCGACGCGGCAGCTCGCCATGTATACACGCAACACGCAGCACGCAGCACACCGCACGCAGCACACCCATGCATTATAATACTAGGCTGCGTATATTCCCAAAGTCGGCCAAGAGCAGCCGCCACGACCTCCACCCTGGCCGGGTCCGACCAGCCATCATCACCGAGTTGACCACCGAGCGCCGTCGGCGTCATCCCCCAGCAACGACCGGGCGATCATTCACACCCACTCACGCCCGCCCACTTACGCCGACTTGGTAGCAGTCGGGGCAGGGCCCGTCACAGGGCTCGCGAGGCAGCCGGTGGGCGAGGGCGACGCAGTGGTCGTGACGGTCGCGCACGCGGGGTACCACGTGGGCTGGACCGTGACCGTCGCGGGCGCCTTGACGAGCACGGTCGGGTCGGCCGTGCACGACGGCGCGGTGGCCGACTGGCCGCCGACAATGGGGCTGAAGGTGGCCGAAGGGTACGAGACGGCCTTGAGCTGGAAGAGTTAGCGAGGATAAGCGAGTTGTGGAGGTGGAGGCGGAGGCGGGGCCGAGTGACGTTGTGCCTCAACATCGCTCGCGCCTGCCGACTGCCGACCGTGCGCCACCGCACTCACAAGGACAGGAACAAAGCCGCCGGTCTGGACCGAGAACGCGTTGTGGCCGGTCGCCTTGAAGAAGGCGTTGATGACGCCCGAGTGGGCGGTGATGCTGATAAAGGTCGAGGGGTCGGTCGCAAAGATCTCGTTGAGCGCGTTGCGGATGCGCTTGGCCTGCTGGGTGCCAGTCTCCTCGTAGGTGTCGTCCCAGAGGAGGTCGTGCTCGGTGAAGGAGGGCTCGAACTCAAAGCCGGCTGCGGGTTAGCCAGAACACAGACGCACACCCACGGTAGCGCGTGGCAATGTCGCTCTTGTTGTTGCGCCAGTCGCAGGTGTGGAGGCCAATCGACTCGCGCCAGCGCTCCTGGATCTAGGCGGCGTGAGCGTGCGTGCTACGGCAGCTACCTACCACAGGCTTGACACCCTTGTTGAGGAGAATGTCCTTCCACGTGATCTCGAGGGTCGACGCCGAGCGGCGCATGGGCGACGAGTAGAGGCGCTGGGGGAGGGGGATGCCGTCCTTGAGCTGCGTCTTCCAGCCGTCGTTGCAGGCCTGGGCCTGGGCGATGCCGAGGGGGGTGAGCTCGGCATCGGCCTAGCATGTCAGCGGGGTCTCTAGAACCTGCACCCACCCAGGTGATGTTGCCGTCGCCCTTCTGCTGGGCCCAGTAGCAGTTCCACGCAGGCGTGCCGTAGAACGACTCGGCAGCGTTGTGATAGCCCTGGCCGTGGCGGGCAATGTAGACGACCTTGTAGGTCGTGTGCTCGTCGGCGCGCTTGTTGAGGTCGGTGACGTACCTGGCGAGCGTGAGCGAGCTTCAGGGCCCCAAATACCACCACACCCACTTGGTAAAGTTCTTCCAGCGCTTGGCGCTCTTGTCGAGCAGGCCAAAGCTGTCCGAGAGCAGGTCGTAGCCCGTGGCGTTGAACTTGGGGTCGTCCTGCACAAAGACGCCGGGCACGACGGTGTAGTTCGAGGGCGCGAGCGTCTTGCCGTGGAACTTGTCGTGCTTTGAGCGGGCCGCGATGTCGGCCACCGCGTCGAGCGGGGACGAGGCGGCGAGGGGCGCAGACAGCGCGAGCACAGTGAGGAGGGTAGCGAGCATTGCGGCGATGGCGATGCGGGTGTACGGACTCCCGGCGCGCGCTTTATACTGTGCCGCAGCGGCTCGCGGGCGGCCCTTCTCGTCGCTCCCCCACCCGTCGGCGGGAGGCATCGCGTGCGTCCACTGCATGGCTGGCTTGGCGGTGGTCGTGCGGCGCTTGCGTGCGTCGCTGCTGTCGTCTCGGCGCGGCGTAGTGGACAAAGATAGATGTCTGATGATGGCACGTGTGATGGTCCCGGGGAATGGAGGGAAGGGAGCATGTGACGTCAGGGTGAGTGAGTGGTCGGCCCGAATGGCGCCGTCGCGGAGAGGGTGGTGGCAGAGCCTCTTCTCGCTAGCCTTGACACGATCAAACGTGCGTAGTGCCGCAGCAGGTGGGCTCGTCGAGCCGACAGTATGGGGTCCGGTCGGCCGTGGCGCTCGGCACCCTGCATCGAACACTCCGACGCCGACGGGGCGGAGAGGTCGCCGGCGACAGCGCGGACATCCGACTGGCGAGCACCTGCCGCTCATGACAAAACGGGGGTCACGGCCCCCGAGGCACCAAACGAGCCGCAGCAGTCCCCGAGACCGCTAGCACGTTGATGCGCGCGCCGCTGCCAATTGGGCACAGATGCATCGATAATCTAGGAAGGTGGGCGGGGGGGGGTGGAGAAAACGCCGGTCCGATCCCTCGCCGGCCGGCAGCGAGAGTCGGACGAGCGGATTACGGGTACACCGACGAGCGGACTACGGGTACACCGAGAGTCGGACGAGCCGACTACGGATACACCTTGGTATACTTCATCGCCGGGAGTGTCCCGCTCCCATCGACCCAGGACCACACGATATCCTCGTTCTTGGGCGCCTCGAGCACGCCCGTCGACAGCGGCTGGAACACCTCGAACGCGGCCCTGCTGAGGTCGAGGTCGCGCTCGCCGCATCCGGGGCAGCGGTCCGTGACCTCGGCAATCACGCTGCGGCCCCCCCACGTGATGTTGAGGTGGTGCCCGCAGATCGGGTTCAGGTTGGGATTAAGACCTGCATAGCCTGGCCAGTTGTCGAAGAGCTGCCAGCCGACGGCGACGATCTGGAGCACCGAGCGGAGAGGTGCGGTGGTTGCGGAGGATGGTATGGGTGGACGGAGGGCGGTTAGAACGCGTCAGTGAGAGGCAGGGGGGAGTGTGGCAGGCGGCAGGTGGCAGAGAGCGTTTCGAGGACCGCGTCAGCCCACCCCAGTAACCAACACACCACTCACAGGATACTGCGGCTCGTCGTACGTCCCGCACGCGCTCAGCCCGACATCGAACCACGTCCCGCGGCCGCTGAAGGGCCCGACGCCGGCACGGTCGACGGTCGTGGGGGTCGTCTGGGCGGGCGGGGCGGACGAGGTGCTCGTCGGCGGGGTGGAGGAGGACGACGGCTCCGTGGAGGAGGACGACGGCTCTGTGGAGGAGGACGACGGCTCCGTGGAGGAGGACGACGGCTCGGTTGAGGAGGGCGACGGCTCGGTTGAGGAGGGCGACGGCTCGGTTGAGGAGGGCGACGGCTCGGTTGAGGAGGGCGACGGCTCGGTCAACGAGGACGATGGCTCCAGTGTCGTCGTGGGCTCCGTGGTCGACGGGGACGGGACGACGGACGTGGTCGGCGGCGAGGGGGTGGTTGCCTCGGAAGACGACGGGGGCGGGTTTGACGGCGTGCTCGTTGTCGGAGACGCGGTGGTGCGCGTGGTGGTTGGCGCGGGTGGGGACGAGCTGGGGCTCGTGGTCGTCGAGCTTGCCGAGGGCTTGGGGGTTGGGGTCGACGGGGTTGTGGTCGGCGGGGTCGAGGACGTCGTGGTGGTCGTCGAGGTCGTCGTCGTGGTCGTCGAGGTCGTCGTCGTAGTCGTGGTAGTCGACGTTGTGGTCTCCAGGATCGTCGTCGATGAAGCCGTCGGGCTCACAGCTGAACTCGACTCGGTCCTTGACGCCGGCGCCGTGGCTGAGCTCGAAACCGACGTGCAGTCGGCGGCGCCACGGCCAGAAACTCGCCTCCGGACGAGGCGCTTGCGAGGAGCAGCCGGACTACCACCGTCACCCCGGGCAGCGAGGAGCGCCGAGTGGCCCAGCACACCGACGTGGGGCACGAACGGGACAAAGTCGCCCTGGGGCTCGGCGAGCGGCGCGGCCGCCAGCGCGGGGAGGAGGGCGAGGAGGGGGAGGAACATTGTGCTGAGATGGAGAGGAGGACCTGCCTGTGTTCGTCGCCTGCGACGTGTGCTGCCTGAGCGTGGATGCTGCCAGAGCGTGGATGCGAAGCTGCCAGAGCGTGGATGCGAAGATGCCAGAGCGCGATGTGAAGAGAGATGGGCGATGGCGACGCGAGTTGGGGGGGTGTCGGGCTCGAGAAATGGCATATCGAGGGCACCGAAGCGACCCGTAGTCGCTGGCGGCGCCGCAGGGCGTCTTGCTGCGAGCCTGCTGCGAGCACTCCCAAGGTGTTTGCCGCTGCTGGCGTTGTGGTTCCTCGCTCCAGGAGCAGTGGCGCGCACCATCGCCGGCGGGTCCCTCGCTGCTGGCTCCCTCTGGCCTGCCACACTCGCCGCCACGGCCAAGCGGCCCTGTGGAATCAATGTACCCTGTGCGCAGAGTCCTTGGTTGGCCTGTGGGACGGCGTTTGCCAGGGTGGGAGTGGCCCAGAAACTCCCTGGAACGCTACTGGAATGGGATGGGAGCGAGGCCGTAGAAAGAAATCAGGCGGGCCGTGGCGCACCCAGCCAGGGCTGTGGCTGACGCTAGAAGTGCCTGGGGGGACGACATAAGTGGAAGGTGCTGGTCGGATCCAGGTGTATCACTTGCCACGTGGTGAATGACGTGTGCCACGGCAACCACTCGTGCGCGCCTCGTCCGCCTGACGCAATGCTCCGCCAGCGAGCCAGCGTCGTGTCCAATATTTTTTCAGCTTGCAAAGTCATGAACCTGGAAGCAGGGATGAGGGAAAACTTATTGCCTTTTGGTTGGATATTACAAGTCTTGGCGAGTAGGCACTTGAATTTGCTCGAAACAAATAGAAGCTTTTTTTGCGGCGCTTTTTTGGTCCGACAGTGTGTCAGTCAGTCAGCCTGCAGCCAGCCAGCCAGCCAGCCAGCGTGGAGACGGACGTCCTCCCTCACCCCCACCGGCAAACCCTCACCCACCCCGTCCATCACCATCTCTTGTCCGTCCAAGTCCCCTTCTCCACCCCCAACCCCACTTGACCTTTTCCGGGACAAGTTATAGACGCTCGTCTCTTGTCACTTTTCTCCATCGCACACAAAAGTATACATTGCAAAAATGGCCGTGAGTACAACACACTAGCTGCACGCCGGGCGGTGCGCAAAGAGCACGGCCCCTCCTGCTCCTCGCCACGTCGCTGCCGTTGCCGTCGCCGAGCCCATCGCTAACACTCCCCAGAGCGTCGTCGGCATTGATATCGGCAACCTTTCCTCCAAGATTGGTGTTGCCCGCCACCGTGGTATCGACATCATCACCAACGAGGTGTCGAACCGTGCTACCCCGTGAGCTTGAGCTGCTGCTGCTACCTTCCTTCCCCCGAGCTCCCAACTAACCTCCCCAGCTCCCTCGTCTCGTTCACTCCCCGCCAGCGTCTCATCGGCGAGGCTGCCAAGACGGCCGAGACCTCCAACTTCAAGAACACTGTTGGCTCGCTCAAGCGCTTGATCGGTCGCTCGCTCAACGACCCCGAGATTGCCGAGTACGAGAAGAAGTTCATCAACGCCGAGCTCGTCGACGTCAACGGCCAGGTCGGTGCCTCGGTCAACTACCTCGGCGAGAAGCAGGCCTTCTCGTACGCCCAGCTCACCGCTGCCTACCTCGCCAAGCTCCGCGACACTGCCGCTTTCGAGCTCAAGCAGAACGTCTCGGACGTTGTCATTGCCGTCCCCGGCTGGTACACTGATGCCCAGCGCCGTGCCCTCCTCGACGCTGCCACCGTCGCCGGCCTCAACCCCCTCCGCCTGATCAACGACACCACCGCTGTCGCTCTCGGCTACGGTATCACCAAGGCCGACCTCCCCGAGGACCCCGAGAACGCCCGCAACGTCGTCTTCGTCGACGTCGGCCACTCCAACTACTCGGTCGCTGTCGTCGCCTTCTCCAAGGGCCAGCTTACCGTCAAGTCGACTGCCTACGACCGCAACTTTGGTGGCCGTGACTTTGACTACGCTCTTGTCAAGCACTTTGCCAAGGAGTTCGACGCCAAGTACAAGATTGACACCCTCTCGTCGCCCAAGGCCATCTTCCGTCTTACCACCGCCGCTGAGCGCCTCAAGAAGGTCCTTTCGGCCAACTCGGAGGGCCCCATCAACGTCGAGTCGATCATGAACGACGTCGACGCCTCGGGATCGCTCAAGCGTGAGCAGTTCGAGGAGCTCATTGGCGACCTCCTCAAGCGCTTCAACCAGCCCCTCGAGCAGGCCCTCAAGGCCTCGGGCCTCACCATTGACCAGATCGACTCGGTCGAGCTTGTCGGTGGCTCCACCCGTATCCCTGCCATCAAGGAGCGCATCCAGGCCTTCTTCGGCGGCAAGCAGCTCTCGTACACCCTCAACCAGGACGAGGCCATTGCCCGCGGTGCCACCTTTGCCTGCGCCTCGCTCTCGCCCGTCTTCCGCGTCCGCGAGTTTGCCGTTCACGACATCACCCCCTACTCGATCCAGGTCTCGTGGGACAAGGAGGCCGGCAACCCCGACGAGGACACCGAGCTCGTCGTCTTCCCCTCGGGCAACGCCATTCCTTCCACCAAGATCCTCACCTTCTACCGCCAGGGTCCCTTCGCCATTGACGCCGCCTACGCTCCCAACCAGGCCAACCTCCCCGCTGGCACCAACCCCTCGATCGGCAAATACACGATCAAGGGCGTCGAGAAGACTGCCTCGGGTGAGCTCGCCTGCGTCAAGGTCAAGACCCGTCTCAACCTCCACGGCATCCTCAACTTCGAGGGTGCCTACGCCGTCGAGGAGGTCGAGAAGGAGGAGACTGTTGTGACTGGCGAGGGCGAGGACAAGAAGGAGGAGAAGAAGCTCGTCAAGAAGATCCAGCGCAAGGGCGACTACCAGACCTTTGCCCAGTACAACACCACCTCGGACCAGCTCGTCAACGAGTGGACCGAGAAGGAGGGCAAGATGCACGCCGAGGACAAACTTGTCCAGGAGACCGAGGAGCGCAAGAACGCGCTCGAGGAGTACGTCTACGACATGCGCGGCAAGCTCGAGGACCGCTACAAGCCCTACGCCCAGGCGGCGGAGAAGGAGGAGCTCCTCAAGGGCCTCTCCGAGGCCGAGGACTGGCTCTACACCGAGGAGGGTGAGGACGCCACCAAGTCTGCCTACGTCTCGCGCCTCGACGCCCTCAAGAAGATTGGCGACCAGATCTCGACCCGCTACCGCGAGAACGAGGACCGCCCCCGTGCCGCTGCCGCCCTCCGTGAGACCTGCAACGAGTTCCTCTCGCAGGCCCAGAACGGCGAGGAGAAGTACGCCCACATCGAGGCCGCCGACAAGGAGAAGGTTGTGAGTATTACGCCATGATTGTTTCCATTCGTGTCGCTGACAAGGATTCCAGATTGAGAAGGCTGCCAACACCCTCAGCTGGCTCGAGAACCAGCTTGTCCGCCAGTCGGAGAAGCCCAAGAACGTCAACCCCGTCATCACCTCGGACGAGATCAACAAGCGCAAGGACGACGTCACCTTCACCTGCGCCGCCATCATGAACAAGCCCAAGCCTAGGGTCAAGACCGAGTCTGGCACCCAGACCCCCAACGAGGGTGCCAAGGACGAGAAGATGGACACGGACGACAAGGCCCCTGCCGAGGACATGGACATTGACTAGATGCAGAGTCAATGTGCTGTGGGGCGAGAGAGAGGCAGCGGAGATATTTAGTGTATACGGCGAATAGATGCAGTGTTATCATTGTCAGCGGATTGAGTGTTACAGATGGCGTTGCCACAAGGAGGATATTACCGTATTACCTGATAAGTGAGGGGCGTGGTTAGTGTGAATCGACAAGGAAGGCGCCGTCGCGCCGTCCGGGATCAAACGAGCCTTGGTGGTGCTGTCTTTGCGGAAGCAAATTGCTGGCTTGAGTGACGCCTGCTCCTGGCTGGAGTCGCTCAACACGCGACGACTGACGAGCGAGCGACGAGCCGCGAGCCGCACGCACGCAGGCATCCACGACCAAGCAGCCATTGAGCCAGCCCAGCCAGCCCAGCCTGCACCGACCGACGACGAGCTTCCCTCGCTCATCACCACTACCACCATCAACCTCAACAACAAGGCATCTCACTCTCCCACTCTCCAACTCCCCCCCTCATACCTAACGCATAGACGGAAAAGGGCACAACGCACCGCAAAGGCATCTCACGCACCACAAACGCAAGCACAAGCCGGAAGCAAGCACCATCACGCTTAACGTCGAGCATTTGGTTTCCCAACAGCCGCGTCCAGACACGACTCCACAAACACCCCCTCCAAACTCGCAGCGTGACACGCACACAAACACACAATGTCGTCGCCATCAGCCCAGGCGGGCTCGCTCTACCCCATCCACCTGCTGATGGATGAGCTCAAGTCGGACGATGTGGTCCTCCGTCTCAGCTCGATCCGCCGCTTGAGCACCATTGCCCTCGCGCTTGGTCCCGCCCGGACACGCGACGAGCTCCTTCCTTTTCTCCAGGTGCGTTTGAAGCGCCGAGACGGTGGCCTGCTGCCTGCCTCTGCCACGACGACGCCAGGTGCCTTTGGCGTGGCTTTGCCCGTGGCAGGGAGCGGGGCGATGGAGCGGGACGCGCCACGATGTGACGGCGGGCTGACTCGCCGCAGGACCAGCTAGATGATGAGGACGAGGTCCTCCTCGTGCTTGCCGAGGAGCTCGGCTCGTTTGTCGAGTACGTCGGTGGACAGGAGTACGCCTGGACCATCCTTGGCCCGCTCGAGAATCTCGCCGCCGTCGAGGAGACGCTCGTCCGCGACAAGGCTGCCGAGTCCATCTCGACCATCTCGGGCATCCTCACCCCGCAGGCGATCGACGAGCACTTTGTGCCCCTGCTCCGCCGCCTGTCCAACGGCGACTGGTTCACGTCGCGCACCTCGGCGTGCGCCCTCTTTGCGACGGCCTACCCCATCGCCCAGCCCGAGGCCCAGGAGGAGATGCGCCGCCTCTTCCCCGCCCTCGTCGCGGATGACACCCCCATGGTCCGCCGTGCCGCCTCGCGTGCCCTTGGTGTGAGTTGAAAACGTCCTTTACAGCAGTCGTGCTGACCCCCCAGCCCTTCGCCAAGGCCGTCGCCTCGGTCCCCGGCCAGCACCAGCTGCTCGTCAACGACATCATCCCCCTCTACCGCCGCCTGTCGGCCGACGACCAGGACTCGGTCCGTCTCCTTACCATCCCCGACCTCATCGCCATTGCGACCAACCTCTCGCCCGAGGAGACCAAGGCCCACCTCCTTGAGCCCCTCCGCCAGAGCGTCTCGGACAGGAGCTGGAGGGTGCGTTACATGGTTGCCAACGAGTTTGTCGGCCTTGCCGAGAGCGTTGGTCAGGACATTGTCCGTGACGACCTCGTCTCTGCCTTTGTCGGCCTTCTCAAGGACAACGAGGCCGAGGTTCGCACTGCCGCCGCCGGCCAGGTTCCTGGTGAGTACAGCAGTCGTCAGCCGAACCTAACCCCCCAGGCTTCTCCAAGCTTCTTGACCGTGACACGATCCTGAACAAGATCCTCCCCTGCGTTCGTGACCTCTCGACCGACACGAGCCAGCACGTCCGCGCTGCGCTCGCCATGCAGATCTCGGGCCTCGCCCCCCTCCTCGGCAAGGACGCCACGATTGAGCACCTGCTGCCCCTCTTCCTCCACCTCCTCAAGGACGAGTTCAGCGACGTCCGCCTCAACCTCATCTCCAAGCTCGAGCTTGTCAACAGCGTCATTGGCATTGAGCGTCTCTCGCAGGCGCTGCTCCCTGCCATCATGGAGCTGGCCGAGGACAAGCAGTGGCGTGTGCGCCAGGCCATCATCGAGTACATTCCCCTGTTGGCCACGCAGCTCGGTGTTCAGTTCTTTGACGACAAGCTCGGCGCGCTCTGCATGTCGTGGCTCGGCGACACGGTCTTCTCGATCCGTGAGGCCGCCACCATCAACCTCAAGAAGCTCACCGACGTCTTTGGCGTCGACTGGGCCCGCACCACCATCATCCCCAAGGTGCTCCAGATGGGCGAGCACCCCAACTACCTGTACCGCATGACGACCATCTTCGCCATCACCACCATGGCTCCCTCGCTTAACACTGCCATCATCCGCGACACGGTTCTCGACGCTGCTCTGGGCCTCGCCTCGGACCCCATCCCCAACATCCGCTTCAACGTTGCCAAGTGCCTCGAGACGCTTGCCGCCGTCCTTGCCACGGACCCCGAGGGCCAGGATGTCATCCAGCGCCGCATCCTGCCTGCCTTGAGAAAGCTCCAGGAGGACCCCGACGCCGACGTCAGGTATTTCGCGACACAAGCGTACGAGCGGACGACTGGCGACGAGCCGTCGGAGCCCATGGTGCTCTCATAAGTGGGAGCGAGTATAGAGGGAGGGCGGTGAGAAGAGGGTCGACGAGGGGTCGACGAGCAGAGAGGAGCGGCATGGCGGCCGTGCTAGGCCAGGCATTTCAACCGCAGCTTACGTTTTTTTCTTCTGTTCCAAGCCGCCAGGCGTCGGAATCCAAGTAGTTTACATACCCACGACAGACAGCGTCGCAAGCAAGATGTAGAAAGTGTCCGAGTGTGTGGGGTTGGCAGGAGGGGCAGGTAGGGCCCATGCGCCGTTCTCAGGCCGGCGAGCTGCCGCGCGTATAGGGCGGGGTCGAGTGGGCGGCGCCGAGTCATTCGTGCCAGGCGTCACTCCGGCGTGGCTCACAAGGACGTGGACCGCTCCGCTCAGACGGGCCCGCAGACACGCCGGCCTTGGACCGATCGCGCCGCACTAGACCTCTGCATTGATACAACGAGCGTGGCTCAAACTATAAGGGTACATAAGCTACCTCGACGACGGGCGGCGCGAGCCCGACGCGGCGGCCGAGGAAGTGCCGCTGCCGCCACTGCCGCTGGCGAGCGTGGCGGGGTCGGCGCCGTGCCCGAGGCCAATGACGCACGCGATGCCGTCGCTGCTGGCGATGAAGATGCCCTCGACGGGGATGAACTCTTGCCCCGGCATGCTGCGCTCCGTCTCGTCGGTGCCTTGGGGGAGGGTGATGCCCTGTGGTGGGAAGTCGGGGATCTGGGGGGCGGTTAGCTGGGGCTACAAGAAGAGGAGGGGAGGGGAGAGGAGAGGCGAAAGGAGAGGGAGGGAGAAGAGGAGGGAGAAGAGGAGGGAGGGGAGCGTGAGGGGAAAGAACGGTGTGCGGCGAGCTGGCTGGCCTGGAAGAGGGGCAAGCGCCACAGCCGCGCAGGTGACGAGCAACTTGTTCATCGCCACCTCTCTCGCGCCATCCAGGCTTCCATCCCCACGCTCGGCCGCGCTTCGAGAATGCCCGTGCCGGCACGTGCAGCGCGCCGAGATCCCAGACTTGCCGAGCGGTGCCGGTGCCACACGCACGAGCCGCGGCCCGCGCATGACCTGTTTCCCAAACCTCGCCCCTCGCGCACGCCCTCTGCCTGCCAGCCACCCCCTCTCACCCCCGAGTACCCCCACACCACGACTCACTTTGAGGACGGAAAAATTCAGGTATCCGTGCCCGCCGGACCGCTCGTCGTCAAACACGACCGGAGCCCACGTCTTGGCGGCCTCGATCCATTGCCGCACTTTTGCCCTGTCACTCGGCCGAATGATCGAGTACAGCGACTGGCCTTTGAGCTGGGAAGACGGGGTGGTTAGTGAAAAATAATCAGCAGACCTATCTTGACCCACCTTGCTGCCATTAATGATCAGGTCGTTTGAAGCAAACATGATGCGGGCCGTCTCGGTGAACCGATCCAGCAGGTAGAATGTCCGTGGTATCCTGTCGTCTATTGCCCTCGTCCACTCGTCGCCACCTCCGTCTGACCCCGAGCCCGGGAGCTCGACTTGCCCAGCAGGTCTTTTGATTCGTATCCCAGAATCTCGGTCATGGACTCTGAGACGTAGACGATGATGGCCTGTGGCACAAGTCAGCGACGGTTTATTAATTAGCCACACTCGGCCACGCTACGCACATTCTTCTCCGACGTCGTCACGAACATTGCCGAGAGCCCGAGTTCGCGCATCTCGGCCGACGAAGGCGTCGCTGTGCGTGAGGATGGCGAACGTCGATACCCGCCACCGCCGTACATGCTCTGTGCCAGGACGGCTGCAGGTGGTTCGCGATGCGGGGTCTTAAGAATGTCGAGCACCTTGAGGAGATTGGCCTTGCCTAGGTGAGGGCTAGTGCAAAGTGTTTGAGACGATTGCGCAGCGGCGCGTGGTGTGGGTTTAGAGAGAGGGGAGGCTGGACGCGTTCCCTGCGCAATGGTGTGAATGCCGACTGTCAGTCTCTATCTATTGACAGTGCAGAGGCGCCGGTTGCCCTGATGCACTGGCTCCTTTTACTGCTGATGCGTGGCGGCAGGCCCTGCAAAGTAGCTCTTGCTCTTCGGCTTAGATGCACTGCGCGGCGGCGTGCAAACTTGTCCCCTGAGGCGGCGGATGACCCGACAGGTTGATGGGCACGAGGACGCAGGGATTGAACCTGAGCCGTGGGTCGTGGCGCTTGCGTCGGCGTATCGGACCGCGTGCAACGCGGTGCCACTCTATCGCAGTGTTTCGCAGCGATGCAGTCGCCTGACACTGGCAGATAAAAGTGGGACAGTGCCGAGGCACAAGGGGTCCAAGAGATCCGGGGGAGAAACAAAGGTATGTGGTGGTGGCGGCGGCGGCGGCGGCGTCGGCGACGTGGGCAGCGTGGGCGCGGCGCGCGTCTGCGTGAAGTTTGAGGGGCGGGCTATTGAAGGCCGCAAACGGGAAGGCGTCAGGCGCAGCTGAGCCACGGATCGCCGGAGCCTTAAAAAGTGCTCGTGGAGAGATCTGTTGACTGTTGCCCACGCAACAGACACAATGTCCAAGAAGGTTGCTCTTGGACGCGGCTTTAGAGCGACTGGTGGCACTGGCGGTCGATGTTGGAGCTTGGGTCGGTGGCTTGAGGATTGTGAACGCCCAAGTCCTGATGGTGTGCGCACCCTTGCGTCCGACGTGAAAGAGCACACGCGCGCTCCCGAGTCGCCTTTTGACGAGTTGTTTGGATGAAATGTAACAGCGAGATCGCGGTGGGATGATTGTCGCCGCGTTTGAAGAAACGTGACTGACCGCGCGATGACTAGCGTGATCGAAATGGGAGGGGGGTCCGGAACCGGGGGCCGAGGCGTCAGGTGGGCAGGCGATAAGTGGTGCTGCTTGCGACCTTGGACAGAGATTAAGACGAGGACGAGGAGCAAGTCGAGGTCGTCGCCGCGAGGCGGGGCTCTCGAGAGGAGATTAAGAATAGCAAGAGGGTGGGTGGGTGTTGGATTTTTGACCTCGTCGTCTGCAGACGTGGTGATCGCCGGTCGATCCTTTTTTTTGGGTCTTGTTACGAAACTTTGGACGTCAGCCGACCACAACGGACAAAACAACTGTAAACTCTCTAGCCCACCAGCCTCGACTCGACCCGCACATAGCGTGGGAGTTGGAGCCAGCAACCAGACACGACTCTACCAGTCGGCGGTCGGGACGGGTGTAACGATGGAGACTAGAGGGGGGGTAGGGGACGGGGCGGGGGCGGGCCGGACTGGTACTCGCTCGCTCGCTCACTCCCTCGCCAATGGATAACATGCCCATCCACCACCTCAACTCCGCCGAGCACCCCGCACGCACACGCGCACTCTCTCCCTCCGAACATGCCCCCTGGACCGCAGCTTGTCGACCCAGGGGATGAACAGGCAGAGCTCCCCCGGGTGACGAGATCAGACAATGCTTGTACGTACAACTCGTACATCACATGTGTGTTTCCACAGGGGTAGGGGTGTTCGGCAGGAAAGGTAATCAAGCCGAGGGCAGTACCAGTGTGGTGCGCAGTCAGAGTCCTGGATCACTGGGTCACTCCGACCGACCCAGTGGCTCCACTTCAGCAGCGTGACATACCGAGGCAGGTGGGGGACCCCAGAACCCGACCCGGACGAGGCATGGGCTGGGCTCATCTGCCAAGGCAGCGGTCAGGACGGCAGGCGGAGCGAGAAGGATGAACAATGGATACATGGGGCGGAACAGGGACCGCTCGCAGGCGTTCCAGCCGCGTGGGTCTTTGCCTCGTGCGCGGCTGGCGGCGGCGCGGCGCGGCGGCGGCGGCGGACTGGGCGGTGCCGCCCGAGCACGCGCGCATGGTATCATGGGAGGGGTGGGGTGGGGGAGTTTTGGTTCTCGTCATGATGCAAGCTTGTGGTAGGCCATGGGCGGCGTAGGCCCAAAATTAGTCGCCGTGAGCCGCCGCGTCTCGGCGCTCTGCTCTCTCTGACTGGGTCTTGGTGGCAGGGCCGATGAGGGCGGAGGAGGGCTAGAAGGGAAAAGACGCCGGCCGGCGGTGGTCCAGGGAAAGACGGAGGGCAAGCTGCCGGCGTCTCGATCTCGGAGCGAGCGCGGGTAGGAAGGGGTCATGTAGCAGGTGTTGCACCCCCCGCCTGCCACCAGCAACTAGCACGTACTTTGGGAGCGCGGATCGACAGGGCTATCGTAACCCCCTACAGCCGGCGTGGCAGGCGAGAACAGGAGCCAAGGATACGGACAAACCAACATGGTGGCGAGGACGACGACGTGGACGGTGACAAGAGCCGCGGTTGGGGGCGCAGATAGCAGGAGCAGCGGACTTACCTAGGTTGGAGAGGTGCCGGGGAGGTCGTCTGGAGACGCTTGTCGATGAGCGCGCGGTGTCGCGTGCGTGGGTAGTTGGGGGAGGAGACGAAGTGGGAGGGGAGCTCGTGTTGAGCCGAGGCGGATGATACACAAGCGCGGGGAGGCAGCTGTCGAGAGCGCGATGAAGGCAGGCGAGAGCGCGTCGAGGGGTCAGACGGCAGGTGAACAAGGAGGGGCGGGGGCGAAACGATAAACAGAGAGCGTGTACATCCATGTTATTTAAAGCTGCGCGACGTGCTCCATGCAAGCAGGTCCAGGCAAGGCAGATGACAAGGCGCCGGGCCGGTATGCGCTCGGCGACGCGAGCCATTCCTCGGCAGGGGCGGGAGGGGGCGCGGCGCGGCGCGACGCGGCGGCAACGGCGACGGTGTGCTATCGCGGGTGAGCGCGGCGGCCGGTCCGCTCGGGGGTGGAGGGGAGGGGAGGGAAGGCAAGGGCTGGGCTGGAGCACCGCAGTAAGCAGGAGTGGCACGACAACGACGACGCGCTGTCGCTGTCCTGTGACCTGTGACCTGTGACCTGCTCTCCTGGGACATTGCGAGCTCGGAATGATCATCTGCGCGAGTCGCGGGAACCGCCTGGCCAGGGCTGGTGGTGGCGCGGCAAGGCGAGCCTTGGCACGACGTGGGTCGGTCGGTCGTGTCGTCGCTCGTCACCGCACTGCGGGCGGCCCTGGTGTCAAAACAAGCATGAACGGCGTGTCCTGTCCACGCTCAGCGCCTGACGCGCCTGACGGCAGGGCGATCAACGGATCTCTTGGAGTGGTCTAGTCGTCGCTGGCTTGGCTGGCCCCCCGTACCGCCCGGCGGATAGTGCTGTACCACGACAACACCCGCGCACTGAATGTGGGCATGCGACAGGCGACTGTGCCGGCCGCGCGCGCTCCTTGACGACTAGACTCGCCGGCGCCGGCTTGTACGGAGGCTGAGGCGCGCCAGTGACGACGGACAATCGGCGCGTTCTTTGGGTTGCGTCAGGTTCAGCCCGCCAGCCCACGCAACGTAGCGCTCTCGGCACCCGCTGGCGCAAACCATGAAGTGTGCACGGCAGCGGCGTGAGCTACCATACATGGTCGGCTGGGCCGTGCTCGTCCTCTCACGCCGCGCCACCCTATGTCACCACTGGAAAGCGTGCCTGGTAGGGCCAGGTTCACGACGGGAACGAGCGACCTGTGCCGGGCACGAGGGGCCGTAGCCGTAGATCTGAGCTTGGGGTGCAGGTGGCCAGGCTGGAGTGGATGAGCACGGCGGGTGCTGCGGCCGGTGCTGGTGCTCTGCTGCTGCTGCTGCTAGCGAGGCACCGACGTCGATCAGGTCATTAGCCGGGGCACACACTTGCGTCAGCCGTGGCAGTCGCCGCCGGTGAGCAGCCTGCATCCCGGGCAGCAAGGGGCGGGGAGGGGATGGGGCTGTGTCTGGTCTCTCTCTGTGTTGGAGCTGGGTTGCGGGGCAGGAGCGGGAGGAGCACGACGACGGCGGCGGCGGCGACTGGCACGAGGACAGCGACAGACGGATGTGGAACACTTGGATCGACCAGTGACGACACTGGCCAGGTTCTGGCAGAAATTACCAGTTGACCGACCGACGCTCATTCGTCGTCATCACCTGCGTGTTTCATCCTGTCCCATCCACGCTCCGAGCTTGTCGGATGCGGTGCGGGGGTATGCATGTCAGCTGGCCAGTAGTTTGCCAGCTACCCCGGGTCTCTCGGAGGCCTAGTTGTCGATCGAAGTAGATGGACGGTGCTCGGTGGTCACGAGTCTGCGCGACCTCCGCCGCCGGCGGCGCCGGAGCGATGAGCGATTGATCCCCGCCCAAATGAAAGGGGCCGGCCAGCCAGTAGCATCGTGAGCCTTGCTTCAGAGTTTGGCGACGGCGCTCGCTGCCCCCGACTCCCGCGCTCGCAATGCCGGCACACCCCTGGCCAAGTGGGGCTGGGGCCCGCGGCCCGCGGGAAGGGAGCAGGAGCAGGACCCAGTTTTTCCCCAGGCTCCAGGTGCGCTGCGTCGCTGCAGCGTAGCCTCTGCTTTATGCATGAAGATGGGCAGGGCGCCGCGGGCCAATCACAGGCTGGCGTTGGCACGCCCAAGACGGGTCGGTGCCTCATGACGACGGGGCTAGCAGGCTGGGATAGCTCCCATGCTTGCTGGAGAGCGCACAGGATTCCTGTGCACTACCACCGCAAGTGAGTGGAGCGTGCGCGTGCGTGTGCGTGTGCGGGCCGATATGTCGGCGGGTTGACGCGGCGCGTGTGGCCGCTTGCCGTGGATTGTGTGATGGTGGCGGCGGCCATGCCGGCGGCGGCCGTGCCGGGCGGCCGAGTGCAGTGGCGAGACGGCAGCGGTGTGCTTCTCTTGCACAGTGAAGCGCTGCGCAAGCGATGCCGCGGCAGCAGCAGCCTGACGACGATTGGGAGCGGGGCGACGGGTGTGGTGTGGCAGAGACTGGTGTGGCACGAGCAGCCCTGTACGACGGCGAAGGAGCGCCGCACTGTCGCACCGCCTCCGAATCCCCCTCCCCCCTCCCCCCTTAGAACTCCCAAGCCCATCGCCCCCATTACCCCCCTCTCGGCGCCGCCGCGACCGCGACGACGACGGCGTGCGTCTGAACGGGCTGGCCGATCGCCACACCACAGCCGGCACGTGTCTCGCCCTGCTGCGCGGAGTACGCACCCGCCCGATTGCCAGTACCTGTTCCTCAATGTCGCCGACTCGCGCCGCACAACCATCGCACCGCACCGCACCGCACCGCACCGCACCGCACCGCACCACCTGCCCGCCCCCGCGCCGTTTGCCTCCGACATGCCTGCCGTAGTCAGGCAGTCGCGGTCGATCAGGCCCGGCGTGGCGGTGCCGCCCGCCACTTGTCCCCAGGCGAGCGCGGTGACTTTGCCCGCTGGCATGTGACCGCGGCATGGGGCGAGGTCTCTAACTCTACGGTTCCACTGGAACCATGCAGGAATGTGGGCTGGCTAGCCTGGGAGTCTGGCTCGCGATCGACAGAGCTCGGACCGACGGGTCGCGGGTCGCGAGGGGACACTCATGTGGAGCTGCACCTAAACTTAACTCAATCGATCTGTGCTGCTAAAGGTACACTCGGCCGCGACGCTGCTGTGGATCTCGATCAGCACTCGGCACACTCGGCACGCTCGGGTCAGTAACTCGTATGCTCGTCACTTGCCGCTCGCGTCCAACACACGCAGTACATGACAACCAGACGCAATACCAGAGACACGACACCACACGTGAAACCACACAGACACCCCCTTACATCTCAAAGTCGGGGTCATCGTCGTCTGACCCCAACTCCTCGCCCTGGAAGAACATCTGACCCGGCCCGTCATCTGCCGCGAAGTCGATGCTCGAGATGATGAGGTCCAACACGGGGTCCTCGTGCCCCTGCAGAACGCGAGCGCCCTCCAGGTTCCGTTTCGCCTGGTCATGTCAGCTTGGCTAACCCAGCACCGTTGCGGACTCACCAAATCGTCGACGGCAAACAGCTCGACCTCCTCTTCCGTCAGCCCCGCCTCCCACTCGGCGCGCGTCTTGAACACGAGCCACTTGTCCAAGAGCTCGAGGGCCTCGCCCTCGTTTTCCATCGGCTCGCGGAAGTAGTCTTCCATCGCGCCCTGCTCTTCCGAGTCGCCCAGCATCTCACCGAGGATCCGGAGCCGGAAGTTCTCCTGCCGCTGGGCCGGCGTCGAGTCGGCGTCGAACTGGAACCAATCAGGGTCGATCAGGTGGAAATCCACCATGAGGACCTGCCCGCCCATGCGCACATTCGGTGCGATCTCGGCTGCGAGGTGTTGCCACCTGCGTTCAACAGAGTGGCCGGCCTTGGCAGCGAGCACGCGCTTGGCGCGCTCGACGCCCTTGGCCACGAGGTTGGGGCTCGCGTCCGAGAACACAAACACCTGCTGCTCTGGCGCGACGAGCCCAAGCCCGTCGCCCGTCAGGACGGGGATCGGGCGGAACGTGATGATCGGATCCTCGTCCAAGAGGGGCATCTTGACGTGGTGAATAACCCGCTTCGTGCGCCGCGGGAACCATCGCAGGACCACCTGCTGGCTTGGCATGGGGAAGCTTGACGGCTGGGTCGGCGGCATGACGACGAGCGTGTCGCCCAGCGGCACCGGGTTGGACTGGTAGAAGCCCGCCGTGTCGCAGTAGGTGCGGACCACGGGGAACGGGTCAGGGTGCAGATGGGCCAGCCACATGAGGAACGCGCCGTGCGTGGCAGCCACGTCGAGGATCTTGGTGTGGGCAAAGTAGGCCTTCTCGTGGGCGTACTCCTCCTCGTCGGCCTCGCGCTCCTCCTTCATGGCCGTCTGGGCGCGCGTCCGGGGGCCCGTGTCGCGCAGCTCGGTGTCGTGCAGCGTGTCCAGCCGCTCCATGTACTGGTATGCTTCTGTCTTGACGAATCCTGGGAGACACTCGTCCGACTTCCACAGTTCCTCGGGCGACGCGACGAGGATCAAGGCGTCGTCGTCGATGTCGTCGAGCTCGTCGCCCATCAGGTGCTGGTCCTCGCGCACAAGCATGATGTGCCGGTATAGTGAGCGGTCGACGCGTTTCCGGACCGCACGGCTCGTCTGGCGCAGGGACAGGAGCGCTTCGTACGGCGCGTACGTGATGATCTCATCCAGTAGGTGTGGGTACGCCGTCGTGTCGAGCACGGGCTGGGGCTTGCCGGTCGGCTTGGCCTTGCGCGTCTGTCGCTTCGTCGCCGCCTTGGACTTGTGCGGCGCCTGCTTTTTCACTGCTGTGCGTCTCGGTCTTGACATTGTCGCGGAGATGGGGGAGGGAGAGAGAGCAACAGAGGAATGTTGGTTCTGCGCGATGTGAACGTAACACGGTGCGGGTCGCGGATCGCGTCGGTGGAGGTTGCCCACGTGGGGACCGCGTGGGGCACGCGTGGCAGTCAACCCGTAGGCAAACACACTTTCCGCTCATTCTTGAGAGTTTCTAGTCCCCACAAGCATGCATTGCAGCGTTCCCTGCTCATTATTCGATGTATTTCCCGTCATAGTTGACACCCTTGGCGTTACAGAGCCCAGCGGGGTGGTGCTGGACCGTGCGGCGGTTAAGACCATCGAGTTGTCCGCTCACCCACCGCCACAGCAGCCACGAGGGCTGCCAGCGCGGCCCAGAGGGGCCCAGGGGCCCACAGCTGTCACTTAGCGCTCGGAAAGGTTACGGGGGATGGGATCCAAGCTTCTCTGGGGAGAGTGGGGAGGCCTGTGACATTGTGGCCGCACGTCAAACAGCAGCTCGCTGGGTTTGGTCCCCCGGGAAGTCTTGGTTGTACCAAGGCTCCAGGGAGAGGGGTTGTCCAGCTCGCCACGTTTCCACTGACTAGCATCGCCAACACTTCGTCATCCCGCGCGCACCTGCCACAAGTATCGCATTCATCGTGGTGTACCTTCCATTATTGTGCAGCCTATCTGGGTTGGAGTGGCACAGCCTCTCGCATGCACCCTACCGTCCCTCCATCCGTCCGTCCGCCCTCCGTCCCCCCGTCCCTCTCCTTATCGCCAACCCACCCCTCTTCCCGTGCTCCCCAACCACCCCCAAAGCCGCACCCCTCCCCTCGGTGCCGTCGCCCATCGCCACACGCTAGCCTATCGCTCTTCCCACGCCACTCCGTCTTATCGGCGTCCACTGACACCCCCGATCCACCCACATACCCGTGCCCCACGGCTGCCTGCTCGCGTGCCTCGGATCCCGGTCAACACGGCGCTTTGCGGCTTGTTCCCCGCGCGGTGCGCGCGCTTACACTTTGTGCTTGGAATGGCCAGGATTAGCACTCCCATGCGCCCATGCGCGCAGGTGGGGTTGTCTGTGGCACCCGCTGCCATTGGGAGCAGCATCAGCGCCGCTCCTGCCCCTCCTCACCGCTCCTGCCCCTTCCTCGCCGCTCCTGCCCCTCCTCGCCGCCCCTGCCCCTCCTCGCTGCTTGTCGCTCCCCTTCCCCTGCTGCCCCTCCTCGCTGTTATCCCTCCCCATCGCACACACAAGCACCTGCTTGCATTACTCGAGACTATGTCACAACTGCTACTAATCGCGCGGAACCTCCAGTCATGGACAGAGCGAGGTAGATTACTTGTCGAGGTTGGCCTCGACGACCTTCTCCTCGTCAACAATGTCCTTCTCGTGGTGGCCCTTGGGGAGCGCAGCGTGGTGGAGCTGGTCGGCGTTGAGGTCCTCAACGTGGACGACCTGCTCCTTGTCCACGTTGGTGTCGGGGGTCTTGATGATGACGACGAGGGCGAGGGGGAGCGAGACGACCATGAGGAGCCACGAGACGAGGAGCTCGGTCCTGTAGGGGGTGTAGACAGCCTCCATGGCGAACGACACGGCGGCACCGGCCGACTGAACACCCTTGTAGTAGCCGGTCATACGGGCAAGCTTGAAGGGGTCGTTGGTGAGGGTAGCCATGATGTAGTAGGCTAGACCCTGGAAGACCGAGTCGGTAAAGTAGTAGCCAAACATGAGGGCGAGGGCAGTGCGCGACTCGTGGTCGGTCCAGTCCCAGGCCATGGTGGGAGGGTTCTCCTTGTCACGGACGAACAGGTTCTGGTACTTCTGCTGGAAGGAGAGGCCGCCCCCGCCCCAGACGACACAGAGGAGGACCAGGGTGAGAACCCAGCCGACGACCGTGCGCTTACGGCGGCCGAAGGGGAGGTAGTCGAGGAGGAAGCCGACAAAGTTGGCGCCAACAACGGCACCGAGGTTGGTGATGAACGACGACAGGGCACGCGTGCGGGCGTTGAACATGAAGCCGACGACCGATCCCTGGTACGCATAGAAGAAGTTCGATGCGAAGAACATAGGGAATAAAGCAAGCATACGCCAATCCTTGAACAGCTTGACGAACTCGCGGATCTCGACGCCGACGGGGATCGACTCCTCGAGGTCGACGAGGGTGCCGTCCTTACGAACGACATAGTTGGGAGGGAGGACGAGCCACGCGGTGAAGATGGCGGTGAGCATGAGGACGAGGAAGACGATGTAGACGCTGGTCGAGGCGTTCTTGTGGGTTCCACCCGAGGCGAGCTGGACGCCGAGAGCAATGACGCCGCCAATGACACCGCCCATGGAGAAGACGGACCAGAACAGGGAGAAGGAGCGTCCCTTGTCCTTCTCGGTGGGGTACGACATCATGATCTGGCCGGCCGCTGTCCAGAGCAAGGCCGCGCAGACGCCGAGAATGCCACCGGCGACGACCCAGAAGGGAGCGGCGTTGGGGTGGACCTGGAACGCCCAGAGCGAGCCGACGTAGACCGAGTAGCCGACCGTGCCAAGGCAGAGAGTCAGACGGGGGCCGAGGACCTGTCGGGGTCAGCGAGCAGCCAAAGCGCGCGCATAACAAGCTCACGTTGTTGATCGATCCAGCAATGAAGCCCATAGGGGAGTCAGCAAGCGTGCGGGCGGGTAAGAGCAACGGCGAGCTCACCAGTGAGCGAGAACATGGCGTAGAGAACCGAGTTTGCGATGGCGTTGAGCCCGAAGGACACGGTGCCACCGGCACCGAGGCCGGAGAGCGCATTGAAGAGACCGGGGGAGCAGAAGCAGACAAAGCCGACGATGGCGACCTGGGCCCAAGGCGAGTTGTCTAAAGGTGGGTGTCAGTAGGGTGAAGGTGGGTTGTTGTGGCGGCTGGCTAAGGTGGAGGTGGCCGTGTAGCGGGCTAAGGCCAGGCGCGGGATGTAGCGTATGGATGGCCCAGATAGCCCGTTACACCACTGCCCGTGGCCGCGGATTGCGTGGTGGTCGTCTGAGCGCTCTTGGTAGGGAGCAGCCCGAGCAGCCAGCAGACGATAGCGGCACGTGGTGTGCCGTTGTTGTGCCGCTGTGCCTTGCACTCACACCTAAAGGGGCCGACCTTGATGGCAGCCAGAGTTGATGCGTAGCCCATTATTCGAGTTCGCTGCGCGTGTCTTGTCGTCGGTGAGGGTGGTGTGTGGCAAGGCGCGCCCGATGGCTGGGTTGTTGACGAGACTCAGTCACGATCCAGCTGTTATAAGTAAGGAGGTGCCAGCCAGCCATGAGCGGCGGGCACGGCGGCGGCGGCGGCGGTGGCCTCTGCAAGACGAGCAGACCGGCGACCTCGCCGCGTCGAGATCAGGCAGGCTGCGACGCGATCTGAATCAGCTGGGCGGGGGGTACGGGGGTAGGCTCCGTTTCGTTTTCCAACCAACCCCGGTGGGGGGTGGGGGTGCGGGGGGCGTGGGTTTGCTTCTGGTCGCGCGCGTGCTGGCATGCCTGCATGGCTGGACCCTTTTGCTCAGGCGAGACGGCCCAGTCAGGCGAGACAGAGTCAGAGTCAAAGAGACCGGGTCAAGCCAAGTGCCGGTTCGCTCGCGGCGCGCCACCAGGGCAGGCACCGCGTGCAAGCGCCGTCCGGTTCCCCCGCACGCCGCTTTCGTCGAGGAATCGACCGACGCACTCGCAGCGGCCGGATAAGAGAGATACCGCGATAGGCGGCGACGGTGCATGCGGCGGGCGTGCGGGCCTGCGCCGCCGTCGCCGCCGCCAGCCTCGCCGAGCGCGCTGTCGCTGTCGACACTTGCTGCTCTGATAGGGGATGGATGTCCGCCGAGAACTGCCTGCGCACCCGTGTCTATTTTTTTCCATCCGGCCTGGCATTACGGCCGTGCGGTATGTGGGCAAGGGTCGAGGTAGGCAAGGCAGCGGGGTCCCGCGACGACGAGCAGCTCAGCCAGCGTCCACCTGGGGCCGACGCCGGCCGGTGGGGCTGCCGGGCGGGTGCATATGGTCGCCTGCCCGCCGCAAGCATGCTCAATTGTCCCGATGCGGGACGTGTCGGTGTGGGTTGCTGCCCGCTGGCAGTGTGGCTTAGGCGTCTTTTCCGGTCGTGGGACGTCGGCGAAAGCGGCGGCGCGGCGACTTTGTGTTTATTCCAACAAAAGTGGTCCCACATGGCCCCACGAGGTGCAGCGCGGCAGGCCTCGCGCAGGCGAGTCAGACGTCAGACCCACCGTGTCAGTGTCAGCTGCCTGCTCAACTTGCCGCTTGCCGTAGCATGCCGAGGCTAGTGGCCACGGATAGTGGATAGTGGAGCGTCGCATGAGCTTGAGCAAGACGTTGCCCCCCAATACACGTCTCGGGATTGGCCGATGGCTAGCGCGACGCAGCTACCCCACACGCGCATCGCCGACGCGGTGACCAGCTCGGAGCGAGCTGCAGCTGTGTGCATGCATGTGCTGTCGAGATACATAACAGGGTGAGGTGGTATCAGCGAGTCAGTCACCTCCCCGCCTCGAACGGTGCACTTAGGCGCCTCGAACACCGTGCGTCCCCGCCTCGCCGAACTCGCCGGCGCAGCTCACGCCTCCCAGCCACCCAGCCACCCCCACGCACGCCCCACTCTGCCCGATACAATGACAGCCGATAACGCCCAGCCCGTGACCCTCGTCGTGCTCGGTGGCGGGCAGCGCGGCGTCGTGTACGCAAACTATGCGGTCAAGCACCCGCACCTGGCCAAGGTGGTCGCGGTTGCGGATCCGCGCGAGCACCGCCGCAAGCTGTTTGCGAGGCAGCATCAGTGAGTGGGGGGGGGGAGGGGGTGGCAGATCATCTTGTCCGCCCAGCGGCAGGCCAAGCGTGGCACACGAGGCGTGGCACGCGAGGAGGGGGAGACGAGATGGACGACGTCTCTGTGCTGCGACTCACACCGCAGCATCACGCCAGACCGCCTCTACGCCGACTGGCAGGACGTCGCCGCGGTCCCGCGCTTCGCCGACGCCGTGGTCATCGGCACTTTGGACCAGCTGCACGCGCCCATGGTGACCGCGTTCAGCAAGCTCGGCTACCACATCCTGTGCGAGAAGCCCATGGCGACGAGCGCGGCCGAGTGCGTCAACATGGTCAAGGACGTGCAGGCTGCGTCTGTCGAGCGGCCGCTCATCTTCGGCATCGGTCACGTACTCCGCTACAGCCCCTACAACGTCGCCGTCAAGGCCGTGATCGACAGCGGCGCGCTCGGCGACATCGTCAACATCCAGCATATGGAGCCCGTGGGCAACCAGCACTTTGCGCACTCGTTCGTGCGCGGCAACTGGAGCAAGGAGGACGAGACGAGCTTTGCCCTCATGACAAAGTGCTGCCAGTGGGTGACCTTTACCTGCCGCCACTGACCCACAGCGACCTCGACATCCTCTCGTTCTACCTGTCCGGCCGGACGCCGGTCCAGATCAGCTCGTTCGGCAGCATCGGGCTCTTCAAGCCCGAGCGCAAGCCCAAGGAGGCGGGCGACGCGACGCGCTGCCTCGACTGCCCGGCCGAGAAGGACTGCGTGTGGAGCGCCAAGAAGATCTACCTCGACCCGTTCCTCGAGCGCGGGCGGAAGGGGTGGGCGACCGTCGCCGTCGACGGGGACGAGGTCAACGAGGAGACGATCACGGCCGCGCTCAAGACCGGGCCGTACGGCGTGTGCGTGTACGAGGCGGGCAACGACGTCGTCGACCACCAGGTCGTCAACATCGAGTACGAGGGCGGGGTTACCGCCAGCATGACCATGTCGGCCTTTAGCGAGAGCGAGTGTGGGCGCTTCACCGTGATCCAGGGCACGCGCGGCGAGCTGCGCGGCGACATGGCGACGTTCACCGTGTTCGACTTCTTGTCCCGCACGAGCAAGACGTTCACGCCCAAGGAGGTGGTCGGAGCCGCGCACGGTGGAGGCGACGACGGGCTCAGCGAGCTGTTTGTGGCCGCTGTCGCGAGCGGCGACCAGAGCAAGCTCGGCGTCACGCCCGACGACGTGCTCAACTCGCACTTGACCGTGTTTGCCGCCGAGCAGGCGCGCAAGGAGAAGCGCGTGGTCGACTTTGGCGCGTTCAAGGCGGCTGCGCTGGCCTAGGCGCGGCACGGGGTCGGCGCGGCGCAGTATGTATCCCGTAGCAAAAGCAGAATGTAGCATGGTTGTAGCGGATAGGTGGCAGGGTGGGCCCTCTGTCCCGATCTCACGCGGGCATCTGTTCGACCTGGCGGCCGTGCTCTGCGCGATCGGGACGAGCGCGATGGGGTCCCCGAGGCCCCAGACCCGCGCGCACCGAGCCGCTTGCAGGTTGCATACCGATGGTGCTTGTAGCTTGTAGTCGTGGGTGCCATGTGGCACGGCCAAGTGGTGCAACTGCACGGGCACCAGTGGCACCACCCAGAGCCAAATGCCCGCAAAGTGCAGCCAGCCCACCGTGCGGCGTTTTCGCCGACGCCCGAAGACGACCGACCGGGGTGTACCACGGGGCCCGCGGGACACTCACGAGAGCGCGAGAGCGCATGCAGACGAGCAGCAGGGGCAGGAGGAGCAGGAGGAGGAGCAGGAGCAGCACCTGCACGAGCTCGGTGCCACCGCGTAAGAAAAAATCCATTACGCCGATGGCCGGGCGCGCGCCGCCCCGCCCCGCCTGGTGCTCGGTGGGGGAGGCCGTTGCCCCGCGTCAACGTTGCCGATGCTCCTCTGCTCGTCTTTTGCACTCTGCTCTGCTCTCCTGCACGCGACGACGGCGACGTCAACATCCTCTTTATACTCTCGCCCCAAGCAGGCAGCTCGACGCTCCCCCTCTATCGCCGATATCCGCGCCCTTCCACAGCGCCGTCCCTCCCTATCTCGACGACGGCGAGCGCTCCTCGCTCCTTATCTCTCTGCTATCTGGCCTGCGTACTCAGCGGCAAATCACCGTCTCGCTGCCCCTACCCCCCTACGGCCGTAACGAGCGAGGCCGACCGCCGACGCCGACGACCGACAGCCCCGCGCCCCCGGCCCCCCTTGCGCGCCGCTCGCTGGTGGAGCACGTGAGCACCCCACTAGCCGCAACGACCTTGTGACCACCCCACCGGCGCACCTCGTTGCCCATTGCCATTGTTCCACCTTCTCTCTCCTGCACTCTTCTCGACATCCCGATCCGGGGGCACCGTGTGCAACCGCACGCACGCAGCCGCGCAAATCGACACTCGCTCAAGAACCACTGCACCAACTCGACCTTTGTCATCCGCGACCGGCCCCACCACACCATGTCGGACCTCGGCCCCTCACCCACCTTTGCCCACGGGCACGCCCACACACACGGCCCCGGCCCCGCACCGCGCCCCCAGATGCCGCCAGACGGCCGCGCGTACTTTGACCCACAGCACGTCCTCCCCGGCACGTCGCTGAGCCCGACCAAGGGCGAGCACCCGCCAGGCTCGGCAGCCGTCCCGCCGTCGCGCAAGCGCACGCGCGAGTCCATATCGACCGACGACAAGCCAGCAGTCAAGGTCAAGGCGGGGTCGCCGACGCCACCAAAAGACTCGAAGGACGGCCTCCCGTCCATCCTCGTGCGCGAGAAGAAGCAGAAGGCGTGCGCAAACTGCCGCCGCGCAAAGCTCAAGTGTATCGTCGAGGACGGCGAGACCGACTGTGTGCGCTGCCGCGCGCGCAAGGAGCGATGCGTCTTCTACCCCCGCGGACACGACGAGGACTGGCAGCAGACGCTCACGGGCGACGTGTACGCGGCCATCCGGCATCTCACGCACCTCAGCACGACAGTGCACCACATCCTCGACCACCTCGTGCTCCACGGCATCGTCCCGCCCATGGACAAGCCGCTCGAGCGCTTCGACGCACCCGAGCGCGAGATGGCGCTGCTGCAGGGCTGGGGCGCCGAGCGCAACCGCGAGCTCGTGGGCCCCGAGGGCCGCAAGCGCGCGCGCAAGGGCAAGAAGGACGACGATGAGGACGACGACGATGGCGCCGATTCCCTCCCCCAGCCGTTCGACTACGGCGCCGGCGTCGACCTCCAGCGCCGCACGAGCAACGATGTGCCCCCGACCGTCATGCGCCCGTCCGACATGCAGATACCATTGAACAACGGGTACGACAGGGTGGGCACGTCGCCCGAGGTGGCGATGCGGTCGCTCGTCGGCCCGCAGCCCGCGCCCCAGGGCTTTGGCAATGCCGCCGCGAACCGAGTCGTGGTCAACAGCGATACCGCCGACATGGCAGCCGGGTTCAACTACAATCTTACACCGAACGGGCGGAACGCGCAGGGCGGCCCGGCCACCGGCGAGACGGGCGCTGGGACGACAACGGGCACAGGAGTCACCCCCGAGACGGCGGGCATCTCGTCCATCTCGCCGGTCGACCACGGCTCGTTCCCCGCCATGGTGATGGACTCGGGCGCCACCAACAGCAGCCAGACGCAGTCGACCGCGCTCGTCTCGCCAGGCGCGTACCCCGCCGGACAGGGCATCTTCGGCCTGCTCAACGGCGCCAAGGCCAATGGCGGGGCTCAGGCCGCGTCGCCGCCGGTGCCGTCGTTCCAAACCGATAGCCTCGGTTCGGCGGACCCCCGCCCGAATATCGTCAAGCGCGGCTTGATCGCGAACAACGACGCGCTGTCCCTTGTCAATTAGTAGGTTTCCTGTCTCATGGTGATACTATGGTGATACTGACACCCCCAGCTTCCACTCGGTCCTCTCGCCATGGCTCTTTGGCTACAGACTGCAGTTCACAAAGTTCCCTTACATCCCCCAGGGCCCAAGCGTCATCACGCCGTTCATCCTTTCGGTCATGTGCCTCGTCGCGGCGGAGCGTGTGCCCAACATGCACGAGCACCGGCCAACGCTCGCGCGCGAGGTCACGCAGCTGCTGGTCAACTCGCCGGCAGACAGCTTCATCTCGACGCTCGACCAGCCGTTTGGCGGCGGCACGGGCAACAAGGACGACGACGGCGAGGAGGAGCTCGACCCCGAGCTCGGTATCGGCCCCGAGGAGATTGTCGGCGCGTGCATCCTCGCGACGTTCATGACGGAGCGCGAGCAGGCCGCGACGATTGCCAGCAGCGCGTTCAAGTGGGCGCGCGGCTGGATCAAGTGGACGTCGCTCACTGTGCCGTTGCCACCCACGCTCGGCGAGGTGTGCGGCCTGCTGCCTGTCAAGCGCGACGCCACGCGCGAGGACATGGCGCGGGTGTGGCTCCTGTGCTATGTGAGTAACAGCTGAAGAGGGAGTAGCAGCTGACTCTTCAGATTGTGGACGGCACGGAAGCGCTGCAGAGAGACAACCCGGCCGCGCCGCGGCGCGACCCCATGGCCTACTGCCACGTCCTGGTGCCCGACTCGCCTCTGCCGGGCGACTCGTACTCGCCCCACGACATCCTGCTCACCTTCCACGCGCGGCTCATCACGCTCCTGCGCGACTGGTACCACCGGCGGTCGCAGAGCGAGGCGGCGATCGCTGGCGCTGGTGCCGGAGCCCAGGCTGCGGCACATGCGCGGCTCGCGTCGTCGATCAACGCGAGCCTCGCGTGGTGGCGCGCCGACCTCGAGTCGCACACGCTCGACGCGAAGTGGATGCGCCACGTCGACCTCTTCTGGGAGTTTGCGCGCATGCTCGTCAACGCGACGAGCGCAAAGAGCCTCTCGGCCAACCCGCGTCTGCGCGCCGCAAGCTGGGCGCACGGCGTCGAGGCGGCCGTGGGCTTACTGGAGAAGTGCTCGTCCTGGCCGAGCAGGGACGAGCTGGCGAATCTGCCGCCGTGTTATCTTTCGGTAAGTCGCCGGTGTCGCCGTCGCCCTGGACGATCGTTGACCCTGCAGATGATCACCCTCGCGGGCTCGGTCCTCGTCGACGCCATAAAGGATCAGGGCGTGGCCGACTGCCCGTTCCAGTCGGACGACGCGGTGCCGCTGCTCAAGGACGTGGCCGACATGCTGGGGTCTGGCGGGCTGCCGCACCAGCACGTGAGCCGCACTGCGGGGTCGACGCTGCACGGGTACGCCGAGCAGCTGTCGCGGTTTGTGTAGGGACGCGAGGGGGCGGGGCGAGACGGCTGTACATCGTCTGTTGTCTTTGTATCGACTTGGGTAGCCATAATGCACTGGCTGTTTGAACAAGAGCACTGGCGGCTGTTACAACAAGTGATAAGGTGATCAGCACGGCCGGGGCTATGATCACGTCGCACTGCACTGCTATCGGCCGCCTCGACTGCGCCCAACCACGCCGCATAGTTGCACAGTTGCATACGAAAACCCAAGCGCCTCTACTCATCATTACATACACCAGTCCACCCCTACGCCGCCGTCACGCGGCTGAGGCCGAGACGGCCGGCGCCCGCCTCGCCGTACTTTGCCTCGACCTCATCCTGGACCTTTTCAATCGACTTGAAGTACTTGACGGTCTTTACGCGGAGCTCTGACGTTGCGTCCTCGTCGCACACAACCAGGGCCCAGGGGTGGGACTGGAGCGCGCTGGCCGTGACCATGTGGTTGACTCCGCCCTCGATCATCTGGCTCAGCGCGAGGGCCTTGTTCTGGCCCGTGACGACGAGCACGACCTCGCGCGCGTCGAGCACGGTCTGCACGCCGACGGTGAGCGCCATGCGCGGGACCGCCGCCAGGTCGTTGTTGAAGAAGCGGCAGTTGTCGAGGATCGTCTCGTACGCCAGCGTCTTGATGCGCGTGCGCGACTTGAGCGACGAGCCCGGCTCGTTGAACGCAATGTGCCCGTCGGCGCCGATGCCGCCGAGGAACAGGTCGATGCCGCCCACCGCCTTGATCTTGGCCTCGTAGGCCTCGCACTCTTGGTACAGGTCCTCGGCGTTGCCGTCGAGGAGGTTGGTGTTCTTTGGGCTGGGGGCGTGAGTGCGCACTCGAGCGCAGCGAGAGGGCGTGGGGGCGTGGGGCTGGGGAGATGACGTGCGGAGCTACGCTCCTCTGCAGCCGTGCAGCTCGCTCGCCACCACGGCGCCCGGCGCGGCCGTGCAGCCGCCACCGCCGCGGACGGCGGGGGCAGATAACAGCGTTTGGCTCAAGTTCCTGACTACGGCCCCGCCCCGCTTCCCCCACCCCACCCAACCGACTTACTCAATGTCGATGAGGGAGAAAAAGTTCTTGAACATGAACGTGTGGTACGACTCGGGGTGGTCGCGCGGGATGCCGACATACTCGTCCATGTTGACTGGGGGGTTAGTAGGGGCTCCGGGGGCGCGACGACGACGTACAGGTGACGACGTTCTGCGGGGTCAGCGTGAGTTCGGTGCTGCTTCTAGCTTCTAGGACGCTGCCCCCGGGCTCGGCGCTGGGATGCGGGCTGAGATGGACTCGCCTGCCCACCCTCGAGCAAGGGCGAGGTGTCGCGCCCGCCCACCCTGCTGGGCGAGCGAGACGCCGCCCACCCGCCCACCCCTCTGCTCTTGCTCACAGCTCGCAACGACCAAGACCACGCACCCCTCCCGCCCCTCCGCCTCCCTCCCAGCGCCGCACTCACCTTGAACGAAACCTTGCCCGCCTTGTACAGCTCAACGAGACGCGCGTACACGGGCAGCGGGGACGAGCCGGTCGGGCACCCGAGGACAAAGTTGGCGTGCCCCTCGCTCGGGACGAACGTGTTGATGCGGCGCGCGATGTAGTCGCCAATGTAGTGGCCGACCTCGGTCTTTGTGTCGCGGATGGTGAGGCGCATGGTAGGGGTAGAGCTGGAGCTGGAGAGAAAGTGGGTGAGTGGTGGAAGAAGTCGCCCACGACGCGATGTTATCTGTGCCGCACGCTCTGCACAAACGTTTCTCTTTCAGCACACGCCGCCCCCGTCCCCCCACTTGCGTGTGCTGCGTCGGTCTACTTCCCGCCTCAGCGGCCGCAACCTCGGCAATGATGCCGGGTTGCGTGAGCGCCGCGGCGGCGGCGAGCGGCGAGCGGCGGCATGATGCAGCATGAGTGGGGGGGTTCGGCGCTTTGCCCGGCCAGCTGCCAGCCGGGGGTGGAGCCTCGTGGCGGGAGCGTGGTCGCGGCCCGGTGCCAGCCAGCCCGGACTCTGCATGCATGCAGCTGTCTCTGCGCTCTCTGCCCACTGAATGCATGTGCATACCCCGGCCCCGCTTTGCCCAGCCCCCGCGTCGCCCCCCGCCCCACCGGGCAAACCGCCGAGACTTGGCCGACTGGAGCGTCATATCCGCGCTCGGCCAAAGCGGCGCGCGCGCCGAGCTGATAACGTGGGCCGCAAGCGGGGGGTGGGGGAAGCTCCTCCTCGGCGGTGACGCTGCTCCTCTCTCTGCGCACCGACTTTTGTCCGTGCCGTCGAGTGGGGGCAACGTTCGTTCGCAGTTATACAACTGGGCCGTGTCCGTGTCCTCCTCATCGCTGTCCACCCCAAACAACATGAGCGACATTATCCGCTTCACAAACGGCTACCTCGCCCAGGCGGACGGCAGCGCGCTCAAGGCCGACCTGTACATCTCGCGCCGGACAGGCAAGATCATCTCCGGCCAGCAGTCGTACTACTCTACCTCGCTGGCGCCGGCGCGCACCATCGACCTGCAGGGCGGGCTGCTGTCCCCGGGCCTCATCGACGTGCAGATCAACGGCGCGTACGGGGTCGACTTTTCCGAGCTCGAGGACGGCGCAGAGGGAGAGGACAAGTACCTCGCTGGCCTGGACAAGGTCGCCAAGCGCGTCGTCGAGACGGGCACGACGAGCTTTGTGCCCACTATCATTACGCAGAAGGAGGAGCTGTATGCCAAGGTGAGTGGCGCGAGTTGCGAGCCCGACTCGTGCGGCGAGTGGGCGGGGTGAGACACCGCCGAGGGCATGTCGCGCTGTGTTGGTAGCGGCGACGAGTGTGTGGAGACTGGCCCCGAGACAGAGCGGCGTACACCCCAAGCGCACCCCACCCCCGACCCAGCTCACCCCCCAGCTCCTCCGCCTCCTCCGGCCCCGCTCGACGCCCGCCTCGGCCCACTCGCTAGGCTACCACGCCGAAGGCCCGTTCCTGCACCCCGAGCGCCGCGGCGCGCACAACAACGCGCTGCTGCTCACCGCGTCGGCGCGGCCCCCGATCGAGAGCTTCAACAAGGTGTACGGGCCCGGCCTGGACCAGCCCGGCGTCAAGATGATCACGGCGGCGCCCGACGTCGAGGGCGTGATGGAGTGCGTCGAGAACCTCGTCGAGCGCGGCGTCACCTTCAGCATTGGTCACTCGGACGCCGACCTCGAGGTCGCGCAGGCCGCTGTCGACCGCGGCGCCAACATGATCACGCACTTGTTCAAGTGAGTAGCGAGGGCTGGGGTTCCCGCTGACGCCCAGCGCCATGCCGCCCATCCACCACCGCGACCCCGGCGTCATTGGCCTGCTGGGCGACCCCGTACGCAAGGCCTACTACGGCATCATTGTCGACGGCCTGCACTCGCATCCTAACACGGTGCGCATTGCTTACGGCGCGGCCCCGGAGCGGTGTATCCTGGTTACTGATGGTGAGTGGGGCGGGCGGGGTTGTCGGTGTCGGCAGACTCGAGCCAGGCTCTGAGCACACTGTGGCTTGTGGCTTCGCCAGCGGCATCCCATGGCACCCAACCCCTCGCAGCTCGCTGCGCTCGCTGCTCGCTCCCGCTGACACCCCAGCCCAATGGATCATGGACCCCAACCTCCCCGACGGCGTGCACCACTGGCGCGAGGGCTTCTCGTTCCGGAAAGAGGGCCTGCGCGTCGTCATCGACGGCACAAACACGCTCGCCGGCTCGGCCATCCCGTTCGACCAGTGTGTGGCCAACCTGTCGCACTGGGCAGCCATCACCCTCCCCCAGGCGCTCGTGTGCGCCACGCACCACCCGGCGCAGATGCTCGGCGGCGAGATCGGGCGCACAAAGGGCCGCCTCGACGAGGGCATGGACGCCGACCTCGTCGTGTTTGGCTGGGACGGCAAGGTGCGGAGTACCTGGGTCATGGGCGAGGAGGTGTTCCGCGCGCCAGAGGTGACGCAGGGCGATGTCATCAAGCCGCTCAAGGAGCTCAACGGCAAGGCCGAGCACTAGCGGCAGCAAGAGGGTGCCGTGCAAGGGCTATGCTGGCGTGCCAGCGGCCCGAGACGAGGTTATGGTTATCAGCTTTGGGTTCTATGCATCGTTGTGAGATAGCGACTGGCGGCGGCGGCGGCGGAGGGGGGAGCAAGTACGCACGCTCGGCGCTTGCTCCACTCCACTCGGCTGGCCTAGCCGGGGCAGGAACGTTCGCCATTGCGGCCACTGGCCCGCTCCACACGCATCGGCATGCACAACCTTGCTGCATCGGTGACGAGCCGCCGTGCATGCTTTAGTTTATTGGGTCCGATGATGTATGCTGGGTAGGTGGGTGGGGGTCACGCGACGGGGCAGGCGTGCAGGCGCAAACCTGAACAATGGGAACGAGGATGAATGCGAAATGCTGCAGGTTTTTGTGCCGCTGGCTGCCTTCCCTCTGCCCCGCCAGGCCGCGTCCCGACAAAGTCACACTGGCACACCCACGCTCTGCTGCTTGCAAGTCGTCCGTCACACGTCGGCCCCATTGTACTCCTGCACTCTCCCTCTTGCTCTTCAGCTCTTATCGGCGTCGGCGTCGCCCTCGCCTCCCCCTCCCCCCGACTGCATCGTCTTGCGTACACGGCTCGACTGGCAACCCCGAAAGACAGGACCCTCTACCCCTCCCCCTCCTTCCCCTCCCCCTGCCTCCCTGGCCAATACAATTTACGCACGACAACAGTAACGAGCCGGCCAGCGCAGCACACACCATCGCAGTGTGCATACGACCTCTAGCACACGGCACGCACGCAGCGCACCACACACACACGCACGCGTCCACCCCGCCCGCCCGCGCCCAACGACACCGACGACACCTGAGACGCGAGGGGGCGGACAGGGCTGCCGAGCCCGACATTGCCATCACATCCACCCATCCACGACGACGACGGTTCCCACACGCATGGCGCCGGCGCCAGCAGCGCCGCGCGCAACGCGCTCGCGCTCCCGCCTCGCGCAGGCCTCGGTCCGCGCCATCTACACGGGCGCAGATGAGGACGACAACCACGGCGAGGGGAGCAGCACGGGCGTCACGCGCCGCCGCAGCGTGAGCGCCGGCGAGGTCGCCAGCCCGCCCAGGAAGCGGCGCGCGCGTCTCGCCGTCGACGGCATCGCGCTCTCCGACTCGTCGGCCCCGCCCTCGTCACCAGCGCTCGCCCCGGCCCCCGCCCCATCACCCGCCCTGGGGTTACCCGCGCCCGACACGCCACCGCACCCCCCGACAATCCCCATCACGCCCATCTCACCCCTCACGCCCCTGCCGTTGCACGCGCTGTCGCCCCGCCGGCTCCTTCTCGGCGGGGGCAAGCGGGGCCGGCCGCGCGGCGCGCGTGCAGCAACGGCCACGCGCCAGCCCAGGTCGCCGCGCGCGACACGCTCCCGCCGCACGTCGGCGACGCCGACGACGCTCGAGTCGATCGCCGCGGAATCCGTCGCCATAAAGGACGAGGTCACGCGCCTGGGCCTTGCGCTGCGCGATGTGACGGCCGACGGCAACTGCCTCTTCCGCGCGATCGGCGACCAGCTGTGGGGTGACCAGACCCGGCACGCCGAGGTGCGCCGCCTCGTGTGCGACCACCTCGAGCGCGAACGCGACCTGCTCGCGGATTTTGTCGCCGGTTTTCTCAACTCGGGCGAAGACTACGACCACTATGTCGCGAGGATGCGCGGGCTCGGCGTGTACGGCAGTCACATTGAGCTGCAGGCCGCGACGGTCGTGTTCCGCCGCAGCATTCGCATCGTGCTGGCGCAGACGAGCTACACGGTGGAGTATGGAGCGGGCAAGGAGGAGGCGGAGGAGGAAGGCAAGCGGAGGACGAGATCGTCACTGCGCGAGGAGCCTGAAGAGGTCGAGGCGACTACGGCGACTGCGTCCACCCCGGCATTCCCGCCCCCGACACCGGGCCACTCTATGCTCTGGCTCGCGCTGTTCGCCGAGGCCGAGCACTACGAATCGGTGCGGCCAAAGGGCAGCAAGATCGGCCCGGCGAACGTGCCCGACTCGCTGTGCGTCCCGCACGCGCGGGATGTGAGCGAGGCTGCGCGCCGCGAGCGTGGTGAGCGCGTCGACGAGGCCGCGCCAGACAGCAAGGACTCGCGCCTGGCGGCCGTCACGGCGTCGTTACCCGCCGGCCACGGGCTGTCGCCGGCGCACATTGCCGGCGTGTTAGCGCGTACAAAGGGCGACGTGGCAGCGGCGGTCGAGATCCTGCTCGAGGACGCCGAGCACGGCGTCGACGACAGCTCTAGCGAGGGCTCGGGCGGCTCGGCGGCCGTCGAGGCCATGTTGCCGGAGGACCTGCAGTACCGCGAGCGGCCGGGCAGCCCGAGCTCGTCGGAGGCGAGCCCGGGGTCGACATCTACGGCGCCGACGAGCCCGCTGCACGACGACGACTCGGGCTCGGATGGCAGCTACAAGGAGGATGCGGAGGAGGCGGAGCGCGAGCGTGTGCGCGATGCCAAGGACGCGCGGGGTGGAGGGCGGGGGAGGGGCCGGGGGAGGGGCAGAGGGCGTGGGCGTGGGCGCGGTGCCGCGAGGCGGGGCGGCAAGATGTAGTTTGTAGGATGTAGTTGCTTGTATGCGGCGGAGCCGCGAGGCGCGAGGCGTGAGCAAGCGGCGCCGTCGCGGGGTCTCGGGTGTCGCGGGTGTAGCGGGCTGCGCGTGCTGGCGCCGGCGTCGTTGTGGCCGCGGCGGTGACGGCGACCTGCCTAGCCTGCCTCCACCGAGCACGCCGAGGTCAGTCAGCAGCCTCCACCGGCGTGCGACCTCCACTCCCTCCACTTTTGCCAAGCCCCAAATCGCCCACCTCGCTCCTCACCTCTCTCCACCTCCCACCCACCGACCCACCGACACCCCGACACGACCACAATGCCCGCCCTCACCGCCACCTCGAGCAACCGCGTCGCGGGGGGCACGCTGACCAAGTACACCTTCCCCTCCGCCTCGCTCGGCGGGCTCACGACCGCCGTGAACGTCTACGTCCCCGACGGCGCCGCCGCCGCCCCCGCGCCGGTGCTCTTCTACCTCGCCGGCCTAACCTGCACCGAGGATACCGGCGCGCAAAAGGCCGGCCTGTTCAACTCGGCCGCGCAGCACGGGGTGGCCCTAGTGTTCCCCGATACGAGCCCGCGCGGCGCCGGCGTCGACGGCGAGGAGGCGGACTGGCAGCTTGGCACGGGCGCGGGGTTCTACATCGACGCGACGGAGGAGAAGTGGAGCAAGAGCTATAACATGTACTCGCTTATCACGGACGAGCTGCCTGCCGTCCTGGGCGCGGCTGGCCTCGGCCTGGTGCGTAACAAAACAGAGAGACGAGGCCCCGCTCACGCCCGCGCCAGGACTTCTCCCGCTGGAGCATCACGGGCCACTCGATGGGCGGGCACGGCGCGCTGAGTATCTACCTCAAGAACCCCAGCCGCTTCCGCAGCGCGAGCGCGTTTGCGCCGATTGCGTAAGTCGCTGTGGCGCGCCGCCGTGGTGGCGCGCACAGCTCGCTGGCGCTCGCTCACGCCCGCCACAGCAACCCCGCCGCGGTCCCCTGGGGCATCGGCGCGTTCGGCGCCTACCTCGGCGGCGAGTCGGTCTCGGCCAACCCCACCTGGCTCGAGCACGACTCGTCTGCCCTCCTCGCCGGCTCCAAGGCGGCCCCCGGCAGCCTGCACATCCTCGTCGACGTCGGCACCGCCGACCAGTTCCTCGCCGCCGGCCAGCTCACCCCCGAGGCGCTGGAGCAGGCGGCCGAGAAGCGTGGCGCGGCGGGCGAGCTTACCCTCCGCCGCCAGGAGGGCTACGACCACTCGTACTACTTCATCTCGACGTTCTCGCCCGAGCACGTCGCGTTCCACGCAAAGTACCTCAAGGCGTAGGGCCTGGTGGTTGAATGAATATCTTGGACTGGTGGGGAAGGTGGCAGCGGCGGCGCGGCGACGAGGCGACTGACGGCGAGGACGCCACCCCCACTGACATGATATGTACATTGATTGCTACGCGTGTCTATGTGGCGCTTGCCTCGTGTCTATGTCGTGTCTGCCTCGACACACCTACGCTCCCTTGCCCGCCGACTTGGAGTCGGGCCGCGGAGGCAGCTGCGGCGGCAGCCTGCGCCGGGGCATGCCCTCGCCTGCAGTGGCCGAGTACGGTGGCGGCGCGGGCTCGCCGTGCACAGCGGCCTGCGGTGGCGGGGGGAAGCCGCTGTACGCAGCCTGCGGCGGCGGCGGGTACGCCTGCTGTGGGAAGCCGCCCGGCGCCGACCCCGGCGCGACCTCCGCCCCCTCGCCCGGCGTCGACACGTCGCCGTCCTCGCCCGCGGTCGGCGCGAACACGGGCTTGGCCGACCAGCGCTTCTCAATCTCAGCACCCGCGCGGCGCACCTCGGGCGTCATGTCGAGCGGGGTGCCGGTGCCGAAGATGCCCACGCGCGCCGGCGGCAGGGGGCGGAGCACACCGTGGGCGAACAGGTGCTGGCGCTTCTCGAGGTCGTGAGCCCTGCGTCGGCGTCAGCTGGCTCATGGCTCCCACCCCCGCCGCTACCCACCACATGGCCGCGCCGATGCGGTTGGAAATATTAAACACCAGCCCGAGAATCGGCAGGCTCTCGAGCAGCGCGGCGAGGAAGCCAAACGCCCGGTACGCCCACTTGCGCTCCTCGACCCAGCGCCACACCTCGTCGGGCGCCATGCGCTTCTGCGCAAAGTACGGCCTGTGGAGGTGCTCTGCCGTGCCGAGAGCCTTCAGGCCCGACGTAAACAGCGGGACGAGGAGCGGCAGGCCGGGCGAGAGCGGGAGGAGGATGTAGTGCCGGATCACGCTCTGGCTCGGCCACCACAGCAGCCAGCGCACCCACTTGTCGGTGCGGTGTGTGCGCGCGCCTGGCGGGAGCTGGGGCGGCTCGGCCCACTCCTCGACGTATCCCTGCGCGTGGGTTAGCTGCGAGCTTGTCCACCGCGACAGCGGCACTCACCAGGCCCCAGAATTCGGCCGGCTTGCCGCGCGACGCGACCGTCAGGTTGAAGGCGCGCGCGCGTGCGATGCGCAGGTTCTTGAGCACGAAGAAGCGCAGGATCGCGCCGAGCTGCGGGAGGAGGAGGAGGATGTGCGTGTCTGCGGCGAGGCAAGCGTCGGCGTCAGCACTGCCCCCCTCGCCCCCACCCCCCCGACTCACAAAACACCAGGTCGACGCTAATCGCCAGCGTCCCGCTCCCCAGCGTCACCCGCCCGTCTGCCGCCGCCTTCTTGCCCACGATGAACCGCCGCACGACCCAGTCCATCGTGCCCCACCCGAGCACGGCGTACGCCGCGCCCACGACCGCGCCGCGCACGGCCGCGTGCCGCACCTTGTCCCACACCGGCTGCCTTACCGACTCGTCGGTGCATAGCCGGTAGAAGCCTATTAGCGTGTAGGCTGGTGGGATGGCGAGGAGCTCTGCTGGCATGGCGTGGGGTGGGGGTTTGGTGTGGGTGAATGGGTGAGTGAGTGGAAAGAATACACAAAGTCGAGATGGACGATCGCAATGACGCTGTGGCCGCTATCGTCTCGCCCCGTTTTAACCGGAGGCCGGGTACCACGTCGTATGGCGGCTCGCTGCGCTCGCCGCCGCCCGCCGTACACAAAGTGGTGTGCATCTATCCACAAAAGACCAAATCTATGCAAATGTCGTCTCGCGGGCCCTCACCAGCCCGGCCAAGCTACTGCCTCCACTCTGCCTCTCCCCTCTACCACCGACCCGGCGCCCGTCCCCGCGGCGGCCGGTACACGTTCGACGGCGTCGCAGGCCTGCTGTTGTACTGGCTCGTGCCCTCGCGCTCGTGGGCATACTCGTCCAGGATTCGCACCACATCCGTCGTGAGCATCTCCAGCTCCTTGATCTCGTCCCGGCTCAGCGGCTCGACCTTGCGCGTCTGCTTCTGCTGCAGCTGGTACTGGAACTTGGCAGCCCCAGACACGCCAGTCATGTCGACATCGTCGTCGTCGTCGTCCGACTCGTTCTCGCGCTCCTCGTCCAGCTGGCCGTCTTCGTTGATCCTGCTCGAGCCGTGGTGAACCTCGACAGCCTTGGACCTCGCGGCGAATCGCTGGTCCCGGTCGCGGACGAGGCTCTTGCCAACGCCTTCGAACACGCGCAGCATACACGCTTCGAGGAGCGTCTTCAGACGCTGGACGTCGTCCAGGGCGTTCAGGTTGCCAGTGACCGGCAGCCAGTTGTCGCACTCGAGTCCTCTCTGCGTCACATACAGCTTGTACGCGCCGAACAGCATGTACGTCATGGGGTCGAGGCGAGTGACAACGCGGAGCTGGGTCATGGCGTTGTTCGGGTTGCCGCCAGGAGGAACGTTGCGCGTCTTCTCGCCGAAAGCGTACAGACGCTTCTCGGCAGGGTTGAACGACGCTGAAGGCTCCTCTGGGCCACCGATTTCTCGTCGACGCGCGTTGACACTCGACGAGTGGATGAACACGGTCTGGACGCATGTCAGCAGTATTCTCACTCCCCTTCCATACCCCACTCACCTTGTCCTGCGATGTACGGCACGTCTTCTCCGACGTCCGAATGGCAAAGTTTGGCGCCGTGGCCATAGCAATAAGCGCCGCCAGCAGTGGCAGACTGTTGTCGTTTTCACGAAGCGCAGGGGGCACCTCGAAGCCGCGGCCAATACGCCCGACGTTGCCGCCTGCAGACACGGCAATGACTCCAGCCTGGTCGAGAGACTGGAGCAAGCTGCCCTTGACCTGCTTGATCTGCTGCAGCGTCGGCTTGCTCAAAAAGTTGTCCGAGCAGAACCGGTTGGCGTGGTGGAAGTCCCTCCTGTCGTCAATGGCCGACCAAGTGTTGAACGCGGCGACAATGGCCAGAGGATCAGAGCGGAAAGCAATCGGCGACCACGAGTCCTTGACGGCCGAAGCCTCTTGCTTCTTCTCCAGTGGAGCGAGGAATGGGTCGCGGTTCGTGAGCACAGCGGCAAGAGTGAGAGCCGAGTCGAGGCATCGGAAGAACGAGCCGTAGAGACACAGTTTGCCAATTGCTGCGTCCACAGGAAGCTGGAGAAGCACTCGTCCGAGCGAAGTAAGGTTCTTGCTTTGGTCAAGCGCGCCGAGCATGTGAAGCATCTCCATGGCGGAGACAATACGCGAAGGCTCGGGCGGCTCGATGGTTGCCGCAAGGACGTCCTCCACTTCGCCGAGGTTGAGTGCCTTGACGTGCATGACGACGTTGCTCAGGTCGGAGCGCTTCATTTCGACGAGCTGGTGCGGGTCGAGCGAGGCCAGGCGGCGCTTCGAGAGGATGCCATAGTACTCGCCCTCGCGATGACGACCGGCACGGCCAGCACGCTGGCCAAGGTTGGACGAGCCGACCCACGCCGACACCAGCGAGGACATGTGGCGGTCGGGGTCGTACCGCTTCTCCTTGACACGGCCACTGTCAACGACGTAGACGACGTCGGGGATGGTGACACTGGTCTCGGCAATGTTGGTCGCCAGAATAATACGACGCACACCCGGCGGTGGTGGCCTGAACACCTCTCGCTGCTCGGCGGCGGGGATGGTCGAGTGGAGGTAGTGGACGCTGTACTTGGACTCGTCGGTGAACTGGACCCCCAGGAGGGAGCCAAACTTGCCGGACAGAAGAATCTCCGAAACCTTCTTGATCTCATCCCAACCTGGCAAGAAGACCAGGACGTGGCCGTCCTCCGACTGGCGCATAACATACGCGATGGTGAGAGCGACCAGGGGGTAGGGGATCTCCAACTCTCCACCAGTGATGCCAGTGGTCTTGATAAAGTTTGATGGGTCGTTGCTTAACTCGCGGTTCAGGTACTCTGCGACCTTCTTGTCCTGGAACACCCAGCCGCCCATTGCTACAGGCAAGTTGCTGCTGAGGTCGTCGATGAAGTCATCGAGGTAGTGCTTGGCCACGGGGAAGGTGCGGCCTGGAACCTCTGCGACGGGAGCGGGCACACCACGGTCGTCGGCAAAGTAGCGCTGGAAGAGGTGGGGGTCGATCGTGGCCGACATGAGGATGATCTTGATGGGCTTGCCGCGGGCCTTGCGGTCGGCGAGGAGGCGCTTGAGTACAACCAGCAGCAAGTCTGTGTCGATGTCTCGTTCGTGGACCTCGTCGACAACGATGTGGGTGACAGTGTCCATGCTGGCGACGGAATCGGCGTTGGCCTGAGCGCCGAGTGACGACTGCATGCGCTTGAGGAAGATACCCGTTGTGCAGAACGTGATGCTGCCGTTGGGGCGAGGGAGCTTGTTGTCGAATCGCACCTGGTATCCCACCTCGTTACCGAGACTGTCGCCTCGCTCGTCCGCAACTCGCTCTGCCACCGACATGGCAGCAAGACGACGCGGCTGAGTACACACAATGTTGCAACGCGCGCCCTCGCCACGCAGGATGTAGTCGTCGAACAGGAGCTGCGGGACCTGGGTCGTCTTGCCCGATCCGGTGGCAGCCATGACGATCGTTACGTCGTTGACCTCGATCTTGGCCAAAATATCTGTCGCCTTGGTGTGAACAGGCAAGGACGCGCGCGTCGCCCTCATCTTTTCCAATGAGGGGTCTGATTCGTACGACGCAAGCTTGTCTTGCAGCTGCAGTGACTTGGCGCGCAGCTCAGACTCTGACGCCTGGAATCGTCTTCCTCCACTCCATGCGGGCAGCTGCTGTGCGGCAGCGGCCTGGACGTTTGCTGGAGGCGCATTGTAGTACAGTAACGAGTGTCGAATGTCACCGCACAGAGACTGCACTTCGTCGTTAAGCTGCTCGGACATGGAGAATGCGAGATGGGGGGCCAGGCCGACGTTGGCGCTACCGTCCTTCTTTGAGTGCTCGATAAAGTCGGTCCAGAGCTGCGGGTCGCAACCTTCGAGATACTGGGTGACGTCGAGGTACGCCTGCGCCTGCGCACCCTTCTTGGTGTTTGACTTGCCCTCTCCGATACGACGGCCGCTCACGCTCATGACTGCTTCCCAGTACTGGATCGCAGGGCCACCACCGCGTCTGCCCTTTTGCGGCTTGACGACAGAGGAAGAAAACTCGAGGTCGGGCTTGCCGAACTTGTATCGGTGGCAGTAGTATTCCATGAACGTTCGGGCACGGTCGTAGGTGACTTCAGTGCCGTCACTGAGGCGCGTTGTCTCGCCCGCCGGCAGCACCGGAGCGGAGCCGACTACGGATGGCCCCGAGCTTGGTCCGGCGGCGGCGTTGGCACGAGCCGCTGCTGCAGTTTTTCCTCTGCTCTTATCGAGCTTTCATCAGCCACATGCTCACACGACGCAACTCACGAGACCACGGCTAGTCAGTTGTAAAACTGCGCTGAGGGCGGCAAGCTTCTCTGCCTCCTTCTTGCTCGCATGGTCTCCGATACCGATGATGTTCTCGATGGGGTCTCCGACGACCGACACACTGTTATCAGCGACTGCAACATTGTCCCATGCTCACCGAAACACCTTGACGCCATCGACAACCCCCTCCTCGGTCTGGAATCCCGACCCTCCTCCACCAAGGTTCTGGGCACCTCCTGTGCCGCCACCGAGATAGTTGGCCAAAGGGGCTTTGGGGTTCTCCTCCCACTGCTGCTTGAGCTGAACATTCTGGCCAAATTCCTGCAGGATCTGGTCACGGTTCCTCAATGGTCCAGAAAGCACGTTGGCGGGAGGAGGAGGGGCCTTGCGCGAGCCACCGTGTCCGTTGGACCTGCCGCGATGGCGGGGTGGGGGCGGCATGTCTGTGCGAGCGGATTTGGCTGTACGTCCAGTAGACTCGGTAGTCGCTTCGCGTTCGCGTTTTCTGTGCGTGTTGGCTTCAAGGCCTAGCTCACACGAACTTACTTGGCTTCAAGTGGCAGGATGCGAGAGATCAGAGGGGGCGCGGATCCGTCTGCGTTGCCGTGGTGTTCAGCCGTCGCAGTTGCACTGTTTCGCAGCGATGAGCTTGAGAAGGGCGCACGACCAGGCGAGCCGTTCCGACTGTTGCTGTTCGAGTACGACGCGTTGAGAGCGTTCGAGTTGTCTGGGGCAGCGTGATAAGCTCGCCAGTTGTCGTTGCGAGATGAGGAAGGCGCGTTGGGCTCGGTGCGAGATGGAAAGGAGGTGGTGGTGAAGTCACGGGCTCCTGGCATGAGTGCTCTCGCAAGGGCGGTTCGCGGGGTATAGGTGTGACGCTCGTGGAGAGTAGTGAATGTCCTTTTGAAGGCGAGACGATGCAGCGTCGAGGTGCGTTGCAACAGCGTCGCCGACGAGCGAGTGCCGAGGAAGGTCACCGTTACGCCGAGTTGCGCCCGGCAAGCGCTGTGTGCCAGCCGAGCGACCAGAGTGAAAGGAATAGAAGAGTGAACCGAGTGCAGGCGACACCTTCACTGCGTTCGACTCTGCTAGGCGATGGAGGGAACGAATGAGATGAAAAGGGTGTGATGTTGACAAGGGGAGAGAGAACGGGGCTGCACGTCGTCGATTGCTGCTGCTGCTGACGACTGAAGCGCCGTTTTAGAGACTTTTGAGGACTGGTCGGGTTGGGCTCATTTCCAGGCCACGTGGATTTGATCCCGTCGCCCAGTCCCAAAACGAGCGGGGGCAAAATGTGATTCTCTTCTCGGCTCGATCGAATCAAATCTCGACGTCGCACCCCTTTGCGCCCGCCGATCCTGAAAGCCCCCGGCGGGGCTCGAACCCGCAACCGTCTGATGATGACTTCTAACGAAACTTGGTTAAAAGTCAGATGCGCTACCGATTGCGCCACGGGGGCAGTGTTTCTCGCTTTCCCGCCTTGTCTAAGAGCGGTGCGCATCGATAGACGACGGTGCGGGGATGGCAATGGAGGTGGAAACGAGCGTCAAGTCATTGAGTGAAATGGCGTTGGAGTGGGAGGAGGTGTGAAGGAGGGCGAGGGGCGTGCGAGGGGCGTGCGAGGGCGGTGTCTGTGAGGGTGGGTTGATGGCCGTTACTTCGTGGATCGTCGGCGTCGAGGAATGGGCAAGGAAGCCAAAGCCTGCACGACAGACACGCCTTGTGGGCGTCGAAGCGACGCCAGCCCCAACGAAACGACGACCTCGAGTGTGACATGGTCAGAGCGCGGTCAGTCAGGCCATTGTCAGAGACCTCTCGCCCTTGGGATCAACGCTGGCGCATCCCGCCCCTCCATTGTGCCCATCTATCCATCAACTCGGGTTCAGAGCGACCACTCGGCGCGCTGAATGACAACGCGGTACCCATCCTTATCCTCGACCGTCACCCCATTAACGTCCCAGTAGGGGTTGAAGCTCTTGACCTTGTTGAACCCGGCAGCCTCGGCCTTGGCGACCACCTCGCTCCACTCCTTCTCGTCGGGGTAGTAGAACACGACGAGGTCCTCGACCGTCGGGGTCGGCGCAATGGCGTGCGTGTGCGAGTGCGTGAACTCGAAGTGCCAGTCGTGGTCCTTGTGCCCGAGCATGACGCCGTCGAACCCGTCGTGGTCTTTGAAGGTGAAGATGACGGACAGGCCGAACGCGGCCGTGTACTGGGCCGACGTGGCGTTGATGTCGGTCACGGGGCGGGCGATGCGGAGCTTGGTCTTGCCTGGCATGGTGTTTGGGCGTTGAGAGAGCGCGATGAAGCCGAACGAGTGAGGAAGTTGTCTTGCTCGTCACCACCGGCCCCGCCGCCGACACCACTGCGACTTTTACGACCTGACGTCACGACGTTGCACCCGACGTCGGGCCCGACAAACACACCGGCCCGCGCCTCCGTCCTCAAGTCCTGACGTCTTGCTCACCGTCGCCTGCATGTGCTGCACAGCAGGGGGAGGCAACAGTGTATTCCAGCGGGGGGCAAGTCGTGAGTCCATGCCATGGGTAGAGTAACTCAACGACAAGTAGCCACGCTAACTATCAGCGGGTCAAACCGCCGTTGCACAGTGCAAAGCCCAAAAGTCGAGAATACATCTCGGCCCAGAGTCTCGGGACAGCTGCTCGCTACGTCTCTACCGAGCCCTCCACCGGCCTCCGAGTCGCAATCACGCAAGATAGCGATTTAAAGGGCCGGCCCTGTGCATCACGCGGTCGCAACAAACCCCTCAGGGCGACGGCTTCGGCGCGGTGGTCGGCGTACACCGAATCCTACTGGCCCGGCGACTGGACTATCGACTCGTCTGACCTCGCACACGACCAGTGGACCCAAGACAGCGGGCTACTGTAGCCCGCGACGACGTGTCCAATGCAGCTGCGCGCACGCCGCAGCCTGGTGCCATGTGGGCCGTGGCGTGCTATCGCGCGATTAGGCCTCCGCTCTTGTCGGGCCGACGGGGCGGTGTCGTGGCAAGTGAGCGGACATGCGGCGGCGATCCGAGTGCTGGCGGGCTGGCACCGCAGAAGACGGCGTGGAGCAGGGGTGGGGGAGCCCATGTGGCCATTGCCTCCGAGCCATCGCGGCGCCGCTTTTCGAACATGCGAACCCACGGGCACGCGCCGTCGTGCTCGGTGCTCGGGATGTCGACACGATGGCGTCGAGGCCGGCGGCGCCGCGGCTATTCTCGGCGTGGCGCCGTACGCGTGCCCATGTGCTCTCGCGGCGCTGCTTCCATCCCCTCGGCGTGGCGGACCGGGCTGCGATCTGCAAGGTACGGCGGGCGCTGACGTGCTGAACCGTGTCACCGACACGGTGTGGTACTCGAGAGGAGAAACTCGGCTGGCGCTGAGTCGCGCCCGAGGTCGCGCCGTCGCGTCGCGCTGGCGCAGCCGCATGCGGTATAGTCCAGCGCCGACGCCCGCTCCCTGGCGATGGGCATTGCGGCGCCACCCAGCGTGACGGCCTCGACGCCTCGTCGGTAGCACGTCGCTACCGCCCGGAGCGCGCGGCCAGTCGTGCTATCGCACACTACTGACGCTCGTGTGGCCAGTCCTATTCCCGCTCACGTTGCCGGCAGTGCGAGCCAGCCAGCACCGACGAAACACTGCTGCGCGATTTCCAGCGTGTGCCGCCTGCCGGTGTGAGCGGAGCTGATGCGCGGCGAAACGCACACGCAGCGACTATCTCAGCGACAGTCACGGGCGTCACCTGGTCACGGGCTGCACGGTGCGCTCGGAAGAGCTGGACAGTCAGCGTGGACAGGCTGGTGCACTCACCTCGTGGCATCACCGCCACATGCAGTCGCGCTCCACCGCTTCAGCCCTCTGTGTTCGCGGAGCGCGAATGGTTCGCTATGCCGTTGGTGCTGGGGTCAATCGTCATCAGTGCGTCGCGCTGCATGCTCAGTGCCAACCAGCGACGTGAGTGCGCCTCCTCGCCCCGCGCACCAGCAAAAGCGCTACGAAGGATGAGGCCGCCTCCACGCCGATTCTCCAGGTGCCGCGTTTTGCACCTGACAGAGCATTCGAAGGACTTATGACGCGCCGAGCTCGAGCGTCCGACTACACGGACGACTGCACCACACGCTCGGCAACCCCGCGCGTCCTCGAGACGAGCCAGTTGCTGACGATGCCGCGCGCCGGCAAGCCGACCCGCTCGTCTCTGCGGAAATTGACCGCGGGGCTGGCCGGTCGCCGATCCGCGAGGAGCATGCGGGTCCCTGCGCAGTTCGGGGGATCCACGGGCAAGCCCCACCCGCCCACCCGCACACGTCGCCCGCTCGCTGGATGTACGGCCAGCTACGAGGCGGTGGAAGTAGCCGCCGCGCACCTCTCCGCACACCTCCACCTTCACTGGCATGGATTGACGAGAGGCGTCGGCTCGTTCCCGTGCATTGGAGAGGTCGGCCCGGCTGGTTGCTATGCGCAGTCGGCCAAGAGAACCAGGAGAGTATCCAGGAGATGGATGCCGATGGGGTGCCGGCGGCCGGCGTCCACCCGAGCGTTGCGGGGGCACAGTCAGCACTGCGCCGTGTCACTGTGCTGGTCGAAAAGCTGCAGGATCCGGCCTCCTCCCTGGTACGCGTGTGCCCGGTGAAGCCCCATGGGGCTCGGAACATGGAGAAGAGTGGGTAGGTGGGGGAGCCACTGGCGAGCGACCATGATCCGGGATAAATACACGCCCCTGCTGCGGCCCCGCGGGCAGCCTGCGCATGCCGACATCGGTGGACCACGCTGTGCAGGCCTGCACGCGCCGCTGTTGTGTGTATTCTGGGAGTAGACGAGCAAGCCGACGAATGGTGGGACGCTGGATTGTGGTTCCTCGTGGTGCCACCAGTGTCCGCCGGCTTACCGAGCCCCAAGCTCAGGCAGATGCCGGTGTTCAACGCCGCAGGGGCCTGGCGGCTCGGTCAATGTTGATCAGGAGCCAGGGCACACGGTCCTGATGGGTCCCCAGGGGGTTGGTCTGCCTGCGGCTGTAGGCCTCGGCCGTGCACTACGACCGAGGACCGACGGGTGGACTACACGCTGGTGGAGCACGCGCTATGCGATAATATTGACAGATCTCTGGGCCCGCAGCAGAAATAGCTTCAGATCACTTGGCTACTGGCATCAGGTGACCCACGTACTCCTGTCTGTGACTATTTGTCGCGTCACGCACCTCGGCGCCTGCTGCGGCGGCGGCAACCAGCTCGAGGGCATGCATGTCATGGGGCAGGCAGCACGCTCACCACTGCCCGCGCGGCAGCATGTGCTCCGCTGCCGCACGACTGGCCAGCGCGGTCGCCGCTGTAATGCCATCGCCAGTGGATGATTGCGTGCCGACTCGAGACGGCCTGTATGTACAGCCAATGACGGGCAACGCCCGCAGCAAAGAGGGTCCTCGGACTCGGCTGATCACGACTACTGACGACTCGACTCGGTGTGTGCAGCGGTGCGTAGCGCAGGGTGGTGGCGATGTGCTTTGGATGCATGCGGCAAACGGGCCGCGAGTCATTTGCGGGTTTGTTTTGCTTTTTTTTTTTTGGCATCATGCTGCAATCAACCGAGTTCCTGCGTGCCTTGCTCTCCAGTCGGCAGTCGCTGTTGGCTCTGGCAGCCGAGCGTCCCTTGAACTACCAGGTGCATGCCTCCTAATCAAACGCAAGAGGCGCTCGAGATAGAAGGTTGAGGCCGAGGAGCAGAGGAATACTCAGGGTCGGCGACCCGTTGCACCATGCGGTCCACTAGTTGCGACCTCGTGATACCACCCGACTGCAGCATGCGGTACCATGTGGAGCCCTATCGCTTGCCGGCCCGAAACCGTCACACCGAGAGTTGGTGCTGCCCAATCCACACACGCTGCTGGACATGCTGGTTAGCGCGTTGCCGAGTCGCGCGGCGCGCTGGGAATAGACACGAGTATGCAGCCCCCAAGCCCGGCTGCGGCCACCCAACTGGTGTTGCTTTAAGAACCCGTGGCTAGCGCGGTTGGGGAGACCTTATCCACCTGGCCCCCCCTCGACTCATCGCATCACCTCGACACGCATAGCAGGGATGGCGACACACTACAACGAGAAGGGCGTCGAGCCCGTGTCCGACTATGGACACCAGGAGATTTACGACGGCAAGGAGAAGCGCGACATCTACGACGTCGATGTCGGCGTGCCCAACGACCACCACATTGTCGACGAGGTGATCCAGTCCAAGTGAGTGGAGGCTTCTCGCCTACTATGGGCCCGACTGACGCTTGCCCAGCGAGATTGAGGCTACTGGCCATGAGCTCGAGGACCTTGAGGGCAAGATGGCCCTGCTCACGCCCGAGCGCACTCGCAAGGTGAGTTTGCCACACTCGTCGGAGCCGAGGCCGAGGCCGCCACCGACCTCCGACCACAATCCATCACCAACCGCTAACCCACCTTCAGATCATCGCCGAGCTCTACAAGACCCACGAGCATGACCAGAACTTCCCCCGCCCCATCCTCGACCGCATGAAGGAGTACCTCGCCGACCCCGCGGCCGACCACGTCGACAACGAGAAGGAGCCCAACAAGCTCCTCGCCGAGATGAAGCTCGAGGCCATTCTTGCCACCGAGAACTCGCCCTACCTCGAGGTCCGCGCCAACGTCGACCCCACCGACGACGTCAACATGCCCTCGCTCACTTTCCGTGTGCTCATCATCGGCACCATCTTCTCGGGTATCGGCTCGTTCATCGACGGTCTCTTCCTCAACCGTCAGCCCTCGGTCTCCATCTCGGCCAACGTTGCCCAGCTCGTCGCCTACCCCATCGGCAAGTTCATGCACAGGGTGCTCCCCGCGCGCAAGTTCAACACCTTTGGACACGAGTGGTCGCTCAACCCTGGACGCTTCTCGAAGAAGGAGCACATGCTCATCACCATCATGTGCAACGTGTCTTTCGTCGCCTCGTACACCGGTTACATTATTCCTACCCAGGCCCTCCCATTCTTCTTCGACATGTCGTTCGCCCGTGACTTTGGCTACCAGATCCTCGCCGCTCTCGGTACCAACTTTGTCGGTTACGGTCTCGCCGGTCTCTGCCGTCGTTTCCTCGTCTACCCCGCCGTCGCCATCTGGCCTTCCTCGTTCGCCCAGATTGCGCTTAACAGGGCTTTCCACGCCGAGACCAACGAGCCGGTCCCTGCTTTCGGCCGCATCTGGCGCGCGTCGCAGCAGAAGACTTTCCTCATCATCTTTGTCTGCTCGTTCCTCTACTTCTTCTTCCCCTCCTTCATCTTCCAGGCTCTCTCCTACTTCTCGTGGATGACCTGGATCGCCCCCAACAACGCTCCTCTCACCTACGTTACCGGCACCGTCAAGGGTCTCGGTGTTAACCCTTGGCCGACGTTTGACTGGAACATGCTCAACCCCAACGGCAACATGACCCTCACCGTCCCCACCTTCTCCTTCGTCAACCAGTTCATCGGCATGATCTTCTACACGGTCATGACTCTGATCATCTACTACAAGAATGCCTGGTTCACTGCCTACCTCCCTATCAACACTAACCACACGTACGACAACCGCGGCAAGCCGTACAACGTCACCCGCATCCTCAACGACGAGGGCAACTTCGACAACGAGAAGTACCAGCAGTACTCGGAGCCTTACATGGGCGCCGCCTACATTGTCGCCTTCATCTTCTACTTCGTCATGTACGGCGCCACCGTTGCTTACGTCGCCATCTACCACCGTCACGACCTCAAGGTCGGATGGAAGAGCGCGGTCAAGAGCTTCAAGAAGACGTTCAACAAGTCGACCGATGAGGAGGACGAGGACGACCTTTCCGAGGATGTCCACTACCGCCTCATGAAGCAGTACCCCGAGGTTCCCGAGTGGCAGTACCTCATCATCATGCTCGTCGCCATGGCCCTCGGCATGGTCGGTCTCGGTGTTTACCCCACCCACGTCAGCCCCGCGGTCGTCCTCTTCGGTGTCATCATGCCCATCATCGTCATGATCCCCTGCGGTCTTATCCAGGCTATCACTGGTATCCCCATCCCTCTCAACGTTATCGCCGAGTTCATTGGTGGTGCCATTGTCCCCGGAAACGCCAACTCGCTCATCTACTTCAAGACGTACGGTTACATTGCGGCTTACCAGGCTCTCCTCTTCTGCAATGACCTCAAGCTTGCCCACTACCTCCACCTTCCTCCCCGCCACACCTTCTACATGCAGATCTGGGCCACCCTCGTCTTCTGCTTTGTCCAGTCGGCTATCCAGAACTTCATCATGGGCTTCCGTGACGTGTGTACCGAGGACGCCGTCTTCGGCATGTCGTGCCCCGGTTCCAACACCTTCTTCACCTCGGCCGTCTTCTGGGGTACCCTCGGCCCTACCAAGCTCTTCGGCCCCGGCAAGCGCTACAACATGATGCTCCTCGGTTTCCCTGCCGGCTTCCTCCTCGTCGGCTTCTTCTGGGGTCTCCGCAAGCTCTTCCCCAAGAACGAGATGCTCCGCCAGGCCCACCCCGTCATGATTGCTGCCGGCCCCGCCTACTGGGGTGCGCCATACAACATGTCGTACCTTATCCCCAACCTGTACATCACCGTGTTCTCGTTCGGCTACATCCGCAAGCACTACACGGCGTTCTGGGCCAAGTACAACTACATTGTGGCCGCCGCCATGCCCGCCGGCATTGCCGTGTCCGCCCTCGTCATCTTCTTCGCCCTCGCCATCCCCAAGAACGGCACCATCGCCATTGACTGGTGGGGCAACAACGTCATTAGCCAGGGCTGCGAGGCCACTGGCTGTGTTCGCCTCAAGGTGGCTCCCGGCGAGTTCTTCGGCAACCCCAAGGGCTCCTTTACTTAAAATTATATAAACAATGGTTAATATCTTAGTCGTAGTGTCTCTCGGGTCGGTGATTGAGAGGTAGTACTTGTATGGATCGAGTGCTTCGTGGCAGAGTGGCAGAGCGGTGCGGGGGAACTGGTGAAAGGCAACTGGGCAGTAAGCGGCTGAAGGGTGTGGCGCCTGGAGGGCCGATATCGGCCAGGATGGTGACAAGGATTTGGCAACCGCCGAGGATGGCATTCTCGTCAGCCGAAGATGGGGACGCTATCATGGCCATGGGTAGAGTGCATCACTATTACGTGTGCTGTTGACCGGACTGAACATGTTTAGGGTGGTCAGAGGCTTGAGTTTGTCCATGCCAACGCCGCGAGAAAAGCGATTCAACCCAGCACGGCGCCACACGTAAAGCCACTGAAGGATTGTCTATCACCTCCCACTGTCGTGGCATACAACTGTCCGATCCACCGACCCCGCCCATACAATCATGTATTATCCCTCACCTCCACGCCCCGCTCATGCATGCGGCCCAGCCCACTGCTGCACCGCGGAAACCCCGCCGAAACCCTCTACTTCGTGGTTGCCTCCAACCCGCTGAAATTGCCACACACGCCAATACGCCGCAAACGCCATCCACGTGGCGTCTAGACCCAGTCCGCGCCGAAGTCGTCCGCCTGCACCAACCAGCAACGGCGCATCTCACCGAGTCAGTCGCTCGAGCTCGTAACAACAAGCACACAGCCATGTCCCTCCTCGCCCGCCGCGCATGGCGCCTGCCCGCCCTCGCTCGCCAGGTGCGCCTCGCCTCGACCTCGGCGCCGACACCATTCTCGCCCTCGGACAAGTCGCCGCGCGAGGCCGCGCCCGGGCAGTCGCCCAACGTCGCCGGCACGTGGAGCCGCGACCAGCAGCCCAAGGCGGCCGCGTTCGACACTGCGCGCTTTGAGCAGGTCGACATTCCGACGCAGCCCGACTCGCTGAGCGCTATGGGCTTGGTCAACGAGCAGCCGATTACGTTTGTCGACAAGCGCGTGGTTTCGTGCGATGGTGGTGAGTGCCGCGCCGCGCGGCGCTGAGCGGAGCGAGGCGAGGCGGGGAGGGGGGAGGAGGGCGGGGCTGTGGGCGGGGAAGGGAATGGGCAGAGAGGCGGAAGGAAGGGCGGAGTGACGACGGGGAGAGCCTGGGAGAAGGAGACGGCGGCGGTGGGGCCAGGCGCGGAGGCAGGCGCCGACAGGAGATGTCCGGAGAAGTGCTGGGAGCCGATGGCCACGGCGAGCGCGAGTACGGCGGGCAGACAGCCGCTGCGTGTGGACGTGACATCGAAGGTCGTCGGCGTCGTCGCGGAGGCGTGAGCGGCGGAGGCATGAACGGGCGACCGCCGGCCTCCACCCGCACCTCCGACTGCTCGCTCTCCAACTCTCTCCAACCTCTCCACCCTCTCCAACCGACGCTACCCCCTCCCCACCTTGCCCCCCTGCAACTCGGTGTCGATCCAGCCCAACTAACCCCCCAGGCGGCGGACCCCTCGGCCACCCCAAGATCTTCATCAACCTCGACAAGGAGGGACCCCGCGCGTGCGGCTACTGGTGAGTGTGTGGGGGTGGGCAGCGCTGACGGCCAGCGGCGCGCGGTATGAGCAGGAGCACCACCACTAAATAGGGCTAGAGAATGCAGCATGTCGGATTAGCGGGGGCGGGGGCGGGGGCGTGAGCGGCTGGCGGACAGGCGGCAACTTTGCATCTCACGCTTCCTTCATAATGGCCACTAGCCCCCTCGCCCTAGATCACGACCACCTCGTTCACCTCCAACACCAGCGCGCCGAGCACCAGCGCGGCGAGGCTGAGGCCCCAGCCGCCGAGGTACGCGACGTAGCGGACGAGGTGGCGGCGCTCCCACTCGTGTACGAGCTCGTCGGCGTTCGCGGGCGGCTTGAGCGTGTCGTCGGCCTCGATGGCGAGCAGCTGCTTGTTAATCGGGAGGATGTAGCCGAACGTGATCGGGAAGATGGTGAGCCCGACGGCCGCGGCGCCCGTGGCCAGCTGGCGCACCGCCTGGACGGGGTGGTTGCGCGCGATGTAGATGTCGGCGATGGCCGCGAGCGCGGTGGGGACGACGGCCCAGAGCTGGCGGGGTGAGCGACTCCAGCACACGCACGACGGCAGCGCTCACCTTGGCAGAGTGGTAGTAGCTCGCCCAGGCCTTGACCTTGTCCCGCGGGCTGATGGTGACGTCGGCCAGCCGGCCGCGCAGGAGCGGGAGCACGCCGAACGCGGTGGCCCCGACGTTGGTGTACAGCACGAGCGAGTGGAGCTGGGACGCGCCGACGAGGGCGAACGTGGTGGCGCGGAGGTCGGGCATGGCGTAGGGGGTGGGTTAGTGGTTGTTGCGGTCGCAAGGTGCGTGGGAGCCGTTTATATGCGTCGCGCGTCGCTAAGTGGCGGGCTGGCTGACGGCATGTGTCGCAGACGTCATGGCCCGGCCGGCACGCGGCACGTTTCAAACGACACGCGGCGGGCAGGCGGGTTGTATGCATCTCGCAGCTCCGTGGCTCTCTCTGTCCCTGCTGAATCGCCTGGCCCATGCATGCACGCCATCTAGGACACCATCTATAAGCCTACCGACGCCCTACGCCAGGAGGTACCGCCGCTCGGCGGCAGTCTCCACCCACCCCTCCTGCGCGCGCTCGCGCGCCCCCAGCCCCGCGGCATAGTCTGGGCCGCTGACAAACTCTACCTCCCGCGCGCGCGCGGCGGCCGCAGCAGCCGCCTCGTACCGGTCCATCATGCCGCCTGCGGCGTAGCGCGCGGCGAGCCCGTCCTCGACGGCCGCGAGGAGGCTGCCGGCTGGGTCGGGCTCGCCGCCGAGCCACACGGCCGGTGTCGTGTCAAACTTGACGAGGGTCACCCTCGTCCCCGATGCCAGCGCGGCCTGGAGCAGCCCCGCGAGGAGCTCGCGCCGCACCGCGCCCTTGCGGAGCACGAGGTCCGCGATCTTGGCGGTGCAGGCCGGCGCGGGCGCCGCGCTCGCGTTGAACACAAGCACCAGGTGCTCTACCCCCTCCAGCGCGGGGCGCAGCGTCGACACGCCAAGCGAGAGCTGGTCGGCGTGGTGGAGGACGTGGATGACGAGCTTCTTCACGCCGGCAGGCAGGACCGGGGCGACGAGCAGCGCGTCGGCGCCCTGGGGCGGCGGGAGGCAGCTCTCGTGCAGGCCGCGGTCGCGCGCAAAAGGGTTGGTGAAGAGCACGGCCGTGCGCGCGGCGAGCCTAGTCGCGCTATCGCACCCGTCGTCGTACCGGCCCCAAGAGTTGGGCGTGTACCGCACGCACTCGAGCCCGGAGAACGCGGCGGCGAGCTGCACGCGGAAGAGGTGGCTCATGCCTCCCTTGACGTGCTCGATGTCGAGGGTGCGCGCGCGGCCCAGGAGCGCGAGGCAGCGCGCGCGGTGGAACCTCAGCGCGGCGGACAGGCCAAAGTCGGGCCGCAGCCAGCCGTAGCTGTCGCGCGGGCGGAGCGCCGGCATCCGCCCGGATGGCGAGCGCACCAGGTCGGCGACGTACGTGTGCGTGCCGACGTCTTCGGCGTCCCGGATCTGCACGTGCGCCCCGAGGTGCATGTCGACCAGGGTGCGCACGTAGTGGGACGTCTGGCGCAGCGTGAGGAGCGTGGCGCGCGGCGACGCGAGGATGATGGCGTCGAGGAGGTGCGGGTAGGCGAGGATGTCGAGGGTGGCTGGGGCCGGGCGGGACCCCGCGGAGAGGCTGCTCGCGATCGTCGCCGCCGCTGGCGTTGTTATTGTCGTCGTTGTCGTCGTCATGGTGTTGTCGTTGGCGTCGTGGCTGTCGCGTGCATTGAAAGTGTAGAGACAAGGTAGTCGTCGTCGTTGTTTAGTTGTCGTGCGAGGAGTGTCAAGCTGTGCCCGGCGTGGGAACTCGTCGCCACGCGCCAAGGCACAATCGCCCAACGCCGTGCGCCGCCGCGCGCAGCGATAACAACCCCAAAGATTAAATGGGGGTCCGTCACGGGCGGACGAGGCGGAGCCGCGGGCTCCGCTCTGCACATGCGTGGGGCAGCCGCAGCCCCGACATGCAGCCCCGGCATGCGAAGCCAGCCAGCACTGAGATTGGAGCATGAAGCATTGAGCACGGCGACGCAATGAGCCCGACTCCGTATGCGTGCTCGAGTTCTGGCTCAACTCCGCGCTCCAAGCCCCCCCTCCCCACCTTATCACTCCCACGGCACTATACAACATGTCTCAATCTCTACAAACGCCGCGATACTAGCGCAGGCCGATACCCATCTAGCAAACTTGGAAGTGCCGGAGGCACTGGCGCGCGCGGCGGAATGCGACACGCCCGTCGACGCGCCCCGCCCCCGGCACGCCGGCACGGCGACTAGTGCGGCGCGGCGCCGCCTGCGTCATGGCTCGCGGGCACGCGCATGGGTCGGCGGTGGGTGTGGTGTGGTGTCGGCGGTGTGGTGCGCCAAGGCGCGGCGTCGCGCTCAGCATGCCGCGAGTGGCCGCTGCGTCGCGCCGGGGAGCGTAGCGTATCGCGGGCTGTGGCACCGGAAATCGGGCACACGACGGTGTGGTCGTTGTCGAGGTAATAGTCTCCACCCAGCGCCAGCGCTACTCGTCGCCGTCCGCCAGCGCATACTCCCACGACGCGGTCTCGAGCTCGGCGTCGTCGCCATACTCGTCGGCGTACGCGTCCGACGTGATGATGCTCAGGCCCTGCCCCTTGGCCGTGAGCCAGTCGAGCGTGAAGCCCGAGTCGGCGGGCGACAGCCCGAGCCAGAGGTGGGGGACGGTGTGGAGGTCGACGAGCGTGACGCGGGTGCCGAGGGCCAGCAGGCTGCTCACGAGGCGGTTGAGCAGCGCGAGGCGGTGGAGCCCGGCCCTGTGCGCCTGGCCTCCGGGGTCAGGCGTGGGCCAGAAGGGCCCGGCCGGCTCGAAGCGGAGCACGACGGTGCGCACGGCGGCCCAGTTCGCGCCGAGGGCCAGCAGCGAGGCGCCGAGCTGGCCGGCGTGGTAGACGCAGTTGAGGACGAGCTTGTCTACGCCGGGCGGGATGGCGAGGGTCCGCGGCGCGGCGTGCGCGTCCCAGTCTGGGCGTGAGTGGAGCACGAGTACCGGCGCGGCGGGGGGCGCGGCGACCCCGCTCTCGTCCGGCACGAGGCGGAGGACGCGGGGGTGCAGCGGCGGGACGGGGACGGCGCCGACGACGTCGAGCAGTGCGGGCTCGGCCCAGAGCGGCGCGAGCTTGGCGCTGGCCCACGCGTGGGGGGAGGTGCGGAAGGCGTGGGGTGCGCCGCACGCTGGCCGGAGCACGACGTGCGCGCCCTGCCGCCTATGCACGACCTCGAGCGCGTGCCCCGCGAGCGGGAGGGAGACGACGGCGTCGGGCGCCGCGGCGGCCTCGAGCACGCCGTCGAGGAGCGGGGGGTGGGCCTGGGGGTCGAACATGGCGTGTGGGGGGGCAGCGAGGGAGAGCATCGATAGCATTGGGACGCGGGCTTATGCTCGCTGCACTGCTGCCTGCTACAGCAAACACGACCGTTGCTGCCCTCCGGAAATCAAGGAAAGCGTCGTCGTTTTGCCTCAACGATCGAGCATGTACGATCGGTCGCCTCGTCTGGTACCCGCTTTTAGCGTCGCCGAGCCGGCACGAGTGAGACAGCAGCGAGCGAGCGAACCTAGCGACGGGGTGGTGCTGGGGGTAGTACCAGCTCGGCTTATTTACGTCTGTCTGGCTCGCTCGCAATGACGTCGTGCGCGTGTCTTGGGTGTCTTGGGCCGGAACGGGACACGGGGGACGCGGGGGACGCGGGATGACGACTGACGAGGGCACGAGGTGGATGTCGTTACGCGATGCGGTCGATTCTAGCAATGCGAGTTATGCGAGTTATATGGAGCAGCTGCTCGCATATCGGGCCCACCGACGCGGGTGCTCCGTCGAGCTGCGAGCTCCTGCAGGCGATGTCTCGTGTCCCCTGCATCAACCGCCCTGCACCACCCCCGGTCTCAATGTCGCAGCGGCATGGCGCCGCCACGGCCACCGATGGGATCTGCAGGGGCAGACGCCGGCGGGGCGGAGGCGCGGGCGTGCGCGAGCTGGCCGCTGGTTGGAGCGGCTAGGCTGTGCTGGGCGACTGCTACTCGCCAGCGAGGTAGGCGAAGCGAGACCGAAGCCGAGACCGAGAACGAAGCCGAGGCCGTGCGCCACTGCCGCGCCGCGCCTCGCCGCCCTGCAGGCCAACGTCGCCGACGCCCGCCGACGCCCCGCCCATCGGACTTGTTTCGGGGATCAGCGCGGCCTGAGACGACTGAATGCGGTGGCGGCGGCGCGGCGTCGATCAGGACGCGGTCGACGAGGCCAGCTGCGCACGCAGAGCCAATACCACGGTGTATCGCGCCGCGCACGCGCGCCAATGGGAACCTGCGCGGAGACGTAGATAACGCCTGGCTGGTGACTCGCGGCTCGCGGCTCGCGGCTCGCGGCTCGCGGCTCGTCGTCGGCGCCCCGGGCCAACACCCACGTGCCAGTTGGCCCGGGCGGCGGGGGGAGCAGGCGACGGCGAGCGAGGGGAGCGGCGACGGCGTGCGAGGGAGCGGCCACCGGGCATGTAGCAGCTCGGCGCATGCCCCGCCGTCGTTTGATCGAGCGATCGAGCGCCGGTCCGCTGGAACCGGCGAGTTGATCGGGTCGCTGCCCAAACATGACATCATGCCTCAACAAACTCACACGACAACACCATGTCCGAGGACGCCGACTCCGACAGCGACAGCCTCGCGCACGTCGCGGTCCCGTGCGTCCGCCTCATCCCCTGCGCCGACGGGCGGGGCGCGACCCCGACGACAGTCCTCGTCCGCCTCCCGCCGCGCCCTCGGCCTCCGCCCCGCTCCCCCCTCCCGCCGGCACGGCTAGACGCCAGCAGCACCCCGCACATCCTCGCCAACGTCCTCGCCCACGCCGACCGGCCGACCCTCCTCGCCGCGCGCAGCTGCTCCACCACCCTCCTCGCCCTCGCCGCCCGCGTCCTCGCCCCGCAGCTAGGCTTCGCGCGCGACGGCGCCAAGCTCGCCATCTGCTCCCCCCTGGGCCGCGTCCCCGCGCTCCCAGTCTCAGAATATCTCGAGTGGAGCCCTCCCTGTGGCCGCCCTCACACGCCGACGCGCCCACCCTCCGCCGAGCGGGCGGCGCGCTGGCTGCGTGTACACTCCTCGATGTGCGCGGCGACGTCTCGCGCCCCGCCGCGCGCCTCGCGCGCGCGCTCACCCGTGTCCGCTCCGTGCGCTACGCCCCCGACCAGGCGGGGCGGTACGCCACCCGCGTCGCGCTGCCACGCGCCGCTACGGCCGTGGTATACGCCGCGGCGTGTGCCGCGCCCGAGCTGTCCTCGGCGCGCATCGTCCTCGGGGCCGCCGTCAGCCGGCTGGTGCTGTGCCCCGCCGGGGCGGCCGCGTTGCCGGAGATCAGTGGCGGCGCGTTGCGCGAGGTCGTCGTGCGGCTGAGCGACGTGGAGGAGGGCCACGTCCCAGAGGACGTGGGCGAGCGCCGCGCGTGGCTCGCGGCCACGGTGCGGGCGGCGGCGGCGCTCGCGCCGGCCGCGGAGGTCGCGCTCGTCGACCTCGCGGCTGTCAAGCCGAGCTTTTGGGGGTGCAAGCACCAGCCAGGGGCGTACGTCCGCAAGTTTCTCCAGGACGAGGTGCTCGGCGCTGCCGCTGGGGTCACTTGGCTCAGCGCGGCTGAGTATGCGTCCCGTGTTGGGCCGGCCCAGCTCGCGCTCGAGATGGCGCCGTGGTGCGGGCCGAGTGAGTAGGCACCGAGCCGCAAGACACCTGTACCACCACGCCCGTCGTAATCACAGATGCCATCCAGATTGTACAACTACACTGTCCGTGCGCTCGTAACTGACACTACGTCGTGACGCTAGGCCGCACGCTGCGCCAGCAGCACACGCGCAACCACCGCCGAGACGCCGACGCCGACGCCCAGCCCCACGAGGAAGACGTAGATCGGCAGGTCGCGCGGGCCTTCGTCTCGCGGCCCGTCGTCCGGCACTCCCTCCGGCGCACCAGAGTCATTCGACACCGCATTGGCGCCCGCCACGCTCCCTGGCGACAGCGCCGGCGACAACACCGGCGGCGTCTCCATCGCAGACAGCCTCGCCTCTAACTCCTTGATCCGGTCCGTCAACGACGTCACCTCGCGCTCCATCTCGCCCTTCCGGCGCCGCCTCGATCCCGGCGTCGTGTGCACCGACAGCGGCGCCGGGGTCTTGAGCGCTGGCGACGGCGGGGCGAGCGTGGCGCTCGCCGTCTTCGGTGTCTTTGGACGCAGCGTCACAACCCGCGTCGTGCTCCAGTGGTCGCCGGCCCGCGGCGCCTTGGCCTCACTGCCCTCGTCGTCGCTCGTGTTGCTCTCCTCCGTCTCGTCAGAGTATGCGCGCGGTCTGCCCGGGGCCCGGCGCAGGCCGGCGTACGCGTCACGGTGGCGCGCGTGCGGCGAGAAGTGCGGCGACACGTGCACCTCGGGTCTGAGCGGCGTCGCCGACGCCGAGCGCGACGCGGCCGTGCCCTCGGGAGTACGGGGCGGCTCGGGCACCAGGAGCGAAGGCGGGAACGCATTCTCGTACGGCGGTGGCGGGCTGGCGCCGGTGATGCCGACGACGCCGACTTGGCGATCCGTGAACGGGTCGTCGGGGGACGTTGCAACCACCGGCACCGCCTGACTCGTTGCCGGGCGCTCCGAGATCGGTTGCAACGGCGAGATCGGGCTGAGGTTGCATAGCGCACCCTTGGGGCTCGAGCTGGGGCTCCCGGTAGCACTGTGCGGGCTTCTGGCCGGGCTGTTGTGGAGCGGGTTTGAGACCGAGCGTGGTGGCGACACAGTCGGGTTGGAGACGGATCTCGGCGGCGATCCCACAGCCACCTCCTGCCGCCATCTCGGGACGTTGGCGCTCGCGCTGATGGCGCTGACGCCGGAGATGGCGCTGACGACCGACGCGTTCGAGTCGCGGCGCTGGCGCCAGCGCGGGCCCGTCGGCGCTGGGTGGGATGGCGCCTCCGACACACTGCTTATCTCCGAGTCGCGACGGGTTCTCTTCCACGACGCGCCGTTGCTGCCATACTTTGGAGTGGCGCGGCCGAAGCCCTCAACGCTGTTGCCGGTCACTTGGGCCCGCAGCGCGGACAGCGACGGCGCGTCATCACTGCCGACCTCGCTGGCGGCCTCGAACGCGTGCGCGAGCCGACGGACCCGCGTCACGTCAGCCACGCCGTCGCTGTCATTCTGCCTGTCGGCCGCGCTGCTCGCCTCGCTGGCGTCACTCAGTCGGCGGCCGTGACGCACGTTGCGTGCCAGGCGGCGTGACAGGGACTGTAACACGGGAAAGAACGGGGGCGGTCTCGATCCGCTGAAGCCTTGCGACGACGACGTGAACTGCTTGCCCGTGACGCGCGAGCGGAGCACCCACGACACGACGTCCTCGACGACCAGCGGCGGGAGCGTCGGGCCCGTGCCGTCGCTGCCGCCCGTGCGCAGCGAGTAGGCGAGGTACTGGGCGAGCTCCGACGGCGACCAGTCGGCGGGGTGTGCCTTGTTGTCAGCGGCGTCGCAGTCAAAACTCACAGGAAGCACGGGCCGGACCGGAGCACGCGAGGGGGAGGGGCTGGCGGGCGAGTCGAACCGCCCGTCCGGGGTGACGGGGAAGGCGCCGAGCGAGCGTGAGACCTTGTGCCGCGACGGCGTGACGGGTCTTCTGTTGGGCGTGCCTGCTGCAGCGGCAGCAGCGCCCGGCGCGGCGATAGAGTACGAGTGGGTGTGGGCGGGCGTGCGGCGCGGCGACGCCGGCACGAGCGGGGGCGGCATGGGTGACGCGGCCGTGCTGGCCGTGACTGTCGCGTCGGCCCGCGAGGAACGGCCGGGAGCACCCGCGCGCGATGTTACGGGCGACGCCGCGGGGTGGGGCGAGTCCGAGACTGGTCTGAGCGCGGCGCGGCGCTCGCTCCACGGCGTCGGCGCGGCGGGCGGCGGCATGGGCGAGGCCGTGGCCGTGGCCAACGGCGCCGGGGGCATGGTCGTCAGGCTGGGATGTTTGGGAGGCGGGTTTGTTTACGTCGGTGTCGTCCGGCCGGCGGAACCACCGTGTCGTCTGTCGTCGATGTGCTGGCGATGAGATAGGAGCAATGTCAAGGTCGAGACGCAGCGCGCTTGGCCTGGTATGCACTGCCTGCGCTTGCTGCTGGCTGGGTGGCCTGACGAAAGACTACGCAAAGGCAAACACGAAGCACGAGGGGTTGGGGGACGCGCCTGCTTTTGCTTTCCTCGACGGGAGCAGATTTCACTCAACGATGTGGGGTCCTTGACGACGGGCCGGATTGTGCCGGCGTGCATGACAACAACCCGCGGCAGTCTCAACCCGCACATGCTCGTCGTCTCACTCAACACCCGCATTAAAAGATGTACGTATACGCTGCCCTATCCCCTGCCCAGTCCTCTCCTACTTGGCGCCGCCAGCGCGCCCCGCCTGCCCCGCCCGCCCGAGCGCCGTAAAGTCGATCACGCCGCCGGCGTCGCCGCCGCCCCCACCGTCGTCGTGCGACAGCTGCGAGTACATGCTGCTCGTGTTCGTCATGTTTGAGCGCGTGATGCTCGGCCCGACGGCGAGCGACGTGCGGTGCGCCTAAGGCCAGTCAGTACGGCCCGTGCGTGCTCAGGCCCGACGCCACCGGCCACCAACTGACCTGGAAGGACACCGACCTCCGCTTGGCCCCGACGCCCAGGTCGTCGACGGCCTGCGACGAGCCCGAGGCCGAGTGGAGCAGGCGGCTCCAGTTTGTCGGCTCGACCTCGATGCTCGGGAGGGAGGGGAGCGGCGTCGCGTCGGTCGTTGTGGCCGGGCGGCCGCGGCGGGGGAACGTCCGCGCGCGGCCGTACGGCGCCGAGACGGAGCGCGGGAGCGGGCGGCGCGGCGCGCCGGCGAGCGTGGCGAGCGCCGCTGCCGTGGGGACGGTCGGGGAGGGGGCGGAGGGTTCTGTCGGTCGTGTGTTGGCCGCGTCCGCCGAGCTCCCGCTGCCGCTCGCCGAGCCGTCGTCCTCCCGCCGAAGAATTGTCGGCCACCGCCGCGGCAGGTCGAGCCGCAGCTCGGGGATGACGGGCGGCGCTTCGTCGACCACGGGCTCGGGCGGCGTGCGCGAGAGGCAGTTGCCCATCGTGAGTGTTTGAGTCGACGAGGAGTGGCAAACGCCAACTTTGTCGCGTCTGGGCGGAGCTCGGACCGGTGGGCGCTGGCCTGGCGGGGGTTCGGGCGGACGTGGATGCGGATGTGGATGCAGCGAGGACGGCGGCGGCAGCGGCAGCAACGAGGCAAAGGCATGCGTCGAGGCCAGCATGTCCAGCGGCCAGTGTGCAGCCACAAACTAATCACAGCTAGTCGCATCTACACACAACACACATGTACAGTTACACAGTCACGCGACGACGGCGCGCTAATACTCCGGGCACAGGTTCAGGATCCGCTCCATCTTGTCCAGGCCGACCATGAGCAAGTCCCGCGACACGCTGAACGTGATCCGGTACCAGCCAGCAATGGGGTTGTGGTAGGCGCTCCCGGGCGCAATGTACACGCCGCCATCAAGCAGCTTCTGGAACACGCGCTTCTCCTCGGCAGCGTCGTCGAAGCCGAGCCGTCCGCCGAGGTTGACCCAGACAAAGTTGCCGCTGCGGCGTGAGCTGACATCGATAACTGACAAACCATCAACTCACGCATTCGAGTGTGCGACCTCCACGCCGCGCGCCTGGAACCAGTCGCGCGTGTACGCCGCCGCCTCGGACAGCCGCGTCTTGTTGAGCGCGATGAACTTTGCCAGCGCCGCGCGGTCCGTCAGCAGCGACGACCAGATCACGTCGGCCGGCGACGAGATCTTCATCAGCATGGACGTGTTGGCCATCGCGCGCAGGAGGAGCGGGTTGGCCCGGCTGATGAGGCTGCCCACGCGGAGGCCGTTGGCACAGAAGCTGCGGGGTCAGCTAACCGTTTTAACATCTCAGCTCACTCCTTGGACATGCCGTAGACGACATGGAGTCGGGCACGGTCGAACGCAATACCAAGCTCGCTCTCCACGTCTAGCGACAGCATCGACGTAAACGGCAGCGCGTGCGGGAAGTCGGGGTTCTCGTACACGCTCATGGCGTAGATCTCGTCGCTGACCAGGTGGAGGTCGCGCTCCTCGCAGAAGCGGGCGTATGCGAGCAGCGTCTCACGCGAGTATGTGCGTCCAAGCGGGTTGTGGGGGTTGCACACGATCTGCTTGTGAGTGTGGGTACTGGGACGGGCACTCACGACAGCGCGTGTGCGGATGCCCTGGGCTGCCAACTCGTCCATCTTGGCGCCAAAGGCCGCGAGGGTGTCTGCATCAAAGGCGCCGTCGCCGTCCGGCACCTCGACCGGCACAAGTCGCACCCTCGCGCGGCCGATGAGGTCGCGGTCGAAGCCAGTGTAGCTAGACGTGGCATCAGCACGTGTGCTTGTGGCAAGGTCCTATCATGAGAAGCGAGACGACAGCGACACCATGCCGCTCGCCGGGCGAGGTTGTGGCGCAAGAGGCAGCGACCCAAGCGAGCAAGCGAGAGCAAGCGAGCCAGATGACTATTCCAGGTCTGTCCAAGCACCAGCTCCACTGCGAATCAAGCTAGGCTCGACCTCGAAACCGAGGTAGGCCTGCCACAACACCGCCAAGTGACGTGCCAGGCACTGGAAGGAATGGAAGTGACGGCAGGAAGGCACAAGCTGGAAGCTTAACTATGCTCCTGCCTGGCGACGAGTGTGGGAATTATATTAATTGCCCCGAGGAGGAGGAAGAGGGGAGGCGTTGAGGAGGAGGATCGTCTCGGGGTGACGCAACAGCCACACGGCACTCACTAAGGCCCGGCGAGGAGAACTGCCTCGCCCTCGTCCATGAGGGTGTAGAACAGCTGGTCGAGCACTGCCGTCAGCGGCGCCCCAGCAACGCACATACCGGCGGAACAACCAACGCCCGTGATCAGCTGGTCTGGCTTGACCTCCTCCGCCGGGTCAAAGTATCTGAAGTTAGCCCCGTTGCGGCCGATGCACCCACTCGTTGAGGAAGGTCGCCAGTGCAGCGTTGATACGCCGCGAGCCCCACAGCGAGTCGCCGTAGCTCAGGTCCGAGGCGAGAAAGTTGTCTGCAAACGCACGGGTAAAGTACTCGAGGCACTCTTTCTCAAGCAAGAAGTTCTCAGCGACGCCGCTGCAGAGTTAGCCCGGCGCACTGTGGCAGGACATACAGCGAGACAATGCCACGGGGGTTGAGCTTGCAGTTGTACTCTGGGAGCGAGGTTGAGCACGGCACAGCGCCAGAAACGAACCCAGCCCACTCACGGTCCTTGAAGAGACAGCTGAAGCGCTCGATGAGCGGTCCCGCGTCCGGCCCGCCAGTAGCCCGGTCGCTGAGCTTGGGCCCGAGGTAGATACGGCGCTGCTGCTCGCGGGTGCCGAGCGGCGTCGACTCGCGGTGCACCGGGGCGGGGAAGCGCGGCTTGGTCGGCGTGCCGGGCATGCTCGAGAGGCTCATGTGGTCGAAGCACGAGATGAGCGTGTTGCACCCGATCGGGAGGTCGGAGGGGGGCAGGGTGGAGAGGCCGGACGGCGGGTCGAGCGAGAGCGCGCGGGGCGGGGACGAGCTGACGATGGACGGCATGGTGGGGAGTGCGGGTGGGTGAGCGTGTGAGCGAGCAAGTGAGTAGCAACGACGAAGCACGGTCGAGGCAAGAGGGCGCGTCGCAGCGCAGAGCACCCTGCATACGTGTTTATCTAGGCCTTGCTTGTCGAAGGTTGCAGTGGCCAAGCAGTGAGTTGAGTGTGATGCGCAAAGTGGAAATCGGCTATGCGCGAGATTCGGAAGAGGGGCGGCAATATTCCGATCGTGCTGGGGCACGGAGCTTGGCGGCGACTTTGGCTCTGCCTGCAGCATTGGTGTCGGCACGCGTGGAGCTGTTACTGCGTTTGGTGTAGTGCACTGAGCATCACGACGTGAGCGAGCGCGGGGAGCATGTGACACTGGGCGGCGGGTTACGACGTGTTACGAGCCATGTCTCGGGGAGTACGCGGGCACCGGCCAGGTCAAACACTGGGTGGCGAGTGTGAGCTTGTTTGGGCTCGTCACTCGCCACTCCCCCAGCCTCCCACTCGCACGCACGCACGCGTGCACGCTCCCTTGCTCAGAGCACTGTTCCGGATCTTGGAGCTGCACCGACACGTACGTCCCAGATAGCCCACTTTGTCTCTTGAGAATTAATTGAGACCATGCACTCGCACTCCGAACGACTTTGGGCGTTGGAAATCATTGCCGGAGATGCCGAAGAGGCCGACCGCGAGGGTCGTGCTGAGGCCCACTTGCTCGACGCGATACAACAACACTGTACAACTATCTACTGACAACTACAGGCCCCACACCTACACCCTCGTCTCCAGGTCGTAGCGGTATTGACCGACCTGACTTTTGTACTCACGCGCCGAGAGGAAGCGCATGCCGCGGGCCATGGACCCGAGCTCGTCGTCGGACCACTGGGCGCGCTTCGACTCCTCGGGGTCGCCCCAGCTGCACCACTGGGCCTGGGAGCGGAGGTCACCGAGAACCTCTGTGACGCGGGCCGTTGTTCCGGCCTTGAACGCGTCCGACTCGAGGTTGCCGCTGCTCGCGATGCCTATGTCGTCGACATCGACGAAAGTGTACCGCACGTGGTCGAGCGTGAAGGTGAGGCCGTTGATGATGAGGTCGACGAGCGAGTGGGGCGACCCTTCTCTCTCGAGGGCCGAGCCGGGACACCCCTCGCGACGGGTGAAGAGCACGACGATCTCGTCGACGACGTGCGTGACGTACGACATGACGGCGACGCTGATCGCGTCGATGACCGTGTCGCGCGCGTCGCAGCACCCGAGGTTGAGCACCAGCCGGCGGGTCGACGACGGCAGCTGCGGAAAGCGGATGTACAGGGACAGCAGCTCGTCGACCGAGGTAAACACGACAAAGGTGCACTCGTTGCGGGGCGAGAACCACGTGAGGTTGGCCGTGAGCGCGCGCGGGAGGATGCGCACCGTGTCGACGTTGCGGACCTGGTCTGTGAACTTGCGCAGGAACTCTGGGCACACTGGCGACGCGAACGAGACTACACGGGCGTCGTCGAGCGCGGCGGCCGTCGCCGCGGCCGGCGGGGACGTCGACGTGGGCAGCGTCGAGGGGATGCCCGGCAGTTTCCCTCCGTCCGCCGCCGCCAGGCTCAGGCCGGAGATCATCGACGTGGCCGAGAGCACGATGTGGCGGCGGAGGCGGGGCGCGATCTTGGCGCGGAGCGCCTTGTTCGTGGCGGCCAGCACGCGGAGGGAGGGGAGCGGCGCGAGGCCGACGATGGCGTCGACAATCTCAGGATGGTACGTGTGCGAGATTGTCGTGCGCGGCGTGCGCGGCGGCGCAGGCGGCTTGGGCGAGGGCGGGGGCGAGCGGAACGTGCCGACCCAGAAGCAGGGCCACGGGCCTGCGCCGACGGGCGCGACGGGCACGGGCGCGGGGAGGGGAGCGGACGCCCAGCTCGGGCTCTCGCGCGGCGTCCACACCTCTGGCGAGGGGGACGGCGTCGGCGACGCCGTCGACGAGGCGTCCCACGATGACGGGCTCCACGACGGGCTCCACGACGGCGAGGGCGTGCGCCGGGGTGTGTGTGGCGATGGGGCGAGTGGCAGCGTCATTTTGGGGCGTGGTTGTGAGGACGGGCTAGCGCGAGGTAATTAATATTGCAGAGCCAGGTTCCAGTGACAAACGTGTGACGTCGGCTGAGTGGGTTGTGGTAGACGGGCAGCTCGTCGCGAGGTGCTCTCCTCGACTCGCCCGCCCTCGACTCACCCCTCGCCTGCCCCCTCACCCCCCCGCCCGTCGACTCACCCATTCCCGAAACCTACGACCGTGTGCCTCCCGAAACAAGACCCAGAGACGAGGCGTTTCAGGCAAGCAAGGCCTACCGAGGGGCCGAAACAAACAGCCACCACGAGCAGCCATCACGAAGCACACATCTGGAATAGCATAGTGACGCACAGGCCCGGCCGCGGGGCCTGACTAGAGAACCTTGTGCAGGCAGACACGCACGCCGGCCGTGCGGCCAGGTCAGTGTGGCTGCCGTACACCCGGTCGAAGAAAAAGCATGGCAAACCGAAATCTGAGACAGTGCCTCGGTTGGTTGGCGTGTTACGAGAGGCGCGGCGAGGTGGTGAGGCGTGGTCGCTGGCGAGGTGTGGTCGCTGCCTGATGGATCTGCAGTGGCCCAACGGATCGACGGCGCGGTGCATGGCACTGTGAACTGTGCCAACTCTGTCTGCAAACTCTCGTCTGTCGGTTGCCAACTGCCCGTCGGACGGGAGTCGCCGACGATCACTTGGGAAAGCAGCGAAACAGAGTTGGACGAGGCCTCGCCTTGGCCTCGGTGGCCGGCCGTGCCAAACGACGACCTCCTCGTCGCCGCGGCGACTTTACTCGTCATCTGACAGGCTGTGGGGCCAGACTGGCCCACGTCGCGACGTTGCGACGACCAAAACACCCGTGCCGTAACCTACTGGTGGCACTACGTGTCGGAGGTTGGTCGCAGGCACGCTGCCGGAACCGGCAGGGCTGGCGTGCGTGAAGCTTGTTCTGCGCCTTCTCTCCGTCTTCTCCCAGCGCATCTGAGACACGAACGTTTCGTCGCTCGAAAGAAGCGGCGCGGCCCGGGGGGTCAGGCTCAGCTCCGGCCTTCGACGCCACCTGCCACACTGAGCCGGACCACTCGTTATCGCCCCTCCCCGTCGCGAGGCTGACGACGCCCGCCCGCGCCAGTTAATTAGGCGATCTAGCTTTGGGGGTATAGCGCTCCGGACTAGCTTTGGGGTCGTGGCTTATCGCCCTGGTGGCCTTGACGACGGGTGCGGCATGTAGCGTTTCTGGGCCGGGTGGGCTTCGGCGCTTGCTTTAAGCCTTGCTTCCACGGCTTCTTTCGCATGCACATGGTCGCGACGGCTTGCCCACCGGGTAGGGGGGCCCGTCAGATCGACGAGCACCACCAGCACCACTCCGCCCGGACAGGCCCCACGCTGCCCCTCCAGCCCTCTGCTGGAATCAGAAGCTCAGCTGGAACCAGGCTTTCCGCTGGGTGCGGCCCTTCCGCCGGCCAGGTGAGCAACCCGTCGGCCAGCGTGCCCCACACGCCCCGCACTGCTGCGCTCGATTCCCACCACGGCCGCTTGTACGGCACTGTGCCTCTGCTAGCGCTGCACCATGACGTCGCGGCATTCTTCGTATAGTCAGTCGTCTGGAAGAACTGGGCTTGTAAGATACAGCCACAGCCCAGCAAAGTGCCCGCTGCTGCCCCAAGCGGGATTTCCGTGGCACCGTGGTGGAGCGTCCCGAGCTGTTTGAGGTGCGACCGAGACACCGCGGCCTGTGGCATCCCCCGAGGGGGTAGCACCACGAATTGCCAGCGGTCACCTAGCAGTTGGCCGTCGCCTGCGACCGCGTGCCCTGTGTTTCTCATATCGGCACCGTTGCGGGCGTCGAGGAGAGAGACCTGGGGTATGGTCCGAGGGCGAAGAAGCGGGTTGCGTCCCGAGAGCAGCTCGGTCAACACCCCCTTGCGAAGTCGGTCGGTCTGTCGGGCGGCGCTGGCCGCTGCCGATTGTTCGCTCGTCAGGTCAGCGGGACCGTCTGCCTTAGATCGAGCGTGATAGCTGTACCAGTTGCGCCGCTGCTGTGTTAGATCATACAGTACCTACGCTGTAAGTTGTCAGCCAGTTTGGCGTCAGTCATCCGAATCCGCATAGTCGGGATAGGAATAGAATCTCAGTCTACAGCTCCACTCTATGTTACAGATCGTGAGGGGGGAAGAGGCGCTGTGGCAGTTGGTCGTTGGAGATCATACTGGGGGGCATAATCGCGGTGACCTTCGCGGTGACCTGCGATGGTCGCTCGCTCGCTGCGCTCGCAAACGCGCCTAGCACAGCTTGGTGGCCACCTCGTCGGCCAGCTTCCGCACGTCCTTCTTGCCCCACCGCTTGCCGGCCGCCTCGACCGTCTCCTTGGCACCAAGGACCTCGAGGAGAGGCTGGAGCGAGTCAACAAACGACGGAGCGAGGTAGAGGAGGAGGGCTGTTGCGACGAGGAGGCGGTGGCCTGGGGGGTCAGCAACGCTCATGATACGTCTGCCCAAACTCACCAACATCGGCGTCCTCTTCCCGCCCGATTGCCTCGAGCAGCGCGCTCACTCCCTCGACCTCCCACTCGGCCTCGATCCCGTCGTCATCCTCGCCCGAGACACCCTCGGCCGCGGCTCGCTCCTTGGCCAGGCGGTGACGCCACGCCGCTGCGTTGACGGCGACGTCGGCGGCAGCCTTGCGCACGCTCACCTCGGGGTGGAGGAGCGAGTCGACGAGCAGCGTGAGCAGGCCGGACTGCAGCGTCGTGCCACCTGACGCGAGTACGAGGTTGGCGAGCGGCAGTGGGCCAAGGAGGTTGGTGCTCAGCCGCAGGGCGGTGAGGACCAGCGGCCGTGGCGTGCTCCCACCGCGCTCCTTGAGCTGCGAGGCGACGAGCGCCAGAATCGCGTTGATGGGCTCGGCGCCTGGCGCGGTGGGCGATAACCTCACGGTGAGAATGGCGGCAACGCGCGTGTTGAGCAGTGCGATACGCCACAGGTCGATGAGGGGGAACGTCTGCTCTGGCTTGAGCTTGGCGAGGAGCGTCTTGGTCGTGTTCGTCCACTGCGTAAGCAGCTCGCCAAGCTGCGCATCGTTCAACGACCCAGGAGCCTGGAGGAACGCAATGGCCTTCTTGAGTGTCTCGAGGTCTGATCCGGCCACGCCAAAGCTCTCGATCTTGGACACGAGCGCGGGGAAGGCCGGCGTGGCTGTCGCGAGAATCGGCTCGGTCGACAGCTTGGACGTCACGGCCAGGTACAGGCGCTTGTGCGGGTGCTGGGGGAAGCAGTCATCGAGGAACGCCTCGACACGGTTCTCCAGCCCGCGCTTGTCGGCACCGCGCATGACGTCCACCTGCTTGCCGTCCTTGAAGAAGATGAACGTCGGGGTGGCGGTGACGCCGTACTGCTCGGCCAGCGACTGTCCGTCGCCTCGATCAAGCTCGACCTCCACAAACCGCGTGCCCTTGTGTCCGTACACGGCCGTGTTGTTCTCGGCAATCGTCTCGTACGCGGGCTTGATCGCGCGGCACGGTGGGCAGCCGGCCGTGTTGGTAAAGTTTGCCACGACGGCCGTGTTGTTCTTGAGGATCGAGGTAAAGTTGGCGCGCGAAGTGACGAGCGTGAGCGCGGCGGTTGTCGGTCCAGGCTTGGGCGGTGCCGAGGTCGGACCGCTCCCGCCAGCCGCCTGCTGCGCCACGGCCCCGAGGAGCGCCGCCGCGAGGTCCTGCGGTGTTGGCTGGGGTGCGGCAGCCGGTGCGGCCTGGCGAGGCGCGGGGGTTGCAGCCGCGGCAGGCGACCCGCCGAACGCGCTCTTCTCGGCCTCGTTCGACTGCCGGAACATTGCGTCGATGGTTGGCCGGAGGGCCTGGCCGAACGGCGTGGCGAGGAACTCGGAGGGCAGGCCCGAGATCCACGAGGGGATCTCGGCGCCGGTCAGGAATCCGACGACGTCGGCGGTGAAGTTGTTGCAGTTGAAGTCGGTGAGGTGGTACGCCGAGGCGGTGTAGAGCTCGGAAAGGGAGAAGAGGTACTCCTGGAAGGTTTCGGCGTCGATGTGCGTCTCGCCGACGTCGATAATCTGCAGCGGCTGTCCGTGATGTGTCGTGCCAGGCGCCGCCTCCATGATGCCGCGCCCGTAGAACACCTCGCGGCCGAAGACGACGACCGAGGTGTGCCTCGCGGTCAGCGCATCACATAGCTGGAACTCACCAGATGCCGTCGATCTGCTTGCCGGTCAGCCCGAGGGACATGGACTTTGCCATGCCCCTGCTGAGGTCGTAGACATAGAGCTTGACTGCTGACATGGGGTGAGAGGGTGAATGTGAGATGGCAGGTGGGCGTGGTTGCTGACTTTGTTGACGAGTCGTCTGTCGCTGGCTGGGATCGCCGTCGGCTCTCTGGCTGACGCGTTGCCGTGACGCAATCGTGACCGAGGCACGTGATGGATTCGCGTGGGATTCGCGCGTCGACCACGCGCGAGTTGCACCTCGTGCAGCACATGCGCACATTGCACATTACGCAATTGTGGGCTTGTGGGCGAGGCCGGCGAGGGCTAACCCCACCAGGTAAACGACGCGGCGGGGCGGGGGCGGCTGTTCGGCTCCTCATGCATTGCACGCTGCACACACTACGCACTACTCTTTCTGCACACTTGCAGTCACACGTTCTGTTCACTGCATACCTCGACACGACCCGACGAGCACCCCGTTTCAGCTCGGGCCAGTCACGCGCCTCGCATCGTTGTGCGGCGTGACTTGAACAATAGCGCCAGAGGCGTCGGGGCGCGGCGGGCAATCAATCAGCCATTCTCGACCCACCCCGCCAACAACTCGGTCAAACCTGCTGCTGCGAGACCGACACCACACTTGCACGTCATTACACCGACTATATTAGCACACCCACTCGTTTCTTCCCTCCTACCCACGCCCCCACCCCCCGCTCCGCCGCCAACATGGCCAGCGATATCCAGCAAATCGCCATCACCGACGCGCTGACAGTGCACAAGCCGGCACGGCACATTGCCTACACAGTACAAGGTGGGTGGCGAGGCGCCGGGGGCCGGGTGGACGGCGGGTGGGTAACGCGCAAGGGAAGGGTGTTACCGGCGAGCGATGGGGCGATGCGAACCGCTCCCTCGCTGCCCCATCGCTGCCCCATCGCCGGGGGTTCTCGCTCGCTGCGCCGCCGTCCCCCGTCCCCGCTCGTAGCCGCAGACCGCTCACACCACCAGTGTCAACACCGACGCGCACATGGTCGGTGAACCGGCGGTATAACGATTTCGTCGCGCTCGACGCCGAGCTCCGCAGCGCGACGGGCAAGGAGACGCCGGCGCCGCTACCCCCCAAGCACTGGTTCGCGCGGACCATGAACGACGAGGAGGTAGGTATCGAGGCTAGCCCGTGTCACACGCGCTGACACCGCACCCCCCAGAAGATCCGCCAACGGCGCGTCCACCTCGAGATCTACCTGCGCACGATCCTGACGACAAAGGACGCGCGGTGGCGACAAGCGTTCGGGTTCGCCGACTTCCTCGCCGTCCCAGCCCAGAGCAGCAAGGCGCCGGACGCGTTCAGCGCCGCGACGTGGCTGAGCGAGGAGGGCGCCGTCGGTGCCGTGCTCCGCACCGCGCGGGCGGCGCTCCTCAAGCGCGACGCGCTCGCGCGCATGGGCGACGGGGCGGGCGGGCGGGCGGCCTCAGGCGACGCGCGCAAGGCGCTGCGCGAGGCGTCGGCGCGCACCGAGGCGCTCGACGTCGCGCTCCAGGGCCTCACGGGGCTGGGGGACGGCGAGCGCGCGCGCCGCGCCGACATGGTCGCTGCGCTGCGGGCCGAGGTCGCCAACGTCGGGCGTATGGCCGAGGCGGGCTTCCGCCCCGCGCGCGTGCCGACCCCGCCGACGGAAGCGGCCGGGCCTGGTGCTGCGCCCGCGGTGCAGGGCAGGGTGTTTGGCCGGCGGGCAGCGCCGCAGGAGACGGCTGAGACGCGCCCGCTCGACGACCGCGGCGTGGTGCAGCTCCAGCAGGCCAAGATGAAGGGCCAGGACGAGCAGCTCGGCGTGCTGTCTGGCCTGCTGCAGCGCCAGCGGCGGATGGGCGAGGAGATTGCCACCGAGATCGACCAGCAGAACGAGATGCTCGAGCATATTGATGCCGAGGTGACGCGCGTCGGCGGCAAGATGGCGCGGGCGAAGCGGCAGATGAACCGCCTGGGGTAGGGGGGGGGGGGTTGTGGGTGGGTGTTATAATTGCATGTCATGTATGGTTCTACGAGCGCGCGAGCGGAGCGAGCGCGGTGGGGACGATGTTGTGCGGTCATGGTGTGGTCTATGTACAGGGGGGGGGGGGTGTGGGCGCTCGTCAGAAGTGAGAGGTGAGCGATGTCAGTCGCGTGAGTGGTCATTGATCGTCATGTTGTCGAGTCGGTCTTGTGTGTCGGTGTCGGGCCGGGCCCATCATTGTCGAGGCCATCTTCTTGTTGTGTGCTCGGCCACCTAGAACGTGGTATCGGCCTGGCGTCAGCCCGCCCACCCTCAGACCCACCGTCAAGCCGAGCTTCACGGCCGCCTCCCACGCCGCGGCGTTCCTCGCGCGGTTCTTGACCGCACGCGTCGCCGAGCCCATCTCGACGCCGTCCACGAGGCACGTGACGCTCCAGAGCGCGCCCGCGCCCGTCTCGGCGCGTGCGACGGCGTAGCTGGCGCTCCGGGCCCGCGAGCGCGCCCACGTGCCGACGAGGAGGGCCATGCCCTCCGCCAAGGCGTCGACGCGGTCCAGCTCGGCCGGGTCAGCGGCGGCGAGCACGACGCCGTCAGGCGCCAGCGCAACCGCCGCAGCGTGCGCGGCGGCCTCGGCCGCCATGTGCGCGTAGAAGAAGTCGAAGAGGGGGTCGTACATTTCCCTCAGCCACCCGCTCACGACCGCGAGGCCGGTGCTGAAGCGCGACTCGGCAGGATAGGAGAAGAGCACGGCGGCGACGTACGCCTCGAACAGCGCTGCCCTCACATCCGTCTGCGCGCGGAGCACGGGCGCGAGGCGCGCGTCGGCGCGCATGCGCGCCGGGAGGCCGTACAGCCCCGAGAGGTGGGACAGGGTGCCGTTCGAGACGAGGTGGGACTTGAGCTTGGTCGCCGTGCCGCAGGGGAAGCCCGGCCGAATCTCATGCAGCCAGCAGGTGACGACCATGCCGAGCACGGCGTCGCCGACGTGCTCGAGCTTCTCGTAGTGCCCCGCGTCGTCGGGCGCCTCGAACGGCGCGCGCGCGGCCCGCGTGCCCTCCAGGTGGGAGGGGTGCGTGAAGACGCGGGCGGCGAGCGCGGGGTCGAGGATCGGCGGGAGCGGGGGGAGGGGCATGGGCGGGAGGCGCTCGGCGGGGAGCAGGCCGGCGCGCGCGCCGCGACGCCGCTTGGCGCGCTTGCTTGGGATCGGGGCGGGGAGGAGGGCGGCGGCGGCGCGGAGCACCGTCGTCGGCGCGGACGGGGTCGGGACGGCGACGCGGCGGGCGGACGTGAGGTCGGCGTGCACGACGGCGCCCTCCTCGTCGCCGGCTTCTCCGCCTTCCTCGTCCTCGTCCTCGTCGCCTTCCCCCTCCTCGCCGCCCTCGCCCTCGCCCTCGCTCCGGGCCTTGCGCTTCACCCCCTTGCCCTTGGCCCACGCAGGGTCACCCAGCAGCGCGAGCAGCCCGGGGCGGGGTACGAACTCGTCGATCACGGCGCGGCCGAGGGTAGCGGTGAGGGCGGACGGCGCGGCGGCGGGCTTGGGCGGGAGCTGGGGTGCGGAGGGCGGGGGCTTGGGCGGAACGGCGGGGGCGGGGCCGAGGTCGGCCGACGTCGGCGTGGGCGGGGAACGGGGGTGTGGAGCCTGGCTGGTGGGCATTGCTTGTCGTTTGGACGGAGTGTTATTGTGGTCGATGACGGCGTGGTGGGTCGTGGGGTGGAGCAAGTCGCCGAGACGTCACTGCCTTCCTTGGTCCTTCCGTCCTGCTTCGCGGCGCGGAAACGGCACAATCTCCGCGATAGGAAGAACGAGACGAGACGACGCCGAGGCACCGCCCACTGCCCACCGCCCGCTCCACACCGACGCAGCTCGCAGCTAATGAAACGCCGCGCCGCGCCGCGCCACGCCACGCCGCGACGCTCGGCGTCCTCGGCGCCGCCTGCTGATGTCATCACCGGCCCGAAGCGGTCTGTGCGCGTGGGACGGTGCGACTTTTGCCTTGCGTGAGAAGTGCCACTTCTTGGCCGATTCGACCCACTGCTGCCTGGTTACGGGGGCATCGGCGGCGCCGACCCCCGCCAGGCGCGCCAGGCCGCACAGTCTAGCGCTGTCGGCCGAGGTGCGGGCCGAGTCCACTCGCCCACTCACCCACTCGTCCTGATCGCTTCCGCTGCGTACTAATCCCATCACGGCGTCGCAAGTGTGCCAAGGCTGGGGAGACACCGAGTACGCAGCGCTGTAGCCGCCAAGGATGCAGCCAACCGTCAGTCATCCAGCCCAGCCCCACCCACCAACCCCCCTCGCACTCGCTTCGCTCGTGCTCGCTCGTGCTCGCTTGCCGTGCTCTAAAGTACATCCTATGCCCTAGACACCAGATATGCTAACAACGCCTGGCTATCCAGACATCCATGCGTGCGTGCTGTTGTGTTGCGCGGCTCGTGCGCCGAAATGACTTCTCCCCAACTCCCCCCTGATGATGTTTTTGAGTTTTGTGCGTGTTTGCGTGTTCGAGATGTTACAGATGGTGCGATGGTGTACTTTACAACTTGATGACCAGAACATGTGCGGTGGTGGTGATGAAAATGGTTAGGCCCGGACAGCGGGCGCGGCAGCCGCGCCGCGGGTGCGCGAGGGGCGCTCACGCCCGCGCGTCGGCGACCAGCTGCGGTCGCGCGACTCGTTGACGCGGTCGCGGCGACGGCCACGGCGCTCCTCGGAAGAGCTAGCAGTAGTCGTGACGGCGACGGCAACGTCGACGGTCACGGCGTCGGGGACGACCGCCTCGACAGGCGCGCGCGCACGCCCGCGACCACGGCCACGGCCGCGCTCCTCCTCGGGCTCGCTCGCATCGGCGTCATACGATGGCTGGCGGCCGTGGATCTTGGGACGGTCGTGGTGAAGGCGGGGCAGCTCCTGCGTAACGCGAGGCAGCTCGGCGGGCTTGGAAACTGCGGCGCGCTCAACCGACGGCGACCTCGAGGCCTGGACTCGGGTGCGAGAGCGGCTCCGAGGGCGCAAGAACTCAATCGCCTCGCGCTCGCGCTGGCGCTCACGCGTAGCCTGCTGGGCCTTGCTGCCAGGCAGCACGACAATGTCCATAGGCACGCTGCGAACAAGCTCGCGCGCAGGGTCGACCGTGACGGTTTCAGGCGAACCAGCTCTGCCGGCGGTCGGCACCGGTGACGTAGCGGCCGGTGGAGCGAGCGGAACGGTCTCGACAACGGGTGAATCAACGGCCTCTGTGACTGGCTGAGACGTCGCCGCGAGCGAAAACGGCGCAGTGAATGGCGCAAACGAGCGGAGATAGCTAGAGATGCTCCAAATGGCCGATGCGGTGGACTGGATTGGACGGAGCGCAATCGACGACTTGCGGCGCTGAGCCTGGAGAGGGGACAGGGGCGATTGCGGTTGGGCACGGGGGCTGAGGGGTGCTAGGCCAAGTGACGAAATGACGCTAAAGTCATCGGTGGCAGTCTCCAGAGTCTCGCCAAAGTCGGTGCCATACATTGGGTCCTGTGCCTCCGAGAGCCGCGAGTTGGTAGAGAGGGTCGGGGTGGGGCAGTTGGCAAAGAATGACGTGTCGGCCTCGGTCGGGCGAGTAGCGACGACGACGTCAACGATGGAGAGGGTGGCCGGGGCGGGGACAGACTGCAGACCGAGCGCCGAGGGCGTTTCTGGCAGGGGCGTTAGCGGCTGTGACGTCGTCGCGTGTCCCTCGGGTTGAGGCGAGACGGCGAGCGAAACCGAGCGGAGGGCCTTGACGACAGGGCCGAGGGTCATGCTGCCGAGGGTGCTGAATGCACCGGCGGTGGGAGTCGACGACATGGGCCTGTCCAGAGGCTCGGTGCTCGGAGGGGTGAGGTGACCCAGAGGGTCAGCTCGGCGGCCGGCCCGGCGTCCAACGGTTCCGTCGTGGTCGACGGCACGCGCCCAAGTGATAATGTCTTCGCGGCTGCGCGATGACGATGAAGCGAGGCGGGTGACAGGCGAAGTAGACGTGCGGCGCCCGTCGAGCGAGGGGCGCGCCGTGGGCAGCTGCGAGGGCGATGACGATGGGTGCGAGTTTAGTCCTCCAGCGTCAAGTTCCGTAAATGTCAGGCGCGACATGGGAACCGGGGGCGAAGGGTGGAGGCCAAGGGGCGATGCGAGGGGGCTGCGAGGATTGTTGCGACGGGCCTTTGTCGTCCTCTTCGCGCCCAGGGGAGCGAAGGAAGGCGACTGAGGCGAGCGAAGCTGGTCATTGTCGCTGTCCGATGTGGGCAGGAAGGCAGACTCGACGGCGGGGGTGTTGGTACCGGTCGACTTCCTGGCATCCGAGCGGGCGAGGCTGCGCGAGTTCGAGTTGACAGCCCTAGCCTTGCGCGTGAATGGGAGCGCAGAGTCGGAGTTGTTCTCGGACGACGCTGGGAAGGAGAAGGCACGACGATCGCGGGCACGAGGGTGCTCGTCGGCTGGGAGGGGCGCAGTGTCGTGGAGCGGCGTCAGGAGGGGCGTGAGCACCGGCGTTGCCTTGTGCTTGTCGCTCGACCTGCGACGATCCGAAGACTGTCTCGAGAGGTTGGGTGGGGATGGGAGCGACAGCAGTTTTGGTGGAAGAGGCGAGGTGATTTGCAGAGTCTCGACAATGGGCTCTGGGGGCTGTGTGTCCTTCAACCGACAGGCTTCGGAGCAGTAGGGCTTCTGGTCGCGCTGGCGTTGTGAGCTGTGGAAGAAGGCAGGTGGGTCGCTTGCACTTACAGTCTGCTTTGAGCAGGCCAAGCACCACCCAAGGTCCATGTCCATGTCCATTGTGGAGCAACGTCGAGGGGGGAGGGAGGGAGGGAGGGGGGAGGGGAGGTGACGGCTAGGTTGTTATTGCGACGACAGCTTGGCAGTGGTTATATGTGTAGTGGGGCTAGATGGGTTGATGCAAGGTGTGAGAGGTGCGGGAAGATGCGACCAAGGGCGTAGAGAATCAGGCGTAGCGAGTCAAGGCGTGATGGAGGAATGGACAGTATTGTTGGGTTGAAGGCGTAGTCGTCGTTGTTGTCGTAGGTGTCGTCGTTGATGGCGTCGTCGGTCAAGACGTCGTGATGGGGGATTCAACGCGCGCCAAAAAGGAAGCGCGCGAGGAAGAGGGGCAATGGCGATGCAGGTAGGGGTCGGGCGATGGGTAAAGGACGATGAAGAGGATCGCGTCAGTATAGCACAAAGGACAAAAGAGAGGCCACGACGGTGCGAGGAAAAGAAGCACAGAGTGGGTAAAAGTCGCGCATATCGCGCAACCCGCCAGCACCAGTAACCGACGACGAGGCGATTACAGATGGCCCAGCCGGCCAGCGAGTTGGGCACTGCGCGCGGCGCAGTGGGCCCCGCTGGCGGCACATGGGTTGTGCTTCGGGCGACCGGGCGACGCGCAATGACGAGCGGGCGAGGGGCGCGACGGAGCGTGCACACTGCGCGCACGGCGTCGGGCTGAAACGCGGTCCAAGCGGCGGGGGCGGCGTAGACCATCTTTGCTGACCACGACACATTGTGCGCGGGGGGACACTGTCAACTCACCGGTGCAATCGGTAATCTGCGCACAGAGCGTGTACGCTGGGGCCAGGATGGAGGACGACGAGATGCAGGCCGCAGGGGGGTAGTAGTACTTTTGTAGCGAGGGAAGGCGAGTCGAAGCGATGTGGGTGGGTGCAGTGCAGTGTCGGCCAAAAAGCGTGCGTACGAAGGCGTGGGCGTAGGCGGGGGCGCGGGGGCGGGTGGGGCGGCGGGAGGGCGCAACACGAGCGGGTGTGTGTGTGATGTGATGAATAGCGGCGGCGTCGGGAGAAGCAAGCACAAGCGAAGCGATGCGAGGGGAGTGATGGGCGCGATGCAGACCGAGTGGGTGGGTGGGAGAGATGCTGCGAGATCGATCTGGCCAAGCGTGCAAGGTGGTGGTGGTGGGTGGTGGTGGTGTGTGCTGCGTGGTGGTGCTTGCACTTGAGGGGGGGGGGTTGAATGCGGGGGCGGCAATGGCTGGGGCCTATAGGGCTTGGTTTGTCATATGCTACTGTGGGGGCGGGGGGGAAGGGGCAAGGCAAGGGGGGGAAGGCGGACGGCGGCTAACGCGACGCAACGACGGCGCAAGGGTGGTGAAAAGTGGCGTATGCGCGAGCGAGCGGATTGCTGGGGGAAAGGGCGAGCGGGCGAGGCAGTGGGGCTGGGGTTGGGGTTTGGGCGACAAAAGCAAGCCAAACTGGCGCTAGAACAAGATGCGATTCTTCTACGCGATGGTGCAAGCCATGCGGCGGCCGTTTGCTTTCTTTTACTTGACACGTAGCGACAAGAAAAAAAAGGTGCGAGGCAGGTGTGCAGCACCGAGGGAGACTGGGAAACGCCGCTGGTCGTAATAGGAAACGTATTGAATAATATTCAGGGCAGGGGGGTTAGAGGTCACGGCCTGCCGGCCTGCGGGGAGGGCAAAAGGTAACGTCAGGGGCGGGGGAGGGACGGCGGTCAGCGGCGGCGGCGGCAACGGCGAGGGGGACGCGGGGGGAGCGGGGCCAACAGGGGGCGGCGGGCGGCGGCGTGCTCGTGTCGCGGGGGTGTTACAGGTGCGAGTAGAGTTTCGGCCTGCCAACACCATGTGCAGCGGCCCCCAACAACGCAACAGCAGCAACCCAATGGTACAGGTCCCAACGCCGACCGACCGGGCGAAACGCACGTCGAGTGGCGTGCTGGTGGGGGTGGGGGGGTGAGTGACAGCCGTGACTGGCGCCAGTGCCGCCAGCGCGCCAGCCAGCGGCCAGCGGATGCAATGTGCGCGCGTGAGAGTCGTCGCTGTCGTCGTGCGTCACGCACGGCGAGCATGGCCAAATCAGGTAGCCCAGGGCGGCAGCAGCGGCAGAGACGAGCATTTGCATTTGGTTTGAGATAGATTTGGTTTCCTTAGCCACGCGCAAGTCTCAGCCAAGCCGGCTGGCGGCGCTGGCCTGGCGGAGATTGAGTCGGGAGCCTTACCTTGCACCGCGCACATGAGGCTAAACAATCCATGGGGCGGGGCTTATTCGACCAAGCCAACTCCAGCCCGCGGCGTTCGCATTCCTGGAATATGCGCCCGCCCAGATCATTTGGTATTGCAGTGCACGCGGCCACATGACCTCGACCCGGCTGCCCACAAAGTGACTCACCGCGGCTGGCTTGCCCCTGCGCCTGCCGCCCCGCTCCGTCCGGCGACTGAAACTGCCTTCTGATGGACACCCCGATGGCGGACAGGACAGGAATCAGTAGCACGCTGGAATGTGGTTTCGGGACGACCGCGACGATATCCGCGAGGCGCGGCGGCGCTTAGCTGGCTGCACTCGAACCGTAACCCACCAAACGTCGCCTCGCCTCGTAACTCTAACCGTAACTGCTGCTGCACGCACACAGGCACAAGATTTACTAATTGCTGGCGCTCGCTCGCATTGTGCACAGACACACTGGCGCAATCTTGACGAGCCTACTGGCGAGCTTGGCTACCCTCTCGCCCGGCCAGGCCAGGCTAACGGCCACATCCGCACCCACCCACAAGGTCACTAGAATACATCCCGAGGAATACACGCTCGCTTGCGCTTGCTCGCCTGCTTGCTTGATACAACTGCGCCAGGCTAGGCATGCCAGCCTGCCGCTCGGTCGCAGATCGCCGTTCATCTCGTCATGAGCACCGCGTCATGCACTCGTCGCCCACTCGTCGAGCCATCTGCGGGGTTAGCGTTGCTTCTTGGCCGCATCGGCCTTGCATGCAACGGCATTGCTGCTGCAGGGCGGCATTCAACGCCGGGCACGCCGCACGCCCGCACGTGGCGTCGTGCGCCGCCTGGCCGCTTGCGCGCCTGCGACGACATGGAGAGCCACGGTACCCCGCGCGTGCGACGGCACCCCACGCCTGCGACGCCCGCGGCGTGCTCCCGCGCGCGCGACGCCGGCGATCGACACGGGCACGACCTCGCCAAGAGCAACACCGATACCGGGGTTGATAGCGGACGCGAGCATCCTCCGAACGGCCAGACCGCACACAACCGTCCAGTCCGTTATCACCGCGGACGAGTGTCCGTTCGCGCAACGCAACGCGCAACTCGCAACTCGCTTTTGCACGACTCTTGTCTGTGCTGCGCTCGTTCGCGCGTCGCTGCCGTGCTCACTCATGCCCGCCCACCATCACTCACGCCCACCAACCCCCCACTCACAGCCACTCACAATTGCCAGTCGGCCCAGCCGCCTTTCGCCGACGCCCCGCGCGCCGGCGGCACCAGCACCTTGTCGATCATGTGCCACGCCCCGTTGGTCGCGGGCACGTCGACAACCTTGGCCTTGGCCCCGTTGACCTTTACGCTCGTCTTGATCGCCCCTGCAACCTGGTCAGCGCCGGGCCGCCTACGCATGCCGTCGCCGGCTCGCTGGCGCCTGCCCTGCTCACCGTTTATCGGCAGGAGGCGCGCCTTCTCGAGCGTGACCTTGAGCCTGTCGCCCGTGCCGCTGTCCACCGCCACGGTACGCTTGAACGTCCCGTCCGTCTTGATCTCGCCCTCGGCCTCGGCGCCGACGACCACCTCGGAGTGCAGCAGCACGCCCGGGACCGTGTGGTACTCGAGCAGCTTGCGCAGCGCCTTGTTCCCCCTGCGCGAGAAGAGGAAGTAGTGCAGATCCGCCGGCAGCGCATTCCACGCGTCGTTGGACGGCGCGAACATGGTCACTAGCGGCGTGCCCTCGCCGTCCTCCCAGCCGAGGTCCAGCCCGGCACGCTGTACCGCCGCCGTCGTGGTGCTGAGGTATCGCGAGACGAGGAACATCTCCTCAAACACCGAGCTCGGGGGCACGAGCGCCTGGTCGAGCGTGTGGATGTAGCCGTTTGTCGTGGGCGCCGAGCTCACGACCTTTGCCCACCAGTTGACGCGCAGCGCCGGGCGCAGGGGCACGAGGCTGTGCTCGACGTGGATCCGCTGGGCGCGCCCCGCGCCACTGAGCGCCGTCGGCAGCGTAGAGTTGCGCGCAATCGCCGAGAGCGGTGCGACGCCGGGCACGACGTGGTACCGCAGCAGGCTGTGCGCGAGCGCCTTCCACCGCGCGCGGTGGACGTGGGGGCTGGGCGACGACAGCGCCGCCGCGAGATCTGGCAGCGTGCTCGGAGCCGACGGGTTGCGCTGTGCCTCGGTCAGTCGGGGAGCAGGCCGAGGCCGAGCCAGCACGCCACTCACCCCACCGCCGCGGAGGGCGTCGTTGCTCGGCGCAAAGAACGTGAGCTGCGCGTCCGGGTCGTCGAGCAGCGCGATCGTGTCTTGCTCAAACTAAAGTCAGCGCGAACCCACGCCGCGACTCACCTCGAGCACGCGCACGAGCATGGCATAGTTGTCGTCGCGGGTGAGCCGGCCCCAGATGGTGAGGCTGTCGGCGGCGACGTTGGAGTGGTCCCACCACGCTGTTGCGGCCTCGAACGGGGCCTGGGCGTCGCTCGGGTCGAGGTTTACGAGCGGGCGGGCCGACGCGAGGGCGAGCAGGGTGGCCGCCGCGATGATGACCGAGGCGGCCGAGGACAAGGACGCGGTGGATATCCTCATTGTGGTGTGGTCGGTGTCGAGGTGTCACTATGCGTGTGTCATGTCAAGGTCATTGCTTGGGGCGATGAGGATGAGAGCGACGCCTAGTAGCATGCATTGTCGTGCGAAGATGCACAGGCTACGAGGGCGCATGAGTCGACAGCGGCGGCGGCGGCGGCGGCCATGGGCCATGGGCAGTGAGTTGGTTGTGGGTTAGAATGGCCGGCGGCACTCGTCATCGATCGGGTCGGACGACTGGGCTGACTGGGCTACTGACCTGAGATACCTCTAGGGTGGCTGGTCGCAGCTGGAGGGAGTCAGCGCCAAGCGACGCGTCCTGCTGCGAGCGACAGGGCATGGCATCCAACAAGTCTGTCAGCAGACCAGTCTCGACCCAGAGCTTAACATTGAGCATGCAGGGAGCTGCTGCGCCGGGCAAGAGGCTCACTCGGCCACTTGACTTGGCGCGTCGTGCCACCACCCATAGACTTTTTATTTTGTTTTTCTGGCGCCCGGCTGGCCGCCGGCCATGGACAATGACGGCATCGACCAGGGGGGCGACACTTGTCTTTATACTCTTGCATTGTCTTCTTCGCATTCTTCGCCCCTCCTCGTCGATATCAACAATACATGTCCTCTTTGAGCATGCTCACGTCGGCCACCACGCCCCCCTCGCCGCCCACTCGACACACTGCACATGGCGAGGGCGGATCCATCCCCCTCGTCGTCACCATGCCAGCACTAGCACCAGGGCGAGCACGAGCAGCGGCGCCAGCGCGATCACGAGCACGAGCACTACAAGCTCGATAAAGCTCAAACACGGTGCGAGCGCTTGCTGCCCGCTGGCGCGCTGGCGCAGGCTGGTGCTCGCGCCGTGGCCCCACCAGCGCGAGCTTCACGCTCGTGCTGATCGAACGTGCAAACGTGCCCGTATGCCCTTTCTAACCCCAACTCGTCGTCGTCGTCGCCGCCGCCGTCTCTTTTGCCCAACTCACCCCCACTCTCGTTGACTGACAAACACACAAACACACTCGTTGCCCTCGACACCAAGGCCCCCGCCGAATCAAATACGGACATAAACACACACACGCCCACTCACCGCCCGACGCCACGCCCGAGCCCGCAGCGAGCGTGCTCACTCAACATGCTTCCACCACGCCCCCTCTATCCTATTAATGAATCGCCGTCGCCGCGCACCTCGTCCTCATTCTCCTCGTTCGACAGAGACACGATGGCTGAAGCGCTGGCCGCACCCAGACCCATGAGCCCCGAGCCGCCGGGTCCGCCCAGCCCACCCAGCCCGAGCGGCTTCCTGGCCCTCCGATCACCGAGCCCCCCCAGCCCCGCCGAAAGTTCAGATCCGACCAGCTCGCCCGAATCAAGCGTCCACCACCACCTCCAGCTGCCCGGCGAACCGTCCCTCGTCTCGGTCGTCACGACCGCCGAGAGCATCCCCAACCCGTCGATAGAGACCATCCCGCGCCCGTCATCTGCCAACGGCCTGGTCCGCGCGCTAGACCCCCGCAAGACGCCACTCACAATCTCGCGCCTGTTTTCCGGCAGCCGCCTCAAGAAAAAGTCGAGATCCCCGACGCCGCCGAGCACGAACGCGAGTGCCAGCTACTTGGCCAGCGCCAGTGCGAGCGCGAGCGCCAGCACCACCGCGTTTACGTCGGCATCGAGCATCCCCAGCCTCCGCCTGTCTGACCTGGCGTCGGAAAGCACGACCGTAGAAGTGAGTGCCGGGGCGCGTGCCGAGATGCATCGGCACGCGCCATCCTTCTCACATTTCTCACGCCGCAGGAGCCCGACTCGGCATCACCTCCATCGTCCCCAGTGTCCCCGACGTCCACAACCAATGCCGGCCTCAACCTCTTTGCGCCAAAGCCCACCGCATTCCGAGGCGTGCCGCTTACGCCGGCGGGCGCGCGCGCCCAGGCAAAGCGACACAGCTTGGAGATCGTGCCCCGGCGCCCGAGTTCCCAAGCGAGCGACCGGGAGCGCGAGCGCCAGCGCCCACTCACCTTTCCCGCCTCGTCGCCGACGACTCCATCGGCACCCAAGCCGACAGTGATCCACAAGTCGGCCCCGCCGTCGCCGACGCGCCCGCGCTCCTCGGCAGACCTCACGCGACGGGCCTCGTCGCCGACGCCGCCGGCGCGCCCGTCGAGCCCTCTCAGACTCGGACGCGGCTTCAACATCTTCTCGTCCATGTGGGAGTCGCGGAACGCGACCCTGCTACCGGCTATCCCATCCCGCCCGTCGTCGGTGGCTACGGCCGATGAGTACGCGTCGGGCGCGCCGATCCAACACGCCATCCGCAACTCTGGCACGTTTGGAATCACCGACGACGGCAGCGAGATCTTCAGCCTCATCGGGTTCGAGCACCTGCAGCGGCGGCGGACGAGCAGCGGCAGCATCATCGAGGTCACGCAGGTACGCCGATCGCTGTACGCTGAGAACGCGGATCCGGCTGAGGCCGCCGAGTCGGTCGAGATGCTGGCTGGAGGCGGCGAGGAACGAGCGCACGCAGAAGAAACACGGTCGGCGCAGAGCTCAGCCCACACGTTTGGCTTCCGATCGCCTGCGCTGGTGACTCCGGACAGTGAACGATCGGAGGCCGAGCGCGGCCTAAGGCTGCAAGTGCACCCCCATCCGCATGATCATCCACATGGGCACCATCTGCATGGTCACCCGCACGCGCACCATCTGCATGGTCATCCGCACGCGCACCAACTGCATGGTCATCCGCACATGCACTTCCCGGCTGAGGCTATGGCGACCGAGAACCACAACGGGCACGCCAACGGCTACCCCGACCTCCACACCCCAGCGTCGGCCACCCTCGCTGCTTCGCCCACGGCGCACGGTGCCTCGGCTGCGTTGCGCGCCGCCGCAGTCATGATGGCTGCGCACGCTGGGGCACTCGTCACCAACGCGGGCTGTGCCGGGGACGGGCAGGAGACGCTGCGCCGCATGGCCGCCGAGAGCGCGCGGTTCAGCACCATCCTCGAGGCGATGGCCACGAGCGCCGACTTTGAACGTGACTTTGAGAGCAGCGGCGCCGCTGGGCATGAACACGACACCGGGTCGAGGGTGAGTGCTGACTCGGTGACCCTGCTAACGCGCAGCTACCGCGTTCTCGCTGGTCTGGCCAGTCGGCCGTGACTGTACGTCCGAACGGGCACGCCGAGCCACCGCCGCTTTCGTCGCCACCGCCCCCGCCTCTGCCGGCCTCGTCGCCTCTGCCCCCGCCTCTGCCACCCCTGCCGACTGTGATCCGCGACTGGGCGGAACTTCGCACGGCTGAGAGCGCATGGTCATCGGCTACGAACGAGCTGCAGACGATCCTGGGCACGAGGCAAGAGGCAATGTCCTCGGCGTATGCCTCGCCACAGGTTACGGAGACGCAGCACGGCCTCCAGCTGTCGCCGCCGCCGCCGCCACGGAACCCCATGCCAATCGCTGCGGCGACACGCTACGTGCCACTCGCTGCGGAGACCGGCGAGGTGCCACTCGCTGCGACAACCGACGCCGTGCCACGCGCTGTGACGACCGACGACGTGCCACCCTTGCCTCCCCGCCCCACGTCAGCAAGCTCACCCCATCGGCTCCCCGCTGCGCCAGCAGCGCCGCGGCGCTCAGCGTCGACGCGAGAGATACGCTTGAGATCTGCAACGGTGCCAAACGCAGCGCACGCAAGACCCGGTCGCGGACATGGCGGGATTAACGGCGACGCGAACGTGTTATCGCCTCCATCATACCGGCGGCAGCAGTTCTCGTCGCTTTCCAGCAGCAGCGATTACGCGTCCGAGGCGGGTGGGGCACGCGGGAGCGCTGGCGTGGGTGCCAGAGTGTCGCGCTCGATCTCGACGCGGATGCGGCGGCTGTCGCGCGTGGTGCGGTCTGACGAGGACGAAGACGAGGCAAAACAGGCGTGGTTCCGCGTGTCGTGGGGCACGGCGGGGCGGGTCGAGTAGGCGGCGAGTGGGTGCGGTGGGTGCGGTGGGTGCGGATGCGCTGGACTGAGGCACGCCGCTTCATGACGCCATGAGGAAGTTGGTCGGGGTGGGTACAGTGGGTAGGGGAGGGGCGAGCGGCGCGGCCACCGGGCGCCGCAAGTCTCGGCCGTATACTATAGACGTGGTGGTGTGCATGCGACGTGTCTCTGCGACGGGGCTAGTGGAGTTGGAGTCCAAGCGGCGACAGACACGGAATAACAGGCAGGCGCAGGTAGGCAGGCCGGCAGGCACGCACCAAGGCCGTGATAACCAGCGAGCCCAGGGCCAAGGTTTCGCGTCGTGGCCGGAGTCGGCGCCCGCGCCCGTGGTGCAGGTGCTAGCCAAGCGAGCATCACAATGGCACCAGCCGCATGCGTATGCTGGGATGGGACGTGTACGAGCCCGTGTTCGTGGCCGCAACTCGGCGACAGGCAACTCGGGCATGGCCGCTGGCGGTGTGCCAGGCCCACGCCACCCCACCCGACTACCCCGCATCAGCTCCTCGGGGAATGGAGAAAGTTGGGCAGGCAGTCGACACCAGGCCGACAACTGACACGGCTAGCGAGCGACAGACTGAATGCTACTCGGTCGATTATAAGACTCGCTCGGTCGACGGCGGGGGGTGGTGTCATCTCCCCCTTGCAACTTTTACCCCCCTACACTGCAGCAAACATGGGCGACGCTCCGGAAAAGACGCGGGTCGACGAGGTCATCAACGTCGGCGAGGGCCCGAGCGTGTTTATTGTTGGCGCGGGGTGAGTAGCGAGCAGGCGAGCAGGCGAGCGTCGGCGCGTCAGCGCCGGCGCGAGTGCTTGCCTGTGCTGTAGTCGCGCAGCAGCACCTAACCCCCCCAGCATCGGCGCCATCTCGCTCGGCCTCGAGCTCGACCGCAACGGCCTGACCAACTGGAAGGTGCGTCCCGTCTTTCGTGCGGCGCTGACGACCAGATGTACGAGCGCATGGGCGGCGTCGGCGGCACGTGGTGGACGAACCGGTATCCGTGAGTGTTGCCTGGGCTAGCGGGGCCGAGCTAACGTGCGCAGCGGGTGCCGATGCGAGTGAGTCCGAGTCGCCCACCTGGCCGAGAGCCCGCCGAGCCCGAACTCACACCCGCAGCGTCCCCGTCATCGTCTACTCGCACTCGCGCTTCCCGAACCCCAACTGGACCGAGACGCACCCCTCCCGCGCCGAGATGCAGCAGTGTGAGTGGCGGCCGTGTCTGCCGCGGGCTCGCTGACGCCCGCTAGACTGGCAGGACATCACCGAGCAGCAGAACCTCCAGTCGCGCATCAACCTCAACTGCAACGTCGTCCGCGCCGACTGGGACGCAAAGCGCAAGGTGTACTACATCACCGTCGATGGCCCTACGGGCCGGCGCGTCGTCGAGGCCAACATCATCGTCTCGGCCGCCGGCGGCCTCTCGAACCCGCGCATGATCGACGCCAAGAACCGCCAGAGCTACAAGGGCACGCTGGTGCACGCGGCCGACTGGCCCGAGGAGCTCACGACCGACAGCCTCAAGGGCAAGCACGTCGTCGTCGTCGGCAATGGGTGCTCGGGCGTCCAGATCATCGGCGAGCTCGGCACCCACAAGGACATCAACATCACGGGCGTCGCGCGCACCAAGCAGTGGTTTGTCCCGTCTGACCCGCTCCGCCCGTACGGCCCCCAGAAGCGCCACAGCGTGCCGTACCCCCAGGCAGTGCGCACCCTGTTCAACTACTTCCCGTTCGTGCAGTGGCTCATCCGCAACCTCATGATCAAGGTCATGGACTCGCTGTTCTACCTGTACCTTGACAAGGAGGGCGCCAAGTCGCGCAAGTGGGTTGAGAAGGTGAGTAGGTTGCGACGCGAGCGCAGCGAGCGGCGTGGAGGGCTGGACTGGTCCGGGAGGTCTGCTGCCGTGGGCGGTTGGACTGGCCCGGGAGGTCGAGCGGTCCGACACCCCCCCGCCGCGCGCCGCGTCGCGCTTCGCGCTCCGCTTTGCTTCGCCTGCTGACTCCCCAGCGCTTCGGAACCTGGATGACCAAGCGTCTCCCCGACTACATGCGCAAGGACGCCATCCCCGACCACGCGATCGGCGCGCGCCGCCTCATCTTCGAGGACGGCTACTTTGACGCGCTCAACCAGCCCAACGTAAAGGCCATCCGCGGCAAGGTCGTCGAGTTCAAGCCGGAATCCGTCATCCTCGACACGGGCGACGAGGTCAAGGCCGACGTTGTCGTCCTCGCCACCGGCTACGACGCCGAGGTCAAGCACTTTGACGTGACTGGTTCGACCGACAAGACGTCAAACTACAAGTCGAACGCAGAGTGGCAGATGTACCACGGCATCTCGCTGCCCGGCATGCCAAACTGGTTCGCCATGCTCGGCAACAACACGGGCATCAACCACATGTCCATCCTCGCCATCCTCGAGATCAATGCCAACTACATCACGCAGTTGATCAAGAACATGCGCGACTACGACGTCAAGGAGCTGTCGGCAAAGAAGGACAGGGCGGCACAGTACGACGACTGGGTCCAGAAGGAGCTCCACCGCACAACCTGGTACCAGACCGAGACGTACTGGCGCACCGGGGGCGGCAAGGGCAAGATCTTCACCCACTACCCGGGCTCGGTCGCGCAGTTTGGCCGCCAGAACGGCTTCCCAGAGTTTGAAGACTACGACGGCGGCGAGGTCATCGCCAAGGGCCGCCGCAACCGCAAGATCCTGCGCACGCTCCTGCTCGTCTCGGCCATCGTCGCCGCCAGCTACACGAGCGCCGGCTCGGCCGCAAAGGACGCCGTCCTCGGCCACGTCGAGAACGCCCTCCACAAGGTGTACGAGTTTACGCTGAACCGCGTCGTGGGTTAGACACAGTAGGCATCACACAGTTCCAGTCGTGGTAGAATAGCACAGTGGCGCACAGGCGCGCAGGACAGCGCGGACGCCTGCCCGCCGCTCGCGTCGTGTATTGCGTAGTAGAGTCGCAACATGAGATGTATACGGTTCTTGGGACAAGACGGTGGTTAGTGACCGAGCATGCCCCGTCTACTCGTACAACCTGCATCGATCTCTATAGTCTACGCCACGCCTACCACACCGGCTTCTCGCCCTGCTCCTCGGGGAAGTTGAAGATGTTGATGGGCCACTTGGGCTTGAACGTGGCCGGCACGGCGCCGTGCGAAGGGTTGGCCGCGCCCCAGGCCGTGATGGCCTCGACGTCCTCCTTGGGCAGGTCAAACGTCTCAAAGTTGGACGCGATGCGCTCGGGCGTCACGCTCTTGGGGATGACGATGAAGCCCTTGGCCGCGCCCCACGCGATCAGCACCTGCGCGGGCGTCTTGCCGAGCTTGTCGGCAATGGCCTTGACCTCGGGCGCGTTGAGCGCGCGCGCGCCGCCCACGTTGTTGCCGAGCGGCGAGTAGGCCGTGATGTGGATGCCCTTGTCGGCCGCGTACTGCCACAGGTCGGGGTTGTACGCCTGCGGGTGCGCCTCGACCTGGTTGACGGCGGGGACGACGCCGGTCGCCTTGATGACCGTCTCGATCTGATCCTTTGTGAAGTTGGACACGCCGATCGCGCGGACCTTCTTCGTCTCCTTCTGGATGCGCACCAGCTCGGCCCAGGTGGCGGCAATGCCGGGCGCCTCGAGGTCGAGAAGGACCTCGGTCTTATCCTCGTTGAGCGGGAGCGGCGAGCTGCCGGGCGCGAAGGCGACGGGCCAGTGGATGAGCAGCAGGTCGAGGTAGTCGGTGTCGAGCTGCTTGAGCGTCTCGTCGAGGTTCTTCTCGACGTCGGCGACGCGGTGGGCAGTGTTCCAGAGCTTGGACGTGATGAAGAGGTCCGAGCGGGGGACGCCGGACGCCTTGATGCCGGCCGCGAGCTCGGGCTGGTTCTCTGCAACTTTAGCAAGTCTGTCTTATTCGGTTTACCCACGGTAGATCCAGGCAGCGTCGATGTGCTTGTAGCCGGCCTTGATAGCCTCCTCAGTGGCACGGCCGACCTCGCCAGGGGCCGACTGCCAGGTGCCGAAGCCGATCTGGGGGATTTCCACGCCGTTGTTGAGCTTGATGGTGCGACCGAGAGACATTGTGGTGGATTGGGATGGTGGGGGGAGCACGCATGCATGCTCACCTCTTATAGCGTGCGCCGCATGGTGTGCTCGCTTGCGGTCACGCAAGGTTGCGTCGCGTTTGCTCTTCCAAACGAAGGTGTGATGCGATTGTGGTCGAGTTGTCGCTCAGGGTTTGGTGGAGGTCACTTGCAATGTCGTCATTGGCCGTCGGTCTCGCGGCGTCCATCGTCAAGTCGCGCTTGACTCATGCAAGGCCCTCCACTCCGACGCCAGCTTGCACGAGATTGCTCGAGCCCGTCGCCGCAGTCCTGCCCATGCGGACGCAGGCGCAGTCTTCGGCGCCTGCGACCCAGGAAGCGAAAAAAGTGTAGGTCGCGCGGAGCGGACCAACCTCCGCTCCGTCCTGGCCTCCGGGATATCGCCCAAGACGCCGACGATTACCGTGGCCGAGAGGTGCGAGCGGCGGGATGCCGGCAGCGCAGAGTCCTTGATTGATGATACCGACGCGTGTGGGTGTTTGTTTGCTTATGCATGTGTGCGGGCGTCGGATAGAAGCCGACGCGTGTGGGCTTCGGCGCCGACAGTCAATGGGCTCGCACGGAGGAAGCGGGGCAGCTGGATGGGCGACCTCGTGTGGAGGACAATCTTGCAGTGAGGCAAGTCGTCGAGCTTGCAAGCTAGAGGGCGAAGCGTACGTGAGGGGGAGGGGCGAGCTGGGGTGTCGCTGGTGGGGAGGCTCTCGATCCCGGTGAGTCCGTGCTGGCGGGATACCCGAGCGGCAGCATGTCGGGGTTGTTGGAGGGGTCAGGTTGGAATGAGTGCGCGAGGAAGAGCAGAGTTGACGGTTGGCGAGAGGGAGAGGAGCATTTGCGAGTACTCGATAGACTCGGCGCACTTGAGGAGGGGAGGGTTGTTGACAAAGTCGTTGACAACGACACAGCCAAAACAAGATTTCTCCACCCCCGCAAAAATCAACCCCCCGCCCTCGCGTTTGTCCACATCCTCAACGCACACTGCCAACAAACTCTGCGCCGTTCACGATACGACCTACACACTTGCCTCGTCCACCCCATCAGCGCGTACTTGAAGCTCGCTCGCTCGCCGACTGCTCCCATTGTCTATTGCACCCCAAGGTGTGCCTGCCAGTGGAGGCGTTATCGGCATGACGTCGGCGTCGCAACGAGCAGCTATTGTCTTGGCAGTCTGCGCCCGCCGCAGCACGACAATGCTCCATCGCAACTCTCGGCCTCATCATCTGAGACATGGTCGCTGGAGCGCTCGCGACATTGCTCACTCGCTCTTGAGCATCTCCCCAGCGCCTTCGAGACGCATCTCTGTACGTCGACCGCGCCGCGGGTACGAGCTCACACCGCAGGACTAATGCTCGGACTTGCCTCGATATCAACGCCCGTCCTCGCCCTGGTCCTCGCGCTCGCCACCGGCGCGACAGCCGAGACATGTACCCAGAACCGACTGCACACGTCCTACCCCGCCCCCATCGCGGCCGACGGGTGGTCGTACCGCGTGATCGCGAACGGCCTCCAGAAGCCCCGCAGTGTCATCTTCGACGGCAGCGGCGCGCTGCTCGTCCTCGAGTCCGGCAAGGGTGTCTCGCGGCTCACCTTCAACGATAGCGGCGGTAGCTGTCTCGCCGTCAAGGACCGCACGACGGTCGTGGCCAACACGGGGGTGAGTGGAGTCGCACGGCTGGCTTGGCGCATGTCTGCGCACGAGGCGATGCGCGCAGCACAACCGTACCTGGGCTGATCCGCAGCTCAACCACGGCCTCGAGCTGCTCAACGGCACGCTGCTCGCCAGCACCGACAACGACGTCCTGTCATGGCGGTACGATGCCGGCGCGGGCACGGTGGACAACGGCACCCAGCAAGTGCTGGTGACGAACATGACGAACTCGGGGCACAAGACGCGCACGCTGCTGGTGACTTCGCGCTCGCAGCTGCTGGTTTCGCGCGGTAGCGCGGGGAATGCAGATCCAGCAGCGGTGGAGAAGAGCACTGGCCACTGCCATATCCGCGCGTTCAACCCGTCGTCGACGACGGCCGACTTTGCCAGCGGCGGCGAGACTGTCGGCTGGGGCCTGCGGAACAGCGTCGGTATCGCCGAGCACCCGGACGGCGGGATCTGGTCGGTCGAGAACAGCGTGGACAACCTGTCGCGCCAGGGTACCGACATTCACAACGACAACCCTGGCGAGGAGCTCAACTACCACGGCAACGTGACTAACTTCCGCGGCGCCAACCATGGCTACCCGCTCTGCTACACGCTGTGGGGCACAGACGGGTTCCCGAGCCGGGGCAACCTGTCCGTCGGGGACCAGTTCGCTGCGGACGGCGCGGAGGGCGTGATTGTGTCCCCACCGACGGACGCGCAGTGCAACACCGAGTATGCGGCCCCCGCGCTCGCGTTCCAGGCGCACATGGCGCCGATCGACATCGTGTTCGACAAGGACGGGAGCAACGCGTACATTTCGTTCCGAGGGAGCTGTGAGTGAGCGTGTGAGCAAGCTGACGACGAGGGAACCGGGAGCAGCCAGTAGGCTACGCCGTCAAACGGGTGGCCTTCGCCAACGGCCGGCCGGCCGAGTCGCAGGCGAGCACCAACGCCGTGACCGACATCCTGCGCAACGCCGATATCAGCGGCTGTCCGTCCAAGTGCTTCCGGCCGGTCGGGCTCGCGTGGGACTCGACGGGCAGGCTGTGGTTCGCGAGCGACTCGACGGGCGAGATCTTCGTGCTCGCCCACGGCGGCGACAACTTTGCGGACGACCACGGCGACAGCGGAGCGGCGGGTATGCGCGCGCCGCTGGCTGCTGTCGTCGGCGCTGCTGTGGGGGCCTGGCTCCTCACCAGCCTGTGATTCAATTTTGGCACGCTCGCAACGACTCCACGACCGACAATGATTAATGCAACACGCCTACGACCTTGTTCCGTGACCATGCTGGGGGCAGTACGAATCGCAACAATCCATCCGTGACTTTATGCTGGCGGGGCGATAACACTGAGCCATTGATCGTGACGCCTGTGTGCATACTCACCAGCTCGCAACACAACAGCGTGCCTAATGTGTTGCGCACAAACAATGCCTCGTGCCGCCCATCGTTGTGGCGCGCCATTGTGTGCGACCGCGTCCACACCACACCTACCCCGCATTGTTTACTGCCTTTGTGCCGACCGTCATCACCTGCTCATCCACAGCACGCTCGCGCTCATTGTCGCGCGCATTAAAACCCAGCAGGCCACCACCGCTGCCGACCAAACACGATGGTCGCCACCTCCAGACGGTCAACAAGCACGACACGCTCAGCAAGCACGACAACCGCGGCCCCTCCAACACCGCGCAAGCACATCGTCTTCCTCGAGCTCACGCGGCAGGAGCACGTCATGCTGACATTTCTCGACGTCTCCATCCCAGACGGGACCACGCACCTCGTCCTAACACTGACGTACGACCCGACACTGGACCCGCGGCTGCCAGCGGATGCGCGCTGCCCGTGCCCCGACCTCGAAGACTCGGTAACAGACGTGACCGTGATAATCAAGAGTGTCTTCATGGCAAGCCGGCGGCGGAGCCCCCCCGCGGCGGCCGGCGAGATCGCCGTGCTCCAGATCCTGCTCGCCTTCGTCGGCGCCAACACCATCCCGGGCCGGCGCTTCACCCTCGTAGGCGTGCACGACGTCGACTGGCGCTGGCTCGGGGCCGCAGCACGCCCGCTGCATACGGTCAACACGGCCACGGCCACCATCCAGGCGCACTACCGCGACGCTTGTGCATGGACCTGCGCCGAGCTCCGCTCCGTCGTGGGCGGACTCGTGTTCACCCCGCTGGGGCGGTACAGATGCGAGGAGGAGGACGAGGAGTACAAGGAGAACACGGTGTGTCCTTCGTCGTGGCGCGCGCGCGGGGGTGTGGGCGAGGGCCGGCCGTGGATCTAGGTGAGGCGAGACGAGGGGAGAGAACGACGTACAGACTGCATGGATGCCGCCGTGCGCTGAGAGAGCGCACAGCTCGCACTGATGCACTGGTTCGGAACGCCGCTGACCCTCGCCGCGCTGCTAGTCAATCTGAGCCATGGCGTCGTCCTCTGAAGCAAGCCCACTGACTGCCTGTACTCACCACCCGGTAACCCCATGCCCCCGGCGACTTGGAAGCGCGGCCGCCATCGCCCGGGGATGTGCGTATGCCCTGCGTTTGTGGCCCACGTCGGTTTTCTCCTGTCAGAATGCCCCACTCGCACCGCTCGGTCAACGAGAGCGCGGGGCCGTGCTCAAGCACGCTGGGCGGGCCGCCGCCTCGCCGTGCGCTCACCCACGAGAGCAACTGGTACAGGCATGGCAGCGTCCTTCATGGCAACCTCCTTCATGACGGCCCCCTTCATGGCAGCGTCCTTCATCATGGCAGCGTCCTTCTAGCGCCCCAGATTTTACATGGATGGCACCGATTGACACTTGATAACGACAGGGCCCTCCTACTCCACCGTGTTGAGCATGAACTCGCGCTCCCCGACCTGCTGCTTGTACTCGTCGAGCGTGACGAACTTGAGCTGCGACGCAATCTTGGCCTTGAGGGCTGGCGAAGCCATGATTTCCGTCAACATTTCGTCACGCTCCGCTCCACGATTGATGAAGTGTCGTGCGTGTTCGACCGTTTGGTGCTCGTGGCCAGGGTGCATGATTCCCAACCAGCGCCAGTCGACCTGATCGAGACAGACGACGGTGAACTTGCGGTTGAGGGTCGTGCTGTAGATGATCAAGCCAAGGACCATGGCAAAGGCCGCAAAGTGGTCGTCGACAGGCGATACTGGTGGGAAGCGGCTGGCTCCGGCGCTGGCGACGGTGTGGAAGATAATCACCAGGTGCTCTTGGGCGTCGGCGAGGCGCGGGTGGGCAAACTCGGGTGCGTCGGCGACGTTGAGGCGAAAGTTGAGCGAGGGGTCGTAAGTGATATTGAGGACGACCTCCTGTGTAGAGTCGCTGATTCGAAAGAACATCCAGAGCTTGGACGCCAGGTCAATCTGCCGCTTGAGGTGGATGAAGAAGACCTCCTTGCTGGCGAGGATCTTGGTGGACATGCTGCGCATGTTTTCATGCACGCGGATGAGGGCGCTAGGGCGCGTTGTGTGTCGAACCACCTTCATCTTGATCTTGGGGTCGCAGCAGTAAAACACCATGTGCGCCTCGAAGGACTCTAGCATCTGGAGGTCAAGGACGGTCGCGTTCTCGATGAATGCCAAGAGCGCCTTGAAGGAGGGCGGTGAAGGAGGACAACTGGATCAGGGACCTGGAAGTCAGGCCACGGCGACCTGATGCCAGGCGCTCCGTGTGCGGTCTTGATAGTGAAGCCGATATTCGTCGTCTCCAGAACGGCGTGCTTCAGCAGCTGAGGGGTTATGCTACGATGGTACTCCATGCAGGTCGCACGGAGATTCATGAGGGTAGGGCGGTCGTCTGCGTCCTTGACCATGTCGATGATGGCGTTGAGGATGTGGGGGAATGACGACGAGTCGAGCCACATGTTGAGGTCGAGCGGGAGGTGTGGTGAGTGAAGTGTAAGAGGAGAATGAGAGAGCGGATCAGTTGACTGGAGGGTTTATGAGACTGGCGCTGGGGGGATCCATCCCAGCAGCAGACTGAATGCCGCTTCTCACAGCTGCTGCGCCCCGCCCGTGTGTCACGACGCTCGCTGGCCGTGTGGGCGTCAGCCGCACACACGCCACCACCAGTCAGAGAGCTAGACTGGACAAAGATGTACCCGAGCACCATTCTCGGCGGCCGTGGCGCAACAGGAAGCGCAAGAGTAAAGAAATGGCATACTACATCCACACAAGGGGCCCGAAGAGGTCTGCTTTGATGTAGCCGGGTCGGGCACATCTCGCACGTCGTCGGTCAGGGGGCCGCGCTCGGCATCGTATGCAGTCATGGCAGCGGAGTGAGTGAGGGTGCGGTAGAGAAGGAGACTGTCGAGGTGAGTGCGAGAGTGAGAGAGAGAGAGGGCGAGATATGGTTGTGCCAACGAGTTGTTGGCACTCGTCGAGTGGAGTGGGTAGCTGGGGCACCGCGTCTCGCCACACGGGTGCTGAAACCACGTGGTTCGGAGACTCATGCAATCTCCGCCACCACCTCCACCCGACTCCAACGCGAGACGATGAGAGCAACTTGACGACAGACTTCACATCACTCACTCGACCTCGGCCTCGACACCTCACAGCTACTCCATTCTCAGGCTCGGCACGCGGTGATGGGCGCCCAGCTCCTCCCGACCTTCCCTTCCCCATGCGTGCCAACTCCGCCGCCTCGCGCAGCTCGCTCGCTGCGGCACTCCTGATCGCCGTCCTCCCACAATGCTTGGCATCCAAACACGTCCCCGGCATCCCAGCTCTGCGCCTCCAGACGCGACCAGGTCTTTGCTACGAAGCCTGCGAGTCGACGCTACACGACATCCGGTTCGCCGATGAGCACGGCAAGCGCAACAAGTACACCCGGCGCGCGTCCAGCGTCCTATGGCTCACGTCCGCCGTGCACTGCATGGACAAGTGGTGCGCTCCCGGCGACGTGCGCGAGGGATACGACGTGATGCGAGATATTCTCCTCCAGCATGCGGATGTGGACATTGGGACCGACTCGGACAAGTACCGTAACGCGACGCTCCTCGAAGCTTGCCAAGACGTCCACACCCTCAGCCGCGAGGCCGAGAAGCGCACCTTCAACACGACGATCTTGCCTCAGAAACACGATTGGGAGGTGGCGTACAACACTCTGGTGAGTGGACATGTGGTGATCACCTGCAGCAACTGACACGCTGCAGCACACATGGGACGTCAACATGATCTACGTGAGTTGCCTGCAGTGGGGCTGGCTCTGACCATCACAGCACCACGGCTTCGGCGAGTTCCTCTATGTTCTTCTTGGCATACTGCTGGCATTCGGGCTATTTGATCATCTTGTTGGCTGGCTTCGGCAGTCTGGCGCGCGAGTCACGACCGGCGACAACAAGTACACCTCACTGGCCGACGCAAGCTCGTTCGACCTCGCGGGAGGCTCATGGGCCCAACGCTACTTGACGTGGTACAGGAAGCACATCGACACACCAGCTCTGTTCGGATACCGGCACGTCCAGGCAGCTTGGGGTGGTTGGGCGTCGCTGCCGACGAGACTGGAGAGCATTGTCGTGAGTGTCGAGTGGTTTGGAGAGCACGGAAGCGACGTGGGATGGCAGCAGCCAGCGGATAGCCTCGAGGTCGTCTGCATCGCTGTCCAATAATTGGTCTAGGCAGCTCGAGCTGGGGAGCGTCGGTCACCTTGAGCTACAGCTGACGGTCAGATCGGGATCTACATCGCGGCCAATGTCCTGTTTACCCTCGGCCCCTATCCCATGGCACCAGAGAATCGCTAGTGAGTTGGAACGTCTGTTCAACCCCCAACACTCCATCACTCCCGAGCTCCGGGTCTGCTGGGATACAAACCCAGCCTCGTGTCCGCCTCTCTCGAGTCTACCCGTGTGTGCAAGCAGAGCTAACATCTCCCAGCTGGCCCGGCCGCCCTGATCAAGAACTCTCGCGATACATCGCCGACCGCACGGGTATCATGTGCTTTTGGAACCTGCCGCTGCTGTGGGCGCTGGCCGGCCGCAACAACGTTGTCCTCTGGCTCACCTCATGGTCTTATAGTGAGTTCGCCAAGCGTACACCCATACTAACACCTCAGGTTCCCTCAACATGTTCCACAGATGGGTCGCGCGCGTGGCCACAGCCCAAGCCACCATCCACTCGCTTGCGTACCTGTACTACGGCCTCGCAAATGGCAAGACGCTCAAGCACCTGTGGGGCAAGCAATACTGGGCCATGGGAGTGATCGCGACCGCGGTCATGATCGCCCTCCTGCCGTTGTCGCTTCGACCACTGCGCGAGTCCGCCTACGAGCTCTTCCTCCGAGTGCACGTCGCCCTTGCCTTTGCCTGCCTCGTTCTCCTCTTCTACCACGTCGACGTGATGGACGGCGCGTACGATGCCTGGCTCTGGTGGTGCATCGGACTGTGGGCGTTCGACTACGTGCTCCGTCTCGCCCGCATCGGTATCCTCTCATTCAACGCCATCGGTCAACGCAACACGTACGCCGAGATCACGGGCGGCGGCAACGGCCTCTTGCGCTTCGCGATCCACACCACCAGGCGCTTCGAACCGAAACCCGGCTCGTACTTCTTCCTCTACACGCCATACACCTTGGCGCCTTGGGAGAACCACCCCATGACACTGGGATCGTGGAGCACGGCGCAGGACGGCATGACGCTTGACTTCCTCATCGCACCGAAGGCCGGCGCGACACAGCGCATGAAACGCAACGTGATTCACTCGGGAGGCCGCACCAACATCAGCGTTCTCCTCGAGGGCCCTTACGGGGAGTCCCACGACCTGTCCGGCTTCGACCACGTTCTCCTTGTCTCGGGCGGCGGCGGCGTCACCGGCATCCTTCCCTACGTCAACACGCTTGCACAGCACCAGCGCCAGCGCCGAATCGACGTGGTGTGGGTCGTCCCGAGCGTCGGCTACGCCGTGGATGTGTGCGCGCGCGAGCTTGCGCCGAAGCACACCCCTGGCATCAACGTGCGCGTCTACATGTCAAGGGAACAGGGCGTGACGGCGCAGGACGTTGTCTGTGCTCTCCCGCCAGATATCGAGGTGGTGTGCGACGCCGACGACGACGACGCCGACCCGCCGGCCGAGGACGGAAACGAGAGCGACACGGCGCTGGAAGAAGGCGAGCAGTCGTCCCTCCTCAAGACGATATCGTCCGAGGCCAACTCGACAAGAGACGCCAACGGCAAGCTGAGCGTGTCGAGCGGACGACCCTGCATGCGTGCGCTGCTCAGCCGCGCCGTCAACCGACTCGAGGGGCGCGAGCGGCTCGTCGTGCTGTCATGTGGGCCCGCTGCAATGATGGACGACCTGCGAGCTGCCGTCTGCGAGACGTACGGCGACGAGCACGGCCAAGTGAGCGGTGATAGACTAGTGTATTACGAGGACGCGTTCGGGTGGTAGAGCAGCGCGGTGTATGCATGGACGTGGCTCTAGACGTGACGTAGAGCTACTTGACGCACAGAGCAGCATGCTAACACGGCGCGCCTTGTGCTGCCGTCGGGCGGTGGCAATGGCAAAGCAATGGCAAGGCAATGGCGGAGCAATGCCTTGTCGCCAGGCGGTGTCATTCTGCTTGACACGGAGGAAAGTCGTCGGGTGGTGGTTTATATATTTGCTTGAGTGCGCGCTACGGTGTGTTATTCTGTATGACAAGGAGCGAGCCGGCGTGCACCGCCAGCCAGCCAGCCACCCACCCAGGCGGCGCACCCAAGCCCCAGCCACAAAAGGGTCGAACCCCAACCGCGGCGGCAAAAGGGATACGTGGATTTCAGGCCTAGGACGAGGCCCTCCCCCACCCCCCGGTTGGTCTTAATTCTACGGTAGGTGGACCAACCACTGCGGGGGGCTCAGCCCGATCCTTCCTAGGGGATCGAACCGGCGACTAGAACTTAATCATCAAGGCCGCGTGCAAGTCTCCGTTGTTACCATCGCACAACATCATCGACTTGGGTGCTGGGGTGGGCGGGCAGGCGTTTTCAACCTCCCCTCCACCCACGGGCATGCACCCACCCAACCGCACACAGATCGGCATCGTGTGTGGGCGCGTGGGCGTGCATCCATCCATTGTTGGTGGGTGTCGCGCTTGCCAACCAAGCATGCATGCAAAGTGTGCGCGTCCCACCCCAACCAGACCACCGCGTATGCATGGCATTCTTGCACTCGCCCACTCGCCCACCTGCGCACTCACCCGCCTGCGAACTCCGCACTACGACGGGCGGTGGGCTCGAGACACTGTATGATACGCGTGCGACACATCACACATTCTAAATCACCGTCCAAGTGACCAATACATTTCCAGGTAACAAGACAAGTCGAGTACAACAAGTGACTTGCACAGGACGCCAAGTAACAACGCTCCGCAGCACTCCTCCACAGCACCTCCTCAACAGACGACACTCCTCTCCTAGCCGGGTATGCACTAACGCCTGAACTGAATGAGAATCGGTCCTGGGTCTTTATGCAGCTCGTTACCTTCAGAGTCGAAGCTCGCGCGCAGGTCGTATCGGCCCGAGAGAGATTCGGAGTCTGCACACCGTCAGCGAGCAGCACAGCTATCAGGACACAGTGCGATGGTGTCACTCACGGCGGACAGATGCGAAGTACGACCAGAGCGTGTCACACTCCCGGCTCGCCGATAGGAGGTCGTCGCATAGCTGGACGGCACCCGGCCCCAGGGCTTGGTGCTCTCGCAGGGGTTGACAAGGGTGCTGGACGAGAATCTTGGCGACAGTGGCATGGCGACGCTTGATGGCACGGAGCACGTCGTCTTTGGTAAACGGTGCCCCAAGGCTGACGAGGAGAGCCGTGACTTGAACATCGCCGTGCTCAACGGCCCAGTAAAGAATCCAGGAGTGGAGGCTGTTGAGGATGTAGCCGTTGTCCAGGAGGAATACCAGTAGCTCTCGATCCTCGCTTCGGAGAGGGGGACCGCATTGCCCGGTCAGCCGCAGAGGCAGGTCACCGTCTGTCACACGACGGGACATGGATACCGGGTGAGGGTTTGTCATTTGAGCCCCCAGCATCTGTGGGAATCCGAGCTTGGCAGCCTGTGAAGCGATCGCCGACGCAACCTTGATCGTGACAACGCGGTGGTGAAGCGCCCATAGCAGGACGTCGTCTAGCCGAATTCTCCCGTCTAGAATGTCGCAGGTCCCCCCGCTGTATCTCGCAAAGTCCTTGTCGAAGAGCTTGACGGGCCACATGACCCATGGCACGTCCTCGTCCCCCCGCCCGTGCGCTCTCCTGGCCGGCTCGACAAGGATGGCCACAGGAAAGTAGAAGCTCTGGGGAGGGGTGGGGGTTGAGAAAGACCTGGGCGCCGGTGTGTTTCGACGGCCACGGATCGCCCAGACGGATGCGTACCGGTACATCCAGATGAAGTACGTTGCGACTTGAGCAGCAGAGGCGGTTCGCAGGGCGTCGCGGATCGGCAGGGAGACCTCGGCAAAGGGACTGTGCCGCGCTTCAAAGTGTATCTGAACGAGAAGCTGGCGTGTAAGTCCTGAAGTTGGGAGAGTGTGGACTTGCCTCGGGCGGGAGCCTTTCCAGAGGAGCGAGAGGGCGCTGTTGGCCATCCGGCGTGTGGGCCAACCTAGACGTGGGCATGTTGATATGGAGAAAATGTGGTGCGGGCAAGAGTAGATGCGAGTCTTGCAGTTGACGAGTGTTTGTGCGACGACCACCCCTGACACAGCGCCGCGAATCGCCGAGTGGTTGAATCAACCCGCCCACATTTCAGAAGCAACAATCCATAAAAAGCTATTAAAAAAGTCCACAAAGGTATGCGGGGCTCCTAGGCGTGCCCCCATGAAACGCGTTTTTTTTTTGGGAGTTTTTTGATTTTTTGGAAGAAGTGATTAAAATAAACAGAGACCCCGTTGGTTCTCGTCGCCTGACTGCGGCCCTCATATTCGCCGTTCCACACTGGCGTCACCCCCCAGTCACTGACAGGTCTAAAGGCAGCCACCCCCACGGGACCCCCCGTGGTCGCTCGGCGTGGGCGGCGGCTGATGTCAACCTGCTAGCAACGTGAAGGTTCGGCTCTCATGGAACGCGGCGCCCCGAAGGGATTAATCACTGGGCAAGGCTAAGAGAACCGGTGGGGCTCGACGAAAGGGAACGAAACACAACACGACACACGAACCGAACCACACGACAACGGCAAGAGCCGCTGAGTCCTCCCCGCGGGAGGACTCTTTTGAGGAGGGGGAGGGAGGATCCGGGCAGTGACGCGTCCGTCACGAGAGCCCCGGCGGTTGTCGTCGGCCTCTCTACCGCGCCAGTGGTAGCGAGGGTCTCGGCGCTCCCCTGAGCAGGAGCGTCGAGGCACCTTCGGCCCAGCCTGCTCTGGGGGTGACCAGGCCCCAGAGGCAGACTGCCACGGCTCGCAGCGGGTTGACCAAGCCCGCTGCTGCCGTCTCAGCCTTGGGCGAAGGATGCTTGACTGCCGGCATGATACTTCCGACAGCCGACTTCAGAGCGACGCACGTCATGGCGCGAGGCGGGGAGACCGCAAGCAGGGTGGGGCGGCGAGCAACTGGTGGTGGGGGCAATGGCGGTGGAGGGAGCGGTGGAGGGAGCGGTGGAGCAGTCACCGGAATGTTGAGGCGCTGGTAAGAGGCAGATGACCGAGCCCATGATCCCACAGGAGCGAGAGATTCTGGGCTGAACCTTGGAATGGCCTTGCGACGGCCGCGAGCTGGTGTCGGGGCTGGAGACGCCAATGCGGGGGCTGCCCGTTCTGCCGCATGCAGAGTTGGAGGGATGGGCTCGGGTTCGAGGACAGGCACCGGCTTTCGCCTGGCGGCTGGTGGCTGGGTGCGGGGTTTCGGTTGCGGGGCGGCGGCGAGTTCTGACGGAATCTTGGGCGGCAGCTTTCGACGACCCCGAGCGGGTGCTGGTGTTGGTGCCGGTCCGCGGGAAAGCACCGCGCGGCCAGCCTGCAGAGGAGTTAGGCCGTGCAGCGACTTCTTGGCAAGGGATGACGTTGGCCGATCGGTCGAGTCCTCCAAGAGCATGAAGCCGATGAGCTCTGCCGATGTTTCTGGAAGAGGTGAAGGGGATGGGGGCGACGGTGTGACAATCAGGATACGAGTCTCGGCCGTGCTGGAGCAGAGCGACGACCTCTGAGAGCTTGATGACGACGGGGCACTTGAGGACCTGACCGAGATGGGGTCGGTTGCCGGCGGGCCAAAATCGCTAGAGCCTCTGTTGTTGAGGAAGGCGAACAGCTCGCCCTCGATGTCAATAAACTTTTCCATGACGTAGGCAGCCGTTGGACGACCGTCTGGGTTCTTGTCGAGCATGCGAGAGATGAGCTGGGCGAGACGGCCACCAATGCGACCGTCGAAGGCTGGGTGCTGCAGCAGAAGCAGGGGGCTGGCCCCTCGAGCAAAGCGGTTGACTCCCTTGTCGCTGGCGTCGTTGCAGTAGCGCACGCCAGTCGCGACTTCGTAGAGAACAGCGCCGAGCGAGTAGACGTCGACCGACGAGTTGTAGCGAGGCTTCTCCTCCAAGATGATCTCGGGCGCCATGTAGACCGTTGTGCCGCGGAAACCCCGGGCAATGCCGTCTTCCTTGACGAAAGCTGCAAGGCCAAAGTCGGCCACGACCGCACGAACGCCACCGTGGGCTTGGGCGAAGAGAAGAATGTTGTCAGGCTTGATGTCACGGTGGATGATACGAGCGCCGTGAATGGCGGTGAGGCCCTTGGCAAGCTGGACGCCAAGGTCGAGTACATCCTCGAGCGGGAGTGCACCAACGGTTTCGAGATGGCCTCCAAGGGATCCAGCGTTGGCGAGAGGGAAGACGAGGACATTCTTGTCCGGGAGAGACTCATCGAAAGAGAGCAGGTCAATGACGTGGGGAGACTTGACCGAGGTGACGGCCTTGTACTCGGTTCGGAAGGCGAAGTCGAACTTTTTCATCGTCCTAGGTGTTGTCAGCATGATAATTCCACTGTTACTCACTTGACAGCACAAGGCACTTCACAACCCGTGTCGTCTCGAACGAGGCCGCGGAAGACGGCGCCCTGGGCACCGGCGCCAAGTCGCTCGGTAGGGCTGTACCAAAATGAGTTCACTTGCCCGGCGGCCTGGAAGGTGTCGAGCTCGGGGATGTAGCGGCGGACGAAAAGTGGGTCGGTGGTGACCTGGACAACGGGGGCGAGGGCCTGCTGGACGACCTTGACGTCGATGATCTCGGCGACCTCGTCAATGTTGCTGAGGGAGGAGGCGATGGAGTCCTGCGTCTTGATGGAGGAGTCCTGCGCCGCGCTACCAGCAGACAGAAGCTCGGCGAGAGGGGGTGAAGGGAGGATGGGAGCGATCGCGCGGGGCATGGCAAGCGCGTGGCCGGCGACGAGGCTGCGCGCCTCAAGGTCGTTGAGCTTGCCGGCGAGGAACAGGTCCGAGTAGCGCTTGAGGCGAGCACCGGTGGGGTTGGTGTAGTGGGAGTCCATTTTTGGTGTTGTGATTGTCGATGAGAGATGAGCGATGAGAGAGAGAAAAGTGGCGAGGTCAGCCTGCTATCGCACGGTGTGCTGGAAGAGAAAGCACTCACGGGGTGTTGGGACAGCGGGCGCGCCGGGATTTTGTTCGTGGCGAGTTTGGGTCGGCTCTAAATCCCCATGACCGACCAGCTCGCGGGCGGCGTTTGGAGCAGGGTTGTCTTGGACGTGAAAGTCGAGCCCCATGACCCTGGCCAACAGCCCCTCAAGAGCCGCGGTTAATGGGTCGCCAGCGCCGCCTCGACGTCATGGACTGGCAGTGCGGTGGAGGTGCGCCGCTGTGGTGGTGGATGGATGGCGAGCGCGGCCATCCTGATGGCGAGCCGGGCTAGCGTGGGGGTGGCCAGCGGACCTGCGTGGTGCGTGTACGTGCATGCATGACTGTGGGGTGTAGGCGTGTGCAAGTGGTGGACGAGTAGGACGAGGAGCGCGCGTGAGACGGTGCTGGTGGCCTGGATGGGTGGCGACGACGACGGTGTGAGTTGAGAGATGAAGTAGAAACGAGAGATCAAGATGCAGTTGTCGACGTGGAAATGCTCGCAGTGCGCAGACGCGGGACGGGAGGAATGAGGAGGAATAGGGGGAATGCATGCCAAAGGGGGTACAGAAAGCACAGACACAGAGAAGGTGTGGGAGCGACGCACAGGTCGCCGGGCGTCGTGACGGCAGCGGCGACGACGCACGCCGTGGCGCCGATGGACGCGGATCCGTGCACGTCGTGGCCCTGACAGACGTGGTCGTGCGCGCGGTGGTCGAGTGTTAGCGGTGCGAGGTGGATGCGCCCGGCGAGGAGAGCGTCTCGTAGACGAGGAGAGCGCGGGGGGCGGTAGGTGTGCGGCTGGCGGCGGCGGTCTCCTCGGGCGTCAGCGTGCGCGCGAGCTCGCCAGACGGTTGGACAGGGCCGCGGGGACTCACTCGTGCATGCGCAGGAGACTGCGCGGCGTCATTGATGCGAGTTGGTTGATTGCGAGGGAAGGCGGGACGTTGACGAGGAGGGCGGCGAACAGGGCGCTGGGTGGTCCCACTGCGCGCCGCTGAATCGGCGTCAGTGTGCATCCAGCGTCACGCATGCCGCCTCTGGTTGCCCTACGCGCACCCACACGCTTCAGACTCACTGTTTTGTATTTTTGTTGCGGTGTGCAGAGCAGACGGTTGGCCGTGTGGATGGGACGCGTATCGACGCGTGTCGGCGCGCGGCGGCGGCGCGAGGTGCAAGTCGAGTTTCCTCACGTGACAACGTTACACACCACCGTTTCGTCCCTCCTGCACCTTTGTCGGACCTCTTGCGCACTCTTGACAACTTGTCGCGCGCAGCTATGCATGCTGCATGCTCGCAGTGCAGTTCGAGTGATGGATGCACTCGCTGTTGTTGGTGCTGTTTGGTGCGGCGACGGAGGCAAATCCACGTGGTGATGGCTGGTTGAGGCGGTGGTGGTGGTGACGTAGCTGGGGGTTGTGGGTGGACCAGCTCCACCGGCCGCCGCCGACTCATTTCGGGCCAGGCGCGGCTCACTCGCATTCCATCGTTTGCGATACCGCGGCATGTTAGGGCTTAGCAAACACCGTGCAGCGTTGGCTGGAGGCCTGCAGGAGCATACCCCGCTTGAAGCGATGCGGCAGGTGCTAGAGCGCGCGACCTCGGTTGCTAACTGTTGACAGCGGCCGCGGACGCGTACCAAATTTGGCTCCCCTGGCGGATTGCAGAGCGGAAGTGATGCATGCACGTTCGTGGAGACTGCGGGAGGCAGAGCGCACTTACAGTGATCAGCTCGATGTCTTGTGAAGGTCTCATGTGTGTTGTGGGACAAGGACAGAGTGGGTGATGTCGTTGTCGAAGTGATCCTGTCGTGGCCGGTAACGGCGCGGATGGTACTGTGCTTGAGATCGGCCTGTGGTGACTCAAACGGTGCCTCCGTGGCTAGAGACGTAGAGAGTTCAAGACGATACATTCGATAGAGATCTAACTGAGGATGGTGATGCTAGTTATACCGAATGTAGAGGAGGGGACGGGATAGGCAGTGTCGTACCGGCTAGTGGTGGTGCTTGTGGCACCCTACCAGTGGTATGGTGCGACAGATCCGTACTCACATCAAGCGATGTGATGGATTCAAGTGGTAGACATGGATCCGAGTATTCCACATGGATCCGTGTATGGGCCGTGGATCCGAGTGCGGCCCAGTGACCATCGCACCGCGATTCAGCTGGTACCCTGCCATGGACGAGTATCTGCCATAGATCAGAGCAGGCGACGGCAACCGAGTGTCCCCCCGGGTGACGGCCGCTGGCCAGCTCCACGCTCGTGCTGAGCAGGTGTTGGCCTGGAGACGCAAACGAACAGCTGCGAGTCTGTCCTGCCCCGCTGCCCAACTTGCCCGCCCTTGACTCGTGCGGCGGCCATGGATCAGCGTGACTGCATGGATCAGAGTGCGCAGCTGTCGACCAGAGGAGCCAAGTCACCTGCGCCCTCGTGTCTGGCCTGGCCGCGACGCAGCGCGTCTCGCCGTTGTCTCACACAGGCAGCCCAGCGTCTAGCAGTATGGTTGTCGTGGGTGGGTATGCAGGTACGCCGAGAACGTTGCGAGCGAGGTGCGAGGCCGGGGCGCGACTCGGTGCGAACACTCCCGCCGCGTCTCGCGTCTCGCCCTGCTCACCCACCGCTGTCACGCCCGGTTCCGCCCATGGTCCCGACGTTGTCGCGCCCTCCGGCTTGTGGTCGCCTTGCCAGCGCCCGACACACTCGGCCACCTCTCGCAGCGATGGCCCATCTGCCGCGACCTCAGCTGTGGCCGCATCTAGGTGTCGCCGTCATCCCATGTCCCCAACTGGAGTCTGACGTGTGTCTCGACTTGCGCGCTCCACTCGCTCGCGCTTGCGGCATGACACAGATGTTAGTCTTATGCTCCGACTCCACGACCATTCGTTTGCAAGACCAGTTGTGCATATGACAAGACTATGGACGAGGTATGACAACCTCAGGAGTAGTCGCCTTGTTGGAATCGAACCAACGACAGCCATCTCGAGAGAGAGGTTGCACTCCAAGAGGCGAGGGGGGGTGGGAAAAGAAACCGCCACCAAAGCATGCCCAAGCCTACCCCGGGAGATTAGGAGTTGCAGCACTGCGCCTGACAGATCTGCGAGAGAACCGCACAGCCGTACAAAACCTGCCTTCCCAGATCGGCCCAAAACGTACCCAGCAACGTAACGAAAACCCAAAAAAGGGTTTGTCTTTGGAGCCCACGAGCCAACCACGCCTACACCCCCCAACAATAATCTGTGGGATGGTCAGTACGTGACGGGTGGACAGTGAGGAAAGACTTACTCAGCTCCTGAGAGCCCGCTTGATCTTGCCGAAGCCCTTGACGACCTTGCCGAGGCCCTTCTTGCCGAGGCCGTTCTTGGCGAGCTTGCTGACCTGGGTGGCAGTGCGGCGGGGAAGGGAGCGGCGGGTGTTGAGCCCGAGGCACAGGCGAGGGTCTGCGTCGGCGTGCTCGACGATCACGTACTCCTGAGCGAGCACGGTCTCGTCGAGGGGAACGGTCGTTCCACCACTGGCCAACAGGATCCGGTTTGCGCGCTGCACGCACTCGACGGCAGCTGGGCGCTTCGTGGGGTCGCGGGAGAGGCCTTCCTCGAGGAGCTGAAGAATGAGGTTGCCCTCAAGCTCAAAACCATCGATTTCGCGCCACATCCACGTGTCAAACGACTCGGGGAACTGAGCCGCGTTGAGGTCCAAGTTGTCTCCGAGGAGCTTCCTGGGTGCCACCCCGTTGAGGATCCTGAAGAGCACAGCGCACGCCGCAAAAATGTCGCTGGCCTGGCTCCACTCGCCTTCGCCGAAGCACTCGGGCGCCATGTACTCCGGGTCGCCGAAGCGTTCCCAAGAGCACGATGACACCGCGATTGTGTGCACCGACTCCACAGCCCTGGACCAGTCAGCGAGAACCGCGCGACCATACTTGTTGATCAAAATGTGGGATGGCGCAATGTTGCGGTGCAGCCACCCCTTTCCATGCGTGTGGGCGAGCGCGCCGCACACATCCCTGCGTGGATTGTCAGATCGGTCAAAGTTAAAAACAAAAGAGAACTCACTTAAACCACCTAAACGCGGTGAGAACCAGGGCCTGCACATCAAGCTTGTGCTGGGCACTGGGCAGGGACTTCATCATGTGCGTCAAGGAGCCTTCCATGAGCTCAGAGACCATGAAGTACCTGTTCCAGTTGTTGTAGCCCGAGTCGGCGGCCCACAAAAGACGAATAATGCCCTCGTGCGGTCCGAGAGACATCAGAGCGCCCACCTCAGTGTTAAAGAGGGCACGCTGGAACGTGGTCTTGATCCCAACTTTGAACACACTTGCGCTACCAGATGGCTGGAAGTACCCTTGGTCGAAATAGCTGCTGCTTCCCATGTGGAAGCGTTCCAACAGCGCAATCAAGCCAAAGGGCGAGTCCATCACCTGGTAGCCGAGCCTGAGCCACTGGTACATCCGGCGCAGCTGCCTGGGGTCGGCCAGGTAGCTGGCGTCGGGGCACAGGGCCAGGTTTCCAAATACCTGCGTGTACGTCAGAAAGATTTCAGTTCGGGGGGCAGAGGGGATGAGGAGCTCGGGGAGGAGGAGGATGACCTCAGCCAGGAACCGGGGGAGAATCTGGTTCGCCGCGGGGCGCAGCTCACCGCCGCGAAGACGCGCGCGAGCGGCGAGACGGCCCTCCGCAGCAGCGGCGCCACCAATGAACATGGTGGCGGCGGCGACGACAGAGATGAAGTAAGCAGTAGCCAATCCAGGCATCGTGCTAGGTTCTTAAGAAGGCTTTAAAAGAGGGTTTTAAGAGGTGTGTGTGTGAGGGGTTTCTGTGGTGCGGATGGGGCTTTGGGGGCGCGATACGCACGGGGGGGCTTTTCTCAGAGTGAGTGGGGAAAAGAAAAATCAGTCGCGAGGGGGCCTAGGTATATGTGACGGCCAGGTGCTGCCATGGTGATTGGTTCCACTTGCGACCAGCCATCTTGGTGACGCTGTGCAGGGTAGGGCAAGGCGCAAGAGCAGAGGGTTGCGAGTGCCACACAGTTCCGAGGCAAGTCCCCGCGGCGATTCTCGACTTGGAGGGAGGCCGGTGGTCGTGTTGTAGTGCTACAGTTGACCACCACGAGGTCACAAGACGGTCTGTGCGACGCAGTTGACGATAGCGTGTGCGATTCGCTCAGGCGTCGCGGTGGCGTGACGAGGATCGGCGTCGGCGATGCATGGATCGGCGTTGGTGGGGCACGGTCGGTTGGGCTGTGCGCCCTAGGCGGGAGCGGGGGCTTTCAGGGCGCTGCCGTGCGCCAGCGTACATGCTGCGTTGTAACCGTGCCCAGCCGACACGGCAGCGCGCTCCTCGCACGGCGGGGGTAAATTCGCTGCCCTCGACGGCGCCGCTCACTCAGGACGACTATTCTGCTGCTGGCACTCCCTGTATCAGGATGGCCGCCACCGTCGCCGCCGCTGTGTTCGGTGCTGTGCGATTGTGTGTGGACTGACCACGCCGCCATGAACCGTCCACCCTGCACGGACGTCGCGATGCACGGACAAAGGGGAACGCCTAGTTGTATTATGCATGCTTGTGTTACGAGATAATCAGGCCCAGTCGATGTATTACGAGATTCGCAGGCACAAAGGACGCATCCGGCAGCGTGGACGGGCAAATTACGTACTCGCCGACTGGTGGCGAAAGAGTGACGAAATGCGCTGGGCCTGCCGGACCCTACACGTGGTGTGCACTATCATAACCATACTCGCCGTCTTGCTCGGATGCTCTGATCATCGTTGGCGGCGGAGTTGCTCGACCGCCGAGGGCTGGCCTGTGACCGGCCGACAGGAGAGGAAACGTGGTCAACGTGGCACGAACTTTGGCACCACCTGTCGGCCCTACCCAAGCATCTTCACGGGCTTCACGGCTACCGGCATGCCCGGCATGCCCGGAACACCGCACCCCCCGGCTCACCTCCAGGCCCTCTAACCGCCTGGTAATGCCGTGACGTCCCACGCCCGTCACGCACGGCGAGCCGGGCCGAAATGACACACCCAACAAACAACAAGCAAGCAATGCAACGACGCAACAGCCGCTGCATGAAAACTCATGGAACGAAGGCGAGCAGACCCATGCATTCGAGCTCCTCCAGAAGCCGAAGCGGAGGATACGGTGACGAGAACGCGCCAACCGCTCACAGCAGTTGCGCCCCCTGGTCGGTTGCCCATTTCGCATGTCATATCGCCGGGTGTAAGAAATGGCATGTGAGTGGCCCATTTCGCTGGCCGTTTCCTGCCCGTGAAATGGCCAGCGCCGGTTTGTTACCCTGACCAGACGTCACGCCTCACGACCAGTTGGAACTTTGTGTCTACGAGTGGTGGTCCGTGCGGTGGCGCGGCGGCGTCGCCAGTGTGTGCACTCGCTGTCGTCCGTGCGCTGTGTGGATCCCACGATCAAGGTGGTTCGCCGCGCTGCATAGCAACTGGTCAAACCCCGCGTCGGCTAAAGTGGGTGGTGCCTCGTAGGCGGTGTGGCGAGTATTCGCGCGTCAGGGAGCTCGGCAGGACTGCACGTGCGTCTGGCTGAATGGAGTTGCATGAGCGTAGCGTGGTAAACGTGGCACACACTCACAGCCCCGGCGTGACCACTGGCGGCGACAGCAGCGGTGGTAGTGCGGAGGGCACCGGGCTGCCTAAATCAGCTCGTCCAACCAGGGCCAAAAGCAAAACGAGCCACAAAAGGGTCGCCACGGCTCCCCAGGATCTCGCCTTGCGGGCTCGATCCCAGTTCCCCCGCAGCCACGATGCCCGCTTAGGACTGGTTACTCTGACTCTTACTATTCCTAAGCAAGCCCGACGTCGGGGGCGATGTGTAGGCGGGCGCAAGTCGCATTATGACCCCGTACGCCGACACACACACCACACAGACACACACGGCGGCAGATCAGTGTTTGCGTGTAAACATCCACAAGTCATGCACACCCACGATGCCGCCTGCAAGCATCCATCTGCATGGTGATGGCCCGCACGTCTCACAAAAACATGCATCACACTCTGGAGTGCATATGTAAATGCTACAGCGACTCCAGTGCTCGCTGGCAGGAACCGGTCAGACTGTTCTCTGCTGGTACCGCCAAAAGCTGGCACCACTTGGAGCCGGCGGTGCATCGCTGCCAGGCGGGTTGCTGGCATGCTGGCATGCTGGTGCGCCGGCTTGCTGACGGCACGTGAGCTTGTGGGTGGAGAAAGCGTGGTCAGTCGTTCACAAACTCGCGACTCGGGATGGCTGCAACGTGGTCAACGTGGCCGGCAGCTGGCAGGGTGGCCAGCCGGCCAGCCGACCAGCAACATCCTGTCGCATGGTGCAGCCTCTCGGCCGTCTCGCCCACCGCGGAGCTAGCACGGACAAGCTCGCACAGCCCGACCAACAGGGACGAGCAGAGTCGCACTCCGGGAGCAGATCCGCGCGTGATTTCCTTTCGGCGCCTGTGCACCCGCACGGACGGATCGGCGGTGATGTGCGGTGCGGGGCGTGCATGAGCCGTCTGTGCGCAGGTTGAATGAGCTTCCTGCTCGTGTGGGTGGGGGGGCAGTGGTGCGCTGACGAAGACGGTCGCGGTATGGGAGAGCTGTGATGGTGCCCTGGCATCATGCAACAACAACGCGCGCCGATCTATGGACTCGGCACACGCGGCCTTGGGTTGTGCGTCATGTAGTGCATAGGATGGGATGCGAAGTGAAGTGGTACAGAGTGAGGAGGGAAGGGGTGTGATGCGGTGGTGCGGTGCTGTGATCACAACGAGACGGGCCCATCTGCTTCAACTGCAAGAACGCAAGAACACAGGTGCTCGGCGTGGCGACCTCGTTACCGGTGCGCTCCCTGCGATGATCAGTGTCTTCGCATAAAGTGGATGCGCAAGAGAGTGGGAGGGGAAGAGGATGAGAGACTGACGGCCAATTTGGTGTCGTCGAGTGGAGTATGAAACGGCGGCGACGTTGGGGATGCCGCAGAGCGTGCGATTGAGGGTGCCGAGGGCAGTTGTCTGTGGTCAGCGCAGGAGAGCACATGGTGGGGTAAGAGCAGAGGAGTGTGATGTAGGATGGATGGAGGAGGTACCACGATGGGCGGCATGAGCTCCTCGCCCTCCTCTGACGGTCACGGGCCACGGGGAGCCATCCGCCCGTGATCCAATTAGACAGCCCATGCACTCCACAGGAGCATCTACACGCTCTCCCGCGCCCACCACGGCCATACAGATGGCCAAGGAAAGATGTGTGCGGGGTTTGGTGTGACGGCGACAAGTGAGCCGCGCACAGCGTCAACGGGGGGTTACCCCCCGACCCGCTCCCACCCCAACAACGGCCACACGAGCCCCCAGCGCGCGCATGCACCCCCTCCCCGCGATCACACAGCTCACAGGCCCCAAACCCACCAGTATACATTTATCCCACGCCCCGAACGGGCGGCGGGCGTGTCTTCCCAGTTTGGCCGCGGGAGGCGGAGGACGCGGGGCGGGCGGCGGGGGGCGGTGTGGGCGGGGTGCGTGTCGCGCGCACCGGGGCAAATGTCGGGGGTGTCGGTGGGGTTTGGAAGAGCGTCTGGGTTGTCTCTGCAAGCGCGTAGAGTGCGTTGGTTGCGCGCTGCGCGTCGTGTGTGTGGGTGGATGGGCGGTGTGTGTGAGTGCGAGTCGAGCGGGATCAAAACCACGTGGTGGCCGCACTCGAGTGGAAGTCAGATCAAGCGGGCGGCCATTCCACCTTGCTCCATTCACACGCAGAGTGTGCATCCACGGTAAAGCTGTGGTGATGTGAATAGACGAGAGCTGTGTCATGGTACATGAATCACGGCGCAAGGAGGAGCATTGGTCGAGTGCGGTTGCTAACGTGTGGCTGGGGCCGAAAAGGGGCCGTTTTGGCGCGCCGACGGCGTGCAGCGCTGGCCAGGGGATGCATGGGCTCTTGGGAAGAGGGCGGGTGGGTGGCCTGTGCCACTGGGCAGGCGACCCAGGTGGTCTTGCGCCTCGAGGTGTGGTTTGGCGCCGACGCGCAGTGATGGACTGTCGCTGGTCAGCCGAACGCCTTTGGCTGGTCAATCACAACAGTGGCCAGTGACCGCACCGCCACACCATCAAGCTTGCCTCATACGTACTTGCTTCGTATGGCTACCATGCATCTCAGAGTTAGCAAGAGCAGTGGGCGGTGGGCGATGGGCAGGCATGCTTAGACACATGAGACTGCCCACTTGTTGCAGTGTGGTGGACGCTTCCGGCCACCCACTGTTTACGGCCAGCCAGCCCGTTATCAGTGACACAGCGGCGCGGGGAGCGGTTGCTGTGCCTCGCGCGCTCCACCGAGCTCTCCATCCCGACAGCACGCCGCCCCGCATCGAGCTCGCGGTCATCTCACTCGACCCTCTCGCCCATCCACCCTATGCCGTCGCACTTTCGACCAACGCTCCTCCTGTATCCCCTTTCAACAACCCACGCTCGCACAATCCCAAACAAATACATCACAACACCACCCCCCACTCCTACCCTACAAGTCCAGGTCCTTGACCATGTACGGCCCGTCGAGCCAGTACCCCAGCCTGCGGTAGTAGTCGCGCGTGCCGACGCCCGAGATGACGGCGATGCGCCCGCTGCCGTGCTCGTCGCGCGCGATGCGCTCCGCCTCCTCCATCAGCAGCGTGCCGATGCCCTGGTGCTGGAACTTCTTCGGGTCGCGCGAGTGGACGGGCGCGGCCGTGCCGTAGACGTGCAGCTCGCGCACGAGCGAGCAGCCGCCAGGCATGCCGACCAGCTCCTTGCGGAACGTGCCGTCCTCGGAGCATTTGCGCAGGCGGAGCAGGCCGACGAGGATGTCCTGCTCCGGGTCCTCATACGAGAGGAACGTCTCCCAGCCGCCGTTGGCCGTGTAGTCGCGTCGCAAGAGCTCGAGCTCCTGTGGGCGGATGCGGTGGTGGATCTCGTGAATCTGGAGGGTGTGAGCGTGGCTCGAGCGGCAGGATCCAAGGCAGCAGCGGCATCCAAGGCAGCATCGGGATCCAAGACCTGCGCCTGGTTCATTGACTCACGCCAACCTCGCGGTACCGGACATCGCGGCACTCGGCGCCAAAGTCCTTCATGCGCGCCAAGGCGAGCTCACGCAGGTTGCCGTTCTCGACACCAGACGACACGAGGGGCATTGGGATATCACTGGGGTCTCAGCTGCTGCAAGGCGTCCTGGTACTCACCGCTGCACACGGTACACGCGCGTCCATGGCGGAACGAGGGCCATGATGCGCGCGACAATGTCGACGAGCGCGTTCGGCGGGTAGTTCTTGTACTTGCCCGTGCGCCAGAGCTCGTACAGGCCGGTACCGCGGATGACCAGCGTGGGGTAGAGCTTGAGGCCGTCCGAGCGGAAGGCGGGGTTCTCGAAGAACTCCTGGAACTGCCAGATGTCGCGCTCCGTACCACAGTTGGGCAGGTCTGGCATCATGTGCGCGACAATCTTGTACCCGGCGTCCTTGGCCATCTGGAACGACTCGGAGACGGCGCGCACAGTGTGTCCTCGGTTCGTGTCGCGTGCAACGTCCTCGTACACAGACTGCACACCGATCTCGAGACGGGTGCAGCCGTAACGGAGCATCTGACTGCGCGGGCGTCAGTGATCGCGCGAGATCCCATCGCGGGCTCCGTGCTCACCTCAGGTGCGGCTTGAGACAGTAGTCTGGCCGTGTCTCGATCGTGATGCCCACACACTTGGTCTTGCTCTGCTCGCTAAACTTGACGGCCTCGTCAACGTCCTCGCTCGTCGCGCCGCTGAGCGCGTTGTGCAGTCCAGCGATGAACTTGTGCCGGTACTCCTCTGGCATGGACATGAACGTGCCGCCCATGAGGATGATCTCGACCTTGTCGACCGAGTGGCCCAGCGAGCGGAGCTGGTCGATTCGGCCTCGCGCCTGCTCGTACGGGTCGTAGCGTGCGCGAATGGCGCGCATAGAGGTCGGCTCGTAACCCGTGTACGACTGGGTCGAGTACTCAAAGTCGGAGTCGGGGCCGCCAGGGCAGTAACTATGTATGGGTCAGCCATCGACACCCAAGCTCCCCCCGCCCGCTACTCACACGCAAATGTTACCCGTCATCGCAACGTGGGGACACCTGTGCGGCTTGCACATGACAGCAACGACCGCAACACCACTGGCCGTGCGGATAGGCTTGGCGCGCAGCCAGCCGCGGAGGCGGTCCTTCCACTCCTCTGGTACGGCGGCGAGGATGTCGGTCAGGCGCGGGATCGCGGCGAGCTTGTACTTGCGCGCGTACTTTGTCCGCATCTGCTCGAGGTTGGGCGGGTTAGTCGGCGAGGACGAGGACGAGGCGGCCGTGTGCTGCTGGATAAGCTCGCGCACGATGGCGGAGCAGCACAGGAGATGGAGCTCGGCCTGCGACGTGTCGGCGATCATGGTGGGCCGGGTTGGGTGGGGTAGCGCGGGTTATAGGGGAGACCAATGGCTTTGTCGCTCGCTCGGGTCGACCTTTGATGTGCGTCCGAGTCGCGTCGAGGTAACTGATGGCTAGAGGCTGTGGGAGCGCGATGGAGGCTGTTGACAATGTTGGCAGCGTCGAGCTTGACAAAAGAGACCATGACGACAGGCCGAGACTCGAAAAATGTGGAATTAGAAACGGGATCAAATTCATTAGAAAGAATACTAATACCAGGGTGGGCATTTGCTTTCGGATGGATCCACGCCGCGCCGCGATCGCCGAAGTCGGACAACAGCTCACAACAAGGTCGCAACTGTCCACATCTCCATCATCCACAATGACAAACACATCAACACGAACAAGTGAGCTAGAGCCGCTGTTTCTACGTTAGCTGACACACACAGTACCCCGCGACGGACGCCTGCTCGCACTCATCCTCGCGTCCAAGGGCATCGCGGATGCCGACGAGCGTGTCATCCACCAGCTCCTTGACTTTGCGCACCGTGAGTGGTCGGCTGTGTGGTGGAGCGAGGCGCGTCGCTGCTACGGGGAGCGCGTGGAGGCAGTACGGCTGCCCGACCGCTTCAACAGGCGAGATGTTGCGCGCGGCGGGGAAGAAACCAGCCGCGGCGCTCAGCTCAGCTCTGTGCTGGCGCCGAAGGTGCGCGCGGGGCGTGGACAGCACATCCAGCTCTGCGGGTGGCCGAGGTGCTCCTGGATACGGGACTTTGTGAGGCTGCGCGAAGGTGCAGGCGCGTTTCTCGCGCGCGATCAACCTCAAGGCTGCCGACGTTCTGGTCACCCGACCGCTCTCGACTGCGTCCTTCCCCGGCCTCCTCGAACTCGGCGCGTCGACCAGCAGGCGGGCTAGCAACACGGTGACGCAGCCCATGAGCTACAGCCTACGATTAACGGTGCCCCGGCCTCCTATTTACTCGGTCGCGGCTCGGCATTCTTCGCACTGGCGGACAGGCCACCATTGTCACGGTTTATCGACGAGCTTGTCTCCGAGGCTGCTCGCGCACCATCACCTCCTGTCCACTCCGCGCCTTGTCGATGATCCTGCCTCAGCAGGCTGCGCTGCAAATCCTGCCTCGGGTTGGCGACCGAGGCATCCTCCCACTCCTCTCCCACCCTTCCCATTGCCTCGATCCTCCACACTGCGACATTCACTGACACCGCAGGCTACACCGCCGACGTCCTGCAATCGGCACAAGCGCTCGCGGACCATGCCGGACGAACGGGCCCGCAGTCCAACCGGATCGAGAAGGAGGACGTCGAGCTCGCCATCCAGATGAGGAGGCGGTACGAGTTCTTTGAGGCTCCGCCGAGGGATGTGAGTTCATGGTCCTTGGGAAGCGACGCCAGGCGAGGAGCGATCGAGACGACGCGCGATGCCGGGAGCGGCAGGTGGCGCGCGGGCTGCCTGTCGAGGCAGCGGCCAGTTAGCCCTCCTCGCTTCGGGCAGCGGCGACCCCGGTTGGGGAGCAGAGCTTGCGCGCTCCCACTTCTCCACCGGAGGGCGTGTGGATCTGCGCTCGGCCCTCAGCGGGCTGGGGCTCGACGACAGCCCTCGAGCGCCAGCCCTGCCGTGCCGCGCTCTCTGGCAACCCATGGGCTCTGGTGCATAACCGTCCCATGAACGGTGACGTCCATGGCGTTCGCTGGCCTGCAAACTCCGTGCCACGGGCTGCTCAGCTTGGACGAGATGAGCGCAGCTCTTGATGCGCCTCTCCACCCCCAGCCACGCCCGCTCGTCACTCCCTCACTGCGCTGCGCGACACTCATTCACCACACTCTCCACGTTCGCTGACACATCCAGTACCTCGCCTCGCTGGCGCATGAGCTCAACGCGCAGCCGCTCCCCCCGCTCTCCGAGTCGTTCGAGATGGTGCGCCTCCCTCCCGCGTCCCAGCGCCTCACCGAGGTGACGTTCGACCTCGTGCCCACCGACGCCGCGGCCGCGCTCTCGGACGACGACCTGCGGACCAACGCCGCCGACAGCGAGAGCGAGAGTGAGAGCGACGAGGATGCGGACGGGGACGCCGAGGCGGATGGCGAGGCCGAGGCCGAGGCTGAGCCCGATGCCGCGGGCGAGGAGGACGACGAGATGGAGGAGGTCGGCGTGCCCGCCGAGCGCGAGGTCGACGAGGACTATGACGCGTGAGGAGGGGCTGGTTAGTTGTCGACTCGTTCGTTCGTTGCCCGCCGCGGCCTGTGTATGTGTCCACACGGACATGCATGATGTATTATGGTAATCTACGCGGTAGTGGCGCCTGCGCCGCGGTTCTTGTGATCATGAGGTTGTTGTTGGGCTGCTTCAAACTTGTACATTGCCCATGCGACGCCAGATGCCCGAGGGCAGAAAGTCGAATGGGCTAGCAGGTGGGGTCGGAGTGTTCAAGCTTTGCAGGGTCATACTACTCTGAGCCAACGTTGGCACTCCCCCGACGAGACCTCTGCTCAGCGTCACCTGCCTTGCTCCCTCTCGCTCCGCCGCTGAACGTGCTGAACCCAGCCAGGCTCGTCACGCTTGGGTTGCTCGGCAGATCGCCGTCCTCGCGGTTGCCAGCCAGCTGGGCGTAGAGCGACTTGTAGCGCACGAGCTCGTTCTCCATGTCCTCCTTGGCGATCTTTGCAAGCACGAGCTGGCGCACGAGCTCGACGTGTTCGTTGTTCATCGTTGCGAGGGACCCTTCGAGGGATTTGCTGCGGTGTGAGTAGGTGCCATCAAAGGAGATACTTACACATGCTGGCTCAGATGACGGTTGGCCTGGCGGAGCTGCTCGACCTCGCGTACGTGGGCGTTCTGCGCACGCAGCTTCTCCTCCCATTCCGACTCGTACTGGTCGAGCATGAGCGGGGTGCTGAGATGTTAGTGGGTGCGATGGCTGCGTAGTCCCGCCGTGGTTGACAGCCGGCTCGCTCCACTCACATGTGAATCTCGTATGCGTCGCGCACAAAGTCGTTGGTCCTCCACTGGTCCTCGCCTTCGGGCTGGGGAGCGGGGTGAGCGCCAGGCTGCGCCGAGTCGGCATCGGGTCCAACACCAGTTGGCGTCGCAGACGCGCGGTATGTCTCGAAGATGTCACCCTGGAGGAACTGGAGGATGTGCTCAAACTCGAGCTGCAGGAGCCCATCCTCCGACTTGCGCAGGATGGCGAGGGCGAAGCGGAACACAGCCTCGATGCCTTCGGCGAGCACAATGTCGAGGACTCTGTAGACGAGGGAGAGGGGGAAGCTGGGAAGTCAGCGGGGGGACAAACGCGAGCCGTAGACGAGGGCGAGCCCCAGCCACCGAACCACTCACCGGTACGAGAACAGCGTCATGAACCACTGAGACGCATACATCGAGCTCTTGATGCCCTTGCGCGTGAGGTGGCTGTGGAGCAGCGGGAGCGTGTCCTCGACGAGGCGGTCGAACTGGTAGAGGCGGAGCTGGAGGCCGGGCATGTCGGCGAGGTAGTGCGAGCGCAGGTTGTACGAGTCCATGAGGCGGACGAGGACACAGAAGGCCTCTTCGTCAGGCATCTGCAGCGTCAGTAAGGCCGAGCACTTTCACTTACGTTGAGGAGGAGCGCCGCGACAATGAAAGCCAGGCCCTGGGTGTAGCCTACCTCGCGGTCGTAGAGCGAGTACGCCTTGACGACCATGAAGAGCGACTCCTGGCCCGTCCCAGCGTTCTGGAAGAACTTGTGCTGCGGGAACGTGCGCGATAGATCCTTGTGGATGGCCTTCTCGTACGGCGACGTCTGCTTGAGCAGAGCCTTGTAGGTCTCCTCGAGCTCGATGCTCTTGGAAGAGCTCATGAGCTGCCAGATGGGACCGCGGATGACGGGCGGGATGCCTTGCTGGATGGCGCGCGAGAGGTCCTTGGGCCGGGTCCGCGCGACCTCCTCATAGTCTTGGACAACGGCGCCCCAGAACACCCAGTCGACGTTCGGAGCAGAGGTGTCCTCGATGGCACCCGACTCGGCGTGCTCTCGGCGAATCTCGCGCGCAGCGCCAGCCATTTCGCCGCGTACGCGCTCAAAGCCCTCCCGAAGCTTGACGCTGCCTCCGGAGATGCGAGCCACGTTGCGATCGCGCGAGGCAGAGGCCGAGTCGACGCGGTTGAGGATGAACGCAGTCGACGGGTTGCGCGAGGGGCCAGGTGATGGGCTGGTCGGCACAGGAGGGGGCGAGTTCGCCGAGCGGGTGGAAGAGAGCAGGCTGGAGACAGTCGCCGACATTGTCGTCCGCCAGCTGGACACAGGCAGGGGGGATGCGGTGGGCGTGAGTGTTGCCGACGAGACTGTTTGAGGAGTGTGCTGCTCCGGGGGAGGAGTCGGCTCCGCGCTGTGAGTGCGCGACGCCGAGGGGAGAGGCAGGCTGAAGTTGTTGAACGCCGAGGTTGCAGAGGAGAAGAATGAGCTCTTGCCGCTTCCCGAGTTCTTGTTCTGGAGCTTTGGCCGCGAGGCAGGCGAGTCCTTGACGCCCTCAGTCTCATCTGGAGGTGACGCCTCCCTCGACGTGTCCTTGGTCGGCGTCGCATCCGCGTCCTTGGCCACGTCCTTGGGCGGGGCCGCGAAGCTCTCGGGCAGCACACGGCTGAAGAGCGACGCGCCTGGCTTCCGTGGCGGAGGAAGCACTGGTGAAGGGTTGGCCGACAGCGAGACGTTGTCAAAGTCATCGGTAACAGCCTGAACCGGTGGTGTGGCGGGCTCGGGCACAGCATCGGTGCTCGTGTCTGCGCTATGGGTTGCGTCTGACGCAGGCACGTCGTCGAGCGCAACGTCGTCCAGGGAAATCCGGACTGTGGGTTCAGGCTCGGCTTCAGGCTCAGGCTCAGGCTCAGCGTGAGCGGTCGAAGCCGTCGTGAACACGGCTGCGGACGTGTCTTCTACGCGTTCGCCGCGCGAGAGCTCGAGCTCGGGAGCGTGAACAGGCTCGGGCGGTGTGAGGACGATCGCCGCCGGATGGATTACCACTGGGGCAGCCGAGCTCGTCGCGTTCGCGACTGGCGAGAACGCGCGATCGTTGGCATCGTCGTCAAGATCTGCGGGAATCGGCGCGTCCGTCTCAGCAGCTGGTGTGACCGACGGCTGGGGGATGATCGCAGAGGCAACAGGCAGCGGCGCTGGCGATGGCGAGGGAGAGGTGGCGGCGGGGGGCGAGGTCGACGCCACGGCGGTAGGGGATGACGAGAGGCTGGCGGCCCTTGCGCTGGGGCTGGGCGTGGACGACTTGAGGGCCGACTTGCCCTTTTTCAGCTCGGTGGCCTTGAACGACGTGCTGGGCGAGACGGAGCGGAGCGGCGTCGTGGGTGACGAAGTCGTAGAGCCGTTGCTGCTCCGGCTGCCGGCGCCAGAGGGCTTGGTGGTCGTGATCTTGGGGTTGGAGAACTGGCGGCCCGGTACGGTGCGAGGGGACGAGGGCCGTCTGGAAGCAAGCGACGAGCCGATGGTCTTTGCAGCTGCTGCCGACCCAGTGCTTTGCGACTTTGATGGGCTGGTGCTCGAGGCCGCACCACCGGTCGAGGGCGTCTGTTCCCAGCGTGCGGCCAGGCCGCGGACCTTTGAAGCGTTGGACGCCGCGCTCGAGCCGTTGGCCTTGGTCGCAGTGCCGGCGGCGCCAGCGGCGGTCGACGCCATGGTCGTCTTTGGCGACGTGGAGAGGTCGAGGGCCGAGGCGGTGGGGGAAGCGCCGTCGTCTGAGAGAGAGATTTCGTCGGTGACGTCGAGGTCGTCAAAGTCCGAGTTGGACTCGTGATGGTCGAGCGAGTTGGAAGTCATTGCGAAAGGGAGGAGGAGGAGGGAGGGGAGGGGGTGGGAGGGCAGGCGCGCCGGGTGCGTCTGTCTGGCGTGCTAGCGCGTGTGTGTGTGTGCGGTGTGGGCTGGGCGGGGAGTGATGGTGGCCCAAAGGGTGCTGGCTCGGCTGTTGGCGTTACAATGTCGTAAAGGTTGACACAGTGCAATGTTGATTTGATACCTCTGTGCAGCGCTGCCGACACGTCGAGGAGCACAATGGACAGGATGAAGATGAGGTTTGAAGAGCAATGTCGTCAAGACGAGACGCGTCGAAGTGGGAGAAAAAAGGTTTGAGCCGTTGTCAAGGTGTGTGTGTGCAGAGTGCAGCGAGTGATGGTGGTGGACCTGTCGTGTCAACACTGAGCGTCACCCTGCGTGCAGTGCGCTGTGTGCAAGCAGCGCGTCGAGGACGAGGAATGGGTCCTTGTCCTAACCTGAGTGTGCATGTCGCCCCTGGCTGGGTGTTGCACGGCGCGGCGCGCGTTCCCCCAGCCAGGCTGCACCACCACAGTCAGGCCTTTGCTCCTCTGACGCGGGAGGCCCAGTGACGTACTCCACCCCTGAGATCCCGACCCAAAAAAACACAATGAACCAGAGTCCTAATTGATTTGAGACTTCTAATAGTAAAGCTAATAAAACGTGGTCTTCACATGGCCGTCACGTGAAAGTCCTAATCACATTTGATTTTCTGCACCGAAGCGGGGACTCCGCGCCACTCAAAGTTCCAAGGCGGATGACTGTTGGGATTCCATACACTTCTTGGCCTTTTACCCTCGTCTTGCTCGTCTTGTTCGTCTCTTCTGGCCCAACAGTGAGCTAGTCCAAGCGTCCTGCATCAGCTCACACCCAGTGGTCTACGACACGGCATACTATGACATCCTTGAGATCAGCATCGAGGCCACCGAGGTCGAGATCAAGAAGGCCTACAAGAAGAAGGCCATGAAGCACCATCCGGTAGGCGGCAGAGGAAGGCAGGGTACTGACACGAGCAGGACAAGAACCCGGATGACCCAGAGGCACACGAGACGTTCCAGGCGATCTTGCAGGCGTACGAGACGCTCCTGGACCCAAACGAGGTGAGTTATGTGAGGCCAAGCGATTGTGAATGCGCCTTCCCTCGCTCCCCTAGATCGCCTTCCCTCGCCATTCAAGCCTCCCATGGCCTCGGAGCTCACACCTCAGCGCGCTGCGTACGACCAGTATGGCCCGAATGGACCGCAGCATGGCCCTGGCGGAGGCTACGGAGACGACTTTGACATGTTCGAGGCCATGTTCGGCGGCATGGGTGGGTTCGGCGGGCCGGGCGGCGGCGCGTCCTTCGGCTTTGACCCATCCGGCAAGCGACCCAAGCCCACGCGCGGCAAGGACACCAACGTCGAGTACGCCATCTCGCTCGAGGAGGCGTACAAGGGCAAGAAGGTGGTCATGAACCTCGAGCGCGACCGGGCGTGCAAGACGTGCAAGGGGTGGGTAGATGTGGCGTTGATACCTAAGGGGTCATCTACTGACATGACACAGACGAGGCGGCCGCGAGGGCATGAAGATGACGCAGTGTGGAAAGTGCGAGGGCAAGGGAGTCATCTTCGCGGACCGTCATGTGGGTGACACGATGGTTTGAGGTTGCTAACCCGCTAGCTCGGCCCTGGCATCGTTGGCAAGGCCCGCGTCCCCTGCCCCGACTGCGACGGCGAGGGCGAACGTATCCGGGACAAGGACCGCTGCAAGAAGTGCAAGGGCAAGAAGGTTATGAAGGAGAAGAAGCGCGTCGAGTTCCACATCGAGCCGGGAACCGAGGACGGCGAGAGAATAGCGCTGCGGGGAGAGGGGGACGAGGAGGTGGGTAACTGGCGTCTGGGAAGTTGCTAACCCACCAGCCTGGCGTGCCCCCCGGCGATGTCATCTTCCACATCCGCATCAAGCCGCACGACACATTCACCCGCTCGCTTGCGTCGCCCGAGAACCTCCAGATCAACGTCACGCTGCGGCTGTCCGAGGCGCTGCTGGGCTTCAAGCGCATCCTCGCAATTCATCTCGACGGGCGCGGCATCCGCGTCGAGTCGGCCAAGGGCGAGCGCGTCATTCAGCACAAGCAGGAGCTGGTCGTGCGCGGCGAGGGCATGCCTATCCGCGGAACGGGCAAGCGCGGCGACCTGTACATCCGGTTTGACGTCGAGATGCCCGGCGTGAGCTGGGCGTCTCGGGCGGGCGAGGATGGCGTGGTGGAGCTGCCGCCCGGGTTCCCCGACCTGCAGCCCCAGCCCGAGGTTGTGGACAGCAGGTATCTGTCGGACCCGAGGCGGTGAGCCCGGTGGTGGAGCCCGACGGTGTCGCCAAGGAAGCGGGTGCGGGCAAGGATGGCACGCAAGGTTGAAGCACGCCAGCGTCGCGACAAGGGGACGAGGCGATAAACGGGCCGCGGGCAGTGTCCGCAGCCTCATCATCACTACTCACACGGTGCATCGCGCTGGGCGGCGGCGCCACGCGCGGGTCTGCACACCGGTCTGCACACCGAGTTATAGAACAATCAAGCACATCTCACAATGCATAGAGTGGCGGCGGCGGGCGTGCTTGATAACAGCTGCAAGAGACCCGAGGCGCATCGGCCGGGATAACCAGGTGTGCGGGGCACACTTCCGCGCGCGCGCCCTGACGACGGCAGCGAGCGAGTCGGCCGTGCAACCGAGAGGCTGGGGCTGTTGCCGATATAACTGCGGCATGGGTGCGGTGCGAGGTGCGTTGTTCCCTCGAGCTCAAGATCACCACGGCCCACCATGGACATTGAGGAGTGAGTGGCAGAGTGTGCGAGGGCGTGGGTGTGAGCGCACGCGCGAGTCGCGAGCCGGCGCGCTCGAGGACGTGCGTTGGCGAACCTGCTCTTAGCGCTCCGCTCCGCCCCGCGCCGTGCTATACCGCGCGTACCGACCTGCGCCCCCCAGCTTGTCCAGAGGCTGATACCGCAGATTCCGCAAGCAAGGTGCGTCGTGTGCCGGGCGAGGCGGCGGCGTGTACTTCGGCGTCTCGCGCGAGCGGGGCCGGCGTCGGCGGGGTCTCTCATCGGCATCGCGCTCGGGATCGACAAGGCGGCGCCGTAGGCGCCCATGACAGTGTGCCCCGCCCGCCCGCCTGCCTCCGATGCCGCCGACGCTGAGCCGAGCCGACGCCGCCGCCCGCGCCCGCCCAGCCCGGCGCGATGCCCCACGCCCCGGCCCCAACACCGGGCGACCTAACACCCCCAGGCTACGCCGCAGTCGACGCGATATGCGAGTACTACGCGACCCTCCAGCAACGCACCGTCAAGCCCGACGTGCAGCCGGGGTACCTGATCAAGAGCCTGCCGTGTGAGTGGGCGGGCGGACATCTTATCTAAGTGTGGTGGGGCCCTGTGGCGTGCGCTAGCGGGATTGATGTGGGCGTGGGCGGGAGTGGTGTGTCGTGTTTCACGCGGCTCGACTCGAGCTGCTCGACTCTATTCATGGGCTTTTGGCAATGGGGCACGACGTCGCAGCCGCAGGGAGCTCGCTGACGCTCGCTCGTAGCCGCAGCCCCCACCACAGGCCAGCCGTTCGCCGCCATCGCGGCCGACTTCCAGACGCACATCCTCCCGGGAATCACACACTGGCAGCACGGCAAGTTCTTCGCCTACTTCCCCGCGTGTGTGACGTTTGAGAGTATTCTCGCGGACATGTATAGCAGCAGTGTGACGAACCCGGGGTTCAACGTGAGTCGCGAGCGGCCGCAGGCCGCGAGCGGGGCGGGGTGGTGTTGTTGTTGGTGGTGTTGCTGACGCTTGCCCGCGCTCACCCACCTGCTCGTGACGACACTCGCGCTCACGCCCGCCCACCGCTCGGCTCGGCTCGCTGCGCTCGCCTCGTAGTGGACCTGCTCCCCAGCCTGCACCGAGCTCGAGCAAGTCACCCTCGACTGGATGGTCGCCATCCTCGGCCTCGACCCGATCTTCCTCACGAGCAGCGGGCAGGGCGGGGGCATCATCAGCGTGGGTCCGACCCCGAACCCCACTGACAGCAGGGCTCGGCCTCAGAGTCCGCCCTCACGGCCGCGATTGGCGCGCGCGAGCGCGCGCTGCGCGTGCTCACGCGCCAGGCGTCGGGCGGCGCGCTGTCGCTCGACGACGCGATCGACGTGCCCGCCCAGTTGAGGGAGGAGAACACGCCCAAGCTGGTGATGTATGGGTCGACGCAGACGCACTCGCTCGGCGCGAAGGTGGGTCGCGCTGCGCAGTGCCCGTGCTGCGAGCTCCGCCGCACTCGCACCCGCGCCCGCTCGCTCACACGCCCAGGCCGCAAAGATCCTCGGCCTCGCGTTCCGCGCGCTGCCGGTCCACGCGGCAGACAACTACGCGCTCCGCGGCGCGACCCTCGCCGCCGCCGTCGACGAGGACATCGCCGCCGGCCTCATCCCCTTCTTCGCGATCGGCACGGTCGGCACCACGTCGACCGGCGCCGTCGACTACATTGCAGAGATTGGCGCCGTCGTGCGCCGCCACCCGACCATGTTCCTGCACATTGACTCGGCGTGGGCCGGCGTCGCGTACGCGTTGCCCGAGGAACGGGAGCCGCTCCGCCTCGCAGAGGTCAACGAGTACGCCGACTCGTTCTGCACAAACATGCACAAGTGGGGCCTGGTGGGCTTTGACTGCTGTGAGTGGGGCGTGAGCGGAGCGAGCGGCCACATGGCCCTTTGCTCTCGCTTCCCCACCTGATTGCCCACACTCACCCCACCCCTCCCCAGCCCTCTTCTACGTCCGCGAGCGCCGCGACCTCACCGAGGCGCTCGACGTCACCCCCGCCTTCCTCCGCACAAAGGAGGGCGACGAGGGCAACGTGATCGACTACCGCAACTGGCAGCTCGCCCTCGGCAGGCGGTTCAGGAGCATCAAGCTGTGGTTTGTGCTCCGGAGCTATGGTGTCGAGGGGCTGCAGAAGCACTTACGGGAGGTGAGTGGGCCACCGAGCGGAGCGAGGTGGGCGAGAAGGGCGGGGAGTGGTGGCTGTGGATGAGGCGGAGTAGCTACCCATGCCTCACTCGCCTGCTCCTTCCCACCTCGCCCTCCTCCACGCCAACTCTTACGCAGCGCTGACACAAACCGTAGGGTATTGAGCACTGCCGTGAGCTCGAGAACCTTGTCACCGCCTCGCCCAACTTTGAAATCGTCGCCCCGCCCTCGCTCTCGCTGCTCGACTTCCGCCTGGTCCCCGCCAACACATCCCATACCGAAGCCGAGCTCAACGATCTCAACCGGGACCTGCACGCGCGGCTGGTCATGCACCCCGACGTGCACCTCACCCAGACCCTGCTCAAATCCGTCGAGAGCGAAATCTTCTGCATCCGGTTCGCGATGGGCCAGAGCCGCACGACGCTCGACGACGTCAAGACGGTGTGGGCGATTGTCGAGGCCGAGGCCGCGCGGCTGCTGCTCAAGCGCAAGGCTGTGGGCGAGTTGACGAATGGTGTCGAGGTTGTGGACGCTGCCGAGGTTGTCGTTGTGTGATCTGAAGTATGATGCATCGTGGTGTGGTGGGATTGTTTGGCTCCAAGTGAGATGGCGAGTGGTCGGAACTAGTCGATGAAGATCCGAGGGTTCCCAGTGACTCATGGGATGCGACACAGGAGTGCGTCCGTCCTCGATCCTCATCGCCCAGCCTCTGCCTGTCTCAGCCTCGGTTCTCACACACGTACCACGCTCGCTGCAGAGCACAGCGTTGAGCGCTGTATCTGCTGCTGCTGCTGCCGCTGCTGGCTGTCGAGCACGACAATGTCAGGGACGAGCCGCCGAGTTAGTCAAACTTCAAGGGACGGGTGGCCGGCCAAATGAGATTAGCAGGCAGGGGGGCGGCGGCGGCGGAGGGCAGGCGGGCGGGCGGCACGACGACGGCGGGCATGGGTCAGCGCCGCTCTACGGCCTCTGCTCTGCCGCCGCCGCTGCTGCCGCCGCCCACGCTGCTTACACCTCGTTGCATTATCATCGGCGCCGTGAAACAGTGCCCAGCACGTTTGTGCATCTCTCTGCTGCCCTCCCTCCCTCTGCTCCTCCTCCCTCGACGCTGTCCCCGACCCACGCACTGCCCAAGACGCACCCCCGCACACCCGCACGCCACTGGACCCCGGCACCCGCCATTTCTCATTTACGATCCTCGGCACTGCGCTGGAATCCGCTTCGACTTTTGCCCGAGCGAGCGCGAGCGCATCAACATGGCCGCAGTCGTCTACCAACACGTTATGGAGTGAGTCTGTCTTCCTCCTCCTTCATCTCTACCTCTATCCATCGCTTGCTTGCCTGTCCATCTGCGACGAGCATCCTGTGCTCGTTGTCCCACCCGCCCTGTGCCCCTGCGAACTCGTCGCCCCCCGCCGACCGACGTCGCCACCGACCAAACACGCACCAGCGACGCGATAACACCATCGCTGCTTATCGCACCTCCTCGTGGCCCAGACCCACCCACCCACGCCCGGGCAGAGATTACCGACACCTCGACAGCGTCGACGTCGACACCGGCAGCGACCGTATCTAGGGCCAAGCACGTCCTCGACGACCACCGGCCAAACGTCACCCGTCGTCATCGAGTGAAAACTTGCCTTGACACGTTTGACCTTCGACGGCGCACCTCGACTCGACTCTCCTCGCCACCCCCCTGCCCCCCACCATGCCCTCGCGCTCGCGCTCGCAGGCAAACCTGCGCCCGCCGATGCCGGCGTTCGCCCACTCGCCGTCCAAGTCGCACGGGAGTCACGGGCGGCACGACTACCCCCGCATCTCGGCGTCGGCGTCGTGCCCTACCTTCCCACCCACTCCCCCCGAGTCCATCATCGACAGCAGCAGCAGCACTACCAGCCCCTCCCCTGACCCCGCTGCCCCCTTCTCCATCTCGCTAACCGCCTTCTCCGTCGCCCGCAGCGCATTCTTCAAATACGTCGTGCCCCGCCTCCCGCCCGAGCTCCAGGAGATTGCCTACAACCCGCCAAAGGTGACGGACCCGGCGTCGCTCGTCCCGCTGTTGCGAGCCGTCGCGCCGTACACCCAGTTCATCGTTCTCATCCTCGCGCTCTACGTCGTGTGGTGCGTCGTCGCCGGGATTGTGGGCTACTTCGCCCGCTTCCTCCGCTTCGCCTTCCGCATCGCACCGGTCATCGCCCTCATCGCCTGGGTCATGGCCGCCTCGGGCCAGGGCGGTATTGATGTGCTGTTCGAGGCACTCAAGCAGTACGCTGGCGTCGACGACCCGGCCAACCGTGCGCCCGGAGCACGAGGCGGCGCAGCGGCGCCGGCTGGTGCTGCTGGCCGCGCAGGTTCGTACTACTTTGGCGGCAGCAGCTCGGACGCTGGTTCGGGCACGTCAAGGAACAACAACCGCCGCGCACGCTCGAGGTCACACTCGTCGGGCTCTGAATCCGATTCCGACTCGTCGTTCTGGTCGTCGCAGCCAGAGTCGAAGAAGGCGCGTGGAACGTGGCCCCGGTCCCAGCCTGCGACCGGCAAGGGCGCCAAGGCTGAGCAGGGCGAGGCGCCCGAGGTCCTCAAGATGCTCTTCGGCTCGTCCAACGTCAACGTCAACGACGACGGTCTGACCGCCGTCGTGCAGGACTTTGTCAAGCGCGCCGTTGTGCGCGCATCGGGCCTCGAGTGGCTCCTGGGCGGCTCGACCCCGGCAGAGGTGCCAAAGCAGCAGGTGCCGGAGGCAAAGCGCGACAGCCGTAAGAGGAGATAGGCTGGGCGGCGCGGCTGCGTGTAGCAGTCGTGGCGCGCCGGCCTTCTTGCGCTGTCGTGTGGCCTCGGCACGTGTGCGTACCGCAGGTACGCCCTCGCAACGGACGACGAAGTGAACTGGCGACGTCGCGACGAGGACCGCCTCGCGCGCGACAGTCGCCGCGCACTCGTACTTGCCCGCGCCCCGGTATCCCCCCAACCCAACCAACGCCCCGCGGGCACGCACGCCGTATCTTATCGCCGTGGCATAGAGCTGGATCTCGTAGACATTGTGTAGCAGTACTGGATGTACTTGTGTTGTGAGCGAGGGCGTGAGCGAGCGCAGCGCCCGAGCGAGCGGCGTGGCAGCGGTGTGAGAGTGATGACGCATTCGTGAGTCAGGCTCAAGTCAAGGTGGAGGTCGATCACTCTGGTGTCCACTTTGTTCCCCCGACTTCCACCCAACCTGCACTTTGTAATCCTCCAACAACACCACCATGCCGCCCTCGCCGCCGCCCGAACCCACGCTCGACGCACTCAAGCCGATGAAGGTCGAGGGTCTGCCGCCGGCAGCGTACTAGTGGGTGCCGGCGCCGTGCCGCCAGCTGACCCCAGCATCCCAAACTTCATCACGGAGGAGGAAGAGGAGCTGCTCCTCCGCAAGGTAACCCAACCCCCAAGACGAGGCCTGACCCGCAGATCGCAGACTCGCCCCAGCCGAAATGGCGCACAACGGCAACAGGCCGCAGACTGCAGTACTGGGGCGGGACGCTGACCAAGTCGGGCGTGCTGGTCCCCGAGCCGCTGCCCGAGTGGCTGACGGCGTAGTAAGCCATCCCGGAGGGCGGCGCTGACCCCAGCCCGGACATTGCGGCGCGCGTCGACCGGCTGCTGGACGCCGCGGCGGGCGTGGAGGGGAGGCATGTGTTGGGGGTTAATCAGGTGCTCGTGAATGAGTATGCGCCGGGGCAGGGCATCAGCGTGAGTGTGGGCCTGGCTGAGTGTGCCAGCCTGGCTGAGTGTGCCAGCCTGGCTGAGTGTGCCGGCCTCCCCCCTCCCTCGCGCTCGCGGCTGACGCCGCTCGCCGACACCTAGCCACACGAAGACGGCCCCGCCTTCCGCCCGCTCGTCGCCACCCTCTCGCTGGGCAGCAGCTCCGTGCTCGACCTGCACCACTACATCTCGCCCTCCGCGCCCAGCCCGCCAATGATCCCCGCCGACGGCGCGGTGGGGCGCGCGATCGCCGCCGTGCCCCTCGGCCACGTGCTGCTGCTCCCGCGCAGCCTGTTCGTGCTGAGTGGGAGCGCGTACAGCGCACACTTGCACGGTATTGCGCCGCGCTCGGCGGACTGGGTGGTGCGGGACGAGGCGGCGGCGGCTGCTGCTGTTGAGGGCGAGGGAGAGGCGCCGCCGGTGGTCGTGGCCAACGCTGGGTTGTTGGCCGACGCGCCGGTCCAAGCGGCGATCGCGTCCGACGCCGGGTGGCGCGCGGAGCGCGGGACGAGGGTCAGCCTCACCTTCCGGCATGCGGAGAAGAGCCTCAAGGGCGGGGCGTTTGCCATGGTCGGGGGGAGGATGCAGCGGTCATAGTGGCATGTACGGTGTGCTAGGCATGAGGCGGCTGCGATGCATGGTGCAGGCTATGTACTAGATAGCATGGTGCGGGCTATGTGCTACGGTGTGGGCGGTGGCCGAGCGCGAGGTCGCTGGCGTGTGGCCTCGGCGCCAGTCGCAGGGGCGGCGCTGCACTCGCTCGTGCGGCTCGCAGAGCGCATCGGCCGGGGCCACTGGCCTCGAGGGCGGGCGGCGCCGCGCCGCGGCCGTGTCCTACTTCGCACAGGCGGGCTGATGGCATCCGCCCGCGACGGCGCGACAGCTTAGGGCCGGCGAGGCAGCTCGGCAGCGGGGAGGACGGCTCGCACCCCGCCCCTACACCGGGTCGATGCCAAACTCCTCAATCATGCCCTCGAGCACGGTGCGCCTGCGGGCGCGGAACGACGCGCGCGTCGACGAGGCCACCGAGGTGTCGGGCGAGGGCGGGGCGTACGGGGCTGGCGGGGACTGCGCGCCGCCGCCGCCGTACAGCGGGTCGAAGGCCGCGTACTCGTCCTTGTATCGCCGACTTGCTGCAGTCGCGCGAGGCGGCGTCGCGTACAGCTCTGCGCTGCTCGGCTGGAGCGGTGGCGCGGCGAGCGCGCGCACGCTGTCCTCGTCCTCGAGCAGCAGGCTGCTGTCGGCGTCCTGCGCCTCGTCCTCGTCCTCGTCCTCTGCTTCCTCGGGAAGGCAGAGCGGCAGGCCGCGCCGGCGCGCAATCACCGCCAGCGCCATGATGACCACTGCGATGTCGGGCGTCGCGCCTGGTCGTCAGCTGGCCGTTTCCTCTCTCGTTGTCCCAGAGACTGGTGCTAGCTCACCCGAACACACGCGCTCCGGGTCAACCGCGCCCAGGTCGAGCGCGAGCACGTCGTCGGCGATGACGCCGAGCACGACCTGCGCCAGCGCGCGCTCCTCCCTCCTGCTGGCGGGCCGGCGGAGCTCCGGCGTGAGGGCGAGCCGCTGGCCCAGGAGCGACTCGAGCACGAGGAGCAGCAGCGTGGGCGTCACGCTGCGCAGGGAGGCGGGGCGGATGGGCACGCCCAGCACGTCGAGGAGCGCGTGTAGCACTGGCAGCGGGGGCGTGGGCATCGGCGTGGGGTCGGGGCTCTAGGCGCGTGCGCGGGCCATTGGGCCGGTGGATGCTGGGGTGAGTAGTGTTAGTGAGATGTCAACAACAACAATGAGGCGCGCTACGCTTGTGCCGCTTTCGGCGACATGCGCCGCGCCCGGCGTCGATGCCACCGCGGCCTGCTCTCCGTAGACCGAGCACGCCGAGTACCCGGCACCCAGCCCCGCCCCCGCCATCACCTGCGCACTGTGCATGTGAACCCAACTCCAACCCAACAGCCGCACCCCGCCGCCGCGGCTGTCGGCCGAGGCACGTCCTAATCGGAAATTGTCGGACTCCCGGGGCTCCAATACCCCCAGCCCTAATCCCCGAGCGCGCTTTCTAATCGCCAATTTGCCCCCGTGCCGCCGGGTAGCATTTTCCAGCCGAGGCACCTTCCATCCGCCGTTTCCATCGACATCGACGGCTCTGCTCCTTCGCTTACCCACCACCCCATCACAATGTTCGCCCGCGCCCTCGCCCGCTCCGCCCGCCCCGCGCTCCGCGCCGCGCCTGTCGCCCGCGCCGTCCGCGCGCCCCGCACCCGCGCCTTCCACCAGCAGAACACGGACCACGAGGGCGGCGCCCAGCTCGCCCTCGTCGCTGGTGCCGCGCTCATCGTCGGCTCGGCCGGGTACATTGTCGCCGGGCTGCGCAAGTCCCAGGTCCACCCTTCTTCGCCCAAGGAGGAGGAGGAGGTCGAGGAGGAGGGTGACGAGGGTGAGTTGGGGGTGGGGGGGAGGGAGGTGGAGGCAGCGCGGCGGAGGCCGTGCGGCGGGGTGGAGGGTCGCCAGCGGGTTGGATGCTGTCTGGCCTGGGCAGGTGGCGGCGACGGTGGGGCGCCCTCGGCGAGGTGCTAGCCGCGGGTTGAGATGGTTGAGCACGCAGCCGGCGTGGCCCATCCCCCGGCGGCCTCGGCGAAAGCCCGCCTCGTTCACGGCCAACCCCGCCACGCCCACGGCTGTCCCCCGCCAAGCCTTGAGCGTCTTCCAACAACACCCCGCACCCGCTAACGCCCCGCAGAGTCCCTCCTCGAGTCGGTCGAGTCCGAGGGACTGCCCGCCCAGGCCTTCCTCGACCTTGAGCGCTCATCATCCTCGGACGACGCCGCGGCTGCCCCCGCTGCCGCCCCCGCCGGCATCCCCGACCCCTCGCAGGCTGCCAGCGAGGGTGCCTTCAACGAGGAGACGGGCGAGATCAACTGGGACTGCCCTGTGAGTGGTGTGATGGAGTGCGGGGCGGGTGGACGCCGCTGTCGCCGGCATCACCCGCGCCCCTCTTGCCCCAGTGACCCCGCTGACACACCCAGTGCCTCGGCGGCATGGCGACCGGCCCCTGCGGTGAGGAGTTCAAGGCCGCCTTCTCGTGCTTCGTCTACTCGGAGGAGGAGCCCAAGGGCATCGACTGCGTCGAGAAGTTCAAGGCCATGCAGGACTGCTTCCGCGAGCACCCTGATGTGTACGGCGAGGGTGAGTGCGGCGAGCGAGGGCGGCGGGGGCGAGTGTGGCTAGGGTGCGGCGAGTGTCCGAGCAGCCTCATCGCTCCGGGCGACTGCAGACTGGGTGTTGCAGCGCGTTGCAGCGCGCAGCTCGACGGGTGGTTGTGCCACCTCGGCGTTGCTTGGTCATGACCGGCGGCAGGGCGGCATGCGAGGGCACAACTGCCCTGGCCCGCCCGTGCCGAGTGACCGCGGCAGCCCACCACCCCCCTCCGCTCCCATATCCACCAAGACCTCGCTGATGCCCCCAGAAGAGATCGACGACGATGAGCCCACCGCCGGCGAGCTCGGCGCCGCTGTTGTCGACGCCGACGCCGGCGCCGACACCCCTGTCACCGAGAAGGTCTCTGGCCAGCCCACTATCGGCCAGAAGGACGCCATTGTCGCCGACCACGAGACCGGCTCCATTGACCCCGTTGAGGCCGGTGCCGCGCCCGTCGACGCTACCCAGAAGGGCGAGAAGGAGCTCGCTTGAGCGGGTCGCCGAGCCACCAAAAGCGGAGAGTAGCGGCGGCGCGCACGCCGTCGCTAGCTGGGAAGTGATAAAATCTAGCATAGCGAAGAGCGCATCGTAGAGCCTTGCAATGCATTGGACTTTACTTCAAGTCGGGTGGACGTGATGCGCGTGATGTCATGAAAGTTGGTCCGCCCACGTGGTCGCCTACAGTGCGACATGCGATTCACAACAGTGGTGACGCGGTGGGCGGTGTTGAGCGAGTGTGAGAGGAGAGATGCACTATCGCGCTGTCGGCACCAGCGACTTCCGCTGTCTCACTCATTCTCCCCACTCCAGCGACTCTCGGCAGCTGTACACGGCAGAGAGCTAGAAGGCTAGACAGCACGATCCCAGCGCTCCAACCCCGTCGTCTGCGCACTGCGCCGCCCAACAACAACAACAAGACAAAAAGAGCATGGCCCATCCACCAGCACGGCACTCATGGTGAGCTGACAGCCGGCAACCAGCTCGCTCACACCAGATCCCCTCGTCCTGGCTCGCGCTCGCGCTCCTCGCTGTCGCCTCGGCGCTCCCGCAGCGCCAGGTGCCGCTCCTCGGCGCAGCCCCCGTGCCGCTCTTCAAAGAGACGACGCCCGTGCACGGCACCGATGTCCCCTCGACGCCGGAGCGGCGCGCCGAGATGGCCGGCCTGCTGGACAAGTACGCGCCCGTGTTCAAGCTGAGGTGAGTGTGCTGCTTACCCCGCGCTAACAGGCAGCAAGGACGAGCGCTTCTTCCCCTCCTCGGTCGAGTTCATGCTCGAGCACTACGGCTACGTGGGTCGTGGGGCGCGGCCGCGCTGACGAGCAGGTGCAATACAAGAACGGGACGTGGTACGAGCCCGTACGTCCGTGTCTTGGCCGCCGCTGACGCGCAGAAACCAGAGTGGTTGACGGCCCAAGGCCTCGACCAGCTGCCGAACAGAGGCAAGAAGCAGCTCCTGTCCGTCGACGTGCCGTTCAACGCGCAGCCCCTGTTCCCAGACGACGAGAGCAGCTTTATGTACGGCCCGGCCGGGCAGGACGGCGGCATGGAGCCCGGGCCTGACGGGCGCGGGCGCGTCCACGACGAGGTGTACGGCTTCTGGGTGGACCAGGGGCGCGGCGTGGTCGTGAGTCCTGGGGCTGGGCGGCGCTGACGGCCAGGACCTGATCTACTGGACGTGCGTGGGGCCGGAGGCGGCGCTGACGGCAGGTTCTACCCGTACAACCTGGGCAAGGACGTCGGCTCGCTCGGATGTCTTGGGAACCGTGAGTCGGTCGTGTTGGAAGGTTGCTGACCCCACAGACGTGACGGACTGGGAGGTGGGTCTGCTGGCACCCTGGCCGACTGACCCGCGCAGCGTCTCATCTTGCGCACTGTCGACGGCGTCGCGGTCTCTGCCGATTTCAGTGAGTCGTGCCGGACACGATCTTCGCCGGCCTTGGCCACTGACGCCCCAGACACCCACTCGGGCGGCAAGTTCAGCGCCGGGTAGGTGCCAAGCGCGAGCCGTTCTGACCTACCAGGACATACCGGTGGTCGGACATGGAGCTTATCGACGACAGGCCCGTTGCCTACGTCGCGTCTGGAAGCCACGGAATCTGGCCGACCCCGGGCAAGCACGTCTACGCTCAGGTGCGGTGCCTCCTCGCCGAAATTGTCACCGCTAACGCTCGCAGCTGCTCAACCTCTGGGCACTGGTCGACGTGACGGACGATTACGGCCCCATCTGGGACTCGCAGGGCCACGTCGTGCCGATCGAGTACTGGACCGGGCCTGACGGCGCGAAGAAGGTCAATCACACGGGTGACCTTAGTTGGCTTCAGTTCAGAGGAGCCTGGGGCAACAAGGGCCAGACCGGCTGCTGGTGGCATGCGCTGGTTGGAATCTGTCAGGTGGGTGACTGGCGTTCTTCGATGGCTGACCCGCCAGGTCGTAGACGGACCTCCTGGACCTAATCGTCGCTTCGGTCAACCACCAGATGTAGGTGCCATGGTCGCTCACAAGCTGACGCCGAGTGTATCATCTCCCCCAAGTCGGAGAAGGTCTCGACATACTCGTTCTACCTCTCGCAGAACGTGACGACCCAAGCCGAGAAGCTCAACGTCACGACCGTGGTCATCGAGCAGGTTTGCGCACGGCCACGGGCAGCTAACTTCAAGCCGGACGAGGACCCCTGGGCGACGGCGCTGGACGAGAAGGATCTCGACATCTGGGTCCAGGGCGAGACGATCCAGTACCGCGGCCTCGAGCAGCACAGCGGATTCCTCCCGGCATGCGACGGCAGCCGGAGTGTCGCCAAAGCGTACCGCATCTCTCTGTGGGACGACGACGGATACCACGTCTCGACGTCGGGCCTCCGTGTCATCTGCATTTACGAAGAGGGCCGACCTGGCTACGTCGTCAGCGGCGGCGCGCACGTCGAAGACCTCGACGAGTGGAGATGGTGGTTGCTGCGACCCACTCCTAATTAATCGCCGGCCGGTGCGCCGGCCGATTCAACCACGCTGCCCCAACAGGTGGCAGAATGCCGGAGATACGGGCTGCCGATGGACGAGCGCAGGCCGGTCCACCCGTCCGCTGGTCCACCCCGCAGCCTCGCGCCAAGGCACCCCTTGGGTGGGGGCCCTGTGCGCCCCGCCTCGCCCGAGTGTAATAGAGACTACTTACGACCATCAGGAGCTTCAAGGACGAGGTATTCTTGTAATCCATTCATCGATGCGATGATTCTTCGGACATCTGTGCCCAGTACTGACTGCAGGCTGACAAGATGCTAACCACACGGGCTCGTTATCTGGAGCGCTCGCTTCAGAAGGCTGGCTTCGCTCGATCCACCGCCGGCGCCACTGCCAGGTTGCACGTGCCCTGCTGCCGCATGTTGCCGCCACGGCTGTCGACGACGCCCGCTAGGTTGACTCGCGCGCGGCCAAGCAAGGAACGAGCCGGCGCACTTGCGGCGCCAAGTGCGCCACATGGGGCCGGCTGTGAGCGGGTCGAGCGGACGACGGCTGCTCCGCTCCGTGCGGAATTGGTTCCGCCCACCGACCGGATCACACGCTCTCGACCAGTAGAAAAGGCCACGGATCTCACATCTCACCGTTCCCATCTCACCACCCATTCCACCTCGTCGACCTCGACATCCACTTCAGAGCTAGGTTAGTTCCTCTGCGCAAGCAAGAGAAGCAGCAGCACCCGCCTCAGCAAGAGCCGTGCTGGCACTCTCCAACCATGTGACCCCGCCCAACGTAAAATGGACTCTTTTCATCATCATCAACCAGACGTACATCATCTTTGAAGACCCCGACGTGGCTGGCCCACGGTCTTCGAGATGGCAACACGGGTGCCGGGCTTCCGCCTGATGGGGTCTCCGCTGTTTAGCGGAGCGCCCCGCGGAGTTCGTGCTGAGATGAAACCGTTGAGCGGACCAGGATAATGCCTGCGTCGCAAGTTGCCTCTCCCCCCGCGATTACGCTCACCCTGGTCATATAAAGCCCAGTATGCAGGACTGGCACACCATGTAAGTTTGGCGGCGGTGGACCGAGGCCGTAGTGCTCACGCCCCAGTCCGAACGTCCGCGACTCGCTGCCATGGCACAAGGACAAGGGCCGTCTCCAGCTCAACTTGTGAGTTGCTCCACTCGCCGGCCGGATCTCGCCCAGGCCCCGGCTCGGCTCGCCCGCACCCAAGTCACATGCTAATGGCCCAGCTTCCTGTCCATCATCTTTGTCGGCATGACGCTCAACGGCTGTACGTGGTGCTTGGCGCAGCCAAGCCGCTGCAGCTCATACTGACCATGCAGACGACGGCAGCCTTATCGCCGGCCTGCAGTCGTTCCCCGCGTGGCGCTCCGACCTCGGTATTGACGAGAGCGGCAACGCTGGCGCTCTGGTCGGCCTGCTGAATGCTGCTGGCCCGATCTCCGGCTTCGTCGTCGGCCCCTTCATTTGCTGGGTCGACGAGACGTTCGGTCGTCGTTGGGGTGTTCGATGTGAGTGCAGCACGAGCGCGCGTAGGTGCCACAGCTGACCCTTCAGTCTACGGCTACACGCTTCTCATCGGTACCGTGTTCAGCTGCCTCGCGGGCATCACCTCCCTGCACGGCCTCAAGGGCTACGGCATCTTCATCGTCGGCCGCTTCATCCAGGGCTTTGGCCTCGCGTCCTTCCTCATGACCTCGCTCGTCATCGTGCAGGAGATCCCGCACCCACGCTCGCGCGCCCAGGTCGCTGCCAGCTGGGACTCGTACTGGATTCTCGGCAGCGTACTCGCCTCATGGGTCAACTTTGGTTGCGCGCGCATCACCACGTCGTGGTCCTGGCGCATCCCGTACCTCATTCAGATTCCGATGGCGCTTTACGTCCTCATCGCGGTGCAGTTTGTGCCCGAGACGCCGCGCTTCCTCATCGGCCAGGGCAAGGAAGACGAGGCGTTCAAGTTCCTCGTCGACTACCACGGCAACGGCGACCCCAACGACCCACTCGTCAGGTTCGAGTTTGACGAGATGAAGTTGGCCATCGAGCAGGAGCGCGAAGCCAAGGCCCAGGAGTGGAAGGTCATCCTTAAGAAGCCGGCCAACCGCCACCGTCTGTTCCTCGCCGCGCTCATGACCAACCTGGTCGTCATGTCGGGCTCGTCGATTGTCTACTACTACTACACGGTCGTCTTCAGCCAGGTCGGCATCACGAGCCCGACCCAGCAGACGGGCATCTACGCCGGTCTCAGCATGTTCACCTGGGTCTGCCAGATCGCTGCCGTGTATGTCGGCAAGTTTGTTGGCCGCAAGACCATCATCCTGTCGTGCTGGCCTCTTATGCTTGCCGCGTTCGTCGGCCTCTGCGCTTGCGGCGGCGTCTACGAGAGGACGGTCGACGGCAACCGCTCGGCTGGCGTCGCCACCGTGGCCCTCGTCTGGATCTACCTCGGCACCTTCAACTTTGCCAACCCGGTCCTGTACTCGTACCCGGCCGAGGTGCAGACCTTCTCGATGCGCTCCAAGGGCCTGCTTGTCTGGAACACGGTCACGCAGCTCCAAGGCGTCTACGTGACGTTTGTCGACTCGGTCGCCCTCAACAAGATTGGCTACAAGTACTACGCCGTCTACATGCCGCTCATCATCATCCAATGGTTCCTCGTCAAGTACTTTATGGTCGAGACGAGGGGCTACACACTCGAGGAGGTGGCTCTGCTGTTCGACTCGCGCGAGAGCCTGCTCGACGTGCCGGTTGTTGAGCGCCAGGCCCGCGCCGGCGAGGAGGAGGCGACGCTGGCCGGCGGCAATGACACCAAGAAGGACGACAAGTAGCGCGCGCGTGTGCATACGGATCTCTGTTCATAAAAGCTTCTTGCACATGGCACGGTCGTGCTTATTATACTTGAATGCATCTGCTGGCTGATTGCGTTGCTACGAGATGGGGCGGTCGTGGGTGGTCTGAGCTGAGTCGACGCGAGCAATCGGTCGAGCTAAGGCATGCGGACGAGGTCCGCAGGCTCACGCCAACACCGGCTCGCCGTCGTCGTCAAACAGCACTGGCAGGCCAGTCTTGAGCGAGTGCGTCAGCGCCTTGGCGATCAGACCAGCGAGGAGCGCGTCGCGCGCGGTCGTCGGCACGGCTGCGTGTCAGCTACTTCCCACCCACGAGCTCACGAGTATCGTCCAGCACGCAGTCGACGAACGCGGCCGCCTCGCGCACGAACGCGTCACCAAAGCGGTCGATATAGCTCGGCCCGGCGCCGGGCAGCCGGCGGCCCAGCCCGTCCGTAACAGCGACGCGGCACGCCGGCGGGGTGTCAACCACCGCCTTGCCGCCCGTCCCGAAGGCCTCAACGACGCTCTCGTACCCGCCCATACCCGTCCGGCTGAGGTGGAGGGTCGCCTGGGCCCCTGACGCAAACGTGATGATGGCCAGCGCGTTGTCGACGTCGCCGAGCGCCGTGAGCTCGGGGATGAGCGTCGTGCTCCCGGCCGCGTACACGCTCTTCACCGGCTCTCGCAGCAGCCAGCGCGCCATGTCGATGTCGTGGATCCCGCAGTCGGTGTAGATGCCGCCCGAGTGCGGCGCGTACTGCAGGAAGAAGCCGCTCGTGTCGTACGGGTCCTGCGTGGTCGACTTGAGGAGGTACGTCTTGCCGCCTGATCCTCGGAGGTGGCCCTCGAGCTGCTGGAGCGCGGCGTCGACTGTCGTCAGCTGGGACGCAAGGGGACAGCTCACACCGGCGCACGAAGCCGAGCATGACCTTGACGCTGGAGGCCTCGACGGCCGCGACGACGGGCCGCGCGTCGTCGACGTCGAGCGCGATCGGCTTCTCGAGGAGCACGTGCTTGCCCGCCGCGATGGCGCGGAGGGTCAGCGGGCCGTGCGTCGCGGTAATGGTGGCGATGACGACCGCGTCGACGTCGGCCGCGGCGAACACGGCCTCGGGGTCGGTGTGCAGCGGCACTTGGGGGAGGTGGGACGCCGCCCACTCTGCGGCTGCGGGGGACGGGTCACACAGCGCGACGAGGTGCGCGCGCGGCGTGAGGTTGTGCAGCTGGGGTTAGGAGGATCGAGCAGCGACCCACATTCAGAGCGTGCCGCTGGCCCATGCGCCCGCAGCCGATGACGGCGACGCGCAGCCGCCTGCCGTCGGCCGGGCGGTCGTTCGCCGTGGTGTAGGATGCCATTGGGGAGATGACCAGTTGAACTGCTGAGCGAGACGCAGAGAAGTATCACGCGAGTCAGACAAGTCACGGCGAGTCAGACATCGGCCCGTGATATCGCTTGGTGGGTGGGCAGTCGGCACTCGGGATCATGTCGTGCCTTCGTCGTCGGGAGGTATCCTCGGCGGGTTTCCGCCCTCGTCCGGCCCGGACCTCCCGAGCGAGCGGTGCATGGGATGTGCGTGCGCTGGATCAGCTTGGAGCGACGCTGCGAGGAGTGCATTGGAGCAGTTGGGATGGTGTTGGCGATGAGGAGGCAGCCCGCTGGCCAGGTTCGACCTCGGCTCGTTCTTGCCTCTCGAGTTGCCAATCGACGCCTGGGTGGATGAGCGCAGAGTATGACCAGTTACTCACCGGACGTCGTCGTCGTCGTCGTCGCCCACTCCAGAGTGCGATACCCCTGCTGCCCACCTTTGTAGTTGCCGATGTTGGTTGATGCGAGTGGGTTGTTGGACAACAACAACAACGTAAACAAACGGCGACGACCGAGATCCATGTCCCGGCCTGGCCAACGCTGACTTGCCCGGCCTCACCATCCCCCATCGCGCTCTGCACGCGCTCGCCACCTCTGAGCCCCTGCTCAGCATCCATCGCCACTCGCTCGACACCTGCCTGCACCCGCCTGCCTGTCGGACACGCGCGACGGCTATTCCAACAGCCGTGTCCACGTGAGATTGTGGAGGAATGGCCAGAGCCAAACCAAGTAGCTAGGAATGTCGTAACCTGCCTCTGCTCTGCTCCTCGACCGTGTCCAACCCCCACAACGCTGTTGCCCGCCGTATCAACTGTGAGCGCGCTCCGCAGTCGACAAGCTCAGGCTAGCTAATGCCGAAACTCTCAGTCTGTTGGGGCTACACTCGGCCGGCGACGTGCCCCCACCTCGGTATGAGTCTCCTCAAGACTCCTCGGACTTGTCGGTGCTCGTCTGCGCGTCGTCTACGCGCCATCTATCCGAGGTTCCCACAAACATCGGTATACCCAGCGCTTGGCAGCTGACTGCGGGGCCTCCCAACCCCACACCTCGAGCCCATGCCGAAGTCCGCCGCGGGGATGCGCACTGGGCAAGCCAATCGCGCTCGACCTATGTCCGTTGCCCCGCTCAACTGCTCCGCTGGACTTCCTCGTCGTCGTGTATGCTGCGGGTAAAGCAAGCGTTCCTGCGCGACCTGCGCGACTGACGAGTGGGTCCCCGCAGGTTGGGCAAGACGCCGGAGTGGGTTGAACAGGAAGTACGGCACAGGCACGATTTCGCTTGTCGCCGCTGCGAGCACATGGCTCCTCGTGGTCCACCATCTCAAGCTCGTGGTTGGTATTGCCGTCCTCGACTGGGCATCGAGCTGCACGTCTGCGCGCTCAACCACCTCGACATCGACGTCGGTCGGCGACGGCGTCTTGCTGGCCTCTTGACCGCCTATGAACACGGTCGATCACACACAGGTCCGAGCAGACAGCCAAGGCCGTCACCGACGACGATGACGGCGTGGCTTACAGCCAGCTCAAGGGCGGCGCGATCAGTCGCGTGGGTTTGTCCTTATTGAAGCACTCGCGCATTGAATTGCGCGGGTCGGCCGGTCGCCCTACAGCTCGGTCCGGGGGCGGATATAGGGTCAGAGGCGCGACGGCGCTCCCCGTACGAGGCATGCGACTCTTTGGCGCGCGCCATTCCACGCCTCCTCGCCCTTCCGGTCACAGATCGGGGTCCAGCAGCAGCCCTTTGCCAGATTGAGGCGGAGCATCCGGCGCTAATCAATTTATCACACGTACAGCGGGAATCAGGATATCACTGGCCAGGCTCGCTTGACAAGTGAGAGTGTTGAACAAAGTTTTGCTTTAGCCGCACCCAGTGATGACTGACAGCTCAGAGCAGAGGGTGTAACCCCCACGCTAACGACGTCCGCTGCCCAGTGGCTTCGGGTCCGGTTTTAGACCTGCGCGCCGCTGCACCCCGCTGTCCTGTCCTGCTCGGCTGCCCTGCCCTACCCCGCCGAGAGCGCGTTCCTCGAGGATGAGGCCGATCGTCTCGTCGCGCAGCTGGACTTAAAGACGAGGGCATGTGGCCCTGGCATGGCCTCTTCCCCCACTGTCTCCAAGGCTCCGACCGTCGACAGCCACCATGTCAGACCTCCACGACACCAAGGAGAAGCACGGCGGCGCAGTGACGCACGAGCTCAGCGCCGACGGCTCTCACTCCGACACGGCCCCTCACGACGGCCCGATCGTGGGTGAGCACGAGGCCGCCCTCGAGCGCAAGCTCGTGTTCAAGCTCGACATCCTCATCCTCCCCCTCACCGCGCTGCTCTACCTCTCAGCTTTCCTCGACCGCTCCAATATGGGTAATGCCAAACTGCAAGGCCTGTTCAAGATCCTCGGGGATAACCCGGACACCAAGTTCTCGATCATCCTGTCGGCCTTCTACATCACCTACATTGTGAGTGGCGCCTGGCGCGATGCCGAGCCGGGTCCTATCCACAATGGCCACATGGCCGCGCAGCCACCGCACCACCCCCGCATTGGCTAACGGTACAGGTCTTGAACGTCCCCGGCACCGTCCTCAGCACGCTGGTCGAGCCCAGTGTCTCCATCGCCCTGGGCACCCTCATCTGGTCTGTGGCTTGTACCGCCCAGGCCGGCGCACACAACTTTGGTGCGCTCGTCGCCACGCGCCTCTTCATCGGTATCGGCGAGGCCATGTTCACCTGCTCGGTCGCCATGTACTACGGAATGTGGTACAAGCGCACCGAGATCGCCGCGCGCGTGTCGCTCTTCATCGGCTCGGGAACCCTGGCCGGAGCATTCGGCGGCCTCATCGCCTACGGCGTGTCGTTCATCAAGTCGTCCAAGCTCGAGACGTGGCGCCTACTCTTCCTCATCGAGGGACTCCCAGGCATCCTGCTCGCCCTGTGCATCTTCCTCTTCCTGCCCAGCCGCCCCGCCAAGTCGAGGTACATCAACGAAACTGAGCGCGAGCTTGCCATCCGCCGTCTCCAGACCTCGAGGGTCGCCTCGGGCCACCTGTTCGAGTGGAGCGCCGTGCGCCACGCCTTCTCGCAGCACACGGCCTACCTCAACGGCGTCGTCTGCATCGGGCTCAACTGCTCGGTCGCTTCGGTCGCCGGTTTCCTCCCGACCATCGTCAAGACGTTCGGCTACTCTGCCGCTCGCGCCCAGCTGTTCACCGTCCCGCCGTACGCGTTCGCCTTTGTCGGCTCGCTTCTCATCTGCTTCCTCTCAGACAGGACCAAGCACCGCGGCTTGTACGTCGCCTTCACGCAGGTGTGCGGCATCGCCGGCTTTGCAATCCTCATTGGCGTCACCAAGAACATGGGCGCCCGCTACTTTGGCACCTTCCTCGTCGTGCTCGGCGGCTTCGGCGGCATCCCGCTCATGCTCGCCTGGGCTGGCGACACGGCCGGCTCGCAGACGGTTGCGGCCGTCCGCATGGGCCTCATGAACGGTATCGGCCAGTGCTTTGCCATCCTCGCCTCGTTCATCTTCCCGACCAAGGAGGGACCGCAATGGTACAAGGGCTTTGGCATCAACCTTGGCTTCTGCGTCGTGAGTGCTTAGCGGACCTCCTGGAAACGAGCACCACTGACCTCCCAGCTCTCGATGGTCACTGCGCTCTATCTCTCGTGGTATTACAGGCGCGAGAACGCGCGCCGCGACAAGGCGGGCGACGTCGCGACCCCGGTCAGCGCTCTCAACTCGCCCTCGGCCGAGAAGGGGCTGGCGGCCGCGCCGCAGGCCCAGCTGCACGACTATGCCCCCGGCTTCCGCTACACCCCCTAATTCTCTGTCGTGTCCCGTTGTATCTATATGCATCCAGTTGAAGTCCCCTGCCTACCTGGGCACGGCCCGCTACTTGCCGGCCGTGCCCTCCATGTCCCTCATGACAGTCTTGCCGTTCTTGCGCACGGCGTCGAACCAGCTCTGCACGATGCGGCTCTCGTCGAGCGGCATGCGCGCGCACACGGTCTCGCCGTCCCGGATGCAGCGCGCGACGGCGTCGGCCTCGAACGCGAGCCCGTGCCCCTGCTCCTTGGGGATGGTGTAGTCGTGCGTGCTGCGCTCCTTGACGCTATCGACCTCCTCGTGCGGCACGATGTGGAACACGCCCGGCTTCTGCGGCGGCGCTGCTCGTCAGCCCCACCCAATCTGCAACTCACACTCAATGACCAGGTCGCCCTCCTCGCACTGGAGGACCACTGCGCCCTCCTTGAAGTTCTGGCACAGCATGTCGGTCATGAGCGCGGCCTCGGCGCCGAGCTCTTCAAACTCGAGCACCCAGCGCGAGCGCGCATCCACCCCCGTCCGGTCGTAGATCGTCTGGTACGTGCTCACGACCTTGGGCGGGGCACGCTTCGTGTTGAGCGGGTGCTGGTGCAGCGTGAGCATGGCCCAGACGGCGGGGTACGGCCCCATGTCGAGGAGGCCGCCGCCGCCGAGCTCTGGCGCAATGAGGCGGTGGGTGATGGGCTTGGTCTCGAGCTTGAAGTCTTTCGAGAAGTCGGCGGCGTAGCGCCTCGGGCGGCCGAGCACGCCAGACTTGAGCACGTCCTGAACCGCGTACGAGATGGGGTGGAAGCGCGTCCACACGGCCTCCATGAGGAACAGCTTCCTCTCGCGCGCGATGGCGATCAGCTCGTCCAGCTCGGCGACGTCGAACGTGAACGGCTTCTCGCACACGACGTGCTTGCCGGCCAGGAGGGCCGCCTTGGCGTCCTTGTGGTGGTGGGTGACGGGCGTGCCGATGTAGATGACGTCCACGTCGGGGTCGTCGTACACCTCCTGGTACGTGGCGCGGGCCTTGGTCTTGTCCAGCGCGCCGCGGGCCACGCCCCAGCTGTACGGCGCCGGCGCGGTCTTGAGCTTATCGATGAAGGCCTGCGCGGACGCGAGGCTGCGCGAGCCGACCGCCTCGACGACGTGCGCGACGTCGCTTACGCCGCGCGTCGCCGGGTCGACGAGCAGGTCCTGCGCATGAGCTCGGGACAGGGGGGCAACGCACCTCGGTGAACTCGGTCGAGATCCAGCCCGTCGAGATGATGCCCCAGCGCAGAGTGTAGGTCATGGTGTGTGCAGAGAGGCGAGGAGGAGGGGGTTGTGATTTCTTGGCTTTGACGAGCGGCGTTGAGTCTGACCTGCCTTGCCTGGCCGGGGTACCCCACCGCGACGCCGGTCCGGTGCTCCCGACCCTGTCGCGGGTGCCGAACACTGTCCCGAGGGGGTTGTGAGTCGAGAGAGGAGTGGAGAATGTGGGGTGCTCAACGCCGGTCGGTCCGGCATCGGCGTCAAATCGGAGACGGCGTGTTTACGAGGTGTCGCGTGGTCTGACGTCAGCTAGCCTCGACCATCTCGCAGCTGACATCGAGCGCGCATCTCAACCTCTCGACACTTCCTGCCCACTCGCTATCTCTGCCCGCACACGACCGTGCCACCTCCCGCGCGATGACCACCGAGCCGATCAGGAAGCATCTCTCGGTGTTCACTGTGCCCCCGGGCTTGGATCACAACAGCTGGAGCCTCGATGTCGACTGGGGCAACGAACCCGCGAGCGGTTGGGCCTGGTGTCGCACCAAGTGAGCAATGCGCCAGCGGTACGCTCACGCCAGACCCACCTGGATCGAGCCAGTCGCGTTCAGCACGGAGAAGCCCCTGCCCGACCAGTCGATCCACCTGCTCCTCTACCGCTCCGGGCCCTGGTACGCCTGCGTCTACCCCGCGTCATCGCGCGGCGCGCTGTGTCACATCCGCAAGCACTGGGACGGGGGCCTCACGCTTTCGGCCTGCGTGCGGGTAGTGAGCAGCACTGCAGACCCGATCGGTGCGGTCGTCATGACGGCGTCCAAGAACCCGGCTGCGCTGCTCGAGCTCGTCGACTCGGCGGTGACCGTCGGGCGCGAGTGGGCGAGCAACGCCGCGCTGCAGCCGTTCACCTCGCCGCTTCCTGGGCCGCTGGATGGCGTGGGATTCTGCACGTGGAGCAGCCTGGGCGAGGGTAAGTCTACGAGAGTTCGCCGCTGACCCGCAGGAAAACGCCCGACGCTGGCCAACGTGTCGGCTCTGGTCGACGACCTCGTCGCGCACGACATCCCGGTCCAGACGTTCATCATCGACGACGGGTGGCAGAACCAGCGCACATGGGTGCGTGCGCCTGCCGGCGAGGACACGCCAGAGAACGAGGGCCGCGGGCTGTGGGACTTTGGCTCCCACCCAGAGCTCGGCGAGGGCGGACTCGCGGCCATGGTGAAGGTGGTCAAGGGCAGGTTGAGCAAGGTCAGCTCGGTCGGCGTAGTAGAAGTGGGCGTGTGGATGACGTGAGTGGGCGTGATGCGCAAGGGTATCGCTGACACTGCAGCCTCCTCGGCGGGTACTGGGAGGGCATCCACCCCAAGTCACCCCTCGTGCACAAGTACAAGTGCGGTCCGCATCGCTGCTCACGCACATGGTGGCCAGGCGTGCCCAACCACCCGTGGTCTGTTGACCACTTTCCAGGTGGCTCGGTCGACTTCTGGTTCCCGCCGCCCGAGACGGCCGAGTTCTTCTGGCGCGACTACTTCACCGAGCTCAAGGCGCAGGGGATCTCGTTCCTCAAGGTCGACAACCAAGCGCTCGCGAGCGCTCTGGACGGCCCAGACAACGTCGCCGCCGGCCTGTCTATCTGGCGTGCGCTCGTCTCCGCTGCCAATGACGTGTTCGGCCCCGGACGAATCATCCACTGCATGGCGCAATCGGAGACCACGTTCGGCGGCGAGCAAGGACTGGGCATTGCGACCGGCGGCAAGAGGTTTGTGTGTCGTGCCTCGGACGACTTTGGCATGGTTGGCAACCCGGATGCGCACCAGCTGCACCTGTTCGCCAACGTCCTCAACGCGACACTGCTGGGTCAGCTTTGCCAAATCCCCGACGCGGACATGTTCATGACGGCCCAGCTCGCGCCTATACCACATGCGCTCCTCCGCGCCCTCTTCCCCGGCCCGCTTCTCCTGACCGACAAGCCTGGCCACCACGACACACATCTGCTTTCGCGGCTTATCGCAAAGGACAAGACTGGCGTCGCTCGGGTCGTGCAAACCGCGAGCCCAGTCCGGCCGCTCGCCCATCGCCTGTTGGACACGACAGTTCGCGACCACCACGACGGGACTGGCCTCTGGGGATCGGTCGACACGAGCCACGGGACCATCCTCGCGGTGTGGAACGTCCGCGGCAACGACCACAAGCACCATCATGTTGTGGACAGGCTAGAAGCCCGGGACGCACTGGACGCCGTGTGCGGCGAGCGTCGAGGCGACAACTACGCCCTCGTACGACTCAACCTCGAGCACGGAGGCGTATCTGCTGGAGCGCAGGTCCAGCTCAATGAGCAAGAAGCCCTTGCCCACGTCAAGCTTCCGTACCTCGGCGCCGCGATGTTCTGGCTCGTGCCGATGCGTTCCGAGCTGTTCGGGATCGTGGCCGTTGTGGGCCTGGTCGACAAGTTTGCCGGCCTGACAGCTGTCGAGTCGGTCATGTCCTCTGACTGTGAGTCCTGCAGGGAGCAATGCTGACAGCTAGCCTCCGTATCTGTCGACCTGCGATACGCTGGCACCCTCGGCGTAGCCATTGCCAGCCTGAGCGCGACGACATCACTCTCTGCAACAGTCGATGGCGAGCGTGTACCAGTGCGCCGCCGCGTCCTGCCCCACCTCGCCAACGGCGGAGAGCTTCAGCTTCTGGAAGTGGAGGTTAGGCCAAGATCACACCCCGATCTGCGGCGGCAAGAGTTCGAACTCGCGATGGAAGCTGTCGACTTGGGGGATGACGAGGTGTACAAGGTCACGATATCGCTCACAAGGCGGCGGTGAGCATCCTCACGGGAGGGCGGACTCCCTCGTGTGGCAAGCAAGAGGTCCTTGTCGGCGTACAAGCCACCTGCCCCGTAGGAGAGGCCGCCAGCCTCGACCACTCATCCCCCGACGCCGACCCCATCAACATCTCCGGTCGCGTGGCCCAATGGCAAGGCGTATGACTACGACCTCGAAGAGGAGTACATCATGAGATTGCGGGTTCGATCCCCGTCGTGGCCTATGCCGACGCCGAGGCAACCCCTCGGCGTCGGAGCACATCCCGGGCGTGTAGCTCAGTTGGTAGAGCGTGTCATTAGCACGAGCACCTGACGAGGGTCCTCCTCGGTGCTACTACCTACTTGACAAGGTCTTTGGTTCGATTCCTAACTCGTCCAGCTTTTGCCAGGCGTGCTGAGATGCATGCTGTGGTGTTTTTGCGAGCGCTGTGCGGCGTCCAGGTCGTGGTTGGTCGATGGAGAGGAGGCCGTGGTCAGGGAGGTGGGGTGCGAGGCCGGTGCGAGGTGGCTGGAAAATTTTGGACGCCGACGTCGGCGGGTCTCGAGCATGCAGTGGTTGCCTGGAGTACGGGGATTCACTGTGCTCAGACTTATCTCTGCGTCCATCAGCGTGGGCATGCTGCAGAACACCGACGTAGTGCGGCCGCAGCGCCGGCAGCACCCTCTTCCACAGTGTGATGGAGTGGGCGTGTGGGTGGTCACGGTCCCGCCCCGACCGGCCTCCACCGCTTACGATTGCACTGCGGTGCAGATCGCCTATCTCCAACGCCGCTGCCCTGTCTCCCGCTGCGTACTCCCTATCTCTGCTGAGGGGAGAGCGCGCGGCCCGCAGCCTGGCGGGCAAGTGTCCCGCCCATATCAGACGGTCTCTGGCCGAATCAACACGCCGTGACGTCATTGCGCGCCCCGCATCCGACACTCGTGAACGCGTCAGTCCCACCATCCTCACCCGTTCAACAGCGCGACGCGATGCCCGCCCCGGGAGGGAGCTGATGGGCCAGCTTGGGCGTGCACTCAGCCCCGCACCTCTCCCACTGGCGCCAAGCGACGGCCTCGTGGCCTGGTGCCGGGCTGCTGCAGGGACGTCAATCCCCCGCCACACTCTCAGCGCCGCCTGCCCACCCGTCCAGCCCACACGCAGGGAGCAGGGAGAGCCAGCCGACGCACTTGGTGGGGCTGGGGTGAGGGAGACACAAATTTGCTTCCGCCCCACGTGACCACTAACAAGCCCACTCGCGTGCCCTGCGGACCAAAGTCACCCCGCAGTTCGTGTGCCGTGCATCCGTACACAATGGCGAGGCCACGGCCGGGATGCATGCATGTATGAGTGCTACAGCCTGTCATGGGTGAGGGTATGGATGGTCGGAGTGTCGGGTGGGGTGGAATCGAGGATTTCAACATTTGGACGTGAGTGACTGGCACGTGAAGGCGAGCGCGCGACACAGGCAGCCGCCGCCACTGGCAACTGGCCACTGGTCCACCGACGACGGGCGGTGCGGGCCTCGTACCAGCATACAGCCCGCACGCCTGCCTTAGGCGCCACGGACTCGGGCCCCGGCCTTGACACGGTGCTGGTTGTCGACGCCACCACTGCACCCATCCGTCCCAACATCGCAGCCCGTGCGGTCAGTCCACTTCTGCAGTTGCGAGTGTGCATGCAAATCGTGTGGTGAGGATGCTTCATAGACCAAGTCGCACGTACGAGGCGTGGGTTGGGCGTGCAATGCTGGTGTCCGTGCCAGACGTCACAGGCAGAGCAGAGAGCACTTCAGTGTCGTGCCCTGCCGGTTCAAGTTGCGCCGGGTGTCACGGTTGGTTGAGCGACACGTATTCAAGAGTCGGACGCCAGGGTGTATCGGTGGCTGGGGGCGTGTGCGGCGGCGGCGGCGTCACAGACGCGGTGGGCACGTGCGCGCGGGCAGTCACCCGGCGTTACGCCGCACCCGATCGCACGTCCATTTGACACACACGCAGATCCGATGCACGCCTGAATATCTCATGTCTGTCGAGATGGCCTCTGTTCGCCATCTGCACGCCAGATCGACGTCTTTGAATGCATGGCAGAGTTGCGGCACAATCGTCCACAACTTGCACCACCCCAGCAGGTGCCACAGCACGCAGACGAGCCCCAAAACGCCGCTGCTAACCCCGCCCCATAGTAGCCACCTCCCAGCCTGTGGCCCTCCGTCCGCCAATGAGCGCGCCTGATTTTTCTCCCACGACCAGCCCCCCTACCCCCCGCCAGCACCTCCCACCGCCCCACCCCCCGCCAGCACCTCCCAGCGCCCCACCCCCCGCCCCTCGCAGTTTTCACTCTCTCCCCACCACCATACCTTTTCTCCAGCTTTATCCCCTATCTCCCCCTGTCGAGCCCCAGAACAATGTTCCGCAAGCTCTTCAACGTCCTCACTGGCGCCCTTCGTCTCCGCGGCTCTGCCGTTGGGGGCGAGGGCGGCTTTACCCCAAAGCTCGAGACTCGTGTCTCACCCACCACCCCCCTGGCTCCGGCCAACAAGATTGAGACTCCGGTCTCTGACTTCGGTCTCCCCCAAGGTTGAGGTTGTCGCTCGCGGCGCCTCTGAGGTTGGGGTCAGCATTGCTGCCCCTTCCAAGTTCTCGGTTGGTAGCGCGATGGGCCCGGGTCCTGCTCTCGCCCTGACTGCTGCCTCCGTCTCCCTCTCCTCTCTCCTCTCTCTTGCCCTCCCCCACCTCTACACCCTCTACCTCTCTCTCCCCCCTCTGGTCTCTGGTTCGACGAGTTTACTGAACTCTCTGACCACTTTATTAACTCTCAGATGATCGGCATGGCGGCTGCGCTCGCGGTGGAGGAGTGGGGCAGGTCGGTTGTCGCGAGGGTGCCTGACCTCTTTATCTCCGCGGAGGAGAAGAGGCAGGCGTGGCGGGCGGCGGGCCTCAGTGTCCCCGCAGGAACCGTCGAATGCTGGTTGAGGATTATGGGGCCGTTGGGACAAGGTGCCTTCGGTTCTGTCTTCCGCCTCTCAGGCATCTACCGGGGTCGCCAGCTCGACGTGGCTCTCAAGGTCATTGTCGTGCGGTCCCGGGAGCGGTGGGAACTGGCGAAGCGTGAGGTGGTGGCGATGAGGTTCTTCTCCCGTGGACGCAGGAACCCGCACATGATCCACTCACTCTTCCACAGCATTGACAAGGAGCGCGCAATCATCAAGATCGGTATGCCGATGGCGATCAAGAGCTTGTCGGCACTGATTGATGATGGTGAGTGGCTCGGGTCGGTGGTGGAGAAGCTCGACATCGCGGGTCAGGTTGTCAAGGCTGTTGCGTTCATGGCCGATGGCGATCAAGAGCTTGTCGGCACTGATTGATGATGGTGAGTGGCTCGGGTCGGTGGTGGAGAAGCTCGACATCGCGGGTCAGGTTGTCAAGGCTGTTGCGTTCATGCACAGTCTGCGGTGGGTCCACCTTGACATCAAGCCCTGTAACATTTTCGTCATGTCTCTGGAGCCAAAGATCCGTGTAGTTCTAGCGGACTTGGGTAACGCGGACTGTATTCCCAAGGACCGCACCTACAAGATGGGGTACTCCGGTACTCCTGGATTCATGGCTCCGGAGATGTTGCAGGGCGCTGACTCGTGGTTCGGGTACGCATCGGACGTCTATGCCTTGGGTGTTACTCTGTACGCCCTCATGGAAAGGACGTGGGACATGGTCCCCGAGAACTGGGGCGTCGCTTTTGGGCCCCCAGACTCTGCCGATGTGAAGGACATGTGGTGCCGCATTGGAAACCGCCAGGCGTCGTTCATGAGCGGGCAGTGGAACAGGGGAGAGGACGTCATGGCCCTGATCGAGGAACTCATCATGGGCATGACTGACCCCGCGGGAGACCGACTCGACATCGGGCACGTTTCGATGTGTTTCCGTGATATGATGGAGGTTCTCTCGCCCGTTCCCGCCCCTCATGAGCGTGTTGAGGGTGATGTCCTCCAGTACTACACGGAGGCCATCACCCTCATGGAGCTGACAGCCCCTCAGGAGGAAGCCTCGTCGCCGGCTGTCGCTCAAGAGGCGGAGATCGAGCAAGACCTCAAGGGCAAGGTGGTTGAGCCTGCAGTCGTCCAGGACGGCGAGGCAGCGGTGGGTCCCGAGGAGAAGAAGGAGGAGGAGGAGTTTGAGGTCGTGGAGGTGGAGGAAGTCGAGGTTGCCGTCGCGTCGGCCGCTCCGTCCCGCTGGGTTCGTGTGCGTGCCAAGACTCGCAAGGCGCCTCGCAAGATTGCCGAGGCATTCAAGAAGACTGGCAAAAAGGTTCTTCGCCGTGAGGCTTGAATCTGATTGCGAGTCTTGGGCTTGTCGAGTGTGTCTGCTGTTAGCACTGGGATGTGTCGTGCTTTGATCTCGCCCCCAGTTTGATTTTTCAGCAAGACCCGCTCGCATTCGGACGTGCCGCGCCTCGATCGTGCCCCGAGTGAAAAGCTGAAGAAGCTTCGAGTGAGGATGGAAGTGGATAGGAGAGAGATGTTGGAATGGTGGAGACCGCGAAGGTAAGTCTGACTGGGTCGATGACGGTTGTGCGCGCGCTGACGACTCTTAGCCAAACTCGGGTCACATGTTCGCATGGCAAGTATTACAGCCCACAACACCGTAACAACTTGAAGATCTCTGACACTTGTTCACAGGTCATGGCCCCCGTTTATAGTGGTCTCGGTTCTCGGTCGTGTATCCCCCCACCCTTAATAGAAGTTCACAGCAGGACCCGTTCGGCCAACGAGTTCGACTGCCAAGCAACAAGACGACGTACCTTCAACGAGCACGATCCGACCGCGTCTCAAGTCTCTCCAGCCTCTGTGTAACCGGCCGATCCCGTCGCTGTCTCTTTATCGCGGACTTTGGTGAGTGATGATCGAGCGGGAAGTGATGGGGTCGGAGGACAAAGTTGGCGAGCGTCACGTCGCGGCTGCGAGGGGTGCAGGCCCCCGCGCGCGTGTGGTTGGTGGAAGGAGAGGAAGCACATCAGGCCCTTGCAGCTAAGTGTACGAGGGTGATCCCTCTGCTTGCTCATTGGTCGTGCTCTCCGTTGCACGTCCGCGTGAAAGCCCCACTCGAACGAGGATGGCAAGTCTTCGCAACCAAGCTCCTAGAGGGTGATGCCTCAGGCGAGCTTGGTTACTCCAAGAGGGTGATGCCTCGTGAGAGTAGAAGTCTGACTCCTTTTTCCGGGTCAAGGATGGCCAGTCTTTGCAAGCTCCAAGAGGGTGATGCCTCATGTGAGCAGAGACTGCCTCCTCGTTCGAGGTCCAAGGGTTCGAGGATGGCAATTATTCGCAGCCAGGCTCCAAGAGGGTGATGCCTCGTGCGAGCCTGGCTACTCCAAGAGGGTGATGCCTCATGCGAGTAGAAGAATGCCTCTTCGTCCCGAGGGCACCGGGGTTTGATCGCGCCTTCCACACCACACCGCGTGAGGGCTTGCACCTCACAAGGCCAAGACAATGTGGCGCTCAACGACGGAGGAATCTGGCCCTGTCATGTGAACGCAAGATCATCACGAGCTGGGGGAAGTGATGGGAGGTGGCGGCGGGGGAAGCCAGTCTGCGCAAGCAGTTGAGACCTCTGAGAACGACTGGATTGTGTGACTTGTTGGTGCCGAGTGGCGTTGCGGCGGAGTTGTTCTCTGAAGCTGGGCGACCGGCTGTGAACTTTGGACCCTCTTTATGTCTCATGTTATAATGTCATGGCCCGGGACGAGCATCTGATCAGTAGATTGGGTGCGAGTCCCACCAGCCTAGATATGAATATGCATAGTTTTGTAGTTCACAACAGCGGTGCAAAGGCGGCGGGGTGGGAAACGCGGCGGGTTGGAAACTGACAAAGCTTGGGCGGCGGTGGGTTGTGAATCGTGTCGCTGGACCGTCGGGGTTGGAGCTGCCGGGACAAGGTGCTCGCCGTCGCGGCGGTGACCTTGTGTCGTCCCGGCGGGGCGGCGCGTGAGCCAGTCGAGGACCGAGCATGGCGGGCGGACGGGCTTTGCTGGATAGGCGCGATCGTGTGATGAGTGCCTAGTGCGGAGAATAGGCGTGGAAAACTGGACTTGGTGGGCGGCCGGCCGTTTGGCGCGTGCGCGATGGGGGCGGTGCGCGGTGCGAGTCGGCAGAGAGGGGGCTGCCGTCTTGTCTGGCTGTCAGGTGCCTCCGCGCTGCCGAGCTGGGGCGGACAAGCGAGTGGGCGAGGAGCGAGGCGTGTCGGGTGCGCGGGGTGAAAGAGGTAGGGCGGTGCAGCATGCACCGGGGCCCAAGTGACTCTGCACGTCTGCATACCGCGTCACTCGGGCCGGTGGCAACAGCGGTTGTAGGCGGTGGTGGGCTGGTGGGCTGATGGGCTGGTGCGCTGGTCGTGGCTGGTGCTGGCCGCGCGCCTGATGGAGCCAAGGCGCGCGGGGAGTAGCATGCGCCTATCGCACGCTCGAAACCCGCCCCGCCGTCTGCCAGCCTTGCCTCGCATGGCGGTGTGGTGGTTGGCCGTGCGGTGCGGTGGAGGCCCAAGGAGGGCGCTGGACGCGCCTGTCTTCGCCCGGGTATTTGCTCCCGCCCGCCGCCAGTCGCCACCCCACCCACCGTCGCGCACCGCTCTGCACCCGCCCCAGCCCAGCCGGCGGTATGTCCTGGCCCACCTTGCACGACAACCGACGCCAGCGTGCCCGCGAGCACCCACCCGCCTGCGTGGGCGTGCTGACCCACCAGCCGCCAGCTCACCACCATGCTGCCCACCGCCGACACTGCCGACCTGCAATCCATGCAGGGATTCCATCTGCACCCTTCCCATGTATCCCGGGAAGCCTGGCAAAGTTGCATGCGGAGTGATGGCTGGTTGCATGCTGCCGAGCATGCTTGTAGGCCGGTGTCCTCGGGTGCACGCCGGCGGCTTGCTCAGTGGACGAGCGTGCTCATTAGGCGTGCAGATCTCAGAAGGCGCCCAAATCCTATCCGTGCCTAGTTGCGTGCCTATCGGTCCCTGCCTATCACCTTGCCCTCACCGTGCGCTCTCACGTAGTCACACCGGCATCACCACCCACCACTCGGTCATGCGTCGCCGCTGAACTCCTTCGACGCCACCCCGCAGCAATCTGTGATCGACGTCACAGATAACGCAGCATGGTTAGTATCCTCCAGTGTGCAGCATACACGATCCAGTCCACGTCTGAGCAAGCAAAATACATATCCGACCATCGCTACTACTCATGTCCTTCCGTTCCTACCAGCCCTTTTTGTTGTTTTTTGTTTGACTGATTGATTTATTGATTGTTGTTATTGTTGTTGTTGTTGTTGTTGTTGTTGTTGTTGTTGTTGTTGTTGTTGTTGTTGTTGTTGTTGTTGTTGTTGTTGTTGTTGTTGTTATTGTTGTTGTTTATTGTTTTTGTTATTGTTTGGTTTTTTTTTTTTGGTCGCTGCCGCTGGCCGAAATGTTAGCCCAGGGCCGGTCCACGGGCCCGAAGGCGCTCGGCGTGGTCCCGGCCTGGGGAACGTGGCGGTGGGTGGCGGCGACGTTGTGAGCGCGGGCGGGGCGTGCTGCCGTGGAGGCAGGGGCGGGTGCGGCGGGTTCGGCGGCGCGTGCGGCGGCAGCGGCGGCGGTAGTGGTTGCGCGGAGAGGGCTCGGGAGCCCATCTCCGCGGTGAGTGGGTGGGCGTGGGGCGGTGCGGGCAGCGGGGCGGTGCGGGCAGCGGGGCGGTGCGGGCAGCGGGCTGGGCGGCGGCGGGGTGCGGTGGTGGCCGGCCGGCGAAGACGCGCGGGCTCGGGCGATCGCGGCGGTGGCGCGGGCTCGGGCGCGGTGGGCGCGGTGGTGCGGCGCGGGCAGGCGGGCGGCGACTGCGGGCTCGGGCGGGGTGGTGTGGGCTCGGGCGGAGCGGGTACGGCGCTGGCGGGCCCGCGGGGCGGCGGCGAAGGGGGCGAGCGCGGCGGGGCTTGTGGGGTGGTGGGGTGGCGGTGTGGTGGCGGCGCGGCGAGCGCGGGGGCGGCGGTGGCGTCGAGGAGGAGGACGGCCCGGTCGCACGGTCAGGCGGCGCGGGGGTGGGGGCGCGTCCGTGGTGTGGGCGGGGGCGTGGCGGAGAGGGCGAGGCTCGGGGGCTCTGTGCCAGAGATCGGGGCCTGAGATCGTTGATATCGTGTCGAGATCCGCCGAGATCGCGCCGAGATGCCGGTCGAGATAGTCGAGATAGTTCGAGATGGTCGAGATGTATTACAACTGGTAATACAGTATCGATACAGTGTGTTTGTGGTACACTAAAAGTACACTATGCTACACAGCTGTTACAGACAACAATGGTGGCACCAAAGTTACTGATACAGTTTAGTGTTACAGTGTTGGTACACGGGCACCGGTCCGGCCGGATGCCCTGGTAATGCAACCACCCGATCCGCAGTCGATGGCCAGCACCGACTAGGTTGACGGCCGATCGGGGGGTACTCGGCGGCGACGTGGTGCCAGCCCACGGAAGATGGCCGCTACCGAGTTGAGGATCCGCTGCCCGCGGGTAGGCAGAGGGGCAGCGGATTCGACCAAGGACGGCCGAGATTCGCCTCGCTGTCGGGCTGGACCACCGACAAGCGAAAGCGGTCGGCGCGTGGACGCTGCCGGGAAGAAGGTGCCCGGCTGCCGGGCGACCCGTGACCCCTGCCCAGGGGTTGTCTTGGGGGCGAGGGGCCGCGGGTGCGAGATGGGCTTACCGGCAGCGGTAGTCGGGGGGGCGGTGGAGGAGGCCGGCCGTTGGGCGGTCCTCACGGCGCGGTCCGCCTTCCGAGGGCCCGTTGGGGCCGAAGGTCGGTCACGCCGCGCGGCCGGGTTGACCTTGAGCGGTCGAAGTGTGTCGGTCCCAGGACGAGGGGTAGACTTGGCGCCCTGGGGTTCGCTCGACGGCGTGTCGATGCGGGTGCTCTGCTGAGCACTCGACCGACGGGCGATCGTTGCCGTCAAGCGAGGGGTTGAACCGAGCCGCGGAGCCATAATGGCATCGGTGTCCGCCTGCCGAGGGCCTGTGAGGGCCGCAGGTCGAACGCGTCGCGTGGCCGGGTCGAGGGTGTCGCCTGGGGTTGCCCCCAGCCGCGGAGCCATAATGGCATCGCTATCCGCCCGAGGACCCGCGAGGGCCTCAGGTCGAACGCGTCGCGTGGCTGGGTTGACCTTGGGCGGTCCGACGGTGTCGCCTGCGGTTGCCCCCAGCCGCGGAGCCATAATGGCATCGCTATCCGCCCGAGGACCCGCGAGGGCCTCAGGTCGGACGCGTCGCGTGGCTGGGTTGGCCTTGGGCGGTCGGAGGGTGGAGCCCAGCCGCGGGGTGGTCGTAGCGCCGTCGACCTGCACAGGGTCAACGGGCCTTGCGGCTGGGGTGCCCAACAGCGCGGCGCGAGTTCCCGGCCCAGAGGCGGTCGTAGGGGCGCGAGAACTCCGCCGACGGGTGAGCTTGGCTGTTGAGCGAGAGGTTGCCGGCCTCGGGGTGGGCGGGGCAGCACCGTCGACAACGGGCTGCGAGGCCGGCGTGCTCGACGACTGGTCAGCCAAGGGGCCTTGAGTGGCTCCCAGCTGAGGGATGGTCGTGGCCGTCGAGCGAGGGGGTGTGGGGGGTACCAGCCGAATGGTGGGCAGCGCAGCGCCGTCGAGAGGCCGGGGGGAGGACTTGGCGGCTTCGACGGGCTGCTCGGCTGGTCCAGCGCGGGGGGTCGTTGGCTCCTGGCCAGCAGGAGCCGGCGACAGAACTCGGCCATCGAGTTCGCGGTCCGTGAGCGCGGGGAGCTCAGCTCCCTCTGCTGCACATTCCTTGAACTGGTCGATGACCCAGTCGGGTAGGCGCTGGTCGCTGGTCGGCAATCGCAAGTCTTGAACCTTGCGTCTTGCCTCGGTCTTCACCCTGCGGTCCCACCAACGCGGTTCCTTGAAGATCCTGCTCCGAAGGAAGGAGGCCGCGCTGAGGGCCGCGCTGAGGGACAAGCGGTCGTCGGGGTCGGGGTTCACCATGCCCATGATCAGGGCAGCAACTGTTGTGTGTCAGCCGGTGATCTCGCTCCGAAGTCAGGTGTTACTCACTCCTTGGTGCCCAGAACCCCTTCTTCCACTTGTCCGAGGCGAAGGCCGTGCTGACATTGACACCACGGAGGGTCATCAATGACTGTTCGGGCGAAGAGCCCCCCACGAACAGATTTTTTCTCTCCACCAAGAAGTAGAACGTGGCGCCCGCCGCGAACACGTCTGCCTTGGCGCCGTACGACTCGAGTCGGAGGAGCTCGGGGGATCGGTACCCCGGAGTTCCAGCCGCCACGGTCCCGGCCGGGAGAGTTCCGCCAATCTTGCAAGGCTTCGCTGTGCCGAAGTCGCACAAGATGACGTCCTTGCTGCCGTTCTCAGCAAGGAGGAGGTTGTCGGGCTTGACATCAAAGTGACCGATGCCCAGCCGTTCGAGGCCGACGAGTGTCTCCAGCAGCGAGACCATGCGGTCAAGCGCCAGAGACCAGTTGAAAGGGAGCCACCCCGGGTCTCCCTTTGTCGTCGCCTCCGAAACCTCCTTGTTGTTCTTCGGGCCCAGGTCCTTGCCATTTGCACGAGCAAGGACCAGAAGGTGAAAGCGGCCCTCAGAGGTGGCGAAGTCCCTGGCGGCGCCAAAGAGCTTGACGATGCCGGGGACGTTCAGCTCGTTGAGGAGCGAGATGAGTTCGAGTTCCTTGCGGAACTGTCGGCCCTCCGAGAGGGGCATGAACTTCAGCGCCACTGAGGTCCACACCCCCTCGAGGAGCATCTCGCCCAGGCGAACTGTCGCCTGCCCTTCGCCGAGGATGACGTTCTTCGAGTCCACGTGGATGCTCGAGTGCGGCACCCACTTGTACTCGAAGCCGGCGAAGGGATCGCTCGCTGCCGTAGTGGGCGTTGCTGCGGCCTGGGTTGACGATGAGGCCGGCAGCGTTGGCAGCGAACGATTTTCGGTCGGAACGGCGACCGAGAGGTTTGGCACGTGCTTGATGGTCGTACCAGGCGGGAAACCACCCTTGTTAACCCAGCCTTGGGTGTACAGGTACAGACCCCCGAGGGAGTCGGACCCTGTGACCCGGCCGGGTGGGGTGGCGGCGACAGACTCCAATGTAGAGCCGGCCGCGGCGGTCGAAGTCGAACCCGTTGGGGTGGACGTTGCCGTCGGTGAGCAGCACACCGAGGCCGAGTTCGATTCGACCGGCTTTGTAAAGTTAGCCATGATCAAGAGTTGGGGCGTTCCACTATACTTACGAGGGTGGGGGTAGAGACCCGAGGAGACTCCGTGGCCAAGGTGGTCGTAGGGGCCACGGGTGTCGAGGTCGCCAAGGCCGCCAAGTTCGGACCCGTTGGGGTTGTCGCGCCGCGCGGTGAGGAGCACACCGCGGGCTGGGTCGAGCTTGGGGGTTGGCGGGCCTCTGCCATCTGTAACAAGTTAGGACATGCCATACTGCACTCAAACCGCGCAAACTCACCGACTGGACCAGCCGAGTCGACGGCTCCTCGGGCAGAACACCCGGCACAAAGAAGTCCCCCGCCTCGAAAATGACCAGAGGCAGGAGGTCGGGCCCCTGCGGCGCGGGATTGAGGAGCCCACCGCTCGTGGCGGGCGGCAGACTCGCGCCTGGGCGTGCCGGGGGAGAAGACGCGGTCGACCGGCGCTTGAACAGCCGGTCTATCCACGCGGGCTTGGTGCGTGGGGTCGGCGGCCGGCGCTTCAACCACGGGAACATTTAGAACTGGGCATGTCAGTGTGCGTAAGGTATGGCGTGTGGGATAGAAATCGACGTAGACAGAAGCAACGGTTTTGATTTCATTGGGTCACAAAACACATGGGAGAGCCTACAGACGGGGTCTACAGTTGGGACGATGTACTCACGATTTAAAAGCTTTATTCAATAAAACTGATAAACAGCTCAGCCAGTGAGCTCTCCGAGACAGTGCTATGGAAGCCATGTCAGTCTGTGGACGGGAAGGGGGGATGGTTGGATGGATGGCTGGGTGGACACTCACTCTCGGTATGGGGGGGTACTGATGGGGAAAAGAAAGACAGTCGCGCGAAGTGGACTCATCATATACAAGACGGCGGGTCAGTGGGGGTCGCAAATTTGGACGCCTGATTGGCCAATGAGAGGGGCTGACACCTCTTTCCAAAAAGAGAAGTGGCTGAGGCAAGTTGCTCATGACGCCAGAGTGAGTGAGGCACGGCGTGCGGACAGAGGGATTCGGTGCCGCTATTCTCTGCCGTCGACACGAAGAGCTTTCGACCTACTTCTGATACTGTGCAAGCCAACAGGAAGACTCGAGAAGGCGCATACAGGTACAGCCACAGTGACGATGACGGAGAGGAGGTGCAAGTCAAACAGGTTCAACCCGCGTGTCATGACTGACAGGTGAGCGTGCCAACGAGCGAGCGCGACCATGCTGTCCATTGCGCATCTGGGCGAACAATGGGCGGCATCTCAGGACGATGACATTGATTGCCAGAGGTGAAGATGGGTAAGAGGTCCGGTAGTTGGTTGAAAGACAGTGATGTGGCGGAGTCGTTGTGTTGTGATGGCCCAACCCAAACAGCTGCTAGTTGCTCGGGTCGTTTGGATAGATGATAGAGTTGCAAGATGCAACCTTGCGAGACAACAGATGCATACGTGTCCGAGAGGACAGCGGAAGCAAGATGCGACGGAGATGGGCGCACGAGGAGTGGCGATCAACCGCTGGGCCCGGTCAACGAGCAGAGTGTCAACATCCGCTCGCCGTTGTAAATACCATCCACTGCGACTATTAACCCACAACGACTGTCTTCGCACTGTTGCCATACCGAGTGTCTGTCGCCATGGGGAGTTTAGGACCTCCGTACCAAGGTTTAGCTTGAGGCACCGTGCGCGATTACGGCAACGTCGCAAGTCACCGCAAGTCACCGCACCGTCCCTCCTCCCTCCCTCTCCCTCTCCCGTTGTCACCTTGCTTCCGGGTAACGTAACTAGGATCAAGCAAGGCAAGCGTGCCCCGCATGTCAAGCTTGAGAAGCGTACGATATCGCAACAGGCACAACGTCTAGGCTACGTCCAGTGTCTTATCTAGACGATCCCATCGCCGCATCCGGTCGTCTCATGTCGGATGTGGGCTCGCCCTCTGTCCGGCCCACATGTCTGACTCACACAACTATCTGAGATGACAAGCATAACACGCGAATGGTCTCGGCTGTCTGTCAACCTTTCATTCAACTCCTCTGCAACAGGATCGCTACCGAGGTCATCATGAACTGTTGTGGTGTCCGGTGCCAACAGAAGCCCTCCCATTGACCACCACCGATGTAGCCCACTCCTCCTGACGCCAACCTCATGTGATATCGCGCCCTTGTGCCTATTGTGATCGACCCATCAGCATCAGGTCTCTGTTGACTACGAGAGTGCAGCCGTCAAACAGGTGCGGTCACCAGTGTCAAGTGCGCGGCCACCAATCAAGTGCCTCCAGTGCCGTCCATCGCCAGCTCCAAGAGTGTGACCGCCCCACCAATGCACTACCACCGCAAGAGGAGGTTGGCTGATGTACGCGCTGTCGTCTGGCGTAGGACTTCTGATAATCGTTGCCACTGGGCGAGCTCTGTTTGAACTCTGCATGCGCCACGGCTGCCTCCAAGAGCCACGCACGTGCGTGCTGCAGGCTGTGTACGCTGTGTCTCACTTGTGACGTCGGAGCTCACGCCGTTTTGCAGTATGGCAGTCCCAAAATGCTGGCAAGGGGTCGTGGCGGTTTCCTGATTTCTCTCTGGGGACTTGCCTCTGACCTCATGCCTCCGACGTGGCCAACGAAACTGAACGCGCAACGCGCTTTCCCTGCAGCCTTTGTACCTCACCAAACAACGCGACCAGCATGCATCAGGATGGCTAAGTGGGGGGTACACAATGAGGCGGAACCTGGTGGGGTGCGACGTGGCATCCCCCCCCCTCCCACCCCTCCCGCCGCCCGCTGCGCGCTGCACTCTTCTCATTACCATCCACTCACCTCTGTTGTTCTCTATCGATAAACCACCATCATGTTCTTTGAGAGTCTTAAAAGCCTCAAGAGCTACACGCGCAAGTCCCGCCAGCCTGTCAGCCAGCCGGTGTCGTCCATGACGATAACCGAGGACGATCTTGTCTATCTGACTTGTGTTGGCGCCGACTTCTCGCGCCTGACCCCAGACTTCTTCGGGTGGGATGGAATGCTTCGCGCTTCGCGCAAGCACGAAATCCCGCTCCTGAGCGAGCCCGCTGCAGTTCCAGCGGGGGGCTCTGCTGAGGAAGTGCAAGGTCGACAACTTGTTGTGGCGGACGGCGAAGGCCCCCCTTTACTGGTGGGGGCGACGCTGGATGATGCTGCCACCCCGGCGCGCAATGAACGGTACCTGGTGATTGGAGCGGATGGCGCGCGCAGGACATTTGCCGTCCTTGGCACTGTACCTAACGCTGCCCCTCCTTCCACTGGAAGCCCGGAGCGCGCCGCCGACCCCCGGTTGGTGGATTCTGGCGGTGGGTTGGAGCAGGAGAGTGACATGTTCGACGTCCACCTCGGCGACGAGGGGGACGTCAGTGTCAGCACCAAGGTGATCCCAGCGCTTGCGCCTGGTGGCAAGAGCGCGGAGATTCGCTACTCGCCGACACCCTCCCGCAAGTTGGGTGAAGGTGGGTACGGCATGGTTTACTCGGGAACCGTGGTCCGCGATGGCAAGAGCAAGTCGGAAGTTCCGGCCGCCATCAAGGAAATCCCCTGGGACGACAGCGACGAAGACCACCCCGAGCCTTGCGCGTCCTTCGCCAAGGAGGTCGAAATGACCCGCAGAGTCAAGCGCCCGAACGTGGTGAGCCCCATGGCTTGGGTCGAAGACTGCCGTAACGGCAGCGAAAAGTCCGTCATTGCCTACGAGCTTGCTCATGGCGACATGACGGCCCTCCAGGCTGCGGCTCACAAGCGCAACGGAGGTTGGAGAGAGAGCGAGTCCTACCTGGAGCCAATTGTGGTGCTGAGGATGCTGGTTCAGATCCTCGGCGCCTTGGTCAAGGTTCACGCTGCGGGCATTCTCCACCGCGACATCAAGCCCCACAACATTCTCTTGACGGGAGAGCGTGGCCGGGAGAGGTTTCTCCTGGCGGACTTTGGGTTGGCCGAACTGCTCGAGCAGGACGGTGAGCTTCTCAACGACGGGTACAGCGGCACCCAGTACTTCCGCCCCCCCGAGGTCACCAACAACCTGATCACCCACGTTGGTCCCGACTTCGACATCTTCTCCCTCGGTGCCACGGCTTACAACCTGCTTCTCGGGGTCGGCGTCTCGCCGATCTGGGTCCACGAGAACGGGCACGAGTACGTGAAGCACGATCTCTTCGAGGCGCGCGGCTTGGCGAGGGTTTCCCAGCGTACGCTGGACCTCCTCAAGCTGATGCTCGCGGAGGATCGGGAGGAACGCCCCTCGGCCAAGGAGGCACTCAACCTCGCGCGTAAGGCGTTGAAGGATGAGGAGGCCCTTGCCAAGGTCGTCAAGGACCCCTTCGTTCAGAAGAAGGCTGAGACGAGCCAGGGCTCACGCCCTGGTGGCTGGTCGCGCTTCGTGCGCAAGATGTTCGGCGGTGGTGCCGCTCCCCAGCGTGCAAACATCGGCCTGGGCAGCCGTGTTTGGTAAATCGCAAGTCGTCAACCCACCCCACTTTCGCGGCGCCTGCGCCACCCTTTTTCATTTTGCTCTTTTCTTTGGCCTCGGCCCCTATGTACCCTCCCCCTTATACCCCCCCCCTCCTCGTGTCGCGCTGATACTCGCAGAGTCGTCGTCGCCGCCGCGTCCCGCGCCGAGTCCCCGAGCTTCGCGTCGAGCCCCGCGCCGAGTCCCGCGCCGAGTCCCCCGTCGCGTCCCCCGGAGAGCCCCGTGCCCCCTCCCCCGTCGAGCTCGCCGCGTCCCCCGTTGCGCGCCATTCCCACCACGTCCGCCTCCCGCTGAGGTCGCGTCCCGCCACGTTCCCTTCCTCCGCTCCGCCTTGCGCCGCCTCCGCCGGTCCTCCTCCTCCATCGTCCTCGTCGTCGACGCCGCTTCCTCATCGGTCGCCCTACTCGCCATCGCTTGCCATGCCGTCGCGTGCCTTGCTCGCCGTCGTGCTCCTCTCGCAGTCGTGTCCCTTGTTCGCCATCTCCTCGCTCGGCTTGCGTCCCCCGCTCGCGCGTCAAGTCCCTCGCCACCCGCGTGTCCCTCACCGTCGCGCCCCTCGTTCACCGTCGCGCTTCTCGCTCGCTCGTCGCGTCCCTCGCCCCTCAAGATACCCCCTACACGCAATACCCTCTCTCAAGATACCCACTCCACAAAGTACCCGCTCATTAAGAAACCCACACATCAAGATACCCCAGTCGCGAGCACCACCTGTCGCAAGTCAAAGTCAACTTGCTTCCCTGTTTCTCCAATCATTCAAAACCCACCTCCGCCAGCAATCACGTTTCCGACACTTGGCGGGCTCCACAAACCAGTAAGTCCATGCCTCACCCCACTTCTGCATCGCTCACACTCGTCAGTTACTGCCTCCAGCCTGCCCCTCTGCTCAAACCCCTGCGCCGGCTCAGCCTCGCGCCGTCTCCGTCGTCTCCAGCCGCCTCGTTGCCCAGTTGTAAGTGTTTTATCCACGCCGCAAGGAGTCGCTGACCGGGCCAGCCGTCCGTAGAATCAATCACGTCCATAGTCGCTCGCACCTAAAAAAAAACAAAACCACGAAAGAAAAGAAGCCCAATCGTATCAATGAAAAAAGAAACGCAACCAAACAAACGAAGAACGAAGACCAGTCAACAACCAAGCCAACAACAATAACATCAACACACGAAGACCCTCATCCAACGATCAAGCATATCATTACCCAAACACAACACCAACCACGCCCATGAGAAGCACCTCCCTCCTCCTCCCTGCCTGGTAAGTTCCATCCAACCGCATGTGCGATGCTTACCAAGTAGGCACACACACACAAACACATTGCCCGCAGAAGACCAAACACACGCGAGTCTAGTCAATTCAACGCTGCCCAATCGTCCACCGGCGCGCTGCTCGAGGCCTCGTGAGTTTTGCCCATAACCCGTCCTGCATGACTGACCAAGGCAGCACACCATGGACACAACCTCGCAGAGTCCGAGCCCACCCCACTACTACCCAAAACCCGCCGAAAGCACGTCTGCATCCGCGACCAAACACAACACAAGAAGTCACACGTCCCATCCACTCGTCAATCCCATTTCATCTTAAGTGCGCTGGACGCCCCAACATCACAACATCATCTCGAATGTTCGTACAGCCCATGTTTCACTCAGCTGACAAACAGGGCTTCAATCAAAACACGCACACGAGCCTTCAATCCCCACCACATCTCACGACAACACAAGCACAAGTCGATCCATCTCTGACGTTAGAATCTAGAAGGTGAGCAAACGACATCGTGAGCCCCCCCTCACAAGAAGCCAAAGCATCAGCTCGTTTCCGCGTCGCAAGGGCATACCCATCTCAAAAACAGCGATCACCGCCAGAGCAAACAGCGCACACACACGAAGACGCAACCTAGATGTGAAACACACGTGCAACCACACGTCACACCACACAACAACGAAGAACCCAAGATCAATGCACATGTCTCGACGACCAAGCGCAGCCCAAGAGCCCAATCGAAAACACACGCACCACACCACACCACACCGCACCACACCACACCGCACCGCACCGCACCGCACCGCACGACACCACACCACACCAAACGACCCCACACCACACCACTGTCGGAGCCAGCCACAAAAGCACACGCCAGGGTTACCCATTCACACCACATCATGCTTGCTTAAAGCCATTGCCCACAGGCCGTCACCCACTGCTCGCTGCCATTGCCCGCGTTGATGTTGTCATAGTAGACAAGGATGAAATGTAAACAGAGTAAAGATACATGCCTGAATGGTACCCAGACACTGATCTGTGCTCGTGTCAACTGATAGTCGGTGTTGGTACTCGCCAAGGATAGGAGCGTAGCCCATCATGGTCAACTCTGGCCGCCCATACCACCGGTTGGTTGCACAAAATACACAGCCGCACAGGAGCCAATCCCATCCCAACAGCTTGAACAAGCTTGAGCAGTGGACTCGATGCATCGGAGAAGGTGGCCGAGCAGAGCGGTCGCGCAGGATGTTGGCATGAATGAAACCAGGTAGGGAAGCCTCCTCGCTGAACCAGGAGAGGCATCTAGCTCTCGCTCGGCCTGGAGGTACGGCGTGTCCAGGACCGTGGATGGGCACAGATCTCTCACCTGCGCATCACGACCGCAGCGCATCACGACCACACCTCATCACGACTGCAGCCGGTTGTGTTGAACCAACTGACGCGCGTAGCCGCGCGTCTCTGCATGTCTACCGCCCACCGCAATCACCGGGCTACCAAGGCCATCGCCCACCGTATGCACCGCGCCCGGTGAGGCCCACCGCCCACCTAACCCGGCCCATCGGGCACACAGAGGCATCGACCAGATTGATTCCGAGGCAAGCCAGTGTTTAGACCCACGCGAGCCCACCGCGAGCGGGATTGTTTAGACCCAGCCGACCTGCCCCAGCACAAATGACATTAAATGACTCCGAAATAAACAGCCCAGCCCACCGCCAGATGATGTAAGCACCGTGGCGCGAGCAGCCGGCCATAAGCCACCAGGCCAGGATTCAGACATGGCCGCGTGTTGGACCCGTTAACACGCCTGGGTAGCTCCGCGTTTAACAGCGGGGGTTCGACGCGCGGCCGTAGATACGTTGTAGAGTGATTATGCATTTTGTTTTTGACTTGGTGCTGGGCCGCGGATGGCGGGGAGGGAGGTGGGCCAGCATGCGGCGACACCACCACTACATAATTTTATGCACCACCTCGAAGACACGGCGCGCTCGTAGACCGCAGAAAACTCGCCCCAGGGGGGGACAGACACCAGGCGAGGAGGTGGGATCCATCTCTGATGCGCATGGATGCATGGCGCCCAGATCACCGGCATGCGCGCGAGTCTCGAGTCAGCTTCCCCAGGCCTCCCGAACCGAAGCAAACCATGACATCGCCCGCCTGACGTCAGACGGCGTGGCAAGCAACAGCGGCCATAAGCCAACCACCCTGACTCGAGACATCGCCGCGTGTTGAACCCGTTAGTAGCACGCCTGGGTAGCGCCGACGTCGCTTGACGTCCCGGGTTCGACACGCGGCATTGTAGTATATACAGTGTGAGATGCATTTTGCTTTTAGGAACTCGCTGTGGTGGGAGGGGTGGTCAAACGGCCGAGAGGGTGGGCGAAACTCACTAGTCACCACGCATGCATACATGCCCACAACCCGCGCCCACCTCCTATGCATACTATGCCAGCACTCCCCGTCCAGTCCCGAGCTTGCTTGATGCATTTGCGGCGTGGATGCAGGTGTCGACCGGCGCCAGGACTCTGACGTAAGGACCGTGGCACGCGCAGTAACCGTGTCCAGCGATCTGACGTCAGCGCAGTGGCGCGCGCAGCGGCAGCCATAAGCCACCCGGCCAGGATTCAGACATGGCCGCGTGTTAGACCCGTTAACACGCCTGGGTAGCTCCGCGTTGTTTGACAGCGTGGGTTCGACGCGCGGCCATGTTGTAGTAGATATTTGAGATGCATTTTGTTTTTGGCAGCGAGTCGGGGTGGGCAGCGTGCGCTAGGTGGTGGGCCGGATGCGAGAAAGGTAGCAACTAACCCGCAAGCGTGCATTGCACACACTGCGCCCACGCACTATGCATGTTATGCACACAGTCCTAGTCCATTCCCGACGCTAGTTGATGCATATGGTGGATGGATGCTGGCGGCGACGAGTGGGGTGACGGCCGGTGGGCGCACCAGACTGCATCGCTGGAGGGTCATCACAGCAGTGTCGATTATGATACGCGTCCATCAGCGCTCCCAGCGATCAATCCACCGTCTGTGCGCGGCGTGCCACTCTCGTCCACAAGTCCCCATGCACAGACCTCCTCGCGGCACTGCGCTTCTGCCGTGCTGGGGGACTCCCACCGCGTGTCCACCGGCTCTACAGGTCCGGACGGGTCCCACTCAGTCTTGCCGCCCTACCTGGAGGCCGTAACAACGTCACATCGCGTGGGCGATGCGGCGTGGGTTCAGCGTGGCGAAGTGACACGGCGCGGCGACACGTAATTCCGGCTGGCTGCGTCCTACGGTGACGGCCAGGTCAAACTTGTGCCGGCCAGACGGCCGGCTTACCAGCCGGCGCGTCAACCTGCGGCCGGTTTCGCCACACCCCCCGGCGATATCACTCCCCACGACGTCTTACATCAGCGTGGTGCGAGCATTTCGACCAGCCACACCCCGGTGCTGGCCAATGACAGGCCGCAAATCGCATTCCCACCGCTGGGCGGCCTGGGAGGGGGTCTGGAGGGGGGTCTGGCACCCCCCCGCGAGTGATTTTCTTTTCCCCCCGCCCGCAACTCTTTTCTCCTTTCCCCAGCACACCACCAATCCTCCCCCTACCGAAACCCCCCCAAGTGCTACCCAAAAAATGTTCCCCCTCCTCCCCCTCATCTACTTCGCCCTCTCTTCCCTCCGTGTCGCCCTTACCCCGGCCGACGAGCTCGTGATCCAGCAGCAGCTCGTCGTCCGCGACTCGGTCCTCTCTCTCTCGGAGCTCGGAAACATGATCCTCACCGAGCTCCTCCTCCGTCTCCCCTCTCTCTCGCTCGCTTCAACTGTCACGCCTTACGACTTCGTCCTGACGCTGCACCGCCTCACCATGGATTTGGGAGTGTGGCCGCAGAGGACGGCGAACAACGACTTTTTGAAGCGATTGCGTCAAGCCCGTCGACTCGGTTACAAATACGTGTCAACGCCGCTTGGTCCCCTGGCGCTTCTCGAGGTCCTGCACATCGGTGATCAGGCCGTGTGCAACCTCGGTTTGCTCCGTCTTGGAGTTGCTGTTCACGAGGTCATTGTCAAGTGAGTCACATTTTTCACCTACTCGTTGATCGCGGCTAACAGATAACAGGAGCACCATTGACTTGCCTCTGTTCAACAACGAGGTGCGCGCCCTCAGCATGCTTAAGCATGAGCGCATCCTCCCCCTCCTCTTTGCTGGAAACTCCGGTGGACGGTAAGTCTGACTGATTTTTGGCCGAGTTGCATCCACTGACACTTTGCCCAGCGGTTACATCGTCACCGAGCCTATGGTGGCGCCTCTCACTAGGCTCATCAATGGGCTCAACCCGGAGTTCCACTTTGACAAGCTCAGCGGCGCTCTTCGCGTCTTTAGGTAAGTGTTGTGGCGCACTAGCCTTACCTTACCGCCACTGACGTGTTTTTCAGGGATATCCTGAAAGGCATCCAGCACATACACCGCAACGGATGGCTGCACCGTAACCTCACCCCGTGCAACATCCTTGTGACCAAGTTTGACCGTGTTGTGCTGGCCGACTTCGCCCATGCCCTCAGGATTACCCCGGGTACCACGCTCTTTGTCGACCCATTGGCCTCTCACTTCGTGCCTTCGCCATCGTACACCTCGCCCGAGTCCATTACGGGCGAATGGTCTACCGCCAGCGACGTCTACTCTGCCTGCGCCATCCTCTACAAGATCATCACTGGTTCTGCCCCAGTTCCAGAGGAGTTTGGCGACGACATGTACATTCCGGCAGCTTTCGCTGAGGCGTTTTGGTCGAAGCACTCTTGGCCCGACATCCAGATGCTCCAGGACATGCTCATTGCCGGCCTCGCTCTCGACCCCTCGCATCGCCCGACCCCCTCTCAGCTCATTGAGAAGGTCAACAAGATCATGATCAACGGCGAGGGATCGGACCACGACCGCGACGACATCATTGACGACTACGATGTCATTGAGCGGGACGAGGCCCCAAAGCACTGGATTGGGTACCCGGACGCAGAGCGCGAGGCCAAGGTCTTCAAGCCCTCGATCAAGAACCGCGCGCGCGCCAAGATCGGCAAGGCTGCTCAGGGCCTCAAGTCGGTCAAGGCTGTCTTCCGCCGCCATGGTTAAAGGGTTTTTGGATCAAGGCTGCTGGGCGCTGACGGTCGTTGAAGAACTTGTCTTGTGAGTTGAGGACAGGTGCTACACACTCTCACTTTTCCCAGATGTTCCTGCAGATATTACTGCTTCCCGTTGTCGACACATTGATCGTGAGTTGAGGGCCGGTGCTGCACACTCTCACTTCTCTCAGTTGTTCTTGCAGGCCATGCTCGTCGTCGCCGTCGATGTTGCTACTGTGAGTTGAGGACAGGTACTACACACTCTCACTTTCCATTAGCTCTTGTCGTCTGGGCCTACTCCACAACAACTCATCTCGCCGCGCGACTGTAAGTCAAGGACAGATGCTTCACACTCTCACTTCCCCAAGTCGTCTGGTCATAGTCCGGTCCCATCCCTCCTCGCGACATTCGAAGGACTTCATCGTGAGTTAAGAGCAGATACTGCACGCCCTCACGACCCCCAGCCGTCCCGCAGTCATCTAAACCCGCTCGTCGCCATTGAACTGTGAGTCAAGGACAGATGCTCCACTCTCTCACTTGTCGCCGCTGTCATTCGGTCGTTGGGCTCCAATCGCCGCAGCTGACGGATATCATCGTAAGTCACGGGCAACCGTCACACTCTCACGCCTCGCAGTTGTCGCGTCGTCTCGCCTCGCTCGTCGCGGTCGGCAGAGGATTGACTGTGAGTTGAGGACAAGCTACTACGCACTCTCACTTGCCGCAGACGCCGTGCAGTCGCTGGGCCCACACCTCGCTGTGGATGAGGGAGAAAAGTGTGAGTTGAGGACAGATGCTTCGCACTCTCACGACTCGCAGCATAGCTTGCGACCGTCCGTCTTCATAGCCCTCCTCCTCCCTCCCTCCCCACTCCCTCTCACACAAACACGCGCTCGCGCAGAAAAGAAACTTCGGTTCTTTTGGGGTGGCCTCGATGGGTGACGCGGATCCCGTCTAGGAGGCTGCACTTTGGGCGCCTCGCATCTGCTCTGTGCAATCGTCAGACGTGGTATGTGTAACTTGCGACCCCTGGAGCCGGGGTCCGAGTCGCTCACTGAGGTTGCTCTTTTCTTGGGTTCTCCGCCTACGGAGTTTTTTTTTTTTTTTAACCTACAAAGGTTTTTTTTTCCTCTCTCCTCTATGCATCGTTTCTGGTCAAATCACTTGGAGGACTCGGGCTCCACCACTGACGCTCGCCATCACTGACCCCTTGGTCGCCACCACTACTACCACGGCCGCCGTCACCACCACCCTCCAGGTCCACCCTCTACCTCCACCTCCAATACATCCATCACCGTCACCGCCACCGCCACCACCACCACCATCACCCCCGCCCATCACTATTCGGCGCCACCGACACGCCCACCACCGTCACCGCCACTGCATCCATCGCCGAGACCACACCGACGCCGGCCATCTCGGCACTATCGGCACTGTTCATACCGACGACACACATCCACGCCGCTGCCTGCTGGGCTGTGCTCGTGCATAGCTGTGCCGCTTAATACTTACCGTGCCTGCACGCCTGCGACTGGCTGTAGCCCACGCCGACGCAGCATGACATCCACCTTCGCGTCCGCTGCAAACGCTCCAGGCGGTAGCGCTCGGCGGCGACAGAGAGTGTCGGTCGGTTACGCTTCACCGTACGCCGAGGGAAGACGGGGGCGGGCGGCAAACGGTGTGGTGGCTCAGGGTTCGAGGGCCAGCCCCGCCGCCGCCGCCTGGCTGGTGTCAATACTGGCGCCGGGTGGATGGAGGACAGGGACGGCACTCGGGCAACCCAGCCAGCCTCGAGCGCTGGGTCCCAGAAAAGCCCCCGCCGTGGGCGTCGAAAAGTCAGTCGCGGTCGGACTGGCACACTGGCGACCGGTACGGCACCCCAGCCCTCCGCGCCTCCACCTGCCGGGCGTAGGGCCCTGTCCACCTGCGCAAGGTGTTGCGTCTCACACGGAACGCGCACGCGCGCCGACGCGTCGACTCTCCCACCCGCCCGCTCACATCGGCTTCTTGGCTAGACCTGCCGCGTAGGTTTAGCTCTGGCTCGACGTGAAACGGCTGCCGCACCCGCCGGCGGTACTGAGCGGAGCACTAGTGTGCCTAGGACACAAGGTCAATTGTGCTAGCGACGCGGCTGCGGACGTTTCACCGACGCTTTCGCGCTCTGCGACGTGGGACGCGGGGGCACCGCGCGCTCTGTAGCTCGTCCTTGTCCAGTGTGTATGCATGCGCAGTGTGGCCCCGGGAAACAAGGTTTTGGGTGTGGTCGCTGTGTGCTGGTGGAGAAGGCGGTGAGGGGAGGAATGTGGGGTAGGACACGTGGGTAAATGGGGGGCCGAACAAGTTTGGATGGCTGCCGGCCCCGCGCCCCGCCCCCGCGCCCAGCGTCACCCCGCACACCGTGCCTTCCTTTGTGGGCAAATGACGCACAACGGCGACGGCGACGGTGAGGAATGTGCTGCCCAGCCTTCATCGCAACAAAGCAACAGCGACAGCAACAACGAGCAACAACAATGTCTTGACCGACACGACAACTTCCCACTCGCCTTCAACTCTGCTCGTTACAGCCGCGACGTACACACACTGGCCGGCAGGGACGGCACCCCACGTCTGTGCAACACCCGATCCGATGCCCCGCTCGACGATACAATCAACATTGGCCTAGCGCTTTTAGCTTCCTCACACTTCCCTTGCACTGTATTGTTTCGACCCGACACCTACACCTACACACAGGGCAGGCTCGACTCCTCTCCGACAAGTACCACCGCTCAGTGTCAAGACGGCAGCCGCCGCCGCGCGAGAGCTAGCTCGAGGCGCCAGACGCGACAACGTAAGTCCAAGGAACAGCCAACGCTCGCGACTGCGCTGACGGCAGTGCCCAACTCAACCTTGCCCCATTCGCAGTCGTGACGCGCCGCATGTTTGCTCGCTAGTCGACCTCGCAATAGAGATATAAAGAGGCCATGGCCTCGACCTGAGACGCACCAAGCTCATCACGTAGACTGCAGACCACAACGTGAGTTGCCCGACGGCACCCACGCTGATCTCTCCCAGCCGTCTGCGAGCACACAGTGCCTCCCTCCTCGTCCTTGTCCGGCTTGAAGCCTCCCACGCTCTCTACCACATCACACTCCTTCACCATGCGCGCCGCCCTCTTCCTCTCCCTCGCCCTCCTCGCGCGCGCGGCGTCGCCGGGCGAGAAAGACCCCGGCTCGCCGACCTCATCCCCCAACGACGCTGCCGCCAATGGCAACGGCAACGGCGCCGGCAACGCTCAAGGTGCTGGTGTCGGCGGCGCCAGCACTGCCGCAGTCACGGCCACCGGGCCCGCTGGCGCGAACGCTACCGCCGCAGCCGACGCTCCGTGCAAGTTCTGCACTGTCCCAGAAGGGTACACCGCCGAGTCCATCCCCGCCCCGCTCCACATCGAGGACCAGTTCTCGCCTCGCTGGCGGAAGGCGCACAAGAAGGCCGCAGCGTACCTCCAGGGGTGGAGCGTCGACGACAAGGTCGGCCTCGTCACCGGCGCCGGCTGGATGATCGGCCAGTGCGTCGGCAACATCCTGCCCAACCCCAGCAAGAACTTCTCCGGCCTCTGCCTTGAGGACTCGCCCTTGGGTGTTCGATTCGCCGACTACGTTAGCGCCTTCCCCGCCGCCATCAACGTTGCTGCTACGTGAGTGCTCTCCTTGGTTGCTGGGCTGGGTCGCTAGGTTGCGTCGGCCTAGCCGGCACCTCTGCCCAGCTCACCATGCCCCACCTCGTTCATCTCGCCCGTGTGCCGGGCATCACAAGCCACTCCTGCTGGGCTTGGGGACCATCATGATCTCCATGGCGACGTCCGTCGTCGCCACTCATGCCAGCCCTGGATATCTCATTTGCCGCGCCGCCTGGGGCGCCTCCCTCCACCACCGCGAACACAACGCTGACACGCCCAGGTTCGACAAAGACCTCATGTACGAACGTGGCAAGGCCATGGGAGACGAGTTCCGCGGCAAAGGCGTTCACGTCGCGCTGGGCCCAATGACCAACATGGGCCGTGTCGCCGCTGGCGGCAGGAACTGGGAAGGCTTCGGCGCAGACCCGTACCTCTCAGGCTGGGGAACGTACCAGACCGTCCTCGGCCTCCAAGACGCCCAAGTGCAGGCAACGTGAGTGACTTGGCGTCGCAATCACCGTCGACGGCCTTCTGACACTCGCAGTGTCAAGCACTACATCGGCAACGAGCAAGAGCACGCGCGTACCACCTCGTCGTCCAACATCGACGACCGCACCATGCGCGAGATCTACTCTCACCCGTTCCTCCGTGCCGTCCAGGCCGACGTCGCATCCGTCATGTGCTCGTACAACCTTGTCAACGGCTCTTGGGGCTGCCAGAACGAGAAGACCCTCAACGGTATTCTCAAGACTGACTTTGGCTTTGCGGGCTACGTCATGTCCGACTGGGATGCCACCCACTCGGGCGTCCACGCTGTCAACAGCGGCCTCGACATGGACATGCCCGGCGACATCGGCTTCTCGGGTGGGGCGAAACGCTACTGGGGCGCAAACCTTGTCGAGGCGGTCAAGAATGGCAGCGTGCCCGCCGATCGTCTCGATGACATGGCCCAGCGTGTGCTTGCGTCGTGGTTCCTCGTCGGCCAGGACAAGGACTACCCCGAGACCAACTTTGACGCTTGGCATGTTGGCGGACCAAACAACAGCCACGTCGATGTCCAGGAGGACCACTACAAGTAAGCAGTGGGCCCAGCAAGCAGCGCTGACAAGCAGGGTGATCCGCAAGATCGGTGCCGCGTCCACGGTCCTCCTCAAGAACGTCGGCGGCGCTTTGCCCCTCCGCAAGCCTCGCAACCTTGCTCTCATCGGGTCTGATCTCGGCCCTTCGCCTCTCGGTCCCAACGGCTTCCCAGACCGCGGTGGTAACCTCGGCACCCTTGCGATGGGCTGGGGCTCTGGTACCGTCAACTACCCTTACCTCGTCGACCCCCTCCAAGCCATCCAGCCTCGGGCTCGCCAGGACCGCACATCTGTCAACTGGTTCTTCAAGGACTGGGATCTCACCGGGGCCAAGGCAGCGGCAGCGAACAGCGAGGTCGTCATTGTTGGCATCAACTCGGACTCTGGTGAGCAGTACATCACTGTGGACGGCAACATGGGCGACCGCAACAACCTCACGGCTTGGCACAACGGCGAAGAGCTCGTCAAGGCTGTCGCATCGGTCAACAACAACACCATCGTCGTCGTCCACTCGGTCGGCCCCAACATCATTGAGGGCTGGATCGACAACCCCAACGTTACGGGCGTTCTCTGGGCTGGCCTGCCCGGCCAAGAGTCAGGCAACTCGCTTGTCGACATCCTCTACGGCGACTACAACCCCTCGGCACGCCTGCCCTACACTATCGCCCGCAACCGCTCCGACTACGGTGTTGACGTCGACTACATTACCACCGGCGATGAGACCAACATCAACTACACCGACGGCCTCTACATTGACTACCGACACTTCCTCGAGAAGGGCATCAAGCCCCGCTTCCCCTTCGGCTACGGCGGCAGCTACACCACGTTCTCGTATGCCAACATTGCGGTGTCACCCATCGGCGGCAAGGACAAGCGCGATGGTGGCAACGTGACCGAGGGTGGTTCCAGCACCGCTGACCCCGCGCCCCCTGGCGGTGCTGGAGGCAAGGGCGGTGACGGCGGTAAGGGGGGCGATGGCGGTGCTGGCGGTGAGGGTGGTGCCGGCGGCAAGGGAGGAGACGGCGGCAAGGGAGGCGACGGTGGTAAGGGAGGTGAGGGCGGCAAGCCAAAGTCTCCTGTCGGCTCCTTCCTTGACAAAGAGTGAGTCGAGCCTAGCAGCTACATGCTGACCGCCCCAGACTCCAGCGCCCCCGCTGGCGCATCACCGCCGAGATCACCAACAACGGCACGGTGTACGGCTGCGAAGTGCCGCAGCTCTACCTCGCGTTCCCCAAGGACTCTGGCGAGCCTCCTCGCGTCCTGCGCGACTTTGCCCGCGTCACGCTGGACGTCGGCGCGACCGAGGCGGTCGAGTTCAAGCTGTCCAACTACGACGTGTCGATCTGGGACGTCGTGACTCAGAAGTGGACCATCCCGAAGGGGACGTTCAAGGCGATCGTTGCGCGCGACTCGTTTGACGAGGGCGGCGTGGAGACGGACTTTAACCCGTCCAGCAGCTCCTAGGCGTGCGTCCCCACGACAGCGGTGCCGACGCTGGCGCCGCTGGCCACCTTCAACGGCCACCTTCAACAACACACACACAAGCTTCTTGTAACCCCTGTGCTATCCCACTGATAGACCATAGCGTACGGACACTTTAGAGCCCGAACCGAACACTGCTGGACACTGTCTGCATTATAGGTTGTCTTGTAACCTGTGACAGTATGGAGACGACGTGGCGTTAGGGTGTGCGCGTGGGCTGGGCGTGTGGGGGCGAGGTGGGCTCGCATGTGGGTCGATGCGGGATGAGCGCTGAGCCGAGTGTCGGGGTCGGAGACGCGGTGGACTGGGCGCTGGGGTGAGTGGGCGTGGGGCGTGGTCGGGAGGTGCTCCGGAGCAGCGGCGGCCTACTCGTCGTCGCTGTCCTCGTCCGAGTCGGACTCGTCGACGATAACGTGCCGGCGATTAGGGTTCTCCGGCAGCGGTTCGTCGTCGCTATCATCGGCCACAGCGGGCTCGGCAGCCGGCGCGCTCGTGCTCTCAACAACGTCGAAAACAGCCGGCCTAGAGTCAGCCCGATCCTAAGCAACGACGCACCACTCCCCGGCCCGGCGCCAAGCCTTAATCTCGTCCCCCTGCACGACGTGCACGATCTCCCCGGCGACCCGGCCCGCAGCGGCATACAGCTGGACGATGGCGAACGAGCCTGTGCGTGAGCGTTAATCGAGGGGAGGGAAGAGCCCACCCCTAGCGGCGTACGCCGTCCGCCGGACGCGCGCCGGCATCTCGACGAGCCGCTCGGCGCCGGCCGTGTCGGTGCACGTGAAGTTGCCTGAGCCCTGCGGCGGGCCGAGGCGGACTAGCCTGTGGTCGTCTGGCAGGGTGGAGGGGTAGTAGGACTGGGGCTTGGGCGCCATGGTGAGGTGGGGGGAGGGTGAGTGGACGAAAATTCGGGTTGAGTGACGAGGTGGAGGTGGGTGTGTGGTTTGTTTTGGCCATCGACTCCCCCGCCCAACGACACCAGCGACACAACACATTGCATCTGCACCTGCACCAGCTACATCACGACCCCAGCAAATCGACTGCTACTACACGACGACAGCCCTACTCCCGACGCAGGTGCCCCAGCACAAACCGCACCAGCGGCGCAATGTACGTGTCCCAGCCCTCGACATCCGGCCCCTGCGCGTCAGCACTAACCGCCGCACCCCACCCACAGTGTACTTGTCGTCGAACCCATGATCCTGGCCCGGCTCGTACGCCTCGCCGACATCCACCCCGAGGCCGGTGAGCACCGCCGCCAGCTTGGTCGAGTGCACGAGCGGCACGACGCGGTCACCCGTGCCGTGGAGGAAGAAGGTCGGCGGGAACGCGGCGCCGCCCTCCTCCGCCTCGAGCCGACCCAGCGGGCCCTGCGCCGCCGCGGCCGCCGCCCAGTCAGCGGCCTCATCGTACGCCTCGTACCGCGTCAGCACGCGCAGCATCCTCCCCGTGGCCTGGATGTGCGTCTTGACATCCGCGCGCAGCGCGTGCGCGGGGGTATACTCGAACTCGGGCGCGCGCGCGCGCTTGCGGAACCGGTCGACCGCGGCGTGCTCGTGCTCGGCCCCTCCGTACGGCGTGAGGCGGGGCACGTCGAGCAGCGCGTACGTCAGGTCGCGGTCCGCGATCGCCGTCTCGATCTCGTGCTCGCTAAACTTGCCCGAGACGACGCCGGGGTCGTAGCCGCACCCCTCGATCCGGGGCTCGTAGTACGCGTCCGAGAAGTCGCTGATGCCGTACACGTCGACTACGGCGCGCGGCCGCGGCGACAGGAAGCCGTTGAGCAGCGCGAGCGTGCCGCCCGCGCTCTCGCCCCCGACGGCGTACGCGTCGACGTCGACCACGTCCCCGAGGAAGCAGGCCAGGTGGTCCCGGCACCAGCGGAGCGCGTCGCGCGCGTCCTCGACCTGGTCGGAGAGCGAGGCGTGCGGCGCGAGACGGTACGCGTATGAGACGACGTGCACACCGCTCCGAAGGAACGCGGGGAGCACCCAGACGGGGGGCACGTAGTGCGTGCCGCCTGTGAAGCCGCCGCCGTGCGCCCACAGGATCCACGGCTGCGGGTTGTGCTCGGTGCCTCCGGCGGGCGTGCCGTCGGGCCTGGGGTGTCAGGGCGTGTGCTTGAGCAGATGGGCTGTACGTCGGTCTGGTTGGGGTCAAGCTGACGACGATCACAGACCGGCCCGCCGGTCGCTGCTTGGAGCAGTGTCTGCGGCGCTGCCACTCGGCTCGACGCGCGCTTCCCTCTCCCTCGACACTCGGCCTCGCTTCCCCAGCCGCGACCATGCCTACGACGCCGCAACCGACGGGTACCCTCCCCCCCCCCCCCACTCACCTCGTCGGGTCAGCCCGCCACACGCGCAGGCTCAACTCCACGCCGTGCTTGGTCGCGTAGATGTGGTCGGTAAAGTTGGGGTCCACCTGCGGCAGGGCCGGCACGCTGTCGGAAAAGGGCCACATGGTGCGTGAGGTAAGTCAATGGATAAGATGAAGAGATGCCCGTCGCAGCCCTCGCAGCACTTAAGCCAGCGGCGAGTCGCCGAATGCGCCGGGCCACGCCGAGCCGGCGGCGTCAGGATCGCCCGCCATGGCGTTCGCCTCCGTGCTCGGTTGCTTGGCGCTGGGTCGGGCCGGGGCGGAGCGGAGCCAGGCGCGGGGGGTGGTGCTTGCTGGATGCATCGAGGCGGTGAGGCAGTGATGCAGATCGGACTGCATGCTCCGCGTGATTGGAAGGATGACATACAACTCTGCCGAGGGCACGGCTAGCGGAGATCGCCCCGCTCCAACTTCGGCACCCTGGCCCGCCCGCGAACCGAATCCCGCACCCACATCGCAGAGGTGTGAATGCCATGCATATGCAACCATGCGATCCGTACTGCTACACTACTGCTGCGCCTTGTCTCCAGGCTTGGGCGCCTCGGCGGCCGCCGCCTCGCCAGCGGCAGCCGCACCCTCGGCGGCAGCGCCCTCGGCCGCCGCTCCCTCCGCCGCCGCGGCCGCACCGAGCTCGTCGGCCCGCTCCGCCTTTATCCTCTCGAGAGCGCGGTACACCTTGCTCTGGAGGTAGTGCGAGTGCGTGGGGCCCTTCTTGGCCTTGGGCCCGCCGCGCGCCTTCTGCGCCGCAAGCGCCGCGGCCTGGGGCGAGCCTGGCGCCGGCTCGGGGGGAGGTGCGGGGGGTCCGTTGGCCTTGAAGATGGCCTCGTATTGCTGGGCGTGTTAGTTGGGTGGCGTGGGAGAGGGTGGGGGAGGAGGGTGGAGGGAAGTGGGGACAGGAGGGTGTAATCTGCCGCCGGCTCGGACGAGCGTGCCCCACAGGACAGCTTGCCCACGACCGACGCAGCTGGCACAAGCGACGCCCGCTACGTCGCCGATCAACCCCATGTCTCGGCAACGCCTCTGCCACACGGCCGAGCACGACGGCTCGTTGCAACCCCAGCACATCCTCTATGTGCTCGCACACCCAGACTCACTTTCAACACGTCCTCCATCGGCGCCTCCTTCTTGACGTTGAGGATGAGGTGCGCCTCGTCAATCGTCATCTGGAGGTCGTTGGTGATCTTGTTCTTGCCGCTGCCGCCGCCGACGGGGCGCGAGTCGGGCGCGCCTTCGGGCTTGTGTCGTGCGTCTGGGGGCGTTAGTGGTGGTCGGGGGTGGGGTGGGGCGGGGGGATCGTCACGGTAGCCAGCTCCCGCGCCGGTCGAGCCTCGAGATGGCCGCGATGAGGCAGGCAGCCCAGGCAGCGCTCTCAGGACGTTGCCCGTGGGCAACACGCGTCGAGATCACTGCGCCGAGCCGGCTCGGCCGGCGCTTGCCCATCGCCGCGCTCGGCACTCCTCCGCAGCCGACCACGACCCGGCGAGCCGAGAACGACGCCGAGCCTGTCCAAGAACGACGCCGAGCTCTCCTCCTCTCCTGACCGCAACCCCTCCACACCCAGCCCAAGCCCACTCACTCCTCGCCGCCTGCTTGCCCGCCGCGGCCATCGCCTTGCCGAATATCCGGATCGACGAGACGACGAGCTCGGCCATGGCCCTTGGTGCCGACTGGGGGTGTTAGCGTGTGTGGTGCGGCGAGGCGGCTACAGCGCGCCGAGGAGGGGCCGGAGAGCCGCCGCACGCCGAGGCCGGTGTCGGCAGCAGCGTCGGCTGGCTGGCCGGCTCCGCGCCGGAGCTCGAAAACGCACCATGTTGAGCCGAGTTGTTGTGGTTCGGGGCGAGGGGTGTCAAGCGTGTATGCGGGTTATCGGCGTGTCCTCGTTGCGCTGCTGCTGTCTGCGCGCCGTCGTTGTTGTTGTCGCGAGTTGACGATGCGATGGACACCACTGCTCCGACATTTCGACGGCCGGGCGGCAAAAGTCAAAGTCTACGAGCCAAGCCGGGGGCGCCACACGCCGGCGTTTCGGGTTTCCTCGGCCGCGCGATGCTAATGGGATTAGGCGGGTTTTCTAATCCCTCGTGAGTGATTAGGAAGGCCACGTGCACCACGTGGCTTCGGCGGCCATCTTCCCAGTCGCGCCAGTCGGTGGCCAGGCGATCGAGAACAACAACGAGATGGAGCCGTCTTCTCGGTCGATACTCAACTCCACAACAGCTCTCCGTCGCCTCTACCCCCCCGCGCGCGCGGCCACCCCGCAGCCATGTCCGCGCGCCTCAAGCACCGCTTCCAGTCCTTCCTCTACCACACCTCGTTCACCCTCTTCATCCTGATCCTCAGCTCGCTCATGGTCGGCTCGGCCTGGGGCCTCGGCGAGCAGGCCTGGCGCACCGACCACCAGCGGCGGTGGAACGTGTTTGCGCTCGTGGCAGCGTACGTTGCCTTCGTGAGTGCGTGCTGCTTTGCCGCCCGCTGACCCCAGATCATCGTGTCGTTCATGCACGTCTGGTCGCGCGTCTTCAGCGTCAAGAAGGTGCTGAGGAGCATGCCCAAGCCGTACATGCCGACCAAGAACGTCGACATGCCGCGGGTGAGTGGGTGTGTGGTCGCGGGGTTAAGACCCAAGACCCGCTGCCAGACCCGCCGATCAGCCGCTCACACACCCCAGAGAGTAGCAGACCTCGTCCAGACAGAGTACAGCCGCACGGCCGTCATCGCGCACCTCGCGCAGGCGACGACCGGGCAGCAGGAGGGCTGGGGGCGGCCGGGGACAAAGTGGGAGAACGTCCACTTCCGGACCTACATCCTCGGCACGCTCGACGAGATGCGTGAGTGCAGGTGCTGGCTGCGAGAGCCCCCAGGGTCTGGTTCGTTCGTGCTCACGCCACGCCCCAGGCCAAATCCTCCGCCCAGACTACGCGCACGCGCCGCCCAGCTCGCTGCAGCCGCTCATCGACGCGACGGCAAACTTCCCGCCGGACGCCGCGGCAGCCGGCAAGCCCGACCCGCTGCGCCTCTTCGTCGCGTCGTACGCCAAGATCCTCGAGCGTGCGCGCTACGCCGCGAAAGAACCGACAGAGGGCGACGCCGACGCGATCCAGTCCGTCGTAGGGCTCGTGCGCGGCATGGTCGACCTGCGTGTGGCCAAGCGCGATGCTGCGGCGGCGAGGGCCGCGCCGCACAGCACCGCTGGCAGCGCCCCGCCCAGCCGCGAGGGCAGCGGGTCGTACGCTCGTGAGGGCAGTGGGTCGTACGCTCCGAAGCACCGCGGCCGGTCGAGAACCCTCGGCGTCACGTTCGGCGGCGTCGAGCTTGGCGGCAAGCCGCCATTGCATCAGTCGAGCTGGTAACGAGCGTCATGATTCTGCTCTCCGTTGTATACTACTTCAATCACTCCTGTCAACCTGTTTCCAGTACTCTGCATATAATATGGCATGCACTTGGTCTCTGTGGCCCGTTCCAATATCAAGATACACAAGAATAACGCATGGCTGCAATGCACAACAATCATGGGCGGCGCTCGTGTGGAGGCCGCCACCTAATACCCAAGACGTCGAATATCTCTCGCTCAGTGCGCGAGGCAATGATGTGTCCTGGGGAAGTCAGCTTCGGCACGATGGTCGCTACTCACCCTCTGTCATCTTCTCGCCCTTGCGATCGCGGATAACGCCATGAGACAGGCCGCGCTGGTTGAGCGAGTAGCCCTTTTTCCTGGCGTAAAGCCGCAGGCTTCGGTTGAACTTCGCGTCAGTCTCCATGGCTGCCACACGACACTCACAACCTCGTTGCCCGTGAAGTAGATCAGGGCAGCACCCCACTGGTCGTAGGGTATAGTAAGGATGTCGATACGGCGGTACTTGCCGGTCGGGCTGATACGCCCAACACCCATCCACTTGGACTCGAGGGCGGTGTAGTCACTCGGCGTGGTGAGCTGGTGGGTGAGCAGGTCTTCACATCGAGCACACCCACATCATGTGTAAGAATTCCACTCGCGTGTAGCGATGAAAGAAGGCGCTTAAGCACTCCAACGTGCGTAATGCCGTCCGATGGGTCGCGGGTTATGAGAATGTCAACATCGCCAGAATTTTCTGCACCGCGGCGATAGCTGCCCATAATCTCGATCCAGATCTTGGGATCGATGGCGAGAGCAGCCTCGCGGATTGCTTCAAAGATCTGGCGGCACTCATCACGGGGGATGCGGGAGTTGAGGTCGTCGTATAGCTCTACTCCAAGCTGGCAAGTCAGTGCTTGGGCTGGCGTCCAAACTCACCTTTTGCCCTTCAGTCAGGCCAAAGTCTTTCGTACGCAGATCATCCAAGGAGCGCGCTCCCTGCTGCCACAGGTCGTGGGCATGCTTCTTACCCACGCCGTAGACGTTGTGGAAGATTGCCATCGTGCGTGCCCTTTCGTTGTCCTCGTAATACGCCCGTCCTTGAGCTCCCGTGAGGAACTCGTCGATCTGCAAAGTAAGCTACGTGGATGTGGGACGATCCTACCCTATCTGCCATGCTGGAGCCGATGCCCTTGATCTTCTTCGCCTGCGCTCCACTGGTGATGGCATAGGCCGTTCGTCGAAGGATTCCAGCGGCTGGAGAGTAAGCGCTGAATGTTTCGCTTCGGGCAGCGCCATACTCACTCTTTTGGTATCCTCGGATTGCGAACTCGTTCTTGCCAGGCATCGCCTCGTACTTGGAGTGGAGGTCGTCGAACTGCTTGGCGAGCCACTCGTTTGGGCCAGTCGGGGCTGTTCCATCGTGCTTCTGCCCACACTTGAACTTGTCTGCCCATGGATTGGGATTGCCGGGCTGGAGTGTCAGCTTTAGGAACATGAGCGGTGCGTCAGCTCACCTCCTCGTCCGATTGTTCGTCTCCAGAGTTGCCTCCCTGCTTCGTTAGCATAGAATGAGGCCATTCCAACTCACCCCATCGTCGTCATCCTGTATACTCCCGTTCTTTAGGCCCACGATCATGACGTCCAGGCCATCCTCCTGCCCAGCTTGGGGCTCAACCCAGCCTGGTCCGGGTGTGACCGAGTGTCTCGTAGCGACCGTGCTGCGAGTTGCTGGCACCAGAGGCGCACCAAGAGATCCAGCGGACCGCGTGGGCAAGACAGGACGGAAGGCGAATTTCGCGACTGGCCGCTCGGACGACTCGCTCTCAGAGTCGCTTCTGGCTGCGCGCTTCCTGCCCTCGTCAGCGATCCATCGTCTGTGCCACAGAGCTTACCGAGTGACAACACCAGAGCTACCTCGCAGCTTCTGGGTGATGTCCGCCATTCGGGTCTGGGCCGCTGAGACAGAGACTGTCCGAGTGAACGCTGTGCGGGGAAAGCTGAGCCACGCAGTCGTGTCGAGGACCTTGCCCTGTGAGGAGTGTCAGCTGGTTCTCGCCAGTCGACAACACAAAGCCTAATACTCACGGCCAGCTTGCACTGCGCCACCCATTCCCACTTGACGCATACCGTACCCTCAGGCAGCTCTGTGAGGGACTCGAGGCCGAGTTCACGGGCGAGGACAGCAGCCGACCGCCCAGAGTCGTAGACGATGTGGGTGATGGCCGTGTCTGGCTGGAGCACGACATCGCCGCCGAGCTTGGAAATCTGGCCTGTCAGCTGAAACGTACAACAACTCCTACCAGCTTACAATGTCCCAGCGCTGCTTGTGCTTGTTAACCTGGTTGGTCTCGGGGGGAATGCAGAACCGCAGGCCCTTGAGGATGGTGCCGCCCAGGCCGAGAAGGGATGGAGCCCGCGAGCCAGACCGTCCCAGACCACCACGCCCGCGTCCGCGCCCACGGGAGGCAGGTGGAATGGCACTGTCTTTCAGTGCCTTGCTGAAGTCGTCGAAATGCTTGGTGAGCTGCTGGAAATTGCGCTTGCCCTGGATCGCCGCGCCAAGGGGCACAGGAGTGGCCGGATCATCGCGCCGCCCTTGTCCAACGCTATCGGGCACGAGCACGCGCGGGGTCTGTGAGGGCGTAGCTACGCTCGGAGGGGTGGCAAAAGTTTTGTTGGAGGGGCCCGCTGTTGGCACAGTCGGCGTTGTTGTGACAGTAGGTGGGGCAGGGAGTCGCGGCCGCAGGGATGGTGTCGAGACGGTGGGTGTTGGCGCTTGGGTGTAGGCGAGGCCCCTCGCTCGTAATGGCGTGACTTCTGGAAGTGGGGAGACGTAATCTGAAGGCGATGGGGCTGAGGCGAGCTGGTTCGCGTACGTCGGGGTGGGGAAGGCAGCGGTTGTGTCGTTCGGCTCGTTTGGTGATGAGGATGGCACCGTCTGCCCCGCTGGAGCCTCGAGGACCGACACGTTGCCGGCTGCGAGTGGCGAGGAGTCCTGGGGATTGCCGTTCCACCGGCGTGCGATGTCTTCCTCGACGTACTTGCGAAAGGCGCGGTCCTCCTCCTCGGTATCCCTCCACCAGTCGGCCTGGTCGAGCTCGTCCAACTTTGCCCAGAGGTCACCCGATGGCGGGGGGTCATAATCGATGGGTTCTTGAGCTCGCCTCGACATTTTGCGTTCGTGTTGTCATGTGGTGTGTGTAGAGTCAAGATTGTCGTGCATGATGGTGGTGATGGATGAGGACAGACAGACGCTCGTCGTGGTGACTGGACTGCAACTCGGTGGGCGCACAGACATTGAAATGGCAACAACAAAGGCCTGGGACGACCGTGAGAAAGTGGAGGGACAAGCGCGTTACAATGACGTAACTGGGCGCGTCAACAAAGTTCGATCGATTCCCCCCTCCCCGACCTGTTTCTCGTCGCGCACATCTCGCTTCCAGTTCCCCATTGCCCAATCACCCTCACCACCATGCCCTTGCCAGTGCCAAAGTACCCCGAACTCATCCTCACCCCGTACCCGACCCTCCCGGTCAGCAAGAGCGCCGAGAAGCTCCTCCGCCAGCTGAGCGACAAGGAGCTCAAGGCAGACGAAACGTACTCGGTCACCAAGGCGTGTCTCACGGCGCCCGCGGGCAAGAACTACCTGTACACTCTGGCGCCCTACTGGTGGGAGTGTGATGGGAAGTGGGGTGAGCTGGAGTCCTATGATGGCAGCTTCCGTTCTGACAACACGTGCAGAGCGACGCGATGGGCAGCGCAATCCTGGTGGGTAGCTCCTCGGTAAACCTGCTGACCCACCCAGTCTGCGACAAGGCAGACGGCCAGAAGCAGCTCCAGAGCATGGCACAGGCGGTACACTCGCTCTCGTTCGCCGCCCAGGCGCTAGGAAGGGCCGAGTACGCCGAGCGCGCGACCAAGCTCATCCGGACGTTCTTCCTCGACGAGGAGACGAAAATGTGTCCCGAGGTGCTGTACAGCCAGTGCTGCTTGGGGGACGACCCGGTGTGCGGAGACAAGACGTTCATCATTGCGGTACGTTTGTTACGTCTGATGTTCTAGTCGTGCAGGCGGCATGGGATGGCCTCGCCCGCCTTGATCCCATGGTCGCCAGCGACGAGGGGATGGGTCTGTCTCCTTCCCTCTCTCTGGTGCAGCATAACGCTGTAGGGAGAGCTCGACAACAGCACTCTACCCATCATCCCCTCAGTCTTGAGTCTGTTGCTTGTCTTCTGGCGCAAAGCTTGCAGGCGGAGGGCGCTTCCGGGCGTGTGATTCCACGCCTGCCCACCCCACGCAACAACGTGCCCATCCATCCGACAGCATCCTAGCTGACGCACCAGTCTCGATACCTTATTCTCGTGTCACAAGCCCTGCGCGTCCTCCAACTCCCTGACGACGTCTCAGCAGGAATGAAGGCCTGGGTCGGCGCGCAGGTCGCGTGGATCGACTCGTCGAAGCAGGGCGCGGACGCCAGGGCATCAGGTAACAACATCACTGACTGGCTGCACGCGCTGTACGCCTCGCACCTGGCCTACCTCGACAGCAGCAAGGCGCAGGAGTACGCCAAGGGCGTCTTCGCGTCCCTCACGTGCAAGTCTCCAGCCGAGACGTTCGCGCCAGAGCTCGAGCGAACCCGGCCGCGGCACTACGTGCAGTTCACGCTCGAGGCGCTGTTCATCCTCGCCCCGATCGCAGGCAACGGCGCACCCCCGCCAGAGGTCACGGCGTGGCTCAAGGCCCTGATCGAGTTCGCGCGTACCGTCCCCGCCGGTGAGCTCGAGGCGGAGCGCGAGGCGGACGCGCGTTACGGACCAGCTCTGGCGTGGTTCGACCGCCTCCTCCTGCGCTGGGAGGGCGGCAGCGTGCCCGAGCAGGAGCCTGACGGCTCGGCGTGGGAGGGCGGGTGGAACCAGCGTGCGCGGTTGTCATGGGCTCTGATCTAGGACGACACTTCACTGCATGCAATGTCTGCCGTCCAGGCTACTTCACACGATAACCGCCTTGGTGAGGGTGCCTGTCGTCAGCGCGTCTCACGAAGCGACCCACCCTTCTCCAGCTCGACGTAGTGGACTAGCGTCAGCCGCGCCACAAGGACAACTCACACAGCCCGACGGCGCGCTGCGCGTCCCCGTGGTCCACAAACCGCGCCGTGACGTGCGCCCCAGCCCACGAGTGCGCGGCGATCGGGCCCACACGCGCGCGGAGCAGCTCAATAAACGCGGCAGCGGGCATGCCGACCGGGCCGATCCGCACGCTGTGGCTCTGGCGCGCGGGGGCGTCGGCCTGCGCGCGGGTACCCGGCTTGCGCTTGCGCTTGTTCTTGTACTTGCGGCGGCGGTGAGCGGGGCCGAGGCGCGCGGCGAGGGGCACGCCTGCGCGCTCGAACAGGCTCGGCTGGGGGCGCGGCGCGGGCCAGCGCGGGGTGACGCGCGCTGCCTGTCAGCACGCTGCCCCCTTCCCTACCCCCCGATCACCCACTCACCTGGCACACGGTAGTCGGGCGCACGCGGCGCAGGCGCACGGCCCGCGGCGCGCGGCACGTCAGGCAGCTCAGGCAGCTCGAGCGCCGGCAGGCTATAGTGGCTCCAGTACCGCGGGCCGACGTCCTCGTCGACGTCCATGGCGTCGCTGAGGGCGGCGCTGGCGGCCGTCTCGTCGCCCGCGGTGGGCGTCGCGTCGCCGTAGCCCGCTGTCGCGTCGCTGTATCCCGCCAGGGTCGTCGCGTCGTCGACCGCGCGCAGCGTGCTCGCCGGGGACGGGTCGGGCGCGGCGTAGCGCCGGGCGGTTGAGGGGCGCGGCCTCTGGGCGCTCGAGGGGTACCCTCTGTCGCGGGTGACCCTCTGGTCGAGGTGCGGGGGCACGGGGTACTGCGCGTACCGGTGCGGCGTGGGCATCACGGGCAAGCGGCGCGGCGTGTGGTCGGACGGCGGGCGGTCGTACGGCGTGCGCGTGTGGTCGGGCGGGGCACGCGCGCCGCGGAGCCAGAACGGCGCGTACGGGGCTGCTTGGCTCGCCCCCGGGCGCCGGGAGTAGCAGCTCATCGTCAGGCCTTGGACTTGGAGCTTGGAGGTGAAGAGTGAAGATTGAAGCGTGAAGGTCAAGTTGAGTCAACGCCGATCGTCGCCTCCTTTCTGGTCAGCCCGCCAACACGCTTCTGCGCCACCACCGTGCCGTCAGCCATCCACCCCGCCCATACCCACTGCCGCTGCCGCCGCTTGCTTGTATCCAATGCATCACAACAGGGTATTCCCGGCCAGTATCGTCCCAACGCTGGTCATAAGCACCTCACCGTCACCCCATTACGCCGTCTCGCCGCTCTCGTTGGTAAAGTCAATGTGCTTCTGGATGTCGGCGGCGCTGACAGTCGGGCGGTTGACAGCAATGGCCTTCTCAAAGTCGGCCACGCTGAGCAGCGGCTCCTGCAGCTCAGAGCTCTCGACATCGGTCCACGACTTCTCAATGGCACCGGCGGCGCCGGGCGAGCAGGGCGTGAGCTTGGTCTGCTTCTCGCCATCGGGACCGTCGACCTGGATCTCGCGGAAGTGGGTGGCGCCGAGAACCTTGCGCACCGGCTGCATGAGCGCGTCGCGCACAATAACAGCAATGTCGGAACCCGAGTAGCCTTCTGTCTGCTCGGCGAGGTGGCGGAAGTCGGCGGGGGTGAGGCCGTGGGGCGTGTCGCCGACGTTGAGCTCGAACATGCGGCGGCGCGCCTCGAGCTCGGGGAGAGGGATGTAGATGCGCTTCTCGAATCTGGGTGTGTGAGCTTGGCCATGGGCAGTTGGCAATGCGGGCAGCTGGCGCACTCACCGTCGCTTGATGGCAGGATCCAGCTGCCAGGGGATGTTGGTCGCGCCGAGAACCAGCACGCCGGTGTCGTCATTGCCGACACCGTTGATCTGAACGAGGAACTCGGTCTTGATACGGCGCGACGCCTCGGACTCGCCCTCGCCACGGGTTCCTGTCAACGAGTCGATCTCGTCGATGAAGATGATGGCAGGCTTGGACTCGCGTGCCATGGTGAACAGCTGCTTAACGAGTCTGCGCGCGAGCGTCAGTGTTGCCCAACACACCAACAGCCCTACTCACCGTTCCGACTCGCCCATCCACTTGCTGACCAGGTCCGAACTCGAGACACTGAAGAAGGTGCTCTTGGCCTCGGTCGCGACGGCCTTGGCGAGGAAACTCTTACCGGTACCTGGGGGTCCGTAGAGGAGGATACCGCGCCATGGGGTACGCTTTCCGGTGAAGAGCTGCGGGAACTTGATGGGCAGGATGACGGCCTCCTTGAGCGCCTCTTTGGCCTGAGCGAGACCGGCCACGTCGTCCCACTGGACGTTGGGCGACTCGGAGACAATGGCGCCCTGGAGCGCACCGCGCAGCTTCTTGATCTCGGGGTCGTCCTCGTCCTTGCCGACACTGGGGCCACCGGCCTCGGTGCCGCCCCCGCCTGCAGCGCCGACCTTGGCTCTCGTCCGTTTCTCCTCGCCCTTGGCAATGTGCTCCTTGAGCTTCTCGGCGCGGTCGAGGTACTCGGTGAACTTTTTGCGGATGAGTTCTCGGAGCTTGTCATTCTTCTCGTCTGGTATTGTCAGTGGTGTGGACGCGCAAGCGCACACCGGGCCGCGAAAGCACGGCCGGGGAGAGGTCTCGTGCGCAGTGGAGCATGTAAACACTGGGCTACTCACACTTCATCGCCTGGAGAGTCAGCTGGCCGCCTCGGGAGAAAAGCTCACCATCATGAAGTAGTCGAGAGCATCCTGATACTGCTTGTATGCCTCCTGCAGCTGTCAGCTAGAGTGCTGGGAAGCTCGGACGTACGGCATAGTTCTGCTTGACATCCTCCTCGATGGCCTTCTGGACAATGGCGATGGCCTTCTGCGGGGGTTGTCAGCGGTGCCGTTTGGCGCTCATCGCAGTGAAGCACTCACGTCCAGGAAGGAGGAGTTGCTCATTGTTCGAGGAGAGGATGTGTGTGATGAGATTGGGAGAGACAGAGTCGAGGGGCTTGCGTGTCGGCGAGTGATTCAGTCTGTCTGGCTTGCGCTGGCTTGTCGCAGTGGGCACTCGCAATGACGCTCACATGGTGCAGGGTGCAGTGTGGGTGGGAGACGCCACGTGGATTTGATCCCGCTCGGCCGACCCCACCCCCGCCCAGCTCGTCGTCCGTTATAACCGTGTTTCGTTTCCTCCACTTTGATTGTTCCTCATCTCCATCCACATCCATTCTCACTCTGCGACAAGTCTCGCTCGACGCGATCCATCGTTGGCATCATGGCGTCGGCATCAGGGTACAACTACCACCGATTCGCACGCGCAGTGCTCAAGAAGGCGCGCAAGTGGGAGCCGAGCTTGACCATCCAGCTGTATCCGACCTACTGGCGATTCGAGCACAGTGTGAGTATTGGGCGGGCTACCTGGCTGTGGCGCATGGCTGACGCGCCCTAGCAAATCAACTTCCTCTACGATGGACCCATGAAGCCGTTCCTGATGGCCCTGCGCGCCCAAGTCATCCCGGCGTCGCTCATTCCCTTCCTCTACGACATCCGCCCGACGGTCGCGTTTGTCGACGGATGTCTAGTCATAGAGGTGCAAGACTATCGAAAAAATCCAGAAGTTCGATCACGCGTTGTGATGCGGCCGGCACCCGAGACGCTCCCCCAGACGATCGACGCCATGCTGGAGCGGAGAACCGAGACGTGGGATGACCAGATGACGCTGGAGCTCGAGTCGAGGATCATTGTGAGTGCTTGTGTGTGATGTGTGGCCCAGGATTGGAGGCGTACGCAGGCGCACACTGCTTTCCCCGGCAAACGCAGTGGCTAACGATCCCAGGCGGCCACCTCGGCACCCCTCTACCTTGGCACGTCGCTGCTGGCCTCTCGCAACGCTGCGCTCTCGCTCGCCCTCACTGCTCCGGCTGGTCCGAACCTGGCAGCGGACGGCACGTTCCGCCCAACGCTCGTCTCTGGTGCCGACGAAGACAGCGAGCAAGAAACTATTCGCAAGCTGCTCGGCGCGGGCACTCGGTCTTCTGGCGGCGCGTTTCAGCCCAGCTGGTCGGTCCTCCGCCTCATGGAGCGCATCAAGGGCCACAACAAGCAGAAGGAGGCCGATGCTGCTGCGCGCCGCGCCGCTGCGGCCTCGGCCGGCAACAAGCCCGGTGTTCCGCCAGGTCCTCCATTGCCTGGCCAGGGCCCCGAGGTCGAGAAGAAGGCGCCCAAGAAGAAGAAGCGGCCTGCGCAGGACGAGCCGGGCACGGAGGAGAAGAAGCCAGCCAAGAAGAAGAAGGCCTTAGCTGCGGCGGCAGCGGCGGCGGCTCCGGAAGAGGCGGCACCGGCAACCACGACCACGACCAAGAAGAAGGTGGCGCCGAAGAAGGACGCGGCCAAGGACAAGGAGGCGAAGGAGAAGGAGGCCAAGGCCAAGGATGCGGCCAAGGACGCAGCCAAGGACAAGGAGAAGGACAAGGACAAGGACGGCAAGGAGGCGGAGGCGGCGCCGAAGAAGAAGAAGAAGACGACCAAGGCTGCGGCGGAGAAGAAGGGCGAGGGGAAGTGAGCGAGCGAGCGCATTGGCATGTTGTTGGGCCTTGAGCCTGTTGTGTAGCATTGTAAGCATGTATCTACAGTGGATTGGGCGGGTGGTGCCTGGCAATGCGGTCGCGGTTGAAGACGACTCGTACGCGCAAGCGTCGACGTAGAGAACACCACAACCACCTCCCGAGCACACAGTACCGACAGCATGCCCGGCTTCCTCAGCGCGAACACCCTGGCACCCAGCACAGCGTGGAGGGGGAACGCAGTGCCCCCGGGGCTGGCAGTGGCCTTCCGGCTGGTCGTCGTGGCCGTCAGCGTGGCAGCACTCGCCGTGGCAGCGGGCGCCGTCCTCCGCGCCTTTGGCAGCCCACGAGCGCGAAGGGACATGGCCAGGCGGGCTCGCGCGTCGCTCGGCAACATGGATAGGTACGACGACACGCTGCGGACGCTCGCGCACGATCGACGCATGGTCATGGTTCGGCTCGCGAGGCTGGACCAGCAGCTCGAGGGGGAGGGCGCGGCCGACGCCGCCGGGCAGGCCGAGCGCGCGCACCTCGCCGCAGCGCTCGGCATGCTCGAGAGGCAGGTGCAGCAGGTGCACGCCGTGCGCCGTGCGCGGCGCGCCGCGGAGTGAAGGTGCGACGGTGAGGCGGTGCCGCAGCAGCTCGCTGCCCTGGGTCGGCATTCAAAGGCGGTGAAATCTATTCTCATCGACACACTACACATATCATCAACAACTCGTCACACCCCATCGACATGGGCACGCTCGCCGACGACCTGAAGTTCGCAAGCACCACCGCGGCGTGGGCCCTGCGCTTCGTGCTCCGCGGCCTCTGGCTCGCGGCGCTGCTCGGCGGCGTCGCCGGTGTGGTGGGCGCCGTGCTGGCGACGGCCTTCTGGGCGCTCGACGCGGGGCCGGGCACGCGGGAAGCCGTCACCGCCTTCACCGGCGTGCTCATGGCCATCGGCGTGCTCTTCCTCGCGCTCTGCTGGGCCGTCGGCGCCGGCCCTTTCGAGGCCGGGCCAGCCGCAGTCACGCCGACCGAGAAGGGCACGCGCGACGCCGACGTCCTGCCCCGCATGGAGGGCGCGCTCGTGCGCCACTGGGAGCGGCTCACGGCCCAGCTCGTCGCGCTCGACGCGGGGCTGGTGGGCGCGGTGGAGGCGGACACGGACAAGGGCGGGGACATGGTCGTCGTCCCGGCCACCGCGGCCGCCAACGACGAGATCCCCACCCGCGAGGCCATCACGACCGCGCTACACGCTGTAGAGGACCAGCTGTACCGTGTCCGCCGGATGCGCGCGCCGCTGCCGCCGCGCGCTGCGTGAATTGGCGGGCGCCAACGGCGATAACACGACCCGCACTGTAGGGCATGTATGATGGCCTGTATGAATAGTCGCACTGCTCGGCCAGCATGAGGCTGCACCTGGCATGTTGGCGACGCGAGTGGGCTAGTGGCCGAGGTGTAAAGTTGCCGGCCGCCACCACTGGGCTGCACTGAGCCGACCGCCGTTGTCCTCGAGCGCCGGTCTGGCATGTGTCCGTCGCCCGCTCCCAGGCATCGGCGGCCCTCGACTCGCAGCCCTCGACTTGCCCACTGACTCGCACCGGGCGCTGCGTCGCTGCGTCGCTCGGCCCGTGCCCAACCCGGGCCACTCGTCTGTCTTCTCTCACCCAGCGACATCCCCGACATGAGTGAGCCAGCGACGGCAGCCGACGCCGACGCCAGCTCGCCTGCCAGCGCACCCCCCGACGCGACGCACGCCGCCCTCACGCCGCTCGCGCTCGCCCTCCTCCCCCTCCTCGCGGCCGACGTCGCCCCCCGCCGCGCAGTCACGGCGCTCGCCGTCGCCGCGCTCGCGCTCAGCCCGCTCCTCCCCGAGCCGGCGGCGCACGCCTTGCTCGGCGCGTTCCGCGCGTGGGTCGCCGCCGCGTGCGGGGCCGACGTTGTGCGCGAGCAGGCGCTCACCCAGGTATGTCCCGCGCGCCGCCCCCCTCCCCGCTGACGCCGAGACTCACGACGCGATACATATCTCCTAGCACTCTCCTAGTGACTTGTTGTGACGGGTGCGGCGGCGAACACGCTCGTGTCAAAGTGCACGCCCGGCTTTGGGCCCAGCTCGGCCGGCGGCGAGCTCGGCGTCGACGACGGGCTGGCAAACTCCTTGCGCAGGCGCTGGTGCTGGTGGTGGCTGTGGTGGTGGCGCGTGTCCCGGTCGAGCTGGTACCACTTGAACCGGACGTGGTCTGCCGCCATGACGAGGAGCGTGAGGAGGACGAGCATGACGGCGTACGCGACCATGCCGACGAGCAGGTCGCGGATGCCGTGCAGGAGCGGCGAGGTGGTGGAGACCGCGGGCATAACGAGTGTGGGTTGGTTGCTGGGGCGGGGGTCAGCCCCGTCGTCGTCGCTCGTCGCCTCGCCTCGCCTCGCCGCCGCCGCGCACTCACGATAGCTGGTCTGTAGGTGGTGGTGGTGGTGGTGGTGTTGGTGGTGGTGATGGCCAAGCAAGCAGCGAGCCGAGCACAAACTTGGCCATGACATATCGGGTACCGCCAGGCCGGAGTCCACGCGCGTAGATCACGCGGCGACCCTCCCACGCCGCGGCCATGCTCGTGCGCGAGCCGTGGGCTGGGTGGGTGGCGCCTCCCGCCGCCGCCGCGCCGCCGCGTCTTGGCACACGTGCAGGGCAAGCAGGAGGACGGGGTAGAGGGGTCGTCTCCGCCGCCGCCGCCTCGGCGCCGCAGGGTCGATGCCCAAGCGAGCCCTGTCGCGTGGCGCTCCTGAAGTGATGGACGTGCTGCCAGCACAGAGAGGCACGGGACGGAAGAGCCGGTAGATGCATACGACGACGACGGTGCGACTACATGACGCAGGTCTACAGGTGCTGCAGCGCACGTCGGCATGCGTGGCGTGGCAGAGAGTGAGCGTGGGATTGTAGGTGCGCCTGTCCAGACTGGTGCACCGCCGAGGCCGACAGCCAGGTTCGGCTCGGCTCGCTGCCTAGCGTCGGCGTGGCCCTCGCGAGCAGCGGTAGCGCGCTCCGCTGGCTCAGCTCGGCGCGTTGCTCGCCTCCCTCCGCTAGACGCTGCTCTCCTTGTCATCCTCGACGTCGTCGACGCCACGTCCTCGATGCTGCCTAAGGCGAACGTGTGCCGCCGGGGCCGCCGCTCGGGCCACCGGGCCACCTCGGCGCCCCGCCAGCCCGCGCACAGCCCTCTGCCTTCTCTGTCCTGCTCGCCCACGCCGCGATCCAATCCAATCCATTATCCCTACAAGCGCAGCCGCGCTACGCAGTCGGCTTCAGCGCCGCCGCGACCCGCTCGTACTCGCGCTCGCACAGCTCGATGCTCTTGACCAGGCGGCCCTGCCGCGCCTGCCGGTCCCATGCGGGCGCGGCGAACACGCCGACGCCAGGGCTCGCGCCCGAGTCCGACTTGTTGCTCTCGAGCGGAGTCTCGGCCTTGACGGAGAGCGCGGCGGCGGCGGATCCCTCGCGGTCGAGCGCGATGAGCTCGGTCACCAGCCCGGCCCAGTACTTTGCTAGTTCGAGGCGGGCGTCGGCGAGGGGCGAGGGCGGGGCGGGTGCTGGGGCGGGTGCTGCGGCAACGGGGGCGGGGGCGGGGGAGGGGGCGGGCTTCGGAGCGGGGGGAGAATAGGTCGGGTACTGGACCGGGCCCAAGCGCACGCCGTTTGCCGCGGCGAGCTTTGCGGCGTGGGGCTGGGCGAGCGCCGCCGCCCGCTCCTTCGCCAGCGTCTCGTTGGACGGGAGCCAGCCCGTGATCCTGGCCAGCGTGAAGAAGACGATGACGCTCGGGACGAGGATGGCCATGGCGATGCCGACGGGCTCGAGCACGTCATCGCGCCAGTTGAACGGCTCGTTGGAGGTCACGCCTACGAGGGGGAGCATGGCGGTCGGAGGGGCGAGTGTAAGTGTGGATGGTGTGAGGTGGGTGTTGAGAGTGTGAGAGCGGTCAGACGAGTCGGAGCTGATCGGAACGACGAGGCGACGATGCGACCACGACGGTCGACCTCCACTTTGGGCAGAAATCAGCCACCACTCGACGGTGCATTGCTCTCTCTCTCCTCGATGCAATCGACGACGCGACGCCAACAACGACGCCACAGCAAGCACCGACCTCGACGCGACCGACAGCAGCAGCAGCACGCACGACGCGCATGTCTTTAACGCAAGGCGCGCAAGGCGACTCTGGACCGCGTGCGGGAAAATACAGCCCTGCAGCCCTCGGGCAGGCCGTTAATCTCCGCCCTGGCATTCTCCACCCATCCCCGCGAAGATAACCGAGCAACTGGCCTTAGCCTCTTGGTCGACCGAGCGAGGACCGAGCCGCCCGGCCTGATGGCCTATGCAAAGCATAGTGTCCTCGGCGCCGCTGACCAGCAGCCTCGGGCCCGGCACGGCGAGACGAGACGCGTACAACCACGCCGACGCCATCTACATGACCGTCCCCGTCCCCGGGGCCGGCGCGGTCTCATATCGCATCAGCAAGCGCGGGCCGGCGGAACCTCCGAGCCGCCGCCGCCGCCGTCGTAATCCTGCCCTTATCCCCATCTCCCCACCAGATTGCTTTGCAAGCTGCTGGCTGGGTGCTGGCTCTGCTCGCGGCTCGCTGCCGCAGTCGTGACCGAGGTGAAACTGGAGCCGAGCAAGCCAGTCAGCCAGCCGTTAAAGCGGCCCCCCCAAGCCATAATACGCAGCGCCGGATGGCTGGAATTTGGCCCCAAGATTCCTGGCCACCACTAACCCCACACTAAACATGTCGCTGTCTATCAGACACTTGCGCTTCTCGATAACCAAGCCGCACGCAATGACACAGCATGTGCGCTTTGTACGTGGCATCCGCAGCGACGGCAGCTGACCCATAGTCGCCAGACGACATCACGTCGTCGTACGGCCTCATCAAGCGGCTGCGCGACCTTCGCACAACAGAGTAGGTTGGGGTCCTCGGCGCGCGGCTCACACCCCCAGTCAGCAGTACACGGCTGTCAACTACTACGTCCGGAACAAGCTGGACAAGGGCCGCGACATCAACCTGATCGAAGAGAAGCTGTGCGGCATCGAGGAAAAGTGCAAGGTCTACGGGCATATCCAGGACAAGACGGGCGAAGCGTTTGTGCGCGTACGGCGAGAGCACAACCTCCGGCCGAGTGCCTACTTCGCGGGGGTCGAGGCCGCCGCTGCGCGCCGGAGACAGATGGAGCCGGTCACGCGTGTCGAGTCGCACTCGAACGGAGGCGCGCCTCCGCCATACCCCTACGCGGTTACGATGCCGATACAGGACGTGTATCCTTACGCGCCGGCCGCACCAGCCGGGGCCGGGTGGCCCATCGACATGTCACCGCCCGCCGCGTCCCCGCCACTGCAGTCGCCCCCAGCGCCCCCAGCACCACAGGTGGCGCCGCTCGAAAAGCGCGAGTCGATCCCCGGTGTCCCCTCGTCCCTCCTGCCGCCATTGTCGCCAACACGAGTGGCAGAAGAAGACGACCCGCTCAGCCGGATAGCCGACTACAACACCGTCTTCCTGGTGGACGACAGCGAGGCGATGACACCAGCGCGGTGGGAGCAGGCGCGGGCCGCCGTCATGTCGGTCGTGGCCAAGATCAGGCCGTACGCGGCGGTGGACATTGCGTTTGTCAACAACGAGGTGACCGGCGATGGGCTCGTGTCGGTCGAAGAGGTCGAGACGCTGTTCGAGGTGGTCCAGCCGGAGGGCAGCACGCCAACAGCCGAACGGATATCGGCCATGCTCTCGGCATACATGACGGCTCTCGAGGCGGTCCCAGACAGCAAGGCGCTCAACCTGATCGTGCTGAGCGGGTGGGAGGCGCCAACCGACGGCATCAAGGACGCGCTGGCCGCCACCGCGCGGCAGCTCGACGAGGGCGGGTTCCCCGTGTCGCGCGTCTACCTGCAGATGGTGCAGATCGGCAACGACCTCGACGCGGTCATGGCGCTCATGCGCTTCGAGCAGGCGCTGGGCGAGCGGTACGCGCTCATGTTGGATACGAACACGTACGATGCGAAGGAGGTGGCGGGGGAAAAGGCGCTGCGGATCTTGTTAAGGCGGGTCGGGCGGGGGCGGCGAGTGGGGGTGGCGTGAGCGGAGTGAGTGGGTGTATGAGCGAGCGAGAGGTCCTCGCGAGCTAGATGATGAGCGGGGGATGAGCGACGCGCAGGCCAGAGCGCCGCGCGCCGCGCGTGCTCACGACACGGGAGCGGCGGCTAGCCCGATCGGTCGAGCCGAGGGCATGCCGCTCGAGGGTTGTACACCAGTCTGTTGCATTGTTATTCTGAGCACGCGCGCATGCTACGGCCCGCGCCAGACGCGCCAGAAGGCCTGGCGCCGAGGCCGCAGCGCCGCCGGGACGGATGAAACGCGAGGGTTAGGGCTCCCGGGTGGTGGAATGGTGGGCCGCTTGTTGACAAGTAGGCACCCTCGATTTCTACTCAGATCGGGGACCAGAATATTTATGCCGGGGGGGGGGGGGGTGGTGGTGAACTCCTCACTACCCCCCAACCACGACAATGAGCGAGAACACGAACCCGTACGCGCCGGCCCCGCTGCAGGCGGCGCGGCGCGTCCCCGCGTCGCCGTCGCCCTCGGCGCCAGCGTCGAGCTCACCCTCGGCCCCCGGGCCGTCGAGGCAGGCCGCCCCGCTGCGCGAGTGGACGAGCCCGGAGCGACAGCAGCAGGGGCCCAGCTCGACCCGGCCCTCGACCCCGCCGCCCCGCCGCTCGGCGCCCCCGCTCCCGCCCAGCCCCCCGTCCGCGCGCCGCGCTGCCGCCCCGCCTCCGGAACGCCGGCCGACGCAGGCTGCCAAACCGGCCCGAGGGAGCCCCGCGCGCAGACTGCAGCTCGACGACGAGGTGTTCGGCGTGCGCGCCGTCGAGTTCTGGCACCCGACGACGGCGGCGGTGGCTGATGGTGGGTGGTGTGCACTGCGAGCTGTGCTGATGGTAGCGTACGCGCGCGACGAGTCGCCGCCGAGAAAGGTGCGCGCGGGGCGGCGCGAGCGCGACGGGCGCGACGGGTCGCTGCGGTGCTAAGTAGACGGTGGACACTATTAAACCGATGCATGTTGTAATACAGTTGCTGCTCGCTACACCACGGGCGTCCAGAGCGGCCGCCGATGCTACACCACCGGGGTCGACGGCGCGCTCGCCGGGCGCACGTCGATGCGGTACTCGCCCGAGCTCCCGTCCGCGCGGATGGACACCACGACGTCGGGGTCGGCGGCCTCGACTTCGTCCGAGCAGAGGTCCAGCAGGCCGCGGTACACTCCCAGCGCGTCGTCCACGCCGCCGAGGAGCTCGGCGCGGCGGCGGTCCCGGGCAGCGGCGGCCGCGGCCGCCCGCGAGACCTCGAGCTCGGAGGGCTGAAAGCGGACGCGGGACGAGGTCGACGACGAGCGCGACGAGATCGAGCGCGCGCGGGGCGAGGACGTGGCGGACAGAGGAGCGCCGCGGCGCACGGCGTCGAGCACGTCGAGCCGCTCGAGCTCGTCGACGAGTACCTTGGCGTAGGCTGAGAACGCGGCGCGCGCCGCCGAAGCGCGGAGCACCGTGTCGCCCGGTATCGTGAGCCCCGGGACGGCCATGCGCGGCGCCGCCGGGTCAGCGGCGGCCTTGGTCGGCTTGGGCGGCGGCGGGCGCAGCGTGAAGTGCCCTGCTGGGGCCGCGACCCACGCCACGAGCGGGTCGAGGAGGGACACACGGATCGTGCGCGTGCCGAGCGCGACGCCGAGGACGAGGGCGAGGATGAAGACGGAGAAGTAGGCCTCGATCATGGCGGGGTACTCGGCTTGGGGGGCTGTTCGGGGGCCAAACGATCGAGGGGGAGGGCAAGGGGGAGGGCAGTCGAGGCGGAGGGTGTGCGGTCAAGTCGAGCTGGTCGACGACGGCGCGCGCTGGGCCATGGGCGGGGGGCTGGGGCTACTTGCCTACCAGTGCGCGAGTGTGCAGTCGAGAGAGCGGGGATGGGCGCGAGGATGCAGTGTTGTGTGTAGTCGCTTGCCGTCGTGAGGCTGCGGTGCGGCTTCGGCGTCCGTCACGTACGGACTCGCTTGGTCGCTTGGCGCTCGGCGGCCCTGCTTGGCACGAGTGGGAGTCAGTAAGCGGCGAGATGTTAATAGAGCGAGACGGGGGTGCATCGCTGCGCTGCGCTGCATGCACTCGCCCTGCCCATGTCGCCGAGTGAATCAGTGCTTAGACAAAAGATTGGACGAGACGAGACCCAATCTCGCCCGGCCGGCCGGCCGGCGGCAATGACGACGACGTCACCCAGACTGGTCCGACTGGCGACGCGTCCCACCCCGCACGGCGGCCGCGACTCGACGTCCACGCGGTAAATGTCGCTGCACTGCTCGTGCTCGAAATAGGGTGCAGCACGCCCACTCGAGCGCCCGGCACTGCCTCTTGTGTCACTAGCAGTGCTTGTGCTGCCATTCGCCGGCGAGCGGCGACTTGTACACCCCGCACATCCCTCCGCCAAGTCGGCACCGCCCATGCTTTTTTGGGCAGCTGGTCTGTCCTCAACGCAGTCTCGAAGCCTACGCCATGAGATGTTTCGGCCTCGCTGTGCCCACTTGTCCGAGGCTCTGAGCGGCGTGAGCAGGCGCCGAGCTGGGGACTCCCGGCACTGACGACTGACGCTGGTTTGAGGCCAGCTGATGGGCCTACGCGCGGCGGACACCTGGAGGCTCGGGATCAGCCACCGCTCCAGGACGGTGCTGCTCATGGCTCCGGGACCACGACTCGGCCCGAGGGCCGGAGTCGCTGTCCGGCTCCCTCGCCCGTCGGCGGCGACGGCGGCGGCGCCAGATGCCATGCCGCCCGCTCCCGGTCCCCTGGTAAGCAGCGGCCTTGGGACAACTGCGACACCCCCGGGAGCCGCCCCCCTCCTCACCGCACACTCGCGCCGCCGTTACGACGACGCTGCGCCTTCACGGCGATAGCAAGCCCCAACACAGACGTCTAGAGCTTGGGAGTTCACCTGGCCGGCGTGGCGGGAGAGCGAGGAGCGCACACCGGCTCCGCCCCGGATCCTCGCTGGTGAGTATGTTAGATCATGTCGCCCTCGTACGCCCGGGAGCCCTCTCCCCTCTGCTCCCCATCCTGTCGGTCCGGGAGAGCACATTCTCAAGGGCCTAAAACACGCTCAGTCACAGCGCTGTACCTGCCCGTCGCGAGCTGCTGCGGGAAGCGACTCGCTCCCACCCGGGCGCAGTAGGAATGCTGTTTTGTTCCGTGTCGCTGCAGCGTCCCGGAAGCCTCCCTGTCGGAGCAGCCCACGGCCCAGGCAGGCTTCGGCCCAGGCTCACACTCCCAAGCTCGAGTCCGCCACAAGGACCCGGCACCCAACGACTGCACCGCACATGAAACCTGGAGGGCGGGCTCGCCGGCCGCCGCCGGGCGTGGCACTCCTGGAAGCCGCCACCCTCGACTGGCAAGGATCGCGGTCCGGGGGGGAGTGATCCCCGCAACAACACAGTAGCTGCAGCACTTACCTTCTGGGGAAGGCTGGAGCTGACACCGACCGAGTCCGAGTCTGACACATAGGGCCTCGGGGAGGGATAACTCTCCTTTTGTAATAGTGCAGGTCGAGGTCAAGTCCGTGGACTCTTCTTGTTCGCGCTGCATCCGGCGACCTGGCAGCGTCTCCCGGGCTGTTAAGTAGGTGTGGGAGAGAGGAGGCGCTGTAGGGCATCACGTCGTGTGACGGGCATGGTGCACATTGCAGGGGGGCATCGGACACTGCCAACGAGCCTGGATCTTGCACGAACAGTTCCTCCCCGTTACGTTCTGGAGCACGTCCTGGAGCACCAACGGCTACACCTGGCGTACTGGAGCGCGACCTGGACCCCCGAGTAGCCTGACTCAACCCGGCTCTTGGGCGAGGCGTGCATTACCTAGATATCCTTGAGGAGGACGACGACAGGTATCTCGCGGTCCTCCTAGCCTAGACGTGCGTTTCTCGCCGGGTAATGCCCCGCTCTGGAGCTAACGCTGACGACCTCTCCTCCTTCTCTCCCGCGCACTCTGGAACCACATACCCCGCTTCCAAGGCGACGTCGCAGGCACAATATGACCTTCAGACCGAGTATCCACTGGAAAAGAGGACAAGAAGGAGGGCAAAAGCTCGTGCTGGTGCTGGAGGCGGAGAGAACGATGTCGGCACTTCGTCATCACCCAGACGCGCGCTCACACACCCCAGGCAACAGGTGGCGTGGAGTGAGGGCCCGTTCCTTCCGGGGGTGTCGTCGTGGAGATAGTTGTGGTGTCGTGGGGTGCAGGGAGCCATGCTTCCGTTCTCCAGTCAGACCGCACCGCCACTTGCCACCCCCCGCATTCGTGAACATCACTTCTGCAATGCAAACACTTGGGCACTGATCCCTTGTGCTCGCAGACTGTGGCAACAACGCGTTTGTCTCCGCTCAACATCACAGTCGTGTGCCGCCTCGAGCCACGCGTCGTCATACACACAAACAAGGCCAAACATTCGGCCTCCGCCACGTCCATCACTGACGAGGCTGCGAAGGCAGTTGTCTCCACATCAGCGGGGCGAGAAAGTGATGATGCCACGCTCGACACCCGCTGATGGGAGAGGTTTCCGCAAGTCCAGTCCCCCACCGGCCACCTATAACTAACAGGCGCCCACTGACCTTTCTCCCTACACCACACACCTCTCATCCTAACCCACCAGCACTCGCCAACGCAGCAATGCCCAACATCATGAACACCCCACTCCAGGAGACCAACAACCCCTTCCCCGAGGTCCAGGGCTACTCGCTCGACGTGGACTGGGCGTACATCGCCGCCACGGCCCCGCCCGCCAACGAGCCCACGCGCCACGACCCCGCGCCCGGCCTCTTCACCCCCCTCGCCCGTCTCTTTGCACCCCTCACCGCCGAAGTGAACGCGGCGTTCGCCCCCCTCGCCGCTGGAGTGGACGAGCTGCGCGCCTGGAGCGCCATGGCGCGCGACTACTGGCCCGAGGCCGCTAGTGCCGTCTCCGTCTTCTGCTACCAAGTCCGCTCCTCGTTCGACCTCACCTACCGCCGCGACCTTGTCTCGCTCGTGCAAATGTTCAGGAAGGACGCCAGGAGGGCATTCGGAACCATCTCCATGGGTCTCGAGATGGCGGGCGCCGCAGGTGATCCCTTAATGGGGTCTGCGGGTTATGCGGTAGTTTTCGCTGGGCTCTGCCAGCTCTTCATCGTGTCCGTCTGGGACGGAAGCCAGTTCATCATCTGCTTCAACATGTTCGTGTTCGACTTTCTCGAGGGCATCTACCTCTTCTCCAAGTGCCTCCTTAAGCTCGCCCTCATTGTCTTGGACGTGGTGCCCCCCCTCCTTTTCGCAGTTGTCATCCTCGCCTTCAAGCTCATCGTTGGATTCATCCGTCTCCTTCGCAACACCCCAATCATTGTGCGCGGCATCGTGCGCAACGTGGGAATGCCCTGGCGCCAGTCGACGATTGTGTACGCCGAGTAACAGGCGGAGTGGTTTGACCATCACTTCTCCTGTCTGTATGTAGATTTATGCATTCGTCCCATCTACTCCCAGAGCTGCAGCCGGTCATGAGGATAGTATTGAGACTTGCTCAGATGCCGCAACATTGCCCCCCGCCTCGGACGCGCTTGACACGAACGCAATTGTGGCGCCACCCCAGATTAAATCGTAAAATCACTAATAAATTCAGAGATCGCCACCAAGCACATTGCCTCCAGCATCAGCAACCCGCCCATGCATATCGGTCTACACTGTCTCGCCAGTTGCCCGCCTGTAGAAACGAGGCCAGCGCACCAAACTGACCAAAGGTGGCACCTCCCAGAACGGTATTGTATCCGGTGCGAGCGGGACCCGAGCGCTGCTTCTTACGCCACCAGCCTTTGTCCCGACCAACTTCGGCTTCGCCATTGTCTCCTCCTTTCTTCACGTCACACTGCTTCACTTCACTCGCACACTCAACAATGAACCGATACCAGTGACAATGGAGGCACTACGGTGCGAGGGAGCAGCATGCCAGGCGGGCTGGCCACCGACGGCCGTGCACACGGTGGCGTATTGTTCCTCCACCGCCCATGGACCCGACCCCAGCTGGTGACGGTGACGGCAAGCTCTCGACTCCTCATATGTTAGCAATCTACCTCTCACGACTACCAACAACCACCAACCGCAATGTTTCCCCCCACCCCACCTACGACAGGCCTCTCTGTCGACAGGTGAGTCTCTCCCGCTTCGGCAACTGACAGCAGCACCACCATGGGCCAGACCCAGACACAGTCCACCTGCCCCGGCGGGTCGGGAGTCGCGACTGCGTCCACCTGCCCACACAAGACTTCCAGTGAGAGCCCCACCCCGGGATCTCACGACACCCCGACCAAGGTCACCCACAGTTGGGGCCTTTCCTTCGCGTCCCTCGGCAACCGCATACGCACCACCCTCGGTGCCGCGGTCGCCGCCCCCAGCACCCACGCAACGGTGCAGGCCGAGGTGGCTGGTAGCGCTGGACGGTGAGTAAAGCACTTGGACTCAACTGACATACAGCACCACTCCCTCCGGCACCGGCACCGGTGCCAATGCTCACAATGCTGAGCACACCCACCGCGACATCCTTGCACTTGTCGCGCTGCAGACAGCGTCGTCCAACGCCGGCCGGTCCGGCGACCTGGACACTGGCCGCCTCGATTCCGGGGCCACCCTGCTCGACGTCGAGCATGAGTGGCTCCGCGACTCATACATTCGTATGAGTCAACTCTTCCCTTGGGTGTGGCAGGAGTCTCCTGCCAGTGAGGCCGTCGTCGCGGAGACCGTGGACGACAACGGCACGGAGGAGCAGTGAGTTTTCCCACTGCGATCACGAGCTCACCAGCAGAACCTCCCTCCCCGCCCCGGAGCATCTGGGGCACATGCGCAACGAGCGCAACTTCGGTTCGAGCGACCCCGCTCGTTCCAACACGTGAGTCGCCCGGGATACTCCAGAACTGACCGGCAGCGTCCAGCTCGTGTCCTGGACTGGTGTCCCCGAGTCGGCCCACACTGGGCCCGACGCTGCGCCCGAGTCGGCCTCAAGCTCCTCGATCGGCAGCCCCCGCCCCCCTCCCCACACGCCTGTGAATGCTCCTGGGATCCTTCCCAGCCAGCGCTTCTTTGGCTCGACCGACCCCTCGCGGTCCAACACGTGAGGTGCCTGCAATGTTCGGAGCTGACTCGTAGCGTGCAGCTCTTCCCCGTGGTGGCCACCACCCCCACCCCCGATCCAGTGGAGTGGTATGCTTTCCACCCTGGAGCTGACGGAGGCGAGGACGAGGAGGCGTCAAGCGGCATGGGTATGGGCATGTAAGTCACAGCTATCCCCACCCCGCACGTACGCTGATCAACAGCCCCGACTGCCCCAGCAACTCATGGTCCGCTGTCAAGGGGATGGAGGGGTTCAGAATGGCCTGTCAGACTTGGGATCCCAAGGGTGAAGTGATCCCCATCCCCATGCGTGGCAAGTGGAGCCGCCGTACGGCATCGAGTACCGCCGAGTCAGCCACTGGCGAGTCGAGCACCACCACTGAGTCGACCACCACCACGTCGACCACCACCACGTCGACCACCACCACGTCGACCACCACCGAGTCGACCGCCACCGAGTCGACCACCACCCAGTCGACCAACACCGAGCCGACCACCACCGAGGTCACTGAGGTGGCACCAGCTGCTGCTGATGAAAGGTGAGCTGTCGTCGGCCAAGTCCCCAGCTAACAAGCAGCTCTACCACCTGGAGATCATTCTCCCGCTTTGCCAGAGCTGCCGCAGACTTCGCCGCCGGTTTCTACGGCCCCCAGGTGGCCGAAAGGGTGGAGGCGGCATCTGGCGACCCAGCCTTGTCGTCTACGACAGCCGCCACGTCTACCACCAGCACCACGTCTACCACCAGCACCACGTCTACCACCAGCACCACTTCGGCTACCGACACGTCGTCTACGACTAACACCACAGCTAGTACCAGCACCACCCCCTCTACGGGCACCAAGCCTTCGACCACCACATCGTCTACCCCCAGCACCAAGACTCCCACCGGCGCCCCGTTCTCAACCTCAGTGACGGCGAGCGAGGCCTTCCCCACCGACACCACACAGGCCTCCGCCATGACCACAGCAGAAGCGTAAGTCTCGCGCATCGTTCTCCGCTAACTCCGCAGGACTCCCCGCCCCCGTTACACCTCGCTCGAGGTCGTGCTCGACGGCGAGACGATGTGGCTCATGATTGACCGCTCGGCAGTCATCCCTCGCCCCAAGCAGACGTGAGTCCCGCCATCTGACGCCGCTGACCCCCAGGCACATCACCTTCAGCGGGTACCACTCCGAGCGCTGGACGCAGGAGTGGGCCACCTACTCCACCCGCTACACCCCCCCTGCTGCGTAAGTTGCCTGAGTCGGATCACACTGACGCCCAGCCCTGCACCCGCGCCCACCGGCCCGAAGGAGCCCATCTACGTTGGGCCCGGGCACCCGCTGTACCACATCATGGACCACCCCGAGGTCGTGACCATGTTGCCTGAGCCGTGAGTCACCTTGTGCCAACTGTGCTGACGGGAAGCTCGGACGAGATTCCCACCGCCAGCCCGACCGCCACGCTCACCGCCACGCTCACCGCCGCGTTCAACGCGCCAACTTGCGACACCGCGACCCCTTGGCTGGTGGCCTCGGCCCACACCTCCCCGCTCGATATGCCCGCCCTCGCCCCGAACGCTACCCTCACCGTTGCTCCTGCCAGTGGCATGGAGGACCTGTGGGCCCCATTCGCCCGCAACCCCGTCACCTGTGGTTTCGTCCTCGTTGCGATCCTCTACATCCTCTCGGTCGTCAACTTCCCCAGCATCTCCTTGCCTAGGTGGAAGCTACCTAACAAGTACTTCCAGCGGATCAACGACTCGTGGTTCGCCCCCATCCAGTGCATGCGCTGCGGCAAAGAGTTCGCCCACAACGAGCGCTACGAGATTCTCGAGCACGAGTACAAGCACAAATTGGGCGAGTACGAGAACGCACAGGAAGAGCACCGCGCGAAGCAGAACTTGCCCAAGCTGGCTCCCGAGGCACCTCATCCATACGCCCACGCCACCTCCGCCCACAACGAGCGGGTGGTAATGGCCGCGAAGGATGCCTTCAAGTATGGTGTCAGGCACGGTGTGCTCCTCGAGCTTGACGGCCACGACTTCGACCCCAACCGGCTGCACCACGCCATCGAGGCCCATGCCGACAAGTGCATCATGCCTGAGGAGGACTGGCCCAACCACGACAACCCACCACTCAAGGCGGAATTTCCCCGCCACCCCGGGCCTCGCCCGGTTCCTGCCTCCCGAAGGCTCCTCAAGAATGCCCTCGACGCGCTCTCTTGGCTCACGCTCTTTGTCACTCGCCGGACGAGCGGCCACTGGGCAGCGTTCGTGATCTACACCAGCATTCTCGTCCTGACGCGTGTCATCGGCCTCCCGTTCGCCGCCTCGGAGGCTTTCATGGGGGCGTGCATCATCGCCTGGGCGTTCGAGATCCAGTCTCTCCCCCCTACACCCGTTTCCGAGCCGACCGAGCAACAGAAGTGGGAGGCTCGGGAGGTGGAGCGTAAGAAGAAGCTCGACGAGATCTTGAAGTCCAGGCTCAAGGAGGAGTACCCGCCAGACATCGGCCTCGAGCTGAAGAAGAAGCGGGAGGCCTGCACCAACTGGAACAACTTCACCGTCGGCTACCCTGGACGAGCAGAGGCTAAGGAGTGCGAGCACGAGGAGCGCCGGCGGGCAGCGGAGCGTGAGGCGCGCGACAAGCTCCACGTTGAGTTCGTGGAGCACAGGGAGTACAAGTTCTGGCAACACGGTCCATCCCAGTGTGGCGGGGCACAGTTCTGCACCGAGTGTGCGGAGAAAGAGAAGGAGAAGGCAGCGGAGAGCGCACGCCGCAGGTACATCCCACCGCTTCCGCTTCAGCGTCGGTAATGAAAGAGTTATGCAGTTGCCCTTGTGATTTGTGTGGCACGTGGCGGTGACTGAGGCAAGGGTGCTTTGAGAGGGAAGAGCGGGCATGTGTCGCCGGCGGTTGTGCGTGTCGGCTCGGTGCACCAGCCCTTGTACTCACTTGGATGCTGCTGTCTGGCTGACACGAGGCTGCAGGCCAAAGGCAGGCATTGTTTGTCTACCTACTTGGGGCAGGCTGGCGGAGACAACGACGTGCCACTGATGAACGGCTGGGCCCCAAAAGTGCGCCATCGTCGAGACGCGTTCGCACCGCGCCAGGTCGCATCCGCATCCTGGTACAAGGCTTTGATGTATTCTGAACAATGGTCGTCGGTGCTACACGAGGTGTGTTCGAGTGCGAGGGCGAGGTGTGTTTGAGTGCGAGGTGCGACCTGTTGGCAGCCACACACGCGTCAGACAATGCGAAACTGGAAATAAGACAACACCTCCACCGTCGTGTCTGTTGCGCGTCGCCGATCACTCATCGTGTCCATCTTCTCTCATCCTCATTCCATTGTCCACTCGTCACCATTGTCACCGCTGTCACCTCGCGCGTCACTCCCCGCTATCTCAGGCCTTTTAAGACGGCGGCTTGTCACGATGCGCATCCCAAACACCTCACCCCCCTCGCTCACCGCACACCATGCCGAGCCACTTCACTCTCTTCATGATCCTCACCCTCTCGACAGCCATGGCGCTCATCTACAACGACTTCACGCCCGGTAGCGTGTACGCCCGTATCTTTGACCTCGCCAACAGCTTCACCGAACTCTGGAACTACCTCGACCTCACTGGCCCGGCAATCATCGTCGCAGTGTGCGTCGCCATACGGCTCCTGTTCTGGGCTGCGCTCGAGCTGGCCACTGCTATCCAGCTCAACTTCGGTCCATTCCTTGGCCTCTTTCACAGAGTCGCCCCGGCTCAGCCCGCCACCGTCCTTCGCGCCGCCCAGAAGCCTCGCCTCGCTCGCAGGCAGCGACCCACCTTCGCCAACGTCGCCACCAGCCTGACCGAGCAGCTGAGGGAGCCCGGCCCGCCCCATTCATCGCTCTTCCCCCAACCGACCACCACCAGCACTCGCCTCACCAAGCAGCCTCTGGCTCCTCAGTATGCAGGAACGCGTCGCCTTCCCCAGAACCCAGACCGTGTCGCCAGCCTGCTCGACATGGAGGACACGATTGACCATCTACGCGACCCTCTCGCTCGGCGCCAGCCGTACATCACTCAAGCCCGTGCACGTGTCCCACTCCAGCAGCAGGCCGCGCCCCCCATCCGCCCCCTGCCCAGCGCTTTCGCCAACAGCCGCGGCGCGCCCCCGCTGGCCGGTCCAGCTCAGCCCGCCCGCTGGCCGCGCGAGCCTCTCCCGTACCGCACCCAGAGCCCCTTCCAAGCTCCGCCGACCCCGCCCAAGTCTCACCCTGCTGGGTCAAGCCGTTTCCCCAGCCTCGAGGCTCGCGCGCCCGGGCCTGTGACGTTCTCTCGCCGTGTTCCCCGCGGGCAGACCCCCGCGAACCCCAAGTCCAAGTACGCCACTGCCGCCTCGCGCAGCCCGCCCCCTTCGAACCACGGTCAGGCGCCCGCCCTCTCGGCTGTCCAGCGCTTCTGGGCCAACGCCCGCGCCAATGACCGGATCGATGCTATCGTTGCTGAGCGCGCTCGCGAGCGCCAGCGCCTGCGCCAGATCGCCGAAGACGCGGGCGAGGACATGGACGAGCGTCGCCGCCGCCTCCCGGCCGCCGAGCGTCACCGCGAGAACATGGACAGGCTGGACGCGATTCTCGGCCGTGGCCACACCCGTGCCCAGCAGTCCATCGTTAACAACAACGCGCCGCTCTTCGCCATCCGCCCACTCCCGCAGCGCAGCCTCTCAGGCAGTCTGCTGCGCCGTGGCGTGACGCCCCCTCCCATGGCGCGCGTGCAGTCGTGGCGATCGTCTCTGGAGGGGGCTCGGGGCCCAGACTCGGTGTCTGAGGCCTCCGAGCACTCAGCCAAGCAGGACCCCATGGCGAACGTGACGATTCGGCGCCGCTCGTCCGGTGCCCGTCTCGCCATGCCCGGCGCTCTCCACGGTCTCGAGATCGAAAGCGACAGCTCCAACACTACGGCGTCGGACGACGATAGCATGGACGTCGACGACGAGCGCGCGGATGTCGACGAAGAGAGCGTGAAGGAGGAGGAGGAGAGCATGGATGTGGAGGAGGACGGCGGCAGCGGCGATGCTGAGGGCGAGGGTGAGGACGACGGCGAGGGTGAGGGTGAGGACGACGGCGACGACAGCGACGCCGGCAGCGGGTCCACCACGGTCAAGCTGGAGCCGCAGAGCCCAGTCGAGTAGGAGCCTCCCCTCGCCATCGCTCGTAGGCACCAACGCCCACCTGCCCACCCAAGCCACGCCCGCCGCCGCCGCTGAAGGCACGCGCCCTCGGCACACCCGGCGCGCGATCGAGTGCAGATGTTAGTAGACCAGTGGTCTGGCGCGGGCGCCGACCACACTGTTTGCACCACGGTGCAGACAATACATCCCTGTGTACTGTACAATGATTCTTTACGACTTGGTACGATGTGAGCGCATGAACTGTTTGAAGCGAGTGAGGCTGCGTTGGGGTATCGATGCGGTTTATCGTCTTTCTTGATTGATTCTTCAACCCTTACATGCCTTAAGCCTCCTCGGTGCGGGTGGAGAAGGAGCCGTGCGAGCCAGTGTGGCGCTGCTTCTCCATCGAGTTGGGGGTGATGCTGACGGTGCGGGCCAGGGGCGCGGTGGACACGACGCGCGTGATGCCGGGCACGCTCGTGTCGATTGCGAGCTGGCCGTGGCTGGTGGCGCAGAGCATCTGCTTGGCGCCGGTGGTGATAGCGCGCTTCGTGTCGCTGAGGAAGAGGATCTGGAAGCCGGCGCCGAAGAAGACGCCGACAATGTTGGTGAGGACCGAGAGCGCCGTGTACTTCTTCGGGAAGACGAGGCTGGGATGGCCCCAGTACACTGCGGCGGCCATGCGCGAGCCGAGGTCGCGCGCCGTGTTGATGGCGGCGCCCTGCATGCTGAAGGCGACGATGACGAGGAAGAAGGCGAGCGAGATTGCGACGGGGCCGTTTGTGGGCGAGATGAAGACGTTTGTGGGGTCGAGGATGCCGAAGACGACTACGCCCATGACAAAGTTCATCATGAATTCGTTGAAGAAGACGTAGCCGAGGTTCCGGCCTGGCATGAGCGTCGCCTCGATGGCTGAGGCCGGGCCGAGGGGCGTGAAGATCTCGCGCAGCTTGCCTGCGGCTTCCATCTCGTGCGTGATGTGTGTGAGCGGCTCGTGAAACTGGGCGATGACGATGAGCGAGCCGACAAAGGCGCCGAGCAGCTGCGCCACAATGTAGAACGGCACCTTGCGCAGCGGGAAGCCCTTGTAGATGGTAAAGGCGATCGTGAAGGCCGGGTGGAAGTGCCCGCCGGACGTGGACGCGCAGCAGATGAGCGCGAGGAGAATGGCGACGCAGTACGCGAACGCGACGGAGAGGAGCGAGCCGACGTTGCTCTGCCCCTCGGCGGAGGATATGTAGAACGTGCACGCGGCTCCCTAAGTGTCAGCCCCGCCACAAGACGCAACGCACCATGCCGCCCCAGCAGTAGAGGAAGGTGCCAAAGCACTCGGCCACCATTTCGACGAGCAGGCGCGGGCGGGCCTTCTCGTAGCGCAAATACCACTGCGGAGGGGGAGGGTGCTCCACGACGTGGACGGGCGGGCCCTCGCGGTTCATAAACACATCGGCGGTACCGACTGGGCGGGGTCAGCTTGGTCGGACTCGGACTCGGAGCTCGCCTCGCTACCCACTCTCAAGGTCGCCGGGCTGGCGGTGGGGGCGCTCGTGTGCCATGGTGAAGGTGGGCTCGCAGTGCTGGGTGGGCAGGAGGGACAGGAGCAGGACAGGTCAGACAGGTCCGCGAGTGCCCAGCCCCGCTAGCGTCTGCCTTTTATACTCTTTGCGAGGGACTCATGTATCGGCGACGAGGCGAACACGACGGGGATCCGGGGGCCCAACAATGCCCTGTTGCATGCCCCAACATCGAGGTGCCAAGCGCGACCGCGCATCCCAGATCGACCAGTCATCATGGCCGCGGCACCACCCAACCTGTCATCGCCACGAGCGCGAGGCAGCCGAGGTGATGCGGCCACTTCTGCAGCAGTGATGGTGCATCGTCGGATCTCCCCAACGGGCCTTGACGACGCGACGTGTCGACATTGTTGGGCCTGTCCGGTACGGCCTGTCGCCTGGATTTAGCTTTGCCGGTCAGCCTCTGCCTCGCCGCGCCGCGCCGCTTCGACTGCGCCGGCGCTGCTCCGCCGGCGTGTACCGCGTGCGGCGTGCTGCGCGCCAGACATAGCACGGTGCCCCATGGGAAATGGTGCTCGATGAGGATTGTAGAAGACACCACACGGGCCGATGCGTGCGGCGGGTACGCTACTGCCTATTCTTGTCCACGCGACCCCATGCCCTGGCTGCTTCCATCGGCGCTCGACAACCACGGATTATCGGGATACCGGAGGAGCGCTGACGAGCTGGCGATTACTGATTCGCCCACAGCCGCGGCTACTGCTCAGGTCGAGGACGCGACTCGGCTTGCTTCTCGTCACTGGCGGCCGCTTGCTGTGGTGCCGTCGACTGTGCCGCTTGACCCGTGTCGCTCGCCCCAGTCGACAGCTTGGCACGCGTCAATTTGGGTCAGAGCCAAGCGACCAGCCGTCAGCACCACTCATGCTGCTCCATGCTCCTCGTGCTGTTCATGTCACCTGAGCTGCATGCACCGGCAGGTGACTTGTTACTGGTGTTGACCGTCATGGGATGCGGAGGTTGCGAGTAAAAGAGGACAAATGACGTCGGTGCCTCGTTCGGCCCACGTCGCTCCGAGAATACTCACCAAGGGTTTCAACGCCGAAACACGAGGCTCTGTCGGCATTGTCGTATTGTCCTGCATGCACTCGCTGCACTCGCCTGCTAGCGCCTCCTGATGCACGGGGACGCGAGCGTGTCCGGGCTGGTTGCGGACGTGAACATGTCCTTGGCTGCTGAGCAGGGTGTGCTATTTGGGTCGATTGTGGCATGTGGCTGATAACCTCAGGCGCTCAGGCGCCTTGATTGCTGGCAGTAGACGCCGCAGAGCTGTGGATTCCAGCGGTACATGCTCGTGCAGCGGCGCTGCGGTGCAGCGGTTACCGCCGCACCTCGCCAGGTAGATGCTGCCTTCTTAGCGAATGGGGCGAGCTGCGAAACAGTTACAACCGCTCATGACGGAGGGACGCGTGTACCTGCGGCCGAGAGCGATGCTGGCGGCAACTGCCGATAACAACAGCTGACTCGAGTCTGCCTGCGGCCAGCTGCAGCTGCGGAGGGCCATGTGGGTTCAACCTGCAGCAGTGCCCGAGCCTGAACCCACAAAGCTGACCGCAGCGGAGGCATGGATCGGGGCCTCGAGTGCGAGCCGGGTAGGCTGGAGTGCCGCTGTCGCGATCATCCCCAGCCAGGCGCCCTCGCCTCGGCGTCGGCGTTCCATGTCGCCCAAGAGCTCGGCGTCGCGGCGTTGGCGGGCTAAATCGGGCGCTGCGGCATGCAAAGCACACCCACGAAGCGTCGTGCTCGTATCGCCCGCCACTCCGACGGCTGGACCGTTGGCGCTAGTGCGCCGCCGATAGGCACTCGTAGTCCGAAGGTGCCACATGGGTGTGGTGGCCCGCTGCGCAGCAGCGTTGATGGCCCCGGGGGTGCCGCGGTGCGGGGTAGGTATGCTGCGGGGCGGGGTGGCGAACGCCGAGAGCAAGGACGCCGTTGGGTTAGCCGTGGAGCGGTGGGCCGAGGCATGCGCAGTGATGGGCGGGGGAGCTGCCGTGCCCGAGGCGAGGGGTTTGCCAGACCTGAGTTATGTTGACGCTCGACTGTGCCGGAGCAAGGTGGCGAGGGGCAGCACGGCGGCGAAGAGCAGCGCGACGACAACGTGCAAGCCCGTTGATATCTGCGCCGATGGGCCGTCTCGGTGTGCCCTCGGTTGCTTGATAATGCCCAGCGGTCGCCAGCCGTCGTCGCGTTAGGCGGCCCGCCGCCGACATTGCTGACTGTCGCTCCACCCGGTCGGCGGTCGGGGCAGGCGTGGCCACTGGAGTCGACCCGCCCGCTGCCGAGCACATGCAGCGGATGCGCGCGCCGAGCTGTGCGGCGTGCCCGCCATGTCGAGGCGAGGTCCGGCGCCGCCGCTGGCGAGCTCGCTCCGAACGCACCCAGGCGGCACGGAGCCACCGCCACGAGCCACCGACCCAGGCCGGCGCGACCTGCACGTCGCACCAGTGCCTCGCGCCTAGCGACTCGAACGCGCGCGGCTGCGATTCGGGAGGCCGACGAACGAATGATCGACGACGCGCCGGCCTGCGTCGGCAGTGTACCTTTACCAGCGACGCGGCATGACGACGATGGCCTGGCGTCCCGCGTCCCGAGTCAGTCTGCGTCGGCTGGGCCGTGCGGCGACGACGTCGTCGTCGCGGACGCGTCGGAATGTGGGTAGGTACTGCGGATGGATCAGATTGTGCAAGAGAGGATGAGGGGATGTGATGCCCCAAGATATCGACCGAGCGATGCTGCACTGACCGATTGAAGCACCTCCATTGCCGGGCTGGACGCCGCAGCATGCAGCGAGCGAGCGAAACCAGCCGTGACTAGGCCAACTGACCAGCCAGGTGGGCCGCCGGCTTGGCACGGCGCGTCGCGCCTCGTCGCCCGAATAACGCGCCTCGCTTCCGAACAGCGGGACGCGGCGGCTCGAGCTCGACCCGCGCCGCGGCGCGGCTTGCGCTCACCACTAACCCCAACAGCGATACATGCATCACGCTGCTACTCACGCTACTGCTCACCACCATGCTCGCCGCCGCCGCCGTCGCCGTCCCCTGGCTCTTCGCCGCGGGCGCGCTCGCGGCCCCGCTGACCCCCGACACCCCCCACCGCCTGAGCAAGCGCGACACACAGGTGTTTGGCCAGCCCGTGTGGGTACTCGTCCTCATCGTCGTTGGCGCCGTCGTCCTCCTCAGCGTGTTGGGCCTCATCATCGTGCGTGTGCCCCTACGCCGCCGCTGACGTGCAGAAACGCTGCACCGGCCGCAACCCGTTCCAGTCGCATGGCGGCGCACCCCAGGCCTACTCTGCAAACCACAACTACTACGACAACAGCGCGCAGCACCACCACCACCAGATGCAGCAGCACGAGTGGGACCGCCAGCAGCGCGCCAACAACGAGTGGCACGAGCAAAACTATGGATACCAGGCGCAGCAGAATCAGCACCATTACTAGGCTCGGAGGCGTCCTGGGAAAGGGCAGCGCGCCGGCGCCGGCGTGCGTCGCTCGCATCGCTCGCAAAGTGTAGCATAGTGTCGGGCGTGAGGGTATGTATCAATGTCACGGCGGCCTCGACTTGCTCGTCGAGCCGTCTTCGAGCCGTCCTTCCCGTCCTTCGGGCTTCTCTAGTCCATGCCGTTCTGTCGATCCTTGCGTGGCCGGGTCTATCAGTTCTAGAATTATACTTGTGTGTGGCGTGAGGTTCGCTCTGGCGTGAGGTTCGCTCCTGCGTTCGTCCGTTCGTGCGCATGCGGTCGTGCGGTCGTGCGGTCTTGGTTACAGTACGGTGTGGCCCCCCGCGGCGGCCGTGCAGTGGCTGTCACCAGTGCGGCGGCCGCCTGGCCGCTTTTCCAGGTATCGCCTGCCTCGGGCAGTCACTGAGTCGTTCAGTCGTTCGGTCGGCTTATTGCGACAGTGTTTTGGATGTTGCTGCGGATGTAGCGCGCTGTGTGTTACGTCGGCGGGCGTCGGCGTCGGCTCCTGTCGTGGCTCGCGGCTTGCTGCCCGCCCCGTGGCTCGTTGAAGACGACGCCCTGCGTGGGCACCGGGGAATGCCCAGGCGGGCACCTCGTCGCGCCTAGCGCCCGTCGGCATATCACCCTCTGGCTCTCCTCGCAGCTCACGCAGGCCGGTCCGGCCCAGGCAGGGGGTACGGTGCGGGCCCGTTCGGCGGCGGCGGCGCGTTGGTGACCGCGACGCTGGCCACGACAATCGCCAGCATCGCCGCGACGGCCAGCGCGATGAAGAGCGTGCGCCAAAACCTCACCGTCGCGCGCCCGACCGCGCGTTCCCTCATACGCAGCACAATCTCAAACTCGCGCGCGCTCGCGAGCGCGGCGCGCGCCTCGACGTCCCCGCCCCAGTGGACCTGCGGCTGGCCGCGGTGCGCGTGCCGCGAGTCCTTGCGGCTGTGCCCTCCTGCAACGCCTCCTGCCAGGAGAGGGGTCGTCTCGCCGCGCGCATAGGGCGCGTAGTAGGCCGACGTGTGGTCCGGGAGCGGGAGGGACGCGGGCGGCGGGGTCGGCATGTAGGGCGGGGTCGTGGGCGAGTTGCGGGAGGACGTGGACGAGTTGGAGCTGCGCGTCATGATGGGCGGGACGGGGGGCCGGGTGGGCGGGGTCGGCGAGCCGTGGCCTTCGTGCACGCAGTGGAGCGGCGCCTTTGGGGGCTGGGTTGGCGAGTTGGCCCGGCCTGGGGTCAGCGGGGGAGGAGGGGGGAACTCACCGGCGAGCCAGAGCCCCGCGGGGACGGCGTCGGGCTCGGGGCGCGGCGAGCCGACCTTGAGCGGCTCGTGCGAGTGCGGTGGTGGCGTGTCGTTTGGCATTGTGATGGAGCAAGTGGAGAGGCTCGAGATGTCGCCGTGATGTCGCCGTTCAGAGTCGAGTTGACTCACTCGAAGTCGTCCACGCGCAACAAAACATTCCAGGCACTGCCGCACTGCACACACTGCGCGATTACCGCATTTGAAACGCCTTTTCGGATCCGAGCTCCGGCGATTAGAAATATTAGCTTCCGCTATTCGGTGGCAAAACAAGTAAGACGCGTGGGTGGTGCATGACGCTGACGCGCGGCTCGAGGCAAAGCACGCCACGCCGGCGCCGGCGCCAGCACCAAAGCAGTAAGGAGCATAGTAAAACATGGCATGAGGCTACAAAAGCAAGGAGCAACGAGCATACTACGGCGCGTGGGAAACTAAACTCCCAACGCATGACTATATGGGGTTAATGGGGTTTGTGATGCAGAGCCTGGCATTGGCGCACATCAGGGCGAGCGAGCGACGGGCCGCCCGATGCGACACGCTTGCCATTCCATCCACAATTGCTTGGATACCAGGGCCTCGAATCGTCGTAATGTTCATTTGGTCGTCTATCGGGAAAGTGAAGTGTTAAGCAGTGTGGGTGTCGGCGTCCACGACCATGCACGATGCAGCTTGAGGCGCACAAACAACGCGTGCGACGCTGCGATGGTGGGCACACGACTCCGCCACTCCGACTTCCGCGGTGGGGGGTGGTGCCGCGCTCAGGGCAGCGGAAGAGGCCACTCGTCGGGAATCTCGAGTGACAGCGCCCAAAACAGCAGCACGAGCAACAACACGCCTAGCCCGACGTAGATGAGCGCGGCGAGTGTAATGGCCGTGAGGAAGCGCCCCAGCGCGCGGTTCGTCGCCGCCTCGTACTGGTGCATGGCGAGGTCGCGCTCGTGTGCGTACCGGATAACGCTCGCCTCGATGCCGGCCGGCGACGCAGCATAGTACGTTCTGTACCCTGGGCACTGGAACTGTGGCGCGGGCGTGTGTTGTCTCAATCGCCGCGGGAGGTGGTACGAGAAGACCTTTGGCTGCGTGTGCGGCGGCGTGTGGTGGTCGTGGTGGTGGTGTGGCGGGTGGAACGGGTGCTGCAGTGGCGACGGCGTGTAGACGCTTGCTCCAGAGCTCGGCGCCGCGTCAGAGTGCGGCGGGGTCGGCATGCCGTGCATGCTGCTGTGTGCACTCGCGCACGGCGGTGTCGATGGCAGAGGGGGACGCGAGGAAGGCAGCCGCACGGCCGTCCAGGTACGTGGTGGCTCGCGGCGCACGGCGTACAGGCTCGACTGGGAGATTGAGCTGTCACCCGAGTCATTGCCGCCACTGCCGTTGCTGCGCGAGTGGTGTCCGCCAGCGCTTGCGGGCTGCGGGCTCGTCCCAAGCATGGGCGTGGTTTCTGTTGCGCCGTCTGGTGGGGTCAGCGGCGTGCTTGGGGGCTGGACGAGTGAAAAGGGGCTGGGTGGTGGGACGGGGGTTGGTTTGGGTGGAGCCACCTTTGCCTCGACGTCACTTACATGGTGGAGGGCTGTCTTCGTGTGGAAACGAGGATTTTCTTGTGACCGACGACGGCATGGCGGCGAGTGCAATGTTGGTAGCGATGGGGTGAGGAAAAATGATATGCAAGGGTGGAGTTGTCGAGTGCGTGCGTCTGTGTTGTGACGTGCGTGGTGCGTGTGAGTGCGTAGGGGAGGTCTCGAGGTCGTGTGGTGGGTGGGTGGGTTGAAAACAAAGTGCTTAGTAGTGATTGACAAAAGTAGTGCAGCGCCTGGCTGGCTGGCTGGCCGCGTGCGTGGGTGCGTGGCCGCCCGTATGTAGCGCCCATTTAGTAAAACATTTGACGCGCGGGCTTGAAGCCTGGGTGGCGGCCTGGCGGGCGGCGGCTTGGCCCTGCTGCGCGGGATGAATGTGCGCCTGGGCCGGGCCATAAGCCGCCCGCCGCCATTACGGATGAATAACCGCGGCGGGCCCTTGTAGGCCTTGTCGCCCTTGGCACTGCCCGCAGCACACTGTAGGCCCTTCTGGCCAAACGGCCACCCGGCCAAGTGTCACCACGTGCAGCGTCACATGACTCGCACGTGACCCACACGCGACTCCCACGCGCAACCTCGTCATCCAACATTACCCGCGCCCGGCTACCATACCACCCACTCGCCGCCTGCCTCGCACTCATCATTGTCCTTCCCTTCCTTCCTTCGTCGCGACCATTCTAGCCACAATCACGACACGCCATGCCGCCAAAGTCTGGCTACGCACGGCAGCCAAAACCCGACTTGGAGTGGGCAGGGCGTGACGTCAAGGACGTTGCCGCCATCACCCCACTGCATCGGCGGCGCGCGGCAGGTCTCGCACCAGACCAGCGCATGTCCAACTGCCGCTTTGCTCTCGACGCCGGGCGTGAGGCTTCATCAGTGGTCACGGACGGCGAGGACACCGACTCATCAGTAATCGTGCTGAAGGAAGAGGCGTGCACGGTCAAGAAGTGCAAGAATAACCCGTGGTGCTTGAACCATCTCGGCGCGACACAGGTGGGCAGGCGAAGGAAGGCTGCTGGGCTGACGAATCAGTGGACATCAGAAGAAACGCGGCAAGAGTATATCGACGACAAGCTCGGCCCCGAGGTCGTTGTTCGCGACGGCCCTGCTGGGCTGAAGAACTACGGCGCGACGTGCTATGTGAGCTGCGCTGTGTACTGGTGGTCAGCTGACAACAGGCCAACGCCTTCCTCCAGGTGTGGTTTCACAACGTCGCGTTCCGCAACGGCGTGTATGCGGCAGTGGGCAATGCCCAGGCGCCTAATGGTTCCCTCAAAGTCAACGGCGCGAGTACCAACGGTGCTCCGCGGAGTACAAGTCCGAGTTCCAGTACCAGCAGCGCGACGATCGCCGGCTCTGATGCCGGCAGCAGGTCACCTCCTACCGCCCGGCTGTCTCCCCTGCATCACCTCGCCAATATCTTCGCAATGATGCACTTTTCGAACAAGGCGGTCGTCGATCCAGGGGCCCTCATCGAGGCGCTCCGTCTCAACAAGGGAGACCAGCAGGATGCGGCAGAGTGGGTGACAGCTGTTGTTCGAACTAACCCACCAGATTCTCCAAGCTCTTCATGTCCCTCCTCACCGACGAGTTCAAGCGTCACGGCGCTCTGAAGAGCTTCGTCAGCGACCACTTTCAAGGCGTGTACGAGTACCAAACGCGTTGCCAGCGATGCGGGTATACCTCGAGGAACGAATGTAAGCTGGGGACGCACTTTCGCGGTCACTCGTTAACACCCCACTAGCCGCCTTCTTGGAGCTGGAGATTAGCCTCAAAGTGAGTTGGTCAACCGTTCTACTGCTAACGTGCAGGACAAGTCGTCGCTGCAGGAGCGGCTGGCGCATCTGCTGCAGCCTGAGCTTATGAGCGGGTCCAATCAGTACCGCTGTCCTTCATGCGCGAGTCTGCAGGACGCAACACGCTCAACGATTCTCAAAAAGCTACCCCCTGTCCTCCACTTCAGCCTCCTGCGATTCGTCTACGACCCCAACTCTGGGACTAGGAAGAAGAGTAAGGCCCAAATCTCGTACCCCCGCGAGCTCAAGTTCGGTGACGACTACTACGACCTGCGTGGTGTCGTTGTGCACCAGGGTGGAAGTGTGAGTGGCTGTCTTACGATGTCAAAAATCGGGGGCGTCCACAGCTCACGCTACAGGCGTTCCACGGCCACTTCACCTGCGAGGTCTATGACGAGGAGTGAGTAGGTCGCTGCTGGTCCCGCTGATGGTAGTCTCAAAGAGTGGTACTTCACCTCCGATGAGCAGGTTGACAAGCTCTCTGATCGCCAGGCCGCCAAGAAGCGACCCAGGCTTGACCCCGACGTTGTCGAGGAGCAGATTTCCAAGGATGCCTACATGCTAGTCTACAAGCGTCGAGAACTCCACCCCACGCCTCAGGACAAGCCACCAGCCTCGCTCTTGGAGGCCATCAACGCCGATAATACGGCGATGCAAGCCGAGATCGAGGAGCGCGACCCAAAACGCTTCGCCATCGCGGACGAGTTCGACCGGTTGCGTGCCACAAAGCTCAGCGTTTTGGCCCAGCTCCGAGGGGTGAGTGATTGGCTTTAGGCACTGCTAACCGCCAGGATGACAAGGTTGTCCCCAAGGACTCATTGCAAGGCTGGATCAAGTCCCGTGGCCTTGCTTCGTCGTGGGAATACACTGCGGTTACCTGCGAGCATGGCAATATCGACCCAAAGGAGGCTGGCAACCTTCGCCTCATCTCGCAAGCGGCGTTCGACAAGCTCATGGAGTTCAACGCCGATCTAGCCGAGGACAGAACTCTCCGTGACATCGACATCTGCACCGAGTGCGTTGCGGACAAGTTCATCGAGGAAGTGGAGGACGCCGAGCACAACGAACGGATCCGCAATTTTGACAGCCTCAACGAAATGGCGGAGGACGGGGAGGGGCGCTACGCTGTCCCCCTCGACTTTGTCAAGGACTGGCGAAAGCAGGAGCTCTCCACGCCGCCCCCTCTTCCCAGTGATGTCGAGTACTCGCTCTTCTGCGAGCACAACCGCCCGTGGGGTAAGAAGAAGGTCATGTGGGTCTCTGGGGCGGCCCTCATGTTCCTGCGGTCCATCTTTGGCGAGTTTGCGGCCTATTCTGAGGCCACCGAGGCTTGCAACGACTGCGGTGCCCAGACGCAGGCCGCCGCTAATGCAAACAAGGCTTGGAAACTCCAGGTCAAGGAGGAGGCGCTGCTCCTGAACCAGAAGAATGTGACGCAGATCCTCAACATGGCAAACTACATGCTGCCGAAGAAGTTTGCCGAGGACTGGAAGAAGTACTTGAGCCAGTCGGGACGGAAGCCCACGCTTGAGCACGAGCTCTGCCGGCACAACCTGCTCGACTTTGATCCTCAAGTCGAGGCCCGGGACTACCTGACCGAGGAAGGGTGGGCCAAGCTGTGCCAGCTGTGAGTCTGCCGTTGGGGATGTCTCTGACATGCCACAGTTACGAGCACGACCCGCAGGACGCTATCACTGCAGTGTTCACCGGGTCGCCCCCCGAGGGCAAGACGCGCTGCATCGACAAGGTCAGCGTGGCCACCTGCGAGGAGTGCCGCAAGGCGAGGTGAGTGCTATTGTGGGGTGCTGTGTTAACGCCAGGCTGTCGGACTTTGAGGTCATGGAGTTGACCATCGTCGTGGGGATGGACACGGCACCGACTCCAACGAGCACGTGGTTGTCGACGCGGAGCAGCACTCGCCGCACGATGAAGAACAAGCAGGTGCAGCTGGACGTCACCAAGAAGATGAACGTCAAGGACATCAAGGTGGAGCTGTATTCGAAGTTGAGCATTGGCCCGCTCTTCCAGCAATTGTATTACAAGGGGCGCGAGCTGGCGTCGGACGAGACGGTCGAGTCGATCGGTCTGCTCCAGGGCGACCACCTGAACGTTGTCGAGATTGTCGAGGTGGACGACTTTGAGGAGGCGGCGAACGAGGGCTTTGGCGGGACGGCGCTGGTTGGGCGCGTCTGTGAGTTGGGACGTGGTGTGGGCGGCGTGGAAGCCACTGACACCACAGCCTGCCCTGCGTGCACATACTCGAACGAGCCTGGCGCCGAGAAGTGCTCGGTGTGCGAGACGGTGCGTGAGCGGGAGGAGTTGAGCTGACCCACGCCAGGCCTTCCTATCATGAGTACGCCTGTAACAACACTACCATTACCACTACCAGACGTGTAATCCCCAGCATCCCCCCATACCAGTAATGTGTGTAGGCGACAGCCACTGTACAGTACAATGTACCATGCATCATGTGCCGTGAGCCGGGGCGGCGGCGTCGGCCGTGGCAGTCCTCTGCTCGTGGAACGCGGTGGCCTTGGCGACAAGGCTGTCGAGGAGGGGGGCGAGCGCGTCGTCGTAGTCGCGCAGCCAGCCCTCGTCGCCCGTGACCCACTCGCCAAACAGCGCGGCCTGGGGCAGCGTGATGCCAACCCGCTCGTCTACGAGGTCGGCCCCGAGGGAAGCGAGCACGGCCGGCGCAGAAGCCAGCACGTTGGCGCCGCCCCCAGTGCCACACGCAACGAGGGCGGCGGGGAGGCCGCGCCACTCGTAGTACAGCGCGTCGAGCGCGGCCTTAAGCGGGGCGGGCAGGCCGGCATTGTACTCTGGCGAGAGGAGGAGCACGGCGTCGAACGCCAGGACGGCGGCCGACCAGAGCCGGACAGAGGGGTCGGCGTGTGTCTCCGGCAGGCGCGCGCGCGCGACCCCGGCGCCGGTCGCGGCGGGCGGGAGGGACACGGGGCCGAACGGCAGCGGGTGCCCCTGCTCGACCGAGGTCGCGAGGTGGACCGTGGCGACCGACACGCCGCGCGCGGCCAGCAGGCGCGCGAGGTGCACGCCCAGGCCCGAGGTGTTGGAGGGCGTGCGCGGCGAGCCGAGGACGAGCGCGATCGTGGGCGCGGACATGGTCGTGGCAGTGGCACTGTGCCCCGTTCGCAGCTTTATACCGGCGCGATATCCGCTCGGCTGGGTCGCGTGCGCCGGATCATACACCAGCACCCCCAGGACGATGATCATCCACGGCCTCGAAGTCGGACAGCCTGGGACGCGGCGCAGTACAGACCGGCGTGCAGAGCTCGGCGCTCGGTCGGCCCGCCGCCCGGGGGTATTTTGGGCGGCGGCGCGCCCGTTTCGGCGTGCTGCGCGGGGTAGCGAGCGGCGGCGCGGTGCTGGGGCCGGGATATCGGTGCGGTGGGGGCAGGTCGCTCGGAGCCGTGGCCTGCGCCGTTGGAGGGGGGGAGGTGAGCCGAGTGCCGCACCAGGCCGGCTGGGCCCGACAGCGAGTCAGAACCAGGCTGGCTTGCCGACCGAACCGGCGTCGCACCGCCTGTCGGGCCTCGGAGGACACACGGGGTGTACCCTCGCCACGAGGCGCGCTCGGGCCCGCGCGGTTCGGCGGCTGTGGTGGCGCCGAGGTTGCCGCCTGTTCACGAGTTGGTGGAGTCCGCCGGGGTCGGTATCGCGCAGCTGGGACCAGCGACCGTCTGTACTGCACCAGGGTGAGTGGAGCCTCGGCAGAGTATGGCTGACGAGTTGTATGCGGAGCCGCCACCCGCCACCGCGGAGCAGCGACGCCCGACAACGCACCACGCCCCAACGCACGTTTGAAGACCTCTGGAACTGCGCGCTGGCGACAGTGCTAAAGAGCACGGCCGCCGCCTGCCGAGGTAATCGAGCCTCCTCACCGGCCGCGATTCCCGAGCGCAGCGCCTGGCCTCGTGGACCGGGTGAGGCCAGACCGGGTGCGGCCAGCCGTGCACAGGTGCCCCACACGGGTACGCCAAGACGCCGAGGCAGCGCTGCTGTTCCTCGTGCAGTGGACACCGCCGACCACCGCGCCGCGACGGAGGTATTTCGGCCGACGGTTCGCTTTATCTGATTAGGATGGCGACTTTCAGGGACCGAGGGGAATGTTACTTAAGTCCTGCGGGTGACGCTGCGTGGGTTCGGTCTTGACTTTTCACCACGACGGCGGCGACGCGACGACGACGGCGACGAGCTGCTGGTGTTCCTGCTCCTGCTGCCTTGAGTAACGACCGCACGACCAACGACGACGCGACGACGACGACGACGGCAGTTGGACGTACCGAGACAAAAACAAATCACGCGTTTGCCTTACCCTCTCCACCTTCCCCGACGCGATGCGCATACACCCAACCCCCCGCCGCACCAACGGCACCCGCCCCCGCCTCGCCATCGTCCTGGGCAGCACGCGCGAGCCGTCCAACACCGCGGGACTCGGCACATACGTGCGCAACCTCGTGCGGAGATACCACCCGGGCGTCGAGGTCGTCGTCGTGCACCTGTCCAAGTCGTACGCGGCTGGCCACCCCCTGCCCCTCGAGATCATCGGCACGCCGGCGTCCCACAAGCCACCGGGCGGTGACCGCGCAAAGCTGCCACCGACGTACTCGCAGCCCGCGGTGTCGGCGTGGTCGGCCGCCGTGGTCTCGTACGACGCCGTGCTGTTTATCACGCCGCAGTACAACGGCAGCTTCCCGGCCCCGCTCAAGAACGCGCTCGACCAGATCTGCTGGGAGTGGAAGGGGCTCCCGGCCGGTCTGATTACGTGTGGCGGCGGAGGAGGGGGCGCGCTCGCCGGCCACGCACGCATGGTCATCGGCCGCGGACTCGGCACCGATCTGTGTAACGAGGACGTCGAGATTGCGCTCCGACCTGCGCTGGCCTCGGGAAACTGGGTGAAGGGTGACGAGGAGTGGCTCACGGTTTATGACGAGCCGGTGCTCGCGCTGCTCGACGAGCTGGTTCGCAAGGCCGAGGCGTGGAATGAGGAGCGGGGGACGTGGGGCCAAGAGCGGGGGTCGTGGGTTGAGGCCGAGGCGGCCTACGGGTTATATTCTAGAGATTAGAGGCGCGCGGCGCGGCGCAGGCGTTGTTGTGATGGATGCATGCAGTGTACATCGTGTGGGAGGTGGCACAGTATTGGGGGCCGTGGGGGAAGGCGCTGGCGGCTAAACAGGTCAGCAACGGCGACACACAGCCACTCACCTCAGTCGACCCGCTGACGCTTGCGCGCGACCTTCTTGCCGATGTTGCTGTCCGTGTCGCTCTCGGTCTCCGCGTCGCACTCGCTGTCCGATTCGGAGATGTCGACGACGGGGATGGGCTTCTTCTTGTACTTCGTCGGCGTGGCGATCGCGACAATGGCGTCGGCGTCATCGTCGCTGTCTTCCTCGGGCGCGGCGTCAGTGGCCGCGGTGGCGCCCTCGTCGTCGACAACGGCGATAGCGCTCTCCAGGTTCATGCCGCGGTCGGCGAGGATGGCTGCCCTCCTCAGCTCCCTCCCCTTGTTCGTCGGTGGCGAGATGGAGCCGGTGCGCTCCTCGATCTCCTGATCGGCCATGCGCGCGCGCCGCCTGGGTGCCCTCGGGTCCAGCCCCAAGCCGTGCCTCTTGCGGTGTTCGCGCGACCCGGCCAGAGCCGCACGCGCGTCATTGATAAGAGCCTCCTCGTCGGAAAAGGTCTCGACGAACGAGACGCTGTCCGTACGCGCCACGGCCATGCGCTCGGCAATGACGACGAAGGGTGACGCCGGCCGGGCGGCGGCGGGCGCGGGCTTGGGCGGGAGGTGGGCCGGTCTGGGAGGGAGGGGCTTGGACTTGGGGGGCTGGCCGGACTTCCGAGGGGGCTTGGAAGAGCTGCCGTTGTCTGACATTGTGTAGTGGGAGGGTGAGTTGGGAAGTGAGAAAACCGTGACTTGGTGGAGGGAAGACAACAACAATGTGACGACGAGTAATGGGTGCAGCTGGCGGCGCGGCGGGGGGCGGGGGGGATCGGCACCCACTCGTCGCCCGGCCTTCCCTCTTCCTCTCACACTCTGTTCACTTACACTCGACTCGCCGAACATGCACCACCCGCCGCACACTCGTGCACTCTCGCCCCAACGACTCTGTCAGCTCGTCGCCATCCACCCAAACACCCCTCGTCCGCCGCCGCACATGTCGCTTGGCACACGACCCCCACTTCACTCCACCTGCTCTTGCGGGCCTCCCTGATCTTCGTGAGTCCGACGGCGCGGTGTCCCTTAGATCCTCTGGGTCCTCCATGATTCGAACACGCGCCTCGGATAGGCAAGGCGAACGTCGGGCGGTGCTATCGGTGAGTTGCTGTCCGTGAGTGGAATGGACCGGCTGACCGGGTGTGGCAGGTTCTCGGCTGGGCCTACCTTCACTGCAGCACCAGGCGGAGCTGTAATCGCTGTGCTAGACGCCTGAACGGTCTAGAAGAGGATAGAGATGGCAACGAAAGAGATGTGAGCTGAACAAGTGGCCGGTGAGCCGACGCGTCCCGTCACCGCCGCAAGTCTTGGGGGATCCGTCTCGGAGTCCGGGCCCTGTGCCGCTTGCTCCAGGCGCGCGCAAGCGAGCATTTCTGTCTGTTGATGCGTAGGTACGTGGGTACGCTGACCTGACGCAGGCTCCGAAGCCATGGTCCGCTCCAAACCGCTGGGCCCCGCGGCACCTCGGCACCCTCACGCCAGCGCGTCCCATCGGCTTGTCGAGCCAACCCTGGGACGCCGGCCCGGGCTACTTCTTCCTCCGGCGGGGTGCGGTCGGCTTCCTCAAGGCGTGTGGGACATTGACGAGCCGGTGGAGAACCCCGCTCGGCTGTGGGCGCGGGGATCACTATCCTGCTCCGCGACGGGTCCGATGACCGAGGCCGTGGGTGTGCTGACAAACAGCCAAGGAGGCGTCGTTTGCAGACCCGCCATTCGACGACCGCAGTGTCAACTCGAGAGCCCGCAGAAGTTCGAGGATCCGGACCAGCTCAGCCTGTGCGTGTCCTCGGAGGAGCGCAGCCGCAAGACATCATCAAGAGCCACTGGGGTTGCTGGGCGGCCGGTCAGCGGTCCGCGCGCTCCTCGCTCGCGTGCCCGTCCAGTGAATGAACGTGACGGTCGTGGCACTGCAGATGGAGTATGAGTAGGGTGCACGGACAGGCCGGGGGCGTGCGCGGATGTGCGGCGGTGACGACGGATAGACCTGACGTTGAGAGTGATGTTGCTATCAAAAGCGCGTCTCGATGCGGCTGTTGCCGAGCCGGAGCCGACGTCGGCGTCATTGTGCCGGCAGGCTACTTCCTCCCTCCAAACCTACTTAAACTTCCTTTGTCCACTTGCATTCCCCACTACTCAACCGCAATGACCGGCCCCCTGACAGACACCCAGCTCGACGCGTACCTCGCCCGCATCTCGTTCCCGCGCGCGCTGCACCCGGCCGACCCGCTCGCGCTGCTCACGCAGGTGCACAGCCACCACCTCGCGTTCGTGCCGTTCGAGTCGCTGTCGATCCACTACAACCCCGCGCGGCCGCCTTTGCTCAAGCTCGCGCCGGACGCGCTCTTCGACAAGATTGTCACGCGCAAGCGCGGTGGTTACTGCGTCGAGGTCAACCAGCTCTTCCGCGACGTGCTGCGCTCGCTCGGCTTCACCGTGCTGCCCGTCTCTGCGCGTGTCTCGCACTCGGCCGGCGGGGTCCACGACGGCGGCTTCCTCGGCTAGTGCGTCCCCCCTCCTCCTCCCTCCTTTGGCGCTGACGCTCCAGCTCCCACATGGCTAACCTCATCGACATCGCCGGCGCGCGCTACCTCGTCGATGTGGGCTTCGGGCCCGACGTGCCCCCGCAGCCCCTCAAGCTCGTATACCCCGCCGCCAGGCCAGGCTGGGGGCCCGCCGCGCCCGCCGACGACGAGGAGGCGACCACCTCGCTCCAGGAGTGCGACGGCGTCGCGCCGCAGCGCTTCCGCATCGCGTACCGCCGCCTCAAGGATCACACGGACGCACACCAGCGCGCGTGGGTGCTCAGCACGCGGCGCAAGCCCGACGCCGACTGGCTCGACTGCTACGCGTTCGACGAGTTCGAGTGCTTCCCGCCCGACTATGGCGTCATGAACTGGAGCACTAACGTCGGCCCCGAGAGCTTCTTCGTGCGCACGGTGATTGCGCAGCGCTTCCTCACCGAGCAGGAGCTGGCCGAGGAGGACGCCAGCGCGCCGTACACCCACGCTGAGGGTGCCGGCCGCACCGCCACCCTCCAGCTCGCCGGTACTATCGCCCTCGCGGGCAACACGCTCCGCCGGCGTATCCACGGCGTCGACGAGGCCATCGTCGCGACCATCGCGACTGAGGCCGAGCGCGTCGCCCTCCTCGAAAAGTACTTTGGCGTCGTGCTGTCCAAGGAGGAGCAGGAGGGCATCCGCGGCGACCCCACCGAGATTGTGCCGGCCGCTACCGCATAGACCAGGAATGAATGTTATTACATGGGATTACAGACAAGCTACTGAACAACGAACACTGCCTGGGCGTCGGGGTCGGGCACGCGTGATGGCTCGGCCGGGGGCCTCGGTGCCGCCCTTAGGCCCGGGAACGCCAGGTCGCCCGCCCACTCGGGCTTCTCGTTGCGCGTCTGGAATCCGAGCCTGCAGTCGGAAAAGTGCACCTTTGGCAGGTCCTCAAAGTAAGCGTCGAACCGGCGGTGCAGCGCGTGCTGGAGCGCGACCTCGCCCGCGTGGCCGGGGAAGAGGGCGGCGTAGGGCCTGCGGCACGTGTCCCCGACGCACGTCTTGAGGACGAGGGTGAGCGCGTCGAGGCGGTGGAGCGTGCGCTGCACTGTGCGGGGGAGCACGGTGCGGCCGGTCTCACCCACCGCGTCGAAGCGGGCGAACGACCCGACGGCGTTCAGCGGCGCGAGCAGGTTGCGCACCTGGTACGGGTCGTCGACGAGGTCGTACAGCTCGCGCTCGCCCGTGCACCACACGCTGTAGCTCCACGTCACGGGGCGGCCGTCGACCTCGTCGTGCACACGCAGGGTGCGGTACGTGTTGTTGACCTTTGGCCCGGTCGCGTAGATGCCCTCCTCGCCCCCGAGGACCCAGTACTCTGTGATAGAGTGGCGCGCGTCGCCGTGCGCGCTGCCAGGGACGGTCGCGTTCTGCACGGCTGGTGGCAGGGTAGCGGCCGCCAGCTCAGCGGCCTCGGCCTCGGCCCCATCGTGCAGGTTAATCTTGATGCCGTCATTCTCGTGGTCGGTCTTGGCGCCGGCGAGCTCGAGGATCGTGCGCGACAGATCGACAATACCGTAGCTGCTCAGCGTGTCGATAAACCCGCGCTTGACCTTGGGCCCGCGGATGACGAGGGGCACGTGGATGTCCTCCTCGAAGCCGAGCGTCTTGCCCGGCTGCCGGCGGTGCGAGCCGATCGCGAACCCGTTGTCCGCCGTGTAGATGATGTACGTGTTGTCGAGCTTGCCCGCCTTCTCGACCTTTTGGACCACGCGCTCGACGAGCTCGTCGACCGCCTGCAGCGCGCGCAGGCGCCCGCGGTAGAACTCGTCGAGGTACGCCTCCTGCGTGGCGTTGAGCTTGGGCAGCTGGCGCACCCACGACACGCCGTGCGGCTCGTCCGGGTTCCAGCTCTCGTGCCGCGGTGCCTGTTCACTCGCAAACAGGTTGGCGTGACGCGGCGCGCTCGCGGGGATGTTGAACCCTGGCGCGAAGGTGGCGTTGGACGAGAGCCGCTTCGAGTCGATCCACGAGTGTGGCGCGATGGGCGCGATGGTCAGGAAGAAGGGACGGTCGAACTCGAGCGCACGCTTGAGGTAGTCGATCGACTTGCGCGCGAGGATGTCGGTGCTGTACTGGTTCTTGTAGACCTTGACCGGGCCGTCTGTAGGTGGGCGAAGGGGGGCGTGACGGGTAAGGACGAGGAAGCGAGCACGTCAGCCTGGCTTGGCACCACGTCCCCCCCGCGCCGCCACCACACTCACTGTCGCGAGAGAAGCCTGGGTTCCAGTAGTCGTACGTGTACGGGTCGACGAGGAAGTCGGACGACGTCTGCGGTCAGGAAGCTGTTCGGGTGAAGGGCGACTCACAAAGCCCGACACGGGCAGCGACTGACAGTTGGACGCCGTGTGGTCATTCCTGCGCGCGTCAGTTGCCACCTCGCGCCGTGCCGCGCCGCGCCACTCACATCAACTTGCCCACGTAGAACGTGTCGTACCCCGCGCGTTGAAGCCAGTCGGGCAGCGTCTTGCCGACATAGCCGTAGTTGTTGAAGACCTCCCACCCGCCCCACGGCTTGGTCACATACGTGATGTTGTGGTTGTGCGCGTACTGCGTGCGGAGCAGCGACACGCGCGACGGGCAGCACACTGACACCGGCGCAAAGAAGTTTTCATAGTACGTGCCCTCTTGGACGAGGTGCTTGGCGGTACGCGGGAGCAGGTGCGGCACACTGGGGTGGAGCGTGCCCTTGTCCTGGTCGTCGGTGACTGTGAGGTGTGAGCGAGCTCATTCGGATGGCAGCGGCAGTGATTCGGAGCGCTCGCTCGCACGACCAAGCCGCAGGCGCGCGGACCCCGCTCCGCCCCGCACGGGCGAATTGCGGCTCTGGTTGCGCCGCCTGCGCCGCGCCGCGCCGCGCCGAACAACTCACGGATCAGGATGATGTTGGGCCGTGTGCTCGCGACGTAGTCGTCGTCAAAGTTGAGCCAGACGATGACGAGGCCGACGACTGCGAGGAGGCCCGCGACCGCAATCTTCATGGTGCCGGTGGGTGTGGGTCGGCGATGTAGGATAACAAGCGAATGTCATCGCGTCGAGATTGTTGGTGCTGCTGCTGCCTGGTGCTTGCTGGCCGCTGGCCGGTTGCTTGCTTGCTTGCTGGCTGACTGCATCACAACTTCGGCACTGTCCGTGTCGGCAGCAGTGGGCAGTGGAGAGTGACGTGATGGTGCCGAATCACGCCATTCGAGCGTCATCAAAACAACAACCACCCACTGTCCATCAACCCGCCAAGGTAACGCCAAATACGAATCACTGCAAGCTCACCGGGATATGGTTACAAGCAACGGCTGCTGCATGCAGTGGTCCATGCAGCATCGCCCCGAGCGAGCCGAGGCGAATGATTTCTGGTCGTAGCGTCGTAGCGAGCGACGACTTGCGCCGGCGGCGGCCAGGCGGCCAGGAATGTGTAGCCACGAGGCACGGCGCGGTGGCGGCGGCACCGGCGGCGGGAGCGGGTGGTCGGCCGGCGGCGTGGGAGGGTTTCACCACGGTTGGCGCCGATGGCGACGCCGAAGACGCTTAACTGATACAGGGAACTAACAGACATTTTTGCAAAGTCCTTCTCACCCGCCTCGCGTCTTTTATTGCCTTTGCATTCCGGCTCGTTGGGTTATACTCACCGCGATAAGCACAGACGACCGCGAGGCTCACTCGAAACTGACTACGACGGCCAGACGACGAGGTCACACGCTGCCAAACTTTTTTCCTTCTTTGAACCACCTGTCCCCAGCAGTTGTTTGGAGAGCGGCGGCGACACGTACAAAATACGTATCCCTTGAGCGATACTCCCCAGAACGTCTTTCCTCCCACCTCGTACATCAATGGCAAGGTCTCAGTCGCCGAGCGAGCGCACGGCGCTCATCTCGCGGCCCGGGTCCCCGGAGAGGGAGTACGCCACGGGACTCCGCAAGACTCTCATTGTCTGGACGACCATGGTGTCCTTCTTCCTCACGTCCCTGGATATGACGAGTGAGTAGGTGGGTAGGCACCCAAGCTGACAGTCTAGTCGTCGCGACGTGCGTGCCTACCATCTCGTCGGAGCTCAACTCGTTTGACCGCGAGCCGTGGATCGGCACGGCGTACCTCTGGTCCTCGGTCACCTTCACGCCACTGTACGGCCGGCTTGCCGACATTCTCGGTCGGCGCGTCTCGTACCTCCAGGCGCTTCTCCTCTTCACCATCGGCACCTTCTTCTGCGGGTTCGCGCCCAGCTTCAACTTCCTCATCCTCGCCCGCTTCATCGCGGGTATGGGTGGCGGCGGCGTCGGCACCGTGTCCAACATCATCATGGTCGAGTCGTTCTCAAAGGCCGACATGGGCTTCTACCAAGGTGTGAGCTTTGCTACGTTTGGTGCGGGCCTTGGGCTCGGCGGGCCTGTCGGTGGCTGGCTCACACAGCACTTTGGCTGGCGTGCGGCATTCTATGGTGAGTGAGAGTTGGTACGGCGTGGCCTAGCCTGTTGAGGAAAGTGTAGATAAGGCTTCTCACACACCCCAGCCCAGGTCCCTATCTCCGCCGCCCTCCTCGTCATTGCGCCGCTCTGCGTCGAGCAGAAGGAGAAGGCCTCGTACTCGATCGAAAAGCTCAAGGAGATCGACTTTGGCGGATCGTTCACACTGCTGGTGTCGATTGGAGCCTTCCTCCTCCTGCTCGAGCGCTCGGCGGCGGACATCAACTTGTGGCAGGACGCAACCGCCATCACTGCAGCCTCGGTTGCATTCGCCGCGTTCGTCGCGTTCATCGTCATCGAGCTCAAGTTTGCGCGCAAGCCCATCCTCCCGTTGTCGTTCCTCACCCGCCGCGTCCAGCTCTGCGTCGGTATGATCGCCGGCACGATCGCCGTGGTCAACTTCAACATGATGTACCACCTCCCAATGGTCTTCGAGGTCGTCTTCAAGCAGAGCCTGTCCGAGGCCGGCGCGCACCTCATCCCCAACTCGATCGCCATGACGGTCGTCGCGCCCCTCGTCGGCCTGTACGTCAAGAAGTCGAAGCGGTACCAGAAGGCCATGCTGCTGTTTGCTCTGGGCCCGATTGTCGCCATGCTGCTGCTCATCGACCTCAAGCCGGGTGCGTCGTGGGCGCACCAGTGGCTGAGCGTGCTGCCGATGGGTGCGGGTTTCAACGGCATTCTCACCCTCAACCTTAGTAGGTCGCCGCGTCTGACCATGCTCACACTCAGTCGCCAACCTCAACACGATCGATGAGTCGGAAATCGCCATCGCAACAGGATACATCTCGCTGTGGCGCTCCGTCGGCCAGGTGTTCGGTGTAGGCCTATCGGGCGCCGTGTTCCAGAACTCGCTCGCCGTCTACCTGTCGGAGCGGTTCACGTCCGAGAAGCTGCTCGCCAAGCTGCGGCGCTCGACGCACGAGATCCCGCTGCTGAGCGAGAAGAAGCAGGCGCTCGCGCGCGAGGCGTACCAGTTTGCGCTGCGCAACACGTTCATCCTGGGGCTTGTCGGCGCCGTGTTTGTCCTGCTCACGACGCTTGCCATTCCTGACAGGCCGCTGGCCGACGCCGACGCTGACGCCAAGGTTGCCGAGGCCGAGGCCGAGGCATATGCCGAGACGGAGGAGGTGTAGGGTGGGCGGTGTAGCTGAGTGAGTGGGTGTGCGGTGCGGGTGTAGCTGGGTGAGTTCCGTGTTCTGGTTTTCTTGTTGGTTAGACCTGCTCTAGACTCTTGGGTATGCACGGGTATCGGATCGCCGGGAGTGGGGGGTGTGGCGCCGAGGAGAGCGACAGGTCAATCCGCCAGTCAGCGACGCATGCTCGCTGAGCGAGCGTCCTCGGCGCTGGCCGAGATGGCGCGCAAGTAGCCGATGGTATTCCAGATTCTGCACGGGGGGCGTGGTGGGCGTGGCGTGCGCGGGGGCTGTGGTGGTGACGGCGGGGTGCAGTGCTGGGCGTCGCAGGTGGCCGACAGCGGCGCGCACACAGCTTGCCCCTCCGCACAGCCAGCTATTCCAGATTTCGGCGCGCAGGGTGTGATAAGATGCGGGGTTGCGCGGGGTTGCGTGATGGCGTGGTGTGGTGCTGGTGCTCGGGATGGGATGCAGGACTGCTGGCGGGGGTGGGAGGAGTGTGGCGCCGGATGGCGTGACGACGCGCGATGATGTGCCACTCCGCGTTCCAAGCGACGGTGACACAGTCAGGCGAGCACAGTCACGTCGGCTGCGCTGTGCTCGACAGGCATATATCCAGGCCACTGTGGCTCGAACGCATACCTACACCACCACCATGTCCCCCGTCGCCGTCCCCGTAGCGCCAGAGGCAGCCGCCCCCGCCAAGCCGGCCGCCACGCCCACCCCCGCCAGCTCCGCCCCGCTCCTGGCCTACGCGCACTTCGACAGCACGCCGGCCCTCGGCACCGAGTTCCCGGCGTCGACCCACACCTCGGCGCCACCCCTCTCGATCCGGGACGTGCTCGCGTCCCCCGCCCTCACAGCGGCGCTGGCCACGCTCGTGGCGGAGCGCGGCGTCGTCTTCTTCCGGCGCGCCGTCATCTCCGCCGCAGAGCAGACGGCGCTGATCGACGCGCTGGGCGCTTACGGCGTGCGCGCGCCAGGCGCAGGGCTGCACATCCACCCCTGCACCCTCGAGTCTGGGCGGGACGGGGACCACATCTCGCGGGTCTCGAATCAGTTCGTGTACAACGAGAAGCTTAAGACCAGCCTCAACAGCACGCTGCTCACCCGCGAGGCGGGCAAGGAGCGCTGGCACACCGACGTGAGCTTCGAGCCTGTGCCCGCGAGCTACGCGTGCCTCCAGATCCGCGAGCTCCCCCCGACCGGCGGCGACACGCTCTGGGCGAGCGCGTACGAGGCGTACGATCGGCTCTCGCCGCCCGTGCAGAGGCTGCTCGAGGGGCTGAGCGCCGTGCATGAGGGCACGCTGTTCCTCGACGTGAATAGGGAGAATGGCGGCGGCACGACGTTCCGCACGCAGCGCGGCCACCCCGCCAACTCGAACCAGGACCTGCGCGCCGTCCACCCCGTTATCCGGACCCACCCAGTCACGGGGTGGAAGGGGCTGTTCGTGAACAAGATGTTCACGCGCCGCATCGTCGAGGTCACGAAGGAGGAGAGCGACGTGCTCCTCGCCTACCTCTTCGAGCACGTGCACGGCAACCACGACCTGCAGGTGCGCTTCCGGTGGGAGGAGGACAGCCTGGCGATTTGGGACAACCGCGCGACGCTGCGTGAGTGGCGTGATACGGCTAGATCCGTCGGCTGGTCCCGAAGTGCTGACGCCACACAGACGCCGCGACGCTCGACGTGCCGGGCGCGACAAACCGCGAGGGCACGCGCGCCGTCAGCGTCGGCGACGTGCCGATCTTCGACCCGGCCAGCCGCTCGCGCCGCGAGGCGCTGGGCTTGTAGGAGGCGAGGGCGAGGAGATGCATTCTGGGGGTTTCGGATGGTCGTGTCGTGATTGTGAGGCGCGCCTGATTTCAGGACGGGTGGGGGAGGAGTGGGGGAGGCGAAGTTGCCGTTTCGCGAGCCGCTCGCCCTGTCGGATGACGAGCGGACGCCGAGGCAGCGTTCGGCGGGTGCGTGCGTGCTCGCGGCGATTGACAGCCTCGGTATTCCAGATCAGTGTCGGGAGATGGCACCATCGCCGGCTCGGGACAGCGGATGTGCGCAATCGCCGTTGTCATGCTGCTCAGGCGAAAGGATGGCTGCTGCGCACACGCCACAACTTCGGGAGGTGCTACATCGACTGTACGGTGTCTACTTGGGCGGAGGGGAATGCCGCGGTCAGGACGATGTGGTACTTGTTGTTGAGGCGAGTTGGCGCCTGGAGCGTCAGCTTCCAGAGATCAACGACGAAGCTGCCCACTCTGTGTGATGGTGGCGCGGTGGCAACCGGCTGTGGCATAAGCTACGCTGGTCTACAACAAGAGATTCGTAGCTCACCGCATAGGACCTGAAAGAAGGCGCATAGTGGTGCTGCGCCCCTCGCCATGATGCCTGAGCCATGTGGCGAGGAAGCGGGGATGGAAAACCGTCGTCGCCGTGAGAGTGAGAGTGACCTGGGAGAGGAGTAAGCTTAGGAGCTCCGTAGGTGGGAAGCTTACAGATCCTCTTGAGCGTAAACGGGCTGAAGGACCGGGTAACCAACCTGGTTGGGTTAGCTGAGGCCGGAGCTTTGGCGTGGACCCAGCTCACCATCCACCCCAGTCATACGTATCATCGGCCTGGAACGTAAGCGTATTGGTCCATAACTGGCTAGCTCACCATCACACCCCTCGAATGGGCGCCACACGACCCGCGCAACAACCTGCACGATCTCAACGCTCTCCACCACCCCGCGGTGGCCCCACCACCCCGCGATCTCGTCGGGGCTGGAGCCGGGCGGCACGTCGAGGTCCGTCACGACGACTGCCGGCGTCTCTGCGCGCTCGGGCCACTCGCTTGTCGGCGGGAGCGCGACGCCGCGGGGTGTCATCACTGCACCAGCCGGCGCTCGTGCCACACTCGACGCGCGCGTCGATGACCCGCGCACACCCGTTCCCCTCCCCCGCCGCTCATTCTCGCTCTTGAGCCGCGCGACAATCTCCTCCATCGCGTGCCTGCGCGGCTTATCCCCCTCCACGAGGACTGGTGGCGGGCGCGTCGTGCTCGTCGACCACGGGCGCGGGGCCGGCGTCATGGGGACGGTCCGGGCCCGCTTGGGCGTCTTGTCGCCTGGGCGACGGAGGAGCCGGGGTGCGTTTTGAAGTGGCGGGCGAGTGGTGGGTGTCGGTGGCGGAGGCGCGGGCGACGAGCCATGCGTTGTCGGGAACTTCTCCGCCCTCGGGGGCTCATACACTGCGGGGAGCATGCCAGCGCTGGGAGGGACATACGCCACCTGTAACAACCCAGTGTTTGGAGACACGGCGTCATCCTCTCGCCTCGCTGCTTGCTCGCGAGAGGACGGCCCCGGCGGACCCCACCCATCGTCGCTGCCCGCTGGTGCGGAACCACCGTCGTTGCCGCCTACGCTTGTGTGAACAAATGTGCACCTACTCCCCCGCTTGCACCCACCCGGGGCGAGATAGAACCGGCACGCCGCGCTGAAGTGCTTCCACGGCTCCTTGCGGTGTGTGCTGGACGCGCGCAATCGCTCGTCGGGTGTACGCACATCGCGCGCTACGAGGCCGGCGACGCTTTCCCGGGATATGGTTGGTTGCTCGGTGGCTCGCTGCGAGCCCGTCCACCCGTCGTCACTCCCATCCAGTGCTTTACGCCGCGAGGAAGCAGGCTCGACCATGTGTCGGAACCTGCACGCCGGCCCGGCCCGGCACTCGCCGCGCGCATAGTCCGGGCAGAGGCGGTACCCCGGCCTGTGGTTGTACTGAGGGAAGATAGGGCTCGGCGAGCCACCTGGCGACCCACCGTGGCCGCCACGCCGACCGAGGGGTGTAAAGTTGCTGCCCTCGCCCGCACCCCTTTCCCGACCGCGGAGGGACCAGGAGTGTGTGTTACGCTTTGGGTTCTTGGCCTGCGGGGAAGACGGTTGCGCGCTCTTCCTCGCAAGCTTCGGCGTCGCCGGGGCGCGCTGAGGAGGGTGGTCGGGCCGTTGCGATTCGTCGGGAGGAGGTGTGCGTGGCAGATTCGGGCTGTCAGCTGGTGTCGCGGATGTTTGGTGTGTATCTGCCGAACCCTCGTCAGGCTGAATCGTTAGCTGGCCATATGTCCGACATCTCAGCGCACCCGATGATGGCGGAGCGAGCTGGCCCCCGAGCGGTCGACACCTTCCTCTCCCTGTTGAGGCTGATTATCAGCTCGAGGTCTCCAGTTGAACCTGAGCTCACAGAAATGGCAGGCGCTGCCACAGCCTCGGCATGCGCTTCCTGGTCATGGGTGACCTGGCGTCAGCTGGCGTAGAAGCCCGGGCAGCTCACCGGGCGTAGCGGCGCATGACTCAGCGCCGCCCCGCCTGTCTCCGAGCTCTTGAGCGACTGCTTGTGAGCTGGTGGCTTCCCGAAAAAGGCAGCTCACCGAGCCCTCCAGAGGCGCCGCCGTGTCTCCTCGTACTGCCTTCCCCGGCCCTTGGACGAGCTGGGGTGAGCTCTCGTTCTGCATGAAAAGCTCACAAGGTCGCCGGCCGGCGCGCTGGCATCTTCCCCGGATCTCGCGTTGTACAGCTGCGGTGTCAGCTGGTACGCGCACAAGATCCTTAGCTCACGCCATCATTCGTCTCTCGATACTCCTTCCTCAGGGCGTCGAGGAGCTGGTGTCAGCTCTGCGTCTACTACGGACTAGCTCACGCTGTCGAGCTCTGTAAAATCACCGCGTTGCGGCATGGTGAGATAGGTAGAACGTCAAGAAGGGTGACGGCGCGAATGTCAGCCGGGGGGATAAGTACTGCCCCCTCCCCCAATCTCCATTCTCCATCCCTGCATTCTCTCGCTACTGCGGCACAACCTTGGCCTCCCACTGCTTGCTCAGATCCAGCCCGGTCGCCTTCTTCATCTCCGCCACCCACGCGCGGATGCGGGGCAGCTCGTCGTTGTCCCACAGCTCGGCGTTGACAACCGCCGCATTCACCTGCGAGCAGAGCACCCAGCCGAACACGATCGAGTCGGCGTGCGTCGGGCGCGCGCCGAGGAGGAACGGCCCGCCGGCCGGCGCGTCGGCGAGGTAGTTCTCCAGCGTGCGGAGCTTGGCCCTTCCCCGCTTCCCGAGGGCCGCGACTTCCTCCCTCTTGCCGAGGCGCGCAATCTGCCCCTCGAGCAAGGCTTCATCACCGCCGTACTTGACTCGCAGGAAGTACTCTGCGCTCTCGGCGTCCTGGTACCGGTAGAAGAGGGGGCGGAAGAGCTCGCGGATCTCGATCGAGAGCTCGTCGTCGACCCAGCGCTTGAGGAAGCGCACGAACGGCTTGGTGCCACTGGGAAAGAGGACCTCGGGCCCGTGCGTCTTGTCGAGCTGCGCTGTTAGCGGGGAACAGCCCCGGCACTCACCCACTCGGCGATCGCCCACGAGTCGGTCACGTACTCGCCCGGCGCGTGCTCGAGCGTCGGGACGGTCACGTCGTCGAGGCCGGTCTTGCGCGCGAGGTCGCCGCGGACGGTCGCGAAGGTGAGCGGGTCGCGGGTGTAGGGGATGCCGAGGATGCTGCGGGCGTGAGCGAGCGAGCGGGGGCGACGGGGGGGCAGGATCGAGGGCTGGGGGGGGGGCGAGCTACCGCCGCAAGTGGGCACCCCCGCACACTCGCGCTGCGCACTCGTGTCACTCACGCCAGATCACTCTTCGTCCGGTTGACAAACATCGAGTGGCTGGGCCACTCTGGCGCGTCGCCGCGCAGCACGATCTCGCTCAGGACGTAGGGCGTGGCTGTGGTCGTCGACATTGTGCGTGCGGTGACGAGTTGGCGGAGGACAGGTAGGCGGATAGCTGCTCGCATTGGCGTGCACGTAAGTACGTACTTGGAGAGAGCAACCGCGACGCACCCCACCGACGCGCTTTACCCCACTGCCGCCGCCTGGCCGATCGGTGACAGCCGCCCGCGCCTGACCAAGCCTCCACTCTGGGGACCCCATGCTCCGGCCGAGTTGCCGCCGCGGCGCCGTCCACGCCGAGGCTAATGGTGACTGTACCCTCCGCACACCTCCGCCGCACGCCCCGCACGTTTCCCGACCTATGCATGCAATGTGTGTTGTACCATAATGACTGTAGACATGACCCCTCACTCTCCACTCGCCGGCTTTGGCTTCGCCGCACTACACCGTGTCCTCCATCATCAGCTTCGGCATGATGTTCATGCCGATCAGCTCCTGGATCAGCAGCTTGGCCGCGTACGGCATCGTGATCTTGACGACCGCCTTGGAGCTCGCGCAGCCCTTGCACCAGCCAGAGTAGGCCAGCATGCCGCACTTCTCGCACACCTGCGCGTCGAACGCGTCCGACGAGATCATGAGACGCTCGAGGAGCAGCTGCGTCGCGCCGTATCCAATAAGACTGAGGCCATTAGCAGAGCCCGTCGACCACCTCCTCCACGTACCAGTCACGCTCCATCTCTCCCAGACGCAGACCACCGTCCTTGGAACGACCCTCGGTCGGCTGGCGGGTGAGGTTGGCCTTGGGACCCGTCGGACGCGCGTGCATCTTGTCCATGACCATGTGCTTGAGCTTCTGGTAGTAGATCGGGCCGAAGTAGACGTAGGCTTCGAGCGGTTCGCCAGTGATACCGCTCTGCAGCATGTCCTTGCCGCCGTACGAAAAGCCGTTGTCAATGAGGATCTTGGACATGTCGACGACCTTGGAGCCGCCAAACGCCGTGCCGTACTGGAGCTTGCCAGAGACGACACCCGCCTTGCCCGAGAGCAGCTCGATCATCTTGCCGACGGTCCTGAGCGAGTCAGCGCTGGTGGGACAGGGACGGATACACCTCTCGGCGCAACTCACATTCGAGAGGGGAAACCGTGCGGGTTCATGATAATGTCAGGGCAGATACCCTGGTCATTAAACGGCATGTCCTGCTGGGGGACAATCAAACCACAGACACCCTTCTGTCCGTGGCGGGACGAGAACTTATCACCAAGTTCTGGACGACGCGTCTGGCGCGTAAGGATCTTGATCAACTGGCCCTCCTCATTGTCCGTGACCATGACCTTGTCAATGTTGGTCGGCTCTGGCAGCTTGTGGACCACCGGCGAAGCCTTGAAGCCGGCGACGGTGCCGCGCGTGTCCAGTGGTGTCTCGCGCGACGCGAGGACATCGCCCTGTGCGACGACGGAACCCGGCGCAACTAGACCGTCCTGGTCCAGCCACGAGTGCGAGTCGGGGCGCTGGTCGGGAGGCAGCATGGCGAGGCGCTCCGCAGTACCGTTGTTGAAGTGCTTGAGCTGGATGGTCTGCTTCTTCAACACGTGGCAACGACCGAAACCGCGGTCTGCCGACGCGCGGTTGACAATCAGAGCGTCCTCGATATCGTAGCCTGAGTAAGACATGACAGCGACCGTGGCGTTCTGGCCGGCAGGAAGGCGGTCGTATCCAACCAGCTCGATGGTCTTGGTCTTGACCATGGGCTGCTGCGGGTACGTCATGAGGTACAGTAGGGTGTCGATACGGTTGAGCTGGTTGTAGGCGATGGCACCAATGGCCTGTTTACCCATTGCACACTGGTAGGTGTTACGGGGCGACTGGTTGTGGTGCGGGTAGGGGATAAGGCCAGCAACGGCACCGAGGATGGTGAACGGCTCAATCTCGAGATGTGTCGTGTCCTCGGTGATCTCGTTCTCGTAGCACGCAATGAACGAGTCATTCTCCTCGTTCACATCGAGGTACTCGACGAGACCAGAGCGCAGGAAGTGGTCAAACGTGACCTTGCCAGACTTGAGCAGCGCCATGTGCTCCGACGTGACCTTTGACTGGCCGTTCTCGACAATGATCATCGGGCGACAGATACGGCCACCGTCCGAAGCGATGTAGATGACCTTGTGGTGGTGGTTGATGTAGATGGAGACAAACTCGGAGGTTCGGCCGGACCTGCGGAGCTTGCGGAAAGCCTGGACAAACTTCTTGGGCTGGCTGGTGGCTCCGATGAGCGAACCGTTGACCTGGACGAGGTGCACGCCGGGACGGTACAGCTCGTTACCGGTGAGGAGAGAAATGTCCTCAGCACCGAGCATAAACGAGAGGCGGATGAGCGGCTCCTCGGGCACGTCGGTGGTAATGTGGGTCATGAGGGCAAGGTTCTTGACCAAACCACAAGCCTCTCCTTCTGGCGTGTCGGACGGGCAGAGCATTCCCCACTGCGAGGGCTGGAGGGCACGAGGACCCGAGACCTTTCGAGTCTTTTCGAACTGCGAGGTGATACGCGTCATCATGCCGAGCGCGGCGATGAACGACAGGCGCGAGAGGACGTGGGTGACACCGGCACGCTCGACGTGGAAACGCTTGAGCGACCAGTTGCCCGTCGAGATGGAGCGGTTGAAGGCATCGGTGATGCTCTGCTGGCCGGGCAGCAATGTGAAGAGCTTGCTGGCGTCGAACGCCGTGCGGTTCTTCTTCTCCAAGATCTTGTCCATCTTCTTCTTGAGGTCGCTGTTGAACGTCTTGAACGAGTCCTCAAACAAGAGCGAAAGCAGCTGGCCGGCCAACTCGAGACGCTTGTTACCGACATAGTCACGGTCGTCGACCATTTTGGGGTCGATCATGGCCGCGAGAACACGGCGCGCCATAGTCGCAAGGTAGATCGACTTTGGCCTAAAGTTCATGTCTCGGACGGGAACGTGACCGAGCACCATGGCCGCGAGCGCCTGCATGGCAATGTCGACAGGCGTGAGCTTCTGCGGCAAGCTGCGGTCCTCCTTCTCCTGGCCTGGCGAAACACGCGCACCGATCCACTCGAGGGCCTGGCGGCGAGTGTAGATGCGGAGTCTGTGGGGTTAGCTTCATCCAGCAGCATCTAACCCACCTGGCAGCCTCCTCGAGCGACACGCCAAACGCCTCCTGGTACCGCTCATCCGAGCCACACGTCAACTGGAGAATCTCCTTGTCCGACGTAATGCCCATGGCCTTGAGCGCAATCACGATTGGGATATACTCCTTGAACGAGTTGTGCTTGAGGTACAGCCGCTTGTTCTTTGTCGTGACATAGGTCTTGACGACACGGTCGTGGGTCGACGACGTAACCTCTGCCGTCACCACGTCCTTCTTGGGATCCGTCATGACGATGATACGGTTCTTGCTCAGCTGCTCCTGGACGAGAATGACCTTCTCAGTGCCACGAACAACAAAGTATCCGCCGGGGTCGAGAGGGCACTCGCCCATGCGTGCCAGGTCTGCGTCGTTCCTCCCCGCCAAGTGGCAGAGGTCAGAGCGCAGCATGATGGGCAGAGAACCGATCGGAATGTTGCTCTGCCGCCTGATCTTGTCCTCATGCGTGTACTCGATGTCGACGTAGATGCCACCACAGTACGTTCCGTCCGTGAGACGGCACTCCATCGGTGTGATGCGCGACTGCTGTGTGCCCATCTCCTTTCGCACTGGCTTTCCGATACGAATGTCGGTGTAGCGAATGTAGTATCGTGGGTTGACATCCGAGATGATGAGCGAGTTGGCGTGGAGGATGGCCTTGATGTCGGTGTGGACAAAGTAGTTGAACGAGTCGAGGTGCTGCTTGACAAGACCCTTGACCTTGAGGAAGGCGGGGAGGAGCTCCCATTTGTCCTTGTCTGTCAGCTCTTGTCCCATCACCCGCAAACCTACCTCTACAGACTTGACGCCGCGCGCGTACCAGTCTGCGCGTTTGGCGCCTTCGTGCGTCGTCTTCATGAGCTTGGCCCACTCCTCTTCTCCTTCCTGCAAGTTGGACACGGCGTGAGGGAGCGTCTTTGCTGGTCCCAGGGGCTGCCTGCCTGGGGCTGGGCGGGATCCCGAGGCGGCCGACGGCGCCGCACGGCCAGGGGGAGGCCGCGCCGAGGCCATGGCAGGTCGAGGGGCCTTGATGGGGCCGCCGGTGCGCGAGCCTGAGGCGGTAGCCGTTGCTGAAGGGCGCCTTGGGGCCGCTGCACGCGGCTGTGTGCCTCCAGCTGGAGCCGGACGCGACATTTTTGAGGGATGGTTGAATGAAGCTGTTGATTGTTGGCTGCTTCGGTCTCGATGATGCGCACTCGAAGAATCTTTGAAAGCAGACATTTGGGTGGCGGAGAGAGCGGGAGTAAATCCACGTGGGTTTTCCGGGTATCTTTGTAATTCGAATCTATCCTAATAGTTTATTAGAAAACGCGAATCTAATTGAAGTTGATCGATTGTGAGGAATGCCCCCTACACTTTGTGTTGCGGTGCACTCTGCCGCGGCCTTCCCTTTGCGACGTCACGAGCGCGTGGAGGCGGCGGAGGCGGAGAACCACTCTGTGTGTGTCCTGAAACGACCCGCGGCTCAACCACCCACCTGCAACACCTCGTCACTGTCGCCTGCTGGTCGCCGTCGCCGTCGCGCCGCGATCCCCGTTTGCACTGCCCCCCATCACTCATCAACCGCCGATTCCTGTGCAACCAACGCGTCAGCCAGCCAGCCCATCCCAGCCAGAGCCCCGCCGCCCCACCGCGCCGCACCGCCAAGCAATACTACACGTCGTCGTCTAGGCCGGTTATCCGATTCGCACTACCGTCCTCGTTCCCCGCCATCACCGGTCGCCTCGCCTCGCCCCAACTACGCCCATCTCCATCACTCACACATTCCTCCACATTGACAGTGGACAATAGGCCAAAGCGCCACGGATTGACCGCAACGACCTCTTGCGTTCCACCTTCCTTCTCTCTCTTGCACTTCGACTGTACTCGATACACAGACACCACATCCCACCATGGACACAACAGCGCGCCAGGCATTCCAGATGCCCAACAATGTCTATGTCCTTCAGCAGCCTTGGTCGCTCGTAAAGGAGCTCGGACAGGGCGCTTACGGGTGAGTAGGCAAGAGATGCCTTTTGACTTGCACACTGGCTGATATGCCTTCCTCGCGACATTCCATGCCCGCGCTACCGCTCGCCCACGTTCCTCCAACAGCTGTGTCTCGTCTGCTCGCCATGCCCAGACTGGCGAGACGTGCGCCGTCAAGAAGGTCACCAACGTCTTCACGAAGAAGGTGGGTTAACATGGCGACCACGAGGCTAACCCTCCAGATCCTCACCAAGCGATGCCTGCGTGAGCTCCGCCTCCTCCACCACTTCCGCGGCCACAAGAACATCACCTGCCTCTACGACATGGACATTGTGTTTGACCCGCCCGGATCCAACACGTTCAACGAGGTCTACCTGTACGAGGAGCTCATGGAGGCCGACCTGCACGCCATCATCCGCTCTGGCCAGCCCCTGTCCGACGCACACTTCCAAAGCTTCATGTACCAGACCTTCTGTGGCCTCAAGTACATCCACTCGGCCAACGTTCTCCACCGCGACCTCAAGCCCGGAAACCTGCTTGTCAATGCCGACTGCGAGCTCAAGATCTGCGACTTTGGCCTCGCACGTGGATTCCAGCCTGGCGCCGTCCAGACCGAGCAGGGCCAGGCGGGCTTCATGACCGAGTGTGAGTGGGCGCGCTCAAGATAGGTGCTGATGACAGACGTCGCGACTCGCTGGTACCGTGCTCCCGAGATCATGCTCAGCTTCGCCAACTACGTGGGTTGCTGACGACTTTTTGTTCTGACCCACCCAGACCGCGAGCATCGACATGTGGTCGGCAGGCTGCATCCTCGCCGAGCTCCTCGGAGGCAAGCCCATCTTCAAGGGCGAAGACTACGTTGACCAGCTCAACCGCATCCTCAACCTCCTTGGCACGCCTACCGAAGACACTCTGCGCAGAGTCGGCAGCCCCAGGGCACAGGAGTGGGTGTCTCTAGCACGCTATTCACCCTCTAACAACCGCAGCTACATCCGTTCTCTCCCTATCAAGCCCCGTGTGCGTTTCCAGACGCTGTATCCCCGGGCGACGCCCCAGGCGCTCGACCTCCTCGAGAAGCTCCTGTGCTTCGACCCCGCCAAGCGCATCGGATGCCAGGAGGCCCTCGAGCACCCATAGTGAGCTGCCGAGGTCCTGAAAGTGGACTCATAACTGACTCCCAGCCTCGCCGTGTGGCACGACCCCATCGATGAGCCTCTCTGCGAGGCTCCTTTCGACTTCAGCTTTGAGAAGGAGGATACGACGGCCGGCATGCGCGACCTCATCATCGACGAGGTGCGCTCATTCCGCCAGCTGGTGCGTCAGAACGTGGCACCCGCGCCTGCTGGCCAACCTCACGATCTCCCTCCCGCGCCGGCGGCTGTGAGCCAGCCTGGTGCCGGTGTTGGCCCGGCCTTCCACGACGCTCCAAACCACGGAGCCGACCACGAGGAGCACCCCAGCTCTGCGCTCGAGCGTGGTCTGGACCAGGTGCCTCCTTACCAGCGATAAAGGATGAGATGGTCGGGTGCAGTGCACCACAGTAGAGCGCCAGACTCTCGGAACGCTGGGCGGACGTTTGTCTCAAATTATGGTACCAGGTCGCGATGCTACTTGTTTTTCTATTGCCTGTGGTGCATGCTGTGTCTAGTATCTATCTACCTCCGGCGGGACTTGCTCTTCGCGTAGTACTCGAGGAAGCTCGTCTTCTCGACCCAGCCCATGCCGGGAACGCGGCGGACGCGGCCAGTCTCAGCGAGCACGATACCGCATGCCTCGCGCCACACGGCCTTGTCGTCCTTTGCGGCCGCGAGCCCGCCAGGCTGGGACGCGAGGACCTCGGAGGGGAGGAAGGACGGGCTGGAGGGCGCGGCCGAGGGGTGGAGGGTGCGCACTGCCATGGAGCGGGGGAGGGGGAGCGTGGCGGCGAAGGACGCGACGTGCGCCGCCACCGCGGGGATGGGGCACGTCGCGCCGGGCAGCAGCGTGGTCGGGGCAGCGTGGCGCGTGAACTTGATCCACACGATGCCGTCCTTGCCGACCTCCTCGGCGAGCACGCCCTCGCCGAAGCGGAGCACCGCGCGGCCGTTGGACGTCGTCGCCTCGGGGAAGAGGAGCACCGGGCCAGGCGCGGCGCGGCGCGCGTCCGCGAGAGTCTTGAACACCTTGGCAGCGTCGACCTCCCCCAGCGTCGGCGGCAGCGCGCCAGTCCGGCTCAGCAGGGCCAGCGCTGAGACGGCGACGTAGCCCTCGCACCGGGAGCTCGAGGACGGGAGGAGGATCGACGCCGAGCCCGTGCCCGTCGAGCGGCCGAACGTCTCGCCCGAGGACGCGGGGGCGGCGAACACCGGCAGGAGGAAGGTGGGGTTGTGCCTGCTGTCAGCTGTGTGGGCACGATCAAGCTCACCGGAAGGCGTAGAACAGGACGTCGACGTAGCTCGTCCAGTTGGCGATGATGAGGTCGCCCCTGCTCGGCGCGCCAGCGGACTGCGCGACGCCACCGCGCGCGCGCTTGGCCGAAACAGTCTCGGACGGGATCCAGTAGTACCCCAGCAGGCCGAGGGCGAGGCGCGCCGTCAGCGCGGTGAGGAGCGAGGCGAGCGGCCGGCCGACGGCGCCGAGCGGGCCGAGGAGCGTGTCGACCAGCACCAGGTGGATGAGGTACAGCAGGCCGAGGAGGAGGAGGCGGAGCAGGCCGAACGCCAGGGCGAGCGGGTAGAGCGCGAGCGAGAGCGGGCTGGACGGCGGCGACTGGAGCGGGAGGAAGGGCTGGATGCCTGTGGAGGGGTCCTGGGGGGTCAGCTGGGCGACTGTACCACGAGGAAGCTGACTCACCCTCCACTTTGAGAACTTCTCCATTGCGTGGTGGTGAGCTGGACGAGGTCGAGGTGGTGGAGATTGGGAACGAGATGTGGGCTGGAGCTCGAACTCTGGTCGAACGGCGCTTCGAGATCGACGACCCACGCGCCTGCCACGCGACATTGCTCCCGTCTTATCGCCGGCTGCCGCCGATCTCCGTCCGAGTTGTTCAGCCGCCCGTCGAGTCGAACAAAGTCGCGAGGCAGTCGAGTCTGCAACCGCAACAACTCCATCGTCGAGCTCGACAGCGCCGTCACTTGCGAGCCAGAACAAGAACGACGACGACCAAGGACTGCAGTCGCCTCCCCTCCCCCTCTCCCTCTTCTAAACCCCCACCCCACCACCACAATGCCACACACGCTCCTGATCGACAACTACGACTCGTTCACGTGGAACGTGTACGCCGACCTCGCGACGCTGGGCGGCAACCCGCTCGTCGTGCGCAACGACAAGATCACGCTGCCCGAGATCGAGGCAATGTATGCCAAGGGCGAGATCGACCGCGTTGTCATCTCGCCCGGACCGGGCCACCCCCGCACCGACTCGGGCATCTCGCGCGACGTGATCACCTGGGCGACGGGCAAGGTGCCCGTCCTCGGCGTATGCATGGGGCTGGAGTGTATCGTTGACGTTCTGGGCGGAGAGGTGAGTAGCAGCGGGGCCAGACAATGGCGCTCGGTGCTAAGCGCTGGCCGTGACCCCCTTTCGGGAAGCTGTCGCTGACCCCCCGCAGATCGCGTACGCTGGAGAAATCAAGCACGGCAAGACGTCGCTCGTCAAGCACGACGCCCGCGGCATCTTCCACGACCTGCCACCACTGCTCGCGTCGACGCGCTACCACTCGCTCGCGGCCAAGCTGCTCACGCTCCCGCCCATCCTCGCCGTCACCTCGACGACTGAGGAGTCTGGCGTCATCATGGGCGTGCGCCACCGCACCCACACGGTCGAGGCGGTCCAGTACCACCCCGAGTCGTGCATGTCCGAGGGCGGGCAGGGGCTGTTTGCCAACTTCCTCAAGCTCAAGGGCGGCAACTGGGGCGGCGAGAACGCGTGGTGCGGCGTCGAGGCCGCCGCAGAGGGCAGCGAGCCCGCCACGTCCAACGGTACGGCGGCAAAGTCGGCAGGACAGCCCTCGGTCCCGTCCATCCTCAATAAGATCAAGGCCCAGCGCCTGTCCGACGTCGAGGACGCCAAGGCCACGCTCGCGACGACGCCGGCCAACGTCGCAAAGTCGATCAAGCTGCACGCCGCTCCCCCGCTCATCTCGTTTGTCGACCGCTTGAAGTCGACCCCGCACACGGCTGTGCTTGCCGAAGTCAAGCGCGCCTCGCCGTCCAAGGGCGACATTGCACCTGAGACCTCGGCGCCCGAGCAGGCACTGCGGTATGCCGCGGCCGGCGCGAGCGTCATCTCGGTGCTCACCGAGCCAACCTGGTTCAAGGGCACCCTCGGCGACATGCTCGCCGTGCGCCAGGCGGTCGACTCGATGCCGAACCGCCCCGCCATCCTCCGTAAGGACTTTATCCTCGCCCCGTACCAGATCGACGAGGCGCGGTTGAACGGCGCCGACACTGTCCTGCTCATCGTGGCCATGCTGTCCCCCGCCAAGCTCAAGGAGCTGTACGACTACTCGGTCAGCCTCGGCATGGAGCCCTTGGTCGAGGTCAACAACCCGGCCGAGCTTGAGGTCGCCCTCGAGGTCGGATCAAAGGTCATCGGTGTCAACAACCGCAACCTGCACGACTTCAACGTCGACATGAGCACGACGAGCAGGGTCAACGACGCGGTCAAGGGCCGCGACGTCATCCTCATCGCGCTTAGTGGCATCGCCTCGGCTGCCGACGTTGAGAAGTACGTCGCTGAGGGCGTCAAGGCGGTGCTCGTCGGCGAGTCGCTCATGCGTGCGCCTGACGCCGGCGCCTTCCTGCGCGAGCTCATCGGGCTCGAGAAGCCGGCACCCGCACCCGCCCGCAGGCCCCTCGTCAAGATCTGCGGCATCCGCACACCACAGGACGCCCAGGCCGCCATCGACGCCGGCGCCGACCTCCTCGGCGTCATCCTCGTCCCCGGAACAAAACGCCACGTCGAGGTCGCCACGGCCCGCGCCATCGCCGACGTCGTCCGCGCCGCGAGGAGTAAGGCCGAGCGCCCGGCGCCCGCAGCCGACCCCACACCGCTCTGGTTCGGGTTCCACGCCAAGCGGCTGCGCAGCCGGCGCCTGCCGCTCCTCGTCGGCGTGGTGCGCAACCAGCCGCTCGAGGACGTGGCCAACCTCGTCGACGACATTGGCCTCGACGTCGTCCAGCTGCACGGCGACGAGCCCCAGACGTTTGCCCGCCAGCTCCCCGTGCCCGTCATCAAGGCGTTCCGCGTCGAGCCCGACGGCTCGGTGCGCGGCGGCCAGGCGTCTCGCCCGGGTCTCAACGAGTTTGTGCTCCTCGACGCGCCGGCCGCGGGCGGCGGCGCAGGCGGCGGCGAGGGCGTCACCTTTGACTGGTCCGTGGCGAAGCGCATCGTCGACGCCGGCGAGGTCGGCGCGCCGGCCTCGCCGCTTCCCATCCTCCTCGCGGGCGGATTGAAGCCCGACAACGTCGCCACCGCGATCGACACCGTCGGGTCAGTCCTGGCCGTCGACGTGGCCTCGGGCGTCGAGGGCGCCGACGGGTTCAAGGACGCGGCGCTGCTCAAGGCGTTTGTCAAGGCCGTCAAGGGGCAGTAGATCTGGTAGTGACATGCATACATACAGGGGGTGTACAGTGGGAGCCAGGCTACGCTGCCGTCGCCTTGCGCGCCGCCAGGCTGAGGACAGCAGCAAGGGCCGCGTCGCCGTCCGCCGCGGCCGTGGCGTACTTTTCGTCGCCGGCCCGGGCCCAGGCCGCCGAGTGGGGAGTGTGCTTGACAAGGAGCATCAGCAACGCAGCCCTGAGCACGGCGGCGCGCTCGCGGGCCTCGGGCCTGGCCGCGGAGAGGGCGATCACGTCGAGCGCGTAGCCTACGCTCGGGGCGCCGAGCTCGCCCGGGCCCATGCGGCGCAAGCGCTCCCTCCCGGGGTCGGTACGCACGCCGGCCGCGTCCTCAACGGCGTGGGTGAGCACGTGGGCCAGCGCGGCCCAGTGCGCCCCGCCAACGGCGGAGAGGAAGAGGCGCAGCTGCTGCGCCGGGGCGTGGCGCACGAGCTGAAGCAGGCCAGAGCGCAGCGCAGACGGGAGGAAGGCCGCCGGTGCCGCCGCCGCGTCGAAGAGCAAGCCGACGAGGCGGGCCGCGATCTCCCGCCGCTGTATTGTCTCCGGCAGAGGCTGGGCCGTCTTGCGCAGGAACGCGAGCCGCACGATTGCGAGCGGCGCGCTCGCGTCGTCGGCCATCCGGTCCGCGTACGGCTTCTTCAACTGCTGCAGGAAGAGGGTCGGCTTGCCGTCTGTATACGCGGCCGGCGCGGTCCACAGCGAAGTGAGGAAGCCGAGCACGTCCCACGCCCCGGGCTTGAGCCCGCGGCGGCGGGTATCCCCCTCCTCCTCCTCTTCTTCCTCCTCGTCGTCGTCGGATTCCGGCGCGTCCGCCCACAGCATGTCCCACACGCCCTCGTCGACGCACCCGCGCACCGCGCGCTCGACGTCGCGCTCGAGCGGGCTGAGCGCGAGCCGTGTCCGCCCCTTGACTGGGCTCTCGGCGTCCTTGTGCACCCAGAGGAACCAGGGCGGCAGCGAGTCGTGCCCCCGCTTAATGCGCTCGCGCTTCGGCACGATGTGCGGGATCAGCCCGGCCACGTCAGGCGGTGCGTGCAGGCTCTGCAGGTGCTGCAGGATTGCGAGGGGCGACGGCGCGGTGGCCGAGGTCGTGGCCTGCGAGGCGAGGTAGAGCAGGAGCTGGGCATTGTGGCTGTGGCGGGTGTTAGTGGGTGCTTAAGGACGTAGAGGCACCCACGGAGAAGGCAGGTAGTGCGCGTCGAGGAGCGTGCTTATTGTCAGGAGGGCGATGTCGACTGAAGGTTAGCCTACCCTCGACCGCCCAACCCACCAAGCCCGTTCTGTACCGCCGCGTCGATGGTGTTCTGCCACAGCTCGGGCTGGTACCCCGGCCCTTGGGCCTTTTGCGGCGCGTCGGCCCTGCCCTTTGCTCTGCTGTTGGCCATGGCGGTGGTGACGAGGAAATGGCACAATGTCAACAACAATCAGCGCCGCCGTCATGTCCCACCTCCACCGCGCGCCGCGCGTGGTTTGCCACATGCCGGGCTCTCGGAATCATTTCCACGTGGCGACCCTGAGAGACCGATGCCACCGCCGCGTCACTGGCACTGCGTCGTTGTCATTGCGCTGCGACGATGTCGTCGACCATGATGCTGCTGTCGACGTGACATTCTTGACATTCTAGACTAGACTCTCTACAGCACCAGCACCATGTCAGACGACCCCACCGCCGACTTCCTCGCCCGCGAGAAGGCCATCCTCGGTGAGCTTTCTCGTCCTCGACTCAAGCTGACGCCCCAGGCGACGACGCCGACCTCTTCGCGTCCGGCTCGGTGCCGTCCGCGCCGTCCGGCATCGACGCCTTCCCCGACCTCGGTGGGTGCGCGCTCGAGTGCAGTGCTGACCTACCCCAGACGCCGCCCCCGCCCCGGTCCCCTCGCCCCCCAAGCCATCAGGCATCGACGCCTTCCCCTCGCTCGTTGAGGAGACGCACACCGAGGTCCGCGTGACGGGCGCCGGCGGCCTCGGCGAGGACGTTGAGCGCGAGAAGTTTGAGGCGAGCTTCCCCGACCTTTCGGGAGATCTGGACGGTGTCGGTGCGGTGAGTGCAGCACGAGGGCGGGGGGAGGAGGTTGTGAGCCGAGTCCGCTGCGTGTTGCGAGCACGGCCCACGCAGCGGCCACTTGGGAACCCGCCTGCCCGCGGAGCAGCCTATACACCATCTAACTGACGCCGCAGGCCGCTCCCAAACCCGTCTTCAACGCCCTCTCGGCCCAGCCCTACGGCTCGTCGCCCTACCCTCCCACGGCCGCGCCCCAGCCCCGCTCGGCCCAGTCGATCCTCCCCCCGCCCCAGTTTGCCAACACGCTCCCCGAGACCGAGGAGGACACGGAGCCGATTCGCGCATGGCGCGAGCGCCAGGCCGAGGAGATCAAGAAGCGCAACGAGGCCGACAAGGTCAAGCGGGACGAGATGGCCAACAAGGCCGAGAAGGCCATTGACCAGTTCTACGAGGACTACAACAAGGAGAAGGAGAAGAACATTCGCGAGAACAAGGAGAACGAGGCCAAGTTTGTCGAGAAGCTCAAGGAGGACATTGCAAAGGGCACGACGTGGGAGCGCATCACCGACCTGATTGGTCTGGAGAACTCTCGTGAGTCGGGCGTCGTTGGTGGTTTGCAGCGCTAACACACGGCAGAGTCCAAGACCATCCGCCCTGCTGTCCCAGGAGGCTCGGACCTGGCGCGCATGAAGGAGACGCTGCTCAACCTGAGGCGCGAGGGCGACAAGGCGCCCGGCGCGGCGGGCTTCTAGATAGAGTCTTGAGCGACACTGGCGGCAGGACATCCCGGCGAGTATGGCGCGGGCTTGTATATCCCTGTGGGGAGATGACTTATGATATCGATGATAGCGACAGGCGGGGCGAGCCAGCGAGCGAGCGCAGCGAGCGGGCGGGCGACTTGGGCGGAGCCGGTAACGCGGCAGAGCGGGCTGTAACAGCAGGACAACAGCAGAACGATGGTAAGAGCCCACGGCGGTGCGATGAGCAAGACCGGTCCCCGCAAGACGCACTCGCCCAGAAATGCTGCACGCCAAGTCGCCGAACGTGCTGACGCAGATGCGAAGGAACGTTCGGCCGACCGCCCAACATGACTGACATGACGTGCCTCGGCGTGGCGCCGGCATCACCACAGACAGGGAGCAGCCCCGCAGCAACACCGGCACACGCACGCCAAGACGATCGCCGAGATCGTGCATGCGCCTGGCTGCTCAACTCGGCTAACTGGCTAACTCACGCACAGCGGCACGGTCGCCGCGCCGTCGCCGCGGCGTGGAAGGCGGGGTGCCTCACCACCCTGCCCACCCTAGTCAAAATGACGCAGCTGGAGCCACACTCACCTCGCTCAGCAGCCCGACGTCCCCATGCCCGCCGGGCGCTGCCTGATCCCAGGCGCCGAACAGAAGAGACAGCAGCGAAGAGAACACCGGCCGCACCCCGGGCCCCGGACTCGCAGCAGCACCGCCGCCGCGCATTCGCCGCTCGCTTCGGCCACTCCATACCCTCGGCGCCACCTCCACACCTAACCGACTGCACCGCTCTCCCTCTGCCGTCGATAAGCTGCTGTGGAGGTCGGGATTCCCGCGGTCGCCGTATGCATGCTCGGCTGTCTGCGTCGACATTACGGCGGTTCGGCTTCCTGCAGGCTAACGGCTAGCAGACGGAATGTACTTAAGTCGCTCGGGCGGAGGGACGGCACAGCACCCCACACGCACACCATGAAGCTCTCGCTCCTCGTCCTCACTGCGCTCGCGTCCACTGCCGCCGCCGGCCCAATCGCGCGGGGCTACGGCGCCGGCCACGAAAGCACGGCGCCCGCCCACGCCGGCAAGAACGCCACAACCCCGGCCCACGGCAGCAAGAACTCGGCGCACAAGCTCCCCGCCAACGAAATTACGCAGTACTCGCACATCGCGGCGCTGTCCGCGGGCGTCGCTTCCAACGGCACGCGCATCGCCCGCGTCCTCGCGCACGGCGACCTCGGCCTCGGGACGTGGCCCCACATCGCGGGCGAGATGGTCGTGCTCGACGGCGTGGCGTACCGCGCGACGGCGGACGGCAAGGTGTCCACGCCTCCGGGGAACACGCAGACGCCGTTCGCGGCCGTGACCCGCTTCGTGCCGGAGCGCAACGCGACCGGCACCATCGCCAACTTTTCCGACTTTACCACGCACCTGGAGGGATGGTACGGCGGCAACCTGACGCACCACTTCGCGTCGTACCGCCTCGACGGGGTGTGGGACCTGCGCATCCGCGCGCCTGGGGGCCAGAACCACACGCTCGAGCCCATTGCCGCCGTCGTGGCCCGCCAGACAGAGTTCAACCACACGCGTATCGCCGGCACGATGGTCGGCTTCCGCACACCCAAGTACGCGGCTGAGATTAACGCCGCCGGCGACCACCTCCACTTCATCTCGGACGACCGCAGCGTCGCGGGCCACGTGCTCGAGTTTGCGAGTGTCGGCGCCGTGAAGATCCAGGTGGCAAAGGTGCTGCGCTATTCGGTGGAGGTGCCGACGTTTGACGAGTACGAGGAGGCGACGTTTGCTTAGGGCTAGAAGGGTATGCATGTTGTGAGGCTGCGCTGCGCTGCTGGAGATAAGATTGCTCGGGACGGGCGGGCTTGGCAGCGTCACGCGCTCGTGCCGTGCCGGCTCGGCACGACGATCGTGGTATTGCAGCGGTACTCACCGGCCGCGAGTCAGATGTGATAAGCTCGCAGTCGTCGCTCGGTAGCACTGCGCACCGCCGATAACCCGCCTCGCACCGCCTCGCACCGTGCAGCTTGGTATCGGCAGAGCGCAGTGGGCTGTGGCCGCCACGCCCGCCGTCACCCCGCCAATGTGATATCACCCACGTCGCTGTGATATCAGTCGCGTCGCTCTGTGATATCGTCGCGCCGCTGTGATATCAGTCGCGCCCTCGCCCTCTGGAATGTGCATCGGCGTTCTGAGGAATGCATATCGCGCCGCTCGCTCGCACCCCCGCACCCACCTCGCACCTCGCACTGGCGCCGCGCGGGGCGAGCAAGCGACGCCGGTGCGAGCGACGCCACGCCACGGCAAATTTTGGCAGTCACCCCCGCGCTCGCCGCGTTCCGCTGCCTCGTGCTCGGTGCTGAACGAGCGCGTTCCACGCTCTGGGGTATGGGTTGCCGATGCTCGTGCATGATGGCGGATGCGTGCTGACCTGTCGCGGTGCACGCGCCGGATCAAGGTGTGCCGAATGTGAATGCGTCGTCATATGCCACTTGCTCCTCACTGTCTCGTTCGCACCTCGCACTCGCACCTGCTTGCATGCAGCCGCCGCCACCATTCACCGCATGCAGCCACGCCGCCATCGCCGCCGCCGCCCCCGCCCGCCCCGCCGCATGCATCCAGCCTGGTGCGAATGAAACGGTGCGAGACTGATGCCACTCGCCCCTGCCTTTGCCGCCAAATCCCACTGTAGCGCGCCAACCCAGCGGCGTTTCAAAATTTCGGTAATGCCGCCCTCTCGCACCGCCGGCCGCCAGGCGCAGTGTATATAAACCACATCTGCGCGCATCCATTGATGTTTTTCTCATGTGTCTATACTCAGTAGGATCTCTCTACAGTATACGTCTCATTCTCGCTAGTTCATACTAGCCACATTTTCCACGTCGAGGCGATGATCTAGCCCCCTCCCGGCTCTCTTACAGAGGACCCCGAGCGTCGCTTGCGACGTCTCATCGAAGAAGCTGGCGGTGAGGACGAGCCCGACCCCTTGTGGGAAGGGCGAGGCCGCGCCGTGGGCTCGGGAGGGCTTTCTGATCGACGTTCCCCCCCTCCCCTTTACTCTCTCCCCACTGCCGTAGTCCGGTACTCGACAACAATGCATCTGGTGAGCACAACTTCTCTCTCTTCTCCCCCATCTTCCCCTCCCCCCACATCAAAGATGACCCGAGTGCATTTGGCTTGAGGAACCTTGGTTCTCTGCTGAAAAAACCACGCTACCTTATTAATTACTTCTGAAACCTCCTCTCCCACTCTTCTTGCGAACTTTGGGACATCCGCTGACAGCGTACAGATTCCAGTGAAATTTTGCCCGCCGCCGCGTTGCCTTCGTGCAGCCTTCGTGAACCTCCCCGTCCCCAGACCATGGCTCTTCATTCCCCCACCCCACGCCCCAGTGCGCGCCGTCCGACTCCTGTCGTGCCGGCGCCATCTGACCTGGCTGATGTCTTCGCCTGACGCCTACTGACCGTTGTAAAGCCCCATGTATCCAGCTTGTCGATGCCGAGTACCGTCGTGTGACGAGTCGTGTGCCGTTGTGATGGTTCGTCGGGCAACGCACTGATGGCCGAGAGTGACGCCAGCGTCGTGTTGGTTGATCCACGGGGCACACAGATGCAAGGCCTGGCACCCAACCCCATCGTCCCCGTTTGTAGCTGGCAGCAGGATGCTAGCAACACACGCTCGTCGTCACTCGTCGCCAGTTCGTCGCCCCGCTCGCCGCGCCCGCCTTGCTGGACCCACGCGGACAGATGTGTTGCCGGATTGCTGGCAAGCTGGCAATGATCACTTCTCGCAGCTCGCATGCCGCAGATGTGTGCGCCAGCCGCATCACCTGTGACTCAATACTCGCCCCTTCCTCGCCCCGCGCCCAGCCCCGCCAGGCCAAGGGGGCACCATGCCGCAGACACACGCAGACAAACAGTGATGACAGGGACGACTGCAAACCCCGTCCACCAGCACACCAACAATGCGCACACCACACCGTCACCTGCAGCTCTGTCACCCAATTTGTCCCCACCGACCCCCGCACACACCGTAACCAACAACCCAATGCATTCCAGTTCAATCAACACGAAAACGAAGAGGCAGACACGAGATGAAAAGACAGCCCAAACCAGACACGAGACAGCGAGCAAGCACAGCGCAGTAACGCGCTTACGCCTTGTGGTGGTTCTTGAGGAACTTGAGCGTGTTCTTGGGGCTGGGTGGTGTCAGCGCGGCTCAAATGGGTTTGGAGGACAGCCGAACACTACACTCACTCCTCGGCGGCCTTGACACCCAGGGCAATGTCGATGAGCTTGCCCGTGCCCTTCTCGAAGACGAAGTGGGAGCGCTTGGTGCTGTCCAGTCAGTATGGTGGGCAACAGTCACCACCCTCGCGACGTACTTTTTGGGAGGGATGAACGCGCCGAGCCTGGTCCGTCAGCACCCGCTCGCCTCGGCATCCACTCACTTCTTGATGAGCTGGCTGTCGGGGTCACACAGGAGCTTGTAGTTGAGCTCCTTCTTGTTGATCCACTGGGCGGGTTAGACGGCTCGCCTCTTCAACCCACCTTCTGCTGCGCGTTGGGCGAGTCCTTGCTCAGGCCATAGATGTCGTAGCCGAGCTCGGCGATCTCGTCGTGGGCGTCGCGGTAGCCGCAGGCCTGGTTGGTGCAGCCGGGCGTGTCGGCCTGGGGTGTGAGCGGGGACCGGGAGAAGGGAAGGTGGGGGGCGTCGCGAGCAGGGTAAGGCCGCGAGGTAAACATTCGCGCGGACTCAGCTACCTCTGGCCACCACCAGAGACCCGTCGAACACTCCCCTCGCCGACTCACCTTGGGGTACAGGAAGATGACGACGCCCTTCTCCGCCGCGAGGGTGCTAACGTCGACCTCGGTGCCCGTGTTGTCCTCGAGGGTGATCTTGGGGAGGCCCTGGCCGAGCTTGAGCGGCGCGCCCTTGGACGAGGGGGCCTTGACGGGCGCGGCAGGCTTGTCCTCCTTGTCCTCCTTGTCCTCCTTGTCCTCCTTGTCCTCCTTGTCCTCCTTGTCCTCCTTGTCCTCCTTGTCCTCCTTGTCCTCCTTGTCCTCCTTGTCCTCCTTGTCCTCCTTGTCCTCCTTGTCCTCCTTGTCCTCCTTGTCCTCCTTGGGCTCCTTGGCCGCGGCCTCCTTCTTGGCCGGGGCCTTCTTGACCGCAGCCTTGACCTCCTTGGCGGGCTGGGGTGTCAGCAGTCAGTAGGGGGTGAGTGCGCGCCGTGGCTGGCGGCGTGGATCATCATAAACAACGCGCGCGCCATGACGCCATCGTCGCCCAGCACCTGCTCACTCACCTGCGCGGCGGCGGGCCCGGCGGCCTTGGACGAGATACGCGTCGAGCGGCGGGTGGCGGGGGCGGACTCGGCCTTGGGCATGTTGTTGTGCTGGGATGGGTGGATGGAAGAGAAGGGAAGGTGAGCGCGGCCGTGTTGGGGGGGTCGGGGGGGGAGGGCAGGGCCGCAAGGCTCGAGGCTGGCTGGGTCACTCACTCGGTTCTAATATCCAGGGCGGCCCAGCGCGCGTCCGTCGTCTATATTTTGAATCCGTATACCGCGGTGCCAAACATTCTAACAGTGTAATGTCGCGTGCCTGGGTGCTGCTTGCTTGGCTCTGCGCGGGGCTCGCAGGGCACCACGTTGGCCGCGAGCAGCAGTCTAGCCCTATGCATGCATCGGCCGTGTTGGTTGACTGACACACGTTGCGTGTTTGCTGCGGGCCATGGAACTTTTGCGCGACGCGCCCGACGCCACAAATACTGGCGACTGTCTTACTGCGCCAATCACGCCACCAGGTGGACGAGCGCTTCCTTGCGGAGTAAACACCGGAGTGGGTGGGTCTGTGAGCAATGCTATGGGGGTGAGGGAGACCTGGGTAGAGCGGGGGGCAGTGCAGATGCCGGGAAGCCATGCTTGGGTGAGACGAGACGCAGAGTTACAACTTCGTCGAGACCTTCGAGCGTTTCTGGTCACATCTCTTATGCAAGCCTTGGACTCGGTTTTCGTGAAACAACCAATCGGCCGCTTAGCTCAGCTGGTTAGAGCATTGTACTAATAACTCGATGGTTATCAGTAATGCAAAGGTCGGCAGTTCGATCCTGTCAGTGGTCAATTACCTTTTGCGTTTCCGTTGTTTTTGCTGCATTCCACCAGTGTGGCGGAGCGCAGGAAGGTGTCACATGAGGCGGGTTGATAACATGGCTCTGCGGCTCTGGCTACATCACTCACTCACGCCTCACTACTACCGCCTGGCCTCGGGCGGCTTGTTGAACTTCACAGCGTGCACAGGGAACGCGCTGAGCCGGACACCGTCGACTGCGAGCTCGTTCACTGGCGGGTGTCAGGTCGTACAACCAGCTCACCCACAAATACGACACGCCTCGGGCGCGCGCGGCGCCGCAAGCGTGACGCAGGCCACGCCGTCGCTAAGGCGGCAGTGGACGACGCGGCCGACCCGCGTGTCGAGGTACATGCGCAGCGCGTGCGCCGACACGTCGGGGGGCAGGGGGAGGAGGACGAAATTCGCGCTGGCGGTCGGCGCTGGCCTGGCAGGGACGCGGGTGACGCGGCTCTCGAGGCGGGCGGCGCGGCGCGGGGTCGACGGCTTCGGGGGGAGGATCGTCGCGACAGGTTTGGACGGCAGGATCGTGGACACGCCCCGCCGCCGGTCCGGCTTGGGCGGGAGACTCCGCACCTCCATGTCGGCGAGGACGTGCCGCTCCCACAGGGCGCGCACGAGCTCCTCCCTCTCTCGCCGTGTGGTCGGGCGCGGGAGCTGCAGCCGGTCGGCGATCTGCGTCAGCGCGCGCGGGGGGGTGCGTACTTGGTCGTAGTTGAGCGGCAGGGGCTCGAACGCTTCGGGGTCGTGGGCCATGCGGGAGGGGTGACGGCGACGTGGTGAGGTGGTGGCGCGAGAGAGGAAGAGAGGAGACGAGAGAATACACGCGTCCAGGTATCTCCCCTCATTCATCTTCTCTCATCTTCTTCCTCCTCACCTCTCGGCACGAGAGAATACACGCGCCCAGTTGTCTCCCCTCCTCCATCTTCTCTCATCTCCTTCCTCCTCACCTCTTGACTGACACCCACTCACCTCTTGACCCACCCACCTCTTGACCAACTCACCTCTTGACCAACCCACCCCCTGACCCCCACGCACCTCTTGAAATGCCCACCTCCGAGCACGAAGCAAGCTACACCTGGCCCGCGCAGCCGCCCCTCAGCGGGCCCGGCCTCCCCGTGCCCCCGTGGTCCGTGGCCACGCCGGTGAGCGGCAGCCCGCCCCCGGGGAACAGGTACGCCCCGCAGCGGAGGTCGCTGGTGCGCGCGTTCCCCGTGCGGAGGGAGCGCACGCCGCCGCTCGTGGCCTCCGGGCCGTCGGAGAGCGGGGCCGAGGCGACGGCCGGCGGCTCGGCGCCGTCAGTCGCGGCGTGGGTGGCTGCCCAGGGCCCGGCGCCCAGCATGCTCAACGCTCGTGCACCGCCGTACCGCCCCAGCGAGCTACCTCCCGGCCGCGAGTCGCCACCACACCGCCGCGACTCGTCACCACCCCGCCGCGAGTTGCCACCAGCCTGGCGCGAGCCCTATCACCCCCGCATCGGCCCTCCACTCCCGTACCGCCGCCAGATCCCCGCCGTCCGCCCACCGGCGTGCCCCTTCCCCGTCCTAGACGGCAGCGGGTGCTCGGCCCTCCGCTCGCGCATGGCACGTACCCACCCCGACGACTACGAGTACCACCTGCGGTACAACTACTCGCGGTCGCACTGCCTCGTCATATTCCCCATCCCGTCCGACGTCGCGCCGGCCGACATTCGCGCGCTGATGGAGGAGGAGGTCGGGCCCGTGTTCAGCGTCAAGGTGACTGACGGGGTCGGGACCATCGTGTTCGAGGAGACGCTGGCGTTTAGGGCGAGATTCTTCTGTGAGTGGCCCCGGCGGAGCCTGCTGACCCCAGTCACGCACGCCCAGATCGACGGGCAGGAGCTCATCCAGTTCGTGGTACCCCCCGTCCGCCGCGCTGCCCAGCTTGCGTGGGACGAGCAGCGCCGGCGTGGGTGAGGGGCGGGCATAGACGCTAGAGACACCTATAACTCTCCTTCTTGTAGCTGATGAGGGCTGAGCCTCACGACGCGAATGCACTCCGCCACAAGGCGCATCTCTCACGCATGCCCCGCGGCGGCGCCGTTGCCGCCGGCCTCCAGTGGCCGTCGCTTGCCGCGCATAGAGTCGCCGCCTCTGCCGCCGTGCCGAGTCCTCCCTGCAGGTTTTTTGTCGAGGCACGGCCGCACAGGCGGAGGCATGCACGCGTGCGCTGATCTCTGCCACGGAGCAGAGCGGGTCGTCTACCGCGCAGGACTCCTTGTTGTCCCTCTGCATGCTCGCGATGTGGTTTGGCGAGGCGGGCCACACGCCAGTCTTCGTCATCAAAAGTGACACCATCGCGCGCATGCCGAATACGAAGCGGTCATTTCGCCGGGTAAAAATCCAGATAGGACGCGAGGACGAAAGGCGTCGCGACGATTGGACATGCACGCGAGCAACTTTGAGGATATAGCTGCGGGTGGTGGTTGCGTCCCCCCTGCCCCTACCTACCGCTTTGCTCGACATTGCTTGCGTCGTGCTCGCCATCGCCTCGCCCGCGCTCACTGACTGCAGCCCACTTCGCACCTGCAGGATCTTTCCGGCCTTGTCCGACGACGGCTTTGTCAGACAATCTCTGCCGGAAGCAAACACAGTCAGACTTGGCCTTCCTCCACATTTCTCACTTGTCGCCTCCACACGCCCTAGGCGGATTTCAACCAGGCTTTCCTCCCCCTTCCCCTCCTCCCCCGCCCCGCCTGCAGCCGAAAATCCGCGCCTACGCTTTCGAGCACATCATCTCGACTACATTGCATCGACAACAATCTCAGATAACGAGCGCAGCGCAGCACCCAGCGACCGGTCAGCGGCAAACGGTCCGAGTCTGCGACGACCAAAGCTTAGATTATCCCACCCATCGAGCAACGACGCCTCGACCAACAACCACAACCACAACCACAAAGCAGCTCCAAGGCTCACACTCCGTCCCTGTGGAGCTCCCCCGGCTCGCACCTATTACATCAACCAACACCGAGCTCACGCGAAAAGGCTCGGTCTGACCGAAGGCCTTGATAAACCACCCACATCACACACACCCCATCGCACCCCCCTCCCGCACAGCAGCACCACATCATGGGCCTCCTCGCCCTCGGCACACCGCTCGACTGGCCAGAGACAAAGCCGCTCGCAGAGCACATTCGCAACCACGGCATCACCCAGTTCCTCAACACCTGGAAGCGATGGAAGGACCGGTCCGGCGAGGGCCTGCTCTGGGGCGATGAGGTGGGTAGCGCGCGTAACGGGTGTCGGCGAGCTTCTTGGCGCGATGGGCAACCCACTGCGCATGCACCGAGCGCGGCGTCCAGACCCAGGTCTGAACTCCGCGTTGCGGTCGGTGCCGCCCGACGTGCTTAGCCAGACCTCGGATAGACCGAACAGCGCTGATCAGACCAGATCGAGATGTTCGTCACGTCTCTCGACGACAGCGTGCCCGCAGCATACCTCTCCCTGCGCCAGAGCGAGATCCTCGAGAAGCTCAAGAATGTGACTGAGGACCCCGAGCTCGCCAAGTTCAAGCCTGCAGGATGGTGAGTTGGGTCTACCGGAGCAGCTTGGGGAGTGCCCCACGGGCAGCGGAGCGTGTCGGCAAAGTCGCCGATGCGAGGGCTGCCGATGGTGCTGCTGCTCCATGCGCTCATGTCTCACTTGCGACATGGCAGAGCACTAACCACCCCAGCCGGAGCATCCCCACGTTCCACCCAGAGTATGGACGTTACATGATCGAGTCGACCCCCGGCTGCCCGTACACCGGTTCGCTCAAGGACCTGCTCACGGTCGAGATCGACATGCGCTTCCGTCGCAAGATTGTGCGCTCGCACCTCCTCCCCAACGAGCTCCCCATCACGCTCACCTCGTGGCCCCGTCTCGGTGTCGAGAACGCAGTCTTCACCGACCCGCCCACCAAGCCCGACCCCGAGCACAGCGCGAGCAAGAGCCAGTATGTCGGCCAGCTGATCACCAACCCGCACGCACGTTTCCCGTGAGTTTTCTCGCTCGCACAGAGCTAATGGGTAGTACCCTCACGGCCAACATTCGGCAGCGCCGAGGCTCGCTCGTTGACATTCGCGTGCCCCTGTATGTTGACAAGAACACTGTTCTGCCCGACGGGGTCAAGGCGCCGCTGTCAGGAGGCGTTCCGCGTGAGTCATGGATCGGACGGACAAAGGCCGATATGCTTACGCCATCCACAGCACCGGCAAAGCCCGAGCCTGGCACCCCCTACATCCACATGGACGCTATGGGCTTCGGCATGGGCTGCAGCTGCCTGCAGATCACCTTCCAGGCCTTCAATGTCCAGGAGGCACGGACCGTGTACGATGCGCTCGTGCCCGTTGCCCCGATTATGCTTGCCCTCACGGCAGGCGCCCCCGCCTTCCGCGGCCGCCTGGCGGATGTGGATGCCCGATGGAACGTTATCGCCGCATCCGTCGACGACAGGACCGAGGAGGAGCGCGGTCTCCAGCCTCTCAAGGACGCGCCCTTCACGATCCCCAAGTCGCGCTACGACTCGGTCAGTCTGTACATCGCCAACGACGCCCGCAACAAGCCCGAGTACTCGGACGTCTACGCGCCGATCAACGAGAAGGTCCGCGAGAGACTCGTCGCCAACGGCCTTGACAACAAGATCGCAACGCACTTTGCCCACCTCTTTATCCGCGACCCGCTCGTCCAGTTCTCTGAGACGATTGACCAGGATGACGAGAAGTCGATGGACCACTTTGAGAACATCCAGTCGACCAACTGGCAGACTGTGCGCTTCAAGCCGCCCCCCGTCGACTCGCCCATCGGCTGGCGCGTCGAGTTCCGTTCGATGGAGATCCAGCCCACCGACTTTGAGAACGCCGCGCTGTCCATCTTTATTGTCCTCCTGAGCCGTGCCATCATCTCGTTCGACCTCAACTTTTACCAGCCCCTGTCGCAAGTCGACGACAACATGCAGCGCGCCCAGCAGCGCAACGCCGCCCGCGCCAACAAGTTCTGGTTCAGACGCCAGGTGTTCCCGGAGGATGCGTCGAGCTACGACCTCGAGTCGCGCCCCGTGTCGCCTCCCTACACCCCGACCCCTCCCGAGGGCGAGGAGCCGTTGTCGCCCACCTCGGTGCTCCACGGCGTGTCGCGTGGCTTGGCTGCCGCCAACGGCCACGCCAACGGCAACGGCAACACCAACGGCACAGCCAACGGCAACCGCAGCAAGTCGCCCCTGAACACGCTCCGCAGGTCGGGTTCAGTCTCGTCCTGCACGTCACTGCTCGAGGAGGAGGAGGCGTCCGAGGGCCCCGAGTTTGCGCAGATGACGCTCGACGAGGTGATCAACGGACGTGGCGACTTCCCTGGTCTGCTCGGTGTCGTCAACGCCTACATCAACTCGATCAACGCCGACGTCCAGACCAAGTGCGAGATTAGACGATACCTCGACCTGATCAAGCTGCGTGCAAAGGGCGAGCTCGTCACGCCCGCGACTTATATCCGCAACTTTATCACGACGCACCCCGACTACAAGCACGACTCGATCGTGTCAGACCAGATCCAGTACGACCTTGTCAAGGCCATTGACGAGGTTGAGCGTGGCGTCCGCGCTGCGCCTGAGCTGCTAGGCAAGGACTATGTTGGATCAGGCACTGGCACATTGAACGGCGCACACAACCACGCCGCATAGAAACACATCAACAACCAGCATCTTGGCGGCGCAGCACATCTATATGCGTTCGCCGAGGTCTAGCTACTGTCATCTCTCTTCTATTTTTTGGCCCGCCGATAGAGGCGTTGTACCGATATTATGCACCTGGGGTTTATAGAGGCGGTAGGCGGTCGAGCGAGTGACGGAAGTAAAAGTGCCCCGCATTATGCAGTCACCGGGGTCTCCGGGCCGTTTTTGGGTGGATGATGCCATGTGCGTCCACTGCGGTGCGCGGCGGCGCGCGGCGGCGGCGCCGTGTGCCAGTGCCACTGACGCTCCCCCGGCCCCCAAATCCGCCCTTGGTTCCCTGCACTCGTTCCCCCCTCACTCGCTACCACCCACCCAACTCTTCCTCGATCCTGACTCACCCCACCACATCGGCGACGACGCTGCTCCCAGACACAACACAATGGGCGCAGCAGACGGCAACAAGCGCAGGGTGTCCTACGTGATCCCCGCGCCAGACACGGCCCGGCCCGTCCTCGAGCTGCCCCCGTTCGGCACCGGCGCCGAGGCCACACGATCATACCCCCTGCTCACGCCGAAGCGCGCCAATGGGCGGACGGGGACGGCAGCCACACCGCCGACGCAGTTCACCTCGCGCAACCCGTTTGCGCCGCCCCCGCCGCTGCCGCTCAAGGCGGTCGCGCGCAGCCACCCGCGGCACCGGCTGGGCATCACGTCGCTCGCGCTCGACACGTCGACGCAGCTCTCGGGCGCCTCGGCCCCCGGCGGCATCCTGTACACTGGCGGCCGGGACGGCCTCGTCGCCTCGTGGGACCTCAACATTGCCCAGCAGAAGCGCCGCGGGCGGAGGTACCGCCCCGTTCCGGGCCGCGGGACGGGCCAGCGCGTGCGATGGGAGCGGATCGGCGACGGGGGCGACTGGGACGACGACGACGATGACGCGGCCGGCGAGGCCGACGACAGCAGCTCGGAGGACGACGACCTCGGCGCTCCCCTCGAGAGTAATGGCAGTGGAGGGAGGAGGAAGCCGCGGTACGAGGACCGGTGGGAGGTGGACCGCGAGGAGATTGCACGGCAGGTGAGTGGTGGTGGTGGTGCTGCGTCTGCAGCCTGGCGAAGCGGGGGTTCTCCGGCGTATGCTCACCCGCAGCCACCTGCGCCGACAACGTTCCGCGAGTCGGTGCAGACCCACACCGACTGGGTCAACGCCATGGTCTTGTGCAACATGAACCAGACGGTCATCACGGCATCTTCGGACCGAACGATCCGGGCCTGGTCCCCGCACGCCGAGGACGACGAGCTGACCGTGCCGGCGCTGATAGGGCACCACACCGACTATGTGCGCTCGCTGGCATTTGCGCGGCACCCGGGCGTTCTGTTCTCTGGCTCGCTTGACCGCGACATTTCGGTCTGGGACATCAACTCGCCGCGGCCGAATGAGCCGGTGCTCAAGGTCCGCCTGAGCGACATCGACGAGGCGGGCGGCGTCGGCCTCGAGGGCGAGTGGGGGAGCATCTATGCCCTGGGTGTCGACCCGGCGGGTACGACGCTCGCGGCGGGCACGCCGGAGCGCGTGGTCCGCCTGTGGGACCCGCGAGCTGGCGACCGCAACGTGACCAAGCTTGTGGGCCACACCGAGTGTGTGCGGAGTATTCTGCTCAGCGAAGACGGACGGTACATGCTCACTGGATCGAGCGATACGACTATCAAGTGAGTGTGGAATGGGGATGACGCTGACGGTTCTTCAGACTGTGGAGCGTTGGCGAGCACCGCTGCCTGCACACGTTCAACCATCACACGTCGTCGGTCTGGTCGCTGTTCTCGACCCACCCCAACCTCGAGCGGTTCTACTCTGGCTCGCGCGACGGCCACCTGTGCGTCGTCGACGTCGAACAAGTCGGCGACATGTCCGAGGGCGAGTGCATCTCTCTCGCGCGCGAGGGCGACATTACCAAGCCCGGCAACTTTGAAAGCAAGACGGGCGATGAGGCCATCCGGTCCATCACGGCTATGGACGACGAGTTTGTGTGGACCGCCACGTCGAGCTCGGACGTCCACCGCTGGCGCGATGTCGGGCGCCGCGTCAACCGTCTGGACCTCGACGGCTCGTCGTACGGCAACAGGTACGATGCCGAGGAGGACGCGCAGGCGCCTGCGCTCAGCCTCGGTGCGGCGTTTGAGCCCCTGTCCATTATCGACGGCCCTCTGCGCAACAAGCGCCTGTCGCTCGACGGCAAGGACGACGAGTCGCTCCACCGTGTCGAGTCGCGCGACTCGCGTACTATTGCATTCGCGCCGAGCCCCGTTCCCCGCGTCGTGAGCGGCAGCAGCCCCGTCTTGAGCCCAACAGGACCAGGCTCGCCGCCACACTCGCCGTCGGCGTCAGCCCTGCCCCCGAGCGTGCGCGAACGCCTCAACCCTAGCATTCGCCGGTCGGCGCTCTCCTCCTCGTCGATTGCAAACTCGGTCGTTTCCGATTCGGCCGACGACCTGGATCAGATTCCGCTCCTCAACGGCATTCCCTACGAGTCGCTCGTGTGTCTCGGCCTCCCTGACTCGCCCTACTCGTTCGGCTTCTCGAACGCGGGGCACTCGACCGCCTCGCTGTCCTCGGCGATGCGTGTGCGTACCGCGGGTGAGGAGTCCCCCGAGGCGGCCACGAACGCGCAGGCGGAGCGCGAGCGTGTGGTTCCACCACGCGTCGCTGCACGCCGCGCGTTCGAGGACCGCGACGTCGCCTCCGAGGCCAAGCCACTCCAGGCCGAGCCCGACGCCACGATCGAGGGATCGCCGGGTCTCATCCGCTCGCTCATCCTCAACGACCGCATGCACGCCCTCACGCTCGACACGCGCGCCGAGATTGCCGTTTGGCATCTTGTCCGCGGCGAGTGTGTCGGCCGGTTCGAGCTCCCCGACATTCACGAGGCGCTCACTCTTGAGCGCGGATGTGCCGACCCCAAGGACGAGATCAAGCTCCACCCGCAGGAGGTGCTCGAGCTCGTCCAGCGCCGCGTCGAGGGTAAGAACAGCGTTCTGCCCTGGTGCCAGGTCGACACCAAGGTCGGTCAGATCACGGTCCACCTCGAGGGCGACCGCGTCTTCGCGGCCGAGATCCTCGCGGAGGAGATTGGGCTCGACGAGCGCGAGCTCCCGGACGACGCACGCGCCATCAACATTGGCAAGGTCGCACTTGCCAACCTGTTCCGGGGATTGATCAAGGCGGAAGAGTACGAGGTCACGTCGCAGTCGGCCATTGGCAACTCGCCGACGTCGGTCACGTCTTCGCTCCCCAGCGTCAGCCGCAGCCCGCAGAACTCGACCAGCATTGCGATCGACCGGCCACTCACTTCCCCCCGCCACCGGCAGCGTGCCCTCTCCTCGTCGTCAGGCATTGGCATCACACCGTCCATCAACATCGCTGGCCTCGCTACGCGTGCGCAGACGCGGGCCATCGTCCCGGACGGTGTATCGCCATTCGGCCAGAGCGCTCCCACGTCGCACGACTGGCTATCCCTCCCTGGCTCGAACAAGTTTGCCCCGTCGCCTAGCGGGGGTGGCGCCACACCTGGGTCGCTCAAGAGCATGGGGTCCCCGCTTGACACATCGGCGTCGCGTGACTACTTCTCGATGCGCCGCAAGGCCGAGCCGTCGCCCTCGCGCGGCGGCAACGAGGACAAGACGCCTACAGCAAGCGTGCCGGCCACCCCGACTTCCAGCGGCGGCTCGTCGCTCCTGGGCAAGAAGTTCAAGGGCTTTGGCAAGAAGAAGGCGACCGAGAGCCCCATGACGACGGTGCCCGAGTCGCGGCGCGAGGAGCCGGTCCCGCCCAAGGAGACGGGCCCGGAGATGTCGGAGCGTGACAAGGCGCAGCTCGGCTTCCTCGACTCGCTGCGCTCGCGTCCCTTCCGCCCGCCGACCAGCCTTGAGAGCCCGACCGTCCCGATCCCGGCGTCGACGGCCGTCATCATCTCGGAGCAGTCGCAGGCTGATGGCGCGTACATTGTGACGTACAGAAGCCAGGTGTCGTCGACCGAGCGCGACATTGAGCCGCTCGAGATGAACTCCCCATACTGGCTGTTGACGTACCTGTTCACCGACGTCACGCCCGAGGAGCGCCGCCCGCCAAAAATCCCGCTCATCCTCCTACCCGAGGGGGAGGCAGTGGGGTCGCCCAAGGCGTGAGTGACACTTGACATGCGAGCGAGCCAGGCTAACCCCCTCAGAATCAAGGTCCAGGCCTCACGCACAGCGCGCGTCCGCGGTGTGATGGAGCACTTGCAGAACGTGCTCCCACCCGCACAGGGCGGCCGCGAGCGCGCCTTTTCCGACGCGAGCGCGATGAGCGGTGTGCCGCCCGCGCCGCGCGCCGCGCCCGAGGACGTGATCGAGCTGAGGTGTGGCCAGCACGCGGCCGACCCCAACATGAAGGTCGGCACGCTCAAGCACTACTACTGGCGTGGGGGTGTCGACATGGTGCTGCATTATCGTGTCAAGAAGGCGTAGGCGTGCATGGCCGTGCCGCGGTGCAGCTGCACGAGTTGTAGAGCATGATGCCATTGTATTGGGATTGGTGTGGCGGAAGGAGGCGGAAGGAAGGCGGTTGACGTGTTGTTGCGCACGGGCCTCGACCAGCAACCTCCACTTTGCATGTCCACCCAACTTGGGCGACAACATCCTTCCTCCCCCTGCTCACTCTCTCAACACCTTCCCCAGCTACATTTCGACCTTGCTTCCCCCAGCGCGCACACTTTGACTTGTCTTCTTCATCACTCTCCATCACCCACTCACTTACTCACTTACTCACCCACTCACCCACTCACCCACTCACCCCCAACTCCTCACTCCCCACACCCTCACACACCCTCACACCCACCCACAAAAACACACACACACACACGAGCCCAACATGACGGCCCCACACAAGGACGACGCCCTCGAGTTCGCGGGGAGCGCTGTGGCGGTGAGCACGGCGGTGGGGTGTGGTGCAGCCTCTTACACTCGCAGCAGCCTGTGCCTTCCTTCACCGCCGAGGACGAGGCCGACCAGACCAAGCCCCTCTCGCAAGCCCCACCCGCAGTCCCAGTTCGGTCTGCCGAATCCGTCAAGGAAGACCGCGCCCGGGAAGACAATAACCATACCCTGCTCTCGATGTACAAGGAGCTCGTGACGAATCTCAAGGAAGTCAACACTATGCTCGTTGAGAAAAACGACACGCTCATCGAGAACAACGAAACGCTCATCAAGATATACAACAATCTCCGTGAGAGCTACGATGTGCTCCGCGAGTGCGGCGTTGCCATCAGTCGGCATAACGCCACTTTCCGGGAGCGCAACGTCGTGCTCGCGGAGAGCAACGTGGCGTACCGCGAGACCATCGCTCTCCTCCGTGAGGCCGACCGCCGTAGTAAGGCCGAAAACACCGCACTGGGTGTCGAAATCGGCCTGCTGTGCGGCATTATGACTGTGCTCGGTCTCTGAGACCACGCCGCTCTCGCCAGGCGCTGTTGGAGGTGTGGCCTGCTCGAGACAGATCAACTCTGCACAGCAGCCCTCTCTCCGGGTAAGCCTTCCCCACGCGAAGAGCACTGACATCCAGCCAAGCAGTACCCGACCCCGAGGCCATCTCCGAACTGTTCCCCCACGCGGGATCCACCTTCCCCCCACCACGACCGAGCCCAACTCGACGCATCTGTTTCGTTTCCGCTCCGAATCACTCTCAATCATCAGAAGAATCCCAATCATCACAAGACCCGCCGCCATCACAAGACCCGTAGTCATCAGAAGACCCTCAGAAGTCATCATTGTATATAGTGCCTGCCCGACGCAATGCATGAGATCCGCCACGACGCTGTCAGCCGTACGAACAACATCGCCACAACGGCCGCAACCCCTGCCACTCACTCTACACTAGCTCCGCGCATGGCAGTATCGTGCAAACCACGTGGGTCGGTCTTCTGAACTTACGTGATTATCCACCCGTCCACCGGGTCGGAACAGGTCGGATCTGCGGCTGCCAAGGCACCAGCGGGGCAGAAAACACCCCACCGGCAACCTCGCGCACGCAATCCAACCATCCCCATTCGCGACTACCATCTTGCACGTGTCAGACGTGTACCGAGCAGCACCGAGCAGCACCAAGCTGCAGAGCGCAGCCTCTGGTCTAAGCTATAGCATGCATCATCCCAAGCTATCGTCTCCCACACACAGGAGTAGGGCGTAAATCTATGGTATTGAAATTTCCAGCGTTTACCCGGAAATCTCGACACCGCCGATGGCGAAGACCACCGTTTACTTGGCAATCTCGACACCGCCGGTGGCGTTGAGGACACGCTTGATGTCACCGTAGATAAGGAACTGACCGGCAGTGAGGGTACCGATCATGACAAGACGGGCCGACATGCCGGTGAAGAGACCCTTGACACCGAGCTGCTTGGCCATGCCGATGATGCGCGAGGTGGTCGACTCTCCGGGGGCACCCTTGGTCTTGTTGATCTTGGAGAGGAGGGTGTCGGCGGGCTGCGAGATGACGGCGGCGGCCATACCGGCGATGAGACCGGCCGAGAGGTTGAGGCCGGTGGTCTGGCCAGTGGTGAGGTCGGCCTTGTTCTTGCCGGCGGCGGCGAGGATCTTCTCGACGGCGATCTCGTAGACGGCGAACTTGGCCATGGTGTAAGGAATCTGCTTGAAGAGGATGGGACCGAAACCAGCGTAGAAGGCACCGACACCCTCCTCACGGAGGATACGGAGGAAGCCCGAGGTGAGGCCCGAGGCGAAGGTGGGCTGCGAGACGAGACGGATACGGGTGGCCTCGAGGGGGCAGAGGACAATGTCGGCGAAGAACTCGGCGATACCAGAGGCACCGAGGTAGATGGCCTGACGGTTGGCCGAGGCGGTCTCAACACCAAGGGTGTCGATGGCAGTCTTCTTCCAGAACTCGTAACCGCCGAACTTGAAGGCACCCTGGAGAGCGTAGCCGACAACGGTGGGGCCGAGACCGGTAAGGAGAGCACCGGCACCCTCCTTGGAGACGATCTGCTTGAAAGCGTTGATCATGCCCTGGGTGGGTCAGCACGTGGGCTCTGGCGACAACAGCGAGGGCGTGCGAGATGAGCACGAGCAGTGTTTACGCGGGGCCACGGCAGGGAGCGCATCTGCGTGCGTACACAGATGCGCGCGCAGCCTAGCCCGCCTAGCCATCGCACTGGTGCTCGTCGCTTCGCATCATCGCATACCCGCCGGGGACCCGATTGGCTGCTGCGGGCCGAGCCACGCCTCCGCCATCGGGCCGCCGGATAAGCTGGGCCTACTCACCTTGTTGTAGACCTCGGGCTCGAGCTGGATACGGGTCTTGACGACATCGACGGGGGTGAGGGCACCGTGGGTGACGGCACAGCCGAGGGCACCGGCGAGGGCGAAGCTGGGGCATGTCAGTTGTGGTTCTTGCCGGGAGTGTTGCGAGCTGCTCACCGCGAGTAGAGGTCAATGCCGGTGGGGGCGGGCTTGGCCTCGACGGCCGCGGGGGCGTAGAACGACTTGTTGGGGTTGAAGAGGGGGTTGGCGCGGTACATTTTGGGAGAGTGGTGTGTGGAGAGGAGTAGAGGAGGATGATACAGTGCCAAAAGGCCTTTTGGTGATGCCTGCGGGGGGGAGGACGGGGGCGAGAAAACGGGCGGAAGGGTAAGGGGGGGAGGATGGTTTTTATCGGGGCTGCTGGCGGGCGGGTCGCAGGCGGGTGTCACGGCGTTGCGTCAGGGCGGGTACGCTGGACGGCGGCTCGACACTTCAGGGCTCGGCCGCGCGCCAGTCTGCCCACGGACGGATGATGCGCCGCCGCGCGCCGCGCGCCTCCACCACCCCTCGACTAACTCCGAAAATCCCCGCCTTGGCATTTTTTATCCGGCCCCCTGGGTTTGCCCGCGGCGCCCACCGCCGTATCCTCGGCAACCTGCTGTTGCCGCCGGGAACCGTGTCATGACGGGGAGGGTGGTGTGCGGGGCCATGGTTCGGTGGCGAGGCAGCACCGGCGCAGGCGTCTCTCAGCTGCGAGCCTCGTCGGCGGTATCGCTGCAGCGGGCGTCGGCGGTGCGGCGGGCAGCGAGGTGCTCGCTTCCCGCCCGTCGGCAACATGCCCGACGACCGCCGCATCCCGATACCGCTTCTTCCTCACGTACATCTCACATCTACCCTACGCCCACGCCTACTCGCGGTCCCTCCACGAGCGCTTCAGCTCGACCCAGTCCGACGCCCCGCGCTCCCCCCTCAGCGCAGAGCGCACGCGCTCAAGCTCGCGCGCGGCAATCTCAACGCGGGCAAGCAGCGCGTCGCGCCGCCCGAACCCGTCCTGCCTGTCCTCGCCGACCGTGGCGTCGAGCTCGATCAGCGCGGCGACCAGGCCGGCCCAGTGTGCGGCGAGCGCGGTCTCGGCGCGCGTGAGCGACGCGCTGGCGGCGTAGTTGTCGCTCGTGAAGAGGTCGAGGGCGCGCTTGGAGGGGCCGAGGACGAGGACGAGGGCGACGGCGAGGAGGAGGCCGAGGATCGCGAGCTCGGGCGGGTTGGCCATGGCGTCGTGGTTGTGGTGGGTGGGTTGTGGTGGGTGGGTTGGTGCGTGTCGACGAGAAGTGTCGACGAGGTGTCGACGGATAAGAAGAGATTAAAGCGGTGCCGCGGGCAGCGGGACGGGACGATACAATCATGTGCTACACATCAATGTGCCACGCCGACCGCCACGTCAGCAAGCCTCCGCCGCCACGCCACACCAGCCGCCGTCGTACTCGGCATCGATGACCTCCACCCTGCCGCCCGAGACCCCCGTGCCCAGGATATGAGGGCGCGCGCCAGGGTACACGTCGTAGACGAGGCCGGCGTGCGTGGGGAGGAGTGAGGCGAAGGCCAGCGCCAGGGCGAGGGCGAGGACGGCGGCCGCGGCGGCGGGGTGCCGGAGGTGTGTTGGCCTCGGGTTGTGGGGCGTTGGGGGTGCCGTTGGTGCTGGGTTTGGGCTGGCCGCTGGCGTCGTTGTGGGTTCCTTTGGGGCTGGGCGAGCGGGCGAGCCGGCTGTTGGCGGCGCAGCTGCGACCTCGTCGTCTGCCGCCACGGCCATTGGCGCTGTTGGCGAGCCCTCTCCCCCCCTCGGCACCCACTCATACCCGTCGTCACTTTCCATGTCGATGGTGGCACTTGGATCTCTCGACGCGTGCGGCTTAAGAGTATTGCAGCCCCACCACCCCCGCCACGTCGACCGCCACGTCCCAGCCCCACCGCCCTACTCGAACATTCCGCTGCCCCCAGCCCACACGCTGCAATCATGCATAGCAGCTAGGTATACTCGATCGACTCGATCGACTGCAGATAAACATACTGTCCACAGGTCGTGCGGCACGCCGGCACTGGGTATGAGATATCGCCTTGCAATAATGGTCATCAATGGTTCGTGGAGTGTGTGTGTATCATGAGATGGTGGAAATGATTGGGGAATGATGCCCTTGCGCTCTACTTCTTGCGCGAAAACAGCTTGAAAATGTTCTTGGCACGCGACGACCCCCCAACGTCCGACTTGCCGGCGCTGCTGAAGACCGACTCGGCAGCCGGCGTCGTGGGGCGCGCGATAGACGAGCGGGTGGGTGGGCGGGCAGGGCGCGGCAGCGTCGACGCAGCGACACGCCCTTCCGGAATCTGGTCGTTGTAGTGCACATGCTCGCGCTCGCACTCGGGCAGAAAAGAGCGAGCCTTCTCTCGCAGTGACACCATCGATGACGGCTTGCCCATTGTCCTTGGTGGGGCGAGGAGGTTTGGCACTGGCTCGGCTGACGTCCAGCCCTGACCGTGCTTCTTGATCCCGGGAACCGACTTGAGACGCTGCGACGCATCAAACAGCTCGGCCTCGTCATGCTGAACCATCGACTCCTCGGCGTCCTCCATATCCACCTTGGGGGGAGTGGGTGCCACCACCGTGCTGAAAAGACGGAGGTTGGACTCGGACTTGCGCGTCGGGACACGCCGCGCCGCTTGTGAGCGGAGTGCTGGCGTTGACGGCGCAGCACGCAGAGCATGGGCTGAGCGCTTCGTGGCAACTGGTATTCTGTCAGCACAAGCATTCCTCCTCCGCACACATCACACTCACGCGGCTTGTCCTTGTCGCCCTGGAACATTCTGAACACCTGCGACACGGTGGGGCGCTGCTTAAGGCGGGACGACTCGGTGCCTCTACTGTACGTGCCCTTCTCGGTCCCTCTTCCGTAGGTACCCTTGTCGGTGCTTCTGCCGTAGGTGCCCCTGTCGGTGTTTCTGCCATAGGTGCTCTTGGACGGGGAAGCCGATCGACCGTACGTGGCCTTGGTGGGAGACACAGATCTGCGTGCCGAGTCTCGAATAGGCATGGTTGAGAACTGTCTGGGGACGTGTGACGGGCGTGGCGTCGTTGGGCGGGTCGGCGTCGGGCTGGCAGACCGCAAGCGCTGCGCCAAGGTCTCGAGTTCTTCCGGCAGCTTGAACTCTGGGACAGGAGCTGGACGGCCCTCATTGTACGCCTTGCGTGCCTCCTCGACAAAGCCTGGTGTAAGCGAATACCTCCGCTTGCAACTCACGGTCCATGTTCTTGACCCACTGCGCGAGTCGGTCAAGGTTCTCGAGGGCCTCGGTGTCCCCGCTGCGCATGACGCCAATGGTGCTGGGGGCAGTTGACTGTTTGGCTGCCGGGGTTAGTTGGCACCACAACCCCTCAACGTACCTTTGCGCGGTGTCGTGTTCTTGCCTTCCTGTCCGGGACCTGGAGACGGCATACCGTCTCTATTGATCTTGCGCTGAAGCTCGAGGCTCATGTCGCCACTAACAACGCGCTTGCTCTGAGTTATGCTGCTGGTGAACGCCGGCGCGGTGTCAATCGGAGTGTCCAGCATCGGGGCCTTGGAAGTGTAGGTCGGGCGGGTTGGCGTCTGCACCTCGTCGTGGGCGGCAGCGAAAGTAGCAATGGTGCGCGCCGCGCGCTGGTTTGCCGCTGACCTCGTCAACACATGCTCGTCGGGGTCGTCCTCACATCTCGGTGACCTGAACGTGACGTTGCGCTCGTCGATCTCGGTCACGTCGTCAAGCTTGACAATGGCCTCGCTGCGACGGTACTCGATTCTCGCGGTATTAAGACCTCGGTCGAGGCTGACGGTTCGCGGCACCTGGCCACGTGCAGCACCGGTCGTCGGGGCGCGGCGCGACGTGTCCTCCTTCTGCTGAACGACATTGAGGCCCTCGAGTGAGCGCATGGTCCGGGCCAACGCTTCGGCCTTGGTGGCTGGGGTTGGGGACTCATCGCGCAAGGTCTCGCGAACCGCGCTGGTCCGCATGAGGAGCGGTTCCGAGCGACGAATGTCGGCGTGTTTGTTGTATTTGTGTACCGTAGTCGACGAGGGGCGCACGAGGCTATTGGGGCGGTGCTCCTTAGCGAGAGATGAGTCTTCTGCAGGTTGTCAGCTTTGTCGATCCGACTGTGACTCACCAGCGTCAGTGACGCGGGGCGGCTTGGCCGAACGGATAATCTTGGTAGCTATCGGGTCAGCCATGCTCGCTCCAGCCACTCACGAGACCCTCTGTCAGGCGTCGCGTCCCTCTGGCGAGGACCAAGAACAGAGCTGTCCCGTTTCTTGAGGAACTTGTCTGGCACCTCGGGCACTGGCTGAACACCAGCGAGGCCAGCAAGGTCGACGACAGCCTTGGCGGAGCGGAGCTGGCTCTCACTCGTTTGCTGCTTGACCGCCTGCTGCTTGACCGACTCACCAAGCGGTGGGCTATCTTGGGCGGCGGTCTTGGTCTTGCGGCGGGCACCGATGTCGCTCCTGACCTTCTTGAGCTTACGCTCCTTGTCCTTCTTGGCGACGATGGGCCGCACCGGGGGTGGTGTCTCGATGACCTCTCCAGCAGCTTGGCGGACAAAGCTAGGAGTTGAGACTGTCGACTCGGCGACGGGAGTCAAGGACTGGTGGTAGTACGCCTGCTGCGCAGTGATGCGGTAGCTCGGGTCGGGGCAGATCATGTAGCGTAACAAGTGCTCAAGGTCTGCTGCGTCAGCTACCAGTCTCCGCCTCGGTACCTACCCTTCGGGATGGACCAGTCGCCCATCCAGTTTCCTGCGCGGGTTCGCTCCCAGTACACCAGGAGCTCCTCCTTGGTCTCGAAGTTCTCGTCCTCATCGGCTTCAAATGGCGTTCGGCCCACAAGGACCTCGAACATGGTGACCTGAGAGGGTTAGAAAGCTAATGCTGGTTGGAACTCACTCCCAGCGCCCAGACGTCCGACTGGCGTTCATCATGGGGCTGACCGCGGGCCCTCTGGGGGTCGAGGTACTGACAGTTAGCCATAGAACCGTAGCTACTGCTCACCTCTGGCGTGCCCCAGCTAATCGTGGTAAGAAATGCACCCCGGCTGCTGGGCTTGTGCTGCTGGGCAAAGCCGAAATCCACGATGACCGGAATATCGTGGTGGCTGATGAGGATGTTTGCCGGCTTGATGTCATTGTGCGTTATGCCGCGCTCGTGGAGGTACCCCACGGCGCTGCACAGCTGACGGAAGTATGGACGTGCGCGCTCATGGCCCATCTGCACGGGGATGATGTGCGAGTGGTAGGGCATGACGAGGCTGGTGTCATGGTCAGCGCCACATTCGAGTCCACAGCGTGCCACTCACAACGCCCAGCTTCTGCTGATCACAAATGCCTCAAAGCGGATAATGCTAGGGTGCGGCTCGTGCCGTAAGCTCCTGGTAGTCTTCATTTCGAGCCAGAGTGAGCGGATGCGCTGCATCGTGACCTGGGCGTCAGCACACTTGCCCACCCACACACACGCACCGGGTCCTTGTCCTTGTGAACAACCTTGATGGCGACGACACCGGCGCCAAACTTGCCGAGGCCGCCTGCAGACATGTTTCCAAGGCGGAAGACGGGGTCCGTTGGATCTAGGTCGCTATCCTCGTACGGCTTGAGCGAGGTCATGTACACCTGGCCCCAGTTGCCGTTGCCCACTTCCGTGTCGAAGCTAAAGCGGCCCTGGACCTGGTCGTCCGAGAGCGCGACAATGTCTTCCATGCCGGGTGCCGTGGAGAAGAGATGGGCGGCAGCGCCGTCGTGGTTGGGCGTCGTGGGTGACGAGCTGGGGGATGGGGTGGGATAGGCGGCGCTAGTGTCGGCGGTGGGCTCGTCCTCGACATCATACACCGGCGCGGCCTGGACACCATTGGCGAACTGGTTGTACGAGACGAATTCGCTCTCGTCATGGTCGGAACAGTATGACACGGTGTCGAGCATGGGCGCGATAGCCTGTCTGATGAAAGAAGGGTCGAGGATAGCGCTAGTGCTGGTGTTGTCTCGGCTGGCCGTGTCGGCGACGTCGTTGCCGTAACCGTTGGGAGATATGTCCATGTTGGACGAGTTGTTGACAGTGATTGAAGGATGAGAGACTTCAACCGATGTTGACTGATGCACAAGCCAGAGTGTCAGTGCGTCGTGCAATGTTTGTTTGTGCTGGGTGGCCGCATCGCTCGCTGGGCGCGCGACGGCTTCTCCACCCAGTCCGCCGACGCCTCCTACGCCGCCGCTGCTGCCGTTACCACGCCAGTCTTACTCACCGAGTCGAGTGACCTCGAGGGTAGCTCAGGGGAAGGCGCCTGGGCACGCGCTACAGCTCGAAGACGCTGTCGAGAGCGCGAGTGTTGGATGACGAGTGGGCGAGTTGTGGCCGACGAGCCCGGGCTCACCATGGCGTTTGCGGCGCTGGCAAAAGGCTTTTTCCTCCGAAGGACGGGGGCCTTTTTCTTGCTCTGGTAGACGTGTCGGTGTGAAAGAGTCGACGTGGCGGGTCCAGCGGGGTTGTTTTTGCGAGGAGGTTGACGAGAGTGGATGGACGAGGAGAATGAGAGGGAGAGGGGCGTAAGAGTGTTGGACGACGACGGGGAGACCATGGCTGTGCGAGCAGAGTGGGGGGCTCAGGCGCGCGGGTGTGTGTGTGTGGGCCGTGTGGGTGGGGTGTTTGGGTGCGTGCGCGTGTGTGTTGGCGTGTGTGTGATTATTGCGGGTGGGGCGCCGTGGGCGTTATGGGCGCGATGGGCGCGAGGGCCGGGAGGGCGTCGACGACGACGGCTTCCACGGCGACGACGATGCGGAGAGGGGCGACGGGGCGACGGGGCAACGGGGGCACACACTAGGGCGCAGCTTGTGCTTCTCGACGGCTCGTCAAATTTCTTGATGGGCGCGGCGCCTACAAGGGGTATAAGGCCGCACGACGCACCCCAAAGGTCTCGATCGAGATGGTCGTTGTGATGCGACGAGTTGGGCGGGCGGCGCGGGCGAGATGATGATGCAGCAGCAGAGGCGAGAAGACGGGCGGGGGATGCTTTAAAGGCAGGGCGTTGCGAGCGATTGCGGGCACTTGACCAAGGAGAACGAGCTAGTGAGAAGCACAAAGATCAGTGCAACACCTAGTAGACTAAGTGACGAGTCTTCGCCGCCCCCGCCGCCGCCGCTCGCAAAAAGAAAACACTCGCGCTGGCAGTCGCGGGCGCTGGCGCGCCCCGTCCCCCGTCCCCCCTTCGCGCTCCCTCTGCACGGCCCGTCTGTCGACACAAACACTGCAGCAGTGCTTCCCATGTACCCATGTTTGGGCCGACGAGAAGCCCGACGCTCTGTATGGCTAAACGAGGGTGTGACGAGCACAGGCCGTGTGGCGTCGGTCGTGTCGCCGCCGCTGCTTCTTCTCCGTTACCCTGTCCTCGACGCGCGTGGGTTGTCGGTCTGGCTGTGAATGTGAATGTCAAGCGTGAAGCAGACGAGTTCAGTGTGATGTCAGACACAGGAGACGCCTGTAGTGTGAGTGTCGTCTCGGAAGATAGACATTGGCACAGCCAAAGCAGGAACAAAAGAGGCACACTCCGCATCAGCAATCCAGGGCCATGGCGACATGGCGTCACCATCGTTAGGGGGGCCCTCGCTGCAGCAGCTTGGCCGCCGTCACGTCGTCGGTGGCTCGTGTCATGTCTACATTGGGTCTCTGCCTGTACATTTTGTGAGCGGTGGCCTTCGAAAGAGCAAGCCAAAGCCGACGACGCTGGTGTTGTGGCGTTGGGTCAACGCGCATGCGGTCTATGCGACCGATCGTGGCTTCAAACCGCGCCCCGTGCGTCGTGGCCGCCGAGTGAGTGTCAACTCTTACGACACCTCTTCTGGGATACTCGGCGCGTCGGGCAAAGATTGTAGTCGCTGAATGCCCTGCGTCGCCAGGAGGGTTGTCGCCCGTGGCGTAACTGATCCCGATAACAGAGACGATTCAGAGGGTGCTGGCGAGCGCTCGCCTGCGGGAACAGGGGCGACAGTTGCCCTGTTCGGGCCCCATCGGGATGTGTGTTGTGCTCTGCAGACACATTAGCAAAATAGGGTCCACGCTGAGCTCCGGCCGGAAAGGTACCCACGGGTTTGAGGACGAGTAGTCGAGGCTGGGGTGGTGTGAGCGCAGCGGGCAAGGTTGACTCACTGGACATAGGCACGGATGACACCGTCAAGGTTCTCGAGCATACACCTGGGGTCAGTTGTGTGCTCAGGCCTGCGAGCTTACTGGATGGTCTCCCCGACGTCGTGGGCATGGTGAAGTGATGTCGACTGGGGTAGCACTACGTCGACTTCGCATACCAGGTCGTCGCCAATGTGGTACACCTCGACGTCAGAGATCTCTAGCACGGGGTTGAATCGCGACACCATGTACAGGACACGCGTGATCTGGTCGCCAGAAGCTTGTTTCCCCGACACTGCAATGTCAGCATATCGTCGGAGCGACAATACCCACAGTTGCTAAAGTTGTCGAAGAGCGTCCTGACCCACGCGATGATAATGTAAAGTGAGAGGACCATACCGCCGATAGGGTCGAGAAGCGGTGAGTCGAGCTTCTCTCCAAGCCATGGGAAGGAGAGCGACATGACGTTGAGCCACACATCGTTCTCGGCGTCTTGCGCGAGAGCCTGCACCCCCGAGCTGGGGATGGTCGAGCACCACCACCAGAGCACCGACTTTGTGGCGATGGTGGCTAGCATGGTCGAAAGGCCGATCGTGCTGAGCTCGACCGTCTCAGGGCGCTCGTGCCGGAACACGCGCTGGAAGGACTCGATGAAAACTTGCACAAAGGAACAGATCATGACGACGGAGAAGATGAGCTGGGGGGTTAGTGGTGATGCAGCGTGACTTGGCTCACCACACCGAGGGGCTCGAATCGCCTCTTGCCTGCGGGGTACAAGTGCCGGTCGCTCTCCTGTCCCATGGCCCACGACGTGCCGAGGATGATGAACGTCGAGAGAAGATCGAGAGCCGAGTCGATGAGCGACGCCATGAGCGAGATAGATGAGGAGTAGTAGACCGCAACGGCCTTGACCCCAACGAGCAAGAAGTTGACGATGGTGTTGACTGCGGTCAGCGCGTCCGTGGCTCCAACTCACTATGCAGGGCGAGCTTGGCCAGCCTCTCACGCTTGGCCTGCTTGTGGCCTACGAGCGGTGTGTTCTCGTCGACCGGACCAGCCTCCTCGTCGTCATCGACGATGGCGTCCCCGTCCATGCGCTTCGGACGCACATGCCACGCCGTGTGCCTGCGCTGCCACTCAACAGCGTTGACGTACGCCGCATCGCTTGGGTACACGCTACGCAGCGGTGGCGGACGGAAGCTGCCAGCAATGATCGAGGGCAGCTCGCCGGACAGCAGCGTGTCGACCTCGACGTAGTGCTCGTGGATCTCGGCCAATTTGGAGTAGTAGGGCCGGAGCTAGAGTCAGTGGCGCTGCGCTCGGGGTCAGGCCTCACCTTCTTTGGGAGATTGGCAATGTCCTCGTCGGCGACGGGGATGTTCTCAAAGTCTGTGATGCTGCGCTCCTGCGACGAGATGATCCTGGGACGTGAGCGGGGCCCAGAGGAGTGGAGGGGAATTCGGCCTGTGGACCTGCCCTATACTTACCCAAGGTTCTGCACCTGGTCGAGCGAGAAGCCGCGCTGCAGACGATGCCTCCGGAGAGGGTGTGGCTCGAACGGGGACGGCGCCGCGCTCGGTAGGTCGGCGTTGCTGCGGTCGATAGTCATGTCGGTCTGCTGGAGGATGCGGTTGGCGACAAAGCCAAGGGCGGACGCCTGCGGGACGGCACTGAACCCGTTCGAGCCACCCGCAGAGCGCACAGAGCCGGCTCGGGCGGGGCTGGCGTTGCGCGACGGCATGGGGCGCAGAGTTGAAGATTTTGCAATGGACAAGAGGAGATGGTGGCCGCTGTTGGCTCTTCAGCGTCGTCGCCGATGAAGGTCGGAGGAATGTGAGTCGCGGCTACCCGCGACGACCGAATTTAGGAATTCCTCAGGCACGGATATTAGTCTGGGCATCACGTGCATCCTAATCAATCAGAAATGACGCACTTGGTGGCAGCGTGGAGCGCGTTCGAGCCATCACTCAGAACGACCTGGAGTAGCAGGTCGTGTGCATGGATTTTGGGATGAGCTGGGGACTGAACCTGCCTGGATGCATGCCCAAGGTGGGTGGGTGTGGGGAGTGGAGTGAGGCGGGGTGCTGTACGGTGCCGAGGTGTGGCTGTTGGCGGGGGTCCGACTGGCCCCGAGCCACGGCCAGTGCTGAGTGCGCGTAAGGGGTGATGGATCCCGAGACGAGCGTGAGCGCAGACGTCGAGTCGTCGCTGTGATCGTTGGTGGTTTGCTTGTTGTCCAACCCTCAACCCACAAAGTTGTTGCTTTACGGTGCTTGTGGCGCGGCTTTGACTTTGACTGGACGCTGAAACGCATTACGCCTCAAATAGGGACAACTGACATCATCCGACTTCCACCTTCCTCCACCTTGCCTTCCTCCCTTCATCCACCCAGACCACAACAACAATGCCTCCCCCGCCAATACCCTTCCACATTCTGCGCGCACACCACGCTCCGATCTCGGCACTGCACTTCACGCGGGGTAACACGCACCTCTTCGCTGGAGACCAGGACGGCGTCGTCAGCGTGACGGATCTGAGCGCGCGCCGCGTCGTCGCCAGCTGGGAGGCGCACGACAAGGGCGTCCTTTCCGTCGGCGAATGGGACGGGGGCGTGGTGAGGTGCGAGCTGAGGATGGTTAAGATAGCTAACACCCCAGCCAAGGACGCGATAACAAGATCAACTTCTATGCGCGGGTGCCGCCTGGGCCGAGGGGGCAGGGGGCGCCGGCAGTGGTCCAGACGATGCCGTCCAACTCGCTCAACTTTTGCCAGTTCTCCTTGGCGCCTTTGGAGGCCGCTGGAGAGGCGCTGCTAGCCCTTCCCAACCTCACTGACTCGGAGCTGGTGGGTTTGAGCTTCGGAGCGATGGTAGCTCACCCCCAGATCGACATCTACCACGTCCCGAGCCTGAAACGGCTGCACTCGGCAATCAACTACGTCCCCCGGGCAACCGGGCCCGACGCGCCGCGCTCGGGGCTGGTCATGTCCCTCCATCTGCACGTGCGCGACGCCCAAGTGTTCCTGGCCACGGGGTACGAGGATGGCCGGGTGGAGGTGTGGTCATGTGGGGTGTCGGACGTGGAGAGGATGTGGGACGGGAGAAAGGGTGCGGAGACGGGGGAGCAGGCGTGGAAGCGACTGTGGGAGGGCAAGGCGCACAACGAGGCTGGTGAGTGGCGTTCTCGGGACCCACGCTGACGCCAGTCATGGCCATGGCGGTCGATCCGGCGTTCACGCGGGCGTTTACCGTGTCAGCCGACCATCTCCTCGGGCGCGTGGACCTGTCATCGGTGGGTTGGGTACGAGGCGCAGCTGACAGGCCCAGGTTATCGACGGCACGGCCGAGCCGCCTGCTTCGGTGCTCACGACGTACGCGATGAACCAGATCGGCCACGCCTCGCTGGCGACGTCGCACGACGGCCTCGTGGTGGGCGTTGGAGGTTGGGACGGGCGGTGAGTCGGCCTGGCTGGCTATCGCTGACTTTGCCCAGGATACGGTTGTTCTCCGCCGCGACTTTCAAGCCGCTGGGCACGCTGGCGTACCATCGCGAGAGCGTCCAGGCGCTTGCATTTGCGCAGCCGCCGACGGCGCTGCTTCTCGAAGGCGGCACTGGCGGTGGCGACGACGACAACGAGACGGTGGAGCTCGGGGCGGAGAGCGACAGTGACGACGACGACGGCGCAGGGGACGCTGCTGGGCCCCGAGACCGGTGGCTCGCGAGCGGCGGGAAGGATCGGAGGATAGGGCTGTGGGCGCTGATGGACTTTGGGGCCGGCGGGCGGGCCGCGGGGGGGAGGTAGCGGCGGCGTGCACATCCACACTCATATGCATGGCATTGGCATTGGGCCGGCGGCAGCCGACTTCGGAAGGTGCACCCCGGCGGAGACGACCCACCCCGCCGCGGCCTGCGACCCGCCCCGCCCCCACTCTGCTCGGCCAGCCTATCACCGCAAAACGCAGCATCCAGTGGGGGCCAAGAGATGCGGGTGGGATGGGGGCGGCGGGGGCGGCGGGGTGTGGCGGCGGCGGAGGCCGCGCCGGCCGCTGCCGGGTCGGTCGGGGGTGGCGGTGGCGGCGATCAGCCATGCGCCACGGGCGTGGGAATGGCAGTGGTGGTCACGGGTTGTGGGGGACGTCGGGATGTGTGCGGTGCGGGGTGGCTGGGGTCGTGTGGTCGTGTGCTGGGGGGGGGGGTTGAGGGGGGGAGGGGTGCTCGGGGTGCTCGGGGTGGTATAAATGGCAGTCTGCTCGTGCTTCAGCTGCCCCGTAAAGCACAAGCAAGCACCCATCGTGAGCCCCCGTCCCCGCGTCTCCGCTAACCCCAGGCCATGACGCAGCACGAAGCACCCTCCGCCCCCTCCTCCGACCGGCCCTGCCCCTCCCCGGGCGAGTGGGACGCCGAGCTCGAGGAGCGCGAGGCCAACCACCACAAGCACGCGCTCTCGCACCACCACGACGTGCACGAGGCGTTCGTGCACCTGCGCGCGAATGTCGCCGACGCGCTCGAGCACCTGCACGGCAAGCTGAGCACGGTGGCGCACGGGCTCGAGGACGAGAAGCACGAGTTCGCCGTCGGCATCGACGGCAGCGTGGGCGAGGCCAAGACCGAGCTGCACGAGGCGATCGACAAGCTCCACGCGTGGTGGGATAAGCATGCTGGCGGGAGCGTGGCTGTCGACGCTAAGGCCGCCGACGCGGGCGCGTGGCGCGGGCCATGAGGTACGCCGAGGTGCGCCGCAGGCGCGCCGAGAGCTTGGACAGGTAGTAGTGGGTAGGGGGTAGTGGGATGTAATGTTGAGCAGCTCATGTGCCACGGCGCCCGGCGACGCACGCCCGTGATCGACGCAACGGCGCATCATTCGCCGTGCCACCGTGCATCTATCTTATCGCGCTGCGGGCGCCGGCGCGGGCGAGCACGCGTCGGCGTGAGGCAGACAGCATGCACCCGCGGCATCTCGCTTCGCTCGATGCCGTTCGCTCGATGCCGCGCGCACGTTTGACGACGCGACCGTTGGCCCAAAGTGGCATTGGCTGAATCAATCTCGATCGTCGCCGTCAGACGTGCGTACGTCACGCGCGTCGTGATGTGATGTGACAACAGAGGCACGACGGCACGACGCACTATATATACCGCGGCTGCTGCTACCACCGCCTGCGTCTTCCCACCATCCATCCATCCATCGCAATGTCCAACCCGACCCCGACGACCACCGGTGCCGCTGCTACGCCGGCTGCTCCTGCCTCGGCGCCGGCTGCTCCTGCCGCCGCCGCCGCGCCTGCCGGCGCTGGCGGCGCTGCCCCAGCCATCCCGCCGCACCCGACCCAGCGCACGGCCCACGACAGCCTGCACGCTGCCGCCGGGGACTGGCGCTCCGCCCTCTCCAACCTGCGGCGCAACGTCACCGACAACTTCAACCAGCTGCACGACAACCTGCAGGGCTCGCTCGACCAGCTCGAGAGCGACAGCGCGCCGGCCATCAGCGACGTGCAGGCGTCGTTTGAGCAGACGCGCGCAGAGCTCAACCGCCGCTTGGACGAGCTCGCCGCCCAGTTTGAGGAGAAGCACCACGCCGTCGTGAGCAAGATTGGGTCTTTCGGCGCGCCTGCCGCCCCGGCGCCGGCGGCCGGTGCCGCGCCGACGTCGGTGCCCACCCCCGCTGTCGCCACTGGCGACCTTAAGAACTCGGGCCGTGAGTTGCCCCTTTGCCGCCGCGCTGACTTTAGCCACGCCTGCTGCTGGCGCCGCGCCGACTGCCGCGCCGACTGGCGCCGCGGCCGCTGTCCCTGCTGCCGCCGCCGCTCCCGCCGCTGCCCCCGCTGCTCCCTCGGCCGCACCCACCGCCCAGTAGCCCCGCTCCGTTGTATAATGCAATGAATGACAGATGCCAGATGCAGACCTGTGATACAGTGACACCCACCCTCTACTCCACGCTCTCGTCGTCAGAGTCCCCCTCGCCGCCCGTCAGCCCCGCGGCCACCGCCGCCTCCCACGCCTCCTGCAGCTCGGCCAGACTCCTGCCCTGGCTCATCTCGAGCATCTCGAGCGGCATCATGTTGGCGCTGAACGCCGGCGCGTTGCGGTTCGCCTCGGGGTGTGCCGCGCTGTCGATAACCCGCAGCACTGGCAGCCGCGGCCGGTCGTCCCCGCCGTCCGGGAGCGGCGCCTGCGCGCGCACAAAGATCTGCTGCAGCTCGGGGTAGCTGAACAGGTACGAGTCGGTCGCTGGGCGGTACGGCTGGAAGTCCATGATCGTGGCCGACGTGTTGCGCTCGTCGAGATAGAGGTCGAAGACGTAGTCGTCTCCACCAGCGTAATCCCCCCTCACTTCGTCCTCCCAGAACGCGCGCACGTTGTCGACGAGCTTCTGCTGCACTTCTGGGTCCTGGAGGTGGTCGTAGAAGTTTGTATCGCGCTGGGACACGGCTGGGGTGTGTTAGCGTGGGCGAGATGATGCGGCGTCCCTACGCACCCAGCAAGATGTTGTCGCGCACAAAGCACCGCACCTCGCGCGCGGGGTTGAGCTCGACAAACTTCTTGAGCACGAGCTCGATGCGCGGCTCGGGCAGCGCGGCCGCGTCGACGCCGACGCACCCCTCGTACGCGCGCTCCGGGTCCAGGTCGTGCTGGATAAAGTCCGAGCTCTTGAGCAGGAGGTAGACGTCGTCCGGCGAGATGCAGTGGAGGGGGCCGAACTCGGTCTGGGGGAGGAGGAAGGCTGCGTCCTGGGTGTGTCAGCCGGCTACCCCACACCACGCGACCCACCCTAGGCGATGTCCAGTTGAGCTTGGGGAACACGGCGCCGCCGTACCGCCGCAGCGCGGCGCGAATCGCCGCGCTCGTCTTGGGCAGCCGGTACACGGGCGCGTCGGGGTCGGGCGAGCCTTGCCGTGATGGGCCGGCCCTGTGGGTGAGCTCGTCTTCCTCAACACAACAGCTCGCCACTCACTCGTCGTCCTCGGGCATGAAGATCGAGTCCGAGTGGAGCCACTCGACAAACGCGTCATGCTCGCCCAGCGCGTCAATGTCGACGACGCTGGCGGCAAACGTAATGTCCTCAAAGGTTTCGTACCATGCCGACGTGCGCGCGGCGTCGACCTCGCCGACCGTGAGCGGCGGGAACAGCGGCGCGGGGGACGGCGCGCGGACTGGGACAGGCATGGGTGGGGGGGTACGATGGGCGATGGCACAGTGGTCGGCGCGTTGCTTTGTCCTGCAGTGGAATGTGCGAGTGGAGGTTCGTTGGGCGGGTGAGGCTGGCACGGCCAGATGAGATTTCGCGTGCCAGCCTCACGCCTCCCTCCCTTCCCCCACCTCCACCAGAGGGTCACAGTTTTGAACACCTCCCTCCACAGCGACAACAACAACACCATGTCGACGTTCAACCCGCACGACCACCTGGTCAAGCAGGGCTGGAAGGGCAAGGGGAGTGGTGAGTGCAGCGGGGGTGACCTCGGAGGCTGACCCACGCTAGCCCTCAAGGACGGGCACATCACGCGCCCGCTCGCGACGGTGCAGAAGAAGTCGCTGAGCGGGATAGGCAAGGACCGGGACGAGGCCGTGCCGTTCTGGGACCAGTGAGTCGCGAGCGCGCGAGCGAGCGTCCCTTATGCCCGCGTCCCCCCGCTAACCCCGCAGCATCTTCGCAGCCACAGCAGCGTCGATCGCGAGCAGCTCGACCTCGCCCGCCACGTCCGGCGCCAACACACCAACCACGTCCACGCCCTCGCTCTCCATCGCCGCGCGCTCAGGCCGCGAGATCGCAAAGCGCAAGCTCTACTCGAGCTTCTACCGCGGCAGCGCCGAGAGCAGCCCCAAGCCGAGCGAGCCGGAGCCGGTGGCAGCGCCAGCGCCAGCAGGCGGGAGGACACGACCGCTGCGGAGCCAGCTGTGGGGTGCGGCGCCCAGCGCGGAGGATAAGGCCGAGGCCGGGGACAAGGCCGAGGCAGGGGAGGAGAGTAAGGAGGAAAGAAGGGTGCGCAAGGAGGCCAAGCGCGCCGCCCGCGCCGAAAAGGCCGCGCGCAAGCTCGCTGCTGCGGCCGCGAGGGAGGCGGAGAAGGGCGACAAGGTCGCGCGGAGGGCGGCGCGCGCTCAGCGCAAGGCGCTCAAGGCGGACGGAAGGGAGCAGCGGCGGGCTGAGCGGGCTGCGCGGCGCGCGGCGAAGGCGTAGGTGGCATTGTATTCTTTAGCATTTGCATGGGTCTTGGGATTGACGGGGGAGGGGGGGGGAGGGGAGGGGGTTGTGCTCGGTGGCAGTCGCCCAGCAACGCTTCAGGTGTCCTCACTCCCACTCCGCCTCACTCGCGCTGCGCGCTCGCTCGGCTCGCAAACCACTTCATGCAAAATAAAAACTAATACTATGCGCCACTACCATATGATGATGCGCTGTCGCCGAGTGCACATGAAGATGTCTGCCACATGGTCGCCATGTTACAACACTGCCCGGGCCAGAGCCCGGCTAGCCCGGAGCCCTCACCCCCGCCCCCTACTTGGACTTCTTGCTGCGTCCGCGCCCGCGCCCGCGCCCGCGGTTCTTGCCTCCGCCGCGAGCGTTGCCGCCGTTGCCGTTGTTGGCCTTGGCCCCGCGCGCAGGGGGCGCGCCGCCGCCGGCAAAGAGCGTCTTGTGCACGACCTCTGCCGAGCCAACGACCGCCTCGGGCACGTGCGCGGGCGTCGTCGCGCCGCTGGCCACCGGCGTGTCGTCCTCGTTGGCGCCCGACGTCTCGGCCAGCGGGCTGGGCGGGATGACGGGCGACTCGGCTGGCACACCTGGCACAGGTGAGGCCGGGCGCGAGGCGGGCGACGCCGTGCCGCTCGTCGCCGCACGGCGGACGCCGGGCGACGTCGTCGCTGCCCGGCTGGCGTGCGTGATCGGCAGCATGTGGCTGGGTGGGTTAGCGTGAGCGTGGAGAGCGGTGTGGGCTCGTGATCAGGCTGAGCCCTCGGGCGGTAGCCTCGTCGGGCCGTCGAGGTTGCGGCGGCGCGGCACCTCTGGCATGCGTGCACAGCAAGCAGCGCGGCAGGCCGCATGCCAAAGGGGGGGCCGGGGTGCGGCGCCAAGGTGCGGCGTCGACAGCGCCGACGCCAGCAGCACCCGCGACCACCTCGGTGCCAACGGCATTCCCCGGGGCTAGCCAGCGCTGGCTAGCGACAGCTGGGCTGACGACAGGCGGGGCGACGGGGCTGACGGCTCGGGGCTGACGACAAGCGTGCGCCGCCTGCCCTCGACACCCCGGTCCACCGTCCCTCCCCCCTCCCCCTCCCCCCTCCCCCTCGCCGTCGGAACTCGCCCACAGCGCTCAGCTCGGCGGAGCCGCGGTGCCTTCGCCCTGCCGCGCGAGTCCTACTCCGCCGCGCCCACCGAGGCAGTGCCCCCCCACCCCCCGGACCGCCGTACCCCCCCACCCAAGCCCACTCACCCGCCAGCCTCGCGGCCAATCTCAGCAATCCGCGCGCGCTGGCTCGCGTTGAGCCCGCCGCTGGCCTCAGGCGCAGCGCTCATCGACACGGCGCCGTACCCGTCCTGGCTCTGTATCTCGTTCCCGGGCGCGAGGAGCGGGTCCGTGTCGGCCGCCGTCACCTGGGGTCAGCTGCCGACAGGGGAAGCAACCAACCTCGTCATCCTTGACGGCGGGGGCCTTGCCGCAGCAGGGCAGGAAGTCGAACAGGCCCATGTGGGCCGGTGGGGGGTGGTTTGGTCGAGCGAGTGGTGCGGGGTTTGGCGGGTGACGCTTTAATAGATGTCCTTGTCCCTTGGGCCGTGCGTAGTTGTTGTCGTCGCTTGTGAAACACGAACAACAGAGGCTGTAGGCTCTGTGCGCGAGAAATATGAAGGAAAGGATGAGACGAGTTGCAGTTGCGTTGCGCTCGCTGCTGCTTTGCCGTTTGCCTTTGGCTCAGGAGGGCGACAATGTCCTGCAGGCGGCTGCTGGCTGGGCTGGCTGGCTGCTTGGCTCGGCTGCTTGCTCTTGCCTGCCTGGCCATTACGACGCTCGTCTCCGACTCATCTCACGGCTAAAACCTGACGACGCTGCCCACGCGGACGCATTTGGCCACTAAGCCTCTGTCTGCCCACCCGTAATGTAACAAATACATCCAAATACGCATACTAATCCAAATCTAATCCCAAAAACACCAAGGTTGAGAGAAACAGTAGTCTGCTCTGCTCTGCAGCAGATGTCTAATGCTTGCGCCATTGTGGCGCAGAGGCTTGCTCAGGCTCGCTCAGGTTGCTCAGGCTCGCTGGCTCGCCCGGCACCTGCCTCTCGCGGCTGGGTCCTGCCAGCGCGCAGCGCAGAGGAAATCAGGTGGCTAAAGCCCTGCCGCCGCTCAAGGCACAGGCCGGCGGACCGGCGTGCGGCTCGTCGATGCGGCTCGGGCCGTATTTTTACACGATACACAAAAAAGTGCACGTTTGCAGTGCTGCTCGCGTGACACGCACGCACAGCGCACAGCAGCTATGCACGCGCCGCCTAGTTGTAGCCCATGGCGCGACGGCCGCTGACCGAGTCGATCCAGGTCGCATCGCCGCCCTCCTCGAGCGCGACGACGGTGGCCGAGGTGTGGGGGGGAGGAAGACCGGCCTCGAACGCGGCGCGCTGGGCAGCGATGAAGGCCTTGTTGCCGGGCGTAACGGGGAGGGGGTGCACAGGGAGCACAAGACCAGCTCCATCGACAGGGGCGACGCGGGCACCGGCGTGCGTCACCAGGACGTCACCGGGCGCGAGCGAGACCTCGGCGGGGCGGACGTGCGTAAGCTCGGCGTCGGTGGCCGGCGTGTCGCGCAGGCGCCAGTTGGCGGGCTCGAGGTAGCCGGCGGTCGAGTAGAACGAGATGCGCGAGCGGACGGGCGCAAAGTACGGGCGGAGGAGCGCGTACGTGGCGGCAGCGGCCGAGGTAGGCACGCGCAGGTCGGTGCGGCCGAGGGCGAGGTGGGCGTGCACTGGGGTCGAGGGGCCCGAGGCCGTCTCGGCGACGTCCCAGAGCGACTCGGAGGCCCAGGTGGACGCCGAGGGGGCCGACGACGCGGCGTCGACCTGGATAAAGGGGGCGTCCGTGGCCGAAGGCACGAGCGAGCGCAGCGCCTGCGAGGTGGCCGACAGGACCGACGTGTTGGCGCGGGCGGCGACGAGCGCGGGGTGGTGGTAGGCGGCTGGAGCGTGTCAGTGCGGGTTCGTGTTCGCGCTTGGTGACTGGTTACTCACGCTGAGTCGCGCTGGCGAGCTCCGAGGCCCAAGCCTCGGCAAGCTGGTCGCGGACGACGTCACGGATCACGAGTGCGCCGGTGCGCGAGACGGTGTCGCGCAGCGCGGGGTCGGCGAGCACCGAGCCGAGGGCCTGGAATGGGATTTCCGGCAGAGCAGCAGGCTGGGTACGACGTCAGCGCGTGTCTGGATAGCCGAGGTGGTGCGGCGTGGGTGGAGCGAAATTTCAGGCGCGGAAGAGGTCCGGCACCATCATCGGCAGGCGCCGGCGACCTCGGCCGGCTCTGGCCACGATGCATGGGCCGTGCACCGTGCACTGAAATTTCTAGTCGCGCGCGAGTCACTCACCTGCTCGAGAAGCGCGGCGAGGGCGGCCTCCCACGCGCCGAGTGCCCACGCACGCCCGCTCTCAGTGCCGAGCGTGGCGGTGACCCACTGGGCGGGGGTCGGGGGAAGCGGGGCGTTCTCGCGGGCGGCGAGGGCGAAGGCGTACGGCGCGCGGAGCTTGCTCGACGACGCGGGCTCGTCGAGGCGCTGCGTGTATGGCGGGGCGAGGGAGGAACGCGCGCTGTGCTCGTACGGCGGGGCGAGGGGCGCGCGCGCGACGAGCGACGCGGTCGTGAGTGCTCTGCGGCCTGCGCGGGGGAGAGTGGCGAGCATTGGGGTGTGGTGGCGTGAGTAGTGGTGGTGGCGGTGGACTAAGGCTGGCTGAGCTTGCTTGCAGCTGCTTGTAGTTTTTATGCAGTGGGTGTGATGGAGAGAAGCAGTGTTGACCGAGGCGTGGTAGATGTGTAGTCAGCCGAACTCGGGCACTCGCGCAAAGTGGCCACTTGTGCACTCGCGCACGCACGTCAGAGATTTTCCAACAAGTGGCGACTCTAGCTGGCCGGCTCCACCCAGTGGACGCTCTGACGTCGGTCGCTGCCTGCTCGTCCCGAGCCGCCGAGCCAGCCAGTGCCGGCCTGCTGCGGCGCTACAGAGGGTCGAGCACGCCAAAGACTCGTCGTCGCCGGACCACTGCCGCCGGTTGCGTCTATAGCCCGGGCGATTGCTATTGGCAGAGGGGCAGAGAGATAAGGACGAGCGCAAGGCTATTGGCTCGTGACGATTCGAAAACACACAGTGTCGACGACGAGTGCTTGGCAGAAATCTGACCTTTTACCAGGAAAAAGTAAAAGTTCGAAATAAAGCTTAGCTGTGGGCAGGGCAGTGGGCCACGTCCGAGGCCGGCAGAGGGCCGGACCGCACCGAGGCGAGGCGACACAGCGACAGCGCATGCTTCCGACGCTTGTTTGCGCGGGGGTGGGGCAGGCGGGTGGAGAGGTGGGGAGGTGCGGGGCTTCTATGTACTGCATGCTTACGCTGCACTGCACGACGAGACGCGAGGGGAAGGGGTGGCACAAACACGGCTGCCTGACGACAGCGTCATGGCCACTTGCCACTGGGGGCCGTTGGGCGCCGCCGCTGGCTGACGAGAGCGCAAACGAGTCAGGCTGCAGGCAGCGCAGTGTTGAGCGCGCTGACGGCGAGCATGGCATGACCACACGCGCCACGACAACATCCACGCGCCGTCAACGTCGACCGACAGCCCACGCCCGCACCCACGCGCCAAGCCACCACCCGCCCGCGCAGTCAGCTGACCTCGTCCCCAGCTCCCACGGTACGTATTCGATATCCTCGATCGTGCACCCGACGGCGACGACGATAGCGATATTCGCGAGCTGAGGAGGCGAGGTAGGCTGTTGCTACGGTGGCTGCGGCCAGCGCCCACGTGAAACCCAAGGAGGTGCATTTCGAACACACCCTCGGGTGCGGTCGCTCGGCGTGGCGGCAACGCCCGAAAAGGTCAGATATGGCCAAGCGACTGACGCGAGCGCGGGCCGGGCGGGTTTCGCCGACCTGCTGCGAGCGGCGCATCCTCGTTGTTCCTCCCTTGCCGCGTCTGCGCGTCTGCTTCCAACACCCAATCTCGCACCCACGCGCCTGATCTTGCCGCCAGCCCAGCCCTGCAGCCTGACCCAGCGGCCAACCACGGTCGTTTCTGATACCCCGCCGCCGCCTCGCCGCCGCCACCAGGCCTGTCATTCCTCAACTCCCCCCCATGCTCCTCCTCCCCCTCCTCCTCGCCGCCGCCCTCCGGCCCGGCGTGGCGGCCGCCGACCCGGGCGTGGCCTACACCTTTCCCAACATGAGCGTGACGTAGTGAGTGGGTGTTGGCCGGAGCCTGCCGCGCGCCGGCGCCGGCGGCACGGCATGCGGCGCGACCCGGCCCGCTCGCTGACGCTCGCGTGCTCGCCGCAGCTACTACGACAACAACCAAGTGTCCAACCTCGACCCGTGCGGCCGCGCGGCCAACATGCCCAAGGACTGGTCCAAGCCCACCAACCTCGGCAGCAGCGCGTGCGGCAAGAGCGTGCGCGAGCTGGGGAGCAACGCGGTGATTGCGCTGAATTCGACGTGGATGAGCGAGGTGGGGAAGGGCAACCTGTGCGGGAGAGAGTGAGTCGGCGTGTCGCCGGCGCGTCGTCGACGCTGGGCGCGGTCGTCGTCGCGGCCGTCGGTCGCCACGGCAGGCGCCGTCGCCCACCCCCTGCACGCTCGCTGACGCTCGCGTGCTCGCTCGTGCGCAGAGTACAAATCTGGAAAGACGGCGCCCAAGTCCACCTGCTCAACGGCGGCGGCGGGCCCTTCGTCCTCTGGGAGGCCTGCCAAGCCTGCATCACGCTCCCGCGCATCGACCTCAGCGTCGAGGGGTACGTCGCGGCCTCGGGCGACGTCAAGTGCCAGCGCGGCGTTGTCGGCGGGTTCGAGGTGCGCGTCATGGACAACTTTGTGCTGCGTGCGGGGGCGGAGGCTGCCGCTGGCAGCGTCGGCGGGGTGCTCCTCGCTGTTGGGCTCGCGCTGCTGGCCTGCTAGACGCCGTCTGCCTCGACTGCCCTCCCCCCTCGTCGCCACGCCTTGCCTGGCGCACATTCATCTGTACCACCTGTGCCACCACCCACACGTATAATCTGCATCTCAGCATGTACACGGCGACCCCGCCTGCTCTTGCCCTACCGTTCCGTCGCGACTCGCCCATGCCCGAGCCATGCCGGCCGCGGTTGTTCGGTCGTGCCACTCACTGGAACGCGCGAGCTGCGCCGCGCAGATCAGTGGCGCGAGAGAGCAAGCAGGCCAAGGGCAAAGCACATGCCCCGCCAAGCCTGCCGCGCTCACCTTGGGCACTCGCAACGCCTCGCGCTCGGGCTCGAAGCACTCATTGCCGGCGATCACGACGGCGCTGGCGCGAGGGCTAGCAAGAAGCTTGTTGCGGTCCTCGACCTAGCGCCTCACTGCACCTTGTCGCCCTTCCATGCCCCACCGTAACTCCCTCTTGGACACTCACAGAACACTGTCGTGACGCACCACACCGCACAGAATAGCGTCGCACCCGCCCCGCACCCCGGCCCGAGCTCAACTCGCCCACCGTCGCTAATACTATTCACATTGCATAACACCGCTAGGCTACAGCCGCGAGTAGATCTACTACTCGAGGCAGCAGCCCGCGCATACACGGCACTGCCGTTGGCTCCGCTAGGGAGAGGTCCACACCCGCACTCAAGCGATCCGACGCTGCGAGAACCCAGTCTCATAGTGTCGTCCATCGCCATGCGCGTGCGGTATCCGTGCCACCGGGACTCGGATGGTGGAACCATCAAAGAAAAATTACAGGGAATAGGGGGTGGTGGTGCAGCTGTCCATGTCCCTGGGCGTCACGCATCAAGCGCTCCGCTTACTGACAGATGACACTGCCCGTGTTGGTGAAGGAGCACTCATTGTCACAAGTGGCAATCGTCTCCCAGCCAACAGTCTTGGTGTCGATAAAGTTGCAGACCTCGATCTTGAGACCGTTGCACTGCCAAGCGCCAAACTGGCACGAGCCGGCCGAGACAGGCGAGGGGGCGGCCGCCGGGGCCGCCTGGGACGAGGCAGCAGGGGCAGCAGGCGAGGGAGCAGCCGAGCTCGAGGGGGCGGCGGCGGCGGCGGTCGTCGTCGTGGCAGCGTCGCTGGCCTCCGAAGAGGGCGAGGGCGAGGCGTCGGCGGCGGCGTCGTTGGCATCAGGCGAAGGCGAGGCGGCGGCGGCAGTAGCGCTGACACTGGCCGAGGGCGAAGGCGCGGCGTCATCGGAAGGAAGAGGCGCGGCATTGAGCTGCTGGGGAGCACCCGTGGCAGCGGCAGCACCGGCCGAGGGCGACCACCAAGCGTTGGCGCCGCGAACCGAGAAGGACGACGAGGCAGCAGGGGCAGCCGACGTGGTGGCAGCAGCAGCCTGGCTAGAAGCCGCCACGGGGGCAACGCTGGCCGGGGGAGATCCGCCACCGACACGGCCAGAGGGCGAAACATTGTTGTTGAGAACCTTGACGGTCAGGCCCTCGGGGTTGTTGCCGCCACAAGTGCCGCCCTTGATGGCAGCGAAAGCCTTGGCAGAGAGGTCGATGATTCCGGTAGACATGCAGGCGGCGCAGCCGTCAAAGAGGACAAACGGTCCCTCGTCGATGGTGATTTCCTTTCCGTCGGCGCCAAAGATCTGGACTCTGTGCTCGGGTGTCAGCGCGTACGTTCCATTCCGACACTAGCGCGCCAAGGCAGCGCGCAACACGTACTCCTTTCCGCACCACTTCTCCTTGTCTCCCGAGACCATGGTGTAGTTCATGGCTGCGTACGTGTGAGCGGTCGGTCACCAGGCAACAATGTCATTCCACCGCTCTACTCACCGACAATGCGGTTGGTGTTGAGCGAGTCGAGAGTCCATGCCGTCGACGTCGAGCCTTGGCAGTACGTGACACCAGAGTTGATGCCGGTGCTCACGGCCCAGTTGGAAGCAAACGGCCCGCCGTTCTTCTCCGCGCAAATGTCGGTGGTCGTGTCGAGGTCATAGTAACTAAGGGTATGATCAGCACCGCGTTTGTGTGCGTGTGTGCATGTGGCACTGCTCTGTGCGGTGCCGGGCCCGCGCGGGGCGACATGACCCGGGGGGAGACTTTACTTACAGAGTAGCGCGGAAGCCAGAGGCAGAAAAGAGAACGTCCTGAGCCTGGGCGAGGCCGGCGAGGGCGAGGATGGAGGTCGCGGTGAAGAGCATGACTGCTGTTTGTTTTTGGGTGTGGGTTTGTTTGGGGTAGGGGGGTTTACTCGAGAGAGAGCGATGACCTGCTGGACTGAGGCGGTAGTGTTTGGTAGTGCTATGAGGACGCGCCGGGCGACTGATGACACTGGTGGGTGAGGGGGGGTAGTGGTGGGTTGGTGGGTGAGGGAGGACTTGTGAAGAGGAGAGAAAGAGAGGGTCTTTAAGGAAAGTGGGTAGGAGTGGGAGATGACGATGGGGAAGAAGCAAACGAGGGTGGGAGGGGAGAGGGATGAGAGAGGAGGAGTGTGTGGTGCAGAGTCGTCAGTGGGAGTGGGTGAGAGGAGTGGTGTGCAGCTCGAGCTCGAGCTTTCTCGACAATGGCCCGGTGCGTCCGTCGCGCGTTGCGACTCCCCCTCCTACCTGGCGGAGGCTCGTGCCAACTATAGACCAAGTCTGAGGCACCAAACCCGCGGCCCTGTCCAACGCGTCCCTCGTTCCTGACGACACCCTGAATAACAGACCAGGCGTGGGCCCTGCGTCTGGGCCGTCGTGCCGTTTCGCTGCGTGGATCGAGGCACGGGCGTCTCGCCCTTGCTTCTTTGCGATCTGGGCGCAGGCCTCGTTTTCTGGCTACTCCACCACGTGGCAGTACCCTGAGATGTGCCTCGCCCCCCCATTCTAATTGGCATCATGCAACTTTTGTAACAGGAATAGAAACAGACGGCACGCCGGGGTACGCTGCACTTTTCCTCAAGCCACAAGACGCGTGCACGCCTGAACATGACAGGTAGAGCTTGCGCAGCAGTCAGGCGACCGACGCGGCCTCCAGTCGCCAGTCGCCAGTCCCCAGTCCCCGGCCGAGTCGGCGCCGAGGACCACCGACCCCGGAATGATAGACAAGGCCACGCCGCAGTGCGTGGCGCGACACCAAAACGGTTAACCCGCATGGCTCATTAATCAGCATTCGTTTTTCGTATTAGCGGAGGCGCGGAGGGGGAGTAGGAGGAGCGAGCGGGAGGAGCGGTGAAGCGGCGAGTAACGGCCGTCCCGCGGGCCAGGCCAGGCTCTGCTAGTTTGTCTGTGGGGGGGAGCACGCGGCGCCGTCATACTCAATGGCAGCGACGCAGCGACGACGAGGATGATGAGGACCACGCGAGGGCCCTGAAAAAGCACTCTGAAAACGAGGGGAAGCAGGAGGAGGAGGACAACGGGTCGAGCAGCGGTCATGAAGGTTTCACCGTCCAGGCACAGGCAGTGGCAAGGCCTTGTTTGGCTCGTGGAAGCGTCGGTGGAGCAAGCGAGTAGCGGGTCGAGGCGCGGCTTGGAGCCCACTGCCGTTGCCGCTGCCGCTGCAGAGGTCGCTGCCGCCGCTGCCAGTGGCGCTCGCTGCCAAGACTGACGGCAATTCAGCGCGCAAAGTGGGGCTGCAGGCTAGCTGGCTAGGCGCCGCAGATCGGGGTCCCCTGGTCGACTCGACGACGATCCTGCCTCGCCCGTGACATGGCTCAGAGAGGCAGTTGTGCCAGCGATACTCCAGGCCCACTATCGCTGCCAGCCGGCTCTGCCTTCCGCTGGACCCCGGATCTCTGCTCGACGACGTCATGCCCACCGCTGCGCTGCGTGGGCCGGCGTCATCGGCGTCGCGCGTCGTGCGTCGCAGCACATGGTCACGGCCACATGGGAGGAAGCTTGGGCAAACAGCACGCCGTCGCATGGCGCGAGCTGGCCCGAACATCCGCCGCTCGCGACCCGGCCTGACCCGTGCCCGTGCCGACAGTGGCGACCCGCGGGCGCGGACATGATAAAATGATAAAAATGATATGGAGGGCGACGCGGGCAAAAAACAACATGCCACATGCCACGCGGGACGACTATCGACACACGCCCGATCGGCGCTCGTGTGACAGCCCGCGGCCGGAGCTAGCTAGCGAGCGATGCGAGCGAGTGCGCGCGGGGCGGGGGGAGTGCGCTGCGGATGGCGGTGTAGTGGGCCCGAGGGGTCGACTGGGCCTGCCGATATCGACTGCTGCGCACTCGGAATGAGGACGGCTCATCAGAAATGAGGACCGACACGCTATCGTGGGCAGGGTGTGCGGGTTCAGCCGGCACTGCAGCCCAGTCGTCGCGTCCGCCTGCCTGCAGTGGTGCTTTCGCGTGCCGCCGTCGTTTGTCTTCAGTGTCATCCTCATTTCTCGGTGGCAGTCGTCGCTTCCCGGTCCATGCAGCGCTCAGCGGCGTACCCGGCGTTCGCGTCGTTCGCGGGCCGGATGACGCTGAGCGTGCTCCGTGGCATGGCCCATCTTTGCCCTCGCCTGCTCTGCCGACGAGAAGTACAGCCCACGACAATCGACTGGCATGGCCCTCAACCTTCAGCCCTCAACCTTCAGCCCTCAACCTTCAGCCCTCAACCTTCAGCCCTCAACCTTCAGTTCAGCGCCACGCTTCCGCGACACCGCCCTACACGACCTCGTAACCCTCCCGGCAGATGCAATTCCATAGTGCTATGCAAGTTGTGTTGGCGATGAGATTAGGCGGTATTACTTATCACGCAGGCAGCCCGCGGATGCTGTTGGGCCTGGGTTTGGCCCGCGGAGCTTTAGGCCGCCGTGTGGGCGTATCCCTCGGGGCGGTCGTATCTCTCGTGGCGGCGGCGGGCGTCGGGGCGGGCTTGTCGCCGGCAGGCTTGTCGCCGGCAGGCCTATCCCGACCTCCCTTGTCTCTCCGCGCGGGCGTGCGGCTGTCCTTCGGCGCCGGCGTGCTCCTCTCCTTCTGCCCCGGCGCTCCCTTGTCTTTCGGTCCGGGCGTGCTCTTGTCCTTGTCCTTCGGCCCGTGCACTCTCGACACCCGGCGGTTGGCGGTGTCGCGGTTGGCCGCGTCGACGTCCCGCAGCGCACGGCCGCTGGCCTCGACCACGGCGGCGGGCACGCCGCTGGCCCTGCGCCCGGCGTCCCCAGGCGTGGTCGGCACGCCGCTGGCCCTTCGCCCGGCGTCCACCGACGCCGTCGGCACGCCGCTCGCCCGCCTGCTCGGCGCCTTCTTCTTCCTGCTGCCCTCGCCCGCGCAGCCGTCGCTCTCGAGGTGGTTGAATATCGCGCTGAGGGCGAGGAACTGGCGCCCGCACCCGCTGTAGCACACGAACACTGGCTCGTCGTCTGGCGCGGCGTCAGTGTCTACACCGTACCCAGACTTACGATCTGGGGACGCCAGGTGCGCCGACAGCTCTGTCTGCGACGCGTGCTCGGAGCCACACCCGACCTGGGGGCAGCGCCACGCCGTGCCGTTCCACGCTGTATCGGCCGCCTCACGCGGCGCACGCACGAACCGCACCGCGTCGCTCGAGAACCAGCCGTTCGGGTCGCGCGGCGCGACCACGCCGAGAACCGCCTGTCTCCCGAGCTGGCCGCAGGCCCGCTCGAGGTGGTGCGCCAGCCCGGTGGCGGACGCGAAGCCGCCGCCGCACTGCGGGCACGCGAGGTTGGCCGGGCGGTGTGCCGACGAGTTTAGGTGCTGCGTTGTCAGCTGGCACCTCCCCACCGCCTACCATTCGCAAATTCGCATCCGTGTCGCACCGCCGCCCGCAGGGCCCGCAGAACCGGTGCGCCTCGAGCTCGTGCTTGTCCCTCCCCGTCTCGGTGGGCCACGTCTCGCCGCACGCCGGGTCGCGGCACGGGTGGGGGAAGTGGTTCGCCTCGGCCTGGTGCGCGGCCGCGGCGCCGGCGGTCGCCGAGACGAGGGGGCAGGCGCAGCACTCGTGCCGCGGGGGCTTGTGCCCCGTCGCTGCGGTGTGCGCGTCCCGCGCCTCCCGGCCCGTGGGGAACACCTTGAGGCAGGTGCCGCAGGTGTAGTCCATTTCGAGTGGTGGTGAAGTCGAGTGGAGGACACAACTTTTGGTTGTTTGTTTGCGTTGTTGCTGCCGTTGACAAGCCATCTGACGGTCCCCACATGGCGCCTTCAGGCACACCGGGGTGCACCCTGGCCATGTCCACGTTCCGGGAAACTCGTGCGACTGTGGGCGGTGAACTTGTTGTTGGCGTCCATACTCGATGCATTCACGCGTGGGGGTGCGTTCCGAGCTGGTGCTGACCAAGCAGTGCCGACCGGCTCCACACCAACTCTCTGCCACTTACCTGCGTGCCACCTACGAGCGAACAAAGCGCTCGGTCCGAGTCGGAGCCCCATTCGCCACCCAACTCGCGCTAGAAATCCCCAACGGCTCCCACGAGCTGAGAGTGTTCGAGAAGCCACAGAGCCACAGAGGCGCATTATAAAGCAACGCACAACCCCCCCAGCGCTTCTTCTTCCTCCTTCCAACCCATTCCAAGACGCAATGGTCGCGGAACAGCACCCCCGCTGCGGTACCTGCTCCAAGACGTTCCCCGCCGGCGGCCGCGCGCGCGCCGCGCACCTCAACGCGACCGGCCACGCTGCCCCGGCGCACGAGTGTGACCGCTGCTTCGACTGGTTCAACTCGGAGAATGCCTGCTGGGCCCACATGAACGCCAAGAACCACTTTTACTGGCAGTGCCGTGACGACGACTGCTACATCACGCGTCCTACCGAGCACGCGCGCGAGCTACACGAACACAACGCCCACCTCTACTGCGGCGACTGCTACAGGCACTTTGACAGCGCCAACAACCTCAAGATGGTGAGTGGGAAGAGACAGAGAGAAATGAACACGGCTAACACACCACAGCACCTCAACTCGCGCATGCACCGCTCCGACACACTCGAGTGCCCCGCCTGTGACCGCAACTTCGTCTCGGCGACAGGCCTCGCCCACCACCTCGAGCGCGGCTCCTGCCCGCGCGCCCCGAACCTCGACCGCATGGGCGTGTACCGTCTCGTGCGCGAGCTGGACCCCAACAATTGGTTCACCAACAAGGACGTCGAGCTCCGCAAGGTGACATACTCGGCGAACGAGGGCGCCTGGAACGGCTGCGCCTTCGAGTGCCCCAAGTGCCCCCGGGAGTTTGGGTCGCTGCGCTCGCTCAACCAGCACCTCGCGAGCCCGACCCACCTCGAGTACCTCTACCACTGCCAGAAGAGCTGCACCAGGCAGTTCAAGACGTTTGGCGCAGTGTGCAACCACCTCGAGAGCGAGAGCTGCGGTGCCATGACCTTCAACGAGGTGCAGAGGTACATGCAGTCTGTCGTCAGCAGCAACCGCCTCATCACGGCGTACTAGGTACGTCGCTTCAGCGGCACTTCGTCACCTCTTTTGCAGAGCTGACGCTTTCAGCCGCCCAGAATCTATAGCTAGGAAATGTCGAGTGACACGAGTGACGATCGTCAACGTTCGCGCCTCGCCACCGCCACCGACAAGAATGCAGTCTGTGAAGTCTCAAAACTGGTCTCAACCTACCGCGAGGGGTTGTGGACCATCGGCGCTGGTCGCCGTCAGCATAGCCACTCGCCACCATGTGCACCACCCATCGAGCACGAGTATCAACTCCCCACCAAAGCCAACATTGCCACCATGTGCAGCCGCTCACCTAGAAGCCTGGACCACAACAACCATCACCAGCATCCCATGTGCACCCACCGACCACCGAGCATCCCATCCCAGTTGTAGACATAGGGATGCCATTGTACCTGCCTGTGTAGCAAGACTTGTCGCGGCCCACGGCCCCCAGTAGCCGGTAGTTGCCACCGACTTGCTTCGCCTAACATCTCGTCTCGGCTGGTGGTCCGATCACCGTCTGGAACTTAATCAACAGCGACCTACACGCGCCCAGGCTGGGAATCAGTGGCAGGCACGATCGCTCGCGCGCAATGCGAGTGCGGGGCCAACGTGCGTGGCAGTTAATGTCGGGTCGGCTGCGCAAGTGTGATGTCGATCAGCCCGGAGCTGGAATCGCCGGCGGCGGCGGCAGCGGCAGCAGTTGCCGCCGCAGGCTTCAGCACTCCCCCTCGGCGGCCTCGGCGACGGCCATGCCGATGGCGCTCGGCGCACGGCGCTCCCTCGGACCGTGGCGCTGCCGTCGAGGCGAGCGGCGCCGCCACATGTCTCTGCCGTCCGTGCTCGTAGGGGCTAATAGCGACTGGGATTAATACGGTGAGGAATGCATCTTGCCGGATCAGGCAGGGCGGGCGGCCCGGCAGGGCAGGGCAAGCAGGGGCGGGGCTGGGCCTTTGGCTTGGTCGCTGCTGGCTCTGGCGGGTTGCACCACGCCACCCAGTGCCAGGCTGCACGTCCTCGTCCTCATCCTCGGCCCCTGGCTAAAGAGCATGCGCGTCGCCGTCGCCATGATGACTCCTGGCGCATGCACACCGCGCTGCGTGGTGTGAGTGGATTGCGCACAAGGAGTAGATTGCTTGACTGGACTGAATCTGAATGCTCTTCAATCTCCCCCTGGCTGGCTGGGCGCGCCGAATTACTCCCGCTTGGCTGTTGGCCCGGTGGTGGGTAACGCACCGGCTGGCTGCCTGGCTTCTCTGGCTTTGCGCCTGTCCCCCAACCCCACCCGCCAACTTGGACCCACTTTGCTCCCTTGCAGCCTCCGCCGCCACCACCACCGCCGCCGCCTCCCCTGCCTCCTGCGCCGGCCGCCTGCCCGCCGCCCTCTGACACCCAACTGGCTGCATTCCCCTCGTCGAACCGCATCACACCCCCCCACCCCACCCCAGCCAGCCAGCCAGGAGCGAGCATCATCGTCGAGACAGCAACCGACTGCATCACAAGGCTCTCGCAGCTCATCATCCTCGTCGTCGACCCCACCCCCACTACCGCTACACGCTCCGTGCGCACATCTGTTACCTGTTTATACTTGCTCCTTGCCCCCTCCTTGTGCTTCGGCCTTTTTTCTACTTTGCCCCCCCGCCCCCGCCCGCCCCGCCTCGCCTCGTCTCGCCTCGCCCAGCTGCGCGTCGTGTTGATTCTTCCCTTGGTTGATTAACGCACTCTGGCCGCCTCCATCCTTCGATCGATCACACACACGCAAACCAGCCAGTGACCCGTGACAAAGCGACCCATCGTCCCAACCCAGACTTGCTCGTCAACTCCTCCTTTACCATCAATCCATCACTGCACCCCTCTTGCTCGCCATCACCACCCTTGCAAAGACGGCCAAACGCCAACCGACCAAGCCGAGCGCGCACCACACGCCCACGGAAACGCCCTCTGCCAGCCCGGTGAGTCATCCCTCCCACCCCCGTGCTCGTAGCCCATGGCTGCCATCGCACGGCCAACCTTCCCTCCCCCTTCACCCGCCCCCCCCACAGGACCGGGTTGTCACCAGCACCTTTTCGCGAGCTTGAGCATCGTCTTCCCTCCTCCCCACTCTGCGGCATCACACTAGCGACAGGACTGACGCCTTGCCTCCAGGCCTCATCGCACACTCTAGCCGTCGGGCTCTAGCCAAACCGCGATCGCGCCCTCACAGCGATCACAATCGCCCGTGCCCCAGCTGCGAGCAGCGAGTAAACCCGGACCTCCCGACACGAAACTTTCCCACCGCCCATCCACCTTCCTCCCCAACAATGGGTGGCTGCGTCTCGTCTGAATCGACTGCGGTCGACCAACGCAGGGCAACCGACCCCGCAAAGAAGCCCGCTGCCCCACCGGCAGCCGCGACACCAGCACCAAAGGCTGCAGTCGCCACTGCCCCTGCTGCCGCCGCCGTGCCAACACCAGCAGCTGAGGCGCCGGCAGCAGCGACAGCAGCAGCCACTGCAAACGGATCATCCCCCACACCAGTAAACGCGACGGCGGCGCCTGCCGCCGGAGGCAACGCCCAGGGCCTCGCCGCGGCTCTCGCCCAGGCACCAGACGCTGGCGACGTTGGCGGCAAGAGCAGCAAGAGCAACAACAGCAATGTCATTGACCGCCAGCTCGAGGACGACTCGAAGAAGTTGAAGAAGGAATGCAAGATTCTGCTGCTCGGTGAGTGTGACGCGTGGTTGCATCCGCTGACAGGAAGGCTCTGGAGAGTCTGGCAAGTCGACGATTGTCAAGCAGATGAAGATTATCCACCAGAATGGATACTCTCGCGACGAGCTCATGCAGTTCAAGAACGTTGTGTAGGTGGCCATGTCGTTTGAGCAACTCGTGCTGACGCCCGACACAGCCACAAGAATGTTCTCGACTCGGCGCAGGCGCTGGTCATGGCCATGAGGAAACTCGGCGTCGACCCAGAGGACCCCACAAACAGGACACATGCCGACCGCATCCTCGAGTACCGCATCGAGGCCGACGCCCCCGTCCCAACAGAAATTTTCCGCGCGATCGAGGCGCTCTGGCACGACCCCATCATCCCCGTCGTCATGGACCGCTCATCAGAGTTCTACCTCATGGACTCTGCGACCTACTTCTTTGCCAACATTCGCCGCATCTCCGAGCCGGGCTACGTCCCTGACGAGGCTGATGTGCTCCGTGCAAGGACAAAGACGACGGGTATCACCGAGACGCGCTTCAACATGGGCCAGCTCAGCATCCACATGTTTGACGTCGGAGGCCAGCGGAGTGAGCGTAAAAAGTGGATCCACTGCTTCGAGGCCGTCACGTCGATCATCTTCTGCGTCGCCTTGTCAGAGTACGACCAGGTTCTCCTCGAGGAGAACGGCCAGAACAGGATGCAGGAGTCGCTCGTCCTCTTCGAGTCTGTCATCAACTCGCGCTGGTTCCTGCGCACCTCGGTCATCTTGTTCCTCAACAAGATTGACATTTTCAAGCAGAAGCTGCCAAAGGTGCCTTTGGTCAACTACTTCCCAGAGTACACTGGTGAGTCGCGTCGATCGAGGTTGCGCATCAATGCTGACGCACCCAGGCGGTGCCGATATCAACAAGGCAGCGAAGTACATTCTCTGGCGCTTCACCCAGACCAACCGCGCTCGCCTTTCCGTGTACCCCCACTTGACACAGGCCACCGATACGTCCAACGTGAGTAGCATGATGACGCCGTTGTTTCCCTTTCTTACACGCCACAGATCAGCCTCGTCTTTGCCGCCGTCAAGGAGACCATCTTGCAAAACGCGCTGCGCGACTCTGGCATCTTATAGTGTGGCCTTTTTCTCTCTCTCCTCTCTCTCTCTCTCTCTCTCCACAAGTGTATCATCCTCCTCCATTCCGTGCCGCCGTCGCCGTCGCTCTTGCAAGTCCAGTCATAGCCGTAACAGTACTTCATACGTTTGTGTGCACCCTCTCGCTGCCGTCCAAAGCCGTCGCTTTCGCACCGGGCAGCCCGCACGCCACCACCACCACCACCGCCACCACCTCGTCGTCACAATGACGTCTTGTCCAGCCGCCATGTCACTTGACAATGCCGATTGGAACCCTTCACGCGCTTTACATTTTTCGACAGTCGTCATGTGATTGTGTTGCATGCAGTGGAGTGGCGCTGGCTGGAGAGCGGAGAGCGCGTGAGAATGATGGGTGCGAGAGTCGAGTTGGTCGGAGAAGATGCCAAGATGCAGGTTGAAGGTTGCACCGGGTCATAGCCGGGAGATCGGAGTGCTTTGTGCCAAGCCAATGCGGTGGTAGACGGCGGTTGATGGGATGGTCGTGGGATGCTCCGCGGCCGGGCGGGCGGCCGTCACCCATTGTTCAGGCAGAGCGCGGTTACTTTGAGCCGGACCGGGCGGGGGTGGGTGGGGTAGCAGAGCGGCGCGGCGCGGCGCATGAGAGTACACGGTGCAGGTGCAGGTGTTGCTGCGCTGTGTTGCGTCAGAGTGGGGCAGTACAGAGCCAAGCAAGGTTGCTTGTCGGGCCTTAACCCCACTCACTCACCCGCCCCCACTGTGCTCCCCCCACCCTAGACTTTGGACCCCCCGCCATAGTCGTCCGCCCTCCCCCACCACAGCATCAGACAACCACAATCACCGCACACAACGCTCCATCAAACAAGTCTATCGTCTGCATACGAGCGAGCGAGCGAGCGCGACAGCTCGCCACCACGTCCCCCGCGCCCCCTCCCCACTCCCCCACCCTCCCCCACACACGCAATGAGCGACGGCCGTGGGCAGCGCACACACGGCCCGCACGACCAACACCAGCACCAGCACGCACACCGCGCCGCCGCCGGCTACCCGCAGCTCACGCCGTCCGGCCGCGGCGCGCGCATGCGCGACGAGTACCCCTACAACGGCGGCGGCGACGTGACGGCGCACTCGCGCGCGCACCACGCTTCCCCCGGCGTCGGCAGCAGCTCCCACTCGCCCGCCACGCCAAAGGGCGCCGCTGGGGGCGGCGGCGGCACCCCCGAGGCCGGGCCAAGCAAGGCGGCGCTCCGGTGCTCGTTTCCCTCGTGCGGCAAGACGTTCACGCGCAAGGTAGGTGGGTACATGCGGTCGCAGCGCTGACGTCGTGCAGGATCACCTCATCCGGCACGCTGCCAATCGTACGTCCGTGCACTAGCTGCCTCTGCTGACCCCTGCCTTAGACTCGCAGCCAAACTTTCACTGCTCGACGTGCGGGCGGAGCTTCCAGCGCCTCGACCTGCTACAGCGGCACGAGCGCCGCAGGATCTGCGACGACGAGCGGTATCCGAAGCGGCGGAAGGGGAACGAGCATGACGAGCAGCAGGTGGAGCAGGACGACGACGACCTCGACCTCGACCGGGGCGTTCCGGAGCCGCCACCGCCGCAGACACAGCCGCAGGCAGTGTTCCAGCCCGCGCCGCCGCCGGGCGCGCCGCTCGACCTGCTGGATACGGCCGAGCCCGTGACTATCCCACCGCAGATGGGCAGCGACATGCCCGAGCTCGACGTCATGGCCAACCACAACATCGTGATTGACCCCGCGGATCTCGGGTTCGGCCTGTGGCCGCCAGACCCGTGGGAGGCGCTGCTGCACGACGCGTTTGCGCCGCCGCTCGACGAGGGGCCGGCAGATGTGCCGTGGGACTTGAATGCGCTGCTCGGCCCGCATGGCACGCAGTCGCGCACACAGGAGAGCGCAGAGCGGGGCAGCGCACCCGGGCCGCCACATGCCCAGGTGGGGACGGCGCTGGTTTCCAGGGTGCTGGCCGCGTATCCTGTGAGTGTGGGCTGGGCTGGGCAGCGAGGTGGGCGCTGGAGGAGCGGTGCGGGCGTTGCTGAAACTCGCAGGAATCACACTTCTCGGTCGCCGACCTCAACGAGTCGCTGTCAATGTACTGGTCGCACGTCGCGCCCAGCTTCCCGTTCATCCACCGCGGGACATTCGATATCGACACGGCGCCGCCAGAGCTCGTCATCATGATGGCAGTCACCGGTGCGGCGCAGAGACGGCGCGGGGGAGGCGGCGGTGCGCCGCGCGACGACCGGCGGCTGGTCAGGCGAATCCGTGCCCGGCTGGTTGAGGACCGGTGCGGGCTCGAGATGGACGTCGCGACGCTGCAGGCGTACACGCTCTGTCACGTGTACGACGTGTGGCATGGCGACGCCGAGACGCTGTTTGTCGCGCAGTGCATGTGGCCCGTCGTCGTCGCGCACTCGCGCAAGCAGGGAATCGGCGTCACGGGCCGGGTCGCACCCGAGGGCCACACCGCCGCCGTGTGGGCCGCGTGGGCCAAGGACGAGGAGCGCCGGCGTGCAGCCTACTGCGTTGTCACGATCGACACGCAGATCTCGACGTTTTGGAACCAGCACCCCTCGAGACAGCTCAGCATCTTTGCGCACAACTTGTCGATGCCGGCGCCACGGGCCCAATGGGAGGCGCTGACGGCCGCCGAGTGGCTCCGGGTACGGGAACCAACAGCAGCCGCGCAGCAAGACCACAATGCGGGACGAAGAGGGGGGCGGGGAGGATACCTGCCGGGCCTGCACCCCGAGTTCCAGGTCTCGTTCGTGACCGAGGGGTACTCGTCTATTGTGCTCGCTGCGCTGGCCGCCGAGGGCCCTCCGCCGCTCCGTGTCGACATTGACAACTCGTTCGCGGTCGGCGTCATCCTCACAGGGCTCGTCGCGATTGCATGGGACTGCAGAACGCGGGGCGGCATGGGAATCCGCTTCCGGGACGGCACCAAGCACTGGCGCAGCATTGTACTGAACGGTGGGTGTCTCGTCCCTCGTGGTGCTGACCCACACAGCGGTGGTTGCTCTTCGCGCGGCGTACGAGCTCGGGGTGGGCCACCTGCCGGGATGTGTCGAGACACGGGACATGCGCGACACGCTCGCCATCTCCATCATCTCGATCCTGAGCGACATCCCCATGCTCCAGGTTGCTGCCGGCGCGACATCGATCTGCGGCGCGAGCATTGGGCCGAAGCAGTACGCCGACGGCAAGCGACGCCTGCGGCTCTGGGCCACGAGCCCGGACGCGTGGACCTGCCTGTGGCAGTCGGCGCGATACCTCCGCGAGACGCTGTTCGCCGACTGGGGGCTGTACACCCCGTGGGCGGTGTTCCTCACCACGGTAAGTCTGCTGGAGTAGGAGGAGGCTGACGCCAGCTCGTGGTATGGGCGTATGGCTCGGCCGCGTCGCGCGAGGACCAGCGGCACTTCCCAGGGCCGACAGACAACCCCCAGGCAGCCGCCACAGCCCTGCTGGACGGCATCTTTGCGTCGCCCACGCGCGTCGACCACCTCGACCACGGCGTCGCCGACCTCGTCGTGACCGTCGCGGCCAAGCTCGACGCGACGGGCAGCCTCATCGACCGGACCAACGCGCAGCTGCTCTGGCGCCTCACGGCCGCCAAGCGGCGCTAGCATCTTGCATCGCATCTTGTATCATGGCATGGAGCCGAGTTGTACGGTGTGTGTGTGTGTGTGTGTGTGTGTGTGTGTGTTGGGGGCGCTTGTGGCTGTGCGGGGCATCCGGGGGACAATATGGGCGGCGCTGGGGTGGTCGTCCTGCTCTTTTGTCGCCTGTGCACACTCACAACTCCAACTCGTCCCTCTCTTGACTCTCTAGCTTACTGCACATGGACGGCCGTGCGCAAGCCACCTGCAACGGGGCTGGCAAGTCCACTCGACCGCGACACAAAACGCACACTGCGACATCGCCTGTCGCACCACCGCGACTCGGGCGGGGAGTAGGGTGAGTATCACACAGACACACTGCCCCGACTGAACCTGCAAGACGACTCCCCGGCGCGGCGTTCGACGGTGAGTGAATATCATGATGGGCCTCAGCTCGCTTCCACCGATGCTTCCTCCGCCGCCGTCCACCCAACTCACACTCGGCCACGACAAAACGACAACAAACTTGCCGTCCCCCGTCCTCCGCTCCCAGGCCTCCCCGACCTATGCATTGGCCATCATCCGAAGCGGCATCGCAAAGTCGAACAATTGCCCCTCGCTCCCGCCGCCGCCACGAACAACCACCAGCCAACCATTTGCTCCCGCTCCCTCAAAAGACTAGTGCTCCCGGGAAGGATCGAACTCCCGACCATAGTGAATAAAGTTAGCATCATAAGCACTATGCTCTACCGGCTGAGCTACGAGAGCGTGGCGCCACTTTTGCCGCGCCCTAGTAGGCTGTAGGCGCGCGGCGGGGCGTGCGGTGGAGGCGAAGGCGCCGTGAGTTCCGAGCTCGTGCTGTGCGCTGTGGGGGGCGTGCAGCGGCAGTTGGGGCGGCGGAGGGGGTGCTGTGCTCGCGGGGCGGGGGCGTGAAGGTGGTGCGTGGGCCGTGGGGGAGGACGGCCGGCTGGAGGAGGAGAGAAGAGAGGAGGGGAGGGGCGGCTGGATGTGCGCTCGTCGTACATCGGCGCCGTGGGTTGTCAGTGGTGGTATGGGCTCGGTGCATGTGGTGGGGAGTAGGGCGTGACGAGATGCGCCGTGGGCGCGGATAGAGGCTCAAAGGGCAAAGTGGCAAGAGCGACAAGGATGGGCGAGGGCGAAGGGGAGGGGCGAGGAGGGGTGCCATTGATACCGAGCCAGGGCGGTCGCCCTCGCCCGCCGCTCGTCTGTGCGGACAGGTGGAGATTGGCCGCGTGCGAGGTTCTCGGGCCGGCGGTAGGTCTGCAACAGACGGGGGATTGAGGGGTCCAACAACGCTGCCAAATGTACAATCCGAGTGGGGCCGCCCCACCGCGCCGCCCAGCCGGCGGGTGTGATGAGGAGAGATCCCATCCGCGCCACCCAGCCGGTGGACGCGGACGCCGTTGTCGTGGCCTGTAGCCCCGCAGCCCAGCCAGCTACGGGGTTCAGTGAGGGCTCCACCCGCGCCGCCCAGCCAGCGGACGCGGGTGGTGAACGGTCTTCCCGGGCGCGCCGCCCAGCAAGCGAGCGCGATCGGGGGTTGAAGCAGACGAGTTGCCCAGCCGGCGGGGTCGAATGCTAAACCTGGGGGTGGGGGGGGGGGGGGGGCACTATGCGCGCGAGGTGGGGCTGTGGGCGAGGTGCAGGGGTGCTGGAGGCCGACTGGGGGAGGAGGGGGAGGGGGCGGGGGTGGGGGGATGGCTGGGTGCTGTGCGTCGACTGCGTCGGCGGCTCGAGATCGCCAGTGGTGTAGTTGACTCGGTGTGAGGGATTAGGGCTGGTGGCGATATGCGCGGTGGGTGCGAGTAGCGGGCCGAAACGCAGAATGGGAAGAGGGACGATGAAGAGGGGGTGGGAGGTGGGGCGTGGCGTGGGTTCCTTATACCGAGCCAGAGCGCTCCCGCTCGCCCACCGCTCGTCTGCGGATGGGCAGGAGTGTGACAGCCCTCGAGGTGCTTGGGATAGCAGTACAGACTGCAACAGACGAGGGATTGAGTGGTCTCCGAAGCAGTTGTCGCTGTAACGAGTGTGCAGTCCGCGGCTCAGCCACCTCCACCGCTGGGCCCCGCACCCGTCCCATCGTTACGTCGACAACACCCGCACCAAACCTTGTCATCGCACACTCACCATGCTCGCGCGGATACGAACCTGGCTCGCAGGCCCAACCGAGGGGGGCTATGAGCTCGTCGCGGCCGGCGAGCGCGCCGACGACGCGCGAGGTCAGCTCGCTCACCCCACGGCGCACCACCTCGCGACCCTCCCCCACGTCCCCGCGCCGATCCCCGCGGCGTCCTACGCCATCGCGCTCGTCGAGTTCGCCGAGCGCGCGTCGTACTATGGCGTCGGGGGCGTGTTCACCAACTTCATCCAGCGGCCCCTCCCGCCAGGCGGGAACGGGGCCGGCGCGCCGGCGCCAGGGAGCGAGGCGACGCCTGGCGCGCTCGGCCGCGGCCTGCAGGTGTCCACTGCGCTCACTGGCCTCTTCACGCTCCTCGCGTTCACTACGCCGCTGGTGGGTTGCGGCTGTGGGAAGCGCTGACGCCAGGCCGGCGGCGCGCTCGCAGACATGCGCTGGGGCAAGTTCCGCACCATCGTCATCGGGACCGCTGTGGCTGGCGTCGCGCACGTCGTGCTCGTTTACGGTGGGCTGCCGCCTACGCCGCGCTGACAACCCAGCCGCGCTCCCGTCCGTGCTGCAGGCCGAGGCGGCCTTCACCCCGTTCCTCGCCTCGCTCCTCCTCCTCGGCGGGTCGACTGGTGCGTCGTGCCCCCGCTCCCGCTGACGCCAGGCCTCATCAAGGCGAACATCGCGCCGCTCATGGCGGAGCAGTACACCCCCGAGGGCGACTACCTCGCCACCCTGGCCTCGGGGGACAAGGTCATCGTCGACCGCGAGGGTACGCGCCGCGCGCGAGCAAGCTGACCAAAAGCCACGGTGCAGCGCATCATGTCGTCGTACTACCACTCGATCAACCTCGGCGCGTTTGCGGCGATCGCGTCGACGTTTGCAGAGAAGGTACGTGTGTCCGCAGCCCTTCTGACTCGTATGTCCACGACCCGCTGACTCACCAGTACGTCGGCTTCTGGCTCGCGTACCTCATCCCCGGCGTGAGTGGCTCCTCCCCGCGGCAGCTGACCCCAGGCAATGTTCCTCCTCATGCCGCCGGTCCTGTACGCCGTCTACCCGTACCTCGCGCCGGCGCCGCCGCCGAGCAGCTCGCCGCTCGTCGACGCGTACCACCTCGCGCGGCGGGCCATCGCCGCCAGGCCCGGTGAGCGTGCGCACGCCAGCACCGACGAGAACGACGCGTCGCACGCGCTCGAGGCGTGCAAGCTCTTCGCTTTCTTCGCCGTCTACAACATTGCCGACGGCGGACTCAACTCGCTCATGACGAGTCTGGCGGGGTCGATGACGACGCATGTGAGTTGCAGTGGGGACCAGGATGCAGCTCACGCGCAGGGCATCCCCAACGACGTGCTCGAGAAAGCGTAGGTGCCCCCTCCAGCCGGCCACGCTGACCCCCAGCAACCCCTTCGCCATCGTCGTCTCCATCCCCCTGCTCAACAAGTTTGTCTACCCCGCCCTCGAGGCGCGCCGCATCCCCCACGGGCCCGTGCGCCGCGTCGTCGTTGGCTTTGTGCTCGCCGCAGCTGGCATGCTGTGGTGCGCGCTCCTCCAGTGGGCAGTGTACCGCTCCTCGCCGTGCGGGTACGCTGCCACGAGCTGCGAGGAGGTGTCCCCGCTCAGCGCGTGGCTCGTCCTCCCTGCCCCGCTGCTCGCTGGGCTGAGCGAGTCGATCGCAGTCGTTAGCGCGCTCGAGCTGGCGTACACAATGTCGCCGCGTGGGTCAGGATGATTGCGACGCGGCTAACCCCTCAGCTGGCCTCAAGTCCATCGTCACCTCCCTCTTCCTCTTCACCCAGGCCATCTCCGCCGGCATCGTCCTCATCTTCGTCCCCGTCATGCGCGACCCGGCGCTCGTGTGGCCCTTCTTCCTCACCGTGGGTTGTGATCGCGGACAAGCTAACCCACCAGGCCGCCTTCACCACCCTTGCCGGCGTCGGCGTGTGGAAGCGATTCAAGTACCTCGACGCGACGCCACACTAGACCGACCCCGCCACGCTAATAGATGCCATACCATCACGCATACATAACATACCATAGTGTACATGTTGTATCCTAGTCATACGCTTGTCTATCGTATCGTCGCCGTCGTCGCTGTCGTGGACATTGAATCAAATAGCGCCAGGCGACCGGGGCTCGTGCTGCTGCGTGTACTCTTTGTACGCAGCAACCTGTTCGGGGTTGTACGGCGCCGGCGCCGGTACGGGGAATGTGCTGGGCACAGCTGTAGGCTGGACACCGCCATACGCGCTCGCAGACGATGCGTCGCGTCGGAGTCCGCTGCCCTGGTGTGGGCGCGCCTCGGGGAACGCGGCGGGGGCCTGCTTGCGCGTCGTGTAGGATGAGGGCGGTGCAGGGGGGCGGTGCGTCTCGAGCGCATCGTGGATTCTATTGCCGATATCTTGCTCCATGTGTACGCGCTCGCTTAACGCGTCGACGTGGTACACCGACATGTCGTCGTTGCGTTTGTAACTGGGCATGGTGTCAGCGAAGCCGCCGCGAGTTGGTTCCTCCAGTCGCTCCTGTGCCGAGCCGTCCCGCAACATGGAATGTGTGTTGTGTCAAGTGACTATAGAACGGCTCCTCCACTCCTCCTGATCCTATCCCTGGGTGCGCACGGCAACGTACTGGATGTCATAGGGGCTGACGTAGCTCTGGCGCGAGTCGTACGGTCCCTCGTCGTACAGGCGCGTCTCGCGGTGGCCGTGCTCGCGCTGACTGAGGCGGCGGAGGATGGGGCGAACGTCCTCATCATCCTGCGCCTCGGCGTCGCCGCCGAGCGAGGTCATGGCAATGCCCTTGGTGTTGCTCGCCACGCGACGCTGGCGCCAGACAATGACGCGGACCTGGTGCATCTTGTGGTAGATCCACCATGCGGAGACAATGGTAAGGACTGAGGTGTCAGGGAGATTGCGTGACACCCAGGTCAAGGGACTCACAGAAGCCAACTGCCAGCACGGTGTACGAGATGATCTTCTCGTTGTTGCCCTTCTTATCCTTCTGGATAAAGATGACACCGAGGTAGACCGTGATGAGCTGCTTGGGAAGCGTGACGAAGGCAGCGAGAGCGAACACCCAGATGTTCATGCCGCAGGTCGCGAAGACGGCCGTGGTGAAGTGGCCGGGGATGGCGGAGAGTCGGGCCGCGATAACGAGCCAGATGGAGCCTTCGCGCATAACGTACGACAGGCACGCATAGTTCATGTTGTGCTTTTCGATCTTCTCGGCGCGAGCGCGGCAGCAGTACTTGAACGCATAGTAGTTGCCGATCTAAGGTGTGAGCTGAGGCTTCCGACAAGACGCACTTCGCCGAGGAAGGTACCCGCACAGACGATGCCGAAGCCGATCCAAAGGCCCCAGACGACACCACAGAGGACGGCGACAATCTGCCATCAGCTCACGCACTCGCGTTGCACCCACTTCATGGCCAAACAGCGGCGGGAAGGAGATGATAAACATAACCGCTGTGGGTCGTCAGCAAACGTGTGCGAGGCCTGTGCGCGCATACCGATCGGGATGGACCAGCCACCGGGGAGGCTGTACGTGTCAGTACACCGACAGGAGACGCCGACGAGCAGGACTCACTTCTTCATCCAGTTGGCAGCGGGCATGAGCCAGTGGACAATCTGGCGTCAGCGGTCGAAAGGCGGTGTCGACCCACCTGGTCATGGTAGAGCACCATGAGGATGACAAGGACGGAGATGATGATGAGCGCGACATACCAGTCTGGGGCGGTCAGCACGTCGTTTCCCACTCGCTGTCGGCGTCGTCGCGCGCGCCCGACTCACACCACCACTCCTTCCTGAACCAGAACCGCCAGGACACCAGTTCCTTCCAGTTGAACATGCCCTGCTGGAGGTACTGGCGCTCGGCTTCCTCGTCTTCCATGGTCCACCAGTCGGGGTAGCCCTCGGTGCCGGCGAGTGGGGAGAGCTTGTTGGCGCCCGACTCGGGGCTCGGGGGCGTGGGGACAAAGTTGGGCTGGCCATAGTCGTGACGCGCGGCGCCGAGGCGCTGCCTCTCGTCGCGGTCGTCATCGTATCCGTCGGAAGGGGAGGGTGATGGGCGCGCGGCGAGGGGGGTCGCCGACGGCGAGACGGGGTACGGGCGCGAGATTTCTGGCCTGTTGTCCATCGCGCGTGGGTGATGGGGTGAGAGAGAGAGAGAATGAAAGGTAACGTGCGTGATGGGGTCTGGCTGGGCTGGTCGCGGCGGTGGTGGTGGTCGCTTGGCACAGGTGAAACGCGGTGCGCTTAAGGGTCGTCGAAACGCGGGTCGCGCGGGTGTTAATGGGAACGCGTTCGGGAGGGTTGCGGGCGGGCGGGCGTGTCGTTTGCGTGCTTGCGATGTGGTGGCAAAGATGTAGAGTCGTGTCTTTGGATAGCGTCGAGCGTCGCGTCGTTGTCGTGACAGTAATAATAAGAGAAAATGTGGACGAGACAATGGAGAGACAAAGGGTGAGTGGTGTATCGCATCTGGTTGAAATGCGGTGCCCATTCCAGGTCGCCGCCAAAACGCGATCCGTGCGACAAGAATAGAAACCAGGGGGGGAAGAGGGGAGGGGGGCAGTGGCCGCAGCAGCCTGCCAGCAGTAACGACGTCTTGACAAGACACTTCTTCCTATTACATGTACTTTGTTCAAACTCTAACTACTCATGCGTACTGATATGGCACTGCGCTGCGTGCTGCATGCGCACAACACGCCCGACAAGCACTGCGTGTGCCCGCGCTCGGCGCTCCTCCTCAACCCGGCGGCGGGCGGCGCATTCGCTCGCTTCCGCTCGGTCCCCCCGCGCCGCCCGCTTGGCGCCGGCGGCGCTCGCTCGCGTCGCGTCGCCCGCGCCCTCGTCCCCGTCGGCGCCACCGCCTAGTACGGCACGAGGCCGGCGAGCTTCTTCATGCGCTCGTCCAAGACCGGCGCCTTACGCGGCTCGGTCGTCTCCCAGTCCTCGAGGTTCCAGCCCTTGTGGTCGGCGTTGGTGACGCGGAAGTTGACGGGGTCGTGGGTGGTGCCCCAGTAGTTCTCAAAGCACTGCTTCTTGATGGCGAGGTTCTCGGGGGTGATGTCGCGGATGGGCTTGTAGCACACGTACGTGGCGATGCGGGGCTCGGTGCCCTGGGCGTGCACGCCGTAGTGGATGGTGCGCGAGTCCCAGAGGATGACATCGCCGGGGCCGGCCTCGACCTTCTTCCACTCGCACCCGCGGTCGTAGAACCACTGGAGCTCCTCCTCGTTGTGGAGCCACCAGTCGGCGGTGGGCCAGCCCTCGGCCGGCGCAAGGTGCTCGTGCGTCGCAAAGTACTCCTCGAACAGGGGCATCGAGCCCTCGAGCACCATGAGGCCGCCGTCGAGCGGGCCGTTGGGGTACAGGTTGACAATGCCCTGCACGCAGTTCTTGTACCTGCGCGTCGGGCTCTGGTCGGTGTGGGGCCAGCGGCTCGCCTGCGACTCTGTGAGCTCCTTGGCGAGGGGGAGCGAGATGTTGACGCTGTCGTAGGACACGATGAGCTCGTCGGTGCCCCAGAGCTTGGCGAACACATCCACCACTCCGGGCTCGGTGCGAATGTCCCACGCAAACTGCTCGTGGCCGACGCCGTAGCGGTGGTACAGGCCGCCCTTGTCAAACTTGGGGACCGTGTCGACGTGCCATGTGCTGCGGTCGTCGCGCTTGAATCCGCGCCCAAACGACTCGAGCCAGTGGTACATCTGGTCGACGTAGTGTGCTGCACGCTCCTGCGAGATGGCGCCGGGCACGACGACGTACTGTGGGCGTTAGCTCGTTGCCGCCGCACACGACCCCTCCCAACCACTCACGCCCTTGGTATCGAGGTCGGGGTACGCCGCCGCCTCGGGCTTGCTCGCGTCGCCGCGGAGCTTGAGCGTCGCGGGCGCCGCAGTGGCCGTAGTGGTCTCAGTAACGGGGACGGGTGACATGGTGCTGCGTGCGTGCGTGCTTGTGATGTGGGAGCGTGTTGCCCCCACCCCAAGTTAATATATCCACTCTGGAGCCGGCCAACCCCGTAACCCCGTAGCTAGGTGGGCTGCGTCGGCCCGGCTCCCTGCGGGGTCTTGGAGCGGAGTGAAAACGTGCCGGGTGCCATCTGATTTTCCGGACGCCGCCAGCAGCCGCAAAGAGGCCGGCAACGCGAGTCCCGCAGGTCCGCAGGAAGCGTGCCCCTCGTGTCTGCCCCTGGCCAAGCTGGCGCCGTGTAGCAACGCCGGCTGCGGACTTCTTGGCTTAGCTGCTCGCTGGGTGCAGAGTCGCACCCGGACCGACTCCGAGGTGCGGGGTGGGCTTGCGGCCGACGTCAGCCCAGAACGCCGAGCGTGCATATCCTCGGCTGGCTCGCGAGCGCGCCCGGCTAGCAGCGCCAGTCGAGAGACACATTACGCAGAGCGAGCTGTGAGGTGCAAAACTGGCCGAGCGAGCGCACATTTCCGCCATGGCCCGCCGCACATTTCATTTTCGTTGCAGTGCCGACAGACGAGCCGGCCTCTCCGCCCGTCGATATCCTCGGCCCGACCCCGCATTCTCAGCTGACGCGTGCGCTGGTCGCCACCGTCTCGGGGCCTCGGCGGGGGCGAAGAGGAGGACGAGTACACCGGAACATGCTTTCGCCGTCGACACTTTGCTGCGACACAGCGTCGATGCTCCGTCGATGCAGCGTCGATACTCCGAGGATGACCCGCGCGGCCGCCATGTGGCATGTGCGGAGCATTGTGCGGACTGACAAAACCTCCCGCAAGTGCGACCCATTCCACCGCACCGCGCCACACTGACGCGCTACTCTGTCCAGACTCTGCTAGCCCACAGCCATCTCACGAGCACCGCACGCTCACAAACAGCTATACATTCGCGCCACAGGTTACGGAAGTGTCCAGTCACATGTGGTCATGCGGAGAGAGGCGTGGGGGGGGGGGGGCCAAAGCCAGTGATAGTATCACAACGTGAAATGTCCGTTGACAGCTGCTGGTGAATCGTATGGAGGGGATGGATTGCTATGAAACGTGCATGTCATGGGATGGGTGGGTGATTAGGGAAACGAGTCTGCCAAGGCTCAGCCGTCTAGCAGGTAGGAATGGTCAGAGGCTGCTTGAGGTTGCGGTCAGAGTCAAACAGACCCCAGTACGGCTCGACACCACCAAAGATCGTCTTCCACGGCTGGTCAAACGGCTCAAAGTAAAAGTACTTGGTGCCGTTGGCGTTGGCCTGGCAGACGTACGTGTCGAGGAACGTCTGCAGGTTGGCGACAGAGGCATCACCCTGGGGCGAACCGGCACCGTCCTCGGTCGTGTTGGCCCACATCGACTGGGTCGGCCAGCCAGTCTCGGCGATGTACATCTCGGGAGGGTTGGCCGCCTGCTTGGCGTAGACGACGTCGTTGTTCTGGAAGTAGTCATATGTCCATGACGCGGCCTGGCTGATGGGAAGGGCACCGAACCAGGGGTGGACGTTGGCCATGAAGAACTCGATGTCGTTGGCGAGCGCAACCGACATGACACTGCCGGCGTCTCCTGTGCCGATAGGGATGTGCTTCTTGAGGTTCATGGCGGTGATAGTCTGGTTAACAGTGTTGATCCTAGTCTTGAGACTAGCGACGGCAGTGGTGTACGCGCCGCCAGTGTTGACCGAGCCGACCTGGTTGAGGAGGTACTCGTTACCAACGGCAATCTGTTGTGTGAGCAAAGATGCAGGGGCCGTTTGACACATACGCCATCAATGTTGTCCTCGCCGTACGTGGTGATTGCATTCGTGATCGCCTTAAGCTGGTCGTCAAAGGCCTGGGTGTTCGAGTCGACGTCTGGTCCAGTCAGCACACAGTCGGCTTGTCGCACTCACAGATGGCCGGGTAGATCGTCATGTCGACCTTGGTGTCCTTGATAGCCTGGAGAACAAGAGCGGTAACATTGCAGTTGGCACCGTAGAGGCGAAGACGCGTCGTGAGCTGCGACAGAATCTGAATGTCACGAGTGACGTTGGCCTGGAGGGCGCCACACATGGGCAGAATGGCTCCCTGATACAGTGTCAATGCGCTGCCAAGGTGTTGCCAAGGTGTTTGGGCCCGGGCGTCTTGCCGCGGGCCCCAAATCCTTGCCACTTACATCGGGGTCGTAGGCCATGCCCCAGAACACGTTGTGGAGACGGCTGTCCTTCTGGAACTTGGAGGGGTCGTTGGGGTCCTCGAGGGTGACGGCTGGTCCGTTGTTGCCGCTGCCGTTACCGCTGTTTGCGCTGTCCGTGCTGCTGTCAGACGAGCTGTGGTGCTTCTTGGTCGTGACCGAGACGACGACACCGGCGACGATACCGGCGACGGCAAGCACAGCGACAATGGCCAGGAACCAGACGAGCTTCTTGGTTCGTGCCTTGCGCTCGGCGTCATCGGGGTTGTGGTTGTAGTTTTGAATGCGCTCCTTGCCCGCCTCCATGGCCCACAGCTGGTCGGCAGGGATGTTTTCGTGCGCTGATGGCGTGTACGGTGTCTGCTCGCCGCGGTACGCGGCGTAGCCAGCGCCACCAGCTCCCGCGCCACCGGCGCCGTATGGGATGGAGCCACCGGTAGGGCTGTCCATGTTTGCGTATTGAGAGCGGTTGGGTTGTCTGCTGCCAGAGTATCCAGACATTTGAGAAGCGGTGTCGGACTGGGCGGCTTGGGAAGGGGGTCGATCGGCGTGCTTGAAGGGGTCGGAGTAGATGGACGCACGGTGCGGCGGGGGCAGTGACTCTGGGTCGTAGTGGTCTGTTTCGAGAAGAGGTGGTGGTTAGCGACTGGACGGGGCGCAGGCGCTGATTGCGGGGGGGGGGGGAAAGAGAGTGGGTTGAACGAGTGATGCGTGAGACAGGTAGGAGGGGGGTGTAGAAGGAATGGCAAGAGACTTGATGCAGTAGGATGTGAAGTAAGAACGAGGGGGCATGGGCACAAGGGAAGTGGATGGCGGTGGCACCAGCACCTAGCTAGGGTGGGTTGGGCACGTTGAATGCGATCAAAGCTATTCCTGTCCCTTGGCGCAAGGTGCCCTCGGCGCGCCTCGGCGCTCAAGCGGCACAACGACGCGAAGCTAATTAGTGCGACGCGACGACGGCGCGACGGCGACGACTACGACGACGCGGGCTGGCGCGGCGACCGCAAGGCCGCAGCAGCTGCAGTAGCCAAACCTTGCACAGGCAACGCGAGCCTGCGCTTGAATCTGCATCGGCCGTCGCCAGATTGCGAGATTTGGTTCCCAATGCAGTCACGAATCGTCGAGATGCCACCGCTCACCGCCCGCCCCGCCCACTGGCCACCGCTGCTGGTCGGCCCTAGCCAAACAAGGGCCTGAGCCACCACCACCCAGGGGCACTTGCCCGACAATGCAAACCTGCACAGTCGAGTCGCCCCCTCGTGCGCCCACACCGGCCACCGACCGACCTCGCAGCAGCACGGCGACATGCAGGTAGAACCAATGCGCCGTCCATTGATGCGCGGCGGCGCTCAGAGCAGTGTCTGAGCGCCGTGACAAGGAACATCGCAGCCCAGCCGCAGCAGTGTGCTGCGGCCACGGCCGAACGGCCCCTTGTCTCGCCCATGTGCTCTTATGTTGTGTGTGATTGCGGGTCGTCTCCCAGCTCCCCGCCGCCGCCCAACAGCAATATTTGTGTCCACTCACCATGGTCGGCCACCAGTGGGCGCTCCTCTGCCAACGGGGTCGACGGCCCACCCGACGCCAGCTGGCTCAGACTGGCCATGCTGGGCGGGCGCTCGAAGCCGGGGACGGGGGTGTAGCGCTGCTGCGGCGCAGGCTGCTCCCAAGATAGGCTGTGAGGGAGGGGTGGGGGTGTGTTTGTCATTGTCGACGGGGGAGAAGGCGGGTCGCGGGCGGGGCGAGAGGTCCGTGAAGCGCTGTTTGTTTGTCCGTCGATGAACACTGGTTTACAGGCAAGAGAATGAGGAGGAGGGAGATGATGTCTACTGCAATGTAATGTTCTGTTCCGAGGAGACAGGAGGGGAGTGAGGGGGGCGGACGAGGACGTAGGCTGGCAGGGATAAAGGGCTGCTGCTGCCGGCTGGCCGGCTGGCTGGGAAACTATTGTGGACAGGGAAACTGACTGGCGGCCATACATGACGAGGCGAGGGCGAAGCCGATGGCGGCGGCGGCGGCGGCAGCGGCAGCAGTAACGGCGACGGCGGGCGGTGCAAGCCAGGCAGCATTGCCCCTGTCCCGTCGCTGACTCCGATCCACCGCCTGCCGCCACCACCCAGCAGCCAGCATCCCTCTCCGACCCACTGGGATCTTGGGAAGTCATTTGGCCATTGGGACCAAAGCTTCCCTGGAACGACAAACGCCAAAAGGCGGTGGTGCCTAGCCGTGCCGTGCCCATTCCGCGTTGCGGCCGCACTGCAACGCGACGGCGGGCAGTGTAACTAGTTACACTGCCATCCTGCATCCCGCACATGACTCGACATGCGGCATGATCGCCGCGACCGCCGTCGCCGCCCCAGGCCCACTGCCGAGGCAACCTATGTTCCCCGACATTACATGGCCGCTCGTTCAAAGGCTGGTTCATGTGTTGCAAAGGATCCTTGTCGTGCCTTGTAATCACCGCGCTGCAATTGCCCGTCGTCCGTCGCTGCCGCCTAGCAGCCTACGTACTCGTGCGCCCCTCTACCCTTGGACATTAATGCCCAAGTGCCCGCTCTCTGCCGGCCGCTGCCGCTGCCGCTGTGGCCCAACTGCCCAGCTGACAGCTCGCGCAATGTTGACGTTCCTGTTTGCGCGCAAGTCGGATCGACCGCCCCTGAACCAGAACCGGTGCACAGGTTATTTCAGATTATGTAACAAAACTAGCAGGCCAATCGGGTTGGGGCTGGTCGAGCCAGAGGGCGCCGCAAAAAACGCTGATTGGCCAGAGAGCCCCTCAAAAGCACCCGCACCCACCTTGCCTTCATACTTACCTTGCTTGAACTGTTTACCGCTCCTCATTCTGGCGGCAGTTAGGCTTGGGGCTCGCCCATTGCACAGCGACTCATAGTCTTAGGGGAGGTCCTCGTCTTGTGCTGGCTTCGGCTGGTTCACTCGCTCAATATCTGGCTCGGTCTGGGCGTCCTCTCGGGGGCGGCCAGACTACACTCTTATTGCTGGTGCTGTGTGTGGGATGGGGGGCTGCATGCATGGGGGGTCGGCCGACCAAGTGGCATCGGCGACGGCGCACACGACCACGCCGCGGGCAGCAACCATGCCACACCACGCGGACACCACTGCGACGAGCGAGCCTGATGCTACATGCATGCAAGCAGAGGCCGGCCATACAAGCACGCAAGCATGCGTCCCAGCACGTATCTCCTCGCCCGTCGCGACACGCTACATACCCGCACCGTGGCATCATGTGAACATGCCGTGGCAGTCGTTCAATGACCGAGCGCCGGTACCTCAGCGAGCAGTGTCACGGCAACCACCTGACTAAAATAAAACGGCCGACGAGCAAGCATCGCCTCACGTCGGGTTGGGCACGCGCATGCAGATAAGCTCGCGCCCAAGGTCTGCAGCCGGCGCGCGCGACAGGCTCGCTCGCACCAGTGACGACATCCCCCCACCCCCCCACCCCACCCCTACTCGAGGCCAAGAAAAACATCCATCATTATTAAGTAGTACGGGGCAGGCAGGCGCCCTAAGACAACAGAGGTGCGCGCACGCGCTTAGATCTCGCCCTCGGTCTGGCGGCGGGGCGAGGCATTCCTGCTGCGCGAGGCGGCGCGCGAGGCCGAGCGCGAGCCGATGCGCGACGTGCTCCTGCTCTCGCGCTGCGAGCCAGTGTGCGACTTGGACACCTTGTTGTGCAGCTCGTTGAAGCACACGGCGATGCCGGCGACGGCGGCGTAGTCCATGCCGGGGGCGACGGTGACAAAGTAGCTGTCGGGCTCCTTCTCCTGCGCCATCTTGCCGAACGCGTCCTCGGTGCTGCGGCTGATGACGGCGACGACCTGGCCGGTAGTGCTGAGCACGACCTCGCCGGCGTCAAAGCCGCCGCGGAGGTAGAGGCGCGGGCCGCGCACGGCCTTGTTGCCGCGCACGAGGTAGAGCGAGGCAGCGTACGTCTTTGTGCCGTCGGCTGGGGGGCGTCAGCGGCGATAAGGCGAGAGATAAGGCCGGGGGCGGTCCGTGCTGCACGCCGCGTCGTCCCACCTCAACTCACGGATCTTGGTCTCCTCAACGGTGAACATGACCATGTTCTCGGGGCCCGAGAAGATCGAGTTGGGGTCGAGCATGTCGAGGCGCTCGGCAAGGAAGTAGCCGCCCTCGAGGGGGTGGTAGCGCAGGCGGAAGAGGTCCTCCTTGGCGTCGGGCGACTCGAAGACTGGCGCGGGGATCAGCGGGGTTCGAGGATGGGACTGGCAGGAGCTCGTGCGCCGCGGCTCGCCGCCGCCGCCGCCGAGCTCGCTACCGCCAGCCGACTCACTCATGGTGCCCGAGAGCGAGAAGATCTTGCTCTCGACCTTGAACGCGCGCTCGCCCGTCTTGGTGTTGGTGATGTTGAAGCCGGACTGGGCCCCTGTCAGCTCGAGCTCGCCTCGCGCCACCCCACCCCGCACTCACGCCAATGTACGACAGGAACTTGTCCTTGATGTGGAGGGTGACGGGCTCCTCGGAGATGTAGTCGCCCGGCGAGAGCTTGAGGGGCGCCTCGAGGGGGAAGATGGAGTCGGGGGTGGTCATTGTGGGTAGTGTGCTGGGGTTGGGTGCTGGGGTGGGGGTGGATGGGCAGAACAGAATGAATGCAAAGCAGCGCGACGCGCTCGCTGTTAAAAGAGAGCGGGGTGCCAGCCTCGCTGGAGCCCGCCGTCGTCAGGTTTGCCGGCCAGCCCGGAGAGAACAGCAGCCTTGGCCCGCCCGTCTGTTGCCCCGCCCGCCCGTTTGTTGCCCATGGTTAACCGAGATTGGAGCAGCCTCGGCCTGTTCCGCACCGAGTAGCAAGCGCCGGCGCGCCGTCCGAGGCCAGCTGCTGCCAGCCACGCAGGGAGGCAGGATCGACCCAGGGCCCCCGCATGGCCTGCTGAACTGCAGAGGCAGCTCTGCAGCGCTGCAGCGCGTGAGCGCGTGAGCCCACCCGCAGCCCATCCACGCGTGGCATGTTAAAAATTGGGAGTGGGTCGACCGGGTTCGAATTGCGCCGTAGATTGCCGATGCCACGGACTCGTTGCCAACTCTATCCGACGTCGCGGCGGCTTGCGGCCTTGGATTCGGCTTGTGGGCCGCACCGCGGCGGTGGCCGCGCTACGCGCCGCGACAAGAGCCGCGACAAGACCACGCGAGAAAATTTGTGCTTCAGGCTACACGCGCGGATCGACGCCATGTCGACCCACACGACGTGATCTGCACGGAGACCCCGGGACAGGCCCGCCCCAGCGCGTCGCGTCTTTCCGTCGGCGAGACGCCGGCAGCAGGCAGGCAGAGGGTGGGCAGTGGACGTTCGCAGCGGGGTTGGGGCAAGAATCGCCATCGCCATGGCCATCGCCAACACCAACGCCAACGCCAGCCAACGCCGCCGCCATCGCCAAGCACACGCCACGACGCCGCCGAGATCACACGACGTCGTTGCAAAAGCCACTTGCCGGTACGCAGCCGCAGCCGCTCGCCTCGTGTCGGGCCCGCCCGAGACGTTCCGCTGCCGTTGCCGACGCGAGCCAGCGAGCCAGCGCAAAGCGTGTACATGCGGGATGGGAGGGGCGAAGTGCTACAAGACACTAAAACAATGACAGCACAGGCGAAGGTGGCACTGACCGAGACAAACAAGACACAAGAAGCCGAGCGTCCGTGCGCGGGCTTATCAGGGTGCGCTGACCGTGTTGATGTCTGGGACGCTGACCACCTGGCCAAAGACGTCGACAGCGGGGTTGGCACTGGCTGTCGCGACCGTCACCGTCGCGGCCGTAGCCGTCGCGCCGTCCTTCTCGGGCGTCGTGGTCGACGACGGGCTGCGGCGTGAGCGGAGCCAGTACGCAGGCTCACCTCTGACTATCCACTGAATCAACGCGCCAGTATCGCGTAGTCGGAGCGGCCGCGGCCGGGGGTGGCAGCTGCGGCAGGAGGGGCGGCCACGCGCGGACCTCGCCCCACGGCGGCATGTGGGTGGCTGTTGGCGCCGGCGGCGAGTAGTACTCGGGGGGCACGTAGCCCGGCGGCGCGGAGTGGGGCGCGTACGAGGCAGCGTACGGGGCAGGCGCATACTCCCACGGCTGGTGCTGGTGGTAGCCCCACGGCTGCTCGTACCCGGCGTTGGCGTGCCACAGCGGCAGTTGCACGACGACGACCGGCGGGGGGGCCGAGGGCGCGGCGTACGGATGCGAGCGGCGGCGCAGGCTGCTGCTGCTGCTCACTGGGCCTGGCCCACCCTCTGCGTGCGCGTTAGCGAGCCTCCAAGGGGCCGCGCGTGCCACTCACCGTGCGCGTACCGGCGCTTCGTGGTGCCCGCTGACGCGCGGCGCTGCAACGCAGCAGCGAGGTAGGGCGAGTGGCGCTCGGTGCTGTCGTCGGCGTGAGCAGGGTCGTTGAGGAGAAGGGAGACGTACTGCTCGAGCGCGGAGTGCGGTCTCCGTCTGCCCGAGGTCGTTGGGCGCCGGGGCTCGATAGCGGGGAAGGTTTGGCGGCGCGTCCAGTCGGGCTCGGAGGGCGCGAAAGCGTCGGGCGCGGGGCCTGGCTGAGGAGGGAAGCCGTTCCAGGAATACGGGTTGACAAGGATGCTGGATACACGCGGCTCGAGGAAGCCGGGGGCGTGGTGTCCCGCCTGGGGAGGGTCATGGGGCTGGTGGTACGTGCTTGCGAGCGGGCCGTGGGGGTAGGTGATGGCGGCGTCGAGCGGAGGTGCAACGCTGGGTTGTGGTGGTGGTGGCTGCGGATACTGCGGCTGGCTGTAGCCCATGCCGGCCAAGTCGGGCTGGGGTCAGCGCGGCAAGAGGGAAGGTGCGCGCTCACCATGTAGCTCGGCGCGGCGGCCATGCTCGCGGAAGCCGAGGCCATGCTCGCGGTGGTCGGCGCCGGCGGGCGCGGGTACGGCGTCGGCTGGCGCGGGTACTGGGGTGCGCTGGTCGGCGCGGGCGCGGGCGCGGGGGTGGGCGCAACGACGGGCGGCGGGGCGGGGAAGGCGTACTGTGCCATTGTGTGTGGTGTGTGTGGCCGGTGATCACGGCGGGGACGGGGGATCGGGGGGAGGGGGAGGCACTCGGGCAGCAAGAAGAGGTGTGTGGTGTGCGTCGAGTCGCGGCCACACGAGGAGGGCAGCGTTGAGTGGTCGCGACGACAGAAGAGGAATGGATGGCAAACAAACAAGAAGATACGCAGATACGCCAGATGTACTCGTCCCCTAGTCGCTCGTCGACCCCGTCCCTCACTCACGACCAGCACGACGGCTCTCACCCCGGCGCCCAGCCCAGCCCATCCCAGCCGCCCAGCCCGCCGGCCGACGTCAGCGCGAATCCGAGGGGCGTCCAACCACGCCGTTAATTTCCCCGGAATGAGCCCGGGCGGGTGTTGCGGCTGCTGCTTCTGGCTTCTGGCGGCGCTCGGCTTGTGGCGCACAGCGTCGACGACAGCGACAAAGGACGCAGCGTAGCACGACGGATGCGCGCCGGAATTACGGGCGTCGGCGCCCGCGCCAGCCAGGCGTCGCCATCCCGCTTGGGCCGCGTCACGCCGAGACGAGGGGACAAAGGAGGGCAGAGTGACGCCGGCCGGCGCAATCAGTCGAGTATCGCTCGCTGCCTGTTCTCTGTCACTCGCGCCGGTCGCCCGCTAGCCGTCGTCAGTGTGCCCCGTTGCGTCGTGACAGGAACCACTACCCGGCCTTGACGTCAGTGTCGGCTACACCACTCCGCCCCCGGTCCCTCAATTCATTATAGCATGTAGTATCGACGGTAGTGCCCACGGTAGTATCCACTCGAGTGGTGAGATGGCGGCGCGCTCACAGCAACGCGGCCCACTTCTTCCTCGCCTTCTTGATGCTCGCCACGGCGTCGCCAGTGGCGGACCAGCTCTCGCCCGCGCGCTGGCCCCAGATCTCGGTCTGCCACTGCGCCTCGAATGCCTGCAGCTCGTGCGACCACGACGACTGGTTGTACGTCGCTGCCGGGTGCTGGGTCACTGTGGCGTCAGCCTTGCTCCACATACCTCAACTCACAGTAAGTCGTGAACTGCTCCCACGACTTGGCAAACACGTTGGACACGACGCCGTGCCAGTCCTTGGACGCGTAACGGTCCAGCTTCCACAGGTCGAAATTCGCGGGGCCCCAGAGCACAATCTGGTTGCGCGCCTGGTACTCCATAAAGTCCTGCAGCGTCTTGTCCGACTCCCACGCCCGCGCGTCCTTGATCCAGGTGGACAGGAGGAAGTTCTTGTCGGTACCGAGGATGGCGTCGACGTCGTTGAGCAGGTCGACAATCTGCGCGCCGGCAGCGCGGACCGTGTCGAGGTTGGGCGTCGTCGTGTTCCACGCCGCAATCATGTGCTGGTACACTGGGATGCCCGCGGACAGGAGCACCTGGCGCGCGACGTCGACAATGTCGTACTTGAACGCGTCGACAGACTTGAGTCCGTGGTCGGCGTCGGCAGCGGCAACGAGCTTGTCGAGGGCGACGACGACCTCGGTCGTGTTCCATGGCAGCTCAGTCGGGTGGTGGCCCGTACGGTTGACGAGGCCGCTAGGCGCGGGGACGAGGTCAAAGATCGACTTGGACACGGCCTGCACGGCCGGGTCGGTCTGGTTGTAGGCCGACGCGAGGAGGTGCGTCCAGGCGTCCTGGGCAAGAGCAGCACCCGCCTTGTTGTTGGCGAGGTCGTAGCGGCGCTGGACCCAGTCGCGCGTCCAGCTGGGGACGTCGATCTTGGACGTCTTCCAGACGTGGTCCATGGCCATCTCGAAGACGATCTCATTTTGGTTCATACCTGCGGAGTGTTAGTGGCTATTCGTCATTTCGCACAGCCACTCACCCTCCATCGTGATACCGGTGCCGAGAAGCGTGCCGGGCGAGGCCTTGCGGGCAGCCGTGACGCCCTCAGCAAACCACTCAAGGTTGCCGTTCAAGCCGTTGTTCTGTCCATAGTCCCAAAGAGTGTTCCAGACCCACTGGCGGCCGAAGAAGTTCTCGGTGCGGTTCCACACCGGGAGGATCTCGGACGCAAGGTCGAGCACGATCTGGCGTCAGCGTGGAAGCGGCACCCCACTCACCATGGCCTTCTCATCCGGCACGGTGAGGTACGCCTGCATCGCGGGCGTGGTCCACGTCTTGGGGTCCGAGGCGAACAGCCAGCCCTGCATGACCCACACAGCCTGGTCGTCAGCAGCACGCAGCGAGCTGACGACGTTGGAGGTGACGTTGGAGAGGTAGGCGGGCGCGTTGGACGACGGCGTGAGCTCGTTGTACAGGTCGATCGAGTAGTGGTGCGACGTCCAGCCGCCGTACAGCTGCTGCTGCTTCTTGAGGAACGCCTGCTGGACAGTGTGGAACGTCGGCCAGGTGGGGTCGAGGGCCGTGTTCTTAGTGTCTGGGGTGTGAGCTGCATCCCGTATCGTCAACTCACAAGCATCCGGGAACGCCTCCCATGCCGACGCCTGGATGAACGCGGGGCCGCCGATCTTGTCGTGCAGCTGCTGGGGCACGAAGCCACTGAAGCCGGGGAGGACAGGCGTCATGCCAAGCGCGAGCATGCGCGAGACAATCTTCTTCTGCAGCGCCCACTGCGCGTCTGCCGTGTCAGCGCCGCTGCCAGGCCCAACTCACCGAGCCAGCCCTGGGTCACATTCATGCCCCACGACGAGTGGATGTTGCCCATGCGCTGCCACGAGTGGAAGGCCGGGCCGGAGAAGTAGGGCAGGATGACGTCCTCGCTGAGGCCGTAGTCGCGGAGGACCTCGGCCCAGATGTACTCCTGCCCGCCGACCGCGAGCGGGAGGTTGACGCCGTGCAGCGCGGCCCAGTCGAGCAGGTACTCCCACTTGTCCCACTGGTAAAAGGCCGTCGTGTACGAGTATGTGACGACGTTGAGGAAGTAGCGGATGGAGCCCCAAGCGCCACCGTCCAACTCCGCATCGGCAATCTTGAGCTGGTTGTGCGCAAACGTGTCGCCCGACCAGAAGATGTCGCCGCCAATCGAGCGGAGGTACTCGAGCAGACCGCGGGACAGGCCCGAGGTGGTGCAGCTCTTGATGGTCACCTTGCCGTTCTTGGCGGCGACGGTGAAGGCGTCAAACTCGGTCGTGGCGTTGGTGACGGCGCACGCGGCGCCCGTGTTCTCGACGAATGTGAACGCGTTTTGGAGCCTGAGAGTCAGCACCAGCTTCAGTAGCAGCAGCAGCAACAGCTGAGGCAGCCGACTCACTTCTTCGGGAGGCGGCGGCGCACGAGCGCGTCGAGCGCCTTTGCGCCAGACGGCTCGGCGCCGACAGGTGTCCACGGCGAGCACTTGTTTCCGATGCTCGCGGCATCGCAGCCGCCCAGGAGGGGCAGGACGCCGGCGAGCGCAGCGACGAGGAGCGACGACTTCATCGGACTGTGGGTGCGCTCGAGGTCGAGCGAGTCGGGGAGGGTGCGCGGGAGGAGGAAAGCGAGCACGGCGAGCAGCAGCCCGCAGGCTATTAAGCGCGCTGGGCGTCGCCGAATCTTGAGCTGTTTGCTCATGTCGCCGTCTGGCATCTAGAACGTGTCGGCCGAGTCGCGGTGTCTGCGCGTCTGCATCCAGCTGCCTCGTGGACGGCTGGCTCGCCGCCTTCGCCGTCTGGAAGATGTCCGCTGCGGGCTTGGCGCCGGCGAGAATAGACACTCCGAGGCACTAAGCGAGCTGAAACCGCAGCCGCTGTGCGCCCAGAATGCTATCTTTGTCTGTCAGATGGATATCGGCGACGGCGGGCACGTTTAGTGGACACGTGCACGCACGTGGTGGGATGAGCTCGGCGAACGCGAGCTTCTAGTCTAAGAATATTCTTGGCCGCTGCCGCATGCTCGGTGCCCTCGGAGCCGGTGGGGGAGCGTCGGTGAATGAAGAGAGTGGGGACGAGTGATGGCGGAAGAGACGGAGAGGACGAGGTGCGATGGACGCGTCGAGGGTCTGTGCCTGTGTTGTGTTGGTAGCCGAGGACGCCGATCGTGCAGTAAGTGGCACTTGGCCGCCGTTTCGCAATTCCACAATCATATGCAATAAATGTAGCATGACAACTATACACGGTGTCTACAAAGCCCAAATAGTCTAGTTGGTCACAGGCGCAATCGCGCGCATTATTATGCTTGGCCGAGCCCATTACTCCACGGCAACGGCTTCCCACTCGACGCCAACCCACTCCTCACCAACACCGACACAGTCGGCCTGGCACGAGAACACCATGATGTTTCCCCATTCCATCTCGCTCGACTCGCCATCAGCGAGCTCACCCTTGGCGAGGCGCTGCAGCTCGGCCTTGCGCTCGGCCTCGGTCTGAGGCTTCTTGGCGGCCTTGGGAGCAGGAGCCTTGCCGTCGGTCGAGATCGCAGAAGGGCGGAGGATGTTGATGAGCTGCGGGACGAGTTGCAGTTCAAAGACGCGCTTCTTGCCACAGCGGGTGCACTTGGGGATCGACGCATCCGTGTAGAACTCGGAGAGATTGACCTCCTCCTCCTCGGACGAAGGCGCGCGGGTAGGAGCCTTGGGGAAGAGCTTCTTGAACAGAGGCGACGACGACGAGTAGGGCAATGGCACGGCGTTGAAGTCGTACCTCAGCACCTGGCTCGCACCGTCCTCTGCGCTCTCGAGGCGACGCACGAAACGCTCAAAGATGTCGTCAACACCCTTGGGCAGGAGCTTCTCCCAGCCCTCGTCGCGCCACTCGGCCTTGGCCTCAGGAGCCTCGTCCTCGTCCGACTCGATGTCGCTCTCGTCGTCCGATCCAGGCAGGGGTAGGTACTCGTCGATGGTAGTGAGGTACTGAGCAGGCTGGTACGCAGGGAGTGGTGGGGCGAGGGTCGAGGGCTCGCCGATGGTGAGCGAGGCGAGGGGAGCGGCGGGAGCGGCAGTTGCAGCCGCAGCAGGAGCAGGGGCAGCTGCTCCGAAGGGGTTGGAGGAGGGAGCAGCGCCGAACAGGGGCTGACCTCCACCGAACAGGGCTCCACCGGCAGGGGCGTCCTTGACGGTGAAAGGGTTGATGCGGGCCTTGGCGCGCTCCTCGGCCGCAATGCGCTCAGCCTCGGCGCGCTTGGCCTCGACATCGGCGACGTACTCCTCGTTGCGAGCCGAAGCACGGAAAGCACGGATCGTGCCCTCTCGCCTCCTACAGCCGGGGCGGGCGCAGGCCCAGACGTAGATGGTGCGGTCGTTCTCGCCGTTCTCAAGAGGGCAGTACACCTGAGCGAGGAGGGGGATGGGCTGCTGACAAACACCGCAGCGGACCGCCTCGGGTGCGGTCGACGGTCCGGGCACGGGAGGGAAGGTGGGGTATCCGCCGACGAACGAGATGGTGTGGGTCTTGACGTCGGTCGCTCCGGGCTCGACGGGGCCGTCGGGCAGCGCGAGGAGGACCGAGGACACCTCCTCCGACACGTCGGATTCTGGCGCAGGCGGAGGCGCCATCTGTGCGAGCGTCAGCTGCACGTCCCCTCCAAAGTAATGGTTAGACATGGGGAGCAAGGTATTGCGCGTCAGACAAAAGTCGCCAAACTAGTATGGGATCGTCAGGCTACCAAACCAGCCCGGCAAGCCCAAGCGTCACCGCCCGGATCCCACGCCGCGCACGACAGACCCCGGTCCACACGGCCAAAACGGACGCGTGGGTAGAATCTGCCAGCAACGACATGGGGGACGGCGACAGGCCTGCCGCGCACGGAGAGGCGGCGTAGGTCTCGTCATCGTATCATCATTCGCGCAAAGGTGGAGTTACAAAGGGGGATGGGCTTGGATCGCGGGTACTGACCTTTTCTTGGTTTGGCACTTTGTACAAAGACAAGGTCGAGGATGTCGAGTGCGATGAGAGGCCGGCCGACACCGCCAAAGTTTGACGGCCTGCAAAATTCGGTGCGGAGGTGCGAGCGATGAGGGGCAGTCGCGTGGTCAGCCTCGTTTTACACGTCATTATGATTGATAATAAAACATCCGCTGTCTACAATTACTGTTCGCACAAGGATCGGCGCATTGGTGAGTGGCTTCGATCAAGCCAAGCGAGCGAGCGATCATTCGCGGCGCGTCAGCTGGCAATTGCATCACCAGCCTTCTTCGAGGCGGCGTCGACTCGGACGGCGGCGACCAACCACAACCTGTAGACTACTCCGCACATCGAACGAGTGACCACCCAAGGCCGTGCGCCTGAACCTTGACTCCCTGCAGAATTGTGCCTGGTGTGCAGGACATGGTGGGCAACCGAACGAGTTGGGGCAGCCTTGAACAGAAAATACAAAACGAGGTGGATGGTGATGCAATGGTGTACGGCTATGAGTGGTGGCCGGTCAGAATGCGCGTCGCACGACCACGGCCATGCGAGAAATGAGGTGCTCCCTACGTCGGGTTGCGTTGCGGACCACGCCGAGCGAGTGCCACTACGGCCGTTCTGGCGCGGCCAGATCCCGACAAGTCATGGCGCATGTGAACATGAGTACTCGAGTGCGCACTCGTGACATCAACGAGTCGTCAAATCGGTAATCGTCCTGAGCCTGAACTGTAATGATTCAGTCGTGAATGGTTTAACCGGCAATAAGCTTGTGGACGAGGAGAAGAGGCGTCGCGACAACAGATCCTTCAGGAGCCATCAGCCACTCCAGCCACAACACACCATCACGTGCAGAAGTAAACGGTGGTGGCTTCGCAGTAGCACTGACCGACGAGCAGACGTTTATTCGTCACAGCAGCCTAGACTGGAACCCGTGGAAAGCCGACAAGACACGACGAGGAATGGGCCAGAGGCCATATTACGTCTTGCTGCTCACGGATAGAGCGCTAGTCGCGTCTGCCTTGTTGCATGTGGGTGCATGCCATAGTCATGATGGCATCTGGCTTGGGTGAGAAGGCACGAGCAAAAGGTCCAGGTGACCTATGTAGTTTGGCGAGACAGGTCGGGGAGGTGGCACGTGCTTAATAGGCAGGAGGCAGGCAGCTCGGTCGTTGTAGCAGTTACTAGTCGAAATCGGAACAAGCCAGACTTCACAGGGTGTCGGGTCTGGACAACTCAATAGCGGAATCAAATTACACCTAAATGACAATGCAATGTAGAGTGCCGTCGTTATTAGTGTCACTTTGACGAGTTCCTGCTTGCGGCGCCTGGCTGGCTGTTCCTCGCCTCCGCCCCGTCCGTCGCCTTCGCTCCCTCCGCCCGCCCGTCCCCCGCCGCCCGCCCGCCCGCCCGTCCCCCGCCGCCCGCCCGCCCGCCCGCGTGCGTCACACCACCCAGTGAACCGCCTCCCCCGCTCTTCCCGAGCAATCCCCTACCTGGCCATCATCCCATCTACACCCACCTCCCCTTCCCCGCCTTCCCTCAACCGTCCGCCCCCCGCCCGCACACCTTCCTCCTTCTCCTCCTCGTCCTCGCCGCCTCCCTCCTCCTCACGCGTCCAGTCATCACATCGCATCACTGTCCACTACGCCTTTGTCAAGTAACAGCAGCAGCATCGTCATCTCTCGCAGCCCCCGTCAAGCTTGGAAGAGGTCACCAACCCCGCACCCCACCTTGGAAGCGTCTAACCTCTCATCGCTCTTTGGCCCCCCGCGTGCACCGACCTCGACTTCGATCGGCTTCTTCCAACACCCGGAAGACTACCCCATCGTTATCGCACAAGCTCTGTACTCTTAATCACACGCACTGCATAGACGGCTCCGCGAGGCTTTGTCATGCTCAAAGGTGTAAAGGTTCGTTTTGACCGTTGCCACTCGTGCGACTGCGACATGACCGTCTGCCAAGCCCAAGCCCGTCGCAGCGCTGACTGATCAATCAACAGCAACTCTGGCCATCGTCGGCCGCACCCTCCACGGCCCAGCCTACAAGGGAGAATGCATCGCCGGCAATCTCGCCCTCTGGCTCATACTTTGCCGGCGGGCCAGCCGACCAGGCGACGCCGCGTGCGAGCAACCAGCCCAATCCATTTGATGCCCCACCCCCCCAGGACCCGGGCCTGACCTCTGGATCCCCGGCACCAACCTTGTCCAAGGCGACATCTGCGCTCTCCCTGTACGGTCCTGGGTCGCCCGCAGGAGGTCCCAACGGCATTCGCACACCCACGTCGCACGGGTTTGGACCTATTGGCACCCCTGGCGCCGCCCAGCCGACCACGGCAGTGACCGTCGGCGACACGCTCGACGGCGTAAGCGGAATGGGTTTCGGCCTCCACGAGCCCCCAAAGCTTCTCAAGACGACTCCAGGTGGAGCTCGCACTCCCCAAGGCGATGGCTCGTCGACGCCCGTCAATGAGTCAGCCGACGCACAGGTCGGTGGTGGCTCGTCTGGCTCCATTCGCGGTACCCTCAACGTCAAGCTTATCCAGGCTCGCGGCCTCAACGTTCAGCCGAACACGGACGCGCAGCCCTACGTTGTCATGCAGTTCGAGCAGAACGAGTTTGTGTCGCGCACACCGCATGCGGTGTCCACGCCAGCGGCTGTCCCCTTCACGCAGTCACAGCCGCAGCCGCTTGGCCGCACTGCCTCTGCCGGCGGCCTCGGCTCCATCACACGGGCCTTTGCCGATGCCATGGGGCGCAAGCGACCCGAACCCAGCGGCGCGCAGACACCCAAGGCCGAGGAAACGCAGCAGCCTTCCTGGCTCGGCAGGCCTGGCCCCGGTGACCCCATTTGGAAGGAAGAAGTCACCTTGTGAGTAGGATGGGGCTCAGGCCATGGGTCCAAAGCGTCGATCTTTTCGCTGATCTCCCGTGTAGCGACCTGACCCAGCCCTCGTCGGTCCTTCTCTTATCGGTGTATGACCGCAACAAGGCTGGGGAAGGCTTCCTCGGCATGCTGCAGATCAAGCCCGTCCTCAAGGATGGCTACACCCTTGACCAATGGTACAAGCTCGGTGTGCGCGGCAACGAGGCCGTCTCTGGTGAAGTCTGGATCCAAATCACGTTCACGGCGATTCGGGTAAGTGGCCGCGGAATGTCGCCGATCCGAAAACTAATCGCTATCGCAGAACAAGATTCACTTAAAGCCATCAGACTTCGAATTCCTCAAGCTCATCGGCCGTGGCACCTTTGGCCGTGTCTTCCAGGTCCGCAAGAAGGACACGAAGCGTATCTACGCAATGAAGGTTCTCTCCAAGAAGGAGATTGTGGCCAAGAAGGAGGTCGCCCACACCATTGGCGAGCGCAAGATTCTCCAGCGCTCGCTTGAGTGCCCCTTCCTTGTCGGCCTCAAGTTCTCCTTCCAGACCGAGAAGGAGCTCTACTTTGTCACGGATTACAAGTGCGGTGGTGAGCTGTTCTGGCATCTCCAGAAGGAGGGTCGCTTCTCCGAGGACCGTGCGCGGTTCTACATTGCCGAGCTTGTGCTCGCCCTTGAGCACCTGCACAAGTACAACATTGTGTACCGTGACCTCAAGCCCGAAAACATCCTCCTCGATGCGACCGGCCACATTGCGCTTTGCGACTTTGGTCTGTCCAAGCCAGACTTGACCAACGACCAGCTCACCAACACGTTCTGCGGCACTACCGAGTACCTCGCTCCCGAGGTTCTTCTCGACGAGAAGGGCTACGGCAAGCACGTCGACTTCTGGTCGCTCGGTGTGCTCCTCTTCGAGATGTGCTGCGGCTGGAGCCCCTTCTACGCCGAGCAGACGCAGGAGATGTACCGTCTCATCTGTTACGGCAAGATCAGGTTCCCCAAGCACGTCATTGGCGACGATGGCAAGCAGTTTGTCAAGGGCGTGAGTATCGACGAGACGTTTGTGGCACACCAGGAGCTGACTTTGGTAGCTTCTCAACAGGAACCCCCAGAACCGTCTGGGTGCCAAGCGTGGTGCTGCCGAGCTCAAGGAGCACCCATTCTTCAAGTCGATTGACTGGGACCTGTTGTACAAGAAGCAGATCACGCCACCTTTCAAGCCCATTGTCGACTCTGACGAGAGTGTCGCCAACTTTGACCCCGAGTTCACAAACTCGTCGCTTGCCGACGCCGGTATCGACATCAACGATGCCGACTACAACCCGCAGGCCAGGCATCAGTTTGTTGGCCCCGGTGGCAGTCTCTCCAAGCCCTCGTACATGGGCCAGGCGGCTGGCATGGCTATCAAGCCCCAGCGGTCTCCAAACCAGCCCATCAACGGCTCTCCTCTGACGAGCTCTGTGCAAGAGAACTTTAGAGGGTTTACGTACACCGGCGAGTCTCTCATGGTAAGTGTTGTGGATTGTACTGTGACCTTTGCTCACGCCACAGCCAATGTCGCTCCTCGGAGAACACAGCATGGAGGACGTCGACGAGGACAATGAGAACGCAGTTGACGACGACGACGACGAGTACTCGGACGAGGACGACATGGAGGGGCAGCGTACCCGTCGACAGAGCGATGTCGACATGGAGTAGGCTGCGCCATCTTGCTGCGCCGAGTATCAAGTGCAATGAGAGAAGCCAGGAAACGCAAGTATAATACGTGTCCACCAACCAACCACAACCAACCTTCGAGTCGAGCTGGGCCTGCTGCATTGCGGGCCTGTCTGCGCGACTCGCTGTAGCGCGGGGCCAATGCGTGTCCCCATCACCATTTTCTTCTCTTGTTCTTCATCAAATCAAGTCTCAACGAACCCAAACACTCTTTGCAATACGACTTCACTTTTACCCCCATCCGACAACGTTCCTGTACTACCATAAATTTTGAGTCTGCGGTGTGTGGCCTGGCTGCCGCCGCGCTCGTGTATCAGTTGGAGCATGGATGGTCGTGTCATGAAGGGGGGGCGGGGGCGTGGTGGCGTCGTCGGTGCAGTGTTGTCGGTGTCGCGGTGTCGTGTCGTCGCGCAAGACGTCGCGCGACATGTCACTGGAGTTGCAGCGAGGTGTTCGGGGTTGGCCGAGTGGGGTCGCGGCCACGTGGTCGCTGGTCGTGCGCCAGGTCCGAGCCGTCCGCGGCGCCAAACGCAAACGGCGAAGTGCCGACCCGAATTTATCATCTGGCAGGCCGAGTCGACCGTCTCGTCCGTGGACCCGGCCCGCGAGGCGGCGCGGCAGTGGGTGCGGTGGCTGTGGCCCCAACATGGATGTCAAAGTCGCTTCAACACTTCAACTCACTACTCATCTGCAAGCCAGCCCCGGCGACGACCCCAAAGCCATGCTCACCGCCCTCTCGTTCCGCAGCGCGCGCGCCGCGCGCACCCTCCCCCGCGCGGCGGCGCTCGCGCGCTTCCAGTCGACCACGCCCGACATTGATGTGGGTGGGGCCTGTGTGCGGCGCTGACAGCCAGGTCTCAAAGCTCAAGGTCGAGACGACGGCGCAGCCCAAGCCCAAGCCTGAGGCCAAGAGCCTCGTCTTTGGCCACGAGTTCACCGACCACATGCTCACCATTCCTTGGAACAAGGAGAAGGGCTGGGGCGCGCCCGAGATCAAGCCTTGTGAGTGGGCTGGGCGGCGGTGGTGGTCGCATGGTGGGCCAGGCTGGGCTGGTGTCAAGGGAGGCGTGGTGGCCGCCTCGCGCTGGTGTGCGTGTGCTGCTGCTGCTTCTGCTGCTGCTGCGCGTCACGCCTCCCCCCCACCAGCTCCTCTGTCGGCCCCCCGCCGACGCCGCGCTCGCTTCGCTCGCGGCTCGCGCGTCGCGCGTCGCTGACGCTCCGCTCCCAGACCAGAACCTCTCGCTCGACCCCTCCTCCACCGTCTTCCACTACGCCTTCACCCTCTTCGAGGGAACCAAGGCCTACCGCGCGCCCGACGGCACCGTCCGCCTCTTCCGCCCCGACAAGAACATGGAGCGCATGAAGCGCTCGGCGGCGCGCATCGCCCTGCCCGACTTTGACGGCGAGGCGCTCACCGAGCTCATCAAGAAGCTCGTGCAGATTGACGCCGACTGGATCCCCGAGGAGAAGGGATACAGCATGTACCTCCGCCCCACGCTCATGGGCACGCAGGCGGCCCTCGGCGTCGGCCCGTCGTCTGACGCGCTCCTCTTTGTGATCGCCTCGCCCGTCGGCCCCTACTACCCCCAGGGCTTCAAGCCCGTCCAGCTGTACGCGACCACCGAGTTCGTGCGCGCGGCCCCCGGCGGCACTGGCGGCTACAAGCTTGGCTCGAAGTGAGTTGTGGAGGGAGACGTGCAGAGTAGCCACCTGACGCCGCAGCTACGCCCCTGGCGTCGTCCCCCAGGTCGCCGCCGCCAAGCACGGCTACTCGCAGAACCTGTGGCTCCTGGGCCCCGAGCACGCGCTCACCGAGGTCGGCACGATGAACCTCTTCGTCGCGCTCCGCAAGCCCGACGGCACGGTCGAGCTCATCACGCCGCCGCTCGACGACGTCATCCTGCCCGGCGTGACGCGCGACTCGATCCTCCAGCTCGCGCGGGATCACGCCGCCGGCAAGAACAAGATTGCCGGCCTGCCCGACAAGTTTGAGGTCAGCGAGCGCAAGCTCGTCATGCAGGACCTCGTCGACGCCGAGAAGAACGGCTCGCTCGTCGAGGTGTTTGGCGCCGGCACGGCCGCCGTCATCTCGGCCGTCGACAAGATTGGCTACCAGGGCCGCGATATCGAGATCCCCTGCGGCCCGCCCGGACAGGGCATGGGCGAGATTGCAAAGGGCTTCCTCGACCGCATGGCCGCCATCCAGAACGGCGAGATCGAGCACCCATGGTCGATTGTCGCTGGCGACGCCAAGCCCTACGCTTGAGCTTGAGCGCGGCCACGGGCAAATGTAGACTTTAGTGGATCACGTCGTGTCGTTGTCGGGCTCGCAGTCGAGCGCTATGCATCTGGATCTGGTATGAATCGGGAGCGCGGGGACAGTTGTGGTCTCGGGTACAGTGGTGGTCTCGCCAGATGTGGCGGCTCTATGGTTGGTGGTACATGCGGGTCTGGGGCGGGCGGTGCGCGCTGCGTGGCAGCCGCGTCAGAGGTGGCGCCGGAGCGGCAGCCTAAGCATCGTCCTCGTCGCCCGACGAGGCGGCCGCGGCGACTCGGGGCTTCTTGGCCGGCGCTGCCTTCTTGGGGGCAGGCGCGGCGCGCTTCTTCCCCTGGGACTGTCAGTGTCAAGGTGGGTGTCGGAGCGTCCATTCACCTTGCTCACCTTGCTGGCCTTGGGCTGCTCCGGCTCGTCCTCAACGCTGCTCAGGTCGCTGTCGGGCGAGGCCTTGGCCTTGTCCTTCGCCGCCTCCTTGACCTCCTCCTCCGCCTCCTCGACCTCCTTCTCCTCCTCAGCCTCCTCCTTCTCGTTCACCTTGATCCCCTCCTCATCCTCCTCCTGATCACCGTCGTCGGTCTTGTCGTCCCCGACCTCGTCATCTTCGACAGCAGCCTTGGCAAGTGCCTTGGCCACCGACGCGCCCGCGCCCGCCTTAGCAACCTTGGCCGGCGTAGCCTTCGCCTTGTCGCCGGCGGGCGCGGCCTTCTTGAGCTGAATCCCAAACTTGGGCTTGAGGAGGCCCGGCTTTCCCACCGCCGGCGCCGCCTTGCCCTTGTCCTTCGCGGCGAGCGGGGTCGTGAGCACCTTGGACGTCGCGGCCCTGGGCTTGGACGGGGCGGCGGGAGCAGGCTTGGGCTTGGAGGCAGCCGGCTTGGGGGTCACTGGCGGCTTGCTCGTCGCCTTGGCCGACGCCGGCGCCTTGCCCTTGGCCGCAGGCTTGGTCTTGGACGGCGTCTCCTTGCTGGACGACGCCTTGGTCTTGGCGGCCTTGGGCGCGGCCTTGGGGGCCTTCGCCTTGGACTTGCGCTTGGCCTTGGCCTTGCCCTCGTCAGACAGGCTTCCTTCCTCGCCGCCTTCCTCGCCACCGTCGTCGTCGTCCTCCGCGTTGTGGTTGGTGCCCGCGGCGCCAAAGTCGTCGCCCGAGTCGTCGTCATACTCGTCGTCGGGCTCGGAGTCGGAGATGTCGTCCGAGCTGACCATGTTACCAAACACCTTGGCGGGTTGGCGGGCCCGGGCGCTGGTACGGACCGGGGCGGCGCGGACGGTAGCGGTGCGGGCCATGACTATGAGGTGTAGGGGGGTGAGTGTGCGGTGAGTGTGAGCTTTGAGGTTAGGGGAGTTAGGAGATGTCAACGGGGCTGAGGACAGAGACTTGAGTATGAGATGAGTGCGTGGGTGATGAGGATGATGAGAGGACGAGGGGATGGATAATGTGACGGAGGGAAGAGAGCAACGACAAAGTGGGTGAGTTTATACCGCCAGACGGAGGGAAGGCGAGGAAGGCAGCGGCAGCGGCAGCGCGACGGCGCACGCTCGCGGTGATCCAGCCACTGTCCATCCCCAGTACCCCAGTACAGCTCACAGCACCTGCCTCCCCTGCACCCACACGGCCGTACGGTTCCTGTCGTCGCCATTGCACCACCAGCGCTCAACGGTCTCGGTCCACCACTCGAGGCCGGGCGCGTCGGGCAGGTCGAACAAGTCGAGCTGGCCGACGCCGGCGCCGTCCTCCGCGAGCGTGACTGGCATCAGCGCGGCCCCACCCCACCACTCACTCTGCTGCGCGTCAAACTCCATACCGGGCTCAAACACGCCGCCGAGGCCGAGGGCACCCTTGCCGCCGCGCGTGGCGAGGTATAGGGCCTCGACCCAGTCGACGCGCAGGCCCTTGCCGTCGCCGGCTTCCTCGCCCGCTTCGAACGCCGCCTCGCGGCGCGCACCCTCGCGCAGCCGCGCGACGACGACGGCCTGCCGCATCTGCACCTGCAGCGGAAGCGCGTACCCGCCCGCAATGTCCGACCCGAGGCCGACTTTGACGCCGGCGTCGATCGCCCTGGGGTCAGCTGGGCCGTGGGCCGGGCAGCGACCTACTCTCGGAGGGGGAAGGCCGCGTCGGAGAAGTAGGCGTTGGACAGGGGGCAGTGGGCGACGGTGACCCCACGCGCCTTGACGAGCTCGACGAGGCGGGGCGGGAACGACGTGACGTGCGCTTGCACCGTGTGCTCGGTGAGCAGGCCCGCCTGGGGTTAGTGGCGCCACGGACGGCACCCACCTCGTCGAACACGACCTCGTCGCGCTTGCCGCGCGAGCCCTCGACCCACGCCATCTGGTCGCGCGACTCGCACATGTGGCTCTGGACCTTGACCCCGCGCGCGTGCGCAATGTCGGCGATGCCGCGCAGCAGCTCGTCCGAGCACACGGGGACGAAGCGCGGCGTGAGGATCGGGTGGACGAGGCGCTCGTGCGTGGCGAGGGGCGCGGCCAGCGCGTCCATCCCGTCGAGGAAGGACGTGAGCGAGGCGAGCGACTCTGCGGTCGAGGCCTCGCCGTAGGTCGGGCGCTGAGGGGTCAGCCGGCCGGTCGAGCTAGTCGAACCTGTCGATCACGCCGGCTCCGTAAGGAAGGGCCACTCCCTGTCGCGGCTACCGAACAGCGCCGGCCCTGGGGCAACTGAGAATCGAGGAGGACAGAAAACTCGAGTGCACGGCCAGCGCCATGGACGCCATGTCAGAAAACCGCCAGGTGCCAGGCACGCCACTGTTGGCGTCGAGATAACAGAATTCCAAGACCCGACCTCTCGCTTTCCTCTGCCCTCGCGCACGCCCGCCAGCCCACTCACAGGAGAATTGTCCATGGACAGCTTGCCGACGAACGCCCGAATCCCCGCGGCCTGGAACGCCTGCGCGAGGAGCAGGCTTGGCGGCGCCGAGTCAGCTAAATCCGCCAGGCGTCCTCCCTTGGCTCTCGACATTGCCCCAACCCGCCCTGGGCCACTCACTTTGCCTGCACGCCAATCGTGCCAAAGGCCACTGCGGCGCCCGTGCCGGCCTCGAGCAGGCGGCGGGCGAGGCGCGCGTACAGGCGCTCGGCCAGGGCCGGGTCCGCGTCCACCCTCTCCTCGGCGGCGTAGGCGTACCGATCCAACCACTGCATCAGCGGCGCGTCGAGCCCCGTCCCTGCGTACAGGTACTGCGGGGCGTGGATGTGCAGGTCTGCAAACGTGGGGAGCAGGAACGTGTGCGCCGGCAGCGTTGTGAGGGCCCGGCTGTGGCTGTCGGGTGCAGCGGAGGCGGGGGCGAGGGCGAGCGCCGACTGAATCGTCGGATCGGAGAAGGGCAGCACGTGCGATATGAATCCCCGGCCATCGACCACTGCGGACCGTCAATCGTCGATCAGCAAGTCTTGGCGCTCGGAGCCTCGCTTGCACGCACACACACGCACCTAGGACATGGTCGAGTCGGATACGCAGCTTGCCCGCTGCCGGTGTGTCCACAAACGTGCCGCGGATGAATCTCATGTCGGTGGAAGAGTGGTGAGTCTAGAACGAACGAGGATGTCAGCGATAAGTCAGTCTGTGCCCAATACGGCACGGGCGGTGATTGCACAGTCTGTCAGTGCTTGGCTTGCATGCCATGCCGCACGATAGGGCAAAGTCAGTAGTAGTATCACAAGCCCATGCAACCGAGCTCGCAGCCCGCACAATCTAAGCCAACCACTTGCATCGGGAATGCTAAAGGACGAGAGAGCAGCTCAAATGAAAATTAAAGGTGGCTGAGCATGTTGGAGATGATGGGGGGTGGGTGGGGTTTGCTCGGACACAGCTGTGGCCTGCTTGCCGAGGGTAGAATTGTGATGCAATGGTCGTCGCACAATTACTACAGGGTACTAGGGTGTGGGTAGGGGGCGAGCCGCTTAGTGACGCGAAGCAGCGCGCTGGAGGGCAGCACCCGACTGCTGCGCCTGGATCGAGCCGAAGCGCTGGAGCTCGTTCTTCGAGATCTTGGCACCACCGCCACGGAGACGGTTGCGGGCCTTGCCGATGAACGAGGTGCGGTTCGAGTAGAGAGACTCGTGGCGCGAGGCAGTGCGCTGGAGACGCTCGCCGTGCTCGTCGACAAGAGCGGGGGCGTGCTTGGCAGCGCGGCGGCGCTGGATCCAGGCAATGACCGTCTTCTTCATGATGAACTTGAGCAGGTCGAGAGGGAAGTACCAGACAATGTTCCACACCCACACGATACCAATCCAGCCGCCCGAGATAGCCTTAACGTTGGTGAAGCCCCAGTTGCCGAAGGCGGCGATGATCGAAGCGATAAGCTGGGCAAGGCAGAAGGCGAGCATAAGGGCGACCGAAGGGCGCTCAGTCCACGAGGGGCCGTGCGAACGGGTGACGAAGATGAGAGCCTGCGAGATGATGGCGACCTGGAGGTAGATGATCATGTGCGACGACCACGCGTCGTCCTTGCCGGCACGCGAGACACCGAACTTGTCCTCGAAGAAGGTGGTCTCCTCCATGACGGCGTAGAGGGCAATGGTCGAGACAGCGAGGTAGAGACCGTAACCGATACCGTAGGTGAAGACCTCGATAAGGTTCCACTCGTCGGGCGTGGTCGAGGGGAGCACACGGTCGAGCGAGAGGGTCATGATGGTACCGTCGTTGAGAACAGCGATGATAAGAACCATGAACGGAGGGAAGTCGAACTGCCAGATGAACGCCATGAGGGCGAAGCCAAAGACGATACGGATGGTGACGGCGCAGGCGTAGATGGCGTAGTTGCGCATACGCTGGAAGATGACACGCGAACCGTAGATGGCGTGGACAATGGTCGAAAGTCCGGGCTCGGTAAGGACAATGTCGGCGGCGCCACGAGCAGCGTCGGTGGCACCCTCAACAGCAATACCGACGTTGGCACGCGAGAGAGCGGGGGCGTCGTTGGCACCGTCACCAGTCATGGCGCAAAGGTGGCCAAGAGCCTGGATACGCTTGACAATCTCGAACTTGTGCTCGGGGAAGACACCAGCGAAACCGTCGGCGTCCATGATCATCTCGTCGAGGTTGGCGTGCTTCGAGCCGGGCTCGGGGCCGTCCTTGAGAACCTTGGCAGCGTACATGTGGTCACCGAGACCAAGACGACGGCCAGTCTCCTTGGCGATAGCGAGCTGGTCACCGGTAACCATCTTGACCTTGACACCGAGGGCCATGGCGTCGTCAATGGTCTGCTTGGTGTCCGAACGAGGGGGGTCGAAGATCGAGAGGAGACCAACGAGCTCGAAGCCGTTTCCGGGCGAGTCGGGCTGGTCACCAAGGACGTCCTCGTAGGCGACGGCAAGGGCACGGAGACCACGGCGGGCGAACTCCTCGACGTCGGCCTCAAGGCGGTCCTCAATCTCGGAAGTCTTGTTGCGCGAGCAGAGCTCAATGATGATACCAGTCATACCCTTGGTAGCACGCTTGAGCTTGCCACCGTCACGGTCGTCACGGTAGGTGATCTCAGTGCGCTTGTCAACAGGGTTGAAGGGCTTGAAGTCGAGGAGCTGGATACCGGCGCGGGCGTCGGCGGGGTTGTCAAGGGTGCCGACAACGCAGGTGTCGATGGCGTCCTGGTTCTCGGTACGCGAGGCGTAGGCGGCGAGGAGGCAGACACCCTCGACGTCCCAGTGGGAGTAGCACTTGACGTTCTCCTTGTCGATGGTAAGCTTGTTGGTGGTAAGGGTACCAGTCTTGTCCGAGCAGAGGATGGTGACACCGGCAAGCTCCTCAATGGCCGTGATACGGGTAACAATGGCCTTGTGCTTGGCGAGCTGCTGGGCACCGACGGCGAGGGTAACCGAGAGGACAGTAGGCATGGCGATGGGGATACCACCGATCAGGAGGACAAGGATGTTGTCAAGACCCTGGCGGTAGGTGTACTTGAACTTGGGGTAAAGAATGACAATCTCGAGGAGGACGAAGAGACCAATCGAGACGAGACAGAAGGAACCGATGCGGGCAAGAACCATCTGGAGGTGACCAACCTGGTCGTTGTCCTCACCGACCAGGGTGGCGGCACGACCGAAGAAGGTGTTGGGACCAGTGGAGATGACGATACCCTCGGCCTCACCCTGCTTGCAGGTAGAGCCCGAGAAGCACTCGTCACCCTCCTTCTTGCCCTGGGGAAGAGACTCGCCGGTAAGGGCGGCCTGGTCCATGGAAACGTCAATGGCCTCAACGAGACGGCAGTCGGCGGGGCAGATGTCACCGTGCTTGAAAGCGACGAGGTCTCCGGGGACGAGCTCCGAAGACTCAATCTCCCTCCAGGCGCCGTCACGCTTGGCGCGGGCCTTGGGGGCAAGCGAGTCCATGAGGGCCTTGACGGCGTTACCGGCGTTACGCTCCTCAACGAAACCAATGGTCGAGTTGACGAGGAGGAGGAGGACGATACCGACGAAGTCGGGCCAGTCAGGGGGCTTACCGCCACCGTTCGAAAGAGCGATGGCGACGAGGGCAGCACCCTCCATGACCCACGAGAGGGGGTTCCACATGAACGACAGGAACTGAAGGATGAGGCTGGAGACATGGTTAGTCAATGTGGCTAGGGTGCGGCCGAGGAGCGGCGATAAAAATAGTGCCACTCACTTCTCCTTCTTCTCCTGAAGCTTGTTGGGACCGAAGATGGCGATACGGTTGGCCGCCTCGGCCTCAGTGAGACCCTGGTCCGTGCACTGGAGGAGCTGGAAGACCTCCTCCATGACAACGTGCTCGATGTCGACCTTGTCCTTGTCGTAAAGGTCGGCAGCGGTGAAGGAGATCTGGCCGACGTCAGCACGTGCATTGTGTCATGGGGGCATTGGATTGGGTTTGGGATTTGGGTGCGTGGGTGCCGTGCCGCGCCGCGCGCCGAACCCGTTTCAAAGTCAGGGTCAAACCGCCAAGGCCCCTGAGGAACCAAATGTTGCCGACCTCGGCGAACATCGCGACCCCGACCCAGTGACTCGTTTCTATAGGCCCGCCCCATTCCTGGCTGCAGCCTGGTGGGTGGGTCCACCAGCCAGTGGGCAACACGGCACCACCCAAACACCCAACTACCACGACAAGACTCACCTCGTTGAGAGCAACGCGGGCGTGCTGGTCGCCCTCGTGCTTCTCCTCCATCTCCTTGTACTCGCGCTTCTTCTTCTCCGGCTCTAAAGCATGGTGTCAGCGACAGCCGAGGAAGACGAAAACAATGGCCCCGATCTGTAGCCCCATCAAGCCCTAGTGAGGGCGAGTGGGGCGGCAAGAACGAGGCCGTCATATACAACTCACCGGCGGCCTCAACGGCAGGGGCCGCGGCGACCGGGAGAGAGGACTCCCTGTTGAGCATGTTAGCAACTGGTCTTTGTTTTTGTCGGTGCGATGGGGGAATTTTGCACCGACCCAAACAAGCCCCTGATGGTGTTTGTTTGGGTCGTAGCGAGCGGCGGTGATGGTGTGGAGAGTGATGTGACGGGCTACTCACTTGACGGGGACCTCCTCCGGAGTGTGCTTCTCGTTCTCGGACATGGCGGTCGAGTGTACGAGGGGGGGAGAGAGGGGAGGTAGAGTTGAGAGGGGAGGGGAGTGGGAAGAAATGGGTGAGGGGGGGGTGGGCTATCTAAATACGGTAGTGACCCAGATTGGTCGCCTGTGATTGGGCGGAGGCGGAAAAAGGGGGGGGGGGTGAGGGTTGGGCGGCTTGGGGGGAGGGGGGCGAGGTTTGTTTGCGGTCCGTCTACGTCAACGGGACGCTATGATCCTCTATCGAAAGAAAAGCGCAAGCGCAGAGAGCTGCTGCTGTTTGCACAGACTGCTAGGTAGCAGGAATAGAAATGGCAAGGAGCTGTGTTGAAAAGAAAGAGGTTGACAGGAAAGAGAGGGGGGAGGGATGACAAGAGTTGGACGTCTTAAAGGAAAGAGGACCAGAGAAGCAGGTGCTGGTTTACAATATACTGCATGCGCTGTGGTGAGCCTCGCTGGGGTGGGCAGGCAGGGGGGAAGAAGAGAGCCTTGCCTCGCCTGCATGCCCATCCATCCGTCGTCTGTCCGTCCCTCGCCTCGGGCGAACGGCGGGCGGGCTCACGGGCGGGCGGGCGGGCGGGCGGGCGGGCGGGCGAGCTGGTAGAAAGCGGACGCTGGGGCTGGCACTGGACAGGTCCAGCCAGAGGCTCTACAGGGTATCGGTGGGCTGACGACAACACGCACGACCGACCGGCCGACCGACTTGGTTTGGGTGCAAGCCAGGCAGGCTGGGCTGGGCTGGCTCAACTCCGCGGCAGGCGCGGGCGGACGGCAGGCCGTCACCTCGGATACAACCAGGCAAGGGCAGGAGAGAGAGCAAGGGGGCGGCTCGAGTAGCACCTGACACCTGACACCTGGCTCGCTCTGCTCAGGACAAAGAGTTGCACGGCCCACCCCCAGGACAGGTGCAGCGAGCCGAGCCAGCCCAGCCCAGTGAGCCCAGCTTTGCTCGTCGTGGCCCACCAGGCTTCGACCCCTTCGGCCCCCTCGACCCCACTCGTGGCTCACTCAATTTCCATGAGGGCGAAAATCGAAAAACCAAAGCGAGGTGGCCCTGGAATCCTCCCTGAGTTTTCACAAACTCGTCGTGGACCGTCTTGGGGGGCGAGGCGCGAGCACCTCGAGCTGCATGCCAAGAGCCTCCTGGGTCGGGTTTTCAGCGGCATCGGCTGTTGCTGCTCCTCGCCTCGCCTCGCCTCTTCCGTGAGCATATGGTGCGGGTTTTTTTTGGGCGTGCATACCTGCTTGAACGAGCACTAACCGACCAAACCGAGATGGCGACTTATCCTACACATTGGCGGTGACGTTGCCCCTCTGGGGGAGAGTGAGGGCATGTGCCTCGTAGACTCCGCCTTCCAGCCTTCTGCTCGCTCGTGCTGCCCGATCCCAATGTTTGTACGCGCAGGGAGCCGCAGGAGCCGCAGGAGCCGCAGCCAGCAATGCATAAACCCTTAGACTGAGACATCCAAGGATCGGCCGGTATGCGCATGAGCGCATGAGCCGTGGCCCAGCAGCTCGGGCGCGAGATCCTGCATACAGCGTCAATGAATGCGTGCTGGGTGTCACTGTTGTTGCCTGGAGCCGCAGCAGCAACCCCCAACCCCACCACCCCACTGCTCGCTCGCCCTGATACAACGGCCAAAGCTTGCTATCTCTTGGGTGTATGCGTGTGGCTAATGAAATCCCTCAAACTGCAGAGCGTCAGTGCACCCAATAGGACCGCTGGACAGTGACACCACGACTCTCCGCTCTGCGTGCACCTCTTGCTCGCGCGCCGTCGTGCAGAGGTACACGCACGCAACTACGTGCCCCCTCTTGCCCCGTCCGCGGAGTTTAGCGAGCCCGCACATTGAAAGCCCGCACCGGCGCACCAACGCACGCTAGATTGGACAGCTGACTCGAGCGAGCAACTGCGCACGCACGCACGCACGCACCACCTCGCCCGCTTGCTCGCACCGGGCTGGCTCCAGCTCCCCCAGCAGGGCTCCGGCGGCTCCATACGTGCTGTGGTGTCACCTCATGTTCGTCAGCCGCACGCAAGAGGAGCATGCGGGCCCACAAGCCATTGCGAGTGCCGAACCAAAGGGAGCCCGTGCCGCTCCAGCGCCGCCGGCCGGCCGTTGAGTCTCCACCCAACCCCTCCTGGCCTAGCCAGTATGCATGCATCAAGGCTTGAAGCCCGCACTGATCGTCGCTGCTCATGCCGCCGTTGCCGCCGCCGTCACTCTTGCCAAACCAAGAACACGGAACGGCCGTGGCATGTCGTCATGCTGCCTCGCTCTTGCCGCCCCCACCCAACTCTATCCTGCCCAGCTCTGCCCAGCTCGAGCGGCTCCCCAGGTCTACGAGACTGGGGTACCCGTGTCAGAATTTTTGCACGATACGTCGTAGTGGGATGCAGCATCCTATCCACTCCAGCAGCCAGCTCCTGGCCCTGGTCGGCATGTTCCAGCTTTGCACCTTGAGGCTGTGACAATCCAAAACAGTCGTCAGGCTGCCGCCGACACATGATGCTGCTTGCTTGCTACTGTTGCTGCCAGTGACGCCCGCCGTCATCATCACCTGCGGAGGGCTCGGACAAATGCATAGGACCGAGCGGGCGCGTGTGCGTGCGCGCGCGCATGCATGCGTCCGGTGTGCGTGCAAAATGTCTCGGCCGTAAAGGCGATTCTCCGTGGTGGAGAACGTGCTTGGTGCTCTGGGTGCCATGTTTGTTGTCGTCTGTCGAGACGAGACTGGCTGGAGCGAGCGCTGGAGTCGTCCCTCGTCCCTCGTCCCCCTCTGGCCCTCCCCCCTCCCCCCCCCAACCTACTCCCCCTGAGTATCCCTCGCTCCCTCCCGGATCAGGCACCAATATACGGGTCCAAGGGTGAAATCTCAGGAAAATCGCAGATAACCAGTTTCGACCCAAAACACTCTGCGTCGACACAAACAACTCTGCTCCGCCGACAGACACAAACGGCCAGCGCAGCCGCTTGCCTCATCATCACCGACACATACAATCCGTACCGCGCTCCGCCCACGTCGGCCCCCGACCTCCGACACACGGAGACCACGTCAACGCGGCGCTTGTTAATTTTAATCGCTCATTCTTGGCTTGCTGTAGCCACATGCTCACCGCTGTCGCAACCACTTGCACACCATTCCGCACAATGCCTAGGCTGCCAAGCAAAAGCCATCCAAGACAAGGCTCACTGAACCCACTAGGACGGTAGCTGACTGACGACTAATGGCCCTCGGCTGCACCACCGAATGGCCAACAACCGCACAATGTTTGCAAATCGTCCCGCGCCTCAGTGGGCTACTGCCGCCGCTGCCGTTGCCGCCGCCAGGCCCGCCAGGCAGGCGCCAAGCAAACTGCCGGCGGCAGTTGCCACGTCAGGTGCTTTGTGCGGCCTCAACTCGCCTTGCGACATGACTGATCCGTGGCCGGCTGACGCCGCGCTGGCGCGAAAAACGGCCAAGGCATGCCGCCGGCGTCCGCTACTGCAAGCGAGACGACGAAACGGCGGCGCCCAGCACGGCACCGTGCCTTTGCAACCCGTGTGCCCCACAGGTGCATGTCGAGACGAGGGATCCGCCGGGGTTAAGGTGCAGTTAACGGCTCGGCAGCTGCACAATCGTGATACGTTATCACCCCATGCATGCCAGCAGTGATTCGCGCGGAGGGCGCCGAACCGAGGAGTGGGCGCGACGAGCACGACGCCATTGCTCGTGCAGGTACGGTTCAGCAGAGCACAGCAGGAATAGGCTGCTCATCGGCTCGCTCGCTCCCTCCCTCCCTCCCTCCCTCGCTCCCTCGCAGCAGCAGCGTTCCTCGCACACAAGCGGATGCCCGCCCGTCTGCACGATTCGAAAACGGTTCCACCAAGTTGCCTAGCCGCGACTGCCAAGAGGGTCGTGTTTCCAAACGTCGCTTAGAGCCAGGGAGTAGATTGGCCCTTTGGCTCGCAACCGCCTCACACGTGACCTCGACTGTTGCTCTGTTGCAACAGTCGACCATCAGCAGGTGTGCATTTGGTCCTAGGCACCTCGCTTCGCTGGTGCTGCCCGTCTGAAACCCCACGGTTCTCCAGAGCCGAAGTTCGGCGGTTTCGTGGGGACCCAGCGTTTCGTCGATACGAGAGAGACGTGAAGGCACGTCGAGAGCACGGCACTTGTCCGGGATGGTAGACCTTGCGCCATGCACCCGTGTCTGCTCGCCCCACTTGGCCAAGGCAAGGTGCATTGCACAGACTCGAGCATTGCTGGAGGGGCCGTGTCGGAATGTGCTCCGTGTGCTCCGAATCGTGTGACCCGCCCAGCCAGTCGGATAGAAGAAAAGCAGGGTGCAGTGAGTCCCCAGCGCAGCGTCACCAGCGCGCATAGGACCTCTCCGAGCGACAGCGGGCGACAGCGGGCGACACACAGCGACAGCGGTGCTCCGAGCGCCAGGCGTACCTCTCGCACGACGCAGATTGGCCAGTCACCCACGTCACGACAGGCTGCCAAGGCGCGCCGGCGCCCCAGCGCGCTTGGGTCGGCGACAAAGCCGCTCGCTCGCTCGGCGGCGGGGCGCAAGCGCCGCCGTGTTGGGGCCCGCCGAAACGTCCGCCAGCGCGCGCGGGGTACGCGGGGGGGTGTCTCGTGTCTCGCTCAGACGCTCGTCACGATGAGCGCTGCGCCGCATCGTCGCATCGGCATCGTCGCATCTCGCTTCGCAGCGCGCTGCTGGATCTCCCACTATCAAGCTCAAGCAGCCTCGGGCTCTCGTAACGCCAGCCACTCACCCAGATTCCGGGGGCAAGCGCCTGCAATAAAGCAGCGGGCCAAACAAGCCAGCAGGCCCAGTCCTTGTTCAACCCCCTCGGTTGGCCGACAACTGACAGCCAGGTCGTTCAAACCGCCACTGACGCCACTGACCCCTAACACCTCAGGGCGGCCACCGCACCCTACTCAGAATTTTCTACGGCCCAACGCTATTCCGCAAACAGGCGCCTATTCTATTCTGATCCGTCGACAGCCGCGCGCAGCGAGGACTGCGTCGTCGTCCCCCCGGTCCGGCGAGTGACGACCGAGCAGTCAGTCACCAGCCGGCGGGCAACAGGCGAGGCGACAGCCCGCGCAGCCTATCTGCACGCGACCGAGCCGAGCCGCCAGTCGGCCGAGGGCGGCCACGGCGGGGGCGGCGGGGGCGCCGGCGGCGCCGGCGCAACAAGGTTGTTTATCGAATCGATCGGCGGCGCCGTTGCGAGCGGAAGGTTGCGAGTTGCGAGAGCGCTCGCGCGAGCACACGCACGTGCTTGACATTGCGGCCTCGCTGGCTGGCTGACGGCCTCGCCTCGCTGGCCCCCCGGGCGCCCCGACGAGCCAGCGCCGCGGGCATGACCGACCCGTCGCGGGCCGACGACACACCGGGCGGCGGAGGAGGCGGCGGCGAGCGCCTGCCCCTGATGCCCTGTACGAGATAAGATGCGACAAGCGAAAGTTTTTTTTTTTTCTGAACAGGCGACGCAACGCGCGCATAGGGCGGTGGTGGGCGCAGCAGCAGCGCTGACAAACGCCGGGGGGGAGGGCCGTGCTCGCACCACGGCCATGTCCGTGACGACGAGCGTGGGCGAGCGTGGGTGGTCGTGGGCTCGCGCGGGCTCGCGCGGGCTTAGGCAACCGTCCGCCGGCCGGCTCGGGCGGGTCGGCGGAGGTCTCCGAGGCGCTGAGGCGCTGACTGACAGAGCCCGGCGCCGGACCGTCTTGTCGCCGCGCTACGCGCCGGCCCCGGTCACAATCTCCGAGTTGGGCGGCGTCTTGCGTGCGGAGGGGAGGCACGGCGCTGGGGCGACGACGACGGGGCTACGTGGGTGCTCTCTTGGCGTGTGGCGGATTTTCATTGTTGCAAGTGGACGCAGGCACGGCGCTGCCGCTGCTGCTGATGCATCGCTGCTTGCTCGTGCTTGCTCGCAGCATCTCCGCTTGCGTACTCACTGCATGTCCTTGCGTAATCGGACGCTGGCCGCTGACCGCGGACCGCGGACCGGACGACAGAGGCGACGGGGGCAGAACGCATGTGGCACTTGCCGTACGCCTCCAGGCCCAGCCCAGGCCGGCGTCGTCGTCGTCGCCACTCTGCACATGCAGCTGATCGGCATGTGATGGCCTGCAGAGGCGAGCCCGGGGCTAGAGCGGAGCGAGAGCAGTGCACGTGCACGTGAGGTGTGGCGGTGGCACGGCGCTGGGCGATGGGCGCTGGCCAGGCTGGCGTCGACGCCGAGCTCGCTCGCTCACCGCCCGCGGCCGCTCCTTCGCGAGCACTCTACGTCGTACGCCGAGTACGACAGCGCTTCTTGGCAGCAGAATTCAGCGGATTTCAATCTGTCAGAATTCACCGGCCACGTACATGCCAACTTCGTAACCCACCCCCCCGAACGCACCCCGAGTTATCACGAGGCCTCCTCGACAGTCACATGCCACGGGCGAGCGGCGACGCCCCGTTCCTCGTGCCATGTATGTCGTACCGCGCTCGTTCGGTGTTCGGGACGCGCTCGCTTCCTTGCGCCAAGCCTGCCGAGGGGTGGTGCAAATTTACGAGGTGGGCGATCATCGGTGGGCCGCGCGTGGGGGTAGCGACGGCGACGAGTAAGCGTTGTGAGGAGCGTGGGGCGGTGGCGAGGAGCGTGATGCGGCGGCGAGGGGCGTGAGGCGGTGGCGAGTCGGTGGCGAGGACTTGGCGAGGTGGGGCTGGGTGGAGCTTGATGAGCGGTGCTGGTGGAGTGTTGCGGTCATGGTGCGGTCGGTTGGCACAAAGTCGGGTTGACACGGTCCAGTATGACCGCAGATCTGGCGATTAGATAGACGCGCGTCGTGCCTCTGATGCGAGGTTGGGTGGCAAATGGAGTGCATCGTACGAGCGTGTGGAGTGGTGCCGCGTAGGTGGCTACACTGGAAGGAGCGGAGACTGTGACAACGGGTGGACTGCTAGTGACGGCCCGGCGATGCGCGGCAGTACAAGTGATGCCTGGGCGTGTAGATGAGCAGGAAGGCGTTACTTTACAGGCGATGGGGCTCGGGGTGGGATGAAGATGTGGGCGGAAGGCGTTGTGCAGGCGTTTGTGACACAAACCCGACTCGACTGATGTCAAAGGTATTATCGACAGCTTGGTACCACCTGCCCCCAACCTAAGCATCAAAAGATGGCTGTATGTACTGTGGTTCCATCACAGGAAGACCTCAGCACCCTCAAGCGCCGAAGCTCGACGGTACGATTGACTAATGCCACCACGAAGCCAGAGGAGGACGCGAACCACCTGCTTAGCGACTAGAGCCGCCATGCAACCCCGTTACAGACGCACCAAGCATCCATACACAATCACACCACCTATACACACCACCTCGCGCAATCTGGACACCACCTCAGACCTGCACACGGCCAAACGACGAACCCGACCCCCCATCCACCACCAACTCGGCCGCCACAAACGCGTTCGCCACCAACCTCCACCTGTCAATGTCGTCACAGCGCACAGACCTCCACATACAATGGTCCCCCCTCCCTTCGCGGCCGTTCGCATCAAAGCCACGATCGCATCGTCCATCTCAACTTTTGATATCCCCCACCTGCCCCACCCACCGACGCGATGCAGGCGCTCGTAGCGACAGACTACACGACCATCATGGCCCGCGGCGGCGCGCGCGCGCTCCCTGCCCTCAGGCGCGAGTTTGCCCGCATCATCAACGCGCCGCCCACGCTCTTGCATCCCGAGGACCGAGCCGGCTTCCTCGTCGCCATCTTGGCTGACCTCGCGCCGGATGGGCTCTGGATCTACTGGCCCGACGATGGTGAGTCGTAGACCCCCGGGAAGGGGGGCATGGCATCGCGCACCACGCGATTGCTCATCCACGGCCCGCTCGCTGACGCTCGCGTGCCCAGTCCACATCGCAGCCCTCACCGCCGTCAAGGTCCTCGGTCGCAACCCCGTCGGCTCTGACGCACTAAGCACGCCAGATCACATCGCGACGCTCCTGCACCACACGGGCATCTCGCCTCGCGTGACAACGGCCCCGCGCGTCCCGCCCTTCTCACCCCCAGCAACCGAGGCCATGCGCGCGCTGGCCAACACGCTCGTCCTGCACCCGCCAGCCCGCCGGCGGTTTGTAGAGATCGGCGGCGGGCCCGGCATTGCCCGTGCGCTCAGTGCCGCCGAGCACACGCCCGCCAACCTCTTCCTCCTGGGCCGCATCGGATTCCTCGCGACCGTCAACGGCAAGGCAGTGCGCGAAATGGTCGACAATGACCTGCTTGTGCCAAAGCTCGTGCATGTAGGTGAAAAGTGTGGCGCTTGCTCGGGCCGCCGCCGAGAGAGCCACGGTGCAAACAACTAACTTGGCAGCACCTCGCCGCCTTGCCCGTCGTGCCGGCAAACTATGACGCCTTGTCCGAGCTGCTCAAGTTTACCGCAAACATCCTGCGCTTCTACCCACAAAAGGTCGACGGCGATGACGAGCCGCCATGGGATGCCAAGCTTGATCCGTGAGCTGCCACCGCGCACTGACGCTGACAGCGCCAGCCTCCTCGCACCGATCCTCAGCATTGTCCACAGGATACCCTTCAACGACCTGCTCCCACCCCTCACCCACGCCCTCCACGCTCTTATCTCGATCCCGCTCAGCCCCGAGCTTCTTCCGACTTGGTACGCGACCCCCGGCGCTGGCCGCCAGTCGTCGTCCCAATCACGCGACAAGAAGAAGGGCAGCAAGTCGGGCAGCCCGCCGTCGGGCGGTTTCTCCGACGGCCAACTGTCGCCCACGCCGTCGGGGTCGTTCCTCAGCTTCAGTGGGCCCACACCCACCGCTCAGACGATCCCACGCCGCCTCCTCGCAATTCTGAATGGATTCGTCGACTCGCATCTGCCCGGCACAGCGGCCCCTGACCCAGAGCTAATCATCGACGAGGTCCTACCACCTGTGCTCGCGCTGGCCGCGCACACGGCAACCGGGAGTATCGAGATGAGGATGTTCTACCGCAGCTCGCTCTTCCCGCGCAAGCTCGACCGCTCGCCCGAGGCAGGTCCCCTGGAGGGACGGCCCGGATTGCTTGGCACGCTCCTGCGGCTCATGAACACGACGCACAGCATTCACTCGCGAGACACGGCTGGCGAGTTTCTGTGGGCCGTGTGCAGTGGTGATGGTGGGTGCAGGGATGTGGGGTTGTGCTGACGAGATAGCTGGCGAGCTGTGCGACGAGATTGGGTATGGCAACGCGGCTGGGCTGCTGTACCGCAAGGGGCTGTCGGGCCCGCCGCCGGCCCGAGTGGTCGAACTTCCAGACGAGCCGCGGCCTGCGCCGCCTCGCTCGCCCGCCCCGACCTCGCACTCACCGTCGCCGTCAACTAGTACCTCATACGACCGCCACAACACGGCCTCAAGCCTGGGGCACAACACGGGCTCGAGCCTGGGGCACGAGAGACGTCACACGGCCGCGTCGGGCCACTCGCATCACACGGTTGCGTCGAGCAACTCGCACGAGCGGCACCCGATTACTGGCCTCGACGCGCCGCCCGACGACGGCACGTCGCCGTTTGACGGCATGACCGACGAGGAGAAGGAGCGCGAGGCCGAGAAGATGTTTGTGCTGTTCGAGCGGCTAAACCGCAACCCGATTATCAAGGCGGGTGCGCCGACGCCGGACGGCGGCACAAAGTCGCTCAAGGAGGCCATGTCGGACAAGGTGGCCTCGGGCGAGGCGGAGCGATGGGAGGCCGCCGAGGCGGAGCGCGTGCGGGCCGAGGCACTCGCGCAGGACGAGGCGGACGAGGAGGAAGCCGCGCGCGAGATGGAGGCGTACTTTAAGCGCAAGCACCCGCAGCGATAGGGGCAGGCGAGTGGTCGCGCACTGTGTAATCTAGGACATGCATCTCTAGTCAGCCGGTGTCGTGTCGCGGTCGCTGGGCCAACCGGTCAGTGATGGGGGCCTATGACGAGCTCTGTGTCGTTTGCGAGGCTCAAAGCGGGGAGGAAACCTGGTGTAGAATGGCTGTTTGAGTGGTCGTCCAGCCGCCTTGGTCATCCATCACGACTTATGGTGATCAGAACGTCAGTCCCAGGCCATCCGTGTCGTCTCGTCAGCGACGAGTCATCCGGCACAAGCAGGCCAGAGCGGCCACTCGCACGAATCCGTGCATGCTGCTGGCGTATCTCTATCTCATCTTGCTTGCGTGTCGTCGGCCGCGTCGGTCGTGGTTGGCGTCGGCTGCGCGCGCGCGCGCTACTCCTTCATCGCCTCGTCGCCGCCGCCGCCGGCGCGCTCGGCAATCGCCTGCCTCAGCTGCTTCTGGAAGTCGTCCTCGACGTCGTCGTCGTCCCAGTTGTCCTCCCACAGCTGCTCGGCGCCGGGCGCCGTGGCCAGCGTGTCGGCGACGGTCGTTGTCTGCTCTGCGCGGGGTCAGCGGGGGGCAGCCTTGGCCGCGGTGGCCGTCGCCTTGGGCGGATGGCCATGCTGTCGACATACCGGACGCGGGGAAGTCCTGCGGCGTGTCAGCGTCGTTGCTCATCGCTCGCTCGGCGGCGGGCTGACGCCCGCCGCTCGCTCCTGTGCTCACCTCAAACTCGTCGTCGTCCTCCAGCGCGCCGAGCTGCGGCAGCTTCTTCTTCTCCTGCGCCGGGGCCGCGGCGGGCGTCTCGTCGGCCTTCTTGTCGGTCTTCTGCTCTGCCATTGTGTCGTGGGAGAAAGGACAGTGCCATCATGATCAACTGCGAATGCGCGTCGTTGTGTGGAACATGCGACAATGTCATGCCACGTGGGCGTCACGTGAGCGATTCCGGCTCCGACGACCTCCATCTTTCTTGTCTCGATATTTTGGTGGAAAGGTCAGTATCGCACCACAAACACACCATGCTCGCCCTCCGCCTCGTGCACGGCGCTCCTGCGCTGTCGCGCGGAATGGCAATCAAGGCGGGTGGCCGCCTCCGCGCGCGTCGCGCGGCGCTCGCGGCGCTCGCCAAGGCGCCCAAGGCCACCGTGGACAAGGACGAGGCCAAGGTCGCGAACAAGGACGCCGGGGATATCCCCGCCGACAAGATCAAGTGGAACGCGGTGCGCGTTGCGTCGCGCCCCTGGAAGCCCAAGGCGGACAAGTACAAGGCGGAGGAGCGCGAGTCCCTGTGGGTGGGGGACACGCGGCGGCCGCGCAAGGAGGGCGACCGCCCGCGGCGTAGGCAGTGGAAGCTGGATAGCGACGGGGAGCGCTCGGCGGCCGCGGACGGCGAGGCTGCACCCGCACCAACCTTGGACCAAGCAGCCGACTCGGACGCGCCGGAGCCCACCCCCGCCGGAGAGAGGCCGATCCTCAAATCCCGGCGCGAGCTCCCGCCACACCTCGACAAGAAGCTCGCCGCGCGCAAGGAGCGCAGGCGCGAGCGGCTCGAGGCGGCGCGGAGGGAGGCCCCGCGCGACGAGTTCCTCGGTGCGTTGAAGCCCTGGTCATGCGCTGACGGCAGACCTGTTCCGCCCAGAGGACGACGGCAAGGCCGCTGGTGCGGATACCGCGTACGAGGCCCTCGACTCGGGCATGCTCGCGCCGTCCGACGTGCCGATCCGGGCTGTCAAGGCCCCGCGTGAGGCGCCGGTTGCGCGCCTCGCGCGCGGGCTCCAGCGTGTGCTCTTCTCGCCAGGGGTCCACTCGCTGCGCGACCCCCGCACCGGGGTTTGGAACTTTGAGCGCGAGCTCGGCGAGGTGCCGACGCCGGACGAGTTCGCGTTCCACCGCCTGCCGCAGTACATCACGGCGTCGAAGGACGACGAGCTCGCCGAGATGGCACAGGGCGACGGGCTGCGGTTCATCGGCTCGACGTCGACGCTCACGCAGGCGCTGAGCCAGATCTACTTTACGCTGAGTGGTGAGTTGTGGTGGTGGAGGTTGCTGACGGACAGGCGGGCGCGGTGTCGACCACACGACGCTCAGTGGTGACTTTAGCTCCGAGCGCAAGGACTACACGGCCGGCGCGCAGCTCCCGGCGTGCTTGAACATCCAGCTCCTGCCCAACGGCCGCTACGCTGTCGACAACGACAAGAGCCACAGCATCGACGAGAACATCCTCTCCGACTACGGCCGGATATTGGAGAAGCTGCTGACGGCGGAGAAGGACGACTTTGCGAGGTTCCTCACCACCTCACCAGAGTCGGCTGTGCCCGAGTCGGAGAGGACGGAGCGCGAGGCGTACTGCTACAGCCGAGTGAGTGGTAGAGGCCTGGCGTTCGCTGACCGTTCAGTCATCGTCCCTCCTCATGCGCTCGCAGCTCGACTGCCAGGACGACAGGCTGCCTGGCAACGGCACGTTTGATATCAAGACGCGCGCGTGTATGCCCATCCGCATGGACCGGGCAAACTACAAGGTTAGTGTGCTCTGAGGCGCTTCGCTGACAGTGCAGAAGAACAGCGACTACGACATCTCCAACCTGCTCGGTTACACCGAGTCGTTTGAGCGCGAGTACTACGACTTGACGAGATCAGGCATGTTGAAGTACAGGTGCGTGGTGAATGGGAGACAAGAAGGACACCACTCACGCCACAGCCTCCAAGCTCGCATCGGTCAGATGGACGGCATCTTCGTCGCCTACCACAACACCGTCCGCTGCTTCGGCTTCCAGTATCTTCCTCTGTGAGCTGACCGACCTGCGACAGTCTTGCCTAGCTTACACAACAGATCCGAGCTTGACGAGAGGTTGTTCGGCTCGACTGAAATCGCCAACCAGGTCTTCCACCTATGCGTGGGCATGCTCGAGCGCATCCTCGAGCAAGCCACCAAGGTGTTCCCGGACCGCTCGCTGTCCATGACCATTCAGCGTACCAAGCCCCCGCCTACGCAGCACGACTTTGAGAACGAGCTCATCGTGACGTTCCAGCCGACCACGTGGGATGATGCCGACACCCCTGTTCCCATCCGCGCGTTGCGCATCAAGCTCAAGAGCGAGTTGGACGGCACGCTGATAGAGGGCGGCGCGCTCGAGCTGTCAGTGGACAGGATAGTGAGGAAGGAGCAGAAGCGTGAGTGCCGCGCGGTCGGAGTAGGCTGACAGGCAGTCAAGCTGCAGTGGGAGATGGCCATGACGCCGGACAATGCGGACGGCGTGGCGACGGCCACGACGTTGAGAGACAAGGCTGTCGCGACGGTGAGGGCTATGAACTCGCTCTCCGTCCCAGACGGCGAGACTCCCTTCGGAATGCTTCAGGCTTCAAGGGCGAAGGCTGCAGCCAGCGTGGAAGCGGACCCCACCGGACCCGCCGCGGCGACGGTCCGATGGGTTGCGCCGAATGAGCGCACGGTTGCTCTCCGCCAGCAGGCGCAGGACAGCGGCAAGGCGTACCGCAAGCGCCAAGAGTCGTGGTCTGAAGCAAAGGACGGCATGTGGTGGGGCGCCGAGTCGCAGCGCCCCGGGGCCGAGGTGAGCAAGTAGGCCGAAGCAGGATACGTAGACGGGTGTTTGTGTTGTTGTTATCACTATGGCATTGCATCATCGCTCAGAGGCTCAGTCGCAGGTCGACGACGCGTCGTCGGTTTCAGTCGGTTGCGTGCGTGCGGTGCCAGGTGCCACAGTGGAGAAAAAAGCCATGACGTCGTTCCTGGGCGTCAGTTGCCGTTGCCACCACGACGAACGAACAACTCGTACTTACAACTTGACTTCACACCACACTTTCCCATCCACAACATGTCAGGCGGCAACTTTGGCAACTTTCTGAACAAGGTCAAGGCGTCAGCGCAGGCTGCTGGCGCGCAGGCCTCGGCGTTTGCCCATGTGAGTGGAGGGTGAGGAGCGGGAGATGCGTTCGCAAGCGGGTTCCCATCAGCCGGCGAGCGCGATGCACCCCGCATCTCGCGCAATTCACGCCGCTCAGCACTCACACCCCGCAGGAGGGCACTCAGCGCGCCCAGGCCGGCAGCTCGACGTTCATGCAGGGCTTCTCGCTCCCCGGCGAGTCGCAGAAGGCGGCCAAGATCCTCCAGAGCTTCCTGGGTGAGTTGAGTCGCGCAACCGCATGCCTCGCGGCGCCAGCGGCCTGGCCCGAGGGTGGAGGGCGTGGGCACGCCGATCCGACATCGAGAGGCGCCCGCAACCCCAGCCTTAGTGCTCTCGCCGAGCACTTCGCACGCGCCTGCACCGCCCCGCCCCGCAGCGCTGACGTCCCAGCCGACCCGTCGCACCCCGAGTCGGCGCTCAACTCGATCCCCAAGCAGGTCCTCCTCGGGTGCAAGGGCCTCGCCGTGTTCACCATCCTCAAGGCGGGCTTCGTGTTCTCGGGCAAGGCGGGCTCGGGGCTCGTCGTCGCGCGCCTGCCCGACGGCAGCTGGAGCGCGCCGAGCTGCATCGCGACTGCTGGTGAGTGGTTCGGGTGGCGGCGGTCGAACAAGGCCGTGCGGCTGAATGCCGGGCGAGGCGTGGGTACCACGTTGTGAAGTGAGCTTGCTTCTTCGCCGCGCCCGAGCTTGTAGGCTTGCGTCACGGCGTGGCGCTGGGCACTTGGAACGTGCCCGCCAGCGTCGCTCGACTTCGCCGCCGACCCAATTCCCTGCCCAGAGCTAACACTACGCCACAGGCCTCGGATGGGGCCTTCAGATCGGCGCAGACCTCACCGAAGTGGTCATGGTCCTCAACACGGACGAGGCGGTCAAGGCGTTCTCGCGCGGCGGCAACGTCACGATTGGCGGTAGTGTGTCGGCTGCCGCTGGCCCAATCGGCACCGGCGGCCAGCTTTCCGCGGCCGTTACCAACCCCTCGCCCATCTTCAGCTACTCGCGGTCGAAGGGTAAGTGGTTGTGGGTGATTGGCGTGGGCGTGGCGGGTGTAGGTGACTGGACGTGGCCGAACGTGTCCAGATGGCCACACTCTGTTCTGCGTGGACGGCGTTCAGGTCTTCGGCGTTGGTGCCCACTTGTCGGGGCCGCACCGACAAACGCCATGGCGGTGAGGTCGGCGATGGCGACCGGCCTCCGGTGTGACTACCGCGGTCACAGATAAACTTCATGGCGTTGGCGTGCGCATCGTGTGGTGCGGGTACCACACCAAGCGGCGCCACGTTCGTTCCTTCCCCGCAGCAGCCCACCAACTCTACTCCGCCACCACGCTGTGTTAAGCTCGGTTTCACCAAATTGCGCAGGGGTGGCCGTGTAGGCACCGTGGTGGCGGTGTTTTCCTCGCCAGATGCGGGCATGAGACGTGGTGGCGGCGTGCACCTCCGAAGAAGGAGTGCGCATGAGGCACCCGCGTGACAGCCCATGTCGTCGGTGGCGGCGCGTCTTGGGCTTGGCTGCCACTTTCGGCGCCGGGTTCACGACCCCCTCCACCTACTCCCTCCCATTAGCGCCGACGTTGAACCGAGTCGTGAGCTATTGCTGAGCTTTGCTGACTGATTAGGTCTATTTGCTGGCCTCTCGCTTGACGGTACTATTCTCGTCGAGCGCAGCGACGCAAACCGCGCCTTCTATGGAGCCAACATCTCGTCTACTGACATTTTGACGTGAGTCGGTTACGACGGTAACGAGGTCTGTTCTTTTTTAATTAACACTATTTCCAGCGGCCGTGTTCCCGCGCCAGAGATTGCGTCGCCGATGTACGACGTTATTGAGGGTGAGAGGGATGTGATGTCTCGGATGCTAACAGCGCAGCTGCTGAGGGGCTCGACGACTCGCACCTGCCGGACCAGTCGTATGTTCCCGGTGACGTGCACGGTACACATGCTCCGGCTGGTGGTGCCCCTGCCAGCGCTGCTCCTGCCGGACCGACGTCGGGCAACACGCCTCTTTTTGACTCTGAAGCCGCGCTCAAGAAGTAGAGTTGGGTCTGATGCCGAGCGGTGCCGAACCCGACGTTGATCCGACGCCCTCGACACCCTCGATCCCATGATGCTGGCCCTCGTTTCTTTCTTCGGATGGCCTTCTACCCTGTATGCAAGTGTGTTGATTGACTGCTGGGTGTGTGCCGATGGATCTAGCCCCGGCTATCGTCGGCGACAGCTCTGGTGAACCGCTGCTGTAAGCGGTCGCGTAGAGGTGTCATTTTATTTGCCAATGAGTGGTAGCAAGGGTCTCGAGGTGTATCCGCGTTTCGTCGTCGCCGCGGATAGGGTTTCGCCTGGCTCGCCACCCTGGGGTGCTTGAGTGTTTCCTGTCGTGCGATTCCTGCTGCATGTCGAGTTGCGAGTTGCGGGAACGGGGTGAGGGGCGGCGGTGAGTTGAAGTGGAGGGTGAGGATGAGAGTGGGGGAGAGGTATGCCAGGAACTGGTCGTGGGTCACGAGAACGGCGGAGGTTTGGTGAGACGGGCGGGGCGGGGCTGGGTGCGGAACGGCGCCGGCAAGAGTCACGACCGGTTTGTGGGTGGGGGGACGGCACGCCGAACGGCGCGAGTGACATGGCATGGGGGCGCGTCCGACACTGTGCGTACCTGCAGTGGCGGGAGGGGTGGGTGGGGTGGGCCTAGCACGCATGCAGCACGCACGCGCACGCGCACGACGCGCGGCGCAGCGGGCGGGGGCCGCGCCGTCGGTGCATTCTAGCATCTATCCTGCACGCACATCGCTTGCACCCGCTCGCAGCGCCGACGGATGGCTGCTGCAGATCGCAATTGTCACCCCGATCGACGGGCGATCCTATTGACCTGTCAGCGGCGGCGTGTGCCGGTGGAAATGGAAAATGAAAGGCCGGGCTGGTGTGCGCGCGCTCGACGGCCACGTTTACAGCATGGTTAGACGCCACAGGGCGTGGCGGCGGCGCTCGACGTCGTTTGGGTTTGCTGGCAGGGCACGGGCACCGGTTCAACTGCTCATCTTTGCTGGCTCCTGGGTGGCTCGCGGGACAAACAAGCGTGGCGAGGCACGTTGGTGTTGCTGGGTTGCTGGCCTGCCTACCTGCCCCACTCTTGCCCTGCAGCGCAGCGCACCTCGTCGGCTGGCCAGGCCGGGCCAAAACTAAACTCTGCTTCCTTCCGAGCGACAGTGGCTCGGCGGCGGCGTGCCTGTCACTTCTCGCGCGCAACGTTACGTACATCTGCGGCGGGGTGCATTCCTGTGTCCTGCGTCCTGCGTCCTGGCTCCGGGCAGGCAGAGTAGACCGACAATGCAGAGAACAAGACAGACTATAAGGCGCGGCGGTGGCCATCATGTCGCCGCACTCACCCAACTCCCCGGACACCCCCCCCCAACACACAACAATGGGCTCGAGCTCGATGGCCGTCGACGTCGACACACAATCCGCCACATACGTGCCGTACCCCACGCCGCCGCTCGACCAGCCCACCTGCGGGCTGTTTGGCCCCGCTGCGACGGCCCCAGCCCCCGCCTTCCCTCCCAGCCCCTCTTTCTCCACCTCACTCGCGAGGCGCAGCGCCTCACCACCACCGCGGAGCGCGCGCGCGCCCCCGGCCCCGCTCCTCCTCTCGGCCGAGTGGGCGCCCGTCGAGCTCGCCGACGACCCCGCCGTGCCGAGCCCGAGCCTGCTCCGCGCGCCGCGCATCGCGCCCCGCGAGCTCGCCCTCTCGCCCACCACGCGCTCGTGGGACAACTCGCGCGCCGCGACCCCCGTCCGCGTCCCGGTCGAGGGCACGCGCCCGCCCGCGGCCCCGCGCTACTCTGCGCTCGGGCTGGAAATTGCGGCTTGTGCCGCGCGCTCGCCCGCGAGCCCGCGCAAGCGCCGCCTCGGGCCCGACGTCGAGGAGCGCGCCGTCGCCCCCCGCCGCGAGGAGGACGACGAGCGCATCGCCCACTGGTGGCTCGTGGTTGCTGCCTCGGGCGCGAGCACGCCGCCGCGCGCGCCGACCCCGTGCGCCCAGGCCTGGGGGCATGAGTTGAGCGCCGCGCTCAGCAGGCTCGAGGACAAGCGCGAGTGGTGCGCCGTGCGCTGTGAGCCGCTGGTCCGCACGCCGACGCCTGCGACGTAGCGTCACCCCCCGCATCCGGCGTCACCGCCTCGTTCTTTCCGCCCTTGGCATCCGCGCTCCACTCTTGGTCCCCTTGGTCCCCTCTTGGTCCCCTCTTGGCAGCGGGCCTCCCCCACTCTGTATCAGTAACATCGAAAGTACATCGAAAGTAGCACCGTAGCACCCACCCATAGCAATTAGTCATAGTTTTAGTCAGTCACCACACCGCCACCCGCCACCACCACCGCACGCCACCGCAACATCATCCGCCACGCCACGCTCACACCACACATCTGCATGCACTCTTGGTTCTCTGGAAACAAACTTTGGTCTCCGCGCCGCTCGAGCCCGCCCACCCCGTTTCACCCACCCTCGTCACTAACACCCTGCGTACCTACGCCGAGCCGGAACAGCCTCAGGCAGCCCGGAACGCCCGGCACCCCCGAGCAGCCGAGCACAGCAGCCGAGGCCGGCAGCGGGGCTCTCCAGTGCCTTCCTCCCCCCTGCACGTCATCCAATGATACCACCGGCCCGTGGGCTGCGACGGCGTAACCGAAGCCTAGGGTCGCCGACGCGCGGCGGCACCTGCCGCTCGTACCTCGCCTCGGGGGCTCGGCGCGAGCCGAAGGCCAGCGAGTGCGAGCAGGGTGGCATCCGGCCCGGTAGCGACCGTGAGCCAGAGTCGAGCACTCACGCCCTGGTGCCGGTCGGTGGTCGCTCGGCGCGCCCGATACGTCGGGCTTTGAGGCCGCCCTCGATCTCTGGCATTCGGCTTCGGTGCCATTGTCCTGTAGCAGAGACCCGCTCAATCCCCGCTCATACTCACACTCGCCATTAAGCGCATCACATCATCAACGCCGGTAACGGTGGGCAGTGGCACCGGTATCGTATCAGTGGCAATTGTTCCAGTGGCAAAGTACCAGTGGCACCGGTACCAATCCATGCCCACCTCGCGCACCCGGGTCAGTCGGTTCCTGTTCACAATCTTACATGCACCGTTGATGCGGCGACTACGTCTAGACAAATATGAGATACGCCACGGGATTCCCAATCCCACTGCCGTTGGAATTTACGCAGACCAAGACTCGATTCCAAGGTACTCGACACCGGGCTTGCCAATGACCTCACCCATGACAAACGCCTTGGGCTCGCCGTTCGAGTGCAGGCTCGACAGCGCAGCAGAGACCTGGTCCTTGCCAACAATGATCACCATGCCAACGCCACAGTTGAAGGTGCGTGCAAGCTCGAGTGGCGCAACGTTGCCAGTCTTGGAGATCCACTTCCACAGCTCGGGCAGCTGCCACGAGGTCAGGTCAATCTTGACACCGAGCTCGGGCTGGCCAACAAAGACACGGGGAATGTTCTCGGTGAAGCCACCACCCGTGATGTGCGACATGCCCTTGAACAGGCCCTCGCGGATACCAGGAAGGAGCGGCTTGATGTACAGGCGCGTGGGAGTCAGGAGAGAGTCACCCACAGTCTCCTGGGGAGACCAGGGCGCGGGCGAGTTGAGGTCGAGGCCGGCAAGCGAGACAACCTTGCGGATGAGGGAGAATCCGTTCGAGTGGGGGCCCGACGAGGGAAGACCAATGAGAACGTCACCAGCCTTCATGTCGTTGCGGGGGAGCATGAGGTCGCGCTCAACGGCACCGACAGCGAAACCAGCGAGGTCGTAGTCGTCGCCGTGGTACATGCCAGGCATCTCGGCAGTCTCACCGCCGATAAGCGCGCAGCCCGACTCGAGACAGCCCTGGGCAATACCGGTGATAACGTCGGCAGCAACAGGGACGTCGAGCTTGGAGCACGCATAGTAGTCGAGGAAGTAGAGGGGCTCGGCACCCTGGACAATGAGGTCGTTGACGCTCATGGCAACGAGGTCGATACCGACAGTCGAGTGCTTGCCGTAGTTGAGGGCAACACGCAGCTTGGTTCCAACACCGTCAGTGCCCGAGACGAGCACAGGGTCGCGGAAGCCAGCCGACTTGAGGTCAAAGGCACCGCCAAAGCCACCAATCTCGCCGTTGGCTCCGGGGCGGCGGGTAGCCTTGACAACCGGCTTGATGGCGTCGACGAGCGCGTTACCGGCGTCGACGTCGACACCAGCGGCAGCGTAGGTGAGCGCAACAGGGGCGCTGGGGCCCGCAGGCGTCTCGGCAGAGAGCGCACGGTACGCAATGTCGCGGCGGATCGTCTTGCCCTTGAACTCAACGGCAGCGATACCCTTGTAGGCGAGGTCGACAGCCTCGCGGATGGTGTTGCCAACGGCAGCAACGGCGAGGACACGGCCGCCGTCGGTCACGGTGACGCCGTCCTTGACAGCGGTACCGGCGTGGAAGACCTGGACGCCTGGGCGTGTAAGCACCAACTCATTCCTGTCACGACTTACCCTCAGGAACGGCGCCGATCTGCATGGGAACACCCTTGGGGTACGAGCCGGGGTAGCCCTCGGAAGCAGCAACAACCGAGACGGCGAAACCCTCACGGTAGCCGAGCTTGACCGAGTCGAGGCGGCGCTCAACGGCCGCGAGCATGACCTCGGCAAGGTCGGTCTCGTCGTCGAGGAGGAGCATGAGCGCCTGGGTCTCGGGGTCGCCGAAGCGGACGTTGTACTCGAGGACCTTGGGGCCGTCCGAGGTAAGGATGAAGCCGGTGAAAAGGAGGCCGACGAAGGGGTGGCCGTCAACGCGCATGCCACGGATCGTGGGCTCGAGCGACTCCTTGACAACGCGCTCCATGATCTCGGGGGTAGCGACGGGGGCCGGGGCGTACGCGCCCATGCCACCAGTGTTGAGGCCAGTGTCACCCTCACCGATGCGCTTGTGGTCCTGCGCGGCGGGCATGGGGACGATGGTGTAGCCGTCGGAAAAGGCGAGGACCGAGATCTCAGGGCCCGTGAGGAACTCCTCGATCACAACCTCGTTGCCGGCGTCGCCAAACTCCTTGTCGACCATGACCGACTTGAGGGCGGCGAGCGCCTCCTCGGTCGTCTCGGGGATAAGCACGCCCTTGCCCGCGGCGATACCAGAGGCCTTGACGACGACGCGGCCAGACGGGAAGGGGTTCGACTTGAGGAATGCAACGGCGTCCTCGTACTGGTCGAGGGTGAAGTTGCGGAAGCCAGCCGTGGGGATGTTGTGGCGAGCCATGAACTCCTTGGAGAGAGCCTTGGAGCCCTCGAGGAGGGCAGCAGCGGGCGAGGGGCCGAACGTGGCGATACCGGCTGCTTCTGTCAGCTACGCCCAGCCTGGCACTGCCTGCAACGCACCCTTGCGGAACTCGGCCTCGGCACCGTCAACGAGCGGCTGCTCGGGGCCGGGGACGACGAGGTCGACCTTGTTCTCCTTGGCAAACTCGACAGCGCCGGCGTAGCCCGCCTTGCCGCCCCATGGCACGTTGACGTTCTGGACCTTGCCGCCGATGAGCGAGGTGCCGCCGTTTCCGGGCGCGACGAGGACGCGCTTGACGCGGGGCGACTGGGCGAGCTTGAAGGCCAGCGCGTGCTCACGGCCACCGGCTCCGAGGAGGAGGACGGTGAGGTCCGAGGCGGGGGCGGGGAACGTTGTCGGCTCGGCCATGGTTTCTGAGGAGGGGGAGGAGGTGTGGTGGGGTGCCGAGAGGCAGGGGAAGAGTGCGATGGAGAGGCCCAGTGGTGCGAGTCGAGCCGCATCATAGCACCCACCCCACCACCTACCAGCCAGGCCAGGAGGAGGTGCTCATTCTCAAAAATCCCCAGTGCCAGGCACCTTGATTGGTCCCCACTTTAGCAGATCTTTTCTAATGCTTGGCGTTAGTTGTTCTAAATGGATTAGGAATGGCACCAACGTGTATTAGGATTAGGCGACTGGCGGCTATTGATTGGCTCTTGACCCGGCGGCATGGCGAATCAGGCACGAGGTTGACGGCGCGCGCGCGGGGGTGCGATGGGCCAATCCAAGTTGACCCCACAGCCCACAGGCAAGCGGGGCGGGCGGCATGGCGCGGCCGCCTGGCGCCTGGTGGGCGTAGGCTGGCGTAGGCTGGGCAGGACTGTAGCCAGGCGCGCCGGACGGGTCGATCCACTGCCGCTGTCCGCCCACAGCCGCACCGCACGGCTCAGCTGACAGCGTCATTGCACCCACCCACCCCAGCCAGGCCAGTCCATCCGCGTGTTGCCCTACCCTCCCCCCCCACCCCCAACCAACCAACCCATCCCATCCCCTTGCCCCATCCTTCAACTCGCTTCGTCTTCCTCCTCCTCTCTTCTCTCTACACATCACCTAAACACTGAGCAGCAACAAAATGTGAGCACCTCTCACCCCTCCCCCCAGCTCACCACCCCCGGCTAACGTCACCCCCCAGGTCTGTTGTCACCGTTCAGACCACGCCCTTCGCGGGCCAGAAGCCGGGCACCTCGGGCCTTCGTAAGAAGGTCAGTAGCCTCCCACCAGCTAGCGCTGACACCGTCCCAGGTCAAGGTCTTCCAGCAGCCCCACTACACCGAGAACTTTGTCCAGGCCATCTTCACCGCCATGCCCGGCGGCAGCGACGGCAAGACCATTGTCGTCGGTGGTGACGGCCGCTACTACTCGCCCGAGGTCGTCCAGATCATTCTCCGTCTCGCGGCTGGCAACGGCATCAAGCACGTTGTCGTCGGCCAGCACGGTGTCCTCTCGACCCCCGCCGTCTCGGCCCTCATCCGCTCGCTCAAGACGGACGGTGGTATCCTCCTCACCGCCTCGCACAACCCTGGTGGCCCTGAGAACGACTTTGGCATCAAGTTCAACACTGCCAACGGCGGCCCTGCGCCCGAGGACGTCACGGACAAGATCTACAAGGTCACCGAGGACATTACGTGCTACAAGCAGGTCGAGCTCCCTGACGTGAGTTGCTGCGTCGTCTGTCAGCCAGCTCACACCCCCAGCTCGACATCGCCAAGCTCGGCGAGTTCACCCACGGCCCCCTCAAGGTGACCATTGTCGACTCGGTGTCCAACTACATTGAGCTCCTCAAGACCATCTTCGACTTTGAGCGCATCAAGAAGTGGCTCCACGAGACGTCGCCCAAGCCCACGGTTCTCTTTGACGCCCTCAACGGTGTCACTGGTCCCTACGGCCGCGCCATCTTCGTCGAGGAGCTTGGCCTCCCCGAGTCGTCGATCCAGAACGCTACCCCTCTCCCCGACTTTGGTGGCCTCCACCCCGACCCCAACCTCACCTACGCCCACACCCTTGTCGAGCGCGTCGAGCGCGAGAACATCCTCTTCGGTGCCGCCTCGGACGGTGACGGTGACCGTAACATGATCTACGGCAAGGGCGCGTTCGTCACACCTTCGGACTCGGTTGCCATCATCGCCGACTGGGCCGAGAAGGCCATCCCCTACTTCAAGGGTGGTGTCAAGGGCCTCGCCCGTTCCATGCCTACCTCGGGTGCCATCGACCTTGTTGCCAAGGCCAAGGGCCTCGAGGTCTTCGAGGTTCCTACTGGATGTGAGTGTAGCTAAACCAAATGGTACAGACAGCTAACCTCCACAGGGAAGTTCTTCGGCAACCTCATGGACGCTGGCCGTCTCTCGATCTGCGGTGAGGAGTCGTTCGGTACGGGTTCGGACCACATCCGTGAGAAGGACGGTGTCTGGGCCGTTGTTGGTGAGTAACCGGTTGGGGATCTGCAATCCCGCTGTGATTCCTCGCAAGTTCCCGGCTAACGGCCCTAGCTTGGCTCGCCATCCTGGCCGCTGCCAACGAGGAGAAACCTGGCACGACGATCAACGACGTGCTCCTCGCCCACTACAACGTCTACGGCCGCAGCTTCTTCTCCCGCTACGACTACGAGGAGGTCGAGTCTGCTGGCGCCGAGGCCCTCGTTGCCAACCTGCGCGAGAAGTTTGCCCAGCCCGACTTTGCCGGCCAGAGCTTCAAGGCCACCACCTCGGACACGTCGTTCACTGTCAAGGAGGCTGCCGACTTTGCGTACACGGACCCCGTCGACGGCTCGGTCTCGACCAAGCAGGGCCTGTACATCAAGTTCACTGACGGCTCGCGCATCATCTTCCGTCTGTCGGGCACTGGATCTTCGGGCGCGACTGTTCGTCTGTACGTTGAGAAGTACAGCAAGAACGCGGCCGAGTATGGGGAGGACGCGCAGGTCGGCCTCAAGCCCCTCATTGAGGTCGCCCTGTCGCTGTCCAAGCTCCAGGACTACATCAAGCGTGACAAGCCCACTGTCATTACTTAAGTTGCCCGCGGCATTTGGACACGCGCGTCATTCATTCATTGCGCGTGTGCTGCGCATGGGAGGCGCTGGGGCGCCGGGTTGCCCAAGGGTGATCCGGTGGAGTTGAGCTTAAACGGTGCGAGGGTGTAATTAGGTTAGGAATCTGGTAACGATTCTCTATGGGAATGCATATTGGTCCCACAGTTGCGTGTTGCGAGGCGTAAACGCCAACAAGAGTTTGTGGGGCGGAGCCGGCGGAGGAGTGGCATGAGCCTAAGAGAAGCTTGGCAGGTCATGTAGAATGGCAGCAGCGAGCAGCTGCAGCGTGCCGGAGAGTAGAGCGAGGCATAGAGTCGGTCGGTCGGTACGGAGGATGAGCAGGAATGTCTAGAACATTGCAATGGGCCTTACGGCACGCCGGGCGCGGAACCGCCCCCCCCGTTCCTGTGCTCTCCCGCAAAGCTCTGGCCTAGTGCCTCTTGCTTGCTGCACGTGAAGTTTGCGAGCAGCACGCACAAAGGGTCCGGACGGCAGGAACTGGACACACGGGAAGCAGAGCCAGTCTTGTTCTTCTCGATCGCCACGCGCAGAGCGCGCAGAGCCCGAGGGAGCTAGGTCGAGTTCAAGGCGGCCGCCGGGCCATTTTTGCCTTTGCCTGTGGCGTGCAATCAACCGGGCCTGCGAGCTGCCGCCTGTTGGCATCCCTCTACGGGTACCCAACCAAGGTTTACTGACGTCTGCCAGCAAAGTGCCGAGACGCTAGGACAGCTAGGCTGGTGGGCAGCAGGCTGCTGGCCGCGCTCGCTCTCTCGCTGCTGTGCTCGCTCGCACTAGCCACCCGCCCGCCGAGGTGAGTACCTGCACTCTTCCTGCACACTCTTCCTCGCTGGACCTGGTGGCTGCTCCTAGCGGGTCCAGACATTTACATTTTTGTCGCCGGCCAGGACCAGGAACCGTGGGCGGTGGGAGTGGTGGGCCGGCGGTGAAAGCAAGAGCTGCGGCAGCGGCGGCAGCAAGAACAAGCGTCGACGCTGGTTCGCACAAGTTGAATTAACTGTGCATGGCAAGAGAGAGCGCGCGAGGGAGGAGTATGCATCTGGGGGTGTGGGTTACCCTTTAGGCACCTGGCACCGCGACCTGGCTCGGGTCGGGGGTCGAGAGGGGGACGAGGGGGACGAGGGGGACGAGGGGGGGCCATGCGGCCGGCGGCGTCAATCTAAACCGGGGCGCGGCGTGGGCGGCGGCGGCGGCGGGGGAGTGAGGGGGCAAGTCGGCTAGTTTGTAGTACGCAGCGCGCGGTGCAGGAGCGGGCACCAAGGCAGTCAGGCCGGCCGGCCGGCCCACAAGCCAAGTCAGGTCACACCCCACTGTAACCTTTTCGCGTGTGGTGCGGTGCGGCGCTGGTACTGGCACGGCACTGCGCGTGCATTCATTCATTGACATGCACCTCTGTCGACGTTCTTGCCATCTCATTGTTGCTTGCACCATCATCGAAACACGCACCACTTGCTCTTTTCGTCCACCCCCCCTCCCCTCCCCCCGGCGACATCTCACCAGCCTCCCTCCCGCCCCGTGGTACGCACGCGCCGTTGCACGCGTGACGGAATCTGAACCTGGGCACCGTGTTTGAGGGCCAGGGGAAGTGAGCAGCGAGCAGCGAGCAGCACCAGCAGCAGCGACATCGACGACGACGACAAGCAGCAGCACAGCGGCAGCAGCAGCAGCAGGAGCACGAGTAGCAGGGAGCATCAAGTAGCCAAGCACTCCCAAGCATCTCTGCCCGCGCGCCGTCGACATCGTCCCTTTTTAGACATACACACACCACCACACACCACTTCCACCGCCTTTGTTCGTCCATCACAACCCCTTGCTTGTAGTATATCCCCCCCCCATCACTCGCCCTCTTACTCCCCTTTTGGCCATTGCACATACCCCAGCCCAAACGGAACACTGCACTGTACCCACTTGCATTGTCCTGGTCGACAAACGCTATTCCATTCGCATCCGCCAAAGTGCGACCACCCCGCTTCCCTCCCCGGTGACCCTGCAGCCCGTCCGCGCCGCGCCCCGTCCATCCTGCACACTCGTCGCTCGCTCGCTGCTGGGATCCGTGATCCTCGCTCGCCCTCTAACGCGTCGACATCGCTCTCCTCTCTCGTATCCGTCGCGAATCGCACAACGCACAACAACACCCTTGTATACAGCAACATCACCCATCACACGCTCTTTCACCCTCCGCCCTCCTTCTCCCCCTCCCCGTCCCCGCCCGCAACGCCCACCAGCGCCCCCCCGACATTCCTCGCCAAGGCGCTTCAACTCTCCCCATCTCGCAACTCTACATTCCCGACCCACGCCAGACGAGGATTGTGTTGATCAAGCATCCCGCTGGCTCTTGCATCAGCTTTGACCTGTTCTAGACTGTTGCTAGAGCGAGCGCAGAGACGTCCCATCCCCCCATCACACTTTACTCCCCTCCGCCCACACACACCATGGACGCTTTAAACAAGGCCCTTCAGGTCAAGGGCGACTGTGTAGAGTGCCCAGAAAGGGTAACTTGTGACTGTTCTGCCGACGAACAATGTATCATCACAGCGAGGTAAGTCTTGATACCCCCCCGTACACCGTGCACACCTTGCTGACTAGCCAGGTCTTGCTGGGACTGCGCATCATTCACATGCGTCGACAAACAAGACGACTTGGCCACCTTGAACGCCAACTTGGAAGCGATCAAAGCGCTGTCAGACCCTGTGGAGAACACATTGTACCTCGACTGGCTCAAGCGGTCCGCCACTCCAGACCTCGTTGGACGTGCAATCAACATGAGCGACCCTAACGCCGGTTGTGTTCCATGCCCCGACGGCCCCCCGCCCTGCAACTGCAAGGCGGGCGAGTCGTGCCAGCTCAACGCCCGTAAATGTTCAGACTGCGGTACCGTCGTCTGCGAAAAGAACAACACGAGCGGTGGCGGTGGTGTCAACCCTGGCGTGATTGCAGGCCCCATCATCGCTGTCGTCCTGATCCTGGCAAGCTTGGGTCTCTTCTGGTTCTTGAAGCGCAAAAAGGTGTGTAACCTTGGCTACCTACCCACTTCCTTTGTACTAACATCATCGCAGCAGCGTGACCTCGCTCGTCTTGAGGATCTCGCCGAGCGTGCCCGCAAGGGCGAATCATCCGCCTTCCACCTGTCGACACCGGCCTCGCCCACATCGGCAGGCCACAGGTCACGCCATGCTTCCCAGTTGATGCCTCACTCGCCCACCAGCTCGAGCGGACAGCGCACTTCCTCACAACTCGCCGCTCTTTCCGCGGATGCAGAGTACCGTGACGAAAAGGGCGCTACCATCCGCGTCTACAAGGGCAAGCGCGGCATCATCAACGCCGATCCCAACCACCCCGACAACGGCGGCAACTCGGACCCCTTCACCGACGGCCACAGTGTGTCGACTGGAGGCGCCAGCAGCGGCCACTCTGCAAACGTCATCCCCATCCACTTTGTCCCTGGTAGCCGGTCAGAAGATTCCCTCGCAAAGGTATTGGCGGCGCACGGCGGACCTGCCACTCCCGATGAAAAGGCCGCCGCTGCTCGCAACCTCGACATTGCTCGTCAGAACCTTATGCGTATCCAGCAGGCTGGACGCATGCCCCCACCTCGTCCTGCTCGTGCACCCGACCTTGACCTTCGCCTGAACCCCCCTCGTGGCGGCACCTCCGAAGAGGTCGGCAGCTCGCGTGATTCGATCCGTTCGGCCTTCTCCGCTGCGCCCTCGTTCCTGTCCGCCAACACGGCCGATCTCCATCTCGATGTTCCTCAGATTGTCACGTCCAAGCAGATCCACTTTGGCCGTCTCCAGGCTGCCGAGGTCGTTCAGCTCGGTCGTGTCGCAGAGGGCCAGTCATCGCCTTCAGATCCTTTCAAGGAGGATGATGCTCCTACCCAGGACGCCGTCGGCCGCACCCTCGTGGGCAAGAATGCGGATGGTACTCCTGTCGGCGCCAGCACAACTTCTCTCGACGGCAGCTTTGCGCTGAGCCAGCCCAGCCCCACCGACCTTCGATTCTCGATGGGATCGCTCGCCTACGACCGCTCCTCCATGTCGACTGTCGGAACTGCCTACCTTCAGCGCGCCCACATTGTCAACCTCGAGCACCCGCCTCCCATGCCCGTCGTCCTGCCTGGCGCAGAGCGACCGCGGTTCGAGTCGGTCTCTTCGTACCAGTCGACTGGCGGTGACTCGATTCTTGGAGCCTTCCCCATGCACATTCACCAGCCCGGTGACGGCAACCGCCCTACACCTGGCGGCGTGCCCACCAACTCGTCTACTACCACCCTGGACCTTGGGGGCGCCGGTCGCCCTCCTGTCGCGTTCAAGACGCCCGGTCCGGCTGGGCCGGCTGGTACGCGTCCTCTGACTGCCAACTCGACCCACTCTCTCGCCGACTCGTTCCTTGGAACCTTCCCCTTCGTCGCGCCAGACGTTGGCGGCAGCGGCGAAGGCATCCCTCCCACGTCCAAGAACCCTAGCCGGCTTACACTCGGCATGAGCTCTGCGAGCTCTGGACTGGGTGACTTTGATTTCAGCTTTGAGGAGCACGGAGGGCCGCACGGAGTCCCGCCACCGCCCCTTCCGGTCGAGGATGACGACGACGGATCAACAGAGACTGATCCGACGACACCTCGGGCGCCAACGGGACCTCGGTGAAGCGGCGACGACGACAGTAGAGCAGCAGGTTATCCATAGTAGTTTTAATGTATTGGGACGTATGCGTAATGCCACATTTATTCATGCCAACGAGGGTTGGGTTTGAGTTGGACGCGACGAGACTAGGCCGTAGTGTATTGATCGGCGTCGCATTGACGTATGCTTTGGACGCGTCGATGATGCGATTGCAGCACGATGAGCACATTGTGTGTAAACACTATCCGGGTGGGCCGGCCAGGCGTCGCGCGTCTGCCACATCGAGCTGCGAGTCAAGGGCAAGCCACGTGGATTGATAAACCTGATCCCGGAGGGGAGGCTAAAAGCCACGTTTTCCGACCTGGCAACGCCGATCGGTCGCGAGATGGAGGACGGAAAGTTGAACTCGAGACCTTTCGAGCCGAGCCGGGTATCAGCACCAACACCAACACCAACACACACACACCCCAGCAAAATGCGAGCGTCCAGCCTCGCCCGCCCGCTAGTCGGCAGGATATCGCAGCCAGCGGCATCCACGTCGCGGCCAGTCGCCATCCCCTCCCGCGGCATGGTCACGATCCCGCACCCTTCCCTCAGCGGGGACGGCCAGACGCAGTTCGTCATCAAGCTGTTCGACCACCTGCCCTCGACAGTGCACGCGCTGGCGGTGCTGCGCGCTGCCGAGGCGCGACTCGGCCCGATCGTCAAGGTCGACGTGCCCAAGGACGCGGGCACCAAGCGCATGACCAACCTGCTCTTCGTCTCGGTTCTCAAGCCCGTCGCGTTCGACAAGAGCGTGCTGCTCGAGATCCCGGCGCCCGTGCTCTCGCGCGAGTCGACACAGCTCGGCGGCCCGGGCCTGGCCGACGTCGTCGCGGCCCTGCACACCCCCGCCACGCCGACAGAGGGCAAGAAGGCGTCGGCCGAGGGCGCGCTCCAGTTCCGCATCGAGGCGCGCGGCGCGGGCCGCGCCCCCCCTGCGCGGTGGGCGCGCCAGTTTGGCGCAAACGTCACGCCGACGGACGCAGAGCGCGCAGAGGACGACCGGATCGTGCGCGCGCTCGCGTCCTTCGGCGGCTTCTACGGCGGGTTCGACGGCGTGGCCGACAAGTTCAAGGCCCTCGAGATCGCGCCGACGCAGGTGGCCGTGGTTGAGGGCGCCGAGGAGTGGACCGAGCTCGAGCAGGAGGACGAGGTGGTGCCCGTCGCGCCGAGGCGCAAGGCAAAGCGCGCGCCGGCTGTGCAGGCCCAGCCCGAGCCCGAGGCCGCACCCCGCCCCGTGCGCAAGTCGCACGCGGAGCGGCTGAAGGAGCAGGCCGAGGCGCGCTCGTCGCGCGCCCGCACAAAGGCGCTCGAGGTGGCCCGCCGCGAGCTGCTGCTCGAGGCTGAGGCTGCGGCCGCTGCCCCGGTGGAGGAGGCGCCGGTCGAGGCGGCGGCGGTGGCGGCGGAGAGCACGGCGCCGTCGGCGCCGTCGGCCCCCGCGCCGCCGCGGGAGGAGCGGGCCCCGGAGGAGAAGGGCTCGTGGGGCGGCTGGCTGAGGCGCAGGCGCAAGTAGTAGACTCGTAGCATAGGCCGTTGCATTCATCACTGGGAGGGCGGGCAGTCGAGCACCACTTGTTCAAAGCAACTACTAATCGCCCAAATCGTTGGAATACTATTCTCCAGCACTGCCGTGTAATGACGGAAGCAAATCTCCACAACCACCACCACCACCCACTTTGCCGCTCGACTGTTGTTGCGATGTCCAACACTCACTTTTGTGCATCACCCAACCACCCCACCCCGCACCCGCCAAAATGTCGCAAGCACACCGCCCAACATGGAACCCGACGATGGGCAAGGAGACCAAAGCCGGCTCGCAGCAGATCTCCAAGCTCTCGCTCGCCTCGCACACAAAGCTCAAGTTCCGCCAACCGGGGCAGGTGACGACGTCGGACGTCGCGCGGCGCGACCTGCGCGCCGAGCTCGCCGCGGCCGAGCGCGCCGCGCAGGACAAGAAGCGCAAGGCGGCTGGCCTGCCGCCCCTGCCCCCTCTGGCTGGCGCGGCGGCGATCGAGAACGGCGAGAGCGAGGACGAGGAGCGCGCAAAGCGGAGACGGATCCTCGAGGAGGCGGCCGAGCTCGACGCGGATGACAGCGACGAGGAGGAGGAGGACGGGGATAAGGGCAAGGGCAAGGCGCCTGCCGTTGGCGAGGATGACGACGACGACGACGACGACGACGACGACAGCGACGACGATAGGTGGGTCGGGGCGGCGCTGGAAGTGGTGGCTGCGACTGACGCCGCAGTGACGACGAGGACGACACGGCCGCGCTCATGGCCGAGCTGGCGCGGATCAAGCAGGAGCGCGCAGAGGAGAAGGCGCGGCTGGTGAGTGATGCGCCGGCGTGGGACGCAGCAGCTGACCAGCAGGACGCCGAGGCCAACGCGTCGGCCCAGGCCGACCGCGACGAGGAGATCGCGACGGGCAACCCGCTGCTCAACCTCCAAGCGGCGCTGGGCCAGCACCCAAGCGACACGCCGAGCTCGAGCAGCACGGGCAGCTTTGCCGTCAAGCGCCGCTGGGACGACGACCTCATCTTCAAGAACCAGGCGGCGGGCATCAACGACAAGCCCAAGAAGGGCGAGTTTGTCAACGACCTGCTGCGGTCCGAGTTCCACAAGAAGTTTATGAACCGGTGGGTGTGGTGCCGTGTGCCGTGGGTAGGGCTGACGGGCAGGTTCATCAAGTGAGCTTGGGGCTGGGATGGCGGAGGGGTTGCGAGGAGGAGGCAGCGAGGGGCAGGGTTGGGGAGGGGACGCGGAGCAGGAAGTGGAAGACGAGGGCAGGCGCGACGACGCCGTGGTGTGCGTTGTCGCCGCACTGCACACCTCTCGCCGCCTTGTAGTAGACGATAGCCGCTATAGCAGACTATGCCAGGCGCATTGATACAATAACACTGGCGATCGCGTGAGTGCTCACTCTGCGCCACCTGGCTCTCGTGATTCACGCGACATCCAAGAGTGCATCCTCCGACCGGCGCTGCACTTGCATGCACCCACTCACGGCCGCCTCGTTCGCATGCATACCAGCCACACCTTCTACTCCCCTCCTCTTCCCCTTGCAAGACGTCAGAGCTGACCGTGCTGTCACGACTTTTGACGTGTCATTTGCCTCCGTGATACAGCGAGCGGCGTGCGGTCACGTCTGACAGTCTCCAGGCGGTGTATGTCGTGTGTGTGTGTCGGCAACCTGCCTTGGCACCTCTCTCTCCACTCACCCATCACCACCAGGACAACAACACACCCCGGCCTCGACGCTCGTTCGCACCACCCCCGAGAGAGACATAAACCCCTCGCCAGATCAGCTCGCCACCGCTCCCCCCCGTCCCTCACTGACCTGCCGAACGACGCGACTCCCTCCACTCCCCACCCAACTCGGCCCAACATGAGCGCGTGGCGTGAGCCCACCAAGGCTGACAAGCCGCCCAAGTGGGTGCTGCTGGCCTTTTGGGCTGCAGACCCGAGCACGCTGACACGACCAGGGATGCCGACCTGCAGACGGCGTGGAACTTTCTCCAGACGGGCGTCGAGCACATCATGACTCGGTGGGTAGCTCGTAGAGCGACTGGGCTGCAGCAGCTGACGTAGCAGCATGTCCACCGGTATGACGTACCAGTACTACATGCTCCTCTACACCACCATCTACGACTACTGCACCGTCCCGAGCCGCGGCGGCAGCCTCAGCGCGCAGCACAAGGGCGGCGCGAGCCTCCAGGGAGCAGACCTGTACAAGAAGCTCAACCACTTCCTCGCCGAGCACTGCAAGTCTATGCGCGAGGTGGGTAGGCTGGGCTGGTTGTGCGGAGCGAACCGAGCTGACGACGCGCAGGAGGGCGAGAAGCTCACCGACATCGAGCTCCTCAAGTACTATGCCCGCCAGTGGGACAGGTACACCAACGGCGCGGCATACGTCCACAAGCTGTTCAACTACCTCAACAAGCACTGGGTCAAGCGAGAGAAGGACGAGGGAAGGAAGGACGTCTACTCGATCTACACTGTGGGTGAATTGAGTCGACCGCGTCTGACCCACCAGCTTGCTCTTGTCGCCTGGAAGCGCAACTTCTTCAAGTACATCCAGAACAAGGACAACGAGCCCTCGCGCCTCACCCAGGCCGTGCTCAAGCAGATCGAACTCCAGCGTAATGGCGAGGCCATTGACAACAGCCTGCTCAAGCGGGTCATTGACAGCTATGGTGGGTAGCTATATTGTCGTCGAGTGAGCTAACCATCAGTCGCCCTCGGCATCGACGAGTCCGACGCCCAGAGGCAGAACCTCGAGGTGTACCACGACGTCTTCCAGGTCTACTTCCTCCAGACCACCGAGCGCTACTACAAGGCCGAGTCGGCCGCCTTTGTGGCCAACAACTCGGTTCCCGACTACATGAAGAAGGCCGAGGAGCGTCTCTCGGAGGAGGCCGACAGGATAAACCTCTACCTTCACGACAGCACGCGCAAGGAGGTGGGTGATGCGCCGCCTGCACGACTAACAGCGTCAGCTCAAGGATTACTGCGAGCGTGTCCTCATTCAGGAGCACCAGGAGCTCATGTGGGACGAGTTCCAGAACCTCCTCGACTCGGACCGCGAGTCCGACCTCGCCCGCATGTACGGGCTTCTCGTGCGCGTCGAGAACGCTCTCAAGCCCCTCCGTGAGAAGTTTGAGGCCCACGTCAAGAAGGCTGGTCTTGCGGCCGTCGAGCGTGTCATCCCCGCCCCTGGAGCCCTCAACGAGCAGGGCAAGCAGGAAGTCCTCGACCCCAAGGCCTACATCGAGGCTCTCCTCTCGGTGCACACCAAGTTTGGCGACATTGTCAACGGCCCCTTCCGCTCCGAGCTTGGCTTCAACGGCAGCCTCGACCGAGTGAGTTTAGCTTTGCTGGCGTCTTCCTTCTTCCTAGCTGACCACCCAGGCCTGCCGCGAGTTTGTCAACAAGAACGCTGCGGCCACCACGGCCACAAAGTCGCCCGAGCTGCTCGCCAACTACTGCGACATGCTGCTTCGCAAGAGCAACCGTGACCTCGACCCTGACTCGCTCGAGGCCGCCCTCAACCAGGCCATGGTCATCTTCAAGTTCATCGACGACAAGGATGTGTTCCAGAAGTTCTACCAGAAGAAGCTTGCCCAGCGTCTCGTCAATGCCAACTCGGCGTCCGACGACAGTGAATCGTCCATGATCTCCAAGCTCAAGGACATTTCCGGCTTTGACTACACCAACAAGCTCACCCGCATGTTCAGCGACGTTAGCGTTGGTCGCGACGTTACTGAGCGCTTCAAGGAGAAGGAGCGCCGCGACGGCCACTCTGATGACAGTGAGTAGCTGCCACTCCGCATTTGCAGCTGCTAACTCCTCCCAGTCGACTTCTCCATCATGGTCCTTGGTACCAACTTCTGGCCCCTCGCGCCTACAGCCAGCGACTACGCCGTTCCCCGCCAGCTCGAGCCCGTCTACGAGCGCTTCACCAAGTTCTACAACGACGTCCACTCGGGCCGCAAGCTCACCTGGCTCTGGCACGTCTCGAAGAACGAGCTTCGCACGACCTACCTGTCGCAGAAGTACATTTTCATGACCAGCGCCTACCAGACGGCCATTCTCACCCTGTTCAACGAGAACGACAGCTTGACATTCAAGGAGATCCAGACCGGCACCCAGATCTCGGAGAACATCCTCAAGCCCCAGATGACCCTCCTGGCCAAGGCCAAGGTCCTCACGCAGGACGGCGACACGTACGACCTGAACATGGGTGAGTTGGCCATGCCTTGACCCAAGCTGACTCCAACAGGCTTCAAGTCCAAGAAGATTCGTGTTCAGCTCAACCAGCCCGTGCGCTCTGAACAGAAGGCCGAGGCGACCGAGGTGCTCGCTGCCGTCGACGAGGACCGCAAGTTCATCTACCAGGCGACCATCGTCCGTCTCATGAAGGCCCGCAAGACCATGAAGCACCAGGCCCTGATCCAGGACGTGACGGCCCAGATCTCGACCAAGTTTACGCCCAAGGTATCAGACATCAAGAAGGCGATCGACTACCTTATCGACAAGGAGTACCTGGAGCGCGGAGACGCAAAGGACACGTACAACTACTTGGCCTAGAAATCTACAGCATTTTCGCGCGGCGGCCAGCCAGTCGCCCAGTCCCGTCCCCTCACGTCGTCGCCGTCCCCCGTTTCCGTTGCATAAGAGATCTTGCATGGTCCCCAGCTCCTGTGTACTAGTGTTGATACCTAGGTCGAGAGATATGAAGCAGAATAGTGTACCCAGTGCTGCAAGTGTACAGTGTGCATGCCAACAGGCGCAAACTACAACGGTACCTTGGGCCTCCTTACTCACGCGCTGCGCGGGTTGGTGTGGTTGGCGACATGGACAGGCCAGCAGATGACGAAGGCTCGCGCGCTTCTCCAGAGACGGAGGGGCGGCGCGAGACCTGGCGAGAGCCAGCGCGCGACCCCAGCCTCGACTGCAGAAGGCCCAAGGCGGACGCATACGCCAGAACAGTCTTGCAGCTGTCGCAGTATCGCGCGCTGAAGCCCTCGACGTGGACCGCGTGCGAGCTGGGTGGGTTAGCATGTGAAGCGGCCCCAAGAACACGACTTACCCGCAGAACACGCCACCACAGCCGCCGCAGTGGCGCCGGGGCTCGAGGAGGCCAAAGTGACGTGTGCACCCCTTGCACATGCACACGCCAGATGCTGACTCGGGCACGTTGCGTGCGTTACAGTCGGGCAGGGACCACTGGTACAGCGGGTACTTTTGACCGACGGGGGCCTCGAACGCAGCGTAGAGCGTGTCACCGATAAACCTGACGGCTGTGACATCGCCCGCATCGTGCTCGTCGGAGCGGAAGAGCGTTCCCTGCTTGATGAGGCGCCATGGCTCGACCTCCTGGTCTTCGAAGCGGCGCACGCCGGGCGCCAGGCGGTACAGGTCGAGCTGGGATCCGACGCCGACGACGAACAGCTCGCCGCCCTTGAGGAACTCCTTCTTGAGGAAGGTGATGCCGCCGGTGAACTTGTCGTCAGAGGCATCATCTTCACCCTCCGTGTTGAGGCCGAACCGGCCGCCGTCGATGCTTGTCGAGGCGATGGGGTGTCCGTTCAGCGTGAAGACGTACAGGTAGCGGTCGGACGCGAGGGCGATGTGGGCGTTCGCCTCGCTCACCGCAGCGAACTTGATCGGCTCGCGGCGGGGAGTCTTCAGAGTGCGCGTGTAGCGCAGGCGGTTAGTGTCCCAGACCATGGCGGTGCCGTCCTGTACCGTCAGTTGTGTCACCAAGAACATGCCAACTCACATTGGCCCCAGTGACAAGCACACTCCACGGAGTGCTCTCTGCAATGCAGGTTGCTGACCCCTCGTGTCCGCGCAGCGTAGCTTCGCGCTGCAGCGACGTGTCTCCTCTGCGGTGCCCAGATCCCTTTACTGTCAGACGCCAGGCGGTGAGCACACCAAGCGGCGACACTGTCACGAGCAGCGTTGGCGAAGCAAAAGTCGCGTGCGTGACTTCGATGCCTTCGACGATATGCACGAGCTGGGATCGTAAGCTATCTGCAGACACGGGCTGCCCTACCTTTGGACCATGCTCCGTATGGTAGATCCGTAGCGACTGGTCGACGAAGCCGTACTGCAGGGAGAGCCAGGGGTGACCCGGAACGGCGAGACGGTGCTCGGGCTGCACGCCAGGCTTGGCATCGGGGGCCTGGGGGTCCAGAATGTGGTGAATTCTGCGCGGGCTCTCGATGATAGGCAGGATGCTTCGGAGCAGTAACTGCCAGTGGTCTGAGATGCCATACCTCGTGCCGACAGGTAGCGAGGTGCGCCCAACGAGGAACCTTTGCGGATGGGGGTTCTTGAAGATCTGCACTGGCGTCTGGCCAAAGTTGTGGATGATGGCCGTCGAAGCTGCCTTCTCTGCCTCGTCGGTGATCTTGTCGAGGTCGACCGCACCGCGGTACGAAAGCGGGTGGAAGCAGTTGAAGGACGCAGGGTCGCGTTGCTTGCACCCAAAAGTCAGGTCAATCCAGGCTGGGAGGTGCCGCGAGACAAAGTCTGACTCCAGGGCCTCGCGGTTCCAGTGGACGAAGAGGAGCGGGTCTCCAAGCGCCCACGGTGGCAGCGCCACGTCGTCGACCGTATCTCCAGACACCTGCTTCTTGCCAAAGTCATGGTGGTTCTGAGCTGTCAGCTTGTGGTCGGGTGTTGAAGCTCACCATATTGATGAGGAACGCCGCCGAGTAGAAGAACTCTGGGATAAGCTCGCGCACATCACCGCGGTTGGCACTCGACGCCGAGTCCCAAGCCTTGGGGATGCTGGAGAACAGGCGGTCGGCAAGGTCAAAGGTGCCGCCTTGGAGTGCAAGGAAGATGTCTGTGAATGGCGACTCGCGGATCATGTAGCCGCACACGATCATGGACGAGGAGTAGTGCGTCCCATAGTGGCTGCGTAGGTTAGCAAGTGTCTAGGAGCCGTGTACTTACAATGGCGTCTCCCCAACTCCCTCCGTGGCTTGGTACCTCTCAACTGCGGCGTCGCGACGCGCGGGCGTCAGGGCCCCCATGGGTAGTGAGAGATCACGGAACGTGGATGCCTTCGACAAGTCTAGGATCTGGCTCGTGTAATCGGCCAGCACCCACGGAAAGACGGGGTACTGCGTTACGTCGTTTGGCGTGCGGTTCGCATACTGGTTGAGCATTTGGAGGTAGGCAAAGTTCGAGATTTCGCGGCTCTGCCACCGCCGGGTGAGGGTGTCCAGCTCGTAGCCCCTGTTGTCGATAGCGCGAGCGACAGTGTCGAGGACAAGAGAGCCCAGGATAGAGCGGCCCATCCCGTCGCCCTTGTCGACTCTGGAGAGGCGGGAGACGACGGCCTGACGCTGTCGCTTGTCCTTGAAGACAACAAGGAAGTTCTGCTTGTCGGAGAAGTAGAGCTCAAGAGCGACATCTCGGAACAGGAACGCGCGCTTGTTTGTCTCAACCACGTCCGAGTACGGCCATCGGTGGCTTCTCTGATCCGTCGGGTCGAGATCGGCCAGCGTGCCAGACGGGATACTCAGTACGTCGCGTGGGGCTTGGTCCGCCTCAATGATCTGGCAGTCGGGCGTCTGCACCAGCCCATCAATGAGGTAGAGGTTGCGTCTGCCGAGGATAAGAAGACCGGGGAGGGCGTCAACGCCGACAATGCGCACGATATTGTGCGCCTCCTCGACGACGTCCCCTGCCTCGAGTGCTTTGGCAACGAGGCGCATTTTGTCGGGTGACTCGTCGTCGAGGTCCACGAATGAACCATCGTCGTCGCTGCCATCAGCGTCCGGTATCGACGTTGTCGACTTGGTGGGCGTTCCTGCATTCTCTGATTGGGTTAGGACTCGCCCCTTAGCTGCAACAACTCACCCTCTTCGGCATGCTCTGCAATGGGCGCCGCTTCACCGAGCGCTAATGCGAAAGGGTCTTCCCACGGCGCCGCCGTGACCCTCGATACAGCTGATGACAGCTCGTCGGGGGCAGGAATGGCGTCGCGAAGCTTGGTTCGTGTGCGGCTGTGGGAATGGTGAGAGAGCGGGCTGATACGCTCGAGACGGCTCCTCATTCGTAATGGGCCCTCGCTACCATCAAGGCGCCACTGGACGTTGTCCTCCTCGTCCGCCCAGACGCCGTTCTCGGAACGGAGAGTGGCCACAAGCTGGGGCCACTCGACCTGCGACAGACGATGCCAATGTTCTTTCCTGTCGACGTTAGTGGTGCTGAAAACAAAACAAAACAAAACAGCACTCACCGGTCGAGCGTCATCGTAGCGAAACGCTGGGCATCCTGTGGCGTTAGCACAATGCCGCGCAACTCGACTCACAGTCGACAGGATGATCATCCTCCAGGCACTGTTCTTGTCCTGCCCCTCTTGCAGAATCGACTCGCCGGTGAGCACTCTTCTCAGTGCAGGCATCTTCTTGTCTGCGGTAGAGGACGATGCGCGTCGCACGGCCGCGGGGCGCTGAATCGCGGTATCAGAATGTAGCTTCCGTCTGATAGGCGGCGACGCCAAACCTGTCGGTGAGGAGGCAAGCCGGCTCGTTCCCGATGATCTGAAGGATGGATTGCGGCTGAGGGGTGGTGTGGGGACAGGAGTGCGAGTTGAGCTCGAGGTCGGAGGAAGTTCCTCTCCAGACGTCGACTTGAGCTGCTCGACCAGGAGCTTCATCTGTTGCGTCAGAGGTACCAGTGTGGCAAAACCCACCTGTGTGATCACATTTGCCGGCGCTTTAGACGATGCAATGAGCTCCGACAACCAGCTGGCCGCCGCGACTCGCTGATTCTCAGCTCTCTCGGAACGCTCGGGCGACGCAGACATGGCTGCAAAGTCGACGAAGCTTGGGAGCATGGACTCGATGCGCCGCACAGACAGACCCTTGCGGAAAGGCTTGGAGTTGCGGTACACCGCCGCGAGGTGGTACAGCAACTTCTCGAGCCTGTCGTCGTCCGAGATATCCAGGGTATCTGTGGGTGTGAGCTATCAACGCGCAAAGGTAAGTAGCTCACCGGTCGCTTCATTCGACAGCGTGATCGGAGTGACGGCCGGCGATCGCACTGTTTTGGAAGGCGATGAGCCGCGCACCCCATCGACCGCCTCGTTGGCAGACTGGAGGAGGTACTCGAGTGCCGTGGTCAGGGAAGCAATGGCTGGCGGACAAGCCAAAGCGGATCCCTGCGTACCATCCTTGCCTAACACAATCGCGAAGACTGTCTCCTGGATGTGATCTTGCCAGATGGGCGGGAGTGTTCTCGCGAGCAGTGCAAAGCCTCCCTCGGACTCAAACGACCTCTGGAATGAATCGAGGCCTGGCGTCGAGAGGCAAAGCTTGATAATGTCGAGACAAGGAATAGCCACGAACGGTGCAGGGTTGGATTGGAGGAAGACAACAAGGAGGCGATGGAGCGATACCGCCTTTGCGAGCTTCGCCAAGCGCTTTGGAACTTCCAGAAGCTCTGACATCATTTGAAGAATGAGAGCTGCGGGTAGCTGGGCCGCTGTGGGCTCGGAGGCTGGGACGAGATAGGGTTGGGCAGCATCTCGGTGGTCAGCCTGGGCGTGTGCTCGCAAACTTACTCTGACAGAGAGCCGACACTAGGTACGAGAAGACGGGCTTGATTCCCTCCTCCGCACTCCAGCGCGACGTGAGCGCCAGTTTAAGCGTGTCGACGGCCAACGGGATCGTGGTCGTGTTGTACAACCCTAGCCGGATGGCGAAAAGCAACTTGCGAACCATGTTGCTCTTCTGGAACGTCCTCAGCAGGTTGTATCTCTTGTACTTTGACTGCGCTAACAGCGCTTGGAAGTTCTCAAAGTAGAGCGCGACGACATCGTCCTTGGCAGTCGCCCAGAGTTCGAAGTCGAGGCCGATAGCACGGTAGGCGGCCGAGTTGTGAACCACAGCGGCTCTGGCGTGTGAGTGAATGGCATGTGAGGACCACTCACTGAGGCTTGTCGGGGTTGACGCCTAGAATGCCCAACAAGATCTTGGCGCATGGCATGTCGACAATGGTAGCCATCTTGGGTCGTAGGATCGCCGCGAGTAGCTCAAACCCGTCTGCCGTCAGCGTCGCCGAACCCCAAGACCCACGAATCCTCTCCATCTCCTCGCTCGCGCTCCAGCTGTCACGGATCATGTCGTGGAGGACGGTGAGCGTCGTGGCGAGCTGTTCCGAGTCTTGCGCAAGATCAATAAGCTTTAGAACGACCACTCCCCCGCCCACGGTCGAGACCGCCTCGTCCATGCTCGTTGTTGCGAAGGGAAAGACGTGGTCGACCATCTTGGCGCGCCCGTATCGCACGTCTCTGGCGTGGAAGGCGTGCGTGACTGCGCCGTTCAGGACAAACTCGCCAGGAGCTCCATCCTCCCCGACCAAAGCGTCCTTGGAGCACAGCGAGAGCATGATGTTCTCCTCCGCTATTGACGGCCCGGTACGGATAGAGCGGACGAGGGCCGAGTTGGTCGGGAGAAGGGGGATCGTCTTCTGTTGGGAGGCCGCCTGTGCTAAGGAATGGAGGTAGAGGTTGACCGAAGTGGCACCCTTGTCTACGGCGTCAGCAGATGAGCTCACGAGTCACCCACATGTCAGGAACTTGCCGAGCGCCTCTTGGTAGTTGCCATAGTATCGTGGCCCCTGCGGAGGTCAGACGCCATCGAGTCAATGCCCTTACCAGATGATGCATCAGCAGCACGAGGTCCTCGGTTATCACGTCCTCTAGGAGGAGCGCCCTGCCCAGCATCCACTGGTTGTCCTCCTTGCCCAAGCCGCCGCCGCCCAAGAGGAATGACTCGCCCAAGCTCGCGCTGTCCTTGCCCATCCATGGCCTGCCGATGCTGACGCGCACGCCCTGCTGGGAGTGGCTTCTGTGGTGGGCATGTCTCTCGTAGTTCGGCCCGTGTCTCTGAGCGCGGTGGGGTCGTGGCTTTGTACTCGGCACAGGGTACGGGATGCGCACTGCACCGACGCGTTTGCCGTTGACGAATATCCTGGCCTCGCCACCACCACCATTCGCCGAGCGCCCTTTGCGGCATCCGACAGCGAAGTGCACCCACTCGTGGTGCGGGATGAGGGCCTCGGGCCCCTGGCAGACAACCTCTTCAGGCGCGTCACTTGAACCGTCGACTTGAGTTGTGGACGTGAGGCCAACCTGCGAGTTCTCCAGGATCCTCACGCGGAAGAGTGGATGCTGCTCGCCCCTTTGGCTTACGTGCAGGACCGTGATAGCGTCGTTCAGCCTCGTGATGTAGATCCAGCTCTGAGGTATCAGCCAGCTTCCATACCTGCAGGCTCACTGTAAAGATGAATCCCTTGGTCGACGACGGCCAGCTCCTGCCGATGTCGGACAACTCGATGCCCCCGTCAGCGATGGCGTGCCCTCCTCTGAAGACGAAGACGTCCGGTGTGCGCGCATGCATCGCCTTGTGGATGATCTCGAGCACTTCGAGGTCGAGCGTCTCCTCCAGCGGGGGGGCCGGGACCACGACCTTGAGGGTCGCCTTACCGCGGAACGACTTGGCAGATGATGCCGAGGGCGGAGGCGACAGGGCGTTCGGAGTACCGGCGCCACTGTCCTCGTTCGCCTCCTGAATCGGTGTGAGGGGCTTGGCCTTTGGAGGCACCTTGCGAACGAGCTGGAACAGGCGCCATGTCTGTTCCGGCGAGGTGCCGGCCTCGAGCAAGCGTTTCAGCAACGCAAGGTACGCTGAGCGCAGCGGCTCCTCGGCCGGCGTCCACGTAGGTTTGGGTGGCGCGTCCTCCGCATTGGCATTCTGAAACCACTCCTCCCGCGCGTGGAACGTGACAGCAAACTGGCGTTCTGGCGCCCAGCCGTATAGCCGGGTCAAGAGGAAGTCGGCCAGGGTAGGAAGGTAGTTCTTGAGCTGGAAGACGCCAGCAGCCGATATCGCCGCGAGGCGGAAGATGTCAATGACGAGGAGCACGAGCTTGGCCTTGAGGCTCCCGGGGGGTCCGCCGAACCCGCCCGCGAAGAGCACGTCCTCCTCGCCCGTATCGCGCTCCTTGCCCTTGGGGGACACGGGCTCGGCGTCGCTCAAGCCCCAGAGGTACGCCCAGAGGAGGGGGAGCGCGGCGGGCTTGGATATCGTCACGTCGCCGAGCTTGCTCGTGAGCGCATCTTCTGATTTCAGAACGCTGTCGATCGACTCGGGAGACCCAAAGATCGACAGGAGCGAGTAGTTGTTGTTGAGGATGTGCGCGAGCAGCAGCCCGAGGATGCGCACATCCGGAGTGTGCCTTGCGCTCGTGCCGCCGGCCTGTGCGTCCACCGGCGGTGAGAGCTCCCACAGCGTCTTGAGCAGCGCCGAGTATCCGCCGTGCTCCTGCCGGGTCAGCATTGGGGAACTCAAGGGACCCACCTCGAAGAACGCCTGGTTCTCGCGGTCGCCCGTGGCCCACGACAGGGTCTCGAGTGCGAGGCGCTGCCCTTCGGACCGCTGCACATCGTCGACCTGGTATGCCTGCTCGTCCTCGCCTTCCTTCTGCGCGCGCCACGTGAGGCCGAACGCCAGCGCGTGCCGCAGCCGCACGAAGCCGGCGTTGCGGCGGAACGCGCGGCGCGACGCCGGTGTGCTGGGGACCGAGATGAGCTCGGAGAGTATCTTGCGAGTCAGCATGATCGCGGCGCCCAGCTCACCTCGACGTAGCCCATCGTGTCCTTCACGCCCATGAGAGCGTGCAGCAGGCCGATGACGCGAATTGCGTCGGGGTCGTCCTCGTCGTCCTCGTCGTTGGTGCTCGCTTCGTCCTCGTCATTGTCCGGCGCGCTCGAGATGCTCATCTCACGCGAGTGCGAGATGGCCGAGGTGGAAGGACTCGAGAGGTTTGCTGGCAGGCCGGACGCACTCGCGCTCGACGCCGCACGGGACCTCGGCGCCCATGGAGGTGCTGAGCTGCCCGAGGCGGTCGCGGAAGCGGACGCCGACGACGACGTGGGGTTGAGCGGCTCGGGCGGTCGTGTGAGGTCCTTGATCAGCTTGAACATGCTGCTGACGTCGTCACGCGATCACGAGAAGCGTTGGGCGAGCTGGGGAAGATGTGGTGGTGAAGATGCCGACCGTTGGAATGTGGGTGGACAAGCAAGCACACGACCGTGTGGAATCCTGGAGTGAAGCCGACTGCAGTTGCAGCGTTGTCACTGCCGTCGTACTTGCTCTGTGCGTGTAGAGTGATGTGGGCTGCGTTGTCTGATGCCTCTTCTGTCGACCTGTTGCGTTGCCGCGCGTTGCGTCGACCGTCCTGGAAGCGGTGACGTTGGAATCTCAGGCCCCGAGTTCCGGGTATCTCACCAGCCACTCTCCCACGGTGGGGCCACCACCTCCAACTACCATCATGCGACTATCTGCATCGAAAACAACATGACTGTCTGCGCTACAAACCCAGCCAACGTGTACGTGGCCAAACTCGTGCGTGGGGCAGGTAGAGGCTGGGTATAGTAGGATACAGTGTTTATTAGGGCGCGGGGCGAGGGCGCGCTTAGATCATGACGGCGGCGGCGCCGACAACGACGCCGACAAGGCCAACGACGGCAGGGCCAGCGACGGACACGCGGGGGTTGGCAGAGCTGCCCTTGACGCTGTGGATGTCAGTGGTGCTCGTGGATGTAGGAAATGAAGTGGTGGTAAGCCACAGGCCAAGTCGCTGCCAGGCACAGGCAGGTGCGTTTGCAATGCCGCGGCAGTGACTAGTGTCTCGAGCCTGTGGCAGTGGCACACGACTTGCGACGGCCTCTGCTGGCGCATCTGGGTGATCATGGATGTTTAAACGCCCGTGATGCGCAGGATTCCAAGGCGTGGCAGGGGCAGGGCGTTCCGAAGGCAGTGAAGTCCAGTACTCACCCGCTAGCAGCGGCGCTCGCACCGGCAACGACACCAGAGGTGGCCGTGTCGAAAGCACCACCAACGGCCGAGGTGGCCGTCTTGCCGGCGCCGACAACAGCCGAGGTGGCAGTCTCGAAGGCGCCAGGCGCACCAGAGGTGACCGTGTTGAAAACGCCGACCGCGCCCGAGGTGGCGGTGTCGAACGCGCCGGCAGCACCAGAAGTGACGGTGTTGAAGACGCCGACGGCACCAGACGTGACCGTGTCAAAGGCGCCGCCCACGGCCGAGGTGGCCTGGTCGATGATGGAGCCGACTGGAATGTGATTAGCTGAGGAAGGCAGTGCCAAGAGAAGGCAATGTTTACTCACGCTGGCGCTCCTCGACTTCGACGTCGCGCTCGACGTTGACCTCGTGGGCGTTGGCGAGGGCGAGGAGGGCAATGGGGGCGAGGTAGGCGACGCGCATTGTGGATGTGTTGTGAGGACAAGGAGGGTGAGTGGGTGGGGTGGGTGAGTGAGTGAGTGATGAGAGAATGAGAAAGGAAGAGGAAAATATAGGAGGGAGAGTGAGTTGTGTGGGGGGAGGGGGATGGGGCGGGGGCGGTCGAGGCGTAGAGTGGGTGGCTGAGTGAGGCAGTGACTCTGGGGTGGCACGGGCCGCGCGCGCGTCTGGCGCAAAGGGAGAGCGAGCGCAGAGAGCGGTACACTTGGCCACCCAGTTCCCTACTGCGCAGATCGCGTGTTTTGCAGCGCAGGCAGAGCCGCTCGAACACGCATTGCTGGGCTCCTGTGCCCCTTGGAGCTGCGTTTTTCTTGCGATCCCTTCCCATGTAGCGCAGAGCAAGCGACAAGATCTCTCTGGTTACCCGCCCGGCGCTGCCGCCAGTGGAGCCTAAACGTAGTGTAAGGGCAGTTTCAGCTGGCAATGACGTAGTTTGGCGGCACTCTGTGGCTGCCTCTCTCGCTCCTCCCTCTTCTCACCCCACTGCGGCTCGGCACAGGTGCCGGCACCGCTCGTCTGCGGCGTGCGGTGCGCTGCTGCATTTGCTGCAGAAGCATCACGACGAGAAGCTTAGCGAGCAGCACGCAACAGTGGCATGGCTATGTGGGGTGCACATGCGTGCACTGGAAGCAAGCGCGAAGCTTACTACGCGCACTACGCCCAATCCACGTCTCGACATTCGTAGGCTGCAGTGCTTGTGCGTGCCAGCAAGTGGCATGCCGCCTAGTGTAGTGCGACCCCCTTGAATCGATATGCGCCGCCGGAAACGACGCGACCGACGATCACACATTGCTCTCTTGCCGCTTCACCAATGCACATTTGACCAAATCAAATCAAAATCGCTCAGGAAAACGAGGTCATTACCCCCCCTGAAATAGGAAGGCCTTATCAAGAGTCGTCACGATTGTCACGCTGTGCACGCAGAATGACACGGCATTAGCCACGTGGAATGATGAACAGGCCCGACATCGACTCGGCGCAGCAACCCCGAGGCCCGACATCGGCACCTCGGCACCCAACACCTCGCCGACTGTCAACAAATGCGTCTTGGCTTCGGCGACACCATCGCGCCACGTCCTAGTAACCCTCTCCACCCCTGTCCTTCGCAGCGCGCGACACGAGCAGAAGCCAGCACGCGACTCTAAAGCCCTAACACCAAGCCGGCGCCCTGTCTATTCCTGGCTGCGCGCGCCAACAAACAAGACACCCCCCCACGCACGTGTGGCGAACTGAGATAACTCGCACTAATCACCTTGCGCGCATTATGCTCAACGCAGAGTCTAATCCACATTCCCCGGGTGACCCGTAGAGGAAACCCCGAGACTGACTGCGCCGGCCGACTGCGCACTTGCCGACCGGCGCGGGTCGAGCCCGACTGCTGACTTCGGCACGGCGTCCAGCGCGTCGACCCCTCTCCCGCGGCGCGTCGACCTCCCTTCCGCAGGTATCAGCCCAGCCGAGGTATGCAGGGCTGTTTGAGGCCCCAGTGTTGCGCTCGCTCGGGAGAGGCCGAGGAGTGCGCCTCCTCGGTGTCGGTTTGAGGTGGACCAAAACGTGTGTGCCAGTCGCTGCTAGCCCACTGTTGGGTTTTCCAGCGCCGTGCCTTCCCCCGCGAGTACTTATTGAATGGGGCCAGTATTATGGCCCCCCCACGATCTACCATGTCCCTCAAGCTCGCCCTCGCCGCGTTCGCGGCGCTCGCCGTCGTCTCCGGAGCGGTGGGTGTGCCAGCCCGCGCTAGCTGACCCCAGCCCCTCGCGTCGGACAACTGGCCCATCGCGCACGAGCCGGGAACTATCCCCACCAACAAGCTCGAGCCGCTGCAGCAGCGTGTTGCGTACATTGACTCTACGTCCATCTCGGTCTCGTGGAACACGTACGCCCCGCTCAGCGATGCCGAGGCCGTCGTGTACTACGGCACCGACCCGCTCAACCTCGACCAGGTCGTCGGCTCGGTGCAGACCACGTTCCAGACCAGCCGCACCTGGAGCCACCATGCGACGATCAAGGACCTCAAGCCGAGGACAGAGTACCACTACCGCGTGGCGCACACCAACTGCTTTGCGGTGAGTCATGAGTCACTTGTGCGGCCTGTGCTGATGGTATAGTGCCAAACCCTGTGAGCCAAGACGCACAATGTGCCACACTCGGATCTGACGCCACAGCCCGACGTACACTTTCACCACGCCCCGCCCGGCCGGTGACATCTCGCCCTACGTGCGTGCGCCGTGTGTCGGTAGAGCCGCAAGCTGACCCGCCAGTCGATCGCCATCGTCGGCGACATGGGCCTCATGGGCCCCGACGGTCTCACCAACGTGACGGGCAAGGGCGCCGGCGGTACCCTGAAGTCGACTGAGACGTGAGCCAGCCCCGTGTGGCGACGTGCTGACGGCCAGCAACGCCATCCAGTCGCTCGCGCAGAACCTCGACGCGTTCGACCACATCATCCACGCCGGTGACCTTGCGTAAGTCACCATCCACCCCCGCCCCGCTCACACCAGCTACGCCGACTACTTCCTCAAGGCGTCGGTTCAGGGCTTCTTCGGCCCGGCCAAGATCCTCGCCAACGGGCAGGCCAGCGCCATTGTCGAGGGCTACGAGTCGCTCAACGAGGCCTTCTACGACGAGATCACGCCGCTCACCTCGACCAAGGCCTACATGGTCTCGGTCGGCAACCACGAGTCCAACTGCGACAACGGCGGCGTGACCGACAAGGCCAACAACATCACGTACACGCAGTCCATCTGCATGCCGGGCCAGACAAACTTTACGGCCTACGCCGAGCACTGGAACATGCCCGGCAAGCCGGGCAACACCAAGAACTTCTGGTACTCGTACGACGTGGGCATGACCCACTACGTCGTGCTCGACTTTGAGACCGACCTCGGCCCGGGCATCTACGGGCCCGACGAGACGGGCGGCAAGGGCAAGCAGATGTCTGGCCCGCGCGGCGCGCCCGGCGAGCAGATTGCCTGGCTCAAGGCTGACCTTGCCAAGGTCGACCGCTCCAAGACGCCTTGGGTCGTCGCCGTCGGCCACAGGCCGTGGTACGTCGGCATCAAGGACGCCATCTGCGCCCCGTGCCAGCAGGCGTTTGAGCCCGTCTTCAACCAGTACAATGTCGACCTCGTCTTCACCGGCCACGACCACATCTACTCGCGCTCGTGGCCCATCCAGAACAGTGAGTCGTGTGCGGGGGCACAGCTGACAAAAGACACGGTCGAGCAGCACGGCTACAACAACCCTACGTCGCCCGTCTACATCACCAACGGCGTCGGCGGCCACTACGACGGCCTCGACACGATCGACAACCCCCTCCCCAGCTCGATTGCCGCTGGCATCGGCGGCGTGTACGGCTGGTCGCACGTCACGTTTGAGAACTGCACCCATGTCCGCCACGACTTTATCGCTGCCGAGAACTCGACCGTGCTCGACACGTTCTACCTCTACCGCGAGCACGCTGGGTGCAAGAACACTCCCGGTGGTGGTGACGGCGGCAACGGTGGCGGCAACGGTGGCAACGGTGGCAACGGCGGTAACGGCGGTAACAGCGGCAACGGCGGCAACGGTGGCAACGGTGGCAACGGTGGCAACGGCGGTAACGGTGGCAACAGCGGTAACGGTGGCAACGGTGGTAACAGCGGCAACGGTGGCAATGGAGGCAACGGCGGTAACGGCGGTAACGGTGGCAACGGCGGTAACGGCGGCCAGGGCAACGGCGACGGCTGCAGCGAGCAGTAGACGGCTGCCGCGACCGAAAGGACACTTTACTTCGTCGAGTATCTCCCTTAGCGCTCCCCTTTTCTCTACTTGGGTCTAATCATGCAGAAGGTTGCCTGGCTCTGCGCGTTCTGGCGAGTTTGGAGACTGCGGTACATATCTGTCAGCTTGGGTCGGGGTCGAGGAGCGGTTAGAGCAAACTGACCTTTTGCCCGTATAGTTCGCCAGGTATCGCGGCGCCTGGGTTTGCTTGCCCGTTCCACGGGCTCACCTAGCAGTTCCCGAGTCGGAGAAGGAGGAGATTTGTTGCGCTGAAGCTGCAGATTGTAAGTCCGGTCCACTGCACGGAGACACTCGAACTGACTTGTACTCTGGCGCCGTTAGCCCAACCTCCCGCGCCACACTCACTGCTCCTCAGGCGCTCCAGGCTCTCGGTGTCGTTGTGCAGCCTGGCATCAGCTTCACTCCAGATGAAATCTACCCGTCGAAGTAGGTGGCCCCGAGGAGTGCGTCCGATTTGCGGTACCCTTCTTCCAGGCTGTGGCGGTTAGCTTTCAATCTTCTGGGCAGCTTGAGACCCACTCGAAGAATCCCATGCGGCGCTTCTCGAAACTTGGGTCAGCAGCAGCAGTGACCTGGGCGCACTATTGTTGTTCCACTGCGGGTCAGCTGGGGCCAAGCGTGTAGCTTACTTCTGCTGTGGTAGAATGGGCAGCCACACTGTCAGCTTGTCGTGTCCTTGCACACAGAGAGGGACGCACATCCTGACGGCCCTTGGGTCTGAGGAGTTCAGCCCTATGCAGACAGTCGAACTCACACATCTCAGCCATCTCATCCACGTAGACTGCCAAGCATGAGCATGTATGACCCGGTGCTGAGCATGAACCTACGTGGCGAGGCGAAGAAGTCGTAGCTGTCGTGTCAGCTCGAAGTGGCGCAGCTTTAGCTCACATAGCATACAAGACGTCCTCGCTTGTGGTCAGACATGCCCTGGGAGGTGACATACCAGGTGACTCCCTGGAGCTCAGTGCACGTCTTGGGATGTTGCTCACCTTGCGGTTTCGGACGCGGATGGACCAGCCTGAATGGGTCAGATCGCCACACATTTTGCCACCCACCAGACTCAACGTGCCCCAGCTGGAGTTCCTCAACAATAGGTGTTGTGGCAGGCTGGTGTCGTTCCTTCGACCCTTGTCGTCAGTAGTCGAGCACGGCACTACCCTCACAGTCCAGCTCTGTGTCTTCCCCGGTCAGTAGCTTCGCGGTGCATGCTCTCACCCTTATCCCGCCACAGTGAAGCGAAGGTGGGATGCTGGTAGTCAGGTAAGCTTCAAGCGCTCTTCCACCTGCGCACCTCGATGACATTCCAGGAGAGATAGGCCCCAGAGGAGGAAGACTCGCCCCGGCTTTGAGAGTTCAAGAGCGGGTGGATCCTGAGGGGAAGGTCGAGCTGCGTTGCCTGGGCATGGCCGATGACCTGAGATGAGTGTGGTCCTTGGCATCGAGCTCACTGCGCCATATCCGGGGCGGCTGTGACTGTGAGTGATCTACCTGGGTGCAAGACACGGCTGGACACCTAGAACTCTACTCACGACGACTTGAATGGACTTGCGGGGTCTGCAGAGTCAGTCGCCAGGAAGGTTGAGTGACTGTTGCCACCTCCACTCTACGCACTGGACTCGTGGCTTGATCGGGCGGGGATCATGGTGAGCGAGGGGAAGAAGTGGAACGAGAAGCGACGACTTGGCGAGAGATTGTCAAGAACGAGAGATTGTCTGTTTGGATATGAGTAGAGTAGGAATGAGAGTGAGAGTGGAGAAAGGAGACGCCGAGACGAGGGGGAGGACAATGCACGAGCGGGGTTTCAACAATACATTGCGCTCGGGCCGCTCGTCGCTTGCTTGGCCACAGTGTCACAGATCTGATCCCTCCTTTCCCTCCACACGCGCGTCAGTCGATCAGCGTGGCACTCGGCGGGGATATCCGCGGGTATGTGAGATGGGAGGAGGAGCAAAATCAGCGAGGCAAGGGCCATCCAGCTCGGCCGATGAGCTGGTCGTGGGCCGTAGAAGGTCAAGGCGTGTTTGTGCGTTCGTGCGAGCCGGGGGTGACTGCAGCAACGTGCTTGCGGTTCTTGCCTCGTGTCTGCCTACCATCAGTCCTTCGCGTCGTTGTCTGTGCAAAGTAAGCAGCATCAACATTGTCTGCATCCCACCCACGCCCATGACGTGGTGCAATGTATTCCTGGCTCACCCCCTGCCCACCTACTGCTTCCGTCATTGTCGCCGGAGTCGACGGCCCGAAGTGGACCGGGCGGGGCATTTCGAGCTGCCCCGCAAAATGGGGCACTCGAGGCAGGCAGGCAGGCACCACCCAGGGAGGGATGCAGACGAGGGATGTCAGGCGAATGCAACCACATGCATCCTGCATCGCATCGCACGCGCTGAGCAACCTCATTCTCAAGCATCATCCACCATCTAGATTGCATCATTAACATCTCCGACCCCGACTCCATCGCCTCCAGCGCCCCTACACCGCGATGGAGCTCTACATCCCCCCACCGACAAGCTACCTCCCGCGGCTGCCTCCACCCCGGCCAGTCCTCCCCACCGTGCCAGTCGTGCCCCCTCCCGACCTCCCAGACGTCCTCACAGCACCGGAGGGTGCCTACACGCTCACAAAGGGCATCTTTCCCGATGTCGAGTTGCCCGGGCCATTGCCGATGGACATCGGCCGCCCCGGCGGCCTCCCAGTGTCGAGTGGAGCAATCATCGGCGCCGGCGGTTTCGGCATGTCGTCGCCCGGGTTTGTGCCCATGCCGACGCTGTCCTCGCCCAACATCTTCGCGGTGAGCTCGGGCGCGACCCTTGTCAACGGCCAGTGGCAGCCCGGACACGCTACGCGAGTCAACTTTGCCGACGTGTGGTACCCTGCGCGCGTGGCCGGCAAGGACGGCGGCTTCGGCGCCCTCGTCCGACTCGGCCTGGGCAAGAAGGCGGCCGAAACGCCGCAGCCGCAGAACAGCGAGGCCCCACCCCAGCTCTACGACAACGAGGACGAGTACTCGGACTCGGACACGGAGATGTCGAGCGACGACGGGCCCATGCCTGCGGCTATGCACGACTCTATCGTCACCCCGAACGCGCCCAACCCCAACGCCCCGGCTGCTTCCAACGCAAAGGGCAAGGGCGGCTTTGGCAAGAGCGGCTCGAACAACAAGAAGCAGGACAAGGACAAGTCGCTGTCCAACGCGCGCGGTGGTATCATCACGCGCGTCTCGCCCAACCTCCAGCTGAGCTCGATCATGGACGAGAAGGGCAAGAACGGCGGCGAGCGCGTCCGATGGGCGTTCTGGAACATGGGCAGACTGTTCTGCTGGGCAGAGGAGGGCGGCGTCACTGTGGGTGTGGGCCAGCGCGTCGCGCTGACACGAGCAGGAAAACCTCGCCTCGGTCGTCTTCCAGGTTCCTCCTACGGCCCACGCAATCTCTCAGCTCACCGTCGGCCCTGAACGCCAGGACATTGTCGTCGGCCTCGAGACCGGCGACCTCGTGCATCTCGACTTTATCAACGACCGCACGGAGCGGTTCAACGTTGGCGTGAGTCGACGTCGTGCACAGTCCGCATGATGGTGGCCAGCAATTGGAGGACGGCTCTGACCATTCGCAGGGCAAGCTCATCAAGAGCGCCGTGACCGGCGTGCACTTTGACCCTCGTGGAGGCGACCGCTTCGTCGCGTCATTTGCGGACAATTCGGTCGCTCAGTTTTGCCTGTTCGCAGAGGAGCCGACTGACGCAGCTTGGGCCGTCGTCAGTGCGCTGCCGAGGCCGTGGACCAACTTCTTCGACGCGGAAATTGCGGCAGCTGCGCGCGCGAGGTCGCCGGGGAGCGGTAGCCAGGCTCCCAGCTCGGCCCCCAACGGCGACTCGCACCACGACCGCGAGCAGTTCCTCGACAAGCTTCTGATATGGAAGAATGCGGATTGGAACCTGCCGGCGGACAAGAAGGTGGCGGACAAGCCTTGGGCGGGCAAGAACCCCATGGCCGTGTACCGCCTGGGCTGCGACACCGAGTTGACGGCCATGGCCTACTCTCCAGATGGACGGTGGCTGGCGGTGACGGCCAAGGACGGGTTGCTGCGCCTCATCGACAACGAGGAGGAGCGGGTTACCGACGTGTTTGAGCCTTACTTTGGCAGCCTCAACTGCGTGGCGTGGTCCCCAGACAGTCGCTTTGTCGCTGTAGGCGGGCAGGACGACCTCGTGACGGTGTACTCGGCAAGGGAATCACGCCTTGTCGCTCGCTGCCAGGGCCACACTGGCTTTGTGACGTGTATCGCGTTCGACCCGACGAGGAGAAGCGAAGGGAGAGGGTACCGCTTCGGCAGCGTTGGCGAGGACGGCAAGCTGTTGCTTGTGAGTACGACGATCCCCAGATCGGCTGCTGTTGATCACCACAACGCCCGCGAGTCGCGACTGACGATCCATCAGTGGGACTTTTCTGCTGCCGCGCTGCGCAAGCCACGACACCACCACTCCAACTCGTCGCATTTCCGCGTGCACGGCGCGGGCTCGACAGCGTCGCTCACGCGGTCGGGCACCATCATCCCCGTCGAGCCCGACGGAGCGTTCTACCACAAGTCGCCGCCCAAGTCCGAGGTGGCCATGCTGCAGCCCGTGCTCGCGCGCGTCGTCGAGGGCAACCTCATGACGTCGCTGCACATGGGCCCGAAGACGATTGCGACCGTGTCGCGCGCGGGCAGCTTCAAGTTCTGGTCGCGGCCGCCGCGGGTGCCGCGCGCCAAGCGGACGACCAAGGCTGGCAAGGACGACAAGAAGCGCGAGCATGCGTAGGGTGTGGAGGGCTGTAGGTGGTAGCATGGGGTGTGGGCGTTGTACGAGTCTTGTCATGCAGTGGTGGACTAGGGTCGAGCCTGCTCGACGGGCGAGTTAGCGCAGCCAGTGCGCATCTGCGGAGCTTGGTCGCTGGCGCGATGTTGGGGCGAGGTGGACCGACCAGTCGTGCGCCAACGCGCGCGTCTACGGCGTCGAGTGTCGAAACCAACACCGAACGCCAGCGCCGCGAGTGCAAGCGATACCTGCACGATCCCAGCGCCGCCCGATCGGACGGAGCCAGCTCGCCTCAAGCGCTGGCGAGGTCAGCTGCTTCCTCGTCAGTGCGCCCGTGTCAATACAGTAGGCTCGAGGTACGCGCCGAGTTCGTGTGGCGAAGGTCCGCTCGCGTGCGGAGCATGGAGAAGGTGGACAAGATATGGGGATATCAGTTGGCGCGGTGGCCTCGGCAGCGCCGCGCCACGCTCGGGTATCAGGTCATGTTTGGCTCGCGGACGACTGCCGCGGGGAACGTCGAGTCGGGTCGCTCTTCGCGGCCTTCGCGTGCCGCCTGATCGAGGAGCGGTGAGCGCGGTGAGCATAGCCTAGAGTGTAGCCGGCGAGTCGGTCACGCGGGCGGGCGCCGAGGATGGCGGCGCTGGTCGTGGCGAGCGTCCTCCCGACCGCCCAACCGGTTAGCGCAAGCCGCCGCGCACCCGGCCTGTGCTTCGGCGAGCGTGTTCGGAGTCGGCACGCCTCGCTCGCCACGAGCGCGGGAGGGGGATTGGTAGTGGAGGGAGGGAGGGGATTGGGAGGAGGAATTGGTAGGCTCGGGGTTGCCGGTATTGATGCGACTGACGACCGCTCGTGCCCGGATACGCAGTCGCCAGCAGCCGGGTTGCTTTGTTTGAGCAATTGTACTGTTCTCGCTTTGTCTTTCCCACTCCACGTCGCTGATCAGCGACTCTGACTTCGACAGACGCAGACGCAGGACGATCAGACGTCGACGATCGACTGACGGCGACGGCGACGCGACGACTCACGCGCCCCACACCCGCCTCACACGCCCACTGACGGCTCGCCCACGCTCACCCAGCGCTCACCTACTCGCTCACCCAGCCAGCCAGCCAGCCAGTATACCAGCCAGCACACCCAGCACTCGCCCGCCCCCCCGCCCGCTCGCAACACCGGCCCAGCCCGACGCCAGCGGCCCCCTCCGCGCCTCTCGTCCCACCTCGCTCGCTCCCCGTCCCCACCAGATCGCATAGCGCCGCCGCCCACATGCCACAGCACGCCCCCACTGGCGATTGCAACAGCGCCAGCGCGATTCGACACGCTGAATTCGACACTGGCCAGTTCGAAATGATCGCGCCGGCGCCGGAGTGCGGGGCGGCGGCGTGTCGCCCGACACGCCCGACACGCCGACGAAAACTGGCCCCCGACCCCGCATTAGCGGACGGCGGGGGGTCCGCTCCCGCGGCGCCTGCGCCTGTGCGGCGGGTTCTGGGCGGAGAGTGCGCGCCGCCGCTGTGGCCGTGTCGCCGGGATGCGGGGTGCAGCCACGACCTCGCTATCGGACATGGCCTGTTCGAAAATAATCTGGCGATTATGCAACAGTCACCCGTGGATCCCTATCGCTCGCGACGGCCCTGGTTTGTTGTTGTTGCGTCAGACGATGCATCCGGCGGCTAGACGAGAGCTTGCCAGCCAGCCAGCCACGCCCCAGGCCTTTGTACTACCCCATGCATATGCATCATCGTGCCACGTACACGCCGCAACGCGTTCGGCAACCCATGGAAGCAAGCAGGGTGGCGCCAGGCATGCCAGGTATCTAATTGTTTGCGGGGTCGCCAGTGGGGGGCGGACAAGTCCGGATGGGTGGAGGGTTGCTCGCGCGCGCACTTAGCTCCTGCAGGGCTGTCGGCGTCGGTGTACGCGCGCGCCAAGGAGCGAGCAGGCAGGCAGCAGGTCGCCCGCCAGCCCGCCCGCCCGCCAGCCAGGCGACGATCGCGCAATGTCATGCTTGGGTTGTTCGGTATCGAATCGTCGGGAGAACACGGATGCGGCGCCAACATGATTTCGAATTATTCCTATCCTATTGTTGCAGTTGACCGAGGCGGGCGCGAGCGACAGAGGGAACGGCGTGGGCGTGGGGACATTGCAGTGTGCATAGCGACGACGTCAATCTACGTGGGGGAAAGCAAGCGGGCGCGAGCATTGCGCTCGCTGCAGTGCTGCTCTGCTGCTAGCGAGCGTCTAAAAAAAAGAGGCGAGGGATTTGCCCCTGTGAGAGCGTATGGATTGGCATGGCCGTGTAGGATGATGATGATGATGCATCGAGCAGAGCAGGCAGCTGATTGATCCTACATGCATGGCTGTCTGGACTTGACGGATTGTTGGGACCCACGGCTTGAGTCGAGTGCTACTCGGCTAGTTAGAGTGCCGTAGAGTCGCCGGGTGTAGGCAGTGTAGATTGATCCGGCGAGTCGCCACCACCGTGCGACCCGCCCGCACTGAGAAATTGTAATGGAATCTCTCTCCTGACGCGTTCTGCGTCAGTTTGATTGGGGTAATGCGCCCCGCGCCCCCCGCGCCCGCCCGCCCGCCCGCCCGCGCTCTCTAACCGCGCTGCGCTGCGTCGTCGCGGCATGACACAGTCGCGGCACGTATGCACTAAGGCCAGGCTCAGATATCGACTCACGAAGCCCCAGGCGTGACACCCGCGGTCCCTCCTCCACTTCGATACAACTTTGGCACAGGTCCCAACATCTGCCGAGGCCCACAAACCCATCGCCCCCGCCTCGCTCGCACAACCACCATCAGTGCTGCTAGCTAGAGCCACGCCAGCCCCCAGCCCCACGGCCTCCCACACCCCCCTCCCTCCACCCCCCCTTTGTATATAACCCACCACCACTCTTGCCCACAAGAGGCCCCTCTCCAATGATCATTGCCAGAGCCCAGTCTGCTCGTACCCTCCTCCGCCCCACTGCCTGCCTCCCCCTCACCACCACTACCACCCCCACCACCACCCTATCCCGCCAATACCACTCGCCAGGTTAGTTGGCTCCACCACCCCCCCACCCCCCCCCATCCCCGGCCATGGTGCCACCCGACCTCGCCTCGCCTCCCTTTCTCTGCTCCCCACCACGCCTCATAGCTGACCCACTCCCACAGTCAAGACCACCGCCATGACGACCTCGCACAAGCTCTCCTCCCACCTCCCTAATGGTGCCAACGGCGCCGGCCCCTCGCCTCCCCTCACGCCAAAGTCAAATTCCATTCGTGAGTAGCACAGCTCAATGCCGCCATACCCGCACCACTGACACGCCCGCTCAGCTCTTGGCCGTGGCGTCGCTCTCGCTCGTCCCAAGATCACCCGCGAGCAGTCGCTCCTCCGCCTGCAGCACCAGCTCGCCGCTACCCCCTCCCCCCTTGGCAAGCACGGTCTCCTCTCGCGCGTCCGCCAGCAGGACCCCGAGCTCTTCTTCTCCGCCATCCAGGCCGATCTCGTCAACCTGTAAGTAGCAGGATCGGCGGACGCCGGCCGGGTAACCACCGAGCCGATCGCTTCCTGGCCTGGAGCGCCACTAACCAAACCCTCAGTGCCCCCATTGTCTACACCCCCACCGTCGGCGAGGCATGCCAGAAGTATTCGCACGTCTATGGCGGACCTGAGGGCCTCTATCTCTCTATCGAGGACCAGGTGAGTCCGAGCACCGCCGGTGGAGGCGGCTACTACCTCGCACCGGCCTAGTTTTGCGGTCATTGCTGACATTGCCGCCAGGACCAGCTCCCCACCATCCTTGCCGAGTACGCGGCCACCCTGAAGCACCAGCCCCAGATCATTGTCGTGACCGATGGCTCGCGCATCCTTGGCCTTGGCGACCTTGGTCTCGGCGGCATGGGCATTTCGGTCGGCAAGCTCAACCTCTACGTTGCCGGTGGTGGCCTTGACCCCTCGGGCACCCTCCCCGTTGTCCTCGAGTGAGTCACCGTCGAGTCGTGTGACTATGTGTGCGATTGGCTGACGTTGTCGTAGCATGGGAACCAACACCGAGTCCATTAGGAATGACCCCCTGTACCTTGGCCTCAAGCAGCCCCGTGTCGGCCTCGACGAGGCGTCCGTCTTCATGGACAAGTTCATGTCGGCCGCCGCCAACGCCTTCCCCAACACTGTGATTCAGCACGAGGACTTGTGAGTTGCCCCATCATCCTGTTACCCCTGCGCACAGGCCCCCACCCCAACTGTCCGCGATTGCCGCCGGCACCGCCGGCTTGCGTTGCGCCCAGGCCCCAGGCCCCAACGTTGCCGCACCCCACGCCCCCACAATCACACGAGATGGCCAGTGCTGACCACCGGACAGCTACTCTGAGGCCGCCTTTGCTTTCCTCGACAAGTACCAGAACACGCACCGCATGTTCAACGACGACATCCAGGGGTGAGTGAATGATTCGACCGCAGACGCAATGACCTTGGCTGACGTGTCCCCCTAGCACCGGCTCGGTTATCCTTGGCGGCTTCATCAAGGCCGCAAGGCAGGCGTCCAAGGCCTCCGGAAGGCCCCTCACCGACCACAAGGTCGTGTTCCTGGGTGGTGGCTCTGCTGCCGTCGGGTGAGTGGTAATTTACCGGCGGCCCACGCTCGGGCCCGCCGGCCAAGTCTCGCGGCTGAGAAAGATAACTGACTCGCACCCAGTGTTGCCAAGGAGATGATGAACTTCTTCAAGATGCAGGGCCTGTCCGAGGACGAGGCCCGTGACCGCTTCTGGCTCATCGACACCAAGGGTCTCATCACCTCGACCCGCTACGACGTAGTTGCCGGCAAGCTCGCTTCCCACAAGGAGTACTTTATCCGCAAGGACACTGAGGGCAAGGAGTACAAGACCCTCAAGGAGGTTGTCGACTACGTCCAGCCCACCGCCCTTGTCGGTCTCTCGACCACCTTTGGCGCCTTCGAGGAGGACGTCGTCCGTCAGCTCGCCGAGACCAACGAGGCCCCCATCATCTTCCCCCTCTCCAACCCCACCTCCAAGTGCGAGCTTTCGTTCGAGGACGCCCTCAACTGGACCGACGGCCGTGTGCTCTTCGCTTCGGGTTCGCCATATGACCCCATCACCTACCACGGCCAGCTCCGCGAGCCTGGACAGGGCAACAACTTCCTCGTCTTCCCCGGTATTGGCCTCGGTGCGCTCGCTTCCGGCGCCAAGCACATTACCGACGAGATGATCACGGCGTCGGCCATCGCGCTGTCAGAAGCCCTGACGCCCGAGGAGACCGAGGCCGGCCTCCTGTACCCTCGCCTCAACAGAATTCGCGACGTCTCTGCCAAGGTTGCCGCCGGCGTTGTTATCGCTGCCCAGAAGGCCGGCGAGGACACTGCCGAGGAGCTCCGCGGCCTGACCGAGGAGCAGCTCATCGACGAGCTGAGGAAGAAGCAGTGGAGCCCATATGTCGACAACTCGCCTTCGACCACGCCCCGCCTCTAAGCGGGCGCGGGTCGAGCACATCGCATTACCCCCTCATTGTCAGTCGCGCGAGCCGACCACGGCGCGCGGACGTGTGCCTAAAGTATCATTCATCCTGTGAAAAAAAGCCTGCGTGGCAGGCACAAGACAGCATTGGACATTCATCGCGAGGAGGAGGAGGAGACGCATCAGTGTACGCTGTTCGGTGTATAGTTGCTTTATCAGTATCGGAATGTCATCAAAGTTATCGCGTGTGACGTGGGGAGGGGGGCGGGGCAGTGAACTCGAGCGAGGACCGGGTCAGTCATGGGCGAGTTGAGTCTATCAAAGGGCACCGAGTCAAGTGCCAAGTCCACGACAATGCCACAGATAAGATTGGTGAAAATGGGTCCGCCGGGGGAGGGCAAGATCGGCTCCGACTCGCAGCGATAACTCTCTACGTTACACTTCGCGTCATTGCCATTTGACAACTGCTGCGCACACAATGAGTGACGCTGCCGACACCGACCTCAAGCCATGCGACCTGGCGACGCTCGCGACGTATGAGCACGAGCGCGTGCTGATGGAGAGTGGGTCGGGTGTGGGGGGCAGCGCTCACCAAAGGCACGACGACGGGCTCGGTCTACCTCCTCGGGCGGCTGCGCGGCCAGCAGGCGATCGTGCACGTGCAGCGGACGGCGATTGCGAGTGACGCGGCGCCGGGGCTGGTCAAGGACGGGCTCGAGGGCGTCAACGTGTTTCTCGAGAACCGGCCGGTGAGCCTCCTCCCTCCCCCCCTCCCCCCCACAACCCCCCCCCCCCCCCCCCGCCGCCGCCCCCCCCCCTCCCCCGCGGCGCCCACTCACACCCCAGTACTTCTCCGCCAACGCGCTCATAACCCGCACGCCCGACTCGCCGCCCGACCTCGCGCTCAAGGTCATCTGGCCGGCGACCGACGTCCACATCAAAAAGTACACGGCGCAGCAGCGGCGCGTGCTGCGCGAAACGCCGGCGGCGTACGCGTCCGTCGTGGAGCCTTACATCGCGTCGTTTCCCCCGGACCGGCTGGAGTGGGTGTACGCCATCCTCGAGGGGCGCAAGGAGGCGGAGCGCGTCGTGTTCCGCGACACGGACCCGCGCACCGGCTTCGTGCTGACGCCGGATCTCAAGTGGGACGGCGTGACCCTCACGGCGCTGTACCTCACCGCGCTGGTGCAGACGCGGGGGATCCGCAGCATCCGCGACCTCACGCGCGAGCACTTGCCCCTCCTGCGCCGGATCAGCGCTACGGCGTACGCCACGGCGGCGGAGCGCTACGGCGTCGAGGCGGGCCAGCTGAGGCTGTTCGTGCACTACCAGCCGAGCTACTACCACTTCCACGTGCACGTCGTCCACGTCCAGCACGAGGTGCTGGCCGGCATGGCCGTGGGCCAGGCGCACATGCTCGCCGATGTGATTGACTGGGTGGGTGGGGGTGTGGGGGTGCGCTGACGCCCAGCTCGAACTCTCGCCGCCCAGCCCCGCGCCGAGCCTCCTCGCGCAGATGACGTTCAACTACGCCCTCGGGACAGAGCATGGGCTGTACGCCGGGCTCGCGGCTGTTCAGGAGGACGCGGGCGCGTAGGGCCGGGCGGAGCTGCCTTGGGCAGTTATGAAGACCCTCTTCTGGGGGTGCCTCGTCGAACTGACACGCGGGGCTACACCATGGCGGGGCCGCCGCCACCTAGACATATCTGGGACATGCAGGCCCATCCTGCTGCCGGCGCACTGCCATGCCATGCAAGTGTGCCGTGTGTGGGCTGACAGGTCGAGCGACTGGTGGTACGACTGCTACGGTCTTGTGGACTGACGCCGACCGCGCCGCCGGCTCCCACCGCAGCGCAGGATCCGGAACGCACCGCGGGAGCGCTGTCTACGGCTGGGTCGGGACATTGCCAGGTCGGGACATTGCCAGGTCGGTGCCAGCCGGCCCATGTGGGCCGCGAGGCACGTTGGGGCGGGCCCCTGTTGGCCATCACGATCTGACGCCTGTGCCTCGGGAACGCAGACGAGGGGGGAGAGACGACGGAAACGGTTGCAGCCAAGCCTCCGGCTCGGCGCCGGGCAAGGGGCGGCTCGGCGCTGCGAGCCGTGGGCGGGCAGCATGCGCTGTCGGCGACGGAGGACCCGATGTCGCAGCCGTCACGAGTGACGCCGGGAGAGGTACGCCGAGTCGCCCCTCGACAATGCTCCGCGCGGCAGTGAATAACTCCGAGGTCAGTGCCTGCTCGTGGGTCTGCGGGTGTGGCATAAGGGGGGGGGGGGGGGGTGGAGGGGTCGCAAGGGGGCCGACGCGGCTGGGCAGAGCAGAGGCAGACCCGCTGCTCGATAGCCGGCGGGTGCAAGGTCGACAGTGGCGAAGCAGGCTGTACGACGTGGCGCGCTCGTCGAGGACAGTAGCCGACGCTGGGGATGCCATCGGGCGACCACTCATCGGGCGACGGGACCCACTCTTCGGACGGCGACCGTCGGCCCCGAGAGCCTTGGGCGGCTTCTGCGCCACGGCAGGCGGCTGGGGATGTGAACGCCACTGTGCGACGCCGTGCCACTCGACTCACGCCGCCGTGTCCTCGCCACTCGCTGCCGCTGGAAGCGTGGCGCCATGTCTTGCGCGTCGAGTGCCGCCCAAAGGAGGCGCTACTCAGCGGCATGTGGGCCTCGCCTGCTGGCTGGCATCCGCCTCCTCGGTTGACCTCGAGCCCAGGCCACCCGTCGGCGTGACGACGTACGTTCGGCCTTGCAGCTCATCGTGACCGGCAGAAGAGTCGTGCGTGACAACCCGGAGCCGCGGCGGCCCCTTAACCTTCGCCAGAAATCACTTGAAAGAAAGTTTCTGGGTCGCCCGACGGCAGGGGTCGTAATGAAGGGGATGTGGACGTGGACGACGTGAGACGGTGATCAGACGGCCGGGGTGGAATGTGCGCGAAGCTGCGGCCAGGCGAGGCCGTATGTGCGCGTGCGTGGGCGGCATGAACACTCGCCGGGGTGGCCGCAGCGAGGAGGGCAGCGCAGCGGCGCGCGTCGGTGTCTCGACCGGCGGCTGAGGCCTGCGCGCGCTTCGGTCGTACCACAGCACGGATGTCAGCCCCGGCTGCGTCTGCAGCCCGTCCGGCCCGCACTCATGCGCGAACCATGTTCCCATGTCCACCCTGCACTTCTACTTTAGTCGATGCCGCAGACGCGTCGCGACGCGACGCGAGGGGGCGAGGGGGAGGGGACAGGGGGCCGTGTCGCGTCGACCTCCGCGGGAGGGGACGAGGGGACGAGGGGACATGAGATACCAGGGGCCGGGTAGGCCACCGGACCGGGTACGTCTGCGTCTGTCTGCCCCGGGAACCGCCTGGAAGAGGAAGGTGCGGGAGGGGTGTGTCGGCAGACTGTGCTGAGCTCGACGGCGCAGCGTCGACCCGTCGCCCAGGCGTAGGTTTGTAGGTTCGCTAGCTCGCTCGGATAAACACCTGCCGCGCCTGCCGGTGCCACCGGGCGCGTCTTGACGGCATGGCGCGCGAGCGAGCCGCCCGCCGCGTGGCAGTTGGACTGACTCTGTCAGGTGCAACTCAGCGGAGACAAAGCAGCCCGCTGCTCCTCCCGGCCGTGCCTGTGTCGCGTCGCCCCGTCGCCGTCGCGACCATGTCCCGTCGGTTGTGCGCGCAGCGACTGCGGCCCCGTCCTGGCCCGCTTAGGCCTCGCTGGGTGAGTATCCGGCGTAATGTGATGCTTCTGGCACGGGCCGGGGGGTGTAAGCTGGGCCCCCGTTTTTGGTCCCCGCTGGCGTGGGCCAGTCTGTGAGCTGCTGACCGACGAGGCGAGTCATGGTCGTTTGGCGAGCTGCGCCATGGCTGGGCCAGGCCTGCGCCACGCCGCCACGTCCTGGCTGACTGCGCTGCCCGGCTCTCGTTGTCAACAACAGGTCGCGACGCCGACACGTCGCAGCTACATACGTCGCCGCTGGAACGCGTCGCCACGTTTCGAGCCAGCCAGCTGCACCGCATTACCTTGCCCCTCGCAACTCGCCGCAGCATGACTCATCGTCATGAGTATTCTCCCCACCCCACCCCTCTCCTTCCTCCTCCTCCCTGTCAGGATCCATTGTTCGAGGGCTGTAACAGTACAAAGTGTAACGCTGCTGTTTGTGACTCTTTTTTGATTTTTCAATCAGAGGGTAGAGGGTAGAGGGCGGATATCTCGTTGGCGTCGAGCGGGTGGGCTGCGACAGCACACTATTGATAGCGCGGCTGCATCTCGTCTTGCTGATAGGATCTCGTCTAGGGCCCAACAAAGTCACAATCAGGACATGCAGAGCGTCCGAAAGGAAAAGAGGCTTCCTGCGCCCGACTCGTCCGACAGGCAAAAGGCGGTGGGACTGGGTAGGCTGCAGGGACGCGTCTTGCGGGATCCCTTTGCAGCATTGACGGGAGCAAATGGTGGCGGTTTGAATGAGCGCGTATCATGGTCGCTTGCTGCACGGTTGGTTGCTCCGACTGACTGCCAGTGCGCATGCGTGCGTGCGTGCGTCAGCATTTCCAGATGTGCACCTGTCGTCGCGTTGGAATGGACTGGCTCGTTGCTTGCGGTAGTGGTAGTGCGTGGCGGCCGCGGGAAGGAAGGAAGGCGGTTCTTTCGTATCGGGTCATTTGGAGCGCAAACACGACGTCGCAAGTCGGTACGCCCGCTGAGGCAAAGACAGAATTCCGGCCCTGAGGATAGGGTTTAGCGCTCCCTGAACGCCCATGGGGCTAATCCCTTGGCCTCTCTGGGCGCTTGTGGCAGCTCCCTGATCCATGCCGTACGACGCGTTTCAAGGAGCGCACGGCGGGGCGCACACGGGCGCAGGGGTCCCTGGCTAGTTGTTTTCGGCACACTGCGCCCCCTGGCAGAGCGCACGACCCTGTTCCCAAGTTGCCAGTGACTGGCGACGGCGTGGCGCCAGAGGAAAGAGTCAGCCGAGACACCCCACCACCCCCCATCAGTGCTACCTCCCCTCAGCCAGCGACGCCTCCGTCCCTTCATGTAGGACGTTCATATCCTCGTTGCCTTGGACGCATCCAACGCCCCCCTCTCTCTTGTTTACTCCTCACTCACGCATATACATCAACAAGTTTGGGCACAAACACCCCCCCTCTCCCCCCGTTTCAATCTTCTCCATTGTTGGACTCGTCGTGGCCGTCTCGTGTGGCTCGCTCGCGATCGTCACCCCCGTCGTCACACATTACCCTCTCGCCCCACCACGCGTCGTGGATCTGCGCACCGACCTCGTCGCCCCCCACCCGCCGCCCCCCATCCACCTACACGCCTGTGCGCCGCCCATCACCCACTCGAGCAGCCACCCGCCCCGCCGCACCCACACCTACACCCCCACTCTCGACCTCATCGTCCCCACCTCAAAAACCTCGCCGCTCCAGTCATCCTAGATGCGCGTCTAGAACGACCATCCACCACATACACGGTCGACTCGGCTCTCTTCACTGTCATCTTTTACTACTTTTGCCCTCTTGATATCTTGGTTCATACCCTACTGCTCCTCGACTACTCGTAGCTTCTCTGGCAAGAGGCGACACTTGTGCCAAAACACCCAAACCAAAACTCATACTCGACCTGGCACGCGACTTGGCGGCAAACATCCATCACAATGCCAGCCTCGTACGTCTCGTCCGACCAGCGCCTCACCGCGGCTACTCTCAAGGCTCTCCCTCTCCAGCCTGCCGAGCCGGCTTGGCAGACTGCCGCCGAGGCCTCTTCATCAATGGTCTTCTGCCCAAAGACGCCAATCACCCCCGACGCGTCGACATATAGCCCTCCTCGCGCCTACCAGTGCTACTGTGGCAAGCGCGTAGAGACCGGCAAGGGAATCTACTGCTCAATCGGTACGAGATCGCGATCTCATCAAAGAAGCCCGCTGACCCATATCCTAGACTGCGCTCGCGGCGATGCCTTCTCGTCTCTTACCCACATCCGGGGAGAGTCGATGTACTCTTCTGTAGCCGACACGGACACGGATCCATCACGCGCTCCCTCGGTCGCGTCCATTGCCAGCAACAGCGACGACTGGGACGCATCCCACTACCGCCGCATGAACCGTGCCGACCAGCGCCGTGGTGAAAGACGCGCTCGCCGTCGTGCCGAGGACAGCGCTTCTCCCATCTCGACAGACTCGAACCGCGCTCCATCTGCCGCGTCTGTCCTGTCGCCATCACGCGTCCCCGAGCTCGTCTCTTCCCACTCGCGCAACACTTCGAACGCGTCGTCCATTTTCTCCCTGTCGACTGCCAGCAGCCTGAGCCGCAACCCTTCTACCTCGAGCTCTCGCTACGGTGGCAACACGGCCAGCGTCGCCATCGACGATGCCATCCTCGAGGACGAATGCGAGGAGCTCCACGCCAACGCGTTCCACGAGCCAGCCTCGGCCCGCTCCACCCTCAAGGCCAACGGGGGTCGCCCACGAATGGTGCCTCGCTCTAGCGCCATGACCATTGGACGCGACATGCACGACGTGCTGGATGAAATCCTGTTGATGGAGCAGTCATTCCACGTCGAGGAGATCGAGGAGAAGAGGCCCTCTACGCCCATCAACGAGCCCTTCGTCCCCGTCAACTCTCGCCCTGCTCGCACTCCCTCGCCCGTTCTCCGCGGGCGTGGCAGTGTCATCCCTCCAGGAGCGCCCAACGCTCCTGACCGCCGCTCGTCGGTTGTTCAAGGCCGCCCTCCCAGCGTGTACGCCCACCAGTCTTCACTTTCCGAGTCGCACACTGCACTGTACCTTGCCACTGCATCGCCGGTCTCCGCCCCCAAGTCTGGACGCCACCGCCGCTCGGCCTCGCCCAACCTCAGCCAGCGTCGTAGCATCTCGTTCACGCCCCAGAACGCGGGCCCTGCTCTTCCCAGGCCTCTTCGCAACCGCTTTGATTCGCCTGGCGTCACGCCTGTTCGCCTTAAGCACCTCACTCCCAACGCGCATCACCCGGCGATGAACAACTGGCGCTTCCCGACGCATTCGTCGGACGACGACACGCCTACCCGCCAGGGCTTTTCTTCTGGCGTGACGGTGGTTCCTGATCTCCCGCTCACCACTGAGCGCCGCATGCTCTGGGAGCACGGCGCTGATGTGGCACCTGCCGACCTCGCCCCTGCTCTCTTCCCTGCGACATCGTCGCCAGGATCGCCCGCCTTTGCACCTCGCTCTCGCAGAGCAGTGTACATCCCCGACGACTTTTCGCCCTCACCCGCCCCTTCAGAGAGGGGCGGCACATTCTCACCCCCGGACTCTGCCCTTCGCCTCGGCGCGCTGCTGGGATCTGGCAACGACAGCGACGACGACGAGTCTGGACTCATGGACGTTGACGACAGCGAGCGTCGCTCGATTGGCGCGTCAACGATCCGCGAGTACGGCCTCGCCGCACCGGTGCCTCCCTTTACGCAGCGCGGCTGGTAACCCAGCCATTTTGTTTCTTTTGTCTCCTCTGCGAGCGAGCTGGTGCTCCTCGCGCGTTGTTCTGCGGTCCCGTTTGTATCAAAACCCATCAGTGCATCTCTCCAACTCATAGTCATGGGGCGCGCGTCGAACGCGTCGCTCCTTCACCATCACGTCCAACCATGCCCCGAATGTCACATCATAGTCATCAATGCACCGTGTAAACAATGCGAGGGTGGGCGAGGGCCCCAAATAAACACGACGAAAGTGGAAGTGATGGTGCCGCGGCACCCTCGATAAACATGGCGCGAGGCCTCGTGGTCGTGGGTTGTGGATTGTGTCTCGCGTCGGTCTCGGCGCGGCGGTGGGCGGGGGCGGCGGCGTCGACGTCGTAAAGAGACAAACACGCCCAAAGCGTGCAAGTGCAGTCGGACGTGCACGGGCGGTGCTGCAGGGTTTGGTGCAGGTGCAGGTGCACCTGCATACCTGTGGCGGCGCCAAGGGGAGGCGTGTTTGGGGGTGTTTGTGCGAACATGACGTGGTGGCCCCGCGTGTGCGCGTGTGTTGACGCGCTGCGATTCATTTGGCCGGGTGTTTGTCGGTGCGGCGTGTTGTGGTGTTCTGGCCCGTCGTGCGGGGCGTGCGGCGAGCTGCGCGCGTGTTTGCGTTTCTGGGCCGAGCTAGGTGCTTGGGCGGGGTTTGCGTTTGCTGCACCCCACACGTCGTCAGGCCACAAGCGAGCTGTCCTCGACGCGTCGCGATGGGCCACGTCGCAAAGTATGTACTTTGTCCCCTCGACCAATGCACATGCCACCAACAGAAACCAGTCGCGCCGCTGCGTGCGTGCCGCGGCGCCACCGCTGCTCAATTGCACCATGGCAGTACCAACGCGCCGCATTCCAGCGCCACCGAGCTTGTGTTGAGCTTGCGTCGACCTCCCCGAGTGCTTGTTCGCAAGCGCGATCTCGGGGCGAGCAGGCCCTGCGTACGTACGCTGCCGTGATCGCGTTTTGCCGTAACCTATTTGCTTGCCGTAAGCTGCTATTTGGTTGTATTACTCGTTCTGGCCCCGCCAGATCTGGCAGGTGTTGGTGTTGTCGACGGCAAGGCCGACGCGTCGACGCGTCGGGCCTCGAGCGTTGAACGTCGCTCGCGCCGCTCGGTGCTGCATGCGCTGGCGCTGTAGGTCGCCGCACTCTCGCCCCTGCCACAACACATGCATCTGCTGCTCCGGGCAGCTCTACCGCTACCGCGCCGCACTACGCCGCGTCGGCCCCCGCCCCCGCCCCCTCGCCCCCACTCAGCAGCCGCTTGGCCAAGTGCACATCCCTCGCGCGCACGAGAATGTTCGCCGTATGCGTCGTCGAGTTGTACAGCATGCGCACCTGGCTCGACTCGAGCACGTTCGAAAACTGCAGCACGAGGCCGGAGCGGTCTATCGAGGCCGCGAGGTGAGCGCGGTACCAAGCAGCAGAGAGACCTACCCATGTGTACTGGCCCGCCCGAGGCGCCCGCGACGCCGCGCAGGTCGAGCTGGAGGCAGCGCTTGCGCTTGCCTACCCCGAGCTCGGAGGGCAGGCTCGCGCCCGAGTCGGACGGCGGTGGGCGGGGCGGCGGGAGCACGGCGTCGGTATTGCGCCGCCTGCGCGCGTCGTCTGGCGGGCCCGGCGCAACGCCCTCGCTCTGCGTGCGCTGGTGCACCGGGAGCGGGGTGAAGCCGAGCGCGTGGTCAAACTTGTAGCGCGGGGTCGTGGCCCCGCTGTCTGTCGGCGTCGTGGGCGAGGTCGGCGCGTTGCGGAAGGTCGCGCGCGTCGGCGTCGCGGCGCCGCGGTCTGGCGCCGGCAGGGGCTGCTCGTCGACGGCGAGCGGGGGCCGCACGGGGCTGCTGACGAACACGTCCTCGTCGAGCTCGTCCTCGACGTCGGTTTCCCCCTCGAGCTCGGAGCGGAACCCCGTCGCGTCCCACATGTCGTCCTTGTCGATGAGGAGCGCGCGCAGGATGCGCACCTCGGAGATGATGCTCACCCCGTCGTCCTCGGTGCGCGTGTAGCTTATGAACGGGCGGTGCCGGTGGTGTAGCTGCGCGTCGTCGGGCTCGGCGTCCGCCTCGATCTCGTCGATGACGCGCTCTGGCCACACCATGAGGTTGCGCAGCTTCTCGACGATGCGCGAGTCGATCTCCTTGAGCCCGACGCACGCGAGCGCCCCGTTGAGCACCGTGATCTCGTGCTCTGGCGGCGTGTCGGGCTGCGGCTGCTCGAGCGCGAGGCTCAGCAGCGGCTGCGAGAGCCGGTGCGAGCTCAGCCGCCGGGGCAGCGGCGACACGCTCGCCGTCTCGGCAGACACCTGCCCTGCGGGTTAGCGGGCACGCAAGCCCCGACTCACATCCGCACAGCGCAAAGATCGACGAGGCGCGGTCAAAGTCGCCGTTCTTGACGAGCAGAAAGTCGCCCGTATACGTGCTCTGGTACAGGATCGAGATGCCGGCGGCAGCGAGCGGCGCCGACACATGGCGGATATTGGGCGAGTCTGGCGAGCGTCAGCACACAACCCCCGGCGCTGCCCCTACCATAGTTGGACGACGATAGCAGCTCGGTCTCGCCCGAGCCGAGGTGGAACACGCGCCACTTGGAGTGCACGCGGACCGGCCCCGTCTCTGGGCATCCCCACTCGGACTCGATCAAGGGGACGGCGGCAAAGACGGAAATCTGGGGTTAGCTCGCCCCGGGATGGCCGTGCCGACCTGTGCTCACCTCTATCCGGTTGGACGTGAGGTTGAAAAATGCGGCGCTGTCGGCCGGCGCGCGGTTGATGGTCCAGTACAGCTGGGTCGCGTACGCCTGCGCGACGTCGACGGGGATGTGGACGATGGACACGGGGTCGGCGAGTGCGCTGGGGGTGGGCGTCAGTGGGGGTGGCCGGTGGGTAGTGCAGCTCCGGCGCACCTGATGCTGATTTGCGCCATGGTGCGCTGGGCGAGGTGGCTGTGAGAGCAGGAGCGGTATTTGTAGCCAGAGCCAGACCCCACCCGCTGGACGTGAGCAGGTTAGTGGGTCTGACTGGGCTGATCGTCGCGGCCGGGGGGTGACTGGCGTGCCGTTGTGGTCGTCGTGGCCGTGGTCGTCGTCGAGATGAGAGAGGTGGCAGTAGAATGTGTCGTGGATGCTTCTTTCCTTGTCGCTGCTGTTGATTCCGTCATCCGCCCGCCCGGCCGCTAGCGCCGAGAGGGTGCAGCAGGTGCAGCGTTTCACGCCGTGGTGACGATGCGCACGGGCCACCGACGTCGAGTACGACGCCACGGGGTGGGTCAGTCGACGACGACCTGCCGAGCTGCCGGCTGCCGGACGGCTTGACGTGATCTCACTCGTCGGCACGCGGCACACTCAGCGCTCAGCGCTCAGCTCGGGCCGCCAGCCGCCACGCGGCAGGGCGAGTCTGCAGTGGTCCGAGCGGGGGGGCGTGGTCGTCGGTCGTCGTCGGGCGGGCGGGCCGAGGCAGCTGGCAGCTGGCGCTGCCGAGCAGATGCGCGCGAACGGCGCCAACGAGGCGGATCAAGCGCCACATTGGCACGAGAAGGCCTCGAGGCAGCGAGGAACGAGTGGCATAGGCTTAGGCTTTGGCTTTGGCTTTCGGTCCCCGTCGTCGGGTCGGGCGAGACGCTGGTAGCGGACACGAGGCCATTGTCGTCGCCGTGGCGTGGCAGCTGCTTCTCCCAGGGCTGCTCGGCTCATCGTAGCCCCCATCGCGCATTCCAGCATGCCGTTAGGCGTTGGCGCCGCGGCTCCGAGGGTTAGCGGCGAGTGCTGTGGGGACTTTGGGGCGGCGGCGGGCTGGCGGGGCGGCCCTTGTTCTGCCTACCTCTGCACATGAGCATGTCGCAGCGGCAGTGGGTCCGTCGTGGGGTGTCATGGGCTGCTCGTCGAGGATTGTGGACGTGACGATGCGGGGAAGTGCGGGGTAAAATGCCCCCGCCACAACAACAAACCAACATTGTCGAGCTCAACCTCTCCCTCGTCCACTCCTCCACCCATGACAGCACGCAGATCACAGGCCGCCTCGCTCGCCTCGCGCCAGTCGTACGCGCCCGCCGGCTTCCGTGCGCGCGACAGCCTCTACCCCGTCCCACAGGGCGACTTTCTCAAAAGCCTCGAGGAGTGCGTCGGCGCGACCGAGGCGTGTGTCGGCAGCGTGAGTGCCCCCTCCGCCAGCAGCTGACGGCAGATATCTGGCGCCATCGACGCGCTCGAGCCCGGCGTCGCTGACCTGCCGCGCCTCTCCACCATCTACCGCAACATGCACGTGGGTACTTCCCGAGCCCTTGGGCGCCGCTGACGCGGCACCACCGCAGTACTACCTCGTCGTGCCAGAGCCAAAGATCAACCACCACAAGGCGCTGTACGCGGCGTCGCTGAGCCCGCAGATCGAGCAGCTCATCCAGCGCGCCGAGACGCTCGTGTCGGCCGAGGGCGCGAGCGTGCGCCGCCTCGAGGAGCGCCTCGCCATGCTCGAGACTGCGCGGTTGCCCGCCATTCCCGCGGCCCCGGCCCGCCCGAGCACGTTTGCCGACCTCGACGAGCGGGACGAGGGCGAGACACGCTGCCGGTTGGACGGGGTCGACACCAAGGGCGCGTCGATTGCGCAGGCGCGCAAGATTGGCCTGTTGAAGAAGAAGAGGGAGAAGCTCGAGCAGGAGATGGCTAGGCTGGCGAGTGAGGCGGCGTAGTCGCCGAGCAGTGAGGGCAACCCCGCGGGGCATAGAGCATGTGTGTATACTACGACCGACTTGATTCATTCCATTCTAGGTGTATGTTGAAGATACTGACAGGCTAACTGGTGGCGTATGGCGACACCCAACACACAGCCCCTCAAATCTCCCGGCTCTCATCCACATTCACGATAAAGTTGGCAAACCAACGCACCTGCTCGACAAACGAGTCGGCGTCGTTGAACTCGTCGACCGTGTGGATGTTGTTCATGCCGCTGGCGCCGATGAACATGTAGGCGAAGCGGTAGATGTTCTTGGACAGGGCCCAGTAGTGCTTGGTGTCCGTGTTGCCCGTGGACAGGAACGGCGCAAACTGGAGCTCCTTTGCGGCCTCCTCAGCGCTGCGGTACGACTCGGGGCGCGTGGCAAACACGCCGCGCGACGTGCCCGCGAGCAGGCGCCACGCCGACGAGTCGACAGTGTAGGGCGAGACGGGGGCGGGGTCGAGCCTGGGGCGGGTGTGAGCGGCGCCACGCAGCAGCACTTACGACGAGTTGAACGCCTCGCCAATCGTCAGCTTGCCGGCGTGCTTTGGCTTGCCGTGCTTGCCGTGCTTTGCGTGGTCGGCCCTGCGCCCGTGGCACGCCTCGTCGCGGGCGAACACGCTCGTGTCGACGGCCTCGCCGAACGCCTCAAAGTCGAGACCGTACTGCTCTGCCAAGGGGCCGAGCGTGTGGATCAGGCGCTTCTGCAGCTCGGCCACGGATGACGAAATGTCGATACGGTGGTTGACGTACGCTGTAACGACCTCGGGCTGGGAGTTAGCAATGCCCCACACAACCAACTCACAAGAGCGTTGACCTTGACGCCGCCGTTGATAATGTCGACGGCCTGCGTCGTCGACACGAGCGCCTTGCCCATGCCGGGGGGGAGCACGCCCTGCTCTGCCGAGCCCGTGACCCACCAGTCGCGGAGGCGCTTGAGAATGTCCTTGTCGGGGCGGCCCTTCTCGATCGACTTGTTGAGCTTGTTGATGAGGGCGCGCAGGTCCTTGGGCGCGCCGGCCGCGTTGGCGGCGCACGACACGAGACCGACGAGCGGCGACTCGGCCTTTAGCACGGGCTTGTGCGGCGTGCGCTCAATCTCGGCCAGCAGCAGCGAGATGAGCCCGATGCCTGTGTGCGGGGCTGGCCGTCAGCGTACCCCAAGCATGCTACCCACGCGGGATCGACGAGTGCCCGCCCAGCGTCTCGACCTTGACCTCGACGTCGAGGTATCCCTTCTCGCCGACGGCGGGCAGGCCAAACCAGTCGCCAAACACCTGCGAGATGCCCGATCCCTCGTCGACAATCATGGCCATCGAGTCGGGGCCGTACTTCTCCAGGATCCACGCCGCGAGGTTCTTGGCGCCGACCTTGCCGCCCGTCTCCTCGTCGCTGCCGAACGACAGGATGAGGGTACGCGTGGGCTGAAACGTGCCCTGCCTGAGGAGGAGCTCGACCGATGCGCTGGGGGTCAGCGCTGCCCCGCGACGACAACTCACAGCGCGCCAACGGTGCCCGACTTGTCGTCGGTCGACCCACGCCCCCAGATCTTCTCGCCGTCATACTCGCCGCCGTACGGGTCGTGCGTCCACAGCCCGCGCGTGGCAGGCAGCACGGGCACGACGTCCGAGTGGCCCATGAGCAGCAGCGGCTTGAGGCTGGCGTCCGAGCCCTGCCACTCGAAGATGAGCGCGTGCTCCTGCACGCGGGTGCGGGTCAGGTGCTGGTGCACGAGGGGGAACGCCTTCTCGAGGTCTGCCGTCAGCGTCGAGCGACAGGGCCGCACGCACACTCGGACCACTTGTAGAACACGTCCCAGCGGGGGTCGTCGCCGACGGGGCCCATGACGTCGAAGATCTCGGTGGGGACCTTGACGGCGTCCGAGAGCCAGGTGACGATCTGGTCCTTCTCGCCCTCGACGACGGCCGACGCGTTCAGCCCCTGCGGGAGCACGGCGTCCGGCTGCTCGCACGCGGCGGCCTTGAGCGCCGCGTCGAGCTGGGCGGGGGTGAGGGCCGCGGCCGGGGCCGAGAGGGAGAGGAAGCCGGGCGGGCTGAGCAGGAATGGCGCGGCGCCGAGCGCGAGCACGAGCGCACCGAGCCGCGCCCACCGCCTCGAGGCGGGCTTGGGCGCGGCCGCGGCGGCCGCAGTGCTGGTCGGCAGTGTCTCTGGAGCTCCCATGGTGGATGATGCAGAGGGTGTTGTAGCCCGCTCACTTTCGGCGAAAGTGGTGCGGCGCGGTGATGTAACTGCGCGCTGGCTTCGGGCGACCATGTGCCGCCGTTCGGCCATCTCCGTGGCGGCGGCCTGCGGCCTGCACCCGCCTGCGTGCGCGCGCGCAGCGAGCCCCGCCCAACCAGCGGCGAGCGATGTGGTAAGTGTGCATGCAGCGGCGACGGGTCATGGGCGCTGTCGAGTAGGCTGCCAATGCTGGTTACTTGCTGCGATTCGCAGCGAGCCGCGGTGCCGCCGCGGTGCCGATGCCACTGCCAGCCCGTCGGTCAGCTTGCCAGACCATGCTGTCCGCCGTCAGCCAGCCCGCCGCCCCCGAGCCCCACCCCGCCCAACCCAACATTGCTAGGCGGAGAAACACCGCGAGCTTGGGGCGACCTTGCCCGCATCCTTTTGTTCTGGAAGCCCACTCGTCCCCCAGTCTCACGCGACGCCTGCCACCCGGCGTCCTACCACGGCAAGCCATTCAGTCAGCACTGTTTCACGCATTCATCATTCAACATTGCTGACCTTTCGCACCCTCCCTCGCACACTCAATGACGTGACGTGCACATGACGTAGCGAGGCACACGACCAGGGTTAAGTCAAGCCCGCACGGATCCCTTCGGACCGCCCCACGTCGACCAACCAGCGCGGCGCAGAGGGAGGGCGGCGCCTGCGCCCGCGCCTGTTCGGTGTGGCCGGCGGCGTCGAGGGCGGCGTGTGCAAGCATCAGTCGTGCTTGTTTGCTTGGGCTCCCCAACCGACTCGGACGCCGCGGCGCATGCGGCACTCCCCCCCGCGCAGCCCGTCTAACGCCGCGAGATCTTCAGGCGCTGCGCGCGGATAAGCGCGAGCCAGAACATGGCGGTGTTCGCTCGTTTCCCTGTGGCGGGGATTGCGAGAGGCAGGCTGCGAGCGAGCGAGGCTGGCAGACGCCAGAGGGAGGGAGAGGACGACCAGCGTATCCGACGTGTCCTGACTGCACCTCAATTCCCCAGGTCGCTGTAGAGCTGCTGCACTCGCCGCTGCACTCGCCGCGCTCGCGCCACGGCACACCGCCCGACGCCCGACGGGTGGGCAGTGACGAGGCGTCTGGTCCACCCCCAGAATAATGGCCTTGAGTCATGCGCTGGCTCGCTGGCTGGTGCCTTGCCGGGGCCTGGGTGGCCTTGTGCGTGCTTGGCACCAGAGCATACCGTCCGTCGTCTGACCGCGAAGAACCAGGCTATTCTCAATCTTTCTCGTTCTCGTTCTCGTTCTCGTCGTTGTCGTTCTCGTCGTCGCTGTCGTTGTCGCCGCCTGCTCGCCCTGCTTGTGCCTACCGCGCCGGCGCTGTTGCCATCTCTACCGCTGGCTCCAAACTGGGCCGATCGCACCACCCCCCCCCCTGCGTCATCTCGTCGTCGGCCACACACCCACACACCTCGACGCGCACACACACCCCACCCACCGACATTGCCGTCAACACGCACACCGCCCGACACACAATAAAGCTCGTTGACAAGAACCCACCCACGTCTCGACCCACCCACGGCCTCGGCCACTGCTCGCGACCCACGCCGCGCTCAGACACACACCCACACCCACACCCACCGACGTCACTCGTCGTGAATCTTCGCGCTGCCAATCCCCGTTGCTCTCCGTCCACCCCCTCCTCCCCCATTCACCGACTCAGACGACCACCTACAAAAGGAAGCAGCCACGCAGCAGCAGCGTCAACAGCAGCCCAACAACAGCCCCAAGAGCTTGCATAAGCAGCTCACGCCACCACACTCTTCACGCCAACAGCTACCCCACCCCCCCTCCCCCCCCCGCACCAGCCATGCTCCACGCCACCTCGCCACCGGGCGCCCGCACCCTCTACCGGCCCATGCTCTCGTCGCAAAAGTCGTCGTCGTCGACCGACATCATCACGAGCGCCGACCTGACGGCCCACTTCCGCGACTACCTCCGCGTGCTCAACACGGGCGGCTGGGCCTCGCTCAGATACTATGTCGCGCCGCGGCTCGCACACAACTCGCGCCCGTTCACGCTCGCAAACTTTGCAAAGATGCTCAAGGCCGGGTCGACGTTCCGCCCCGACATGATCGTCGCCGACACGGGCAAGCGCACGCTCGCGGCCCGCATGGAGATCGAGGTCCCAAACGACGACGGCTCGATCAACGTCTTCAAGGAGCACGTCTTCTACCACTTTGACGCAAACTGGAAGATTGACGAGATCTGGAGCGTCTTCAACATGCCCGACGACCGCCGCGGCCTCAACGCCGTCGGCGACGGCCGCCCCTCCAAAGTCATCCCGAGCCGCCCTCCGCGCGACTTTCGCGACGACGACCGCTCGGCGTTCTAGCGAGTGACGCGCCCGCCACCATCGAGGGCGGGTCAGCATTCTTGCTAGCCAGTCAGCCCTACTCGCTCGCTTGACGACGTCGACCCGTTGCGCACCGGCCGCGCTGACACATACCCCCCCTCCACCCTTTCCCTTCGGCCATTCGGCTCCACAACACGCACACAAACACACAAAGGACTCTTTACACCGCATCTGTCATCCGTCATCGTCACTCCACCTTGTTTCCAACCCCCCTATACCCTGCCACAGAGCCAGGTAGCATGTATATCACTGCATTGACAACAAAAGATTACTGCGTCACCCCTTGTAGAACGCGAATGGAAACCATCTATCGAAAGTTGAGCTTGATGAGGAACAGGAGGATGTTCATCGAGACGTGGACAGACGCCCAGCCTGCGGCGTCAGTCGGTCGGCATGAGCGAGGCACATACCACACGCGGGCACCAGCTCGGGGTACTCGCGCATCTCGTCGAGGCCGATCTGCGACACGTCGACCTTGAACGTCCGGAGCATGACCTGTCGCGCGACAAACGACGAGACAAGCTCCGACGCCCAGACGGCGCACGAGGCGAAAAAGGTCATGGCAAACGTGTACGGGTCCTCGGCCGTCTGCGAGAACTTGAAGAATGGGTATATCTGCGAGTTGGGTCCGAAGTGAAGGATACTGAGCCAGCCTGGGGGTGAGCAGAGGTGGCACACGAAGCACTCACCAAGGAACCCAACCATGGTGACGTTTTGTGCTAAACTGCGACAGTAGAAGCTGACAGCCACGTTCTCGGCATGGTCTGCCCAGCTGTGGGGGTACCCGACGACGATTTGGAGCATGCGGTGCCAGGTCTGGGTCATCTGTAGTGGGAAGAAGACGGCGACCGATATCGACGATAAGAGCTGGACCGTCGCGAACTGGGCCGGCGAGCGGAGGCGTGCAAACTGAGGTCAGTGGTGTCCGGGATGTGTCACTCACGAGGTTGCGGTAGAAGACATGGTACACGAGCTGGAAGAAGAGCTTGTAGAGGAAGAGGAGCGCTCGCGAGCGGACCTTGGACGAGATGATGAAGAAGGATAAGAGGGCGAGGAGCTGGGTCGCTGCCTGTCAGCATGGCCGCTGGTATCGCACTCACTGATGATCCACGACCACACCCAGGTGCCCGCGTCCAGCGACGTATGTGGCAGTGTCGACAGGAAGAGACTTGCATACGCTGGTGGGTTAGGGATGCTGGCACTCATTGCACCCACCTTGGCCAGCAATGAGTGACACCGCAGCAATGACGAGGCAGGACATGAACCAGAGGAACCGCAGCCACGACGAGGGGATGCGCCGCAACTCCTGGCCAAAGAACCTGCCGTCAGCGTCGCCCGTGCCCCGAACCCACATGTACTGGACCGCCGGCTGGGCGTGCCGGTAGACGTGCCGCTTGTCCCGCTTGAGCTTTGAGAAGCATGCCAGGGCGGGCATGTGCATGGCCGCAAACGACAGGACGACCCAGAAGGCTGACATTAGCTGTGCTTCGTGACTCGACTCACTCTTCCGCTCCCAGTCAAACCCCTCGACTGGATCCTTCTCTCGCCACCGCTTGTGCAGGTTGAACCAGTCCATCTGGTGCGCAATGAGGCCGACCGAGAGGGTGGCGACCCACATGATGCTGTAGGTCGTCTTTGCTCCGAGCGATGTCGGCCACCAGTCTGGACTGTCAGCTCGCGCGCGCGGGCCTGAACTCACTCAGCCGGTACAGGTTGAACAGCATGGTGATGAAGAAGAGCGCGACGGCGAGGTACATGCCAAAGTACCTGGGTGTCAGCTCACCCTCACGGCACACCCACCAGAAGAGGAAGAAGTAAAAGTTGACGTCGATGGGCAGGTCGTCCTCGTCGCCACTTATTCTCGGCCACTTGGGCAGCGGCCACGACGGGATATCGGGGATCGGCGAGTCCTTGTACGGGTCGTTGACGGGGAACGGCATGGCGACCCACACCCAGACGACGACGCACGGCAGGAGCGTGAGCACAAAGTGGCGCTTCCAGAAGCTGCTGAGCCAGCCGTCGACCATCTTGCGCGAGGGCTGCGTGTGAGTGAGCTGGTCCACGACGTCGACTCACGCGGAATAGCACCTGGCCCCACGGCTGCGGCCCGTCGTCCGCAGCAGCGGCGCTGACCGCGCGCCGCCTCTGCGCGAGGACGGGGCTGGGCGGCGCCGAGCTCGACTCTGCAAAGCGCGCCGAGAAGGGCGACGCGATCGCCCGGCTTGGCCCAGCAGCGCCGAGCACGCCCACGCCCACGACGCTGCCGTTCACGCTCCGGCTTCCGCGCGCGGGCGAAGCGAGGACGCTCGGCCGCACACGTGCTTTGCGCGCAGAGGCCGTGCGGTCGCGGTCTGGGGTGTGAGTACGGGGAAGACACGGAGAGACGACTCGACCCACCCCAGAGCTTGTCCTGCGCGCGCTCAGACCCGGTCGAGAGCGGCGTGAACATTGTAGTCTGGCGAGGTGCGACTCGCGCGCGTGCAGCGGCTCAAGCTGGGTGGGTGTGTGCGTGTGTGTGAGTGCAGTAGGTGTAGGAGTGATGCGCTTGAGCTGAAAGCTAACGGCGCATTGTCCTCGGTCGCTCGCTCGCTCGCTGGCTCGCTCGTCTCCTCGTGCTCGCTCGTCCTCCCTCTCCCCTGTTGTTGCGGCCTCCGGTCACGGTCACGCCGCAGCGCGCTGCCTGCTTGGACTTTGTGCCTAGATTCAGACCAGCAAGTCACAACAAAAACACGGCGCCATGCGTCAGGGCACGAAGACAGCCGCGGCGCCAAATCCTGCCCTAAGCGGCGATTACGGTTCCTAACGTGATTTGGCTCGCAATTCCTAATAGAGGCGAGTGGCGACTGCGACCTTGGGCTCGGTGGAGGTGGTCCAACCTGCCCTGGGGTGGGTGGCCACTGCTGTAATCTGATTCATAGGTTCATCTACATCTACACGTTGCTGGTTGGTTCACAGCGATCACAGCTGGATAGGATGTATTCTATGATGCGGGGACGGCGGAGCAGGTGTGGACGAGACATGGGTCGCCGATGCGAGGCATGCAGGATGGTGTCGCACAAGCTTGGACTAGTCGGAGCCCTCGTCCTGGGCAGGCCTGAAGCGCTTCGATGAACGCTCGGGCTTAAGGTTGTTTGCAGATTCAATCTGTCCCAAAGTCAGCAGTGACCCCTAGCCGTACGCACACTCTGCGGCTCGTCGTCGACGTCCGCAGCACGCTTGCGACTAGGAGGAGGGGTCTGAGCGCTGTGTGCTGACGGCAGCTCAGCCTGCAGGGTTGCGGAGCGCCGATCATCACCCCCAGTCGACACTTTGGGCGTAGATGGGGGCTGGCAAGTCAGACGGGGAGCGCTTGGGTCAAACGCACGGTTGGCGACAGAGGGCGGCGCGCTGACAGTAGCACCACCCTTTCCCAAGGGTCCTCCCACTGGTTTGACTGAGAAACCCGAGACACGGTCGCTTCTGGGGAGGGTGAGGAGGCCGTCGAAGGTGGGTCATTGAGGCGACGGGTGAGGCGCAACCAGGAAATGAGATTACAACCATCGTCTTCCTCGCCAAACGTAAAGGTCCCCGCCTGGGTTGTGCCGAGCTGTGGACACCGCTTCAGTTCCAATAACTCTGAGAGCAACATACCCATCCCACCAGGTCCCCCATGAATGTGTATATCAGGGTGAGAGTCTTGCCTACGAAAACGAAACACAGACCCTACCTGTCGAGGTCTAAGGAGCAGCGCTCCATCGGACAGTCTGAGCAGGTCTCTGTTGAGGCCCATTCGCAATCATCGGGGAACCATATCCTGGTCGTGCAAGCCTTGTGGAGATTTTGACAACCTTCACACTGAAGATGGACCGGAACGTCGACTGGTCCACTTCCTGTGAGCAAAGAACAAGCGGCATTCACTCACGTCCACTTGCCGCCGCCTTCCGACTCCTCCTTTTCCCAATCATCGTAGACCACCTCATTCTCTGACGTCTCATCCGTGTCATCCTCTGACGTCTCATTCCCAGCGTGAGGCGTCATACCCGCGAGGGTAAGCTCCCGTGTAGTAGGCGCACGGCCCTTTCGAGAGTGAGCGAAGATGTTTGGGTTAGGGGACATGGGGTGTTGCGAGGAAGGTAAGGAAGGTAGGGAAGGTAAGAAAGGAGAGGAAGGTCAGGAGGATTAGACTAGCATGCGCTGGAAGTGAGGTGGATCGTGCGCAGGGAGACACGCGTGGTACGCCGATGAGCTAGAGTGAGCCACCAGAGAATGTATCTGATTGCGGAGGATATTGTGGGCAGTCTGGTGGAAGATGAAGAGGTTGGGGTGAAAGGAAAACGGGGGGAGAGAGAGATGTCAAGAAGGAAGGAAGAAGGATCTAAGGAGGTCCGTGCGCGTCCTTACAGTAGCGGGAGCAAAACCAGACCAGCGCCACAAGTGGCACACCCCTTGTCCTGCCTTCATCAACCTCTGCTCGCGTTTGAGCTCTCCCTGGTGCAGAACAAACCACGTGCAGTCAGTACATGGCATGCACAGCCCTGCACACTCGCCAGGAGTTGTCAGTAAGCCTGCTGGGTGATAACGGAAGCAAACTGCCGGAGCCGCCGCCACTCCCTTCTCGACGTCTACATCGATTTTACGGTGCATCCAGCGGCTTTTATACGTCTCTAGCGACGCGATTAAAGCGTCAACGAAGAGAGATCGGCCCTCAGCCTCGAGTAGTCTTCATGTAAGCGTGTGTTCCGTAATGTATGACTCACCAAGGATACCCTCGACACGTCCGACGGCGGCGAGAGCAAAGTCCTGGTCCCACAGGTACTTCTGCAGAGTTGTTAGCCACAGTCCATCGAGCAACGAGCTCGCGCCGCAATACATACGTTAGCGACACGCTTGATGTCCTCCTCGGTAACGGCGTTGACGTAGCGCTCAATCTCCTTGGGGGTGTAGCGCTTGCCGGTGGTGATGATCTGGCGGCCAATGTCCTCGGCGATGGCGGTCGAGCCGTCGAGGCCAAGGAGGAGCGAGGCCTTGAGCTGCTGCTTGGCACGCTCAACCTCGGCGGTCTGGGGGCCAATGGACATGCGGGTCCACTCCTTGAAGGTGAAGTGGATGAGGTCGTCAAGGTTCATGAGGTTCTCCGAGACGAGGTAGATGCCCCAGAGACCAGTGTCCGAGTACGAGGTGGAGAAGGACATGAACGAGTTGGCGAGGTTGTTGGAGGAGATGATGTGGCTGAGGCGCGAGCTGAGGAGCGAAGAGGCACCGAGCGAGCGGTCCCAGTTGCCGAAGATGGACTGCAGGACGAGCATGGGCCAGTAGTCGGGCGACTTCCATCCGACACCCTCAACGGCAATGGCAATGTTGACAGTGTTCATGGTGTCGTCACGGATGCGGACCTCGGAACCAGTGAACTTGGTGGGCTCGTGGCTCGACTGGCCAAGGGGAATGGGGTTGGCCGAGACGGGGAGGTTGGCAAAGTTCTCCTCGGCGAGCTTGACGAGGGCGTCGTGCTCGATGGAACCGGCACCGACGAGGGCGATGCGGTCGGCGGTGTAGTTCTTCTGGATGTACGAGGTGAGGTCACCCTTGTTGATCGAGTTGATGTGGTCCTTGGGGCCAAGGATGGTGTTGCCAAGGGCGTGGCCCTGGAAGGCAACAGCGTGGAGGTGGTCGAAGACGACCTCCTCGAGCTGCTTGTCAACCTCCTCCTGCTCGCGGAGGATGACGTCGCGCTCGCGCTCAATAGCCGACTCGTCAAGCTTCGAGTTCTGGAGAATGTCGGAGAGGATGTTGACGGCGGCGGGGACGTCCTTGTCGAAAGCCTTGGCGTAGTAGACGGTCTGCTCGCGCGAGGTGTAGGCGTTCAGGTGAGCGCCGAGGTTCTCGACCTCGAGCTCGAGCTGCATCTGCGAGCGCGACTTGGTGCCCTTGAAGGCGAGGTGCTGGGGGAGGTTAGCAATAGTTCGGGTTGCCTCCTAAAACTCCCGCCATGCCGACCAGTCACAGGCCGTTGATGACACCGTTGATGTCAACGACCTGGCCTGCGGGCTGGGTGTGGGCAAGGCCGCTGTCCGCCACAGCAGGACCAGAGGACGTGAACCCGACCAGATGATGATGGCAGTTGCTTGCGCACCATCACACACCACCCCCGGCCCACGTCACACCGACCCGATCCTACACCCGACATCCGAACCTCGAATCGGCCCCAGCCGCATCTCCCCCCTCTCCGCCCTCTCTCTTCACGCCCCCCCTACGCTCGCTCCAGACCCCTACGCACCTCGAGGAAGTGGGCGGTGCCGCTGGCGTTGCTGGCGTCGGCGCGCGAGCCGGCATCGATCCAGAGACCGACAGTCGAGGTCGAGGCGCCGGGAATGGTCTCGGTCGAGACCGAGAGACCGTTCGAGAGCACCGACGTCTTGGTGACGGGGTCAGCGGTCTTGACGGGCGTCGCGAGGGCGCGGGCGAGCGTCTGGGCGATGCATGTCAGCAGTGATCACTGGCAACGACGGGTCCGCGCCGGAGCCAATGGGAGCCTGTCCAATTGCGCTCCGGGCGAATGTCGCTGTCGGGTGTCGTGGGAGGGGCAGCGACGCACCGGCTGGCGGAGCTGGACCGCGGGGCGGACGGCCCGGGAGAGGAGGCGGGCGGCGGACATGACGGAGAGGGGGGAGGGGTGTCTGGAGGACGTCTAGATGATCGCGAAGAGTGAGATGTCGGCGGACGACGCTGGCTGGCTGGCTGGCTGCATGCTGCTGCTGCTCCCTGGCCTGCATCCTCCCACCCAGCGACGCCCGAGAACGAGCACCAGCCGGACAGGATCGGGCGGTTAAAACGCCGCGTCACCGGACGGGAATATGCCACTTGTGGCAGACCAATCTCGAAGCCACCTCCACGCAACGCGTATAGTCAACACGTCACCGACAGCGGCAGCAGCCAACCTATACATTGCATCGCAGGCACCCGGGGCACTCTCCCCCCCCACGACGAACGACGACGACGACGACATGTTCAACCAAAACGCGTACCAGAGCTCGCCGTACGGCGCGCAGACCGAGCCCCTCGCCTTCTTCCAGGGCGGGCCCTCGGCCGGCTCCAGCTCGGGCTACTATGGCCAGCCGGGCCGCTCAGGCGTCGAGGGCAACCTCGGCGGAGGGGGGTACGCGACGGGCCAGATGTCGGGCTCGGGGCGGATAGGCGGCATGCTCGCCGGCGAGGGCAAGTGGTGGGAGGCGTTTGGCAGCGGCGGGCTCGAGGGTGAACCTGGGCTGATGGAGGGTGAGTCAGTGGTGGCGGCGAGGCAGCTGAGACGACGCCGCCTGGTGCGATCGCCTGCGCTGCTCGTTGCTGTGTGATCGCCAGAGCCCGCTGACCCCCCAGAACTGGGCATCAACCCCTCGCACATCCTCCAAAAGTCGCTCACCGTCCTCAACCCGCTGCGCAAGGTCGACGCCAACATCATGGACGACGCCGACCTGGCAGGGCCGTTCGTCTTCTGCTTTGCCTTTGCGTTCATGCTGCTGCTGGTGCGTTTGTGCGCGCCGAACTAGCTGACCCCAGTCCGGACGGCCACAGTTCTCCTACATCTACGGCGTGGGCCTGCTCGGCACAATCGCAATCTACACGCTGCTCAATCTCATGTCCGAGACGGGCGTCGACGCATATCGCACCGCGTCCGTCCTTGGCTACTGCCTCCTGCCCATGGTCGGGCTGGGCGGCCTCGGCATCGCAGTCAGGAGCGACCACATCATCGTGTACGCCCTCTCCATCATCTCGGTCGTCTGGTGCACCTACTCGGCCAGCTCCATCTTCGTCGCCGTTCTGCGGATGGACCACCAGCGTCTCCTGGTCGCATACCCCGTCGGCCTGCTGTACGGCTGCTTTGCGCTCCTCAGCATTTTCCAGGTGGCCAAGAAGTAGAGGGGAGAGGTGTAGCAGTAGACACAGACGACAGACAGCATGGACAGCATTTATCATAGCGCCGAATCTGCGTCGAGCCATATGTGCATAGCAATGTGTCCGGCTAACAGCAAGGTCCTATATTGACGCCTGCTGCAAGTGTTGCCCGTCTCCGTTCCTCCCTATGATATCATGAGTGTCTAGAAAAGCGCGTCATACTCGTGCTTGGCGGCAGCAGGAGCGGCAGCGTCGGCAGCGGCGGGTGCTGGTGCCGCGGGCCGGGGGACCAACGAGCCGTAGTCAGCAAGGACGTCGTCAAAGTCGGCGTCGGTGACCTTGGCGCTGGTGGGGGCTGTCGTGGGTTAGCAAGGCTGTCGACATAGACCGCTCAGCCCAAACACCACGTACCAGCAACAGGAGCGACAGGGGCAGTGGCCTTGTTAAGGCCCTGGACGATGAGGCGGCGGAGGGCCGGGCCGTCGAGGGGAGGCTCAGCCTTGGCGGGAGCGGCAGCGGCACCAGCGCCGGCGGTGCGCTTGGGCTGGTCGGTGTCAGCTTGTTCGCAGCAAGACTGGTTAGCTCTACACACCTCGCTGGCACGCAGGCCGCTTGGGCCGATGGGGTCGGTGACGAGCTTCTCAGCCGAACCGAAGGGGTTCTTGACCTTGCCCTCAGCGGCGAGGACATCACCCTTGGTGATGCGGCCGTGGAGTCCAGTGCCCTTGATCTTGGAGATCTGCTCGGGCGTCAAGTTGGACTCGATCAGTCTGGCGTGTCAGCTGGGTCGACTGGCAAAACTGGAGAGACCCACAATCTAGAGGCGGAGGGGAACAGGGGCAGCGCGCTGTCGACCTCCTTGTGGACGGGCTTGGCGGTCTCGGTGGACGCCGGCGCAGGCTCAGCAGCCTTCGCAGGAGCCGCGGCCGGCGCCTCGTCCTCCTTGGGAATCTCAGGCGCGTGGGCCGACACATCGGAGGGCACCTCGAGCTTGCTGAGGTCATCGCCCTCCTCGGCGAGGACGGCGATCACCTGGCCAACAGGGATGTTCTTGCTGCCGGCCGGGGAGAGGATCTTGCCGAGGACGCCCTCGTCCTGGGCCTCGACATCGATGGTCGCCTTGTCCGTCTCCTGTTGCCGTGTCAACTATCCGTCCTCCGCCGCTGGTACCCACAATCTCGAGCAGCACGTCGCCAGCGGCGAACGCCTCGCCCTCGGCCTTCTTCCAGTCGGCGATGCCGCCCTCGGTCATGGTCGGCGACATGGCGGGCATCTTGAAGAGCGTGCTCGCGAAGCGGGCCGAGGCTGGGGGCGTGAGTGTGTGGGCTAGGTGTGATGGGGTCGAGGGCTAACTCACCATAGCTAGGACGAGCCAGGGCGGCCCTGGAGACTCGGGCGATGGAGTATGCTGCCCGCATGGTATGGATTGTTGAGATCGTCTGTAGTGGCCTTGATCGCAACAGGTTGATGCAGCGCGCGCCGGCCTGTAATTATTGATGCGGCAGTTGCCTACGCCAGATTGGGGCAGCGGCAGGCTGGGACGGACGGAGCGGAGGCAAAAGTGCGGATGCCGCATGACGGCGCGGCGCGGCGCGGCGGGGTGCGGCAGGGGTGGGTGGGCGGCTGGGTGCGGCAATTGGCGACTTGGGGGAAGAGCGGAGCCGGTGCCTGGCTGGCTGGGTTACGGGCACTTGAACGAGCATCACTGCGACAAGACGATTGTCGCTGCCACCATCACTGTGGCCTTGATCATCAACTCAATCACGAGAACAGGCCTGCTTTGCACATCACCCCGCGCACCCGCCCCACCCGATCATGCACGCGGTGGACACCATGTACACCCCTGCACCTTCACACATCAGCCAAAAGCCCACCGACACGTCCCACCTGTCACCCACCCACCTCGCACATTCACCTTCCCCGCTTCATCACCTTGCTCGCCGTCCTGAGCGCCAGACTCTGTCCGAGATCCGAGATCTGCCCCGACGACCAAAACAAAGGGACACGACGCCAGCGTCCACCTGCACCCAGCCATGCTGACACTCGGTCCATGCATAGGCGCCTCTGCACTGACCGTCTCGACCTCACCCCACGGACCACGAAAGGAAGGAATTCGTGCTGTGACCCGATAGTGCATGTCCTCGTCGTCTACAAGGCCTCGCGCCGCGTCGTCTCACGTCTTCTCTCTCCCTATTCTATCACTATCTCACCTCACGCTTATTATTCTCCTCACCGGGTCGGGTCAAGGGCCATTCTGATGTGCTGCTAATGAGTAACAACCCTTCGAGTCCTCCAGAAGATTGGCTGGATAGTCATTCAGGTGGGTCCCAGCCTGCTGTCCCCCAGCTAAACGCGTCCAGTCCTCGCCGCATTCCTTATCACGACGCTCTCGTTAATCACAATCATATGTCTCTACTTTCTCTGGGTCAACCCCCAATACATCACTCCCTGGCGGACCCCGTTGCGCAGGTCAATCGACCTCGAAAAGGGCAGGAATGGAGGTCGTCTCCCTCCTGCCATCTCTCCGTCCAAGTGGAGAGTTGACGGACAGCTCCCCGGTGACATCGTCATGCCAAGGCGCAAGGAGCCGATGCCGCCGACACCTCCGATCCTGCGCAAGGAGCCCTCCACCCCGACCCGCGTCTGGTGCAAGGAGCCTTCGACACCCACCACTCCCACCAAGGCCGCTGAAAGTGGGCTCTGGGAGCGTCCATTCCCCCCTCCCCCGATCCGGATGGACCCCCACGGCTCTTGGAGCTCCTTCTCCACAACCTCCACCATGGTGGCAAAACCCAACAAGGACCGCTTCTCCCTCCCGGCGTTGGACAAGTCGACACCCACCTCCCCGCTCAGAGACCGCGGCTCCATAGGATCCATCCCACGCCCTCGCGAAGGCTCGAATCTTCGGCATTTCTCCATGTCTGGCGACTCGACGCGCTCATTTCCTGCTACAGTGGTTCAACCCTCGATTGAAGACCACGAGCCCCAGCCCGTTCCCTCCACCCCTCGGAACTCGGTGCCTGGCGCCACCTCCACGCTGGCGCACCGGCGCAGCACGTCGAGCACCAGCTCGAAGCGAAACAGCAAAAGGAGCAGTCTCACGATCTCCATCCCCAAGGCCTCGACGGAGAACCCCGAAACCTCGATCATCATCACAGCGGAGCAGCCGGACGAGGCTCCCTATGCCGTCGAGCTCTCACCTCCCACGTCAAGGCGGAAATCGAGGACTTCTCTCTCTGAAAGCCCAAGCTCTCGACCCGTCTCCGTCTCGTTCTCCATTCCCGACACGCCGAACCGCAGCAGCAAGCGATCATCCGCCTCACGAGCCTCAATGAAGCGCGTGGGTCAGAACCAGAGCCGATTCTCTCTCACTTTCCCCGGGCAGACGCTTGAACTGGCGCCGCCTGTCCCGGCGGTTGCTTCACATTTCCGTGGCTCGATCCACATGCCAACAGTCCGCAAGCCGACCGCCACTAGCCACGTTCCATTCCCAGCGACCGGCGGTCGCCCCATGTCCTCTGGCTCTGGAGGATGGGCCCAACTGCCCGATGGAAGTGCCGATAGTTCCCACGACGACTCACAACACTTGTCGCGACCAGACTCGTACCTCGACCGCCCTTTGGTTGCGCCCAATCTGCCGTTTGCGCACCACGGCAGGCGGGACAGTGAGATGAGCTACAAGAGTTACAAGAGCCACTACAGTACTACAAGCATAGCCGGCGCCACAGTTACCCGAGCGCTGTCGGCACGCCGTGAGGCACCAAAGGTGTTTGGTCGCGAAACGCCACCGCCGATGCCTACCATGGGGGCGGTACCGCCACTCCCCCACAGAGCGTCATCACTTCCGGTAGCAATACGACCCGCCTCGCAAGACTACACGGCTAGCACCAGCACTGTGGCCGAGCGGAGGGGCCCATGGCTACACGCGCAGCCCACTGTGCTCTAAGCCACTGGCGGCGGCTTGAACATGTGATTGTCCATGCGCCCGCGTGCCGATGAGCACCGGCCTCTCGTCTCGATGGCCCCGGCGTGATTCTCCCTGCAGCGTTATTTGAATTCGACCCCCGATCCTCGGCCAGTCTGTCCTCCCTCGCCTTTCCTCTTCCTCGCATACCCACGGACAATGCTCCCTTTGCTCCTCTCTGTCATTGTCGGCGCACAGTCCGCGTTCCCTGCCCCTCCTCCCGCCCCCCCCTTTCCGCCAGAACCGAGTAAACACCCACCTAACATCCCTTTGTCCAGTCTACATTCTTTTTCCGCCATCTCCTCCTCCTCCCACCTCCTTCACGCCGCGGCCACAAGTTGTATCACTCTGCTTCTCTTATAGCATCTTCCTCCCCATCACTCGAGTGATACCAAAGTGCCCATAGGTGCACACCTTAATACATTCTGCCCATTACCACTCTGCAGCATTGTTCGTCTGTTCACTCAACATCCCTGGGTACGCCTGATCGCGCCGCCATCACTCCGACCGAGACCTAACTGACATGTTCTCCAGCGTTGCGGCTTCTGTCCCCGTCGTGCTCCTTCCCCCGGTCTCGAACCCTCTCATCATGCAGCCCTACGGCCAGTCAGCCTACGGCCAACCAGCCTACGACCCCCGCCTCCCGCCCACAGGCATGGGTGTCCAGCCTGCTTACCAACCTGGGGTAGGCATGCAGTCTAGCCTTTATCCCGGCCAGCCAGGCTACTACCAGCCTCACATCCCCTCGTACTTCCAGGCATGGTCGCCGCAGAACCTGGGATACGACTACAACCTCCCTGCCCTCAGCTACAAGCCCGATCCTTCGATGGACGCATGGCAGCTGGTCGGTCACATTGCTTCGTCGGGTACTCGCGCTAACTGCTTAGGCGAACGCACAGTATCAGGGGACCTCGAGCTCCTTCCCTCTCGAACGCAGCATCTTTGACGAGCTGGTATGGATCTCTCTGCATGACAGTATGGTCGCTGACCAAGGAACCTACTCCAGCTCCGAACCGTCTCCAAGTTTCGTGACCGCCATTTGTCCCACGAGAAGGCCCGCGACGCCCACAAGAGGGTGTATCATGATGGACTGGGCCATGATGAGAACCACAAGATCATCGGTGGCGCCGTCGCCTACGAAGCGTACCTGTGAGATCAGCACCGATCGTTGCACATGCGCTGACCACGCACAGGATGTGGGAGCGCGATCACGGAAGGTTCTACCAGACCCTATCCATCGACGAGCAGCGCCGCCGTCTGCAAGGCCTCACTGTCGGAGAGCGTGAGCATGCTACCTCTACCCACCCTGACGTCAGTGTGCAACGTGTGGGACCGGATCCAGCCGCGCAGCTCGCATGCCACCTTCGAGGACGCGCGCGAGGTCGCCATCGCCACCGCGTTGTATATCTTTGACCGGGTAAGTGTACGTTTGTCGTGTTAATCCTCGCGCCACACCCCTCAAATGTCGCCACGCTGACGACTCGTCTCTACACAGCGCTACGCTCCCGAAGCCAGCCGCCGCACCCATCACCCGCGCCACGGAAGCTTCCGTGAAGAAAGCGAGGCTGCTGACTACGATCGACAGAGGAACACGTACGGGCGCGACTGGCAGTACCCCAGCACGCAGCTGCCGTACGCTCCGCCGTCCGTCCCCGGGGCCTATCCGCCACCGGCCCCGATGCCGCCGTACGCTCCGCCGCTCCTGCCGCCCCTCGGCCCCCTCGGTGCCCTCGGCGGCGGCATCGCCCTCCCGCCCCTGGGCATCCCGTACGCGGACCCGGCCTCTGCAATTCCGGTGAGCAGCCCCGCCTCCACGTCCTCCTACAGCACCCTCTCCCCAAATAATACGCCTTCGGCGTCCCCCTCAACGCTTTCACACATTTCCCTCCCGCTCTTCGAAGAGACAGATGAAGACGAGCCCTTTGTGTTTGACGATCTGGCGGACTCCTCGAGCTGACGCGGTATTCGCTCGCTCTCTACAAAATCAGTACGCGTACCCCACGCAGTACGCATACCCGTACCAGCAGCCGGCGTACCCACAGCAGTACCCGTACTACCCGGCGGGGCAGTACGCCGGCGGTATGGGCTACCCCCCGGGCCGGGCAGCCACCGACGCCTATGGAAACCCGCTCCCCATGGGCTACGGGGGCTACGGGTACCCATACCCCCAGCCGAGGTACATGTGATATGTCTGACCTTATAATCCGAGTGGCGTTGTGTGAGTGTCTGTGGCTGGGTTGTGTCGGCAGTGGTGGTCGTAGTATGGTGCTCGTAGTATGGTGCTCGTAGTAGTAAGTAAGCACGTAGTGGCAGCGATGTAGCAGCAAACCAGCGGGGAGCGCATATCGAGGGGAGATGCGCGAGATGAGAGAGCAAGGGGCCATGCTTCATGGCAGGAACGCAGTCAGCGACAACGCATAAGCAAGCCCTCTGTGGTTCCACCGCTCGTGCCACCGCGGGCGACGCTCCCTCAGCCAGGTCAATGTCCTCATGCATGCAACGAACAATGGTAATGAAACAAAGTCAATGATTTTCTACCTGCTAGGCTGATGATGCCTTGGCGAGCTTGAGGAGACGACGGTACTCCTCGTCGCCCTGCGCCTTGCACAGGGCGTGGAACGCCGTGTGCGGATCCTTCATGAGCGTCAGGGGGCGGTCGTACTCGAGCACCCTGCCGCGTCCGAGGACAAGCACGCGGTCGTAGGCCACAATAGTGGCAAGACGGTGCGCAATCACGAGCATAGTCGTGTCTGCGAACGCCTCCTTGATCGTCGCGGTGATCTTGGCGTCGGTCCTGCATGGTTAGCTGGCGGCCACTGAACGTCAGCTGGACCTACTCAAAGTCCACCGACGAGGTCGCTTCGTCCATGACGAGGATTCTCGAGTGCTTGAGGAGAGCACGCGCGAGGCACAGCAGCTGCCGTTGGCCGTGACTGAAGTTGGAACCCTCTGCGATTGTCAGCTGGTGTGTGGAAGCGCCATTAGCTCACCAACTGCGACCCAGGTGTCAAGGTTGGCAAATGGGTTCGTCTTCGCCTCCGCCTCCGCGATGTTCTCAGGCAAGAGATGGACCCGCTTAAGCGCGTCGTAGATTTCGTAGTCGTCGCGCTCTCCTGAAATATCGAGCGCGTTGCGCAGAGTGCCAGAGGGCAAGCTGCCATCCTGCGCCACCATGTTGATACGGCTGCGCAATGCTTTCAGGTCAACATCCGCAATGTCCAGCCCGTCGATCGAGATGGATCCAGTGCGGGGGTCGACAGCACGGAACAGGCTGAGCGCGAGCGTCGACTTTCCTGATCCCGTCGCGCCGACCAACCCGACGCGCTGGCCGGGGAGGATATCGAGAGAGATGTCGTGGAGAACGTCCGGGAGGTCTGGCGCGTAACGGAAGCTGAGGTTGCGGATAGTCACGGCGCCCTTTGTTGGCCATGACGGCTCCGGAACAACACCGTCGTCGCTCTCCTGTGGTGTGTCCTCGATGTAGTGGTTGACACGCTCGGCGCTTACGAACGTCTGCTCGAGTTGAATGAACTTCTCCAGCAGGTCGAAGCAGTCGCCAGACATCTGGGCCGCAAAGTTGAGGATAAAACCAGCTTTGGCAGCCGAGATGTCGCGGCCCACCAGGACAAACCCAGTCGCAGTCAAAAAGACACTCGACAGAGTGAGGACGACGACGCGAATGAAGTTGTATGTGATCCAGTTCCAGGTCTCGGCAGAGCGGGCGCGGTTGAGGATCGTCTTCATCGACTGTGCCATCACGTTGGGCATTCCAAATCTGTCCATGAGTATGTGCACGTCAAAGTCGTGAAGTACTCACGCGCGCAACATGACTACACCATCGATTGAGTCGTTGAAGAGGCTGATGAGAGGCGAGTACGACATGATGGACAAGCGGCGGAGGTTGGTTCGAAGCTTGCCTAGGCTGCACAGTCAGCTTACTTGTGTGTGCTCAAATACCTCACCCATTGGAGACGAAGAGCACCGGGATGCCGAACAAGACGAAGAACAGCGTCATGATCTGGCTAGTTAGCGACGTTCTGCTTGTGACACTCACGGGAGCCTCGAGCGCCACCACGGCCATAGAAAAGGCCACACGGATAATGGCATCCGCGGTACCTGTACAGAATTAGTGACAGGTAGACCCGCTAACTCACGGCCAAAGTCGTCAGCCGTATGAGAATCAAGCCTCTGGGTGTCTTGACCAAAGACGTTCAAGATGCGACCTGCTGGCGTGGTCTCGAAGAACGACAGTGGGGCGTTTCCGATAGCCGCCAGAAGACGACGGTGAATCTTCTTGGTGCCCGAGGAGTAGAAGCCCACATTGCCGACACCGTATAGCCAGATCCAGCGCACACCGCCAAAGTAGATGGACAAAAGGTTGACTGAGACGTAGAGGATGACGTAGTGGTTGAGATGGTCGGGGTTGGGGTCGCCCGACCACCACTCCAGTACCTTGTTCACGAGCACCCAGCCAGCGCGAGAGCCGATGTAGAGGAAGGCGAACACAATCCAGTAGAACACTCCACCCGTCGCCTTGAACACCATCCAGTACTGGCTGGTGCGGACGTGGCCGGATTCCTGGTGCTCATCCTGGTAAAGGACGCGTGGGTCGTTGCGGAGAGCAACCTCTTCGTCTTCCTCGTCCTGGGCGAAGTGAGTCGGAAGATCGAAGTGCGGGGCGAGAGGCGATGAAGCTTCATTGAGCTCGAGGTAGGTGTCGAGCACTTCGGTGACATCTGGTGGGGGCGGGGCCTCGAACTCGGGTGCCGTTTGGGGCAGCTCACGACCCTTGCTCTGAACCGGTGAAGCCATGGCGATGAGGCTGGCCACTCTGACGTCGCTGGGAGGCCCAACCTGGTCCACACGGCCGTCGGTAAGGGCGACGACGAAACCGGCAGCCTTGATAACGAGATCGACGTGGTGGCTGACGAGGACGACGGTGCGGCCGTGGAGCAGGCTGCCCTGGAAGCATTCCTGCAGGAGGAACTGGGCGGTGTGTGCGTCGACAGCGGAGAGTATGTCGTCAAGATAGATGGTGCGGGCGCGAGAGTAGACGCAACGGGCGAGGTTGATCCTTGCCTTCTGTCCACCGCTGAGATTTACACCACCTTCGCCGACCTCGGTCAAGTCACCGTCGATCAAGATATCCAAGTCGGTGGTGAGGGAGCACTGGCGGAGCACCTCGTTGTATCGCTCTTCCCAGAATGGCTGGCCAAACAGGATGTTGTCACGCACTGTGCCGTGGCGAATGTAGCTCATCTGAGGTGCGTAGGCGACGGAGTTCTCGAGCCACAGGTCTTCGTTCCAGCGAATCTTGATAATAGATGAGTCGATTGGAACGAGATCGGAGGCAGAGCGTGGCGAGATGATCCGTCCGCCAGTGACCTTGGCCTCTCCGAGAAGGGCACGAAGCTGGCACGGTCAGCTCTATCCCACAGTAAGATACGCACGAACAGTGTCTTGCCCGCTCCTAGAGGCCCGCAGACGAGGGTGAGCTTGCCCTGAGGGAGAGACAAGTTGATGTTGTCCATGTGGAAGACAACCTCGCCTTCAGCAACGTCGTCGGCGCGCGGCCAGGTAAACGAAGCGCGGTCGAGTGAGATCTGAGTGTCGGAGACGTTGCGCTCGTCGATGATGACCTCTGGCTGGTTAAGGTAGTTTGTGATACGATCCAGTGCAATCTTGGTTGACAGGAAGATGTCGATGGCGCTTGTGAAGGCATCCAGGCCGGCTAGGGGGGGTCAGAGATGAGCGTCCCGGTGCCACACTCACACTTGACTCGGAAGTACACAGTCATGGCAACGAAGGCCGTGGCAGGGTCAAGAGGGTTACCCAGGACCTTGGTGTAGAAGACGAACATGATGAGGACAGCCAAGTGCGGGACCTGGTCTGCCACAATGTTGAACAGGGTGCCGAGGGTGTAGCGCCATCGCTGCCAAGAGGTTTCGATATCTCGTAGGCCACCGATCCGTCGAAGCTCGTAGTCTTCAAATGCATTGAGCTGGAAGTTAGCTCACTAATCCACTTCGCAGCTAACCTTGATGACCTTGATGCCCATCAGGAACTCCTTAAGCGCTCCAGTTCGAGCGTCGCGTGCACGGGCCCAAGACCGATCGCACTCTGTTCGGGGTCAGAAGTTTCTCCTGCCCCACCCACTCACGATAGATCTTCTTCGCAATCCAGACAGACAGAGGGGTTACCAGAGGGATGATCGAGAGTCCTACGACCGCGCTGACACCGACCATGGAGAACAGGAGGTACAGGCCGATGGCCACTGTCCAAGTCAGCCACGCCCACCGCCCGCATGCCTACTCACGCCTAATCAAGCCGTTGGAGACACTCCAGAGGTACGAGGCCATGGAGGAAACGGTGCCTGTGTCGATAGTCAAGAGGTTCATGACCTGGCTTCGGCCCTTGTTGGCCTTGCGGTCCTCTTCCGAGTTGAGATGCTGCGCCTCCATGGCCTTGGCGTCGGTGGCGCGCAGAATCTTTGAGTAGATGATGGCAAGGAGGGTCATTCGGACTGGGTTGTGAAGGATGTAGTTCTCCCGCACCCAGAGGTAGCCGCTGAGCATGACCTCGATAGCCTGCCCGAGGAACAGGCCCCAGCACATGACATAGGCGTAGCTCGTGTCCTGACCGGTGCCAAACCACCCGATGACCTCGCGCAGGGCAGCGACTTGGACAAACGAGATGACGGTGTTGAGTGTCTCAAGCAAGAAGGCTGGTTGTTAGTTGCAGCATCGCAAGGCTAAATTCAAACTAACTGATGATGATAGGCCACTCGCGGCCGACCCAGAGAGCCTTGATCAGAGCGATGCTCGAGTACGCCTTAAAGTCGTGGCCTCTGGGCCCAACGTTGCGGAGGTACTCGTCGCCGCTGTTTCGGACCCAGTCCTCCATCATGGGGATGTCGGCCAGGGACAGCTGCTCGACCTGGACGGAGCGCTTGGCGAGTGCCAGCGTCTACCGGGTCAGCGAGGCTCCTCACGCGCCACTCACATATCCGAGGGTCAGGAACGTCAACATGGAGCAGCTGGCATAGTCGGCCACCTGGGGCTCGTAGCCCGTGGTGCTCAAGTCGTCGTCGGGCAGCCTGACCTTGCCGTTGCTGTCTTCGTCATCGAGCCTCGTCTTGCGCGCGCCGAACGCTGAACCGATGGGCGGCTCGTACGTCTGGAGCTTGGGTCCGCGACGCATACAACCGACGGCAATGAGTGAGTACCCGAGGCCGAAGAGGTGGAGGTAGCCCGCGGCGACCTCAGCCTGCCCGCCGTGCGGGGCGGCCTTGTGCGTCACGACGACGTACACGACGCTCGGGGCGAGGTGGAGCATGATGCTGACGAGGCATTGGAGGAAGATGGCCACACAAGCGAAGCGGTGCAGGCCCATGTTCTCCGGGTGGCCGAGGTCGGCAGGGCGGAGGCGAGCAGGGAAGGGGCGCAGGTGCAGCGTCGCGCCGAGGAGGATGATGCTCGCGGCCTTCGGTATCAGCGTTCCGTCATCCCAGATAACATACCGTGAGGACGAGGATGGCCACGTCTGCGACCCAGCGGGCCGTCACGACGAGCTCACTCGCCGGCGCATGGATCGACCAGTTGGTCGGCGTCGGCAGCAGGCTCGCATGAGCGCATCCGACGACAAAAGCCCCGAGCAGGCCCGGCGCGAGCGCCGTCTTGGCCCGGCGGACATTCTTCCTAAAGGCGCGCAGGTGGACCGGTCTATCGATATTGGGGTTCTTCTCGTCTATGCCGGGCGTGTGGCCCAGGATGAAGTCGCTCGCCTCGGAGGCGAGCTGCGACATAGCGGGGCCGCGCAGTGGGCGAGGGGGGTGGCACGCGCAGTCGTGGGCGGCGGGGGTGGGCGCGTTCCAGGCGGACTAGATGAACTCGACTGACGCGACTGGGATGCTCTGCCGAGATGGATCCCTGTGTGAGCCGCTCTGCCTCTGCGTGTCGAGTATGCGAATGGGGGATGGGCAAAGACGAGTCGTCGTGGGTGGCTGGGAGAAATATATGGAGGCTGAGGGACATTCGTCATGCGGGGGAAACCGACTGCGGGGTAAACGGCCAAGGCGGGGGTCGCCCAAGCCGGCCGGCGGCGTCAGGAATCGCAGGGCAACACGGTCCGTGACGCCGACTTGTTGCCTCGACACAGGCATCCTCCCCCATCCTCTCTCGACTCGGCATGCCGCCATCGCCCCGGTATCGGCGCAGCGCGCAAATTTTCCCCAGCGACGTATCGCTGGTCGTCGCAGCGACGCTGGCGAGCTGGGCGCTCGCGCTGCTCGCCCTGCGGGTGCTCGACGCCGCCGTCGTGCCGTTCGACTCGAGCCACCTGCTCGTTGCGCCCCCGCACCCCGGGCTGCGGTGGGACGCCGTGCACTTCCTCGGCGTCGCGGCCAGGGGGTACGAGCACGAGCAGCAGCTCGCGTTTCAGCCGGGCTGGCACGGCCTCCTGCGCCTCGTGGGCGAGGGGTACGCGCTGCTGCGCGGCCGGGCGGCGTCGGCGCGCGACGTGCTCGCTGGCGCGGTCGTGCTGAGCGCGATCGCACGTGTCTGCGCCAATGTCGCGCTGTACCAGTGAGGACCTAATTCGTGGCGACTCCTAACCCCAGCCTCACGCGCGCGCTCTTTGGCCGACGCGCAGCGCTCACCACATCGCTCCTGTACGCGCTTCCGCCGTCCCCGGCAGTCCTGTGCGCACCGTACACCGAGGCCGTGTACGCCGCGCTCTTCTTCTCCGGGCTGCTCGCCACCGCAAGGGGGCGGTACGTGCTCGCGGCGCTGCTGTTTGCCGGGACGACGAGCGTGCGAGCGACGGGGGTGTTCTCCGGCCTTGTGCTGGCCTGGCAGGTCGTGGTCGTCGACCTCGACTTGCTCGCGGCGTGGCGCCGCGTCGGCGTCGGCGTGAGTGCTACTTTACCGTGCCCATCTAACCCCGTAGCGAGTCCTCACCCGCCTGGCATACGCTGCGGCCCTCTACGCCGTCATCGTCGCGCCGTTCCTCGCCTTCCAGGCCTACGGCTACCTCTCGTTCTGCGTGCCCAGCCCCACACGCCCGTGGTGCACCAAGGCCCTCCCGTTCTCGTACGGGTTCGTGCAGGGCGAGTACTGGAACGTCGGCCCGTTCCGGTACTGGACGCTGTCACAGCTGCCCAACTTTGCCCTCGCCGCGCCAGTGCTGTACGTCACGATCAAGGGGCTGGCTTCGCACCTCCAGTCGCTGGTGGCGTCGTCCCCGACCCGCATCGCACGCCTCGACACGGCAATCTACCTCCACCAGCTCTTAATGATGGCCCTGCTCATCATCTCGTCGCATACACAGATCGCGCTCCGCCTCGCGGCCACCGACCCCGTCGTGTGGTGGACCATCGCGGCGTCAGCCCTCGGGGGCGACAAGGGCGACCTGGGCAAAACAGCCAAAGTCTGGCTCTGGTGGGTGTGTATCTGGGGTGCCGTGTCGCTCGTCCTCTGGTCGGGGCACTACCCGCCGGCGTGACGGCCTAGCTAGACTATAGATGCGTTGCATGTATTGTACAGTGTAGTGTGGGTGGGTGGGGCTCGTGGTCGGCTCTACTCTGGCAGCTGCGTCGCGGAGACAAGGGGCTCAGGTCTGCCGAGTTAGCACAGTCGTCTCCTACCAACTCACCGTAACGCGAACACGACCTTCTTGCGCACGACGCCGACGACCTCGTAGTGGCGCGTACGCTCCTTGCTCTCGCGCCGGCGCTTCCTTCTCCGCTCAGCGCGCTGCTCCTCCTCGTCGTCGTCATCGTCGTCCTCGTCCCCAGGGGTGACAGGGAACCCCCAAGCATCGCGCGCCGTCACAGGCGAGCTAAGGTCGGACGAGTAGTCGCGCGCCGCAGAGGACGGCACGAACGGCGACGACGAGGGCAGCGGCGCGTGCGCCTTGCTCGGGGTCGTGAACGCGTCGGCAAAGAGCGGGGGCTCGTCGTCCTCCTCCTCGTCCACCTTGGCCTTCTTCGGCGTCTCGCGCTGCCTCGCCTCGCGCTCCTCATCCGACTCCTCGTCCGCCGCGTCGCCCTCGATCGCCGCGCCCGCCCCGTGGCCGACCACGCGCCGGATCACAGCGTACGGCTTGGGCAGGGTCGCGATCTTGCCGTGCAGCAGGTGGTGCGCGCCGACGTGCAGCGTCGGGTGGTCCTGCTGTCAGCTACGCTCAAAATCCGCACTCACGGGCCGGTCGAAGCCGAGCACGCCGACGACGCCGCCCGCCCGATCCCCCTCCCACGCTAGCTCGCCCTGCAGCTCGACGACGACGAGCTCGCCGCCGATGCGCGCGAGCGGGCCCTGCGCCGCTGGCGCGGCGGCAAAGTGGTGCGGGTGGAGGGGGAGGTGGATGCGCATGGGGTTGGGGGGTGGGTGGCCGGTGGGTGGACGGGCCGAGTGGGTCGAGGTTACAACAACAAGCGGTCCAGTTGTCAGCAGCAAGCTTGCGGAAAGTCAACCTTGTCGCCGCTCGTCGCGTCGCGTCCAAGGCGCGGCGACAACATTGCCCTGCGCCAGGTGCACCACGTGGCTGGCCTCCTGGCCTCCACCTCCCTCCACCGCGGAGCGGCGCTCCCGCCCCGCTCGGTCCTTGCCGCCGGGCCGATTTCACCGCCGCGATCGTGTTTTCTGACTTTGCGACGGACGTCGACTCGGACTAGGACATATATCTCGGCGGCCTACATCCCGCATCTGTGAAGCACCTCTACCCCACTTGGTACCAGCACCATGTCCGGCCTCCCCCGCCCCGAGCTGCACAAGGACGCAAAGTTCGTCTTCCTCTCCGACTGGGACGGAACCATCACGGACCGCGACTCGAATGACCTGCTCATCGACACGCTCGGCATGGGGCCTGACAACCGGTGCGTCGTGCTGCCTCCCTCGCCTCTGAACCCCACTGACGACGCCTAGCCGCAAGCTCAACGCCACGGTCGTCACGGGCGAGGGCAACTTCCGGGACACGTTCTCCGAGATGCTGCGCAGCATCAAGGCCCCGTTCGCCGAGTGCACCGAGACATTGAGGCAGAGTGAGCGTGGCCCCTAGGCACAGCTGACGGCAGACATCCGCCTCGACCCAGGGTTTGAGGAGTTCTACTACTGGTGCAAGGCGCATGGGATCCCCGTCATCATCGTGTCAAGCGGCATGGCGCCCAACATCCGCGCCGTGCTCTCGCACCTCATGGGCGCCGAGGAGGCCGCGCAGATCGAGATCATCGCCAACGACGTAAAGTTCACTGACCCCGAGGGCGAGGGAAAGACGTGGGAGATTGTCTGGCGCCACCCCGAGTCTGGGTTCGGGCACGACAAAAGCCAGAGCATCATCCCCTACCGCGAGCTCGCGCAGCGCCCCACCATCTTCTTCGCGGGCGACGGCGTGTCCGACCTCTCGGCCGCGCGCCACGCCGACCTGCTCTTCACAAAGGTCGCGCCAGGCGTCGACTCGGACCTGCTCAAGTACTGCAAGCGCGAGGGCATCCCCCACGTCCGCTTCGCCACGTTTAGCGACATCCTCGCCGACGTCAAGAAGGTCGTTGGGGGCGAGGCGACGACGCAGCAGGTTATCGAGGCGGCCGCCGAGGAGGAGGCTAAGAACTAGACGTCGAGGTTAGACGTATAGATGTATCATGGATGTTATGTACGGCTGGGCCGGGGATGAAGGGGAGGGGGGAGTGTGGCGGGCGCTGACTTCGGCACTGTGGTGTTGCAGGCCTGAGTGGTGAGGCAGGGATGGAGGCTCCGATGCTATCTGCTGCCCGCTTCCCTCGGCTCCTCACCGTCGTGCACACCCATGACTTTACGTACAATGCATATGAGACACTGTACAAACACAGTGCGGTGGTCCTCTACACGAGGCAATGCTGAGCATGGCTTGATGGTGCCAGCTCTCAAGAGTGTGTTCGCAAGTCTATGTAGTGTGGCTGGCAGCCTATCGCTCATGGCCGTGCGCTCACGCTGAACAGCAGCTGCTTCTGCTTGCCCTTGCCCTTCTTCTTGCCGCCGGTCTGAGGCTCGTCGCTAACGCTCAGCTCAGCCACACCATCGGCGGCATCGCTCGCGCCGCCGCCCCAGCTGTTGGGCGTCGTGGGACGCGCCACTGGGGTGCCTCTGATTCTGGCAATCGACTCGTCGCGAGCAGTCGGCTTGCTGAACAGCGCGGCTCTCTCCTCCGCCTTGCTCTTGGCGGCGCTCGACGACGGAAGGCCCGGGAAGGAATCCTTGCCAAGACCCTTGGGCTTATTTGCCGTCGCCACGGGGAAGTTGACCGACCGGACTTGGGGAACAAGCGCCGTTGGTTGGCGAGACGACGAGCCACCACCACCGCCAGAGGCCCAAGGAGTGGAATGAACGGGACGAGACGCGCCGGCAGCACCTCCCAGGGCCGGGAACGCAGACGGCGACTGGGGGCGACCACCAGCACCGGGGACGAAGCGGCCATTCAGGCCAGCGGTAGCCCGTGGTCGATTCACTGGCTCGGCCTCGGCGGCAGCCGCGACGCGGTCCCAAACAGCACGCGAGTTGCCGCGTCCGAAGCCAGTGTGGGTTGCCCGCTTGGCAGCCAACACACGTCCAGACGAGACGCCAGCCCAGTTGCCTGAGGAGCCGGTAGCAGTGCCACCGCCGAGCTGCGGGAACTGCTCGGCCTGCTGAACACGGAAGGCATTCACCGCCTCGAGGATAGCCTTCTGCTTGTCCTTTTCGCCGTCACCGTTGAAGAGGTTGGCTACTTCGCGTAGGACGCCGGCAGTCGAGTCGGCATCCTCATCCAGTACATGGTACACCGTGTCGAGCATGTCCTTGACGCCGGATTCGTTGTTCTTGTACTGACGAATGGCGGATCTGAACGACGCCATCTTCGTCTGCGAGTCGTTCACGAGCATCGACACACGCGTGATCAGCGCGGCATGTCTCGACTGGGTGGCCTCGTCCACGTCGTCGCGGGGTGTAACAGTGCCGCTGGCAGGTTCCACAGGGGTCTGGCGTCCCGAAGGTCCAGCCGAGCCAGATGGTGTAGCGCCGTTGCTGCCAGTGAGACCCGTGTTAAACGCCTTACGGCGGCGTCCCTCCTCCTGGCGATCGGTCTGGATTTGGCGACGCTGCTGCTCAGCCTGGGCGGCATTCATCGGAGGTGGGGCGATCTGCTGAGTCTGGGGGCCGTCACGACCGTTGTTTGCGTTGGCAAGAGAGAAGCCTCGGCCTCCGCGGCCTCCAGTGCGGCTGGGGCCCGACTCGGGGCGCGACGAAAAGTCGATGTGCAGTTGGCGAGCCTGAGCGCGGTCCTTCTGGGACATGGCCTCGCCGTGCTCCTCCATCTGGTGTGCGCGGAGGTCGAGCTCGCTGCCAAACACCTGGAACTTCTTCTCAATGCACACAGGGTTGGGGCACGGGAAGTGGTCGCGGCTGCGATGTCAGAACGGGCCAACGGGACCGAAGCTATACTCACTTGAAGTGGTTCTCCAGTTTAACGTAGTTTTGGAAGTAGACGTCTCTGTCCCCAAGCTGCCTACACACAAAGCACTCCTCGTGCTTGTCACGCATGTGCTTGAATAACTCGTCGGGGCCGAAGAAGCCCTCGTGGCAGAACTCGCACATGGGGTGGGGTGCATCCCATGAAGCGACCATTTCTCTCTCCTCGTCGGTCCTAGGCCGGGGGGGCTTCTGGCCTCTCTGCAATCGTGAAGGATCGTGGAGGCCGAGGAGATGGGGCGGGTAGAGTGTCTGCTCATGGGAGAACCGCGACAGCTGCCTCGTGCAGATCTTGCAGAGGACCAACCCGTGCTCGGCGACAGTGTGCTTTTCCAATGCAGGCCATCCGTTGGACATGTGCGAGCATGTCGTATAAGGGCAGTTGAACCTTAGAAGGAGCAAGCACTGTTCCATCTGATTCCTCGTTAGTCATCACAGCACTGAGCAACTCACCATCTCCTCGTCTTCAAATACGACGCCAAGCTTCTCGTCTGCGTACGGGAAGTCCTTGACGTCCAAGGTACCGGGCAGCACTAGGCCTTGGTACCATTTCTTGCCCTTGTTCTCTGGCTTCTCGGCGTCGGCTTGAGCCTTCTCCAGCGCTGCGTCCGATGAAGGCTTGCGCCAAGGGCCGTCGGGGAGAGTGGCGTCGGGGGACTGAGAGAACTGGAGCGAAGGGAGGAGCGTCTTGCAGAAGGTGCACTCTATTCTCCTGATTGTCGTCAGCGACATGCCGCCGATCAGTGACGCGACAACACTCACTTGTAAAAGACACGCAGACGGATAGCGCAGACGCTGGAGACGCAGTCAGCAAATCGCCTCGGCGCAGCACACTCCACTCACTGGCACATGCGGTGACCACACTGCCCGACGGCGTAGTACTTGATAGGCTCGGCGCAGATGAAGCAGGTGTCGGCGTCATCATTCTCGGGTGGAGTGGCCGTTCCGTCCACCGCCTTGGTGGTCTCGGTGACGGTGGGGGCGACCTCTGCAACTGCACGCGCGACGTGAGCAGTGTTGGTCTTGGGCTGGGGGCCCTTGCCCTTGCCGCCAGAGAGGGAGGTGTCGAAAGCTTTGCGGCGCGACATGGTGTGGTGGTTCAAGTTGGATGACTGGAGGGGAATGGGAGAGAAGGTTGCCGAAGTGGGTGAGGCTTGGGGTTGAAATATGCCAGACTGCTGAATGATCCAGTGATGACTTGTCGAGTGCTTGAGTTGAGAGACAAGGTGAGGGCTGAGAGGAGGATAGTCAAGAGAGAGAGAGGGAGAGAGACAATGCCAGTCTTTGTAAAGAATGATGAGACTGATTGGACTCGAATGATAATCAACCACGACGAGTTGATGCACTCGTCGCGGCACGGATCCGAAAGACAATTTCGGTTACAGACCACTGGGTGGGGTGGGATGGGATGTGTGCCTGCCTGCCTGGAACTGATTATGTAAGCACCATTGAACACCGTGTTTCATGACGTTGTGCGCACAGGCCGCCCACCGTCGGGATCAAAATGGCTCCCCCTTCATCCCCGCGGGCCAGCGTGAGCACGTCGCGGCGGACAACGTCAGCACCGACGGACCGTACCGAGACATCGACCAGGCTGCATCGACGCGTGCAACCTCCGACAGCGCTGCTCTAGACTTAACACACTGCAACACAGACGACTTGAACCCACGACTGAAACGACCCTCTACGCACTTCACGGCAACCGACATCTGTACCTAGGGCAACTTGGGCAACCCGCGACAGTAGTCGTTGTCCGTCTCGTTCACCACCCGACCCCAAGTACATCTGCCCACAATGGCGACGTCTATGCGCGGGTTGACCCAGGTATGTCTCAGCGGCCTATAGAGTTGCAATGGCGATGAAGCGGTGTGCTTCGCATGCGACGCGGGCTTGGAACGCAGGCCCAGGAGTCGAACCCCGCTTCCAGCCACACCGGCCCCATTGCTGACCACTGCAGTACATCTCCGACCTGCGTGCGTGCAGAGTCCGCGAGCTCGAGGAGAAGCGGGTCAACCGTGAGATGGCCCACATCCGACAAAAGTTCAAGGATGGAAACCTCGATGGATACCAGAAGAAGAAGTACCTCTCAAAGGTCGTCTTCACCTACATCTTGGGCTACAAGGTTGACGTCGGTCATATGGAGGCCGTCAACCTCGTCAGCAGCAACAAGTACAGCGAGAAGCAGATTGTGAGTATCTCCTGGACGAAGGGTGTTGGTGGCTGAGCTGACACGACCGCAGGGGTACCTCGCTATCACGTTGTTGATGCACGAGAACTCGGACCTGGTACGACTGGTCATCAACTCGATCCGCAAGGACCTCGAGGACAACAACGAGGTCTTCAACTGTCTCGCGCTCCATGCCGTTGCCAACCTTGGTGGCAGGGAGATGGCCGAGTCATTAGTGGACAGCGTGTTCCGTTGCATGATCAGCGCGACGTCGACGACGTTCGTGAGGAAGAAGGCGGCCTTGACGCTCCTTCGTCTCTACCGCAAGCACCCAAGTGTCATCCCCGTCGACGAGTGGGCTGAGCGCGTCATCCCGCTCATTATGGAGCGCGACCAGGCCGTTGCCATGACTGTCACGAGCTTGATCACTGCCATGGCGCAGGACAACCTCGAGCTCTTCGCGCCGGCGTACCAGAAGGCTGTCGACCGGTTGGACAAGGTGGGTTGAGACGCGGAGAAGTTCTAATCCCCCAGATCGTGTTCGATGCCGAAACACCAGCAGCATACGTCTACTACAAGGTTCCCAACCCATGGCTGCAGATCAAGCTCCTCCGCCTCCTGCAGTACTACCCACCACCAGATAACCCAGAGGTCATCGAGATGATCAACGGTGTCCTTCAGGCCATCATTGACATGTCGCAAGAAACACCAAAAGTGCGTATCGCTTGTTCTTTCAGTTGCTGACATTCAGAACGTCCAGCACAACAATGCCCAGAACTCGGTGCTGTTCGAGGCCATCAACCTCGCCATCCACATCGACCCCGAGTCCACCGTCGTGTCCAACGCCGGCAAGCTCCTCGGCAAGTTCATCATGGCCCGTGAGACAAACGTGCGCTACCTCGGCCTCGACGCAATGGCCCACTTGGCAGCATGCTCGACCTCGCTTGAGCCGGTCAAGCGTCACCAGCAGACCATTGTGCTCAGCCTCAAGGACCGCGACATCTCGGTCCGTCGCCGTGCGCTCGATCTCCTGTACTCGATGTGCGACACCTCCAACGCCAAGGAGATTGTCGGAGAGCTGGTCCGTTACTTGCAGGTGGCCGACTACAACCTGCGCGAGGAAATGGTGCTCAAGATTGCCATCTTGACAGAGCGATTCGCGACCGAGTACGAGTGGTACATCGACACCATCCTGCAGCTCATCTCGGCTGCTGGTGACCACGTCGGTGCCGAGGTCTGGTACCGCGTTGTGCAGCTAGTGACCAACAACGAGGATGTGCAACCTTACGCCTCGGCCGCCGTCTTCCACCATCTCCAGCAGCCTCAGTGTCACGAGGTCATGGTCAAGGTCGGAGGCTACATTCTCGGCGAGTACGGCCACTTGATCGCCAACGAGAGTGGCTGCAGCCCTATCGAGCAGTTCCACGCCCTCCACTCCAAGATCAACATCTGCACGGCACCAACCCGTGCTCTCCTCCTCACGACTTACATCAAATGGGTCAACCTCTTCCCCGAGATTAAGGAGCACTTGATCAACATCTTCCAGCGTTACACGCACGTTCTCGACGCCGAGCTTCAGCAGCGAGCATGCGAGTACCTCGCACTTGCTACACGGGGTGACGACGACGAGCTCTTGCAAGCGGTTTGCGACGAGATGCCCGTCTTCCCTGAGCGTGAATCCACGCTGGTGAACCGTCTCCACAGTCGAGGAGAGAAAGCACAGGACAAGCGTACCTGGGTCATTGGAGGACAGGGGGAGAACAACAAGAGAACACTGGAGAGGTTCAAGAGCTTCCGCAAGGGCACTGTCGACTCGGATGATACGCCGGCGCCACCACCCAAGCCATACACACCCCCTGCTCAGCCCCAGCCCCAGGCGAGCCTGCCTCCTGAGAAGCAGGCGACATTGACAGAGGAGCCGCTCATGGGCGCCGTCTCACCCTCAGCCCAGCTGTCAGACGACATCCTCAACTCGTTGGCGGGCTTGGACATGTCGGGTCAAAGCGAAGGCCAGGAGCGGCTGCTGAGCCCGACCAACGGCCCAATTTCGGACGAGCCCGATGCCATGACGCCAATCTCCCCAACCGCTGCTACGCCTCTCAGTTTCCAGCACACGGCCACTCTGGGTGGTGTTGCACCGGCCCTGCTCCAGCCTCTCACCATCGCACCAAACATTGAGAAGTGGCTTGAGCGTCTCAGCTACTCGAACGAAGGCGTGCTGTACGAGGACAAGCAGATCCAGATCGGCGTCAAGTCAGAGTACCACGGCTCGCGGGGTCGCATCGCCCTCTTCATCGGCAACAAGCTGTCGACGCCCTTCTCGTCCATCTCTGCCCGGATCGAGAACCCATCCCCCGAAGGCCTGGACATCAAGTTCCACGAGAACATTGTGTCCGAGATCAAGGCTGCCGCGCAGATCCAGGAGATGATCCAGGTCGAGTGCAAAGGTCCCTTCACCGAGCTCCCCGTCCTCCGCTTCACGTACCTCGCTGGCGGGTTCACGACGCTCGTTCTCCACCTGCCCATCTTCCTCACGCGCTTCATCGAGGGCGTCAACCTCGACGCTGCCGCCTTCTTCGAGCGCTGGAAGATTATCGCCGGCCCGCCTCGCGAGGCACAGCAGATCTTCCCGATCAAGCTCACGAGCGCCGGCGAGGTCGACCTCGAGCGCAACAAGCGCGTGCTCTCCGGACAGAGGGTGACGCTGCTGCAGAACGTCGACCCGAACCCGTCCAACAATGTGCTCGCAGGTGTCCTCCACACCACTGGCGCTGGCAAGGTGTAAGTCTGCTGGAGTACCCCGCACGTTTCTCAGCTGACCCCGCAGTGGCATTCTCGGCCGTGTCGAGCCCAACAAGGACGCAAAGCTCTGCCGCCTCACCATCAGGAGTACCAACGAGGCCGTGTCAGCCGAGGTCCTCCGCCTGCTCTCCAATCCGCTCAACGGCGAGCATGCCGCGTCGTTGTAGCGCGAACACTCGCCCGACCAATCTACAACCAACCAGCTGCCGCAGCAAATGTATACATGATACCCGGAATGCAATGCATGTAGTTGGACAAGTCGGTGCCAGTACGTTTCTCCCCTGCGGTCGCTGCCCTCGAATGCAATGCATGTAGTGACCCGAGTCGAGTCTGTCTGTTCTAGTCTAAGATGCGGCCAGCGTGTGTGTCTGCCGGCAGCGCGAGGCCCGCGCCGCTACTCTACAAGAACAGCGTTCCACGAGCCTAGCGCCACTGCTGGCTCTGCTGGCCTTGGTGCTGCGGCGCCCCGTTCCATCCTCCCGGGGGCAAGATGCTGGACGGGACAGACGGCGGCGGCGTGTACCATTCGCCCGAGCCCGAGCCGTTGGTCGGCTGTCTCGTCGGCGTGCCCTGCTGGCTTCCGGGCTGGGGGATCGGCGGGAGGCCCGACGCACGCTTCGGGGGCAGCTGGTTGGGCGGGGTGCCGTCCATGCCTGGGGGCTGCGGCAGCGCGCCTGGCGCTGAGGGTGTACCGTGGCTGCCGATCGAGTGGAGGTAGCTCCGCCAGTCGCGGTTGGTCGTGCCCCCTCCCGTCGGGGGAAGCGGTGACGGCGCAGCCTGTCTGCCATTGATGCTGTCCCAGCCGTCCGGAGCCGCAGTGGTCGGACGGAAGTCGCCACCATGCTGGGCATAATACGACGCGCCAGACTGTTGCTGGTTGGGGTAGTACTGTTGCTGCTGCAGGCCACTCCAGGGGGCGTCGGAGCTCGGCGCGGGCGGATTTGGCGCCGGAGGGTTCGGCGCGGGCGGGTTCGGTCCGGGCGCTGGTGGGTTGTAGCTCGACGACGGAGCCGCTGACATCGGCCGGGGAGGAGCCTGAGGGTACGAGCCCTGTCTGGGAGGTGACTGCGGATACGACTGCTGCTGCTGAGGCTGCTGGTACTGCTGCGGCGCGGGAGATGGCTGGGGCTGCGGGCGCTGGTTGTTGCTCTGAGGCGGCGGCTGAGCTTGCTGGGCATACAGCTCGTCTGACGGGTAGTATCCCACCCCTACGCGAGAAGGAGGAGGCGGCGGCGCGGCGCTGATGGACGACTGGTGACCGTGCTGGTGGATAGGAGCCGGCGTGCCGGTATGCAGAGGCGGCGGCGACTGCACGGGAAGCTGCTGTGGCTGCTGGGTCTGCATGAACCAAGGCACATACGCCCCAGTCGACGTGCTCGCGTTAGCGGCTGGGGGTGGAGTACGCGTTTCGGGCCGCGCAGCAAACGGCTGAGAAGGCAGCTGGTGTGGCAGTGGGGGCGAGTACGGGGTATGCGAAGGCGGCGACTGCGAGTTAGGGTATGAGTCTGCTCTGTGCGGCTGTGGCGAAGGAGGGTGCGGTGGTGGGTACGGGGGGTACGCCGCTGGTGTTGTGGGCCTGGGCGCTTGAGGTGGCAGGTGCGAGGGGTACGCTGCCGGAGACGTTCCATGCGGCGGCGGCGGGCCTTGCTGGTTCTGAAGCTGCTGTGCCGGCGGGGGAACAGGCGGGTAGTCTTGTTGCTGGTGCTGGCCGTACACGGGCTGCTGGGCCTGCGCCGGAGGATAAGACGGCTGCGGGGTAGGCTGCGGGATCGGAGCTTGATACTGTCCAAACGACGAGTGTCTGTTGTGCTGCGGCGGCGGCGTGTAGGGCGCCTGCGGTTGCTGAGGCGGCACGCTCCCACCTGATGAGAGGCGATGAGGCGGTGGGGTGGCATACGCTGGCTGCTGCTGCGGCTGTTGCTGAGGTGGGTAACTCTGCTGCTGCGGGTGTGCCGGCGCCTGCTGCCCATAGTACGACTGGGGGCTTGTTGGTCTCGCAGGCTCCGGCTGCCCGGTGTACTGTGACACTGGTGGTTGGCCGTACGAATCAGTTCTCTGGTGCCCAGCCGGTGCCACTTGGCCGTAAGAACCCGGCACTGTTAAGCTGTTGGAATGGGGTCGGTGGTGCTGGAGCGGAGCGGACTGCAGTGGTGGCTGGCCAGCGGTCGACAACGGTCTTGTTGGCAACGGCTGCGCCGTGTTTGGTCGGTTGTCAACAGTGGGCCAGGCACCGTGCGCGTCGCCAGCGCTGACAGGTCGCTGGAGGGGGGCGTGGCCTGCAGGCTGCTGGTTCTGCGGCAGCATGGAAGCCCACGGCGCCGTCTGCGTCCCGGCACCGGTGGCCACTGAGTGGCGGTGGTGGTGCCCCGGGCGTCCGATGGTCGCCGGCGCCGGAGGACCAGCCCCAGGACGGTTCTGGTACGAGTTGCCGAGGGACTGGCCGATAGACATGGCTCCCATCTGGCCCGCGAGGAAGTCGTCCTGCGGAGGACTCTGGAGCCGGCCGGGCGGGTAATCTGGCTGACCTGGGATGGGGACGCCTGCCGTTTGCCGAGGCGGGAGTCCAAGGTCGTGGAACGTGTTGGAGTGTGGGAGTCCACCAACGTGCTGGGCCGTCGGGATCGGGCCGCTGACGGAGTGGGGGATGCCGCCGCCGGGCGCAGGCGACGCCGTTCGTCCCGGCTGGCTGTACGGTGGGATGTAGAGGTTGTAGCCCGACACGCTGGTCGTCATCCCTGGCCGAGGAGGCGTCGCGAGCGCGCCTGGCCCAGTGGCGGGAAGGACCCCGGGCCGCTGAACGTTCCTCTTGACGGGCGGAGCGGCCTGCAAGCATCAGTACGGAGGACCGACGGCCCCACGCGATGAAACGCACATTGGAGTAGAACGTGAGCTCGAGGTACAGCTCGCCGGCGTACTTGTCCTTGTACTTGAGCTCGTACCAGTCTGCCGGCGTCAGTGGCTGCTTCCACACGCCAACCCACCGTCGATTTCTCCCTTTTTGAGCACCTCGTCAATGGGGACGATGCACTCTCCGACGAGCTCTGGCTCCTTTGGCGCGTCGGCGAAGCACTGGACCTTCATTGACCTGACGCCAGCCTTCTTCTTGGCACCGGCGCGGCTCTTCTGGGCCATGCTCTGGGGGGTGACCACGCCCTCCTCGGACGGCAGGGGAGGGAGGGCCCCGTCCTTGCCTGCGAGCGAGCCGTTCTTGCCCTTGAGGCTCGAGGCCTCAACGCTGGCGGCGAGCAAGTCCTCGACGTCCTGCGAGATGGTGAACCGTAGCTCCTCGTCCCACTCGGGGTGTTGGCCACCGCTGTGCGCGTCAGTGACTCGCCCCGCATCTGGCACAGGTGCACGCGCCCGCGAGACGGCTGCCCGCTTCTCCCCAAATCTCGCCACAGCCTTACTCACCGCTTGATGGGCTTTGTCCGCCGTTTCTCCTCGCCAAGCGTGAGCGCGCAGTACGGGTCCTGCTTGCCAAAGCGCGACTTGTTTGGGAGGTTGCGCTGCGGGGGGGTCAGCGACGTGCGGGGGAAGGAGCAGCTCACCGCTCGCGCAACGACCACGATGAGCGTGCCCAGCTCCTGCGGTTCGATCATGGCGCTGCCTGGTTGTTGTTGAGCGCGATGGGCGAAAGGAGGGAGCTAGGGCTGCGCCTGCTTTGGTGGACAGGTGAGCTTGTGTAGCAGGGGACTGGGGTTTGAGAGTGGGTCCCCGGCGGCGGCGGCGGCGGCGGCGTGACTTGGGGTTGGTTTGAACGTGTTGTGGTTGTTGGCCTTGTCGCTAGTGCCAGGTTGTTGGATCGACGTGTTGGCTGGTAGGTGGGTGGGGTGGCTCAAAGCCCAAGTCGGTGACGGAGGGATGAAACCGCGGTGGGCAGGGAGGGGAGCGAGGTCGCGACTTGGTGCGACGTGTGTGTGTGCTTGGGTGTGTGGGGTGGGGGTGGTGGGGTGCGAAGTACTTGGTCTCTGTGGGTGGTATAAAGAGGCGAGGCAAGGTTGTGCAATGCCCGTCCTATGTTGCTATGCTGTGCTTCGTGTTTCCGTCTCTGAACGCTGGGCACTGTTGATTGTGACGACGACGTGCGTGTGTGTGTGGTGGTGGGTGGGTGAGTGTGAGCCTGACGAGTGCAGCCAGCCAGCAAGCCGGCGTCAGCTTGCAGTGTTGGCTTGTCCTGCAGGCGCCGCCGCAGCCAGGCTGACAGGGTGAAACGGCGATCATACTCCTACTACCAGCCATTTGGACCCGCCAAACCCCAGTCCTAGCCGCCATTACCCCTGGACCTCAATAACAAATAATCAATTCAATACAAATCACCTCCACTTGACTTCACTCGCGTAGTCGACAGCTGCTGCGACCATCTTCCACACTCCATAAAGACATACGGGGTATACATGTAACTACTCTCAGGACCCTATGATGCAGACACGTCAACAGCTCTCACACTTCACCACGAGAGCATTATGCAAATTGATCAACACAGCGCGCGCACACATTCTGTAATAACGTGGGCGCCTTTTACAGCTCGGCATCATCGTCGATCTGAGAAGGCTTGAGCATACCAGGCACACGAATGGCAGCCTGGCGCTCCTCGACAGCCTTGCGCTCAGCCTCGGCCTCCTTCTCGTCAATGTAGAGCTCGGCATTGTCACCAGAGAACTCCTTGAGCGAAATGAGGAAGTCGCGCAGGGTAAACTTGAACTTGACGGGGTCCGAAGAGTGGTCAAACATGAGGTTGACAAAGGCATTGATCTGCGAGGGCTGCACGTGCGAGAACGCGTTCGACAGCAGGTTGGCAATGTACTGCTTGAGGAACACGGCGTTCGACGTGTTGGGGTCCGACACTTGCGAAGAGTCGTACAATGGTGCCTGGACCTGGTTGGTCTCGACGAGCGAGATGAGCCGGGCCAGCAGGATCGTCTGCATCTTGAAGCCGCTCTTGTGGTCGGCATCGGTGAGGACGTAGAAGACGTCGCCAAGCAGGCTGAGGAGATACTGCTGGTAGAATTGACCAGATATTTCGGCCGAAGAGGAGGCAAAGTTGTTGACAATCTCAAAGGCAATGCTTAAGCCCATGTCGGCAATGTCACGCATCGTGTGCTTGAAGGCCCAGACGACCGAGTCCATGACGAGCTTGAACTGCGCAGGTGGCAGGTCGAGAAGAGCAGGGAAGCAGGTGAGGTTGATCGCGCGAAGAAGCTTGAAGAAACCAACACGGTGCTCGGGGTACTCGGCAAAGTCCTTGTTGATCATGTCCAGCGTTGGCTCGAACACGGCGTCGAGGATGGGCCGGATCTGAGGAATAAGGAGCGAGCCGAGCTTGGACACAATGGTGGCCATGACGTTGAGAACCTCGGCGTCACGGGCGGCAGGAACGTTGCGGTTGTAGTCGCCAAGAATGGCGTCGAGCAGGCCGGGGATGAGGTTCTGGTTGACTCCCTCGAGGTCCTCGGCCTTCTTGACGTAGGTCTCGACAAGCTTGAGGATCTCCTTCTTGATCGTCCTCAAGGAGCGGACCTTGGGAGTCTTCGTGGCAACGAGGCCCTGCGTGGCAACCTGCTCGCTGATGATGCCGCTGACAGCCTTGTAAAGGCCAAGCATGTCGAGCCAGATGCGGCCAAGCTGGGGGAGGAAGAAGGAGCCAATCGACGTGCAGGCCGAGACGTTGGTCTTGAGAATGTTGGACATGATCTTGACGTTCTCAGTGTTGCTAAGAACATCGACATTGCTGGCGGCCTGCTGCATGAGGTTGTCCCAGGCGTTGTTGGGAAGCTCCATGAGCTTCTCGATCAGCCGCTCCTGGGTCGGCTTGTTGGGCTGAGCCGAGATCATGTAGCCAACAGCCTCGTAGAAGGTGTGGACCTGCTGGGGCTGGAGGTCGACAGTGATGCGGTGGAGAGTGCGGAGGATCTCGTCAATGAATGGCTCGTGCTCGCCAGCCTGCTGTAAGACGAAGTGGCGACGGCACTTCTGGGCAATCTTGATGAACGTGTCGCAAGCCATATCCTGCACACCCTCGTGTGTCTCGTGCATGAACTCGAAGAGCTTGTTGACAACAGTCTTGAGGAACTTCCAGTGCGCCTTGAGGAAACGAGGGTACTGGCCGACAATGTACATGATGTCGGAGGCGCAGACGGCCTTGTTATCCTTGCCGCGCTTCATCTCGGTGAGGCCGAGGAGGTCCTTAATGACAGTGACGAGGAAACGCTTCTCAGTCTCCTCGTTCATGGCACCGGATATTGATCCAATAGCCCAGCACAAGGTGTTGAGGTTGTTCCACGACCACTCGGAACCGTCGATCTGCTTGGCGAGCTTGTCGGTCATGATCTGCTCCGTGTCGGCAACGTCCAGATGGGTGAGGTAGACGAGAACCTCGCGCATGCTCTTGTAAAGCACAATGGTGTCGCTCTCCTTCATGAACTCGCGGACAATTTCTCCCTCGTCGTTCTCAACAATCAGCACCTCCTCGGGCTTGACCATCTTTTCGATCATGACGAGTCGCAAGTTGGACAGGATCTCGGCGTAGGCGTTCTTCCTCAATGGAACTCCACTCAAGGCCAGGCTCTGAGGGCCGTTGAGGCCGCCACCAAGGCCACCGAGGTTGAGGTTCATCAGAGGGTTGATGTCGCCCATAGGAAGCTGCTGGATCTCCTCGTAGAGCTCGGCGACAAGCTTGGCCCAGTACTCAAGACAGATCTTGAAGACCTCACGGTCATCGACGGTGGAGATCTTGATGAGGTAGAGGTGGGCGTTGATGAGAAGCTCGTTGGATTCGGGCGTCTCGATCAGGCTGAGATGAGAGTGAAGGAAGTTGGTGAGGAAGAGAGCGAGGTTCTTGATGAGCTGCTGGTCCTCGTCATCTGATGAGGCGTAGGCAGCCGCAAGATCCGTGCTGGGAGGAACCATGCGGTTAATGCTGGTCATGACCAGCTGGAAAAGGATGACGAACTTGGAGTTGTACTCCGGGCCGACGTTGAGACCGCCAATCTCCGAAAGACACTTGAGGGTGACGTTGCGGAACTCGGGCACCTCCAAGAAGCGGGTGACCAGGAAGTCGATGATCTGGGTCTCGAAGATGTAGCCGAGTGGGATCCAGTTGAGGAAGCGGAGGAGGGTCTCCAGTGTGGCCTTGATCAGGCTGGGCTTGTTGGCCTTTTCGAGGACCTCGTTACACAAGGTGAAGATGTCGCCAAACTCGCCGCACATCGTCTGCTTGAGAGACTTGGTCTTGGCCTGGGTCATCTGCTCTGCCGAGAAGTCGAAGATTTCTTCTGACAACAGCTTGAGGATAACCATGTTGTTCTCACACAGCGAGAGGTTGGTACGCGATGAGGCAGTGATCTCGGGGATGAACGAGGGCCAGTCCTTGGGCCAGGCCTGCTTCAGGATCTAATGGGTGTCAGCTCATGCGAGGAGGATTGTCTGCGCTGCCATACCTGGACGAGGACGAGGTTGAGCTTGTTCAGATAGCTCTTCTCCCTGCGCATACGAGTCTCATCACTGGACGTGTCGACGGTGAGCTGAACGATAAAGTTGCGGATACCCTGTTGCTGCTCAGCAGGGAGAGCCTTCCAGCGCGTCTGGACGAGCTTCTCGAGGATCTGAAGACCAATGTACTGTGGAGTTGGATCAGCAGGGTTCAAGCTTCGCACGGGGCGCCTGCCCCGCACCCACCTTGGTGTTCGGGTTGCTCGAGGTCTCGAGAATGGCTGGGACGCGCTGCCATGCGTCTGGGTTCTCCTGGAACTGAGTGAGGACTTGCTGAGCCTGCTGTTGCTGGGGTCCCATGTCAGCTCGTGATCGAGGAAGGCACGTGGCGCCTTGAATGGGTGCTCACCTGCTGGCCAGTGCCGGTGTAGAATGTCTGCACTACCTGATCAAGCAGGCTGGAGAGTAGTGTCAGTAACTACCAAGGACGTACCGCCAAGGGCAAACTCACTTGACGTCGACATCCTGGGAGAAGTCGAGGACAGCCTGGGCGCGCAACATGTCAGCGACCTAGCCACTGAGCCACTAGCCACTGTGCGGTTGCGGCGACTCGCCGAATGATCGCGCGCTACTCACCTCCATCATTCCAATAGGGTAGTCTTGTAATGCTCTTGCGGTTGGTGTGGAATCGAGCTATGCCAACGCACTGAGTGGCCAATATGACGGTGGTCAGTGAGTGCGTGCTTGGGAGCCAGAGGCGACGTAGATTGAGCTCGGGGCGGGGCCGCTACTCACAGTTTAAACAGGGATTGCGCTGTCAGGAGTGTACAGTTGACGTTGGTGAATGACCCAGTCAAGTGTACAAGGGTGAGAGCAAGGATGAGGGTTGTTGATGGAGTGTTGTTGTGATGGCTGTGTATGCAGTCGTCGAGTGTGTCGGTCAGTCAGCGAGGCCAGCCCGTCGATGATGATGGAGGGACCACACAGTGGAAGGCACACCCAGCGTACAGCCCGCCACCCCAAGCGTCGTTTCGGCGTTTGCGGGATCAGAGCCACGTGGCGGCCCAGCAGCGAGGTCGCCACCCACCGTAGGCTTACCATTGTTATCATGCTCGATCGATCGGTCAAGGACGATTTCGAGATTTCGTCACTCGTCTACCCCAACCAACTTTGCATATCGGCCTCCAACCATGGCCGCCGAATCACACTCAACACCAGCAGCATCGGCATCAGCATCAGCACCAGCATCAGACGACTTTTACGATGTCCCGACAGACTACAAGCCCTACGTCCCAGTGGCCAAGCGGAGGGCACAAATGCTCGAGAAGCTTGGATCATCACGCCAGTCCAAGAAGATCAAGACGGCCGACGAGGTGGAGCAGGAGAAGAAGGAGGCCCAGAAGGAGCTAGAGGAGTCGGAGGATAAGCGAAAAGAGACGGCTCGGCGGGAGCGCACACTCTTGCAAGAGGCCCAGGAAGTCAAGCGACAGAAGGAGCTCGAGGGTACGTGAGGTGCGCGTGATGTTCCTGACACCTCAGATGCTGGCAAGGACGCAGCTGAGAAGGAGGCCGAAAAGGAGGCCGAGCTCCTGGCACAAATGGAGCGCGCGCAGAAGAAGCTCGCCGGTGCCCAAGAGCTCGCTGCAGGAACGGTCTACACCGAGAGCATGAAGACGTCTTGGCGTGCACCTGCCTATATCCGCCAAATGACTGAGGAGGAACAGCAGGAGGTTCGGGACAAGCACGCTATTATTATCGAGGGAGACGACCTACCCCCAGCCATTGAGCACTTCGCGGTAAGCATAGTTGACGGCGAGGCCTTGGGCTTGTGCTAACCAACCAAAGGACATGAAGCTGCCAAAGCCGTTGCTCAGCTATTTGAAGGCCAAGGGCATCAAGCAGCCAACGCCTATTCAGATCCAAGGAATCCCCACTGCGTGAGTAGGCGATTTGGCTTCTAGTTACTGACGTGAGCAGGTTCGCTGGACGGGACATGATTGGCATCGCGTTCACCGGCTCCGGCAAGACTCTCACCTTTACGCTTCCAGCGATCATGCAGTCGCTGGAGATGGAGGCCCGGGTTCCGTTCGTGCGGGGAGAAGGACCTGTCGGCCTCATCATCTGTCCCTCGCGTGAGCTGGCGCGCCAGACGTACGAAGGCTGCGTGGCCATGTGCGACGCTCTGAAAGCCGACGGCCAGTACCCCGAGGTCCGCTCCTTGCTCTGCATCGGCGGCATCAACATGGCTGAGCAAGCAGACGTCCTCAACCGTGGCGTCCACATCGTGGTTGCCACACCTGGCCGTCTCATCGACATGCTCGAGAAGGGCCGATTGAATGCGGACAACTGCAAGTACCTGTGCATGGACGAAGCCGATCGAATGATCGACATGGGATTTGAGGAGGATGTGCGCAGCATCATGTCCCACTTCAAGCACCAGCGTCAGACCCTCCTCTTCTCAGCCACCATGCCCCGCAAGATTCAGGACTTTGCGCAGCAGTCGCTTATCAACCCCATTCTGGTCAATGTCGGTCGTGCAGGCGCAGCCAACATGGACGTCATCCAAGAGGTCGAATACGTCAAGCAGGAGGCCAAGATGGTGTACCTCCTCGAGTGTCTGCAAAAGACGCCTCCGCCTGTCATCATCTTCAGCGACAACAAGAACGAGGTGGACGACATTCAAGAGTATCTCCTACTCAAGGGCGTAGAGGCGGTCGCCATCCATGGCAGCAAGAGCCAGGACGAGCGCGAGTATGCGATTCGTTCCTTCAAGACTGGCGCCAAGGATGTCATGGTTGCGTCTGGCGTTGCGTCCAAGGGACTCGACTTCAATGAGATCCAGCACGTCATTGTCTACTCGATGCCCAAGGAGATTGAAGACTATGTGCACGAGATTGGCCGTACTGGTCGCTCGGGCAAGACGGGTATCGCGACGACGTTTGTCAACATGAACACGCAGGAGCAGACGCTTTTGGACCTAAAGTATCTGCTGATGGAGGCGAAGCAGAAGTGAGTTGCACGTCTCGCTGTTCTCGAGCCCCAACTGACAATCCCAGGATTCCCGAGTTTCTACTTTCGATTGATGATCCCCGTGCTGCTCAAGGCGGTGCGTTGAAGGGCTGCCCTATCTGTGGCGGACTGGGTCACGGGCTGTCGGACTGCCCCAAGCTGGAGGAGGAGACTCGTCGTCGGCAGGCTGCCAACTCGCGCTACGACACTGGAGGGTATTAGAGGGAATAGAGCGCACCCGGTCATGGCTGCCAGTGCCAGCCACGGAAATGTTGTAATCACTGTTGTACACCCAAGCATGACATTCCTCGTCGAGGCGGTGGTCTACGAGGGCGAGGGCGAGACCGAATGCGGGGGAATCCTAATTGCGGCCTGGATTGTCGACGAGTCGACGAGAATGGACCAATACGGATTCGGGATTAGGATTGCACGTGCCAGGTTGAATTGACCCGGGCAGGCGACCGACGCGGGCAGGCAGGCAGGCGGCGGGCATGCGGGCGGTAATGTCATGCCGCAAATCCTGCATCTCTCCTGTTCGGCAGGGAGCTTGCCACTGACAGACTGCCTGACGCTCACTCATCCCTCGCTCGTCTGCAGCATCCAATCTCGCAACCTCAACCACTGTCGCAATCTTTGCATCAAGCTCATCTTGCATCTGCACACCCACGCTCCCCGCCCCGTACTCGATGGTCTCCGCCTGAGCCGATCCCCATCGCAGTCATCCCGGCGACCCCGTGGCCCCGCTCCACAGCATTTTCTCAGCCATCGACGACTCGCAGCTCGCAGCTCGCATCTCTCATCTCTCCCGCCCGCAACCTAGACATCTAGACCGTCCGAAATGTCACCGACCCAACCCACCTCGCCACGCCAGATCCAGATCGACGTCGGCTCGCCCGCGCACCCGCGCGCCATGTCGAGCACGTCGTCCCGCTCGCCCGTCAACGCCCTCGGCGGGCCGGCACACCGCGGCTCCAGCGGCACCAGCTATCGCGACAACGTTGACGTTAAGCGCCAGATGCAGCAGGACATCGACTCGGCCATGAGCATGTGTAGGTGCTATTGGCAGAATGTTTCACTCACCATGCGCAGCAAGGGCACGATCTGGCTCGCTCGTCGAGGGCTCACCGGTGCTCATGCGCCCGTCACGGGGCGGGTACTCTGCCAGCAGCCCGATCGAGGAGGCGCCGTTTGGCATGCTGAGCGACGCCGAGGAGCGTGAGATGGACCGCGCACGCCACCAGGACCACGACGGTAGTGACGACGGTCACTTTAACGGGGGGCACTACGGCCGCGAGCACGGCAGCGCCCCGCTCGACAGCGCCGACAGCGTCAGCACGTACCAGTCGAAGCGGGGGCGCGAGTCCGACTCGGACCGGGAGAGACGATACCCCGAGCACCCGGACCACCACTTTGCGGCGTCGCCCGGTGGCATCCGCAGCCACTTTGACTTTGCGCCCATGGAGGAGTTTGCCGACACTGAGCGCGCCGCCATCGTAGCCGAGGAGGGAGGCGCCGCGCCCGAGGGGCTCACCCGCCGCCGGAGCACGGCGGCTGTGAGGTCTGGAGACCATGGGGACAGGCACGGCTCGTCGGGCTCGGCGAGCAGCACGCACCGGGAGGGACTGGACAGCAGCACGGAGAACGTACTGGTCAAGCCGTACAGCACCGAGCTGGAGCGCACGATGACGACCAGCGCGTTTGGTGACGACACGGACCCGGATGCCTTCTCGCCAAAGGAGAACGAGTCGCCCGCGCAGACCAACTTCCACCGCCGGCGTGCGCGCAAGCAGTCGTCGCAGAACCAGACTGGGCGCCGCGGCGGCAAGCTCGCGCTGTTTGAGAGCTTTGGCGGCGGCAATGGCGAGGACGATGCCGTCGGTGGGGTGTTGAAGGCTCCGAGACAGGGCAAGCAGCCCCCCACCGAGCAGCCGCCACCCTTCGTGTCGTACTCGGACGCGCCGCCGGGCCACGATCGCCCATACCGCTTCTCGTTCTACTCGAACGCACTGCCGGTGACGATTCATGCGCGGACGCTGGCCGAGCTCCCCGCCGAGGGGCAGACGTTTGAGGACCTGTTCAAGGGGCGAAATGGAGCTCCGGGCACGGCGCAGCCCATGCAGCGCAGCGACACGAACCAGACGACGACCAAGTCGGCCGCTGGGACGCCGACCAACGAGCCGAGCTTGCTGAGCCTGAATGCGCCGAAGAACCCGCCAAACATTCACAACCTGGCACTGGCGAATGCGAACAAGGGCGCCGTGCCGCCGTACCCTGGTGCCCCCGGTGGCCCCGGCGGCCCGGCCGTCACCGCCGAGGAAGACCCCGAGGCGTTCACGTGGTGGCTTGACGTGCTCTCGCCGACCGACGACGAGATGCGCATGCTGTCCAGAGTCTTTGGCATCCACCCCCTCACAACCGAAGACATTCTGCTCGAGGAGACGCGCGAAAAGATCGAGCTGTTCCGCAACTACTACCTCGTGTGTTTCCGCTCGTTCGACCAGGACCCGTACTCGCAGACCTACCTCGAGCCGCTCAACATGTACATCATCGTGTTCCGCGAGGGCACGCTGTCGTTCCACTTCCGCGCGACGCCGCACCCGCAGAACGTGCGCCGGCGTATCAAGCACCTCAAGGACTACATCTCGGTGACCTCGGACTGGATCTCGTACGCGCTCATCGACGACATTACCGACGCGTTCGGCCCGCTCATCCAGTCGATCGAGTACGAGGTCGACTCTATCGACGAGCTCGTGCTTATTCTGAAGGAGGCCGAGCAGACGGACATGCTGCGGCGCATCGGTACCTGCCGAAAGAAGGTCATGGGCTTGTTGCGTCTCATGGGCTCCAAGGCGGATGTCGTCAAGGGTCTCGCCAAGCGGTGTAACGAGAACTGGCTGGTCGCGCCCAAGTCGGACATTGGGCTGTATCTGTCCGACATCCAGGACCACTTGATCACCATGACGTCCAACTTGAACCACTACGAGAAGATTCTGTCTCGCTCGCACTCCAACTACCTGGCTCAGATCTCGATCGAGATGACCGACGCCAACAACCAGATCAACGACGTGCTGTCCAAGCTCACGGCGCTGGGTACGGTGCTGATTCCCATGAACCTGGTGACGGGTTTGTGGGGTATGAACGTGCACGTGCCGGGCCAGGACATTGAGGAGGGGTATGTGTGGTTTGGCTCGATCCTCGGGTGTCTTGCGCTGTTTGCCATCCTCGGCGCATGGGGTACATACAAGTGCTTTGTACGGTAGTAGAGTTGTTGTAGTGTATGCATGGGTCGAGCGGCAGCGGCCGAGCGGCGCAGCCGCGAGGGCGAGGTCGCGAGGGGGGTGGGCCGAGGGTGACTAGGGCCCAGCAGCCCGCAGTCACACGACGAGCAGAGGGACATGCAGTGGAAAGTAGGCCGGGCCGCACGCAGCCACTCTGCTGTCGACAGTCGGCCTCGCTGAGCGTGTCCCGCTCAGCTCAGCTCAGCTCAGCTCAGTCGCGTCGACCAAGACAAAGGCCCACTGCGCCGGTCGGTCGGTCGGGCCCGACACCGGCTCGGCAGCCTCGGCAACCGCAACCGACGTCATGTCGCGCCGCGGACTCATCAGCACGTCAGCCGGCCGACATGTTGGTGTTGCCACCATGCGGACTGGGCGGGCATCGGCATAAGTAGCGTAGACGAGCACCTCCTCGTCCCCATCTCCCACCCACCCTCCCCCCAGATACACACCATGCCCCCCGTGTCCGCAGGTAGGTTGCCCCGCGTCCTCCGCGCCGCCGCAGCCCCCGCGCGCCGCAGCCTGTCGACGACACTGAGTGCGCGCGCAGACGGAGTGACGCAGTACACGCTGCACGCAGACGGCAAGGTCGAGCACGCCGTCAAGGGGACGCGGCTCGACGTGCCCCTGACGCGCGAGCAGGCCGGCGAGCAGACGCGTGAGTGGGCCTGGGAGGCGGGGGGTGGGGGAGGGGAGAGTGGGGAGGGGGGAGGGGGAAGGAAGGCTAACCCCCGCAGACCTCACAGCCGCCGGCGTCGACGCATACCTCACGCGCAAGCTCGCCGCGCCCGACTTTGCGGCCGACCCCGCGCTTGCGCGTGGGCTCGCGCGCGCCGACGAGGCCGGCCTGCCCCGCATCGCTGTCACCGCGCAGCTTGGGCAGTTCCTCGCGGTGCTCACGAAGGCGGTGAGGGCGGAGCGCGTGCTTGAGATTGGTACGCTGGGCGGGTGAGTCGAGCGAGGGGGGGCGGCGTCCTCGACGACGAGCAACAGCTGACGCCACGCCCACGCCCAGCTACTCGACGGCCTTCTTCGCCAAGGCCCTCCCGCGCACCGGGCAGATCGACACGATCGAGTACTCGCCCGCGCACGCGCGCGTCGCCCAGGCCAACTTTCTCGACCTCGACCTCTTCCCCTTCCCGACGGTGCACGTCGGCCCCGCGCTCGACCTGCTGCGCGACCCCGCTGGGGTGTTTGCGCGCCCGCCGGGCGAGCTCGACCCGGGGTACGACCTCGTGTTTGTCGACGCCAACAAGGACGAGTACTTTGAGTACTTTGTCGAGGCGCTGCGCCTCACCAAGAGCGGGGGGGTTATCGTGTTTGACAATGCGATCCGGGGCGGGCGGTGAGTGGCCTGACTGGCTGAGGCTGACCCCTAGCATCGCTGTGCCGGACGGCGCGGAGGTCGCGTCCGACGCTACTGGGCTCCGCAAGATCTTCGACTGGATCGAGGAGGACGCCGGGAAGACGGTGCTCTCTGCTGCTATTCAGACGGTCGGCGACAAGTCGTGGGACGGCTTCGCGATCGTGTACAAGAACTAGTGAAGGGATGGGTACATACAACATGTATCGTGTGAAGTGGCAGCCGCTGCAGCGGCCTGCTCTCGGCCGACGGCGTGGCCTACTCGTCGGCCTGCTCTTGCTCCTTGTCCTCGCCCTTCTCCTCGTCTGCCGCCTCAGTGGCCTTCCCCTTCTTCTTCTTCCCCTTACCCCCAGACTGCGCCGGCACCAGCGGGCCCTCGACGCGGCCGTACCCGCTCCACCCGGCGTCACCGTACTTGCTGCTGTCGGCCGCACTGCTGTCGGCCGCACTGCTGTCCCACACCCGCCCGGCCTTCTTGAACTCGTCGAGACTCGGCAGGACGGGGTACTGCGCCGCCGCCATGCCGGCTTGGTCATGGGCCGGCCGCCAGACGAGCGGCTCGAGCCACGGCGCGGCGATCGGGTCGGGCGTCGGGGCGTGCGCGCCGGACAGGAGCGTCGTATACGCCGGGTAGTAGGACTCGTGGTGCGTCCAGCTCGCGTCCGAGGCGGCGGGGGACGGGGGCCGCGGCGGCGGGGGCGGGGGTGCCGAGGCCGCCGTCTCGCTCTTGAGGATTCTGCCAAGCCTGCTCCGTTGCGGCGGGGGCGGCACCGGCGGCGGCGACCCCGCGTCAATCTCGGCGAAGCGCACCTTCCTCAGCCGGCGCCCGTCGCCGCCCTCCACCGGCGCCGGGACGGTCTTGCTCCGTTTCTTGCCCCACGTGATGTTGAAGAGCGAGCGGCGGGCGGGGGCCGCGGGGGCAGGCGAGGGCCCCCTGCCGATGGTGGCCATGGTGTTGGCGGGCCGGGGCCAGGCGTCGTGCTGTCCGTGTTAGGCGGTGACTTGAAACGCGGCGGCGGGGTGGTGGTGAGCTGGCTGGGGTGAGTGGTGGTGAGTGTTGTGAGTGCGAGTGCTCGACGCGGGCGTCTGTGCTCGTCGTGCGCGTCGTGCGCGTCGCGCTCGTCGCTGTTGAGCAGCTCGAGCTGGTGGCCTGTGCGCCAGGCTGGCTGCACAATGACTGCTTTGACGACGCCGCACAGGCCGCTGGCAGTTACAACGGCCACTGTTGACCACACATCACTCAGCCACTCGCTCGCCCTCCTTCTCGCTGCCATCACCCCCCCTTCTTCCTCGCTCCCATGTTCTTCTTCTTCCCCTGCGTCCCCTGCCCGCTCTGCCGCCCTCGCCCGCCCCGCCCCGCCCACGTACGTACGTATGGTTAGTAGGCATGATTCTTGAATGCAGTAATCCTTTACGTAGTGGCGTCGCGGAAAGCATGGTATTCTCCTGCATCCGCGCTCCCCACTGCCCCGCTCGCGACGACGCGTTTCACGCGTCGTCGCTGCTTGGCTGCAGGCGACGCCTGAAACGTGACGCTCCTGCTCCTTACTCGCCCACCTTGGTATATTGCACGCCGAGGGACTGGGTGCAGTTACCGCGCGCGCGGGTCGAGTGCAGAGTGCGCCGCCGACAGGGTGCGGCCCGCGGGCACATTGCGGGAACGGCACTGGACATTCCGTCGACCCTCCCCTCCCCTCACCCCTATTCACTTTGGCTCGTCGCGAGTTTCTTGCTCCCCTCCAGCTCCCCACAGCCCACCCACAGCCCGCACACGACGCGACGCCCCCCACCTCAGCCCCCCCTGGAGACGGAGCACGAGTACCTGGACATCCTTTGCAGTCGTACTCTTTTGGAGCAGGCTCACCCCCGCCGCTGCCCTCTGCCGGTGACTGACTGACCCCCTTCGCGTAGCTGCTGCGCGATGAGCACAAATATCTCGTCGTCGTCGACTGCGTCCTGTTCAAACTACCTCCTACTGACTCGCAGTGTCTCGCTCTTGACCCGTCTGCACCAGCCCCGACGCCACGACGGTCAGTGCCAAAGACTAAATTCACGCTCGCTCCCGAGACCAAGTGCCCGACGGACGACGGATGACGCCACGCCACGCACGGCTCGACCACCAACAAGGCCATTGCACAAGCCGCAAACGCGCTGCGCGATCGCATCACAATACCCGTCGCAGCGCACGGGGCAGTCTCAAAGTGCTGCACGCGTCTCCCCTGCTGGCTGGCCGCTGCTGCTGCTGGCTCAGGTCTCCCCTCTGGCTCAGGTGCACGCTGCTCTAGCACCATACGCCGACTGCCAACTGCGGCCAAGCTCGCAGCCACCCGCCGCCGCCGTTGCCGCCGCCTCCGCCCAACCCGCCCAGCCCCGCCCGCCCTACTACCGCCGTCATGAGCTACAACCTCTTCTCTGTCTATGACCCTCCGGTCGAGATTGTCCCTGTCCGTGACAACGACCAGCATGGAGCAGCACAGCCCTACCCTCAGCCTCAGCCTCGGCGCCCAGCCGCCCCGGGCCAGCGCCCAGACAGCGTCTACTCTCAAAACTCGGACGTCTACTCTAACGCTCCTTCCTCACCCTCGTTTACCCTCACCCAGCGTACAAACTGGTCGGCACCCCATCTCGCACCGACCCCCTATCAGCACTCCTCATAGTCCCAGTCCCAGCCCCAGTCGCATCACGCTCGAGGTCAGGCTCAACCCCCCTCTCACCTCCGACCATCTCACTTCAACCCCAGCAGCAGCGCAGAGCGCAGCACACCACACTACGGCACTCGCGCCGATACCTACAATCGTTCCCAACTGTCTACCGGCCACACGCCATCACAACAACAACAACACCACGCCCCAGTCATGTCCCAGATCTACCCACCACAAGGCAGGACGCCAGTGTCCCAACCACAGCTGCAACAGTCCCCGAGCTACCACTCTCACGACAACCACTACGACCAAGGGTATGGCGGCCAGGCCCAGGGAGGAGGTCGGTCCGCCAACACGTACCCCAATACGCCGCCTGACGAACCGGACTATACAGACTACACTGCAGGGTACCATGCCAACGACTTTCCAGACGACTACAAGTCCTACGACTCGCACACCCACCTTCCTGCCGCCGCCAACAAGGAGTATGAGGTCGGCGCCATTATCCCCGCCCAGGGCTACAACAACACCCCTGCGGCACCGGCCAGCCTCTACGGCGTCAACACGTACCCTCCATCGCCCATGATGGGTGGGGGTGGGGGCCAGCTGCCTGCCAGCCCGGGTTTCTCCGGCTCATCGCACTGGCACCAGGTCCGCGAGAACCTGCTTGCCCGCCGTGTCGTCAAACAGATTCCCCTGTTCAATGGCAACCTCGTCATGGACGTGCCCGTGCCCCGGCCCGTCATCCCGACCAGCACTGGTGCTGTCGGGGCTGAGCCCGGCGAGATGGAGAAGATGCGCTACTCTGCCGCCACATGTGATCCTGACGACTTTCTGAGGCGCAAGTTCAACCTCAGGCCGTACCTCTATGGTCGGCGCACCGAGCTCTTCGTAAGTGTCTGGGCAAGAAACCCCTCCTGACTCTCCAGGTCGTCATGACAATGTACAACGAAGACGGGCACCTCTTCCTCCGAACCCTCAACGCCGTCATCAAAAACATCAACCACCTCAACTCGCGTACGCGCTCGAAGACCTGGGGCGTCGGTGCCTGGAAGAAGGTTGTTGTGTGTATTGTGGCGGACGGACGCAAGGTCTGTGACACGCGTGTCCTCAAGATCCTGCAGCTCATGGGCGTTTACGCCGAGGGTGTCGCCAAGGACACTGTGGCGGGCAAGGAGGTGCAGGCGCACATCTTCGAGTACACCTCGCAGATCATCGTCTCGGACACTGGTGAGGTTGGATTTGGCGGCACCCCGGTGCAGTACATCTTCTGTCTCAAGGAGGCCAACAAGAAGAAGCTCAACAGTCACCGTTGGTTCTTCAAGTGAGTGTGGCACTCTTGACCTCCACTCACATTTAGCGCTTTCGGCCCCCAGATCAAGCCCAATGTCTGTATCCTGCTCGATGTCGGCACCAAGCCGAGTGGCACCAGTCTCTACGACCTGTACAAGGTGTTCGAGAAGCACAAGAACGTCGGTGGCGCATGTGGCGAAATCTACGCGGATACCGGCAAGTGGGGCAGATACCTGCTCAACCCCCTCGTTGCCGGCCAGAACTTCGAGTACAAGATGTCTAACATTCTCGACAAGCCCTTTGAATCGGTCTTTGGCCTCATCTCGGTGCTGCCCGGTGCCTTCTCCGCCTATCGCTACGCGGCCGTGTGCAACCACCCGGACGGCACTGGCCCGCTCGCCTCGTACTTCCACGGAGAGCTCATGAACCTGCCAGGCGCTCCCCCAGCGTCCATCTTTGACCGAAACAAGTTCTTGGCAGAGGATCGTATTCTCGCCTTTGAGATTGTTACCAAGAAGAACGCAAAGTGGCGCCTGCAATACGTCAAATCGGCCAAGGCATCCACCGATGTGCCCGCCCGTGTGCCCGAATTCATCTCGCAGCGTCGTCGTTGGCTCAACGGTTCCATCTTCGCCTCCTTCTACGCACTGTACAGCTTCTGGCGTATCTGGACCTCGGGACACAACATCATCCGCAAGCTCGCTCTCCAACTTCTCACCATCTACAACCTCATCAACCTCATCTTCAACTGGCTCTCCATCTCATCATTCTACCTCGCATTCTACTTCCTCCTCGACTCATCTACCTCAGGTGCCAAGGATCCCTTCGGCGGCGCCGGAAGCGAGATCTTCCAAATCTTCAACAAGGTCTATATCGGTATCATCTTCGTCGTCCTCATCTGTTCGCTCGGAAACCGTCCTCAAGGTGCAAACTTCATGTACACCTTGTGTATTCTCCTGTTCGCCGTGTGTCAAGGTATCCTGCTATACTGTGCCGGCTGGACAGTATACCAGACAGTGCCTCACACAGCCGAGGGATGGCGCGACTGGAGAGGGCTCTTCTCGAACCGCACCTTCCTCTCGCTCGCCATGTCCTTTATGGTGGGTGCTTACTGCCGGAAGTTGCTAACCCTTCCAGGCAACGTACGGCCTCTACGTCCTCTCGTCGCTCATGTACCTCGACCCTTGGCACATGCTCCACTCGTTCATCCAGTATCTGTTCCTCCTCCCGTCCTACGTCAACATCCTGTTGATCTACGCCTTCTGCAACCTGCACGACGTGTCGTGGGGTACCAAGGGTGACAATGGAAACAGCAAGGACCTGGGTCAGGCCAAGACGGTCAAGAAGAACGGCGAGGAGATGGCCGAGGTCGCGCTGCCGACGCGCCAGGAGGATGTCGAGGCGCTCTGGCAGCAGGCCCGCTCCGAGATGCGCATCCCGCCCAAGGAGGTCAAGGAGAAGCGCAGCGCCGAGACGAAGCGCAGTGACTCGGACAGGAACTTCCGGTGGGTTGCTAGCAAGTTGATAATGGCTAGCAGCTGACATTTCCAGTACAAACGTCGTCCTGCTCTTCCTCGGAAGCAACATGTTGATCATTATGCTGTTCACGTCGAGCGCCTTCACCGACTGGCTCGGCAAGCACTTTGTCTCGGCCACAGAGTCGGCATTCAACCCGTACCTTGTGAGTTGGCTATAAACCGTGCCAATGGAGCCACTGACACACCCAGACCGCAATCTTCTACTCTGTGCTCTTCCTCTCGGCCATGCGCTTCATCGGCTGCACGCTCTACCTCCTCTTCCGCTTCTTCGGATTCTAAGCGGTCACCAACATGTTACTATAGCGCTTGTGCAAGGACAAGCAGATTAATGTGTGCGCAGCAGCCACGCTTCAGCATCATGACCATAGATAGATACCCATAGCCTGGACACTCGGAACAGCATACAGTGATGCCACAGCATAGCCAGTCCCGCCAGTGCAGGCAACTGGCCGGATGGCAACGCTACATGAATCGCATTTAGCACCGTTTCACACGTGTATAGATCTATTTACAGGCAGTGTAGTGTCTAGATGGCGCCGTTGCGGAGATTGTCATACTTGGAGCCGGGGTAGCCGAGCTCGTTCTCGCGCCACTCGAGCTGGCCGAGCTGCTCGCGGACGGTGCGGACGAGGGCGCGGCCCGAGGCCTCGGACGCGTCGGCGTCGAGCTCCCACCACATGGCGCCGCCCAGCCCGTTCTGGTTGATGTACTGGGCCTTCTGCGTCGCGATGGCCTGGGTATCGTACGAGATGAAGAGGCGCTTGGCGCTGCCCGACGCGTTAGCTAGCCCACGAGCGCCCCAACGCAACTCACGGGTCATACGACCACGACGCGCCGAGGCGGTGGTCGTTGATCTCCTGCGCGCCCTGCTGCGGAAGCGCCTTGTAGTCCCACATGCCGGGCTCCCACGAGCCCTCGCCGACGCCATTGTACGACGCGCCCGGGCCGTCCGTGTTGGCGAACGCACGGCCGTACAGCGGCATGCCGATCACGAGCTTGTCCGGGCGCACACCGGCAGCGAGGTAGGCCTTGACTGCGCGGTCGACGCTGTTGCCGTTCGGGTTGTCCGAGTACAGCGCGGCCTGGTGGCCCGAGACCGAGTCCCACGAGCCGGCAAACTGGCGTGAGCTGGCGTTCTGGGGTCTCCGACTCACGTCGTACGCCATCAGGTTCCAGAAGTCGAGCACCTGGTCCATCGCCTGGATCTGGAGCACCTGCACGTTGTCGGCGCCGCACGGCGCGGCGACCGTCAGCTGGTACTGCCCCTGCCGGCGGCCCTTGGACTGCGCGAGGTGCTCGAGGGCGGCACGCAGCTCGTGCAGGAGCGCAACGTACGCCTGCGCGTCGGACGCGGTCTTGGGGTACTCGTAGTCAATCTGCAAGGTTAGGTGTGTAGGTACGACTTTGCAACAGAACACCTACATCAAGGCTGTGCGGGTTAGCGGGTACAGGACTTCATCACCCACCCATCCAGACCGACGTCCTCGACGAGCTTGACCGACGACTGCACAAAGGTCGCGCGCCACTGGGGGTTGGCGATGTTGGCAAAGTTCTGCGCGGGTTAGCTCTCACTCGGTGAGGCAACCCACAGGTGAGTACGACCAGCCGCCGATGGAGAGGAGGACCTTGAGGTTACTGCGGAGCACGTGTGCGTCAGCGGGTGCGAAGTCCACAAGTCGGCACCCACCGGTTCGCCTTCTTCTGCAGGTAGATGGCCTTGAGGCAGCCGTAGAGATTGGTGCCGGCGTCGTTCCACGAGTCGCCCTCGTAGTGGATCTCGACGTCGGCCCACGAGTCAGACAGGACGACCTCGCCCGAGTCCTTGTTGACGTTGCCGAACGCGTAGTTGATGTGCGTGAGGTGCTGGTTCGGGATGTCCTGGGGCGGGAACTTGCGGCCGTAGATGCCCCAGTTGACCTGAGCGTCAGTTCATCCCCTTCAACCCAACGCACAAAGTATCCGACGTGCTTCTTGCCCGACATGGCTTGAGGTGGAGGCGGGTGCGGCTGCAAGACGACCTGCTCGTCGTTGTACGGGACAAAGGCGGTGTGCGGGCGGGCGGGAAAGAGCCAGTTGCGCGCTAGGAAGAGTGAGATGACGAGGACGAGGACGCAGCCGGCGAGGATGTAGTACCAGAATACGATGTGGTTTGTCTGGGGGTCTGAGGAGCGGCGGACGCGAGGCTTTGGCTGCTCGTCGGGGTCTTTGGGGGGATGAGAGGGGGGAGGAGGTGCTGAGGTGTCTTTCTTACCTCTGAGCATGAAGTTGTGTTTGGGCATGCTGGGCAAGAGTCGCTCGCTTGCAGCAGCGGCGGCGGTGACGCGGGCGGCGGCAAGGGACGGACGGGGTGCGCTCGCTGCAGCACAGCAGAGCCGACGCGCAGAGTGACGAACGCGTTGGTCGATCCCCTAATTACGCGGGGCTCCGGCACGAGACACGTGGTAGTGAGCGTTTTTTTGCGACCCTCCTTTGTCGAGCGAGGGCAGGTAGACAGAGAGCTGAGAAGAGGCAAGAGACAAAGAGTGAGATGAAGTGCAGATGGAGATGACAACGACGCAGCTCTATAAGCCTCGCGCAGCGATGAGAAGCACACGGGCGAGGCGATCCGTGCGTACAAGGCGGTGACATGACACGCACACACCGTGCCACGGCCACACCTTCCTCGTCATCCTCCCTCGTCGACATCTGCACGCCGTCCAATCGCATCCCTTCTCTCCCCCCTCCGCGAGCCAAAAGATAACTGGACGAGTTAGGAATCGAACCAAAGACCTTGTCAAGTAGGTAGTAGTACCGCAGTACTCGTGCTAATGACACGCTCTACCAACTGAGCTACACGCCCCGAGATGTTTTCTTGGTTTGTCAGTTGGCCATGAGCCTGGCTCTGAGAGAGGATGTCCACGAATGGTTGACCTACCACTTGGGCCAGTCGTACACTTGGGCCAGACGTACACCGTGCAGCTGCTGCCTCCCTCTGCACCACCCCCCAGTTTCTCGATCCTCGAACAAAGGAGGGCCACCGGAAAACTTGAAAAAAAAGTTGTTCCCCCGCTTATGTAACGTCCCGACTGCCACATTCCCCCCTTATGTAACACCTTGGCGCGACTGTTTTTTCTTTCTACTCCCGCTGCCAACCGTGCACTTCCCTGAGATTCTAGTCAGTGGCTGGCTCGATATCCCCCAACCAGAGGGCCACAACATCGCTGCTACTGCCTGCTGGCCAACCAGAGTCACGTGGGAGCGGCGCCCGACGCCGACTACGGCCTGCTACAGGTCTCACGGATGACACCAACATTGCAGCGTCGCATCGCTCTCGTCACTTGTGCATACCGAAGTACTGTGTATACGGCGACTAGCCGCAACTGGGCTAGACGGCTGCCCATCGACCCCCTACGAGGACCCCTCGCCCCCATCGCCACCGACCGACCGCCCTCCCGAAGACGACCCTCGCACAAGGTAAACAAACATGGCTCTCCGCACCACCATCCCCCCGCACTCACCCGCTCGCCACTCGCACCTCACCGTCTCGTCCGCCACCGTGTCCGACTACTTTTCTGACGGCACGGGCGAGTCGCGCTCGACTGCGCCGACCTCGCCCTCACTCTCGCTCCCCAAAGGGCTCGCGGAGCCGCACGCGGTGGACAACCACCTCGCCGTGCCGACGCCGACTAGCCGCCGGTCGCGCGAGTATCAGACCGACGACGAGGACCCATACGGCGGACTGAGCGCCGACGAGGGCGACGACTACCAGTACGGCCCGCCGTCGCCGTCACCAGTCCGCAGGCTCCCGCACTCGCCGGCCTCGACCCGCCAGGAGCTGGCGTACACGCCCACGCGGATCCGCCGCGTGCCTGTTCCCCCGAGGACGCAAAGCATGCTCGTCGACGAGTCGCCCGAGTTCCAGCGGCTGTCGAACGAGCCGGGCTCGGCACGGCAGTACATCGAGCAATGGGAGAATGCCATGTCGCCTAGCAGGACGTTGCCGTCCCCGGGCCCGCCGTTTTCCCCCGCCCACGGATCGCTTTCGGTCCCCGAGCCGTACAACAGCCCCACGCAGAGGTTCCGCCCCCTCAGCCCGTCGCAGAACCTCCAGGCGCAGCAGTCGCAGTATCCGACCGCATCGCGCTCGCCCCGCGGCGGTATCGCCCTCCCGCTGCCCCTGGCCGACAGCTACCTTAGCGCGCCGGCCTCCGCGCCAGCGGCTCCGCACACGCCCCCGCGCGCAGCGTATGCGTTCGAGCCTGGATCTCGTGGATCGGACGACTCGCCCCGCAAGAGGTCGCCGTTCGCTGCCTTCCGCAGGAACCGCGACGCGAGTAGCTCACCCCAGGCCGGTCCGTCCATCGACAGGTCGCCAGTCTCGCCCGTCAAGTCGCCTATGAAGAAATCGCCATTCAAGGAAATCGGCAAAGTGTTCAACGGATTCCGCCACAAGCACAAGGAGAAGGACAAGGGCCACACCGGCTGGGGCACGGGCGCCGTGGGCCTGCATGCCGACCAGCCGAACGGATACTCGTCTATCGAGGAGGACAGCCAGTTCTTCTCGCCCCCGCCGCGGGTGGGGTCCGAGATGCAGGGCGGCATCGTCCTCCGCGATAGGAGGGGCAGCGCACCGCGCGCGCCAAATGACCCGAATGTAAGTGGCACTGCCAAATTGTGACTGACGCACAGGCCATCCGGTCGACGCCGATCCTGTACATGGACGGGTCGCGCACGACGACCGCCAACCCGTGGGGGTCGTGGGTGAACGCTTGGGGCACCTTGTCGTCGCGCACACTCGCAGTGGCGTTCGCGCCGAGCAGCGGGCCGATCTCGGGCATCATGAGCGGCCTGCCAACGCCGTTCTCCGCTATCGACCCCCCGCCCGCCGGCTCGGCCCCGAACGTTAAGCTTTCCATGGTGGAGTGCTCATCGATCCACTCGCTGCGCAGGGATGAGGCAAGAAGCCGTGGGCTCCCTTCTGTCCCGGAGGGAATTGGGGCCGAAGTGCTCGAGATGGTGTTTGCCGACGGCGGCAAGCAGTACATCTGCGTCGACGGTGTCGACGGACGCTTGGGATGGGTTGGAGCGATCTGGGACACCCTGCTGGCAAGCAAGGACGGCGGTAACAAGGAGCCCGAGCTCCCAATGCTGACCCCGCGGACCGCCACGTTCCCGAAGGTCAGCGACCCCCTCCCCGTGATGGGAGGCGAGGCCGATCTCCCAGACCAGCCGGTGCAGAAGCTCGGCGACCTGTGGATCCGGTGCGGCGACATCGATACCGGTAACTCGACGCTGAATCGTTCTGTCCGCGGCTCCATCACAGCCGCTGCGCCGCGATTAAAGGCCCTGCCAGCAGTGCCGGCCGACACTCCACCACCGTCGACCGAGTATGGCGCGGCCAACCTTGGCGTGCCCGAGCTTCCACCCGGAACCCCAACTTCTGTACGGAGCCGCAGCCCAGTCCCGCTGCTCTCGGACGAATTTGGCGGTGGCCCGGTCAACGCCGACGTGTTAACCATGACGAACGTCCGCCCAGGAGAGGTGGTCCAGGAGGTCCTGAGCGCCAGTCGAGCCGGCACGCCTGCCCCGCCATCCAGGTTGAGCACGCCCGCCGCCCCGTCCATGTCCAGCGGCTCGTACCACAGTGCAGACCAATCGTACAACAGCCGAGGCCTGCCCCAGCCAAGCCCGTACCTAGCGTCGAACAACCACGGCTCGAGCAACCTCAACCTCTCGCACGTTCCACCCCCGCGCTCACCGACGCCCCCGTCGTCGGCGGCGTACGACGGCGCCACTGTCGAGGACGAGGATGCCGAGTCGGTTGTGTTGGCGTACGACGAGGCCGCAGACGAGTCCGTCGTCGGTCTGGCCTACGACCGCGAGCAGCCTGCTGAGGCCGCTTCGCCCGCCAAAGGCGGCCTGCACCAGCTCGAGTACGCCGCGCCGGCGCTCGCCAACCGCGAGCTGGAGCAGGACGCGCCGCCCCCACTCCCGCCCAAGAGCCCGCCTCGCAAGCGGCCGCTGAGCGTCGTGCAGTCGCGCGTTGCGGCCTGGGACGGACCAAGCACGCCCGAGGCCAAGGAGCCGACGCCTGTCCCGCGCACCGAGCCACCTCCCCGGCGCGAGGTGCTCCGCGAGTCGCTCGTGCAGATGTTTGAGCCGGCCGCCGACGAGCCGCATAAGCGCAGCCACCGCTCCGCCGCGATGGCGGAGCGCATCCGCGCGTGGCAGCCCAACCCGCGTGAGACGCCGCCCCCCGCATCGACAATGTCGCGCGTCGACTCGAACCCGCACGTCAGCGAAAGCGTGCTCAGCTTCGACCCCAACGATCTGAACCCGTCGCGCTCGGCGAGCCAGGTGCGCCGCGGGGGCTCGCTCCTCGACGACGACGACGAGCCGCTCGGCGCGCTCGGCATCGTCACGCGCAGGGTCGCGGCCGTCGAGGCAGAGGCACCTGCTGCGCCGAAGGCCGAGTCTACGACCACGCCGGCTCCGGGCGGCCCGGTACTCACCATGCCCATGCCCGTCGTCGGGCCACGCCGTCCACGAGACCTGCGCGAGGTCGTCGAGGCGAACCTCTCCAAGCCTGGCGGACCGCGCAAGAGTCCCAGGCCTGACAAGGCAGCTGAGGAGCCAGCTACGCGGTCTCTCGACCTCTCGGAGCCAGTCACGCAACCCCTCAGCTTCTCGAAGCCTGAGCCCGTCGCCAAGTCTGCCGGCGTCTCCGAACCAACCACCAGCTCGCCTGACCTCTCCGACCCTCCCAATGTCACGAGGCCGCTCTCGCTCCCTGCGAAGAAGAAGTCGAACGATGCGCTGTCGACGATCGACAAGCCGCCCGTGCCAGCGAAGACCAAGTCGGTCGACACGCTCAACATCCCCGTCACCACGCCAGTGAGCGAGTCTGTTTTCCTTCGGCGCGAGCGCGAGGCCGCAGCCGAAACCACCGCCACCGAGCCTCTCAAGGTCCGCGAGGCACTGCGGCCCGTCACGCCCAAGCTCGAGGTCGAGAGCAGCAAGCCAGTGGACAGCCTCGTCGCTGCCCGCGCGGCTTTGTTGCCCGTTTCCACTGGAGGCACAGCGCCGCTCAACATTCGCTCTCGGTCGCCTGTGCCGCCCCGCTCCCCCGACATGCGCTCGACCGTCAGCTCTAACACCACGCCGAGGACGATGGGCGCAAGAGCGCTCGCCGCCGCCGCAATCTTCGAGCCGGGAATTGTGGACCGCGTCACCTCGCCGTCTGTGGCGTCGTCGGCCAAGCTCGCCACGCCGCTCGCCGTGCCGTCCGCCAGGGCATCCTCGCCCGTCGAGCTCCCCGAGCCAGCACCAGTTGTCTCGCGCGCGGTCGCAGAGCCGTTCAAGGACCCCTTCGCCTCCAAGCCCGACACGGCGAGGTCGACCCCTTTTGCAAAGGCAGACACGGCAGCCGCGTCGTCGCCTGGTACGCCGTCGGGCCGCAAGCCTGTGCCCATGAGCGCACTTATCGCCACGTTCGAGTCTGGTGACGGTGCCGCGCCGCCAACACCGTCCAAGTCGACCACGCCGTCGGTCCGCAGCTTCCGGGCTGACATGCCTGGTGTTTGGGCTGCGAGCCCTGCCACCCCGCGCCCCCGCAGCCTGAAGGCCGATGACGAGTCTGCGGTCGGGTCGTGGGAGACGCAAGACGGACACGCCCGCGACCGTGCGGCTCGCCCCGTCTCGATGGCGTCGGACGAGACGGCCAACCTCAACGCGCCGGTCATGGACTCGGTCTTGGCGGCCATGCTGACCCCGACGGTCGAGAACGCGGACCTGCAGACTCTCGACGAGCACTTGCCGGTACCCGACCTCGAGCAGGAGCGCTCCGTCGCCCCGCTTGGTGCTGCGGGCCCAGCACTGCTTGACCGTCTGGACACGCACACGAGCGAGCACGCCGAGATTTCGCACCAGCTCGAGAGCGTGCACATTGACGTCACGAAGGTGGCCGAGAGTCTCGGCACTCTGCCACCAGACCTCGCGCAGCGCATGGACGTGCTCAACACGGACGTCAAGGGCGTCCAGGCTGCGGTGGAGAGCTCGCGCGCCGAGATCACGGCGCTGCTGGCGGCCAAGCCGGCCGGGCTGGACAAGGACCTGCCCGCACCCCCGCCGACTGAGCCCGTCGAGCCAAAGCTGCCCGAGATCAACGCCAAGCTCGACGCGATCGCGCACCTGATCCAGGAGGTGCTCAGCCGGCAGGCCGACCTCGCCAAGGAGTCGGCCGCCCTCACCGCCGCCGCGGCGGGAGTGGTGGCTGGCGGCGCGGTGTCCAAGGCTGCCGACCCCAAGGCTGCTGACAGCAAGCCGGCTGACAGCGACCGGAGCTTGCCCGCCGAGCCCGAGAAGCCCGAGCCCGGCATCCCGGCCCACGCCAAGCCTGCCGACGGCAAGATGACGGATTCGACTATCCCCAAACCTGCTGAGCCTGCTAGCAAGGAGGGCGCCGAGGCCTCTGGCGACACGGCCGACGAGCTCGATCACGACCTGGTCAGCGAGCTGCGAGAGCAGAGCGACCGGCAGACGGAGCAGACGGCCGACATTGCACGCTGTAAGTCCCCTTACTTTTGCACCTGCTCACACCCAGACCTGTCCGAGTTAAACGGCTGGCTCGAGACGTTTGTCAAGAACTCGAGCACCAACCTCGAGTCCATGTCCAAGCGTCTGCCCGAGATGCACGACATGCTCTCGGACCAGGCGATGCGCAGCGCCCAGATGGACGGGCAGGCCGAGCGGCTTGACTCGCTGGTCGGCATGATGTCGGCCGAGAGGGAGCGCGCGCTGGCCAACCAGGGCATTGTCGACTCTGTCGTCGCCGTCGTGGAAAAGCAGCGCACCGACAACGAGATGCTCCTGCGCGCGCTCGCGACCGACCTCACGACCGAGATCCGCGGCGAGCGCGTGCGCTTCATCGAGGCCATGCAGCAGGCCACGACGATGAACATGCAGATCCACGTCGACGAGTTCAAGCGCGCCCTCTCGGGCGAGGTCACAAAGTCGATGCACGAGCTCGGCGCGATGCGCGAGCGCAAAAAGGCCCTCGAGCACCAGATTGCAGACCTCTTCGCACTCAAAGCAAAGCACAATGGCGACACGGTGGGTCATCGAGCCCCCCAGAGCTGACAGTAGGAGCCGTCGACCCCCGCGCCTGCCACGCCGGCTGCGGCGCCCTCGACCCCAGTCGTGACAACGTACGCAAACTATCCCTCGCCGTCCCCCGGCCGCACCCTCCCGCGCGCGCCGTCGCCTGGCGGCCCCGTCCCCCTCCAGCCCCGATACCTCCTCGGCGGCAGCTAGACGCACGCGCCTCATCCCTTCACATCTACATGGACACTGTACTCTTTCTCGTTGGGCGGTTAATAGCAGCATGTGGGCCACAACAAAAGTGCGCACTACATGCCAAGAGACTAAATATGTATGCTATCGGAAATGAAACTGTTGCGATGGCCACAGCCACGCACTCGTAACCTCGCCTCGTCGTCACTATGGGTCCATGTGCATGCCGTCAGAGTCGGAGCCGTTGGCGTCGGCCGCCTCGGCGGCAGCCTCAGCGGCGGGCTCTTCTTCCAGCACCTCGTGGCTGCGGCGGCTGCCGGGACCCGAGCTCGCGTCGTCGCGCGACGGCGTCGCCAGCCCTGAATGGTTGTTGGCTAAGCTCGAAAGGAAGTAGTCGTTCATTGGCGTGTGCTGGAGCGACGCCAGGTTGGACGGCGTGCCAGAGTTGCGCTGCGTGCTGGCTCCAGAACCGGCAATGGGTAACGCCGCCGACGTCGCGCGCAGCTCCGACTCGGCCTCGGTGATGATGTCGGGCGTCTGGCCGCCGTTGGTACCGTTCTGGATCGTCGTGTCGCCCACGGCCGTGAGCTGGCGCTGGAGCCCCGGGCGCGTGTCGCCGTCCTCGGCCGCTGGGGTCCCGTCCTGGCTCGGGCGGCCGCTGGACGACCCCGCCAATAACTCGTCGATGCTAGCAGACGCTTCGCCAAAGCCCACGCCCGTGCTCGGCTCGCCCTCGCTCGTCGGCGGGTGAGGCGCCGCGCCGTCTGGTGCGGGTGGTAATCTGATCGAGTGGTTCGAGTTGCGGCGCGAGATGACGGACGCCCGTCTCGATGCAATCTCCCACGCGTCTTCGGTCTCGACGTCTTCCTCTAGGTTGGCGAATGTGCGCTGATTTGTCAGTTGGTGACGGCAGAAGAGTTTGCAACTCACACAGAGCGGACACGAGAACCCTGGGTAGTGCTGGTTGAGAAGCGGGCGAATGCACTTGTAGTGGAAGACGTGTGAACAGGGACTGTCTCGTCAGTTGCAGTTCAGCCACGCACACTCACGCAATGAAGAGCGACTGGCAAACAGTGACCGAGAACAAACATATACAACAGTCGGTCACGCTCGCCTTCTTCTTGGTGGATGAGCCATGCGCGGTGGACGACTTGGAGTCGGCCTTGTCAGCCTTGTCCTCGACACCGCCTAGCGCCTTGAGCTGCTTCAAGGCGTTTGTGCTGGAGAGGGTCAGCTATGCGATGACTGGTCTTCGGTCGGCACTCACTTGAACTCATTGGCTCCGCGCTGCCACTCGCGCCCAATCTCGACGCGCATCTTGACGCAGCGGTACATCTCCTCGGCGCCGCCCTGATAGTCGACACCGAGCTGGACGACATCACCGTCCTTGAGAAGCTGGGGGCGCGACTGCACATTCGGGCTCGACAAGCGGATGTGGTTGAGGAACGTGCCCGACGAGCTGGCCGTGTCACGAATGTAGAACTAAGGGGATCAGCGCCTGTGCTCAGACCGCTACAAACCTTTCCTCCAGGTTCGCACCAGATCTCGGCGTGAGCTCGGCTAACGACCTTGCTCTTGAAGGCCGCGCGTGAGGACAGTAGATCGCCACCACCGCCTCCTGCGGATGCGGCGGGCGTAGGTGGTGGGGGTACGGCGGCCGCGGTACTGGCGGTGGCGCCAGGGGCAGCTCCTGCGCCGTTGGCTCCTGCACTGGTGGCCGACGCAGGGCCGTCGCTCGGGGTCGTCGCGTCGGTGGCTGCGGGAGCAGGAGTAAGAGCAGGAGCAGGAGCCGCCACCGGGGGGGCCGTCGAGCCCGCTCCACGGTCCGTAAACCGCCCGATTTTGATGATCAGAGGTGGGGGGCGGCCGTTGACGGTCGGGCCGACATCGGTCACGCTGGCCGCCGCGATGGAGGGTAGGATTCCAGGGGGGACGTGCATGACACCCAACTCGCGTACGACGGGGGCGAACGAGAACGAACGGTTGCTCTCGAGGACTGGGACCAGACGCACGCGGTGGTTGCGGCGAAGAGCCGGGTCAACGGGCGGGATGTTGACGAATGCGGGTTCGGCACTTGGGGGTGTGCTCACACTGCGAGTGACATCATTGGTGCCAGAGAGAGGGTTGGGCTGCTCCGTGGTCGGCGAGCCGACACGCCCTCTGACGGCACCAGCGACGGCGTTGGTGACGCTGGCGGCACGGCTTCTCGTGCGCATAAAGCTGCCCAGGAAGGTCGATCTCGGCGACGTCGGAGAGGCGAATGGCTGGTTTGAGCCCACAACAGAGAGGTGGTTGGCTCGGCCCGACGGGGAGCCCGGGGGCGAGCTCGTCCGCTGCCTTACAGCTGCCGGTCGCGACATGTCGATTGGGCTCGTGGAGAGGCCGTGATCCTCGTGGGTTTGCTGGGCGCGACCACGAGGGACGTCCACGGGCGGGGCAGGATTAGGCGGTGCGAAGCTGCCGCGCTGGACGTAGAATCCAGCCGAGAGGTAGTGGCCAAAAGTGTTTGTGAGAGGCGAGATCGACAACGGCGGGGACGCGGCTTGGGTCCCGGTGCTGTGTGATCTGGAGGGCGGCGGTCTAGCTGTGATGTGCTCGTCGTCTGTGTCGTGGGGCGACGGGTGATGGGAAGAGTGACGTCGGGAGAAGAATTCTGTCAGCATTGTGGCTGCGGGGTGGGGCTAATGATGGGGCCAGGGGGCACAATGGCAGGGGCGAGCTCGGCGGTGGCAAGCGGAACGGCGGGTGCGGGCACGACCAAGGATGACGGAAGCGTACGAGCGGCGCGCGTCGAGGAGACAAAGAGTCGTCGCTCGTGTAGTCGCTTTTCACGTTCCATTGACTGGTGGGTGGGTGGTGGGTGGTGCATGCGCACCCGTCACGCACGTACCCAGTGAGCCCGACGGCGAATCGTGGATGGGAGCACGGCTCGACGGCAACGGCGGCGGGTTGAGCGCCGCCCGCCGGGTCGTGAGCACCTGCCTGCCTGCTTGCCTAGGATATACCTGGGCAAGCGGATTGCGGGGGGCCTTGTTCCCTGAGCAAGCTCCTTGGCACTGGCCTTGCCGGTGCGAGCGTACGTGCGGGCGTGCGTGCGCGAGCGAGCACGACAAGAGACGAAAGAGGTACTCACCGCGTGATCAATAGCCTCGGGAAGAAGGTGGTAGTGATGGGGGTGGGTGGGGTGGGGGTGGGATGAGAGCAGTCGGATCTGGCGGGTCTCGGTTTTCACAGTCAACGCGGGGTCATTCAGAGTAGATCCAGTGGAGCGGGACGAGGAAGGTGACTGATGGTGATGGCGAGCTGGGTGGCGTGATGCAGTGTTTGCTTCGCGATCAAGGTGGCAGTGATGGCTCCGGGGACGACAGTGATGGGGGTCGCTGCGCTGTGTGAGAGAGTGACGGGGAGGATGAGAATGAGATGCGAGATGCAAGCGGTTGTGGAGATTGTGCGAGGGGCCGGGCCGGGGTGATGATGCGTTTGGGTGGTGCGGGTGTGGGGAGGGGGGGACATGAGCTGGCCCTTGTCGCTCTGGCCCTGGGTATATCGGGGGGGAAGGTGGGTGGGGGAAGGTGGGTGGCTCTGGGTGGGTGGGTCCCAAGTCAGCTGTCAGGGCGAGTAGCCGCATGCCATGCCGCATCTTGCCAGTCGCTCGCAGCTCAGCGCAGCACGCAGCAGCAACGCCAGTCAGTCAGGTGGCCCATGGCTGGCCCACAGCCCCGGAGCACGCAGCGGCGACGGCGGCACTACCCGAACGCAGGGCCTGCGCCGGTGGCTCCAAGTTCTCGGCGCCGCCAGGGCGGCCTCGACGACGACGACGAGGGGGGCCAGGCAGGCAGGCAGCTGCAGGAAGCCAGATCCATCCAGGACCGCCAGGACCGAGAGAGCATGCAGTCGGTTGCTAGTTGGAGCAGGCGAACCGGTAGCGAGCCGGCAGCTCCCACCCCCGCCGCGCCGCGCCGCCCCCGCCCCGCACCGGGCCGAACCGCCGTGCATCATCATCAGCCAGCACATTCCTCGGTGCAGCGCAGAGCGGCGACTGCACTCTGCGGCGGCAGGCGGGCTGCAACTCTGCACAGACTGTGCCGCTTATCGAGCGAGTACGCACCCCGACGCAGAGACTTGGGTGCATGTGCGGCCGGCTTGGCACTGGCACCACTGCCGACCACATGGGACAACGAGGCCTCGACCGGGCCCCGCATGGCGCCCAGCTGGCGCCGCGCCGGTCCACTCCACTAATCTACAGTGCTATGCATCAATGCTGCTCCCCTCGATAGTATGACTGCCGGCTACACATGGCGGCTCTCTACTGCTGCGCTGCTGCCCAGCTAGTAGTTCATGGCGCCCTCCTCGTCGTCAATGGCCATGGCGTGCGCCGACTCGGCGGCGGCCTCCTTCTCGCGCTTGGCGGCCGCGACGCGGCGGGCGCGCAGCTTTGCGTTCGGGCGCGCCTTGGAGCCCGGCTTGCGCTCCTTGTACCGCCTGTCCTGGGCCGTGGGCTCGACAATGGCGTCGGCGTACCCCCCGTGAATGGGCACGGACTTGGTCTTGGCCGCGATGTGGATCGTGATGTGGACCGCGGGCTGGGCGTCAGCACGCAGTCAAGGCCTACCGCCTCACCTTTGTCCGCGTGACGAGCTTGCTCGAGACGAGCTTGAGCGCGCCGAGGCCGGCAAACTCGTCGTCCTCGTCCAGGTGCCGCGTGCCCTCCACCTCGTCGGTGCAGTCCACCGTCGTCGTCGACAGCTCGTACCACATGCCCTTCGGGCCGACGGGGTACGGCAGCACGTCGAGGATGGCGTGGAGGAGCACCATGGCCTGGGGGATGGCCGCGCCGAGGGCGTACAGCGTGAGCTGGGTATACCTTTGTCGTCAGCATCGGGCCCCCTTCCGCCGAGGAGGGCACCCACCCCTCGTCATTCACGAGCGAGCTCGCGCGCCGCAGCAAGCCCCCGAGCGGAACGTTGCGAGTCACGAAGATGGTGTCGCGCCCGAAGCCTGGCCGCGTCGTGTCGGTCCGCCGCGTCCCCGCGCCCTGGAGCACCTTTGTCGGGAGGGTGCGGCCCGCGCGCGCCGGCACAGTGGGCTTGGGGCGCGGCGGCGCCGGCGGCTGCAGCTTGCGCCGCGCGCCGGCGAGGCGGCTCGGGCCAGCTTCGGGCGGTGGCGAGGTGGCCATGGTGGTTGGGGTCGTGGTTGGGGAACTTGTCGTCGCTGTGGAGGCCGTTGTTGTTGCTCGCTCAAAATCGTGCGGCCGTCGAGGTTGTCGTGCTAATCGTGCCTGGGGGATTAGAACTGTCCTAATCGCCGGAAAGTGGAGGCGGCGAGGACATTACAACCCCGTCCTAATCGGCCACGTGACGCCACGCGAGCCGATCGACCAGCGCGTGTCCGTGTCAAGCTCGCCGTTGTCATATCCGGCGTCGAGACCTCCTCCTACCTCCTCTTCCCCACAACCACCATGTCAACAGGGAAGCAGTACAAGGCCATCGGGGTGAGCGCTCCCCCCGTCCCCGCTAACAGCGCAGGAAGACGTGTGGAAGCGCACCGACAAGGTCAACGCCGAGCTCTTCACGCTCACGTACGGCGCGCTCGTGGTCCAGCTCATCAAGGTGGGCCGGGGCTTGACCTAGCTGACGGCAGGACTACGAGGACTATGGCGAGGTGAACAAGCAGCTCGAGAAGATGTGCGTCTGCGCGGTGCGCGCTTGCTTTCCCCGCTGACCTCGCCAGGGGCTACAACATCGGCACGCGCCTCATCGAGGACTTTCTCGCGCGCACCGGCCTGCAGCGGTGCCAGACGTTCAGCGAGACGGCCGAGGTGGTCTCCAAAGTCGCGTTCAAGACGTTCCTCAACATCACGCCGAGCGTCTCCTTCCCCCCGGCGCAGGCCGCCTCCCCGGCCCAGAGCACAGAGTTCGTGCTCACGTTCGACGAGAACCCGCTCGACGAGTTTGCCGAGCTGCCGGCCGATGCGCGCGAGGGCGGGCTGTGGTTCAGTAACGTGTATGCCGGCGTGGTGCGCGGGGCGCTCGAGATGGTGGGTCGTGGGCTTGGGCTCGGCTGACGGCTAGATCCAGATGCAGGTCGAGACGCGCTTCCTCGCCGACACGCTGCGCGGCGACGACGCGACAGAGCTCTACGTCCGCCTCGTGCGTATCCTCGACGAGGAGCAGCCCGAGAACGACGAGTAGGACGACGTGTGCACCATATACCCCCTTCGCTAGACGCGATGCATACAACAACATATCTATCGCCCAAACTTGCACACTGCTAGCAGCGCGCGGTAGAAGCTGAGCGACGGGACGGGGAAGACGTGGCGCGGCGTGACGCGCGCGCCGTCGGCCTCGGTGTCCGAGGGCGAAGCGTGGCTGCTAGCTGCTGACGTGTTGGCGGTGGAGGAGAGGCTTGAGTGGATGGCGGCGTGGTTGGAGGTCGAATCGTTGGCACTGGTCCTGCAGCTTGACGTGTTGGGATTGACATCGCTGGCCTTGACGTGCACGTAACTCGAGTCGGCGTCGCCGTCGACCTCATCCGCACTCATGGGGCCCTTGCCGCCTTCCTCTTCACCCTTGTCCTTGCCACCTTCACCCCCGGCTACTACCTCATCTCCTACTCCCGCGGTCAAACCCCGCAGCGCTCACCGCGCTCGTCAGATCGCTCTCACCACTCGAATCCCGCCGGTACACCCTTGTGCGCCGGTAGTCGTGTTGCGCCGGCGTGCGGTCCGTGAAGGTCAAACTCTCCCCGCCGCGTATTGTCGACGCGCCGACCGTACTAGGGGCAATGCTCGTCACGCCTGAGATCCCGCTAGCAAACGTCATCCCGTGCTGGCCCATCCTACCTGCGCCGACGCCTGCGCCGTTGTATTGCGGAGTTGCGTCGAGCTCGCCCTCGTCGTCGTCCTCGTCGATTCTTGGCCGGCCCCACTGGTTGGGTTGGTGGTTGAGCTGCTGGTGTTCGGCAGTCGGCGGGCCAGGCTCGAGCTGCGAGATGGACCCACGGATTGCGCGCCGCCGCATTCGTCCGGCCTGGGAGAAGGACGGCCCGCGCTGAAGACCGGGCCGCTGGACTACTCTGTCGACCGAGGGAGCGCGCGCGTGCCGGGGTCGCCCGCCAGGCGTGGCAACCGGAGGGCTTGGCGCGAGACCGTGGTCGCGCAGGGGGCTCTCTGAGAGCATTTCTGCCTGCTCTTGCTCCTGCTCTGCCTTTTCGACCGTGATGGCGCCAGAGACGACAGCCATGCTCCATCGGACAGCGCGGCCGAGCTCCTCGACCGCTTCCCGGCTCTCCTCGTCGCGGAGCTGCGCCTCGGCAGCATCCCGCACGCTCATAAAGGATGAGTATCTTGCCTGTGTCGAGAGGACCAGGCTCATCTGTAACAGGCGTGGGAGGTCGGTCGCGCCCGGGCCGGCTCGTGGCCCCTGCTCGGACGCTGGTCGCAGCTGGCCAACGAGGTGGACGAGACGCTGGAGTAATGGCAGCAGGATGTGCGTGAGGAAGCCGGACAGGACAAGGTGCCGCACGCCGATAGGCGGCTGCGAGACGATGGGTGCGGCGAGCGCTCTTGACGTCGACGACGCAGGGACGTCGCGGATCTGCGAGAAGGGGAGGAAGATGCCTTCGACGTACTGCGGGGTTAGCAGGCACCCCGCCAATCCGCAGAACCATGTCCACTCACGGGTAGAATCTGGCCCCAGAAAAAGTTCCAAACCTCGGCTGCGCGCGACACGACCTTTGCGTCTTCCAGCGTCTCAAACTTTGCCTTGAGCGTCAACATGCCCGAGGCGATAAAGTCGCGCAGGTCGGACGTGAGCACCGTGATAAGGCGCGATGCCGGCGTGCGCTGGGAGGCCGCAACGATGTGCGCGTTGGCGAGTTGACTGGGGCGTCAGTGCTCCTCTCCCACCCTCTCGCTCCCGACCCACTTGAGATCCTCGATGGCCGTCTTGAGCGGGCTCCCCGCGAAAACCGGGAGTACGTGCACCGTGAGCAGCGACCACGGCGAGTTGGGCGACGAGTGCAGGATCGTCTGAAGCATGTTGGGGTGGTTGTCGCGCTCTGGCCGGCCGCCGTCGGCGCCAGTGGGCAGCGACGTGCCGTCCGGCAGGACGATCACGCCGCCTGCGCTCGGCGCCGACGGGGTGCTGCGCTGGGGCGCGAGCGCGCTCGCGAACGGCGCGGCGTGGACCGGCTGCGACGCCGACGAGAAGGCCGAGAGGCTGGACCCGGTCGAGCTCATGCCGGATGGCGAGAGGGGCGGAAGGGGCGGGAGGTGTGAGAGCGTCGAGGATACCTGGGCGGCGTGTTAGTCGCGCGCGGGTCGTCGACGTCATGCCCACCAACTCACCAGCTTGTTGTCATACGAGCCCAGCGCCCATCCTTTCCGACCGATGGGCGACAGCCCGGGGAACGACGGTAAGCTCCCAATGCTGGGGATGGACGGGAGACGCTTGCTCGACGTGCTCTCTGCGACGGAGCGAGCGTCTACGTCGAGGCGGAGGCGGGGGCGCGAGTGGGTCGGCGAGGGCGAGGGCGACAGCGCCGGGCTCGCGAGGCGATGGTTGCCGGCGGGGGTGGGCGGCGCGCTCGGCGCGGGCGGCGCGAGTGCGCTCGGCGGCGGCGCGGGCATGCTGCGTGCGGTGATGGATGATGGAGAGAGTTGACACGCGCGGGTTGGCCAAAGGGGCGTGTTCCTATTGTGTCGAGAGTGAAGGCGGGGCACCACGCGAGCGAGGCCCAACATTTGGGTTTGGGACGTCGTCGCGCGTCACGACGAGCGAGCGGCGAGGGCGACACTCTCGTTCCATTCCTCCATCGCTACCTCCATCGCATCCTCGCCCCCGACGCAACCATGTCCCAGCCCAACGTCCCCGCACTCAAGGTCGCCGAGCTCAAGGCCGAGCTGTCGGCCCGAGGACTCGACACAAAGGGGTTAAAGAAGGATGTGAGTGTCGCCTTTGTCTATCGCTGACGGCAGCTCGCGGACCGGCTGCAGGCGTTCCTCGACGCCGAGAGTGCGAGTGCGAGGGAGGCTGAAGATCAAGTGCACGTCGATGATGGCGCCGCCACGAGGACCAGTGACGACAAGGACGAGGCCCATGCGCCAGACAATGTCGCCAATGTCAATGTCCAGCCTCCACCAGTTCCAACTTCTCCTTCTCCTCCTCCCATTAACGCAACAATGCCTCCCAAGCGCCCAGCCACTCCCCCGCTGCCTGCACCACCATCCAAGCAGCGGCCAGCAACTCCGCCTTTGCCACCAGCCCCGGTATCCCGCCCGCGCCCGGCGACCCCGCCCCTGCCGGAGCCAACTCCCGCCCGTCCATCAACGCCGCCGCTGCCCGCCCGCCCGGCGACACCTCCTGTCAGCCTTCCTCCGCCGGTCGTAGCTGCGCCGCCCCGCCCAGCGACCCCACCCCCAGTCAAGGCTGCGTCCCCCGTCAGGGTTGCATCCCCCGCCAAGGTGCCGTCGCCGCAGGCCCCCGAGCCCGCGGCACAACCTGCCGCCGGCATGTCCTCGTCGCTCCCGCCTTCCCTCGCGCACCTCGTCCACCCGCCCACCTCGGTGCTCTACATCTCCAACCTGCGCCGTCCGCTGCAGTTATCCGCGCTGCACGCGCATCTTGCGCCGAGCGCGACCGCGCCCCTGCCCGAGTCGCGCGCGCCGTTCGGGTCGGCCCAGCTCCCCGGGCTCTGGCTCTCGGGCGTCAAGGACCACGCGTACGCCGCGTACGCTGACACCGCCGCCGCCCTCGCCGCCGCCGAGCGCATCCACGCCAACACGTGGCCAAAGGACACGGGCATGCCCCTCGACGTGCAGTTTGTCGACCCGGCCGCGGTCCCGCGCCTCGTCCAGCGCGAGGAGGACGCGTGGAACAACGGAAGAAGCAAGCTCAGCCTGGTCGTGAGCAAGGCCGGGGACGGGTTCGAGTTTGATCTGGTCGCTGCGAGCGCTGGTGGGCCGGTGCGCGGCGGGCGCGTTGGCGGGCTGGCCAACCCACTGGCCAACCCAGCCGCGGCCGTCCTCACCCCTGCCGCGCCTGCGCCGGCCCGCCCTGGCGCCGGGCTCGCCTCGCGCCTCTCGGCGGCGCCTGGCCCAGCGGGATTCTCCGTCCTCGGCGCGGCGGGACGTACGGCCGCTGCCGCCCCATCGACGTCGATTCTCGGCGCCGCCGGGCGCACCCCAGCAACACCCGCGGCATCGAGCCTCGGCGCGCGGCTCGGCGCCGCGCCGTACGCACGTCCAGCGGTCGCTGGGAACGGCAAGGCGCCTGCTCCGCCAGCTGGCCAGCCCGTTCTGCCGCCCGTCGCGCCGTGGGAGCGCAGAGCGGAGGACACGCCGCGCCGCGACGAGCGGCGTGTGGACGACGCCCCGCGCCGCGACGCGCCCACGCGCAGGGAGGAGCGCGCTGCCCTCGGCCCCGTCCGCCGGACGCGTGTCCGCCCGGTGCTCGCGTGGCGTGAGGGTCCAAGGGCGGGGCGGGTGGCTGGGCGTGGGTAGTCGGGGTTGGGCAGCAGCAGCACCATTGGTAGACGTCTTTGTAAAGGCCATATGAAGATGTTTACAGCGCTGGACACGACCCAGGCGACGGCCAACACTCGCGCCGCGCCGTGGAACAAGTCGTGATTATCACCCTCCCACACTGCCGCTGTCACCGACAATGCATTCTAAGGTAGTGTACAACATGATTAGGCGTGTATGGTGGGGTGGCGCGGCGGTGGCAGTGGCGGTGGCGGCGGTTGCAGTGGTGGCAGTGGCGATTATAATGCGTGTAGTTACGAGCGCGGGTAGTTACGAGCGTGGGCGTGGCGTGTGCGAGTGCGCAGTGCGTGTCGGCGCTCACGCCTTACGGCGCTTCCTCGACCCTCCGGCCTCCTCGTCCTCGTCGCGGCCCTTGCGGCCCTTCCCACCAGACGGCGCGACGCCGGCGCTGAGCTCGTCGCCGTCCGCAACGGTGAAGTTAACGAATGTGAACCCGCCAGGCTGGGGCGCAGCGCGCTTCGCCCTGCGGCGGGGGGAGGGGACAGGCGACGACGACGACGAGGCGAGCGCGACCGTGTTACGCAGCGGCGAGGGCGGCTTGGCGGCGTGGCGACGGGCGGGCGGCGTCGGGGTCGGGGCGTGGCGAGGGGCAGCGGGCTGGCGCGGGGGCGGGACCACCGCCCCGGGGTAGAACGGCGGCGCGCCGACGAGCGCGAGGGGCGTAATCGTCGCGGGGGGCGTGAGGGCCGGCGCTTCGTAGTAGAGCGAGGCGGGGTCGCCCCCGATCTCGGCCGCGATGTCGTCCAGGATGGCGAGCACCTGCTCCTCGGGCGTCGGCTCGCGCGCCTTGGTGGGCAGCGGCGCAGCGACGGGGTCGACAAACGTTCCGGCCGGGCTGACGTTGTCCTCGAGCCACGCGTCGACGTCGGCGGACGTCAGGTCGAAGATGTCGAGTACGGCCGCTGGGGCGGAGTGCGAGCGCGCGGGCTGGGCCGCGAGGGGCTGGGTCGGGGACGTGGGCGCCGAGCGGGGGGCCGAGGGGGCTACGGCGGTCGCGGTGGAGCCTGAGGCTGAGGAGGAGGTCGAGCTGGGGGCCGTGGGGGGCAAGGTTGGGAAAGGCGCGGCGGCGGACATTGTGGCGGCTGGGGTGGTGTCGGGGCGTGTGGTGAGTGGCTGTGTGGCCTAGTGTGGGGGGAGCACGAGGATGGGGGATGGAGTTCGACGCCGAGGGGGACAAGAATGCAAGACGAGGGCAGGCAATGCACGCAGTCTTATACCTCGAGCCTACCCGACAGCTCGAGGTGCAGAGTCGACAACGCAGAGAGAAAGGGTCGGACGCAAGTATCGTGCGCTCGCAAAAGCGTCAGTGACTTCCACTCGCGTCAACAACAACGCCACAGTCGACAGCGAGCGCCGCGGAATCGACAGTGTACACCCATCACGGATGCGTCAGTCACTGAGGCCAGTTCGGGCGAGGTGTGCCTGGTGCGAGCTGCGTGCTCGAGTGAGCTCCCCCCGCTCCACCTGCGCCACGCAGCAGAGTCTTGAACTCTATCCCCAGCTGATATGCAGCTGCAGCGGGGCAGGAGCGGGAGAATCGGGCCTCTGGACTGGACGAGCGCCACAATAAGCCGGGCATGACTCCAGGCGAGATCTTGCCGCCGGGCCCACCTGGCCGCAAGCTGCACGCATCCGTCGATACGCACGCGCCAAGTCGCCGAGTCTATTCCGGGCATTGCATCCTGACGTAGAGGAGGAGTGGCTAGCGACTGGCGAAAACGCAACGCGACGCCGCCGCTTCCGGCTGTTTCAGTGCCACAACGCATTCACTGCCGAGCGATTTTGCCTCTCCAGCCGGATGCAGCATGCCGCACGCCGGTGCGCGCGATTCCACGGACCTGTCGGGCGAGTGCGTGCATGTCTACTGCGGTATGCGTGCGTCCATTGGGGGGACGGCGAGCGGGAGGCGAGATGGTTGCGGACCGCGCCACCCATACGCCCGCTGGCTGCCATCGCTTGGTGGAGGCGAGGTGCCATGGACGGTGCCACGGCGCCGCCACGCACCCACTGCATGCCAGCCCGGCACCGACCCATGGCCCTCGCAGAAGCACACTAGCGCGGTCCTGCGTTGCCGACTGGGCGTATCTGCCACTGGCGCAAAACGCACCATGACCGGAAGACGATGCCACTTGCCCGACACAATGCGTTCAGGTCACGTGGCGGTCTCGAGCGCAGCGCGCAGCACATGCTCGACGTCGAGGCCGACGTGGCCCGCCGTGATGCCTCTGCCGTGCGGGCCAGCAGTAGCTCGTACCCATGTTCCAGCCCTCCCGGCCCGCGCCACGGGCTGTGCACCATGCCCCGGCGATCCCCCGCTAGCTTCCAACGGCCGTTGGAACCGCCCGTGCCGTCAGCCAGGCGTGCCGGCCAGCCGTCGGTCGGGCGTGGCCCAGCCCGCGCGCAGACACAAACACGCGCAATCGCGATAAGCCTGGTTGTCAAGTGCACGCGCAGCGTCGGTCGCTGTTTATCGCCAACCTAACCCTAAGTACTGGGGCGCGCCGTCCCGTCCGACGTGGTGTCGTCGTACTTGAGCAGCGGCGTGTGGGCCGAGGGGGGTGGTGGGCACGAGTGCATGGTTGGCACTAGGGCCGTCAAGATGCCGGGCGGGTGTGCAGCGTTGGCAAGCGAGCGGGCAGGCGGGCACTGGCTGGGACGCGCGTGTGGCTCCTTACGCGTCGATGCCCGCCGAGTCGAGGCATTACAGGGCGACACGCTCAATTACGGGTCGGGGCGATCCTGGATCGAGACGCGACGCGTTGGGCCCAGGGCTGCGCGCGCCTAACACGAGTATTGGGCGCCTAATCTCCGGTGGGCGCGCCTATCGGCTCCTCCCCCACCCGGCCCGCGGACCCGCGCGCCGCCGCCGCCGAGTCCCCCCCCCGCCGCCTTCCCGCCGCCGCCGCCGCCGCCATAGGGTCGTTCATTGCATCAGCCTGGCCTGGGCAGGGAAGGGAGCAGCGCAGGCGGGGCGGGCAGTGCAGACAGTGCCAGCGAGATGCACCACCACGACCACCGACGCCGATTCCAACGAGCAGCTCGCCCATCTTAGAGTTTTAGTTCCCAGCTGCACATCGCGCCCATCTCGTCTCGTCTGTCGCTTGGCTCGGTCGCTCCACTGGTCTGAGAAAAACAACAAACCGACGACGGTTCCTCGCCCCAACCGCCGACTGACCGCCTCGACACCCGGCGGGAACGCACGAGCGACACGACTAGCACTCTACCTACAAGGGGCTGAAACACGGCAAGCAAGGTCGACGCCTCTGGCCCAGTGCACAGCGTGCCGTCAAACTCTGTGACCCCACAGACGACACACACACACACACACACACCTTGTGCATTCGCCCGCTCCCCTCCCCCCCGTGTGTTGGGCCAAATCGACAAACCCCCCCTGGGGATCGCGCGCTCGACCTCGACCTTCCCTGTCACCTCTGCCATCACACAACACACACACTCGGGTTCTAGTCGTCTCGCTCGCTCGTCGCTGGCTTTGGGCGCACACAAGTGTACGTTACAGCAGGGTTCAACGCGCGCGCGCGCCCACTAGAGCTTCCCCCTCTCGTCTCACCAAACTTGGTGCAGCACACACGCCCGCACGCACGCACCCACCTCGACTCGACTCCTTCCCCCCTCCCCCTCCCCCTCTCCCTCTCAAACACGCCCAACGCCCACGCCCAGATACTCACGCGGCCCCCCAGCCCAGCCCAGCCCAGCCCCCACGTCGCATCGCACCAGATTGCTGGCTCGCTCAGTCGCCGCTCGTCACCCGCCCGCGTCCCCCTCCCCCTCCCCCCCTCTTCCCCCCCATCCCCCTGGCTACCCTTTTGTTGGACCCAACCCGACATGTCAACAGCGGCCGCAGCTCCTGGGGTGAGCGCGCAGATTGGGCAGAGCTCTGCTTCCCGTACCAGCTCGAGTACGGCATTGGTACTCGCTCCAGGTGCTGCTGCCTATACAGGAACCACGCCAGACCCTTTGCAAGCAGCAGCGACAGCAGCAGCAGCAGCCGACACGCTGCAGCCGAGGAAACCGCAGCAGCAGCAGCACGAGGGCGACGACTCATTGTCACTGCCGCCGCCAGTTGCAACGACGATACGCGACCTACCATCAATGTCGTTGCCTTTGTCTGTTCCAACTCTTTCAGACGACCTTGCCTCGTCCTCGGCAGCGCAGATCACGTCGACATTGCGCGCACCGACCATCGCAGGGCCTGCACCACAAACAACCCCAGCCCCTGCCCCACCCTCGCCCTCCTCAACCCCGCCGCCACCACTCGCGTCGTCGTCGTCGCTCACGCCTCCTTTGACGGCTGAAACGGCGCGATCAGCAGCAGCATCGCTCGAGTCTGTGCAGCCAGCTGGCGTCGAAGCAGCAGCAAGACGACCAGCCACCGCAGAGGCCCCTTCCCCCCCTCTGATGCACCACGACCCACCAGTCGCCCCCGTCGAACCCGCACCGCCCCCCGCCGCCGCCGCTGCTGCAGTCGCTGTCGTCGCGACATCACCACCCACTGCTCCTTCCCCCGAGCAGCAACAGTCTGGTGCACGGGCAAACACGTCGCCAGTGCAGAGCCTGGTTGTCGGTGCAGAAGAGATCGGTAACTCGAACTCGACCAGCCCTGCACCAACAGCCTCGAGCGAAGCAAAGCCCATCACAGGGCAACACACCGGCCGGGCCTCGTCCCTCCTGTCCCCACTCCCCGTCACATCAGACAACAAGCTCGAAGCTCTACCCATTCTCTCTCCAATATCGCCCCTTTCCGCGTCGTCACTGGGCAACTTTGCATACACTCTAAACGACGCTTCCCCAGTCAAGGACGACATCAACGACAACACCGACTCGAGCGGCGACACGCAAAAGGCTTCAAGCCGCGCCCCACCGCCTCCTCCCCTGGCATCGTTCGCATCGACCGCTTCTCGTGACCGGCCTTCCAGCATTGTACGAGGTGCAATCTCGTCCTTGTCGGTTCACAGCGCGTCTCCCTTGACTCCCACCGACAAGCTTAGCTTTGGTGAACTCGGCTCTCCAAGACTGCGAGAATCCCCCAGCGTTCCCCGCCGCAGGACGATCATCGAGGCCCACCCGGTGTCTCAGCAAGCGTCGCCTGTGCGCGTAACAGAGGTTTCTCTTTCACCTGCCGAAGACGGGGCCCTCTCTGACCAAATCGCTTCGTTCCCGTCCCCCGTCTCGCCGTCGCCAGTCAAGAAGGCTCTTGCCCAAGAGCTGACCTCACCCACCAGAGAGCGACCGCAGTCGTCAGACGTCACCGCTGCATCATCCCCCGCAGCCGCCGCCAGGTCGCCATCGCCCCTCGTACCCCTCGCATTCCCACAGCCCAAGACCTCGGACTGCGCTTCGACCAGCGAGACGCGCAGGGTCGTCAGCCCCAACGGCGAATCATCTTCACCACAAAAGAAACGCTCCTTACCTCGCCCACCTTCACATCTAGAATCGCACCGCATGTCGACTGCAGAGCCCATCCCAATGGCCATTGCCATGCCTATACCCACAGTCGCGCGCTCGCCACCGATTCAACCACAATCTTTGACCTCTGCACAGGTTCCAAGGTCTCCACCACAAGCAGCCCCCATGCTCGGATTAGGGCTCACCTCTGAGCCTCGAGGCATGCCCTCCGCGCGCTCACCGCCGCAGAAGCAGCAGCAGCTTTCCCCGACGATCCAGCGCCTGCCGTTGGAGAAGTCTCAGTCGTACGGCTCACCGCCCACTGTGACCGTCAACAACGCGACCGGCCTCAAGTCGGCGTCGATGCCAACGCCCATGTTCAACCCAGGCCATCAGCCAACAAACTCGGCCTCCAACCTGCCAGCCATTGCCGGCCTCGCTGATGCTGGACCGTACCCGACCGCCCCAAAGCAAATGGCGGCGACCCGGACATCGGGCGGCCTTGCTCTGCCTGGCGACGGCGTGGGCATGGGCCGTCCGGCCACCAACCGACCGGCTCAGGGCCTCAAGCCCCCAGAAGAGGTCTGTCTCGAGTGCATGATGCGCGACAGAGATCTTGCAGACGTGGACGTTTTGGGCGAGGGCGTGTGGGACCGCGAGAGTAACGTCGCCTGGGACGAGCTCAAGCAGCGCGAGGCCGACATGCTCGGCGCCATGTCCCTCGACCACTCCATCTCCGGCCTGTCACTCGAAGACTCTTCAAGCGACGATGCCTCAGAGCCCTCCATTTCTAGCCCAAGGTCGCAAGCCAGTGGACTTTCGTCGGAGGAAGCTCGCCGTCGCGCCGTCCAGAAGAAGCAGATGCGTGAGGCACGTCGGGCCAAGCGAGATGAGCGCGACGCACAGATTGCTCGCCTCGGTTGGCGTGGTTTCAAATGGGAGGAAGGACAGGCTGGTGAAGGATTCCCTCGCGGGTTCCGCGGAACCCGACCGGGTGCTCTCACCGAGAAGGGCATCAAGAATGTCCTGACAATGGTGAGTGCTGCAAGAGTGCGCTTGGGGTGATATCTAACAGTTGCAGTACCCTTCGTCATCCACCCTCCGGTACCAGATCCTTCAAGGCTACCTCCGTGGGCAGTACCGCCTGATCCTTGAAGTTCGGTCCGAGGCACAGCGTCTCGGACGTTACCCAGAGCCCGAGGAGCCATACTACCCCACGTCGCCTACCCAGTCGAGCCACGAGAGCCTGGCGCTGAACTCGGTGTCAAGAAGAGCCAAGGCCAGAATGAGTGTCGATCATGTCGGTGGTGCCCTCAACGCGCCTCGTTCGTTGCCGAGCGGTGGCTTGCACCCGCAAACACTCCGCCCGAGCCCCTCGACGCCTGCTGCCCTTGGCCAGCAGCCTGCACCGCAGCTTACAAGACCGAAGTCACAGCACTTCCCCGACCGCGAGCCCTACCAGCAGGGCCGTCCTTCCCTCAACCTCAACACTGTGCCTCAGCTGCGCCCTTCGCACCTCAAGGGCCCCAGCAGCTCGAGTGTCCCCAAGCAGCGCGACTCGCGGTTCGAAGACTGGTCGGACACTGAAGACCTCTGGCCCCCAGCGTCGCCCGCGTCTGGCCAGAACCTGCGCCCTTTCTCCTTTGCAGTCCGAGCCGGTGCTGGCCGCGAAGGCAGCGATGGCGGTCACAGCAGAAGGAGCTTCCTTGGCAAGTGGGGCGGCAGTGTGACGAGTCTGTTCACTGGCGGCACTCACGGCGGCAGCGGAAGCATGATGGACATGCAGTAAGTCCAGCGAGTAGCCTATGGGCTTTAACTGACGCTGCCCCAGCCTTGGCTTAGAGATGGACCGTCGCAACAGGACGTCGTCCGTCCAAGACTTCCAGCGCGCAGTCTCGGTGCACCAGATGCCTTCCCCGAACAGCCGACCGCCCACATACATGAGCATGAGCAGGCAGTCGGTCAGCTCGTCGGTGTATCTTACTAGTGCACCTGCGGAGAAGCACCTGTCGCCGTCTGTTCATTCCGTACAGCCCGAACACCGCTTGAGGGAGCCGCCGCTCCCCCGTCCTCGGTCCGCCAGCGCAACTCGGCTCACTCAGATCTCATTGAACGACTCCGACCTGAGCCACGCGAAGAAGAAGGGTATCAAGGGCCTGCTGTCCAAGATGAAGCCCAAGGGCAAGAAGGAGCGGCGCATGTCGCAGCACTCGCCTTCCCCTCGGTTTGACGAGGACGGTGGATCCTCGGATCTCGCACCGCCCCCGCCTATGCCTTTCCTGGTCAAGAGCAGAGAAACGAACCGCAGACGCTCGGCATCGTCGCTGTCGCAGCAGTTCATGGACAGCCAATCGTCTTTGAGCCCTCCTGGCCCTCCCGGCGCCATCCCAGTTCAAGGCAACCGCTCTGTATCGGCCCCGCTCGCAGCGTCGTCTGGCAGCGGCAGCATCAGCCCCACCAGCTCGCGCTTCGAGCGCGGGCCCCAGGGTGGTGACAACCGCCGACGAACCGACCCGCCTCCCGAGCTACCGCCCGGAGCCGAGCTGTTTGACCCTCGTCGGGGCTCGGAAGGCTATGATCCTCGAAATGATCCTCGCCGAGGCTCGACAATGGAGATGCTCACGGCGAGCAGCAATGGCAGCGCGCCGAAGCCGATCATTGCCGACACGACAGTGTACGACGAGCCGTTACCGTTAGCCCGCGAGAGTGTCATCAGTGTCCCTCCGAACGGCGCCGCTCCGCCTGCTCAGCTCGGCGGATTCGTTCCAGCTTCGGCCCAGTTCCGCAGAAGCAAGCAGCCGTCGCTGTCGTCGCGCTACTCGACGTCGTCGGCTACGGTCCCGAACATTGAGACGCCTGACCCGGCGGCTAGCCCCTCGTACCTCACCGCCAACGGACTGCCTCTGCACCACGCTGGCCACGCCCAGACACCTGTCGCATCTCCTGGTATAACTCCGACAGCTGGCTCAGCACCCGGTCAAGTCGTCAACATGCTACCTCAGCCCGCTCAGAGCTCTCCGCCCGGCAACCTGTCGCCCAACCGGTACAAGAACCTCCCTCCTCTGCCCCCAGGAATGGCCATCTCCCCTGGCGCGGACGTGTACCCAGACCTCGACCAGCAGTCCATCTCGACGCGCGCAAGCTTCCCGGACGCCAAGCGACTTTCGACCTACAGTGCCAACCCCAGATCGTCTGTCATCTCCGAGGCGCCTACCATGCACAGAGCTGCACTCCCGCCGTCGGCCGAGTACTTCCCAACTGCCTCTCCTCGATACCACCAGCAGGCAGGCCAGCTTGCGCCGGGTCCTGGGGTACCCATGTACATGCCCAGCCCCATGACCGACAGCCCGAGCAGTGGTGGCAGCAATGGCGTCCTTCCCCACCAGATGGGCCATCCCAACGCGCCTCCCAACGCCCCTTGGCAGCGTCATATCCAGCCGCGCCCGAGCTTTGACAGCGCCCACACTCGCTACTCGGCTGTCAACCCCGGCATGCCCTTCCCCCTGGACCCGTCGGCAATGCCTGGTGGCCGCCCGACGCACAGCATGTACATCAACAACCAAGCGTCCGCTTCAACCGGAAGCTTTGGCCGCTTCCTCTCTCGCGAGCGCCACATTGTCGCCAACAGTGCGCCGCAGACCGAGGACAAGAAGGAGCGCCGGCGTGGTATCAAGTCTATCTTCTCAAAGGCTCGATGATAGATGGCCCACTACTGCCTTCAACACCCCATGTCAATTGTTTGCACCATGACCCAGAGACCCCCTGCACGAAATAACCCTCATTACGCACCACCCCCTACTCGCAACTACAATCCCCTTACTAGCACCCCCCCACCACGGACGACCCCCACCATGATGATTCACCACGGCAGATGATGACGGGGAACATCTCAACCTAATAGGTGAACGAAACCCCGGACACTGTTTGTAGCACTACCCGCATCACCTGCATCGTGCACGAGCCTGACGCAATGCCATATCTGTCGTGTCCATGCAATCGCTTCACCGTTGCGGCGTGTGGTGCAAGTCTGACCTCTGTAGGCCCTGGCGCGCGGGCCCCCCGTGCTATCAAAATGCTTCATCTAGCGACGGCGCACGCCTGCCGTGCTATGCTACAGAGAGATATCACTAGCACAAAGTAATGTTGTCTCGGGGCACCCAGTCGTTCGGGGCCGTTTCGTTTAGGCGCGGCCGGCATCCTTCATGGCCTGGAGCATGAGGGGGCCGATCTGGCCGGGCGACTCGGCGACAATGGCGCCAGCCTTCTGGAGGGCGGCGACCTTGTCGGACGCGGCGCCCTTGCCGCCGGCGATGATGGCGCCAGCGTGGCCCATGCGGCGGCCGGGGGGAGCGGTGCGGCCGGCAATGAACGAGACAACGGGCTTGGCGTTGGGGCCAGAGTTGTGCTCGGCGAGGTAGGCGGCGGCGTCCTCCTCCATCGAGCCACCGATCTCACCGATGAGGACGATGCCCTCGGTCTTGGGGTCCGAGAGGAGGACCTTGACGACGTCAATGTGCTGGGTGCCGGGGAAGGGGTCGCCGCCAATGCCGACCGTAAGCGACTGGCCGAGGCCGGCGAGGGTGGTCTGGCTGGGCGGGAGTAAGTACCTGGTCGTGGATGGCGCCGGGCAACGGCACTGCGGCGAGTTTATTGCTCGTCGCAACGTCGGGCCAACTCACTTGACAGCCTCGTAGGTAAGAGTACCCGAACGCGAGACGATACCAATCTTGCCCTTGGAGAAGACCTGGCCGGGCATGATACCAAGCTTGCAGGTGTCGGCAAGAAGTCCGGGGCAGTTGCCGCCGACCATGCGCGACTTGGACTGGGAGAGGAGGGCCTGGTGGATCTTGAGCTGGTCGCGCTGGGGGATGCCCTCGGTGATGGTGACGATCAGGGGGATCTCAGCCTCGATGGCCTCGAGGATGGCGTCGGCAGCACCGGCGGGGGGCACGTAGATGACCGTGGCCTCGGGCTGGGCCTCGCGCACGGCGTCCTGAACCGAGCCGAAGACGGGGAGGCCGAGGTGGGTCTGGCCGGCCTTCTGTTGCGGGCGTCAGCGGGCCATCCATCGCAACACACGTTGCTCCACGCACCTTGGGGTTGGTGCCGCCAATGACCTTGGTGCCAAAGTCGATCGCCTGCTGGGCGTGGAAGGTGCCCTAGGTAGTGTCAGTGCATGCCCCGTGGGATACCCCGCGACGCCAGGCAGCGCCGAGGCGAGGCTCGAAGCTCGAAGCTCGAAGCGCCGGGGAAACACGACGCACCGTCTTGCCGGTGAAGCCCTGGATGAGGACCTTGGTGTCCTTGTCTCGGGGGCGTCAGCACCAGTGTCTTATCTATATCGCCGGAGTACTCACTGACGTAGATGTTCTTGATCGTGTCGGCGTAGGACGAGCGCTGGGCCGAGGTGGAGAAGGCGCGCGACGAGCCTGGGGAAGGAGTCGGTCAGTTCAGTTCGCACGCTTGGGGCGTGCGGCGGCGCAGCGGTAGGAATACGCACGGGCGACGGAGGCGACAGACGTGCGGAGCATGGTGAGGGATGTGAGTGGTGAGGAGGGGGGAGGGGGAGTGAGAGTTTTGTTGAAGAGGGGAGGACGAGGTCGAGCAAGCGAGGCTGGGCTGGTGTAAAGCTGTTGGTGACCCGCGGTGCAGAGACTGTGTGTGCCGCGTGCCGTGGCTGGCTGGTGCAGGCAACGGTGACGGAGCTGGCTGTGGCTCAGTGGCCGCCGCCCCGTAAGGCCAGCCCGCCCCAGCTAGAGCCGAAGCATCCGCCTTCCTTCCCCCCCGCCTCGCGGCTTACGGGCGGCATACATGGCCCATTCTTTGCTTAACGGGGGGGAACGGCGAGCCGTCGACACTGAAAATGGCCGAGCAATGCCGACTGGCGCGGATCGCTGGGCTCGTTGCACCGGCGCACGTGGCGGGGGCCCAATGACGGCGGGTATGGCGGGAGCAAAACGCGTCAAGCGAGCCTTGAGCCAGGAGCCAAAGCCACCCCACCCTCCGCCACTGTCCACACGCGTCACTGACATTTGTTTGGCGCGTCGAGCGAGCACAAGCACGCGACTAGACAGGCGGCGACAGCAACAGCGACAGCGACAGACGGCACCGACGAAAGCGACGGCGAGTAGCGACGAGCAAGCAACAGTAGCGACCCGGCCTCGCAACCCACCTCCTTCCCTGCCTACCCCAGCGCCCGGCAGCCCCCCACAATGTACGGCGACCTCGCGCTCCAGCTCGTGACGGCGGCGCACCGCTCGACGCTCGCGACGACGCCGCAGCTCCCGCTGCCAAAGTACGCCCTGCCGCTCATCCTCGCCATCTGCCTCGAGACGCGGCAGCTCGGCGCGGCCATCACCGAGGCCGCGGCGTCCCAGCGCGCAGAGCTGAGCCAGGACCGCGGGCTCGTGTGCGCGCTCACGATCCAGCACCTCGCCGCGCGGCGCAACAAGCGGTGTCTGCTCGCGTACTTGGCGAGCAGGGTCGGCGGGATCAAGGAGCGCTGGTGGGACGCCGGCGGCGCGCTGGCCTACCTCCTCAGCCCGGCGGCGAGCTCTGGCGCCGCGAGCGACGAGGCGCCCGACCTGCGCTCGGCGCTGAGCACGCACGAACTCGACTTTATGCGCGGGTACAACAGCCTCGTGCTCGACTACAAGAGCGACTTTCTCGACGTGCTGGATATCGCGGCGGGCATCGACCGGCCCCCGGGCGAGCTCATGGTCGACGTGCGCGTCCTCAAGGACGCGGGCGACGTCGTGCTCGATACCGGCGAGCGCGTAGAGTTCCGCAAGGGCGAGCGGTTTAGGCTCGAGCGCAGCCAGGTCGAGCGGCTCATCGTGCAGGGGTTCCTGGAGGAGGTGTAGGCGTCGCGGGGGAAGGAGGGCGCATGGAGGAGGCTCGCCTCGAAGGGATGGAGGAAGAGAGCAAGAGCAGCGGTAACCGGCCCCGCGACTTCGACATCGGCGCATGACGCAGCCAACCACTAGACACCCACGCCCCGCATACAGTGTATAATGCATGTAGTGTACCATAGCGGCTCTACGCCCGCGGCGCAGTCAACCGCACGAGCGTCTTGACGACGTCGCCCTTCTCGGCGCGCAGCGCGGCCTCGGCGTCCTCCTTGCTCACGCCGAGCTCCTTGACCTGGGGTGTGGGTCAGTTCTGCCTGCCCCGCCCCCCCGGCTCGGCCTTCCCGCCTCCGAGCCCGCCTCGGCCCTCCACGCAACTCACGAGCAGCGCAACGTCCTCGGCCTTGACCGCGTCAGGCGCCTTGACCTCGAGCGCCTCGAGCGCGCGCGCAGCCTTGGCCGCCTCGTCGAGCGTGATGCGCCGCCGCTCGAGCTCGACCACCGAGTTCTCGAGCTTGTCTGCGGGTTAGTGGGGAAGGGGGGAGGGCTTACTCTTGATGTACTGCCCGCCGTCGGCGAACTGGGGTTAGCGGGTGCGGCGGCGGCGGACTTACGTCCATGACGATCTCGCCCTGCGGCACGCGGGGCTGGGTACTTGTCATTGTGGTGTGGGGGGGAGGACGGTGATGTCGATGTCGTTGTCGTTGTCGCTGTCTCGGTCGTGTTGTCGGTGGTGGCCGTTGAGTAATTTTGATCCCGCTATCAGCCAAAAGTCATGTTGGGTGGGATACCACTTCCGCAGAGCTCGGCGAGCGGCATGCCGGGTGCATGCATGGATAGGGCGGCAGAGACAGGGGCAAGCACGGGCCAGACTGCTCGCTGCTCATCGATACCTCCAAGTCGTCTTGCGTCGTGATATGCAGCAGGCGCGGTTGGCTGGCGGCGGTGCCACGGAAACTGGGTGCCTCTCCGTCATCGGGCGGCAATCTCCCCACACGGCATCCGCCCTCCGACATTTCCAAACCTCCACCCCAAAGATCCGCCTGACCAAGCCGGCCCGCAACAACTCTTTCAGTCCACCACCATGCGCAGCTCAATACCCCGCCTCCTGGCCGCCTCGCGCGCCGCGCGCGTGTCCCTCGGCGCCCCTGCTGCCACGCCCGCGCCGTCCAGCGGCGCCGCGTGCTCTGGCGCCCCCGTCGGGGCCGGCAACGCCAGCCTCCAGCCGGTGCGCTACCACATCTTTGCAGAGCCGCTGCCGTACCCCGTCGGCCTGAGGCTGCAGCAGCGCGTGATTGATGCGCGGCTCGCAGCGCGCAAGGACGACCCGAAGGCTGGGCGGCAGGACGTGCTCTTTCTCCTTGGTGCGTGGTGGCTTCTGGCGATGGGACTCGTTGGGCGCTGACTCCCCAGAACACACGCCCACCTACACCACGGGACGCCGCGACAACACGCCCAACCCCGACGAGCTGCACCCCGAGGAGAAGAAGGTGCAGAACGTCGGCGCCGAGTTCTTCATCACCAAGCGCGGCGGGCAGGTGACGTACCACGGGCCGGGGCAGCTCGTCGGCTACCCGCTGCTCGACCTGAACGCGATGGAGACCCCGACGCGCTGCTACGTAGAGTACCTGCAGGCCCTGCTGGGCGAGTACGCGAGCAGCCTCGGGCTGGCGGTGCACGCGCCGCACCCGGACGGGCACGTCGGCGTGTTCTCGTCGACGACGGAGAAGGTGCGCCCGCCGCGGGGAGTAAAGCTGACGGCCAGGTGGCGTCGATCGGCATCCACCTCCGGCACAGGATCACGTCACACGGCTTCTCGCTCAACGTCACGCCCGAGCCCAAGGCGTGGTTCGACCTCGTGACCGCGTGCGGGCTGGACGACGTGCACGCCGTCGGGCTGACCGAGCTGCTGGAGCGGGAGGGCCGGCCCGCCGACCTGACGGTCCGCGGCGTGGCCGAGGCCCTCGTGCCCCGCTTCGCGGAGACGTACCAGCGCGAATTCTTGCCGCTCGCCCTCGAGGGCGACGACGAGGTGCGCGGCATCCAGCAGATCGTGGCCGAGACGGAGAGGGAGGCGAAGGAGATTAATGCCAAGGCGGGCGGGTGGCTCAGCAAGCCTGATGTCAGCCGGCAGGCGGCGGCGTAGGGGTTGAGGCGGTAGTAGGTAGCATCTGCATTGTTCGGTCGTCGGCACAGACGCCGAGGCGGGGTTGGTCGGGTAACGCCGTCTGGGCAGCCAGCTTAGACATCCTATCCGTTCGTGAAACGCGAGTCGGTGCGAGGGCGAGTGCGAGTCTGAGACTGAGACTTGGGTCTGAAACCTAGGTCTGCGCTGTGCCACCCTGCGACGCGTTATACCCTCCCTGTTCACGAGTATAAGACCCATTATACCCCTCTGGGTCCGAGTCGTCTGCCACTTCCAGCTGCAACCGTCCGTTGGCTGCTCGATCCCGGCTTACTCACCTGCAACCAAATACCCTGTGAACAACTAATTCCCGTTCGTATAACGGCTAGTATGCTCGCTTGTCACGCGGGAGATCGGAGTTCGATTCTCCGACGGGAAGGAAGACTTCTTTTGCCAGCAGCTACGACCCCCTCGCCACGCCGGCAGAAGTTTTTACCCCCGCCCACAGCGCAGCTTTTGCCCCCGCCCATGCGCCCACCATGCCACCACCGCCCCCATTCCTCGCCATCATGTGGCACCGGCTCCATGCGATCGCGTCGGCGCTGCTCCACGCGCGGCTCGGCGCGGCGAGGCTGCGAGGCCGCGAGGCAGCTTTTTGAGGCCTCTCGGTCGACGACGAGGTCGCCGCTCGGTCGACGACGCCAGCGCTAGTCGCCGCGTGGAGCGGCGCGGCGGTGCTGCTGGTGCTGGGCCACACCACGCTGGGCACGTGAGGCCGGCTGCGGCGCAGGTGGAGTACGCCGCGAGGCCGCGAGCGAGCGAGTGGCGCAGTCGCCTGCGTGTCGCCTGCCATGTGGTGGTGTTGGCGGGGGCTCGGCGGCTCGGCGGCTCGGCCGCTGCTGCCTCCGACTTTCTCGCCCGCGCTCGGTGCGGACATATGCCGGGGGGCACCGAAACGGGCACCGAAAAGCTCTCGGCGGCGCCCAGAGGCATCCGCAGTAGCCAAGAGCGAGTCGGCGCCACCCCCGCGCGCGGCCGGCCAGCTGGAGCTTCGCAAGCTTGGCCTTGGCCAGCTTCTGCGCCGGCTGGGCCAAGAAAAGCGATGACCACCCCGATGGTCACCCGACGTCACCATTACTAGACCATCACCCCATTCCGCGGCGACCAGCCCAGCCCGGGCCAGATCTCGGTGGCAGCGCATGCAGCGGTCCGAGGAGGATGCCGTACTGATAAGTGGTGGGCGTGTGCCTATGACCCGCTGGGTGGATGGCCTTTGCCTCGTGGCCAGGGACAAGAGGAGATGGTGCAGCGAGCATGAGCCCAGTCGAGTCCAGGCTTGTGGAACAGGGCGCGGTTGTAAAAGAGGGTGGTGGTTGTTTCTGGGTGGTATTGGCTAGGCAATCCTAGGGGTGGATCAAATTCAAAAGTCGCGCACGAGTTGCCGCCGCCGCGAGCTACCGCGCAGGCGCCTTCCTCCCACTTTAGGGTTGGGCCCCTCCCTTTGGATCCCTCTGGCCTCTCCTTCAGGGAACCCACTCGTCCCTTGTTCCTGAGGGGCGTCCCGACCCATCCCTGCCACCCAAACGCCCTTTTGCTCCGACGAGACGCGTACCATACGCCGTGCTTGCTCTCGTCGTGTGCCGTCGTGCGTCGTAGCAACAACTCCTTTTTTTCTAATGTCGCGCGGCGAGCTTCCGACACGGAAGAGGGGGAGAAGGAGCGAGAAGGAGCGAGCAAGTGCACATCCTCGTCTATGCATTGTATCGAGAAGCGGCGAGCGCACACAAAGAGGTCGCGAGCAGCGCAACAAGGGCGGCACGCGACGTGTTACTCAATGGCGGACTATTATTTGACTGGCCTGAAACGCGTCGCTCCCGCACTAAAACGGGTCGCGTGTCACTGCACTGTGGGCACGGCACTGGCACTTTTGCGCGCACTGCCGCGTCCCGGATTGTGCGTTTCGTGCCAAGAACGGGGAGAGGGCCCTTGTTCTGTACAGTGAGGCAAAGGCATCAGCCCAGAGGCCTAGCCAGCGCCCAGATTGTGTCCAGAGGCACAATGGCCCAATGTACGTGATGCATTCGCGATTGGCATCGACCCCTGAGCGATGGCGGCGGCGTAGACGGCGGCGGCGGCGACACGAACCACCTACTCACCCGTGCGCCGCCTTCCCCTCGTCGTAACGCGCGCGCGACGCACCGCCCACCCACCCGCTCACCCGCGCGCCCGCGCCCGCCCACACCCACCACCACCACCCAAACACCCCTCTTTTCTCGTCTTGCTTCTCTTCATCATCCTCTTCTCCAAATCCCTTTTAACCCCCACGTCTCTGAGAGACTCGCTCCCCCTCCTCGTCGCCACCACTACCACTCGCACACCACCGCACCCACAGGTCTACTAGAGCAGGACTCTTTGTACACCCGTACCGCACCCCTACACTCACTTGATCACCACCAGCCAAGACAACCTTCACGAGCACCTATATAGTAGCTCCCAACCCCTCTTCACTCTGATCAATAAACCAAAACCAACGAGCCCAACATGATGTTCAAGACTGTTGTCGCCCTCCTCGCCGCCGCCCCGGCCCTCGCCCACATGGAGCTCACGTACCCTCCCCCCTCCGCTCAAAGTACAACCCCCACGCCGACGTCGCGACCTGGGACTACTCGATGACCTCGCCCCTCGAGGCCAGCGGTGCCAACTACCCCTGCAAGGGCTACCTCGGCGACCTCTCGGGCCCCGGCGGCGCGTCGGTCGCGTCGTTCGCCCAGGGCGGCAAGTACAACTTCACCGTGCAGGGCACCGCCGTCCACGGCGGTGGCTCTTGCCAGGCCCTCCTCTCGTACGACGGCGGCAAGTCGTTCAAGGTGCTCAACACGATCATCGGCAACTGCCCCGTCGCCGGCTCTGGCAACTTTGACTTTGACATCCCCGGCGACGCCCCGGCCGGCAACGCCGTCTTCGCCTGGACCTGGTTCAACAACCTCGGCAACCGCGAGATGTACATGAACTGCGCCAGCGTCACCATCACTGGTGGTGGTGGCCAGCGCAAGCGCGGCCCCTCGTTTGACTCGCGTCCTTCCAACTTCATCGCCAACGTCGGTAACGGCTGCTCGACCTCGGAGGGCAAGGACCTCAACATCCCCAACCCGGGCCCCGACGTCCTCGTCCAGTCGAGCAACGTCGCTCCTCCCGTCGGCTCGTGCGAGGGTGGCCCCGGTGCTGCCCCCGGTGGTGGCGGTAACGCCAACCCCTCGCCCGCTGCCGCTTCGTCCGCCGCCGCCTCGTCGGCTGCTGCCTCGCCCTCGGCTGGCGCCAACGGCGCTGACGGTGCTCCTGGCAAGGACGGCGCCGACGGTGCCCCCGGTGCCCCTGGTGCTGCCGGTGCCAACGGCCCCTCGTCGGTCAACAACCTCCACGTCCAGCCCACCGACGCCGCCTCGTCTGCCGCCCCCGCCGCCGGCACCGACGTCCCCCTCGCTGGCGCCGGCGCCGGCTCGCCCCCGCCTGCCGGCGTCCCCGCCCCCGCTGCGCCTTCGTCGAAGAAGAAGTGCGCCCGCGGCCACAAGAAGCGCCGCCTCTCCTCGTTCCACCACTAAGTGGCTGGCCTGTTCTCGGCTCGTCGGCGCAGCGCGCCGCGGCCCCTCAAGTTCTGGGTTTGACGAGGATGGCACCCTAGCCCTGGTGGCACGGCCATGGCCTCTTCTTCTTTACTACAACATGTATCCTGCCTGTATCTAGTACTTAGAGAATGCAGGGCATTCCATGTGTTTCCATTCAATCGTCGTTGCGGGGTGCGGTCGCGAGGTGATCATGTGCTGGGTGCTGCTGCTGCTGCTGCGGGTGATCTGGTGCCACAGGTGCATGCCACAGGGAATGTGCCGTGGCAAAGAGGTGGCGGAGACGCGTCATTCCTGAGCGCCGCCCACCGCGGCGGTGGCGGCGTCGCGTTTGGCGGCGCTCTGGCGTTACTTGGCGCGTCTTGATGGCTTAATACAACTCTCAGACCCTGCGACATACAACCCGATGCATCTGCCAATCACACGACCACTACACTACTGCCGCGGGTATCCTCCGTAGCCCTGGGGAGGAGCGTGGTACCCGCCATACGACTGCTGCTGTTGCTGCGGAGGAGGCGCAGGGTAGCCCGTCGGCGGGGGGTAGGGGGGATAGTTGCCAGGCGGGGGCTGCTGGCCCGGGGCTGGCGCTGGGGGCGCGCCGTAGCCGCCGTACGGCTGTGGCGGCGCGGGGTACCCCGGCTGATGAGGCGGCGAGGGGTACGCACCGTGCTGAGACGGCGGGGCCGAGGGGTATCCTGGCTGCTGATGCTGGTACTGTCCGTACTGCTGGGGAGGGGCAGGATACGCGGGCTGGGCAGGCGCAGGGGGAGGAGGGGACGAGTAACTCGGACGGGAGGGCGGAGGAGGCGGGTACGCGCTCGAGCCGGGCGCAGGGGGTGGCGGGTAGGCGCTGCCACTGGGAGGTGGCGCGGGGTACGAGCTCGTGCGCGCAGGGTACGATGGCTGTGACGGCGGGGCGGGGTACGCGCTCTGCTGTGGCGGCGGCGCACCGGGCGTGCTGCTCGGCGCCGAGGGGAACGACGGGTAGCCAGAGTATCCGCTGCCGCTCGTCGGCGGAGGCGAGGGGTACGACGGCTGGCGGGCCGGTGCTGGTGCTGACGCTGGGGGCGGCGGCGCAGTCGAGAAGGCGGACGGCAGGCTGCCGAGGCTGCCAAAGTCATACGGGTTGTGCGCGGCCGCGGGGGACACGGGCGACGTTGGCTTCGGCGGGGCCGGCGGGGCGGGGTACGGTGACGCCCGCTGCGCGGGGGGCGGCGAGGGTGAGGCGTACGGGCGCGCTGGTGCCGGCGGCGTGCCGACGCTCAGCCCGCCGAACTGGGACTCGAGGGTGCGCGATGGCGCCGGCGGGGGAGGGCCCGGCGCCGAACCGCCGCCGCTGATACGGCTGCGTGTCTCCAGGTCCGAAACGAGGCGGTTGCGCTCGGCGTTGCGCGACGACACAAAGCTGCCGACCTCGCGCTTGATGTCGCCAATGACGCCGTCGATGCTGCTGTAGAACTCGAGGGCCTTGCCGAGCCCGTCGACGACCTCGGCGTTGGACACGCCAGCGCGGTCGAGACGGCGCTCCCAGTCGCGCACGCGCTTGTTCCTCTCTTTTGCGCCGCGCTGGCGCTCCTTGACGCCCTTGCTGCGCTCAATCTTGCCCACAAGAGCCTCGAGCTCGGTCGTGATGCCCTTGGACGCGCTGATGGCCGCGGCAACACGGTTCTGGTAAGGTCGGAACTTCTCGAGCTCGGTCGCAAACAGCTGGGGCTCGACGTTCTGCGTGCGGCGGTTCAGCAGCAGGAGGTTGGACACGTCGTCGTTCTGGATCTTCTCCTTGAGGTCCTTGAGCACCGTGTCGCGCTCGTGGCGGACCTTGTTGAGCCGCTCGAGCTTCTCGGTGACTTCTTGAGCGAGCTTGCGCAGCTCCTCGCGCTCGGCCTTGCCCATCTGCGGCGTCGACTGCTCGTCGTCCTGCAGGTCAAGGAGGCTCATACCCTCGGGGACCTCGGGCGCGGGCCTGTCCTTGCCGGCAGCGACCTCGCGAGCGCGCGAGCGGACGCCGTCGGGCCCGGACGCCAAAACCGCAATCTCCGGCTGGATGTTCTTCCAGAGGTTGATGATCTGGGCGTCCGACGATCCGGCCGACTGCAGCGACGTGAGGTTGGAGCTGATGGTCGAGCGGATGTGCCCCGTCTGCGGGCCGGATGGCGACTGGGTGAAGTTGGGGTTGTACTTTGCGCGTGCCCGCTCGCAGTCGCGACTCTCCTCGTCGAGCTGCGCGGTGAGCTCTTGCAGCTCGCGCTCGACCCTGGCACGCTCGCCCTCAAGCTGGAGAACGCGGCGGTTGGTCGACGAAGCGTCCTGCGACACCTCTTGAGCGAGCCGGATGACGCTCGAGCTCACGTCGACGTCGTCATCGTTGCCGTCCTCTCCATCGGCGATACGGCGCCACTGTCCCACGAGGCCGGGGAGGCCAAGGTGCTCGAGCGCAGCGCGGCTCTCCGCCTCGCTCAACTCGACCTGCTCAACCTGGGAGCGAACGACCTTTGCCTTCTCCTCCGAGTAGACCGAGGCCGACTCGTGAACCGCCAGCGGGACGAGACGGATAAAGATATCCGGGCCGATGAGCTTGGAGACCTCGGGGCTGCCATACACATCCTGGATCGTCACAGTCGTCGCAGGCGGAAGCTTGTCGATGGACGGGAGCGCCGCCTCGGCCGGCAGGATATCGTGGTAGATTAGATCATTGTTCTTGACTCCCTGCGTCTTGGCCTCGTTGGCGAGGGTCGCATGCGCCTTGGTAATCTCGGCCAGGCTGCTGCCTGCGTCGTGCGGCAGCGTGGGCGACGCAGACGCCACAAACGAGTAGTTGAAGTTGCTAGCAAGCCTCTCGGCCTCCTTGGCACTCGTATCGGCAAGAGTGTAGCGGACCAGCGCGGCACCGTGCTTGCCGGCCGCGTCGTCGACCTTTGCGCGCTGGAACTGGGCGACGGACGCAAAGTACTTTGCCTTGATCTGGAGGACGGTCATCCAGTGGCGGTCGAACACGCCCTTGCCCTGGAACTCGCGCATCTCATCCACGAGCCCGCCGTACATCCCTGCGAGCTGGTTGGCCGAGCGGGCCACGAGCGTCGCCGCCTTCTTCTCATCCACCAGCTTCTCGGTGAACACCTCGGTCGCCTGCGCGAGCGCGAGGTTGATGAGCAGGTGGACCACGTCGCGGCTCAGATCCGTGCTCGGCGCGTGCAGGAAGTTCTCGTTGATGTACGTGAGCATGCCGGCCGTGGCGCGCGAGTTGAAGTAGGCGCGCTTCAGCCCCTCGGGGTCGGCGCGGGACTGGGACGAAGCAAGGGACGAGAGCACGGCCGCGAGAAGCTGGATAATGGACGCCTTTTCGAACGCAAGCGACGTCTGCGTCGTGAGCTTATTTGTAAAGGCGTCGTTCCTGCCGCCCGTCAGCGCATGCCCCCATCTCCCAACGCACCATCCGAACGACACCTTGACCTCGGCGAAGCGGAGCTCGAGCAGCTCAAGCTGCCCAAAGTACTTGTACAGCAGGTCGCGGGCTTGCGTCAGCACTAGCCAAGAGCCACAACCCACCCGTCGAGTCGCTGCCGGCGCCGCGCACAGCGTCCTGCCTGCAGCGCGAGAGGACGCCGATCTCGTCGGCATAGTTGTCTGGGCTCTCGCCGTACGAGTGGGCGATGGTGGACCGGATCGGGCCTGCCCAGTCCGTGTCGGTCGTCGACTTGCGCGGGATCGCGATCAGCGGCGACTGGTGCGCCATGGTGCCGGGGTTGTGGGTGGTGACGAGTGAGATGCAGTTGAGTTGCTCTCACGAGATGAGGTGGAACCGGGTCGCCGGCCGAACGAGAGGGAGGGGAGGCGGTGACGCAACGCCGGACGCTGGGTGTGCGGTGAGGCGGGAGCAATCCCACGTGGCGCCCACGCAGTCGGCCTCCACCGGCTTCTCAGAGCTCAGAAGTTGCACAAGGCGACGGGCAGCTCTGCACGCAGGCTCCATCACACCACATGTCGCTGCGGCCGGCCACGAGAATACGAGCCCCCCAGCCGCCGCCAATAGCGCTTCTCGCGCGACGCTTGAGCGGGCGCCGCGCCCCGCCGGCCCCGAAGCCGCTCCTGAGGCCGGGCAAGCTCTCGGCGCACGTGGCCGCGTCCGTGGCCGACCGCGAGCGCTGGCCCGCGCCCCCGACGTGGCGCGACATCGACCTGTCCCAGCCCCCGCGCGTGCCACCAAAGGCAAGTCACCAGCCTGCCAGGTCCCTAACGAACGCAGGTCCGCCTCGTCGGGTCGGAGGTGACGGACCCCGCACATAGCCGGGGCAAGGCGCTGAGCACGGCGCTCGACCCGCTCTTCACGCTGCGCGCGACGCCGGGGATGCACCCCGACGCCGTGAGGCGGCTGCGCGAGGGGGCAGCCGCGCCGCGCATCAGCATCCTGCCTATTGCCACTAAGGCGGGTTTGAGCAAGATCGCAGTCGAGCGGCGGCACGTGAAGAGCCGGTTCCTCAAGGCCGCGGAGACGGTGCTCAACCACTCTGCGGGGCGGCTGCCGCTTGTCTCTGGTGGGTGCAGGCGAGGAAGGTGGCTGACGGCAGGGTGGGCGTACACGGCCGTGCTTAATCCCCGGACTTACAACGCGCCTTTTCCCGAGCTCTGTGCTGCGCTCGAGGTCGCGTTCGCAAAGCTCGGCGACGATAAGGATGCGTTTGAGGCCTCGCAGCGTGGGCGAGCCGCGCCGCCGGGCAGGGCCCAGCCGCCTGCTGGACGGCAGGGTGGTGACAGCAAGAGCGGCAGGCCTGCTGGCAAGCCCGTTGGCAAGCCTGCGCCCAAGGTTGCACCCGCGGCGTCCTCTGGCACCAAGGTCCTGCTCAAGGCCAAGGGGCCGCTGCTGAGGCGAGAATCCCTGTCCCGGCCGACGAAGTAGCACACATCGACACCCAGCCCACGCCCATCGACACCCAGTCCACGCCCGCCCCTCACTAAGCGAGCCATACATGGCCCGTTCACTATCTTGTCTATAAACACGCAAGCGTGCCTTCACGCCGCCTTGGCCACACCCCCTTAGAACTACACTCGTCAGCACTACCCACTGTATGTATGCATCACACTCACCCGGGAAAGGTCGCGACCAAAGATTCCGCGCTTGATCCAGTCGAGCATGAGCAGGAAACGCGTGCGCATAGACGACTGCTCGCCCCAGTACACACTGCGCCACGCGTACATGGCAATGAGACCGCCGGCAGCCGACCAGCCGTAGTAGTCAAACACGGCCGAGTTGCCAATGTAGGCCAGTGTGCCCAGGTGTGCGTACGAGAAGGGGTTGTGATATGCCTCGTCGTCGAGGTCGCAGATGTCGTTGGCCTTGAGCGTCGGAGCCACCTTGGCGAGCTTGGACAGCATCTTGCCAATGTACTTGCCCTGCTGGCTCGCGACCTGGGCAGTGGCAGGCAGCGACGTGACCTTGCGTCCGAGCGCCTGGAACATCTCGGCCACCTCGTTGAGCGTGAGAGCATTGTCGTGGTCGCGGTCGTACTCGACGAAAATGTCGTGCACCTTCTGCAGGTTGACCGACGTGAGAGGGTACTTCTTCTTGATGTACTTGGCCATGGCGTGCCACTCGTCGACGTCGAGCTTGTTGTCCTTGTTGGTGTCGAATCTCTCCCAGAGCTTGAGCAGGTCGTTGAGCATGTCGAGGTGGATCTGGGTGTCAGCGGAGCAGGCGGGCAACACGTACAGTCGAGGCGTCACCAATGCAGTAGACGGTTCCCTTCGGCGCGCCCTCGACACGGAGGTAGGCATCGACCTGGACTGCCTTGGAGTGGAACTGGTTGGGCAGCTGCTCGACCATGCGCTTGGTGAAGCCCTGCATGGCTGGTGGGTTAGTCGTAATCAGGCGCTTGCGACCCACCGATACCCGTACTCCACAGCACAAAGCCCGCGTCGATCTCCTTGAGCTCGTAGTTGCCCTCGGCGTCCTTCTGCTTGAGAATGACCCTGTCCGGCGTAACCTCCTGGACGCGAGCGTTGGCAATAACATTGACGTTGGTGCGGGAGAAGTGCTTCTCGGCATAGTCCGAAATCTTCTCCGAGTACGTGTTAAGAATGTGGTCGCGGCTCTGGATGATGGAAACGTTGATGTCGTCCTTGAGGATCCGGGGGAACTGGGCTGTCAGCAGGTACGGGAGTCACTTCCACCCACGTATTGCGCAACGTCCTCGTTGAGCATGTCGGCGAGCTCGGCAGCGAACTCAACACCAGTGGGTCCACCACCACAGATGACGAACGAGAGCAGGCGCTTGCGCTCCTCGGGAGTCGTGGTAGGCAGGGAGGCCGTCTCGAGGTTGTCCATAATCTTGCGGCGAACAGCCTGGGCATCGGGGATCGTCTTGAGCTGGAAGCAGTTCTCGAGGCCCTTGACACCGTGGTCGTTTGACTTTGATCCAACAGCAACAACAAGCTTGTCATAAGGGAGGTAGGCGCGAATCGGTCCACCGTCGCCGGGGAGCTCGACCTCGAGGAGGCGCTCGCTCATGTCGACGTCGACAGCCTCACCGCAGACATAGTGACCGTGGACGCGCGCGACGATCTTGCGGAGGGGCTCGACGAGCGAGCGGACCTCGACGGTACCGACACAGGCAGAGGGCAGAAGCGGCGTAAAGTTGAAGTAGGTAGTGGGGGACACGAGCGTCACGTTGTACGCGTCATGGGGCAGAGACTGGATCACAGCCACGGCCTGGGGGGGATAGTCAGCGGTGCAAGACATGGTCCACGTAAACACGTACGCCAAAGCCACCTCCGATGACGACGAGGCGGGGCTTCTTGCCGATGGCGACCTTTGTCTCGTCCTCCTCGTCGTCGAGGTTGACCTCAATGATGGGCAGGTTCTTTGGCCCTCCGCGGCGGGGGTGCAGCGAGAGCGGGTTTGAAGGCACACGGTCGACATGGCGGTCAGAGTAGGTGAACATGTCGTGGATGAGGATACAGGCGACGATGAGCACGGCGCCAAAGATGACCGAGCCGACGAGGCGGATGAACATGGCGACCCAGGGGTGGCGGTCGATAAACTTGGACTCGAGGAAGCCGTACTTTGCATAGGACCATTTTGCGCGGGCCTGCTGGAGGATGGGCGAGCGGGCGACGAGGTTGGGACGGGGACGGGGGCCTCGGCCACCAAACGACGATGACAAGAGACGTGCAGCGCCGAGACCGGTGGTGGTCGTGACGCGCGCGATGGGGGCAGCGGCGAGGGGTGTGCGGGCTGCGAGCGCCAGAGGGGCTGCCAATGGTGCTTGGTGCCGCACGAGGCGGAGCACGCCTAGCGGCTGCTGTCTGAGCAGCATTGTGAGTGATGTTGCGGTTGAGTGTGAGCTGTGAGAAGTCGAGGCTACGTTGTACGAGTCTAGTCGGTCACCCCTTCCCCCCATTGTGCCGCCCGCCCATGCATGCCGCGCCTTCCCTGGTCAAAATACGTCATAACGACACTGCTGGTGTATACAAAAATAATAATAATAGCGACGAATTAGGGGTCGTTTTGGCCGTTTTCATTAGGGCACACGTCGCGCTGGCTGGTCGCGACTTTTTCGACGACCGGGGCGGCTGGGCGCGGCGGCTGTTGACAGCCACCCTGCACACCCTGCGGCAACGGCCAAGGACGACACTTCGGCCGCGTCGCCGTCCCCTGTCCCCTCCCTGCCCGCAGTGGCGCAGTGCTCGGCCGGCCGGCCGGCGTCGATCCTGTGCGCGCGGCCCGCGAGCGACCAGCAGCGAGCCGTGCGGCGGTTGTGCGCGGGCGTGAGGGATGGTTGGCTGGTTGGCTGGCGGGCTGGCTGGCGGGTAGGCGGCACGTTGTCGTGGGGTGGGGGTACATGTGATCGGACTCGGATGTCCGCTCGTCCGCTCGACCACAACAGACCTTGCCTCGGCGTTCGGTGCCGAGTATCTGCGCCAAACCGAGCGCTGCACCAAACCGAGCTACTGGGCGGCAGGCGGCGGCATATGACTGAATTGGCAGGCGACTGTACTTCGGACTGATCGACAACTTGGCGGCGGTGACTGCACCAAAGTGGCCGCCTCGACGGCAGGACGCGTATGCCATGGCCTGCTGCTCGTGTGCCCACCTCTCGTCTCGTTCCTTTGACGCGCCGGAATCGCGCTCCTCGACCCACCTCGCCTCGCAACTGATTCACAAACGACATGCATAGCTGCAGCAGCCGTCGCATCAGCTTTGTGCAACTCTGGATCAATGTCGGCTGGACAAGCCGCTTTATCTCGCCCTCCCACGTTAGATGATCGGCTTCCGATGACGCTTGCGCCACCCGTTATCGGCCATCGAGCCATCAGCCATTGCCGAGCAAGCGGCAGGCAGTCACGATTACTCACCCCTCTCCAGACCTTGCTCTACCTATCTCTGACCCGCATAGACGGCAGCCGCCTCTTATTGACACCCAGCCCGACCCGCTCCTTGATTCCCCCGCTGACCCCCCCCCACCCCAATGTACATCCCCGTCCTCTCGTCGCTGTGGCCGGCGAACACGCCCGGCGAGTACAAGGCCTCGGGGTACGCGTACGTGCGCGCGCCCCCGCAGGAGGCGTACACGCGCCCGACACCGACGCTCAAGAGCGACGGCTCGCCCGTCCTCGAGCTCAAGGAGTCGGCCTTCTCCCTCTTCTACCCCTCGCAGCCGGGCAAGCCGAGCGGGGTGCAGTGGGTCGTGGACCCCGTGTCCGGCGTGCTGGGCGGGTACGAGAAGTACCTGGTCGGCGGGGGCGGGCCCTCTGCGTGGCTCTGTACGTTTGTTCTGTGGGCTATGCTGACCTTAGTCGGGGCGCTGGGGCTCTTCGCCGGCCGGTTCAAGGTGCGTGGCCGTTCGGGAACCCGCCTGACTCCAGATGGCGGTGGAGCGCAACGCGCCGCTCGTCAAGACGGACAAGAAGCTCCCCGTCGTGCTCTTCTCCCACGGGCTCGTGGGCACGCGCACAACCTACAGCCAGTACTGTACCGCGCTCGCGTCGGAGGGCTACATTGTCGTCTCGGTCGAGCACCGCGACCACTCGGGCCCGTGTGTCATCTTCCCCGCTGATGAGGAGCATCCCGAGGGGAGGAAGGTGCTCTTCACGAAGTTTGCCGAGACCGAGTGAGTGGCGCCGCGGGGCGACTCTGACGGCCAGCTTCGACAGCAGCGTCCCCGAGCCGGAGATGCTCGACCTCCGCGCGGTGCAGCTCGAGTTCCGCGTGCGCGAGATGTACGAGGCGTACGGCACGTTCAAGCGCCTGCTCGGTGGCGACAGCAGCGTCGTTGTCGAGAAGCTCGACGACGCCAGCCGCGCGGCCTTCATCGCGTCGTTCGGCGCCAGCGTCGACTGGGACGACGTCCGCGTCGCGGGGCACAGCTTTGGCGGCGGCACGGCGATGCACCTCATCCAGACGGCGCCGCCCGGCTCGTACGCACCGCTTCCGGTGACGTACTGCGTCGCGCTTGACCCCTGGACAGAGCCGTACGGCCAGCTCGTGAAGCGCAATGGGTACGAGATCCCGGCGCAAAAGTACCCGCCCACGCTGTCGATCAACTCGGACGAGTTTACAAACAAGCCCATGTTTGCGCTGCTGCGCGACGCGAGCAAGCGCATGGACGCGGCGCTCGTGTCCATGGTCGGAATCGGGCGTGAGTGGCCAGGCGCAACGGCATGTTCCCGCCGCCCCATTATGCTCCATTCCCGCCGACGACTCCGGGCTAGCCACTGACCCATCTCCAGACCAGGGCTTCAGCGACTTCCCAGTCATCGGCTCCCTCCCCTCGACCGCCGCGGCCAACTACAAGACGATGCACGACCTCACGATCGCCCTGTTCGAGGACCGCCTCAACGACCACCCCCTGCTCGCGGGCAAGGCAGACGACGGCGACCTCACGACATACCCCGGCGGCAAGGCCGGCGGGAAGTATGGCGACGTGCTCGTGCACCTCAAGCTCGGCGAGGGGCGTGCTGTGTCGGGCGGAGGCAAGGCCGCGGTATAGATGTGGCGTCTTGATCGGGGCTAGATGCGGCCATGCTAGACAGGACACTTCACCGCCACGCCGCCACATGCTCTCCTTACCCCCTTGTTATAGCTATGTATCTTGGATGTGACCGGTTTGGCGCAGCCAACCCGTCTGGGTATTGCGGTGGAAGGGAGAGAGCACCGACAACGACTGCGGCACCACCGCCTGGCAACAAACCCCACTTCATCCCTCGTCTACATGTATGAATGCTATTCTTCCGACCACGCACTGTCAGTGCACATCGCGTCGCGCCATACTACCACGGGAAAATAAACTTGGGCTTGCACACACGCTTCAGCCAGTCGCGAGCCTCACGGTCGAGCTCGTCCTCGAGCAGCGGCGTGAGGGCCTTCTCCACCGACGTGTTGTACTCGTTGATCCACTTGATCTCGGGCTTGGTTGTGAGGCTCCAGTCGATCATGCGTGTGTCAATCGGCACCTGCGTGAGGCCCTCGAACCCGAGGTACGGCAGGCCGCCAAAGTCGTACTTGGTCTGAGGGTTAGCAAGTTTGCGAGCCACGTATAACCCACCTCGACCTCCTTGACAAGGTAGACGCTCTCAACACGCATGCCCCACTGGCCTTCAAGGTAGAAGCCGGGCTCAATCGTCGTGACGTGGCCGGGGAGGAAGGAGAAGCCGCGGGCGAATGCAACCGGGCCTGAAGAGTTAGGCACTAAGCTCAAGATCTGCTAACTCACCCTCGTGAACCTCGCCGTAGTTGCCGACGCCGTGACCAAGGCCGTGGCCGTAGTCGAGGCCATCCCTGCGAGTGTTAGTTGTGGAAAACCAGGCGAGTGACAACTCACTCCCAGAGGAACTTCTTCGAGTAGAGGCCCAATCCACCCGCATCCGCATTGCGAGGGAATGTCTGCGTGGCGACCGCAATGTGGCCCTGGAGGACGCGCGTGTACGCGCGCTTGATGTCGTCCGAAGGCGTCTTGCCGAAGAACCACGTGCGCGTGGTGTCGATGGTCGCGTCAAGGTACTGGGGTCCAGCGTCGCTGCATGGGTCAGAACACCTCGGAATGAGGACAAGGCACCCACATGACATAAGGCGTCTCAAGGTCAATGGTCGCCTCGTTGCCGCGTGCAGGAGTGTAGTGGGCAAGGGCTGGGCAATCAGCATCTCCTTCGCACCGCCGCTCATATTCCACTCACCGGCATTGGGCCCAGTTGCCGAGATGTTGGGATAGGCAAGGCCACTGGTGAAGGTCAGATTGGTCTCAGCTCATTTCACCCACGCAAACTTCTCCTCCTGCCTGCGGAAGCGAGTAAGAACCTCGCCTGCTGCCCACTCGCCAATCTTCTTCTCTTCCTTGACGAGCTTCTCATCCAGCCAGGCAAACCAGCGAACCATGGCCCTGCCATCTCGCAAGTACGCGTTACGGTAGTTCTGGATCTCGACGTCATTCTTCAGAACCTTAGCTGCGTCGATGGGGCAGGCGATGAGGTTGACGGGGTTCTGACAAGTCAGTCATGGGACTACCCTTCCACTCACAGGCTCAGCCGCTCTGATCAGAGCCCAGCTGCTGGCGTTGGAAGCAAATATCCTGTACTTCGCCTCCTTGTCGCCGGCGGGGACACTGGACACGGTCTGCTTGACAAACGCCTCGACCTCGTCCACACCGTAAGGGCGAACGGTGACACCCGCAGCCTTCCAGTCGGCCAGAAGGGCCTGGTCGGTCACCTTGCGGTCATCCACAAAGATGACGGCCTCGGTGGGCGTGAGCGCGGCGTAGGCGAATGCCACGGGCAGGAATGGAACATCGGCGGTGGCACGGTAGTTGTACAGCCAGGTGATGGTCGGGAGAGTGGGAACAAGGTAGACCCAGTTGTTCGCCCGGGCATAGCCGGTGAGGATAGCGCGGAGGCGAGTGATCTTGGACTTTGTCGACTCGCCAGACAGCTCGACGGGGTACGTCTTGAGAGGGCCGAGCGAACGCGCAGGAGGAACGCGGGTGCGGTCGACAAGGTTCTCCTTCACGGGAATCAGCTCGGTCGACGTGGGCGACAGGCGACTGAGAAGCGACTTGGCGACGCCTGGGGTGTCAGCTGAAGGAGACCGATAGGCGCAGCTCACCATCCGAGATCAGCTTGGGGTCGATACCGACGCGCGTGCCGTCAGCGAGCTCCTGGTGTCGTCAGCAAGCGCAGGGCAATCTAACCCACGTTCACGATGAACTCAGCCCAGCCACCGACGACACTGTCGCGTCCGCTGCCGCCAGTCGAGCCGACTCGGCGGACCTCCCAATTCTTCTTGGGCACGGCGTCCTCGGCGAGGACCCAGTAGCGCGAGTCGACGAACAGGAGAGCCTTGGCGTTGATCGACGCGGAGGGCACGAGAGCAGTTCCAGCGGATCCGTTGAAGCTGCGGTGTGAGTTCGCCACGTCCCTGCAAGCTCTCCTCTACACCCACTTGGTGATGTACTCGCGGCGGCGCTCAGAGACGGCGACCTCCTCGGACTGGTGCTCGTCCTCGCTGGGGACGACGCTGGCGGTGTGAGTATAGGTCAAGGTACGCTGCTGATACCTACTACCAGTCAAGCTTGGCGTCGGCGATCTGGGCACGCAGCTCCTTGAGCCGGTCCTGCATCTCGTCCTCGCTTGGGCGGGTGGGGAAGGGGAGGAGGGGCTTCTCGTCGACGGCGTACACCTCATCGAGAAGGGTATCGTCGTCGTCCTTCTCGGACAGGCGGATAGGCTTGTCTCGCGTTAGGCAGTACATGGTGTTTGTGGAGTGTGATGTGTGATGGGTGGCAAGACGAGGAGGAGGAAGAAGATGAGATGCAGCGAGCTGCGGGGAGTGATACTCCTCCTGGCGGCAACGGCCTCGGCCGGCCTCCTTTTGGGTGGCCGCCTGGGTGGGTGGCGTCAGTCGTGACCGACCACGCGTGGTGCGTCATGGCTCGTTCCTGAAATCAACACCAGCGCGGGCCACCGGGCACAACTCGCTCCGAACATAGCATCCACCTTCCTCGCCTTCCTCACCTTCCTCGTCTTCCTTGTCTTCCCTGTCTTCCTCGCCTTCCTCTTGATGCTGGTCCCTCTTGGAGTGTATAAGACTGGGCTCGGGACGATGCGCACTCACTCACTCCCCCATTCTCCCATTCCCTCATCCCACTCACCCTCACTCTGGCCACTCTCTGGCCACACTCACCCCGCTCACCTCGCTCACCCCAAGCTCTTCTCACCCACCGCTCACCCCTCACTCACCTCCATCCCTCACTCACTCGCCAAGCCTAACAACATGACCATCGTCATCAAGGATCCCGAGCCCATTGACATCTACCCGGTTCAGAACTACATGATGCAGTGAGTTCAATCGTGCCCTTGTCCCTTCCTCGAGGTAATGACCCACTGACACACCCTGACAGGAGCACCTCGATGCAGCCAGAGGAGGACTCGTCGGTGGCTGACCGCATGCACCGTCTCCAGGACCAGTACGAGGAGACTGGCATGCGCCGCTCGGTCGACGCGGTGATTGTCTGCCATGTGAGGTCGGCTGCGACCATGTCTAACCTCCTCAGGACCACGGCTTCCCTTGCATCCTCACTCTTCAGGTTGCCAACGACTTCTTCAAGCTGTAGGTGGCTGGAGTGGTGGTGGCCTGACACCTGCCAGCCCCGGTGGTTACCTTGACCCGTCGGAGGACGACGAGACTGGCATGATCCGTCACCTGCGTGATCTCCTCAACACTGCCGGCAAGCCCGTGAGCGACCAGCCTCAGTGGACGGTGCGCGACCTTCTCTCCATCTGGTGGCGCCCCAACTTTGACGGCTTCTTCGTGGGTGGGGGACCCCTCAAGATACTGACCCACCAGTACCCTTACAAGCCCGCGCACATCACGACTCCCAAGGAGCGCAAGAAGATGTTCCTCGTCACTGTGCCGCCCAAGAGTCGGTGCATGTCGATGTCGTCATGCTCACCCCCCAGTTAGCATCGGCGTCCCGCTCAACATGAAGCTCCTCGCTATCCCGATCCACGAGTTCTATGACAACACGCAGCGCTACGGGCCGCAGCTCAGTGCTATTCCCCACCTTCTCAGCCGGTAAGCCGGGCCGTGGCACAGTGTACTGATGCTCGACAGCATGACCTTCACCGCCAAGGAGTAAAGGACACCTCATCGGCCTCCACCTACCCACCCCACCCTGGTCGGCACATACAAGCCCCCACTTGATACTATTCGGCGCACACACGGTCCCCTTGTTACTATCCCAACTCCACACAGCAACATGATTCACAGGTACATACATTGACGAGTAGCCAGCCAGCCGGACATGTATACATTGAGTCCCGAGAAGTTGGGTGACCGAGAAGGAATGCGCGGGCGAATGCCACGCCGTTTCAACGTCTGCCTACCTTTGTCTGATGATGAAACGGCTTCTCATGATGCGCCATCTTCACTCGGTCTCAGCGCTCCCCTTCCTGAGTAGGTCCAGGCCTATGCCAAGGATAGCGATCCCATCGGCTTTGACTGATCGTCTTCCCAGAACCGACCGGCATTATGCAACTTTCGGACTACCAATGGCCAGCTCCCACTCGTCATTGCCGGCGGGGTGACGACTCGGCAGGCAGCAAGACCACCGCAGCGGCCCGCGACACTCGTACCCCCGGCATCGACGACACATGCGCCGACGCAGCGGGTTTTGTAAAGTGGGTGAGTCGGCACAGTGGATAACAACAACATCACCGGGGTCCCAAGTCAGGCACCCGGGAGCCAATGTGCCCCCACCCCACGAAGACGCCGATATCCTCCACCGCTGACTGTCCTGCCAACGTCGCCACCGGCACCCGGCGACGCGGCAACTCCACGCAAGCGGTTGGGCGCCTACAGTGCATACAGGGGGTCTGCTACCCTGTGCACGTGTTGCTGCGTAGCCAGTATAGGCCTGTATGCACCGCGGCCGCGCTGCCGCGCGTGCAAGGCCGAAGGGCAGGGTGGGGGCGGCCTGCGCCGCTGCGCGAGGCATGGGCGGTGAGGCATGGGCGGAGCGGAGGCATGAGCGGAGTGACTGCGCTCTTCTCCAACGGCGAGCGGTGCTCTACCGCAGCCCGATGACACTCTGCACCTCTACCGCCGGCTTTGCACCGATGCACGACATGTGGGCGAGCACATGTGGAGCCAACGAGCCTCGGAGCCTCGGCAGCCCGACCCACATATTCTTCTGGGCGTACCTTTCCCACACTCAGCGACGAAGCATAACAGTGTCCCAAAACCTTGGCACCGTCAGTCAGTGGGCAGGCGGGCCGCGCAGTTCAGGCAAGAGGGCAGGAGGGAGGCAGGCGACGCGCGGCAAGCTCGACAAAGCTTCCGAGGGAGGCAGGCGGCAGGCGGCAGGCCAACAGGGATCCACAACTGCGCGCCGCGGCGCAGAGTGGCAGTGACGCTGACGCCGACAAGATACTCACCCCCCATGACGTCGCAACCCTGCAGCTGCAATGTTCACGTCGGCCGTCGACACCACCACTGCTTGTGCTTGCTCGCCATACGAGGCGTTTACGCGGCGAGGGACGTTCACAACCTACGAACCTACGCCTGCGGCGTCCGATGATGTCGAGGTGGGGCCGACGCTGCTTCTTGCGCCAGACTGCGCCTGCTGGTGCAGCTGCGGCCGCGCGCAGACTGTGCTGGATTCCAGCGACGACGAGGATATAAGACGGCCGGCTGGGCCTCGTCCAAACTCCATCGCATCGCCTGCCTTCCCTCTCCGACACACCCTCCCCCACCACACAAGCAGGGAACAAAGCACACAATGGTCAACGCTCGCCAGATCCTTGCCGGCATCGCCGCCGGCAGCGCCGCCACCGAGAACCTCTCGGCCACCGACCTCGCCAACGCTGCGCTCCTTCCGTAAGCCTTGCCTTCTTTGTCCTAGCTAACGCCTAGCTTCTCGAAGCAGTGCCGCGCCGCCATCAAGGAGGTCGTCGCGACCGACTCGTACACCGGCGAGTGTCTCCACACCTCGCTCGTGTGGGCCGGCCTCAACCAGAACGGCTCGCTCGTCCCCTACCTCGACAAGTGGGTCCAGGCCACCTGCGAGGACGCGCCCTGCTCGCAGGCCAACCTCACCAAGGCCGCCGACTTCATCGCCGACAAGTGTAACGACCAGGAGAGCGGCCTCTCGTTCCCCCGCAAGTGGGTCCACGAGATTGTCGGCCTCTACCCCCTCGCCCGTGAGATCTCGTGTCTCCAGACCGACGAGAAGTTCCCCCACTACCCCAACGACACGGCCATCGCCACCAACGGCACCTCGACCAACGGCACGTCGACCAACGGCACCACCGTGACCAACGGCACCGTCGACGGCAACAGCACCGGCCTCAACGGCACCGACGCCAACTCGACCAACGGCAACACTGCCACCATCGTCCCCGTCCCCATTGTCGGCGGCTCGGGCGACTCGAACACCACCGTCGTGACCAACGGCACCACGGTCGACAACTCGACCTCGACCAACGGCACCATCATCACCAACGGCACCTCGACCACCAACGCGTCCGAGGAGGGGCCCCAGTACTGCCTTGTCGGCATCGCCTCCGAGCTCGAGGCCTCGCTCGGCCACCCCTTCACCCTCAACTACCTCCTCCGCCTCGCCTCGGGCTCGCAGGGCTCGGCCGCTGAGCTCGTCTCCAAGATCCCCAAGGAGGTCCTCTGCAACGACTGTGTCTACGCCACCCTCGATCTCGTCTACCAGTCGGTTCCCGAGTGGTTCACCGTCCCCGAGCAGGTCAACGCCACCTTCGTCAACGGCACCATCACCACCAACGGCACCATCGACGCCAACGGCACCCTCTCCAACGTGACGGTTGACGGCAACGCCACTGTCACCAACGGCACCATCGACGCCAACGGCACCATCACCAACGGCACCGCCACCAACGGCACCGAGGTCCCCTCGCCCTTCATCGCCCTCTTCCAGGGCTACTGCGGCTACGAGCTCACGTCCAACGGCTCGATCCCCGACTCGATCTCGCTCGGCGCCTCCGACTCGACCTACACCCACGAGATCACCAACGCCAACGGCACCGTCCTCCACACCCCTCCCCCTCCCCCCAGACCAACGGCACCGTCGACGGCAACGGCACCACCGGCATCAACGGTACTGACGGCCTGAACGGCACCACTGGCACCAACGGCACCGACGGCCTCAACGGCACCAACGTCACCTCGCCTCTCCCTGTTAGCAGCGTTTCGGGCTCCGTCACCGCCTCGCTCTCGTCGATCTCCGCTTCCGCCTCCGAGTCGGCCTCGTCCGTCTCCGCCTCCGTGACCGCCTCTGAGTCGGCCTCGTCCGTCTCTGCCTCTGAGTCGGCCTCGTCCGTGTCCGCCTCGTCCGAGTCGGTCTCGTCCGAGTCGGCTTCCGTCACCGACGCCCCCACCGTCTCGCCCTCCGTCATCCCCACCGTCGCCCCCACCGACGCGCCCTCGGCCTCCCCCTCGGCTGGCTTCGCTGGCCGCCGCCGCAACCACTTCTTCTAGACTAACATAAGACATGCTTGGGTGCACAAAAGCTCCTAAGCTCCACCCTCGTACCCCCCGGGGTTGTCTCTATAGCCTTGTATCCTAATCCATGAATGAATCTTGTAATCTCTACTACTGGTGCACTGGCTGGTGGCGACAAGTTGTTGGGGATGCTCGCTGACGAAGTTGTCGGCTGGCGTCGGCCCGGGCTGCGTAGTTGCGTCGCGTCGTCTCCGCCACACATCCGCAACCTGTGCCTTCCGGCCGATCCGCGGATCCTTCGGCACTCGTTTCCTCTTGGGCGACGCGACGAATGCGCACCCTGTGATGGTCTGGACCGACCCACAGGCGACGCGCACGACCTCGCATGCCGAACGGCATTTACGGCGCACGCGTCGCAGGCAAGCACACACATCGCAAACCCGCGGCACTGGCAACGCCCTCCTGCCCTGCCACACACGCCTTGCTGACTCGACGCAACTCGACGCAGCACACAGGATACTCGGCTTCACATGCGGTGGTCTAATGATACAACAAGGCACACGCGTGCCGCCCCGTCACCCCTCACTTCGTCTTGCGCTTCTTGTCCTTAGCGCCGCCCTTGGCCTTGTCGCCAAACATCTTGGCCTGGAGCGCGGCGAAAGCCTCGTCGTCGAGGTCGGGCGGGTCCTCGACCTTGCCCTTGCGCTTCTTGTTGCGCGCCTTGGCGTCCTCCTCGATCTGGCGGTACTTGGCCTCGAGGGACTGGATGCCGACCGTGCGCATACCCTGGCGGGCACGGATGAGCGCGGCGAGGCCGTTCTCTGCCGGCTCCTCCTTCTTCTTCTCGCCGTTGCGCTTGCCCTTCTTGCCCGAGCCGTAGAACTCGTCGTGCACACCCAGCTCCTTGGCGCGCTTCTCGGCAGCCTTGGCGCTCTTCTCCTCGTTCTTCCGCCGCCCCTCGCTCGCGCGCTCGTCCGTGCTCGTCGAGGTCCACTTGGCCGTGCGCTCCAGGTTGCCGGCTGTGATCTCGGCCTCAATCGCGACGACGAACCGCTTCTCGTCGACCCACGCAGAGTGCGGGACGCGTGACATGATCACAACAAGGTCGCCCTTGCCCTTGATGTACGCGTCGCGGAGGTCCTCGAGCTCGTCTTCCGAGCCTGGCGGGTCAGGCTCATTGCGGACTCAAACCCACCTTGGTACTTCTCCTTGTCGTCGTCGAGCATCTTGCGGTCAACGCGCTCGAACAGGTCGTCAAAGTACGCGTCCCAGCCAGCCTCCTCGGCATCGCCGAACTGGAGCTCGTCGGTGCGGCCCGTAGCATCGTAGCTGGTGGCGTCAGCTTCCCCCTCAAAGATCGGGACAGCTAAACCCACCGCTTGCGCCGCTTCTCGTCCGAGAGCACAGCCCATGAGAACCCAATGCGCTGGAACTTGACCGAGGCCGCGGCCTGCTCCTTCTCGCTCTTGTGCGAGTGCTTGTCCGGGTGGCAAAGGAGCGCTGCCTTGCGGTACGCCTTGCGGATTTCGTCTGATGCCGACTCGCGCTTGACGCCGAGGGTGGTGTACAGGATGTCGTCGATCGCTGCCTCTGCCTCTGAGAAGAAGGTGAGGATGGGGTCGGCGTCGTCCATTGTGACCTTTTGAGTGAGAGAGTGATGAGTCGAGGTGAGCAAGGCAAAGAACGTCAACAAGTCGCCTCCAACATTGAAATCGGCGGCGCGGCGCACGACGCGTCTCAGCCAGGGAAGTCTGTGGTGGCGAATTTGCTTCCGTTCTAAAACGCCACGCGACGTTCCCTGAAAGGCCTGAGCCTGGCTGGGTCATTGGGCGCGAGGCCGTCACCGACACGTTGACTATTACACGGCTCCTCCTTTGTCTCTCTCTCCCTCCATCTCATCCATCATGTCCCGTATCGCCCTCCTCCCCCTCCTCGCGGCTCTCCTCGTCGCCCTCATCGCCTTCATCGCCTCCCCGGCGGAGGCGGCCAAGGGCCCCATCATCACCAACAAGGTGGGTGCTCATGGCTTGGAGACCCACTGACCCCTCAGGTGTACTTTGACATCGAGCACGGAGGCAAGCCTCTTGGCCGTATCGTCATGGGCCTCTACGGCAAGTGAGTGGCTGTCCAGTACGAATGGAACAGCCGCTGACGTCGCAGGACCGTCCCCAAGACTGTCGAGAACTTCCGCGCTCTCTGCACTGGCAAGACTGCCGACGGCGAGGAGCTCGGCTACGGCTACCAGGGCTCCAACTTCCACCGTGTCATCAAGGACTTTATGATCCAGGGCGGTGACTTCACCTCGGGCGACGGCCGTGGCGGCAAGTCGATCTACGGCGCCCGCTTCCCCGACGAGAACTTCAAGCTCAAGCACACTGGCCCCGGTGTTCTCTGTGGGTCCTTACTCACCCAGCTCCTCCATCTGGGTGGGCGCTAACGCAGGTACCAGCCATGGCCAACGCGGGCAAGGACACGAACGGCTCGCAGGTGGGTGATCGTTTCCCTTCTGTAGCTCACCCGTCAGTTCTTCATCTGCACCGTCAAGACCGCGTGGCTCGACAACAAGCACGTCGTCTTCGGCAATGTCATTGAGGGCCTTGACGTCGTTCGCCAGATTGAGAACGTTGCCAAGGGCGGCTCTGACAAGCCCAAGGAGGACGTCAAGATTGTTGCCTCGGGCGAGGTGGGTTAGCTGCACGTGGACTTGACTGACCCGCCAGCTTGAGATTGAGGAGGAGGTTGACTCCGAGGGCAACAAGGTACCCCTCCGCATCGAGCTCTAAGTGCAGAGAACAGTTCTGAAGCCATCTCCCATATGATTTTCTGAACCGACTCGCGAACCTCGAACCAACACTCCCTCAAAACACAAAACACTCGCCGCTATTCGGCAACATCAACTTCGAACCCTGACCATTTCATACTACGCAGACGGACGACGACGAGACCGAGGCCGAGGAGAAGGAGAAGGAGACGCCTGTTGCCGAGTCCAAGACCGACTCTGAGGAGTACCTGACCCTTTCTTCGCCCTTCAAGTACTTTGCCTTCCTCTCCATCTTTGTTGTCGCCCCTGTCGGCGCTTACGTCTACTTCTACAAGGGTGGCCGCAAGCGTGTCAGGGCGTGGTTTAACAAGGAGGACTACGAGAAGCTCGAGACGAAGGAGTCGAAGGTCTGATCTGTGCTGTATGCATTGTATGGGTGCGGCGTGGGGCGGGGGGCGGGTGCTGCGAAGGCGGCGGCGGGAGGTGCCGTGCTACGAGTTGCAGCATGCTGGACTCGTTCTCCACCGATCCCACCCACTCACGTCTAATGCAGATGCATTGCGGGATATATGTACAAATCAAGGCCATGCCAGGCGCTCCCGTCTCATGCAATCGTCGCGTCGCAGCCACGCCCTAGAAGTTGATCTCGCTGCTGGCCCAGTCGCTGACGTCGAAGCCGTCCTCCTCCTCGGTGCCCAGCGGCGCCGCGAGGCCCGACGGCGCGAATCCCGCGACGCCAGGCGCGCCGACGACGAAGGGCAGGTCGACGTCCATGCCCGAGAAGGTGCCGAGGCGGCCGACGGGCGCGGAAACCGTCTTGGTAAACCCGCGGCGGGGCAGGCTGCGGGTCGCGCGGCCCGGCAGCGGCGGGGGCGGCATGCTCCCGGGCGCGGCGTACAGCTCTGGCTGTGAGATGACGGGCGACTTGAACACGGGCGGGAAGTCGCTCGCCGCGGGGTTGACGGGCGTGGCTGGCGCCTCGTCGACGACGACGTCCTCGTCGACGTCGGTGCCGCTCCCCTCGTCCTCGTCGCGGCGCTTCATGCCGCGCGCGCTGACGCGCGCCTCGCCGTCGGCCGTGAAGCGCAGCGTGCGGTCCGCGCGCGGCGAGAGCGAGAGCGCGTCGACGTCCCCCGAGCCGGGGAACGCCATCGGCCTCAGCTCGTGCGAGCGGTGCACCTCCTTGTCGATGATCGCCTGCGCGTGCGCGTACGTCTGGTGCGCGGTCATGAAGCCTCCTGGCAGGGTGGGGAGCGACTGCGTCGGCTGGAGAGTGCGCCCGGCGCCCGGCGCGCCCATGGCCACGGCTGGGGGTCAGCGGAGTTGAGCAATAAACTTACCCTGCCGGTTGCGCCAGCCCACGTTCTGCAGCGCGGCCTGCACGTCGTCGGGAATGCCGTGGCGCCTGCCGTACGTCTCGGCCGTCGACTCGGTCGAGGCGGTCGCGCGCAGCTGGCGCTTGGGGTCGGGGCTGGGCATGGTGGGGGGTGGTCGCGACGCGTCGGGGCGAGTGGGTCGAGTGGTGCGGGAGGGGGTTGGGCGGGGGACGGGCTGGCCGAGTCGAGTCGCGTCACGTTGTCGTGGGGGAGTGGTGAGAGACGCTGAGTTGCTCTGCGGCGCAAAGTCACGTCGGTCGCGGCAAATCAGACGCGTCTCGTCTTTGTTCGCGCAGTGGCAAGCAACAACATGAGGCTGAGACACGCGCGGGCTGGGCGGCGCGGAGGCAGATGCCACGTGGCGTCACGTGGCATGCCCGGGCGGGCAGTGACGACTGGCGGAGAGGCGAGGCGCCGGCGCCCACTACATCATCGCCCCAACCATGTCGCAACCGACTTGACTTCTCACCCTCCCCCTCCGATCTCTTCGCAGCACCAGCACATCTCACGCAACTCCAAGGACCGTAGAGGGAGCGAGTTCCGCACGAGCGGGCTGCTTTCCTACGTCCTAACCACGGCTCCCACCACTTCCCACCCCCCACCCCACCTCCACATCCCCACCCGCCACCCGTCTGCCTCCGCCCGACCTAGTCGCCATCGCGCACGTCAGCGGCCTCGCTACCGACCCACCACATCCCTCCCGCCCCTCCCCACCACCCCTCCCCCCTCCCCCCAGATGCCGACAATACCCCCGGCGCTCAGCTCGAGCGGGACGACGACGCCGGGCGTCACGGTCCCCGCCACGCCCGCCGAAGCCGTCTGCGGCGCCGAGCACGCACTGTACGCGTTCGACGTGCTCGCTGCCCACTTTGACGGCCGCGACCCCGTGCCACCGCCGTTCGCCAACGCCAAGGAGAGATTGTGAGCTCTCCCGCGAGCAATGCTGACCCCAGCGCCCTCTTCGTCACGTGGAACACTGTGCGTGGGGGCACGCGCAAGCCCACGCTCCGCGGCTGCATCGGCAACTTTACGCCTATGCGCCTCGATAGAGGCCTGGCAGAGTACGCGCTCGTCGCGGCGCTCGAGGACCACCGCTTCGCGCCGATCCGCGCGGCCGAGCTGCCGAGCCTCAGCGTCGGCGTGTCCCTCCTCACGCCGTTCACGCCCGTCGCGACGCCGCTGAGCTGGACGCCGGGCGTGCACGGCATCCACATCACGTTCCCGCACCCGTCGACGGGGCGCACCCTCAACGCGACGTACCTCCCCGACGTGATCCCCGAGCAGGGCTGGACGCGCGAGGAGGCGGTCAAGAGCCTGGTCGCAAAGGCAGGCTACCGCGGCACCGTGGCAGTCGGCGACGCGCTCTGGCAGAGCATCAAGATGAAGGTGTACGAGGGCGTCAAGGCAAAGGCGACGTACGAAGAGTACACTGCCTGGGCGAGCAAGAGCCTCGAGGGCCCCGCACTGGCTGCGGCGGCCGTGGCCAAAGACCACACGGCGACGACGCCCTGGTCGTAGGTATCTCGTGCGGCGCGAGCGCACGCTCACATTTAGGGTGTTGTCGCGGCTCGTCGGGCGCGATTAGCCCGAGTAGCGCCAAAGTTCATTCACTATTCCGTTGTAGTTCATTCATTGTGCATGTATACAGTGTTGTGGAGGAGGGTAGCATGGGCTCCACAGAGTGTGGCGTGGTGCTGTATGTTGCATGTTCAAACTACTGACGCTGTGATGCTACTCGCTGACCGCCACTAATGTCGCCTGCACATCGCCTCCACGCCCTACACATCGCCCCACTCCTTCACCGGGCCAGTGAGCCACTCGCCAGCCAGCCTCCCGTCCTGCTCATGCACGACAAACACGTCCTCGAGGCGGACGCCGAGCCCGCGCACGGCCGCGTCGCCGTGCCCCGCATCAGCGGGGATGTAGACGCCCGGCTCAAACGTGAACACGTTGCCAGCGAGCACGACCTCGTCCCCCAAAGGCCCCTGGACGACGTACGGCGCCTCGTGGCCCTCGAGCCCGATGCCGTGCCCCAGGCGGTGCGTGAAGACGGTATAGTCCGGCGCAGGGGCCGGCACCACGCCGTGCTTGCGCATGCCGTGCGAGATGAGCGCGCGCGCCTGGTGGTCGAGCTGGCGGAAGTGGAGCGGCCCGCCCGTCGCGCGCTCGAGCAGCGCCGCGGGGGCCAGCTGCGCGCGCCGCACGAGCTCCCACACGCGCCTGTGCGCCTCGGGGACCTCGGAGTCGGGCAGCGCAAATGTCCGCGTAATGTCCGCGACGTAGCCGCCCCACTTGCCCCCCGCGTCGATGAGCACGAGGTCGCTGCGGCCCAGGGCGCGGTCGGTCCCGCTGCCGTGCGGGAGGGCGGCGTTTTCTGCGCCGTCAGCCAACTCTGCTGCGCCGACTCACCGCCAAAGAGGATCAGCGCGCCGTTGTCCGTGAGCCCGAGCGCGCCCATCTCGGCGTACAGGATCTTGCGCGTCTCGCTCTCGGTGATCCCGAAGCGCAGCTGGGCGCGGGTCGCGCGGATAGCGTGCAGCGTGAACGCGTTGGCGCAGCGCATGAGCCCGACCTCGTGCGCGTCCTTGACCTGGCGGAGGCGCGCGACGCGCGCCTGCGCCGCCGCCTCATCGTGGGCCGAGGCGACGCCGGCGCCGTCCCGTGCCCCCCTCAGGCCGTCAGCGACAAACTCACGCACCTGCGCGTCGAGGACGAAGCCGTCGACGCCGAGCGCGTCGAGCAGGGTGGCGTAAGGGCTGGCGCTCTCAGCCCAGGGGAGGAAGGTGGCGCGCACCTCGGAGGGGAGGGGGACGAGGCGCGCGCGGCCCTCCTCAAAGGCCGGGGTGAGCAGCGTCACCTCCGGGCCCGAGGCGCCGCCGGTCACCGCAACGAGGAAGGGCCGCTCGCTCGGCTTCCACGCTGACGGGCCGAACGCGCCGAGGAAGTAGGCGGCCGAGGGGCCCGGCTCGGCGATGTACGCTAGGCGGGTTGCGCCGCCTCCGAGCGCGGCGACGAGGCGCTCGAGGCGGGTCGTGTGGGTGTGCTCTGGGGGAGTGAGGAGGGCGTTGCAGGCGCGGACGAAGGACTCGTCCAGCGGCGGAACGGCGGCGGTGGGGGGCGGAGACGCCTCTTCGACGGGGACGGCCCCCGGGCCAAACACGAGGCTCTTAAAGAACCCCGCATCCACGTCGCTCCGCGCCCAGTCCCACAGACGCGCGGCGGCGAGGTAGATGAGCAGGATCTTGACCCACGTCCAGAGGCGGGCGGGCGAGCGCTGGGGTCAGCGGCTGGGCAGCGGGGGGGACGTACCTCGCGTTTGTTGTCCCGCTCGCCGTCGCGCTCCTTGTCGCCCATGCTGGCCCACACCTGCTCGGCGGAGGGGACGGCGACGGCGGTGAACGACTTGGACGTCGAGTCGCGGCGCTGGGTGATCGGGGCAGGGGGCGGCGCGTACTCGTCCCCCGGGGTCGAGGGGAGCCGCTTGACTGCTGTGCGGGGCGACGTCGCGGCCCCGGTCGTGGTGGACATGGTGCGCTCTGCTGGCTCTGCTGGGGGAAAGATCGCGGCGTGGTGCTGCGGCGCGATGCAACTCACCAGCACGAGTGGCGAGCGGGCGTGTAGCTCGGGCACGTCGAGGTCGTGCATGGCGGCTATGTTGAGCGGGGGGGATGAGATATGCAGTCGGTGGATAATTCAGTTTGGCTGGCTGACGCAATGACGAGATGATAGCTGGCGTCCGCGTGATCGGCCAAACCCGAATGACGAACGAGGCACAGTTACAACCCGATACATCCAAGACAGCGGTCGATACAAAAGGTAGGCAGGCAGGCAGTGTTCCGTTCAATGTCACTTTGCGTGTGTTTATTACGAGGGAGGGGAGGGCTATGGCGCAACATTGCGGTCGACGAGCAGGCATGCGGCCTTGACTGGGGTGCGTAAGCAGCTAGATCATCGCAGAACGCAAGCTACCCACCCATCACCTCCTTTCTTGTGGAGAGGAGAAGTACCACCTGCGTGCTCAGCGCTCGCATCAGCAACGGCGACGGCTCGCGCGCCTCGTGGTCCTCCCCGCGTGCCCAGTTCTCGAGCTCGTAGCAGAACTGGAGGGCATCGTCCTGCCGTGTCAGTGGTTTGACGAGTCGGGACCCACCTTGGTGTTCTGGCCGTCCGTCTGCTGCATGTGCGGTGGGACCGAGCCGACACGGCGGAGCACGTAGTATGCCCAGCAAACAAGCTGCGGTGTCAGTTTTGTCCCTGCCCACGGCCATCTATCGATCTACGCACACATGCCATGTAGATGGCCCAAGCGTGGTTCAGCGTGTGGGCTTGCCCAGTCTGGGGTGTGAGTTAATCACCAACTCAAGACAACTCGACACACCTCAATAGCGCGCATCAAGAACTGCGTCGAGAGAATCACCGCGTCGCGGCTCGAGGGCGATATTGCCCAGGCTCGCATGCTCTTGTTCGCGTCGATCTGGTCGGTCGGTCGCACGGGCTGGAGGATCCCGACCTCGGGCACGCCGGCAAACACCTGCAGGAAGAGCGTGCTGAGGTGGAGGTCGAGTGCGGCGAGGAAGGCAACGTCCTGGATGGAGCCCTGGAGGCAGCTGCGCTTCGAGTTGCGGCCCATGTCCTCGGGATCTTGCATGGCTGCGTGGGACAGGATTCTGATGAGGACTGGGGTGTGAGTGCTGGCGTAGGAGGAACGTCCACAGCACTTACAAACAGTTAATGTCTGGGGGTTCGACTTGGAGACTTCCGAGGCTGGACTGGGTTAGACGAAAGCTGGTAACTCTGAACCCACCGATCAAATCTCTGTTGTTGGCGTCCCAGCCGAGCGCACTGAGACAGTACGTCAGGTTGAGCTGCTTGAACAGCTCGTCGCCCTTGCCGAACGCGAGGGTCGGGCCAGCAGGGCCGCTGATGAGGATTCTCTTCAGATTAGCCGCGAGCGTTTCCCCAGGCGTGAAGGCATGCGACCACGCCTCGGGCGTCGGTGCGTCCCAGCACGACTCGGGACATGGGAGCGGGCACGGCGTCCGGAAGGGCGAGTATGCTCTCGTCGGCAGCTGCTGGAAGAAGCTGCAGTACTCAATCTGCCGGTCAGGACTGCTACTGCGCGCATACCCACGTCTCGAAACATAATGACCCAGCACGCGCGCTGCGTAGACTCCTCGATGATCCACTGGCTCCACTGTGCCTGCAGATCCGACTGGCTGATGGCCGGGCGCCTGGGCCGATCCTGGTACATGTTTGCTCTGCGCGCGAGCTGACGTCAGTGTGTGGCAGGTTGGCCCACTCACAGTCAGCGCCATGCTCATGATGCCGTGGGCGTGGTCCTGCTCGTCTGCGCCCATGCCGTGCCCGACGAGGCTGAGCATGACCATGGACTGGAGCGCGTGCATGCGGTCGGTCGGGTTGCCCATGTTGCACTGGGGCTGGGTCAGCGACACAACACTTAGCCACGCACCGTCATGGCCATGACGCGCGCCTGCGGGAGCACGGCGCCAGCCCAGGCCCAGTCATCTTCGCTGCCGGCCACTGTGGCGCCCAGGATGACCATACTAAGCAGCACTAGCGGGGAACATTCGACGGATGAAAAGGTCGGTCGGTGGACTATTGGAATCTGCGGATCGATCGTGGCCCAGTAGGCGGCAAGACATCGGGTCATCCGATCGGTGGTGATTTCGATCGGCAGTTGTGAGGCGTTCTTGTCCTGCAAGTATGAGCTGCGCTAATGCGACGAGGCCGCCACCACCGCCGAGTCACAAACTCACCATGAGCCAATTTCTCAGGCGGCTGCATGCGCCCGCATCCTGCGCGGACGGGCTCTCGACGGCGCCGCGCTGGTCCCAGAGGAAGGCGGTCGCCGGGAGTTCTGGCGGCGGCACGGGCTGGTCAAAGGTCGGGAAGGTCGACTGCTCGGTCAGGATCTGGTTGATCCAGCTCTCGAGCGAGGCGCCACCAGAGGGGTAGTAGACGCTGGTCGGGACAATGTCGGCGAACGACGCCTGCGGCTCGGGGGTTTGCGTCGCGCCGACGGGCAGGCTCGCCCAGTGCTGCTGCTGCTGATGCTGTTGATGTTGTTGCTGCTGCTGCTGCATCGGCTGGATCTGCGGCACCGCGTCCATGCCGAGCGCCGAGGGCCCGACCAATGGGAGCACCGACTCTGCGCGCGAGTGGGACCGCTCGTCGCTTATCCGTGGCGTCAGGGCGGGCTCGAGGCGCGAGGCGCGGCGGAGCGACGATAACGGCTCTGGCGTGCCCTCGTCGTCGTTGTCGTACTTTGGCTCGTACTTTTCATACTTGATAGCCCCTGCGCCCGGGGACAGCGACGATTCGCCGGCACCGACTGGCTTGATACGGGGCCGGACGGACTGGGGCGTGACGTGCAGCGCCTCGTGCCGCTTCCAAACTTCTCTGCGAACAAAGCTGGGTGGGTTAGTGGGTTCCGTGACGGGGCTGCTGCGCTGCACGAGCCAGCACGCAGCCATCGCGCGGCGCACCTCTGCCCGCAGTGCTTGCATGTAAATGCGCGGTCGTTGCGGTGATTGCGCGCATGCCGGCGCAGATGACCTGGGTGGTGGTGAGATGGGGAGCGGAGACCAGCTAGCTCAGGCACGTACTGGACGACGAGAAGGCCTTTCCACAGCCCGGCTCGGGGCAGGGATGGCGGGTATCCGGGGGCATTATCGACGGACCGGACGCGAGGGGATTTGTTTTGATTGTGCGTGTGTGTGTGTGTGTGCACTGTGCGTCGGGTGTTGGATGTATGCGCTCGACTCGAGAGTGGGGCAAGGACGAGTATGAGCGAGGAGTGGGCAGGAGTGGGGAGGAGTGGGACGAACCCAAGGTGGGTGAGTGTGGGGAAGTGGGTAGTGGCAACGAGGGCGGGCAGGCGCGTGGCACTTTTGCCCCCGTGGCGGGTGGCATGTGGTCTTTCTCCCCGCATGAACCCACTCCGTGCAATGACGCCGACCGACAAATAACCCACTTTTCACGCGGTCAGCCGACTCTCGAGCCACTGCGTTTACAAACGAAAGAGCAACGCGGAACGAAAGGATCAACACTCGCCTCTGGCTGCAGACTATGTCCCTCCCCACCCTCGACATGACTGCAAGCACTGCCGGCCCTCTCGCCCAGGACGAGGTCGTCGTCGTCGGCGCTGGCGGTGAGTGGTTCGCGGGGCCCAGGGCTTGCGGCGCTGCACCGCGGCAATCAATCGCCGGCCGGCGCGTCGAGCCAGCCCCCCGGCCCTCCAACCTCGCCGCCACCCAGCTCACTCACGCCCCAGTTATCGGCCTCACGACCGCCCTCATCCTCGCACGCCGCGGGTACAAGGTGCACGTTGTCGCCAAGAACCTGCCCGAGGACGAGCTGGACCAGGACTGGTCGTCGCCATGGGCCGTGAGTGTTGCCCCGTGCGCCGAAGCTGACGACGACGGAAGGGAGCCAACTGGTGCCCGTTCAGCTCGGAGGAGCGCGTGTGCCGCTGGGAGACTGAGTCGCTGTGAGTTGGCGTGCGCGCGTCGGGCAAACAGATACTGACCCCCAGCGCCCGGTTACGCGAGCTCATCCCGATGGGGCTGGCCATGCCGCTCCCCGTACTGCGGTACGCCGCGACCGACTCGGGCCTCCACAACCACTGGTACAAGGACGTGGCGAAGAACGTGGGTGTGTACGTGGGTCCCGTGTTGACGGCAGTACCGCCGCCTCAAGCCCGACGAGTGCCCGAACGGCGGCGTCGGCGTCGCGTTCGAGTCGCTGTCGGTCAACGCGCCAGTGTACCTCAAGTGGATTGAGGCGCAGTGCCGCGCGCTCGGCGTGACGATTGTGCGCGGCGAGGTGGCTGCGCTCTCCGACGTGATCAAGCCGACGACGCGCGTGGTCGTCAACGCGACTGGTCTTGGTGAGTGCTGTGGCTTCCCCTGCTTGATAACTAGCCCTGACCCCCTGACCCCCAGGCTCGCTCACGCTCACCGACGTGCGCGACACGGCGGTCGAGCCGATCCGCGGGCAGATCGTGCTGGTGCGCGCGCCAAAGGTCAAGCGCTGCGTCATGGACTCGTCGCGCTCCAACGTCGACCCCACGCGCTCGACGTACATCATCCCGCGCCCCAACTCGGGCGGCGTGACCATCTGCGGCGGGTGCTACGAGGTGGGTTGGCCCCCAAAGCCCTACTGACTGCAGGTCGGATCGTGGGAGCGCAAGGCGGACCCGGCGCTCTCGCGCAAGATCCTCGAAGAGTGCCTCGCGCACGTGCCCGAGCTCTCGGTGGACGGCACAGTCGAGGGCATGGACGTGATCCGCGAGTGTGTTGGGTTCCGGCCCAGCCGGCAGGGCGGGCCGCGCCTCGAGCGCGAGGACCGCGCCGTGCGCGGCCGCCGCGTCGCCGTCGTGCACGCGTACGGCATTGGCCCGGCCGGCTTCCAGGCGAGCTGGGGCATGGCAAAGGAGGCGGCCGACCTCGTCTCGGAGGCTGTGCTCGAGGCCGAGGCGGCCGTGCTCAAGGCGCGGTTGTAGTGGCTTTGCCCAGTTCTTTGTGTACATCATCATTACTCACAGGCGGTCGTTGTTAGATCAAAGTGGACATAGACATAATCATGCATCGTTGGGGGAGAGGGGTGCAGCATTTGGGGGGGGGGGGGGGGGGGCAGCGCGGAGGGGGAGAGGGGCAGGGCGGAGGGCGGAGGGAGGTGCAGGCGAGGGGCCGATCAGTGCACCTCAGCAGTCACGATCGACAAGGACGATCAAACACCCCACCCCACCGCGCCCGTAAGCCCCCGACGCCGCCAGTCGACACCGGCTCGCCTCAACCTCTCGATAGCTCAGTTGGTAGAGCGTCGGACTGTAATACGATACCCGTCAATCCGCAGGTCCTGTGTTCGAATCACAGTCGGGAGAGCAGCGAGTGCGAGCCAGCAGGGGCGAGCGGGCGACCGTCAGCCCCTGCCGCAACACCCTCTTGATAGCTCAGTTGGTAGAGCGTCGGACTGTAACTGTTCCCTTCAATCCGCAGGTCCTGTGTTCGAATCACAGTCAGGAGAGCGCGCCGTGTGCATGCACGATGCTTTTGGCCACCACGCAAAGCTTTTGCTAGCGCTTGCGCTGAGAGGAGTAGGGACGCCGAGCGCCGCCTCGCACCAGGACATGTGCCACGTTTGATTGGTGGTGGCGGCTGGCCACTGGCCACGGCCAAGCCCCGCGCGCTGCCACTGTTAGCCGATGCGAGCTAGCACCGTCACGAGTTGTCAGAGTGGGCCAGCGAGATCCGACTGGAATGCGGGGCTGGAACGATCTGACGAGGCTAGACGACCGCTAGGCGACAATTTCAATTCGGTGCGGGGGTGTGTCATCCTGCTGCTGCTGCTCCTCCTCCTTCCAGTCGTAACGCGCAATCAAGCGAGCGCCGTAAGCAGCGCTTAAGAGCACTTCCGAGGAGTAATGTCGATCAGGCGGCGGGCTGGGCTTGGGCTTACACTCGGCTGGCCAAGCCACGTGGCTGCGTGACGCTGCTGCACTGCTTACTGCTCCGCATCAGAGTTTAGCTGGTTCCTAGACGCTGCTGAACGTGTGCAGCCTGCCGGCCTGGGCCGTCTGGTGCCCGTCATGTGATGCTGCTGGGGGTCGCCGGGTGGAATTTGCCGATCAGCGCGGGTTGGTGGGTGCGTCGGTGGTGGTCGACCCGACTCGCTGCGCAGGTAGGGCCGGCAGGGAGGGGGGGAATGTGAGGCCTCTCAGAGGAATATCCGCCCCCTGGCCGATGGTGGGGAGGCGAACCCTGGCTGGCACATGTGCTCGCCATCGACTGAGCGCAGTCGAGTTGGAGCGCTCGCAGTATGCATTGCTGGCGAGTCCAATGCTACGACCAGAGCCAGCTTGGTGGCTGGCTCGCTCTCGCTGCCGGCCCAACTTTACCAAGGTTGGCGGGGTACCTGATCACCATTGGCCGGGTTACCGAAACCAGCGACCAGCCAGCAACCAGCGACTCCGGTACAGCTGCCATGATTCCGGCCGGCTACTCGACTCCGGCTCGACTCCGGTTCTCAGACTTTTTTTGGGGAAGAAGTTGGCGACGAGTGAATTTCGGCGGGGACGGCCTGCTGCCTCTCGCTCGCTCGCTCGGCAGGCCAGGCCCCCGAGGCAAGTGAGTAGCTGCAGGCCCTGGGCAGCGAGTGCGGGGTAGGCCTGCCGGCCGAGGGGGCCCAGCGCAGAGCGGCCTGGTGGCGGCCGGGTGAGTCCCTGCTCGGTCGTTCCTCGCTGTTGTCGAGCGAGCCGAGAAGCCGTACGCCGTTACTCCTTGCCATGTGGGTGGGGAGGGAGGGCGGCCACACTCCAGTAGCGGCAATAGCGGGGGCCGCTGGCTGCGCTGGCTGAATGGCAAAGTGAAGGGATGCAACAAGGGCATTATCCCGGCAGCGAGTGCATGCCAAGGCCCACTCCTGCCCCCCTCCCACCCCACCCCACCTGCGCTCGCTGCCCTGGCCACGCGTAATCACGACATGTGCGTCGTCGTCGCGGCCGTCGCGCAGTTGACCCGGCGGGCGGTTTCAAAATGGCCCAGGTTTGGATTTGCCCCAGGACTTTTTTGCAGTCGCCACGTTGTAATCCGCCCTGGCAGTGTGAATAAGGCGTGGGAGGGGGAGGTAAGGGGCCGAGAGGGGGAGGAGGGAGGGCCGTCGTGCGTGCCGGACATTGTCCCTGGTCTCGTCTCGTCAGTGACCCGCCTTGCCGTGCCCGCCTGTAGCTCCCCCGCCCACTTCCGTTGGCCCGCCCAGACGACCACGACCAATCCAACTTTCCAGGCTGCAGTCAGTGACTCCCAGCCAGCGACAGCGACGACCACCCATTCCAACTTGTTTCCTCCATCTCACCCACCCACTACAACCACACTCACCACTCTTCGACAACCACTACTCCTCCTCCGCCAGCCCGTACGTGGTGCTCCTCCTCCTCCCATCCCCCCCTCCCCCACCCCCTACCCCAACCACTACGGCCGAGCTTTGCCAGCCAAAGGCACAGCACCCGCACATCGCCGACACCCCAGCCAGCCGTCTGATTCAGCCAGCCGCGTCGTCGTCGCCGCCGCCCGCACCGCTCCATCATGGCATCTGCAGCAGCGGCCGCCTTTACCCAGTGGCGTTCTCCTCCCCCCGCGTCCACTCCTTCTCTCGAGGTGAGTTGCATGCAGTAGCAGCAGCGGCAGCGGCACGTGGTTGTTGTTATCCGCGCAATGTTCTGGCATAGCTTTCCAAAAAAAGTCTAAGCTAGTGTGTGTTTTGTGTTACCCGCCCAGGCGCACATCGCGCCCGCTACCACCACACACTTGACCCCGCCAGCAGGCCTACATTGTCGCGCCGTCCTCCTCCTCCCCCCTCGTCCATTGTCGCGCTGCGTCTTTTTTTGTTGCCAGAGGGACTGTGCTGACAGTGCTCGTCTCTTTATCCATCTCGCGACACGTTGAACATTACACTACGCGCACACGACGACGCACCATGCTCCCACCAAACGCGTCAAACAATCCAAACCTACACCGGCGCTCAATGTCCACGCCCGTCTGGCAACAACATTACTGGCCTCCCTCGTACACCTACCACCACCACAACCACCACCACCACAACCTACAGCCCGCCGAGCTCCCCGCTCAGTCGTCGCCCGCTGCCAACCCCAAGGCGAGCCTCTTACATCCGAGCTTCCTCCCCCCGTGCGAGCACGGCAAAGAAGGCGAGATGCACGCACATGCCTTTGGTGAGTCTTCCACGACGCTTGGCTTCTTAGTGGATCCGCGATCTCAGTGCGACCGTGCTACCCATTTGCCACCCAGGCATATAACCATGACCCGCTGACACCCGCTGACACTCCCCCAGACCTCCTCTCGCTCGCAGGTGGTCGCAACCCCTCGCCGCCAAAGACCCCCAATGGCGCGGAGGTCGCCGGCTCCGTCCCAGCCACCTCGTACCTGTCGACCACTCGCCCCGCCAATGGCACGGCGACCAACGGCAGCGCCGCCGCGCCTGCCGCTTCGCCTGCTGCCAAGCCGCGTCGCATGAGCTCGTCCACCACTGGCGTCCTCGGCCGTGGCAAGCTCGGCCTGATGGGTGACTCTGGCCTGGAAAAGTCGTGAGTTGTTCGGCAGCACTTGTGTGCCGTGCGGCTCGATCTGACACTTGTGGAGGCTCGCCCGCCCTACCCTGTCGTCGTCGTACTCTACTGGCGCCACTCCCATCCCCGGCAGGAGGCTCTCGAGCGCTACGGGCTCGCCACAATTGTTCGACTTTGCCAAAACGGACCGACGCCCAGCGGCGGTCCGTGCAAACTCTCGTACCACGATTGCCGCCTCACTGCCTTCTCGGGGAATTGCAGGCGGGTCCGCACGTGTACAGGCCCCACCCACGGTCCAGACCGACGACATGGAGCTTGACATGGAGTTTGACGGCGACGATGATGATGACGACCGCTCGGGTGGCCGTAGCGGCAGCGCCGAGCTCGACATGGACATGGAGGACGACGCCGAGCCCACCGACGAGCTCAAGCCAGAGTGGGAGAAGCTCGCCCTCGGTACTGGCTCGGGCGGCATCAAGGGCAGGAGAAAGGGCATGGTCTTCAAGTGCGAGAGCTGCTCAAAAGAGTACCGCCACCCCTCGTGCCTCGTCAAGCACCGTTGGGAGCACAGTCCCCATTGGCGCGAGCCCACGCAGATCAGCATGAGCAAGCACCAGCAGGTCCAGATGCTCGAGGCGGCTGCTATCCTGGCGCACATGGACCCAACAAACGCCCAGGGCAGGTCGCTCCCTACCGACAAGTCGCTCTGGCCTGCCATTCTCTCGCCCCGCGGCGAGAATGCGCTGCTCAAGTCGGCTCGCTCGGCCGCCCGCGACCTCCCCAAGGTCTCGCACTCGCCTGCTGGCTCGACCGTTCCTCCCCTCACGCCTTCATCATTGCGTGACTCGGCCACATTTGGCAGTGCCAAGGACCGCAAGTCGAGCCCTGGGTCCGACTCGACGTCTTCCGACTCGTTCACTCAGAACGGCCTGTCCCCGGCGCCCAGCTCGCTCGGCCTCAAGGCCAACGGCCACTCCAAGCCTGTTGGCATCAACGGCGATCGCCGCTCATCCGTGTCGTCGGCTCCAGGCCCCGGCACTCCCCACTCTGCTGGCTCGCTCCCCGACATGGCTGGCCTCCACTTTTACACTGGTACCACGCCTGTCGGCACGAGCCCGCTCCCCAACCGCGGCCTGCCACTATCACTCACTGCCAGAGCTGGCATGATTGGTGGCGGCATGTTTGGCCGCAGCGCGACAAACTTCAAGGTCCCCGACTCGGGCCTTCGTGGCGGTGTCGCCGAGGACGAGGAGGACGACGACCTCTCGTTTGGTCTTGGTGGCCGTGCCGGCCGCGCCAAGTCGTCGTCGGAAGAAGCCGACGAGCGGAGACGTGAGGACGACTCTGGCTTTGAGATTGAAAACATGGATCTCTAGTCTGTCGTCGTCGCGCGTCGGACCTCGAATCGCACCGAATCCTGTTGTCACCATCCTCGATATCCGTTTGACCGCCACCACCCCTTGGGCATTTCGTTGTTCCCCTCGACCAAAGGTATAAACATCTGTTTGATCAAACTCGCATAGCAAGTTGTGCACTGTAACCCGGGCGCCGTTCCGTTCGCTCCGCGAGCGGGGACGGGCCAGCGGGCTGTAACGGAGACGGAGGGACGTTCATTGGAAGAAGCAAGCAAAGCATGCATGACGTAGAATAAGTGGGCGGGGGGGGCGGGGGGGTGGTTTGGGGGCGTGGGTCGGCGTGGGTGGGCTGGGCTCCCAGTCACCGCGTCGCCGGCGGCAGAGGCAGAAGCAGAAGGAGAAGCAGAGGCAGAGACCGGGAGGGCGTCGCGGGTGGCAGCGAGCTGTCGCGGGTATACCGGCCACGAGCACGCCAGTACAAGCGCGCAACGCAGCACGCGGGCGGCGCAGCACACGCGCACGCGCACGCGCACGCGCCGGTATCCACCATCACCCAAGCACATGGCGACAGCAAGGGGCTGGGGCGTGGCGGTGGCGGCGTGGCGGCGGCGCAGGGGGTGGTGGAGGTGGCTCCGCAGTCGCGGGCGAATGGGAGGGTGCGTGGCGGCGGCCCCGGCTGCGGCGGCGTCTGGGGCGGGCCGTGGGGGATTGGGCGGGCTCAGTGCTATCGCGAGCAGCGAGCGGCACGGGGGACTCTGGACTTGTGCTGGGGGAAGGGAGGGGGCCGCGCCAGCTCGTAAGCACCCGCACGCCAACCCCGCGTTGAATCCTCGACTCCCTCTTGATAGCTCAGTTGGTAGAGCGTCGGACTGTAATTGGTTACATTCTTCAATCCGCAGGTCCTGTGTTCGAATCACAGTCAGGAGATTGAGTGGCGCGAGCTACTCTTTTGCTTTTGGGGTGGGTGGGGTCGCGCCGGCTTTGCTCCCGCCGGCATTAGCCATTTGGTTGTTAGCTATTAGGTTGAAGTGTTAATCCACCCTTAAGTACTTTCCGCGCGACTCGTGGCGGCGCGGGAATGCATGCCACGCACTGCAACTGCGTCAACAACGATCACGTTATGCCTGGATGATCGGGGTGCCACTCTGCTCAACGTGGCGGATGGGAAGGGGCCGAGAGTGGATTCACGAGCAGAGCGATACGCTGCGCCATGTCCATGTAAGACGCTTGGGATTGGCGGCCTGGATGCTGGGCATGGCGACGGCTCGTCGCGGAGTGCGAGGAGGATGAGGTTCAAGCGCCTGGTGCGTGCCACCAGCCTTGACCTGCGAGGCTCGTGCGTGCGAGCAGCCGGCGGATGGTGGTTATCACGCGCTCTCCTTTGCCCCTAGCTCATGAGGCGGAGCAGTGTAGAGCGGGCTGCTGTGCCAGAGACCTGCCCGTCGCACCCCGACTTGACTTGCACCTGCAGCAGCACGCAGGAGGCAAGCGGTACGCGACGTGCTACACGTTCTACGTTATCGCGCCACGACCCACCGCCAGCGCCACTCGCGCCGCGGCGATAAGCCAGACGTCCAAGTGCAATGTGTAATCTTGCCTCGCGTCCACGCGTCGGGGTTTACCCGTCAGGCGTTTCTCTGAATGTGCGGGGAATGGCCGTTAGACCCGGCGTCGCGGTCAGCAGCGAGGACCCACACGCCGGCGGGCTCGCGACACGGAGGGGAGGGCACGCATATAGAAGGCATGGCGGCTTAGCCAGCTTAGCAGGCTTGAGTCAGCGTTGGCTCTGTTTTGGCGTCGCTGGCGCAGCTGCGCGTCAGCGAGGCCGAGCATGGCGTGCGCCGGCTTGGTGCGGCGAAGCGCAACATTCGCGTCGCGTCGGCCATGCTTCCCGCCTGCCCCCATGCAGCGTCCACATGCCCCTGCTATGCATTCACACGCGCCGAGCTGGGCGGCTCTTATGCATGCGGCTCATGCACCAAGACAGACACAGCCGTCGGCGTCTTGAATGTCGACCCCCCCTGGGCTATCTTTCGGCCGTCGTCGGGTCTAACGAGCCAAGGTGTAAGCCGACCTTTGCGGTCGAGTCAGCTATGGTGAAATCGCGCGTGCAGCGTCGTCACCGCTGTCCTGGCGCGGTCCGATCGGACCACGCCGCGGAACTGACTTTGCCTCGCCAAACGCGCCAGGGACATGCCTACGCATATAATATTGTTCCAAGATCCTCCCTCTCCCTCTTCCCTCTTTCCAAAATCCAGCAATCCACAATGTCTGCCCGCATCCAGAAGCCCGCTCCGTGAGTGCTCCTGCTGCTGCTGCGTGTATGCGTAGCACATGGCAGCTGCCCCCACCGCCCCGCCCAGCCACTCACACACCCAGCGAGTTCACCGGCACCCTCGTCAAGAACGGCGAGTTCTCTGAGATCTCTCTCAAGGACTACGCCGGCAAGTGGGTCGTCCTCTTCTTCTACCCCTTGGACTTTACTTGTAGGTCGTTTGAGCGCGTTCTAGAGGTCCTGGGGGTCTCTGGGGAGGTCTGGGGAGTCGATGGGGGGTCGAGGAGGCGAGGGGGGGCGCTGGAGCCATTTTTGCGCTTCCAGCGCCTCCTAGCGCATGCGCGTGCATACTAGCGTGTAGCGGGGATCATTCTGCGCATTTTAAGCCCAGTCCCAAGGCGCTGGGAGGTTGTGGGAGCGAGTTGTGGACGTTGGAAGAAGGGAGAGTCGTGGAGGAGTGGCCGGTGACCGGTGGCTGGTGGCGTTTGGTGCCGGCGGCCGGTCCACCCCACTCCCCAAGCCTCCAAGCGCTTCTGTTCGCTGCTTCTACGTCGCACCACTAGCACTGCATCGTTCGGAGTGGTACGGAATGCTTGTGGAAGCACCACTGCGGATGCCCCGTTGGCGGCACTTGTCGTCATCGACGCGCTCCGCCGGTGTCTAAAAAATTGGACCGACGCGTCGGCCGAAGCAGCCCACCACAGCCCACTAACACCACCCAGTCGTCTGCCCCACCGAGATCCTCGCGTTCAACAACGCCCTCGACCAGTTCGCCGCCATCGGCGCTGAGGTCATCGGCGTCTCCACCGACTCGGAGTACACCCACCTCGCCTGGGCCCAGACCCCCCGCAAGGAGGGCGGCCTCGGCCCCGACCTCAAGCTCGGCCTCCTCGCCGACCGCAACCACGCCGTCAGCAAGGCCTACGGCGTCCTCCTCGAGGAGGAGGGCATCGCGCTCCGCGGCACCTTCTTCATCGACCCCAAGGGCGTGCTGCGTGCCTCGCACATTCACGACCTCCCCGTCGGCCGCTCGGTCGAGGAGACGATCCGCGTCGTCAAGGCCTTCCAGTTCACCGACGAGCACGGCGAGGTCTGCCCCGCCGGCTGGGAGGAGGGCAAGGACACGATCGACACGGACAACGCGTCCAAGTACTTCACCAAGCAGTAAGCGTTGGCTTTGGCTTTCCCCGGTATCCCCACCCCCCACCCCCCTTAGAGAGTAGATGGGAGATATCGGATAGAGAGAGAGGAGGGACGTGATAGGCATGGTTCCCGATGGATTCTGCCAGATGTGCGAAGAGAGCGAGAGAGCGAGTTGCTAGCGGCCCCGCGCGTGGCCAAGGCGCTTCGGCGCGGGATAACTCCCTGTCCAAGATTGTGTCGTCGTCCCAGTCATTCCCGCCCCTATCATTATCGCTGCGAGTCTGCCCTCTGTCCCGAGTCTGCCCACGCACCCCGATCCTAACCACGTGCGCAGAGCCGACGAGTCCGACGCTACCAACAAGCGCAAGGAGCCCGGTTCGGCCGAGAAGCCGAGCAAGCGTGCCAAGGCATAAGTAGTCAGCGAGCGGTCAGCGGCGCGGCACAGGGTTGTCGGTGCGGTCAGTCGCCGAGCGACCACCATCTCGGGCCGAGCGCCGCCCCGTTGGCAAGTTGTAGCAGTACATATAGGAGCCATTATGTGTGTCGGTGTCTATGCGCGTCTGATGCAACTGGTGTTGTGTACAGGCTGTGGGGCGAGTCGGGCGGGTCGGGCGGGTCGGGGTTGCTCTTGGCGTCGGCCTAGTCGAGCTTCTCGTGCTCAATCTCCTCAATCTTGGCGCTGGGCGCGGGCTGCGAGGCAACGGGCACAGCGACGGGTTCGGGTGCGACTTCTGCTTCGGTTAGCTCAATACGCCTCCCCCAGCACCCACCAGCAGGCGCGAGATACCCCTTGACCAGCTCCTCGCCCGTCACGAGCACGCGCTTGCACACCGTGCTCCACGCGCCGGCCGACACGGAGCCTGCGGACGTCAGCATCTGCAGAGTAGAAGCCACACGCAACGCACCCCTCGGCGCCGAGGGGAACCGCAGCAGCCACCCCACTGGGCCGGGCACCCAGCCGTCCGGGAGCCAGAAGACGGGCTGCGCGCGGTACCACCACATGAGGGCGAACTGGGCGCCCGTGGTGCTGAGCCAGATGAGCGTCGAGAAGCGCGACGTGAAGGTCGAGCGGGCGGCCGCGAGCTTTGCGTCTGGGGGAGTTAGTTGGCGCAAATGGGACTTGGCGGCGGCGCTGTTCGAGAGCTTTGGCGGGGGCAACGGCGAGGACGATGCGCTCGGTGGTGTGCTGAAGGCGCTCATACTGGGCAAGCAGCTCCCCGACGATACGGCCGGTTGGTGTGCTGAAGGCGCCCAGCCAGCGCAAGCATCTCGCATGAGCTGCAAGCCCTAGACGCGGCGACCCGCTTGAAAAGACAAGGCCGACGTCCTCGTCAAGGCGCACCAGCTTGTTGTCGAGGGCCTCGGACGCCTTCCTCCGATCCAGCCCCGCCCAGAAGGCGAGTCATACCACGCTCCGGAAGATGACGAGGACGAGCCCACCCCGCCGAGCAGCCGCCACCCTTTGTGCCGCACTCGGACGCGCCGCCGGGCCATGATCGCGGATCCCGACTCACTCGACTTTTCCAGCTCGGCCAGTCCCTTGTCCACCTTGCGCCGCAGCTTGGCCCACTTTGCAAACTCGTCCTGGGAGCTGGTGCGCCCAAGCTCGGCCTTGTCCTCGAGCACCTGCTTGCGCAGGCGGCGCTGCTCCTTCTCGATGCCGCCGAGGAAGACGCGCGAGTAGGCCGCGCCCGCGGCGCCCTGGAGCACGCTCTTGCCGACCCAGGCGACGACCTGCGTGAGGAGGACGATGAGGAAGATGAGCACGGCGAGGTTTGGGTCTGCCATGGTGCTTTGGGGCGTAGGTCAGTGGTGTGAGTGAGCTGTAGATGCTTGTGGATTGCCGTCGACGCCGACGTCGTCGTCGTCGCCGGTGTCGACGGCAGCGGCGGCCCAACAATCCGGTCTGAGGTCATTGGTGACGAGCTGATGGGATAAATTATGAAAGAAAAATGTTGAGAATATTCCATGAGCCAGCCACGCGCGCCAAAAAAAGGTTCCGTGCGCGCTCACCCCCTCGACACAAACAATCACTACGGATCCAACTGGGCCCATTGAATGCTCTCTGCTCTCTGCATGACATACTCTCGTTAACATCGACTCGTACACATACGCTGGCCCCGACCGCGCTCGCCGGCATCCACACGACACGCCGACACGCCAGCCGACCCGACTTGACCCCGGCCACAGCACAGCAGCAGCGGCTGGCGCAGCCCCCGACAATGGCCACACGGCAGGGCGCGCGCACACCATCTCGTCGCGCCGTTCCTGCCACAGAGGGCCCGTCCCCCGTCGCCTCGAGCAGCAGGGCAGCACCCATGGCCAACGGATCGGGGGTACCTACCAAACGGGCGGCCAAGGCCGCCGAACTGGAGCCTGTGAAGCGGGCACGGACGGTGAGTTTGGCGCACTTGCATGGCTGACGTCGACAGAAGAAGCAGGGTGCGTTGGGCGCGCGGCGTGAGAGCGGGCGTGGTGCTGACCTGCTAGGATTCAACCCGCGGCCGATTGCAGAGGCAGAAGACGACGCGGGAGACGACGCGATCCCACCACCACCACCGTCGACGCGCAAGATTGCGCGGAGACGAGAATCGACAAGAGCAAAGCTCGCACGAGAACCCTCGCCTGTGCCGTCGCGGCCTGGGCGCGCGCCGCTCGTCGCTGATGACGCGGTGCCCGCTGAGGATGTCGGGGATAGCCGGCAGGAGGGCGATGCGCCGAGCATCTTCACCAACAAGCCATTAGCTGTACCCCATTTGTCGTTCAAGCGGGCCGCGCGACCACGGCCATCGGCAGCACCGCCTCCGTCACCGCCTGGGAGCCCGCCCGGGTCGTGGGCGATGGGCCCGCCGGCGAGCGTGCGCAGGGGGCGGAGGTCGACACGGGCGCTGGGCGACATGGTCGTGCCGCTGCCAATAGCGGACACGCCGATTATCTCGCGGAATCGGGATATGCGGAATGAGATGGACCGGAGGAGTTCGTTAACGATGCGCGGGAAGCGTGCGAGCTCGAGCTTTGGGCGCGGCGAGCCAAGTGGGTATAGGGTCAGGACGGAGGTGCTGACGGGCGTAGGCTATCCACACTCATCGGTGCCGTCGGAGCAGTTCTACCGGCATATCGACACGGGCATCCCAGAGCCCATCAAGGCGCGATGGCTCATCTCGTGGTGCGCAAAGCGGGCAATGGACGAGCACATGGCCGAGGGCAAGGGCAAACGACGCGCCGCCGATGCCGACGAGGTGGACAAGCTCCTCGGCGACGTGATGGACGACTTTGTGTCCAACCTCGCCAAGGGCAACGTCGACACCAACGTCTTTGGCGATCCTACCGCAGCATCAGCATCAGCACTCAACATTCGGCCGCATCCACGTAATGTGGAGAACCGCAAGACGCAGGAGAAGGAGAATGCCGTCATCAAGCGGTGAGTGGGGGCAACCTGATCCATGACCGCCCGCTGACATGACCCAGAATGAAGACTGAAGATCGCGACTGGTCACGGATCGGCGCACGGGCCAACGAGATGCAGGCCAAGGTGATCAGCTCGTTAAATGCGTCGGCCCGGCGACAAGCTGTGCCAGATGTCACTGGCGCCGCCGACTTCTTCAAGCGCGCGCTCAGCCTGTCGGACGAGGTCATGGCGGCGGGCGATGGGAACGGTGCAGCGGCGTCGGTCAGCAACTTTGCAGAAGTCGAGCTAGAGGTGAGTTGGACTCCTTCGTGTCGCAACAACTCACACACCACAGGTCGACACGTTGCACCAGGCCACACACCAAGCGCGGCAGTACTCATTACAAGCGACGCGCTTCCTCGACGGCATCTTCTCGTCGCTCGCAGCCGACTTGCGGTCACAGGACGACACGGACAAGCCGCCGTCGACCGATTCGGACGGCCCCGACGCTGTGGCACTGCTCTCTGCGGCTGGGTCGACCCACCCATCATCACGTGCCGACCCTATGCACATGCTGCGTGCCCTCGCCGCTGCCGACGCGAGCCAGCAGACACCAGAAACGTTGGCCAAGGCGGCATCCGTGGCGTCGGTGACTGCCACACCTCGACGGCCGTCTGCAAACGTGGGTGGCGGCCAGCGGAAAGCGGGCGGCGTTGGGACGACGCCGCGCCGAGCAGGAGTGTACGGGCGGGGGACGCCTGGGCCGGGGCGATAATCGCGAGATAGGTCGTTTCATAATCGCTAGTTTACCATTCGGATTTTTGCTTCTCACTTTGCTTGATGTTGTGTTTTCGCATATGCAGGTGGCCAGGCGGCCACGAGTGGTTGGGTCTGCACAGGACAGTTTTGGGCAGACGTCTACTAAGAGCAGTCGCCGCCGCCACTCATTTGAAATTGCTTCCGTCGAGGGCCATTGTTATGGAGCCATCACCCTCGCCCGTCCGCCTACGCAGCCGAGATGGCGACAAAGTGAGATTGCCGCTCGACGATACTCTTTCCAGACACTGCGACTCTCTTTCTCGTCGATACAATGGCCCCATCGCACATCTAAGCGCCAGACATCGACCTGCCCCGCTCTCTACCGCCCACACACACACCGCACCGGGCCGGCGCCCCTCAGCCGCCGCCATGTCCGAGGGGATCGCCCTCGCAAACGACCCGTACCTGCAGTACCAGCCTGCGTTCTCGTACAGCCTGCCGATCCAGCTGCTCGTCAGCGGCATCACGCTGACGCTGCTGGTCGTGCTCCTCATCCACTTGCTGTGTGAGTTTACTTCCCGCAGGCCCCGCTGACGGCCAGTCACGACGCAGTACCACTACCCGCTCGCGCCGCTCAACTACGGGCTGCAGCTCGCATCCATCATATCCGTGCTCATCGGCGTCGCGACCCGCATCGGCGTCATCCTGCGCCACGCCTCCAACCAGGCCGACCACTGGCCGTATGCGCTCGACTATGTCAGCGTCGCGATACCCGGCGAGAACTGGACCACGGCCGAGAACGCCGCGTGGTACCTCCTCCAGGCGCTGAGCAATGGGCTTGCGAATGTAGGATGCGCAGGGGGAGATTTTATGCTGACGGCCTAGCTCACCCACATCCAGTTCTTGACGCTGCTGTACCCCTCGCGCACTGAAGCCCGGCTCATCTTCCTCGCGCTGGGCCCGCTCGCCGTCGCATCATCGGGCCTCTTCTTCTGCACCATGTCCAACAACCGGACGGTTGTTGATCTGGGCGACGCCATCCGCAACGTCTTCTCGTCGACGCTCCTGCTCATCTTCACGCTCTCGCTGTGCATCTGGGGCTTCCTGGTCAACCGGCGCCGCGCGTGGCGCCTGGACGGCGGTACCGGTGTCTTTGGCGGCGGCGCCCTCGGCCTCGCCTTCGTCACTACGGCTAGCTCGTTCGTCGCAGTCAAGGAAGAGGGCATCGACTGGCTCCAGCATCTCATCTGGGCCGCGGTCCTCTGGCAGACGTGGCTCGGCTGGTGGTGGTGGGTCGGCGCTGGCATGGGCATCGGCGAAGTCGAGGACATTATGGAGCGTGCCATCAGGAAGAAGAAGCGTGCGGCCCGCCGCGCACACCGCGATGGTGTGATGGCTGCACAGACGCCTGGCGCCAACACGCCGCACGGTGCGCAGACCCCCGCACCAGGCAACAGGAGACACAACTCGTCGATGGGTGCGACGATCCGCACCGCGTCGACGTCGGTCATGGGCATGGCGACGGGCATTGCAAACTTTGTACAGCACCCCAACGGCGGCACCGGAAGCCACTCGGGCGGCTCGCACGAGTCGGCCACGCGCCGGCGTGGCGCGGTACAGCGCTCGGCCACTGCGCCGGCCGCGACGCTGCACCCCGACGTCGAGGAGGGCTTCCACGAGGACATCGAGCTCGGGTCGCTGCGCCTGCGCGAGCCGACGCACGAGCGCGACCGCGACCGCGTGGAGAACGACTCTGGTGGCCACCCGCAGAGCTCCAACTCGGAGACGTCGTCGACGTCGAGAACGCCGTCGCTGCACCCGCCGCAGACGGCGCGCGAGCTGCTCGCGTACCCGCTCACCTGGTTCCAGGTGTACCTGCGCCGGCTGCGGCGCGCGCACGAGGAGGCGACGCGGCGCAGCGCGGTCGAGCAGGCCGAGCGGCGGTCGCGCGTGCCGACAATAGCGGGGAGCACGATCCAGCCCGCCGAGAGCTGGGACCTGGGCGCGTACGGCATGCGCGAGCACCACGAGAGCACGCGGCGGCTGCACGAGGCGCAGCGGCAGCTGCGGGCGAATGCACTGCTGGCCGAGGAGACGGAGGACTCGCGGTCGTCTACACGGCGCAGCCGGCGCGCGCGGATCAGCAGTGCCAGCGCGATTGCGATTCCGATGGTGCGCGAGCCCGAGGACATGGAGGGGGACGGCGCGCGGCACGACGGGGACTGGGAGGACGTGGACAGCGCGACGAGCGACGACGACGACCACGACGACCCGCACCAGAGCGACAAGGACTCGGACGCGGACGCGGACGAGCAGACTGCGCGGCCAGGCGGCAGCGGCGCGGCGACGCCGCGCGCCGAGGCGGGCGGGTCGACGTGGAGCTGGTGGGGGCCGTTGAAGGAGTGGCGGCTGGCCGACCGGTCCAAGTTCTAGGGTGGGCGTGGGCTCGTGTTGTATACTATGCATGTGGGGTACAAGTGGCGGCGACAAGGGAGTCGGCGGCAAGGGAGGCGGCGAAGTGGAGGCTGCTACAAGTGGAGGCCGGGGTCTGCGTCGGGGTCGTTGGCGCCGTCGCCACCAGCGGCACCGTCGACATCCATCGACGACGGCGCAGCGGGCCCAGCAGCAGCAGGTCCCGCCGCGTCGGGCAGCGCGACGCCATAATGCGCCAAGCTCTCGCGCCCAACCTTGCCCTCGAGCACATGCAGCAGCATGGCGACGCGCTCCTCCTGGCTCGCGCTGGGGTCAGCCGTGCCGGCGCAGCTGAGCTCACATGACACCGGCGTTCTCGTCGTGCGCTGCGCGCAGGTCGGCGTCCTCCTCCTCGGACAGGAAGGACGCCAGCTCGGCCTGCGAGGCCGCGAGGTGTGCCAGCGAGTTTTGCAGGCGGGATATTTCTGCGAGTCAGCACGAGCTGGGCGCGGGGAGGCAAGCTTGCGCGAGGGCCCCCCGCCCGCTGGGCGGCTCACGCCGCACTCACCCGCCACGATTACCCCCACGTCGAGCTGCTGCGCTTCGGAGAGCGTGAATGGCTGCGGGTGGCTCGTTTGGAACGATGCCATTGTGGTGTGGGTGGGTGGCTGAGAGAGGGAGAGAGGGCGGTTGTGACTTGTGACGACGGCCTCCACCTTGAAATCGACGCTGACGACAGTCCCAGTTGCCAGTTGCCACCACGGCTCTCTCACTCTTATCCCATGTACGCCGCATGCCACCCCCTCACTCCTAACCTATGCATCGTCTTATGCCTGTACATGACTATCCAGCGCCGGCAGCGCCGCAGCGCCACCCCGCGCTTCTACACAACATGGGACATTCTACACCTACACCCGGGCCCCTGGCCCGGCCCACTCTATGCTACACGTAAATCTGGATCGCGCCCTCGCCCTGCTTCTGCGTCCACTGTCCGTCGACGAGAACGGCGACGTGCGCGCGCTTGCAGTCGGCCACGGGGCACGTCCACGACTGCTCGACCGGTGGCTTGGCAGCCGTTCTGCGCTTAGACTTTCTGGGCGACGCGCGCGCGCGCTTGGCCGGGCGCGCGTCGTCGGCGCCATCCTCACCCTCGCCCTCGCCCTCGCCGCCCTGCGCGCACAGGTCGTGGAGACACCGCTGGTCGATGAGGTGACCGCAGCGCAGCGCCCACACGTTGTCCTTGGCGTCGCGGTGGGCCGACGACACGCGCAGAGCGTTGACGCAGTGCGCGCACGACAGGTACGGCTTGCGCTTCTTCTTGGGCGTTGGCGGGATAACACGACCGGCGTCGTCGATGCGGATCGCCTTGTCGGCCGGGTCGGCATCGATATCCTCAGCCTCCCACGTTCGCGAGAAGCCTTTGCGCGCCTCTGGGACGGTGTCGGCGGACACCTTGGCGAGGATGGCGGCCACGTCGTTCTCTCGTGGGGCTCGCCCCATAATGCCGTCTGGAATAAGGGGGTACTGGAAGAGACCGGCGTTGGCCATTTGGCCAAGGGCCGCTAAGCGCCCGAAGAAGCCGCGCTGAGCAGCTCCTGCTGCGCCCAGAGGCACACCATCCCCCTCGTCGGGCTCATAGTCTGGGTCGACGAGGCGACGGCGGAGCACGCGGCGCGTGGGCATGGCACCAGCTGGGGGCTCGGGCGCGGCGGCGAGGCCATTGCCAGGCTGAAGATGGAACTGGCGGGTCGCACCGATGGGGTCGAAGCGAACCTCGCGGTTTCCGCGACGCAGAACGGCGCCACCGAGGCCGATACTACCCGCGGGGCGGTCGGCAGGAGCGTGGTTGGCAGCGAGTGCGACGGCGGCGGCGGCAGCGGCAGTCTGGGCCTCGACAGCGGCCAGGCGCTGGACGTGTGCTCGTGCGCGGGCGGCGCGGGAGAGCGCGAGGTCGAGCTCTGCGGTGACGGCACGGTCAGCTAATGGACAAGGAGGTAAGCTCTGCCACTCGTTGATGGGAGAACCAGGCAACGTACGGTCCATTTCATGGCGGAATCGCTCGTTGTCGAGGCGCTGCGGGGCTGGGGGGCGGGCTACCCGAGGGCGCGGCGGGGGCAGCGGCACGTCGTCGTCATCGTCCTCGAGGCTGAGGTCGATGGCCTCGGCGGCGCGGAGGCCTGATGGTCCAGCAACAGGGCGGAGTGGGGGGGAAGGTCCGGTCGTTGAGCGGCGTGATGGTGACGGGCGGAAAGACGAGTCGCGACTGCTCGCCGCGACGGCGGGGGAAGGGCGGTCGGGGGAAGGCGGGAGGCTTATGGGCTCGGGGGTGGGCGTGCGCAGGTCTATGACCCCCGACATTGTGGGGTGTGGGCTGTGCCGCTGGGTTGGGAAGGGGGCTGTGAGGTATGGGGCGGTTGGTTGCCTGGCTGGATTGGGTAACGCGTTGTTGAATGGGTGGTGGGTGGGTACTGGGTTAGGGCGACATCGGCTGGCGTGGGTGTCGTGATAGCGCTATAGGATGGTGGGTATTGTCGTGTCGTGAGAGGAGTGGAGGAGTAGAAAAGAGAGAGAGAGTGAGTGAATGGAAAAAGTGAAGAGGAACAAGGAAAGACAAACAAGAACAAGGTCGTCGTGAAGCAAGCGGGCGGGTGGGCTGCCAGGCTGGGCTGGGCTGGGCTCAGTCATCCACCCCACGGGGATCATGACTCTACGGTGGCAAAAAATGTGCTCCCGCCCGTCCACAACAGTGACTGTGGCACCCGTCGATGCCTGCCTGGCCCGCTCTGCAACGACGATGCATCATTACTATTAGCTACACTCCCAGATACGAGGCTGTCTATAATGTGTTTCTTGTTATATGTTGCGAGATGCCCATGTGCAATGTGCAGTGTGATAGATAAGGCGCCTAGAACTTGGGCGTGAACTTGGACTTGGCGCGGATAGTGGGGCCATACTTGTAAAAGACGAACGGCACAGGCGCAAGCAGCAGGCTGATAAAGCCCAGGAGCGAGGTGGCCCAGTGGGTGCCGAGCTTCTTGTACATCTGGTTGGCGAACAGGGGGAAGCCGGCACCGCACGCCGAACGGACGACAGTCGAGCCAGCGAGCGCCGAGGCAGCCGACCAGAGGTAGACGTCGATGATGTAGTTGAACAGCGAGACGAAGAGGCCGAACACAGAGATGCCCATGAGGCCGCCGGCGAGGACAGGCGAGATCCAGTGGATGGACGGGTACGCTGTCCAGCCGAACCAGAACATGGCAATGACGAGGAGCCACGCGCAGCCCATGCAGAGCTCGAGGCGCTTCTCCGGTGCGGGGGGCGTGGGGGCAATGCTGGCGAGGTACTTGCGGTACCTTGCGTCGATCACGACAATGTAGAAGATTGTACAGAGCGCGCCGCCTGTGAAGAAGCCGAGGAAGGCGAGGCCGTTCTCGCCCGTGTTGAAGTGGTGGACCTTGATGAAGACGAAGGGGAAGGCCTCGAAGAGGAGGTAGACGACGCCGTACACAAAGGCCATGTAGATTGTGATGAGGAGGAGGATGGGTTCCTGGGCGAGCATGATGAACGGCTTGAAGAGGATGTCGTTGACGCGCTCCTTGATAGTGACCTCCTGGCGCTCGACTGGGGGTCAGCGTTGTTGTGGGGTTTGACTTACTCGGCGCGTACCAGCGGTCGTCGCCCGTCTCCTTGCGCAGGCGCGCCGCCTTCTTAGCGAGGATGATCGGCGCGTACGTCTCGGGCAAAGTAAAGATGATGAAGAGGAAGCACACGCCAGCGAAGATAGTGAGGATCCAGTAGATCCAGCGCCAGTTCGTGCCCGTGACCTCGATGAAGCCCGAGATAATGGGGCCCAGCGACGGGCCAGCGAACGGCGCGAGGCCGAACAGCGCCATGGCGCGGCCGCGGAGGTCGCCGTCCCAAATGTCAGCGAGGAGCGCGCCCGAGTTTGTGAGCGGCGCCGCGGCGAACGTGCCGCCAATGAAGCGGAAGGCGAGCAGCGCGCCGACGTTGGGCGCGAGCGCGCACCCGACCTGCATGCCGACGTAGACGACGAAGGCGACGAGGAAGACGGGCCGGCGGCCATAGATCTCGGACGCGGGGCCCCATACCAATGGGCCAAGGCAGTAGCCAGCGACAAAGAGCGAGATGCAGAGGATGGCCACCTCCTCGCCGATGTGGAAGTGGGCGATGATCGGGACCGTGATGCCCGAGGGAGCAGAGGACGAGAAGGTCGAGTTGAGGACGAGGATGCCGCCCAGGGTGGTGAGGTACCAGCGGTACGCGATGCTCCAGTTCTGCGGGGTCAGCACCCTGGTCGCTGCCGACGGTGGGGGGCTCGGGCGCACCCTGCCCGGCGGGCATACAACTCACCTTTGGGTTGATCTTCTCGCCCGGCTCAAACTTGACGGCGAAGGGGTCCGGTCCCTTGGCCTCGCGCTCCAGCTCGCGCTCGACCTCCTCCTCGCGGCTGCGCGCCGGCGCGAGGCCCTCCTCCGCGTCCTGCCCGGTGGGGGAGACGCCGCCGAATAGGCCGACAGCGGGCGGGGTGGACAGGGCGCGGGTCAGCGTGCGCATCGGCACGGCGCCGTCGCCGCCCGTGTAGGTGGGCGGCTGGTGCGGCTTGGTGGACGCCTTCTCGTGCCGCTCGCGGTTGGGGGGCTCGGCGACGGCGCCCTTCTCGACGTCGAGCTCGGGCCACGCGCCCTTCGCCTCGTCCGAGGTCGTGGGCGCCGTGTTCACCTGCGTCGGGGTCGACGGGACCGTGTGGAGCGAGTTGGGCATGGTTGTCGGCGACGTGGGTCGAGGCAGCGGCGCTAGTGGAATGAGGGTGGGTGAGGAAACTGGCCGGTGTTGGAGGCTGGTTGAAGTGGCCGGCTCCTGGCTCGAAGGGGCTTGAGGCTGCTTGATTATCAAAGGGAGCGAGAGTAATGGGCCGAGAGTGAGAAACCGACAGCTGCAGCAGTGAGAAAGGGGGTTGTCAAGGCCGGCGTGCACGCCAGGTTGTACAAGAGCCAGTCAGTGTTTGGGGGGTCGCTGCATGAAGGCCGCAATCTGCTTTATAAGAGACCAGCTGATCGACTCGAGGCGGCACAAGGTCAGAGAAAAGATCGAATGCGGCAGCACCGCGGAATGTCCATGTGATGTAAATAACACTACTAGCGGGCGGGCAGCCAGTCAGGGATGGTTGCCGAGACGTCATCATCGCCGCTGACTGCGGCGGCAGCGGCAACAGCAGCCTCGGTAGCGGCAATGCTCAACTGTCTACTCATGCTCTAGTCAGCCTGCTGAGCGAGCAGCGGAGGGTCGAGTCGACGCCGACCCCGCCCCCGCGCGTGCCGACTGTGCCGGGAGGTGCGAAGGCTGCGGCGACCGACTCAAAAGTGGACGCCGCAGCAAGCCTAGACCCGTTATCGTGCGGGGGCGGGGGCGGCATGTCCGGCAGCCCATCGACCAGCCAATAGTGGGTGCCGGATACCGACCGTTACGGCCGAGAGGCACCAACAAAAGTCGCTCATGCATGTTGCTGCAACCATCACCCCGCGCGATAATCTGTTCGACAATGCGTACGCACGCGTCGACGGGCCGATGTGGAAGATCGCCCGGCGGCCGGCACGCTCTCCCGGCGCCCAGCCTCGGCCTGTGCCCGACCGGCCCGCATGCGTAGCTGCACAGGAGACCCCGCAGGCGATAGGGCGCGCCGGCGGATCAACCGGCCATCGTCTTTGCGCTATAATGTCTTGTCCGCGCACCACGCAGCCTCCTCACTCGCGATACGGCGGCAGCGTCGTCACCCCCGTCATGGTAGTCCGCACCGACGGCGCGCGTCTTGGGGCTGGCGGCGCTGTGGTCGGGTATGTTGTTGGCATGGTCGCGCCCGTCACGGTCGTGCGGAATGACGGCGGGCGTACCGACACCTGGTCTGCTGTCGGGACGGACGCGTAGCCCTTTGTCCCGGGGAAAGGGAACGGTGTCGGGACATCGTTGCCCGCGTGCAACGCCTCGTTCTCCGTGTTCAGGTCGACGAAGCGGCTCGTGCGCTCCGCCAGCTCTCGCCGGAAGTGACGCCGTCCGGCGAAGAAGGCGAGGGCGCCGAGGAGCGCGACTCCGACTCCGGCACCGATCTGCAGGTAGGTTAGCAGTGCATGGAAGAAGCCGCGGCACAAACTCACGGCGATGCCCGCGATCGCGCCCGCTGACAGCTTGCCAGAGCTGTGCGACCCCCCGCCGGTGCCCCCAGTGCCCCCAGTGCCCCCGGTACCCCCGGTTCCCCCAGTGCCAGCTGTGCCGCTCGGCTGGCCCGGGTCACCGCCAGTCCCGTCGGCGGCGATCCTGCTGGTCAGCGCCGAAACACACTCCAACTCACGACGCAGAGTAGAACGTCGCGCTGTCGAGCGCCAGCTGGCTGCTGCTCAGCGAGATTGTCAGAGTGTACGTCTTGCGTGGGTCCAGGGTCTGCATGTGCATGATGGACCCGGGGTACACGTATGAGCTGTTCATGTTGGTCGAGATACCCATGTTCGAGGTCGGTGGGTAGGGCGGGTCTGGCGTCCACTTGAACTCAGGTAGTGAAGGTCCGAGGAAGCGCGTGCCCTTGAGGTACATGAACGCCGTGTTGGCCGGCACCGGGATGGTGACGGTGCCGGCGCCGGTCGAGGTGCGGTTGATGAACGAGTGCGGGATGAAAGGCTGCCCGCCGACGCCGCCGATTTCGTTCTGGACAACCCAGGTGTCTGAGAAATTCCACGCCGTGTTGGCGCGGCCGTCAACCACGGCCGGCACAGTTGTCACCTTGACCTCGTCGAATGACTTGCCGCGGCGTCAGCCGTGACCATTACTCGTACCCACGCGTCCGTCTCCATCATGCACGTGACTGTGATGCCCGAGATTGTGAGTCGTCCGCCGCCGGTGCGCGTCCACTGCGACACGGTGCCGCGGTGCGCGCCCAGACGCGCCGGGTCGAGGGGGTTAGCAGCGACCGCAGCGGCGAGCGACGCGTTGCCCAGGCTGTTGACGACGCCTCTCGGCGGGTTGGGGAAGATGAGCGAGTCGACGAGCAGGCTCATGCCGTCCGCACCGGGCTGCAGCGTCGGCATGCCCTGGTTATTGTAGGTGGTCGACACGCCATTCCACATCACCATCAGTGGCTCCGAGCTGATCGTGTTCCACGCCTCCCACCACCCGTACACATAGAACTCGGTGCCGGCGTACACCCAGGAAATCGACCGCGTCCCGCCGGAGGACGCCGAGTTGTTGGCGTACAGCCGCACCGAGCCCGTCCCGACCATACCCCGCTGCCAGGTGGTTGGGTCGATGTCGGAGAAGACGGGCTCCCAGCCATCGTAGTACGAGAGAACGGCGTCCATGGGCGAGAGAGACATGTTGAACAGGAGGGTATCGAGGGCGGCGGCGCGCATCGCGCCGAGGGCGAGCACCGTGGCGAGGGCTCCTATCGTCCGTGCCATGGTCGCGGACGAGGTGATGGAGCAGCGTCAAGACGGACGATGCACTGCATTGTGGTAGTGATGCCTCTTGAGCATGGTCGGCAGCAACATGGCAAGAGAAACAGTGGTGGCCAGTCCAACGAGCTAGGCACGCGACCTCTCTCGGCCCGCGGCTCGGAACCCACTATCCCTGCGAACGTGCGCTCCCTGTCGGCGAGTCGGGAGGCGGCTCTCAGCGGAGGAAGGGGTGCGTGACGGCAGAACGGTGCACGCGATTAGCATCCGAGGTGGGGAGGGAGTCATCGCGTCGTCATGGATAAGGCTGGGTGGGGTGCGCTGCATGTCAGCGTTGCTGCGTCCTAGACCGACCTACCGCTGGCGTGGATGCGAGCGTAAGCCACTAGAGATGGAGATGGACTGAGCGGGCATGGATGGGGAGCGTTGAGCGCAGGGCAAGGAAGACACAGTTGTTGACGGCGACGCCGGCCGAGTGAGTGGATGGTTGTGAGTGCGTGTGAGTGGGTTTGGGTCGTGGCCGACACGCACTCTCGGCGCGCTTCCTAACGGCTCAGTGAGAGGGTTGAAGGGCTACACCACGTCGTAGCAACGCTCACTCCTCGGCGTCGTGGTGGGCATGGGGAGTTGAGAAGGGGAGTGGTGGGAGGAATGGCAAGAGAAAGGTGGGTTGGATGAGAGCAAGGGAGAAAGGAAGGCGCGTCGGTGATTCACCGCCCCTGCGAACGGCGACTGCTGTCGGACAGCTCACTCACTCTTCTCCACTCTACAACCATGCATGAGATACAGAGCTCGCAAGTCCCAAAACCCAATGTCGACCCTCTACGAATGAACATGGCTCAGGCCTGTCCTCCCCCGCTCCCAAGCCCCCGTTCTCCGCCCGCGTCTCCGCCTGCCTCGCCGCCCTCCTGCCCCCCGCCGCCGCCGCTGGCCTCGCCCCGCTCCGCGGCCAAGCGCTCGTCCTCGACGCGCTGCGCCTCGACCACGACGGCAGCGAACGCGTCGATCGCGGCACCCATGCCCGCGAGTGTCGCCTTCCAGCGCACGTCGGCGTCGGCGAGCATGGCGTCGAGCTCGGGGTCGCCCGTGCTCCCGACGGCCGCGGGGCTGGGCGCCGCCTCGGGTGTGTCGCCGTCATCCTCGCGTGCGTCACCGTCGCTCGCCCCGTTCTGAGGTTAGCGGCATCCAGTCACCCGACCCACCCTCACGCGCAGCGTCGCGCGGTCGACAAGCACGGCCCTGCCCCAGTCCACGAAGGCGACGTACGCGCCGCTCGAGCGGCTGCTCGCAGAGCACTTGCACCCCTGGCGGGAGCAGTGGAAGCACATCCGGACGTCGAGGTACCCCCGGCCGATGGGGGCCACCTTGAAGCGGGGGACGAGACAGGCGCGCGGCGTTCTCGAGCCGAGGCAGACGCGGCACGCGAGCCCTGGCGGCGCGCTACGTTCAGCTCGGCGGAGGGGGGCACGCACGGGTAGAACATGCCCTTGAGGGCGCGGGTGCTTATCTCCATGTGCGCACCGGGCCCGCAGAGGCGCGCCATGTCGGCGTCGCTGAGCTGGTGGCCTGGGGGCTTGTCGGCGAAGAGGTAGGGCGCTCGGGGTTTCGGCGCGGCTGTGGCGGGGGCCATGGGGTGACGCGGCCGGTCCGATGACATGGCGGGGGGGTTGGGACTGAATGTGAGTGGGGTGGGAGACCGCGGTGCTGAGTATAAGAATGGGTCGGGGGGTGCAGCCAGGTCGAGTGCGAGTGCGAGTCGAGTTGATTGTCGTGGCGTGTGTGTGCGCGCCCGTCATCTCGCCACCGCGCGTAAGTGCACACTCGGTCTGATGTCTGACACTCCTTACGCTGACTCGACCTCATTGTCTCCAGAGCGCTCTCCAATGCACAGATCGACCCGCCCGGCTTGCACAATGCCTCTCGAGTCTCGACTCTCACACGCCGACGATCACCACCCACCGATGCCATTGTCCCGGCGAGCTACAATATTGCATTCAAATACGGACATCAAACCACCCTCAAATACAGACACCAAACACCTCCAAACACAGACACCAAACCACCCCCAACCTCGACTCTCTCTACACGACCTAAACCATGCGCCTCGCCCCCGCCGCGGCACGCACGCCCGCCAGCGCGCGCTCGGCAACCTCAAGACGGTCGAGCAGCGCCGCCCTGTCCTTGACGGCGTTGGCGTGCAGTGCGGCGACGCGGGCCGCGGCGTTCTCGCCCAGCACGCCCTCGAGCAGGGCGATGCGGTTGTTTAGCCCCTGGCGCTCCGCGACCCACAGCGCCTCCTTGTGCTGGTGGCTCTGCACGACGGCCTGCCACCTCGCGGCGAAGTTGGCCTGTTCCGCCCGCAACCCCACGCCGAGACGGCGGTTCATCTCCAGCAATGCGGCCTCGGCATCGGCGTGCCGCTGCGTCTCGTAGTCCCACCCCCGCTCATGCGCCGAGTGCCGCTCCTGCTCGTCGGCCAACGCCTTCACGACCGCCGCGTGCCGCTCCCGCTCGTCGGCCAACAGCCCCGCCTGCTGGTCGTGACACTCGCAGTCGGCCTTCCACGCCGCCTGCACCTCGGCGTGGGTGCGGCGCTGCGCCTCAAACTCGTCTGCCTGCTTGAGGTAATGCTGGCGCTCGAGCTCCCACGCGGCCTTCTGCTCAGCGTGGCGCTGGTGCTTCGCCTCGCAAGCGTCATCATGCTTCTTGACGTGGCGCCGGCGCTCGGCCTCCCAAGCGGCCTTCTGAAGGTTGTGGTGCCGGCGCTCGGCCTCCCTCTGGTTGTCGTGGTGCCGGCGTTCGGCTGCCGTTTGTTGGTTGTGGTGCAGGAGCTGGGCATCGCACGCGGCCTTCTGCGCGATGTAGTACTGCCGCTCGGCCGCCCACTCGTCCTTCTGCTTGGCGAAGTGTTGGCGCTGCTGGTCCCACATGGCGAAGGCCTCGTCGAAGCGGGCGCGCTCGGCGGACGGGTCGACCTTGTCGCTCGCCGCGGGCGGAGCGTCGTCCGAAGCGGGGGGAAGGGATTCGCTGTCTTTGAAATCAACGGGTGGGGTAGTTGACGGCGAGCGCTCGGCCATCGTCACACTGGGGCACGTCTCCTCCTCGTCCTCGGAAGGCAGGGGTGTGAGCTCAGACATAGTTGTGGCGGGGCTTGAGTGCGCGAGCAGCGCAGTGGAGGCTGAGGGCTGGGCGGCCACGGCGGGGTTGGGCTCGGCGCCCGGCTGGTATTGGAGGTTGATACGCAGCCCGCCCGACCCATTCGCGCTCGCCTGGACGTCAGCACTTCCATCACCCAGAGCGCAACTCACAACTCTGCGAACCTTCTTGCTCTTCTTGTCGACCCACACGGCCGTGTTCTTGTCCACAAACGCAATGTACGCGCCCGTCATCAGCGAGCTGGCCGTGCACTTGGCGTTGAGGGGGATACACGTGTGGCAGATGCCCATGCTGAAGTACCCGCCCTCCTCGGCGACGCGGAGTGTGAGGATGCGGCACTCGCCGCCCCCGGGCTCACGGCATTGCTTGCAAGCGAGGTGGCTCGGCGCGCTGCGCGTCAGTGGGGTCTGGGGGCGGACGTACGGGTATTTGAGACCGGTGTGGTGCTCCTGTCTGCACTTGTAGTGCGTGGGCTCTCCGTAGCCGAGGTGTTCCATCTGCGCGGCGTCGAGCTCCGTGTCCTTGGGGAGCGAGCCGAAGAGGTATCCCGTGTCGGGCTGGGGCGTCGAGCCGCTGGCGGAGGGCGTCGCGGGGTCGGGGTGCATACTGAGGTGGTGTGTCAGCGAGTTGTGGGTGGGTGAGGTTGTGGCTTAGTGAAGTGGTGGGTTAGTGAAGTGGTGGGTGTTGTTGGGTAAAGCAGTGTCGAGGGCGACATGTGTAGAGCTGAGAGGAGACGGGGGGTGGCTCGGGATGATGGTGCGGACGCCAAACACGGGGCGACAAACACGCTGCGCCTCGTTGCCAGCACGCTCCACGCTCGTCGAACACGCACACGACGCGCGCGCCCGACAGCGCAAACAGACGGACGACAGGGGATGGGCTGCGCGCGATCAGCACACACGCCACGCCCCATCCGTCTGTCTGTCACCGTCGAGCGCGCGGCCTGGGGAGCGCCGTCCTCTTGCAGATTGTGGGGTTGTCGTCGTCTCCCAGTGTGCATCGTGTGTGTGTACAAGCAAGCCCAGTACTCAACGCCACCTATCAGTCGCGCTCGCCCGCCGCGGCGCGCACGCCCGCCAGTGCGCGCTCGGCAACCTCAAGAAGGTCGAGCATCGCCACCCTGTCCTTGACGGCGTTGGCCTCGAGCATGGTGGCGTCACCCACCCCGTTGTCCACCCCGCTCGCCTCGAGGACAGCGATGAGCTCAAGGAGCGCCTGGCGCTCCGCGTTCCACAGCGCCGCGTTGCGCTGCTCGTTGTTCATAGCCTCCTGCCAATTCAGGAGGAAAGCGCGCTCCGCGTCCCGCCACGCAGCCCTCGTCCTCCTGTTCTCGTCCTGCAGCGTCACGATAATCTGGCGCTTCTCCTGTTCCCAAGCGGCCGCCTGCTCGGCGTGCAGGCCGCGCTCGGCGGCGAGCTGGGCCCGCGTCTCGGCGTGGTACGCGCGCTCGTGGTCCAACGCTGCCCTGTCGGCCGCGTGCTGGACCCCGTCGGCGCCCCAGGCCGCCTCTTTATCCGCGTGTCGTTGCCGCTCGTCGGCCCACATCGCCGCCCGCTGCGCGTTGTACTCGCGCTCGGCGGCCCACGCCGCCTGCTGTTCCGTGTGGGTTCGGCGCTCGGCCTCCAACGCGTCTTGCGAATTATCGTCGTGCCCGCGCTCGGCCTCCCACTCGTCCTCCTGCTGGTCGATGTGTAGGTGGTCCCAGTCCCACTCGGAGACGGCGGTGTCGTCGTCCACGCGGGCACGCTCGGTAGTCAACGGGTTCCTCCTGTCCCTCGCCGACGGGGCGTGGTGGAAAACGGTAGCGCCCGCCCCGAGGGATCCATCGGCCAGCTTCTCGCGGGCGCCGACGTGGCCGAGGATTTCGCGGACTACCTCACAGTCTGCAAAGTCGACGGGCGGAGTAGCTGAGGGGGAGCGTGCAGCGGCAGCGGTCGTATAGGGCCTGGGATCTTCAAGAAGTCGGACAGTCGAACGCTCAGTATAGGATCTGAGCTTGGCATGCGGCTGAGACTGGAAGTTGATGGGGAGACGAGCTGACGTGTTTGACCTCGCCTGGTCCGTTAGCCAGCCCAAGCCATCAATAGTCAACTCACGACCTCCAGGACCCTTTTGGTCCCCTTGTCGACCCACACGGCCGTGTTCTTGTCAACGAAGGCGATATAGACGAGCTTTCTGTGCGTGGTGGCCGAGCACTTGGCCCGACCAGTGCAGGCATGGCAGACACGCATGCTGAAGAATCCCCCGTACTCGGCGACGCGGAGGCCCATGATCCAGCACATGCCGCCCGGAGGCTGGCGGCAGCGCTCGCAAACCAGGTGGGGCGGGGCTCTGCGATGAGCCGAGTCAGCTCAAGGTCCTGTTCACCTATGTAAACGTACGGATACTTGAACCCGGTGTAGGATGGATGGGCGGACACTTTGTACACGGGCAACCCGCAGCCTATCTCGGCCATCTGTGCGGCGTTGAGCTCGGTCCGCGGAGGGAGGGAGCTGAAGAGGTATTCTGGCGCGCTGAAGGGCCTGGCGGGGTCGGGGTTCATGATTGCTCGCGTGGTGGTTAGTGTTTTGTCGAGCAAGTATGTGTCGTGAGTGACATGTCAAGAGTTGGGGGGAGCGGGGGGGGATGAGCCGAGATGATGGTTCGGACGGGAAGCACGGGGCGAGGGAACAAGCATCGCCTCGTTGTCAGCACGCTCCATGCGCACGCGACTGGTGCTTCGCCGACAGCAAACAGACTACAAACAGACGACACGAGACGGAGGCGAGACGACCACCACACACGCCACGCCAAGCCCCAGACGGGACGTCGGGCAATGGTAAGTGCATAGAGCGATGAAACGAGTAGGGTTACTAGGGATGGACGTTGCGCGGCACGGGCCTACTGGAGAAGCTCGCCACGCCAAGCCCCATCCGTCTACGTCCCGCGTCGTCTTCGAAACCGATTGTGGCAGTGGCATGTGGCAGTTGGCAGTCGGCCTTTTTCGACGCGGCGCCACCGGTCGCCGTTGACCTGCCCACCGACGTCATTGTCAGTGCGAGTTGCACTACTTTGATTCTTGCATCACATGCGCATTTTCAGAGGCCATATACCCACCGCTCTACACAGTGTACACCCCATCACTGTGTACGCGGGCGCGGCTCGCCCATCGCCTCGCGCACATCCCTAATCTTGCGCTCCACCTCCTTCAGGTGGTCCATGACGTCCGCCTTGCGCTTCACGCCGCTCGCCTTGAGCCCTTCAACATTCCGCTTGAGCTTGTCGTGGCTGGCGCGGATGGCGTTGTACTCCACAAGCATGTCGTTCTTTTTCTTCTCCCAGGCCTCTGCGGCCTTCTTCCAGCCCTCGGTGGCCGCCTTGTTCTCGTCCAACAGCTTCCGCTTCTTGGTACTCCAGGCCGCCTCTTTGGCGGCAAACTCGTGGCGCTCGGTATTCCAGTTGGACGTCTCCTTGGCGTGGTCGTCGCGAGCGGCAGCCAGCTCTTTGGTGACGCGCTGGCGCTGGGCATCCAGCTCTTTGGTGACGCGCTGGTGCTCGGCAGCCCGCTCTTCGGTGGAGCGCTGGCGCTCGGCATCCAGCTCTTGAGTAAAGCGCTGGCGCTCGGCATCCAGCTCTTCAGTAAAGCGCTGGCGCTCGGCAGCCAGCTCATCGGTGGAGCGCTGGCGCTCGGCATCCAGCTCTTCGGTGGAGCGCTGGCGCTCGGCATCCAGCTCTTCGGTGAAGCGCTGGCGCTCGGTAGCCAGCTCTTGAGTGAGGTGCTGGCGCTCGGCGGCCCAGTCGGTCTTGGCTTTTTCGTAGGCGACGTCGCGGTTGTCGCACAGCTGCTTGATGTCAGAGAGAAGGCGTTCGGTGATGGACTTCGGGTTGACGTTGTCGCTGGTCGGCACTGGAGCGTTGGTGGTGGGGTTCATAGGGGCGGGCCCGTTGGGGTTGGGGTCGCGGTCGTGGTCGCGGTCGTGCTGGGCGTTTTGGTTGTTTTCATCGACGGTCTCGGCAGCGGCCGGTGAGGACGAGGGCTCGTCGACGACACTCGGGGGAGGAGGAGACAGTTCGTCGCCCTGGTCGGGTTCGTCGAGCTGGCCGGGATCGTCATGCTGGCTGGGTTCGTCGTGCTGGTCGGCCTCATCGGGCTTGTCATGCTCGTCGAACGTCGAGCGAGCGCGGAGACGGGTCAACACGTCCGAGTTTGTCTTGGATGGTCAGTCCATCCAGTCACCTCGTGGTCCACGTACATCACCCAGAACTTTCTTGGTGTCCTTGTCGACCCACACAGCCCGATTCTTGCCCAGCAGGGCAAGGTAGACGCCCGTGGACCGGGTGCTTGCAGAGCACGACCTGCCCTTTGATTTTGCGCACGGAACGCAGAGTACCACGTGGAAGTACCCTCCGGTCTCTGCGACTTTGAGAGCCTTTATCCAACACCCGTCGAACGTTTCATTCTTGCTCTTGCGCTCGCGGCATTCGGGACAGATTAAGTGGCTCGGGGCGCTGGTATGTACCCGTCAGTTCGGACCCCTACCATACGTTGCAGACGTACGGAAACTTGTCCCCAGAGGGTTGGGTGCTGCACCCCTTGTGCTCGGGTGACCCGAAACCTATGTCGGCCATCTGCTTGGCGCTAAGCGCGGTGCTGCGAGGGAGGTCGCGGAACAAGTATGCTGAGGGGTCGGCCGTGTCGCCGCTCGAGCTGCTGGCACCCGCGGGCTGGGGCTCCATGGTACTTGCTTGAGTGAGTTGAAAGAGGAAGAAGAAGAGGAAAGTGGGTAGTGTTGAAGAGGGAGCCGTGTTGACGACAGCGAGGTTTAAGTACATACCCGAGAGGACGGACGAGGGATGGCAGGAGATGTGTGTGTGCAAAGATGACGGGCGCCACGCCCATCCAGTCGAGCGCCCTAATTCCCAACTCGCAACAAAGGCAAACGACTGACACCGAGTGGACTGAAGCAGGCGGGCCAGCAGGGAGCGACGAGATGGACACCACAACTCATCCACCTGCCGGACGGTGGCTTGGCGCTCCTGGCTTCTGGGGAGGGGGCGTAGGAAACGCGATGTCCACTCACACATCCCACGACCTCCAGAGGCCGTGCATTGCCTCCTCTCGACATGGCGCGCGCGCCAAAGTGGGATTTTGAGGGCCCTGGCCCCCGCGAGAGGATGGACGAGGTATCTCGGGAGCAGTTTGCGCACGACGATGCGGGCGCCACGAACATCCAGTTCTGCGCCCTGATTCCCTGCTCACATCCCAGGCAGGCGGCTGACATTAAGTGGACTGCATCCGGCGGGCGGGCGGGGAGCGGCTCGATGGACAGTACTCTCGTCCAGCTATATACGTTCGGCTCAATGTCACATGCCATGTTGCACATTTTCGATCCGGCCCACTACATACAGTACTCTGCCACCTCACACCTCGCTCGACCCCATCGCAGCCCGTATCCCCGCAGCCACGCGCGCCTCGATCTCCCTGCGCTCCGCCAGCGCCGCCTTGTCCTCCTTCGCGCTCTCCTCGAGCCGCGCGATACGGTCCTTGAGCGCCTCGGCGTGGGCGTGAAAGATGGCGCGGTTACCCTGCTCCTTCTCCACGGCCGCGTGCCACTTGATAGCGAAGTCGCGCTGCTGGGCCTGCAGCACCGCGTCAAACTTGCGCTTCTCCTCGTCCCACACCGCCTCGAACTTGCCCCGCTCAGCGAGCCACGTCGCCTCCTTCGCGGCGTGGAGGGCGCGCTGGGCCGCAACCGCCTCAGCCTGCACGCGCAGCCCGTGGGCCCACGCCGCCTCCTCTACCGCGTGCTGGGCCCGCTCGGCGCGCCACGCCGCCTCGGCCTCGGCGTGACGCTGTGTCTCGTGGCTCCACTCTGCGGCCTGTTCGGCGTGGTGCTGTCGCTCGACGTCCCACGCGGCCTTGGCTTCGGCGTGCGCCTCGCGGTCCCGGCTCCACCCGGCGATGGCGGCGTGGAAGCGCGCGCGCTCGGCTGCCAGTTGCGGGTCGACGGGCGTCGCGGGAGGGAGGTTGACGGGGCCGGGTAGCGGCGCCTCGGGCTCCTTGCGCGGGCTGGTGGACCGGGGGAGGTGGTGCCGGTATTCGCTGGCGTCGAAGCCGGCGTGGTGGGGTGGCGAGGGTGAGGCGGCAGCGACGACCGTCGAGTCGGGGCTGGGCTGCTCGTCGTGCTCGCTTGACTGGCCGTTGTCGGCGGTGGACGTGCTCGAGCTTGCCTGGGCTGTCAGAGCGTCTCGTCAACTCCAGCCCACGTACAACCCTGAGAACCTTCTTGCTCTTCTTGTGCACCCACACCGCGGTGTCCGCGTCGACAAACGCAACGTAGACGTTGCTCACGCGTGTGCTCGCCGAGCACTTGGGGAAGGCGGTGCAGTGGTGGCACTGGCGCATTTGGAAGAATCCCCCCCTCTCGGCGAGCTTGGGCGCGGCGAGCCAACACCCGCGCTGCTGGCTGCTCGGCATGCGCTCACGGCATCGCCGGCACATCAGGTGGACTGGGGCTCTGATCTGGTGAGTTTTCGCGCGCCTCACTTGTCCACGTACAGAAACTTGATACCCGTGCTCTTGTGCTCGGGTGGCCCGCAGCCTATCGCCGCCATCTGGGCGGCGTCGAGCTCGGTGCCGGGGGCGAGGTCGCTGAACATGTACCCGCGCGTGCTGTGCAGTCTGCCTGATGCGAGCAAAGGAGTCGGGGCCGTAGTCGTGATCGTCGTTGGACTACTACTTGTAGGCGTGGGCGGGTCGCCCAGAGGAGCCCAGACTGATTCCATGACTTGACTGGTCGAGTCGTCGCTGTCGCGTGTGTAGATGTTTGAGCAAGCGGAATGGTGAACATGAACAGGTAAAGACTTTCAGAGGGCGCACGAGTCGACGGTGTCGGCAAACATGCAGCGGGGCGTGTCGTGCGCGACTTCACGTCGCAGAGACAGCCCCGGTCGGGGGCGGCAGGACAAGACGATCAAGACGCCCTGTCCATCCGTGTCACGCGCCGAGCGTCAAGCCAGATCAATGGGAACGCACAGTGCATAGCTAGTGTGTACAGACCCAACGCCTGCTCTGTGCACCAGCTCACAGCGGACGGCGGCTCGACTCGCCAGCGGCGGCACGGATGCCCGCCAGTGCACGCTCGATGGCCTCAAGGCGGTCCAGCAGCGCCTCCTTGTCCCCCACAGCGGCTGTGGCCGAGGCCTCGAGCTTGACCGCGTTGTCCTCGAGGTGGGCAATGCGCTCCTCGAGTGCGCTGCGCTCGGCAAGCCACTCGGCCTTCTTCTCCTGCCACTCGGCCGTCTTCTGCTGCCACTCGGCCGTCGTCTGTTGCCACTCGACCTTCTCCCTAGCGTGGTGGTCGCGCGCGGCGGCCACCTCCTCGGCCAGGCACTCGCGCTCGGCGCCCCACTCGGCCCTCTCCGCGTCGTGCGCGGCCTCGCGCTCGTCGTACCACCTCCCGATGGCGGCGACGAGCCCGTCACGCCCGGCGTGCTGCTCGTCGTTGCCGGCCGCGGCCGGGTGGCTCATGGTGTGGCGGCGCGACCCCTCGCCTGTGCGGAGGTCGGGGAGGTTGGGAACGGCGCTGACGAATGCAGGCGCCCAGGAGGGGACGTCGGCCTCGCTGTCGTCGACAGCGGCTGAGGGCGAACCCTCGGGCGAAGACTCAGAGGCGGTCGGGTCGCCGTCCTCGAGCTTCAGGCGGAGACGGATCCTGAGGCCGCTGGGCGCGTCGCTCTCCGTTGCGTCGTTGTCGATCGCTTTGTTCGAGGTGGTGTTGCTCGAGGTGGCCTGCAAGGTCAGTACAGGGCTTGCCTCCAGGTAGTGCCAACATACCGTCTTGAGATCCTTCTTGGTCTTCTTGTCAACCCACACGGCCGTGTCCTTGTCCACCAGCGCGAGGTAGACGTTGCTGCCCCGCGTGCTGGCCGCACACTTGACACTTTTCGCGCAGCATGGGTAGCAGATCTTGGCGTTGAAGTAGCCGCCCTTCTCAGCAACCGTGAGCGCCGACATCCAGCACGTGAGGCCGAACTTGTCGTCCGTGCCCAGCTCGATGCGCAGGCGGCACTGCGGGCAGATGAGGTGGTCGGGGGCCCTGGGTCGTCAGTCACGGTCGTCGGTCACTCGTCTTGCAGAAGCTCGCAGACTCACGGAAACTTGTCACCCGAGTACCAGGCCCGCTGGCCTTGAACACCGGCTTCCCGCAGCCTATCTCCGCCATCTGGGCGGCGCTGAGCTCGGCGCCAGGGGCAAAGTCGGCGAACATGTAACGCGGCGCGCGAGTCGAACGAGTCCGCAGCGTCATCGGCGGGGGCGGCGGCGGGGGCGCACCGCTGTCGTCTGGGTGAGGTTGGTCGACTTCCATGATGCCTGGGTGAGTGGGATTTTTTGGGTGGTTGAACAAGTAGATGGATGAGAGTGATGATGTGAGAAAGGAAGAGGGCGCAAGCGTTGACGCACCCCAGTCGCTCAACTTTGGCATGTGGCACCCACCCACCCACCCACGCGCCTCGTGTCCCCGGCACGCCCCAATACACACAACTGTCCAACCGCAATGTGGTCCAGTCGTCGGGCTCCGGCGGCTGTCGAACTCCAACTCCAACTCGAACCAGTCGTCGGGCAACCAGCAGTCCAGCTTCGGTGGCAGCCAGTCGTCCAACCAGCAGCAGTCGGGCTTCGTCGGCAACGAGTCGTCGAACAACCAGCAGTCGGGCTATGACTGCGCACGCCCAGCAAGAAACACAAACAACCCTGCATTCAACTGTTCAAGTGTACAGGCGTTTGCTGGTGCTCCTTACAGCAGACGGCGGCTGGGCGCGCCAATCGCCGCACGCGCACCCGCAACCGCACGCTCTGCGTCCTCGAGGCGGTTCATCATCGCCGCCTTGTCCTTCACGGCGTTGGCCTCGAGCAGGGCAACGCGCTCCGCGGCCTTGCCGGCCGTCGTGTCGTTGCCGGCCGTCGTGTCCTTGTCCGCCATCGTATCCTTGACCGCAGCCGCCTCGAGCTGCGCGATGCGGTACTTGAGCGCCGTGCGTTCGGCGAGCCACATGTCCATGTTGCGACGCTCGTTCTGCACGGCCGTCTGCCACTCTGCCGCGAGCTTGCGCTTCTCGGCCTCCCACCCCTCCTCCTTGGCCGCATGCAGCGCCTCCTTGTCCGCTAGAACTTGGCGCTGGGCCGCGAACACGACTTGGGCGTCGGTGTGCAGCTGGCGTTCGCGGTTCCACAAGGACTCGTTGGCCGCGTACTGGACCTTCTCCGCGTTCCACGTGGCCTTGTCATGAGCGTGCTGCTGATCCTTGGCGTCCCAGGCGACCTTGTCGTGGGCATACTGTTGGCGTTCGACGTCCCATGCGGCCTTCTCCTCGGCGTGGCGACGACGCTCCTCCTCACGCGCAGCTGCCTCGTTGGCATACATGTCGCGCTCGGCGTCCCACGCAGCTTCGTCGTTCGCGTAGTGTTGGCGCTCCACCTCCCACGCCGCCTTCTGCTCCACATGGTCTTGACGCTCTGCCTCCCACTCGGCCTTCTGCTTGGCGTGGTCCTGCCTCTCCGTGTCCAAGGCGGCAGCCGCAGAGTAGCGTGGACGCCTGGTAGCTGGCTGTGGGACGATCGCATCGCTGGTCGGGACAGGAATGTGGCTGGCAGAGGTTGGCTTGGTGGCCGAGGTCGAGGACTCGGCAGCGACAGTCGCAGCGAGGCTGGGGGGCTGGACGCTGACATCGCCGGACGCGCTCAGGCTGGACTGGACCTTGGACTGACATGTCAGCTCATCCAGGCTGCCAACCAGTAACGTACAGTACTCGTACTCAAAACCTTCAGAACCTCCTTGGTTTTCTTGTCGACCCACACCGCAGTGTCCCTATCCACGAACGCAACGTAGACGTTGTTTGCTACCGAGCTCAAGGAGCACTTGGTACTGCCGGAGACGCACGAATGGCAGATACGCATGTTGAAGTACCCCCCCGCCTCGGCGACCTTGAGTGCCATGGCCCAGCACCCATTGTACTTGAGGGATGAGTCGCGGGCTCGCTCGTTGCATCGGTCGCAGACCAAGTGACCGGGAACCCTGTGACACTCAGCTCGAGCTCTGTCCGTCATGGGTACCGCGGACGTACGGATACTTGATCCCTGTGTACGTCGCATTGCTGGCCTCCTTGAACTCGGGTAATCCACAGCCTATCGCGACCATCTGCGAGACGCTGAGCTCGGTACCACGGCTCAGATCGTTGAACATGTACGTCGACGTGCGAGTCCCACTGGGTTGGGTAGTCGAAAGGGTCGCTGGCTGGGGCGGCGGCGACGGGGGTGGGGGCGGCGGCGGCGGAGGAGCGGTCATCGCGCTACTACCTGCAGCCGTGTCGACCAGGTGATCCCACTCTGGCTCCATGCTTGGCCGAGTGAGGTGGATGCAAAGTCGGTGTTGGGTTGAGAAGAAGGTGGAATATCGAGTGGGATGATGTGAAGAGTTGAGAAGAGGGCGCGCAGTGGGATGGGATGACTGGATCGAAGCAACACAAGCATCCGACCCTGCGCCTCGTGTCGCGACGCGTCGACGCACCGACGCGCCGACACACACCGCACGCCACAAGCATGCGGCCGATATCGGGCGAACTGCAATGCACAGCGTCAGACCAGCGGGGCGGGCAAGATGACCAGCGCCGCGCGTGGAGCGGGTCGCCCCGCCGGCCGCCTCATCCGGCAAGGGCCTTGATACCTCGCGCGCGACGGACGGCGCACATGTCGTCGGCCCCAAGCACGACGCGTCGCCCTACACCCTCTTGAGCCCCCACACCTCGGTGGCGGGCACCAGGCGCCTGTCGCTGGACGCCACGCTGCCCTCCTTCGTCCACAGCGGCGGGAAGAAGTTGAAGCTGCGGTCGCCCGGCACGTCCCTCACGTCTTCCTTCCACGTCGGCCAGCGGAGGGCGGTGTAGAAGTCATGCACGTTGGCGCTGAGCATGGCCGCGACCCACTGGCCGTGCCCGAGCTCGAGGTTCTCCCACTCGAGGCTGTCGGGGCCGAGGTAGTGGATGCGCCCGGGGTCGCCAAGCGCGCCGCCGTCGAGCGCGAAGAAGCCGCCCGCTACGTCGTCGCCGACAAGGATCATGCCGGCCGCGGTGGCATCTTTCGCCGGCGCCCCGTCGGCCGGGGGCACGACGAAGCTTGCGCCGGGCGGCACGAGGCGCCGGGGCAGCTGCTCGCTTCCCCCGCCCCAGATCCGCACCCAGCCGTCGACGACCACCCCGCCGCTCGAGTACGCTAGCGTGCCAAGCAGGCTGCGCGTGGTGACCTGCAGCGCGGTGAGGACTGCGCCTGCGTCCTCCGGCGCCGGGAGGAGAGTGACGGCGCTGGGCGAGTCGGCGATCCACTGCTCGAGCTCGGGGAGGGCGGGGTCGTCGCTTAGGAGGTCGGCGAGGGGGCGGGGCATGCTCGAGGGGTGTCAGTCGATTGGGGATAGTATGAGAGGGCGGTGTGGTGACGGGGGTGCATGTAGCCGCGGCGGCAGCTCGATTCTCGTTGAGCAGGTCGATGTGCGATGGTGCAGTCGAGGAAGGTCGTTCTGCGCGCTCTTCGTCTCTTCGTTCGCGCTTGTCCGCAGAGAGCGGACATGAGGCAACTGTCCGTTTGTGGCACAATGGTGTGGCAGGCCGGATTAATTCCGGCAGTGAATCAAGTCCCACGCGCGCTCCCTTCATCAAACCCAATTCCCCGACACTCGAGGGGGCTCCCGCACACGGACAAGACCTGACAACTTCATAAAAGAACCAGGGAACATGGTGGCCCACAGATTGTCGTTCCCGCACCTACTTGTCCTGGAGCAGGGGGAGAGACCGCGCGCAGCCGACCAGCCTCGGTCGCTCCGGAGCCTCAACCCACCACACCTCCCCGCGAAGGGCAAGCCCAGAGACCGCGTTGGACCTAGTAGGGGCGTATAGGGTGGGGTTGGCGACAGCAAGACGGCTTTAGGGACATCCGGGGCGGTCGAGCTTGTTCGCTATCATCTCTGGGACGCAGGTTATGGCCTCCGGGGTGACGTGCATGGTGAACACTCCAACGGCCTGACGGACGCCAGTGCTGGGCGATATGGAACAAACCACCGGCACGATCGTGAGGGGAAGTGCAGCCGGCCCCAGGACACGGGTGCACCACACGCCCTTGGCTGTTAACGACTAAGCGGAGTGGGGGCTGGTACATATGAGGATGGTTGAGTGATGCAGGAGCCGGCGCGCTCGCACCTGTTGTTGTCGGTGCGGGGCAGGTTGCCCCCAGCCACCGCCGCTTCCATCGTGCCAGGCCCTGCTAGCAGCTTTGGTGGGTAGAAAGGATGTGGGAACTCTACCCGGCACGCGGGTCCCCTTTCCTGCGTAGATTGCTCATGCATCTGCCCCAGCTTGTCCCGGACACACTGGCCCCCACCAGCCGGCTCCCCCGTGCTCGGGTGTTCACAACCCCACTCCAGCCGCTCCATCCTGCCCGTATGAGGACAACAGTGTCACCTTGCGGATGGACTGTCGGATGAGCGCATCGCGGATCTCGAGTGCGGGGAAGGACAGGCTGCAGCAATGCGACGCGCAGGTGTCGCATTCGAGGGCACCCTAGCACTTCGACCAGGTGTCCCAGGAGGTGAGGTCCTCGCCGAAGTAGGTAGTCCTCGGGCGTCACATACCGCTCAAAGTCGTTGTTTCCGACAGAGAAGACGATAGATTAGCGGAAGGATACAGTCTTGGTCGAGGTTGAACTGGCCCTTCCTGCCTCGCGGAAGGGCAGGGGGGCTCGTAACGCTCATCAGGAGCCTCCGACCTGGATGTCGACGGTTAGGTCGGGGGGTGAGCCGCGGATGGTACGTTTCGGCGCCGGAGCGGGCATCGTCGAGGGAGAGAAGAGAGGGCGGCGGGTCAGGAGAGTCAAGGGGGAAACAGGAGGAGAGCGAGGAACCGAATGTCGGTCGACGAGTCAGAGGATTACCGACGGTGGACGAACGCCCGCTCCTGGAAAGGGGAGCGGGTTCATGTTCACCCGTGCAGATCTTGCACACTGCAAGGAGAACGAGTGGAGTCGATGAAAGCTGCTCGAGGCATCGGCGTAGGAAGGACGGCGGGCGACTTCGACTTCTTCTTCTGCCACCTCTCTTCCTCCTGCTCATTGTTCTCCCCACTCTTGACAGCGGCCTCGAGAGCCCGCAGGACCCACTACTCGAGTCTCTGGTGCTTTTCCTGGGCCTGGGTGGTGCCGCCTCTCCGCGCCCCGCCTTGCTCCTCTTGGAGGGCAGCGCCAAGTTCAGCTTGAAGGTCCAGCTCGTCGTGGTTACGACCTAAGCGGTTCTTCAGTTCCTCTAGTGATAGATGCGTGAGGGTCCACCGCTCCGACAGCGGCGAGGGAACTTTCCGCCTGGAGCTGGTCGGGGTCGCGCACGACACTGCTCCCGCCAACGTGGTCTCGAGGAACCGACAGCAGCACCGCCGACCGAGGTGCTCCCGAGGGCCTGCACCTGCAGCTCCAGCCTCCGCTCAAAGCTCTTGATCCAGGCGGCGCCGCTTGCCTGCTCGTTGTCAGCGGATTCCGCTGTCCTTGCCATCTTGTGCTGGTCTAGGAGGGGCTGGAGCTCGGCCTCGGGCCAGTGGCGCTGGATTACTCCACTTACACTCTTCTGGATACGTGTGTGGAGGTTCGAGCCCGCAGCAAAGTGGGCGGCGCTACTGGAGGGGATAGGCAACTGTTGTGGGCGACCTTCCTGCGCCGAGACTGAAGCTCCCTGGGCACCTCGCTTCTCGAGGCCCCCTACCTCAGCCTCCTCCAATGGGCACATGGTTCCCCTGGACGCATATGAGGGGAATTTAGAGCCATGGTGGATTTGGTACTCGACCTCGTCTCCTACACCTGCCTCCGAGCCTGTTCCCCGGGTTGGCTTTCCAGCCGGTCTCGAAGCCTCGTTGGTCTTCCAGTTCTTAGTAGTAAGCTTGTCCGCGTGTGGGGGCTTGGTCCCCGTTCCCGCGGCGGACTCGTCATGATGCTTCCTGCACCTGGGCGTTGTTGGAGGCGGCCCCAGACTGGGTGGGCTGGCCGGGACGCTTCGAGGAGGTTGGGTGGCGGGACGGGCGTGGCTCTGGATGTTGGCTCGGGGGTTAGATTGTCGGAAAAGTGGGTTTTGGTGGAGAACACGAATGAGGCGAGTTGATGGTTGTGGTGCAGTGCAAGCGCAGCCGTGTTTAAGAGTGGGAGAGAAATGGGAGAGAGTGTCAAGTGATGGCGCGAGGGCTGATGGTTGACTGACGAACGACTCCACTAAACAATGCAAGTGAGCCAAGGCCATTAACGCCAGCTACCTAACACACGCAGAGATGATCAAAGTCTTCCCCTGAGGCAACACAGGGGCATGGCAGACGGCTGAGGTGGTGCCGAACGGCGGAGGCACGGGCCGCGCGTGTGTTGGTGGCGAACACCGCCGCTCAACACACACAATTTTATTGATCCTCACACATCACTCAGAGGTCAACATCAGCATACAAGGCCTCCACAACGCCGATTGGGTAAGAAACAAAATGTTTATATGCCCAGAAGCGTGTTGTGCACACAAGCAATCGCGTTGATGGGATGGGTGGCGACTGCCCTGGGCCCGCGGGTGGGGAATTTTCCCAATGTTCTCCGATTACTGCGCGGTGGTTGTCACAGCACATCATGCATAGGGACCCATCTGGAGTATGCGCAAAATGATTGCATGCTTCCAAGCTGCACACGGAGGAGCAGGGAAATGCTCCATCACACGCCACTCCAACTGTACCTCTACCAACCCCCAGTCGGGTCAGGCCATGCCACCGAACTATCGTCATTCAAGTCCTAGACCTGGAGGTCAGATTCAAGCGCCTTGTAGTATTCAGTGAAACCAATCTTGAAGTTGATGAAGATGAAGGAGAGATGGTAGGAGTTGGGAACAGCGGTACCCGGAAGCTCCGCCCAACACCCACGTTACAGTCCTGGTGCTCGACATCCTCAGCCCGCTCTCCAGCCAACCTGACCACACTGGCACCCCAGAAGGCCACTTCATCCCGTTGCATCTCCCGGAACGTCGCAGCAGAGGCGGTCCAGGGAGAGGTGTCGACCTGCCTTCCAGCGCCCGACCTCTCCTCGAGTCCTCCAGGTCGTTAGATTTGAAGAAACACCGTCCACGCTAGGTAGGGCTGGTGCTCGGTGTGAGCCCGGGAGGGCTTGCTCTGCGCGCAGTAGAATCTTGGCCCTCTGAAGCGTGAGTACGGCTGGGACGGTGTTGGGCGGCGATGTAGCCCTGTAATCGCTGGTGGAGTGCGATCAGGGCAGTGCTGGGAGGCGAGCGCATCTCGAATTGCTGCAACGCGTCTAGCTCGACGCGGAGGTTGCTCCCGGTCACATAGGGTGAGGAAAATCACCAATTGAGGGCATTTGCAGCGATTGGCGTAGAACATGGGGGCCGAGTGGGGAGGTGCTGTTGGCGCTTCGTCGCCTCGTCCACGAGCACCGTCCGAAATGGCCCCTCGGATCTCGCCAAGCTTGTATGTAGGTGGGTGGATAGACTTTAGGTTGAGCAGTCCCCTCTCCACATGTGAAGCGGTTCTCGGTTTGTATTGAAGACGGTCGGCGCACGTATCCTCTAGCGACAGTCGCGAACCTTTCCTGCCTCGGTCACCGCAGTTGCCATCACGCTGGTATCTTGGTCCACACGTCGAGCGGGGTTAGATCTTGGACCAAGTGGAGGGGGTGGACACGTCCCGGGTGGTGTGCGTTGTTGAATCTGGAGCAGCGCTTCAAGGTGAGGTTGGATCATTGGATACGAGCCCCACCACCGCTCAAGGACAAGCGTCAGCGGTTGCGCCAGCCGGTGAACGTCAGACGGCTCGAGGACCCTGGTCGCTCCCGTGGCCCACTCACTTTAACCCTCTTGTGGTCTCGTTTGATCAGCTCCTGGACCAACACGACGTCGATCTCAACACGCGCGTGACAGACATGTGGTCGGAGCACTTTCCAATGCGTGCCAGTAGTTAAACATTGTGAGCGAGCAGCCTACCAGCTGGGAGGTAAGCCGACGGACGGCCGCGTCTTTGTCGTTTGGGCTTGTTGCTGGCACCGATAGACTGTAGGAAAAAAAAAGGTCAGCACTGTTGTAGGAGTGGAAAGAAGACGGGTGGAGTGAAGGAAGGAAAAGAGTGATCCAACTTGTGTGTGTGGGGAATTCTGGCGCCCGAGCGCGGGGGTTGGTTGACTGTCGTCACCCTGCCCCGGCGGCGCCGCGAGTCTCCCCTGCGCGACCGACTATTCTGTTTGCCAGGGGAATGAGGGGCTGTTTACTACCAAAGCCCACCCAGGGATGTCACTGCTCAGTGCTGACTGGTGGTTGACTGCTATCTCCACAAACGGCGGGGGGGCTACAAATCCTCAATTTGTCACCTGCTGCAATGAATGACATAGCAGCACTTGTTTCTATGGAGGCTGCCTACCACTATCACCGCTCTCGAAATCAATCAAGAGCGAAGTGATGCTGCTGGGCTGATGATATCCTCCCCTCCTCTCCACACTCGCTCATTGTGTCCACCAGCTGAGGTGATTGATGCCTGTTTCGGTGTGACGCCGCGGGCAACCACTAGCCGAACCCCTGTCGACCGGCCAGCCAAAACCAATGGCCATCACGAGCGGTGCAAGTTGAGCGACGAACGACGACGGTCGGGACACGACGCTGTGCCTCACTGATCGAGAGAGTCGAGTCGTATAGTTTGGAGGGCAGGCGTCTTGAAATGTAAGGGCGGGTTTATTGTTGCTCGTGAACCGACGGTGGGGTTGCAGATGTCTATCATCGTTGTCAAGTGCTTGGTGCAAGTCAAGGTAAAGGCGTGTGTGCCGCGTTGCAACGAGTCAGCTTGTGGTAGCAAGGCAGAGGGCATCGGCCAAACGGTTGACTCACCCCATCCTCGCTGCCGCCGCCGTCACGCATTGTGCCGCCCCTCACCCCTCGTCTTGTGCACCCTCACGTGTCATCCTCGTGTACTGCTTCCTGCTGCCTCCCTGTGGGGTCAAAAGGTGGGTGCGTGGGCGCGGTGCGGTGTGCCATGCTTCCTTCCTTCCCTCACAGTCGTCCCTCGCCGCCAATCTGCCCCCGCTTCCTTCGTCGTCGCCCACTCCCGCACCATCCTTCCCCCCTCCCCCCCAGGTCAGCGTATTTCAACCTTCCTTTGCACCATCCCTCTTTGCATTCCCACTTCACTCTTCATCCCTCGTCGCACTAGCCAAGTCGACCCACCCTCACTCGACCTACCCCTCACTCCCCGACTACACCCACAGCCCAGCATGCCCCCCAGCAGGCAGTCCCTCCCCCGAGTGGCCAAGGCCAAGTCGCCAGTCGCGCTGCCCATGTCGCGACCACAAGATAGGGCGACAGCTTCCTCAACCCCCGGCCCCTCGACGGCCGGCCCCTCAAACCCCCGCCGCTCGACCGCTGGTCCCTCGACCAAACCAGCGCCTCCCTCACCCTCGCCACCACCCAACACTGGGTACATGTTCGCCCACTACCCAGTGGGCCAACAGCTCACCACCGAGGAGATGGCCCAGCTCGGGTACACCAATGAAACCGACCGCTATACCAAGAAGGGCAAGGTTGGCGTGGTGCGGCGGGTCAGGAAGTACATGTGAGTCAATCAACATGGCACCCACACACACCCACCCCTTCCCACCCCTTCCCACCCCTTCCCCTTTCACAACCATGAGCCTAGGTCAACCGCTGATCACCCCCACCCTCACCAGTGCACCACCACACGCGGCATGCAAGAGGTGCCGCAACCGTCCGGGCCCGTGCTGGGTCGAGGTTCTCGAGGTAGCTGCTCCAGGGGGCTACTTTCGTAACCTCACCTGCCACTTCTGCTCCCAGAACGGTGCTTGCGAGACGGGGACGAACAACAAGCACTTCTTCCTTGCGTTCCCCGATTCCGACACCATGTACTTTGTCCACCGCCAGGACTTTGAGGTCTACCGGACTGTGAGTGCATGAGACGAATCGAGTTTGTACTCACCACCCCAGCAACACCTCGACGAGCTGCGCCGCGTCAACATTGTGCAACTGGGAGAAGGTCCTCCCGAGCACAAGTCTCGTGCCAAGTCCCCTTCCGAGCGCAAGAGCAAGAAGAAGGGGAAGGGCAAGGCCAAGGCGACCTCCTCCGACTCCGACTTGGAGTCGGAGGAGGGTGGCGACAGCGCCCCTCACTCCTGGGGGGCCGGGGACGACGAGGGCTCTGTCAACGGGCATCTCCCTGCCGAGGAGACCTCGGAGGACAGAGCCTCTCCCGAGGGCGCGTTCTCCAACGGTGACGGTGCCGCCGACCCCGACCATGTTGAGTATGGCTCGGACGAGGAAGGGGGCTCCGAGCACGGCGACGGACAGGAGGACGGGAGCGGCCGCAGCCGGGACGGCTCCGACGAGTACGACACTGCTGCCGGCTCGACGGCCGGACCCATCGACCTCGACTCCAGCTCCGACGAGTCCACCGAGTACGGAGGTGACCCGCAGCTCGAGCTTGCCGCCCTGAAGGCCCAGAAGGCGAGGTGGAAGGAGGAGAGGCGTGAGTGGGGCGTCTTCGACGTGTCGATGCGAGCCGAGAACCACGACCTCCGCACCCGCCTCGAGCGCGCAGAGGCCGCAAACCGCAAGCTGCTGCAGCGCGTCAAGGCCGCCGAGACCACCACCGAGAAGCTTGCGCTTCGGGTCAACGAGCTGTCCGAGCAGCTGTACCCCGCGCGGGGGTTCGATTAAAGGGTCCAAGCGCAAGGGCGGTAGACAATAAGTGAGTGCGGCGTGCATGCCGATCTTGATGCTGACGTCGATCTAGTGCGAGGTGCACAGTGCAGGGAGCAGGTTGTGAAACGAAGCAGGGACAATGAGGCTTGATGACGACGAGGTAACGACAATGTCTTGTACACTTGCCCCAGAGTGGCTACTTGCATATAGTCTTGTAAGCATTGATCATATCCATGACATTCCGACCCATTGTACAGAGTGAGTAGATGCGCGTTTGCATTGTCGGGGTGCGTGGGACGAGAAGAGAGGGGGCAGGCGGCGAGGGATGAGGACAAAGAGTGCAAAGCGGGACAGGGGGCGGTGCGTGGCCCCGCACTCACCCCTCTGTCGTCACTAGCATCAGCGCGGCCACTGCGCCTCGTGCAGACGGATCAGGACGGGGTTGTGGTTACAGCTGCGGTACTTGTGCCTCTGGCCTGACCCTATCCAACAACGATTCATCCCATGCCTACAATGTTGATTACCCTCGGCCCACACGAATGTCCTTCACCCCTCGCACATCCCCCTAGCCCACGATCGAGGACAGGATGCGCTTACCCCAGGGCACCTTCTCACCCGGCGTCGGCCTCTGCCAATCGCGGCGGCCAGTTTCTGGAGTGTCAGCGCTCGCCTCACGACAACCCCGACACCCACGCAAGTCGGCATGGCGCAGGTCGACCCATTTCGTCTTGTTGTAGATCTTGAACCCGGCGGCCAAGACCACAAAGACGGGGATGTTGAGGTAGTTCATGAAGAAGCTCTCGACTTCGAACGGGGGCACTGGGTGTCAGTACTGCACGCGGCAGGCTCTCACTAAACACGGTCCAGCCCTGGAAGAAGACGAAGAAGATGCACCCGATGAGGCCGAACCACGCGCCGAACGGGTACAGCGGTGCCTTGAACGGCAGCTCGTCGAGGGACACGCCCTGGAGCTTGAGGGCCTGCCTAAAGCGGATATGCGACGCGCAGATGAGCGACCAGGTGATGAAGACGCCCACGCCCGAGATGTTGACGAGCCACGTGTACACGTGCCCCGCCGAGCTCGAGAGGTTGAGGAGCGCGAGCAGGCCGAGGAGGTTGCCGATGAGGAGCGCGACCCAGGGCACGCCCCACTTTGTCGTCTTGCCCATCCACTTTGGCGCCTTGCCCTCGTGCGCCATGGCCGTGAGGTTGCGCGAGGACACGTACAGGCTGCCGTTGATGGCTGAGATGATGGTGATGACGATGACGGCGTTGACGACGTCTCCGCCGCGCGGGAGGCCGGCGCGCATGAAGGCGATGACGAAGGGCGAGCGCGCCGTCTTGGAGCTCGCAGAGAGGTAGTTGGGGTCGTTCCACGGCACGCAGAGCGAGACTGGGCGGGGTTAGCGGCGCGATGTGGCGGGTGCTCACCGAAGAAGATGCCGCCGATAAACACGATGATGATGCGCCAGAAGACCATCTTGATCGCCTTGGGCACGTCGCGCGCGGGGTTGACGCTCTCGCCGGCCGTGAGGCCGATCATCTCGCTCCCCGCGTACAGGTTGGCAGCGTACACGAACACCTTGAAGACGCCGACGACGCCGTTGGAGAACGGCCCAGGGTCGCGATAGTACTTGAAACCGACTGGGCCCTGGGAGCCGATGGCGCCGGAGCTGATGAGCACCGAGCAGAGGAAGAAGGCGACGATGAAGAGCAGCTTGACGGCCGTGATGGCGAACTCGACCTCGCCGAAGGTTCCGACCCCGAGCATGACAAGGCACATGAAGAAGACCCAGAAGACGAGGATGAAGCCCCAGCCAGGCATTGCGCTCTTCCAGAACGTGAGGACCAGCCCGAGGTTGTTGTACTCTGTCGCGAGGATGCAGATCCTGGGTGATCAGCCCATTCATCCACTCTACTCGCCCGGGCTGACGTACCAGAGGAAATAGTAGATCCAGCCTACTGCAAATGCGAGCGCGGGGTCGAGGAAGCGGCCAGTGTAGTTTGTGAACGAGCCTGCGGTCAGCGCTCGCGGATGCGCCCAAACTCACCAGTCACGGAAATAAACGCGGCCATTTCGCCCAGGCTCTGCATCACACACCAGAGCAGGAAGCCTACGATACCGAAGCCCAGCAGCAGACCCGCCGGCCCGCCGTTCGTGAACCCGTTGCCCAGACCGACAAAGTACCCCGGCCCAATGATGCCGCCGAGCGCAATCATCTGCAAGTGCCGCGCCTTGAGGCTGCGCTTGAGCTCGATGTTGTCGGTCCCCGCGGGCACGGCCTCCGCATAGTACTTGACGGCATCCTCCTTGCCCTCGGTGTAGGCCTCGTGGTGCTTCTCTTCTGGAGTCGACATGGTGGGTGTGTGGGGGCGGGAGAGGGGCCGCCGACGCGTGCTTATCTAGCCCCGGGTGTCATGGTGCGCCGCCCGGCGCCGAGCGCGACCCGGTGCCCCGGGACATAGCCGTCGGCAAGGTGAGCGCGTTCGATATCAGTCGAGTGGTAGTCACGAGTCAGCGCCCAGGGTGGCACGCCAAGGCCAGCCAACAAGCGGTTGCCGATAATGGTTCCGGGTGCCACTATCATCACACGCGGCAGTCGGCCCGCGCCGCCAGTTTAACCGGAGCACGGCGCGGCGCAGCGTAGCGTAGCGTGCACAGTAGCCAGCGAGCTCCCCGGCCGAGATCCAGGAGCATGGGGGCGGCCTCCGATGCGTGTGGTTAGTGGGTGTTTGTTCGAAATGGTTACCCGACGCGTAGATATCTGGCTGGGGCGCGGCGGGGCGCCACGGGCTTGGCGCGGTTACCTGTCGTCCGAGTGTCGAGCCAGCGCTTACTGCGTGTTGTGGTACTCCTTCTTGATATGTTGGCAGTCACGGGCTTGTGTTCTGCACTTGCACTCGTCGCGCGGCCCCGCAGATAGACGTTGGCCGCGGGGCTGGTATCCCTCGGCAGGCTGCCCTCGGCTACGCGAGTTGATAATCAGCATCGTAGATACGCTGCGCCCTGATATCTGGCGGGGGGCTGCGTGACTCCGCGATGATTGGCAGAGACGACGATGCGGGCTCTTCACAGCCGGGTTCATAGCCCCCGACATGCTCACCACTGGTCGTCACCATTGTCCCCACTCTGCTGATGGCCCCCGCTCGGGCTTGATGTTTGATGCCCCACGGTATTCGCAGCACACAGAGCCGCAACGCGACGGAACTGGGGCTGAAAGGGGAGATTGACAGGGGGTGAGGTGCAGCAATGCGCCGCCCGACCAACGACCAACCAACCACGCCCTCGCCCCGGCCGCCGCCTCTCCTCTTCACTCATCACCAAACAACACAGGCATGCCTCACCGACGGCCGATCACCGGCGACGAGGCTTGTTGGGACTTGTCATGTGTCGGCGTTGCCACTGCTGTCTCACGGCACCCTCCGCCCCGATCGCGCTAAGCTCGGCAGGTCGCGGACCGAGCTGCGCCGCGGTAGTTGAACTCGCGATAAGCGTCGACCGAGGCATGCGGTCGCGCCGCGGTCGCACCGCTGCACGCTATGCCTATGCGGGGCGTTTTGTCCTGTCTCACTGTGAGTCACACCGAGTCAGGAACGCCGAGGCCGCGGATCAGTGGAATGTGGCTCGGGCGGCGTGGCATCTGCCGACGGGCGCTGCGGATTTGCGTGACGGGCGCCCGCATGCTGTTCGTGGCAAGATGGGAAGCGTTCTTCGCGGGATGGGGATGGTAGCGGTTGAGAGGCGGGGAGAGAGCTGGGACTGGACGACATGGCCCGGAGACCTGGTGTGGCTCGAAGACGTGGCGGATGAGACGAGCGAGTGGCTACTTCCAACTCATTTGCTCCACGGCTTCCAGTCTCGTCTCATCCCCGTGTTTATGTACTCGTCTCTCATTCGCTCCGAGGCGTCTCGTCTCACCCGCTCCACGGGTTTGCTCTCCCCGGGGCTCCTCGGCTTGGGCTCCTCGCGATCACTCCCCCGCAATCTTCAAACGGAGCGTCCGCCAATGGCGGAGCACGCCGTGTCTGAATCGAGGCGTTGCTCGACTTGTGCCAAGCGAGACGCCGCAGCAGCTCCCTGCTTGGCCTGGCCTGCTTCCCCACAACCCACACGACGCCGACCCCCGCGAACCCCACGGTGCTCCCTGTCGGCGTGATCAACGCCGCGGCGCAGGTAGCGTGAACAGCGAACAGCGCGCCGCACTGGGGCCACTGGAGCCACAACGCCTCGCTCGCACCGCACTGGAGCAACCCGCCACCGCGTGAGTGCGTTCCAGTGGCACCTGAGAAACACACTATCGCCGGACGGGAACCGAAGAATGTGGTTTAGACCCTCCGGCGGGAGCGGCACCCATGTGTCCAGATTCCACCTGCCACGGACGCGTCGTGTCCGCGTGGACACCGTACCCCGAGGGCCCGAGCCCCGACCGCCGAAAGGCCGCAGTGCTGGGGCGATTGCGTCGCGATACGCGTGGCAAAGCCGCGAAAATCTATTATTGATCGTGGAGCCCGCGGTTCCGCGTGGGCGTGTGGGGCGGGGGCATCAGAGTTTGAGCACTCCTTGTCCTGGGCCACACTAAATCGCTTGGCGGGCTGCGTGAGCCATCTTGATAGGCTGCGAGGTCCGAAATCGCCGGGTCCCGCCCAACACCGACGCGTGATCCCGAACCCCGCGGTTGACGGGCCACGGACGTCTAGGGGCGTGTACGAGGCGTGATCATGTGGGTGGGGGCCCAGCAGGTGCTTGGCGGCTGTAGATGGCAACTGTCGGCCCGAGAGTGCGTATGCGAGGTGAGTGGGGGGGTCGCTGTTGTTGTCTGGCCAGGCCTCCCTCGGATTAACGCACGTATGGGCGGGGCAGGCTGCCAAGCATGGGTGCATGCTCCACATGACCCCTGCAGGCATCAGACGGCTTTCCCGGTCTGGGTCTGGTAGCAGGGGCACGGGATGGAAGAAAGTTGTGCCAAGTGGTAGCGAGGTCAGCTGCTGGCTACCTGCTGCGAATAACCAGAGGCAGCGGGAGGCTGTCAATCGCACGGTACGAGCTAGTGGTGGTGACCTCCCAGGCAATCTAGACGCGCACTTCGCATCTCCCTCTGCATTCGGCGTTCGTTGGCAGCTCCGGGACTGGCGGTGCCATGCAAGGCGTTCATCTAAGCCGCCCCCGCAAGCCGACAGACGACGCGAGTCGCACGCTTTGCCCCAAACGAATCGGCAACCCCGCTCCATTGGAGGGTGGTCCCTGGGAGGTTTGTCGTACGTGCCTGGCAATGTCCTGGATCTCCAAAAAATGCCAAGCCAGTGAACGCATCCAGCCTCGCCAAGTAAACGAAGAGAGTCGTAGGCAGCGGCAACGGCGTGGGGCGCTCGGGGCGGGGCAGCGGGGGTCGGCGGGGGGTGCTCGGCGTGTGAGTGCCAAGTTGCGGGATTGGCCCGGTGTCGAGGTGGCAGCTCGACAACTACTTAAGGCAGTGGCAGCTGACTTGGTTGGCGTTCATCCCACACCCGGACGACCACACACCATGGCCACCACCGAGAAGAACCACTACGCCAACGGCATCGCGCCCGCCGACGAGAAGGAGCAGTGGGGCACGCGCGCCATCTCTCACGAGAGCGGCGAGGAGCAGGCCATCAAGGGCGAGCCCACCCAGCTCCTCGGCCACGACATTGACGCCGGCCTCGACCCGGCCGAGGTCAAGCGCATCACGCGCAAGATCGACTTCCGCCTCATCCCCATGCTCATCGCCATGTACTCGATCTCGCTCATCGACCGCACCAACCTCGCCGTCGCCCGCACGGCCAACGAGAACCAGTTTGACAAGGACCTCGGAACCGGCAAGCCCAACGGCATGGAGTACAACATTGTCACCCTCGTCTTCTTTGTCCCCTACATTGTCTTTGAGCTTCCCGTGAGTCTTACCTTTCGCCGCTGCTGCATGCACCCGCTGACCCCCCGCCTAGTCGCAGTTCGGTCTCAAGAAGTTTGGTGCCCGCCTCTGGCTCGGCTCGGCCGTCACCCTCTGGGGCTTCGTCATGCTCGGCATGGGCTTTGTCAAGAACTGGCAGTCGCTCGCCGCCCTCCGCGCCATCCTCGGCTTCTTCGAGTCGGCCCTCTTCCCCGGAGCCGCCTTCCTTATCTCGTGCTGGTACCCCCGCCGCGAGCTCGCTGTCCGCAACGTCATCTTCTACATCACCTCGGCCGTCGCTGGCTCCTTCGCCAAGCTCCTCGGCTTCGGCTTCTCCCAGGCCAACGGCACCGCCGGCCTCGCTGGCTGGCAGTGGATGTTCATCATCTACGGAATTATCACTGTAATCATCGGCGCTGCGGCGCTCATCTGGCTCGTCGACATCCCCACCAAGGCCGTGTTCCTCACCGAGGAGGAGCGCGAGATTGTCCAGCTTCGTCTCGAGCGCGACCGTGCCGACTCGATCCCCGACTCGCTCACCTGGGCCAAGGTCGGCAAGTACGCCCTCGACCCTCTTCCCTGGCTGTTCGCCCTCAGCTTCATGTCGGTCACCACCTCGGCCTACGCCCTGTCCTTCTTCCTCCCCCGTCTCCTCACCAACATGGGCTTCAACAACGTCGAGTCAATGGTCCTCGGTACGCCTGCCTACTTCTGGGCTATTGTCCCCGGCTTCGTCTGCGGCCGCATCGCCGACCGTATCCCCGGCACCCGCGGCGCTGCTGTCCTCTTCAACTCGGCCTGCATCATCGCCGGCACTGCCATGTACTCGCGCCTGCCCATGGGCATGAAGGCTGCGCGCATGGCCGGTATCTTCATCGCCTGCGGCGGCGGCAACGCCAACGTCCCCCTCATCATCTCGTGGCAGGCCGTCTCGATCCGCTCCCAGTCCAAGCGCGCCTTCTGCTCGGCCCTCACCATTGCCTTTGGCGGCATCGGCGGTATCCTCGGCTCGACCCTCTTCTTCAACAAGGAGGCCAAGATCGGCTACCCCACCGGTGTCTACACCATCATCGGCCTCAACTCGATGGCCTTTGTCTTTGCCATCATCCTCATCCTGTGGTTCCGCTGGAAGAACTCGCGCGCCGACCGCGGCCTCATGATCATTGAGGGTGTCGAGGGCTTCCGCCTTCAGTGGTAGATGGGTTGTTGGAGTTGGGCTTGGAGGGTGCGCGCGGTAGCGCACCACACATACATACACACAAAAAGTTGTACCATTTGTTGAGCACGAACATTGGAATGCATCACACATTGCATAGGAGCTGGGGCTGCAGACGCAGACGATCGAGACAGGCTGGAGAGGACGAGCTGAACAACAGGAGTCGAGTGGTCGGTGGGAAGACTTCCGGAGTCACCGTGCCAAGGCGCCAAGGTGCCCGCCGGCGAGCCCTCGGCGGTCGGCTTGTCGGCATCAGCCCGGTCGGTCGGCTGCGGAGCGGGCGGGCGGGCGTGCTCGACGGACGGGCCGGTGTGCGGCCGAGGCGGGGCGGCGGTGGACGAGGGGGGGCTCGGCGTCATGCTTCAGCCAAGGCCGCAGCGTCCACTCTGACCCGCTCATCATCCACGGAATCGCAGGCCGAGGGGGGTGGGTCAGCAGGGCCGAATGGTTGAATGGGCTCAGCAGGCACCCCCTCCACTCCCCCACCCAGCCAAGGTACACGGCCAGCGGCGTACGAGTGCACAGAATTGCTGGGCTTACTCGCAGCGAGCGCGGTCAGCAGCATGCATCGCGCCACAGCCCTCCATAGCAGGCCGAGGGTGGAGTTTGCCGAGCCCGGCGGGTGGAGTCAGCCAAGTGCCACCCCCCACCCCACCCGTTGCCGCAGCCTCGGCCAAATCCGAGATTGATAATCGCCAGTCCAGTCGCCATCACACACTCGACCATGTCGGCGCTAGTCATCGCCCAGGCGCGCGTCGACGAGCATGCGCGCTTGCTCCGGGGCGGGGAAGGGTACGGCGCGGCGGACGTCGCGCGGAGCGACGCTGGGTCCGACACCGCCGAGGAGGAGGACGACGACAAGCCCCACGTCCCGCTCAAGTATGGCATGTCGACGGCGCGGCTCGTGATCGTGTGGTGAGTGCGCGTGGGTCCGCGGAATCGTCGCATTGCTCGCCTCTGTGCCCCTGCGTCGTCGGGCTCGGCGCGGCCGTCGTGTCTACTGGCGAGGTTGGCAGTGCTGCTCGATATGCAGCCCCCCCAGCAGGCCCCCTCCTCGCCTCGCAGATGACAGCTGCTCTCGGCTTCCTCACCTGGAGTTGAGTCGGCCTCGAAGCTGGTGTCTCCTGGGCGCAGGCTCCAACCCGTCCCTCATGTGTCCCCCTCCCCCGCTGCCGAGCAGCCATCGCTCGCTCGCTGACGCTCGCTCCCATCAACCCTCGCTCGCTCGCAGCCTCGGCATCTGGTCCTCCAACTTCGCCTTCGCCGTGCAAGGCACCGCGATCCCCACCCTCGCGCCCAGCATCTCCAGCCACTTCCAGCACGCCGAGCTCGCGGCGTACCTCGGCAGCGTGTTCGGCCTGGCCAACACGGCCGGGATACCAGTGTACGGCGTGCTCATCGACACGTTGGGCCGGCGCTTCGCGATGCTCGTGGCGTGTGCGCTCTTCGGCGCCGGGACCGTCGCGTGCGCGCTCGCGCCGGGCATGTATGCGCTCATTGCGGCGCGGGGCGTCGCGGGGCTCGGTGGGGGCGGGTTGTTGGCTGTCAGCGCGGTCATTTGCACCGACTTGGTCGAGCTGAGGGAGCGGGGGTTTTACCAGGGTACGGACTCGAGTGGCTCGCTCCTGGCGGTGGCCTGCTCACTCGCTCACTCGCGCGCTCGCTGACGCTCGCGCGCAGGCATCATGATGACAATCTTCGGCATCGGGTCCACGCTCGGCGGCCCGCTGTCAGGCTACCTCGCCGACCACTACGGCTGGCAGTGGTCCTTCTGGGTACAGGTGCCCATCATAGCGTGGTGCGCGGCCATCGTAGCGCTCTTCCTCCCCGAGCCGCCCACCCCTCCGACGCACAAGAGCGCGTGGAGGGGGCTGCTGAGCCTCGACTGGGCCGGCACGGCGCTGCTGCTCGGCGCGATATCCGCGCTCATCCTCGCGCTGAGTCTGCACACGTCGTACTTTTACGCGTGGGCCGATGTGCGCGTCGCCGGCCTGCTCGCGGCCAGCGCGGTCGGCCTCGGCGCGTTCGTGAGGGTCGAGGGCAGGGCCGCGCGCCCGATCGTGCCCCTCTCCCTCTTCCGCTCACGCCAGCTCGTCGCGCTGTGGGTCAGCTCGGCGCTCATCAGCTCCGTCAACCTCGGGTTCCAGTTCCAGATCCCGACGTTCTTCGCCGTGCTGGCTGATGCGCCGGCGGCCGAAGCGGGCCTCGTGGTCAGCATATGCTCGGGCATAGGACTGTCGACCGGCACGCTGCTCGCGGGCTAGTGAGTCGGCGTAGGTGACTCAGCTGACCGACGCAGCCACATTCGCCGGGGCGGGGGGTACACGACGCTGGGCCAGGCCGCCGTCGCCGTGCTCATCGTCGCGCCGCTCGTCGCGGCAAAGTGGACGCCCTCGTGGCCCTGGTGGGCGTTCTACGCGACGGCCGCCCCCGCGTCCTGGGGCTACGCGACCTTCCTCTGCGTCTCGCTCAGTACGTTCTTTCCTGTGCACCGCTGACCCCAGTCGCGCTCATCTCCAGCGTGGACCGGCACACGATGCCCAAGGCGACGGCCCTGCTCTACACGGTGCGCTCGCTCGGCGCGACCCTCGGCGTAAGCCTCGGCGGCAGCGTGCAGGTCGGCGCTTTGGTATCGGGGCTCGAGGCGCGCTTCGCCGGCCAGCCTGGCGCCGAGGCCATCATCAGCGCCGTCGTGCACTCCAAGGAGGCGATCAAGGACCTGCCGGCGGGGCAGAGGGCGCTCGCACTCGACGCGTACGCGGACAGCATATCCGTCGTGTGGGTCGCGTGTGCGGGCGCCGCGGCCTTGACGCTGGTTGCTGCGCTGTTCATCCGCCAGAACGACATCCACGGGGTCGCGAAGCGGCCGGGGGATGAGGACGAGGAGTAGAGGTGGGTAGAGTTAGAGCATAGTTAGAACGTAGAGCTGGTTAATGCACCGTTGCGGAGTGCCGTCGGCGTCGCCTCTGCCGCGTTGGCCCGCAGCCCGGCCGGGCGATGCCGCGAGCGGGACACTCCGCTGGGCTCGGGCACTGTCGCGGCGCCACACCCGTCGCCGCTACCCCGCCCCGACCCGCGCGACCATCTCGTGCATTCCGTGTCGTTCCAGACGGCACTGACGCCGTACCGACACAGCCCCGCAGCACCGACGTCAGCGCCGTCGGCGCACGGCCGGGCCCTGAGCCCACCCCGCAAGTCAGGGCGGCAAGGCTCGGCGCCGCTCGGCGTCCAATAGCAGTGCGTGCGCTGCGCCGTCCGGCTCGCCATCTCGACGTCATCGGGTGCGGGGGTGCTCGAGCGGCGAGCCGCGCCGCGCTGCGTCAGTCGAGTCCAAGTCCGCTCGGCTCCGTCTGTCGCGTCAGACGTCCATTCATGTCATTTGTACTGCTGCTTCCTCTCCCCTCGCTCATCGGCCCTGGTAGCCGCCAGTGTTGACGTCGCCGTGGCCGCGGGTCGCGTTCTTGACGGCGCCCTCGACCTGGAACTTTGCGACCTGGCTCTTGCCGTTGTCGAGGATGAGCGTGATGGCGGCCCTGGGCGGTCAGCTGTGGTCGGATGCGGTGTCTCAGCTACTCACTCAACAGACTTGTCCTTGACCTTCTTGTCGTCGCCGAAGAAGGCCGTCTCGAGCTCCTGCTTGCCGATGGGCTTGAGGATGCCGGTGTGGCCCGTGCCCGACGAGTACTGCGGTGTGAGCGGGGTGTCCGTTGTGGTGAGTCTGTCTTCCCCCCTCCCCTCGTTTGGATGGAGATGGTTCGCGAGCACGCTCGCAAGCCATCTCGCCCGCCTGACCACCCATCTGCGCGAGGAGGACGTGGCCCGGCCGCCCGCCCACCCCGAGGAAGGCACATCGCCACCACCCACCCCCCCTCCGCTCCCTTCCCCAAGCCACTCACAATGTTGAAGTTTCCAATGAAACGCGCCAGGGCAATGTCCTTGCTGCCGTCCTTCCAAGCCTTGTACTCTGCCTCGTCGTCGATGAGGACAACGTACTCGTCGGCGTGCTCGTGTGGGCGCCAGATGACGGCAAGGGTGTCGGCGGTCATTGTGTGTGGGGGTGGGGGGTGGGGTGTGTGTGCGGTTGTGGGTAGTCTCTCTAGGGAAGAGAGAGTAGAGAGATGGGCTGTTTGGATGTGTTGATGAAGAGGAAGAGAAGGTTGCAGAAGGATGGATGCGTTATAAGGCGTGTCCCGGGTGGGGCGGCGGCGGTGGAACTGGCACTGGATCGCGGTGGCCATTGGACCATCTGGGTGGACCACTCAACTCGACTTCTGACGTCACATGATGTCAACGAACGCCGGAGCCGGGTGGAGCGGGAGTAGACCCACGCGACGAGCTTGGCGGGCCTATGACCCACGTGGCCGCGTGCCTAACCTCTCCCCCAATATCTTGAACTAGGCGCGCCGTGCCTGGGTGCGAGAAAAAATGTCCACGATGGGCCGATCGCGCCCAAGAAAGAAATTTGATCCCGTCACCGTTGATGCCGCCATCTCGCGCGTCGCGTCTCTCTCTGTGCAGCTCGCTCGCTCTCTCTCGTACGACTTGGAGCCCAGCCCATCACGAACCCTCTTTGCCTCTGCTCCTGTGCCCTTTGATCCCTCTTGAGCCCCCTCAGCCGGCTGCTCACATGGCCCCATCCTAGCACCTAGCACCTGTCACGTCGACGCATTGCCGCCGCCGCCTCCGCCTCCGCCTCGGCGCGCACGCGCCTGCCTGCTGCCTGGCATCTAGGTCGGGCCCGCCCGCCCGCCCGCCAAAGGTAAAGGCCCAAAGGCGCCGCGCCAATCGGCCCATTGCGGTTTTCAGGCGCGTCGCGCGTGCAAGCGACTTGCGGCCAGGCAGGCAGGCGGGTGGCCCCCCAAAAGTCCATCGTATCATATTGTGATGCATGCAACGACGACGTGCTGCTGGCTGCTGCAACCACGACCTCTTACTCTACTCTGTACTCTCTCGCATTGTTCTAAACGCTTCATTGTTCAGCTCTTCTTCTTCTCTGTACATCCCCCATCTCACCCCCATCACACCCCACACTACAATGGTCGCCCCCTTTGACATCCCCGCCCGCCCGGCCAACGTCGGCATCAAGGCCATCGAGATGTACTTCCCCAAGCGCTGCATCTCCGAGGACGACCTCGAGGACTTTGATGGCGTCAGCAAGGGCAAGTACACGATTGGTCTCGGCCAGAAGTACATGGCCTTTACCGACGACACGTGAGTAGGCGGCTTGGGAACGCTGGGGGACGGAGCAGTTGTGGAGGGGGGTGGTGCGATGGCGAGTGGTGCCATGGAGCCATGGTGCGATGGCGAGGCGCACTGGCGGGGCGCGACACAACTCCGACGCAACTCCGAGCTAACCTCTGCAGCGAGGACATCAACTCGGTCGCTCTCTCGGTCGTCTCGTCGCTCCTCGAGAAGTACAACATCGACCCCAAGTCGATCGGCCGCCTCGACGTCGGCACTGAGACTCTGATCGACAAGTCCAAGTCGACCAAGACTGTCCTCATGGACCTGTTTGCCAAGGCCGGCAACCACGACATTGAGGGCATCGACTCGAAGAACGCCTGCTACGGCTCGACGGCCGCCCTCTTCAACTGCATCAACTGGATCCAGTCCGAGTCGTGGGACGGCCGCGACGCCATCGTCATGTGCGGTGACATTGCCATCTACAAGGAGGGCTCGGCCCGCCCCGTCGGCGGCATGGGTGCCTGCGCTCTGCTCATTGGCCCCAACGCGCCCCTCGTTGTCGAGCGTGAGTGCGGCGGCGGCGGCGGCATCGTGCCATGCGCCTCCCTCTTGCCCGTTGTAGCAGCATGCTGACCCCCGTCCCAGCCGTCCACGGCACGTACATTGCCAACACGTACGACTTTTACAAGCCCGACCTTTCGGCTGAATACGTGAGTTTGATTGCCGTGGCGTGGCGCTTGGCGGCGCGTGCGCCGAGACAATAACAAGGACTGACACGGCCCCAGCCCACCGTCGACGGCCCCTGGACCATTGCCGCCTACCTCGGCGCTCTGGACAACGCCTACAACACGTACCTCGACAAGGCGGCCGCCTCGCGCGCCCGCGCCGCCAAGAAGGGCCTCACCAACGGTGTCGCCAACGGTGTCGACGCCGAGGACCTGACCCAGTTCGACTACGTCTGCCTCCACTCGCCCTACGGCAAGCTCGTCCAGAAGGGCCACGCCCGTCTGTTCTACAACGACTACCTCCGCAACCCCACCGACGCCAAGTTTGCCAACATCCCCGAGAACATCAAGGACCTTGACAAGACCAAGACGTACACGGACAAGGTTGTCGAGAAGACGTTCATCGCCCACGCCGACGCCCACTACAAGGCGGCCGTTGTCCCCGGCTCGGACTGCGTCAAGCGCTGCGGTAACATGTACACTGCTTCGCTGTACGGTGCCTTCGCGGCCCTCGTCGCCAACACGCCTTCGGACTCGTTCCAGGGCAAGCGCGTCGGTCTCTACGCCTTCGGCTCGGGCTGCGCCGCGTCGTTCTACGCCATCCGCGTCGCCGGCTCGACCGAGGAGATCCGCTCCAAGCTTGACCTCCAGAAGCGCCTCGCCGCCATGGAGGTTGTCCACCCCACCGTCTACGTCGAGTCGCTCAAGACGCGCGAGGACAACCACAACGCTGTCAAGTACACGCCCCAGGGATCGATTGACAACATCTGGCCCGGCGCCTACTACCTCGTCGGTGTCGACGACCTCTACCGCCGCACCTACGCCCAGAAGCCGGCGTCGGCTTAAGCGCGGATCTCATTGTATTACTTTAGACGGCATCTACATTGTCAATCTGATACCCTGGCTTTCATGCATGGATGATTGCGACGCGAGGGCACACGAGCGAAGCGAGTGTGCCGGAGTGCGGGGGACCGAGGATGTGGTCAGAGGGGCGTGATCGTCCTCTGCGTCGATACCCCTATACCCCGTGATGATCAAAGCAGCGATGTCTGCAGCGACGAGCGCGTGCACTGCCCGCCATGGCCCGTAACACATGCAATATAGTGTACAACAACACAGTCGAGTCGACTCGCCTACCCGCCCCAGCCATACGCATACCCCGCGCTCTTGCCCCCGATGCCAGGCTGAGGCCGCCACAGCGCCGGCGCCGGCCGCTCACGGGGCGGCCTGACCCGTCTCCTCTTCCGCGGCGCAGCCTCCTCCCCCGGGGGAAGCACCTCCGCCAGCCGGAGCACCGGCACGGCCTTGGCCGCGCTCTTCTCGCTGCCCCTCGCGACGAAGAGCACGGGCAGGACGGCGCCGGCGGACACGGTGTACGCGCCCACCTCGGACGGGGCGACGGGCGGCGCGGGCGCGTCGACCGCCGCCTCGGCCGCGAGGCGCGCGATCCGCTCCCTCACGTGCGCTGGGAGAGGTTGCAGGCGCGGGTTCGGGGTCGGCGGGACGACCTCGCGCGTGCTGAGGGAGACTGGGCGGGGCTGCTGGTCGGTCGAGAAGAGGCGGAAGGCTGGCGTGAGATGGGTAGCGGGGGGGACTTACACACTGGCACGTCGTCGGCTCTGGGCGGCGGAGGGGGGAGCTCGCCGGCAGCCGCGGCGGCGAGGTCGCGCAGCGCGCGCTCGCGCTCTTTTCGGCGGCGCTTCTTTGCGTTCTGCTTCTCGGCTTTGGTGAGGGGGCGGCCGAGGGCCGCTTCGGCCGCTGCGTCGTCGTCTACTTCGGGGGCGGGGAGGGAGGCGGAGGCGAGGGAGGTGGCTGGGGGAGCCGGGGGGAGGTCGGGCAGGAGGGCCGCCATGAGGCGGTGGTACGCTGCCACCACTTCTTCTGCTGGCTCGAAGCCTGCGTCACTGCCGGCCGACGGGGTCGGGGACGGCGCGCGCGGCGCTGGAGCCGGCGGGGGCGAGGGCGAGCTTGTGGCCATGTTGTTGTTATTATTGTCGATGTTGTCGATGGAGATGTCGCAGATGACTGCCCCTCCACCCGCGGCTCGCCACGCTAGAAAATTACCGGCAAACGCCGTCCGCCCATATCGCCACCTCGACTGTTGTTTGTGCCTTCAGTCCACTCCACCCACCATGTCATACAACAACGTCGGTCTCTCGACCGCGCGCGGAAGGTGAGCGAGCCCGACGGCCGCGCTGACGCGAAGCGGCACAAATGGATACATTGTGCGCAACACCGGCAGCGTCAAGGTGCGCGACGGGCCCCCGAACGGCGGGTTCGCGGGCTACCAGCGCTACGATGACTACCTCAACGACATTGCCAAGCCGATGGTGCACCGTGCGCCGGATGCGGGCATCCTCGAGCACGAGAGGAAGCGGCAGGTCGAGATCAAGTGTCTGGAGCTGCGAGACGAGATGGAGGACGCGGGGTGGGTCCCTCCCCCGCGGAGGTTGAAGCTGACGGCGTAGGGCCGACGAAGGCGACATCGAGGACGCCGTCAGCGCGCTGCGCGAAAAGCTGAGCCACGAGACCATCGTACCCGCGCGCCGCGCGACAGACAGCCACAGCGTCGCGCGGGCCAAGGAGGTCGAGATGGGCCGGCTCGGGCGCGCGCTCAACATCGGCCCGGACCACGTCGAGGGGCGCGCGTTCCAGCGCGAGACGGACGAGGAGAAGGCCGCGCGGCTCGCTGAGAAGGAGGAGAGGGAGAGGCAGCGCGTCGAGGCCGCGCTCAAGCGCGAGCGTGAGGCCGAGGAGCGTGAGGCCGCCTGGCGCGAGAAGGAGAAGCTGCGCAGGAGAGAGGAGTACTACCGCAAGCAGGGGAGGAGCCGGCGCGACGACTCAAGGTCGCCTAGCCCGCGTGCGAGGGACGACTCGCGGTCCCCGGCCCCGCGGCGCAGGGACGACTCGCGCTCGCGCTCGCCTGCCCCGCGCAGGCGCGACGACTCGGACTCGCCGCCCCGCCGCGCGCGTGATGACTCGGCCTCGCCTCCCCGCCGTCGCGACGACTCGCGCTCGCCACCCCGCCGCCGCGACGACTCGGCCTCGCCCCCCCGCCGGCGCGCAGACAGCCGCTCGCCCGCGCCCCGCCGCGACGACAGCCGCTCGCCCTCGCGCTCGGCGTCGCCCCCGCGCAGGCGGCGCTACGACGACGACTCGGACTAGGCGTGTATGAGAGACGCTCTGGAGTCTAGGCGTGTATGAGAGGCGCGCTGGGCCACGAGGCGTGTATGAGAGGAGTGGCTCGTGATTGCAGGTGGCAGTGAAGCAGGCAGTAGTATAGCATGTATGCGCAGTGTGCGATCGAGGTTGGTCGGGCGGCGCGGCTGACGGCTGACGGCTGACGGTGAATGCCAGCTCACCGCATCGCAGCTTGGCTCACCGACCTTACAAGTTCTGACACTGCACCGCTTCACCAGTCCCCGGTCCTTTATCGCAGGCGAGCAGGCCGCCCAGGTCGGCGATACGGCGCCCTGCCGGATGCCTAGTGGTTGCACGTAGCGGCCGACCGGCGCAGGTCTGCTCACCCGCGGGCTTTGGCACCTCACCAAACTGGATGCCGAGTATCCTGGCCCCGGGACGTGTCTTGAGCCGCCTACCTCTCTGGGCCGTCGCAACATGCTGGGTCACCCAGCATGAATGTTGTTGCGACGGCCCAGAGCGACAGGCAGCCCAGGACGTGATCCAGCGCCTTGGCACTCCAGACCGTCTGTGCAGCTGGCGCAGGGGTGATGAGGATGGGGCAGCTGCCTACATTGCGCATCAGACGCATACACCGTCAAAGCTGGCGGTGGCGATAAGGAATGAATGCCGGAATGCCACCGCACCATCGACGTGGGTGCCTGCCCTCGCGTTCCAGCACGTATGCAGGTATCCAATTCCCCCCCCCCCCATGCTCCGGTATCCTCAGCGGCGACTACATCGACTTTAGGCCGGGCTGACTGAGCTCGGACTGGGGGCAGGCCGAGCCCCTCGGTTTGTGCCAAGATGCCGAGTCACCATCCATGACTCATACGTGGCGAGTGCTTGATTGCAGCATTTCGCCCAGACGCGACGCAACGCAGCACGCAACGACTACCCCCTCGCTTACAGCTGCTGACTTGTTGGCGTCGCCCAGGCCTTGGCCTTTGTGCGGGCGTGATCAGGTTGCTGTGGATATCACGCGCCCCGAGCTGGCCGCGCATAAAAGGGAGACACGGGCGAGGGCGAGCTGACCACCTCGCAACCACCTTGCACTCACCGCTCGCTCCACCCAGCCCCATGCCCCTCACGTACGACGTCTTCATCACGCCACCGCTAGCGCAGGCCCCGACCATCCCCCTCCCGGGCGGCGAGGCGCCGCAGTGGCAGCCGCTGTCGACGACGGTCGTCTCGGGCCTGCGCGACGCCGTGCTCATCGACCCGCCCTTCACCGTGCGCGAGACCGAGGCCGTCGCCGAGTGGTTCGCGGGCAAGGGGCGGCGCCTGACGCACATCTTCATCACGCACGGGCACGGCGACCACTGGTTTGGGGCGCCGGCGCTCGCCGAGCGGTTTGGCGCGCGCGTCGTCGCGAGCGAGGGGACCATCGCCGAGATGCGCAAGAGCGTCGCCGTGAAGGCTACGCTTTGGGAGAGGCTCTTCCCCGGCCAGATTCCCGAGCACACGCCGATCACGGCCGAGCCGGTCGCGGCGATCGAGCTCGAGGGCGAGGTGCTCGCCGTCGTCGAGGCGGGCCACACCGACACGGACGCGAGCACGATGCTGCACGTGCCCTCGCTGCGGCTGCTGGTGGCAGGCGACGTGGTGTACGACGGCGCGCACCAGTTCCTCGGTGAGGGCCGCGGCGGGGGCCTGCACGCGTGGCTCGCGGCGCTCGACATTGCCGAGAGCTTGAAGCCGAAGCTCGTCGTCGCGGGACACAGGGTCGCGGGGCGCGACGACGACGCGGCGCGGATCATCGGCGAGACGCGCGCGTACCTCGGCGCGGCGATCGCGCTGCGAGAGACCGAGGGGGACGCGGCCGCGTGGTACGCTGCGATGAGGGGCCGGTTCCCCGAGCGGATCACCCCCAACGCCGCGTGGCTGAGCGCGCTGGCGCTGTATAGCTAGTCGAGATGCAGTCGTGTCGTTGCAGCGGGCTGGGTTGGGCGCAGCGTGTGCACGCGGCTTGGCTACTGCCGCCGCGATCAGCTACCGGGCGGGGGCAGTGGGGGCGTAGAGGGGCGTGGCAGGGTGGGGGGGGGGGGGGCGGGGCGCTGGCTGACGTGTTGGCCGCGCGGTGCGACGCTGGCTGGGAGTCACGAATCATGGCTAGCTCGCCGCTGCGCGCAGTGAGCAGCGGCGGCAAGGTGGCGAGTGCGTCGTTGCACCGGCCAGCAAGTATCGACACCCGTTGCTGGAGGGCAGGACTTGCCACGCCACACCACCCTCTGCCTCCTCGAAAAGAGGCCAGGGCTCCGACGGCCTGTCACGCGGGCTCCCGGCGCCGTCTCGGCCTCTCGTCGGCAACTCGCGGGCACGGGCGGCTGCTCTGTACTCTGACCACGCCGTAAATGGCACGCCACGCCTACCTCGCACTGTCCGCTCGCTCGGAGTATCGCAAGGCAGCAAGACAGCGGTCGCAGCCCGCACGGCGACTGCCTGCCCGCCGGCATCGCCCAGACCGAGGCATACCCCGGTCGCCGACAGCGCGAGTATCGCGGCGCCGCAGCGCGCATCGTAAATATCGCGAGTGATCTCGCGGCCTCGCGGCCTCGGGGCCGGCGGCGCACGTGGGCCTGGCTCGGGGACCGGTGCGATCGAGCTGAGGCTGCGCGGCACGCCGCCGCACTGCACTCCGGAGCACTGTGTGCCAGCCAGCACTGGATGCTGCATGCCCCAGTCAGCGTCCACTTCGCCGTCGGCGACAGTCATGCGCGCGCGATCCGTGCGGGCGGGGGATCTGCCGGCGAGCCCGCGAACGTGTGAACGCGGGCCACGGTCGCATCAGTCACCGAGGCAGGCGTGGAGGGTCGGCTCCGAATCGTGCGTGCTGCTCGCGTGTAGCTGCCTGGCCGCTGCCTGCCCGCTGCTTGGCCGCTCCCTGCCCTGGGCATTTGACGGCTGTGTAATGGGCTGGGATGGCCGACGGGCTCGCAAATACCATGTGGCTGACGTGGATTAGTGGCATTAGGACGGGAGCTGGCTGGCTGAGCAATCACCAACGAAATCTCGGAGCTCGGCACCGGCACACGAAGCGACTCGGGCACTCGGCGAGTGCAACGAAAATTATCCCTCAGATTGCTCCTCTGCTCGTGCGCGATCCCACCGCCTCGCGACTCACCTCCCCACGGCTCGCTAGGAAATGTGCGAGCCGTGGGGGGCGAGGCAAGCCGAGCCTCGGCTTCCGGGCTTGCTTCCCTCTCCTCGGCCCCTGCGCCGTGCCGCCGTGCGCGCGTGCGTGCAGATAACGCTGTTTTCAGTCAGCATTTGCTCATGCCGCTGCCTGCCCGCGGGCCTGAGAAATCACGATGCGCTCGCGACGCGGCACTGCGGCACGCCGGGACCGACGCGAGTCGTCAGACGCCGAGGATGGCGAGGTGCTGCACTGCACTGCATGCACGACTGATAGATATAAAACCTGACAAAGTTGCGTTGACATCAGCATCCATCCCCAGATAAGCTCGCCACTGCGCAGCACCACTACGACGACAACAACAACAATAGCCCCGCCAACCATGTCGTCTGAGAAGATTGTGACGCCCGTCCTGGCCGTCACGCCTAGCGCCACGCTCACCGACCTGCCCGCTGCTGCCGCCGCCGCCGAGGTCGACAAGCCCAAGTCGGTCGACGAGCGCACCGTCTCCGCCGCCGACGGCGTGATCAAGGGCGAGAGCGAGAGCGAGGGCGCCGCCGACGAGCCCAACGCCCTGGCCTCGCTCGGCCGCGCGCGCAAGAACTACCTCATGCTCGTTTTCGTGAGTCGCCCTGCCACCGCGCCCGCCTTGTGCCCAGCTAACCCGCCCAGTGTATCTCCATGTTCATTGACGCCGCCGGTGTCTCCGCCACGTTCCTCATGACCGCCCCCATCGGCGAGGACCTGGGCATCAGCCTCGCCAACCAGGCGTGGATCCTCGGCTCGTACTCGCTCGCCTTTGCCTCGACGCTGCTCTTCGCCGGCCGCCTCGCAGACCTGTACCCGCCCAACATTGTCTACACGATCGGCTTCTTCGGCCTCGGCGTCTTCTACCTCATCATCTCGTTCATGACCAACGACTACGCCTTCTACATTCTGCGCGCGCTCTCGGGCCTGCTCGCGGTGCTCACCGTGCCCAGCTCGATCAACATGATCATCCAGATGTACCCCGAGCCCGAGGAGCAGGCCAAGAAGCTCGGCCTCTTCGGCATGTCGGGCGCGCTCGCCAACACGATCGCGCTCGTGCTCGCCGGCGCGTTCGTCACCGCCAGCTGGCGCTGGTACTTCCGCTTCATCGCCATCCTCGTCATTCCGTTCAGCGTCGGCGCGTGGTTCCTCATGCCCCGCACCAAGGCCGTCGCCGAGGACATCAAGGGCAGCGACAAGTGGAAGCGCATGGACCTCGTCGGCGTCTTCATCATGGTCGCCATGCTCGTCACCTTCATCCTGGCCTTTACCCAGGCGCCGCTCGAGGGCTGGAACAAGCCCATCTTCATCGCGCCCATTGTCATCTCGGCCGTCCTCCTCCCCGTCTTCATCATCTGGGAGCACCGCATGCCCCACGGCTACTCGCTCCTGCCGCACAACGTCTGGAGCCTGCCCAACATCTTCCCGCTCATCATCCAGGCGTCAGCGCCCTTCCTCTGGTTCGCGACCTACCAGCTCCGCATGGCCAGCTACTTCCAGGACGTGCTCCACGACTCGGCCATCATTTCCGCCGTCAAGCTCCTCCCCATGGGCATCACGGCGCTCATCGTCGGCACCCTTACCCAGGTCTTCCCGTGGCTCATCACCCGCCCCCGCTGGGTCCAGCCCATCGCCTCGCTCTTCGCCTTTGCCGGCACCATGATCCTCGCCTACTCTGACGGCGGCCGCGGCCACGACTACTGGCGCTGGGTGTTCCCCTCGGAGATTGTCGGCACCATCGGCGCCATGATCGTCTTCATCGGCATGAACACGACGCTTATCCAGGCCTTCCCCCTCGAGTTTGCTGGTGTCGGCGGCTCGTTTGCCCAGGTCATCTTCCAGATTGGCGGCATCATCGGCATTGCCGTCCAGACCGCGCTCATCGCCACTGGCGACGGCCACATCGACGACTGGAAGGGAACCCAGAACGGCTACTTCTTCTCGTCTGGATGGATCCTCGCGACCGGCCTCGTCTTCGTGCTCTGGTACAGGCAGCACAAGATGCCCTCGCACCAGGGCGGCACCGTGGCCGTCTAAGCCCCACCTGCCTCGACTTCCTAGACAAGACCTAGACCCAGCTAGAAATGTACAGTACAGTGGCATCATAATCTATGTACTTATGTATCGATGCAGCCCCGCTCTAATATCTAAGTGTGATGCGTGCTCCTATCCTCTACGCCGCGCCCGTGTTGTCCGCGCACGACCACGGCCCGGCGCTCGAGCTCGAGTCGATCAGGTCCTTGACGGCGCCGTACGTCCCCGCGACGGTCATGAAGAGGGCGACGAAGAAGAGGGTGACGTTGAGCGCGAGCGTGGCGCGGAGGCGCGGGGAGCGGCGTGCCTCGGGCGCCGCGTACCGCCAGTTGTCGTGCCACCACATGAACGTGTACGGGATGATGCAGTCGTCTGGGGGTGTGAGCTGCGGCACGGCGAGGAACCCGAGCCACCCCAAGTCACTTACTCGGTGAAATCAGCGCGCCGAGCAGCGAGATGATGTTGCCAAAGTTGGGAATCGCGCTGGCGATCACATACGCGACGGCTGACGTCCCCGCCATGCAGCCGAGCCACGTCGCCCAGTGCGTGGCCGAGTTGGACGTGAGGTGCTTCGAGCCAGCGAGCAGGCGCACGAACAGCGGCTTGCCGCTCATGTGCGCGTAGATGACGAGGCTTGCGACGAGCGCGGGGATCGCGAGCCCGAAGCACACCTTGCTCATGAGGGCGCCGGCCGAGGCCAGCGCCGGCGTCGCGACGTACTGCCCGCAGAAGACGTACACGAGGATGCCGAGCACGAGGTAGAGCCCGGTGAGGAGCGACGTGCTGAGGTACAGGTACTTTTCGTACTGCCGGGGGTCGGCCATCTCGGACACGATGTTGAAGTAGCACGGCGTGGCGGAGTATGAGAAGAGGCTGGGGAGTAAGCGGGGCCGGTAGGGGAGGCTTACACAGAGTTGACGGCGCTCATCGCGCTCCCGAACGAGGGGTTGCCGAACGCCTTGATCTCCTTTGTCCAGCCCGCGGGCGCGCCCGCAGGGCCCTGCACGCCGACGGCGACGGTGAGGGTGAGCACGGCCGCGAGGAGGGAGGCCACGCCGAGCCAGGACAGCCCGGTGATCTTCTCGAGCGTGCGGATCGAGCCCAGCGCAAAGCCGGCGACGCTGGCGACCGCGATGAAGACGGCCGTGCAGGCGCCGTGCGCGCTCACGCCGTTGAGCGCGGCGCTGAGGCTCACGACGGCGCTCGAGACGGTCGTCACCATGTCGACGAGAAAGAAGACGTAGAGGTATTCGCGGACCCAGCGCCCGCCGAACACGGAGCCGGCGTCGGGCAGGCCGTAGGTGGCTGGGTGGTTGCGCTTGAAGCTGCCGATGGAGCGCGCGCAGTCTGGGAAGCGTCAGCTGCTGCGGGGAGAGATGAGGGTGACACCCACAGCACACGATGCTCTGCACCACGAGCAGCACCAGCACGCCCGGCACGAGCCCGAGTGTCTGGAACACGAACGGGAGCGATAGGATGCCGAGCCCGATGTTGGACTTGAACATGAGCACGAAGGCGCCGAGGCCGGAGACCTTGTGAGTGTCAGCGCGAGCGTCGAGCGAGGGAGCGCGAGACGCAGGGGCACTCACGCCGCGGAAGTTTGGCCCATCGGCGCTGATGTGCCCGAAGACGGCGTCGTCGAGCGAGGCGGTGGGCGCCTCGGCCTTTTCGACTGTCGAGGAGAGCGAGGCCGTGTCTGCTGGGGGTGGTGGTCTTGTCGCCATGGTGAGTGAATGGTGAGTCGTCGAGCGAGCGCGTTCATCAAGCCAGCGAGCCCCTCGTTCAACGCAGCGAACCCTCGCCGCTGCTCGCTGCCCCCCTGCCCTGCGAAAAGTCCTCGCCCGACTCGTCGTCGGACAAACAGGCCGATGACACGAACTCGAACTTTTGATGACCGAGACCTCAGGGGCTCGCTAATCGTCCGCTTCAGCGGGCAGGCAGCGGGGGGCCGCCTAGGGCCGCAGCTCGCTCGCACCAGGGCAGCTGTGCAAAACTTGCAAGCGCGCGCGTGTCGCGGCTGCAGAGGGATGCAGAGGGCACGGAACCCCGCTCCTGCGAGTCCGTGGGCGCGGACAAGTGGTGCTGGTCGACGCGCTGGAATCCGTGGGGGCGGACGATAAGGCGTATCAGTGGCTCTGTGCCCGGCAGCCGTCCTTCGCGTCGAGGTAGCGGCGGCACGATGGTGGCCGCTGTGCGCCGGCGGCGCTTGCGGGGCCGACGCCCTCGTCGCGGTCGCCGCCGCCGCCGCCATCCCCGTCGCCATCACCATCGCCATCGCCATCGCGGGCGTCACGCCCGCCCCGCCCGCCACCGTGCTGAACCAATGACTCATACTGCCTACAGACTACTAGTCCCAATCATCGAACCCAAGGTCCCAGCAAAACGGCGGCTTGTTCAACCGCTGTGCCTTCCCCCTGGCCGCCAGCCCATCCAGCAGCGCCATGTCCCCCGGCGGCAGCCTCACAACCTGCAGGTTCTGCACCAAGCGCTCGTGGCTCACGCTCTTGGGGAGGGGCACGATCCCGCGGTTGACCTGGTAGCTGATGAGCACGCAGGCGGCGCTGACGCCGTTACGTTTGGCGACGGCGACGATATCGTCGTCCTGCAGCACGGGCGCGCCTGGCCCCCCGAGCGGACTATACGCCTCGAGGAGGATGCCGCGGTCGTCGCAGTAGGCCTTGAGCGCGTGCTGCGGCAGGAAGGGGTGGTTCTCGACCTGGTTGACGGCGGGGACTACTTTCCAGCTCTTGGCCAGCTCCTCGAGGTACGGTATGCTCCAGTTGCACACGCCGATGGCGCGCGCCTTGCCTGCCGCGTAGACCGCCTCCATCCCGGCCCAGGTGCGCGCCTGGTCCCAGGACCGGTCGACCTTGTACGTCCCGTCGGGGTTGAGCGGGCGGAGGGGGTTCGCGGCGGTCGGGTCGGGGAAGAAGCGGATGGGCCAGTGGACGAGCTGCGAGCGTCAGCGAGCCGCGCGGGCGGGCGGTGGGCGAGGGGGGTAGGCGGGCGAAGGGGGAGGAGGGGAGAGGGGAGGTCCGCACCACTCACATACAGGTCGACATAGTCGAGGCCGAGGTTGTCCAGCGTACGCCCCAGCCCGGCCCCCACGTCGTCCTGGTGCAGATTCCACACCTTGCTCGTGACGAAGATGTCCTCGCGGGGCACGCCCGACAGGCGGATGCCCTCGCCGACCTCGCGCTCATTCCTGTCGTCAGCACGCCCTCCCCCCATGGCTTACAGGTAGATGTACGCGCAGTCGAGCAGCCGGTAGCCCTGCTGCAGGGCGAAGGCGACGGCCTCGCGGGTTACGTTGAGCGGGGCCTGCCAGGTGCCTTGGGTCAGCTTTGCCGGGCTGTAGACGCACCCAGCCCCACGGTCGGGATGCGCACGCCGTTGTTGAGCTCGAATGTCGTTGGGAGGGCGTCGAGCGTCATGATGTCTGGGGAGTGGGGTTGTGTCCGCCGGGCATGATATAGCCTGCCTCGGATCGGGGTGGGCCGATCGGCGCGGGTGGGCTGCCGATATCCCGGGTGCTCGCCGCGATCCCGGCTGGCCACTGCGCCACCCGGCTGTGCTTGCGCTGTATGTGCATGGTGCCCGCGCATGCATGTCGCGCCTAGGGATGTCTCCGCTGATGCCCCGCAGCTTTGCTCTACTCGTCCGTCGTGGCCACCCGGCGGCCTTGGCGCGGCGCAGGCTGGCCATCTCCGACGCGCCGCCGGTAACCCGAGTCATCGGCCACAATCCACGAGTGAGACGCTGCGCCTGCCACCCCACCCCACTGTTACACTATGCATCTGATCCGCCTACACAACAACACGCGCAGACCGGTGTGCCCACCTGCGCTTCAGGCCGTACGAGCCCGAAGCTCAGCGCTCGCTTCGCTCGCGCTTCGCTCCCTAGGTCGACAAATACGCCATGTCAAACCCAGGCGGGAACAGCCGGTCAAAGATGTCCGCGTGGTTAAACTCGGGCAGCGCGACCACCTGCAACCCCCGCGCCCTCCTTCGCTCCATCTCCCCCGCGTAGATCTCCTTGAGCGCCCCGACGACCGACCGGATCCCAAAGATGAAACCGAGATCCGGCTCCTTGAAGTGCACGGGCGGGAACCGGGCCAGTGCCAGCCCGCTCGCCTCGTCGTACAGCGGCAGGTACCCCTTGCCCATGTCCGGCGGGTCCTTGACGCCCTTGGGGTACGGGAACTTGATGTCTTGGCCCGTCGTGGTGTGCGCAAAGTCGACAATACGCACGACAATCTCGCCGCGCACCTTGCGGTGAGTGTGCACCGGCGCCTGCTTGCCGTCGGCCGCAACGTCGGCGCTGCGAGACCGGCGCGTCCCCGTCGTCATTGACATGCGCCGCTGAGGGAGGCCCGAGAACAGCGACCCCGACCGCTCGTGCGGCGCGCGATGCACGTGCTTGGAAAAGTGCGACTGCACCTCCTTGTCGCCGTCGTAGATGAGCAGCAGCGAGCAGCCGTAGAATCGGAAGCTGTTGAGCGTCGACAAGATGGTCGCCAGGTTGTACATCTTCTGCATGAGGAACGGGATGTGGTCGGCCAGCACCTCGTCCCCGTCGCTGAGAAACTTGCCGAGCACCCGAGGGAAGTCGGTCGTCTTGAGTTCGCGCCCGCGGTACTTGTTCTTGGACGTAAACTGCTGCGTCTCGTTGTTCCAGACCTGGAGTCAGCTGTGCCCCAACGCCGCAACCCACCTGCATGCCACACATTCTCACGCCGAGGGTGCGGCTCGTCGTCGCGTCGCACTTCTTGCGCTGGCTGACCTGCTTCAGGGGCGTTGCGTCGTAGCCGTACTGCCGCGTCCCCATCTTGAGATCGAGCACGCACGGCTTCTTGAGTCTGCCCGTGAGATCCTCCATGAAAATGAACAGCTCTTGGCGGGTCACGTCGTCCCCGCCGTTGGACGCCTGGATAGATGGCGACCGGGGTGCGATCGACGCGCGCGGCGACGTGATCGACGGCACGGGTCGGGGTGGCGACGGTCCAGGCTCAAGAGGATCAATGCTCTCGTCGAGCGAAGCGCGGACAGCAGGCACACGCTTCGAGTGCATCGACAGCGGCTCGTCGTCGTCCATGGAGAATAAGCCGCGCTCGGTGCTGTCGTCGCGTCGACGGCGGCCCGAAAAGTCGTTCCCAGTGGCAACGTTCCGGTCGCTCTGCGTGCGGCGCACATCGCCAGTGGTACTTCCATGGCGCAAGGGGGGCCTGCTGCGACGCGCGGGCACTGAGCCGGAGCTGTCGCGCTCCTCCTCGTGCTCGTCGTCGGCATCGTCGTCATGCTGCCGCGGAAAGTGAAGCCCGCGCTTCTTCAGGCGCTTGAGGATCGACGAAAAGACATGATCCTTGAGCTTGTTGTTCACCGTTGTCGAGCCAGTGCCACCAAACGCCGTGCCTCCGAAGGCAGGGTGCGGCGACATGACCCCGCTCGACGCCGTCGTGGCATCAAACATGCTGTCTCGGTGAAGCGCAGGCGTCGAGGCCGTGTGGTGCAGCTGGCGGCTCGAGGGTGACGGCTGTGGCGTCGCCGGCTCGTCACGCAGCTGGTGCTGGACGTGCACGAGCCTGGGTGATGCCGCCACGTCGGCGCCGCCGCCACCCAGGGAGAGCCTGCCAAACGAGCTGGACGGCGAAAAGGAGCTGTGCTGGAGCGACTGGTGCGGCGAACGCAAGGACGGCGTGCCGTCGTCCTCGTCTGCGCTCGGACGTCCTCGACCGCGGCTGCGATCTTGGAAAGACGCCGTAGATCGAAATAGCCAGTCAGGCACAACGTGCCGGTTAAAGTCGAGCGAGACTTCGGGCACCTCGGCAACGTCGTCGATGAGGTCGGGCGAGCGAAGCTGCATATCGGCGCGATGCGCCGGAGTCGGAGGGTGCGAGTCAATCGGTGAGAGCGTCAGGTCGCGTTCGGCCGCGGGGGTTGCCGATCCGTCGGTACCGGTCCGGACGTGGCGTCGGTAGTTGACGAGCATGACGCCGAGATAGCGCGGAATGTACGGCAACAGTGCCGGGGCGAGTCGCTCAACATCTTCGTAGAAAATGTTTTCGCGGCTCATCAGAGGCTTGCAGATGGCGGCGCGCGTGAACTGGTAGATGCTGCTGTGGCCGCCTACTGCATGCCCGTAGGGCTGCAGGGGCACCGTCATGGCCTCTTCCTCTGTCTCGGTCTCGCTGCCAAACTGGTCGACCTCCGAGTCCTCAGACGAACTCGTCGAGCTCCATCCCGAGTCCTCGTCAAACGAGCTTGGCAGTTGCTGCTCGTCGCGTGCATACGACCGCCGCGGAGACGAAACCACTCGGATTTCGGCAGACTCGGTTGTCGACTCGTCTGGCACCTGGCCGTCCCGCGAGCTGCGCCTCGACGCCCGGCGGCTGGCGCTCTCGGCTTTCGTTGGCGACGATACGAGCGGCGAGTGGCGCCCCGGTTCAGCCTTGTCTTCTTCCGTGACGTCGTCAAGCAAGGATCGGGATGGGTCGTCACCGCCCGTTGCCTTTCGCTCGGACTTGCGCGATTCCTTGAACAGGCCCATGCCAATGCTGCCCTTGCGGGTCTGTTTTGCCAATGCACTGCGGTCCATGTCCTCCTTGGCCTCGTTTAGGACGCGGAGCGCCGCCTTTGGCAGGGCAATCTCGCCGCCATTTGCCCCACGGCGGATCGCGTCCCCGAGCGTCGAGTCGAGGTTGTCGCCACCCAGCCGCAGTGCTGGTGAGTCTGAGTCGCGCTGCAGCGAGAACTTTTGGTCGGTCGAGTAGTGGGGGAGGAAAAACTTGTTGCCGAGGCTGGCGGGAGCGGCCTGGCTCGGGAGGCGTAGCGAGTTTGCGCGCGCCCGGAAGCCATGGTACTGTTTTGAGCGGAGCGAGGGCGAGGTGGGGTGGCGTGACGACGACGCGACGGCATTGCTCGCGCCGTCGGCATCCATCTCAAGGCTGCCCGTCTTGTTGGGGCGGAGCGAGATCGTGACGCTGCCGATCTCGCGATCTCGGTCACGATCTCGGTGGTGCTCGCGATCCCGCCCGCTGCTGGCTCTAGACTTGCCCTTGTAGCTTCTTGAGCGTGGGGCTGAGTTTGGGGATAGTGGTGAGGGGAGGGAGTCGATGGCGGGGGCGAGCGAGGAGGAAGGGGGGTCGGGGGATGGCGACGCCGAGTGGTGGTCGTTGCCTAAAGGCGCATGTGCCGTGTCGAGCACACTCTCTGGCTGTCGAGGCCTCGACGAGCCTGGAGCGTGCATGGTGGAGACGGTGGTGGGGGTGTGCTTGGAGCGGTTATGGTGAAGCTGAGAGACGGAATGTCAGCGCGCGCGCGTGTCTTGCGTCTTTGACCTGGCGGGTCGTTGCTCACTCACCTGGCTTGCTCAGGATTGCCTTGGTCGTAGTGGTAGTGACGAGCTTGAGCACATGCCAGGAGATGCGTATAGGCGAGTGGTCCCAGTTGTCGTCGTGCCGGCGGCAGGGGGCAGGTTGCAGTGATTATTTTGGGTGGAGTGTTTTGTGGTGGTCGACGAACGTGGGGGTCCCACGTTTCTCTGTCGAAAGATAACGCCAGGAGGGGGAAGGGGGGGGGGAAGGGAGGGGAGGGGGGAGAGGGGAGGGGTCGGGCGGTGCTGCGTGTATGTCGTCACTGGTGCACAAACATGTAAAGGTCGTCTTGGAGTCTTGATGAATTGCAAAAGGAAGGAGTGTGTGTGTGTGTTGTGTGTCCAAGAGTGGGTGGGATGAGCGCGACGATAAAACAAGTGGCAATGTACAAGTCGATGAAGTTGTTAGTATGTAGTTGACGCGCGCGCTACAAGCCGGAGAGGCGAGGCTGGGCGGGGCGGGGAGGGAAGGCACAGTGAGACTGACGGGGCCAACCACAGGCGGGGGCAGGAAGCTACTTGCCTTATAACGACAGGGCCTTTTACCTTTTACGACGCACGCCAGCGTCTCACAGTTGCACTTGTCTACATTGCATTCCATCTTGGGCGTGCCGTTTCGTTGGCTCGTCATACCTCGAGCTACACCACAAGCGGGTAGTCTGCCCGGCCACGGCACTGTCTGCCTTGCCGCCGCCTCGTCGCCTTGGCATCATTGCGTGCACATCTCTCTTTACTCGCTCACTCGCTATCCACATTACGACCAAAATCCCCGCAATGACGCGCTCGCCATTCGACCGGTTAGTGTTGCATCAGGCATCCCGCTGCCTTCCTCCTTCCTTCCTTCCTCCCCCTCCCCCTTCCCCTCGCTTCCTCGTCGCGTGCTCATCTTGGGTGTCCCCCTTCTCGCTTATCCAGACAGAGTTGAGCGTTGTTGTGCGTCGTCGTCGATGAGGTATTAATCGCATAGGTTAGATAGAGTCTTGAATGTGAATAATCCTCAAAATGGCAGGAACCGATTGCACCGTCTATTAACTCGGATCCAAACGAGCCAAACAATGAGAAAAGGCGCGTCAAGAGTCAGAAGGCCTATTACACCTCAATCCACGTGTTGCCACGTGAAAGCGAGCCTATTTCCTCAGCCTCGGCCGTTGCTCCCGCGTACGATTCTACCCTGTTCCAGCTGCCGCTCCCCCTTGCCTCCTCCCCCTTCCCCCTCTCCTCCGCCCCGCCATTGTCCGTCGTCGTCTCGTTCGACCTCACTCGTTCATCCTTCATCCACAAACAACCACATTCATTCTTGTTCATCTCCCTTCTCACCTCACCCTTCCTCTTCCCCACCCCGGCACCACCGCCTCCCCTCCCGAGACAATAACCAGAGGCGGCAGAGCCGCCTCGTCGCCCCCCTTCAGCAACTAGTAATCACAGTGTAAGTGTGCCAAGAAGACCGCGCAGGCGCCGCGCCGCCTTCCCCCGCGACATCACAAACCACCACCCACCCCGCGATGTGACGATACAAAGAAGTCGCTATGAGTCGATGGAGCTTCGGCCTCGCGCAGGTGCTCCTCGGCGATAAACGTGTGCATTGACTTCATGCACCACCCTCTGATCGCTACGTGTTGATTTTACACTGCATATCGTGGCCGAGATGGCCGCCGGCCGGTGGCCACGCAGGCGATTACACAGCCCCTGAAACTCGACGACTGGCAATGCTGACACGCGTTATAGCTACCACTTGAACCACCGCAACCACAACCACAACTACCCCATCACCCATCATGTCTTCGCTGTTTGGACGGACTCCCTCGTCGGACTCGACGCCCAGACGATCGTACTTTCGCCGCCAGAGTCAGACCCAAGTGCCTGATCCGGCCGAGATGGACGCTGCGTTCGACGGCCCGCACGATGACGACGACGACCACGACGATGCGCAGGAGGACCACCACCTGCTCTCAAACACCTCGCAGGACCAGGAGCAGCGCGCCGTCATGCCTGGTGACTATGACTTTGACCGTGATTATGTGAGTGTCACTGGTCCTTGCTCCGTTCTTGGCAATTCTCAGGCCCAAGCCGCCGCCGAGCCGCCGAGCCACCTCACCCCTGTTGCTGACGAAACAGTTCCTTGGTCCGCCACCGGGATCCCCACCACCCTTCGAGCCATACTCGGCCACCAACCCCGCCCCGGGTAACAGCAACGGTGTCGTCCCCGCCAGCAGCAGTGTGCATCGTCCGTCGAACAGGCACTTCCTCGGCGGCATCCTCCCCTTGTCGTTCCTTCCCACCCGAGCGCCAAGGCAAGGTCCCGCCCTCGGCGGTGGTCAGAGCGGCGTCTTTGCCAACCTGAGTGCACGACCCGAGAACCGAACCGTCCGCCAAGGTGAAGACGGCCCCGAGTTTGCCAACGAGGACGAGATGAAGGACGCGCCACCGTCGTACCAGGCTGCGTTGCGCGACGCTGTACCGCCGTACTGGGACACGACGGTGGTTTTGCCATCGGCGTCGTCACCGTTCGGCCCTCTGCACAGCTCGGTCAACGGCGACGAGATTCTCATCGACGGCATGCCCGGCGGCAACTTCTTCGGCTTCCTCTGGAACCTCGTCGTGTCTGGCGCGTTCCAGTTTGTCGGCTTCCTCCTCACCTACGTTCTCCACACGACGCACGCAGCAAAGTACGGCTCGCGCGCTGGTCTCGGCGTGACGCTCGTCAAGTTTGGATTCCAACTCCGCGATCAAGCCATCGAGCTCCAGAAGACCGGACACTTTCCACACGACATGGACGTTGTCCCAGGAACCAACGAGCTGCAGGCAGATGTCAATGCCGAGGCCGTTCTCAATTCGTACACGGCTTTGCGCTGGCCCACCGAGGTTCCGATCCCTCAGGCCTGGGGCGGCAATGGCACGACACTCCTGTTCAACAGCGTGCAGCAGTTGAAAGAATATGCGCACGCACACAACGGCACTCTTCAAGACATTCTCCCCGGAATGAACCCGATGGACGTCGGCAAGGCCAACGAGTACTTCTCCCTGATGATCATGACGATCGGCTTCTTCCTGATCCTCGCGTCGGTTGGCGGCTGGTGGCGCATCAAGCGCTTCGAGAGCAAACTCAAGGCTGCGCAGCGCGAGTCTGAGCGTGCGCAGGCCGAGGCGCGCGGCGATGCCGAGCTCGAGGGCGCAGACGTCGAGGAGATTGACACGCGCCGCGAGCCTGGACCGCGCGAGATGGCCTACTACACTGCGGCCTTTACTCAGGCGCTGAACGGCATGCGCGAGCTGCAGCGGGGCTTCCTTGGCGAGCACGGACGACGAGATGGGCCTGAACGCGGCGACACGTTGTTCAACGAGGATGATGCGGAAGCTGAGCTGCTGCAGGCGCAGGGCTACGGGCTGGAGCCCATGGCCAACAATGGGTCGCAGCACGGGCGCGGGCTGTGGGGCTCGCACTAGATGTAGTTGTCAATGGTTGTAACTTTTTTTTCTCTGTGACAGTATTCATGCACACAATCATTGTCGCGGGGGGTGAGTGAGCGAGCGCAGCGAGCGACCGAGGCTTGGGTGGGGGAGGGAGGTTGGGGAAAGTATGTTGGGCGAGGCAGGGTGGAGGGAGTGGGTGGAGGTAGCAGGGTGGGTAGGATGTCGGGATTCCGTCTGCCGCGCGGCATGCCGCTGACGACGGTGAGGTGCCAGAGCACATGCGAGTCAGCTCGCGCCGTCGTCGGGGAATGCAATGCAGCGGCGCGACGAGCCGCTTGGCGCAGTGGGCGGAGGTGGCACTGCCGACTCGCCCGCCCGGCCGTTTCCCCGCCCCCCCGCCCCCCCGCCCCCACCCAGCCAGCCACCGGCCCGGCAACTAGCGGCTAGTCTGCGCAACAGTAGATTGCCTAGGCCCCCATCGCATCCCATCCATCCTTCATCAACCCCGTCCATCTCTCTTCCATCTGTACAACCCATCACCATGGCCTCGCAGCACTTTGCAGACAACGCGTCCCTCCTCCCGCTCGACTACCTCCGCGGCCTGACCCACATCAACCCGGCGGTCGCAGTGGACGAGACGAGCCGTGGTGAGTTGGCCGCCTCGCCTCGAGGGCGGCGACGCGACCTGACAGCTGACGCACGCAGTGCTCCACGTCCGCGAGCACGACAGGAGCAAGGTCGCCCTCATCTCTGGCGGCGGGTCGGGGCACGAGCCTGCGCGTGAGTACGCACGAGGGGGAGGGGAGGGGGGTGGAGGACCGGAGCAAGGCCGCTGACCCCCCCCCAGACGCCGGGTTTGTCGGCTCCGCGTCCCTCACCGCCGCTGTCGGCGGCAACATCTTCGCGTCGCCCAACACGTCGCAGGTGCGCCGTGCGCTCGAGCTCGTCAAGAACGACAAGGGGTGAGTGGTTGCCACGGTGGGGTCATGTGCCGAGGCTCGGGAGGGGGATTGCCGGGCCGGTTGCCCCATTCCGGCGGTATGACGCTCCGGAGCGGCAATCGCTCCGACCCACGCACGCTCGCTGCGCTCGCGCGCGCTGACGCTACAGCACCCTCGTCATTGTCAAGCGCTACACCGGCGACGTGCTGCACTTTGGCCTGGCCGGCGAGAGCGCCGACGACAACGTCGCCTTCCTTATTGTCGGCGACGACGTCGCGGTCGGCAGGAAGCAGGGCGCGCTGGTCGGCCGCCGCGGGCTCGCCGGCACGACGCTCGTGTACAAGGTCGCTGGGTGGCTTGCGTCCGAGGGCGGCTCGCTGGCCGAGGTGCGCGACCTCGCGCAGCTGGTCGCCGACAACGTCGGCACCATCGGCTCGTCGTTCGACCACTGCCACGTGCCCGGCACGGCGCGGGCCGAGGCGTACCTCAAGGACGGCGAGATGGAGGTCGGCACCGGCATCCACAACGAGCCTGGGCTCCACAAGATTGCGCAGCCGAGCAAGGCCAAGCTGATCGACGACATGGTCGAGCTGCTGACGAGCACGAGCGACCCGGACCGCTCGTTCGTGCCCTGGACGGGCAAGGACCGCGCCGTCGTCATGGTCAACAACCTCGGCGGGCTGAGCGAGCTCGAGCTGGTCGGGCTTGTCCCCGCCGTGCTGGACAGCCTCACGCGCCGCGGCGTCGACGTCGTGCGTATCTTTGTCGGCACGTTCATGTCGTCGCTCGACATGCCCGGGTTCAGTGTGACGGCGCTGCGCCTCCCAGCCGACAAGGAGGAGCTCATCCTCAAGGGCATTGACGCGGAATCGAGCGCGCCCGGCTGGCGCCCGGCCACCGTGCCGGTGCTCAAGCCCGAGCCGACCAAGCAGACGGCCGAGAAGGCTAGCCACGCGGCGTCGGGCATCACCGCCCCGGCCGCGTTCACCGCCGGTATCGAGGCGGCGTGCAACGCCGTCATCGCGGCCGAGAAGGATATCACGCGGTACGACGTGATTGCCGGCGACGGCGACTGCGGTTTGACGCTCAAGGCGGGCGGCGAGGCGATCCTCGCGGGCATCAAGCGTGGCGACATTGACCCGAGCGACGTGGTCAACAGCGTGCGCGCGATCAGCGAGATCATCGAGGAGGACATGGGCGGCACGAGTGGCGCGCTGTACGCCATCTTCATCGCCGCGCTGGCCAAGGCGCTGGCGAGTGCGCCAAAGGGCGAGGTGACGCCCGAGACGTGGGCCAAGGCGGCGGAACACGCGCTCAACGTGCTGTACGGGTACACTGCTGCGCGCCCGCCGAGCCGCACGCTCATGGACCCGCTGGTCGCGTTCATCGAGGCGTTCCCGGCCAAGGGGCTGGCGGCGGCGGCGGCCGAGGCGAAGAAGGCGGCGGAGAATACCGCCAACCTTGTGGCGTCGGCCGGGCGCGCGGCGTACGTCGACCAGGACCAGCTGCAGAAGGAGCACGTGCCGGACCCGGGAGCGTGGGGTCTGGCGTTGATCTTTGAGGGGTTTGCGAGTGCGGCGTAGCCGAGCCGAGCGCGCAGCGCGAGGCGGGCGGCGGTGAAGCACCGAGCTGAGCGCGCAGCGCGAGGCGAGGCGGACGTAGCTAGTAGCCCGGTCGTCAGTTGGTAGTCTATGAATTGGTCTCTGCAGGCGCGGCGTAGCATCAGTGTCTCGGAGAGCGAGGAGAGAGGAGCAGGGGACATGGTCGAGCATTCATGAGGAGTAGCCACCCGCCTGGCATTCACCGGACCGTCCGGTCCGAACCTCCGGCCCACGACGGCGTCCAAAACACAATCCACCAGCAGCAAGTGCCATCAACACTCAACAAATGGGATACAGCAGCTACGCGCGGCACGCGGCCGCGCGCGTCGGCTCGACACGCAGCGCCAGCGCCAGCGCCGAGGAGGAGAGGGCGCCCAGAGCGCCCATCACGCGCGTGAACCGTACGTGCGACCCCCGGCCCAGCTGACGCAAGGCGCGTGCAACGCGTGCCGGCGCGCAAAGATCCGCTGCGTCGGCGCCGAGGACCCGCCGTGCGAGCGCTGCCGGGTCGCGGGGCAGACGTGCGTGCTCGAGCGGCCGGCGCGGGCGGGCGGAGACGCAGTCGAGGAGTGAGTGCGCGCGCGGGCTGGCTGACGACAGGCGCGTGTCGGCGCTCGAGGCGGCCATGGGCGAGGTGCGCGCGCTCCTGGGCGAGGTGGTGCGCGCGACCTGTCCCCAGCTGGCCCGCTCGCGCTCGCGCTCCCCTCCCCGGCGGGGCCGGACGCCGCGCCGCTCCGCAAGCCCCGCGCTGGGGCTGGGCGACGTCGCGGCCCCGCTCGGCGGGCTCTCCTCGGCCCCTGCGAGGGAGAGGGAGCTCGACCCCGTATCCGCCGGCGCGCTCTCCGAGGCCGAGGGGCGCGCGCTCGTGCGCGCGTTCTACGCAGGGCCGAGCGGCTACATCAACGCGTACGACCCCGCGGTCGACGGGTTCGACGCGCTGCGGCGCCGCAGTGCGTTCAGCTTGACAGCAGTGATGCTGGTCGGCGCGCGGGCGCGGGACGGCGCGCGCGTGAGCGCCGCGCAGGGCGCGTGCCGCGCCGCGGCGGAGACTATGGCCGCAGGCACGCTGCTGCGGGGGGGCGACGTCGAGGCCGTGAAAGCGCTGGTGCTGCTCGCAGCGTTCGGGGACAACGGCTGGCTCCTGGCCGGGCACGCGGTGCGCCTCGCCTCCGAGCTGGGGCTGGGGCGCGCCTTCTCCGAGCTAGCGGCGCGGGGCATGGGCGCGGGGAGGGGCAGGGCCGAGGCCGAGGGGGAGAGAGCGCTGGTCGAGCGCGCGAGGGTGTGGCTCTGCGTGCGTGCTCCCCCGGGCCCGCTGACGTGACGCCAGGTCTACCGCCTCGAACATCAGATGAGCTACGGCGCCGGGCGCGCCGCCGTCGTGCGCGAGGACGAGGGGATCCTCCGCGCGCGCGAGCTGCTCGCGCACCCGCTCGCGCTGGAGAGCGACACGCGGCTGGTGTATGCTGTCGAGTTGCTCGCGCTCCGGGGTGAGTTGAGGGAGGGGCAAGCTGACGCCGCCAGCACCGCTCCACGTCGAGCTGAGCGCCGCGCCCGACGCCCCGCTCACGCCCGCGACGCTGGCCCGCCTGCGCTGGGCAAACGACCAGTTCGACGCGTGGGAGCGGCACTGGGCGGAGGTGCTCGCCGCTGACGGGCGCGATGTGGGCTTTGTGCGCGAGTCGCGTGGGTCGTTCCCCCGCTTCGCTGTCGCTAACACCGCCAGTATCCGTCCAACGGCAGCTCGCCGAGCTCTTCATCAACAGCCAGCTCCTGCGCGGCGTCCACTCGCCTGCCGACGTCGCGGCCATGGACGGGGAGGGGCGCGCGCTCGCCCTCCGCGCGATGCACAGCGCGGCCCGGTGCGTCGACTATGCCCTCCGGGGCGAGTTCTACGCCGCCTCCCTCGCCCACGGGACGCACTACACCCACGTGTGTGCGGCGTTCGCGGCCAGCTTCCTGGCCCGCATCGCGCGCTTCTTCCCGCGCGAGATGGACCTAGCGCAGGTGGCCGACGACGTCGAGGCCGTCGCTGGCGTGCTTGAGAGTGGTGGGTCGTGGCGGCGACGACGCTGACAGTAGTCCCGGCGGGACGGTACGCCCGCTCGCTGAGGCTCATGCTGCGCAAGGCGCGGCGCGAGGGCATCCTCCCGGCGAGCAAGCGCTCGCCGCCGCCGCCCGACACCCCGCCGCCCGCCGTGGCCGACTGGCTCGGCACCCTCCAAGCAGGCCTCGACCCCGCTGCGCTGCATAGCGGGGGCGACGCGCCGCTCCCCCTCTTCCTCTCGGGCGACCTCGGCACGTCCGCCGCCCCGTCCGACGCCGTCCCGTTCGTCGGCCTCGAGGACTTCTTCCTCCCCCCCGGTCTGGACGACCTGCTCGCGGGGTACGACTGCGACTAGGCCGCGGGGTACGACTGCGACTAGGCGAGCGTGGGAGAGGTGACGGGGCGTGACGGTGCTGCCTGGCAGGGGGGGCAGGGTCGGTGGCGCGGTGCAGGGGGATGCACAGGCGTGTGGCGTGGGGTGGGGTGGGGTGGGGTTGGGCCGCGATCTCACTGCGAGCTCGCTTGCTCGAGTCGTGAGCAGCGGGTATCTCGCTGCTGGTCAGAGCCGACTACGCCGCCGCAGGCGAGCTGCACACGCACACGCTGCTGGAACCGTCACGCGAACGCTAGAACGGCGAGGCCACACCATTGTCAACAAGCACCGAGCGGTGGCGCGTGGTGCGTGCGGCCGCCACGGCGTCATGCAGCGTCCTGCTCCACCACGCGCTCCTCCACCACCACCACCTCCTTCTCCTCCTCCTCATTGTCGCTTGCCCTCGTCCTTTCATATAGCTCGATCAGGCCGCTCGCGCCGTTGCCACTCGCCACTCGCCACTTGCCACCCGCTCGCCGCCGTCAGGTGCCTCAGGATCTCGGTCTCACTTTCGTCGGCACAATTTCCCGATTCGGACGACGCGGTGGTATCGGCGGCGGGGTGGGGTGAGATATCGCGGTGTTGAGAGCTCGGCGCTGGAGTGGAGCACGCTGTCTGTCGCTATGCATGGTGTCGAGCTCGCTGTCGGCGTCGGCCTCGGCGTCGGTGTGGGTGTCGCTGTCGGGTGCATGCAGAGTGCTGGTGATGGTGACCCAGACAAATGGTATCAGGGCGGCTGTCGCGCTATGAACCCTTTGATTGACATGTCCAAGTCGTCACGGCCCAGTTTCCTGTCTTCCTCTTCCTCCTCCTCGTTCTCCTCCCTCGTCCTCCTCCTTCTCCTCCTCCTTCTTATCCATCACCGCGTACCCAATCCCCATCCACACACACACACCATGCCGGACGACCCCGGCCCCCACGCCCCACACCACCCGCCCCCCCACGCCCGCTGGGCAGACCTCCACCGCAGGCGCATGGCCGCAAGCCTCGGCAACCAGGGCTTTGCGCGCTTCGGCGGCAAGCGCGGCGGCGGCAGGCTCGGCCGCGCGCCGTCCCTCGGCCTCGGCGCGGCGTCGCTCGCTCGTAGCGGACTCGGGCTCGGCGTGCCCTCGTCGTCATCGCTCGCGCCCAACCCCCGCCTCTACGCCTTCCGCACCCCCAGCGCGTCATCCACCGACCTCGAATCCACCGCCGCAGACAGCGACACGACGCTCGGCTCGGCGCTCGAGATCGAGCACACGCTCGGCTCTGACACGGAAACGGAGCGGGGCGATTCAGACAATGACGACGACGACGCCTGGGTCGAGAAGAGCCTCGCGTCGCTGCCGCTATTGTCCCCCAAAGGACCCAAGGGCAAGGGCGTCGATGCGCGCGAGTATGGCCCAGCCGCTGCCGCTGCCGCCAACTCCAAGCTGCATGTCCCACCGCACCAGTCCATAGACATGATGGGTTCCCGCCGCGTGCGCAACCCCAAGCGCGTCCTCTCGCGCTCACGCCGCAGGGTGAGTCGCGCGTCGCGTCGCCGCTGACGCCGCCAGGAGCCGCGCAACGCGCCAGACCCTGCGAAGACCCGCCCCCTCGCGCACCTCGCCAAGCGCCGGCGCGTCGTGTCCAACGGGTCCGTGGACCGCCTCACCCGTGGCATGGTCGTTCTGGTGGGTGACGGTTGGGGAGTGAGCTGACGCGCAGTCGACTTCCGAGGACGACGATGCGAATGAGGTGGGCGACTATCTCGAGCAGAGCGCCGCCTCCTCGCCGCCCCCCCGCGCCCAGTCAGCACAGGCAGGCCCGTCCCGTCCGACCACGCCGCAGCGCCGTTCGTCGTCTGGCTCGGATGCGGACGAAGAGTCAGATGGCGAGCGCTCGCCACTCGCCCACAAGTCGCGCCGCCGCCGCGACCAGGCCCAGTTACCCACCCCGCCGCCGTCGTCCCCGTCCGAGCGCCAACTGGCCCAGTGGGCGGCTCGGGCGGGATACGCTCTCGTCCCTGTCACTTCGACGCCTGCCCCTCGGGCATCGACGGGCATCAAGCGTTCCAATTCGCACTTAACCTCGCCGGACGTGACCCCTACCCGCCCCCGCTTACAGCTTGCGGAGCATGACGACGAGGACGAGGGCGACAACTCTGACGCCGCCGGGACGGTCCGCATCATTAGCTCTGATCTCGAGCTCGACTCGGACGTCAACTCGGACGCGGACGACGACGATGCCGTCGCTGCCAGCTCGGATCTCGAGCTCGGCACTGCGCCGTCGACGCCGACGCCAGCACCCGGTGCACGCGCCGCGCGCGCCGAGGACAATGCTGCAGCGCGTACGCTCCTAGCTATCGCGTCGTCACCTATCGCCACAACGTCCGCCATCCCCATCGCCACGGCATCTGTCCGCACCCCTGTCACCCCCAAGGACGTCCGCCACAACGCAGCGCGGATCCGCTACCAGAATACGGTCCCCCGTGCCGACCACACTCGTCAGCACGGGGACGCACAGATCGTCTCGGTGGCAGACTCGCGTCGCCCAGCGTACCGTGCGCCACCAGCCCGCGCCGTCGCCCACGACACGCAACACCTCCGGCGATCGTCGCCCACGTCCCTCCTCGCCTCGCGCGAAAAGTCCCATCGGTCGCGCTCGGCGATCACTAGGACAATCCTCGCCCATGCTCAGCGCACAGCTCGCCGGTTTGTCGCAAGAGTCAAGGACATGGACGAGCGCCGCGGGCTGGCCCCGCCGAAGCGCACTTCGCTGCACACGTGGCGCTATGTCGAGGAGGTTCGCCCGGCCCTCGCTGGCCAGCACTACGTCAAGGCACTGAAGAAGAGCAAGACGGCGCAGCAGGCCCGTTCCGCCCTGCTCCGGAGACACCGTTCGAAGAACATTTCCACGACATCCTGGCGCCAAAATGACAACGACTTTGGCGCTACCAAGACGACAATCGCGGCTCTCGAGGACGACGACGAGGTTGAGACTCTGTTGGCCTCGCCGAGCGACGACGTCGAGATGTTCGACAGCGAACAAGTCGACGCGGCGCTCGGCCTCCTCGCGTTCTCTGCCTCGGCGTTGCCATCATCAACCATCGGCAAGCGCCAGCGATCGTCGGCGCCGGCCGTCGAGGCCGCCCACCGCCAGCAGCGCCGCCTCGACCTGCGCCTGTCCGAGGTTGGCCGCTTCCTGTCGCTCAAGGCACCGTACCTTGCCTCCCTCAAGGCCCACCGCCTCGAGCGCCGCGAGGCTGAGCGTGCTGCGGTCGCTGAGGCGCTTCGTCGTGCTGAAGAGGCCGCGGCCGAGGCCGAGGAGCGGAGCCGCCAAGCCGAGCGCGCCCAGGTCGATAGCGAGCGTGCAGCGGCCGAGGAGGCCTCGGCCGCTGCCGAGTCAAGCCGCCACGCCGAGCTCGCTGAAGCCGAACGCGTCGCCGCTGAATTCAACCGTACCGCGCGCGCCCGCGACGGCCGTCAGCGCCCCCGTGCTCAGCCGTACAACGTCGGCAACGAGGCAGAGTTCCGTGCTCGTATCCGCGAGCAGCGGTTCACGAACGCCCGTCGCCGCCAGGAAGCCGAGCAGGCTCGCGCGGTCTCGATGGAGCAAGACCGACGTGTGCGCGCGGTGTCGCTGCCGCCGCCATCTCGCGACAACGACGAGGACGAGTCGGCGTTCGGCAGCGGTACCTTCCGCCGCCAGGCACGACTCGGTAGCCCACTGGTGCTCGAGGCGATCGCCGATGCCGACGAGGCTGCGACCGAGGCCGGCAGCGAGGACGACGAGCCTGTTGCTGGGCCGTCGAACGCGACTGGCTCTCCGCACAGCCCTGTCCGTCGCAGCCCAGCCAGCCCGGCCCGCCGCGTGTCTGGTCCTCGCACTCTCGACGAGGCTGCGGCTCTGGTGCGTTCGCCCCCGCCGCGCTACGAGCTGCCAATCTTCCCCGTCCTCCGCGCCCCCGTGCCTATTCGTGCCCGCCGCGAGGCCGCTCGCCTTCGCGCCGCTTCCGACCCGCCGGGGTACACGCCGCCTCTGTACCGCCGCCACTCGCCGCCCCCGCCTCCGCCGTACAACGCGCAGGTCGACGGCGGGTGTGTTATGCCGCCCGTGTTCCTCCCCGAGGCGGCCGTGCCGCACGAGGCTGCTCCGCCCCGCCCCGGCCCCAGCACCGCCGCCATGGCGATTGCGGACCGCCGCGCGGTCGACGTCGAGATGGGCGAGGCTGGACCTGGCCCCTCGACGCTTGCGGCGTATCCGTCGCTCCCGCTGGCCGTACCTGGGCGCTACGTCGTTGACCGCCCCCGCGACGACACGGCCATCCGCCAGACGGACGACCTCGACCTCGACGCGCTCGACGACACGCCGCAGGCGTCATCGGCTGTCGGCTTTTTGTCCCGCTTCCTGCCCCGCTGGTGGTAGCGCAGTGGCGCATTGTACTGCATGGCATGCTGATACCTACTCATTGTGTACACTGAACAACTATGCATACTGTTGGTGGAGTGGTGGCTTGCGGCGTGGCTGGCGTGGCGGGGCATGTCACCGAAGGAGGTTGCCGATGGTACTGACTTGTGCGGCTTCGCTCGACGACACGACCCCAGAATCGACGGCGCGCCGCGCACCGCCCCGAGTCGGGGTGCGCGCACACGCACACGCCAGCCTGGCTGGCACGCGCACACGCCGCGGCCGACAGCCCCTCGCGGCGCACGGCTCGCTGCGCCAAACATTAGGAGGCGCGGGCCTCGCACTGGGCGGGGGGTGCGGGGCGGGGGGTGCAAGGGCGGGTTGGGTGCGTGTTGACGATTGCGCTGCGTCTGCAAAGTCAGTTGTTGTCTACCCACCACCCAGGAATGGACGCCAACGCCAACGCCAGCGCTACCGACGCGACGACCGACACGGCGGAGTGGACGGCCGACTGGGCGTGGCACAGACGCAGCAGATCGAGGTGGGCGTGGGCTTGGCGTCGCTGACATACAGCGACAGCGGCTCAAGCAGCACCGAGTCGACGAGCACCGACACCAGTAGCAGCAGCGCCGCGGGCGAGAGCTCGTCGTCGAACAGCGCTGGCGGAGGGGCAGCGCCGTCGCCCAGCCCACCCCCTCAGTGGACCGAGACCGACCCGCACACCGCGCCGACGACCACAGCACCTCTCAGCACGGCGCGCTACACGGTCTACGTGCCCGTCAGCCACTCGACGACCTCGCCTGCGCCGCACCCGACCGGCGCGGCGCCTCCCCCAGGGCCAGCGACCACGGCCAGACCACCCGCCGCGCCAGCTAGTGTAGGCGCCAGCGGCGGGGGGCTCAACACCGCCGCGCTAGCCGGCGGGATCGCGGGCGGCGCCGTCGCGCTGGCCCTCGCGCTCATCCTCCTCGTCCTGGCTGTGCGCCGCCGCCGCGCACCCCAGCCAAGCGCCGAGGCCGACGCAGAGCCGGGAAGCAGCGCCGAAGAGCACAAGTATGAGGATCCGGCGAGCCAGCGCGACGACTTTTCTCCCCCGCCGCTCGGCGCGCGCGTGCTCCCCATCAGCCCGCCGCGCGCGCTGTCGCCTCCCCGCGCTGCGAGCCCGCCTGCACTGCCGACGCACTTCTCCCCGCCGCGCCAGCTCAGCCCACCGCCGCGCCAGCTCAGCCCGCCACCCCGCGCGCTCTCCCCACCCCGAGCCCTCCCGCCCGGCGCCGCGCCGCCGACGTGGCCCCCGCCTGCGCCGGCCCTCTCAGACGAGGGGCACGAGGGTGCAGGGGGCCGCGCGACGCCCGAGAGCCCGCTCGCGCACCGCGCGCTCCTGTCCACGCGCAGCGCGGCGTCGCCGGTTGCGCGTCTCGGCCGCCGCCCCGCGACGGCGCCGGGGCGCGTGCTCCCCCTCCCGAGCCCTCCGCCGACCGGCCCGCTCCCCCTCCCACCTGGGCCGCGCCCCGCGCGCCCAGCCACCGCGCCGACGGGAGGCCGCGCGCCGGCGTTCGGGTACTCGTCCGCGGCGCTCTCGCCCGCCTCGGTGGCGCTGTCGCTCTCGTCGCGCGCGTCGGCCGCGTCGCCGCTCAGCGTGGCGGCGACTTTGCGCGCGCCGTCTCCTCTCGGCGCTGTGTCACCGCTCAGCACGGCAACGACCCTCCCGGCCTCGCCGCCGAGCGTGGCGCTGCACGTCGACCCGCCCGCTAGCCCCGAGCTCCCGGCCGTGTTTAACCCGAGCTGGCGCAACTCGGACCTCACGGCCATCTCGCAGTGGCTTGACGAGAGGTTGTAGTAGATGGGCGCTGGATGCATCGCGTATACCTGCTGTGCTTGGGGTGTGGTGGTGATCACTAGGCCTAGGGTGTTGGTGGTACGCGCTTGGGCAGGAGACGGGGATGGGGGTGGGTGCTGGCCAGGTGGCCGCGGCTCCATGAGTATCTGTGAATAAGATCGCTGCGGCGACCGTGGCGCGACGACGGCAGCGCCAACCAGGAAAGCGCACCGGCCACTTTAGCCATTGGCACCACGCAAACCATCATGGCGCGCCAACGGAGCTCGCGTGGCTCGACACCGGCCGTGCCGGCAAAAGTCGAGGAGACGAAGTGGCGCACCGCCCACCGTGAATCCTCAAGGAGGGGTCGCGAGCTGGGCGCATCCTTACGACCTGCTAGGCCGGCATTAGCTAGGAGGGGACTATGAGAGCCTGATGAGCAGTGAGTGTAGACGGCCGTGGGCAAAGGCAGCGTCAGCACGCCGCGAGCAGGAGGCAGGAGGCAACGGCGATCTGGGCGATGATTGTCTCCGCTCGGCGTCTTTCCTCGGCGTCTCTTGTCCTCCACTCTGCCGCCTTTGACCCCCGACACCTTAGGCAAGTAGACCTGCAGCACGACCCATCGGCCCAGGTGCTTGCTCCAGCGACGCTGAAGGCAGGGTGTCGGTGCTGCGAGTGCAGGCCGGCGGGGTGGGCCGGCCCGGCCCGGAGATATCCGACAGTGGCGGCCAACTTGGTGAAATCTCAACTGCCGCTCTTTTGTGCTCTCTAGCTTATCAGCAGCACGCGGGCGTTTGCACCATGCCCCTCCCTCCCCCCTTGTGCATCCTCCCCCAGACAATGGAATAGTTCACCTGCATCAAGTCCCCATGCCGCGCCCGTGTCGCCGCCTGTGTCGCAGCCGCCGCTGAGTGCAGGATGGCTTGTTGCTCATCCACCGCGCTCGATTCCACTAACCTAATATCCCGCGGGCACGCCGCTGGGCGATCAGCAGAGCCTGCCACTTGGGGACATTGGGACCGATACGCTCGAATGGCAACAAACGTACGCCCCAAGCCGTCTCGTAGCTCCTGTTACCACCACGCTCAAATATTTACTTGCAGAAAGACGGCGCTCGCCCAGCCAGCGGGGCCAAAAATCAGAAAAATGTGCCACACGCGCCTCCTCCACTCTGGCGTCGAGTCGACGCGGCCTGCCCCAAGCCGAGTACGAGCGGACACGTCAAGCAAGGCACGGAGGAGGATGGGGGCGTGACAGCCGGGAGCGAGGTTGGCCGCCGACACCGCGTCTCGGCGGCCGGGCGAAGCCAGTGGGGCGGGGCGAGGCGAGAACCGACATGGGGCCATCCCGCTCCGGATGGCCGCGCTTGCGCAATCCCACCCTTTGGCCCACTTGATCTTCCCTTTCGCCCACTCGTGCCTTGCTCGACGGGGTGTGTGTCGTTATCAGTCGTGGGGGACGATCTGGGGGCACAGATGGCCCGGCTGCCGGATTGTCGCCGACCCACCCTCTCTGCCGGCGGAGCGCTCCAGCAACAAATGCATGCTGCGAACAAAATGGGCGGGAGCTCGATCCATAGGGTTGTGAGCAGATGACAAATTTGCAGCACTAGAGGTGGACGGATGCTGCCGCGGCGATGGCTCGACAGTCGACGGCCGCACGCACCCCAGACACGCCCCGACGTCGCGTCACCTCGTTGGTGCGGCGCTTGTGTATGCACAGACGCGAGCCATCTCCGCGCCATTTTCCAGGCTGCGCCCTCGGACCCACTCTCGCGCTTTGGAGTGATTGGCGCAGCGTTTTGGGGCAGCAGGGAGCGAGGCGAGTGACTCGGCGTGGGGGAGCTGAGCCAGGCAGACGGATGATGACGTCTTGGCTGGCACAGCATCGTCTGTCTGACCGTACGAGCGTGCTTGGTAACGGTGTGGGTGACGGTGTGGTTGGGCAGAATCCGAGTCGACGCACTGCTGGGGGGACAGGCCCCCGTCTATAAAGATCGGTCCGCGCGTCGTATTGTCCCCTCAACCACTCTTCACTTCACCTCGCCACTGCCCTCCCCGGCACGGCACTCGCTCCAACACCAATCCAACAGCACTTCGCTCAAGCCACCCAACCCCGCACTAGCACTTCAAGTGAGTACAGACTCCTGCAGACCCCTTTCGCGACGCTGACCCTGTCGTCTCAGGACATGCCGCCCACCCGCTCTGTCCCTACGGAGGGTGTCCCCGCCAACCCCATTGTGGCCACGGTTCGCAAGTTCAAGGCCCTGAAGGCGGCCAAGGACGCGCTCAAGGCTGCCGAGACCAAGGACGCGCTCAAGGCTCCCAAGACCAAGGGCAAGCCCTAGGTTGCCAAGACCAAGGGCGAGCCCAAGGTTGCCGAGACCAAGGACGAGCCCAAGGTTGCCGAGACCAAGGACGAGGTCAAGGTTGCCGACACCAAGGACGAGGCCAAGGTTGCCGAGACCAAGGACCATGAGGAGCCTGTGGGGATCACTACCGGCGACGGCGCCGTCGGCGCTGGTGTGTCTGCCTCCGGCCCCTCGCTCGACAACATCAACGACACCCCTGCCACCGGCTTCCCCTTCGTCAACATCAACGGCACCCCTGTCACCGGCCTCACCCTGTTCCACAACAACGGCACGTCTGTCACCGGCGCCTCCCTTGGCAGCACCAACGGCACCTCGGTCACCGCTGGCCCCGTCGTCCCCATCACCCAGCAGCCCACGACCACTGCCTCGCACAGCACTGTCCAGCCGGCCATGCCTAACTCTTCCTACTCTTTCACCTCTCCTTTCACCAAGGACACCATGAACGCTTGTCGCACTCACGGTCTTTACCCCACCAACGAGAGCATCCAGGTCCAGATGCGTAATTGCAAGTACGCGAAGTTCACCCTCGAAGAGGGCCCCTCGATTGTCCTCACTATCGGGAACAGCGTCCTCTTCATCTACAACCACGACGATGCCATCCCTCACCACCCCACCATCCCAGGTGTCCCTAACGTCCCCGGCAACTTCAACAACACCCAGGCCATTGCCGGTCTCATGCACAAGCTCATCGCCAACGTCAAGGTTGTCGGTGTTACTGGCCGTGCCACCGAATGGCACTGCGACGCCCTCCGTCGCTTTGAGTTCACTGCCCCCACGGTCCACCTCCTCTCAAAGTTTGTCAACCTTGGCTATTATGAGGACACGAGCGGTATCCAGATGGGCAAGGGTCACTGCGTCGTGCACAGCGCGGCGTACCGCACCCCTGACGAGGAGGCATGGTTCGTCAGCCACCCCCAGCCCACCGCCACGCAGTACACCATCCTGCTCGGTCTCGACTCTCCCACGCTCGTTGACAACGTCTATCGGCTCGGAGGTGCCCGCCGCCTCGGCGACCGCGCGAAGAAGGTCACGATCGTTTTCTACGGCCAGTGTGCGTTTCACGGGGGCATGACCCGCCCGCAGTATGAGCATCTCGTCTATGCGATGCTCCAGGTGCTCGACCACCTTGGGACGTACACCGTGTGCAACTCGCACATTCGCAACTACACCATCGTCGGCATTGAGCACCTCGTCAAGGTGTTCACGTTCTGCGCTCAGCGTCTCCACGACATCTACACCACGCACCCGAACGGCATCAATGGCCTCGCTGACTTCTGGAACACGCGCGTGCCCGGTACCGCTGTCACCGAGAGTGTCATGTGGGACGAGGTCTTCTCCGAGAGTGCAGCCGCCTGGTTTATGGGTCGTCTCACCGGCCTCCTTCACAAGGTGTCGGCGAACACCCCCGCATACACCACCCAGACGCTCGCCAATTACCAGGCTCGTCTCTCGCCCAAGATGCGCCACGACCTCTTCCGCCGTTTCAACGACTACTAAGAGGGGCGGTCTTGGAGTCGGTGCCACGCCAAAGGTAGCAGTGGTGAAGAGGGAGTTGAGGTAATGCGAGGCACACACAGTCCACCATCCCCTTGTTAAGTAAATCCGTAGTCTCATCATCCCCAGCGTGCCGAGAATCCAGCTGTGACATAGAAGGGGGGGAGGGGCGAGGAGAGAACAAGTGGAAAGCAGCAGATCGCCGCTCGTCACATTCCTTCCTGTTCCTTTGATGCCCTATGTCGCGAGAAAGATTCAAGTAGCAGCAGAAGCACCATGCATATGTTCATACCTACCCTATTGCACAAAACGGTGGGGTGTAGAGACCAGGCTAAGAGTAGCACCGAGGAACGTCTTCTCGGCGGTGGACTCACATCCCCTCGCCCCGTTTGGCATCCAGCGGCGCCCAATCCACTTCAACCGCTCGCAATGAGTTGTGAGGATATCAGGTACTGAAAGTGGACACCTGCCATGCACAGAGGTGTGCTGAGGTGCTCGTGCCGAAGGCTGAAGACGGCGCGTGTTTTTGTTTGATTTACGCTTATTTTTTAACCAGAGCGCGGGTTCGATTCTGGGTGGGTCCCAGGCGAGAGCCACCTATCTCACCTCTCCCTTGCACCAAACTGTGCGTCCCACCATTTTTACTCCTTCTGCAGTAAGGAGGGAGGCCACGGTATTGCCCCCACTACCGGTTCGTTCGGCGTCGTGAGGCAGCGTGGAGGCATCTCCCGATCAGCTCTACTCAACTTTCATGGGCGGATGACGCCGGTCCGCCATGCGTCGAGCGGGACCCCACGGGTCAGCTCCCACACCTCACCCTCGTTCAACCTCGCGCTCGGAATTGACCAAACAAAGGGCCTGTGCACCGCGAAGATGCGTTCGCCGTCGCCAAATGCCTCGGAGTCTCCGCTAACGCCGGGCAAGGAGACGGCGTGGCGACGAAACGCGGAAGCGGTGTGGCGACCCGTCACTTCGCCCTCTATGGGCGCTGTGGTGGTTCGTACTCGTCGTCATACTCGCACTGGGAGCGAGCAGTCATCCAGATTTCCAGCGACAGGTTGAACAATCAGTCAACACTCATCCTGCTCTTGCACCCACCAACACTCCACCCAACCACCCAACCACCCAACCACCATCCCAACCACCCACCAACCCGCGACCCCACCATGCCCGCCACCAAGATCGAGTACTACCAGCACGCGCCGGCTCGCGACCACTACATCCCGGCTGCGTTCTTCTCGCACCCCACCGAGGGCTCCTACCCTCACATCGCCACGGCGATCCTGGACTACCTCTGGGACGCACCCGACGGTATGAGTGGTCTCGCGCCCCTCCGTGGCACCAACAAGGCCTTCCGCGAGGCCATCGACTCCATCCTGTTCAAGAACGCCGAGATCATTGGGCGCGACACTGAGGCTCGCAGCATGGGCGACTTCACGATTCGCGCTGTCAATGGGCCGCACCTCCGCCTCTGCGTCAGTTCCTGCCCCTCGGAACTCGCCAACCACAGCCTCATTCACGAGTCGTTCAACAAGTACACCAAGCTGGTCGACATCAAGGGCACCTTTCCTGATCCCAAGCTCATTACGTGGCACTCCGCCATTCCGACTCTCAGCGCCGAGTACTTCAACATCCCTGTCGCGCGCTACGCCTCGGACCTTGTCCTCCACTCTGCGATCGGTGGCGTCGGTAGCGACAAGCGTATTGTGGAGATCAACTGGTTCGACAAGAAGGACTTCGACCTCTGGCCGGTCAACGCCTTCGATCAGCCCTTTCCCAAGGCCATCACCTTTGTCATCAACTTCCACCTCACGGTGACCAACATGGCACTCCGCCCTTTCGGGATGAGGACACGGACCCCCGGCCTTCCGCCCCTCAGCGATGGTCGTCTTGCCGCCATTACCTTCATCATCAAGTTTCAGCCCTTGCCCACCGACGGCTCGGTGCCCCCGGTCTACGGTGCCATCGCTCTGAGCATGGCCCGCCGCCTGGTTGACCTGCTCGCCACATTCATTGCCCCGAACGTGTACGTTGCCGGCCGCAAGTTTACCATCGTCGGCCTGCAGCCCCTTGAAGACCACTGCTGCGTGACCACTGCTCGCATGTCGGGCTGGCCTTCGAGTCCCCTGTCCAACATCGCCTTTGCCACCACTACCTGGGACCAGCTTGCCGTCGCTAAGTCGGTCGTGCGGGCGGGGCGTCTTAGGGGACTCCGCCTTCTCAAGAGCTTGGTCTCTCCCAAGATCTCCCTCCTGGGCCATCAAGAGTACTTCGAGAAGGTGGGGCCCGAGGAGTATGCCCTCGAGATGTCTGGCGCCACCGAGCCCTTCACTCACGAGGACACGGTCATGCGCACCAAGGATGGTCAGTGGGTCATCGGTGGTATCGTGGCCAACTAGTTCACGGTTGTCTCGGCGCTACATCGACACGGCTCGTCTGCCGCTCGTCTGCCCATGATAGATAAGAGACGCAATCCTTGAGCATCAGTCTATACACTTCTACGTACATACAGAAAATGCAATTACATTTTGCGACACGGAACTGGGCGATTAGAGGAGGCAAGGAAGAGCCCCAAGTTTGGCTCTCGCTCCGCTTGCCGCTGCCGCTGCCACTCCATAGCATTGTCATTGTTCTCACAGTATCTGTTTGCACTTTTGTTCTCCGCGTTCGAGATGAGGAGTTTGGTCTCTGGGACGAAGCGCCTCACTTCTGGCAGTGTGTTGCGGCCGGTCCCGACCTCTAACTGGGACTTCCAGCCTCCCACTCACATTGGCGTGTCGGTCCTGTTCGTATGGCTGTAGAGATTAAACGTCGAGCAAGGCCGGCGGGTACGTGCCGTTGCCGGTGCAGGGACGAGGCCTGTCTCACTTGCACATTGGGGCGATGAGACCACCACCCAGCCGATGCCCGACGAGCCCGGAGCAAGGGGGCATGAGAAAAACGAAAGAGTGAGCGCCTCCCTTATGTGCAGAGGACAAGGAGTCGGAGGCAAGAAGCGAGGTGCCGCCGCTGGAGCCAGCCACAGTGGAGGATTGGCAGTGTGGCGCTGGGTGGAGGAGGAGGGACCGTTTTGGCTCCGGTGGCGGTCGCCGGCCGACAGCCGCCCACGGCACTGCGCTCCGCAAGGGTCGTGTTTGTGCAGCACACAATGCTGGGTGGTTCGCAAGGTCAAGGCGTGACGGGCGGCGGCGAGTGGGTGGGTGACTCGACTCGCCCCCGCCCCACGCGCACCGCACCGCTCCCACGCGCCGTGCACCCCGGCTTGGCCCATGTTGCACTCTGCTCGCTGCATCCTTTCAACGCTTAAAGCCCAACCACTAACGACTTGCTTCCAACCACCCACCACGCCCCTCCCCACCTTCTCAAGCCACCACCACTGTTCTACCCAAGATGCCCGACGCCGCCGCCCGCGCCCACCGCGCCGCCCGCGCCGCCGGGAACGTCACCGCCGCGCTCGCCATCCTTGTCTACCTCATTGGCTACTGGGTTTCCGAGTACCTTTACAAGCTTTACGTCAACGGCAACCCTGTCGTCGTCTTTGCCTATTCGGTTGCCACCCACCTCGTGCCCCAGGTGGCGGACCTCATCGTCGGCCTCGGTGTCCTCGTGGGCACGATGACTGTGCTTGTCCTGTTCGAACTTGGGTTTTATCTTCCACCGCTCGACAGGGAGGGGATTGAGGTCCTCCGTCGCTCTCTAGGGAACATTTTGCTCGTCCACACATTGCCGTTCAACGGTGGGCCCGAGCGCAGCAAACTCCGCGACTTGGTTGGCGGCTATTGGTCTGAGCGTCCCCGCGATCGCAAGCCCCGTACGGCCGCCACCGGCGGACGTGAACGCGGGCGCATCCGCTGGCGCAGCAGCGACGAGCCTATTCGCGCACTGCAATTCGCACTCAAAATTGTCATCCAGGCCCCCTACGGTGTTTTCTTCCACGTCCTCCGCTACGCTTTCCTCGCTTGGCTCGTGGGCGCCGGCATCATCCCGCTCGAGAGTGTCCCTCGTGCTTGGATTCATCCTCCCGCTATCCGCGCCAATGCCCCCAAGTCGTACCCCAACAGTCGTGACGCCCACGGCCGCTTCCCACCCGATTTTGACGTGCTCAGCGTCCCCCGCATTTTTGAAGCCATTATCCAGGCTCTTCCCGATCGCAAGGACCGCAGCAGCCTCATCCTCGTGTCCAAAGACATGCGCCGACTTCATGACCTTGTCTTTCCTCGTCCTATCATCCTGGCATCCGACACCGACAACATGCTCATCTGTCAGCGGAACTATGTCAACAAGATTTTCATCGAGGCGCCGTGGAAGCTCGTGCTCGAGGAGGAGAGTGGCTTCGACATCTTCCGCCGCAACTTGTCCCAGGCCAGGATCCTTGACATCCAGGGCACTCTCACCAACCAGCTCAAGGAGAAGGAGGTGTGCCTTCGAGACGACTGTGTGGTCCGCTACGTCCTCGACAACTTCTCCTTGTCGGACAACTACGTCTTCCAGGCCAGTCGCAAGGAAGTTTTCTTCTTCCACCTCATTGAGCCGCTCGACGTCAAGCCCACCTGGTTCTCCATTGGCCAGGTGATCTCGGCACCCGACGTTGTCATCAACGTCGTCTTCAGCCCAGGCATCGAGCCCGCGCTTCCACCTCAGGAGGACGATGTTGGCGCCGAGGAGGACGATGCTGGTCCCGAGGACATCGCCGCCCATGTCAACGTCAACGGCAACCAGCTTGTTAACGGTTTTCTCGTCTCCATGCTTGCCCCCTCAGTCAAGAACGTGACCATCTTCGTCCGTGAGCTCGGCTTCAAGCCTCACCGCCAGGCTCCCAACGGCGGCTACCCCTGCTTCAACGCCATCTTTTCGTTTGTCGCCCTCAACCGTGCCCCCGGCCGCACCTTCACTTTCGTCAACTACCAGACTGAGAAGAACTGGGACTGGTTCTGCGCGGCCCAGCCCTGCTCCGACGCCGAGCTCCAGCAGATCCTGAAGGACGCTGTCAAGGACATCGCCACCGACCTGACGGAGTGCGACCGCCACGCGATGTCGCCCGAGGAGATCGAGACCCTCGGGCACCATGGCCTCCACTTCATCACCAAGGACGAGTGGAAGGCTGAGCTCGGCGAGTACGACTTCCGTATCGCTGCGGTCCTGTAACCGCAGCGCGCGTGGCTGCGACGCTGTGCACTCGACCCTAAGGGTCGCCTGCAACTAGCCACCTTCCCCATGCTCTGATGCACCATTAGACATTCTCAGTAGCTCCGTACCGTCAAACAATTGTAGTATAACCATGCAGTCATTCACCACTCACCACAAGCGCACGGCATTGCAGTGGAGCGGCGGTGGATCGGCAGTGTGGCGCCACCCCCCATTATGCCCCCGTTGTTGTGGTGCCTCCATCGGCGGCGGCGGTGCCGGCGCACTCGCCTCCAGGGGTGCCAATCTCCAAACACACAACTGACATGGCGCCTGGACGCGTGCGCGTGCGGGATGCTCGTCGCCGCTCTCGCTTTGTGCCCAGTTGATCCCGCGCTTGGACTGGTCCTTCGCGTGCCGTCCACGCTGTATTTACATTCCAACCCACTTCTCTTCTTCTCTTCTCTTCACCACGCCACCACCCCACCTCGACGCCAACCTGCCCCCATAACCACCTTTCCAACCCCTTGCTCCAAGCCACCTCGTCAAGCTTCGCTTCTGTGCCATGCCCGACGGCGACGGCAGTGCGGCGGGCGCCGAGCCGTTCGACGTCTTCGACACCGTTGCCTGTTGGCTCGCCAACGTCTGCGACACCTGCGCCTACGTGGCCTGGTGTGTCCAGTTTGCGGCCCTCTACCTCCTCCTCATTTTCCTCAAGCTTACCCTGTCCGTCATCATTGGGTTCCTCATCTTTTTCCTCGTCGACGCCAGCACCGACTTCTACTTCTTCGGCCGCGTCCTGGGCTTTGACTACGTTTTCCGTTCGCCGGAAAATGCCCCGCCCGATCCTGCAACCCTGCCTTTCATCTTGGTTTCGCTTCTCATCATCCTGGCCACCCTGCTTTCTGTCGCTTACAAGCAGCGGCAGGCGACCATCCCGCCCGCCACCGAGCGCATTGAGCTCATTCACCGCGAACCCATCCTGGTTGTGGCTTCTTCGGCGATAGAACCCACTGCGGCTCCCCACATCTGGAGCACTATCATCAAGTACGCAGACCCCGAGACTCGGGCCGAGCTCCGTGCAACGTCCAGCGACCTCCGCGACCTGCACGACGTCCTCTTGTTCTCTCCCGTCTTTACGACTCCTGTCGTCCTGGAGTCCTCCGCACGCCACTTCAAGTTCCACATTCTCCAAGACCGACTCAAGAAGCTCAACTTTGGAAAGCAGAAGTGGAAGCACCTTTTTCCCGCAGTCAACACCGACAGTCGCCGCTTCCATGACTTGGTGTCTCGCTTCTCGACCGTCCTCAATGTCGCAAGCGTTATCACTATTCAAGGCCGGCTCGACCCTCGCCTGCGCACTCTGTGGCCTTCCCCCCACACGGTCCCAGAGTTTAGCATCGTCCGCTACGCCCTTGACGCTTTCGACAACCCCCGCAACTATGTCTTTACTGCCCACGAACAGGAAGTTTACTTTCTCTCCCTGCTCAAGCAAGGCGACGTCATTCCAACGTGGTTCACAATCGGCAAGCAGCTCACGGCCCCCAAGGTTGTCTTCAACATCAACTTCAACCCCAATCTCAACTTCAAGGTGCAAGCCGTCGACATTGAGATGCCTCGATTGGCTCCAACCGTCCAGGAGGTGACTTTCATCTTCCGCTCGAAGCCGTCCACTGTTGCCGCCCCACACTGTGTGCTCCCGACATCTACCACCCCTCCTGCAGCTCCGACCTCCACGTCTGGAGTGTTTGCTGTGCACAAGGAGTGTGAGCTTGTCCCCGTTTCCCTCATCACCTGCTTCGCGGCGGTAGTCTTCCTCGTCCAGAAGTACCGCACTCTCGACCGCGTGTTCAACTTTGTGGCTCTCGGTGAAGGCGACACGACGTTCTTCGACCTCAATGTCCTCAACCTGCCCACCAAGGCCCAGTCTGTCACCCAGATGCAAAACGACTTCAAGCGTCACGTCAAGGGGGCGGTCATTTTCAACCTGATTCTTCACGGGCTGTCATCGAGAGAGGCCTTTGATCAAGCCAACCAGCTGGGCCACCAGCATCTCAACTTCATGACCATGGAGCAGTTCAAGACCCGTGTTGGCAAGTACCAGTTCCGCGTCGCCGCCGTCAAGTAAGAGCGGGTATGGGCTGGGTGTGCCTGTGTGCAGGCTCTGCCTCCCTTCTCTCGGGTGGCGTAGTAGACTCGATCGTGTAACGTGGAATGAACGTAGCTCTTCCAAAACTGTACGCGTTCTGGAACCTAAGACTGATAGGGCGACAGACGGTGCAGAGCGCTGTGAGGCTCACCTGTTGGGGATACCGCAGTCTCGGCGCTGCAGCCTCGGGGGCGTCGGGCTTCAGAGTCCGCGCGCACAAGCACCTCCTCGCTCCAAGCCCTCTGAAACTCGGGATTCTCGAGCCCAGATCGCTTCCGGGTGTCAAATTTCTACCGCCCCACCGACGCCACCCTCTCGCACCACTTCGCACCATCCTCCAACCAACCATTCGTCGACATCCAAGGCCACTTAGCTCAGCTGGTTAGAGCGCATGCTTAACAACCCCGATAGCGTTACGCATGAGGTCGGCGGTTCGATCCCGCCAGAGGTCACAGGCGCTTCTCTTCGCTAGTATATCGGTTAGTATAACCGCCTCTCACTCGAGAGACGGAGAAATCATCGCGGTAGAGCAGGGTTCGACTCCCTGGCGGAGAATGCCACACACAGCCTGGTTATATCAGTCGGTAGATAGTTTGACTCTTACTACTAAGACATCAAAATGTCATGGGTTCGAGCCCCATACTAGGCTTAATCTTTTGGTCCGGTGGGATGAGGAGGAGGAGGAGGAGGGAGATGGAGGATGGAGGAGGGAGGTGGTGGACGCGGGTGAAATTTTTGGTGGCGCAAAGTGGAGGCGGGGTATGGAGTGTGGCGCTTCCCCACCCCCAGTCCATTTGCGGGGAAGGCGTCATGCTTGGCACAGGGGTGTCAGCGATACGGCACAACAATGCATAGATGGTGCATGGCGTGGAATGACCGAGGATGTGACTGCCAGAAGGCATGACAAGCATTCTGAGGCTCACCCCGGTTCTGACGCCGTGCGCCACAACGCTGTGCTGGACTCGCGCTGCTGTTCACATTGTGTCTCTACAACCTCCAAAAGCACACCCCTCGCTCCAAACGCGCCGCTCATCACTCCGTCCTCTCCTGCATCCACCACCCTCTCCTCGCCCTCACCCATCGTCAGCATGCAGCTCGACCACGAAGCCTACCCGCACCTCTTCGACCGCATCTTCGATCACTTCGTCGCGACCGCCGAGCGTGCCGACATGGTCGCCCTGCGTGCCACGTGCAAGGACGTTCAGACGCGCATCGATCGCAAGCTATTCGAGCACGTCGTCGTGTCTCTCACCCACAGCGGCATAAGCATCCGCACGCCCGCCGGCGGGCCCGGTACCGTCGCCCTCATCTCCCCTGGCAAGTCCAAGGCGGAGGCCAAGAGGCTACTCGCTGCCCAGGAGCTGTTCCGCCATGCGCGCATTGTCGACGTCCACGAATTCATACCCACCCGCTATGCCCGTCTGTTTCAGACGCAGAAGCCGGAGGTCGACGTCCTCCGCATCTTCATTACCGGACGTGGACACGAGGGCTGGACATACCCCGCGCAGAAACTCGTCGTGTTCCACGACCTCACGGTGCCAGAGAACATCAGGCACGACTGGCTCCAGATCCCTATGACCCCCGAGGTGCGCAGCCTGGTCATCAACGTCACCTGTGACCACCGTCTTGACCCCCGCGTGCGTCAGCATGCCGGATACGATCTCCTCCCCCTGCGCGACGCCGTGGCCGACGTTGTCGTCGTTATCAGGCGGAGCGGAGCCGCTGCGCCTGTCTTCAAGTCAAGCCCCTCGGACCAGCATCGTGTATTGCACTCCATCCTTTACTTTGTTGCCTACAACACTACCGACTCGCGCACGATCACCATTGTCGGCATGGAAGCCGTCAACTGGCGCTGGTTCGGTGCCACGCGCCCGACGTGGAGTGGGAGCTCCCTCGCCAGCTACCGCTTCCAAATCCAGACTCTTGCAGACGCCCACAAGATGATCGCCCTCGGGCTCTCTGCTTCGAGCTGCACCCCACTCGGCTCGCGTCTCAAGTTCATGACGCTGGAGGAGTACTTGGCGGAGGTTGGCGCCGAGGAGTTTGCAATCAACACGGCGCACGGGGGCCAGGCAGTACGCTCTGCTCAACCATAGCCATAGCCTGATGTATGTGCGTCCTTTCTGTGACTGTGAGGTGTCAAGTCCATCATTGTTTCGCTCGCCCCGTGCGAATCTGTCGTGTGACACCGGCAACAAACTCGCCCTATGCTCGTCCCTCGTCCCCACGACGTTAAATACCAGTCACTCCATCACCGACTGTCTCTCTCCAATCTTTCTTCCCTTGCTCATCCTCACCCAACATGTGGATCGATAGCCAGTACTACCCCGATATCTTCGACCGTATCGTTGATTACGCCGACACCCCCACTCTTGTGGCCCTCCGCGGAACGTGCAAGACGGTGCGCGCGCGCATCGACCCCTACAACTTCAAGCACCCAATCGTCTCTCTCAACGGCCGAGGCGTCACTGTCCACGCCCGCGCTGGTCCTCCTGGTATTCTCCTCCCTGGCTCCCGTCAATTCTGCGACGACTTTGGGAACGTAATCGCCGATCCCGCCAGCGGGGAGCAGGCCCTGCGCATTCTGAAGCATGCCCGCGTTGTCGACGTCTACGGACACATGTGCAGTCGCTACCGCAAGTGGTTTGACATACACCAGCCTACTGTCGGTGTCCTCCGCACCTTCCAAGCCCGAGCACAGCTGGTCGGTTGGGACTACGGCGCACACAAGCTCGTGGTCTTCCGCTCCCTCTTGGAACAGCGTGATATCGTGCGCGACTGGCTCCTGATCACCCCAAACCCCAACCTTCGTACCCTTGTTCTCAACATCACCTACGACCCGCGCCTCAACCCCTGCTTTCCACCCAACTCGCGGTACCGCACTCAGTATCCTCTGAAGAGCGTGCTCGAGATTGTCATCATCATCAAGCAGACCATGGCAGGCGGGGCCCGACTCCGGTCAACTGGTGGCACCGACCGGTCTCTGCTACTGCACTCGGTGATTATCTTTGCTGCCATACACATCAACGCCACTCGCAAGATCACTATCGTCGGCATGGAGCTCGTAGACTGGCGCTGGTTTGGTGCCACACGCCCGATTTCACCTGAAAACATCCTCTCCAACTGCCGTAAAATGATTCAACGGACTGCAGACGACAACCTCCCGCTTCCTCCACCTTATGGATCTCCGTTCAATGGACCTCCGTTCCAGGCGGCCCAGTACGATTCGCTTCTCAAGTTCATGACTCTCAGAGAGTACCGCCGGACTGTGGGGCCGACGGAGTTTGGGATCAACACCAGGGTTTGAGTCTGGCAACGGCATGTAGCGAGCCCATTCTGCTCTTCCATAGCAGTTCTTCAGCGTGATGCATGTGCATTTTCCTGTAGCTGTCACGCTGCGAGGCCATCGTTGTGCCGCTCGCCCCGTTCGACACCCAGCGCCAACATGCCCGCTTCTCGCACCCCCCGCGACATACAAATACGCGTTACACAGCCCCAACTGGTCTCTCTACTCTTTCCTCCCACCACTCCCACCAACATGTGGCTCGACAGCAAGCACTTCCCACACCTCTTCGACCTCATCATCGACCACGCCGACCACGACGCGATGATGGTACTGCGCGGGACCTGCAAGAGGGCGTGCGCACGCGTGGATGCCCGCCTGTTCAAGAACGTTACTGTCACCTTCAACAACCGAGCCGCTACTTTCCGCACGAGCGCTGGAGCTCCTGGTGTCGTCCTCCCCTACGAGGTCCTTTCCGACAGTGGCAGAGACAGGGACCTGCTCATCACCGATCCCGCCACCGACCCGGCGGCAAACGCAGTCCTCAGCCATGCCCGCATCGTCGATATCCACATTTCCAAGGACTGCGAATACCTTTACTGGGCAGACACCGATCCGTCCAGTGTTAAGGTCCTCCGCATCTTTCATACTGGAGACCAACCCCATCGCGTTGGCGGGGGATTCATGGCGCCCAAGCTCGTCGTCTTCTGCGACCTCGTGCAGCAGCCTGACATCGTGCGCGACTGGCTCCGGATCTCGGCAACTTCTGGGATGACTGCCCTGGTGTTGAACGTCACCTACGACCCTCGCCTATGCCCATGCGTTGAGTACCGCTGGTACGAAATCCCTTCCCTTGACGACTACGTGACCGAACTTGTCATAGTGTTCGGGCGAACCACCGCCGGTGCGACTCCATCCTCACAACCCGCCTGGCACTGCGAGCGTGCATTGTACTCGGTACTTGAATTTGTTGTTTTCAACACCAACGCGACTCGCAAGATCACCATCGTCGGCATGGACCTTGTCGACCGCGAATGGGTGTTCATGTCGTCGCCCGCCGAGACCAGAGTCATCGACCACTTTCGGAACCATCTGAGACAGGGCTGTGCAGCCATGCAGAGCCGCAAACCCGAGGTCACTCGTGACACCTCTCTCGTCAAGTTCAAGACTCTCGAGGAGTATGCCGCGGAGGTGGGCGCCGAGGAGTTTGCCGTCAACACGGCTCGTTGAGTGCTGGGGAGGGGGAGGGAGGAGGGGGCACGCCCTGTTCATCCATGACGATTAGCCAAATGCATCTGCATTGTCCTGCTCGGGTAATTGAGCCCACACCCTCGCCCAGTCCTCCCAGCCCACTCAACTACCCAACTAGTCCTGGATCTGGACCTTGATGGCACCCTGCGTTGGGTCGGCAGCGACATGGAAGGCCTCGACTGCGTCCTTGAGCGCAAAGCGGTGAGTGACGAGCGGCTTGAGGTTGACCAGACCACCAGCGACGATGCGAATGGCCTTGGGGTACTGGTTGGCGTAGCGGTACTGGAACTGGAGGTCGATCTCGTTGGCCGAGCAGTAGCCGAAGGGGTACGACTGCTCTGAGGGGCCGACGCCGATGACGAAGACCTTGCCGCCGAACGCCACGGACTGGGGTCAGCTGCGGCGTGCGGGGGCGCACTTACGAAGATGGCAGCGCGGATCGAGCTCTCGAAGCCGGTGCACTCGAGGGCTACGCGGGGTTGGATGCCGAGCGCCGTCTTGATCGCCTCGGCATTGTCCTCTGGTGTGCTGTCGCGTGAGAGCTGGATCGTCTGGACGGTGGGGACGAGCTTCTTGGCGAACTCGAGGCGCGAGGGGATGAGGTCGGTGATGGCGATGGGCGTGCAGCCTGACGCGTGGGCGGCGAGGAGGGTAACGAGACCAATGGGCCCGGCGCCACTGACCCGTCAGCAGTGTCACCACCGGCCACTCACCAAATGACGACAGGGTCACCGAGGCGAGCACCGGCGCGCTCAAGCCCCGCGAGCGCGACCGCCAGCGGCTCGACGACCGAGCCCTCCTCGAACGACAGGTTGTCCGGCAGGCGGTGGAGCCACGCGGCAGGGTGGGCGTGGAAGCGGGTCAAGGTGCCGTGGTAGGGCGGGGTGGAGAAAAAGACGACGCGCGGGCACGCGTTGTACCGTCCAGTGCGGCACGGGTCACAGCTCGCAAGGGAGCATGGCACGCCAGCCTCGATGGCGACGCGGTCGCCGACCTTGAACTCGGTGACGCCCTCGCCGACCTCGATGATCTCGCCGGCCGACTCGTGCCCAGCGCCGCACTCGTCGCGCACCCACATCGTCGGACCGATGTGCCCGTGCTTCCAGAAGTGCACGTCCGAGCCGCAGATGCCGGTCGCGCGGACGTGCACGACGCACTCGCCGGCGCCGGCGCGCGGCAGCGGCTTGTTGGTCATGTTGACCTCGTGCTTCTCGTTGTAGAAGCAGGCGAGGTTGGCCGCGGGGTCGTCGAGCTCGGGCGCGCCGGCCGAGAGTAGCTTGAAGGCCGGGTCCTTGAGCACGCGCTTGGGGTCGTAGTGCGCCTCGTAGGCGGAGGGGGCGGGGGCGGCGACGACTGTCATGGCGTGGGTGTGGGCTTTCGGGATGGGGAGGGACGACGGGCACCCCGGCATCAGCATAAGTACCCTCGTCGACGGTGCGAGGAGGAGGCAGCGGGTGGTCGCCCGCTCGACAAAGATGCGGCGGGCCTGCCCCCCGCCGGTCTGACTTGCCGAGCGCGGCTCCGGGGCACATCCGGGGCCTAGATGGTGCTCCCCATGGCCTATGGTAACGTGCATGCTACTCTGAAGGCAGTGAGTGCATGCACTGTACACGCCGACTCCCCAGACATGCCCGTCAGCGGGCCGACCGGCCGCCCGGCCGCTCGGTCGTGGCGGGGCCTAGAGCGGGTGTGGGGTCCGCCGTTCAACCGCCGGCGGCCCCTCCTCCTCTCCAAGTTCTCCACAGCAACTCACTGCTCTCTACATCCTCTGCAACCCGCCTCGCGAAGTGTATATGAGAGCGGGGTGTGGACGGAGATAGGCCCCACACGACCCCACACGCCACAGCAACATGTTCACAGACAAGCTCGAGGGCAAATGGGCCAACTGGTTCATCACGGCCTGGTGAGTGCGGGCCGCCGACCGTGCTGACGCGCAGCGCCGGCTCCTCCTTCCTGTAAGCGACCCTAACATGCCTCCCCTGACCGCAGACTGTTCGGCTACGACCAGGGCGTGATGGGCGGCCTGTTGACCGGCGACGCGTGGGTCGCGCAGTTCCCCGAGATCAGTGGGTACGGGCGCTGGTGGCACGCTGACGAGAGACACAAACAAGGGCGCGAACGGGTCGGCGTCGCTGCAGGGCACCGTCGTGGCAATCTACGAGATCGGGTGCCTCGCGGGCTCGCTGCTGGCCTTCGCGATCGGCGACTACCTCGGCCGGCGGCGCATGATCATGCTCGGCTCGCTCATCCTCATTGTCGGCGCGGCGCTCCAGACTGCCGCGTACGGCATCCCGCAGCTCATCGTGGGCCGCATCGTCGCGGGCATCGGCAACGGCATCAACACGTCGACCGTGCCCCTGTGGCACAGCGAGACGACGCGCGCGCACAACCGCGGGCGCGCGGTCGCCACCGAGCTGGCCATCAACACGTTCGGCACGGTGCGTAGCCCTCCCGAACCGAGCTGACCCCAGATGTCGTCGTACTGGATCGACTACGGCTTCTCGTTTGTCAAGAACCAGTCCCAGTTCCGCGCGCCGCTCGGCTTCCAGATGGTGTTCGCCATCGTCACCCTCGTCCTCATCCAGTGGTGCCCCGAGTCACCGCGCTGGCTCCTCTCGCGCGGCAAGGAGGCCGAGGCGCAGGCCGTGCTCCGCCAGCTGTCGGTCGAGCCGCCCGCGTACCGCGATGCGGTCGTCGACGCAGAGTTTAAGCAGATCGTCGAGTGGATCAACGAGGAGAAGGCGGCGCTCGTGCGCGACGGCAAGCCGATTTCCCAGTTCCGCGCCTGCTTCACAAACGGCAAGGACCGCTACTTCCACCGCCTCGTCCTGGGCATGGGCAGCCAGTTCATGCAGCAGCTGTGCGGCATCAACGCGATCGCGTACTGTGAGCCCGCCTCCTCGGAAGCCGCTGACCCCAGACTCGGCCGTCATCTTCGAGCAGTCGGTCGGGCTCGCGCGCAACACGGCGCTCCTCCTCGCCGGCGGCAACGGCATCGTCAACCACCTGGCCTCGATCCCGCCCATCTTCATCATCGACCGCATCGGCCGGCGCAAGCTCATGATCTGGTCGGTCGCGGGCCAGGCCGTGTGCATGGCGCTCATGGCGGGCGGGACGAGCACGACGGCGTATGGGCCGGGCATCGTGGCCACGACGGGCATCTTCTTCTTCTCCTTCTTCTTCGCGTCGGGCCTGCTCTCCGTCCCGTGGCTGTACCCCACTGAGATTGCCCCGCTCCCCATCCGGACGTGCTCGGCGGCGCTCGGCTCGGCCTCCAACTGGATCGTGAGTGGCCCCGCTGTGCGCCAGCTGACGGCCAGTGGAACTTTGTCGTGGTGGAGATCACGCCCATCTCGCTCCACTCGATCGGGTACAAGACGTACATCTACTTTGCCATCTTCAACGCCCTCTTCATCCCGCTCATCTACTTCTTCTACCCCGAGACGCGCCAGCTCTCGCTCGAGAACGTCGACCTGCTCTTCACCGGGCCCAAGGTGCTCCTCCACCTTCCAGAGGAGCTGCGCGTCCCCGAGCCCCTGGTGAGTGTGACCGTAGTGGGCGGAGCTGAGGCCATGGAGGCGACACCGCAGTCCGACGTCGAAACCAAGGGAGATGGCAGGTCCGACTTTGTGCACGCCGAGTTCAAGTGAGCAAGATGCCCCAGTGCTTGCCACGGTTGCGCGAGACAGGAGAAGAAGTTCAGAGGACATCGGGGCCTTCGGCCGACGCAAACGAGGCGGCTGGCTGTTCAGCGCCGATGGGTCGAAGTGAGCCGCGAACGGACGAAGAAGCAAACTCAAAGCGGATGGAGTTGTAAGCGAGTATGCAAAGTGTTGGTTGGCTGAGCGGCGCGCGACCTCTGCAGAACATGACAGGATTCCAGGACAACCCGGGAGACACTGACATTCGTGGGCGACCACAACCTCAGTCCAACCCATACCCTTACATCTAGAGATACAACAACCACGCCTACCTAGTACCCGCCCCCACCATTCCACATCATCGCGAGTGTGTCGAGATCCGCCATGGGCAGCATGGACGGCGTGATGCCCGCGCCGCCCTCGGCATCGCCCGACCACGCGGGCAGGTGTATCAGGTCGGCCCAGTTGGCGCCGACGTGTGCGTCGGGCTGGAGGACGTCGACAATCTGGAGGTATCGCACGGCGAGCGGCTCGGTCGCCTGCATCCGCTCGAGCACCTGGCGCGCCTTGGCGACCGCCGCCCGCCAGGTGTCTGCTTGTGGGCTGGCAGTATCGGTGTGGAGCGCGATGAGGGGGAGGAAAGACGCGGGGAAGATGTAGTGCCTGGTGTGAGCGGTGCCGGGCGGGGACACTTACAGGCCGTACCAGTTCTCGAAGCGCGTGCTGGTCGTGTCGGCCGAGAAGAACTCGTGGATGCTGTTGATCGTGGCCTGGGCGTTCTCGAGGCACAGCTGCGCCGACTGCAGTTCTGCGGGGTTGTCGTTGTTCGCCAGCGCGGCGAGTGGCTTGGCAGTCAGCGCGCGCTGGAGGAAGGCGCGCCGGTGGATGATGATGCGCAGGTTGCAGTACCGCCAGAAGAGCTTCTGCCGCGCGAGGTGGAAGAAGCGGGACGGATGGGGCTGGGGCGAGTGCTTCATCCAGTCTGCCAGCCCGTCGTACCACTGGTCGAGCTGCGAGTCGAGGAACAGGGCTTCGTTCGGCGCCGGCGGAGGGGACGCGATCGTCTTGGAGTAGAGGGGCGTGCCGACGAGCAAGAAGTCGGACTGGAGCCGCAGGTTGGTGTAGATTGTCGGCTCTTCGACCGGCACTGGTGGGCCCGACACGCCGGGGAGAAAGGACGCGTCGTGCACGTTGTTGAGCATGTTGACGTCGGCCTCGGCCACCGACATCATCTGGGGTCAGCTCCGGCTGCTGGAGGCACTCACGATCGGCCGGCCGTAGGTGATGCTCGTGCCCGCGTCGAGGATCCACAGCATCCACCACACGCGACGGCGCTGCTCGCGCTCGAACGGTGAGATGTTCCAGTACGGCAGCTCGCGGTGCAGCCCGAGGCCGATGGCCATGCGGCCCGCGAGCCCGAGGTACGCGTACGACGTGTTTGGCTTGTTGAGCTTTTGCGCGAGGGCAGCCAGCAGGCAGAAGCCTTGCACGAGGGTGAGGCTGCCCGACTCGAGCTGCTCGACCGTCACGGCGTTGAGGGCGTGCTCCATAAAGTACCGGATGACGGCGTCGGGCTGGCTCGCGCACAGCGCGCCGTGCGCGAGCACGACGTTGAGCAGCAGCTGCCACCTGATGTCAGCGCGCGTCGACTCGAAAACTCACTGGGCCCGGGGCGGCTGCGAGATGAGCTGGCTCCACTGCGCGCGGAACGTGGCCTGGTGCACGATCGGGTACTGGAGGTGGTACTGGGCAAAGTAGGCGTCGATGAAGAGCTCGAGCTGGGGCGCGGCCGGGGTCCACCCCTCGATCGGGCCGTCCCCGCGCGCGCCCTGCGGGATGCGCACCCCGCCGGCGCATATCCTCAGGATGTGCAGGAGCGTTGCGCTCGACGCGAAGCCTGGGGTCAGTGGCCTCCGTGGGGGGACACTCACCGAGGTAGCCCTCCCCCTCGGGATCGGTGCTGAGCGACGCCGTGCCGTCCATCTGCAGGCTGGGCTGGTATCGTTCGTTCCACTCGTAGCCCTCGGCCGAGACGGGGTTGCGCTCGAGCACGTCGTACGGCCCGACGCTGTCCACCGCGGGGTGGGCGTCCGAGCCGGCGAGGCTGAAGCCCGGCGAGAAGCCTGTGCTGGACGTCGCGCGGCGGGCGGTACCTAGCCGCGTGCCGAAGCGGGACGTCGCGGCGTGTGGGGACACCGAGGTGGCCGTGAGGTTGCGCAGGGGCGATGGTTGCGTTTCCGCCCCGACATTGATGGACGAGCCCACGGCCACGGGACGCGGCGGTGCGGTCGCGCTAGCATCAGGCTCGACGGACCCGTCAATGAACCCCAGTGGGAAGGGGGTGTCGCCGCCGAGGTCGACAGGCGCCGAGGTATCGGTGAAAGAGAGGTCCTCGGGACGCGACGACGTGCTTGTCGGCTCAGAGCTCCCCTCCGCCCCGACACTCTTCATGCGCTCAGCCTCAGAGTCGGGGTCGACCCCCGGCGCGTGCACGCTCAACATGCGGCGGAGCTGGTCGACCTGGGCCTGGAGGTCTGTGACAAACCTGGGGTCAGCGGACCAGCGCTGCGCAGCGGCTCACTCCTTGGTCGGGCGGACAGGCAGCTGCGAGTAGATGCACTCCTTTGCGTAGCGTGCGCAGATGGAGCACGGTTGCCGGCGGTCACACTGCTGTCAGTGGCGGCCACGCGCCCGCTCCCACCTTGCGCTTGAGGCGATAGCACTCGACACACGACTGCTTGAGCGGCGTGGCTGCGGACCCCCGCGGGGTGCCCTCGGTGCGGCGGCGGTTCGGTGGCATCTGGTGTGGTGGTGTAGTGAGCGATGGAGAGAGCGGCCGACATTGTCGTCGAGCGGGTGGAGCGGAAAAGCGAGCGGGCGGCCGTCCGCCCGACGGTGTTTGGCGGGACGTGGCCCGCTCGCCAAAACTCGGGACGGGTATATGAGCAGCGGCGGCATGCATGCAGGCCAAGCCCACGCACGCAGCATGACCGTCTCTACCGCCCCCTCTACCGCCCCCGGCGTCGACACCTCGCTCGACTACAAGGGCAAGATCGCCTTCGTCAGCGGCGGCGGCCGCGGCATCGGGCTGGCCATCACGCGCGCGCTCGCGGCCGTCGGCGCGACCGTCATCATCACCTGGGTGTCGCAGGACCCGGCGGCAGAGGTGAAGAAGATCACGGCCGAGACGGGGGCTCGCGTCGTCGCGTACCGCTGCGCCGCGGAGAAGAGCGCCGACGTCGACGCGGTGGTCGAGCGCGCCGCCGCCGAGGTGGGCGAGGTCGACCTCGTCGTTGCCAACGCCGGCGTGTGCCTCTGGCGCGACACGATCGACATCACCGACGACGACCTGCGCTGGATCATGGAGACCAACCTCTTCGGCCCGATCTACCTCGCGCGCGCGTTCGCCCGCCACTGGCTCGGCCTGCCTGCCAGCGTTGACCCCAAGGCGAGGGGCGAGCGCCCGGCCAAGCGGAACCTGAACAAGAAGATCCTGTGCATCTCGAGCATCTCGGCCCTAGTCAACATGACGCCGCAGGTGCAGATGTCGTACAATGCGTCCAAGGCTGGCGTGACCATGGCTTGCAAGGTGGGTTGGGGAGGAGGGGGGAGGAGGGAGGAGGGAGGCAGGGAGGGAACTGACGCCACGCAGTCGCTGGCCGGTGAGTGGGCCCCCTACGGCATCACGGTCAACACCATCTCGCCCGGATACGTCAAGACGGACATGACGATGCACCCTCCCCCCGGAGAGGGCGCGGCGTGGGTCAAGAAGTGGGGCGACATGACCCCCGTCGACCGCTTCGCCGAGCCGAGCGAGATTGGCGACCTCGTCGTCCTGCTCGGGTCGGGCCGCGCGTCGAGCTTCCTGACGGGACACGACATTGTCATTGACGGGGGTTACACTACATACTAGACATGCATGGGGTTGTGGGTTGAGTGGTGCGTAGGGGTAGGGTCGTACATTGGGCGACGTGTGTCGGCGGTGGCGGCTGGGGTCTCGGACTCTTCCAAGAATGGGCCGAAGCTGGGGTGCTCGGGGCGCGCCCATCCCGGCGTAGCGAGGGCGAGGCGGGCTCGGCGCTGCCGCGGCGTCTCGGGGCTCGTGGACGGGTCAAGCGCAGGCTCGGGCTGGTGCTCATCCCTCTCGGTGAGTCCGCGCATCGTGGTTTAGGAGCGGGGGTTAGGTGCTTGAGTGGCGACGGGGTCGGGCTTATGAGCTGCTGGCACCAGCAACGGCGAACACAACACCGTCGCCATGGCGGCGACAATGGCCGCGGTCTGACACGTCGCAGGGCGACAGGTCAGAGGAAGCGGGCTCCGAGGTGAGCTGCACGACGAGCTCGGAGTCAACGTCAGTGCTCCTCCACGTCACGGCGCGGCGGTCATCTGCGTAGCCGAGCGCTCTGGCTGCAGATGGAAGCTTCGAGCGCGAGTCGAGGTCGCCGACGGAGACGGCGGTCGGCACCCCCGCTGCCCGCCAGGAGGCCAGAAACACACCATGATCAGGGGAGCCGAGGACGCCGGGGCATAGTGTGTATCTCGACGAGGGGAGCTTGAACGACAAGCTCAAGGAATGCTGCTATTATCGTCGCCGCTCCCGCTGCTGTCGGCGCTGCCTGCTGCGGTTGTTGCTGACGATCGCACCAAACGTCATACCGGCCAAATGTGCACTCATGGCCAACCCATGCCGGCATGTCGCATCCTAATTAAGCCCACTTAGCTGCCTCACCTCCTCTGCTCACCTGCCTCGAACGCTGCTCACTCGCTAACTGCACTTGTTGTGCACTTGCTGCACCTGTTTCAGCGTTTACCATTTCGGGGTACTACCAGGTGACGGATGAGCAGGCCCTTGGACCTGGCACTGATGAATACCCTCACCGGCCCTCACTGGCGCTCTCCCGTCATCATACCTGCCAAGACATGTGGGCACCTGGCGCTTGCTGCTGCGGCCGCTCGTCAGGCATCACGACACGTTTAAATAGACCAGGCGTGGTGCTGTTTGTGCGTTCTCCCCCCCTCAGTTGCTAGAGCAGCCCATCCACCTCCCCAACCCTCCAAAACCTACCAAAAACCCCACCATGCCCCTCCGCATCATCCCCGCCGGCGGCATCGAGATCCGCGGCGCGTCCGTCAACGGCGGCGACGCCCAGCTCCAGGACGACGGCAACGCACGTGTCGTCGACGACCAGGGCCAGACCGTGACGGTCCGCTTCGACCGCGGCGGCGAGGGCCAGTTCGACGTGCTCCCCCCCTCCGAGGCCGAGCGCGCCCGCGGCTGGGCCCGCATCGACACGCAGAACAACGGCAGCGTCATCGCCTACCGCGTCGACGACAACATCGTGCTCCTCCCCCGCCCCGACCTCGAGAACTGGCAGAGCCAGCTCCCCGACGACCGCGCGCTCGCCGACGTCACCATCCCCGGCACGCACGAGAGCGCGTCGCTCAGCGGTGGTGAGTTCAGGGTGGGGGTGGGGGTGCGGCGGCGGCGGCGGCCGCGATGGTGCCGCGGCTTGACGTCAGCGGCGGTGGCTGCCGGGTGGATGCCGCCGAGGGTCGCTCGGAGGGTCGCTTGAGGCCCGCTTTCAGCATCCACGCCGACGCCGGGAGCGGTGGCCGCGGCGAGCAGCTAGCTAGCGAGCTCCACGCCGACACTGCCGGCCCAAATTCCGTCGGACACGCTAACCCAACCCAGGCTTCATCTCCATCTGCCACACGGACGACATCCGCACTCAGCTCAACCAGGGCATCCGCTTCCTCGACATCCGCCTCAAGGTTATCAACGGCGAGCTTCAGAGTGAGTGGAAAGTTGAGGGGGAGCGGGGGTTGAGGGGGAGGGGCTTGGAGGGAGCCCGAGCGGGATGGTAGACACCGCGGTCCCGAGCCAGCTGCGCAGCTCCCCACCCCGAGCTGGCCCAGTAACTTGCGCGTAGCCCACTAACCCCCCAGCGTACCACGGCATCCAGCCGCAGAACTCGACGCTCCGCGAGCAGATCGGCTGGGTCAACGACTTCCTGCGCGCGCACAACCGCGAGGCCGTCTTCGTGTCGATCAAGCAGGAGAACGACAACAACCCCGACTTTGGGCGGCTCGTCGAAGAGGCGTTCAAGGAGGGCGGCCTTACGCGGTGGGACGAGGTGCTGCCCACGCTCGGCGAGGCGCGCGGCAAGGCCATCCTCTTCAGCCGCTTCCACAAGAACGAGGACAGCCAGTTCCCGAACGGGATGGGCATCCGCCCCACCACGTGGCCCGACAACAACCCCGGCTTCGAGTGGGACAGCAACGGCACGCCGTTCCGCGTGCAGGACGTGTACGACACGGGAGACATTGGCTCCAAGACGGACATTGTCATCCGCCACATCGAGGGCACGACCGGGCCCCGCGGCAACGGGCTGGGCAACAACCACCCCTACACGCTGAGCTTTGCGACCGCCGCCAAGTTCCCCCAGTCCCCGCCCCAGTGGATGGCGAGCGGCTCGGGCTCGGGCATGGGCGTGAGCAAGGTGCTCGGCAACATCACGTCCCTGTTCGCCGGCGGCGGCGGCGGCGGTGGCGAGAACGGCGGTGGGGGCAACGCTGGCCCCCAGGGCGGTGTTAACAGCCGCCTCGCGTACTGGCTCCTGCAGCGCGCGGCCGAGGGCAAGCGCCCGCGCGCGACCATCATGCTTGATTTCTACCGCGAGACGGGCGGCGGCGACGCCGGTGTGTCCGAGCTGCTCGCGGCGCTCAACTACATCAACACAAATGAGTAGGCGGGCAGGAGCAGGGGCCGGCCGTAGGCCGGTCGGTGCGGCGATATCTGAAGCAGAGAAACACGTAGCGTCGATGTATGGACCTTGCCGTTGGTTGTGCCACAGCAGTGCGGGCCGCACGTTCACGTCAGCCGCCTCAGATCTGGGTATCAGTCGCCGCACTGCTCGCTTCCGCCCGTGGGCCGTGGCGGCGCCGCCAAGCCCACCCCACCGGGCCAGGCCATTCCTCATCTCGTCCGGCGATCGCGGCACGCACCGTTGCGCTCAGTCAGTTGACCCAGCAGATCTGATAGGTATAAGGCACCCACCCGCAGCGCCAGACGCCCCCATGCAACCATGCTGCTGCTCACCTTGCTGCTCTTCGCCGCGGCCGCAACGGCGCAGGCGCAGTGCACGACAACGTGGAACGGCACGGCGCTGGCCGGCGCGCTCGAGGACGGCGCGTGCCGCTTCTCGGTGCGGTATGGGTCCGCGCAGCGCTGGGGCTACAGCGCGTTCGCGAGCTCCCAGGCGTGAGTAACCTCCGCTCCAGTATGTCACTCACGGCCCCAGCGATATCAACGCAGCAGACTACCCGCCCATCTGCCCCCAGCCGGGGTGGGAGCAGAGCGTGATCCCGCTGCCGAAGCAGCGGCTCATCGAGGACTGCCTCATGGCCGTGGTGTGGGCGCCGGCGGGGGCCAACGCGTCGTCGGCGCTGCCCGTGTTTGTGTGGTGAGCCGGGGGGAGGGGGGAGGGGGAAGGGGGAGGAGGAGGGGCTGGGTGTGGGAGGGTCGCTCACGCCGCAGGCTGCACGGCGGCTCGTTCGTCGCCGGCTCGGCTTCCGACTCTGGGCTCAACGGCGCGCCGCTCGCCGCCGAGGGCGTGCTCACCGTCTTCGTGCAGTACCGCCTCGGCGCGCTCGGCCTCCTCCCTCCCCCCGAGGCGGCGAGCAGCGCCGACCCCAACCTGGCCGTGCTGGACGTGATCCTCGCGCTGAGGGTGGTGCGGGACAACATCGCGGCGGTCGGGGGCGACCCGCGGCGCGTGACGCTGGGCGGGCAGAGCGCCGGCGCGAGCATGGTGCGGGGTGGGTGCGCACGTCGAACTGGCTGACGATAGCGCTGTTCGGCGCGCCGGCGACACAAGGCTTGTTCCATGGTGCCATTCTCCAGTCTGACCCCCTCGTGAGTCGCCTCTTGGCCGCGCTGACTTAGAACTACGGCGCGCAGTCGCGCCAGAACCAGCTCGACCTGCAGGACTACTTCTACCGCAATGCCAACACGTCGCTGTTCCCCCACTGCGCAGACATGGCGTGCTACAACAACATCTCGCTGCCGACGCTGCTCGCGTGGCAGAGCTACGTGAACAACACTGCGCCGTTCCTGCTGTCCGGCGTGGCGTTCGGCGAGGGTGAGGCAGGCCTCCGAGCAAGCTGACGCCAGTCTACCGGCCGCAGTACGGCACCCAGACGATCCCGCACGACCCGACCAACGCGCTGTGGGCTGGCAACTTATCCCGCCTCGCGATCAACACCAGCATCCCGGTGCTCGCGACGACGCTCAAAAACGAGGCGGGATACCTCGTCGGCGTGCTCCTCCCCGTCCCGATCCCGGCCAGCAGCCAGCTCGCGAATTTCACCCTGCGCAAGCTCATGGGCCAGGAGCGCGCCAACACGGTGCTCGAGAGCGGGCTGTACCCCCTCCAGGCTGGACCAGACGGGCTGCGCCAGACGATCGACTACATCATCACCGACGCCGCGTGGCACTGCGTCACGCGCAGCCTCTTCCGCCGCTGGGCCGCGGCAGGGGGCAAGGCCTACCTCGGGACGTTTACCCGCGGCCTGCCGTACCTCTTCAACGCGAACAACGACTACTGCGTCCTCCCCGGCGTGGTCTGCCACGGCGTGAGTTGCGTCTTGGGCTAGCTGACGATAGGACGACCTGTACCCCACCTTCTCGACGCTGGCCAACCCGAGCCCGGAGAACGCGACGTTTGTGGGTATGCCAGTGTCGGCCGAGCTGACGCGCAGCAAGACGACATCCGGGCCTACTGGACGAGCTTTATCAAGACCGGCTCGCCCAGCACCGCAGCCCACCCCTGGCCGCAGTGGGGCGCCAACTCGACCGACGCGGATGTCAACAACCTCGGCAAGGGGCGCGACGTGCCCGTGTGTCCGGTGGACTTTTGGGGCACCAAGGTGCCGTTCGAGTTCCAGCTGTTCAGCAGCAACGACACGGGGATTCTCGCGGCGCCGGGGAACGGCACGGCGGGGGCGGGCAAGTCGCCCGGGAGGGGCGCGCGCGGGGCCGCCGTCGCGCTCGGCGCGGTGGTGGTCGCGGCGGCGGGGCTGCTGGTGGTCTGAACACTGGGTCGGGTAACAAAACCATATCGTATAGCTAGGGTAATAGAATCGGCAGTGCATGTCTTGGTCAAGCCGCCTGAGTAAACACGACCTCGAGCACAAACTCGATGCCCTCGGTCTGACCAGCGCGCACGGCCGAGCGCCCGCGGCCCGAGATCCCCGCCAGCTCGCCCGTCCCGCTCCCAGGATAGATGGCGAGCTGGGTGTCGACCGCGCCGGCGGTGATGACTCCGCGCGAGCTCGCCGCGAACGTCCCCCGCCGGCCGAGGAGCGTGCCCTCGAACACCTGGATGCCCTCTGCCGTCAGCGCTGCCTGCGGCGAGGCGTACCGAAGAGCGTTGTCTCGCCGGGCTGGGGGAGGCTGCGGTCAGTAGCGGCTGAGAGGGGGGCGTACAGCGTGAAGTGGCTGGTGCCGTCGCCGACAAGGTCGCCGGCGAAGGTCTGCTCCATCTGCCCTGCGGCGAGAGCCGGGGTGCCTTGGGTGAGCGACACGGGGGTGGTCGTGAAGCCGTGCGAGGTGTACGTTGCGGTAGCTGCTGTCAGTACACAAGCCGTAGGCGGTGTCATACCCGTGGGCATTGTCGTTGGAGTTTGGGCGTGGCGGTTGTGAGCCGGCCCACTGGCTGGCTTTATGCCGCGGGCATGTGCCACACGGCTGACTGGACCGCGGTCAGCATGCCACGGCGCCGAGCACATGCCCCGCTGACGCCGAGGCGGGCATGGCCTCGGGGCTGCAGGCAACGCGGCGTCAGTGTCCCCCCCCCCCCCGCGTGGGGGGATGGATGGTTGATGAAACGAGCCGGCTGTGGAATGTGATCTGGCAGCTGGCCCAACGAGTGACGTCAACTCGACCGTGTCCGCATGGTACAAAAACACGACCACCACACGTCTTCCTTCCACTCACCCACCCACCACACCATGCCGCGCAGTGAGCCCCCCCTCCCCACCCCGCTGACCCCAGCCATCACCACCACGCTCAAGGCGCTCTCCGGCGTCGGTGTCGACGTCGCGACCGACAAGCTCACCCCCGGCCCCGTCCCGTCGTCCGCCACCTCCGAGTTCGAGTTCACCGGGCCCGACTTTAACGGCACCGCCGTGGGGCACTTCACCAAGTGGGTCGTGCGGGGGACGGGGCTGACGCGCAGCGCGATGCACGGCGACGGCTCGGGCGACCTCAGCTATGGTGGGTGCGGACTGGAGCCGGCTGACGCTGACGCCCAGAGGGCCTCGCGATTTTCGACGGCGCCATCCTCGGGCACAAGGGCACGATCGCGTACGCCGTGCGCGGGACGTGCACGCACGCCGACATGCTCGTCGTCGCCGAGCTCACGTTCATCACGGCGACCGGGACGTGAGTGCGGGTGAGAGGGGGGAGCTGACGCCGCAGCGGCGAGCTCAAGGAGATTGCGGGGACGGGCAGCTACGCCATGAAGATTAACAGCGAGGAGACGCAGGTGACGCTCTCGATTGGGTGTGCGCGCGAGGCCAAGTGAATGTGGCGGGTGCGCTCGGTTCCAAGGGCGCTTGGCATTCCGCGTAGCGTGTGTAGCCCGGCACTTGGGGGGAGGAACGAGGGCGGAACGAGAGAGGAACGTTAGGGAGAGGTGATGCATGTAGTTGGAGTGAAGGACCTGCACGAGGGAAGGAAGGCTGAGAAGGGCGCCCGTGGCGGTCGTGTCGGTTCTGCTGTCGGTAGAAGGCAAGTCATGCCGCGGGCGATGGGGAGTGTGCACGTTGACGTTCTACGTCCCGAGGTGGCCGAGTGGCCCGCCACGCCGCCGGGCTCCCGATGCTGGTCGAGCTGCGCGATACGCGCAGTTGACGGTGCTGACGATAACCTCGGCGCCGAGGGTGACGGTGGCAGCGATCCGCCGAGCGCGATATCGGCGTCCCGACGCCAATCGAGATCTCGTCACTGTTTCAGTACGCTCTGCATTCCTCGTCGGGGGACAGAGCTGACGCACGTCCAGTCAACCGCTCGGTCTTGGAGCCGTCACCGAGGGGGCGGCGCGGCGCGTGACGGCGACGACGGGGGCGACGGGGGCGACGACGGGCGCGGCCAGCGACGATGGCTGGGGCGGTGGATCGGCGGTCACACCTCGGCCCTCGGCGAGGCTTGGTCGCACTCGCGCCGTCGTGTTGTCTACTTAAGGCGTCCTCTGAAAGCGTCTTCCTCGTCCTCATCACCTCATCCTCTCACTCGCGCTCACATCTTCTCTCGACGACAACGACCAGCACCAACAACACCATGACTGAGAGTGAGCCCGCCTCCGTTCCCCGTCCTCCCCATCTTCCCCCCTCCCCACCTTCCCCCCTCCCCACCTTCCCCCCTCCCCACCTTCCCCCCTCCCCACCTTCCCCCCTCCCCTCAGCCCACTCACGCCCCAGGCATCAAGTCCTCCTTCAAGGTCTACAGCTACGTCCCCGCCGACCTCGTGACGGGCAACAAGACGCCCGGCAAGGCCCCCAACTCTGCGCACACCGAGGCCGAGTTCCTCGGCCCCGGCGTCGTCGGCACGGCCATCAGCAACTTTACCATGTGCGTGGGCTGGGCAGAGCATCGCTGACGGCAGGGCGCGTATCGACGGCGGCGCCAAGCCCGAGGACGGCCACTTTGGTGAGTCTTCCCCCCCGACGCCGCTCACACCCCAGCCGGCATCGCCATCTTCGAGGGCACCATCCTCGGCAAGAAGGGCACCGTGGCCTGGACGGTCGAGGGCACGTTCATCAACTACACTGTGGATGCCAAGCTCACCCTGCTCGCCGACACTGCGACGTGAGTGCGCGCCACGACTGTGCTGATACCCAGTGGCGAGCTCAAGGGCATCCGCGGCACCGGCGCGTACCTCCTCCCGCCGCCGAGCAACCCCGAGGACTGTACCGGCGAGATGCCGTCCGACCCGAAGGACATCCCGGCGTTCGACGCGACGTTCGAGGTGGGCTTTGCGTAGGGGCGGGGCACAGGACTGGAGATGATCCGGTGGAGACAATACGATGGAGACGATGCGATGGAGATGAATTCAGTGGGTTGTGCCGGCTGCGAGTGGAGGGTGGTGTGGGGAAGGCGCAATCCCGAAGTGCATCTCATCTGCTCATCTCGCAGCGATGCCATGCCCTCATTCTCCTTACCGCAGCCGAACACGCATCGAATTGGCTTTCGGTGTCTCCGTCTCCGTCTCCGCATCCTTTGCATGCCCGCCGCCCCGCGCGCCGACTTGCCACTGCGGGCGAGCCGAGCCGCGGCAGAGCAGACAATAAGACCAAGTTCCCGGTTCCCGGCAAAGGGTCATTTGTCGCGTCAATGACCGCGTCTTGGCAATGACCAAAGGTGACACGACGCGTCGGCCATCCCGCCCATTCATTAACCACCTTTCTTCCAGCAACTCTCTCTCGCCCAATTCAACTACGACGACCCCTCCCCCCCCCATGGCCACCACCCAGACCCCCGCCCAGCGCCCGGGCCTAGGGCTCCCGCTCGACGCGTACCTCAAGGCCAGCGTCGCCAAGGGCCAGTTCCCCCCGGCCGTCGCGCACGACTTTGAGCAGAGCCAGTGGCAGAGCAACAGCGTGCCGACGCGCGAGCGCGCCATGCTGTGGTTCATCTCCGAGATCACCGACAAGGAGGGCTGGGAGCGCAAGGTGTTTGACGAGGCCATTGTCGCCAAGTGGCGCGCCGAGCTGGACGACTTCGTCTCGAAGAGCAAGGACAGCGTGCCCCTGAAGCGCGGGTTCTCCGACCAGATGTTTGCGTACGCGCTCGCCGAGCTGCGGGACAAGGCCAAGATCTACGAGGCGACGGGCGCTGTCAGCGTCCTCGACTGCGCGGGCACGGCGATCAAGTCCGACCGCGCGGTGAGCGACGCGCTCAAGTCGCAGCTCATCGCCGCGGCCCGGCCCCTCGAGGACGTGCCCGAGCCCGAGAAGGACTGGCACCCCGGCAGCAATGGCCAGGTGCTCGACCTCGTCCACCCGTCCCTCTTCCCGCTGGTGTACGGGCGCACGCGCGCGCTCGAGCGCGACGTGCCCCTCGCCGAGGCGCTCGAGCTCGCCGGCTCGGGCGAGGTCGTGCCCGTGCCCGTTGTGGACCCCGCCGCGAACAAGTGGGCGCAGAACAAGGGCCTTCTGAGCGAGAAGTACCAGTGGCTCCCTGCCGAGGTCGACTTTGCCAGCGGCAGCGCGCGCTTCGCGTCCTACATCAACAACCTGCACCCGGAGGCCCACAAGCCGCTGTACACCGCCCTCGAGGGGCTGGTCGACGCGGCGCTCCCGCTCTGGGGCGCGGCGTACACCCGCGTCATGGGCTGGGACGAGGTCGCCGGCGCCGACGAGATGGCGCGCACGCGCGTGCCGTGCCTGTCCGACGAGCGCACCTGCACCGTGCCGGATGTGTGCGGGCCCTACTGCTCGGGCTACAACCGGCCTGGGCGGAGCGACGACGACGAGAACGGGTACGCGCTCGACCAGGCGTGGTTCGCCTCGACGCACACCTACGCGCAGCCCGAGCCCAAGGAGTACAGCTACCTCGGGCTCACGGCCGAGGACCTCGCGCCGGCGCCGCTGCACGCTCACGGGAGCAACAAGACGCCCGGCAGGCTGCAGGTGATTGTCAAGCTCGCCAACATCCACCTCACGCCCGAGAACCCCTCGTACCCCGGCGGCAGCTGGCACACCGAGGGGCAGATGAACGAGCGCATCTGCGCGACAGCGCTGTACTACTACGACTGCGAGAACGTGACCGAGTCAAGGCTGGCGTTCCGCGCCGTGTGTGACCGCGAGGAGATGTGCGCGAATTACCAGTACGACCAGAGCGAGTTCGAGGGCTTCAAGCAGCACTACGACGTCGACCCCGACGACTTTTCCGGCAACCCCGAGCCGACGGGCAAGCTGCTCGAGCTGGGCGACGTGGTCACGAGGGAGGGGCGGTTGTTGGTTTTCCCCAACGTGTACCAGCACCGTGTCGCGCCCTTCGAGCTGGCGGATAAGAGCAAGGCGGGCCACCGCAAGATCGTCGCGCTGTTCCTCGTCGACCCGGCCACGCCGGTCGTCAGCACGGCCAACGTGCCGCCCCAGCAGCGGCACTGGGCGCAAAGCCAGCTCGGGGACAAGCTGCCGGCCGAGCTCGAGCACCAGATCTACAGGGACGTCGGGTGCCCGTACGGGTGGGACGAGGCGGTGCGGTTTAGGGACGAGCTGATGGAGGAGCGGCGCGGGTTTGACGTGGTGATTGACGACGAGCTGAGGAAGGTGGGCTGGAGCTTTTGCGAGCACTAAGGAGCCCTCCGCAGGGGGGCGCCGCGGGGGGGATGCATGCATGTTAGTGTCAAGATGCCACCCGGTCGCCAGCGCGCCAGTCAGTCGGGCCACGGCGCCGTCGTCGCGTCGCAGCAATGCATCTACCGCCTACTCGGCAGCGCAGTCGCGCACCTCAGCCCAGTCGAGCACGAGCTCCCTCTCGGCGAAGAACCACAGCTCGCCAACTTTCTCAAACACGTCGAGGTACCTCAGACTCGCGACCATAATCTTCCGCTTCCCATCGTCCCCCTTGTAGAGGTGGTGCGCGATCGTATAGCTCTCGCCCGTCGCGCGGGTCTCGCTGCTAAACGTAACCGTCTGCTGCCCGTTGAAGTGCGTCGTCGCGTCGTACTTGTTAAGATCGGCGAACACTGGCGCGAGGCTGTCCCTTCCCGTGAGGACGTAGGAGGGTTCAGTGCCAGGGCCAGCCATGAAGACGGAGAACTTTGTGTCCGGAGTGAAGAGGGCCTGCTGCCCCTCCGCGTCGCGCCGGTCCGCGCAGTGCGCGTATGCGTCGAACAGCTCGCGGAGGGCCAGGCGGTCGGCGGATTGTTGGGGCGTGAGGGCGGCGTGCGGGGTGCGGGGGGCCATGTTGGTCGTGGGTCGTGGGGTGGCGAGGTGTAGGCGTTGGCGTTGGCGTTGGCGTTGGCGTGCTGGGTGGGGTTTCGTCGTCCCCCGCCCCCCTCTTTATACCTCGTCCCCCTCTCTCCGTCGGGAGAGAGAGCGGCTCGCTTGCATGCCATGCTGGTTGCTCAGATCTATTCAGTCCACCGTCGACCTGCCCGTCGGCGGCGATTGTACGCTCCAACCTGCCCAGCTTGACGTCACCCCACGTGCCACTCCCGCCGGCGACGTCCCCGGCGCCGACGGGCACCGCGCGGGCCACTCGCCGTTGCGCTGGCATCGCTGGCTTGCGCAGGAGCGCAGCCGCTGGCCTGCAGCGCACCCCACGCCTACTGATATCACCACCACTCGCCATGCCCGACGGCCTCGGCGTCTCGCTCGGCGGCTGGCGCCGCCTTCCGCCGCCTCGGCGACTCTAGCCCAGACCACAAGATACATCCCCAGTGTCCCTAGTGTTACAATCTATCACGTCCACCGCCCAACTCCCCCTACACAGGATACCTCGTCTGCCGCAACAGCGCCGCGTTGTGCATGGCGTAGTAGAACGGCCCGCGCAGGTTCTGGTCCAGGTTCTCGTGCAGCTTGCCCTCGGCTGGATACAGGAACGCGTCGCGCACCAGCATCAGGTTCGCCTGCATCCGCTGAATGTCCTCCCACGTGTACGACAGCAGGATCGTCTCAAAGTGGTCAATGTCGATGTCGTTGACCTGGATCGAGAACTTTGCCCAGTCGAGCATGTCCCAGAACGGGTGCTGCGTCTGGTCGCCGATCAGCACGGGGATGCAGCCGCTGGGGTGGGTTAGCTCTGAATGCAATCACGCGCCGACACCTACGCGTAGATAACGTCGATGGTACGCGTCGCCCAGCCCGTCGTGCCACGCGGCAGCGGGCAGAAGACCGTGTCCCCAATCGTCTCCATGTAATCCGCCTCGGACCCATCAGGGTACAGCTTCATGCGGCCCCAGAACACGTCGAGCTCGTTGCCGCCCTCGAGGTTGCCCCGGATCGTCTTGTAAGGTCGGTCGCACTGGAGCTTCTGGCGCACGCTCGTGCCCGCGCCGTTGGGCGAGCCCTTGAACGTCGTGAGGATGGAGCGCAGGCGGCTCGGGCGCACGTCCGAGATCTGGCCAAACCGCTCGCGCAGCTTGTCCTGCAGGCAGGTGCGCGCCGGGATGACCACGTCCTGGTCCATAAAGTAGCACGGGCTGTTGAGGTCGCCCATCGGCTGCCACGACGACGCGCGGATGAGCGCCTCGTTGGGCGAGCTGTGCAGGCGGATGTGGTACAGGTGGTGCAGGATCGTGTTGCAGCGCCCCCAGTCGAACGTGAAGGGCACAATCATGCGCGACGTGTCGAACGGCTTGGGGATGTTGTGCTCGAGCGCGTTGTTCGCCCACTCAACAACCGGAGGGAACTGCAATGTCAGCACTAGCAGCGACGCTTCCACCCACCCTGAGTGTGTACTCCCAGTGCGGGAGGAACACGAGCGTTCTGTCGTCGAGCTCCATCGGCTGGCTCAGCCCCTTTGCACCGCGCTCCATGACACTGTCGGCCGAGTAGCACCCGTGCGACTCGGTCTGCAGCCGGTCATAGTGGTCGGGGTTGTCGTTTCGGTCATTCTGCACATCGTCCGGCAGTGCCGTCACGTTGATAGGCCACCAGTCGGGGTTGCGGCTGAGCCAGCGGCGCGCGCCGGGGCGGAGTACATTCTGCCACGACGAGCGCTCGACAGCGGCGACCAGCGCACCAGGGTTCTTGGTCTCAATCTTCTCCCAGTCGACGGTAAGGTGGGGCTGGTATGACAGGTCGGGCGTGTTGGCGAACGGCGCAAAGGGGAAGCGCAGGCGCGGCACACACGACGCCTGTCCGCACGCGCAGTCGCCAGTGTCCAAGCACACAGTCGGGTGGTCGCACAGGTTGGTGCACACGTCGCGGCCGCGCATGCGCCAGTCGTGCGGCTCACCCGTCGGCATCGGCGCCTCGGGGATGTCGATGGGCTGCGGGTACGCCATGAGCAGGTCGAGGCGCTGGCGCGTGACGGCCTGCGCCTGCTTCAGCCGCTGGCACATGCGCTTCGGCTGGGACGCGTCGAAAGCGCGCTTGTTGGACGTGCTCTCGTCGAGGATCGCGGCCGCGAGCGGGTCCTGCCTGAACCCGGGCCACCCTGGCGTCTTACCGGGGCAGCAGAACGGCGTAAAGCGGAAGGTGTTGGTAGACGCCGCGTCGAGCTCCCGACGGCGCTGGTCGAATCCATTGTTGTGCGTGATGACAGGAGCGCCCGACGCCGTAGTCAGCCAGACGTAGCCAGTGTCCTCGTCAACCTCGGCGAGGAACTCGCTCGTCGTGGTGTAGCTGTCCGGCGCCTCAAAGTACCACTCCTTGTCGGTGTTCCTCGCCGTGCCCTTGAGCTTGACGCTCGCCTGCTTCTTCCCAAACGGCTTGATCTCAAACTCCCACAGTGTCGGCATGTCCGAGTCGACCCACTCGTACTTTGGCGGCTCACCGAGCTTGTCCTGCTGGTTGGGGTCAAAGCGGTTGGCCTCGCGCAGGAAAGCATACCGCGGCTCGCCGCCAAAGTCGCCCGCGACGGTGCCGGAGCACCCGTTGAGGCTGATGAGGTCCTTGATCGTGAAGGCGCGCGGGCGCTTGCAGTCGCGCCCAATCTTGTGGTACAGGTAATCGGTCGTGTCGGTGAGGTAGGCGATGGCGAGGCGGTGGAGGCCCTGGTCGATGCCGACCTGCGCCTCGTAGCCGAGCACCTCGCGCGAGCGCTCCGTGCTGCCGACATACTTGTCCGGGAAGCGGTTGTCGCCCGGCAGCGTCTGGATCGGGGACGACGAGTTGGTGAGGTGCAGGATCTTGCGGATGAGCTTGATGGCCGAGGTCGAGGTGTTGGTGCCGATGTTGAAGACCTCGGCCTGGGAGGCCGTGTGGTCGACCGCGCGGCGGCGCTCCTCCAGCCGGTTGACCGCGAGGCCGAACGCGTTGACGACGTCGTGGATGTTGACCATGTCGAGCTGCATGTCAGCTGGGCCACAGCACCCCACTCACGTCCTGGTCGCCGCCGACGATCTGGATCGTGCGGTGCGCGAGCGCCTGGGTCATGATGGCCGGGATGAGCCGCTCGCGGTGGTCAAAGTTGCTGCCGTAGACGTTGGACAGGCGGAGCATGATCACGTCGAGGGGGATCTGGGGCGAGACGGCCGGCGAGCGCTCGGCAATGCCGGCAAGGTGCTGCGTGATGACGACCTCGGCGTCGGCCTTGGACTGGCCATAGACGTTGGCGGCCTGGTGCGGCGTGTCCTCGGGCACGGGGTAGTTGTCGGCCTTGCCATACACCTGGGCGTCAGCGCTGCTCCGCCGCAGCACCTACCTCGCGCGAGCTCGCCTGGATAAACCAGCTGCCGGTAAACTCCTCGAGCACGATCTGCGTCCCGCGCACATTGACGTCGGTGCAGTCGCGCTCGTTCTCGAGACACCAGAGCACGCGGCTCACGGCCGCCAGGTGGATCACGCCGACGACGTCCTTGGTCATGGCGGTGCGCAGCTTGGTGCGGTCGCGGATGTCGCCCTTGACGTGCCGCAGGTCGGCCTTGGGGTACTCGCGCTTGATGGCCTTGAGCTCGTCGGGGTGGAAGATGAGGTCGTAGACGGTGACTGGCGTGCCGGCGGAGAGAAGGCGGCGAACGACCTGCTTGCCTGGGGGATGTCAGTCGCCGGGCAGCCAACACCCCACAACACTCACCGATCATGCCGCCGCCGCCAGTGATGAGGACGCGGCCCTGCGCGCTGGGAATGACGGGCCGCTGGCCGTCCATGAACTGCGAGTCATAGTCGGCCAGGTCGATGTCGTGGTGGACGCTGTAGCTCGCGTCGTCGTCGTCGTACCCGCCTCGGGCGTAGGGGACGAGCTCCTGCGGGTCAGTCTATGCCCATGACGGTGCCCACCCACCTCGTGCTGGAGCGCCAAGAGCAGGAGCGACATTGCGACGACGGCGATGAGGGCCCACCGGCACTGCCGCAGCCGGGGGGACGCGAGGCGCATGGTGGTGGGGTGGTGCTGTTGCCAGTGCTGCCCGCGGTGAGGGTGGTGAGGTGAGTGGTGTAGCCGGGGCAACCACTACTCGACACAGAGACAGAGGTCGAGACGGGCGACTGTGAGGATGAGAGACGACGACGAGAAGGCGCGATGCAGATCAGTAAACTGGACGAGTGTGCAGCGTGCGTGTGGAGGGCAAGACCAAGACGCCTCGGCGCCTCCTCCCTGCGCCGCCGTCCGTGGGCAACCCACAGCAACCTGAACGAGGCGCCGAGGGTCGTCGTCGGTGCATATCCATGCACAGATGTAGTGGGCATATCAATCAGGTCAAGTTGTGGTGGCTTGAAAGGTTGAACGAACGCCTTCAGGTCGGACGAGCCTCGACGCGCATGACACCAGTCGTTATCAGGGATGACGGCAACGCCACTTTGCTATTCATCCAACGCCCATTCAGAGACCCTCGACTGACCCGATCTGACCCATTCGACCCATTCTCACCAGTTCCAGACTCTCTCTCTGGTCACGAGTCAGGAACACCATCGGTATCCTGCAAGATGGCGTCCATCGGCGTCCGTCGGCGTCGAGGGTGGCTCGGCTTCAACGCGGGGCGTCGAGGCAACCAGCATGGGCGCGGACAGACAGCCGAGGGCTCCGAGACAGCGCTGAGGTGGTAGGCCCACTTGGACCTGGCTCTCAAGCTTGCCCAAGCACTAAGAGCAGCACGACAGCAGATCCACCAGCTCGAGTGCGTAGGTTTGGCCAGGCGACGCGTCGGCGCAAAGGTTTTAGACCATCAACCCCCATTTATTGCGTCCTGGGTCACTCAGGGCGGGGGCAGTAAACTCTCCCTTTGCCTGGTCGAGGGGTCAAGAGCGGAGTGGGCTGCTCTCAGCTGTTGGGCCCTCGCATCGCCGCTTCAGAACTGGCCGCAACTCTATCCGCGGCATGTTGACCAGGGGCACACGACGCGCATAACAGGCATTGCGTCAGTCGGCGAGCGCGACCGACACGGCCTCCACCCACCACCATGCCCGCTTTGACCATCTGACATTACCGCCCATCTATTGTCGCAGGTCGGACTTTAACATGAACGCCTCCTCAAAGTCATCGTCGGGCTGTTAACAGGTCCGGCCCTCGCCTGTGCCGTAGCGTTCCGCAACTCGCCTCTCATCGCGCGATACGGCGACGTCCTGGCGTAGCATCCTTGTCATCGATTCATTACACCTCTACCCTATCTATGTCCAGCTCGGGACTTTTTATTGTCTACTCTACCACATGAACGCCTCCTCAAAGTACTCGATCGTCGAGCCGCTGACCTGGCCCTCGCCACTACCGTAGCGCGTCGAGACTGCGCGGCGGAGGTCGTCCATCATGCCGGCCGGCCCACAGCCGAGCACGGCGAGGCGCTCGGCCCCGACAAGCTGGGACATGGAGCGTGCGACCAAGGCCTCCATCGTCGGCCGTCCCGAGCGGATACGGAGGTGTCCCTCGCCGTCGCTGTCGTCCTCTCCCTTGCCAACCGGCTTCTCCTGCGACGGGCTCTCCTGGGGACCCGAGCCCGACCCGTCGTCGCTCTCCACCTCGGCCGCGACCTCGGTCGGCAGCCCGTCGATGACGTCGGACGCCGTCGCGCCCTCCTCGCGCGAGACGTACACCTGGATGTCGATGCCCGCCGTGTGCTTTGGCGCGAGCTCGCGCGCGAGCACATCGGCGGCGTAGTGCGCGTTGCGGACGACCCACACGACCGTGACGTGGCGCGCGTGCCGTGGCGCCGGCTCGTTCTGCAGCGCGAACACGTAGGGCAGGAGTGCGGTGATGCCGGACCCTCCGGCGACGAGGAGGATGTTCTCGTACGACGTGACGGGGTGGTCGTGCCCGTAGGGCCCTTCGAGGAGCACGCGCATCGAGGTCGACGGCGCGACGCCCTCGTTGACCTTGGCGATGCGCTTCTGGATGCTGCGCGTCCAGCCGGCCTGCGGCGCGAAGAGGAAGTGCAGCGTCGTGCCGGCGTCGGTCTGCTCCCACGAGCCGAGGGTGAACGGGTGGTTCTCCCACGGCTTGATCGAGCGCGGCGAGTAGAGGAAGTAGTAGCTGCCCGGCTTGGGGTTGATGCGGACGGAAGAGTTGATGGACATGCGGATCAGGCCCTCGGAGCCGCCCGTCATGGTCGCGACCGTGTTCTGGCCGGTCGCGGTGCGGAAGGAGAGCACCGTGATGCGGACGATGCGGAGGAGGCGGTCAAAGGCCTGACACGTTAGCGGGGGGTTGTGGCTGAAGCAGAGTACTCACCCAGATGCCGACACAGGCCCACAGCCAGGGGTTGTAGGAGCCGTCAAAGATCTTGACGTGGTACCAGAGCATGACGAGGACGACGACGGCGAGGAGGATGTGCATGATGAGGAAGAACTCGTAGGCCTTCTCGCGGACGGGCTTGAGGGAGAATGGGATGAGGAGGCACATGCAGACGGTCGCAAAGACGCCCATGCGCCAGTACTCCTCTGCCCAGAACTCGGAGTACTTTTCGTGGCGGAGCTCGAGCCAGGTGTACGCGGCCGAGTGGACGATGGCCTGGACGATGGCGACGCGGGCGGCCCAGCGGTGGAAGATGTTGCACGACTCTGTGTCGCCGTCAGCTGCGTTCCACGCCCCGGCAACTCACGGTACGTCCACCCGGTGACCCAGATGAGGATGTCGTTGCGGCCGGCCAGGATCCACAGCAGGGGGAGGTTGTAGAAGGCCATGATGCCGGTGCGGTCGGCGACGTAACGCCACAGCTGGAACGACTGGGGCTCGGTGGGCCAGTAGGCGTGGTGGTCGAAGGTGTGGTAGCCGACGAGGGTGAAGATGAAGTTGAGGAGGACGTAGAAGGCGATGGCGATGGCCTGGATGCGCGTCGGGATCGAGATCCAGCCCCACGGCTGCAGGTGGCGGTAGCCGAGCAGCGCGGGTGTCGAGATCTTGGCCCGGTACCATGTGTACGCGCTGGTCATGGGGCCGCGCTTGCCGCCGACAGCACCCGACTCGGCGTCGACAGTGTACTTGTGCGAGCGGGCGACGTAGAGCGTGAACAGGCGGTTGGCGATGCCGAAGGCGACCATGAGGCCGAGGAGAATGTACATGGACCAGCCCTGGGGTGTGAGTATGCAGTGAGAGATGAGAGACTTACGTATGCATGGTGCTGGATCATCTCCATGTCCCACCAGATCTGCGTGCCGCGTCAGCGTTGCCCGGAGCGATCGCGAGGGCGACAAGAGGCGGTGTGGTGGCGAGGACGGGGGGTAGTGTGGTGTCGAGGAGGGTGAGGCGCCGTCGTGTGCCACATGCGAGCCATGCCACTTACCTCGGTCTCCTTGCCGTGGTCAAAGTTCTCCTGGTTGGGGATAACAGGGTAGTGGTACATGTTCGACTCGTTCTTGCCGATCGTCTCGACGTCGATGACGGGGATGCTAGACAGCGGGGGGAGCTTCTTCACAATGTCGTTGTACGAGGGCACGAGACCCTCGGCGCCGTTCTCAGCCGCATACTTGAGCACATAGTCCCAGCCGGGGATGGCGTTGGCGGCGCAGTACGTCTGCATGCACGCGACCACAGAGGTCACGTAGAGCGGGGACGCAATCTTGCTCTCGTAGTACCCGAGCGTGTCGTTCTTGTCGACAAAGTGGATGGCCGAGAGGACGTCGTCGCACCCGAAGAAGCACCACGTCGGGCGGGGCCGCACGTCGATGACCTTTTCGGCGGCGAGCGCGAGCGGGGCCGCCGCGAGCGCCGCGAGGGAGAGCACGGTCGTGGTTGTCGTCGTGCGCATCGTCGCTGTCGGTCGTCTCCTGTCGTCTCTGGGAAAGAAAGTGCCGCAGACAACACCTCCTATATACATTTGCCTCGGCTGGCCTCCCACCCGGCCGAGACGCAGCAAATCTTCGGCGCCGCAGGATAGAGTTGTGCACCGTACCCACGCACCCCCGAACCTAGCATTGTCATGTCCGTGGTCGAAGCTACCGGCGCCGGGGGGTTAGACGGCAGGTGGCACTGCACGCTGGCTGCGCTCGGCCGACGCTCCGACACGCCAAGGGGCCAGTGCCTTTTTGCTGTAGTATTTTCGGTTAGCAGGGCCCAGCGCAAACGTTATCTGATACACCAGACTGGCTGCCGGCCGCCCATGACGGCGCGACGACGACATGCGACGAAACACTACGCAATCCGCGTGCATCTGACTCGCTCACATGGCGACCCTCGGCCGATCGCCCAGCAAACACCAGCGCCGAATGTGGAACGCCAAGAGGAGGGGTTGCGCCAGTGGTCTGGACTGCCCGCAGCTGCCTGGATCGCGCGCCACGCGGGCAGGGTCGCGGGGCCTGGCGGAGCGCGAGCGCGGAGCGCATGGGCATGGCGTGTCGCTGGGGTGTCGCCGGCGTGTCGCTCGTCGCTCGAAAAGGAGGGGCCTTGTTTGGCTGATGCGAACAAGGACAGCGCGCGAGGCCATGAGACGATGCGGGCGACTCAGTGGAGCAGCAGGCCCCATGACTTGCTGGCTGCCAGCCCCGTGACAGCGACGACGCTCCACAATTGGCGCAGCGCGCAGCATCCACCCCGAAGATGGCACCGAAAGCACGACAACAGCCCACTAGGCTAGCACCTTCGTTACCGGGGTGCCCTGCTCGGAGCCCTGCTGGGAGCGCCGCTGCGAGCCCTGCTGGCGTGAGGGTACGTGCCTCTCCCCTCCACCTCCCCTCGCCAAGGAATCCGCGGCCAGATCCATCCACTTTCCTAGGCCGAGAATGGACACAGAGGTAATCTGATACGGTGGCCGATCCCCAGGGTCGTCGGCCGACAGCGGCCCCGGTGGCTGGTGGCTGGTCACCGGGTGCTGCGGATAGGCGGTGGGTGCGGGTGCCGGCGCGGGTGCGGGTCAATGTTCGGCGAGCGTCCGGTGACGCCTTGAGTTCGGATCGGGTGCGACAGGCAGGCACGTTGCGCTGCGGCCCGTGCTATTTGCCCGTGGCAAGCGTCGGCTCGGCTGCTGGTGACATGTGTGTGATGCATGAGAGGTGGGATGCGATGCCATGAGAAGTGGGTGCGTCGTGAGGGGTGTGATGCTGTTGTACAATGCCTGAATGCCTGTCTACTTGCTCTCCCAGACGGAGAAACTATGCGATCCGATGCAGTTGCCGCGGCCGACTCCTACTTCTCACTGGCCGTGGCCGTGGCCGCCGGCGCCGCCGCCTCGACCTCGTCGGCCCTCGCCCGGCCCTGGCGCCACCGCCGTCCGAGCGGCCGGTCGCCGGCCCAGAAGAGCGGCGGGACAATGAGCAGCAGGCTGCCGCCGAAACACATCCAGCAAATCACGTCCCAGCCCTTGGGCTTTACGTGGTCGTAGATCTGGCCGCCGATGACGGACCCGACGGCGAGGGACACGCTGAACGCGAGGTTGAGAGCGGCAAACTGGTGGATCGCGCCGATGCCCTCGCGCATCTTGGCGACGTGCGCGAGCTCGATCGACGCTCCGATGTTGATTGCGTTTTCCGTAAAGCCTGGTTGGGTGAGCGGGGTCCAGACATGTGGAGCCTAGCACGACTCACCAGTGCACGCAAACACAATGAAGAAGCCCACGATGCTCTTGCGCAGCGTCAGCAGCGGGAGCCATGGCAGGTTGACGAGGATGGCAGGCAGGATGAGCCACTCGGGCCCAAACTTGTCCGCGACCCAGCCCGCGATCGGGCCGATGAAGAACTCTGGTGCGCCGCGCGCGAGGAACATGAAGCCGACCGTCTCAGAGTCCTTGCCCCACACGTCGTTGACGTGCAGCGCCAGCGACGCGTCCATCGCGCCGTACATGAGTCCGAAGATGAATGCGATGCCGAGCGCCGCCATGCCGCGGGGGATGGAGAGGAGTGCCATGATGACGCCAAAGGGCGACAGGTGCTTCTCCTCCTCCGGCTCTGAGGGGGCAGGGGGTGTGGCGGGGGGCGCGAGCGTCACAGCGGTCGAGTTGACAGATGGGGGGCGAGCCGAGTCGGTAGTCGAGGTGGCGATCTCCGCCTTGCCCTTGGTGGACGCCGTGATAGCTGCCGGCGCCTGGCCCTCCGCCTCGGCGGCCTGAGCTGAGGCCTCTGCACACGCCTCCCACTCCAGGCGAGCCTTCTCGGTCGGGTGCCAGTTATGCATGAGGCGCTTCTCAAGCACGAGCAGTCGCACACCCAGGTCGACCGCGTTGATGATGATGCAGAAAATGAAGGGCGCGTTCCATCCGAGGCGCTTGTACAGCGCACCGCCGACGGGTGGGCCGATGGTCGTGCCGAGCGTGAAGCCGGTGAGCGCGATGCCGATGTGCTTGCCAATGTTCTTCTCGTCGATGTTTTCCGTGATGAGTGCCAGACCGACCGTCCACACGACGGCTGAGCACGCGCCCTGCAGGATGCGGCCCATGATCATTGCGACGTAGTGGTTGCCGAGCATGAACATGATAAAGCTCGCCTCCATGACGAAGACTGCGACGATGAGCGGGCCGCGGCGCCAGCGGTACTTGTGGAAGAAGTAGGCCACGGGGAAGGTTGCGATGAGGATGCCGCCAGAGTATGCGAAGAGGAGGTAGCCTGTTCGGCTCGACAGGTTGTCGTAGCCCAGCTTCTCGAGATGGAACGGGATGACGGGGACGATGATGGCCTGGGGTCAGCTGAGCCCCACGTCCGCCACTCACATAGCTGATGTTGTCGCTGGCAATGCTCCACGCCACAACGGCGGTAATGAACCAGTCGGCAGAGCGCCACCTCCATCCCCACGGGCCCTTGTCGACTGCGGGCGGGGCGACGGCGATGGGCTGCTGGGCGGCCTTGGGGTCCTCTGGCTGGTGGGAGAGGACGCGCGAGATGGTCTGTTCCAGCCCGCACGAGTAGTCGGGGACGATGGGTCCGGGGACGACGGTGGGTCCCTCGGCGCGTGAGGCGTCTGGGCCTGTCATTGTGGTGGTGGTGAGAGGGTGAGAGTCAGTGGGGAAGAGTCTTGGGCCGGGCAAAAGCTTTAGTAGACGTGTCTGCTCGGCGACCCGTCCGAGAGCGCGCCGGATCCGAGCGGCGCAGGCGGTCGCGATCCGACGGACTGATAGGAGCGGAGATGGAGAACTGCCTGTTCTCTGTCAGCATGATACGCGATGCGCCGCGCGGGCTGCTCGGCGCTGCTCGCTCGGTATTGTGCAGGTTTGTCACTGTCAACGTCGAACGAGGTGGAGCCACATGCGGCTTGGCAGGCGCGGAGACGGAGATCGATCTCCATCTCCGTTTTAGGCAAAACTGATTTCGGGGTGACTTTGGTCCGCCCAGCGTGCGCTGGGGTGGGTTTGAGTGGGATGCAGAGCGCATGCTGCGTTGCCGACGCAGACGATGGTCGTCGGCACGAGCGGACAGTCAACTGGTCGCCGTGATAGACGTCGGCGGCGGCGTGTGCAGCGTGGTACATGGCGGGCGGGACATGACTCGCTCCGAGCGATGTGGCTACCGAGCGAAAGTCGACGGTGGCGAGCCGACACCATGTCGGACGGCTGAGGCAATCGCGGCGCGCAGAGCGGAGAGCAGCTGGTAGCTCCTATCTGTTCTATACGCGGCTGGGGGAGGTCGTCGGGTCGTCGGGGCCAAGAATGTGCTGGTTGTTGTTGCAGTGAGCGATGTGGGGAGCGAGGAGTGCCAGAGGTGGAGGTTTGAAATTGGCAGCCTGCTGCCACCATGACGCCATTCGACGCCGCAACAACTTACACATCGACATCCATCTCCTTCCTCCTCCTCCTCCTCCTCCTCCTCCTCCTCCTCATCACCTAGACTCCGCGCAATGCCCCGCACCATCACCCTCTCGGACGGCAAGAAGGTCCCCGCCATCGGCTGGGGCAACGGCACCGGCGGCCTCGCGTCGTCGGGCTCAAAGGCCGTCGACGCCGGCGCCATCGCCCTCGAGGACGGCATCCTCCACATCGACACGGCGCAGCTGTACGAGACCGAGGCTGAGACGGCCGCGAGCATCAAGAAGGCCGGCGTGTCGCGCGACAAGGTGTGGATCACGACTAAGCGTGAGTGTGTGTGGGGGGGAGGGCGAGTCGGAGGTTGACTCACGCCCACCCCCGCAGTGTCCGAGAACACGGCCGCGGCCAAGGGCACGACCGCCGACAACATCCGCGAGGCCGTCGTCGAGTCCATCGCCAAGCTCGAGACCATCCCCGACCTCATCCTCATCCACAACCCTTACGTGCCCGAGAAGGGCAAGATTGGCGAGTTCTGGACCTACCTCGAGGACCTGGTGCTCGACGGCACGCTCAAGGGCGCGTCGCTCGGCTTCTCCAACTTCCGCGAGCAGGACATTGACGACGTGCTCAAGGTGGCGCGCATCCAGCCGGTCGTGAACCGTGAGTCGGTGTTGGCGGGCGCGCTGACCCCACCAGAGCTCGAGTACCACCCCTTCCTGCTCACGCAGCTCGAGCCCCTGTTGGCCAAGCAGGCGGCCCTCGGCATCGTGACCCAGTCGTACGGCCCCCTCTCCCCTCTCCTCCGCCACCCGTCGGGCGGTGGCTCGCTCAAGGTCGTGCTTGAGCGCATCGCGGCCGAGCGCGGCGTCGACGCCGCGTCCATCCTCCTGCTGTGGACGATCCAGAAGGGCGTCGTGGCCGTCACCTCGTCGACCAACGCCGAGCGCATCCAGAAGCTCGCCGATGTCGACAAGCTCGAGGACCTCACGCCCGAGCAGATCGCCGAGATTGACGCCGCGGGCAAGAAGGCCCACTACCGCTACTACGTGAGTAAGCTGGGCGGGGTTTGCCCCGCGGATTTCGGATTTGGCTGGCCAAAGTCCGCTGACACCCTGCAGAAGGAGCACATGTTCGAGGACTTCCCTGTGCCCGACCTCCCGGAGGACGCTTAGGGGGTATAGACTTAGATGAGGACAGCTGCATGGGATGCGAAGCAAAGCGTGAAGCGAGGCGGACGGCGGCGGCGGAGCTGACCCAATTGACTTTTGACCAGGCCATGCCAGCCATGACAGCACCTACTCCACCCTCCGCCGCAGAACGACGGGCAGCTGGATCCCCTTCTCCTCCTCGCCAGCGACAAACGGGCGCTGCACGAACCCCTGGCAGCGGCGCTCAATGCGCGGGGCCGACGGGAGGGGTTCGAGCGTGAAGCTCCGCAGGAGGACAAACAGCACGGCCTTGATCTCGGCCAGCGCGAAGCGGTATCCCCTGGGGTCAGCGCGCCCGAGGTGCCACTCACATGCAGTTGTGCGGCCCGGCGAGGAACGTTAAGAGGTTGCCCCATATGCCCGGGACGCTGGGCGCGTCCGCGGCGCGGGCGTCGCGGGCATAGCGGTCGGGGTTGAACTGAGCCGCGTCGGGCCCCCACACGGCTGTGCTCTTGTTGATCTCGCTAATCGCTGGGGGTGAGCTTAGGAGTGGCACAACGTACGGATGACAAACTCGGTGCCGCGCGGCACTCGCACGCTGTCGACGACGCGCCCGTCCCGCCCGCCGATAGGCACGCCGAGGGGCACGACGGCGCCGCGCACGCACGTCCGCACGACGTGCGGCAGCGGCGCGTCGACGCGCAGCACCTCGCGCACTACGGCGTCGAGGTAGGGAAGGGCGGCGAGCTCGTCCAAGCCTGGCCGGTCGTCGGGCACGGCGTCGAGCTCGGCCCGCAGGCGCGCCTGCACGCCCGGGTGCTGCGCGAGGTGGAGGCACGCCCAGGAGAGGGCTGAGGCCGACGACTCGTTGCCGGCCAGCATCTGGGGTGAGCTTTGAGCGGCACGCAGCTCACCAGCGCGCCGATCTGCGCGAGCACCTCGGCGTCCGAGAGGCGCTGTTTCTCGTCGAGCTCGGACGTGTTCGCCTTCAGCAGCCGGCTGAGCGCGTCCCTCCCACCATCGTCGCCCTTGGCCTCGCCGGCGACCGCCTCGCGCAGCTCCGCCCTGCGCGCGGCCACGATGGCGCGCCCCACCTCGTCGGCGGCGCGCCGGTGTGCGTCAATCGCGCGCGTGAACGCCGTGGGCTAGTGTCAGCGGCCGTCAGCGGGGGCCTCACGAGCGCCAGGAGGGCGGGGTACGAGATCTGGAGGAGGCGGCTGATGCTCGGCCGCTGGATGCCGTGCGTCGCGAGGAAGAGGAACCGGCTGAGGGGGTTGGTCTCCATGCCGGCCCGGAGGTCGTAGCTGAACCCGGCGCGCGCGATCGCCTCGATCGCGGTGCGCATGAAGCCGTCGTGCAGCTCGGCCTCGCCCTCCCCCAGCCTCTGGGCGAGCGCGTACGCCGCGTCCCAGAGCACGGGCATCATGCGGCGCACGCCCTCGGCCGAGAACGCGGTCCCGAGGGCCCGCCGCTGTCGACGGTGTGCCTCCCCCTCGACCATGAGGACGCCGGGCCCGAACATGCGCAGGAGGAGCGCGTTGAACCCCGCCTGCCGGTGGAAGAGGTGCGTGTTTGCCAGGACATGGGCGACAGCGACGGGGTCGGTGCTGGCTATGCGCCAGGCGCCGAGGAGGGCGCGGAAGCGGAGGGTGGGCCCGTGGGTCGCTGCCCAGCGCCCGTAGGTGCCCGCAGACTGGGCCGCGAGGAGGCTTCCGAAGAGGACGGAGGGCGGGGCGGGGCCGGGGAGGTTGCGGAAGGGGAGGGTGCGCGCCGTGTAGGGGTAGGCGTAGGCCCAGAGGGCGAGGGCGAGGGAGAGCGCCGCGAGGAGCCAGGCAGCGCTGCTGGGGAGGAGGGAGGCGACGCTGGGGAGGTGCGAGGTCAGTGGCATCGTGAGTGGGGGTCGTGGGAGCGGCCTCGGCGCCTCAAGTATGCGAGCGCCGTCGGCATGCACGAGACTCTGGTCAGTCCGAGTGCCAAGCACTTGTTGACACGAGCAAGACGCAACAGACGCAGTTGGCGTTGAACTCGCTGCTGAGCAGCTCACACGCCACGCCACGCTCGCAACTAGAAACCCGGGACGCGCATCGCACGCCGTGTCGACGAGGTCGAGCACGCCGCGGGCAGTACTCGCCGCGCCGTGATGGTAGTCGCCGCGAGTCGACGCGGCGCGTGGCCGCGAGATATGTCCGCATACCGCTGGCGTGAGCTTAATCTCGTAACGTGTTCCGTGAGGACAACAGCATGCCCTCGTGTCGCCGCGCTGCCTCGTCATCACCCATCGCCTCGAGCAGGCTCGAGCGTCAAGCGCGCCTCTCAATCGGCTCTGAGTACCCCTCAGCGCTTGGGGACCAGCTCGCCCTCGGCGTGCGCTACACAGCGGACATGCTCGACAAGCGACAGCCGACGCCGCGGGGCTCCTCTGACTCATGATGTCAGTCAAGTCGGCAGCCGGGCGTCGTGCCGAGAGGCGTCGTGAGCGACCGACGGCGACTCTCCGCCCTCGCACTCGTCTTGGCCTCTTGGCCAACTCGAGCCCTATAAAAGCTCGGCCGCAGCTCATCCCCTCGGCATCAACAATGTCGACCCCCGCCGCGACCCCCGCCGCGCCGTTCCCCGCCCTCCCGGTGTGCGGCGTCGCCATCCCCGCGACCGGCCTGATCACCGCCGCCGTGGCCTACGCGCGCGCGCACACGTCCCCCTCGACGGTGAACCACTGCCTCCGGAGCGCGGCCTTCGCGCTCGTGTTCGCGCGCAAGCTGCCGCCGTACGCCGGGGCCGACGCCGAGGCGGTCGTCCTCGCGTGTCTCCTGCACGACCTCGGCTGGGCCGTCGGCGAGTCCAGGGCCCTGCTCTCGGCCGACAAGCGATTCGAGGTCGACGGGGCGAATCTTGCGCGCGCGTTTGCGCGCGAGCACAGCGAGTACAGCGAGGCCCAGCTCCAGGAGGTGTGGGACGCCATCGCGCTCCACACGACGCCGAGCATCGCGCTGCACAAGCAGCCCGTGGTCGCGCTCACCGCGCTGGGCATCCTCGCCGACTTTACCGGGCCCTACCACCCCGCCGGGGCGATCAGCGTCGCCGAGTTCCAGGAGGTCGTGGGCGCGTTCCCGCGCCTCGCGTTCCGCGACGAGCTGCCGCGCACCCTCTGCGGGCTGTGTCGCGACAAGCCGGGGACCACGTTCGACAACTTTGTGGGCGAGTTTGGCGCCGCGCTCCTCGAGGGCGAGGAGGGGGACGCGTACAGGGAGCAGAGGGAGAAGAACAGCGCGCGCAACCTGCTGCTTGGGGGGCTGGACGCGGTCAAGCAGTACGAGTAGGATGCATAGTCTAATCAGTGGAGACCTCGTAAGCCGCGTCGAAGAAGGCCGCCTCGAGGACGACGGCGCGCTCAAACATTTCCTCCATGCGGCGGCGCGTGTCGGCGCCAGCGGCAGCCGCGACGCGGTCCGTCTCGTCGCGCAGCAGGTCGACCCAGCGCGCGAACCCGGCGCCGCGGTGCAGGTCGATCCAGTCGGCGTGCAGCCAGTCCGGGGGGGTCGGGGCGTCGAGGCTGCCCCAGTCGAGGTAGAGCCACTCGGCGACGAGGAGCACGGTGAGCGCGAGCGCGTAGCTCTGGGACGCGCGCGCCTCGTCCATGAGGCGGAGGAAGCCCTCCGTCGGCGGAAGCGGCTCGGGGTCGGCAGAGGCGGCGGCCGTGTCCCCCAGCCCACCGGCGCCGCGCGTGTGCAGACGGGTCAGCGCGCGCGCAAAGTACCCGTCCTCGTCGTTTGCGACCAGGCCGAGCTGCTGCGCGAGGCGGATGCGCACGCGCGCGTCGTCGGCCGTCGCGACCGCCGCGCCGAGCAGCGCGACGAACGTGTCGACGAAGAGCGAGTCCTGCGCCAGGTAGACGGCCAGCACGGGGTCGGGCAGCGACCCGGCCCACAGCTCGCGCACGAAGCGCGACGAGACGGCTGCGGTCCAGGGCGCGTCGGTGCGCGCGCGGAGCGTGCTCGTGAAGGACATGGTGTGGTGGTTGTGGTGTGTGAGCTGCCGGCGCGGTATTCATGGGTCTGGGTCGGCGGAGGCGCTAGCCAGACGGAGAGCCGACGCCGCTGCCGCTGCCGCCGCCGAGGCTGCCCAGCCGCTCGGCGCTGGCCCCGTGGGGGTCCGCGGTGGCGCATCAGCATGCATGCACGAGGCTGTCAGAGGCGGCGGGCCAGAGATACATACGCCGGCGTCGAGCGGTCGCGTGCATCGGCGATGGCCGCCGCCGAGCTCGGCTTGTCCGAGGAGGGGAGCCGGCCGGCGGCAAGCTCGACCGAGATGGTGACGAGGGCGAGCAGTTGTCTTACATCTCTCTGCACTGCGCTGCTGCCCCGCGCTCTGGCCTGATCCCCCTCGACTCACCCGCTATTCCGTGGCCGCGTTGAGGTCAGCAACGTCGTCGTCAGCATGCTGATAACTCCAACTCGTGGGGATGCGTTCGGCCCGGTCGGCTTGGCCCGGGTATAAAGCGCCGGCACGCGAGGGGGGCTCCTCGTCTCTTGTCTACAGGCCCCACCCCCTCCTCTCCCACTCCAACCACAATGCTCAGCGTACAAGACTGTACGTGCCCCCGCCCCCCGCCCGGCTGACACGCAGGCGACGCCGCGCTCACCCGCCCCGGGAGCGTGTTCGAAACGACCCGGCTCACAATCGACGGGCGCGACCTGCGCGTGTGGGCGCGCACGCCGGCCAGCTTCCCGGCCTTCGTGCGCGCCAACTTTGCAAAGTACGCCGACAACGTGCTCGTCTCGTCGCCGATCGCCGCGCCCGAGCCGTACGAGGCGCGCGAGGTCCTCACCTTTGCGCAGGTGTACGACGCGGCGGTGCGCCTCGGCGCGGTGCTGCGCGAGCAGGGCGCGGGGGTCGGCGCGCGCGTCGCTATCGGCGGCACCAACTGCACCGGGTGGGTCTGGGTCTAGCTCTCGGCCGTGGCGCTGACGCTGCAGCTGGGTCGTGGTCTTCGTCGCCGTCCACCTCATCGGCGCGGTACCGGTCCTCCTCAACAACGGGCTGCACATCGCCGCCCAGGTCCACTGCCTCGCGCTCACGCAGCCCCTCATCACGCTCGTCGACGACCAGGTGGCCGCCCAGCTCGCGCCGGTGCTGCCCGAGCTCAAGGCAAAGGGCGTGAATAACGTCTGGGCGTGGGGCACGCTCGCCCACCTCCCGGACGTGGCGCGCGTCGTGACCACGCTCGACTCGCTCAGCCCCAGCGCGGACAGCGTCGCCGCCGTGCGCGCCGGCACCGGGATCGGGCTCGAGGGCGTGGGCCCCGAGTCGGACGGCATCATCTTCTTCACCTCGGGGTGAGTGGTGCTCCGATCTGGCAGCTGACGCCAGCACCACGTCGATGCCCAAGGGCGTCCTCGTCACCAACCGCCAGGCGCTGCACGTCATCCAGTCGGGCGTGTACCCCCTCGCGCGGATGGCGCTGCGTATGGGCCTGCCGGCCGACGAGGCGATCGCGATGGCGACCGCGCCCCGGCCCGACACGGTATCGCTCCTCTCCATCCCCCTGTTCCACGTGCAGGGCTGCCTGACGTGGCTCGTGGGCGCGATCGACAGCGGCACCAAGCTCGTGTTCCTGCGCCGCTGGAGCGTGGCGTACGCCATTGGGATCATGGTGCAGGAGAAGGTGACGAAGATTGGCGGGTGAGTGGTGCGGCAGCGCACACGAGCGCAGCGAGTGTGCCCGGCATCGATCGAGATTCCCCTCCTGACATCCCCAGCGTCCCGGCCATCTGCACGGCCGTCCTCCAATCCCCGCTTCTCCCCAAAGACTTCACGCTCACAGCCACGTCGTACGGCGGCGCGCAGCCGCCCACGCGCCTCCCGCGCGACCTCGTCGCCCGCTTCCCCGGCATGATCCCCGCCACGGGGTGGGGCATGACCGAGACCAACTCTGGGCACTGCGCCTTCGTGGGGCAGGAGTACATTGACAAGCCGCTCGCGTGCGGGCAGGTCATGCCGGTGACCGAGATCCGCATCGTCGACCCCGTGACCAAGGCCGAGCTCCCCGCCGGGAGGGAGGGGCTGCTGCTGGCCAAGGGGCAGAACGTGATGAAGGAGTATGTCAACAATGCGAGTGAGTGCGGCGTGGCCTTGCTCCTCTCCCCCGCTGACCAGGTGCAGAGGCCACGGCCGAGGCCCTCACGCCCGACGGCTGGCTCGACACCGGCGACATCGCCTTCGTCGACGCCTTCGGCGACCTGCACATCACCGACCGCGCAAAGGACATCATCATCCGCGGCGGCGAGAACGTGCCCGCGGCCGAGGTGGAGCGCGCCCTCGCCCTAGACGACAGGGTGCACGAGGCGTGCGCCGTCGCCGTGCCCGACGATGTGCTGGGCGAGCGTATCGGCGTCGCCGTGTCGCTTGCACCGGGCGCGCGCGCGACGCCGCTCTCGGTCGCGGAGATGGCGTGGCCGCGCCTCCGGTACCCCGCCCGCCCCGACGTCGTCGTCGTCGTCGAGGGCAACTTGCCGTGGAACGCGAGCCAGAAGGTCGTAAAGGCTGACGTGAAGAAGATGGTGCTGGATCAGTGGGAGCGGCAGGGGCGCAAGCCCATGGTCGACCCCAAGGCGCGGTTGTAGACGTGGGTGCGGGCAGCGAGCGCCGGCATGGAAGAAGTCTTGGCCAAGATTGTTGCACGACTGACTAGCCCGTGACCTCACACGGCCTCTCTGGCCGCGCGCCACACGGCCATCCCACCCCGCCCAAGCTTACACACAGTCAACTGCAAGTCCGCGTCCAGCACACTCGCATGCATGCAGCGTGCAGAGGAGTCCGCGGCCGCGTCGTCGCTGCACGCATATATATGTGGGGTGGGAGGGGCCCAAATGCTTCGGGCGGACTGGTGCAGTCGGTGCCACCCCGGGCGCCGACACGTAAGCCACTACCCCCGGCCGCCATCTCCGTCAGTCTGTCAGCACCGACCGTCGTCGTCGTCGCCGCCGCCCTCCTCGCCCCGCTCTTCCCCCCGGCGCCCCCCTCCCCCCGGCGGCAGTGTAATCTGCAGGGATGTGCATGCGTACATACATTCCTGCGATCCCTTGGCACGGCGATCAGACAGGTTATCATATCGCTATCGCTATCTACCCCGCGAGGCGAGGCGCCGAGGCGTCGTCAATGGGCGTCGACACCCGGCCTGGCTTCTGCCAACCATCGCTTGCTCGCCCCTGCTGCTGATACTGCTGCTCACGCCCACAAGCCAATACGCGGCTGCATTATGATAGCTATCGTACACACTGCAGAGCCTCGGTGTCTGCCAACGTGGTAGATACTACGGACTACTACTACGACACACGCTTAGTGCTCGAGGTGCTGGCCGTTCTGGGGCTTCTCGGTGACGACGCGCTCGGTGCCGTCGCCCTCCAAGATGCCCTGGCGCTCGAGCTTGCGGTAGTGGAGGCCGGTCATGATGACGAGGATGAGGTTGGCGAGGATGAAGCCGCAGCAGATCCAGGCGCAGATGACTGCGGGGGTTAGCAGTGGGCATGGGTTTGGTGGGGCGGGGGCGACGTGCCGGGCCGCGCAGGCCGGCTCGCCGCCCCCGACGCCCAATGACGCAGAGGCATACACGACACCGCTGCGTCGTCTAAACACTCACGGGCAGGGTAGCAGCGGTAGTACCTGTACTCGAGCCTGGGGCTGCCGGGGAGGTTCTTGAGAATGCCCTTGATCTGCTCCTGGGTGAGAGTGCCGAGGGTAACCTTGCCCGAGTGGAAGAGGACAATGATGGTGCCGCTGGGGAGTGTGAGCGGTGGCGTGTTTTCCGAGGGGGTCGCCACTTACGCAATGCAGCCACCGAGGAGGGCAATGAACGAGAAGGCGAGGAGGAACTCGTTGAAGAAACGGATGGCGTTGGACTGACGCTTGCGCTTCTCGCGCCACAGGATGAACTCGGAGAGGAACTGGTAGTAGGGTTAGTGCCTGCCTGCCTAGGAACCACGCAATGAGGTAGACATGAGGCCAGGCCCGTCCACATCCCGCCGGCTGTATGTATGCAGCCGCAACGCATCCGCATCAACGACGAAGATCGCAGCGCATGCAGTGGGTAGTTGCCCCACAAACATGGTTTGACGACGTGATGCTTGCGACGGGTGGGCGGGCTGGTGCCGCCGGGTGGCTGTAGGGCGGGACCGAGGGGCGGGAGTGGACGGCACACGACACTTACAGCAACAATCACGGCGAAGCCGGCCGCGGCGGCAAAGGTGCCGGTGACACCGACGACATCGGTCGCAACGAGCTTGGCGCCGAGGCCCTTCTGCATGGGGTGTTAGCAGTGTCCAGTGACGCGAGGCGGGGAGAGTAGTGTTTGGGTGGTCTCGGATGGTGCGACTAGTGACGAGCGACCCTGGGCTACGACCATGGCCGAGTATCCGCATGCGCAATGCGAATGCAGGATGGCGAGTCGTGCTCGTGCTGGTGCATCCGGTAGCGATAGTCGCCGGTGGACATGCTTGCACGTCACGGGACGCTGCACAATGGACGGGGGCGGCGGCGGCGTCGGCGGCGCACAAGGCACCACTCGTCCCGAATGGCCTGGCTCGCTGCTGGCCGGGGCCAAGCCAACGCCGTGCAATTTGCGGCGGCGGCCAAGCCAAGACCGTGTGACGGGGAGAGATGAACAATACTCACGGCCATCTTCTTCTTGTCCTGGAGCTGCACGAGCGCTGTGGAGCCGTTAGCATAGCCGTGGAGTGGAGCCAGCGGCGTGATGGCCGCCATGACGCGGAGCATGCTGACATCAACGTCCCGAGCATCATCATTACGATGGGCGCCCGGGCCGCCGATAGCAGCTGCAGCTCCCACGCACGGACAGCCAGCACACCGTGCACTACTGACCCGAGCCGGCGAGGCCGGTGACGGCGACGGCGAGGGCGCCGGCCGTGAGGATGAAGAGGGTGCGCGCGAAGAGGAGGCTGCGGAGGTAGCCCATGGTGGTGGTTGTTGTGGTGGTGTGGTCGGTGGTCGAGCGAATGAGAGTGTGCCGGGTTGTCTGGGGTGGCAATGCAAGCAACGAGCGACGATACGGGGACGAGGGACAAGAGACAACAAGACACGAACGTCGTGGGCTATTAAAGCACGAGGCGGACGAGGCGGGGGGGACGTCCTCGGCGTGGTGCTACTGGCGCCGTTTTTTTACGGGTAAGACCTCTACCCGATCAACACGGCCTCGTCTCTGTGCATGCACCTGCTGCATCCAGCTGCGTCTTCTTGGCCTTGTTATCCTGACCTGATCTGACTGATGCTTGCTCCGCTCGCGCGCTTGGACAGGCCAGGCAGATCAAGGCTGGGCGGGGCGGCGCACCCGCGTGGGGTGGTGGCTCAAGTTGCTCTTTGCTGCTCAGCTCTCGTCGTCGTCACATGTCACGTAGGCACTCGGCCTCAGCAGAGGAATCCAGGGCAGCTCCCAATGTTGTTGACTTTGCTGCCTCTGCCCGCAGACCATTTAGTGCCTGACGAGTGGAAAGATGATGCACGCGAGTGGGCAGCAGCCAGGAAAAAATGGGCAGAAAATACCAGGAATGGCAGGTGACGAGGGATGCCAGCCGTGCCAGCCGTGCCAGCCGCGCCAGCCGCGCCAGCCGCGCCAGCCCGCCGGGCGAGGCGAGGCGACACGCTCCTCGGTCGGCCTATTGCGCGCGCAGTCTGCCTCAGGGCGAGCTCGACCCGAGCAGGAGAGCCTCGCGGCTGAGACACACGACGCCATGTCGCTCTTTGCTGCCTGCTGCTCAGCCCTGTCCGGCGCCGTGACCCTATCCGGCGAGCTAGCCTGGAGTGCGCTACAGAGCAAAGCTCCACACCAACCAGTGTGAGTTGGATTCAACTGCACTCACAGACCATTGGTCACTGGCGCGAGGCTACGATTCTTTGGGGGGAACGGGGGCGACGACGGGGTCTGGCAGCATCCATCTCGCACCCACTGGCCCAACCACTCTGACCACACCTCGCAGCCCCTCACGTGCACGAGACGCAAGCTGCATCGCTTACTTGCCAAGCAAACACGAGGAAAATCTTCCACCCAGCAAATGCAGCAAGCAGGCCCACGACGCCGCAGCATGGCATAACAGGCACACATGACCCTGCACACCGCGCGATCGCACCGCGCGGCTGCAGCCGAGCCCCAGACGCCACCCACCCGGACCCCCGGATAAGTCGGGGGGTAGGCTGGTTCAGCCAGAGCTCTCCCGCAGGGAAGTCTTGGCCGATGGCCGTGGCCGCCGGCGGGCGAGTGGGCCCCGAGAGCAGGCAGAGCCGCTATTCCGGTGGGCAAACCAACAGATTAGACTTGCAACACGGGCACGCTTCAGACTGAAATGGCACTGTGCACCACCGGCCGGGCCATTAGCTGCGTGAGAATGTCTCGTCTCGTGCAAGCGGCCGAGCGAGCTCGAGCGTGGCGAAACACACTCACGCGACGGAAGCGGTCAAGCGTGAGCGTGAGCGCGAGCGCGAGCTGAGACAGACGCGTTGCTGGCCTCTTCTCGACGTGGCGTGACCTCGACCCCGCCCCGGCGTCTGCACGCGGCAGCGACAGTACCCGGGTCCCCTCTCGTCCCGATTGTTTGTCGGCCTGCCCGCTTGCAGCAGGCAGCCCACCCCGCCCCGCTCGCTAGAGCCCCGCGGCCCACGTCGTCGCCGCCGGCCCCCCCTGCGGGGTTGCCGGGGTTGCTCGTGCTTCGTGCTCTGCTTATGCCATGCAACGCTCGTGTGCATTGCTCGTGCAGACTTCGGTCTGTGCAGAGCATGCAGCCTGGGCCGCACTCGCCGCGGCTCCACCCGCTCGGCGTATACGTACACTGTTCGGCTCCGCCGCACTCCGCCAGGCTCCGTCATGTGGTGCAGGTCTTGGCAGGTAGAGCTGTGGGAACCGCCGCTCGGCGCCTCCCTCGTCCCAGCCCTCTCCGCCTCCCGCCGCCCCCGCCTCCATTCAGCGCCGCGCCGCGCCGCGCGGACGCCGCACGGAGCATGCCGCGCCCCGCGATCGCCAGTCCCGTGCATGGGCCACATGCATGGATCAGCCGTGGGTGCTGGCTCCTGCCCGCCGTCGGCAGTGGCCTCCACATCAGACCGACGCAGCCTGTCCGTGCACCTGGGCCCCGCGGCGCGTCGTCGGCTTTGGCGCGGCGCTCGGCGCTCCCCGCGTCATTGTCGCCATCAGCGCAGAGGCACACGCTTGGCGCTCGACGTCGTGCGAGCGTGGTGCTCGCGTGGTTCGGTGCTGCAGTTTTTGGCGACAGGTCTGGCGCACACGGCCATGGCTGTCGTCGTCGCTGCCGCTCCGACGTCGACGATGCGATCGGTGCTGGCTGCCCCCGTCCTGTGATTGCTCTTGGTTGTGCGACACTCAACCACCCCTGCTCGGCGAATGCCACGCTCAACGGCACGCGCCAGTAATGAATGACGCGCGCGCCTCGGTCGGTAGTTAGCCAAGTGTGCTGCGGCGCGTCATCAACCCTCGGTTGTATTGGTCAGATCTTGGGGCCAACGTTGGAACTGCGACGGCCTTGCCCATCCAACGGACCCGTCACTAGGATACGACGGGCACGCAACGCGTGAGACAGCGCCGGCGACCGAGAATGGCTCTGGCGGCTGTGGGGAAGCTATGCCACGCGCACTCTGCAAGAACAACGATACATGCGAATTGACAACGGCCATCGACGACACACCGACGCGATTACTTCTTCCCCTTGGTGTACTAGCTGTCAGCGTTGCCCCACCCCCACCCTACTCACGTCGTAGAAGCCTTTGCCGGCCTTGCGGCCGATCTTGCCCTCGGACACCATCTTCTCGATGAGCGGGCTCGGCTTGACGAGCTCGGCGGGGATGAGCCCGCGCTCGGCGTACTCCTTCCAGCCCTCGGACACAAACTTTGTGATGTCGAGGCCGACCATGTCGAAGAGCTCGAAGGGCTGGGGTGTCAGTGGTGCCAAGAACGCCTAACCCACGCCCATGGGGTAGCCGGCGCCCAGCTTCATTGCAATGTCAATGTCCTCGACGGTTGCGTCTCCGCGCTCGAGCATGCGCGCGGCCTCGACTAGTTGTCAGCAGGTACAGCGTACACCACTTACGCTTGTAGGGAATGAGCAGGCGGTTGACAATGAAGCCCGGCTTGTCGGGCGCGCGCACGGCGACCTTGTGCATGCGCTTGGCGAGGACGAGGAGCGCGTCGATGACCGAGTCTTCGGTCTTGGGGCCGCGGATGACCTCGACGAGCTTCATGACGGGGACGGCTGGGGAGGTTAGCAAGGACTGGCAACAGTTCACGGGGTTGCGGTGGCGTCACAGAGACGAGAGCGAGCCTCTCGTTTCGGCTACGCCGGCCGCATCGGTCACGTCCACTCACGGCTGAAGAAGTGCAGGCCCGCAAACAGCCGCTGGCGAGCCTCGGGCAGCGTGGCACCAACGTCGCCGACGAGCAGGCTCGACGTGTTGGTCGCAAAGATGGCCGAGGGCTTGGCCACCTTGTCGAGCTTTGCAAACAGGTCCTGCTTGAGCTTGAGGTTCTCAATGACGGCCTCGACGACGAGGTCGGCGTCCTTGACGGCCTCGGTGCTGGCGTCAGCGCATCCCTGTCTCCAACGTACGGGTCGACCGTAGTCTTGATGTTGCCGAGCACCTTGGCGACAAACGCCTCGACATTGTCCGGCGCCTTCTTCTTGCCGACGCGGGCGACGCTCTGCGCGATGGCGCCGAGGCCGCGCCTACGCTCGCGTCAGTGCCAGTCCCTCCCCAGCCGTCGCGACCCACTTGAGCGCCGCCTCGTTCACGTCCGTCAGCGTGACCTTGAGCCCGGCCTGCGCCGCGACCTGCGCGATGCCGCCGCCCATGAGGCCCGCGCCGAAGACGGTGATGTGGTTGATCTGGCGCGCGGTGCTGCTACCACCGCCACCCGAGGGGCCAGCGGCCGAGATGTGCCCCGCGACGGTAGAGAGTCGCGCGGCGGCCGTGATGTCTGCGTTGGAGGGCATGGTGTGAGATGGAGGTGGGGAAAGAAATGTCGAGTGATGGTGGATGGCCGGGTAATAGTTGAAGCCGGCGCGCACCGGGGTACTGCAGCCCACGTGGCCCCACCCAACCTCTTGACTGTTGATCTTGTACATCTCGCCATCTTTCAACAGTGCTTGTTGACTCACGCTCGCATCGACAGCATGCACCGGATCGCATGAAACTGACGCCCAGCTCCGGTGGGGCGTGCACTGACGTGCTGACGGCTGTTACTGACCGGATCATATCGAGGACGCCACGGCATTCGGGCCAAGCGAGAGTGGTTCACTCCCGACCATCTTCAGTCCAAGCGAGACAGCGATACTGGCCAAGGGAAACGCTCAGCTCTCGACTCTCGCCTCCCGATCCGCAGGGTAGACATCTCGAGAGTAACATGAGGAACAACCAAGTCGCGAAAGTACATACTGGCGGCGGCGCGCTGCCAAAAGTGCCGGCACCCCGCTCTCTTTCTTCAAACACCCGGCCCCCCAACGCCAGCGTTGTCGGGGGCCCCTCAGGCCCCGCCGACCCCTTTGTCAGCTCCCCCACCGATCAGGCCGTTGCCAGCGTCGCCTGCAATGCCAGCACCGTTGCCGGCGTTGCCGACCCCGTGACCGCCACCATTGCCATCGTCGCCGGTGATGCCTGCGCCACCTGCAGCGTTGCCAGCCCCGCCGCCAGCGTTGCCGATGTCTTTGGACGAGTCGAAGTCTCCCCCCGATATCGGTGGGAGCTGCGCGTCGCCAGGCTTCGCGAGCCCGCCGACGCCGGTGTTGCCACCAGCGTCGCCGTTGCCAGAGCTCCCTGGGGCATTGGAAGGGCCGCCCAGCGCGTCCTTCGAAGAGTCGAAGTCATCCCCGGACGTCGGTGGCAGCTTCGCGTCGCCCGGCTTCTCAACCTCGCCGACGCCTGCGCTGCCGCCACCGTTGGCGTTACCCGGGCTCCCTGGGGCGTCAGAGAGGCCTTCCGCGGCGCCCTTGGAAGAGTTGAGGTCGTTGTCGGGCCTGGGTGGAAGGTTCACGTCGCCCCCGCCGTTTCCAGCGCTGCCCGCCACGCCGCCACTGACCCCTGGATTTCCGCCCTCGCTCTCGCCGACGCCGATACCACCCTTCGAGGAGTCGATCTCATCATCAGACAGGGGAGGGAGCGCCCCGTCGCCCGGCTTACTCGGCCCTCCTGCGCCGTCGCCCGGGTTTCCGCCCACGTTGCTGTCGGTTTTACCGTTCCCGGAGCCTCCTGGGGGGTTGGATTGGCCGTCACCGACGCCCTTAGACGAGTTAAAGTCGTCACCGGACGTCGGTGGGAGGTTCGCGTCGCCTGCGCTCCCCTGTGCGCCAACACCTGCGTTTTTGCTCGCGTCGCCGTCGCTGGAGCTCCCTGCGACGCCGCTACCCGTGCTGCCGTTCCCAGAGGTCCCTGGGGTATCTGAGTGGCCGTTTACGGCGTCCTTCGAAGAGTTCAAGTCGTCATCGGACACCGGGGGAAGGCTCGCACCGCCCGCATTCGGGCGACCGCCGCCCGCGCCACTGCCCCCGTTATTCCCATCGTGGCCGTTGTCGGAGTTACCGGGCAGGTTGGACTGGCCGTCGGCGGCGCCCTTGGACGAGTCGAAGTCATCGCCGGACAATGGCGGAAGGTTCGTGTCACCCGGCTCGCTGCCGACACCAGCCTCAGTGCCGCTGCCTGCGTTGCCGCTACCCGAGGTCCCTGGGTCACCGGCGAGACCGTCTGCGGCGCCTTTGGAGGAGTTGAAGTCGCCGTCGGTCGTCGGTGGAACGTTCCCATCGCTGGGCTTATCGGGCCTATCGCCAGCGCCGTTGCCAGACGTGCCGCCGCCGCTGTCGCCGCCAAAGCCGTCTGCGGCGCCCTTGGAAGAGTTGAAGTCGTCGTCGGCCATCGGTGGAGGGCTAGCGTCGGCGGTCCCTTGTCCGCCGGCCTGGCCGTTGCCCATGTCACCCGAGCTGCCGCCTTCGTTGCTGCCGACGCCATGCGGTGCGTCCTTGGACGAGTTGAAGTCATCGCCGTTCGTGGGCGGAAAGGGTGCATCGCCGTTCCCCGGCACACCGACATCAGCGCCGCCGGCGCCGTCGCCGTTGCCGTTGCTGTCGCCGGCACTGGCGCCACCGCTGCTGCCGAAGCCATCGGCACCCTTGGAGGACTTGAAGTCGTCGTCGGTCATGGGCGGAAGAACAGCGTCACCTGCGTTCCCCACGCCGTCGACGCCGCCTACACCCTTGTCGCTGCTCGTGCTGTCGCCCACATTGCCACTGTCGTGGCCACCGAGGCCGTCGCCAACGTCGTTGGAGGAGTCCCAGTCCTTGTCGGAGGGCAGGGGTGGAAGCGCCCCCTCACCGGGGTTTGGTAACCCGTCGCCGGCACCGCCGCCGCCCGCGTTGTCGCCCGAGTTACTGGTATCGGGGGTGGCTGGGATGTCGGAGAGGCCGTTCGAGACATCGCTGAAGCCACTGTCGGACTTCGGCGGAAGGGCCGCATCGCCTGAGTTCTGCAGGTCACCGACGCCCGCGTTGTCGCTTGCATTGCCGCCCGCGTCGGCGCCCTCGCTACCGCCGAGGCCGCCGGGTACCTCTTTCGAGGAGTTGAAGTCATCGTCAGCCATGGGGGGAGGGGCGGCATCAGCCACGGGCGGAAAGCCCGCGTCCTCGTTCGCCGGGGCCCCCACGCCCGCGCTGTCGCCGGGATTGCCGCCCTGGTTGCTGCCGAAGCCATCGATGCCCTTGGAGGAACTGAAGCCGTTGTCTGTCATCGGCGGAAGATTCGCGTCGCCCGGTTTCTCCTCCGCGCTGATACTGGGGGTGCTCGCGCTGGTACCCGCGTTACCGCCTGCGACGTAGTCGTAGAGGCCGGCTAGGCCGCCATTCGACGCAGCAAAGTCGCTGTTGGACAGGTCGACGGCGCCGCGGGCGTTGTTGGTCCCGGAAGTGCCCAGCCCGCTGATGCCCAGTGGAGCGGCGGCCGCCAGGGTCGCGCAGAGGGCAATGATGATACTCTTGGGGAGCATATCGGTGGTTCGCAACGAACGATTGTAGTCGTAGAGTTGGCTTGACGGCTGAGAGAAGGCATCAAGGCGGGCACGTTGCTGGGGCCTTTATGGGCAGCGAGAAAGAGGGGGGACGCGGGCGCGTCGAGCACACCAGCAGATGACTGTGGACGCGTAGTGGCACGGGAGGGGAGGAAGAGCCCAGGACTGGCTTCACACACTGCCTTCATCGTCTGGATGCAGCGGGGAGCCGTTGCCGAGATGAAACAAGCTTGTTGTAAGCATGTTGCGGCCCCTTCCAAACTCCGAGCCTCTTTGACGGAAAGTACCTTCCCACATACCAACCCCCTCCCCGCAGACGCCACATCCGCTCGCGTCGAGTGGGGCAACGGAATCGGAGGAGAGGTCAACTGGTTTTTTGGGCATCAGGCGGGCGAAGCCGAGGCTTCGTCCGAGGGTTCAGTAAACGGCCGGCGCGACGCGGTGTCAACAAGGGGTCGGGACGCGGGGTGCAGAAGGAGACTGACTGGGCGCGTTGACGTAACGCTGCTCGTCACGGGAAGGCCAGCCGGAATGTCACAAGCAACGTTCGTCAGCGGTCAATCCAAGGCAGCTGGCGACAGGCGGTCTGACGCGTAAGCATAACCCCGCCCTGCCGTGAGGGGTGGGTGCGGTCGAAGTGGCAGGCCACGGCGACGAGACGCACGAGGCAATCCACTGCTCAACGACGACTCGTGCGCGTTGTGCCTCCCTGCGGCTGACCGACCGCACCGTAGCGAGGCTGTCCGACGACATTGGACGGGCTGGAATCGGGATGCATGCGCGTGACGCCGCACATGGTGCGTCCGAGTTGACACTACCACCGCGCGGCACGGGCGTAGAAGGGGAACTGTGTGCCGGCAGGGTTGTTGGGTGGGGCGGGGGCCATGTCGACGCAGTATTGGCCCGACCCCTGCGAGTACTGCAAGGGCGCGACTGGCTGGAAGCGGTTCTTGCTTTCTGCAATGCCGTACACCCCAATGACAAGGTGGCCCCGCCAGTCGCCCCAAGTGTCGAAGCGGCAGCTGAACGGGTTCACCGGGTTGATGTACGTTGGGTACTCCCAGGTATCGCCGTGCTTAAGGGTGGTCCAGTCAGTGCTGTAGCTATCCACGGAGCCTTGGCAGCCGGCCCTTTTGAAGCACCAGATTGACACGCCAGCACCGACGCCGGCGTCCTCCTTGCGCGGTGGCCCCAGGAGAAAAAGTGGCCCCGGGAAAAAAGTCGGAACGTCCCATGGGTTGTTCCCCATGGCTGGTCGCGCTGACGCTGGGGCGCCTCTGGCTCGGAACCGGCGTCCTGCGCAGCGGTCCCCGCTGGGGCGGCGAGGGCGAGGGTGGCGGCGAGGGCGAAGACGACGGTCTTGAGGAGCATTGGTGCGGACAGTTGGGACTGGCGAGTCGAGGTGGTGAGGGGTGGGAGGGAGCAACGAAGGACAAGGAGAACTTGGCGCGGCCTTTATAGTCGCCACGGTTGACGTGCAGACAGCTGCCCAGGCGCCCACAGCGAGTGGAGAGTTACATACGCGGCGCGTAAGGCCGAGGATGTCGCAGAACGAAGTGGCCTCACCGCGGGACGAGCATGCATATGCAAGCTTGTTTGCGGTCCCTGTCATCCCTGGTATCACAACGCGGACAAAAGGGTCCCAAGTGTGGGCAAAGCTGGCTGACTGACGGCCACTGCGAACTCCGAAGGTCTGGGATAGAGCATGACTGCTCCGCTGTTGTTGTCCAGGTCCACGGTCATATGCGGATGGTGGATCCACCGGGTGTGGGCACGTTGTAGCAGGTGAGACAGCGGCTGCCGGCCGGCGAGACATCGCAGCCAACTGATGTACGACGCGTACTTGATCCCAAGGGTCCTATGAAACAGCAGGCGTCTGTGCTTACGTGCAGAGGGGGCTGCGTCGACGGTCCCGTAGTCTGGCTCGTGGTGGGCAGCGCGACGCATAGTCGACACTACCTGCTGTGGCAGCTCGACGGTCGCCAGGTAACCCACGTCGACGCCACAAGAGCATACCAATTAACCAGCTTGTTGCACTGCTAGGAAGCAGGGGATTCATCGATACAAATATACGGCAGGCACGTCGGTGTGCGTCGCAGAGCTCCATCTGCCCGCCCGTCCCCCGCTTAGTAGCGGTAGGTATGGGTAACAATCTTGAGTTGGTCCTTGCCCTCGAAGTGGACCCAGTCCAGCCCGAAGTCCCACGCGGAATCCCACATGGTCAGGCAGACTTCTCCCGACCCATCCGAGTACCCTACGTCTGAGACCTCCTTGAAGCCCAGGGGGCTTCTGTCGTAGCCACCAAGGACAAGCCTGCCCTTCCAGTCGTCCCAAGTCTTGAACTTGCAGCTGAAGGGGTAGCCCGGGAGGACGGACCATTCTTCGTTGTAGGTTTCACCGTGCTTGACGCCGTACTTGGCGGGCGTAGCGTTGTCGTTACCTTTGCAGTTCTTGCCGTAGAAGCACTGGATCGACACGCCGCCTGTTACAGGGAGGTCGTCTCGGGGGGACACCATCTTGGCTGGGGCTGCGACCGCCAGGGAGGCGACGAGGGTGATGATAACGGTCTTGAGGAGCATTTGGGTTATGGTTTGCGGCGAGTTGTCGTAGTGGTCGAGGTGGTTGGATGTCGGGTGAAGAAGACCTCGAGGGGGGCGTGGGCTTTCTTTTATGTCTGATTCGACGGATATGGTCGAGCAAACCACACACGGGTGCTGCGGCACTGGAGGGGAGGAAGAATGCAGGACGACATGGCATCGCAACCGACTCTCTGCACTATCAGCACGAGCATTGGATGGAGGGAGTGGCAGCAGCCTGCACGAAACAAGCTTGTTACAAAGGCCCCTGCTGAAACGCGTAGGCAAACACCAATCGCTTGACGACCAGCACCTATCCAAACACCTGTACGTACTCTGACCCAGAGTCCAGGCTCCCGAAGTACAGGGGATGGGAGGTGCAGCTGGGCGGCTCTGCACTTTGGAGACGCGTTCGAGGCGGCCGTCGAGACTGACGCGCTTCCCCCAACAGTGATGCGGTGAAACAGAGGCGATCGGTCGTCAAATGGCACTCAATACGACAACAAGGAACCACTCAACGAGGCCTGGAACCCGAGTTGTTGTGATGACTGAGGCGTGGAGGAGCAGGAGGTCAGGTGCCTCGGGATGAGAGGGTGACGACCGCGAGGGTGGCAGCGTGAGCGACGATAACCGAGAGCATTTAGGCAGTGGGTTGCGGGGATCGTCGCCGTGGTGAAATCGGCTTGATAGGTGAAGTAATTACCTCGAGGAGGGCCGTTGGCGCCGCTTTTATATGTCTCTCTCTGACGGGGCGGACATGGTCGAACAACACCCAAACAGCTGTCGTCTCAGACGCGGCAGCACTCGTTGGGAGGAAGGGCGCGGACAGCATCACCTCACAGACCGATGTCTGGAGGCAGCGGCAGCAGACTGAATGAAACAAGCTTGTTGTTGTAAGCATGACGCGGCCCCTGGCAAGGTGCCGCAAAGTGCCCTGCACCACAACACAGCCGCTTGACGACCGGGACCTGTCCAAACACCGGGAATACTCTGGCCCAGGGGGGGCTGCAGATGTGAAGGAGATGGGATGCGCGGGTGGGCGACTCCGTAGGGTGTAGGCACGGGTAGAAGGTGGTGGGGATTCGAGGCGGCTCACGAGGCACCTCCAAACCGACGCGCTGCTTCCAACGGCGACGGGGTGAAACGACAGGAACTCGGTCGTCAGTGGGCGCTCAGCGCGAGGGGGTCGCGTCGCAGGCCCCGGGACGCCAGCTATACCTGGCGACTGAGGCGTGGACGGGCAGGAGGTCAGATGAGCCGGGGGAGCGCGTCCAGGTCGAGGCGCGGCGACGGTCCCTCGAACGCGTGAACACGTACCCCTCCCAACTCACCACACACCACAGCCTGCCCCTGGCTGCTTTCTGGAAGTGTTTGGGTAGCCAAGGCTCGGCTACCACCTGACTGACTCCATCCGTGCTGACTGCAGCGGTGGAGCCGGCATGGGTCGGGTGAGAGGAGATGTGGGGGGTCCAGCAGCGCACCTCCTGCACCACCCTGACTCGTGCGCGTCCTCTGGACCGACACACAACCGCTGCGCACCACACCGCGCTTTACCAGGAAATGACATCTTCCAGTGTATTGTGGACTCGATATGAACCTCATGTATGTACGTGTATGTGGCCTGTCCATGCTCGTTCATAGATACGTCCCATTGGAACCACCCCAGTACCGCCAGGCTTTACCCCGCTTCCTACCACCGCGTGACCTTGACTTTCATTTGAACGTTGTAGACATTGAGGTCGTAACGAATGGGAACGCAGGTCGAGCCCCACCCTGGTGAGGGGACCTTCTCCGAGTCCTGGTAGTAGACATCGCTGCCTTTGAAGCCCCCTCCCCCCCGATGACCAATCTCAAACTCGCCTCTCCAGTCGTTCCAAGTGTCGAAGCGGCAGCTGAAGCCTCTGTCCGGGGAGGCTTGAATGGTGTACTCCAAAGGTTCTTCGGGGCTCACGTCGGTCCTATCGTCCTTATCGCTGAAAGGAACCACGCTCCCTGTGCAGTCCTGCGACCAGTAGCACGCCTTCAGCGCCACGCCTGGGACGCCCCTCGATGCCACGTCGCTCGCGAGCTGGGCCGGCTCGGCAGCGGCGTTCTGTGCCGCCGTCTCCAGTGGAGCGGGGGCAGCGACCGCGAGGGTTGTGGTGAGGGCGATGATGACGGCCTTGGGGAGCATTCTGAGTGTCGGTTGCGCCGAGTTGGATGCGAGCGGTCGTGACTCGAGGATGAGAGATTTGGGCTCGACGCGGCCGTGGTCTTATACCTCGTAGGAGCACTACGGGCCGACGCGCAGACAGCTGTCGCTTCAGTAGCTGCAGGACGTGGAGGGGGACGAGTATACAGGACGACACGGCGCCAACACAGGCTCTCTGCGGGCCGTAGTCGCGTCCGGAGGTAGCCGGCCGGGAGCAAGCTACATGAAACAAGCTTGTTGTAAGCATGTTGCGTCCCCTGGTAAACGCGGGTGCTGCGGTTCCTGCCCAAACATCAGCGTCCGGCCCAGAGCCCCGGCCTCGGCGAATGTGAAAGGGATGGGATGACCATGCCAGGTACGGCGTCAGAAGTTAGCGGGGTGCATGTGAGGCAGCGGCAGTGAGGTGCGATGCGCTTTCTCCCATGGTTGCTACGAAACACGCTGGCGTAAGACGAACCGGAAGTGAGGCTGCGAGTCTGACTGCCTAAGGCAAGCTGCGTCGAGATGGAGCCACTTCTCGCATCACCATGCCTGACACCAACTTGGGTGCACCCACCACCGCCGCACGACGCCCATGCCCGTCACCAGTCTGTTCAATGCTTGAGCAGTATCATCGATCGTGTATGAAAGTGCATTTAGGCAACCCACGGCACACTCCCGCCGCTAATACCGCCTGGCGACAACATTGATCGTTATCGGGCTGAGGCTTTCGAGCTTGCTCTTAGAATAAACAGCGTTGACACAGACCTGACCCGACCCAGAGGAGTAGCCCTTCGGGGCAAATGGGTTCCAGCCGTCACCGCTGCTCCAGGGGGGGTTACCATACTCGTCGTACCAGCCGATTTCGAACTCTCCCTTCCAGTCGTCCCAAGTATCGAAGCGACAGCTGAGCTCGGCAAAGCCCCGCCAAACGAAAGCGTACTGGAGAGTATCGCCGGGCTGCATGCCATAGTGGTCACCACCAAAGTTGTAAGGATTCTGGTCACCTTGGCAGTTCCCGGGTGTGTCCATGTGGCCGGTTCGTCTGAAGCAACGGATTGACACGCCGCCCCTGATGTCGCGCGCGACCTGGACGGCATCCTTGGTCGTGTTCTGAGCCGGATCAACAGGAGCGGCGAGCGCGACCGCCGCGGCGAGGGCGAGGATGGTGGTCTTGAGGAGCATCTGGGCAAGGCGGTAGGCGAGGATGGTTGCAGGGAGGGGGCGGTGGGAGTGAGATTGACTCGCTCGAGGTGACCGACCCCACCTGCCTTTTATGGTCCTCGCTCCTACCCCCGCTGACAGACGCCCAGCTGCCACTAAAGCGGTCTAACAGATAGCGGGTGGGTATGAGACGGCTGTCACTGAATGCAGAGGTTTCAGAGGTGGTGACACAGCCTTGGAGAGTCACTGGCGCGGACGGGACGGTTGGTGAATCAAGCTTGTTTCTAAGCTTGTTCGGCCTTGGTGGAAGTGCCCACGACGGACAGCTAAACGCCAATAGGGTTGGCCGCAGCCGGGTGGTGCCCACAGCTAAATGCGTAGCCCTGGCCCAGGCAACCGCTAATGTCAGCCGGATGCGGGGTGTGTGAGTGCCTCGCGAGCGGTGTCGAGTTGAAGCGGCGGCCGAGAGCGCACGGCGGTTGCTGTGTGCTCGGCGATGGGGACCAGAGCGTGGGCTACGGAGAATCCGTTATCCGCAGGCCAGCGGCCAGCTCCCCCCGCCCATCCAGAGTCCTCACTCACGGCTACTGGACTCGCATGGAGGGTGGGCTAGCAGTAGGTCAATCCAGTGGGAGAAGCGCGGTGTCCCGGGGAGCCGTTGACCTCCCAGTACCGCGCGAAGGGTCTCCTCGGGCGCGTATCCCGCCGCGTCTATCCTGGCCGCTCTCGTCGGAGGCAACGACCGCCTGGCCGCAACCCCGCCGACCTTGGGGTCGCGCGCTCGCATGGCCTCGACTCGCCACGTACACCGGGTACTCCGCGCACGCATGTATCCTCTGACACTTGCAGCCCACGCCAAACGCAAAAGAGGAATCATTGGCCGATGATTAACCCCCCGATCCCGTTCGGTGGCCTCTGAATGTCAACTGTGCATTAGTTGACAGACAGCGAAGACGGGTCTGAGCAAGTCCATTGAGTGCCGCAAGATGGGAGGCCACCCCCACCTTTTGCCACTCCACAGGATCGAACCCGGGCGCGAAACGGCCGCTTTAAGCCGCCAAGAATGCACCTTGACGACTCGGCAACCGAGTGATGCTTGCGTCATGGGCGTCACGCTGTTGAAAAGCAGGCGCGTCTGCCCGACTCCGCGAGTATGCATTTGACCAGCGGCGAGGCTCCTCCCCCGCCATCCCCCACCTGCCGCGCGTATGCATGATGGCGTCCCCACAGTCTAGACTCAGCATTGCTGACAGCAACCGGGCGACTCCAGCGAGGTGGAGGAGGAGTGGAGGTGGTGGAGGGGTGGAGGGGCGCGCGACGGCGAGACGCCGATATCTCATCAGATCTCGTCCCCAACGCCGTGTGCGCTCTGTAGCCCCGCAGTCGGCTCCCCCGGCCCAGCCACGTCCCATCCCTCGCCTCGGGGCAGCCGCGCTCGACGGCTGCAGTGCATCGGCAGCCAGCAATCGCCGGCAGCTCGACCGGCATTAAGTCGCCCGCGCCAACGCCGTATCGCGCCGGTGCGGCCCGGTTGGAACTTGCGGGGGTGTGATACTCGCGCCGCGGGGTACATCCGCAAAACGGCGAGGCGTGCATGCCGCTGTTTCTGCTGCTATTCCTGCCGCGTGCAAGAGTACTTAAGCAGCTGTGACGCGACACTCCGCCCGCCCAGCAAGCACCATGGCCATAGTCGTCCCCAACCTCATCGGCGAGGCCACGCCCGCCCCCAGCGCGACGTTCGACGTCGTCCACCCCACGCTTGGCAGGGTGCACTCGGTCCAGCGCTCGAGCGCAGCCGATATCGAGGCCGCGATCGCCACTGCCCACGCCGCGCTCCCGGCGTGGCGCGGGACCCCGCTCGCCGAGCGCAAGGACATCATCCTGCGCGCCGCCGACCTGCTCACCGACCCCGCCGAGAGCTGGGCTAGCCGCCTCATCGAGGCCAACGTGGCCGAGACGAGCTCGAGCGAGGGGTGGGCCGCGGGACTGACGGGGAACACGCACAACTTTATGCGCGCGCTCGTCGAGGTCGCGGACGACGCGCTCGCCCCTTTCGAGATCAAGACCAGTGACTGTGAGTCGGAGCGAAGACGGGTTGCTGACGCCAGCCACGTGCACCCTCACGCGCGAGCCGTACGGCGTGTGCCTCGCCATGGCGGCGTGGAATGCGGTCCAGGTGCTCACCATGCGCGCGACCGTCACGCCCCTGCTCGCCGGCAACACGGTGGTGTTCAAGACGTCCGAGACGACGCCGTACACGCAGTACATCTGGGCCGAGCTGCTGTACGCGGCCGGGCTTCCGCGTAACGCACTGACAGTGGTGCACGTCGCGACCGAGGACGCGCCGGCGCTCACGGCGCAGCTGGTGTCCGACAGGCGTGTGCGCCACGTCAACTTCACTGGCTCTACCCGCGTCGGCTCCATCGTCGCCGGGCTGGCCGGGACCCACCTCAAGCCCGTGGTCATGGAGCTCGGCGGCAAGTCTGGCCTGCTGCTCCTGCCCGACGCGGACATTGCGACCGCCGCGAGCCACATCATCGCCGGCGCCTTCCTCAACGCGGGGCAGATCTGCATGTCGACCGAGCGCGTCTTCGTCCCGGCATCAGCGTATGACGAGCTCGTCGCGGCCCTGCGGAAAGAGTGGGCGGGGTACGGAAAGAAGCAGGCGCGCGCGCTGTTCACCGAGCGCTCGGCCGAGCGGGTCAGGGGGATCGTGGACGACGCGCTCGCGCACGGCGCGGCCGACCTCATCGCCGAGGACCGCGCCGCAGGCGCCGACGCCGACGCCGTGTCCCTCTTCCCCACGATCCTCGGCCCGGTGGACACCACGATGCGGCTGTACACCGACGAGTCGTTCGGGCCGACGCTCGCGCTCGTGGTCATCCCCGACGCTGGCCGGCCCGAGGCCGACGTGCTCGACGACATGGTCGCCCAGGCCAACGACACCGAGTACGGGCTCAGCAGTTCCGTGTGGGGGCGGGACACGGCGCGCGCGGCGGCCGTCGCAGGCAGGATCGAGTGCGGCGCGGTCCACGTCAACGGCAAGACGCCGGCCGACCCGCCCCAGGTCCCGCATGGCGGGTGGAAGAGCAGTGGGTGGGGGCGGTTCAACGGCGTCGAGGGCCTGCGGCACTTTACGCAGACGCGGACGGTCGAGGTGCCGGACGTGCACCCTGGCCCGCTTGACCTCAACAGCATGGACCTGTAGGCTTGCATGGGATGTAGAGCAGTGGATGGATACGATGTCGGCAGTGCCACGCACCCGGTTATCATCGGTTAGAGTGGCCGGAGCGGGCCGGAGCGGAGGATTGACGCGGGGACACGACGGGGCTCAGCGGGGCGGCGGGGGGCTCGGAGCAATGACGACGGCGGGGCGGGGCAGAGGGGAGCGCTGCGACGCCGAGGCGAGACTGCGCCGACGACGGGCTCCCTTGGCAGGTACGTCGTCGTCGCTGCGTATCGGCGTGGAACGGCCAGCTCGGCGCGCGCGACCCGACCCACTCTACCCCACTCACCCTACTGTAAATACCGCGCCCACACTTTCCCACCGCCCACTCACCCGACTCCCCCGCAATGTCGCTCGCAAAGCTCGACACGCAGATCCAAGCCGTGCTCAAGCGCGTCGCCGCGCACGCAAAGAACAACACGCCCTTCCTGCTCGCCGACCACCTGGCCGTCGGGCGCATGGGGCCAGCGACGCTCGCGCTCGTGCGCGACCGCAAGGTCAACTACGTCGACAACCCCGCCACCGGGTGGGTGCTCGACAGCTTCAAGGTGCTCGCGCCGGCGAGCGACGCCGCCAACCCCGGCCTCGAGGGGCCGGACAAGCGCGCGGCGAATGCCAGCGCGGTGCTCGACGAGCTGAGGAAGGCGGCGGCGGGGGCCGAGGTGCCGCCCGAGCTGGAGGAGCAGCGCGGCAAGATCGCCGAGCGGATAGACAAGGTGAGTGGGGGGATCGAGGCGAGCGGCGAAGCCGCGAGCCTGCGTGATGGTCTGAGGGCGCGCATGCCAAGTGATGGTTTGCCGAGCCGCCCTGCTCGCTACGCTCGCAGCGCTGACGCCCCAGCGCCGCGCATCCGGCCTCAACCCCGACCAGGCCCACTGGTTCGAGCACTTCCGCTCCGAGTGGGCCAACAAGCAGCTCATGGAGGCCCAAGGCAACGTCGACTTTGACGGCTACCCCGACTCGCCGGCGTCGCCCAGCCCAAAGCGCTACCTCAACAGCTTCCTCAGCCTCATCGACGCCCTGCCCGACGGCGCAGAGGTCGTGCTGCTCTCCGGCTCGCCGTCGGTGCTCAACCACGTCTTCAAGTTTACCGAGAACGAGGGGCACGTGCACACCGTGCTTGTGGACCGCGATGCGGGCGTGGTCGAGTACGAGGCGGATGCGTAGGCGTGGCGTGGGGCGGCGTGGTGTGTAGCGTTGTATGAAGAAGTGATCACTGCAAGGCGCCCACTGACAAGGCTGACCCCGAGCACGAGCACTCACAGCCACTTCCGCACCCACCCCCTCTACATGCACAAGATATCTATATACAACTACTGTCCGCCCCGCCCCTACGCCCCCTCCTGGTCCATGCCGATGAGCACATCGCCCAGCAGCGTCGCATACAGGTTGGCCGACGTCGCGTTCGAGTCCTGCTGCGTGTGGTCCCAGATGCTCTGGAAGAGCAAGTCCTGCTCGCTCGCCGCTGCGGGCATCTGTGACGTGGGGTTAAAGTTCCAGTTGAAGTCCTCGGGCGGGTGCGCCACGACGCTGTCGGCCGAGAACGGCAGCTGCCCACCGCCGCCGCCGCCGCCAAAGTCTGCCGCTCCCGGCGCCGGCTGCAGGATGTCAAAGTGGAACTGGGGAAGCTCGGCGATGCTGGGGTCAATGTCCCGCGTGTTGATCATGTGCGCGAGCGACGGCAGGATCGAGTCGGGCCGCTGTGCGGGGTAGCTGGCCGCGCTGGCCGGCACACGCTCAGCCTCGGGGGCCGCGGCCTGCGGCTGCTCGGGCGACGCGCCCATAGGCTGCTGCTCGGGCGGGTGGAGCGACGCCGGGCCGCGGTTGAGGATGGACGGGCTGTTGGCGCTCGCAGACTGCCAGTGCTTGCCTAGCCGCTTGAGCAGGCTCGCGAACCCGCGCAGGAAGTGCGCCTCGTCAATCGCCGCGTTGTTGAGCGCAGACACGACCTTGTCGAGCGTGACCGCCATGCTCTGCTCGCCGTACTCGACCATGCCAGACGCCAGCGCCTTGTACAGGAACGTGGTCGCGAACAGGATGTACTGGAAGATCCTCGACGGGCAGTAGCGCAGGATCTGCCGGTGCTCGAGCACGTTGAGCGTCACGTCGATGATGGACCGCGCGGCGGTCAGCGCCTCCATGATCCACGGGCCCTCGACCATGTTGAGCAGCGACGGGTTCGAGTAGTGCACGTCGTTTACCTGCCGGCGGCGCCGCAGCTTGCCCTGGAGCGCACGGAGCGCGATGGCGTTGGCGTACAGCACGACATAATCGAGCTCGATTTGCAGCAGCGCAGAGTCCATGCTCCCGTCCCGCAGCTTGTACTGCACCGAGCGCTTCGAGTACCGGATCTCGAGGCGGAAGCTGCGCAGGAAGGGCTCCCACGCGCCGGTCCGCAGTAACGCCCGCGTCACCTCCTTGTTCGGGTACAGGTGGTCCTGGATCGTGCCCATGAGCTGGGCGATGCAGCTGAGGATGAAGACATCGGACGTGTGCACGTCGCTGCTGCCCCTGGGCCCTCGGTTGTCGTGACCGACGAGGTCGGATACAGACTCCCACCACTGCGTCGTCATGGCCTCTTGCAGCACCGTGTTGCGACCCTGTCGGACGGCAATGTGTCGCTCAGCATTGTAGCAGTCTGGGGTGTCAGCACTGCGCAGTTACGCCAACCCCACGCCACGTGGCCTACTCACAAACCCAGGTCTTGAGCATGCGGTGCTGCTTCCACGACTTGCCCACCGTGCTCATGATGCGCTGGAGATGTACCGCGTCGTGAATGCCGAGCTCTTGCGCGAGACGCACGGCCCAGCCAATGTTGGTCCACGCAAACGCCTCGTACCGCAGACTCGGCTTGAGCAGCACCGCCTCGTCGGCCGCATTGTCGTCGCCATAGTCTCGGTCCTCTGCCCTGGGCATGGGCACCATCGGCCACTCGCTGAGCAGTAGCAGCGCCTCGACCGTGCTGATCGACCGCAGGCTCGGGTCGCCGTCCATGACACCGAGCAGCTGAAACCGCACCCACTGCGCCAGCTGCTGGTGCACGTGCGCGCCGCGGTCATTGGCCAGAATGTTCGAGTACCGCGCAGCGATGACAAGTATGCTTCCCAGCAGGATAGACTCTTGCTTGACCAGCGTCTCGAGGTAGCTCGCCTCGAACAGCATGGGGTGGATGATGGGGTACAGTGGCGCCATTTCGAGCTCAAAGCTGCGCACAGTCAGCAGCTGCTCCGGCCCCCGTCGACTCACAAAGAAAACAGAGCACGGGCATCCTGGACGGTCAGACACCCCTGCTGAATCGGCGCCCAGGCACTCCACGTCGCCGCGTTATTGCCCCGCTTGGAGTGCTGCTGCTGCGCCGCTTTTTGTTGCTGCAGTTGCTGCTCCTTGAGCCGGCTCTGCGATGCCTCCCTGAGGCTCTGGTATTGCAGGCTGCTGGCGCTCGCGAGGAGCTTGAGCGCGTCGCTGGGGTTCTGGAGGTTGGAGCTGACGAGGGCATTGTCGCCGGCGTCGCCGTCGTCCTCTTCCTCGTCGCTCGAGTGCGCCCCCTTGTCGTCGCGCAGCACGGGCGGGTCGGCCTCCATCTCGCCGCCACGCAGGCTCCCGACGCTGCCCCTGGCGCTCCCGCTCGCACCGTTGGCCCGGCTCCCGCTCCCTTCTGCGGCGTCGGGGGCGCCGTCCTGGTCCGAGAACGAGCTCGCGTGTGGCCGGGGCGCGTATCGTCCGTGGTGCATCTGGTGGAGCTGGCCGATGGTCGGGCGGCTCAGCTGGCCCGGCGGTCCCGGGAACCCGCCGCCAGGTGGTACCGAGCGCCTCTGATCGACGACCGCAGCCACGCCGCCGCTCGTTGTGAACACGGTCCCCTCGGCGAGGTCAGACTTGCGCGGCACTGCATCCTTGACAAACGTCGCCTTTGCACGCAGGCATTCTCGCTGCTCACGCAAGCACCGCTCGCAGGGACCGTCCCAAGGCATGTTCGGGTCACCAAAGCTGCACTTGAGCTTGCGCTGGGTGGGTGTCAGTCGACTCCCTTTTTTGTTATTGTGGTTGCTGGCCCGTGCCGAAGCTTACCGAGCGGCATGGGTAGCAGGCGCGATAAGTGCGCTTTGGCTTTTTGGCGGCTCTCTGTTCGTCGCCGGACATTGTGGGGGTGGGGGTTGGTCGTGGGCTTGCTGCTGTCGTCGCTAGGAGTGTCCGGAGAGCGTCTGAGAGTGTCCCGAGTGGATTAAATGTTGATGATGGATGGAGAATGTGAAGTGGGATGGTCTCAAGACGAGGTTGTGTCATATCCGGCCCCCAGTTCCCGGAACGCCCGGGTGGCGGCGACGGAACCAAATCTGGCACTACTGTGGCAGGAAAGGGAGGAAGGGACCAAGGGAGAGGAATTCAGGCAGCATTGTCTCGGCCATACCATGCGCAGAGATCGCCTTCTTGGCAAGCACGACGGCAGTAGACGGTGATCGCTTGACCGCTTGACGCATTCATGAGCATGCTTTGCATTGCGACGATGTGGTGGTGGCGCTCTTTCTATCATGTACAACGGTTTATCTGTAAGACTGGTGGCCCCTTGTTGGCCGTTACAAACTACTCCACTCCTACGCAACAGATCAAACGCCCAATTTTTTCCCACCTTGATTAATGTCGCACAAATCCCTAGATTATTACACCGAGTGCGAGTTGTCGGCACACGAAAACGGCTTGTTGCGCGACTTGTCGTGGGCGATAATGTCGACGGCGGCGTAGGTGCCGCCAATTGTGACAAAGATGCCGAGGAGGAGCAGGACGGCGTTGAAGGCAGCGGCGAACACGTTGCGCTGGCTGGCCTCCTTGAAGCGCCAGTTGTCGTGCCACCACATGAGGGTGTAGGGGATGATGCAGACCGAGGGGCCGATGAGGGCGCCGATGAGCGAGATGAGGTTGCCAAAGATGGGGATGGCCGACGCGATGAGGTACGCGACGCTGATGGTGCCAGCGACCGAGCAGAGCCAGACGGTCCAGTGGCGGCGGGTCGGCTTGCTGAGGTCCTCGGTGCCGGCGAGGATGCGGACGAAGAAGTACTTGGCGGCGAGGTGGCCGTAGATGGTGAGGGTGACGAGGAGCGCGGGGATGGCGACGCCGTAGCAGACCTGCTTCATGAGCTTACCGGCCGAGCCAAGGGCGGGCGACGAGACGTATTGGCCACAGAAGTAGTAGACGACCGAGCCGAGGACGAGGTAGAGGACGAGCACAAAGAGCATGGACGAAACCATGGCCTTCTTGTACTGGCGGTGGTCACGCATCTCGGAGATGATGCCAAAGTAGGCCGGGGTGGCGGCAAAGGCAAAGACGACGTCGTTGACCGCGGCCATGGCGTGCGAGAACGTGGCCGAGACGATGATGTGAATGTCCTTGTCCCAAGGGCCCGTCTTGGGGGCGGCAAAGGGACGGTCCTGGATGCCGACGGCGATGGTGAGGATGAGGATGGCGAGGAGGATGGAGACGAGGCCGACCCAGCCGAGCCAGGCCACCTTGCCGAGGGTGCGGATCGAGGCGCACAGGATGCCGGCAAGGGCAGCGACAAAGATGAAGATGGCAGTGCACGCGCCGTGGGTGGACACGGCGTTGAGGGCGACCGAGACACCGACCATGCCGGCGCCGGCGACAAAGATCATGAAGAGGAGGAAGGCGATGCCAAAGTACTCGCGGCCGATCTTGCCGCCGATGATGAAGCCGGCGTCGGCGATGGCGTACATCTCGGGGTGGTTGGCCTTGAAGTCGCCAATAACGAGGGCACAGTCTGGGGGTGTGTTGGTTGTGGCAAAAGGGGCACGCCAGCACGCGCCACTTACACAGGATGATGAGGTTCATGACGATGAGGAGGATGATACCCGGCACCATGCCGACGACCATGAAAACGAATGGAATGGAGAGGACTCCGAGGCCGACGTTGGCCTTGGTCATGAGGACGAAAGCGCCGACCATGCCGAGCTGGGGTCAGTTGGGAACACAAAACCCACGTACCGAGCGGTAGTTTGGTCCTCCCTCGCTCATGTCGCCGAACACGGCGTCGTGGGTGACGGCCTGGCCGTTGGCGGGCGCGACCTCAACGGCATAGTTGTTGTCCTTGCCGCTGTTGCTGTAAGGAGTGTTTTCTTGCTTTTCGGGGTCGTATGAGTTGTGCGTCGACATTGTTTTGACTGGTATCGCAATGGCTGATGAGGGAGGGGGAGAGGTGCGCGTCTCCCACTGTATATATAGAACTGTGCCAAGGGCGAGGGGGTGCTGAGGGCGAGTGGCAAGTGAGCCCCAGAGTAGGCTCCAACCCACTCCCCCCACTCTGAGCGCCTCGTCGCCCGACCTCGCCGCGCGGCGTCGCGACCCAACGACATTTTTTTTCTGATGTAAAACATGCACGAGCCAGTTGTTTCTAAGCGAGGAATGGAGACAAAGGGGGATGTATCAGGGCAATCAGTGGCGGAGGTCAGCGCTCAAGCCTCTGAGGGGCGGCCGTGGCGTCGGCCATCTGGGGCAAAGTACTTGCGATTGGTACAGAACGGTTTCCCCACTACGCGCGATATGGTTGAGCAGGCTGGTTGGCGGGGCAGGCGTGCGGAGACGCGGAAATCAGTGGCAGCGATAGAGGCGCGCACAAGACGAAATCCGCAGACCCACTCGGCCATCAGCGGAGCCGCGAGCGAGCCACACCCACCCACGAGCTATGGGCGAGTCAGCCGGCAGCCGATGCGATTCCGAGCAAGGGGTCGGGGCGAGTGCCTGCGATCTGATCGCTGGATCTCGAGTGGGTCTGGGTCGTCACGTCGGCAAGAACGACCTCGTCCATCTTTAATCAAGCGACGAGAGCAGATGCGGCCCCACTGTGGCGGCGCGCCCTCTGATCAGCTGGCCCCCGGGGCCGCTGGGGCAACTGGGGCGCCGGGATGCAACCCGCTCCCTCGCTGTTGCACGAGCGAGACGAAAGAACAACAAGTGTTCGCGGCGGCTCATCGGGCCTTGCGAAAATTACCGAGGGATGCCGCTGGCTCCGGCCGGCGTTCACCAGCGCAACGAACGCCTCGTGCAGCCTCGGTCAGCTGCGACTGCAACCGACAGTCGCGCAGCCACGCCACGGCGGCCCGAAACGAGCGCCACCGTGCGCCAGGGCAATCGCCTCACCTCGGTCTCCTGATTTGTTGGCGCGGATGAAACGGTCGGCTCGCGGCCGTTTCGCGATCCGTGGGTCGCGTTCGCCAGTAAAGTGCTGGCGGGCTCCGCCCGAAACGACCTGGCGAGGCGAGCAGGCCGGCGCCCTTGTTTCACAAGCGAGCGCTGGCTCGTGGCTGGCCCGGAAATGTGCCCACGGAGGCGTACTCGAACCCACTGTTGGCCGCCGTGGGTGGCCGTGGGTGGGCCGTGTGTGAGAGGGCAAGCAGCAGAGGCGACGAGTTGCTCCGTCGGCGTATTCCCCTGCTGCACGCGACGACGCGACGCGCCGCTTGCCAGTCGCTGCCTATCCCGCCTAGCGTGGCCCATGTGGATGCATCGGCTCTATCCTTTAAACTTGAAGCGCTCGCGCAGCCGCTGGCCATAAAAGTACATGATGGTCGGGAGCGGGATGCCCGTGGCCGCGACGAGCGCGAGGAACGTCCCGCCCCAGCCCCAGCCCATGGTCGTGAACATTTGCGGCGCGAACACGGCGATGACGCATGCGAGGGCCGAGCGCACGGCGACGGCCCCGGCGACCGCGGCTGCCGAGTACGGGAAGAAGGCGTCGACGATGAACGCCTGCAGCGTGTTGAACGCTAGCATGGTGCCGTACGAGAGGATGAACTGGCCGATCATTGGCGCGATCCAGTGGACCTCTGCCTGGGCCGTCCACCCGAAGATGAACAGGCCGATAGGCATGCACGTGATGCCGACTTGGGTCATGAGGAGCTGGGGTGTGAGCGGCGGCGACGGCACTCGGGCTTACCCTGTACTCTGGCCGGCCCTGGTCGCCGTTGCGCTTCGAGAGGTACTTGTAGATCCTGTCCTGGAACGCGGCGGCGGTGAACGCCGCGCTGAAGAAGCCGAGCGCCATGGGCATGTACGACAGGCCGACGGTCGCCTGCTGCCAGCCGTAGCTGAAGAGCTTGTTGTCCGAGTACGGCGCGCGGCCAAACAGCTTGGCGAGGGCCACGACGAAGAGGTACAGGATTGCTGGGGGGTGTCAGCCAGGCTGCCTTGCGCTCGGGAATTGGCTCACAGAAGATGTACGCGTAGTACACGCTCGCGATGGACGCGACAGGGTTGCCGAACAGCAGCCGCGGGGGCCTGGAAAACGCCGTCGAGAAGGCCGCCTTCGCCTGGTCGGCCGTCACCATGGCGCCCATCCAGCGAAAGTCGACGAGCCAGCGGCGGAGCGCGCCCATGTCCTCGGCGGGCGGGTTGCGCACGCGGTACTGAAACTTTTTCTGGATGGCCGGCGCAAACGTCTCAGACGAGAAGAGCACAAGCAGCACCCAGTTGACGCCGCCGAGGATCGTGATCGCCCACTGCAGCCACCGCCAGCCGCCAAACACGATCCAGTACCCGAACATGCTGCCCAGCGGCGGGCCGGCCATCGGGCCGATGGCGTAGAGGCTGACGGGGCGCCCGCGCTCCTGCGGCGTGAACATGTCGGCGCAGGTCGCGACGCCGAGCGTGGGCCCGACCGAGCCGAAGCAGCCGCAGAGGAAGCGCAGGATGATGAGGCCCGGCATGCTGGTTGCGTTAGCTCGCGCGATTAATCTCGGAGCCGGCGGCTCGACTCGCGACTCGCGACTCACTTTGGCGCTAGGGCCGCGGCCATGCAGAAAATAACAAACAGCGTCTGGGACAGCATGTAGGCCGGCTGGCGACCGTACAGCTCGCTCATTGGCGCGAAGAGGAACGGCCCGGTGCTGCTGTTAGCGTTGCCCAGTAAACACACGACTTACCCCATGCCCAGGACGTAGCAACCCGCGATGAGGATGCCGACCTTCTCGTTGGTCTCGCCGAGATCCCTCATGGCGTAGGGGATGCCCGGGACGGCCATGGTGCTCCCGCAGGTCGAGACGAAGGCCGTCAACGCGACCGTCACGACGGCCGACCACTTCTTCCGGTTGGACCAGTTGCGCGCATTCTCTGGCGCCGTGTCAAAGTTTTCGAGCGCGCGCAGCGCCTCGGCCACGGAGCGCGTGGTGCGCGACGTGACCGTCTGCCGCAGGTCGTTGCCGTCGTCAAACTCGGGCGTACGCTTCTCGCGCGTCGCTATCGACCCATCGCCCGACGTCACGGCAATGGTCGAGGGCGTCTGGGTCGACGCCCTGTCGGTGGTGTTGTCGGTGTTGGTGTTGTGCTCATTGTTGGAGGCTGCCTGACCCTTTTCAACATCTATGGCTCTTGTCATAGCTGTCGCAGGGTCATGGCGGGGAGGAATCGTGCGGGCTGGGCCTATAAGCCTGGTGAGCGCGCGAGGGGTAGGGAGGAAAACGAGCTGCGAGGGGAGTGCGAAAGAGACAAGCCCTGTTGACAAGAGTTCTTAAAGTAGAGTGTGGCTCCACCCGGCCATGTCCGTCTCGGTCGGTTAGTCCCTCGGTCACGTCTTCGTCCCCCGGAGTCGCCAAGCACGAGCGCGTGCAGCCTCGGTATTCCCTGGCGACCGTTGCGATACGGCCGAGATGCGGGGGTGAGTCACGGTCGCAGTCGACATCTATCACATGCTTGCTCAACTACCCACGGCACCCCAGCTCCCCGCATTATACATGCACCACAGCCTACAACATACGTACGCCGCCCGCCCATCCCTCCCTCGGCTCAGCCGGCAAACAGGCTGCGGTGCAGCTGGCCGTCCGAGACCTGCCAGTGCGTGAGCGAGCTCCCGCCGCCACCAGCGTCGTGCTGCCGCCAGTACTCTTTCAGCAGGTGGATGCCTGCGCGCGTGTCGAAGCACATGTGCGGGCTGGGCGTTAGCGCGGAATGCCGTCGGCAACTCACCCAGGGTGCCCGAGCAGCTGGAGCAGAGGCTCGCGCGCTTCCATGTCGCCGCCGAGGTGGAAGCCGGCGAGGAGGAGGGGCCAGAGCAGCCTGGTCGTCAGCGCGTGCTCATCACTGATCTGCAGCCGGCGTACGCGTGTACTCACCAGTTCAATGGGCCATACTCCGCGTCCAGCTCCCTTGCCAGCTCGATGATAGCCCGCGCGCTCGACACGACCTTGTCGTCGTTCTCGTCGAGACCCAGCACGTCGCGCAGCAGCGCGATGCGCATCGCGTGCCGGAAGCAGTGGTTGCCGTACTGGGTGCGACTGTGGTACGGGCTAAAGTTGAAGCCGTGGTCCCACACCTGAAGCTCGGCGAGCAGGCCGTTTGCCGAGTCCTGCAGCTCGCGCGGGGGCCGGCCTCCTTGCGTTGTTGACTCGCGCGCTATCCCGATGAGCGAGCAGGCTCTTGCCATGACGTCGACCATGCCGCGGGTAACACCTGGCGTCGGTCAGCACTGGCTTCCCCCCACACTCACCAAACATGCGCTCGACGCTCTCCCACTCGACGTCGGTGCCCGACCACTGCTCGATCTCAAAGAACCACGGCTCGAACGGCTGCCGTATGAGGCTCGGCCGCCGCCCGAGCGTCATGCACGCAAACACCTCGCGGATCGCCAGCTGCTCGAGCACGAACCGCGTCACGCTGTAGTGCGAGCGCGGGGTCGACGCGAGGATCTTCTGCGCGCCGCCCAGCCGGTCAATCAGGCCGAGCACAGTCGTGAGCAGGTCGTCCCAGCCGTTATCTGCCGACAGGCTCTGCGCCGTCAGCGCGGGCGGGGAATCGAACGTACACTCGACACAGTTATGCTCAGCAGCGCCGCGAACGCCGTTTCCACCTCGTCCTCGTACTTTTCCGGGTCGGCGAGCACGTGTGCGAGGAGCGCGAGCACGCGCTTGCGCGCCTCAGCAGTGACGCGGCACGCGGCGGCCTGGTTGGTCGGGTCGTCGATGAAGCGCAGGCGCACGGCGCCGACCGCGAGCATGGCGGTGCGGAGCGCGTCGGTCGTGTCGCACGTGCCCGGCGAGTAGCGGAAGGCGAGGGGCGCGTGGATCGTGACCCAGGGGTTGAACGGGCTGCGCTGCGAGTTGAACGCGATCAGGTCCTCTGCGTTGCCGATGTAGTGCCGGAACGTGAGCATCTCGTCGCTGGGCGTCAGCTGCTGCCGCCAGGGGGAACATACACGCGGGGGAAGAAGGCGTTGAGGAATGATCTGCCGTCAGCCACCTCCCGGCGCCGCACCCACGGGTCCATCATGAGCTTCTTGCGCGAGTTGGCCGAGATCCAGTCGACGGGCGGGAGGTCGGGCTGGGCGGGCGCCGGCGCCTTGGTGCTGGGATTGAGCGAGGACGACGCCGAGCCGGCGCGCGACGGCCCCGGCTCGGGTGAGTGGCCGCCGTTGGACCGGGGCGCGGCCTCTGACGCGGCCGAGGCCGCCGCCGCCGCCGTCGCAGGGAGCTTGCGCCTGCGTTTGCGAGGGTTCGGCGCCTTCTCGGGCCCCCACCCGCACTGGGGTCAGCTCGCTCCGCGGGTGGGAAGCTCACGTCACGCCCGCCAGCCTTGCACCGCCCGCACTGGGGCTTGATCTCGTCGCACTTGACTCTGCGCGCGCGGCACGTCAAGCACCCGTTCCGGGACCGCTGGAGCTGGTACTCGTCGTCTGTGGGGGCTGCGGCCGAGGCCGGGGCTGCCGGGGCTGGGGCTGGGGCTGGGGCTGGCGCCGCCGCGGGTGCGGGCGTCGCCATGGTGTGGATCGTGGCGGTGGCTGCTGGCTTGAGGACGAGTGGAAAGTCTATGCGCTTTGGCGAGATGTCGATGTGGAGTCTGGGGAGGTGGAGTGGTTGCCTGCTCATTTTGCGTGGTGCTGCACTGCTGCCCTTCCAATCCGAGTCGAGGGAAGTGGCTGTTTGATTTCGGTTATCGCGCTTTTTACACAATCTGGCCCATGCCATGGCCCATCTCGCCTCGTCCGCCCAACTACCGACATGCATCAAGGGGAGGCTCGGCAGCCCTATGCAGGCGGCAACTCCTCCGCCGCTACAGCCGCTGCAGTGAATCAGCGTTCAGCCTGTGCATGGCCGTGGCCAACAGCACGGGCCGGTATTCGCAAAGCGGTTATCGCCCTCCTGGAGCCCCCCAAAGCCGCCTCGTTACGAGCCAGTTACAACAGTTTCATCCCGCTATTGTTCCGCCAAGGCGCTTTATCCCCACGACTACAACTACAGCTTGTGCTCGCCCTGCGAGTAGTACTCCTCGTCCTCGATGTACTGGGCGAGCGAGAACCAGCCCATCTCGGGCGTGCCCATCTCGGCCTTGGTCGACGCAATCTCCTCGGGCCCGGCCTCGACAATGGGGTCGGTCGGGCGGCGCGCGGCGTCGGCGAGCAGCTGCGCCTGGCAGCACATTTCAAAGTTGATCTGCCTGGGGTGTCAGTTGTGCATGCGTTCCCGTGACCCACCACCACGCCGCCTCGTCGATCGACAGCTTGCCCATGGCGACGATGCCGTGGTTCTGGAGGATGGCGATGCGCTTGCTGCCCGCGATGGACGCGATGCGCTCGCCCTCGGTGTTGTCAAAGACGGCGCCGCCGAACGGCACAAGCACCATCTCGTCGTGGTACGCGCACGCGTCCTGCGAGATCATGTCGAGCGTGCGCCCGAGCGAGCTGAACGCCTTGGTGTGCGGCCCGTGGACGTGGACAATGGCCTCGATGCCGGCCGGGCCCTCGCGCCCGCGCACGCGATAGATTTGCGAGTGGATCGACGAGGCCGACGCGTCGGTCGGCGCCAGCCCCTCGACCATGACGCCGTCGGCGATGCGGCAGCGCACCAGGTCCGACTGCTTCATGCGCGCAAACGACTTGCCCTGGGGGTTGACCCAGAACGTGTCGGGCTCGACGGGGTCGCGGACGCTGCAGTGGCCTGGGGGTTAGGTGGGACGGGTGGGTTCACTCACCGGCAATGCCCTCGGCGAGCTTGAAACGGTGCATGATGCGGAAGACGAGGGCGAGGTGCTCCTTGCGGTACTTGCGCTCCTCTTCCAGCGTCGCGAACGCCGGGAGCATGGTGCGCGTGTGGCCCGTCTGCACGTCCTTGAACGGCGACGCGTCAAAGTCGGCCGTGATGGGGAAGCCAGAGGTGGCGGGCGACGGCTGGACCGAGGCCTGGCCGCGGAGACGGAGCGTGGGCGAGGTCGCCGTCGTGGTGGTGCTGGTCGATGGTGCTGCGCTCATGGTGGGGGTGTGAGTCGGTTGTGCTGGTTCCTTCTGTGCTGTCCGGTTCGGGAAGACAATGCGCTCTGCAGCGGGGTTAACAAAGCCAGAGGCCGAGTCGGAGTGCTAGTTATATGGGGAGCAGTCGAGGAGCGAGCGGCGGAGACATGAGCAAGCAAGCGCCAGGATGTATTGTGCGGGGCAGTCGGCTCGAGCCGAGGGGAGCAAGGGAGCGTGTGGGGGAGCCGCCGAGCCGCCAGGGAGCCGCTGTGGCTCGAAACGAGGCGGCGGCATGGCTCCGGGAACCGCCAGCCAGGTGACATCACGGACTGATGGGATTCCGGCGAGCCGCCGCCGGCGCTCGTAACGAGCAGCTCGCGCGGTTACTTGGCGTTGGACGTCTTGTTGTTGCCTCGTTTCCAATATAACTGCAGCTCTTTGGCCTCGCCTCGGGGTCACCAACACCGAGTCGACAATGAGCAGCAGCAGCAGCAGCAACGTGCAGCGCGTGCACGCCGCGCTTTTTCCAACGCACGGCCCGACCCGGCTGCACGCGCTCCCCACGCTCGCAAAGGAGCTGGGCGTGCGCGCCGTGTACGTCAAGGACGAGTCGGCGCGGTACGGCCTGCCTGCGTTCAAGATCCTGGGCGCGAGCTATGCGCTGGCGAGCACCCTCGCCTCCCGGTGGGGCGTCGAGGCGTGGGACGTCGCTGCGCTGCGGGGGGCAGCGGCGCGCGAGCCCGGCCTGACCATCTACGCCGCGACCGACGGTGCGTGGCGACGACGACTATGCTGACCCCAGGCAACCACGGGCGGGCGACGGCACACACGGCGCGCCTCCTCGGCCTCCCGGCGCGGGTGTACGTCCCGCGCACGGTCGAGCCGTGGTCCATCGCGGCTATCGAGTCGGAAGGGTGCACCGTTACGCAGGTGGACGACGACTACGACGGCGCTGTGCGCGCCGCGGCCGACGCGGCGGCGGCTGCCGGCGGCCTCCTGATCCAGGACATGTCGTGGGAGGGGTACGAGGCGATCCCGGAGGTAAGCCACGGGCCGAGCGCCGCTGACGCCAGCTCATCACGCAAGGATACATGACCATCACGTCTGAGGTCGACGCGCAGCTGCCCCCGGGCACGCAGGCCACGGCAGTCGTCGTGCCCGTCGGCGTGGGGTCGCTGGCACACGCCGTCGTGCAGTGGTACCACGGGGGCGCTGGCCGTGCCGCGCAGAGCAAGGCCAGCCCGCGCATCCTCACGGCCGAGCCCGAGGCCGCGCCGTGCCTCTCGGCCTCGCTCGCCTCGGGGAGGGAGAGCCCGACGCCAGTCGAGACGAGCTTCACCATCATGCCCGGGCTCAACTGCGGCACGGTGAACCCGCAGGCGTGGCCCGACCTGCGGCGCGTCATCAGCCCGCGCGACGCGCTCGTGGTGAGCGACGACGACGCCGCGCGCGAGGTCGCCGCGCTCGCGGCGCTCGGCGTGCCCGCCGGCCCGTGTGGCGCCGCGTCGCTGGCCGCCGCGCGCAAGGCGGCGCTGGGGCCGGACGACGTCGTGGTGCTCATCTGCACCGAGGGGACGGCGGGAGCTAGCTAGGGTACACGTGCATGTATAAACAACGATATGGGCTCGGCCGCGCCGCTAGATGCGCGACTCCTCAAACGACTTGCGCGCGTACGCCTGCGGCAGCGGCTTGCGGTAGGGCCGCACCACGTCCTCCGACCTGCGGCCGTAGGCGACGAACATGGCCTCCGGGGCCGTCGTGTAGGCCGTCGGCGTGTCGTCCGAGTGGGTGCGTGCCGGCGTGCTCGGCGCGGGCCTTGGCCTCGTCGCGGCGGGGGGTTGCTTCGCGTTCGGCAGGGGCTCGGACACGAGGGACAGGGCTTTGGCCTGCTGCGTCAGGTCGAGCTGGGTCGCCTGCTCGCTCCACGCCCAGGTGGGCGGTACTGTGGTGTCAGCGGTCGGATTCAGCCTTAGCTGCTTACACCTCGACGCGCGCATCATCCACCGCAGCGACGGCGGCGGCACGTTGGCCTGGCCCGCCTGTGCCGCGCGCGAGAGGCTGCCCTCGTCGACCTGGACGACCTGGCGGCCAAACTCGTCAAAGGTCGAGGGCCACACGAGGCCCTGTATCGCCTCCTTGAGCGGCGCCTTGAGCCCGTGGTGGAAGCTCATGATCTTTGTCTGGTCGTTCCACCCCAGCCGGTCGGCCTCGATGCTGAAGTCGACAAAGTACTGGTGCGCGGTGGCGCGCTGCGTCATGTTCATGAGGCGCGTGGACGCGACGTCGATGGGTTCGGCCTTGGCAAAGAGGCCGCGCAGCTCGGCGGAGAAGACGGCAAAGTCGTCGCACATGGCCTTGTTTGTCCGCCGCCGGCCCGAGAACCACTTGAGCGCCTGGCCCCGGAGGTGGGCCGCGGCGAAGAGCACCTTTGTGCGCTCGTCCTGGAACTGGGCTGGGTGGAGCTCGATGTTGAGCTCGACTTGGGTCAGGAAGTTGTCGAGGAGTTCGCTCGCCCCGGAGAACGGGTCGGGGCGTGGGCAGAGCCACCCGGGGCTGGGGTTGTCGAGCATCATGTGGGTGGGTGTGAGTGAGAGGGTGTTAGGTGGTCTTGCTTGTGGAGTGTCTTGCTCGACATTTGTTAGCAGCCCCATCCTGGGCGTCGCCGTCCCCACCGTCGCCCCCACCGTCCCGACAGCGAGCAAGACGACCATGTTACCAGGTCCACAGGAACCAGGACAGGCCAACGTCGACAAAGGCTGGAAGTCGGCGAGCGGCCCGTCAGACATGGGGCAACCGTCCGACATGAGGTGTCGGTGCCTGCAAACAACGGCATGATGCCATGTGGCCTGGGAGCTGGGAGGGTGCGAGCATGCCGAAACGCTGATCCGCCCGCAACCCAAACGTCTCCGGGAGGGTCTCCGGGAGGGCTGGCGACGGGCTGGCGACGGGCTGGGGACAGGACAGGGCTCTGGCCGGCCCGTCGCAGTCTCGCTCGTCGCGAGGCGAAACAAGGTTTGGCCACTCAAACGGCGCTGGGCTGGGGTGTTTCGTGCGCCAGTCCGAGGACGAGGTACAGGGGTTGTTACGGCACGTCCACGCAAGCAGCACCACGGTGCAGCGATACAACAAGGTCGACTACAAGGTTGACTGCTACAACTTGGACGGGCGCCACACGGGCGCGCGCTTCTCCTGGAACGCGGCGATGCCCTCCTTGATGTTCTCGCCGCCGTTGACAGCGTGCATGGCCTTGGAGTCTGCGAACAGCGCCCCCGCCTGCGTCACGCTGGCCACTTCGTTGGTCAGGCGGATGCCTGGAGTCAGCTCCCCTCCCCCCTCGACGACGCACCATACAAGCCGCACTGGACCGAGTCGGGGCTGGTCGCCGCGATCAGCTGTGCCATCTCCAGGGCCCGCGCGTCCACCTCGGCGTCGGGCACGACGGCGTTGAGCAGCCCGAGCGCGAGCGCCTCGGCGGCGGGGATGTCGCGGCCCGTCAGGACCAGCTCGGCGGCCTTGTAGTGCCCGACCGTGCGGACGAGGCGGTGCACGCCGCCGGCCATGACGGTCGTGCCGCGCCGCGCTTCGGGGAAGCTTAGCGTCGCGGACTCGCCGGCGATGAGGAGGTCGGCGCCGAGCGCGAGCTCGGCGCCCGCGCCGACTGCGAAGCCCCGGATCGCGGCGATGACTGGTTTCCTGGGGTCGGCGTCAGGGGTGCGGTGGGGCGACATACTTTGTGATGCGCTTGCTCGGCCCCGCCACGCCGTCGCGCGGCATGGCGAAGGGTTTGTCGGGGGACTGGGCGTGAGCGGCGTGAGCGGCGTGGGCTGCATGATGGGGTGGGGGAGGGTGATGGGATGGGTGGGGCTCCGGCACGTACCCACTCGCCCAGGTCGGCGCCGACGCACCACGCGCGCGCGCTGGTCGAGCCGAGGATGGCGACGCGCAGGTCCGGGTCCGCCTCGAACCAGTCAAAGACGCCGGCGAGCGCGTGGCTCATGGCGCTCGTGATGGCGTTGAGCCGCGCGGGGCGGTTCATGGCGATGTGCAGCACATGCGGCGCGGGGTAGGTCAGCACTGCGACGGCGTCGGGGATGGGCGGGGGCGGGGTGGCCGGCATGGTGGGGGACAGTTGAGCGCGCTGTCGCGCTGTTGATCGCGGCTATATGACTGCTGCTGCCCCACCCCGGCGTAAGAGATACCCGCGCCGACGAGGTCACCGAGGCGTGACCGAGTTGCGAGCTGCCCGCACCCTTCGTATCTCGGCTCAGCCGGCCTCGGCCTCAAAGTGGCACAGTTACATCGTTGTACAGTCATGCTTCTTGACACGCTCCCGGCTCCACGCTCCACTGCCGCTCCCCCCGCCCCCTCCCCCGCCTAGTGGTTCTGCCTGGGAATGGGCATGGTCTGCGCGATGCGCTGGAATTCAACAGCCTCCTTGATGACCATGCCGTCGGCGAGTTGCGCCACGCTCTCGCGGAACATCTTCTGCCACGGCGTCTGGCTCTTGGGGCCCTTGTAGGACGGCATGGCCGCCCGGCGCTCCTTGATCTCCTCGGGCGTGAGCTCGGCATTCGCCGAGCGCTTGAGCAAGTCGACGCGGACCACGTCCCCGTCCTTGAGGTAGCCGAGCAGGCCGCCATCCGCGGCCTCGGGGCTCGCGTTCAGGATGGCAGGCGTGCCGCACGTGCCGCTCTGCCGCCCGTCGCCGATGCACGGCAGCTCGATGCCCTGCTGGATGAGCTCGGCCGGCGGGAGCATGTTGACGACCTCTGCGGCGCCGGGGTATCCCTGGGGCCCTGCGCCGCGCATGATGAGGATCGACTTTTCCGTGATGCCCGGCGTCTTGTCGATGCGCGCGTGGTAGTCCTCTGGCCCGTCAAAGATGACGACGGGGCCCTCGAACGCCATCGGGTCGTCGGGGTTGGAGAGCCAGCGCTCGCGGAACGCGGGCTTGATGACGCTCGTCTTCATGATGGCAGAGTCGAACAGGTTGCCCTTGAGGTTGATGAACCCGCCCTTCTGGGTGAGCGGCTTGTCAAAGTCGAGGATGACGCGGCGGTCGCGCGAGACGTCGCCCTTGACATTGTCCGAGACTGAGCGGCCCGACACGGTCACGGCCGAGGGGTGGGGCAGCTTGTTGTTGCGCAGCAGCTCGGCCTGCACGGCGGGGAGGCCGCCGGCGCGGTAGTACTCCTCGCAGAGGTACTGTCCCGCGGGCTTGATGTTGACGAGGACTGGGAGCTCGTAGCCTACGCGGTCCCAGTCGTCGCAGTCGAGCGCGACGCCAATGTGCTTGGCAACAGCGTTGAGGTGAATGGGCGCGTTGGTGCTCCCGCCAATGGCGGTGCAGCAGGCAATGGCGTTCTCAAACGCCTCCTTGGTGAGAATGTCGCTCGGCTTGAGGTCCTCGCGCACGAGGTCGACGATGCGGCGGCCCGTGGCGTAAGCGCACGCCCCGCGCTCGCGGTACGCGGCCGGGATGGCCGAGGACCCGGGGAGGGCCATGCCCAGCGCCTCGGCGAGCGCGTTCATCGTCGACGCCGTGCCCATCGTGTTGCAGTGCCCGATGCTGGGCGCGCTCGTCGCCATGCCCTGGACGAACTGGGCCGCGTCGATCTGGCCAGTGGCATACAGCGCGCGGTTGTCCCACGCGACCGAGCCCGAGCCCATGAGCCGCGTGTTGTCGCCGCTGTACCCGTTGAGCATGGGGCCGACGTTGAGGCAGATGGCGGGGATGTTGACGGTCGCGGCCGCCATGAGGAGGGCTGGGGTGGTCTTGTCGCACCCGGTGAGGAGGACGATGCCGTCCAGAGGGTAGCCGTACAGCACCTCCACGAGGGAGAGATAGCTGAGGTTGCGGTCGAGCATCGCCGTCGGGCGCTTGCCCGTCTCCTGGATCGGGTGGCAGGGGAACTCCATCGGCGTGCCGCCCGCCGCGAGGATGCCGTCGCGCACGCGCTTGGCGAGCTGCAGGTGGTGGCGGTTGCATGGGGCGAGGTCGGAGCCGGTCTGCGCGATGCCGATGATGGGCTTGTTCTGCAGAGCGAGCTCGCCGAGCGTCACACCGTCGTTGAGGTACCGCTCGAGGTAGATGCCGGTCATGCCTGGGGTGTTAGCTGGTGCTGAGGTGCCTCGCTTGTCGCGCGCGGCGCGGGGGTCAGGTGATGGTTGATCCGCCCGAGCCGCCGGTAGCCTCGGCTTTGTAACCATCCACTTGGGGGAGTTGCGGGAGACAGGAGTGCCGGTCACCAGCCTCCTCCCCTCGCCCGCAGTCCTACCAGCGGTGGCACCGGCACCGCCGCCGACAGCCTCGCCCGCCCCGCCCCGCCCCACGCCCAAGCCCACGCCACTCACCAGGATCCTCCTCGTCGTTGAACCACTTCTTAGAGCGGAGGGGCACGGCCGCCTCGATCCCTTCAGCCGCCGTGGGCTGGTAGAACGTCGTGCGCTCGTCGGTCGGGGCCGTAAACGAGCGGGGGAGGGGGACGCTGGCGCCGGACGCGGTCGACGGCGGCGCGAGCAGGCTCACTGGCTCGGCGGCGCCGTTGCTACTGCCGTTCGCGCGGCCGCAGGTACAGCCTTCACAAGCTCCGTTAGACATGGTGCTGGGTTTGGGTGTGCGGCGTGCGCGGGATGCATGCGGGCTTATGTATGACCTGGGTCGATGGGTCGCAGCTCCAGGAGCCAGCCGCCGCTTCGGTCCGTGAGATGCCGGGAGTGCTGACGCTAATTGTGCGGCTTGTTACTGGCCAGGGCGGGCTGCCTCTGCTCCCTCCCCCCTCCCTCCCCTCCCCTCCCCCCCCCGGCCTTGGCCCTCGACAACACGCCGCGCTGCGTCAGACGAGCGAGCGAGTCACAGGGCACGCGTTGCCCCACGGCCCACAGCGGCGCGGGCAAAGCCGAATGGCGGGGTGCAGGCCGGGGCGGGGCAGACCCCCGGCTGGGTGGGCAGGGCTCATGGCCGTCCACTGCCGGCGGCGTTGCACGATCAGTCTACCTTGCCCTCTACTTCCAGCGCAAAGACGCATTCGCCTCCCCCTACGCAGAGCAGCCCCTGCACCCCTGCACCCGGCCCGTAATGTCGGCCAGTATAACTCCGCCCCGGAGCCCTGCCAGCCCCCGCCGTGGACCCGGCGTATGCCTCTGCCTGGGTCGGTGCTGGCCGTGAGGTGACACGGCTCTCGGTCCGTCTTTGCGCCGAGCAGCACGGCCCAGTACCAAGCCTTGTAGTGGTCACGAGACGGCGTAGAGGGGTCAGCAGGCTGCGGGACGGGAGCCGTGACAACCACGTCGATTGCGGAATCCGAAATCCGCGAGAGAGGGCAGGGGGGTGTCGACGAAGATGGACGTCCGGCTTGCCGATAGATCGGGCCGGGGATAGCACAGGAGCGTGAGTGCTGGATGCGCGGGCTTCGCTGGAACCGGCGTGCGTCGCGTCGTGCGTCGCGTCGTGTATATCAAGCCCCAGGGCCCCGCGCTGCTCGTGTTGCTGCTCGCGTGCTCGTCGAGCACCCCCTGCCCGGCGACCCCCCCTGCCGGCGCCAACCCCCGACCCCCTCGCGTGCCCCGCCGTCGTTACAATCAATACATCCTAGTCGTAGAACACATAACGATATGAGGACTTGCCGCCGCAACCCCCCGCCAATACTCCTTCTAAACCTCTAATTACTTACGCCTTGAGACCGGCGGCCTCAAAGGCCTGGGTAAAGTCGGCAAGGATGTCGTCAATGTGCTCGGTGCCGACCGAGACACGGATCAGGTCGGCAGTGACGCCCGACGCGGCCTTCTCGTCGTCCGAGAGCTGCTCGTGCGTCGTGGTCCAGGGGTGGATGGCGAGCGACTTGGAGTCGCCGACGTTGGCGAGGTTGGAGATGAGCTTGAAGCTGTCGACAACCTTGGAGCCCGACTCGGAGTCGCCCTTGACGCCAAACGAGAGCACACCGCCAAAGCCGCGCTTGAGGTACTTCTTGGCGACCTCGTGCGAGGGGTGCGAGGGCAGACCGGGGTACGAGACCCACGCGACGTTGGGGTTGGCCTCGAGCCACTCGGCGAGCTTCTGCGTGTTCTGCGCGTGGCGCTCGGCGCGGAGCGAGAGCGTCTCAGTGCCGAGAATGAGCTGCTGCGCGGCGAAGGGGTTGAGGGCGGCGCCGAGGTCGCGGAGGATCTCGACACGGGCGCGGATGATGAACGAGATGGCGCCAAACGTCTCCCAGAACTTGAGGCCGTGGTAGCCCTCGGAGGGCTCGATGAACTGGGGGAAGCGGGCGCCGTTGGCTCCCCAGTCAAACTTGCCCGAGTCGACAATGACACCGCCAATGGTGGTGCCGTGGCCGCCGATCCACTTTGTGGCCGAGTGGACGACAATGTCGGCGCCGTGCTCGATGGGGCGGACAAAGTAGCCGCCGGCGCCAAACGTGTTGTCGACGACGAGGGGCACGCCCTTGTCGTGGGCGACCTTGGCAATGGCCTCGAGGTCGGGCACGTTGAAGCGGGGGTTGCCAATCGACTCGATGTAGACGGCCTTGGTCTTGTCGTCGATGGCCGCGGCCAGCTCGGCCGGGTCGTCGCCCTTGACAAACTTGGTGGTGATGCCCAGGCGGGGGAGGAGCACCTTGAGCTGGTTGTAGGTGCCGCCGTAGAGGTTGGTGGTCGCGACAATGTTGTCGCCGGCGTGGGCGAGAGCGGTGAGCGCGATGAACTGGGCGGCCTGGCCCGACGACGTGGCGAGGGCGGCGACACCACCCTCGAGGGCGGCAATGCGCTTCTCAAAGACGTCGACGGTGGGCTAGAACGTCAGCACCGCGGCGTCACTCGACACCCACGTTCATGATGCGCGAGTAGATGTTGCCAAACTCCTTGAGGGCGAAGAGGCGGGCGCCGTGGGCCGAGTCGTCGAACACGTACGACTGGGGGGTTAGCGGGGGATGTGGATACACCGCCTGGCGATGCTGCCCAGGAAACGGGCGTCGGGCGTCACCTCCGAGCCCGACGCCGACGCCGCCGGCAGCACCTCGCCCACACTCACCGAGGTGGCGTAGATGGGGACGGCGCGCGACTTGGTGGTCGGGTCGACATCCTGGCTGCGGGGAGTCAGTCTGGCTCTGGCTACAGCACCACGGTCCACTCACCCAGCGTGGAGCTGGAGGGTCTCGAAGTTGGTGCTCTGGGACATTTTTGTGTTGGGCGGCGGTGGTTGGGGAGATGGGGAGAAGGGACAAGGGCAGATGCATGGCTCGTACTGATATAGCCGGGCTGGAGCGGCGGCAGGCGGCGCGAAGACGAGCTGTTCCGCCAAGGCCATGACAATCGACGCACTCAGCACGCAACGAGCGAGGAGGAGGCTACACCAGGCTACGGTCGAGGATGGCGTGATCACTTCGACCTCGACCGTTCGGCTCGCGGCTGTTTCGCCAGAGGGCCCAAGCCGGCCAGGACTGCCAGGGCTCGTCGGCAACGGGGCGGGCGGCCCATCAACAAGCTACATGACTGGCGGCCGCAGAGCAGAGCAGCGCGAGCAGAGCAGGCACACTGCTGCAGGACGGACGACGACAGATCCAGGACAGATTCGGCATGCCAGCAGCGATTGCGCAATATCCACTCGGCACACTCGCCAAGCCATAGCCGCAGACCTCAGCTCCCTCTCGCCGCCGTCGACGCGTGCATCACGCAACGAGCAATGACCTCGACGCGACGACGTGATGCTCCGCGAGGACAGCTACGCGGGGATACCGCTCACCGCCGTGCATGCAGGCGACTACGGCCGCTGCTTCCAAGGTCTGCGGCGGCCATCTCGGGTCAGGCATCCCGAAACTGGCCCACCCCCACCCCGCGATCCAGGGCGATCCGGAGGGTGCGGACGGCTTCGGAATGCAGCGAGCGAGAGCGGCCTACATCCGTCCAAGGCGAGGTAGAGGCAGTTCTCGTTCCAGCAAGACGGGCGACGGCGCCCGCTCAGCCTCGACCCCGTCGCCCGCTCGCAGATCGTCGCTCGCGCGCCATGTCGTGACCGGGTCCGTGGGCGCTCGTCTGAGGGTGAGGCGAGAGCGCTGGCGCACTGCCCGGCGCCTCCCCGCCGAGCCGCGCCGTACATCCAGCCAATCCCGAGCGGGCGGGGCGCGGGCCGGCGACCGGTGGGGAGGGAGCCTCGGCGTTCCGTACAGCGGCCAGCGGCGAGGCTGCGCCGCTCGATCTGCGGCGGTGCCAGATCACCGGCTGCGGCGTCGTGCCCGAGACGCCGGAGCCGGCCTCGAGCGTCGTCGGCACAGGTATGACCCGGGCGGGTTGGCAACAGGCGGCTGGTGGCCGTGCTGCCGCTTCGGCCTCTGATGTCGTGCTGTCGGCAGCGGGCGGGCGGCTCGAGCAGCCAGCAGCCCATGGCACGCTTGTCGCGATGGCGACATGCGTGTTGAGCTGACGGTGAGGAGGTAAGCGGCGCGCGCCGCTGCATACATGGATGTAGCGAGGGCGCGTCCCGAAGCCAGTCGACGACGACCGCGCCCTGGCGTGCAGCCTGCGCGCCGTCCACGCGTCCACACGTCCACTATCATGGCATGCCGAGGAGCATCGCGTCAGATCTTACTAGGCACGCAGCTGCGCTGCCCGCGACGTCGGCAACGGGCGTTGGGCTGTTCGATCTGCTGGATCTCCTCGTCACTGCCTCATGGCGGCACTGCCACGCCCCAGCTGCGAGGCCGGCCAGGCCTGCATGCCCATCCACGTCGCCTGCCACGCCCAACGCGCCCGCCACTTCCGCTACGCCTGCCTCGCCCGCCATGCCTGCCTCGCCCACCGAGCACACCGGCGCCGAAGTGCGCCGGAATCGGCCTTTACAGGCGGCCTTTATGTAGTTGTCCAGCCTGTTAGGACCTCGGTCAGCTAACCGAGGCCCAGGTCGGGTGTGCTGTGAGCTGCTGCGCTGTCCGATGGCTGTCACCTCCTCCGAACGAATCAGACTCTGCGCAAAGCACGACGCATACAGCCCGTTGTCGGACTCTGGCCGACACGTAGAGACGCAGACGACTGACGTGTCGATCACCCCCCTGCACCCACTATCGACCACCTTGGCACACAGCACATGACCTCGCCCGACCCCGCTCGCGCGTCCTCTCCGCGGCCAGCCACGGCCGAGCGATACCCGTCGGCACGATAAGCCAAATGCTCGTACCGATTCGATAACAGCTGGTGCTGATTTTGCCATGTACGCTGCTGATTTTGCTATCACTCGCGCCGTAGTCGAGGCTGGCCCGGGTCCCCGCTGCGTGTGCCTGCGCTCGCCAATCGACGTGCGGAGCGAGTGCGGGGGGGTGCGTACAGCGCCAAGGCGTCATGGGACCGGTCGACCGGCGCGTAGTCGCCGATGAGTGACAGGCGAGGGTATGCACGCATGCATAGATAGACCTGCTTGGTGGCGAGCCCCCAGCCCACACACAGCCATGCCCGCAGTCAACATCCTCGTCACAGGCGTATCGGGGTACATGTACGTGGCGGCGGGCAGAGGGTGTGGCTAACGACAGTGGCGGGAGCTTCCTCGCCGCGCTGGCGGCGCAGCGGCGCCGCACGCGCTGCAAGTCGGTCGTCTTCTGCCTCCTGCGCGACGCGGCGCTCGCGCCTCAGGTCATCACCGCGGGCGGGGTGCCCGTCATTGGGAGCCTGGATGCCGGCGTTGCGCTGGCGGGCGTGATTGTCGACCGGGGGAGTGAGTGCGCGTGAGGGGCCGGCCTGACCACAGTCACGAGCATTGTCCACCTCGCGCGCGGGGAGTGGGCCGACCACCGCACGCTGATTGCTGCGCTCGCGCGGGTTGAGGCGGGGGCGGCGAAGCATTACATCTGCGTGAGTGGCGATTCCACGCCGTACCAAGTCGCAACCCACACCACGCGCCTCCCTTTCTCTTTTCCTCTCTCTCCCATTCACTCTATCTCGCTCTCCCGGATCCCGCTCCTGTCTCCCACGCCCCCTTCCCCCCGCCCCTCCCGCCCCACTAACGCCCACCAGCTAGGCCGCGGCGAGTCCTTCTCGAGCGGAACGGGCTGGCCGCACGCGACGACGAGCGACGCAGCCGACGTCGAGGCCCTGCAGCGCGCCGCGCCGCACTGCCTCTTCCGCAACACCGAGTCCAACGTGCTCGAGAGCGCGCGGATGTCCGACATCACGCCGTGGATCGTCGTGGCCCCGCTCGTCCGTGAGTATGCCCGCAGTGGCGCATCTGACGCCCAGATGGGCTAGGGCGCGGGGTCGGCAACCAGGCCTCGAGCTGCATCTCGCGCCTGGTGCGCGCCGCGCTGCGGCACGGGCGCGCGATGTACGTCCTCCCCGGCGACGAGGTGGGTCCGGATTAGGTGGGCGGGGCTGATCCCAGGCATGGGCGACGGTGCACGTCGACACGTTGGCAGAGTACCTCCTCGCTGTTCTCCTCCTCTCCATGTCGCCACCGCACTCTTCGTCACCGAGTTCGAACTCCTCCCCTTACCCCACACCACCGTCCAGCACGGCGGGCGACACACCTGGCGGGTACGTCTTCGCGACGACATCACACGTCTCGTGGCGCGACCTTGCGGCCGTCCTCGGGTCGTGCCTGCACGCACGCGGCCTCATCCCCGACCCAGACCCCGCGCCGTTCCCCAGCATCGCGGCGGCGGCCCGGGCGCTCGACGTGCCCCGCGACGCTGTCCTCCGCCAGTTCTCGGGCTCGGTGTCCCTCTCGTCTGAACGGATCGCAATAGCACTTCCACTCGACACGGCACTGAGGACAAGGGGCGTCGAAGGGCCCACCGACGCAGCCATCGGCCAGGTAGTTGACTCCCCCCACCTTTCCGACCGTACTACGCCTCCCCTCGACGCCGCGACACCACCACCATTGACAGAGAACACAGGGAGTGCAGTCGGCACAGGAGCCACGAGCCAGCTCCGCCAAAGTGTCGAGCGGTCACCACGTGGCGCGGCCACGTGGCACCACCCTTACCTGCGCAAGGTCAAAACCAAGCGCGATTTGCAAAAGTCGTCGAAAGCCCCCATGGCGCAGGTGGTTAACGCGAGGGTCTCATATTCATTATGAGCGTCGATAGACGTGAAATCCCTAGACCTGAGTTCGAGTCTCAGTGGGGGCAGCGACGCGAGCAGCAGCTCAACGTTTTGCTACTGGCTGCGGCTGCCGGCTCAGCGCTGTGTTTTGGCTGTCTCGTCGGCTCCGGAGTTGTCAATGCGATCTCTGCACCGACGCGCTTGTAGGGATTTATACGACTCCACAAAAGGTACTAGTAGTCGTCGTCGAGATGGTCGGGCTGTATATCCCAACAGTGCTCAAAACAAGATACATTTGCGACTGATTTTCCTGACTATACACGGTGCTGACGCCCCAAGCTCCTCACGGCACGTAGCGGAAGCCCACGGCCAGGTCGTGCTCCTCGATCACGTTGAGCGGCGTGCCCTTGGGCGGGCGGCCGCCCTCGACGCGGTCGCGGCGCCTGTTCTCCCAGCGGTAGAAGAGGGTCATGCCGAGCGCGATGACCAGGCCCATGCTCTGGAACGAGAGGTTGACGATGCAGCCCTTGCGGAACTGCGGGCCCTCCTTTGACGGGAAGAGGAACGCCGCCGCGAGCGAGAGGCACTGGCCGAGCGAGTTGAGCATGCCGAGCGAAGTCGCGCGCTGCGACTGGTTGCCCGTGTTGCTCGACTGCCAGGCTGCGGGTGTGAGCAGGAGATCGGGCGTTGCCGGCGCCACTTACCCATGATCAGAGGGATGTTGGTGTACCCGGCCGTGACGATGCAGATGCAGGCAAAGTAGCGGCCGGAGAACTGGGCGTGTGTGGCATGCGCGGCGGGCACAGCGAGGAGGACAGCCCAGCCCACGATACCGAGCATGAACGGCACCATGACGGGGATGCCGCGCGACTGGACCTTGTCCGAGTAGCTGGTGAGGAGGAGCATGAAGACGAGCGCGACGGCGTACGGCGGGACGGTCATGAGCTGTGCGCGGGCGTTTGAAAAGTCGCCAATGTTCTTGACGATGGTCGGGAGGAAGCCGCCGACCGAGCCCAGCGTGAGGTTCATGCACGAGTACATGATGCTGACGACGAACGTCTTCCAGTCTGTGAGGCAGCGGCGGACGCCGCGCCAGTCGATGCCGATAGTCCCCTCCTGGAGGTTTTCGCGGTTCAGCCTCGTGAGGCAGAGGGTGCGCTCGTCCTCGGAGAGGTAGCGCGAGATCTCTGGCCTGCTCGGCATAAACAGAAACACGCAGATGGCGAGGAGGACGCTGGGGCAGCCCTCGATGAGGAAGAGGATGCGCCAGTTCTCCAGGCTGGCATGCTTGATCGACGTGACGCCGTACGAGATGAGGCCGCCAAACGCGCCAGACAGCGAGCCGGCAGAGATGAACAGGCCGATGCGCTTGGCCAGGTCCTCCTTGGTGTACCAGTACGAGAGGTGGAGCGCCATCGCCTGGCCGAACATGGCCTCGCCGATACCGATGAAGAGGCGGCACACGAACAGGCCGGCGCGGTTCTGTACCGCCGCCTGGCAGGTGGCCGCGATCGACCAGACCATGGCGCCGGCGGAAATCGACCAGGACGGGTTGATCTGCTTGGCCAGCAGGGTGCCGGGGATTGAGAGGAGGATGTACGTGATGAAGAAGCAGCACAGCGCGATCGAGTAGTTTGTGTCCTTGTTCTCGAGCACGCCTTTTTCGAGGCCAGCGAGGCGGGCGTTGGCGCTGGGGGTTAGCGGACGGCCCGCGGGGGGGGGGCTCACAGGTTGCCGCGGTCGAGGTAAGCCGAGAGGTAGAGGAGCACGGCGAACGGCAGGATGCCGACGTCGAGCTTGAGCAGCAGCTTGCGCTCGGCGCTCGCCAGCCCGGCCTTGTACGCCGCGCCCTCGGCGCCGTGCGAGTGCACCGAGCCCTTCTCGGGGTCGGTGCCGCGCGTGCCCGTCGGCGCGAGCGTCGAGTGGTCGCCGTGCTCTGAGGCGTAGTCGTAGTGGGTCGCCTCCTCCTTCTCAACCGGGTCGCTCATCTGTACGTGCTTGGTGGCCATGGCGGGGGGGTGGGGCTGGGTGAGGGGGAGGCGGCCCCGCTTCGCACGCGCTTTATACCTCGACACGTACTGACTCATCCCTCGCCTCCGAGTCATTCGAGTTTTCTCCCCACATTCGACATCGCCTCGGCGCCGAGACGAGCCGCCGCCAATCGGTGGGGCACTCCGGGGCTCGCGCCGAGCAGCTGCTCGAGCCGCGAGACGGCCACACCAGGCGCCACGGGCAAGGCCACACGCTGCTGCGCACCGTAATTCCAATACACATGGCCATGTGGGCGAGGTTAACCTGAGCGCAAGAGTCTTAAAATAACCGCTCGGCACGCTCGTGAGTGGCCAGTTGGTGCTGCGTGCCGCCAGCCATGCCGCTCCCCACTCCCCCGTGCTCGTTTAGCTGCTCCCCGCGGCGCTGCTGGGGGCCACTGCCGCATCAGCTGAGGCGGCTGGCGTCGGACGTATCGGGTTCCGGGGTCGGTGACTTGTTCCCTGCGGGCTGCGGCGAAAGCGTACCACTGGACGACACAGGCTCCACAAGCGACGATACGAAAACACGGAGGACGAGAGGACGGCAGAGGCGGGCAAGATCCCAGAGAGACTGCGCGCGGCGGCAGGAGTGGGCCACGACGCGTCGGTCCAACGGCCCAAGTTTCGGCTGAAGAACACAGGCCACACTAACGAGGGCCCCGCTGTCGCTACCATCGGCTGGCTGGCACGCCGGCGACTAACGCGCTCGTGGGGGCGTTGCTCGCCAACGCCGGCCTTCCCATTGGCCGCGGCTCGCCGAGCGGCGTGGCGAGGCGGGGCTCGGGCGCCACCGAGAAGCTGTGGAGGTGCGAGCGGCTATCGGCGGTTGGGGCGGAGGCTGCTCCGCTTGCGGCGAGCAGGCATACGGTATGCGGCTTGCACCACGTCGCAGCGGCGTGCGTGTGCCGGCGCGCAAGGCATTTCGAATGGCGACGTAGAGTGATTGATGAGCAGTCGCGGGGCAGTAGCGGGTTGGCTCCGTCGCTACCCCACGGAGCCTCGGTTTCGTATCGGCTCGACATCCAGCTCGCCACGACCGTATCATCTTGCAGAACCGCCATCTTGGATCAATCGATATCGATCCCACTCGACCATGCAGTTGACCCTCTCACGCACGCCCATTGCCTCACTGATCAATCAAAGGCCTCGCCCACCGCGCCCTTCGTCATGTGATGGGAGGGTCGTTTATGTCTTGGACGACGACGTCACGAGATCACGAGACCTTGTCCGCCACCTCCACTACGACCTCCCTCCCCGACCCACTACCCAATGGCGAGATGCAGCCCACGCCGTCATTGTCCGCCGCACACGAGCTGCTGAGCGCTACTCGTAACTCAACTCTACAGCATCCAGCGCATCCACAGCCCCAGCACATCCACAGCCCCAGCAACATGTCAGACAGCGACAGCGACTTTGACTCGGTCCCCAAGACCTTCGGCGGCCAGAAGAAGAAGGTCGGCCCCTTCCTCGCCGAGCTGGAGCGCACCTTCAAGCACCAGCCCGAGACGTTCCCGTCCGACCGCGCAAAGGTCATCTTCGCGACATCGCACCTGCGGGGCGGGGCGCTCGAGTGGGCCATGCACCGCGAGGACCACAGCGACTCGTACGACCAGTTTGTCGACGACCTGCGCGCAAAGTATGGCGACCCGGACCCGTGCGCGACGGCCTTCCAGCAGCTCAAGAAGCTCAAGCAGAACAGCACGGCCATCCACTACCGCACCCGCTTTGAGAGCTACGCCAAGGAGGTCGAGTGGAACGACGCCAAGGAGCCGGGCAAGAAGAACAAGTGGTTCTACCGCGGCCTCAACGCCGACGTCAAGGACGCGCTTGTCAACGTCGACTGGGACTGGACCGACGACTATGACAAGTTTGCCGACCAGGTCTGCCGCCTCGACTCGCGCATGCGCCAGAGGCGTCTCAGCCGGTCGGCGGCGTAGCGAGGGCAGGGGAGGTGGGTTGGTAGTGGGGTGCCGGCGCTGACAGCAGCAGGTGCTGCCTCGGAGCACATCACAGAATGAAGCATGGCGTCGGAGAAGAGTCATCGAACAAGGAACCATCACACAGAGTGAAGAAGAATACGTGTCAGAAGTGAGAATGCAGGTTGTGCTGTCGCTTCGTTGGTCGCTGCCGCCGGGAATGGAGACTGCCCCTGGCGGGGCAGTTGTTCGGCAAGCCGCTTGGCTCGGCAGCCTCGTCCATCTCCTCCACCCTGTTGACCACGCCGCGGCATAGTCAGTGAGCAGTGAGACACAGTCATCCAGGATCCGGCCGTTGGGCATGGGCGAGTGGAGAGCGGAGGGCGCCAGTCCGCCGAGACAGGCCTCTCCAGTCGCGACAAGTGGCTCCGGCCGTAGCTTCTTGACGCGACAGTCCCAACGACGCTGTCCAGCCCACGGGCGAGAGTTGTGGGCGAGAGTTGAGCACGAGATTCGGCGCCGTGAGCTCAGCCTTGGGTCTCACAACGCGTCGGCATGGCGAGGGATCAGCCTCCCGCCAGTCACATGCACACCTCCTGCGTGCTTTGTAATCCGCCCTCGCTAGTGTTCTCGGCTCTGCATGCTCTGCCCACGTTCACGTCGGCCCTCGCATTGTCAGACGAGAGCAAGAGCGCGATCGCGATAGGGACGCGGGGGTAAAAAGTAGCCGGGTTCCGCGATGCCGCGATGCCGCGAGCGCCTCGGACTTGGCCTTTTGCTTGTGGCCTGCTCCACGAGCTGCAACAGACCCGACATATATCGTCTCGCAGTCGATGCAGCATACGCCAGAGCAGCGTATATCCGCGTCGTCGCCACCGGCCGCACTTTAACAATCCCCGGAGCTCTTCGCAATGTCGCCGGCGAACCGCTCGGACAGCGGCAGCGCGAGTGACACCTCGCCTCTCGGCACCTCGGGACGGCATGACGCCGAGTACTACACGACGACGCAGGGCGACGGGCGGCCGCTCAAGCGGCTGCGGACGCGCAAGGCGTGCACGCACTGCAAGCAGCGCAAGATCCGCTGCGACTTTGACAGCGCGGCCGTCGGGCACCCGTGCAAGCGGTGCGCGTCGTACGGGCTGCCGTGCGATGTCAACGGCGGCGCCGACCGGGAGAAGCTCGTGAGTGCTTGCCTGCTCGTGGCCCTCTGCTGACGGCTCAGCCGATCCCCCGCTCGCCGCGCCGAGGCAGCGCGTCGCCCCGCCGCCGATCTCCCGCTGGCGACCCGTACGGCTCGATCGACGCGTCGCCGCACGACGAGGAAGAGGGGCCAGCCTACGTCCCGGACGGGACGAGCCGCGAGTTTGTCGTCCACTCGCGCTACCACACGCATATCCGCAGCCGGCGGAGCTCGTCGACGCCCCCGCCGTCGACCGTCTTCGCGCCGATCGCAAAGGTCTCGGGGGAGCAGACGGCGACGGCGCCAGAGTCGAGCCTGTCGGCCACGTCGTGAGTGCGCTCCGCGCTGCGCCGCTGACGATGCCCAGGGGTATCCGGCAGGTCCTCGAGGGCAGGGTATACGGCAGCCACTTTGGCCGGCCAGACCCACGGCTGCTCGGCGCAACGTCCATGTCGGCGTTGCTCACGCCCATCTCGCGCGACGGCAAGCACAGCTCGGCGCTGTTCAGCCACGACATGCGGTACGGCCTGCGGCGGCGCGAGACCATCCTCGAGGAGTCGACCGTGATCTGGTCGTTGAACGGCAGCAGTCCCGTGTGGCGCCTGCCGTCGCACCGGCTGACCCTCCCCATTATCGAGAAGTGTGCGTAGGCTGTGGATCCTGGGTGGCCATGTGCTGACGCCGCCAGTGCTGGATCACTACGCCAAGAACATCTCGCCGATATTCCCCGCGATCATGTACTTTGAAGCGACCAACCTGCGCACGCTGACCGCGTTCCAAATCCTGGCCATGTGCGCGATCGCGTCGCTGTCAAGAACGGTCCCGCAGCCGATCAGCGCGTCGGTCCGCTCGCGGCTGTACCACCTCCTCGAGGCCGTGCCCGGCGGCAGCATCTGGACGTCCAACCAGGCCAATCTGACGGCGCTGCTCGTCATGTCCATGAGCTCGGAGCTGCACGGCATCACCGCGAGCGCGGGTGGGAGTATTGCGTGGCTCCGGACCGGCGTCGCGATCCGCATGGCCCAGGACCTCGGGTACCACCGCAAGATTACAGACTTTGGCGTGTCGGCCTCGCAGCGCAGAGTGCGCAGCCGGCTGTGGGCGCTGTGCATGATGACGGACGCTTGGTACGCGCTGTCATATGGCCAGCCGCTCATGGTCGACGCTACTGCCGTCGACGCCGAGGCGTTCATCCCGCTGCGGAGCGACGAGGAGGAGTCGGGGCCGTGTTGCAACCAGAAGACGGTCTTCTACATGTCGCAGCTTACGACGATCTTGCGGAGAGTTTGTGAGTGGTGCTGGCGGCACCGCAGCTGACACCCCAGTGCGTACCGTCTACGACGTGTCGCATGCGCCATTGGCCATGGCGACGGACGACACGCTGGTCGACATGTGCCGCGACATTGACCACTTCCACGCCAATCTACCCGAGCGCATCGTGCTCCGCCCCGACACAGATGAGAAGAGATACGGCGCGGCAGTCGTCGCGCTTGCTTCCGAGGCCATCGAGGTGCGTCATGGGCGTTGGTGCTGTCTGACCCCCAGTACGTCTTCTACCGCCCGTTCAAGTACCGGCACTCGCTCCCCAAGCACATCGAGTTCCAGGTGACGCCCGAACGCTGGAGCCAGCTCATTGAGCGGTCGCATCGGACAATTGCGTGGATCGCAAAGCACGGGTCCAACCTGCTCGACTCGTGGTTTGTCGTCATGTACTCGATGAGTAGGTGCCGTACCCGCGCGTGTCGCTCACACCACCCAGGCTACAGCGCCCAGATGCACTTCTACAACTATGTCGACTCGAGGGACGCCGCGTCGCTGCACACGCTGCAGACCATCACCGAGATCTTCGACACGTGGGCCTCGGGCCAGGGCGACACGTACGAGGCCACCAGCCTGCGCTACCGCACGAGCGACCTCGTGAGCCAGCTGTACACTGCCGCCGTGGACGGCTGCACCGACACGCGCGTGCAGGCCATGCAGAGCACCCTCAGCACCGTCATCCCGGGCCTGCAGGACCCCCCGCAGCAGGTTCCAGGACTCGACTTTAACACCACCGACCCGCTGAGCGAGCTCTACATGCTCACCGGCACCGACCCCAACCTCATCCACCCGACGGCGACGATGAACGACGACTGGTCGACCCTGCTCAACTTTATGGGCGCCAATGTAGACTTTTCAACAGAGTGTAACTTGTAGCGGAGAGTGTTTGTATCAGATGAACAAGGTGTGGACCGCGCCGGGCAGTTGGGTCCCGAGATGCCGACACCGGAGCTAGGACTGCTCACTCCAAAGGCGCGACTCATACCCGTGGTCCAGCGCACGCAAGGTGAGTGGGACGCGCCGTAATGCAAACCATGATGCATTGGTACATGTCTATGAGGATGATTGTTCGTGAGGTAATGAAGACGGCGCCAAGCTCAAGCTCCCTGGAGCGATCCTGGACAGGTTCGAGCTCCATTGAATAGGAGCGAGCGAGGGCGCCTGATGCGCCTGATGATGCTACGATGTCGATTATAGAGGCGTTAAATGTAAGAACTATTGTCCATGGCCTGCAGCCGGCTGCACGCCACGCAGGGGGTGCCGCTTAGATGCCCCAGACCTTCTGCTGGAACTTGGACGCGTTGGTGGATGGCGTGCAGCGGCCGTCGGCCGACAGCTCCCAGCCACGCTGGCACGACGAGACGACACACTTGGACTGGACACAGGACACGTCGGACGCGCCCTCAATCGCCGTGCAGTCCTGGCCCGCGCCCTCGCCGACACAGCCGCCGCACGACTCGATGTTGGACGTGATGTCGACGCACTCGAAGCGGCCGTTGAAGCCGAGCTCCTCAGAGTCGATGCGGCACGCCTTCATGGTGTTGGGGCAGAGGTTCTTGACAAACTCGGCGTCGCGGCGCTTGACGGCGGACGAGGGGACGACGCACTTGCAGGTAGCGTCGAGCTTGCCGCCCTTGGCGTGGCACGCCCACTGGTCGAGGCAGCCGCACTTGGCCATGCAGGTGCAGTCGGGGTTGACACCGCGGCCGGTGATGGCGCACCACTTGATGAGGACGGCGTCCTTGCACTGGCCGACCTGGGTAGGGGTGGCGGTGGGAGTGGCAGTCACAGTGGTCGAGGGGACGACGGTGGTGGTGGGGCCAGTGCAGATGCACTTGGAGTTGCAGCCCCAGCCCTTCCTCCAGCAGTCGCCGACAATCTTGGGGTCGCCGCAGCCAGAGTTGCCGGGGGTGGTGGGGGTACCGCCGATACAGTTGCAGTTGCCGTCCGTCTTCTGGCCCTTGAGCGAGCAGACAGCGATCTTGTACCAGTCGAAGCAGATGCCAGGGACGCCAGTGGGGGTGGTGGGGGTCGAGGAGGTGGGGGTAGCAGTCTTGGTGGAGGACGTGGGCGCGGGGGTGGTAGGGGCGACCGAGGAGGTGGGGGTAGCCGACTTGGTGCTCGACGTGGGCGCGGGGGTGGTAGGGGCGACCGAGGAGGAGGGACCGGTGCACACGCACTTCTTGTTGCAGCCCCAGCCCTTCTTGTAGCAAGTACCGACGATAGCGGGGTCACCGCAGCCACCGTTACCGGGGGTCACGGGGGTGCCAATGATGCACTTGCAGTTGGCGTCAGTCTTCTTGCCGAAGAGCTCGCAAGTCGCGATCGCGACCCAGTCCTTGCAGACGCTGGCGGGGGCCGAGGTCGTGGGCGCGGCGGTGGTGGGCGCAGGCGTGGTCTTGGTCGTCGTCGTAGGCGCAGGGGTGGTGGTGGGAGCGACCGAGGAGGAGGGGCCAGTGCAGACACACTTCCTGTTGCAGCCCCAGCCCTTCTTGTAGCAGGTGCCGACGATGGCAGGGTCGCCGCAACCATCGTTACCAGGGGTGACGGGGGTTCCGGTGATGCACTTGCAGTTGGCGTCGGTCTTCTTGCCAAGGAGCTCGCAGGTGGCGATAGCGATCCAGTCCTTGCAAGCACCAGCGGGGGACGAGGTCGTGGGCGCGGCAGTGGTGGGGGCAGGGGTGGTGGGCTGAACCGTGGTGGGCTTGACCGTGCTGGTCACAACGGGGGGCTGGGACGACGAGATGGGGGTGCAGACGCACTTGGCGTTGCAGCCCCAGCCCTGCTTGTAGCAGTTGCCGACCTTGGCGGGGTCGCCGCAGCCGTTGTTACCAGGAGTGACGGGCGTGCCACCGATGCAGTTGCAGTTGCCGTCGGTCCTCTGGCCGCGGAGCTCACAGGTGGCGATGGCAACCCAGTTCTGGCATGCGCCGGGGGCGACAGTGGTGGTGACGGCGGGGGCCTTGCTCGTGGTCGTGGGCTTGATGGGCGTGCACACACACTTGGACGAGCATCCCAGCTTCTGCTTGTAACAGTTGCCGACGATGGCCGGGTCACCGCAGCCAGCATTGCCTGGGGTGGTAGGGGCGCCGCTCACACACTGGCAGTTTCCGTCCGTCTTCTTGCCGACCATCTCACAGATCGAGACCTGGATCCAGTTGTTGCAAGTGCCGGTGCTGGGGGGGCGAGTGACCGGAGTGCCGAGACAGTTACCGTAGGGACCACAGGCCTGGCCGTTACTCCAGCACTTGGAGAGGACGACGGGGTCGCGGTACGACGTGTAGGCGCCGACGGGAGGGGTGGGGAGCTGGAAGAAGGGAGGCGAAACACAGTTACAGTTGCCGTCCATGTTCTTGCCGGCGACGAAACACTTGGCGGCCTGGTACATGTCGCATCGGCCGCTAGAGATGAAGGTGCGGGCCTCGAGCTGGCGCGCCGCGATGACATGGGCCTCGGGCTCGCTGCGCTCGGCGATGTTGTTGGCCAGAGCCGCCGGGAGGGCAAAGGCAGCCACGATGAGGGCTGAGAGCTTCATTTTGAAGGAGAAGGATGTCGGGACCAAGGAGAGTGGGCTGCCGTCGAGGGGCAGGTAGTTGGGTAGGAAGAAGGCCGTACGGCGAGTGGAAGCGGCAAAGAAGGGCCTGGGGGAGGATGGGAGAAGAGCCGGGAGGAGGAGCCGGTGAGGATGGGGATGGCACTTGTCCAAGGCCCATGGTCAGTCTTATACTTGCTGCCACCTCGGCCACCTTGACACGCAAAGCGAAGAACGACGGTTCCCCGGCGTCGGTACAGGGGCGATCATCAGTCTCAGGTCGCCATACCGTCAGGCAATGACTGCCCCCGACGATCCCGGTGCGCAGCGTGCTGCTTGTGCTGCTCGGCGTTGCGATCGCGGGCGACAACGATAAACCACTCGGCACATTATTGCGCGCAGTCCCCAGCCCGGGTATGCCCCCCTGGCACAAGCAGCTGCCGGGCCGGGGCACATGCTCCAGACGTGTGGGCCGGCGAGCCCGCACGGCACGGAGGGGGGGCATGTGTTCCCGCGCAGGTGTGATTAGCTGTCCCAGGTACTGATCGTCACGTATGCCGTCATGATAACAGGTTTTCTGGAGGCGGTGGCCCGGGGTTGCCGCCCTGGCAGGTGAGCTCTTAGTCCGGGGATGGGTGCGTCGGCTGGCGAGGGCGACTCAGTGGAGAACTGGGTGTTGACAAAGTCTTGGCCACAGGACGGCGATCAAGCCTGCTGCACTCGAGCAGCCTCCCGGCGGGCCCGGTGCACGGTGGCGTTCATAACCCAGGATGCAGCACGGAGGCGTGCGCAGTATGTGCAGCTGGCGTAGGAGGATGCAGGCGGGAGCAAGGTGGAGTGGAGGCAGGAGGCCAGGAGTACGGGAGACGCCGCCGGGAGGAGGCAAAATTGTCGGCGGGCGGAATGTCTCGGATGCCCTCCTGGGCCGATGGCTCTGGCCCTGATCGTGTCGGTTCCAGTGTTGGTCGTGTGCTCTCGGCTCTACCAACAAGGCGAATCACGTCGGTGTGGATGCAGGAGGTCGTGGTAGAGATCGTAGAGATCTACGTGGGCTTCAGGAACCCGATGCATCAACTTTCCAGTGTTGTGGTTCCCCCGAGCGGCGTGCCGCGTTGGCGAGGTGGTCGGTTTTCACCACCACCGCTGGGTGTCTGTCTCGGCTTTGAAGCCAAGCGTTTGGGAGCAGAAGGCGGAGAGCTATGCATGGGTTTGCACGACTGCATCGTCGCACTGCTAGCTGCTAGAGAGCCGGTTGCCGACGTCAGTCTCACGACCACGGCCACAGGCTCCGGTGAACGCGGCGCAACCAACACCGCGCATCCTCGGGCTTCGGGACGCCACAGTTCGGCCCGCGACGTCGAGGGACGCCACGCGGTGTCTGACACACAGACTCGCTTGAGTGTGCGCGGGAGCACCCAGCGGCTCTCCCACAGCGAGCCAGGACCAGGCCAGCGCTGCCTGCGCCTCGAAAATAGCAGCGGGAGGGCCGGCGGAGCCAAGTGCTGGGTGTGTGAGGGCCTTGGTGCGGTGACGTTCTGCATACGGCGGCCGTGTACATACGTGCTGATGTCAGGAGAGTGGACGCCGCGGTGGGCTGGCTCGCGTGGAGGGTGATGGACCTGGCACTGGTCTGCGTGGCGTCGTTGACGGAGTGGGCATGGCCCTGCCGACAGCCGTTTCCAGCGGATGAAGAATGTCGCGTGCTTGCCATCCCGCGCAAGCGATGGCCCAAGGCGGTAGTAGGTCGGTGTGCAAACGACAGGGCTGAGCATCAGTGTGCTGGGTCCCGGGTGGCATGTGTCGGGTGGCATGGCCCGGATCGGTGGCTGTCGTGAAACCGTTGAGACCACTCGCCCACCCACACCGACTCGTAGCAGCGCAAGCCGCGTCCGGCTGTGGATCCCGAGCAGCTCTCACAACAGTCAATGCGATAGTGGTAGATCTGGATCGATACCAGCAGCCAGGGTAAGTTGTCGCCCCTCGCGCTCGCACCGCTGCTCGCACCACCTCGCTCAAAACCTTCACCCCGACCCCGTCAACATCGGTCGCGTGGCCCAATGGCAAGGCGTATGACTACGACTCTCAGAGCAGTAATCATGAGATTGCGGGTTCGATCCCCGTCGTGGCCTAGCACAGACGTGCAACTCCCGGGCGTGTAGCTCAGTTGGTAGAGCGTGTCATTAGCACGATGGCATCCGCGGATGCGGACTACCTACTTGACAAGGTCTTTGGTTCGATTCCTAACTCGTCCAGCTTTTGCTAGTGCGGGGGGGTGTGGGAGGTGGTTCCAGTCTTTTGTTAACTGGAGAGAAAGAGGGAAAGGCGGCAGTGGGAGGGGCGCGGGGCATGCTGACTGGTGCTGCCTCGGTGTTGATTCCTCCGCCCCCTCTGCCTCCGGCCGCATCGTCCCTCGTCTGACTTCCTCTTGCTCGCTGCCTCTGACGTTTGCTGGTGCGGCGAGGTGGCGCCAGTGTTTTGTGAACCGGAGAGGAAGGGGGGAAGGGGGGAAGAGCGGCAGTGGGAAGGGCGCGGCGAACGCTGGCTGGTGCTGCCTGGGTGTTGAGTCCTCTAAGCCCCTCCTCCTCCTCCCCCGGGGTCGCCTCGTCCCTCACCGCTTGTCCGTCTGCCTCTTGCTCGCTGCCTCTGCTCTGCGCTGGATCAACCTTCAAGGCGGGTCGGTGTGTATAGCAGACGGCGTTGGGGCGGGGAATGAGGAAGAGAGGGGCCAGGTGCCACCTTCACCCACACTGTGCGGGCACTTGACCTCGGCATGGCGTTTGCCTGCTTGGCTGTCTCCCGGCCGACGAGTGAGAACAAAAGGTGCCACACTGAAGCGACCTGGGTCAACTGCTGCCATCCTCGGAGCGGGCTTAATCCGGCTCGGCGGCAGTCCCCCCGCCTCCCCGTCGCCGTTGCGGATCGCTGCCGCCGCATCAAGCTTAACAACCTCGTCGCTGCGCATCTCCTCACGGCGGCCCATGCATACGTGTGTCTCCGACCGCCGAGTCCGACGCTGCCAAAGCCTCCACTCGCATCCGGCGCGCGGGACTGTGCGCAGTTTTCTCGTCGAGTCACTTGGCCATTGCATTTCGGCCGTGCATTTTCACCCCCCCATTTTATCTGATAAGCCGCAATCCTCGGCCGATAACGTTTCGTGCCAAGACGATCAGCAACGCGAGGCTTTCGCCGTGCATCTGGGTTGCTGACAGAGTCTGGGGGTCGTGCAAGTGCCTCTCTGATGCATGCATACTGCCCTCGTTGCATGCATGTCGTCGTGAGCTAGGCTACAAGCGTTTGGGCGCCGTTCCTTGACCGGCTCGCGTGCTGGCTCTGGACTCACGGCTCCCTCCCACTTCGAGACCACTAGCGGCCGAAACACTTCACCGTGTCAAGCACGTCCTTCTCATGGCTTGGCTTCAACACCTGAAGCCTTTGACGTCAGCCATCAACCGCGCGCGCGCCGCGCGAGCCCCCGCGCCCCCGCCCCCGAGCAACCCGAGCGAGCTGCGCAAGTTGCGGATGGCACATTGTCACTTGCGCAGCGGTTGCACCATCTCGGCGTTTACCCCCCTTACCCCCAGGGTGCCAAGACTGGAGATGCGTCTTCTCGAGTGCCTTTTCTCCTCTGCGGTCTCCCCCGCTTCTAGTAGGCGACCGATGCGACTCACCCGTGGACCTCGGCGAGCCCCACCCGCGGCGCCAGCCAGCCTCTGCCTCAGAGCCATGCGCAGCCAGCCATTCACTTGGCTCGGACTCGTCGGAATACCTCTGCGAGGACCATATGCCACTTTACATTGGCTTGGCATCCGGTCACGGCCGTTGAAGGCTCACATGAGCAGATGGCTGCCAGTGCATAAAGAGACCAGGCGCATTCCGCACTCTCCCCACCATCTACCCCTCTCGTCTCGTTTGACCGTCCCTCCGGTTCACCCCACCGATCCCCTCTACCACCATGCTCTTCCAGACTCTTGCCACCCTCGCCGCCGGTGCCTCGCTCGCCTCGGCTGTTGCCATCGAGCCCCGTGCCTCCATCATGGACTTTGACGGCAAGGGCTCGCCCGTCACCTTTGCCTTCCCCGCCGCCCGTGGCTTCATTGCCTCCAAGGCCAAGGACGCCCCCTGCGGTGGTGTCCCCGTTGGCAAGCGTACCCCCTTCCCTCTGAGTAAGTGGCATCAGTGACCGGCCTGGATACATGCTTACACCACCTAGGCGGCGGCGACGTTGCTCTCTCGCAGAAGACCAACATTGACAACCTCAACATCCTCTACACCAAGGACTCGGACCCCTCGCGCTTCCACGCCTTCTCGTCGTACACCCAGACCATCACCAACATTGGCGCCGGCCACTACTGCACCAAGGGCCCCGACTTTGCCCAGATGGGCTTTAAGGCCGGTGACGACGCCACCCTCCTCCTCATCTACCAGCTCGACGGCGAGAAGGGCTACAACTACCACTGTGCCGACGTTTCGCTTGTCGAGTCGGCCGGCTTCAAGGCCCAGTCCGAGTACGTCTGCGGCAACTACACCTCGACCCTCAACGTCGCCTCCAAGGAGGACAGCATGAACATCAACGCCTTTGACGCCGGCACCATGGGCGCCAACCCCCACAAGGGCGACGAGAACATCAACACGTCGTCCAACGTCAACAACTCGGGTGCCAACGCCTCGTCGTCGTCGTCCAAGAAGGACGGCCTTTCGGCTGCTGCTGGCGGTGGTATCGGTGCTGGTGTCACGGTCGCTGTCATCGGCGCTGTCCTCGCTGCCCTCTACGCCGTCGGCCGTCTCCACTTTGGCAAGCGCGACCCCCTTGCTCTCCGCAACACCCAGTCGCAGACCTCGTCCACCCAGGACCTCAAGGAGGTTCGCGTCTAAGCACCATCAGCTTGGACTCGCGATCAGGCATTGGGCTTGAGACGCACCTAATACATACGAAACGGATCAGTAGATATCCGGCGGTTTCAGTAGAACCAATGAATGATTGTCAGAGGCAGTTAGTGGGAGCTGTGTCGAACTCTGCAGATCGGCTGCCGTGATCTAGCGATCGTCGGAGCGTGCCTCCAGCCAATGTTCCCCTTGTGTATCGAGCCGACCGCGAGTCTAGCTCGGTCGAGGCCGCCTTGTCGCGGCGCGTTGGGAGGGTGCTTCAGACCAACAGGGATGCCACGCCGCGGAATGCCACATCGTGGCCGAAGCGCGTGCATGCAGGCTCGTGTTGCACTCGCCTCGCAGTGGTCCCGTGGTCCGCCTTCCGCACCACGCTGCCCAACGCGTCATCGAAGATGGACGACCACTCGATGGTCCACTCCATGGTCCGGCGGTACGTCACTCCGGCGCCGCAACGTCATGCGTTCACTGGACGGCGCCTATGGTGCTCGGCACGTCCTCGGCACCTGGCCAAGATTGAGCACGCGGTGGCAGGGTTGCAGCATGCTACACGGTCCCGGCGTGGCGGTCTACACGGTCCAATGTGTGGAGTGGAGCGAAACAGGGGCGCGGCACTTGAAGGCATGCGGAGGGAGGTCTGGGGGTGCCATTCAAAGTGGAGCCGTCATTCCGTGCGCAGTCGAGGCACCGCGGCACGGACAGTGTCCTCTGCCATCCCGCCGTGCGGTTGTCAAGATGGATGGATGATGACGACGGATGTTTGGATGAGGACTGCGACGAGAGGCCGCCGAATGGCGAAAGATGAGGAGGGGAGGGGAGGAGAGAAAGAGTCATGACATCACGGCCCGAATGATGTCACTGTAAACAGCAGCACCACAGCTCGAGCCTACAGTGCACCACACTGCGGGTGCTGGAGCTCGCTCTCACACTGCGCATCGCTCGATCTCCACGATCTCCACCGTACGCAGTCTCCAGGACTCCGGGAGGCACATGTTGCGCCAGCCCCCCGGCTTCTTTCGAATCGGCGGCCACCCCCCCGCTGAATATAAGACGCTAGACTCGCCGAAACTCCACCCCCAACATCCCCTGTTTGCCTACATCGCTCCGAGAGACACTTCTGGGTGACGAGGCGACATACAAGTGAGTCGGGGAGTGGACGGGTGGTGAGGGAATCGGGCGCGGCGCTTTGGCTGCCACACGATCGCCCCACCCCGGTCGTTCGAGGCAAACTGACACACTGCGCAGTGAATACACACAGCGAGATCAGCGCAAACCCGACCTCTGGGTCCGTCAATGTCCACACGGACAGGCGCGAGCTCGAGGCGGACATCAACCGCAAGGTAGACTTTTTCGGTGTCATCGAGGCCTTCCGCGATGGGTGAGTTGAAGCACATTGCCCGGGATGTAGCTAACAATCACAGCAAGCTTCCCGACAACCGTCAGATCGAGTCGGCTCTGGACTATGCCAAGGGCCACTCGTTTGTAGACGTCAACAAGCTGTCCGAGGACGGCCAGGAGCTCATCTCCGATGTCCGTGACATCATCGGCACGATGCTCGAGATGGTGCAGCGCAACAACGGCGACGAGCTCGTCCAGGAGGCCATCTGGGAGTCGGAGGGCCTCGGCGGACTCGAGATCCACCCCGACACCAAGGGCTCTACCAAGCGCGAGAAGGAGAAGAAGGAGCTCAAGTCGGACGCCGACGAGGCAGGCAAGCACCTCCGCGTTCTCTTCACCCTCTTTGCGACCAACGGCGAGGTGCGCAAGCTCCTCAAGGACCTCGGCCTCCTCGGCCGCGACCTCTTTGCCAACGCAGCGACCAAGGCCGCCGACGCCTCCCGCCCGTCCAAGGAGCAGATGTCGCACGTCGACGAGGCTGCCGAGAAGAACACTTGGGTCAGCCCCGACGGCACCAAGACGGGTCCCAACCAGACACCAACGCTCAACGCCAACCTCCCTGGCGGCGGTCACGTCGACTACAACCCCAAGGAGAACCTCCGGGACGCCCAGGTTAGGGACGGCGAGGGCAACACGTCCTCGGCTGGCCAGGTGGCCGATGCCTACCGCCAGGAGAAGGACAAGGTCAAGGATGCCGCCGACCAGTACGCGCACGGTGGATCCACCTCGGCCGGCTATAACGGCTCGGGACAGGGCCGCGGCGTGACCGACAGCAACACTGCGTACCACAAGAACCTCCCGTCCGCTGGCGAGCTCGCCGACGGAGCCCGTCAGGCCGAGGGCCAGGCGCGTGCCACTGCCAACGATGCCGAGCGCCGCGGTGCTGGCAACGTCGCCGACGATGCGGTCAACGGCCGCGGCGGCCTCAAGGCCCAGTTCAACAAGCACGTGTCCAAGGAGGACCGCGAGAAGGCCGAGCGCCAGTACGACAACTTTAAGCACGACGCCCAGGAGCTGCTCGAGGAAGAGTTCCACGAGGAGCGCCGGGAGCAGTTCATCTACCGCCTCAAGAAGGTCCTCCACGAGGTGCAGCAGCACCAGGACTACAACGACGCCATGTCGTGGCTCCTCGAGGCCGGCCACAAGTACGAGGCGCGTGCCGAGCGCGACATTCAGAACGAGGTCAAGCACAGCGACGCAACGGGCGGTGCCGTCCAGGGCGTGTTTAGCAAGTTTGCCACCATCCTCGAGCGCTTTGCCAACGGCAGGAGCCTCGAGCCCACGCGCAAGTCGATCGACAACCTCTACGACGACGCCAAGAAGGACCCCGAGCTCAAGCAGTTCTGGCGCGACGTCGACCAGTACGTCAACAACGTGCTCCTCGAGCCTGGCTACGTCCTCGAGGACGACGCGGCGAGGGAGGGCAAGGACCTTGAGAAGCGCGCCAAGTCGTACTTCCAGACGGGCAAGTACAAGGACAACTGGGACGCCCTGTGGAACAACTTTGTCACCTTTACCAAGGGCTTCCACGAGGACCCGCTCAACCGCCAGTTTGCCGACGACTGGAAGCGCCTCACCAAGCACCTCGCGTACGACGGACAGGGCAAGCTCGCCGTCAAGCCGCACCTGTGGAACGACATTCGCCACCAGATCCTCCCCTCGCTCATCCGTCACATTGGCTACTTCCCCATCCCGAGGGCCGAGTACACTGACGAGAAGATTGACCTGGTCATTGAGAACCTCATCCTCTCGGGCCCCAACCTGTTCCCCAACATTGTCACGATTGAGAACCACAACTACTTCAAGTTCTCGCCGTTCGACTCGATCAAGGACAAGTCGCACCACCGCTTCCGCATCGGCCTGAGCCAGATCCAGGCCGACATCCGGAACCTCCGCTTCGCCTTCCGCAAGAAGAAGGGCTTCCCCAAGATGAGCGACAGCGGTATCGCCGACGTCGTCATTGCGCGCAACGGTATCTCGGTCGACATTGAGATTGAGACGATTGAGAACCGCAAGGACACGGTGTTCAAGGTCCGCTCGGTCGAGACGTCGATCGACGAGCTCAGCTTCAAGATCCGCGACGCCAAGCACGACCTGCTGTACAAGTTTATCAAGGTTGTCGCCACCGGCGCGATCAAGAAGGCCATCTCCAAGGGCATCGAGGCCGGCATCCGCTCTGGTCTCGAGTACCTCGACGGCGAGCTGGTTCAGATCCGCGCGGCGCTCGACGAGAGCAAGAACGACGACGAGGTTACGCGCACCGAGGCCATCAAGCAGCTGTACAAGCGCAAGAAGGCCGAGGCCGAGAAGGCAGCCGACTCGGTGGATGTCAAGGCCAACGCTGCCGGCGCGCACGGCAAGATCAACGACGGTGCTGCCGCCGGCGGCGAGTTCCACATTGTCGCCAAGAAGGAGGAGTCGGTCCTCCCCGACCTCGTGCAGGACTCGAAGCACTCGATCGTCAACAAGATTGACGTGGCCGAGAAGAAGGCCCACTCGGGCAAGAGCTGGCACTCGCCTGCCTTTAGCATCACCCCGCAGAAGTCTTCTTCTTCGTCCAGGGGCGCGACCGCCGCTGCTGGTGGTGTGAACAACCGCTCGGCTGCTGCCGTGCACCCCGCGTCGCAGGCGCCCACCGCGTCGTCCGGCGCGTCGTCCGGCTCCCAGGCGTACCACCGCACCGCTGACGGAAGCGTCGCGCCCAACATCCCCCCGGCGGGCGCGGGTATCCCGTCCAACAGCCACTCGGGTGCTGGCGTCGCCGCGGCCGCTGGCGCTGTCGGTGCTGCCGGCGCCGCTGGTGTCGGCGCTGCCGCGTACAGCCAGCAGCAGCGCGCCGCCGGCCAGCAGCAGCACGCCCCTGGCCAGCAGCAGCACGCCGCCGGCTCGGCGGGTGCCGCCGGCGTCGACTCGCGCCCCCCTCCCCCCTGGGCGTCGCTGGCATCCAGGGCGTGACGGCGTCTAACGGCGACCACATCCAGCAGCCTGCCCAGCGCTCTTCCAACAGCGATGCCCAGCCCGGCGGCTTCGCCAAGGGCGTGCCCGCGCTCGGCTCGACTCAGCCCTCGGCCGGCCAGTACACGACTGCCCAGCCCTCCGTCGGCGGCCAGCACGCTGCCGGCCAGGCCCCCATTGCCGGCCAGTACGCGTCCGGCCAGCCCGGCGTCCCCGGCGGCCTCGGCAACGCCCTCGACGGCACCGACACGTCTGGCGCCGCCATCGCCAAGGCCGATGCCGTGTACGACCCCTCTAACCTGAGCGACGCCGCGCGCACCCTCCAGGCAGACGCCTCGCGTGCCTTCCAGTCGCCGGTCGACGCCCACATCCAGCAGGTCGGCAACCAGCAGCAGCCCCAGCAGCCCCCCGTTGGCGGCCGCATCTAAGTGACATAGTATAAGTATTAGTGTGCTCCTCGTCTCGATTCGGACCAAGTTTGTAACAGCCCTGTCTATGCAACGTGTGTACGAGATTGTCGGGCGCATCTACATCTTGATCATCAAGTGCGGGCTCTTACGCCAACGAAGGAATCCGACGAGGAGGGCGGCGCCTGCGGCCATCCCTCCTGCCCAGAAGACGGCGGGGCGGTACGCCACGATGCCTCGGTCCTGTCCGCCGTACGCGGCGAGCAGGTATCCGGCGATGGGCGCGCCCATGAGATACCCGCCGGTCCATCCCGTCACGATCATGCCGAACGCGACCGTCATGCGCTGGCTGCCCATGATGGTGTTGACGACGGTAGGCATGATGGCGAAGAAGCCGCCGCTGCTCGCGCCATTGACGAGCACGAAGACGATGAGCGGGGCCAGGGAAACCGAGCTGGGCCAGAGGACGAGCAGTGAGATGCAGGTGATGAAGAGGACGGTGCAGAGGGTGTTGAGGGGGCCGAGGAGGCGGTCGGACAGGAACCCGGTGACGATGCGCCCGATGGCCGACGAGAAGTTGAACACGCAGACGAGCACCGCGCCGGTGGTTCCGCTCAGGTGCATCGACTGGGCGTATAGGGGAAGGAAGAACGGGGGCACGAAGAGGGGGAACGTGGCGAGCGCGCCGGACGCGAAGAGGACGAGGAAGTCGAGGTTGCGGAAGAGGGACCTGGGTGTTAGAGTGTGGACGAGCGCAGCACTGACCAGTCGACAAACTCCTTGCGCACGACGGTGGTGCGCTCCCGCACAAACCAGGCCGCCGGGAGGCACGTAGCGAGCATGACTAGCCCGACGAGGCGGAACGTCCACTCGAGTCCAAGGTTGCGCACGCCGGCCTCGAGGCCGAGGCTGATGACGGCGCCGCCGACCCCGCCAGCAGCGTACACGACACCAACAGCCGTGCCCCGCTTGGTGGTAAAGTACTGGGCCGGCGTGATGCTGATGACCATGAAGCTGAAGCCGACGCCAAAGCCCATCATGACGCCGGCGGTGAAGAAGAGGCCGCCAATGTTGCGCGTCGTGAAGCTGGCAAAGATCTGCGAGAAGGACATGAACAGGGTGCCGATGACGGCCATGTTGCGTGCTCCGAGGGCGGTGAGGATGCGCGAGTTGATGATGGCCATGACGGAGAGCATGGACACGGCGATGGATCCGACGAAGGCGAGGGTGGATGCCGGGGCGAGACGCTGCTCCACCAGCGTCGTCTGGAGCACGCCCCACGAGTAGGTGACGCCGACGAACCAGAACCCGATCATGGCGCAGCACGCGACCATGCTCCATGCGTGCCAGCCGCCGTCAGGCGCCGACGCGTCGAGCGCGCGCGAGGCCTCGAGCGGGTCGGCCGGGGTGTCGGTCGCGCTGTTGTCGACGGCTTCGGTCCCGCTGGCAGCTGTTGTGGAGCGCGTCGGCGCGCGGTTGAGCGAGTCGAGCTCGACGGCCTCGACCGGCGCCTTGGGCGAGCCTAGCGGATCCTTGCTGCTCGACATTGTGCGTGGGGAGTCAGAGTGAGTGCGGGTTAGGCCATTTTTATCTCGTCGCTTGGGCGCGGCAGCGTTGAGGCAGCCGAAGAACCCGGGACGTCATTTTCGAGTCGTCGAACAACGACACGTGATGAGTAAGCAAGAGATGCGAGCCGAGAAAGCGCGTGGAGCTGAGATTGTCCGGGATACGCTCCTCTTGGCGGAGAGGAGCAGCACATCGCCCATTGTCGCACGGGGCGGCGCCGGTCGGCCGGTATGAATCGCGGGGGAGATGGGGGCGAGCGAGGCCAACCCTGACCCTCTACATCCTCGCTCATGCTGCATGCTAGTGTAGATTAACAAGTGTACAACTGTCTTGTGCGTCTAAAAGATCCTCTTGAGCTGCTCGAAGAAGACGAATGTGAGGCATGTGTTGGGGACCATCCGGAGCCACGCAGGCAGCCAGCCGCGGAACAGGACGCGCAGGCCCTCGTGTCGGATCGACGACGTGACGATGCTCATGGCCGTCTGGGGATGTCAGCGGGCGATGCAGGGCGGGGCTCACCGTCTTGGGGTTGGTCGACGACTGCAGGCGCGACTTTACGACGTCGACCGGCGCGCAGATGGTGATGGAGATTGTGCCGCCGAGCGTCGCCGTGAGGAGGTGCAGCGGGATGCTGTCGGTAAAGTACGGCGTCTTGAGCAGGCGCGCCTTGATCACGTCGTAGCTGCGAGGTCAGGCCCGTGCTGCGTCGTGCGGGTTGGCAACGCACCAGGTGAGCTGGCTCGCGTTCAGGAGCACGGCGCGGAGGCTGGCCATTTCCCACCCGCGGAAGATGTGCGACACGCCCTCGTCGCGCGCAATCTTGTACAGCCCGTCGATGGCGTTGCGGTAGTGCAGGCGCTTGGCCTCGGGCTTGACGCCGTCGGACGAGAGGCGGACCATGACGAGTTCTGGGGTGGGTGTGAGCAGCAGGTCGAGGCGGCCAGTCGACCTACCCGCCGGAGCACCAACCACGCCAGCGACGGCGCCGGCAGCCGCCCCATTGATCACCATCTGCTTGGGCGACAGGCGCTCACCGCGGGCCAGCGCGCGGTCCTTGAGCCAGTTGTACAGGCCGAAGCGCGCGGCGCCGTACGTGCCCTGGCGGAGCAGGCTGCCGCTCAGGCCGGCCCAGAGCCCGCGCACGCCCGACGCCGCGACCGTGTTGCGCGCGGTCGCGAGCATCGTCTGGCGCGGGTACTGGACCTGGCTGCGGATCTTGGTCTGGTCGATCGGGTGTGTGATGCACGCGGCCATCATGGCTGCGGCGCCTGAGGGGTCAGCCAGGCGGACTGGTCACGCGAGCGGCTGGGCGCCAGCCAAAGTCGCATCCACACGCACCTCCCAGCCATGGTGGACTTGGCCTCGGCCACCGGACGGGCGGGCTGTCCCCCATGGGCGATTGAGTGTGTTGTGTGTTGTCCGACGCCGGGCCGCGATGGAAAAGTCAGTGTGTGATGAAAGCCGTCGCTTGTTTCGACTCGAAAGGTTGTCGCGGGATGCGGCCGGCCACCGAGTTTGCCGATAACAACAGCGCGATGCCAAGAATGCTCTTGCTATCTCGTCGTCGCCACATGCACTCGATGCAGATCGTGCCAAGAGGGCGCATGCGCCACGCCATGCAGTCTAATACATCACAGCCACATATCAATGCACCAGCTCCTTGACCATGTCCTCGACCACCTTGGCCCTAAACTCCTTGGTGCGCGGAACGCCGGGGACTCCGGGCTTGCGCTGCTCCGGCGTCGGCCCGTCCAGCGGCCTGAATTTGACCGCCCAGGACGCCAGGCGGCGGAGATGGGTGTCGAGGCGGCGCTCAAAGTCGGCGAAGTCGCCCGGCTCCCCGCCCGCCCAGAGACGCTCGGCAATGGAGCACAGCCGCGGGAACATGGCAAAGTCGACCTGGTCGCGCGTGCGGAGGTGCTCGGTCCACACGTTGGCCTGGCCGCCGACACACCCAGGCTGCACCCGGAACCCGTACGTCTCTCTCAGTGTGAGCGGCGGGCCGACGGGCACAGGCTCGTCCATGCTCTCGCTCTGCCGGTAGTCGAGGTACACGTCCATGTCGGGGCACGCGATGCACTCGAGGCCGCGCTCCACGGCGACGCGTGAAGCGACTGGCCCGCGCCACGCCGCGATCACCATATCGGCGGGGACTGGGCCGGCAAGCACCTCGTCCCACGCGTACGGCTGGCGCCCGCGCGCCGTGACGTGCGCGCACAGCTGGGCCGTGATCCACGGCTGGATGGCTGCGGGGCTGGCGATGCCGAGCTCGGCCATGCGCTCGAGGGCCCGAGGCGACGCCGCCCACTCGGCCGACGGCACCTCGTCACCGCCGATCCCGATGAGCCTGGACGGGAAGACGTCGATCAGCGCGTCGATGGCCTCGCGGCAGAACGCCAGCGTCGACTCCTCGAGGTTGATCGTGTGGGGGTTGAGCCCGAAGCGCGGCCACGGCTCGGTCGGCGCGCCGCCCGGGACGTCGGTGTTCGCGAGGGACGGGTACGCCGCGAGCGCGGCCTGGACGTGGCCGGGGAACTCGACCTCGGGAACGACGGTGACGAAGCGCGCCGCGGCGTGCGCGACGATGGCCCGCAGGTCGGCGGTAGAGTACCACCCCTCGTGGGTTCCGGGCTCGACTGTAGACTGCGGCCCGTGCCCGAGCTGCGTGGCGCCCCTCACACCGCCGACAGTGGTGAGCAGGGGCCAGCCGGGGACCTCGTACCGCCACCCCTGGTCGTCGGTGAGGTGCAGATGCAGCGTGTTGAGCCCGTGCCGCGCCATGAGGTCGATGTAGCGGCGCACGTCGTCAACAGGCCGGAAGTGGCGCGCGACGTCGAGCATGCACCCGCGCCAGGCGTGCGCGGGGGCCGAGGCCCACGTGCCGTACGGGACTGGGAGGGTCGGGGCGTGCGGGTCCCGGAGCTGGTCGAGGGCGACGAGGCCTCGGAAGACGCCGGCGGTGGAGCCTCCGGCGACGGTGACGCCGGTGGAGTTGATCGTGATCTTGAAGCCTTCGGCCGGGAGGGTCGATTCGACGGCAGTGCGCGCCACGGCGCCGTCTGGCCTCGGCTCTCCGAGGAGAGCCTGCGCGCCGTCCAACCCAGCGCCGTCGACGCGGACGCCGTCGAGACGCACGCTGCCGCTGGGGTCGATGTCAAAGTCGAGAGCGGGGATAACCGCGCGGTGTGCCGGCGGGGGGAGGCGCAGCGGCGTCCCGTGGGCCCTGGTGGACGCCAACCGGCCACCAAGCAGCACCTCGACCATGGCGCCGGGCGTGTCGTCGCCCGAGGGCTGCGCCGGGTCGAAGAGGACGAGGTCGGCGACCGCCCCGGGGTGGATCGCGCCGCGAGGGGCCGGGGACCTGTCCAGGCCGAGAACGCGCGCGGGGAGGGTCGTGAACGACGCGAGTATGCCGGCGCCGCGCTCCAAGAGGTGGACGGGCGCCCCGAGCTCGCGGGCGGCCGAGATCTGCGCAGCTGAGATGCCTGCCGAGGGCAGGAAGAGGACGGTACACCCTGTCTTCTCGGCGACACTGACCAACAGCGCGGCGGAAGAAGCGTCCCGGACGTCGGCGGAGAGGTACCCTCTCCTCTCGGCGATGAGCCTGCCGAGTCCCTCGAGAGCCGTGAGGTCGTCACCTGGTGCGACGTGCACGCCGTACGCGCCTCGCTCGAGCGCGGTCGCCAGGTCGGCGGGGGTGAGGCCGGGGAGCGAGACGAGCGCTACGACGTTGCTCGCGCCGGGCGCGGTGTCGCCCCGGACCACGCTCACGATCTCGGAGGCGGGCACGACCTGGACGCGCGTCGTGACTCCCGGCGCCGCCTCGCCGGTGCTTGGCACGAGGTCGATGAGTCCAGCGGCGAGGACCTTGCCCCGCGCGTCGACGACGCTCCCCTCCGGCGCGGGGCCGTCAAACGCGGGCTCGATGGCGGCGATGCGCCCCCCCTCGACGACGACGTCGGCGACGGCGCCGGAGGGCAGCGTGGCGGCGCGGTAGATGCGCACGCGGCCTGCTGCGGCGTGCTCGGCGCTGAGGGCGGGCATGGTGTCTTGTCTTGGAGCTGGGGAGAGAGGTGAGCCGCAGCTCCTATGTAGCCGACGCCGCGGGCCGGGTGGGGGAGCAGGGTGGGGGACGGGGTGGGGGAGCAGGGCTACCTTCGGCCGCGTCGCCGTCGTGCTTGCCGGTGCCAAGGGCGATAAGCAGCGCGAGTCGAGAGGAGTGTCGGGTGCGCTGCATGCGCTCTGCGTGCACGGTATAGACCGGCTGTCGTGCCGAGGACACGCTTGGCCGGGTGAGCATGTCTCGGCGAGGCCCACTGGCGGGGACTCGGCCCGCTCGACGGCGGCGACAGGCAAAAATCAAGCCTGCGGCCCGGCCGGCTGCTCCACGCACTGACACACGCACTGGCAAAAGCTGGACGAGTTAGGAATCGAACCAAAGACCTTGTCAAGTAGGTAGTAGTACTGCAGTACTCGTGCTAATGACACGCTCTACCAACTGAGCTACACGCCCGGGGATGTCAACTCCGACTCCGAGCACGCTCGGCGTCGGCGTCAGGCCACGACGGGGATCGAACCCGCAATCTCATGATGTACTCCTCATTGAGTCGTAGTCATACGCCTTGCCATTGGGCCACGCGACCTTGGTGTTTGTTGTGGGCAGGGATGGCACATGGGGGTGCGTCAGGGGCGAGGCTGGTGCGAGCGGTGGCGCCGCCGAGCGGTCAGTACGAGTCCATGCTGCGGGCATGCACAGTGACATATCGCGGATATGTACACAGGCGAGCTACGGGTCTGTTGTATACATGGAGACCGTGGCCCGGGTCACCACTTGGCCACCTTGTAGTCTTTGAGCAGGACGCCATAGACATCCTCTCCCGCCTCACCCCTCACAATCGGGTCGTAGATGCGCGCCGCGCCGTCGACGAGGTCCAGCGGGCAGCGAAAGCCCTGCTCCCACGCCTCTATGCGGGCAGGCCACGGCCGCTCGTCGGTCACCCATCCCGTGTCGGCCGACGTCATGAGGATGCCGTCGGCCGCGAACATCTCGGCGGCGGCCGTGCGCGTGAGCATGTTGAGCCCGGCCTTCTGCATGTTGGTGTGGGCGTGGCCGGGCGTCTTGAAGTGGTTGAACTGGCCCTCGGCCGCCGACACGTTGACGATGTAGGTCCGGGCGTGCGGGGACGCAGCGAGCGAGGGGCGGAGCGCGTTGACGAGGAGCGTCGGCGCAATCGCGTTGCAGAGGGAGACCTCGAGGATCTCGAGCGCCGGGATCGAGCCGACGCTGTTGGACCACGTGTTGGCTGGGGCCAGGTCGGGGAGTAGGCCGCCGGCGTCGATCCGGTCCGCGTCGTCCGGCCGGGAGTTCGGGGCGAGAGCGAGGGTTGTGTTGCGGTCGGAGATGTGGGCGACGGCGGACGATGCTGGGGTGGCCTCGGCTGGTGCCGCGTCCAACGCCGCAGGCTTCGGCTCAGCCTCCTGAGCTGGCAGCGCACACGGGCCAGACGGCACAGGTGCGTTGAACCGCCCGAGGATGTGGACCCTCGGCGTGTGCTCGCCGACCGGCAGCCCCTCCTCCTCGGCCCGCATCAGCGGCGCGTACGCTTCCGCCGAGCGGCGTATGGTCTGCGCGGCGTTGTTGATCAAGATGTCGATCGGCCCAGAGGCCGTGGCGAGGCTGGCCAGCCGGAGCACCTGCCTCGGGTCGCGCAGGTCGATGCCGACAATCTCGAGGCGGCCCATCCACTCGCTGGCGTCGGGGAAGCGCGCGAACCGGCGCACCGCGTCGGCGGGGAAGCGTGTAGTCATCGTGACGTGGGCTCCGTCGCGCAAGAGCATCAGGACGACGTACATCCCGATCTTGGCGCGCCCACCGGTCACGAGCGCGCGCCGGCCCCGCAGGTCGGCCCGTGCATCGCGCTTGGCGTAGTTGAGCGCCGCGCACGGCGGGCACAGCGCGTAGTAGAAGTGGTGCACGGCGGTGTAGCTGTGAGAGCAGACGTAGCACTTGCGCGCATTGTACAGCGTCCCGGGGACGCCAGTGAGGCCGTCCGTCTCGTCGTCGAGGCGCGAGCCGGTGACGGTTGCGTTGACCGTCGCCTGGTCCGCGGCCATCTTCTCGGCGGCTGAGAGGTGCCGGTGAAGCGGGTCGGGCGGCGCAGGTGATGAATCATGTGAGGCATTGGGCGTGCCGGGTCGGGGGAGAGTGTGAGTCGGGTGTACAGAGCTGGAGCGAGAGGTCGCGCTCGAAGCTGCTGTTGCGGCTGACGCTGCCGAAGCTGCGCTACCGCGCCGAGCCTTCCTCCGTGCCCTGTTGATAACCTTGGACTTGGGGGGTTTGAGGAGACGGCCGGCCGCGGCGCGGAGGGCCTTGGCGTGCGGGTGGTCGTGGGGGAGGGTCGCCGCCTTTGCGAGGACGTCGAGGCATGCGCTGATGTCGCTGTTGCCGAGCGCATGGGCCGGGGCCATGCTAGAGTCTGGCGACGGCGAGGCTGCCTCGTCGCCAGACTTCACGGGCTAGTACTGGTCGTGGTTCATGTTTGGGGAGTTGAGTTGCTGGTGATGAGTGGAAGAGCAAGAGGACGGGGATGCCGATTCAAGAAGGCAAGTCTGCCCGTCCCCGCTCCCGCTTCCGACGCCATTTCGAGTCAACATCGACTCGTCCCGCTCGGGCTTGTGGGTAGGAAGACATGCACTGCACTGCACAATGCATCACGCCAAGCGGTGCCCTCTACGAGTGCTTCGTCCTGCTGCCTATGGGAAACGCATTCCTGAACGCTCCGATCGTGTCTTGGCTCTTCGATGTGTCGTAGACTGCGAACACGACGCGCTCAAACACGCCGTGGAAGGGTCCACCAGGTGCGAGCAGCACCGCAAACGCAGAGGCAGTGTCCTCGGCGCGGCACTGGAACACTCCGCAGCCCCACGCGCCGAGCACAATGACGCGGACGTTGTGGGCCGCGGCGACGGCGAGCACGCGCGCTGCACGCTCGCGCAGGAGGGCGGGCACGGTGGCGAACGCCGCCGGGTTGGCCTTCTTGAGCGCCCCGGCGTTGGGTGCGGGCGAGGTGAGGAATCCGACAGCGTACGGCTTGGCGAGGAGCGCGCCGGTCGCCGAGTCGCGGTACACGGGCACGGCGGGCGACCACACGACGCGGTGCGAGTAGCGCGTGTCGCGCACCTTGTTGTGGTGGGCGTAGAACCCCGCCGCTGCTGGCGTCATGAGCGTCGTGTACAGCGCAGAGGAGCGGCACACGTCCTCCTCCTGGGCACGCGCGCCCCCGAGGTACCCGCCGCCTGGGTTGCGCGCCGACGCAAAGTTGAGTACGGCGATGGAGGTGGCGTGTTCTGCGAGGGCGAGGCGCTCGTGCGCCGCCGTCGACGTCTCGGGGGTGACTTCGATCTGGGTGTCGAAGGCGGGCGGGGGTGGGGCCTGGGTCACTTGCTGGAGGAGTCGCTGGGTGGCCTCCGGGTCGTAGCTCACGACGCCGTCGCAAGCCGTCTTGACGAGTGCGCCGAGGTCGACGCGGCCCGCGACGGGGTGGGTGTAGAAGCCGGCGGCGACGATAGCTTCGTTGTCGACCGACAGCTTCTGGTTGCGCGAGCGCTGCGAGGTCGTGGATGGGGGTGCTGGTCCGGGCATGGCTTGGGGTGAGGTGAGTGTGATGCAGTGTCAGTAGTGAGCAGTGAGCAGGCGATGCTTGTAGGCGTCAGTCGCGTCGGGCTGGCATCGGGAAGTGTTTCGACGCCGGAGCCGACGCTGTTGACAGCGACTCGTGCGCCGTCGACTCGAGCAGTAGAAGCCGTGCTCAGACTGGTGCGCCGCCGTGTTGACAAGATGGGTGTGATGCATGTGATGATTGACATCACATCCAGTCGATCCACGAGGTGACAGTGTATACGCGTGGTTGTGACGGCCGATATCACGCCCGACGCAAACACCTCACCACTCGTCACTCACCACATTGCCTCGAGTCCGACCTCTTGACGAACACCCGCCTCACCCTGCTCGTTCCCACGCTGTCCGACATCGCGGCCATCAGAGAGGTGGGCAAGGCCAGTCGAAGGCACAGAAGGGACGAGCAGAGCGGCGGGTGACGTGCGGGTGCGGGTGCGGGGGCTGGGGCTGGACTGACGGTTCGACGACCGACGCGGTGACGGCCTCGCGCGCGCGACTGACTTGACTCCCACGGCTAGGCTCATACGCACTCCCCCGCAGGCACGATTCCATACCCCACCCGCCTTTCGGAGAGCACATCGTTCCCGACCGCCGACCGTTCCAGCGCCGTTTCCATACCAACGGGATGGCGGTGAGGAACAGCTGACCTCTGGAACAGAACTAGGACGGCGCGCTGACCTGCAATGACCACCCGACCCGATCCACTAGGAACAAGATTAGAGTTCAAGGTAGCTGGTTCCGATGGCGCGCAGCTCGACTCGCAGCGTCGTCGCAGAGCCCGCCGTACTTGTTCCAGACCCGTTCCGATCCTCCTACCCTGCGGTTTCATCGACGTGTAGAGGGTCGAAAGCACGACGAGCACTGTCCAGAGAGGGGGGACGCCGCAATGACGCAACCCTCATCAAGCTCTAACTTTAGCTCTGTCGCCTGGTCACACACATCTGCACCATCGACACTACGAGCGGCACGTATCAGCAGCACGCGGCGGCAGCGCGAGGATGCACCAGCACGTGTATAGTCACCATCGCAACCGAGGGGGGCGTGCTCGTTGGGGCAGGCGTCGTCGTTGGGGACGGAGCATGTCGATGGCTATAAGAGGAGGTGCTAGTGGGTCGCCTAACACCCCACGTCACCCACCACAATGTCCGACCAAGCCGCCTTCACCACCCAGAACGAGGTCAAGCAGTCGCTTGGCCTCCAGAAGGTCCACGCCAAGCGGAACCCAAACTACAAGAAGGACGGCCTCGGCTCGTACCTCCGCGCGCTGCGCAAGTACGGCTTCAACCCCACCGAGCTCGGCCCGTACGGCTGGGAGGCGGCCAGGCAGCTCGAGCAGCGTGGTCTCCAGGGCAGCACTGAGCGCGTCGGCGGCCTCGCGCGCCTTGTCGAGACGCACCAGCTCGTCAAGAAGACCGAGACCGGCAGCGTCCCCGTCCCCGCCGAGTCTATCCAGAACGACGCCATGTACCTTTCCGATGTCCCGATCGGCACCCCGGCCCAGGTCGTCGCCCTCGACTTTGACACCGGCTCGTCCGACCTCTGGGTGAGCAGGGTTGCTGTCCACCGCTGACGCCAGACCTTCTCGACCGAGCTCCCCGCCGCGACGCAGAAGAACCACTCCAACTTTGACCCGAAAAAGTCGTCGACCTGGCAGCCGCTGCAGGGGTACACCTGGGCGATCAGCTACGGCGACAAGTCGTCGGCGTCGGGCAACGTCGGCCTCGATGTCGTCGACCTCGGCGGGCTCAAGGTGAAGAACCAGGCCGTTGAGCTCGCGCAGAAGCTGTCTTCCCAGTTCGCCACCGGCACTGGAGACGGCCTGCTCGGCCTTGGCTTCTCGTCCATCAACACTGTCAGGCCCAGGCAGCAGCTCACGCCCGTCGACAACCTCATCCAGCAGGGCACGCTCCCCCCGGGTGCCCAGCTCTTCACGTCGGCATTCTACAGCGACAGGGACCTTGGCAAGGAGTCGTTCTACACCTTTGGATGGGTCGACCAGGACCTTGTCAAGGCTTCGGGCAAGGCCATTGACTGTGAGTGGTGTTGCGCTGGAGGTGGTCTAACGACAAAGGGACTCCCATCGACAACTCGGGTGGATGGTTCCAGGTGCCGTCGACGTCGGCCCAGGTCAACGGCAAGTCGGTCTCGGTGCCCCGCAACACGGCCATTCTGGACACTGGCACGACGCTCGCGCTCGTCTCCGACAGCGTCGTCAAGGCGCTGTACGCCCAGATCCCGGGCGCCAAGTACAACACCAGTTACCAGGGCTGGACCATCCCCCTGGGCATCACTGCCGAGCAGCTGCCCAAGTTCAGCCTCGCCATTGGTGACACGCAGTTTGTCATCCAGCCCGAGGACCTCGTCTTCACGCCCGTCGACAACAAGAGCTGGTACGGCTCGGTCCAGTCGCGCGGCGACAACGACTTTGACATTCTCGGCGACGCATTCCTCAAGTCGGTCTACACTGTGAGTTGGCGGCGAGTGGCAGAGTGGCAGAGTTGGCGGCGAGTAGCAACGCTGACGGCCAAGATCTGGGACCAGGGTAATCTCCGCGTCGGCCTCGTGCCCAACATCCGCGAGGTGCAGAACCTCGAGCCCGTTGAGGGGAGGCAAACGTATACCGCCGGCAGTGGCAGCGTGGTTCGCGACTAGTTGCAGTTTGAAGTGTAAACAAGGCCGAGGGTCAATGAATGAATATGAAGTGTACAGGAGGTGGTGGTTGCGGCGCCGTAGCGGCTCCGTACCTCCGAGGCCCGCTCAAAATCCTCGGCGTCGCGCCGACTCGGCGGGTGAAAAAGTGGAGGTAGCAGTGGATACTACCGCGTTAAGCGAGCCAGTTTCCTGAGCGCAGCGTCGAGCAGGCAGGCGCTGCAATGTCACCATATTCTTGTCATCGACGTGCGTATTTGAAGGCCGAGAGCGGCCTGTGCATGAGCGACGGCGTCCAGTGTTGGCCATTCAAGGTTGTGGAGGGCAAAACTGCCGAAGACACGTTGTTGTTGTGGACTGGGTGTGTCGGAAGGTTGACAGACCTGCCTCGGCCACTTGCCACTGCCTGCCCCACATTTCATGTTTATCCTGCCGACAGCAAATTTGAGGTCACCCAGCAACCAGCAACCCGTCAGTGCATGCTATACTGGTGCGGGCTGCGCAGAAAACTTGCAAGTCAGCAGCAGATACGCTAGTGCATGCATCGTGCTCTGGATATGCGATGGGTCGGATTTGGGGCGGTCAAGAGGGTATTACCGGCAAGAGCCGCGTTGCCAAGGTTGCAGCGGCTTGCGGCACCTGACCCTCCCTCCCCCTCCCCTGGCCCGACCCCGGTCCGCTTGATGCAACAGAGCCTCGCTTACACTATCGATACCTTCGCCATCTCATCAACTACTCGTCGCTCATAACCCATACCTCGGCGTGCCATTACCCTTGGATCGTCACCTCGGCGCACCGCCGCGATGCTTCACAACAACAAGCAGCTCGACCGGAGCGACAGTTATGATGATCAGGTCGTGTACGACTTTGTGACTGCCGAAGACGGTTCGCGGCTGGAGCCGCCGTCTCGTGAGTCGCGTCCCGTGCTGCATGCTGCGTCCGGGCCAGTGCTAACAGCTTGCAGGTGCTTGCGTGAGTTGAACGACTGCCCGGGAGGCCAACACACTAACACGTGCTACAGGACGCCTGTCGCAAGATGAAGATTCGTTGTATCGACAAGGAGAACCCCCCGTGCAAGAGGTGCCGGCACATGAAGCTGCAATGCCGGTTTGCAGTGCCCCCCGTTCCGAGGGCAGTGTACGAGGAGAATGAGGCGACCAAGAAGTGGGTGGTGGCCGGGTTGTCCTTGCTGACGTCGTAGCCGCCTCGAATCGCTCGAAGGACACGTCTCGGGCATCTACAACAAGCTCGACGACATCTCGGCGGTCCTACGGCGTCTGGCACCCACTACACCGTCCGACGCGGCGTCGCCCAGTATAGGTAGGCTGCGGTCTTGTGCCGCCCGGCGTCTGCTCACCCCTCAGCCCGCCATCAGCACGGCTCTGCTTCATCGTCCACTCCACACCACCCCCTGCGACCACCGCTCACCCGCGGGCAGTCTCACTCGCAGACCAACACCCCGGCAACCCAGGACTCGCAATACTCGCGATGGCAGCCGGACGGACTTGCCGAACCGATCCCGTCGACCGCCGGCCGGCCCAGCCTATCGGCCCAGGGACACTCGCAGAGCATGGACAATATGCCGCTGCCGCGCCCGAACTCGACTGGCGATGCACGTGCGCCGGGTACATCGAGCCCCCATCCCTCGATGCAGCGCGGGGCCTCGGCGCCCGCTGCTGCGCGCGACTCGTCGCCGACGTATGAGGACCACGACGACCCGCTGCAGAGCGCCATGGTCAACGAGCCGTTCCGGGAGATCACTCGACGCGAGGAGGAGCTGTGCCTCATTGCCGAGCAGCACGACCCGGCGACGATCCCCCGCCGCGCACGACGACCCAGCCACGGCATCGTGCGCGACGTCAGCCGCAACAGGCTGGCCAAGCGGCGCCGCGTCGACGGCGAGGGCGCCGCCGATGGGGAGGACGACGCGGATGGCGAGGAGCGAGAGGACTGGGCGCCGCTGCCCATCCGTGAGAAGGGAGATCCTCTGCGGCACGACTTTGACCCGGTGCGCTCCGGGCTGTGTACCGAGGAGGAGGGCAAGGCGCTGTTCCAAGAGTGGGTGTGGCGTCGAGACGGGATGCTCACGCCTGCAGATTCTTCAAGTACGCGCACCCGTTCATGCCCATCTTTGATCCTCGCGAAGACACGTGGGAGCTTTTGCGCCGTCGCTCGCCGTTCTGCATCACAGTCATCTTGATGGTCGCGCTTCGCGCGCGTGAGAGCGCCGGGCCACCATCCGAGCTGTCCAACAAGTGCAGGGAGGAGGCCGAGAAGATGGCCAAGGCGACGTTGTTTGAGCCGATTGCTACCCTCGAAACGCTCCAGGGTCTGAGTAAGTGCCTCTGGCGTTGCGTTTCTGACCGACCAGTCCTTATGATTGCATGGGGACAGCATGCGTGGCGTATCTGTTGCCATGCCATGGCATTGGCCGTCGACATGCGCCTCTACCGCTGCCTGCCGTACCTGCACAAGATCCGCACCGACAGCCAAAACCCGAACCATATGCTGGAGAGGCAGCGGCCGCTCGTCGTGGGCGCGAGGCTGTGGCTAGCCGTGAGTGGATGGCGGCCGGCTGAGACTGACCCACCGCAGCTTGTGAAGCAGACATACGAGATGTCGTACAACCACGCACTTCCCATCCTGTTCCCGTCGCTGCCGCACCACAGGCGAACGGCCTACGCGCGCGGGCTCCTCGACCACCCCCTCTCGACCATCTACGACTCGCGCCTCGTCATCTCCGTTGAGATTCACGAAGTCCGCGAAGGCGCGTTCAGGCCATACGAGTCGATTTCCACCCTCGACCAGGCCGAGATGGACGACATGCTGCGCAGCGCCAACCGGGGCATCAATGATCTCTACGACTACTGGATCGAGTACTACCACCGCATGGGGCTGTCGGCGGACCACTTCCTGATGATGGAGCTTACAAACCAGCGGGCTTATGCTATGTGGGTGGTTGTCGTGGCCGGCGCTGACTCTTGCAGCATGTTCACCAATGCGCCGGCATGGTATGGTGTGCACAAGCAGCCGGATGTCCACCTGCTCTCGCACGAGAGGCAGCAGTGGGTCTCGGCCGCGGTCCGCTCAGGAGCCTACCTCATCTCGACGGTGTCCAACAAGCAGCTGGAGAAGGACTCGGAGTTTGGCAACCACAACTTCCGTGAGTGTTGCGGTGGGTGCAGCGCTGATGGTAGACGTCGGCATTGTGGCCACGGCACGCTACCTCATTCGTATGGTGGAGCTGCTGCCAGGTGTCGTCGACTTGTACCAGGTCAGCCTGGATATCGACCGCCTGCTCATCAAGCTGCCGTATTGTGAGTAAAGAGGACAGGGAACCCTGCTGATGTCAGACCCGGTGCAGCCCTTTGCCGACGGCCTCCGCCGCACGCTGATCAAGGCGCGCGAGCAGGGCATCCTGCCGCATACCACGTTGACCGAGGAGGCGGCGCGGCAACCGACAGACCTCCCTCCGCCGCCCAAGCCTCGCCCTGGCACACCTGGCTCAGGCATCTCCGAGTTCCCAGGCTTCAACCCGTTCCCCTGGAACGATCCGGTCCAGCCTGCCAACCCGATGGCGACGGCAGCTCTGTCCATGACGCGTGCGTCGATCGACGGCAATGCCACGGACGCTGCCCGCGTCTCCACTGGGATGCCCGAGAACGTCCCCTGGCCCGAAGTGGATTTCAACCTCTCAGACTGGTTCCCTGCACCTGATGGTGAGAATCGAGCTGTTTGGGATCGAGGTAGTGTTATCGCGCGGGACAGAGCTGACAGTACAGACCCTCTCGGAATGCTCCCAGGCGTGGACACGAGTGCTCTGGACGGCGACATGGCAAACTGGTTCCCGGCAGCGCCTCAGGTCTGGATGGACGATTCTGCCGCTGATCTCATGTCGCGCTACAATGCTGGGCAGTAGAGTGTATGCTATAGATTGTACTTGTAGTGCCTTGCACCATGTATGGACTTTACTCGGTGGATGGGCATCAGAGGGCACCCGCACGACTGGCGCGAATGGCTGCGACGGTCTCGGCAATCGTCTCGTCCTTGGCGCGGTACTTGAACCCGAAGGCGGCCTCAGCCTTGGAGCCGTCGTACACGATCGCCGTCGAGTCGAGCTCGGCACGGAACGAGGGGTCGGTGTTGCCACGGGTGAGCCCAGCGGCGTTGGCCTCGTCCTTGGTCGCGCCGATCGCCAGGTCGTTGTTGAAGAGCGTGTCGGCCGACAGGATGAAGCGCTCGCCCGCGGCCTCGGGCGTCGAAAGCGCCTTGACAGAGGCGTAGGCTACGTCACGCACGTCAACGACGCCGCCAAAGCCGTGCTTGAGGGTCGAGGCATCGGCGCCGGGCTTGAGCCACGGGACGAGCGGCGTGACGCTCTCGGGGATGCCCTGCCCGTGCTGGATCGGCGGGCCAAAGTTGAAGGACGGGTTGAGGGCGACGCCGTCGAACGCGGGGCTGTGGTCTGCGAACCACTTCCAGAAGGCGCGCTCGGCCTGGGTCTTGGACGCAGAGTACTTGACCGGTCCGGAGGCAGCGGCCTCGAGCTTGAGCGCCTCGGCGACGCCCTCGTCGTTCCACTGGGCCTCGGTGTAGACGACCCTGCCCTCGGGCTGAGACCCGGTGCGCACGACTTGACCAATGGACGCGATCGATGAGAGGATGACGACCCGCTTGACCGCCGTGGGCGCGAGAGCGTCGAGAAGGTTGTCGACGCCCGCCACCGCCACTGCGATCATGTCCGAGGCCGGGCCCGCGAAGCTCAGGTCGACTGGCGACGCGAGGTGAATCACGCCGTCGACGCCATGCACCGCATTGTCGTAGGCTCCCTTGGCGGCAATCTCCTTGACGATGGTGTACGAGACCGATTCTTTGTACTCTGGGAAGAGGTTCTTGACGTACTCGCCCTTCTCGGGGGTGCGGACGGCGACGCGGACCTTGTAGCCCTCGTCGAGCGCGGCTTTGACAGTGTAGCTGAGGAGTTAACCACTAGGGTGCTATGAAGACGGGCAGAGCTTACGATCCGATGTAGCCCGAGGCACCGGTGATGAGAAGGAGGCCAGAGTTGAGTGCGGGCATTGTCCGTCGAGGAGATTGAGTCGGTTGCGAGGTGAGAGAGAGGATGTGGTGACTGAGTATCATGTCTGGCGTCTTTTAACCACTCGACGGTGGTGTCTAGACGTACGACAGCCCTCAACGCTGCGAGCTTAGTGCCCAATACGTCGACAGCTGACTGAGATTCGCTTGGGAGAGTCTTGGTCAGCTACGTCAGTTCAGCGTTCGTGGGCGCAGGCCAAGTGTGTCAGCTCCCAGCGAGGCGTGTGTCAGTTCCCAGTCAGAAACGCTGACGCAGGTGGACATACTGTGTATCGAAAGGGCGTCAGCGGCCTAGCGCCGACAGAGGCGACGAATAGAGTAGGCGGGGTGGCAGGGCGAGCACACGGGCAGGGAAGTAGCTGGGAGATTGATAAGCAGAATCGAGCGCCATTTTGTGCGGATGTAGTGAAGGAGCGTCGCACATCATCGGCTACCGAAATAATGGCGCCTTTGAGGATGCACAGATATGATGGAGACTGACGAGTGGACGCAAATGGCGCAAACACGACGAGGTCGACATCGGCCATGCTCGGCAATTCGGTGACCAAAACACTGTTCCGGGTAAACACGCCGAGTTGAAGCGGCCGGCTTGTCTTGGCCCATCTCACCCGACGGTCGTGTCGGTCGGGTCAGGCAGGACGGCCCGCTCTCAACCACTCTCTACCTCATCCGCGCATATCACAGCACTACAGACTAGAGATGCCCCCACCTATCGACTACACTGCGTATGAGACGGGCTCGCGCCGCTCTACCGTCTTCAGCACCAAGGGCGTCGTCTGCAGCTCGCAGGTCTTGGCATCCGAGGCGGGTCTGGCCATCCTCCGCCAGGGCGGAAACGCAGCCGACGCCGCGGTCGCGACTGCGGCGGCGCTGAATGTCGTCGAGGTGGGTGTAGTCGATGCGCAGTGCCATGTGCTCACGCCCAGCCCTGCAACACTGGAATCGGTGGTGACGCGTTCGCCCTCTTCTGGGATGCCAAGCAGAAGCGCGTGCGGGCCGTCAACGGCTCGGGCCGCAGCCCAGCCGCCCTCAACCTCGGCGTCGTCCGGGGCGCGGGCATAACGGGTGACCTCATCCCGTACACCAGTGCCCACGCCGCGACTGTACCCGGTGCCGCCGCCGCGCTCGTCGACATCCACGCGACGTTTGGCAGCGGCAAGCTGACCCTGGCCGAGGTGCTTGCGCCCGCGATCCAGCTTGCCGAGGACGGCTTTGGCGTCCATCAGATGGCGAGCTACGAGGTGGGTTGGGTGTTGGTTCGGCGCTCACCACGCAGTGGGGCCTCTTTGGGGACTGGCTCCGCCAGGTCGCCGAGAAGTACGGCCCAGGCTACCCCTTCCTCATCGACGGCAAGACGCCCAAGCCCGGGCAGTACTTTTCCAACCCCGACCTCGGCAAGACTCTGAGGGAGCTTGGTGCCAAGGGCAAGGACGCATTCTACAAGGGTCCCATCGCCGAGGCCATTGTCGAGGCGGTCAACTCGAACGGCGGTGTCATGACTCTCGAGGACCTCGCCAACCACGACACCGACTTTGTCGAGCCCATCTCGTACACTTACTCTACCGAGAAGCTCCGGGTGTACGAGTGCCCTCCGAACGGCCAGGGTCTTGCGGCGTTGATTGCGCTGGGCATCCTTGACGTCCTGCGCGAGGACGGCGTCATCGACCTGGAGACGGTCAAGGAGGGCAGTGCCGAGTGGTATCATGCCGAGATTGAGGCCATCCGCCTGGCGCTTGCCGACGCCGGCGCGTACGTTGCCGACCCCAACTTTGTCGAGGTCCCGGTTGAGAAGCTGCTGTCGAACGTGGGTGCGGCGTGGGGCGTTCGCTAAGACGCGCAGGAGTATCTCCGCGAGCGCGCCAAGCTCTTCAACCCAAAGGCTGCGACCGCCAAGTACCACCAGGGCAAGCCGCTGTCGACCAGCGACACGGTGTACCTCACCGCCGCGGATTCCGAGGGCAACGCGATCTCGTGTACGTCAGTCGCACCCTTCGGAGGCTGACACTTAAAGTCATCATGAGCAACTACCTGGGCTTCGGCACGGCGATCGTCCCGAAAGGCTGCGGCTTCACCCTCCAGTCTCGCGGCTCTGCTTTCAGCCTCGACCCCAACTCGCCAAACGTCATCGAAGGCGGCAAGCGTCCCTTCCACACCATCATCCGTGAGACGGCGCCTCTGCAGCATGTCTAACCCACACAGCGGCCATGGTGACCAAGGACAACGACTTGTTCATGTCGTATGGCGTCATGGGCGGCCCGATGCAGCCTCAAGGCCACGTCCAGGTCCTCACGTACGTATCTGGCGTTGGCGCAGCTGATGCCCAGCACGCTCCTCCACCGCGGCCGCGATCCGCAGCTCTCGCTCGACGCAAAGCGCTTCTGCGTGGGAGGAACCGGCCTTTGGGGTCAGAATGCCAAAGAAGCTCTCCACAACCGCTCCGTCGCCATCGAGCATGGCGTCGACCCCGTCGTCATCCAGCAGCTGCGGGATCTGGGGCATGAGCTCGAGCTTGTCAAGGGGCCCGAGCAGCAGTTCTTTGGCAAGGGCCAGGTGATCTTGAGGACCGTAGATGAACGCACGGGCAAGAGAGTATGGGCGGCTGGCTCGGACTTTAGGGGTGACGGCTGTGCATTGCCCCAGATCTCGTAGCAAAGATGACCTCATGCAGACGTCGTTGTATGGTGCCCGTGGACCTCCGCAGTTGTGCGCGTGCAAGTCAGGTGATTTTTTCGGCCCCTTCGCCTCCCGTCCCTTGCCCCACACAGCCGCCGCTCGGTTCCTGCTCTCCGAGATGGCTCCGAGGTCTGGCCGTCGTTTCTTTCTTGCCTCCTAACACTTGCTCACTTGCTCATTGACGCGCTGAGCCACCCTCGACTCGGATTCTGGCTCCTGCGCATCTTGGCGGCAGCGTAGTGTTGAATCGTGTTGATCACTCCGGGCCGTCGCCAACGCCACCGATACCGACCACCAACCGCGTGATCGCCCCCGCCGCAGTCTGTGCGCGACTTGATTGGAGCAACAACTTGGCCATGTCGACGCACAACCACAGTGAGAGCGACCAGCTGGTCTCTCCCCACCGCCGTGGTGATGGTCACGACCTCACCCCGCCCGACGCAGGCAACAGCGCGGATGCCAAGGATGTCAATCGTGAGTCGGCCTGCGTCGCCAGATCCAGATTGCTGACGCTTTGTCAGGTGCATGTGTAAGTTGCTGAGCTTATGATCCCCTACACCTCGCCAACGCCACCAGGATGCCTGCCGCAAGATGAAGATTCGCTGTATCGACAAGGAAAACCCGCCGTGCAAACGCTGCCGCAACATGAAGTTGGAGTGTCGCTTTGCTCCAGTTGTCGTGCGGATGCGTCTGCCCGGCGAGGACCTCGGAGACACGAGCAAGTCGTATGTGTAGTAGATGCTGGGTTGATACTGACGGCTAGCAGCCGCCTCGACCTGCTCGAAGGCCAGGTTTCCAACATGAACCGCAAGCTCGACGACATCTCGACGTTTCTGCTCCGTCTGCCAATGGCACAGCCGGCCAACCCGCCAGCGCCTGCACCGGCTGCTGGGCGACCTCTCAGTGACCACGGCAGCTCTCCGCGATACGATCAGCGACAATCTGTAGAGCGGTCGCCTTCCAACAGCCTCATCGCCCGGCAGGCCAGTTGGTCGACGACGACGCACCACCTCAAGCAGCCGCAGCCCGTCCCATACCCACCCTCCAGCTCGACGCCGTCCGACTCGATGGGGCCGCCGCACGACCCCTATCGGCCAGCTCCCACTCGCTCACCCCTATCCCGTGCGCCGAGGTCGGCAGGATCCGAAGAGGACGACCCTCTGGAGTCGGCGGTCCGGATGGAGGCGTTCCGCGGTCTCACAGACAGGGAGGAGGAGGTGCGACTGCGCGACGAGGGTGGAGGCGCGCTCGATGAGAGCGAGGGGTCGCACTATCGCCCGACGCTCCATCCCGACTCTTCGTTGCGGAGCACGAAGCGGCGTCGGATCGACGACGACGGGTGGAGTCAGCATAGCCCGAAAGACCGGCTGCGGCATTCGGATCCCGTGGAGCTGGGCATCTGCACGGAGGCCGAGGGCAAGGAGCTGTTTGACAGGTGCGTGTGGGCGGCTGCATCGGCTGACTCTCAGGTTCTTTGCGTTCTCGCATCAGTTCGTGCCCATCTTGGACCCGAGGGAGGACACATGGGATGAGTGCGTAGCGCTGTGCTGGAGTAACCGCTGATGCCCGCAGATTGCGCCGTCGCTCGCCATTCCTTCTCACCGTCGTCCTCCTTGCTGCCGCTCGAGCGAGGGAAGGGGCCGGGCCGCCGTCGCAGTTCTCGAAGCGCATCAAGGAGCATGCCGAGCATCTAGGTAGGCCAAGTTGTCGGCAGGACTGACCATCGCAGCGAGACTTACCCTGTTCTCGCCCGTCTCGGCACTCGAGACTGTGCAGGCGTTGAGTGCGTCGTGTTATGTGCTCCCGTTGACACACCCAGCGCTACTGACCTCGTGGGGTGACTCGACGTGGCGTCTGTGTTGTGAGTGCCTTGGGGCTGAGGCCGATAGCAACGCTGACATGTACAGGCCACGCGACTACCATTGCGTGAGCGCACGGCTACAACTTGAAGCTCACACCCCAGCGTCGACATGGGCCTGTTCAAGTGCATCCCGTATCTGCTGCGAATGCGGGACAACTGGAACAAGTCGCCCGAGTTCTTGGACCGCCAGCGACCACTCATGATCGGTGCTCGCATCTGGCTAGCTGTATGTGTCGTCACGAGGCCTAGGCTGACCCGCAGCTTGTCAAGCTCACCTACGAGTGCGTATCGACCCCTGGGCCCTGCTGACGACAGAATGTCCCTCAACTACCACCTCCCGCTGCCGTTCCCAGCGCCGAGTACTTTCCGAATGGACCAGGCCAGACCTATCCTCGAGCACCCGCTGGCTACCACGCTCGATGCTCGGTTCATGGTTTCTGTCGAGCTCCTTCAAGTTCGAGGTGGGTGGCTAGGGCCTGCGCATACGCTGACAGTTGCAGAGCCCCTGTTGATGCCCTATGATGCCGACTCTACCCGCGATCCCGCCGATGTTGATCGCCAGCTGCGGGACATCAACCAGCAGATCAGGACAGCATACGATCATTGGTGTGACCATTACCGTGAGTCGGGGCGGCGAGCTGCAACGGGGGTTGAGCTGACGAGGTGAAGACCGCATCGGGGTGCCGGACGACCACTTCCTGGTCGAGGAGTGTGAGTGGCGAGGGTATGGGGTTGCTTGGCAGCTGACACGGGTAGTGGGACGACACAGGGCGTATGCGACGTGCGTACAGAACGCAGCCAGACACTGACCCTCCACAGCATCTACACCAATTCACTCGCTCTCGTCGGCGTGCGCGACCGAAGCGAGGTAACGTCACTATCGCTGGAGCGGCGGCAATGGCTCGGCTCGGCTGTCCGAGCTGCGGCCTTCCTCGTCGCGTCCATTGGCAGTGACCACCCCGACAGGGCTGCCGAGTTTGGTGAGTCCTGCGTTGCGATCCATCGGCTAACAAGTTCAGTCACTGGTAACCACTTCTTCTGTGAGTCATCCTGCCGACGCGCCGCTCCAGCACGCTGACGACCTCAGACGTCGGCGTCGTCGCCATGGCGCGCTACCTAATCCGCATGGTCAGCCTCTTCCCCGAGGTGTGCGATCTGCACCAAGTCAGCTTTGACATTGACAAGCTTCTCCGCAAGATGCCGGAGTGTAAGTGGACACGACGACCGCGTGCTGACGCGACAGTCCCATTCGTCGAGATGCTGCGCGTCACCCTTTCCCGCTCTCGTCGCCAGGGCATCCTCCCATACACGTCGCTCAGCCAGGCGAGCCCCGAGAACCCGCCGCCGCCGCTTCCGGAGAATGTTGTCCAGAACGGAGCGGAGCAGCAGCAGATGAACCTGGCAGCGATGCAGTTCCCGTGGGGCAACGGAGACCAGGTCGAGCAGCACGGACAACCCGGCGGCGTCAACGTGGTGCCCGAGGACATTCTTGGGATGACTGTGAGTCGGCAAGAGAACTCCCAACCGCTACGTCACTGACATACGCACAGGACCTTTCATCTTGGTTCCCGTTGGGTGGTGAGTGGGATTCGCGGCTGTCACTGGACCCTACTAACGCCGATTAGACGCCCAAGCTCCACTCGACCTCGACAGCATGTCCAAGATGGATGCTCAGTTGGAATCGTGGATCTCAGGTGCATGGTACCCAGGGGCGGGGCAGCCTTGAAGGCGAGAGTGAGATTCCATATAGATGCGCATGCACAAACACTCGCGTGTGCGCTGTCAATGACGTGCTTCAAAATGTAGTAATGGCCCGACGGGACCAACCATGTGTGACACGCCTCTGTTTATGGCACCCCGCCATCCGCGGCGGGCACAAGGCGGGGCCAGTGTAAACCCGTTCCTGGCTGAGTAGAGCACCGACGGCGATGTCTAAGTGGACCACAAAATCTCGGCGTTGCTGACTGGCATGGCCGATTCAACGATGGGCAGCACGTCTTCGGCAATGGCGCACAGCGCTGGGCTGGCAGAAAGTCGGCGTAGCAACGCCGAACAGCACTGTTTGCATTGGCCCCAGGCTCGATGTTAAAAGGCGACAAGGGCAGGCTGCATGGCCCGCCCACATCGACATCCATAACTACCACCCCCACCCCCACCGCCACCACCATGCCTACCGTTGCTCAGGGATCTTTGGCTCTTGTCACCGGCGCCTCGGGACACCTTGGCACCCACCTTGTCCAGACGCTCCTCGAGTCGGGCTTCCGCGTTCGCGCGACCGTGAGGTCGGAGGCGAAGGGCCAGTACCTGCAGTCCCTGTTCCCCAACAAGCCTCTGGAGCTTGCGATCGTCCCGGACATGTCCAAGGTGGGGGAGGTGTGCGTTAGCCGTCACTAACTAGCAGGACGGAGCTTATGACGCTGCCGTGGTTGGTGTGGACGGCGTCGTCCACAACGCGTCCCCGGTCACTGTCGACCACGCTGGAGACCCCCAGGACATCATCGGCCCTGCTGTTAAGGGTGTGACCGGGCTCCTCGCCTCGCTCAACAGCCACAACCCTACCGTCAAGCGCGTGGTCCAGATCTCGTCCATTGCTGCGGTTGGCATTCCTTTCAGCGGGCCTGTGACCGTGACCGAGGAGTGTAGGTCGCAGACACCGTCAGACCTTGCTGACGATACCAGCGTGGAATGACGCCGACGTCGAGACTTGTGAGAAGGAGGGAGCTGCCGCTCCGTCGTACGTCAAGTACCAGGGTAAGCACCTTTACCCGCTTGCGAGGCTGACTGTTGCCAGCTAGCAAGGTCGCGGCGGAGCGCGCCTTCTGGGCCTACTTCAAGGACGGCAAGAGTGCCTTTGACGGCGCCACCATTCTCCCCGCTCTTGTACGTCCCGAAGCACCGAGCTCCTACTCACTCCAGATCATGGGCCCCTTCCAGCAGTACACCACGGGTGGCGGTGACCTCGGTGGCTCCGCAGGCATGATCAAGGCCGTCCTGTCGACGGGTCTCCCTCCCACCAACAACGCCGAGTCGGTGTACAACCTTGTGGACCCCCGGGACAGTGAGTGGTAGCCGCATTTCATCGCTGACGCGCAGTCGCTCGCGGCGCTATCCTTGCCCTCACCAAGCAGCAGGCTGGGGGCAACCGCTACATTCTTTCCGCCGGCCCTCAGTGGGTCAACGACTATGCCAAGGTCGCCGCCGAGTACTTTGCCGACAAGTTCCCGCAGGCCAAGCCCAACAACGACCCCGCCTTTGGGCAGGACCTCGAGAGCAAGGCCGTTGTTCTCGACGGATCCAAGATCACGAGGGAGCTGGGCCTCAAGTACACCCCCAAGCTCGTGACCATCAAGGACACGGTGGCGGCTCTTGTGTGAGCTGGTCGGTGATGGAGTGATAGTCTATAGATTACGAGAATGAAGACGTTCACAACGGCGTCGTGGGTGACACGAGTTTGAATTCACTTTGTGACATCCACTAGTAGCTATTCCATACCACCTTCTCATCGGCGTCGAATGCACCCTCCACACGAGGCGTGGGAAGAGTGTCGTCCTTCCATCCGCGGGAGCGCTGCACCGCCTTTTCCCACCCGCGCACCCTCCATGCGCGATCAGCCTCATTGTTCTGAGGCGTGAATACAGTCTTGCCGGCGACGTTGACATTCTTGAGTGTCTCGGGCTTGGACAGGTCCCAGCCGAAGAGACCGAGCGCGACGGCCGAGCAAACAGCTGACCCGAGTGCAGTGGACTCGCGCATCACAGGGCGCTCGACCTCCATCCCGAGAATGTCGGCTTGGAGCTGCATGCCAATGTCTGGAGGGTCAGGGTTGATTCTTCTCGGTTAACGCACCAGAGTTGGTCATGCCGCCGTCCACACGAAGCACAGAAAGCTGCTTTCGCGAATCCTTGGCCATGGCCTCGAGGATGGCGCGGGTCTGGAAGCAGGTGGCCTCGATGGTCGCACGGCAGATGTGGGCCTTGTTGGTGTAGGCCGACATGCCGACGATCGTGCCTGCTGCGGTGTCGTCCCAGTAAGGGGCAAACAGGCCCGAAAATGCGGGGACAAAGTAGACGCCGCCAGTGTCTTTGACCGAGGCCGCGAGCTTGTCCACCTCGGGGGCGCTCTTGACAAGCTCGAGTTGGTCGCGCAGCCACTTGAGTGACGATCCAGCGACGGCGATGGATCCCTCGAGCGCGTAGATGGGCTTGGCATTGGGGCCGGCCTGGAAGCCGACGGTTGTGAGGAGGCCATAGTTGGACGGGACAACCTCCTCGCCCGTGTTGAAGAGCATGAAAGCGCCAGTGCCATACGTGTTCTTGGCCGAGCCGATCTCGATGCACTTGTTGCCGACGAGCGCGGCCTGCTGGTCACCGATCATGCCGGCAATCGGCAGACCCGCAAACGCGCCGCGGTGGATCTTTCCGTATACCTCGGCGTTCGAGACGATTTTCGGGAGGGCCGTGGCGTTGATCCCGAAGAATTCGAGGCAGTCCTTGTCCCACTGCGTCGTGTACAGGTTCATGAGCATTGTGCGGGATGCGTTTGTGACGTCGGTGAGGTGAACGCCGCCGTTGATGCCGCCCGTGAGGTTCCAGAGAACCCAGGTCTCGACGGTGCCGAAGAGGAGGTCGCCCGAGTCGTGGGCAGCCTTGACCTCTGGTACATTGTCGAGAAGCCACCGGAGCTTGGTACCAGAAAAGTACGTGGACAGCGGGAGGCTGAGTGTGAGCAGCGGCACATTGGTGCTGGACTAACCCAGTCTTGTCCTTGACGGCGTCAACGCCGAGGTCCGACTTGAACGCGAGCTGCTTGACGGTGACCGTGTTGCGGGTGTCGGGCCAGGCGATGGCTAGGGTCAGCGGGGACAGACAGCAAGACCCACCGTTGTAGAGGGGCTTTCCTGTGGACTTGGACCAAACGCAAGTCGTTTCGCGCTGGTTTGTGATGCCCAGCGCAGGAATCTGGTCCAGCTTGATGCCCTTGGACACGATCGTCGCGGCGACACCATCAAGGCAGGTGTACACCGTCCCGATCAAGTCTTCCAGACGCTGCTCATGCCACCCGGGATGAGGATAAATCTGGTCATACTCGACCTGGTGCGTAGCTACAGCATCGGCGGCCTCGTTGAAGACGATGGCGCGAGTGGACGTGGTGCCGATGTCTACGGAGAGGAGATACTGGGTCTTGGACATGGCGGGGGGGAGGGGGTCTCTGTCTGGCCTCCGGGGCAGTCCAAAAGTTATGTAGCCTCGGGTCATGGTCCGCCCTCGCAGTCATACCTCTCTGCCATGAAGGATGTCGCCGTTGCCTCTCCGGGATATTCAGCGACACTACGGCCGAGTCATCTCCTTCCAATGCTGTAGCCGCGGAGACGGCGCAAGGCCTCCGGCAGGCGTGGAGGGGCTAGCATCCACGCGGTTGACATTGAGGCACACCCCTCGTAAGACACTCGTGATGTCGTCATGTGAGCTCATGGCCTCGTCTTCTCTTCCGCAGCAGGATGGATACGTCTCGGTGGTGCAAGGACATGCCTACGGTCGTCCATGTCGACCACCATGTCCGCTTGGAACGGCTTTGACCCATGCGGTGTCAAGAGTCTTGGCCGCTTGGGCTGACACGAACTGGGGAATGTTAAACGACACGAGAACCGGCTGTTGTCAACTCGCCCCAGCCGGCGGCCGTCCTCTGCGAGACGATTCGAGCACGAGACACGTCCTGGATGAGTGAGAATGTCTCCAACCATGTGGGGCCCGGCTGCCGCCGGGAGGCAGGCCCTGGTACCTGCTTGGGATCCGCATGCGCATCGCCGCCAGGCTTCTGGACCGAAGCTTAGATCTACTTATCAGAGCGTCATCTGTCTACGTCTGCGCTAGCCGTGATGGAGCACGACTTGTCGCTCTGTAGCTCGAAGCGAGGATGTGCCTCATGCCGGGATTAACGTAAACCGGCAGGGTGTGGGGCCCGGTTTGTGCCACTGATATCGTGTGCCCCCTGGGTCCCCCCCGCTCAAGACCAGGAACGCGGTCGACGAAACCTATGGGAAACGACGTTGCCGCGGCATTCTGGGCGTTCATGTAAGCTGGGTATGGTCGCAGGCGGCCGCACGGCCGCTGCCGCATCCCTGACCCGTGTGCGCTAGTGAAGGCCAGCCTGGGTGTTTTGCGTTTGGCGTTTGATGTGGCAGACCATCCGGCGTCATGTCATTGACGCTCACTCCACTCTCAACGTCACCTCTTCTCATGCCGCAAGACTCGGACAAGTCGGCCAGAGCTCGTCCCCTCGGCGACGGGTTCGGTGATGCCTAGACCGAGCTAACACGGCTAAACGACAGTGAGGTTTGCAATGCGGGAGAGTCACTCGCATGTGGTCCACCGAGGCCGACGTGTTTGCGCTTGTGGTACCGACGACCTTGAGCTCGAAGAGGTGGTAACCACGCGTTCGAGCCGGCGGCAATGACGTGCTTGGGCTGATGGTACTGACGTCCTTGGCGCCGGTGGCACTTGGCGGACGCGGCGGCCATGGCAGACGACCAAGCGAGCAAGAGCATGCGCTGGCCGTGCGGAGCTCGAAGCGGATCGAACGTACCTCGCGCGGGAGTGTCTGCCCCAGCTTTCGTACTGCACCTCGTGGTCCACTGACTCACTAGCGACTCTCCCGATCTCTGTACTCGACAACCAGATCAGGGAGATGGCGGCGCATGTGGTCTCGACGGCATGGGTCCCGCTTTGCAGCGTTGGGGATTGGCGGTCTAGTGAGCAACGGCAACGTGTGCTTGGAGGGGGAGGAGGGGGCCCAGGCGGTCGAACGCTCTTGGTCTTCCCCCTCGAAGCTGCGCCTACTTAAACCGCGTAGGCATCTCGCCTATGGACGCCCCACTCGGTACCAGGTTGGACACAGCAGAAAGGCCATTGCCATGTCGACCGTCGTGCACGAGACGCTCCACGGCGAGATCCGTCCCGTCGATCCCGGCCATCACGGCGAACATCACCATGATCACCACGGACATCACAGCGGAGACTTGCTCGACGAACTCAACCACGAACATGGCCACGAGCATGAGCTCGTTGGTCCCGGTGCTCGCCAGCACGACCCCGTGCGCTATGTGCTCGTTACACAGGACATGCTGTCGCAGCTTAACCGCAGCCGTGAGAACGGCGAGCTGCCCATTGCTGACTGCTATCAGAGGTCGTCACTGGACACATGCCCCCGGGCCAAACCCCGGGGCAGTACCCACCCTCCTCTCTCGACTCGAGTATGGTTGTCAACGCCAAGGGAGAAGTCGTGCACGTCGAGAGGGCGGCAAGCTCGACCACGGTGGCTTCCGAACCTACGTACTTTCCAAACCCTCTTGCACATGTCCGGTTCATCTTTCGCGAGTACTTCGGAGAGTTTATCGGGACCATGATCCTCATCATCTTTGGCAACGGCGTCAACTGTCAGGTCGTCCTCAGTGACTTTACCCAGGGCAGCTACCTCTCCATCTCGTTTGGCTGGGGTATTGGCGTCATGTGAGTGGGGACGAGTGAGCTGTGCTGACGGCGACAGGTTTGGAATCCACGCCTGCGGTGGCATCTCTGGCGGTCACCTCAACCCCGCTGTAACACTGGCCATGGCCGTCTTCCGAGGGTTCCCTTGGCGCAAGGTACCCGGTTATGCCCTCGCGCAGATCCTCGGCGCGTGCCTCGGGTCCTGTCTCATCCAAGGCAACTACCACGCTCTGTTGAATAAGTTTGAGGGAGGTTACAACCGGCGGACGTATGGCCTTCCCACCTCCACTGCCACTCTCTTCTTCACCGACGCCCAGCCCTACATGTCGAATGTCGGGTCCTTCTTTTCAGAGTTCTTTGCCACCGCGGTGCTGCTCGGGATGATCCTCGCGGTTACCGATTCCAACAACAACCCGGCACCCGCGGGCCTGAACGGTGTCATCATCATGTTCCTCATTGTGGGCATTGGCGCCGCCCTCGGCACCGAGACCGCGTACTGCCTCAACCCCGCGCGCGACCTCGGCCCTCGTATCGCCTGTGCCATGTATGGCTATCCTTCCAGGATCTGGACGTACCGCCATTGCTACTGGATCTACGTCGCGATTATTGGTCCGCTGTCGGGTGGCCTCCTCGGATGCTTCTTCTACGACCTGTTCTGCTTCTCGGGCGAGGAGAGCCCTCTGAACTGGAAGTGGGGTAAGTTTGGCAAGCGCAAGACGGACGCGTCGCCTCGGTTGGATAGTGTGTGAGGGGGGTGGGAGGTAGGCGGTGTGAGCGGTGCGAGCGGTGTGAGCGGCAAGTCTTGTGTCGGTGCGGAAAGTAGTGAATACACGGATATGCAGCAAGGTTGCCGGTCATGTTCCGCTGGTGTTAGATGAATGCTGAAGTCGCCTGTTGAACGCCAAGACCGTTGAAATCAGTCCGTCAAACCCCGCATGCCGCTGTGATGGAGGCGATTCAGGGGCTGGTGGCACGCCGGTCTCGTGGCACTCCGCAAAGATACCCACATCCCGAGGCTCCTGAGCGGGCCAAGCCCGTATCTGGGGACCCACGGTGTCGCTCGCAGGCGTTCTTCCACAGTGGGGTAGATAGGGCAGTCGTCCTGGCGACGATAGCTGATAGGGTAGACTGTTATGCCAAGAAGCAGTGAAAACCGAGTCGGCCCGCCCAACCCCGCAGGTGCTGACACGTCGCGTATTGTGTGCCGGTCCACAGCGACAGCGAAGGCCTCCCCCAAGCACGGCATTGCCGATCGGCTCCGCACTCCAACTCTGCCGCGGCTGTCTCATGAGTACGGCCGGGCCGAAACAGCGATCGGCTTCGGTGCCCCTTGGAGATGCTTGCCGATTCCCCGGGATTGACGGCTGGGGCCAGTTGCGCCAAGGCTCTGGGGATTGCGGTGGCGGCGGCTGTATAAGAGGCGGTGGTTGCGACGCTGCGCTGTGGTCACTCGATCCCCACGACACGATGACTGACACTGAGAAGATGGCCGGCCACGCCGTTGAACACACCGCCGACTTTACGAACGCCGACGCTGCGAGCGTGGATGACGTCGCAGTGGCGAAGGGTGCGGTTGCTCACGAGGAGTACATCGTCGACCCGATCCTCGAGGCCAAGCTCGTCAGGAAGATTGACATCCGCATGCTTCCGATGCTCTGGGTCTGCTACATGTGAGTGGACGAGGGGGTGACGTCCACAGCATTGTGCTGACAGCTAGCCTCAACTACCTCGATCGGACGAACGTGGGCAACGCGTATCGTGAGCAGCGGAGTGTGGAGCGTCGCTGACCTTGTAGCCGGCGGCATGGGAGAGGACTTGCGCCTCACGTCGTCCGACTACTCCCTCGTCCTCTCGATCTTCTTTGTCGGCTACCTCCTGTGGGAAGTCCCCTCCAACATGATGCTGGCGCGGTCAACGCCGCGCGTATTCCTGCCGGCTATCATGTTTGTCTGGGGCGCGATGTGTTTCGGCGCCAAGGGCATCAACAGCCTAGGCGGAATGGTGGCTTTCCGGTTTGTTCTCGGCCTGGTTGAGGTGAGCGGCGAGCGGTCTATCGCACTTCGAATGCTGACCCCCAGGCTGGGTTCTTCCCGGGTGTCATGCTCCTCATGTCATGCTGGTACAAGCCCGCGGAGCTGTCCAAGCGCGTCGCCATCTTCTGGACGGCTGCGCTCACGGCAGGAGCGTTTGGCGGTATCCTTGCCGGGTTGGTCATCACGAGCCTCGAGGGGAAAGCTGGCACGCGCGGCTGGAAGTGGCTCTTCATTGTCGAGGGTGCGTCGCGGTGGAGGCGCAAGCTGACCCTAGGCCTCATCACGGTCTTCTTCGCCGCCATGGCCTTCTTCGTGCTTCCCAACTACCCTGCGACCACCAAGTGGCTCACCGATGAGGAGCGCGAGCTCGCAATCAGGCGTCTCCAGTCTGGCTCTAACACCGAGGAGGAGCACGTGTCCCACCTGCAGGCGTTCAAGGACGCGTGTCGCGACCCCAAAACCTGGGTTTTCGTCCTCACCTACAACTTTATCAACTGCGCCGGCACGATCTCGTACTTTTTCCCGACGCTGATGAAGACGTTGGGGTATTGTGAGTCCGTAGGTGGCGGGGAGCTGACGACCAGCGGGTCGGATGATCCAGTTCATGACCGTGCCGATCTACGCCGTGTCACTTGTTGTCGCCGTCGTCGGCGGCATCATCGCGGACAAGACGCGCCAGAAGGCCTTTGTGGTCCTCGGGGCGGCGACCATGTCCACTCTGTCGTTCATCATCATCACTACGGTCAAGCATTCCAACGTCCGCTACCCCTTCCTCTGCGTTGGCGCCGCGGGCATCTGGGTTTCTGTCCCGGTGTTCTTGTCTTGGGTCGTGACCGAGTTTGACGGCCGCGAGAAGCGTGCGGTTTCGATCGCCCTCGTGAACGGAATCGGCAATCTCTCCTCGGTGTACGGCGCGTTCCTCTGGGACAAGAAGTACTCGCCAGACTACATGCCGGGGTTTGCGACTACCACGGTGCTCTGTGGGTGTATTGTGATTGTCGTCGCGTTTGCGAAGTTTAAGTGGGGCGACAAGGGCGTGCAGAGGACGTCGTAGGTGGAGGGGAGGAGTGCAAGGAGGGGTGTCTGCGTCGCTCGGCTCTCACCGCCGCCGGCCTCCCCGGTGTTTTGGCTTGACTATGTAGCTTGCTCAACATGTATGCTTTGCATTCTCATGGCGGTAACGTTGATAGCGTCCTGTTGCTACGACTGACTTATGCCACGCGCCGCCCTCCGCCTACGTCGTGATCTGCGGACAGTGGTCCAGGTACTTGGGCCATGCCAGGTTGCCCCACCACTCGGGAAAGTACACCGGCGCGCTGTTGCCCGCGCCAAAGACGGCAAACGAGAGGATGAACAGGACGACGAGAGATCCGCCGTCGAACGCTGCGGTAACGAGGTACGAGTACTTTGAGAAGATCTTGGGCTTGTAGTTGCGAAGGTAGAACTGGGTGTAGAAGCCGACGATGAGACGGGACAGGAGGATGCAGCCCTGGGACACGCCGGCCAACGAGCCCGAGTACGACAGGAGCTGCGGGAAGTTGATGTCGTTGACGTGGATGGGGCCGATCTTCTTGACCCACTGGGGGTTAGTACGGGGGAGAAGGGAAACTCACGATGTAGACAAAGCGGTGGACGCAGACGGCGAGGAAGCCAAAGCCGATGGCCGCGGGCACCTGGATGTAGCGGCCTCCGGCAGCGTAGAGGTATTTGGCGAGTGCCCAAGTCGTGGCGTTGGCGTTGATGGCCTGGTAGTTGGCGCCGCTCCAAGTGCTCGAACCGTTCGAGTTGCTAAGCAGGTCGCCGTAGCGGTTGACGATGCTAACCATGACGACGTAGTTGATGAAGGCGCCAAAGACGGTGCCCCAGATCTGGGTCGCGAACATGACCCGGGGAGGGATCTTGACTGGGCGTCAGTGGGGGAGGATGGGACTGCTCACGGTATTCGCCCATCTTGAGCTCGGATGACAGACTCTCGGTCTGCTCGACGATGGCGTAGGACCAGGCGCCAAAGTACAGGTTGCCGATGGGACGGCCGGGGATGGCGAGGCCCGCGATCATCTTCATGACGATGCGGGTGGAGATGTCGTCGCCGAAGCGGGAGTAGAGGATGGTGTTCTGCGGTCAGGCGGATTGGGACGGGCGACTCACGAGCGGGGCGATGAGAGAGCCACAGGCCAGCGCGAGGACATAGCCCCAGATGGGCAAGCCCACGTCGCGCTTGGCAACCACGACGATGCCAAAGACGAACGAGATGACGATGAGGCTGACATACCAGTACCACTCCACCTCGTTGTACTTTTTCATGGCGTTGTGGTGGCGGTCTGGGAAGAAGCCCTTGCGCGCGTTCTTGATCGACTTGATGACGCCGCCGCTCCAGAAAAAGAGGGCGTGGGCGATGAGCGCGCCGAGCTGGCGTGGGAGTCAGCGCGGCTATGGGAGGGTGCATACCGCCGAGTTGACAATCATGAGCGAGTAGGCAAAGCTGCCGGAGAGGTACGGCAAACCGTAGTCGGCCAGTTTCGCCTCGTCGAGCTTGCCGTCGATGAACACGTTGGTCGGGACGTAGCGCCCGCCGTCCGCGCGACGCAGCGTGTTGCTCATGAACGGGAACGACTTGGCATCCCACCGGTTGGTGTAGTAGACGCCGATGTAGGCACAGTAGCAGATGATGAGGCCGATGAGGAAGTTGATCTGCATTTTGAGGGGGAGGGAGGTCGAGTAGCTGGGGGTGGCATGGTCAGCGATGTGCGCGAGTGCGTCAAGCCCTGCGGGCCCTGCGAAGGTGACGAACCTAGTGATGTATTGCCAGTCAAGCGATACACTGAAGAGGCCCAGGCCCTGGTTGTTGAGCGAGCCGCCGAAGATGTTGTTCAGGACCTTGCCGGTTTCGCCTTTTGCGTTCATCGCGGCGAGGCAGGGGATGGATATCGAGTTGAGCCACGGCATGAGGTAGGCCGGGAAGATTTGCCACACGGCCATGCCGCCGAAGCAGTACCAGAAGACACGCAGGGGCTTGGACGTCTTGATGCCGTCCCAGTGGAGTGCCTGGAGCGTTTTGACGACCTGGGGTGGGCGTGAGTGAGGGGGCACGGAGCTGGCTTACGGGAATGTTGGTCCAGTAGACCGCCTCGACGTCCCAGACGGTGACGGGGCGGAGGAGGCCTGTGAGGCCGTAGCCGAAGAGGCCGGTGGAAAGGATGGTGAGGATGACGGTGAGGGCGTCGGGATGGGAGTCGTAGAAGAGTTTCTGCACTGTGACGTCAGCGGGCGAGACTCGGGTCACGCACCAGTGAAGACATTGATTGAGGCGGTCGCGTTGGAGGCGGATGTCGCGCAGAGGGCAGCGATGGCGTGTTCCTTGAGGCCAAACTCGCGGGGGTTGAGGAGAAGGGCGAGCGAGAGCCACAGGGGCTTCTTTCCAGTGCCGCCCTGCTCGACCCATCGCTTGTGCAGCCGGTCTCCCCTCGGAAGCGCGTACGCCCAGAAGCGGCCGAGGAAGAAGATGATGAGGACGATGAAGGAGCCGGAGATGGTGACAGAGGTGGGTTTGAACTAGGGTGAGCGGAGCACGGGATCCGACTCACGCTGTAGATCTGGTTCATTGTGGCTTGGAATGCCGCGACGCCCGTGCCGAGGAACATGCTCCGGAAGGTGAGAGCCGGGTCGCCGTCGTCACGAACAGAGAGGAGAAAGTTGGCCGCGTCTTCGCCCGTAACGATTATCGCCTCGTGCGTCTCGTCGTCAACCACCTTGGGATCGTTGAGAATGGCAACGTTTTCGTAAGAGTCCTTGTCGGTTGGGTGGAGGCCCTCCTTGATCTTTGGCTCCTCCATCGGCTGGGCGATGGAGAGGGGCGGGACGCGGTCCTCGGCGGTGCGCGAGAGCTCCATGTTGGGTGGATTGGCAGTATCGTGAGGTCCCCAACGTCCTTATGAAGCGGCCGTCGAGATGCCGACCACACCACGCGTGATGATGTGCTGACGCCGTGCTGAAGCCGTGCTGAAGCCTCGCCATGATGTCGTCTGTCGCAGCCCTCGACATTTGGCAGTAGACGCGCAGTTGCCGTTGCATCGTTGGACTCGCCTGTCAGCGATATGACACGCGGTTGCTGCAGTCACTACGAGCGCCACCGCACGTCCCCTGTATTGCTCTTAATGATGCTGCATTGTGCGATTGTGGTGATACGCAGCATCGAGCGACGGATGGGCCGAGTTGATTGGCTTTGTGGCCGAAAAGGTGGAAACCTTGGATGACTCCCGAAAGATGACTGGTTCAGGGTGGCGTTCGCGTCATGTGTCGCGTCTTGCTCTGTGCCGCCGTCGCGGCTTGTTACTTGCAGCCGTATTGCACATGGAGGGGCCGTGTGTAACGGGTCGATGGCGAGCACGTGAGATTCCGGTGATGAAGCAACGGGCCAGCAAGGCGATTGACGCCCGACCCGACAGTACCGCTCGGCGCGGCGGCGCGGGGTGGACGAGATCCTGCCACCAGGCGTCATTTTCCGCATTGGCGGGACGAGACCCCGCCATACAACACGTCGTCCTACGACCAAAGTCGGCTCATCCAACTGCGCTGACTTGTTCTCTCGCCTACGGCGGCATGCGTCGAGCTCACGCTCGCGGGTGCGCATCCAGGTGTTGCTGCCTCGATCGGCTGAAAATGAGAGATATAGCGGTGCATGAATCGAGGAATGGGGTCACAGCTACTGAACGGCGGCACCGAAGGGCGCAACCGACGGCTACGTAGAGACGCCGGCGCGGTAGCGAGGGCGACCAGCTTTCTTCTTCTTCTTCCTCACCAGCGGCGTGGCGGCGGATGGCGTCGAAGGAGCGAGCGGCGTCGATGGAGCGAGCGGGGAGACGTCGACCCTGTCGAACAGCGGGTGGGGCATCTCATCATCGAACCCGAGGTCGCCCGTGTGGTCGAGAATGGCCGAGTGAGACGACCCCAACACCGAGGTGTCGGAGTAGGGCACAAGCTGCACCTGTGACGCCTGCGGCGGCGAGAAGCGGAGAAGATGCGCCCCCGCGTCTTCAGCGAGGGGGTGGGCAAGGCGCATGGTCGTGTCACCGTCGCCGTGGCTGTTTCCGTAGCCCTCGCCCATGCCGCCGCTGTCTCCGTAGCTTTTGTCCAGGCCGTCGATGTAGTCGTAGCCGGGCTCGTAGCCGTCGTCGGCGTGGCCGGGGTCGTAGGCTTCGGAGCCGTCGCCGTAACCGGGGTCGCAGCCGTCGGCGCCGCCACCGTGGCCGTCGTCGTCCTCGCCGTCGTCGTACTCAATGTGCCAACCGTCGCTGTCCCCGTCGACATCTTCCTCGTCGCAGCTCTTGCTCACCGCGTCGGGGCCGCGGGGCTCGTCCCAAATGACGGCGTCGATATCTAGGGGGGGCGAGGAGGACTGTGAGGGCTGGATGTGCCGAACTTGAGCTCCAAGGACGGGCGAGGAAGGTGGCACCAGCACGAATGGGGAGGGTAGGGCGTTGACGGCTGCCGGCGCGGCGAATGGATCGACGGGTGGGTTGGGGGAGAATGCGTCCACGACGGGGCCGGCTGCAGCGGGGTTGGCTGCAGCGGGGCCGGCTGACGCGGAGGCCTAGCAGGCCTCCTCTGCGAGCACAGCGTCAACCTCGCGGTCGATGGCGGCCTGGTCCACCGTGTAGGCGATTTTCCCTCGGCGTCCGCGGACCTTTCGCGGGCCTTGGAGCGATAGCTGCTCGAATAGAGCGTTGCACTCGGCCTCCTGCTCGGCAGTGGGGACCAGCTTGGGAACCTTGTACGGGCTCATGGTCAAGTTGAGTGAGTGGATGGAAAACCAACAATTCATCCGTTATAACGCTCCTGTACTCCTGTACAGCCCGCAAGGTGAGCTCGTCGATGACCGTGCGCCAACGCTCCAGACGATTGGACGACTTTGCGACTAGCGGAATGGTTTGCGCAAGGATGGACAGGGCGCTCGACTTGCTGCCGACCTGCGCCCGTATGGAGGTTTCGACCGTTGTGCCGCGGCTCATGAGTGGTCGACCAGGATGCGCAGCTCAAGGAAGGCGCGCCGCGCGTCGCCCTGGCTCCTCTGGGAGACGCCCTCGACGAGCGGCTCGAGGAGGGAGGGCGACCAGAGGCCAGATGGTCGACGAGGAGGGCGCTCTCGACAGGGTGAGGCGTGGCAGAGAGCGGCTCAGCACTCTGGCTGCCCGGGAGGGCGCTTCGCTCGCGGCGGGGGGATCCTGGGGGGGCGGCGTGAGTGGCCTGAGCGTCTTGCTTTGTGCCGCCGTCGCGTCTTGCTACATGAGCCGCATTGCACATGTCAGTACCGAGCATACAGCCAGCGCGCCGATGGTGAGCACGCGAGATACTGGCGTCACGACCAGAGCCTAAACCAACCCCAACACGATTGCTGTTGATGGCCCTGGTGCTGGTAACGGAGCGGCATACGGCAGGCACACGGCGTGGTGACTGACACCCGAGACTGTACTGATGTCGTCAGGTGTGCAACCGGGGGTCCGGGGGAGCAACACACGCCATCGCCCGCGCACCACAGGCCCGCGGGCCGTCTGTCGCGCCCACACGACGTGCGGCGCGTGCGCGCGTGCTGAACGGTGGTGCACAGTGGCGCACTCGTCATTGTCACTGGCGCACGGGCCGTGCCCCGATGGCACAACGAGCCACGCCGATCCACTGCGCACGCACCGCCCAGCTCGGCCTCGCCCCGCAATTCCCTGCAGCGTGCGTTCCCCGCCGTGCGTACACTTTACGCCGTTCGCCCCACTGCCACGGCAGTCGCGCAGTCGCGTATCGCCTATCGTGCCGCGGGGCGCGTGTCGCATGCCATGCCCCGCCAGCGACAATCACGCACAGGGCCGCGGACGCCCGCCCTCGTGCGACGTGCGACGTGCTCCTCGAGTTGCTCATGAGGGCTTTGTTGCCCAGTCGGCCGAGTAAGGGTGTGCTGTCCCAGTCCCCGTAAGGTTGACCCATATTGCTCCCCCCCCAGTCGCTTTCTCCTCACCATCCATGATGGACGTTGACAAGGATCCCAACGACGACATGCCGCCGGTCGACCCTAACCCTCTCAGTCAACCCCCGCTCCGACAGCAATCTCTCTACCGGTCAGAACGACTCCATGGACGTCGACACGTCACACGACGACTCGCCGCCCAACGCAGTTCGCCCTCGTAACGTCTCCCCGACCGCCTCCCACACGTACTGGGAGCACCCTTCCTCCAAGACTAGGGCCCGGCGATCGCAGGTCTACCAGAGGCTTTGCCAGAATGTTCAGGATGGGATACTCGAAACATCCGACCTGCCGGTCAAGGTCCCAATGATTCCTGTCTCGCAGATGCAAATCGACTTCTTGGAGACCATGGACCGTGGGCTGGCAGCCAGCGCCGGGAAGGACAACGAGGAACACCCCGAGCTCGAGACAAGTGCGTTTCCCGTCATGCTGGTCTGACGCCGCAGAGTGGAGGATGTATGAACTCCACGCGGCCAATGATGCCGTCGACTTGTACGAGTACCTGCTGGCAATGGGCAAGGAGAGCTTCAAGAAGAGGCGCCAGAACGGCCCCGGTGCTCTCAATGGTGCGTCACGAGCCAGACACAGGTTAACGTATGAGCAGTACCTGGTGAGACGGTCCGCAAAGCCGGTCACTCCACGCCAGGCGCCGCGTCGTCAACAGCACAAGGCCCGTCTTCTGGGGCCAAAACTTCCCCCGCGCCGGCACCTCAGCCCGTTGATCCACCCAGCACAATGAAGGACAGGTTGCGAAAGGGCCAGGCGCAGGGCACGCACGCGCTCCGCACGTTCAAGGACACCTGGCTGCTGCAAGACCCCGTGTTCAGCCAGCCCGACGCCCTGCGCAAGTACGAGCACGCCGCAGGGATGCGCGTTCAGTTTTGGGCCCACGACCCCGTGTCCCCGACGTCGTTTCCCCAATCCATGTACCAGTACGAGGACGTGCACCGCGTGCTGCCGCTCGGCGTCCCCGGGTCGGGGACCGAGGTGGGGGCCAACATCGAGTGGGAACAGCTTCCCACGAGGAGGACCACGGGGGACAAGAAGCGCGACGCCAACGGCTGGGTCCTTCTCGAGCCATTTCTCTGGCAGTGAGGGCACCGACGCAGTGGCGTAGCTAACGCCTGCAGCATCCCCGGCGTAGTCTGCAAGGCAGCCGCCGACAACAATTGGCCCACAATTCTGTGTGGGGCCACCATCCCCAAGGGGACCAGGAACGGAAAGCTGAAGCCATGTTTCTTTTGCAAGTATTCCGCGGGCAAGCGGCACTGCCCCGCTTCCGACGCGTACATCAGGTTTAGGAGTAGGTGCTTGTGGTGCTGCCTCGCTGACATCAGGTGAATCGACAGTCGAACCCGCGCTCTACTTCATCACTCCAGACAACGAGCTGAGTCGGGTGATCCTGCGCCCGGTTGCGCCGAGCAGCGGCAACTCACGCTCGACCGAGGGGCCCACCGAGAGGCACGAGGGCCCGTTGAGCAACACTCACGACTCGACTAGCAGCAGCGACAACCTGGGCTCGACAGACACGCGGAAGGACGCCGACCCAGCCAACACCGTCGCCCACGAGGGTGACACGCCGCTTGTCCATGCCTCCTCTGTCACTGCCGGCACCTGACTGCCCGCCCACCATGACGACGACATCGAAGTGCCGCACTAGTTTCCATCACTGACCGGTTTCGACATCGACTACAACTGCCCGTCGTTGCTCCCACCGCTCCAAGACCACGCGGTAAACGTGACGCGTTAGAGTCGCAGGCAGTAAGAAGCCACGGCGGTACATTTTGATTGCATGTATGAGGGTTATGCGCACTGTGTCGGGCTCGTCGGGGCGCTGCTTGACGGCCTTGAGCAAGCACACGGATGCAGCTGGCTGCACCCCAAGCAGCGTGGGCGAGTACGGCGAGTGCAGGCAGGCAACGTGGTCACGTTTGGGCTGTTGCATCCTCTCACCTCTTCACCACCGATCCTCTTGAGCTGTTCGCCACCGCTGCTCTTCGCCACAGCCCCCCCCCCCCCCCACACATCCCCGACCGCTGCACCTCGGCATCGGCCGCCCCGAGCTGCTCTCGACCGCGCACCTCGCCACCGGCCGCCCCAAGCAGCCCGCGACCGCTGCTCCTCGCCGCCGCCGCCCCGAGCTGCTCGTAACCGCTACCGCGACCCCCCGCTTGGCCACTGGCCCCCACAAGCTGCTCCCCATCCCTTCTCCTCACCGCAATGCCGAGCACCTCTCGCCGGGTGACCTCCCCGCCGCCCAGGGCCACCAACGCGTCCGTCGACCGCATCCTGAATTTTGACTGCATTGTGAGCATCAACAGCTGCGATAGGGCTGACACCGACAGGGCGGCGAGCTGCGCTACCTGACCAAGTGGCGGCGCAGCGGACATCACCTGTGCGAATGGGTCCGCAAGATGGACATGCACGCGGATGCCAAGGTTGAGCAGTGGTGGGCCTCGGTCTCGGTGCCCAAGCCGCTCAAAGTCGGCAACTCGTACGACGACCGCCCGCCCCTCGAGAACCACGAACTGCCGTACCAGCCCTCGATCGAGGAGCAAAAGGGCGACGGCCTCGACACGTCGCCCTGCTGGGAAGGCCTCGTGGAGAGTTAGGGGGTTAGGGGGTTAGGGGGTTAGGGGGTTAGGGGGTTAGGGGGTTAGGGGGTTAGGGAGCAAT